>NC_142121.1:15061250-17667500 GCF_056152115.1 Neolamprologus brichardi | reverse complement strand
GAAGTATTTCCATCTTTCCAATAAACATGAGCCTCACATGTTTTTAGGCCATGTCTGCACCGTACTGCCATCTCCTCCTAAAGGAGGACTTAATGTGTCAAGTAATTTGACTGTTTGCATGATGCAAAAAACTAAAAACGAAATCCAAAAAAGCACAAAAAAGCAAAATGGCTGAATATGACATTTTTATATTATATTATATTAAAGGTTTGCAATTGCACTGTTCGAAAAACTTTGGAAACCTAGACTATCGAGAGGGGTGGTCATTTGAAGCACTCCACATCATCACAGGCAAAGCTCAGGCTGCCAGGCTGATTAAGGCCTCATTTAAATATAAATGCTATATACTGGACATCTGTTAAAGCCAGTACATTTAAAGGATTTGTTGGCACCCTCCGGGCACCCTGTTAAAACCGTCTCTTTTGATGAGCCCTTTAAAATTCAGCTGACTTGTGGATAAAATGAGTCTTTGTATGAGTGTGTGTTAGTGTGGGTCGTAGGAATAAAAGGGTGAACTAGCTTTCGAAACAAACCATAACATTTGATAGACCTGCAGTTTCTGTTATTATTATTTGTTCTCTTTTTACATCTCTGTTTTGTTTAATGGTTATTTTTCATTCAGCTCATAGACCTGACGTGTTTGTGTTAGAGAGTAGAGAGGAGATCTGAAGCGACACACACAGATGATATGCCGGGCCTTGTGACATTATTATGATCTTCTTATACACTTCATCCAGCTTTAGGTAATTAAACTTAATATTTTTTCTTTATCCTGTCTGGTTGCCCTATCAATTCTTACATTTATGTAGTAAGAAAAACAACAACAAAAATATGGGATTGACCTAAAGAATCAATTTTTTATTAAAAAGTCATTTTAAATCACCGAGAGGTTGGTGGTGGGCTGTTTATTTTTAATGTCACCATGTTTGGTTAACTGGACATGCACAGTCTTGAGTAACCTACTAATATTATGACTGCATTAGCATAAGCATTTGTAACCCACATACAATGAGGGTACCACTTTAAGGACTGATATGAGGAGAGATGGACATCCTGCCCAACCAATCAAAATGCACAGGTCCCAGTATGCTTTGACCAATGGGAGAGCAGCCTGCCGCTGTATGTCCCACCCACGTGCTCTGTTTTCGCTGCTATGTGTGGAGGTAGTCGCGTGCTGGCAGGAGAAAAGAGAGACTGAAGCTTTTGAGCTGGAAAAAGTATTAGATATAAGTTGCAACCAACTGTGCTGCACCTAAGTTCACTGGTTATCAGCTACCTTTCATGTTAAAAGTAGCCACAGTGAGTAAACAGGCAAATGCTGCAGTTTTCTGGTGACTTTAGAAAGTACCGCGTGGAGCTAAACTGTTAGCCTTTGTTAGCTGTGGTTGCTATCAACTGCCTGAAAGTTCATCTCAATCTGCTTCCAGAAGTAAGGTAACACTTGAAGCGCAACTTATGTTTATTTTCCTTCACGTCGTATTACTGTTATTAAAGAGAAAAACAACATGTCCTGTTACGTTATTTAGAGCCCCGCATTTTCCGACCGAGAGACACCATACCATTGTCTTCGGCCGTGATGCACTGAGATCGGTGAGCACATGTTGTATGTCTCAGTTAGTTCACGTCTGTTTCACATTTTATTGTTGAGAAACTGAATTAATCTCAATTGTTTGATTAATAATTGTCGCATATGTGACATATATGCATATGCACTGACTTTACTTGGTTTAATGCATAGTTTGTGTAAGAGAAATGTTTTATTTTTGCAAATTTGAGTATTTTTATTGCAAATTGATGTTGAATGTGACTTCAACAAGATCCTAAATTGTGAATTATAGCTAGAACAGCATAATTAATATTTGAATTGCTCTTCTGACCCTGTCTGTTGACAGGTCAGGTTTTTTTTTGTATGCTGAATTGTTCCTGAGGTGGATTCCTCCGGTGAAATAGATGGCGAGCCTTCCCACCTGGACTTAGAGAGACTGAGATTCGCTTCTTTTCCACTTGATGATCTGCTGCACCTTGCGGTGTGGTAGGACTGTATCACTCACACTTTCACGCACAGCTGGTTATACATAAGACTACTGACTGACATTCTCTCACCCCTATTTTCTTTCACACCCTGGGAATTTTTTGGACTTTACCCCTTGGACATTTTTTATTTGGGACTTTAAATAATGAGCTATTGTGTAGAATATTCTCCACATGTGAAAAGAGTGTGAGATTTTCATTTGAATGTACATTGGATTTGTGTAATCTGTTTCTATAAGAGTTAAGGAGTCGGGTTACTAGGGTGCACCCGAACATTGAAACCCGAACATTGAAAACCAAAAGTAACACTTGACCAAGTCATTGCTTTAGTAGTTTATGTCTTTTACTTTTCTTTTAATTTTTGTAAGTTTCCTTTCTACCATTGTAAAGTGTCATTAACCTGTGCTTGTCAACCTTATGGTTTATTTCACTAAAGTTGGCTGGTTCTTTTGAGTTACATTCTTGTCTCTGTGTCTCATTTAAACACACCCCTGTGCTCCTATAGTCGAGCCTATTGGCCCATTGATATATTCTTTTCAACAATTCCCCTTACTGTGTTACACATTCGTATCATTTAAACTAGCGTAAACATTCTAGCCTATGGAACATAGCTGATTTCACAATGCCCATAGTAGCTGTCTTAAAAAAAGTAGAAATAAATGTAAATAAATAAAAGGCAACATATATTTAAAAAATAAAAAAGCAAAGCATCTCCATCCTCGACACTTACTTCCTTTTTTATCAATGAGCTGGACTGGAGCTATAATGGCACTAGATGCCATCATCCCATGTCAGGGATATAAATACCAACAAAAATACCATGCCCTCTATTAGGTAGTGCAAAAAACTGTATTTTTAAGTAATGCTGTCCTTCTGGTGACTCATTGTCATATTATTTTGTCACGGTTCTGGGTCTTTGTGACCCAGCATTTTGAGTTCTTGTATTTTTATATTATGGTTTATGTTCTGAGTCCTTGGTTGTACTGTTTTGATTATTGTCATTTCCCTAGATTTCAGTTATGGCTGTCAAGGGCTTAGTTCTTAGGTTTTGTGTGATGACTTCCCTGTGTTCTGTGTTGAGTCTACTGTGCCTTTCTCTCCCATGTTTCAGGTCCCTATGCTCTGTCTCCCCAGTCTATTAAGTTTACATGTCTAGAGTTCAGTCGGTGTGTTTCCTGTTTTACTTTGAAGGTACATGTCTCACATCATTGTTTCTAGTTTTGCTTCCCTTGTCTCGTCCAGTCTAATTACTCCCAGCTGTGCTCTCCTTCTGTGTCTCATTTCCCTCGTTATCCCTCAGTGTGTTTAAGCCCTGTGTTTCTCTTTGTTAGTGTCGCATTCTTCTGTCACAAAACAGTTGTGTGCATGCAGGAAAAGGACCCAAACGCAAAACTCACCGAGACAAACGTGAACTCAAAAACACTGCTTTATTGCAGGTGTGGAGGTAAAGCAAAGAACAAAACTAAACTGGGAAACTAATAATAACAAACTCATAGAAGAGGGAGGACGCAAAAGTTGTGGCAGAAAAGTATGTGAGGGTGGTGCAGGACATCAGGGATCTGCTCTCAGCCCTCTGTTGTTTGCAGTGGTGATGGACAGGTTGCCTGATGAGGTCAGACAGGAGTCCCTGTGGATTATGATGTTTGCAGACGACACTGTGATTTTACGTAAGAGTGGCAAGCAGGCAAAGACAGTACCGTAAGTATCAGTACAAGTATTTAAACAAACATCTAATCCAGTCATTTTAATATCAACGTCAGTATCAATATTTTTTGACAGCCCTAGTAAGGATAGACTACAACACTTGTAGGCCTATCCTGCCCCTTCTGTTCTGGAAGAATTGCAGCTAATGTACTGTAAGTATATGTTCTGGTGACATTCTTACTTTGCTGTTGTGTACGATTGTAACTTTATCTGTAGCGTGAGTGTATTCCCTTTCCCACATTGCTGCTTACAGGGTTTGACTACGCACAACAAGCATTCAATGAGATATAAAAATTTCAGGGATCCTTTCGTGGTATAAAAAAGTATAGGAATTCACTTGTATATTGTTTATTGAGAATAAAATAAGGGCAAGCTGGAATCCATTTCAGTTTTATTTTTTAGTTTTGGTAAATATGAAAGATTAAAAAGAACATTTAAGAAGCAATAGCATTAAAATTTCATAATTCCAATGGTAAGGCTTCCCTATATACTAAATTAACCCCAAAAAGATGATATTCATCAAAGTATACATCCAAAAAACCTTTTTTTTCATTTGCTTGAGAGCTTTGTCACTCTTGCTAAAAATGACTAATGTTGGCTTTCTTGGGGCTTAACATATTGGTTTAATAGAAGCATTGTTTAGGTGCACTTTTTGCTTCCTTTTAATATGCTGCAGAACAAAGGCAAAGTCCAAATGAAAGGGTTTACAGTGCTGCAGGGTTGACGTCTCTGTGTCTTTGAGATATTCCCAATTTATGTTGCATATATTTGGCAGCATTTTAAAAGGCACCATATTTTCCCCACTATTGTCATGGTGTTCAATGCTTTTCACATATGGCCAGGTCTACATTGTTCTGCAGTGTGGGCAGGCAGCAGAAGCTTAAGTGATGATTTGTCACCTCGTCCTACGTCTCATTGTGCTCTCTCTCTCTATTGACAGAGGGGCTGGCAGATTTAGCTTCACACATAATTTAAACCTGACAAACAGCATGTTGTAATTCTTGGGTTTGTTTTCATCTTGGCTGTAGATTTACCTGCATACATGTTATTGTTATTATTTATTATTTTTCAATCATTTTAGGGTTAATATTGCAGTATTAAAGCAGATTTTTGTGTTCTAATCTCCAAATAAAAATGCTGTGGGATGAGAAATATTGTCCACTTAATCATGTGGAAACCATCCTATCACTGCAAAATGCACTGAGCACTAAAGGATACTGGATCTAAAGGATTTTATTTCCCAAAAGCTGTTTTTCAGGCTATTGAGAGAAGATCCAGTGTGGTATATTACCATGGTACCTGTATTTAGGCCACTGCTTTGAACTGTAAAATACCTCTCCCTCTGTTTCACTCCTGTGCACGCATATGTACAGCATGCATACAGATTCACATGTATTGTTTCATGCCATGGGGGGATAAACTCTGTGGAGGCCTCCCTGAGCAGTAGCTCCAGTAATAAGTAGCAACAGCAGGAGCAGGCAGGATGAAAATGTTTAAGAGTCTCAACCACAGTTCCAAACCAGTGCCTTTATATGCAGAATATATATTCATAATCTGCAGCACCATCCCTCTTCTTGTCTTGCATTTTGTGACCCAAACCATGAACAGCATCCATTCACCTGTAAAATAAAAGTTGCACTATTGGAAATTTGATTTCAGCGTAAATTCAAAACTTTTACATTGAACAAAAGTTTCACTGCTGCTCCGTGGACAAGTTGGACACTTGCAAGCTACAGGTGACTGTGGCAGTCTAGTGGCAACCACAGAAATCACTCACCAAGTGGTTGGGGAACACACATTTTTCCCCGTTACTGAAGTCTTAGTTGACTGATCAGTGAATGTAAGTTGTCGGTGCAGCATAATCACACTGTCTCACAGCTGCACCAGCTGACACTTGTTATCGCATACAGTAGATGGAAAACGTGATTCTTCGTAAATGAATCAAGACAGACCATTCTGCTGCTGTAGTTACTAGTTGTACAAAATATATTTTAAAATGGTCTAAAAACAGTTCTAGCAATAGCACTGCTTATCAGCACTTATTGTACGTGGCACCTTTCAGAAATAGCGCTTTTAGAAATTCATAGCTTCAATAAGAGTGGTTGAGCTAGAGCTGAGTGTGACAAACGGAGCAGGGAGTCCGAAAAGTGTAGAGACATGTACCACAATGGTTGGGGTTTGGCTTCTCTGTATGTTTTATGATTTTTGCATTAGGATGAAACACAGAGGATAAGAAGGCTACTGAGTTTGCAGTTTATTTACACATTTAAAAAGGTGCCACGGGGCCAAAACTAATAACAGATGCTACTGAGTTATAACTGAGCTAAATATACTGAATTGAATAGATGATATTTAGTTGAGGATGGAATGAGACTGGGGCTCTGGTCTTTTGGGCTTGGGACTTGTCGATACACGAGCCAAAAATGTCTAGTTTGGAAATAATTCTCGTTTCCTCTGCTCCAGTTAGGCAGCGATACTGGATGAGCCTTGCAGCATTTGGACTGGGACTTAGCCATCTGTGTGTACAGCACTGTTGTTACTGTGCCATGGCTCCTCTGCCTGAGTCTGCATATTGTCTGCTCTGGTGTATTGTGTTCTGGTGCTCTGTGTTGCCTCATGTATCTTTTCTACAATCCGGTAAATAAAAAGCTTTATGTTCAAACTGAGTTGTGAATAATTAAAATCAAAATAATAAAAGAGCTTAATTCAAACAAACATCCAAAGAACTGAGGCAGACCTGCAAAAATCAGTCACGTAGTTGATCGAAAGAACATAAACCCAGTAATATTTTGTTAATTAAAAAGTGATAAATGTATATTTGGTTTCTGCTTGGCAAATGTCACTCTGTGCTGCAGTTATTTGCCAAGTATCTGTGGCTTCTTCAGCAAAAAGTAAAAGCCCACAGCAGGATAAGAGCTGCTGGTCAACAACGGGTTTGTTGATAAAGGTGAAAGAAGGTGGATTTGCAGGCTGACTAAGCCGTGCTTTGCAGTGAATGCGAAAAGTGGAGCGGAGATGGAGCAGGTGGTCAAGCAATAAAGTCAGACTGACAGTTGGAGGTTAGAAGTGAACTTGACAGAAGAAGAGTGGGCAGGCACACTGATGAAGTCGAGCAACCGGGAAGGCCGGAAAAACTTTGACACTGAGAGAATCGAGTTAACACACGGAGAATAAATCATCCAAGTCCCTTCAGACGCTGCAAAGCTATTTGAGGCAAAATTTTGTTTTGAGACTGTACACAAAACATTGACTTGATTTGGCTGAGACAAAGAAGTCAAAAAAGTTTTTTTTTTATTTTTTTTTATCTTGAGACCATCGAGAGCAATAATAATGTCAGGGTTCCTATAAGATGAATTCACACAGTTAAGAAAATAAATCCGATCTTGGGCACTGTGGCTGTTTAGACAGTCCATTTATGATCTCTCTGCAGTTAGCTTTGCTGTAAGATAAAATACTCAAAAAGACTAATGTGCAAAAAATGGTTTTCATCATGAAGTGAAAAGTGTTTCTGTGCTCGCTGTGAACTGCGACTTCCTGCATGTTAACACCCTGCTATTACATGAGGATGATTATCTGTCATTTTAAGTGGTCTTAGCGAGTATCGATATCATACGCTCCTTAAAAGGCTACAAACTGTGTCCACCGCTGAGACGAAGCATATAAATTGTGAACTGTGTGCGCAGCTGTATTTATTCTTCAAAATACTGGAAAATTTGCCCATTTTACTTGGAAGGTAATGAGGCTGAGCTATAATTCATGGACTGACAAACTCAGATTTTCAACAGTCTACAACATGAATTGAACAGAGAGAGAGGAAAAAATCTCAGAGGATTGGCTGTAATATTTTAATGAAACTTAACCATCAACGAATGATTTTTCTAATGTTGAACTGTCGAAAGAGAGGGAAAAATTAAGCAGCAGCATAACTACTCGAATATTATTTTTCTTTCTTTCTTTTTTTTTTCTGTTTTGAGTGAAGCAGCATATCAAATATGAACACCAGTGACAGTGTGGTGGATGTGATCCTTGCAGTTGGGCCATGTAATCCCACAGAGAGACTTTCACTGAGATAAAACTGTCACTTCTGCCAGTCTCTTTGGCAGAAGGAATCCAGCTGGACGCAGCTCTGAAATGTAATTTAGCTACTTGCACACACACAAAAAAAGTTATTAAATTGTGGAGTCAAGAAGAGAAGCCGTGGTGGCATATGGAGGCTAGTAGTTAAATTGAAGGACTGCTGTAGTTTTTCAAGGTTAATTAATTGTATTTCACATCATAAAAAGAATGCATGATAATCTGGCATATATGATCACACCAAGACTGCGTGGTTGCAAAATGATGATGCCAACAGTACATAGTTCTTTTTTGCTTATTATCGTTACTAATAACCATGAGTCAATCCTTCGATCTATTTTCTTAACCACTTATTCAACCTGGGTCTAAAGCCCATCTCAACTGTCACTGGGTGACCAGCACAGGGTTAGTAGCAGTAGTAATAGTAATGCATTGCAAAGGTGTTGTGTGCCCAATCTCTGAATTGCAAGGTGGTTCTACAGGTTGCCTGGTGGGAAGCAACCTGTCTCCAACGAATCACAGTCTGACTCAGTCTGTGCCGATAAGCTCAACTCATCTGCGATGCATCTCTACAGTAGGGAACTCGACTGAACTGATTTCCAACTGATTGGATTTTGGTTAAATTCATATATTAAAGAAAGGCTGTGGACTGTTTAGATCATTTTGCCATCCTGCAGTTATTATGTGACTATTTGGATTTCTGTTTCAAATCAAGTTTTTTGTTAGATTTTAAAAGTAATTGGCTTAGTGTGAATTTCTGTGTACGCTGATGGCAACAGAAAGCAACAAATCAATGATTTATCAAGTAATCGCCACGTTATCACAAAAAGACTGGATGCCATTGTCAGCTTAACCCCCTTCAATCACCAACTGATTGCAGAGTGATTGCAGAGTGCTTCTGTCTTTTTGCTGTTTAATGGCTGTCCTGATGCACCAAAGTCCTTTTATGAACCGCAACTGACCGCAAGAGTTTGTAGACCTGGTCACCGTTTTCAAAGGCAACAAGATTACAAGCTCATTGCTCACATTTGCAATAATTTGGTTTTGTTACGGTCTCCACTGTTTTCACTAGTGTGTCTGTAGCATTAGCTGTCTTACCTCTAACTGCTCATAAATCAGGATATCCTGGGGTTAGCAGTAGATGACCACAACTAACCAAAAAATTAAAGCATATTTAATTGACTAATTTTGTTTGTGGGTATTTAAGTTGTTCAGATTTTGAGTAGTCATTCATTTATACTACTATATACTATATCTCGTCATCATTTTGCTCGCTTGTCTTTTATGTAATGCTTCTTGCAATTTTTACCGTCTCCAATCCCCTTTTACTTTATTTTCTTGCTTGCCGGTCTCATTTTCCATCTGTCTGTCCATCAATCCATCCGTCCATCATTTGCAGTGCAGTCAGTGTCTGCCACATAGCTTATCAAGTCTCGCAGAGCTCGGGCTATGCTAATGTGGTGCTTGTGCTGACATAAACAGTCTGTGTTCCCTGTTTGCATGGCTTAGCAGACAAAGAGTGATGCCCCTTTACCAACCCCGGCACATGTCTGGCATCTGTTTTCCTCCAACCTACAGCTCTGGTTTAGCTTTTCACATGAGTGGTTACATTTCCAGTCCACATGCAAATGTTTCTCCACTGTTGATAAAGTGAAGAAAGCCTCGCAGCTTTAACAAGTTCACTTCTGTGTCTAAATCTGTTTAGCTTTCCTTCAACAAGACCCTGCTATTTCCTATTTGTTTAGCCACAGTGACCCCTATTTACAATGAAGTCAAGCTGTCAAAAAGCTTTATGTGACACCAGACCCACTACTAAAACAAACAGCAATATCCTTTTGCTGTAAGATTTTACTGAATGATGTATTCTAGCAGCGGCACATAGCAGCCAGGCCTTTGAATATCAACCACAGAACACCTGCATCAGCAAATATGTAGCAATGCATCACATTCAGATTTTCCTTTTTGCTGATATTACTTTCATGGAGCTGCCTGGGATATTTTACACAACAATAGAAACTTGTTTCTTGCATATTGCAGATGACTGGCTATCTGAATCAAATAACAAGCAATACAGGTATAAAAAAAACAGACTAATATATGTGTGTGTACGAGTGTGTGTACATCTTTTCTTAAGTCCTTTCTGATTTTCAAATTTTTGCCTCGTGTTTCTACTTTTCATATTTTTTTCAGTTCATAGATTGCTGGCTGTCCATAAATTAATGATTTTTGCAAAATAAGGCTGGAATGTATTCAGCGAGTTTCACATGAACATTTTATTGCATGTGTTGTATGCATTCAAAGAAAGTACAAGAAACAATATTAATAATTCATCCAAATCATGAGAGGGGGAGAAGAAGAAACAAAAGGAGCAAAGTCTCTGATAAACAAACCCTCTCACTGTGTGTCTGAAAGGAGTTTTTGTGCTAACAAGAGGGGCCCGAGACCTGCAGGCTTTGTATTCAATGAGAAGAGCAACTGTAGCTCAAAGCACAGAGGGCAGAAAGATCAGATTGCCACGAGATGTGCTCCTCTCTTATCCTCTCCTCTTCTTTTATTTCTCACTTTCTCCCATTTCTTCTCCTCACTCTGCCTTCCTTCGCTCTTATCCTATCCGCAGCACAATGATGATAAATATTTCAGACATGGCTGTCCAAATATATTCACACTGATTTCCTGCTTGATAAAGTTTTGGTCATATTTTTAATACAAAAAGCTGTGCAGAGAAAAATCGTTCGTGAAGCACATCTCACAGAGTAAATTAAGGCCCCACTGTCAATTGTGGCACTGTCAGGTACAAATGGGAGAAAGTTAAAACTTTAAAACTGCTCTAATTATTATTAATTATTATCTAATTTTAGATTATTTAACAGAAAAAAAGGGATGGCGTACTTAATAAATACAGTGGAACCCCGACTTACGAATACCCCATTTAACGAAAAATTCAAGTTACGAAGGCACTTAACGGCAATATTTCTGCCCGCAGTACAGCAAAATGCCCACATAACGAAATCCGCTGGCTGAGGCCAGAATGCCCACAATGCCTTCCGAATCATGTGATAACCCCTTGGCTTTCGTACTTGCATTTCGCTGTTCCACGTGAAAGACGTATTGTTGTTGCAGTGTGCTTTTCGTTTGTAATTAGCCTATCGTTCATTCATAATGGGGCCAAAAAAACTTTCTGCAAGTAATTCAAGTAAAAAGAAGAAGCGTAAAGTGCTCTCGATGGAAACAAAGAAATTATTGATAAATATGAGCGAGGTCCTCCTCCACCAAGAACTTCGTCTTCAGCCAGCATCACCTCACTCAAAAGGCGATGGAAAAAGGTGCTTTGACTTACGAAAATTTTCAACTTACGAAAGACCCTCGGGAACGAATTAATTTCGTAAGTCGGGGTTCCACTGTACATTAGTACGTACTAATGTCTTCCAACAAATTAAGAGGTTTTCCTTCCACATTTTTCTTACGTTGCTAGAGACTGGCCACATACATAAAATAAAGGAAGAGGAGAGTAGTTGTATGCATTCACGTGCCATGGTGGGGCATTTACATTTGTCTCTTCATCTTAAGACTCAAGATATGAAGCATCATTAGAATCTGTAAACAATGACAGGAGCTGGTTATAAGCTAATGTTAGCTCAGCAAATGCTAGGCTCAAGTGTCCTAAAAATCACACTCTTACCTTTGATAAATAATAAATAAAAATTGCATTTTTACCTTGTATGAGAGTTTATTCATGAAGTTTTAGAGTCTAACAAAGATACATTCACTTCAAAGACAGTAACAGCGGCTAACGTCCACTAGCAGTGGCTAACAGCAAGTAACTGTGGCTAACGGAGGCTAACAAGGGTAAAAATAACAGTTTTACCAACGGAAAAGTTAAGCATAACCTCAGTGATGCTATCATTGATCAGAAATTACCTGAATCATTGATCCCTATCATACTTTTTTTTTCACAAAGTTCTTACATCCTCCTGCACAGTGAAAAGACGCTGACACTTCTCACTTATCATGGACAGCTGAGGTAAACCGTGGACTGACAGCCTTCCACAGACAGGGAAAAATGGATATGGTCCAAACGGTAGCAGAAACATGGCAGCAGGCCACGACCTTTATAGGGTAAAGGTTTAAATGTAATGTTTTTGATCTCCTTGATCTCGTTTAGCTGAATAAAACAAATTTGTCCCACAGCGGCCACTGTAGCTAGGATTATGCACTTTGGGGGATATTGGATATTATTCATTAACAATAAATCTAGTACATATCAAATGTAGTTCAGGTATTTAGCATCCAACCCAGCAGCTTGCCTGAGCTCTGCTATGCATTTTAGAGTATTTCAGCTCATTGTTTTGGTTTTTGCATTTTACTGTCATGATGCATTTCTATAGCTATCAACGGTGCCATTTCTAGTAGCTGGTTTCAACTAAATTCCTCTGATAAACGGTGGACTATAGATTACCTCCTTACTATCAAACTGCGAGCAAAAGTCAGCACTAGTTGGAAAAGCTCCAGATATTTCCCTCAGGAGGATGTGGAGACAAGAACAGATTTTAATGGAGAGTGAGTATTACATTGCACCACAGCTTCTGATGAATGCTAATGGTGCTCCATGTCTGTTAGAAGAAAAAAAAAACTAATTATGCAGCCCCCAAGTGGCCAAAAGTGCAGCTTGTGCTGCATCAATTGTAGATATGTTTCCATCTAAAAGAGCTCTTTTAAATTATTCATAAAAGGGAAAAAAAGTGCCAGTAAACTCTCATCATCTTGGAAATTATTCGGTGTATATTACGTGATACAAATACATCTTAAAAGGAAGTGATAGAGAACTGATTCTGTTTCTTTTACTGATGTATTTTGTTTCCTTCTGATTATTGAGGCAGAAAAAAAAAGTTTCACGTTTATGTTTAGGAAGCTTTGGTTATGGGATTGGTCTCAGTCTTGTAAATTTATCAAATGAAATGCAGAGTGAAAGCTGTGACTGTTCCCTAACTAACCCTAAACTTGTACAACATGTTGGATACCAGACCCAGCGTCCTCCCCCCACCATCACTTCTGTGCGTATGAGAATGGACACTGATTGTAACAAATGCTGCCAATGATCAGAATCCAAGCAGCAATTAAACCTCGTCCAAATTGCGTTTGGCAAAGCAAATTACTGGAATCTAAACAGATTTGTAGGAAGCCAACGAGTATGTGTAGTGCTATTACGATTTCTCAAGAGGAAACAACAAGATTAAAATATTA
Organism: Neolamprologus brichardi; assembly: GCF_056152115.1. NCBI lineage: Eukaryota > Metazoa > Chordata > Actinopteri > Cichliformes > Cichlidae > Neolamprologus > Neolamprologus brichardi. The sequence continues at coordinate 17,654,450 of NC_142121.1, read as the reverse complement.
CACTGCATTAAAGGAGTGGCAGCAAGCTCTTCTGTTACTTTGGGATGTCACTGCTGCTTCAGAAGACATTTAGGGGTTTGGGAGTACATGGAGAGACAGAAGAGGTCGATTCAGTCCACAGAAGGAGAGAACGGGTACATTTTTTTCAAAATAAAAGGTGATTTGATTGAATTTTTCTACACTTTTTATTGCATGTTTGCATATGGAATTATGTTGGTGCCTAAAGTCTCACTCCACATTAATGTACATTTCAACATAGTATGCACAAATCACAGGTTCCTTCAAAAAGTGACATCACACAAACATGGTGGCAGCAGAAAACACACTCAGGTTTCCAGAGGAGAGAATAAAGCCAGTGGAGAGCAGATAGAAATATCAGATTACTTGGAGAGAGCTCCTCTCCTCTTTGTTTCCCTCTACCTCTGAATGGCTGGAGATGAAATAGCATGTTGAGCAGAGAGGAGAGTGCAGCTGCTGATGGAGAGGAAACAAAAGGAACCTTCTGTCCTTCCTCTCGCCCACTCCACCTCTTCCATGCCAAATGGGTCTCTCCCTCCGTCGCTGGGTCGCCGTCTGCCCCACCTCCTCACTCTTTCCTGTCCATTCATTTTTATCAATCTTGGGTAATCGCTTTCTTTCCCTCTCTTCCACTTTTCTCAGCTCTCTACTTCTCCTTCTCTCACTCCCCTACAGCTTTCTCACAATTCCTCTCTTCTTTCAGGACGGTCAGAGCACTCTGTTGAAATCGGATCTGTCACTGTGTCTTTGGAGACTGATAGAGTCTGGTTGCCAGGGGTTTCAGCCCAGCAGAAGAGCAAAACTGCAGTTACATCAGTTAAAAGCTCTTATTTGAGCCACAGCCAAAGTCCGAGCGTGTGCGTGCGGTCGTGTAGGCAGTTACTTTGTGAATGTGGCTTTGAGAGACTTTCTGCCTGTCTGTGGATGCGCTTACTTCCTGGTATAATAATTATTTCTATAGATCTTAACTTTCTCAGCTGATTTGAGTGCAGGACGTCTGGCCCGGTCCACAAAGGGACTGCTGCTGGAAAGTAAATGAAATCCATGTATCTTTACTGAGCTGCACTTTCTGAGCGTCATTGCCCTTTAGTGGAAGTGGCTGCTACATGCGGACTAAGAGAACCGCTACCCAGCCAAGAGACACGTTAGGCAGACTATAGAGTGAGGGTGCCCTCTGAGCTAGCATATCAACTTATCTCTACAGTTCCTTGGTGAAATCAAAACACAATCAACACAAGTTCACTTAAACTGTGTACGTAGTAAATGTGTTTTGCCACTAGTTGCATTTTTTTCTCTGCCAAAAACTTTATTTACCATTTTATATGATTGATCATATACTCAGTTATCACTGTTCCAACTGCAGGAGAGTAGTAAATGAGGGGAAGACTGCTAGGCCTCTGTTACAATACAAATCAGACTCCATGAATTTGAAGATGAACATGTGCACATCCTAAGCCACCCCTCATTTCTATAATAGTTTGCTATGAAAATGGGAAATGGTTGGAGAAATGTATTCAAACATGTCAAAACATGCATGGAAATACAGCTTGAAAATCAATATTTGGTGCAACTACCTTTATTCTTCAACACAGCCTAAACACTCTTAGGCAGCTTTTCTGTAATTTCTTGATGCAGTCTTCAGGAATAGTTCTCCAGGCTTCTTGAAGGACAATCAAAGCTCTTCTTTGGATGTTTGCTGCCTTTTGTTTCATTATCTGTCACGATGATCCCACACAGCTTCAGTAATGTTGAGTCCTGGGATCTGGGGAGGCCCATCCATGACTGATGTGTGCTTTTCTATCCAGGTTTGCTTTTAAATTGGCAGTGTGTTTGGGATCATTGTCATGCTGAAAAGCTGTACTTTTCTGTCTTTATAATTTCATGAATTTTGATGAGATCTCCAACTCCACTGCCTGAAATGCAGCTCCAAACCATGACAGAGCCTCCACCATGTTTTACAGATGGCTGTAGATGTCTTTGTTGTGCCAGTCTCATGTACATACTGATGATGATTTGAACCCAAAAACTGATAAATTGGATTTGTGAGTCCATAAGATCAGTTGTCAATGATTTTCAGTCCAGTTCTGTTATAATTTAGCATATCACAGCCTTTTCTCCTTCGTTCATTTCAGTAAATTTACAGTGTGTAAAATCTCACTGCTAAATGTCAGTAGATTACTCATTGCAGTCAAGAGATGCTGAGATGGACATCTTGGTTGCAGGGCAAGGACTGGACTGAAAATGAGAGAAAAAGCAGCCACAATCTGAAGAAAAACTTTGAAAGGCATTAAAAAAAAAACCTTGAAGACCACTTTAAAAAACGTACAAAAATGTCTGGCTCTTTGGAAGAGAAATATGAATAAATGAGGGGTGTACCGCACTTAATCTGTTCAGTATCGCACAGGCACACGTAGAGTCACTAGTTGCTGGGCTGATTTTATAATGAAGCTGAAAAGTTTTTATGAAATGCAACTTTCATCCTATTCTAACAAAGGGGAGCCTTCATATTCAGAGCCTACTCTAATGCGAGAGGATAAAAACAGGTGATTAGGTTAGACGCTTTTGTACTCTACTGTATGCATCAACTCTTTTTATTAGATTTTTTTCATTCTCGTCATCTAAGAATAAAAACGGCTGCAAACATATTGAATGCAATACAGAAAATAATTTACAACTAATATCTTACGTACAGTACATAAGCACTGTGGAGGAAATATTCTATGTCATCATGCTCATAATGATCAAATATTAAGTTTTGGTTTGGTTTCAATGAAAACTTAAAAATAATTCAAAACAACTAGTTCCTCACTATTGGAAATAGTGCTGTAACTTCATGATGGTCCTATTAGCTCAGACTGCAGTGATTTCATGATTGTATTTTCTTCTGTCGAATCAGTGTTTGCTGTGCAGGGCACAACGTACAAGAACAGGAGGTGAAAATAGCTCATTTGTTATGAGGGCTATGATATATTGCTATTGAGCGGTTCACTCGTGCGTGTGTGTGTGCGTGTGTATGTGCGTTCTTGTGAGTATATATCTGTAATTGAATTGGCTTAGGTGTGTGTTTCTTCAGAAATGAAAGGAATGACACGTTGTCTCTTCTCATTCCTACAGATAGATGATATATATCATCATCGGCTACAGACATGTTTATACAGACACACAAGCTGTGATTTGTGTGTGTGTGTGTGTGTGTGTTTGGTGCTGTAAATGTTGATACTTTGTGTTATTTTGCTGTGAACATCATATGCCTCTGTACAAGATTATATCTGTAGCTGATGATGAATATAAATTGGACCGTGCCTGTTCCAATCTTTGTTATTTGCTGGCATGTAAAATCATTTAGGTTTAATAATTGTGACTGATATTTGTGCGCTCTCCAAGGCAGACGTGGGTATATAAACCCCTTTAAACTTCTCTCTCCTTGAGTTTTTCCTGTAAGCTGTGCGAGATACAACTTTTACTTTGAAGGCAAATGTTTCCAGGGGACTGGGATTTATGCTTCAGTGGGAAATCTACGCTGTAGCTATGTCATAACTACAAAACCTACAGCGTAATTTTACATGTGCCTTTCAAGAAATGTAACTACACATGGTGGCCAATGACATTAACTGGCCAACTAACTGGCAACTGTGGCAATCTGCTTGTGACAAAAGCAATCACGAGGAGGCTTCCGGTGCTGCACCTCATACCTCTTTGTGATCGATTTTACCAAGCAACTCCCAGCCACCTCCAGCAACAACTGGCCTGCTGATCAAGGAAAACACATTTTTCCCTGGTGACCCGTGGTTGCCAGGGTGTCTCTGTCTCTAGGCCTGTGTGACTGGGGCCACAACAACCTATTGCTTGAGTTTATATGCTCCAGTGCATGTGCTGCAGACATTTCTGCAAACACTGTAAGTAATAAGGAAAATACTGTAATAAATAATAAAATGTAATAAATGCCTCTAACTTAGTCATAGTTTGGGTTTTTTTTCTGGGGGGGGGGGGGGGGGGGGGGGGGGGGTTGCCTTAAAATTTCAAGGCCAAGAAAATGAGTTTTGTTTGAGGGAACATTTTCACAAGGTTTTATATTAATCAAAGTCGAGTATAAATGCTGAAGGACTACAATCAATCGAGCTCTGGTTTACGTTGCTGGTAAAACATAAATGATTAACGTGCACAGGTATGCTGCAGGTGATCTTTGTTGAGTAGGAGAAATTTGCCATGTTTTATCCTAGAAGTCAGGGTTATAAGAGGAGAGAGGAAAGCGGCATAGACCCCAGGTGTGGGAAAAGTTTGCACTAGCCTGTCAGGGCCTCCGGCTGGGTAAACACCACCAGGTGGAGAGATTGAAAGCATTACCTTCTACCTTTCACTCTGTCTCGGTTTTTCTAACGGTCTGCATTTTCCTTCATACCTCGGGGTGTTTTCAGCCCCTCTCTGTCAACTCTCAGTATTCCTCTCTGTCTTACGTGCACCTCCACTGTTACATTTCCTGTCGTGAGTAGGGCCATGTACTCTTTAAATGGCTCATTTAAACTCATTAGCCTCTTTGCTCCATATCCATTATAAAGGATACCCATTACTTATTAAAATCTTCTTTTTTTTTTTAAGTCAAAATAGCTCTTATTACTTTAGGCAGAAAGGCCTTAATCTGATTTCCACAGTAATTTAAAAACAGTCACTGTATGGCTTTTAGTGAGTCTGTTATTCAATTTTAGGCTGCCAGTGTTTGAACAGATTAAGGCTGCTTTTAAAAGAAGCATATTAATCTTACTATTATACTACATGTAGCACGCCTTAGATTGTGACTAAATGTTTGTATAGTCGTATAAATGTGCTGTAGAACAGGTCAACTAACTAATCAAACAGATGAAGCAATCCATATTTTGGTTCAGAAGACGTACCTGATGAGTTCTGCCGATATCTCTGCAACATTTAGCACTAGCCACCATCCACCACAATACTGCAGACAGATCAGAAAATTCACAGGTGAGCAAACCCAGACATATCATACACATTGTTTAAAGCCAGGTTAGCTTTTTGCACAGCAAGCAAAAACCAGGACCAAGAAAGAATTTTTTTATTTTTTTTTCCTCCCACAAGACAGTGGGAACCAGTTTAATATATCTGCTTCCTAAACAATCCCTGAAAGCAGGGAAAATATTAATAATAATAATGCCACCCTGCAGCTTTAAAGCGGCTTTTCTAGACTCAAAAAGGATATGGAGCTTTCTGTGAGCAGCAAGGAGCTTATAGGAAGTTGAGTAATGCAGAAATTCAGAAAATACTGTTTAAGTAATAATGCTAATTACAATAATAAAAATGACACTCTAAAACTCTTGTTCTTACACAGAAAACTCAATTTTCTACTTCAACTATTTTCTGGGGGGATTCATGCATAACTTCCTGTGGCTCCTAATTATGGCGATGCACTCCGGAGTAAACGAGGGTCTGAGTTATCAAGCTGCTTTGATTCATTGTGCTGCTGCGGCTGATGTTGCTGGGACTGTAAGGACAAGCACAGATGACTTCCGTGGTAGTTTTTCACTGCTTGTTTCACTAATTGCGGCAACTTTAAAAAAAGGAAAAAAAGATAGCTGTTCTTTTCTTGATGCTGCAAGTCATTTAAATTTAAACATATAGCTCACACTTCACCCTTGCATTCATTAAGTTATTTTACAGCTAATGTAATTACAATAGAGTGTAACTCAGGAAATAATGAGCCACAGCAAAACCACTTTTAGAGGTCAAATTAAGTTTTCCTTAACGAGACTCAGGTGAAAGTAATCAAGCAATCAGACTAACAGAATCAGACAGTCAGAATAACTATAAAGTAATAGCACAAATTAAAGACTAACATCATAAATATCACCAGTCATTCCAAAAAACCTCAAACACTAGAATTAAACTAAACTTAGCCTAAACTGAACCCAAATTCAGAGACATTGATTAAACATTCAAAGCATACACCGTAATAGTTATGTAGAATCATTTTCTTTCTCAAATTTTAAATGTAAATATTTCATGATTATTCTTAAATATTCTTATGAGCCCTCCAACTGTTTGCCCATCTGCCACCTTGCTCTTTCCAGATCGGCATGACTTTTTGATTGATGTCTGCGTGCATTTTAGTGTGTATGTGTATGTGTGTGGTATGTGATTTGAGTGCAAACACAGTTGGACGTATGTCGATGGCCTTTTAATGGTGATGGACATTAAAAAAAAAGAAAAAAAGAAAGAAATTCCAGGGAGAAAAGAAGGAAAGAAGATTAAAGCTGAGGAAGATCAAGACAGACGTGAACACTGGGACACTGATACTTTCAGATGGGTTTAAGTGTGTCTGTCTGTAGGTGTCTGCGTGTGTTTCTGCACACATGCATACAAACGCACACATCCGTGCAAGAAGTGTCAAAGCGTGGCCTTCAGAAGTGTCAAATGTCACATTTGGCTCAGCTAGAAATATTTACTTGACACCACCTGCTCCATGAAGAAGCATTTACTTCTTTCTCTGTTTAAAGTACTGCTAAAAATACTTGCAGCTCTCTGTGCATTTGCTGGTATTTGGGATACACAGTTGATCTAGCAAGACTGACACCTGTTAGGATTTTCACAGCTGAGCCAAAAAGGTTTTTTGTTTTGTTTTGTTTTGTTTTGTTTTTTATTAATTTAGTGAGTGTGAGTATGTCCTCAATTGAAAACACCTCCTTTGTGTCTTTAAACTTTTTTAAATATGTGTTGAATGTATATATATTTTTCAAAATAGTCCTACATGTGGGAGAATTATGGTGTGGATGTAGTTACAGATTATAATTTACACGGTGTCCAGGAAGTTATTAGTGTTGGATCTCAAGGAACTAGAGGCGCAGCCAGATTGTTATTGAAGTGTTCAAATCATAAACAGGCATATATGCAAATCTTAGTTGGTGTTAGCTTGCTAACGCTGTGTGTACTGTTACTATGGTGATGGACTGTAGATGACTGCAGCTGTCTTTGCACATGAGCCTACATCTATAAGAGTGAATTTTGTTAACATGCTATTGAGTAAAAGCTTCTTCTAAAGTGCCAATCAGGAGATTTTGGCCTGGGCTGATCTTTTGACTCCCGTGGTTACCGTGGTAGCGATACATGTAGCTTAATATTACAGGTCACGACTTCTCTGGGCAGCAACGCAACCTCTTGTTGTTTTTAATAAAGAAAGTCATGCAATAATTGGCTCCTTTCCAGCATTCTGTGAGCAACTGTCGTGTTTTCATGCTGCACACGGCATGAGTCCGCAAACAGCAGGGCACAGTGAAAGCAGTCGGTCACCTCCCTGAGAAGCTGGAGGTGTGCAGCCTGTCACCTGCAGCGCTTCATCTAACCGCTCGCTCTGGCTGCTCCTTCTTGTTTCATTTCTCTGTATGTCAAATAAAATAAATGCAGCTTTGATTAACAGTAGCAGGGAATGCTTAGCTCACCGACAAAGACGCTGCGTTTCTTGTCATTAGTTTGTAATCAGAGTCATCTCTTCCGTCGCCAATTAAATGTTTTAATTCATAAAACTGCAGCACAAAGTGTTCCATTTGCTGATAATAGATTTTGTATGATCAATCGCTGATTGGGTTGTATCCTTCACTAGAGTGCCTGGTCATGTTGAGAGGAAAATTTCAAATTAAAACTCCTGTATCTTTTAAATCAACTAACCTCTTGAATTGAAGCGAAAGAACAAGCGCTTGACAGGAAATCATTATTGCAAGAAGAGGTATTTCATATTTGACATCATGTTCATCAAAACATGTAGACTAAATCGATGGTAGTTTCTAGGCTACTAGTTCATCTTCAAGGTTAACCAAGGATAAGCCAGAAACGGTCTTCTTCCTGTGTTTGCAATTCTCAATGCACGTACGCACGTAAAAAAACATTTGCAGGTGCAAGTGTTGCATTTTGAAAATAAATTTATTTTGAGCGAAGAAAAGCTAAATTTGAGTGAACAAAATTCATTACTGCCTCCAAAAAATGTATTTCAGTGTTTGCTATTATCCACACACACACACACACACACACACACACACACACACACACACACACACACAAGCAGCCCCTCTCGCTCAGTTTTTGCATTTGCGCTTGCTTGCGCTCTCAACATTTCTGCTAGTGTGTGTGTGTGTGTGTGTATAATAGCAAACACTGAAATACATGTTTTGCACGCAGCAATGAATTTTTTTTCACTCAAATTTAGCTTTTCTTCACTCAAAATAAATTTCTTCTCAAAATGTAACACTTGCACCTGCAAATGTTTATTTTTTTTTATGTGCGTTCAGAATAATAACGCCATACAACTAGGGGCCTGTCATGGTGTGGTTTATGTTTATTTTTGGTTGTTTTGTTATATCATTTCTATTTATTTCTTTATTTTACTCCAATAACTTTGATAATTTATTTCTTCTAGTTATTTGTGTTTGTACAGATGTTTGATCCTTTAGTTTATTCGAGCCTCATTTGTGTCTTCCTGTGTTTTGGTTTTCATCTCTAGTACTGTATGTGAGTCCCATTTAGCTATTTCCTGTTTAATTTGGTCATTCCTTTTTCTTGTGCCTTGCTATTAATTTAATTTCCTTTGTTACTTTCTTAAAGCTAATTGTTTTAATTAGTTTTAGCTGTGTTTTGATACCCTGGTGTTTCCACTCTCCCTGATTGCCTCCTGTGTGTATTTAAGGCCTCGTTTTCCTTCTGTTCCTTGTTGTGAGTCATACTGTGTTCCTGTCTGTCCTCCCTTGTGTGTGCTCTGTGGAAATGATGGTATTTTTTGCTGCCTTTTGGATTACCTGCATCACCTCAGTAAGGGTTTGTTTATGAAGTCTGGGTCTGCAACCCTGGACAGGACGAGCAATTTAAATGAATAAAATGGCCTTTGATGGTAGAATCCTTACAGGGGCTTAGTCTTACTCCTGCCTGCAATATAATAAAGTGTTTCTCTGTGTGAAGAAATCGACATTTGAGAGCTTGTGAAAAGTTTTTGTGCAAGATATTTTATAGCCTTGGGAAGAGAAGACACTCTCTGGTCATTTTTTAGTCTTTTTGGCTTAAAGTATGCAGGAACAATGTAGCTCGTCATCTATGTTAGTTTGGCAGCTACTATTAACATAGACATAAGGAACTTATAACTGAGTTATGGGACAGAGGATGTCGTATTGACAGGTTAGTTAGTTCAAATAAGTTCCTGTGTTAACAAAGCAGGATGCTGCAGAGGTCTCCTCTTTAAACTTTTTTACTCAGTGCTGTGTTTAAGTGGAATGACTGGTGCAGTGGTTAACACGTTTGCTTAACTGTGAAAAATCCCTGATTTAAGACCAGGAGGAGAGACAAATCCCTGCATCACAAAAGGTGTCTGGGATAAAATCTGCCAAATCAAACATGGCTGTTCATCTACTGTGAGCTGGGAGAATGCTTGCATATAAAAGTACAGATACTGTATGTTTTCCACATCATTAAACATGCAGATACTCAACTTTCTAAAAAACCCAAAAAAGTGATGATTTTTGATGTGATCTCAGTGTTTTCAGTTAGATTAACAAAAAAGTTGCTTTTGGCTGCTACACGTTATTTCACACCTCAGCTTTGACTTAAACTCAATACTCGATAATTATGTATTTTGCTATGTTATTCCTGGATGATGTGTCCTGGCATCAGGAACAGTTGTGTCTGCATTGTAATTCTCTGGCAGCCTGATTCGAGCTCCCTGCACCATTTCATGTCTGTCCCAACGACCACTCCAAACACAGTGCTCTGACAGTTTCATGGCCTTGAAATCATCATGACTTTGGCTCTGGTTGTTTCGGGATACACAACTACTAGTGTGTGTGTGTGTGTGTGTGTGTGTGTGTGTTTCGAGGTCAGCACATGTGCCAACTAGCACGTCAGTGTGCCAGCTGGACAGCGGCAGTGGGACCTGTAGTTGTACTGCCAAAAACACACACTTATGCTTATACAAGGGACACATGCTGGTGTGCCACTCTTAATTCATCTGCCAGTCATGCAGATTTGATATCGAGCAATAGGGAGAATAATCCAAATTGTGCCAAAAACAACATTTGGGGAAAAGTAACACAAGAACACGTAGGTTTCTGTGATTGGTAGTGAAAGCTCAGATGGGTGAGCAAGTTCAGCCTAGCTAGCTAGCTTTCTTTGCGTTAACTAATTGCCAAAACCTAAAACACCATTCAAAGACTACGGGGATCAAGATAGTGGTTACCAACATCAAAATTACTGTTTTGAATCAAGTATCCCCAATTTTAAAATGGCATAATAAGAAACATTCCTCTCATATGTGCTTCATATATCACATTTTTATTTTACATGTGTGTATGTGCTCATGCAAGTGTTTATGCAAGGATTCTTTCTCCCTTATTATTCAGACAGATATTACTTGCCACTAATTAAAGGATCTGTTAGCAAGAGCAGTCCAAGTCTACATCCCTCCGCCAAGGCTGAAAATTCCCCCATACCAAGCACAAACTGAGTTTCTGGATCCTGGGTACGGATTACTTTGTGATATTTTTGTGAGAACATCAAGTCTCACAATTTTTTTTATTTCAATTAGGATTTAATATATATATTTATTAGTAGTGAATATGTGGAACATAATGTCTTGCTAAGAAAAAAGAATGAGGGCTCCGACTTGAAAGGTTAATCACGTCTAATTTGCACCAAACCCCCACCTCTGGTCACATTTTCATGCTAATCCATCTGCAACTTTTTGATTAATCCTGCTAGCAAACAAACAAACAGAGAAATGAAAGCAATCACATGACCTCCGTGTTAATTAAAGGCTGTTGTGATGAATCAAAGAGGCAACAACAGGGTTTCTGTATCAATTGTAGCGCACTAGTCTCTGTGTTGTAATGTAAATGGCTCTTGATATTTGGTGTATGACAGCCTGTGACACAGAGGAAATTACAAAAGCAACAACTACAGTAGCAGAACTGCAGTGCAGTGTGTGGAGTGGTGTTGCTTAGCATCTGGCTCACAGGCTTACACGATCTGTCACTCCCCATCACTTTGTTTCCTGTGTTATTACTGCTTTCATGTTCTTTCTTTTTGTTTTTGTCTGTGTTCGTTCTCCAACTGCCGTCCTTCAGCATCTGAAACTGTATCGTTCATCTTTTTGTGCTTTTATTTCCCCCCCCCCCCCCCCCCCCCCCCCGCCAGGAAACATTGTTGTGTTACATGCATCCTCCATCTGTTTCATGCACCCTACTTTCAGCTTCTTCCGTCTCAGAGCAAAAACAGTCAGTGAACATACTGTGCGCGTGGATTTGAGCCATTAAGTGTTTTTATTTTTGTTTTTGCTTTTGTACTTTGCTTGTTTGGGTGATGATCTGCAGCTCTGCTGCTGATAATTAGGACTTTACACTGATAAAAAGTATTGTTACGAGATGTAAGAAACAGCACTACAAAAAAAAACAACCTTTTGTACAATCAGTACTTGCATCTGCAGCTTTTCACAATGTAATTACTTTCATCAGCCTGCTTAAAATTCACGCTCATTAATGAAATCTCTTGTTAAGGCTTGTTTGCTTACACATTGTTTTTCTTGCATCACAGCAGACAGTAAATAAAGAAAACATCTCCTGATGAGGAAAAAAAATCTCCCAGTTCTTGGCTGCTAACACGTCTGAACATGAGAGCAAAACAAACGCAAAGGAAGATGCTTCTGGCAGCATTTTTGTTTTTGATTATACTTCATGACAAGTTTTAGTAGAATTGTGAGAAAAGACAAAATAAAGGATGCGTGTAAAATAACTTACACATATCTGAACTTCTTAAACAGCCACATTCAATCCTGCTTATTATTCAGCAAGCTCTCACCTTTTATCATAATACTGCTGAAGGTGTTTTGGGGTCCTAACTGGTTTATTGATAATGTTCACAATGTTTGTACTTGGATAATATCGCACATCTTCTCTATGATACAGCATTTCTCAAACTGTAAGCAGGCTTCTCTGGAGCCACTGGGGTTTGAGCAGCCAATGGCTAAAATGTTGAGTAAAACTAAGCAGAATAAATTTGATTTATGTTGAAATAACAGCAAACAAAAGCTTCTCTTGCCATCCTGGTGGTCTTTATTGCACCAGATTTCAGCTTACCTGTTTAATTTCTAATGATTGCTAGAAGAAAATTTGTGGGTTTTTTTTTTTTTCTTTCTTTCTGAGGCTGCTTTTATGCTCGTTGCTTACACCCTGCCCTACATGGCCCAAATGATACCACATCTGCTGGCATGTATTGCCACGTTGGTATCACTTGGGCCAGTTGTGCAACCCTCGATTTTTGTACCACTGCCGCCACACCTGGGTTGAAAACACGAGTGTATGATTGTGTTGGTTTTTACGGCTGTTTTAATGATATATCAGCTCAGATGCTCAGAGATTCATAGATTATACACAGGGAGATGTTGCAACAGTTTGAAAACTTGAAATTCTGTGGAAAAAACTTTGAAGAAAACACTCAGCAATTACTTTCCAGTTCTGATCTGGAACTTGGATCTCATGCGTAGTTGGACGGGTCTAAGATTTGGCAGCTACGCAGATGTCTGCATAGTCACCCCACAGTTTACTGTCTGTTGATGGAATTTGCTTCACTCAGACCTGAGTCAATCCTGGCTAACTTGCAGAAACTATCACCCCTGTTCAGCTTGTGGCCTTATGTTGGATTTATACTCGTGTAGTAAATCTACGCCATAGGTGCGCCATAACCCCCCAACCCTCCTCAAGATCTACACCGTAACTTTTACTGCAGCGTATGTCATAATTTATGCCCCAACCTGACATGCACTTGCCTACAGATGTAAACACATGTTGTGTTGATGCAGCTCAGATGGGTGTAAAAATCCTGGCTTTGGTCCGACCGACTTTTTCCTTTTGCTTTGAAACACTCATCAACCAAACAAAGAGAACAACAGCACGCCTGTTTCTGAAATCAATGCATTTTTTATCTCCCTCTAATGGCTACATTATATTATATATTCTGTAGGAAAGTATTAACAGTATTTCCTGGCATTTTTGAAGCACATTATTTTTATTTTTTTTTCGTTTCAAGACAGCAGTTCATTTCCCTGCAAAAGATAAGCTCAGTTTTTTCTCTCTCTCTTTCTGTCAAGGTCCTTTGGAAATTATTTTGTCTTGAAAATTCTGTCTCTTGTGGTCTGACACATCCTGTTTGAAAGACAGCGGCAGAACATCAACCTTTTTTTTTTTTTTTTAATCCAAAACAGTCCAGTTTCACATTATCCTTTGCTTGAGATTCATGTTTCCCTTTTTGTCTGGTGGATTTCATTTTCCAGCAACATGACTTGTGACAACAAAGCTATGAGTTTGTGAATGCTGTAGCTTTCTCTTCATCCTTTTGTGCTTGTTGTGTAAATACACCACGGTTAACCCTTTATCTCGTCTGTTTGGGTGCACGCTGGGTGTTCTGCATCGATACACACCCACACGACCAGATAATGTGTTTCTTGCATGTCGAGGAGATTCTCAGATACCTCTAATCCTCTGATCCAATAAATTTACCCAAACATGCAGACACAGACACACGGGCAGGATTTCACAGCTGAGCATAGCCTTTGCCATCGATGATTTTCACAATCCACAGTAATGAGTCTTGGAAGAGGGTGTAAAATCGCTAACACAAGGACAAAGTGTGCTGAAGATAAAGAAAATGAACGCTATGTTAGCAGAAGTAGGTACCTGACGTGAAGACTTTTGACTCTTTTCCCTTTTCTCTCCTCCACACCTATTTGTACCTCGTTCTCTTTTTCTTTCTTTCATCAAAATGGGAAGAATCTCAATTATGGCCTGCGCTCGGTGGAGGAATTGTAAATGATTGAAAGAAAAGAGATTGAGAGAGTGGACAGGCTAATAAGATTCAGGGAGCTGAAAGTCTCTATTGTCACAGAGTGTGTCAGTGGGAAGCAGGAGGGAGAGGAACAACCTCTTCCTCCTGCTTTTGCTCTCCTTTCTGTCCGTTTTTCTTCTCATTTATTCACTTTCTCTAACTTTCATTTCCCTCCCCTTCCTGAGGCCAAAGAGCCAAACTCAATTATAAACTCAGAACCGCTCTCAGAAATCTGACCCTGGCGCCGCTTCAGTTGTCACTTAAGTAACACAAAGGCACAGAAACTCTCAGAACAGGGCTGCTGATTAACAGGCAGCCTGTCGTACAGTTTTGCATGGTCAGATGGCCCGACCAGGGACTCTGTGAGGACAAACCAATTCACAGCCTTATTGACACAAACTCATTCTTTAAGAGAAAGACAAAGAAAGCTACTGAGTCAGTGCGCAAGGGTATCAAACTGCTTTTATTCACTTTATTACCCTTTTGCAATCAGTTACATAAGAGTAAACACAGGATTAAACAAGTTAATTGGTTTTCATTGATAATTTATTTGTCACATCCATGAAAATATGTTATATTTTGCATGTTTTGTTTTCCTATAAGAGTCGCACAGGCCTAGCAATGCTCAGTAACCTGGCTGGAGAAAAATGTGTATTTCTCTTCTTATCTTTATATCTGATGGATATTTATTCTATTTTTGGGTCTTATATAAATGATTGATGTGTCCACCATGTAACTGTAATCATTCACATTTTGGTCATGGCCATCTTCTTTTTGCTTTTGTTTTTTAGCAAACTGTCCATTGCAAAGAAGCGCAGCCTTCCAATGATCTGTTTTACTCTAAAGAAGGTCAGAATTTACAAAATGTGCATCATATTGTATCCTATAAGATAAAATGAGCAATTGAGTCCATAAAGTCATGCAGAAAATATTTAGTGAGGTTATAAATCAATTGAGAAGTTGGGCAGTTTTCTTGTATCCTTCTATACAACCAGACTTCTTTTTTAAACCACAGTTGTTAAAGATATTTCTGCATTTTATTTATACAGTCTAGATAGACCAGATAATAAGAGAACTCTGTTAGTATTCTAAGTATCATAGACACGCAACCTTTACACCGTATGTAGCAACACTGGGGTCTGAGGGGAGTCTTGGCAGAGCTAGATTAAACTGATCTGTTTCATCTTAGGGCCCACGGATCCAAGGTTCAGTGGAGGGGGAATAGGAGCAACAATGGCAGGAAGGGAGGAAGAGAAAGGGAGTGCTGTGGCTAATATTTCATTGGTCTGTAAGCTTTGATGTATGAGTTATGTGGTGAGGGCGGTCAACGACATATTATAGAGCGGAGAGGAGCAGAAGCTTGGAGTATAGACAACCTGTGAAGGGATGCCACGTCACACAAAGCCCTCAGAACCAACAAAACACCTGAGTGCTACCATTTTTACCCTGTTTCTGTTTCCCGCTTTTCACGTCTCACCGTGTGTGTGTGTGTGTGTGTGTGTGTGTGTGTGTGTGTGTGTGTGTGTGTGTGTGCGCGCGCTTACATTGCATCCAGCCTCAGGTGTGCTCCCAGTTTATTGTGTTGTTACATGTCCTGCTAATCTAATAGCTCTGCCGTTTGTTTCGTTACTGTTGTGAGAGGAAATTTGGTTGTCATATAGTGTGTGTGTGTGTTATGTGTATATATCTGCAGATAAAGCAGTTCTGCATTCCCCAAAGTGCAGCAGGTGTCCCAGATAGAGTGATCAAAGAGTGTGATTATAATGTATTACTGTAATATTGCCACTTAGATAAGCATGTTAGGGGTCTGTGGCTGTTGTGTGTGTATCTGTGTGTTAGATAATTCCACTGCTATCATTGTACAACACGTCACTGTCTGTTGAAGTGTATTTTATACACAAACCTGCACATTTCTGCATCACACATGCACAAACACAAAAATGCTCTCTTTCTGTTATTTGTGTGTTCTGGCTCGACACAGTCTGTATAGCTTTAAAAGTTTTCCTCTACCTATGTCACTGTGCTTTTTCAAGATTACTGAATTGTACCTGTACTTTTTCACCATGTGGCAATGGCAATTTATTTTATTTCATGATTATGTTTTTAAGCTCTTTCGATATCATGCTTTATAAATCTCTGAGACAAATCACCCCTCAAATATCCAGATCTAAATGCTGCAGATACCATTCTGTGCATTTTAGCAGTAAATCAAAGACGATGTGTATTAATTAGACTGCTTATGTTGCCCCTTGCAAGCCACTTTGGACCCCCAGCTTCTAATCCATCATCAGTGTCTTGTTTGTTGTCATTAATTGCCTAGTGTGTGCTGTTTTGGTGGTCTTGATATTGCTCTTAGAGCCAAGCCACCAAAATTGCTACACATGAAATCCTATTAACAAGTGGTTGTGACCAAAACTCAAAATATCAAATATCTTATCTAATCAGCCAATCACGTGCTGCCATGTGCATTTAGATATGGTAAAAGCAACCTGCTGAAATTCAAACTGAGCATCAGAATGACAAAGAAAAGTGATTTAGGGAACTTTGAAAGTGGCATGGTTATTGGTGCCAGATGGGCTGTTCTAAGAACTTCAGAAACTGCTGATCTGCTGGGATTCTCCTGCACATCCATCTCATGAGTTTACAGAAAATGGTTTGAAGAAGAGAAAATGTCCAGTAAGCAGCTGTCCTCTGGGTAGAAAGGCCTTGTTGATGCCAGAGGCCAGAGGAAAATAGAAATACCGCTTTAAGCTGATGGGACGCCAACAGTAACTCAAATAACCACATGTTACAAGCAAAGTATGGAGAAGACCATATCTGCTTCACATGAGCTCACCAAAATTGGACAACAGAAGATGAGTCTCGATTTCTGCTACGACGTTCAGATTGTCTGGCGTAAACAGCATCTATTCTGTCTTGTATCAACAGTTCAGGATGATGGTGTAATGATACGGGCACCTTAATAGCAGTCGAGTATAGTTTAAACACCACAGCCTACCTGAGGATCGTTGCAGACCAGTGAATGTATACATCCCAGTGTTTAAACGGTTCATATTTGGAATTGTAAAGAAGGCGAAGTTGAAATTGTAGCAGTATCAGTTTGAGTCACACTTGGACGACCTGTGCTGCAATGATGTTAATCTATATTTATTGGGGGGATTTTTTCCCCATAAACCAGCTTTTATCCTCAACAGGAACAACTAAAACCTTGCCCAATGTTTTCTTGTGTTTTCAGAAAACCTAATCCACAGTATACTATGTTATGTTACATCCAGTAAGCCCCCCGTTTTGTTTTAGCTGCCTGAAAACTAAGTTGGGGGAAAAAAATCACAGAGAGAAGATGAAAACACCATGTTCCACTTTCTGTCTCATTAGTGTGAGAGGGGAACGAGGAAGAAAGAGACCCGAGTGCGGAGAGGATGGAGGGCGATGGGTAGAAGTAGTCAGGGGCTGCTGGGACTGTTTGCATTCAGCTCTTGTGGTGTGATAAAGAGGTGTGTTATGGACATGTAACCTTGTTTCCATTGATTACACTCTTCACCTGCACGGTGTTGATTGGAGCAGACCTCTCAACACGGAGCTCATGCATCAATGTTAAGCCCATTATCGTCTCGTGGGCTTCTACGAGCCACACCTCTCTTTCCTGTGCTCTGTGATGCTGCGAATACTGTCTGTTCATACTCGCATAATACAACACAAGACACACCTTGGCCACCAAAAGTATGTTGAAAGTAGATTGTTTACTGCACAGTAAATATACATACTTACAAATGGGAATCATACAATCCATGTACACTGATGCATAATCGCTGCTTTAGCTGTAATTATCTAAATGTTTGAGAAGTTACAGTCTGGCAAAACTTCCAGCAAACACAGTCGAATCCCTCTCACATGTACGTTTTCGATGAGTTAATTTTTGTAACGCTTTGAAACTGACAGTCCAACGTTTAGTGATTAAGCAAGGAGGCAAGACACTCCCGGCAAAACACCCTAAATGGGTTTTGCGGCGAGACTGTAAAGCGTGCACCCTCATTTCGTCTTAATCCTTTCTAAGAGGACAGACCTTTTCCGCGGCCTTCAAGCGTAGCCGCTTTAAAAACACGGGGTTCATACGGTTTCTGGAAATTCCCTTAATTTTTTCTTGTAGTGTCGTCGAGGAAAAGATGGATGGATTTTAGATAAAATGTTCAAAGCTTAAAAAGGTAAATGCTTTAATAATAAACAACCATCTGAATAGTACAGGTTGGATGATGTAGCCTCAAAATGATGTCATGGTGATGTAGGAAAAAAATGAAATCACCATGTTTTATTAGTGATTACAGTTTGAAGGCAGCAGCATTTATACATGTAAGTAAATGAAGGACGTTTTCCATCCTTGTCATTGATGACAGACTGCCTAATTCAAAGTGTGAAGTCATTGCCACGAGGTGTGAGCAGCAGCAGTATTATACTGCAGCAGCGACACAGCAAGTCATGTATAAGCACAATAATATTGTTTTTAATGGGAATTTTAACCCTTTAAAGCCTAAATTATAAAATAATTGCCAGATAATTAAATTTTGGGGGACAAACGGGGTCCTTATTGAACCTTCTGGTTTGATTTTTTTTAATAATTAAATATAAATTTGCATATATGAGTTTTAATTAGTATCATATTTGGTAAATATGGCACTTTATTGCTTAAAAGTGTATTGTGGAACTTATTTAGGCTTTTCAGTGGGGAAAAGATCAGTCTGATGATGTAAAGTCTCAAAGTAAATAACGTAACTGCTTAACACTTCAGTAACTTAGCCTTGCAACTTGTCAGCAGCTGCACAACATCGTCACATAATAAAATAAACATTTTTCAATTTAAGTCAAGCTTTCTAACCTGTTTTTCTGCAGTCGCACGTCATCCTGCCGCTCGTGTCTGTTCATCTGTCCTCGTGTCCTGGTTGTACTCAATGGTGGGTTTTTTGCCTCAAGTGGTGAAACAAGTTTGTTTTTTCCACCATTGGAAAATATGCAATTAAACTGTTTCCTGCTAAAGTAGTTTGTTGGAGGTTGTTTTTTGTGTACTAAATTCTCATTAGAGAATCACTTGCAGCTCCTTCTCTCTGAGACGTCTGCTTGTCTCCTTATGCGAGCTAGGGAACGTGGGAACGTAAGCACATGGTGCCACAATATCAGGTAAAAATTTACACCAGATTTATCGTGTCGTGTTTTTCTTTTGTATTAACTGTGAGAACAGGTTAAAATACTTCATGCTAATGAATGCCAAAAATCTGAACAACTCAGAAATATAGAGAATATTTAAACAAGGATAAGTGCATTTTTTCGTGTATTATTTTCATCTGCAGACTGAAACACATTTGATATTGTTGAAAACATTCATGGCCGCTCGCTGTGCTTCTCTCCTCTGTAGTGCAGTGACAGTGTTCACTGTAATACAGATAATTAAGAACCAGTCACCGTCTGTCCTTTTTCTATTTAAAGATTTCAGTCACATATAGATAAACTGCATTAAGATGCATAAGCAGGGCTTGTTTTTGTTGCCTTGAATGATAAAAATCATGTAATACTACTTAATATTTTTGGTGAATCAAATGATGCGTGATGATTTGAGCTAATGAGTTCCCGGCCGCTGAAGAAAGACATGCACTAATGAGTGGCATTTTGCAGTTTGGAGAATGAGTGCTGAGAGTCTGGTTTGTTGAAATGAGGTCCGTGGTTTGGGGGCTTTGGTCGGAGCCCAAACAGCGAAGCTTTCTCGGGTGTTTTAATGATGGCGGTTCTCAGAGCAAGGGGCTGGATTTATCATCCAGGCCAGAGATTTAAAGCATATCTTTCTTTTAATTTGGTCTCATGCACATAAACACACTTGCACACTGATAGATTTTGACTCATCGGTACTCAAAGGATTGATTTGCAGAGATGTAACATACTGTATGATGTGGGTTTATCACTAAGCTGCATAATTACTTTCCATGTGTTTACACATCTGACTTCAAAGTCTTTGTTTGTTTTTTAGGAGTATGGGTTTTCCAAAGCCTGTGCGTCTTATTAAATGAAGCATTATGCGAAACATATCCCTTGAAATCATTATTTCTGCACACATCACTTTGATACACGTATAGTGTTGCTTTGAAGCTAAAAGCGTTTGCTCCGTGTCCCTCATTCCCTCTCTTGTTTTCTTTCCCCCCATCATGTCTTTTTACTTCTTTCATGCCCTGTCTAGTCTGTTACCCAACTCATCCCACTAATGCTTTTCTCTTCACTTTCTCTGTCTCTTTTCTTTTCCTCAGTGGGGCGTTTGTTGATCGAGTTCAGCTCCCAGATGACGATGGAACGAGTGCAGAAAGAAAATCCCAATGTGACCGAGGGAGGCCGATACACGCCTCCAGACTGTCGGCCCAGATGGAAGGTCTGTAGATGCCTCGCTATTTGTATTTCACAACATTTGAATAAACTATATTTTCACATTGTAAATATATTCTAGCAGAAGTCAGCTTCTCCCAGTATAAAAATAAAAGATGAGATTTAGTGCCTGATAAAGTGCCTGAGACTTAGACGAAGTCACAATGATGAGGTACTAAACAAAAATGTTGAAATAGACAAAATTATGAAAAGCTAACACAATACAGTTTGCTTTGAAGATGGAGAATTGTCTGGAAACTCGCTGAGCGATACTGAAATTTGAATAAGAGTGATGCAAGACAAAAATAGAGAATGTTCTCTTTCAAAGTAAAATTCATGTTTTAAATGGTGCAAATTTTATTTTGAAGGTGAAAGTTTGTTTGGGCTCAGTGAGCAATTGTTAAGTTGAAACTACAGGCAACCGCAGCAGTTTGTTTTGGGGGGGTTTTGGTGCCCCAACTTCTATGCAAACCTATATTTACCCTTAGCAACCAAATGGTGAGTGAATACACATTTTCCCAAGTAACCAGTGGTTACTAGGGGATCACCATCTGCATGACTTAGTCCATAGCCAGGCTTTCTTTGCATTACCTTGTTAAATAAACCTTTTAACCACAGTCTGAGATAACTGCTTTCATATTGGTGGTTATCAACTTTCTCTGTTAACTCAGGTTTTCTGCTTCAGGCTCTCTGTGAGCGCACATAAAATGCGTGATGCTTTCAAAAAGAATGGGTGATACATTTTATTTCATAGCATTTATAGATCTTCTGACAGCCAAAGGTAACACTGGTCAAAACAAATCTTTCAAACGTTAAGGTGTTTTTATTTTACAATCAGTTTGTTCCTAATGTGATAGTTGAATATTAGCGATTTGAACCTTTAAACATTAGAGGACAGAATTCAGATCTGACACCGACCTTAAGTTCAACGTTCGCTAATGTCTCGGTTTTGTATCAGCCAGTGAGCTGCCTGTATAGGAGCAGTGCCACCAGGGATCGTGGCATTGCTGATGACCACGATACCCATCTTCACTTCAACACCTGCAAAAAGACTAAAAACACAAACACGCATGCAGAGATGCGGCAGAGAAGATCCTCAGACAGTCAAAATTTGAAGTTAATATATATATCACAAAAATTGTGACTCACCTTTTCTTTACTGATGTTCTCGTTTAACTTTGATTGATCAGCTCTCTTTTACTGGAGTTCATTTTCACTTTTACTGGATTTAAATTAATGGAGACAAATGAAACATTGCTATATTGGTGTGGACGGCAGCTTTTTTGAGAATTTCCTAATTTCAGCATTTTCAGTGGTTGACTTTCTCCTCTACATGACACCTCTTTGAGTATCTGGGCAATTTATGTGCTCAACTATACAGAAACCAAGGTTAGTTTTCTGCCAATCTTCATCTGAACACAAAATTACCATGAACTCACAGAGGAGATTACGGTTCAACCTTGGACACCTGAAAATGACTCGCTTCAAGTTCAGAGACACGGCCCCTTAATTTGTCTGTATGTGTTGCCAGTGAGCTCTGCTCACTTGGCGTGCTTTATTCATTATGGATAAGAACCCGCTTTATGTTCACTGTGACATTAACAGGAGCTGTGGAAATAACAGTTCACTCGTGTTAGAGATTTAGTTGGTGTGTGTTTGTGGTCATTCGGTTTGATTCAGTGTGTTTATAGTGCCACATTACAAGAACAGTGACCTCAAGGTGCTCAAGGAAAACTTCATTTTGAACAGGAAGAAACCGCCAACAGAACCAGGTTTAGGTCGTGGCAGTCAAGTGGTAATGTCTGGGATATGATCTATAATAAATCTACACATTCAGTACAATCAGGTAATGAGCTGAAACTGTCCCTGTTGTGTAGGTGGCCATCATCATCCCGTTTCGTCACAGAGAGAATCACCTAAAGTACTGGCTCCACTACCTCCACCCTATTCTCAGACGCCAGAAGATTGATTACGGCATCTACATCATCAACCAGGTAGGATGTCAGAGAGCCTGAACGGCAGTAAGAACTGCAATACGGCGTTTCTTTTTAAGTGACCTGGTGGCTTCTTGGTGTAGTGGTTAATAAATTTGCCTTTCACGTGAAGGATTTCTGGTTTGAGACTGTGAGGAAATACAAACCCATCCACAGGAGGTCACAAGCCAGGATAAATGGGAGGGTGGGCATTTGGCCAAATCAAACGTGCAGATCTGTGACCTCCTGGGAACTGCGGTGACCTCCAGGGAAGCGGCTGAACAGACCACCTGTTTATTTTTAACTGACCAGCAGTTGCATATTTAGGCTTTGGTAACACCTTCATGTAAGTTTGAGAGAGACACAGAAGAAACAATGGAAGAAAATTGACGCTGATGATCTGGTTAAGTTCTGTTGTGAGCGAAACAAACAATGTTTTTAACTCTTTCCCCTCGATTGGGGGTAACTCTTCTGAACTGAGTGGTTTCTTTCTTATTTCATTACTTGTCATTAGGTGTTAAAGTAAACATATTAGAAATATTTTAGTGGGGTTAGGTTAGTTGATATTTCTGAATTTCCCATAGGTATGAATGGTTGTGTCTCTTTGTGTCAGCCCTGCGATGGGCTGCGACCTGTCCATGGTACCCCACCTCTCACCCTGTGGTAGCTGCGATAGGCTCCAGCCAGTGGTTAAGCAGAAGAGACTGCTCCGAGAGCCTGACCTGTAAAACTCAAAATACACTATGACAAGAGCAACAAAGTACGTCTGTCTTGTATTAAGCTGTAAAAAATCATTGGAACACAATATTACATTTTTTAATCTATTAATACAGTCGAATTCATTGCTGCATGCAACTGAGAACAAGTCATCTTCCAGTCCCTAACAGCTGCCTCCCCCCCTCTCCCATCCCAAACTTCTTCATTGACTGTCTTTAACCCAAATAACAGCCCTTCTCCAGAGCAACATATTTACTATCACTCGGTTCAGAAGATGGATTTTTAAGTAATATTGCGAGAGTGTGTGTGTGACTCTGTGGCAAGAATAACTCTTCTTCCACATTATGGATAATGAGCTCTCTTTTCTGCCCTTTTGCTCCCCGTGGGCCTTGTGCAACGCCTTAATCACTTCCCCTGTGGAACAGGCCTTTGGTTTCGCCTGCCCTGCTGCGCTCTGCTCTTGATGTGGTTATGTTCCAGTGTCTTACTCCTTTGCTGTCGTCCTCTCTCTCTCTTACAGTTATGCACACAAACACACACACGTAAACACATCTGAACGGTTTTTAATCTTTCTTATATCAAAAGTGAAGCTGTTAGTGAGGGTAAGAGCTGTTAGAGTGGGTGCAACATCTGAAGCATTTTTAACCTAACCTTCTCCTTTCCTTCCAGCCCATCTCTCATTGGCATTTCCATCACAAGACTGTAAACACTTTGACTTCACCTTCAGTTTTATCTCCGGGCGGTTTGCAGGCACAGAGGTCTTATGTCATGCAGTTTCTGTTTATCTTTTGACTTGTGATGTTACACGAATCTCCTTTTTTATGTTTTGTTTAACTGAAAAGTTGGACTTTTTGAAAAAGCGAACATGTCATGAATAATAATAATGATGACAACAATGAAAGTTTAAGTGTTGCTAGTGAATCTAGGTTCCCAATTTTTGTCTGAAACATAATCATACTGCTTTTTTTCTCCTCTATCTCAAAACCTCTGTTGATGGTGCCATACAGTGACCTACAGTGCTGAAGAATTAAGCCAATGCATGAGGGCCAAAGTCTGCAGTTAATCAGAAGCAAGTTTAGCTCCTACAGCATAAAGCTTTATAGCAAAAACAAACATATTTACTGCCTAGTAGATAAAATAGTTTTGTTCTGTAATTTCCACTTTTGTAACACTTCCATATATTTAGAATGAAACTTATGAGTTTAAACTAATGCGAGTTTAAACGTGTGAATTATCACTATCCCCTCCCATTGCTGGGCTTCACTTAGACTAATTAAATCAGTGGACTTGTCAGGTTGTCCAGTGATGTGGTTTATTTGGGACTAATTTATAAGTATGTTTGTCAATTCAATTCAGTTTTATTTATATAGCATCAAATCAGAACAACAGTCGCCTCAAGATGAGGTGAAGTAAATACCATAGAGTAATACAGAGAAAACCCAAACAATCAGGTGACCGCCATTAGCAAACACTTGATGACAGTGGGGAAGAAACTCTATTTTAACAGGAAGAAGCCTCTGGCAGAACCAGGCTCAGGCTTTTATCTGTTAACCAATAACTTTGTACTTCATCCACTGGTAACCAACCAACCAACCAGTCAACGGGTGATTTCATTATCATGTCCATCTTTAATATACAGTCTCTGATTCTATCTGGTCTAATATTTTGACTGACAGCTGATCAGCTGATTCATTTTTAAAAAAAACTCTACCTCTGATTAACATAAGAGCTCCCAATCTTCATTCTTGAGGCTTCCACAATGTTTGCCTGAATAACTCAATTGGTAACGTTGTTTCTTCCAGCTATTACGGGTCTCTGTTAAAGAGGTAAGTCAGGACACATGAGTGCTCTGATTGCCAGAACACTTCTAAGAGAGTCACAGGAAAAGATGCTAAAATGAGGCAGCGATGAGGAACAAGCAGGCAGATTGAGTGGAAGCGAATCAAAGCGACAGAGGTGGGACTCTGATGACAAGAAGCCCTGATGTATCTGACACGGTGGGCGATTAAACCTTTACACCCGGCGTCACTTTCCAAAAGGATAGCGGAGAGAACTTTGCTATCATGCTCGCTCAAGTGTTGAAAGAGTGAAAATCTGTAACCTTTTAACACGGAGTTAAAAGGTTGGAGTGGGGGTGTTGCACTGGTGTGTGTGTCAGGGATGGAGGTCATGCTGTGATAATTTCCACCCTCCGGGCTCATCTTGGCTAACAGAAAATGGCTGTCATGTCCTTCGAGGCTTTTTGTGTATGTGTCACTCACACGCACATTCAGCACTGTGCAAAACACCCCTCATTTCTTTGTATTTTGCTAGGAAAATGGGAAATAGATGCACTGATTTCTTGAAACATCTGCAAAAATACATGGAAAAAAATAGTTTGTGCACTTTTAACAAAATCTGAACATCAATATTTGCTGTGACCACCTTTATTCTTCTACACAACCTGTCTTTTTTTTTTAGTTGCCTGACTTCTGATCTCAGGCTTCACTAAAGTTTCGGTAATGTGCTCTGGTGAGGCCAATCCATGACTTATATAGTTTCATTGTGCGTTATTGCACTGTCGTGCTGAAAAATGAAGCTTTTGATAATCGGATGCCTTTCAGATGGTGTTGCATGGTGGATGAATATCTGATAGCATTATTGTGCATTTGCAATTACAGAATTTTGACATCAGATACATATCCCCAACACTGCTGGTAAAAGAGTTGTGCAATCACTCAATCAAATCCAGGCTTTTACTGTGGAGAACTTTTGTCAACTGAGGTTTTAAATGTGCTACACAAATACATTGATACTTGACTTGGTTCATCTCTCGGGTTAGGTGCCTTTTTATGCTTAAATAATTCATAATAATCAATAATCCACATCAGTGTTAAGTGGCTCAATAAACACTCCTCATAAAACGATCAATTACAAGGACGGGACTGAAAGTGAGTGAAAAGGCAGCCAATGTCCAAAGAAAAACTGCGAAAGACCGAAGAAAGCATGAATTATTGCAAAAGTTCACTTTTTAAAAAATTGCATGAAAAGCTGACTTCTTGGAAGCAAAATATACAGACTTACAAGACTTTTGCACAGTGCTGTATATGAATCTTCATCCTTCAAACAGATATTAAATATCCTCTTTATTTTATTGAAGGTCAGCTAACAGCTACGCACTGCAAATACAACCCTTTACAATCACCAAGTCTATTTCACATCAGTGGGAAACAGGAAGGCCGTGTTGTCTGGTGTGATTTTCACCCACAGAGTTGAAGCATCAAATTTGGCCCAAGCATCCTCACAAACATCATCAGCATATAAGCTCACCTGCCTGTTTTTTAAGCACACAGAGCAGTCTAGTGCAAGAGTCCTGCAACACATCTTACTTTCACTAACTTCAGCACCACAAACCATCAGGACTGAGTGAACCAGCAGCTAATGAATGATAGATGTATTCTCAGATCACATCGTATTTTGTACAGTATTGTTCATTATTTAAATAAGAAACTTTTCAAGCTTTTGAATGGCTAAGAAAATCTGATATGGTCATCCGTCATTGCACTTCATTTACACAAAGGAATTTTGATCTTTTGGAATTAAATTAGTCCATTTATCGTCGCATATCTACTTCAATAATAACCATTTATCTGTAACTTTGCAGTCCTCTCTGCTGACTGGAAACATTTTTTAACCCACCAGATTCTATGTTTAGAATATTTTACTACAAAACAACTCCTTTCAACCTCCTGCCACCTCATACCAGGTATGAGTGCTGTGCAAGAGCAATGATTTATCCATAAGTCATTTAACTTTTCATAAACTTAAGAGCGGTTTCCCTGCTTGCTGTACCGTGTCACTGCCCTCAACCGATAATTTTTAAGCAGCTATCATCTCGCTCTGAAAAGCGGTGGTGCAGCTGGTGAGGTACAGTGAGTAGGCGTTGCAGAGGGATCATGCGGAAAGTGATATAGCAACCTTGCTGTTCTGCCCTGCTGCTCTGTGTCCTCTCTGCAAGCCGAGGACCGGGGCCAATGTTTGTTTGTTGGCCATCAGCTCATCGCGTAAAACTGGAGGAAAGCCCAGAGAGAGGCAAAGAGCGGGACAGAACAAAAAGAAAAGAGGGTGAGAAAGAGGGTGAGAGACAGAAGTGATGAAGGAGGAAGAGCCATCTGCTGTTAGGACTTTTTATAAGAGCTTAAGGTCACTTGAAAACTGGACACATTTATGTATTTCTACGAGGAATGATCCTGCATTAAAATCACACCGAAGCAAAAATACAAATTATAAGCAAAATCATTATTAAAACCAAAAGCACTTATCCTGCAGAACAAATGACCTCTGTGACTGTGTGACGTTATTCAGCTGTTAATACTAATGCACCAAGCAATATTTTATTGTTGATGTCAAGCTAGTTTTAGTAAGAGTTATGTATAATCTAGTGGTTCTCAACTGTGGCGTCAGGCTTCCTCCTAAAGGTCATGAAATAAATATGTCAGATTTAAAATTTGTACTTATGAGGAAAAGGAAATGTTCTGCTACACAAGACTGTCTTCAGACTTTTTTTCTGTTCTTATGTTACTAACATAAGAGTCATTTTATATAGATTTTGTTCTTTTTTTAACAAAGCTTCAGGTAGCCAGCTGAGATGGGCCACGTGAAGCTCCAGAGCCTCAGGTTTGCAACCCCTGACCTTGACATTTGATTAGCAGCTCGAACTTTAGCAAGACATTAAATTTTCATAGCTCACCTTTTTATGAATGTAAAACTGTATGCCAAATGGACTACACCTTTCAAATAAATGTAAGACAAATAGAGTACTAATTTTCCTTAAAAATGAAGAGGTAGAGTAGAATAAAATAGAAATAAAGAAAGTTCAAATAGAGATATTCCCACCGTTTGTTGTTTTAAAGTGAAGGTCACATTAAGGCAGACTAGATGGTTCATTGGTCTCGGGACAGGCAGTGAGTGTGGGTTTATAGTGGCTGGTGTTGTGCATTTCACTGGGTGACATTTGTTGTTTTTTTGTTTTTTGTTTTTGTGCTTTTATTTCATTAAATTTCAAGAAAGCAAACACCCGTGTCCATCTATTCTCGCTGGTAAATTTGCCCGTAATCATCAGTCACTTTCCTTTTTGTCTTCACTTTTGTTTTGAGAGTCGAGAGTTTTCTCGACTTTGACTCTGCCAAGTCACACGTAGAAGAGGACACAGTATCCAGTCAGTAGTATGGTGAAAATTAAAGATGAGCGTATATCAATTATAGCCGCAGCTAATTTTCATTATTAATAAGGTGACATTTTTTGGGCTGTAAAATGTCAGAGAATAATGAACAACATCCCTCACTTCCCTATTCATTCAAGAAGGACTGAACCAGTTTCATCCATCCAAGTGTAAAGACCTCTAATAATATCGGAGGTTGATGTGGAAAAAAAAAAGTACTAATTGTAATATAAAAAGTGCAATGTCTGCTTAATTGCATCAAGTGATACAGTGGACAACAGATTAAATGAAAAATGCTAGCTCGTTTTGGTGCCTGCAACATGCATCAAAATCAACACGTCAAAGTTTGGATCGGGCACAAAAAGTAAGCAGTAATAAAAAGAAACTGCTGGATGAACATTTTGCATTTGGTTAACTGGTAACAGGTCCCTAACATGATTGGATGTACCAAGAAGATTTTTTTTTCTCAGTTCCCAGATTCATACACAATATAAGAAACAATGTGTGTTTATTAATAATTCACGTCCTCAGGTGCCACTGCACTAAAAACAAGCATGGCTCTGTCATGGAAATCACTGCACAGGCTCAGGAACACTTTTAGAAATCACTGTGTGAACATGGTTCACCCTGCCATCTGCAGATGCAGATTAAAGCTCTGTCATTCAAATAAGAAACCATATGTGACCCTCCATACGATGTACCTCCATCATGTGTCTGAACTGGCGGCCCATCTGGACATCTAGAAACATTTACACAGTTTTTGGAGCAGCATTGCACCCATCCAGATGATGTCTTTTTCTAAAAGTGATGCATATTTCAGCCAAACAATAATGAACCAGCTATTAATCCATGAAGTAATAATCCAGCTATTACAACTATTAGAAGAGTCCAGCTGAACTGCCCTGCCTACAGTCCAGACCATTCAATATCTGAAAACACTTGGAGCATCGTGAAAGAAAATGGTACAATTTTCTATATATTTTCTATGTTCGATTGTGGATAAAATATAGGTGCATGAGATTTGCAATTAATTGCATTTTGTCTTTATTTACATTTTACACAGCAGGCTAACTTTTTGGGGGAGACTGTGATTGTATTTAGTTGTTATTTTCTTTATATTCTTGGAAGGTGTGCAGTTGAGTGAGATATTTGGTCTTACAGTCTTAATCTTATAAAGTTGTTGTTTGCTTGAGCTTTGCATGCATGGTTAATGCACTTCGGTGTTTCTCTGCTGTCTGAACCGTAAATGTAAAAAAGAAAAAAAAAAAAAGAAGGAAAATGAAGAAAAGGGAAATATGTGCAGCTGACCATGGAATAGGATATTGATCTTATATAAACAACTGTGTTCCTTTTCCTCCTCCACCTTGCCCTCCTGCAACTTTATGTTCCGGTGTTTGCTGGAGCGCTGTTGCTGTTTTGAACTGCACTAATGTTCTTGTTCGCTCTTGTACCCTTAGACCCCATTAAGTCCCAGGTGCAAAGTGCTTGATGTGCTAGCACTTGCCTGCGCTTTGATGAATTATAGATTCATCAGATTTAGCTGCAAGATTCTTCTCTTCTGTCCTGAAGTTTTCAGAGAGCCAGTTGTCAAACATAAAAGTTGCAAAATGTACCATGTCTACATGACTTTAATGTCTAGAGATTCACCTAAAGTGGATCGTAGTGAGATGCATTAAAAAAATCAAATCCAGAAAAAAATCAAAGAGAAATAACCCAAAAGTTTTTTTCATGTTTGCTTTCAGACCGTCACTGTCTATGAAATGAATCGATCACTGGCTCGGTTTTTAAGACTTTCCCATCATCAAAGTAATTCAGTGATAGTTACAAGCAATGTTTCCTCTAAGCTGCGCGCATGCGCAATCGCACACTGCAGGCACGGTCTCTGCGCACAGAAAATCTGTGTTGCGCATAAAAAAAAAAGTGGAGTGGGCAGATATTTCTGATCATTGTGCCATTCATTTAAAGCTAAATCTAAATAGTAGGCGTAGAAACACCTGTTGGAGGTTAAACCTGAGCTGTCTGAATAAAAAAGAAACGAAAGACCAAATCAAGAAAGAGATAAAGCAATACATAGAGGAAAATTCCACAGAAGAAATTAGCCCAACTGTGTTTTGGGATGCATTCAAAGCTGTTCTCAGAGGGAAGCTTATTGCCATAACTTCAAAACAACACCAAATGAGGAAGGCCCTGTACCTAAGCCAGGCCATGTTCCTCAGATAAAGACAAAAAAACTGCTTTTCTTAACTCCCCAGACTTACCACATATTGGTACGCAGCAAAACAGCAAACTAACTGCCCCCATCAGTCATGAAGAAATATCTAGAGCAATTGACATTTTCCAAATCGCCTGCTTTCATTAACCTTTTCTCATAGTTACTATTTAGTTATTTATAATTTCCAGGTAATGAATCAGGATTTATTTTCTTTTGCAAATGCAGTGATCTTACCAGTGACCAGGTATGAGTAAGATAAGATAAGATAAGATAGAAATAGTCAAAGTGTGTGTGTTTTTCAGGTTTATTCAAATTATGCCACCATTGCAGGTTTTGATGTTTTGTAGAACAAAAATGTTATTTTGTTCTTTTTGTTTTGGGTTTTGTTTTTTTTTTTAGCCTTTTTATGGAAAACTTAAACCATCCGAGCTTCTACAAAAGAAAACTTCTCAGTCTTAGTTCCCCCAATTTCTTTATAATTTGCCAAACTGTGTGGTCATAAAAGAAACAACTGATACTTTTTTGCAGGTGTTCCTTTCTCCAATTGTAATTGTTTTTACATTCAAATCATGTGACGTTCATTGAAACAAATTTTTCTGAAAGTCTATGTTGCACCTGCCTGTGTGTTTACTTAATGCGCACAGACATAATTTGAAGCCTGGCGTAACCATGAATTTAAATTTTAGTGTTTTAGTGATGCATAATTAAATGTGTGCCGCCCCCCCGAAATCAGTTTCTGCTTGAATCAAGGAAGCATTAACACCAAGCTGTGGAGACAAAACTAAAACATCAAGCTAAAGAATAATGTCATCTTTACTGTGCAGTATAGTTGTGAGGCTTTCATTTTACTTCTGGAGTTTTGTTTCATTTTTACACTGAGTTGTGGTTTAAGCCATTTTTTATTGTCCCAAATGGCCAATGTGAGCTGCAGCAGGTGTATAAAATAAACAGTGTTCCTCGTGGACACTGGAGTAAACAGTACAAGAAGTACAAACACCAAAGGAAGAGACTTGAAACTAGTTTTAGTATATACAACCACCTTTCTGGAATTACAGACAAAAGTACATGCTGATACACACGATCGATATGATTCATATATCACCATCATTTGAAGAGTTAGTAGGAAATACAATGTACCCTGGAGTCATCAGAAATTCTCTCCCCGGTGATCCAGCTGTGATCTATCAGAACTTTTTCTTAAGGTAGTCTTTTTTTTTCTCCCCAAGGAGTTCCAGCTTGGTCTGAAATTCTACCTGAACAGGCCACCTTAAGGCCACCAGGGTTTTGGGATATATTGTTGCCATATATTCCTTACTGGAAAAAAATCCCAAACTAACAAAGCAAAAATTAGTGCTGCAGATTAGATTGCTAGTAAGGTGGCTTGGGCACTCAAGTTTGTGAATGCAGTAACTTAAGAACAAGGCAACGTAGGAGCTTTAAATTGATACCATAGGTGTGTCTACTGGGAGGGCTTAAAGCAGGGGTCTCGAACCCCAGGCCTCGAGAGCCGGAGTCCTGCAGGTTTTAGATCTCACCCTGGGTCAACACACCTGAATCAAATGATTAGCTCATTACCAGGCCTCTGGAGAACTTCAAGACATGTTGAGGAGGTCATTTAGCCATTTGAATCAGCTGTGTTGGATCAAAGACACATCTAAAACCTGCAGGACACCGGTCCTCGAGGCCTGGAGTTTGAGATCCCTGCGTTAAAGGTACTCTTTTGGATGAGAGGTGAAGAACCTGAAAAAGAAGTCCAGCTCCCTTCAAGTCGAGATGCCTTATACTGAAAATATGTGACTTGTCAGCAGCTTTTAGAAAGCTATTCAGCTCCTGGTAGGTTATTTCAATTAATTATACGCCTTTAAGACTCCTATTGAACATCTTGCCAAGGCTGTTCACTAATTTCTCTTAAAATATGTGTCAGTTTAGTAAATTGCTAAAGAAAGAATCACTGCAACACAAAATGCATTTTAAGCTTTAATCAGTGAAATCTCAACCAAGCTGAATACAGTTATACAAATAAAAATCTATGTGGTAACATTCTTAAAGTGAGTTATTTGAAGGAAAACTACTGACACACCTGAAGAGGAGAGTTTGATCTCTTCCTAGTATTCTGATTTCTTGACAGCGAATCAGAAGTTGCATGTCTGTGCAGGGAGCTGGATCTGGTGACCAAGCTTGAAGACTTGATTAACATTTAACATGACTTGATTAACATGGTAATTAGTATGTTCAAGCTGTTGCCCAGGATTGGTGTCTCCAGTTGTCTTTTCTGCTGCTGTGCCTGACTGGACCAGCATCTCAGTCTCTGCTCCAATCAAGCTGCGCCAACAATTGCACCATCTGCTTAGTTGGGCCGGCTGTGATTAATTGTGCCTGCTAAAGTGCGTTGTGGTTGTTTTTTGTCACTGTTTTCTAGGTTAGATTTTACCTTCTTACTTGCTGTTGTGGTTACGTTGCAGTAGGTTTTTACTGATGCCTTCTTGTTTTTGCTTAACACAGTCACTGCACCTTGACGCTGGGCGGGGGATTCTTTGTTTACCACTTGGTTTTAAAGGTGCTACTCACTAATGGTTATTGGTGTGGTTAGTTGGGTAAGATAGAAGAGGATTTTTTTTATTTTTAAGAAATCAGGCAGGAAGGACAATATAAAATCCTTTATTTCCTCTTTTTAAATAGCACTCATTGTCTGTTAGTTCTTTTATTGTTTATAAAGACTTTTCATTTACTGAGAAATTATAATTTTGGCTTTACCTTCTTCTGCCTGGTCATTAATGTTATTTCCCTTCCCCTCTAAGCAGCTGGAGTCATAACAAAGCTCAGCAGCAGTTCTACATTATAGAAACACGCAGGTGTACATTAACAGAAAAACAGAGAGGACAAAACACTGTAAATTTTTTTGTTTGTTACTGTTTGATTTTTTTTAACAGTAAAGATGATATCTAAGAGGTATTTGGCAACAAAGCCAGACTTAAATCAGCTACATTTTTAGAGTCAGATAAACTGCAGACATGCTTATAGGCTTTTGGTTTCCTCATATAAACTTTGTGCGTGACTGGTTGTGTCGACTCTCTTTTAAAATCATGTTGTTGATGTTTGTTAGTCTTTGAAAGCCTGAAATCACCTGTTTCTTTTCTTTTCTTTCACCTCCACTCAGAGCTAAAGCATTTTGATGTTTGAATAGTGGGCCTTCACTGTTCACACAGTCCACTGCAGATATCAGCCACACAGCCAAACTTCATAACCTTGCTACTCAGAGAGCTGAGAACAGCTGTATGAAACCTTCTAACTGCTTTGACAGGGCCTCGTTAAAACGGCCTGAAAATGTCACTCTGGTTCAGACCCATTCGGTGCTCTGCTGTTTCCCCAACAGCACTTACCTCAGTCTCACGCTTAAACTGTCTGTTTGACTTCATTTTCCTGCAGCACACACAGCTGACAGAAAAGGCCAGATAAATAACTGTTTTTATTTTTTCTTCTTGCTCACAAAGGTTATGGGAAAGGATTAATAATACACCTTTAGTAGTGGAGAGGCCTTGGCTCAGGTGGTAGAGCGCATTGTCCACTAATCACTGGCTTCGAGGGTCTCTGACCCCTCCAGCTGCCACAGTGTCCTGGGGCAAGACTCCAGACCCATAGCTTGCCTCATTGGCTGCAGTGAGTCTATGTTAATAAATACATTTCTTATACATTTATAAAAAAAAAAAATGCAGTTTAAAAATAATTACAGTCACCTGTTGTTCATATCCATTTTATACAGTATTACTTCTAAGGATTATTTCATGCTTGTCCTGTTGTTTCTGTTGGTATGTTCAGATATTCCACCAGATTAACCATATTCTTCAGAACGTCGGTTGGTCTTATTAAGCGTTGGTCTTATCAAGAAGATCGAACTGTCAGCATTTATAAATAAATGCAGTTCTGGTGATTGTTATGACCACTAATCGTCACGTAGATCCATCATTTTAAAGGCAAATCAAATGCAAAGTCACAGCACAACTATTTTTAACATTATGGGGCATAACTATTAGTTTTTATTGTATTTTTTTAGAATAGCATAATCACTTTGATCACATCTGGGAGGCTGATGAGGTAAACAGAAACACTACTTCACTGCTGTTTGATTAAACCACCTGTTCGATTGGCCAGGATAGAGCGTTGCAAGATGTCACATTGTGTTGTGAAGTCAAACAAGGTTCTCCTGTGCAGATGATGTCGCTGCTTTTTTGTGAATTGGATGACTTTACTGTATTTATTTTATCTCTGTTTAAACAAGGCCACATATTTAAAGCTGTACTTTGCTTCATTCATTGCATTGCATTAATTATCCCGTTCCCAGGAGGGTGGCACGGATGCCCCTCCGGTGGTCCTCCTTGGGCTCTCGCACTCTGGGGCCTCTGGATGTCTGGAGCCTGGATCTCCTCCATGCCTGCTTCATGCCCTGGGGGACAGGGCTATGGCTCTCTACATCCTCTAGCACAGCGGTCCCCAACCTTTTTTGCGCCACGGACCAGTTTATGCCCGACAATATTTTCACACCTTTAAGGTGTCGCAGATAAATACAACAAAATAAAACTAGTACCGGTACCGAAAAAAAGAAGATTTATTCATAACACACGTGAAAAGACCCAGGAAAACCAAGTTAACGCTAAAAACGATAACAAAATAACGCTGAAAAGCCTGAAAGCCATACATTTCACACCCGAGCCTCAACTCTCTTATTGGCTGCTATTTCCAAGCACATTGTGCGCTGTCGGTCCTGCTTGCTACACAACAACATTCAATATTTAGTATTTACTGCTGTTTACACTTAGCTAGATTAACGTGATGCTGTTGTGTTTAGTATGTTGCTCTGTTTTCTCTTCCTCTTCTCTCAAAAGGTGATCCAGGAGATTTCTTCTTCTCTTCTTTCTCTTTTTAAGTGCCCTTTCTCACTGTCCCTCTTCCCTTCTGTTTTTCTTTTCCTTCATCTTTCTTTCTCCCTTTCCTATCCCTCAGTCATGTCTGTTCCGTCTGTAACAACTGAAAATAAAATAAAATAAATAATAACAACAACAACAAAAAATTATCCCGTTCAGACAGTTGACTTTTTTTTCCCATGGAGCACACATCAAATGATTGTCCAGTATTGTGTTTTACATGCGCTACATAATAACTTCATTTCCAAAGTGCAGGCCATTTCTGCAAAGGATTTAAATAATGCCGCTACTGTCGAGGAAACGCGAATAACAATCTGATTTCACTCAGGAAATCAGTGTTAATGTAGTATGGATATGACCCGCATGCAAATCTCGGGTAAGTGACCGCAGATAGAAAGATACCTTTCAGTGGGAGCTACTTCAGTAATAACTATCATAATAACCCGCAGGTTTTTAATATTCTGCAACCTTCTTGTCTCTTAATGCATTTTATGACAGAGGCAGGTATACCTATTTATTTATCTCTCGGTCTCCTCTCTTTGTTTCCTCCTACCCTGCTGCTGCACTTCATCTTTTGAGCCTACTGCTGGCATAAACACGGAGACGAGTTGTAATAATGTCAGCAGTATTAGAGATCACCGGCGGGGATAAGACCATTGTGTAAAACATACTGTGGTGAGCTATGAAGCACAAAAACTAGACAAGGGAGGAAAAAATACTGTTAGTAATAATTGCTTAGAAAATTGCTTCAAAGTGCTTCCCATTCATTCATGTTTCCATCTAATGGCTGTGCAGAGATAAGTGAGACATCCTGTAACTTGGACTTGTCTGTGGTATGAGAGGGCCACTTTGTTTCTTCTCTCTCCTTCTAGACAAACCTTTATCATTACTGTGTGTGTGCGCGCGCACGCGTGTGTGTGTGTGCATGCATGTGTATTCCCACTTCTCAAGCACATCAAGTTCTGCAAACAGCGTCTCATTTGTGTGACAGGGTTGTTTGTGCTCAAGCATGCCAGATGAGGCTTATAAGGACACAACAGTTTGCATTAGTTGATGAAAAGCTGCTAATGCACATAATTATTGCACATTAATGTACCGCTTTTGCTTTATTATGCAATGTTTGATGATCAGATGTTAATCGTGATGCTGCAAAACTTTAAAGTTTATTACCTGAAAACGGCAGAACTAAGCAAAACTAATCTGTTACTGCTGTAGTTTACATGGAAGACGTGTCTGCAGACTGACTACTGAGCGGTAGTGTCTGTGAAGGTTCTCAGTCATCCAGGTCATCTTAGTCAAAGGAGCTTGCAAAGACAAGCGTCTGGACTTCTGCTTGAAGACGTTTCTTCAGTTCTGAAGAAGCTTCTCAGATGAGAGGTGAAACGTCTTCAAGCAGACGTCCAGACGCTTGTCTTTGCAAGCTCCTTTGATTGAGCGGTAGTGAAACTTGACAAAATGCAAGTACAAAATACAAAATACTTCCAGCAACCAGTCACCAACCAGTTGGGGAATCACATTGTTCCCTAGCTTCTGTGGCTATGACCTAATTTCTTCTACTGTACATGCACAGAATCTGTCTAGGTTAATATTTCAAAGGTTTTATCATCTTTTCAATCACATAAATTAAAGTTCTAAATTGTCGAGCTGCCTGTTGTAGCGACCCATTGTGGATAATGTAGCAGCTGAAAGTAGCTTCTATCGAAGTCCTTAATTATCAAGAGAGAAAATGTCCTTTTTTAAAAGAAACTGAGATAAGAGGCATACGTCTTAATAATTAATATAATAAATATATTTATTATTATGTATAAATAAAAAGTACTCCAACTAGAAGCTTTCTGAAAGTGGGATTCTCTTGTCATTGCAATGCCACCTAAGTTTGAAAGCCTGCTAATAAGGGAATATTTTTGACTCTCTATTCAAACTGATTTATATTCATATTTCTATACATTAGAGGGAACATTTACAACAGACCACTTGCCTCTTAGTTTTAGTTTTAATTTATACTTTTCTCTTTCAAGATAACATGAGGGTTAGTTTATAGCTCATCTCACTGATCCCGATAATGTTGCCAGGTGCAGACATATCATGGAATAATTTTGGAAAAAAAAGTCGTTGTGATCTGTTTCCAGGACCCGACTAACAGCCGAGGATGTCGGCTGTTCGGCGGCAGCGGTTGGCAGGTTGACTACTGTGTTAGAAGTGCCACCACTGAAGCACTTGGACAGCACAGGTCTTTACTCTCCCACATCAGATTCCCATCTTTATCTGCTTAGTTAGGTTTTTGGTGACAAGCAAAACTTGTTTGTCATAGTTTGCTGTCGGGTTTTTCACACCTGAGTTCAGTTACGTTGATTTGGCAGTTATAGAAACTGCTGTGCACGCACCTCACAGATGGGCACAGATGTCAGTACAGTTTAACTGCACCATCATTGCTTATCAATGAAAAGCAGTCCTAAGCATTTTTTTCAATGAACGAAAAAGAGGAAGGAAAATCGGCTATCAATCGCAACATGAGGCTGTTACACTCTCAGCATTTTAGCTTTCAGGAAAGAGCTGCTATTACTCCTAAAACAAGACCAAATTTGTAATAAATTCTCAGTTATTCTTGAGTAGTCTGCAGGTTTATTCAGGTTTAAACTCAAAAGTAGAGGTGGAAGAGACACTTCCACCTCAATTATTCTTTATGTAAATCACAAATTACAAACAAGGAAAAGTTGTAGCTTGTGGCAGCAGCCTGTGCATTAGTCCCACCCTCCAGCAGCCATGCCTGTTCCGCCTTCATTCCTGGGGTCTGCTGAATGCTTCTGAAAAAAAACTTTGAGGCAGTAGTTTGACACCAAGGACGGTGTTTCCAGTGTTTGTGATGGATGTTAAAGCGGTCAGTAATGCAGCGATCGCATGATGGGCCACGGGATGTGGTGTGATAGCTGGTGTTACATCAGGCCATCTAAAACCGCCTCTCTGAGCCGACTGACCTTCAACTTGTTTATTTTTGCCTTCGTGCCAGCAGCCCAGCAGCAAGGAGAGGACGTCTGGGTAACAAGAAAGGCATTCGACATCTCGATGAGGAAACCCATTCGACCGAAGCGCCATGTTAAATCCACTAGGAGGAAAAAAAATCTCTGTCAATAGCAGCGAACACATCTTTGAAAATCATATGTATTGATTTGGCAAAATGAAGCTGACATTGTTCTCCTCAAGGTCTCAGCAGGAGAAGCATGTTGTACTCTGAGGATCGGCACAGCAAAAGCTTCCCTCTGAAAAATTAAACAAGTGGAGGTTTGACTGTGTGCTGGGAAATGGAGGCAAGCTGTCACGACATTTGATATGACCTTTGATCCTTGTTTTTTTTTTGGGTTTTTTTTGGTTTTTTTTTTGTGTGTGTGTCGGTGGTATGGCTTTAGACAAACAGAAATAAGATGGAAGAATGAAAAAATGAAATTAATTTAATATTAGAGAAAAAAGAAGTCCGAATATGTTCTTCGTTTTTCATCCTTTGTGCACAAAAAAATGGAGTAACTGAATTTAACTGAAAGTCTGTTGAGCAAAGGGTTTGAACAGGGCCACAGTTACTAATTTCAAGTGCATTCAAAATTTAATCTTGTTTAATTTGATCTTTAATGAGCTCTTTCAGCCAGGGTTTCAGAGCTAGATTTAATTTTGCTGCTAAGCGGAGAAGATGCAGATCTGAACTGTACCCATTGATCTTCAGTCTTGGGAAATAATATCAGAAGAGACAAAGGAAGCATGTTATAAAATTAACAGTCTGATTGTTGCTTTTCAACCTCCATAGCATAAACTATACAAACACATAAAAGTGCTGTGAAAGGATTTGCAGTAGAAAGCAGGCAGGGTGAAAAAAGAGCAGCTCAGAAGTTTGCATGGAATATTAAACTTGTCCAGTAGTCAAATGTTCTCAAAACAAGATAAGAAAGATCAAGAAAGGAGATAAGATATAGAAAAACAACAATGTTTAAAGACAGCTGAAGGTTAGTTTTGACCTCATATTTAGCTCCGTCCCCATCCATCCATTCATTTTCTTAACTGCTTTTAAAATTTAGGGTTGCTGGAGCCTATCCCTGCCGTCAGGGGGGCAAAAAGCAAAACTAGGTGATAAAGAGAGAGCAATGATCTGTGGCCAATACCTGCAAAACCATTTTCTTTATGGAGGTTGTCTTGTTGTTGCTTCTCCAGGGCGCCTGTTGTCACTTTCATTCGCACCAAAGCCGATGAAAGTGATTGACGGTTTATGTTTCTGAAAAGACAAAAATGTCCTTTCTTCAAAAGTAGTCTGGATTATATTCATAAATCCCCCAATATCCCCGTTTCCCATCCTGTGCTCCAGCTAGCATGGCTCTAAGCTTGTCCATGTATGGATAGTGGGATGTGATCTTAAAGTGTGCAAACACCCATCACTTCAAAAACTCAGATGTAAGTGGGATTCTCCTATCCATCCAGTCCCACTCAAGC
Source organism: Neolamprologus brichardi (assembly GCF_056152115.1). Lineage (NCBI taxonomy): Eukaryota > Metazoa > Chordata > Actinopteri > Cichliformes > Cichlidae > Neolamprologus > Neolamprologus brichardi. Next base: position 17,614,691 of record NC_142121.1, on the reverse strand, counting down.
TTGAAAACATCCTAATAAGAAAACAGACTCTGCATTGGAACTCATTTGTATTCATATTTTTAATACTTAATTAACAGACCTTATGGTGAAATAACATCACATTAAAGAGGCTTGCACTTTAACCTTTTCATTCCATTCAGTAATTATTGTGCTTATTAGCTCTGCAGTTGTGTCATCTCCTAAATACCAGTGGCGCTCTCCATTAGAGTTCAGTTCAGAAGCAGAAGGAAAGCTTTGCATTTGTTGCATCAGCTTCCAATACTTAGACCATTAATTAAACCTAATGATAGGTTGCTAGCAACCAGCTTGTGGGTGGCTAGCAACCTCACAGTTGTTGATAAAGACATTACATTATGCAATAAATGTCTGTAGCTTTAAAGTGAGACATGCTGTGCTGCATGCTTTTTTTTTTTTTTTTTTTTTTTTTGCAGATATCTAATATTTGGCATAAACTGATAGTAGAACACCAGCAAAAACAACTACAATAGAGACTTGATATGTAACAATAACTATAATGCTCCAATAAAAAACATTTATTGGCATACGGTTTTTACAAAAAGTAGTCACAATTCGTTGTGTAATCAAATTAATAGCAATAATTAATCGCAAAAAAAGGTTAAAAGACAGAACGCAATAGAATAAAGTCAGATTATTAAAAAATAGTTTCAATGAGAATCTCAACACATGGTCTCGTTTAAAGGAGTCTACAGAGTCAACTAAACATAGAGAGACTATTCCAAAGCCGCCACAGACTGAAAGGATCCTAGTCCTCAGTCTCATATGAGGAACAACCATTAGGATAAATGGGATAACTAGTGTGGAGCTAGTGTCCATTTAGTATTCTGTATGCAAGCATGAGAATTTTAAAATAAATCCTTTAATTTACTGTGAAAAGATGTAAGGAGCATAAGTTATGTGTAATGTGTGTTTAGTAGAATGCGTTGTTAGTCTGGCAGCTGCATTTTGTATCACTAGGAGGTGTGAAAGAGATGATTGCGCTTGTAAAAAGAGCATTGCAGGAATCTGGGGGGAGTTCAGCTCAGGAAACTATGGCTCGAAATGTAAAAATGTTTCAGAAAGTAAAGCAACAGGAATGTGAAATAGATTTTATGTAAGAGTCAAAGACCATAAAAGAATCAGTGTGAACGCTGATGAGCAGAAAGAAGCAAGCCCTGGATTGATTCTTGGATTTAGTTCAGGAGGAGCTGTTATGGTTGCTTTGTCTCATAGAAATTAAAGATAAGGTAACTCTTGGAGAGCCAGTCACTAATCTAGGACAAATAATTAACCTTGGTGTGCAGCATATTGAGCTGGGGAAGCTTAAATGACATATAATGGATTGGATTTATATAGCGCTTTTCAAGGCACTCAAAGCGCTTTTACAATGCCACTATTCATTCACTCTCACATTCAGACACTGGTGGAGGCAAGCTACGGTTGTAGCCACAGCTGCCCATATATGGTATATATATATATATATATATATATATATATATATATATATATATATAGCTGAATGTCATCTGTATAAAGATGATCAATAATGCCACCTAAAAGAAAAATGTAGAAAGAAAATAATGATGAACTCAGGATTGATCCTTGTGGAACCCCTCAGATTAGTGAAGCAGTGATAGAAGGGAACATGCTCATCCAAAAAGAGAAGGTCCTGTCAGATTAATAGGAAAACCAGTCTAACGCAGAGCCAGAGATACCAGCCAAAACCTTAATCCTATTAACATGCTGTGGTCAGCGTTACAAAGTACAATGAGTCCAGAACAATTCCCTGAATCAGATGCTATTAAAAGATCATTATAGACCTTTATAAGAGCAGTCTCAGTGGAGCGCTGCTTTGGAAAGCCAGATTGAAAAGGGTCAGACATTTTTAATTTGAATAATAAGGATCTGAATGGACGTTCCACAACTTTTTTCCAATAATTTGCTAATAAATGGTAATTTTGAAGTAATTGCAAGTGGAACCTTTATCAAGATTAGACACTAAAGATATGGCAAAATGGCAGCTGTAACATTGTACAGGTTCACTGTAAAAGCAAGGTGCTTTGCTGATAATTGAAACAGGAAATGGACTCATTACTGGGGTAAAAATGGGAAGGCCAGGAACTTTCAGCTGGTTAGACTCTTCATGAACTCAGGTTAATCTGCATTTTCAGCCTCTGCAGCATAAAAGAGTATTTTAAAGAGAAGAACAGTGTGTTTCCACAGCCTTTAGTTGTTTTTCCAAATGCATAATCAAAATGTTCCTTTGTGCTGTTTGGTTTTTAGTCATCTCACACTCTGCTGCTTTGGTCCTCCCACATTAACCAAAGTCAAACACAAGGTTTTGGTTAATGTTTGTTTTCTTTCCTCCTTATCATGGAACATAAGTAATAAATAATTGTTTAATTAGTAACTGTAATGTGATTAGTAAATTCATGTAGAATAATGCTATAGATTACTTTGTGTTGTACTGTTTTAGACACACGTGCTCCCCTTCATATAGTATTCATCGGCATAAATGAAGACAAGTGTTTTTCTGCTTTACTGTGTGTTGCTCCAGCAGTCTGAATTACTCCAAGAAACAGGGTATTTCTAGTACAGACTTCCCTCTGTGTGTTTATTTATTACCTGTTGAAGAAATTCATCATGTGTGTGCCCACAAAGGCAGCATAGCATGCTTTCTCGCTCATATTGCAAACGCCACAGCACAATACTATAACAAATTAGACTCACACCTGAACGTGGAGCAGAGCTAATGGGGAGTTAAATCAGGAAAAGCACCTTGACCATTTCTTTTACCTTGTACTGAAATGTAATGTTCGCAGTGACATGTGTGTACATACAGAGAATAAGCACTGGGGTGCAGATTTGTGGGAAGGTGTTTATTTCAGCAACTTGCAGCAATTTAAGTCGGTTTGGCAGTTGCTAAGGGAGCGAGCGTTCGACCCTGACTACTGTGTTTCACAGCCTGTTGTGTCTCTGCTCTTCCTGCTGCCCTTTTTCTCCTGCACTTTTCTCTACATTTCTTTCTGTACACTCTCCCTGTTCCTTGTCCTTCTTCACCTCATCTTTTCTCCTCGCTTTCACCACCTGGCAACTCCCAGAGAGACTGTGGTGGCTGCTGATGACTCAGGGGAGTGTGTGTGTGTGTGTGTCGGTGGAGGAAATTCAGGGAATCATTGCCATTCTTTCTCATCCTCCCGCATGATGGATCACCCAGCTGGGGAGAGACCTCATAGAGCCCAATAGCTACCAAACAGTACTATCAGTCCATAAAATGAGCATTTTAATAAACTAGAAGAAAATATTTGGAGTTAACATACAGAAAATACCGACAATGTTTATATGTACTCTTAATTTAAGATGCAGAATACATTACTATGCAAATTTATTGATATTTTGGTTCCAAGCTAGACTTTCTCATCATTTTTTAAAGAGCTCTTGAGCAGTAGTTCTCCATGCTGTCTGAATCTCTTTGGATATTGCCTGGTTTTCACTCACTCATTATCACCCTCATTGTGTGTTTGTTTGTTTGTTTGTTTTTTCAGCCAGGTTCATCAAAGTAGTATTTTTGCACTAACAATGTGATTTTGTAAAATCTATTAGCAAGAAATCTTTCATATCTCAGCACGGTGTGTGTGGTGTTTCCTTAAAAATTTAAGGAAATCGGACAAGTGGAGGACAAAAATAAATAAGTGCCAGGCCTACAAAAGTATCGACAGATAATGAACACTGAGAATGAAGACTGAGGTGTTATGAAGTAATGAATCCAAATTTATACATTTTGGTTCAAATTGTCATCCTTGTGTATGGAGAAATGTACGACAGTGAGTGTCTACAGTCAGTAAAACATGGTGGATGCTCTGTCATGGTTTGTTGCTGTATTTCTGTGGTGTTGGAGATATTTTTAGAATTGATCATGGAAAATACGGTGAGATTTTGGACCACGTCTGGCTTCATTTTTAGGCAGGACAGTCAGTTTACAGGCAAACGTGGAAGTGTAACTAAAACAGGTGGATGTCCTGAGTGCAGAATTTTCTAAACCCACAGTTCATCAAAGTTTCATGGTTCCTCATGGAGATGTTTTTTTCCTGTTTAATACAGCTGACAGCAGGTAATGATTTAAGTGCAGGGCTTTTAAAAGATGACATGAGCAATGATGGAAGATGACAGTGTAACAGAAATAAAACATTTATCTATTATATATACCATTATTCTTCCTGGAGATTGAAAATCCTCTCTTGACCCCAGCTGCCACAATTATTACACACTGCAATCACTGAATATTGGAAAAACTACATTTACTCAAAAGTTTATTTTTAATTACAGAAAAATCTGGCCAAACCGATATGAAATATTCACAACTTACAGTACGTCACCAGTGCAAGTTTAATTTTTTTTTAAGAATTTAATGAGATTTTTTATCCCTTTCAGTTTAAAGTGTGTCTGCGTTTTCCCTTCAGGAGTGAACGCCGATGTTTAAAAATCCACACTTACCGATTAAATTAGGAGGAAAGATTATGACCGATGAGCTTACGAGAAACAAATCCTATGCGCCATTCAGAGGATGTACAAAGTTTAACAATGCAAGTTTCATTTCTCTGAGTTTTTTCTCCTTTTCCTTTTCTTTTGTTTTTCTTCTAATCCAATGAGATTTACTTTAGAGAATAAAACCATATAGCGCCTGTGAGGAACGTTTTATATCGTGCATCATTTCAGTGCTCTCAGAAAAACAAGATAAACGATGCCCAAAGCAAAACGTCAAATTGGATTAATGCTTATATGCTTCCACTTTATATGCACGCAAAACTATTGGAAAGTTTAAAAGAGAAATGTTTAGCTTACAGTCTGATAACTATTTATCCAAGAACACTTATATTTCTGCCTTTCTCAGCCCACATGTTTCTGTTTTTATTTTTTGAGTCATATGTGATTAAGACACATTTCAAGTTAAGTTGAGATAAAGACTTTTCATATGGCCTTACAGCACTTTGATCCCCCCTGAGCTTTCGCTGCCACGTACTGTGCAATCCTTTGAAAGATCCTAATTTGTGGTAAATATGCACTGGGGAGAAGGAGGTCACAGGCCATGTTAGCCCGCTCAGTGGGAGATTTCTTTCTCCATCCCTTTTTTATTATTATTCCCTCATCATGTGCACGACCTTTAAAACGTAGCAAAAATGAAGGGCAGCTTCTGTTGGGGGTTTAATTATAAACAGGCCCAAGGTCACATCCTATCACTGAGGGCCTTTGCATATTATTCAAGGATTTCAGGCCAGCGGTGTCTGGGCAAAGCGATACTGCGAGTGGATAAATAACGACACGTCGTAGTACAACAGTGAGAGAATAAAAAAGGATTGCTTTTTATCTTAGGTGCTTTAAATCAGGCCAGTAGAGTAAACGGGCTGTCCGGTCTAGTGGTTTGGTTTCAAGCTTGTGTACAGTATCCAAATTAAAAAGAATTCTCTCAGTGAGGCTAAAAAAGAAGGTTCTACTACTAGGATTAAATAATTTAATCCTCTTATGATCAAACCAATTCTGACTCTGTGACTCCAAAACAAAGATATTAAATCAAATCCATTAATCCACTGCAAACAAACTTGGTGATTAAAAATCTCAGGTTCAAAAGTCACTCTGACTCCAGTTGGATCTTCTGGAGGCTGCTATTTCTAATTTCATGGTTAAAGTAAATTGAATTGTTAAGTAGACGTTTCTGGAGCTATAAAACACTTTGCACCTTTTGCCACAGTAATATTTTAACATGAATCTGTGACACTGGAGGAAAGGAAATATGTAACCATTTATTTAATGGTTATAAATGATACAAAACTTGAATTATTCAATGCTTAAAATTAGCTTCTTCTAATTCCAGAACCTCATTCAACAACAACAGTAAGCTTGGTCTTAATTAAAAATGATCTTAAAAGGATATTAAATATATTGTTGACCTTACATGACTAACTTGGCTGTGAAGTCATCAGGTAAGGTGGTGATTTGTTCTGTCTCAGTGGAGGACTGACCCATCAGCCTCTCTAGGCTCTAAAATCCTAAAACAGTGGGACAGGCAGTAAAACTATTTGTTTAAGCTCAAACAAGCATGCAACCTTATAGTTTTTGGTTACCTTCACCAAGGAGCTTATGTTTTTAGTAGCATTTGCATGTCATTCTGTCTGTAAACACGATAGCTCAAAATGTTTTGAATTAATCCTGTTAAACCTTTGTAGGGGCGAAGGGTGGGGTCATGTTAACAATCCATTCAAATTTGCCTTTAAGGTCAGCTTAATGATTTATTTGCTGAAAATGGACAAAAAACATAACTTAGAAACTATGATTCATACAAGTGCTGTCTGTGTTGGCTTTCATAGAAAGCACCATATAAAGATTTAAAATCTCATGTCACCTTTGACCTCTGACCTCTGCTTAGAGGTCAATACACTGAACTGAGGGTCAAAGTGATAATAATTCTATATAGAGCTTTTTAAAACCTAGGTTTCTGACTGCCAGTGTTCGTGTTGACAACATATACAGTAGATATGTGATGTGATGGAGTGATACAGGGAATTTAAAAAATATCATGTTACTTTGGACCTCTGACCTCTTCTTTAAGGTCATATGGTCAAACTTTCATAAAATGTCTTTTATATTTTAAAACTATGGATAAAAGTATCCAGCTGTTTTTGTATTTGATAACATTTAGAAAATAAGGCTGGTATATGAAGAGTCTAAATATCAAATTACATTTGACCTCTGACCTCACTTTTACATTTCATATAGTCTATTCGCCATTCCCAAAAGGTTGATTCTGTTCATCTGGACGGAGCGTTTTCAGTGGGAGAAACATTTCGTCTTTCATCCAAGTGACTTCTTCAGTCTCAGCTGGCTGCAGGTTTCTCCAACCTTATAAACAGAACATTTGCATAATGACTGAAACTGGCATCGCTGAATGAACAGTGGGCTGGGAGGTCTTTTACCCGTTCTTCCAATTTGACACCAAAATGTGTTCTATCTTTATAGAAATTATTTTCAAGAGAAGGAGAACGAGCTTACTAGTTAGTTAATAATATACTACAGTATATTTCAAGTACCCATACCTACTCCTACATAATGTTTGTGTATAAAATACGATACTATTCCCTTAAATACATTTTGTGAATTTAACCTACATGAGCAGATTTTTGATGTCATTAAAACTAGTTTTTATCACTTGCGGCTTAATGCTTATACTTATGCTTTTATCACAATGTGTCTGGACCAATGTCATGCACTTTACGTTGGCCTTCGCAATACAGTTAATCTCATCTTTTAACTGGTGCTTGCAAACAGGAGTGCATTTCCCCCGTCCTGGCCTCCCTCCACGGGCTCCTCATTCGTTTTAGGATTAATTTTAAGATTTTATTATTTGTTTTTAAAACCTTTAATGGATCAGCACCACCGTACATGTCTGAGCTGCTGTTGCCATATGTTCCCCTTAAGCTGAGGTCCATGGACCAGCTGCTCCTGGCATTCACGAAAAAGCCATAATATTATAGCCATAATATACTAATATGTGGAATGATCCCCCTGCCCATGTTAGGATTTTCCCTCTCACTACCTGTTTTTTTTTTTTTTTTTTTTAATATCTCTTAAAACTCATTTTTTATTCCTTGGTTTTTAACTCAGAATGAGAGTGGCGTGTTCTTACCTTCTGTTCATTATTGTGTTTTGTCTTCTTATTGATTTGCTATGTGGTGTTTCTGTGGTTCATCAAGCAATTTATCAAATGCTTATTTCTAAAAAAAAAAAAAAAGTGCTGTATAAATAAAATTGGATTGGAACCGGATTGTCAATAAAAGTGAAAAATCGCATTGTTGTGACAATGTAAAAACGCAGTCGGTCTAATTTCTTCTCCACAATGAATGTCAGAAAACCTTTTCAGGGCGAATTGATGTCTGTATAAACAATAAGTTTACAATGATTTATTCTGTCGTCAGGTATGTTCTTATTCTTGCTGCTGAAAAACTACAAAATGTTCAAGCTCTTAAGGCTTTTATTGTTTGTGGTTTGTCCAGATTTTCCATGTTTTAGTCTTCAGCAGCGTCCCAACCTGCTGCTGCGTCTGAGCGTCCCGTCTCCAAATGTCGTGCAAACAGTGGCAGATTGAACTCAGAAACCACTGTGATTTCTTTCATGCTAAAAAGCTGAGTCTCAAATCGACTTTGTCTGATAATCAAATAGGAGTGCATCATTTCGTCTCTATTAAATAATCTTTTCAGTTTTGCAAACTCTCCTGAGCAGAGTGTTTCTCCTGCTTCGTATTCTGAGAAAATACCTGCAAATGCTTAAAACAATGTTCTCTTCCTTAGTTTTTTTCCATCTGTTTGGTAGTCTAGCTTTCATTTGTGATCTCTGACTGCATGGGATTAATTAGGCTCTGAATGGATTGAATTCACTCCCCACATTTTCGAACATATTGAGACACAAGCAGGCAGATGGTCGCAAACTTATTTCTCCTGGCATTCTGATCATATTCCAAGACTCCAACCCTACTGGGACCAGTGCTCTAATTTTCTACATCAAGCTTAATAACACAAGCTTCTTCAACGTCCACTTACAAGGTGTGAAACGGCCTGGAAAACACTGGAGCGGCTGACCTTAATGACAAGCTTGTGAATTATTAATTGAATCACATTTGGTGCATTTACATATCAAACTGCAGCGCATAGGAATGTATAGCTGACTTTATGAGGACAAAAAAAAATAAGGTTGGCTCATATTTTCCAGTCGGGAGCTTGTTATTGTAGATTGATTCAAAAGTGGGTGTCCAAACTGGTTTATTTAATAAGTTCCAGTTTATCTTTCCCCAAACTGTGCTAAATATTCGTAAAAGCAGCATGTGAAACGTCTGCTTCTCTCTCATCATTGCAGGAAATTTGGACCGCATTTTTTAAAGTCCAGTACCCACGGGGGATGGTGACATTTATCATAAAATAACCTTTCGTCAAATGGCCTTCAGTATCTCACGGCACTGGCTCAGTCCTATTTGGCTTATCATATAGACAGGGTATAATGAGGACAGCAGATAGGCACGAGCTTAAGCAGGCGCCTTAAAAAGCCACAAAGATCCAGTGGCACTGAATGAGCCGCTCTCAGTTTGTAACGAGTTGGAACCAGGTTTGTTTAAGGATAAAGGCTGGTTGGTGTGTGCCTCGCTTCCTTTTTCTTCAGATAAATTACAGATTTTCATGTGGTAGCAGAGAAAAGCTTTTTTTGGTGACATTTCAAACTGAATTTGTAATATTCTTGCAGGTAATTTGTAAAATTTTCAGTTTTACCAGCTAACTCTTAGCGCTGCTCTATGATTTTACTCTCAGCGTGTAGTTTAAGTCAAATTTTCTGTGCAAGTAGGTGCAGAATGACTGCATTCATTCACTTGTCAAAGTTCTCTCCTTTACCGTTTCCTGTTTTGTTCATTTTTCCTTTTCCCCAATATTTTTCTTTCTTCCTCCAGCTAAACTTTTTTTCCCCCTCACCACAGTCTTCATTATTGGGTTGGTAAACTGATGTTGATACCTGGAGTTCAAAGTCCAACCGTGACACTTGACTGAACAATCCTTTAGGACATTTCGGCACCCTAATGCAACTGTCGTCTCATAGCTGAAAGACAAAACATCAAGAGTGCAGTGGAGCTTGTGTGCAGCTCGTTGCCGAGCGCTCCTCAGACTAATCGAATCACAATGGGGTACTCCCTTTGAAGGAGCACGTCAGTCCAAGACAGATATATACCCAGCCTAGCCTCTGTGCAATATGGAGCATCTGTTTGAGGTGGTTTATGGTTCAGCTGACTTATTGAAACTAGAAACTCTAGCAGGTTGATTGTCCGTACAAGAGAGAAGGTGAAGCTCACACCCTGACCGACAGCATCCTACTGCAGTCTACAGACATGAATATCTGCACAGCATAATCTAGTCCAAGACTATAACCAAGCAATACTTCCTTTGTCACAACAGTGGCAGAGAGGTGATGTTGAACTTTGCACTTTATTGGATTAATGTATTTGTTAATTGCTCTCCTGTTGATTTTTCTAGTGTAATATTCCAGTGCATATTTCTTACACTTCTTGGTATATATTTATCTGTAACAAAAGCTGGTAAAGAAAACTGCACTGTGACGTCTTCCTTAAACTAAATTTAATTCTTTGACCTAATTCATCATTATTTTGTTATACAATCCGCTGTTCCAGCACAGGCATAGAGACAGACACTCCACTGGGAAATAATTGTCTGCCCTTGTTTATCAATTCTTTTCATAACTTTTATGGACAAAATTTCAAGGTAAAGCCAAGGGACAGGTCAGGTTCAGTGTTCCTGTTGGCTTCATCGAGCAGTAATCTCCATCTTGCACTGGAGCACCTCGTAGCTGAACGTGAAGTACCTGGGATGAGAATTAGCACCTTGACGTCTGAAACCATGGTTCTTATCTGGAAAAGATTGGAGTTACTCCCTCAAGTGGAGGAATTTAAATGGGTAAAGTTTAAGTATTTAAGTATCACTCTCTTCGCGAGTGGAAAAACAGGGTGGGAGATGGACAGATGTTTGCAGTGACATGGATGCTGTAGCAGTAAAGAGAGCTGAAGGGAGACGAAGCTGTTGTTTTATTGGGCCAGCTACATTCCTATCCTCACCTACTGTGTACCCCTAACCAGTTCTGCCGGAGGGTTCTTCCTGTTAAAAGAGAGCTTGCTGATAGGGGTGTCCTCTGATTTCTGAGGTTTTCTTTGAATTATTGTAGAGTCTTTACCTTACAATATATAAAGGGCATTTTTGTTGTGATTTGGCTCTATATAAATAATATTGAATTGAGAAGTATAGGATTGTCAAGATGGGCTTACTACAAGGGGTGTGTGCACTCAGCCGTTCATGAGACGCTCGGAGTAGAACTGCTCCCCCTAGACATCAAAAGGAGACTGTTGAGGTGGTTAGGGCATCTAACTAGGACGCCTTCTAATTGAGGTGTTTCTGGAAGGAAACCCAGGGATAGACCAGTGATATGCTGGAGAGAATGTCTCGGCTCGCTTGGAAAATGCCTGTTAGAGCTGCAGGAGGCTGACTGAGAGGCATCTTTGCCTAGACTGCTTTTGCAATGCAGATATGGTGTTGAATATGGATAGATGGATGGCTTAGAGATAATCATTAATGACTGGAGTTAATCCGTGCTGACAATCCGCATTATATAATAATGATAATAATAATAATAATAAGACACACAAAATCAACATTGTCAGCACAGAACCAACTCTCTTTTCTGAAAATTGATAAATGTGTGGTTTCTTCCTGTCTAGTCTTAGTGTTAAGTTGCTGTCATGCCGGCATGTCGTCGCCTCACAGACATCCCGGAAAAAAAAGTTGCTGGCCTCCGCCCCCTGCGTACATCCATAAACATCCGCCTTCCTACATGAAAGCGTCCTTCACCAACATTCTGTGATATAATCATATCATATAAATGATCGTTTGAACCTTCTGATTAAAGAAATATTTGCATTTCACACCATGTGCATACAGTAATCCATCCCTTTGCATCTGCAGCTCTTTGATCATGTGCCAATCATAAAAGTTGATTTCCATCATCTGCATCATTACATCGCTGCTCCCTAACTCAGCAGATGAAATGAGCTGATTACATAAAGAGGCAATAAAAACCACAGATTTCTCTGAGTATTTTTTTCCACTCTCTTCTAAGCATGTGTTTGTACTGTAGTAGGGTATTTTGATGTGAGAAGCAAGCGTCTGCTTAGTTATTAAGCACTTGAAGGTTCTTCAAAGCAAGCGGAGTGGTGCTAAATTTCTTCATTTTAAAAAAACACTGAGAGAACTTGAGGATTACAATACTTAACGGCATGAATGTGGTGAAAAAGCCAGTGTAGTTGCACAATGATGTTTTACATTTACAATCAAAGAAAGTAAAATTCAAATCAAAGTTATATCCCCCCAGAGTACATGCTTCATTCTCGACTCAGAAGTGAAATATAACAGTTTCTTTTTTCAAAACTCTATTTATTAATAGTTGTTTCTGATTAAACATTTAGTATTTGTGTGACAACAGCAATAGTTGAACAAATCCTGCAAGTAGCATCTTCAGCTTAATTGCAAAAGCTATTACCGAAGAGAATTTTCCTTTTTATTTGGTTTAGATTTACCACTTTATGGTGGGCCCTTGCTGTTACTCTACGATGATAAAAAATCTGCTCTTCTTATTTTTTTCCCTGCATCATTACCTTTAATACACATAAGCACACACTCCCTTCCACACACACATACCATTCCTGCTGTGCAGTAAGCTGGCTGGCCAGATTCTGGGCTTGTGTGCCCCATGGGGCTCAATCCTCGCAATGCTTAGTCTGAAAACGGTACCTCTGCTCAGTGCTCAGCTATGACAAGGCCAAACCACGGGCATATCACTTTATTGGATGATGGAAGAACATGCTTTCATCTAGTTATGAGTCAAAGGTTAGTGCCTGTGATTCAGTTAAAAATAAATCTTCTCCCTCTGACTGCTTTCTCGCTGTGACCTGTCTTGGTATTTTCTGTAATAACCTACAGCTGGATGCATATTTGTTAAAAGGGCAGCCTTTCATTTGAACAGAACAGCATTTTGTATGGCACAGTGCACGCAGGCGTTGATCCTAAAGTAGTGTATCCTCTGAACAGAATGTAAACAACGAGCTTTTATAGTAGCGGCCAGTGATTGCAGTGTTCAGCTTCAGTAACTTGTTGTAGTAAAGGTTGAGGAAGACGTTGAGCATGCAACACCAATCAACCTCTGGGTGACCACTTTGATCACAACGTGATTTCACAGGATGCCTGATGGGAAGTAACCTGTCACTAAACAATTGTATTCTGACTCGAACTAACCAACTGTCGTCATGACAGAATAGCTAAGGTGTGCAAATTATTTATAAAGGGGAGAAGACACAAACCTGACATCAAGGGGTCATTCCCAAGCCGAAGTTGTATTAGGAAGGGAAGCTGGCTGTTCCTAAGGGGTCGACCGATTGGGAAATAATGGAGCAGCTGAAAGTACTCTATCTGCAAAACTAATGACACTGTCTTAGACTGAAATGATGAACATAGCTCACCATCTGATGCACAAACCTCAAAGTAGTTCTAAGTAGAGCATCTACTAGGATTGTTTGGTGTTACAGGTCCTAGTTTTAGCATGTGCCACTTGGTGTAAATTGTATTATGATTCATTTTACCTTTGATTTCACTAAGGCAAAGAGTCTTTTGCAGCTAATTTTGTTAACATAACACGAAATGTCTTTGTTCCTAAAGAAAAGCAAACTGTACTTACCTTGTTATTAATTCATGTCACATTTCCTGCCACTTTTGACCGAGCTAAAATGAAAGACAATAAGAGTATAACATGGACAAAATTAAATGCTGTATAAAAGTAATTCTCACAAAATATATTTGAAAAAAACTGAACAATAAACGGCTTTATTTGTGGTGAAAGGTTACAAATGGAATCATATAATGCAACAAGGAAACACTTACAGAACTTAGTAGCTCCTTTGGGTCACATAAAGCAAAGAAGGTACGGATAGATGTACACAACTCACACCAATCTAAATATTCAGCAGACATTATCCTGCATATAAAGCTTTATCATCCAACATGCATGCTCCATATCAGCTAAACACTCATCTAACTATAGAGGCGTAGAGGTATGAAACCCTTTGGCCTTCTGCAGACATCAAGCTAACGTATTAGACATAATTCACTTGGATGAAATTCAGCTGAGGGCTGTAAAATTTATCTATAATGATACAGTGCTTTTAGACCTCTCATTCCCAAAGCAGCCATGTTGTTGACCCCAGCTATACATGGCTGTGAATAATATAGGGCAGCCTTAACGTCTCAATAGATCACGCTGCATATCTCTGCAGACTACATCCACCGCACATTTGTTTTAAGAGTCTGATTTATGTTTCTTTGCTCCTTGAGGACCTTATCTCCATCCAGTGGAATACTGATAATAGGTAAAGCAAATGGCACCTTAATCACTTGAAGTAAAAAAAGGAAAGAAAAGAGGGAGAGGGGGGCGTCATGGTGATGCAAACAGCTGGTATGTCTTAAACTATTTTAATTAGAGCACATTTATGACAAGTCATGTTACCAAAAGACTGATATAGCCCGGGCTCTTTTTGCATCCCTCCTTTCATTCCACTAATTAATAAATCCTCATTGGACATGTATTGGCTCTGATTCATACACCCTCACACTTACAGCTTATGGAAACTTAATTTATTTATCTATAAGTACTGAAACTTTTACTGGCTTCAAATAGCAAATTATACTGTATATGAACCTATGGGTTTCTTATTTATTCAAAATGTTGGCTGGCAAAATTTGGAAACAGGAAGCAGTGCCAAACAGTTTTACTTTTTTTTTTAAGATCGAAAGATGAGAGGATGTGAACAAGCCCACACTATAAAAAAATTCAAATGTCTGCTGCCCAATTAGTGACCCTTTGAACAAAATAATTAACGAAGTATCTTCATCGTGCATAATTATTAACAGTTTAGCTGCTGACACAGGACAGATAAGTCCACGTCTGAAATGCAGGCTAAATTAATCTCTCTGATACTAGATCATCTGTTTCTGCTGTGTGTGTGTGTCAGGATTTCTTCACAGTGGCAATTCCTAATAGGAAACATGATTTCTCACTGCTGGGCCACCTTTCACGCTGACAGCATTAACAGTAAGTTTCCATGCCACTGAATCCTGAAGAGCTTCAAAGTTTGAGTCTAAGAGTGAGACTAAAGCTCTAATATTAGACTGACAAACGTGAAGATGCTTCACAGGGTTTTTACTGACTGGTTGGCTTTTTGTTATCAAAATTACCACAGAGGTTTGAGGTGAATCCTGAGAGGAGCCCCACGGCAAACGTGCTCTTGAACAGTGTGCTTCGGGAAATGCGATCTCCCGTAAATGGTAAATGGACCAATTCTTATATAGCGCTGTTCTACTTGAGCACTCAAAGCACTTTATCATTCACTCAAGCACTTTTTTCTAGTGATTTCTATCTAAAATTCACACTCTGATGAATGCATCAGAGAACAACTTTGAGTTGCTGGATTCAGAATATTACCTGAGGATGCTTTGGCATGGAGACTGGAGCAGCCAGCGACTGATGTACCGGGCTTCAGATCAGTAGATGACGAGCTCTGTCTCATAAGTTACAGTCACCCCTAAAGCATGCAGGTTTAGTCAGCAAACAAAACAGCTGATTACAAATGCCAAGTGTCACTAAACCGAAACCTGCAGTTCTATTCAGCCTTTTAACATCTTGCTTAAATTTGATCTAAAGGCTGATTTGTTCTCTTTTTTTCATGCCATCAAATGGCAGAAAGGTGGTCGCATACAGCAGAAACCAGCAAGTGAAAATACCAAAATCTTCCCTTACAGACTGACTGCAAAGAAAAAGGAAGCATTTTAAACCCATAATCTTAACATTTGTTAAGCTAAAATGAAAAGCAACTGTTTGCTAATGCTTCTATGCACACAGCAGAAACAGACCAGCATTGTGATATTTTGATATTAAATAAAATAACAGGTTACGCAGCCATCGAGAAGGGTCTGTAATCTCCTGGCAACAGATCACTAGAGACAAAATGTTTATTCCCAAGTGGTAGTGAAGCTGTGCCTTTTGAAGTGCTGGTTGCAGCACTAAGGCGCAGAGTTGTTCCAGTTTTGTATTCCTAAATTAGTTTTTATTTTTATTTCATGCTGACGTCTTTCTCTTTAGTTTCCAGAATGGAGCTGCTTATTTTATTATTTGAAAATGTTTCATTTTTGTTCAGTTCGTCATTAGTTCAGTGTTAGCTTTGGTCGTTTTAAGTATCGCTGTATTTACAGGAAAGGTGTTTTTAGCAAAAACAGTATAGCTATTAGAATATAAACACAGAAAGTAGACACACAGGTTTGTAAATATCCAAAGTCTAAATAAAAATGTTCATCACAGTCAGTTTAGTTATAGTTACGTGTATTATCCTCGGTAAGGCAGAACTTTGAAGGTAAACTGTTTCCATTATCGTTTGCGTAGCACTCTTTCAAGTTTTATTACCCCTCAGCAAACAGTTTGGGAATGATTGCAGACAAGTTGGTGTCTTCCATGCAAACTCTTGGCAACCACACCAATCTGCTGCCAACCAAAGCAATCACAATTAGGTTTTTGGGGCAGCATCTGAATTTCAGCCAATTTCTTCCAGTAACAGCCTTCAGCTTGTCTGACATACATATTTAGTGCCTGGGAGTGAGTCACCCATAAAAGTCAATATAATATAATTAGAATTGTTTATGCTATATAATGTAATACTGTTCATAGCTGCTCTCTTTCCATCTACAGTCTGAGAGTGCTAACATGATGAAGTGTGAGAATTGCTCATCACTGTCAACCACACCTCAGATGTTGGCTCTTAAACCAAAACAATTGAGGCTAAAATAGAGTCAGGCCCATCGCCTCATACTGTACTCAACCTGTAGCATCTCTGAAACCTTAAACCTTTTTTCTCATTTGAAACTCAGCTGAGAAATGTGTCGAAACTGCAGTAAAGCGGGAGGAAATGTGTTGATTTTCGACGCGGCGCATTTTAAAGAAAGTCTCTTTTTCACGCTTTCCTACTTTCATTCACCAGAAACAATTCCAAGAAGAGAATCATTACCCATTATTAGCTCATCTTATGACTGCGTGTCTTTGTCTGTTCACTCACTGAGCAATGCTTCCGGATTCTTCCGGTGAGATTGGAGATTGACTCATTCCTTATTTGCTTGAGTAAAAACTCG
The DNA here is from genome assembly GCF_056152115.1 of Neolamprologus brichardi. Lineage (NCBI taxonomy): Eukaryota > Metazoa > Chordata > Actinopteri > Cichliformes > Cichlidae > Neolamprologus > Neolamprologus brichardi. The sequence goes on along the minus strand of NC_142121.1, from coordinate 17,597,877 downwards.
GACTGAGCAATATCTCCAAGTGATGGGGAAAGAAGAGAAGGCTCGGTCATCATTAGGGTGAGGCAGATGGCGTCCCATATTGGTCCTGATGGGAAATGGGGAAGGATGAGTCATCTCGAGCTGTAGTTTCGCATGTAATCCAGCCTCTGTGTGTTTGTGTCGTACCTGGAAGAAGCTGTATAGATTTAGCCGCGACTGATCAGGAGAATAGAGATATGATGAAACATCAGAACAAGAAAAAAGTTTCTAATTTGCTGAAAGGTTACAGAAAATTGACCTGAGATTTTAAGCACACAGATTAAACTAGTGTAAACGTCTCTCAGCTAAGTTCATGCAAATGTGATGAAATCACCCTGCTAACAGGTACTCATCTCATATGGTGGCATTTCACTGGAGTTTTGTGACTAAAGGTGTCGTTGGAGTTTTTTAGTTTTTTTGTCTGTGGAAGCGAACAGATTGTTCAGTCTTCATCCTGCTCTGCACAAGTCACCTGCTTTGGTATGAAAAGACCTTTGATTGCCTGAAGGCTCGCATCACAGGCAAAACCTCAAAATAGAGAACATGCAGGAGTATTATAGTCCTTTCAGACAACTTAAAATGCTGAAATTCTAGTTTATTATGGATTTGTTTTATAATGATGCCCAACAAAATGTTTTCTGTCACTTCTAATCATTAGCTGCATAAACTGTCGTAACACACTGTGTGAGGTAGGCAAGACTGGACCAAATGCAGGACTCAGCATTAAAGCTGCTCTTAAATTTAGACCTCTGAGTTTACAGGACATAAAGCAGGAACTCAGGGATATTAATTCAGGTGACAAGGAAAACTCCAAACAGACGGCTCACACAGCGAGAGGGGATGAAACGACAGTGACATGACACACAAGGAAATTAGGGAAATTAAACACACCGGGGAACACAGATGAACTAAGTCTGACTAACCAGACAGGCGAAGCAAAACTGAACACAATGCGCACAGAACAAGTGACTGTCACAATAAAACAGGAAATCACTAACGCTGAGACACGGACACAGTGACATGACAGAGGCAAGAGAGAGAGTGAAAGAGGGAAACAGTTTCAGGCAAACACAAAATACTGTCACGGTCAAACCCGACACGTGACAAAAATGACCCCACCGAGACCGTTTGGAGGAGATGATCTCGGTCAAGTTTCAAATAAACTCTAGTATTGTTTGTTTTTGGTGAAAATGTCATGTGATTTCAATGATTGCTTCTTTTAAAACACGTCCTAAAGCTAACTTTTATTGTTTGGCTTTCGAGTCACGCACATCTTTTCGCTATTTGACGTTTTAATGGGTTATATTTAATGTATCTTCATTATTTAGTTCCAGTTTACACCACTTTATGTCAGCAGTGGTTGTTTTAAAGTGCTTTATAAATATAGTATGGTATTGTATGGTATGGTATGGTAAGTCTGAGCTAAAAGGCTTGAAGTAGCAAGGTATGCTTTACATTCTGGGATTATGGCTCAGTATTATAGACATAGAGTGCACAAACTGAACCAGCTAGCCATAAGATGAATGGAAATCTTCAATTTTATCCACTAGCCCAGAAAACACCAGCTTCTTCCTGTGTTTGTTTGTTGCCCCTGCCCCAGACCCATCTGGCCACAAAGCGCAATGAACATTTGTACTGATGCATTTTGGCTTCCAGAACCATGAACTGATTCAGACCAGAGTAAATGAACTATAGGTGCGAAAATGCACTGAGAGGCCGTAGAGAGTGCAAATATTGATAAAATATTTGTGTACGATGCAATGCACAAGATACCAAGTACTTTCAAGTGTTATTTACCTCTTTTTGATAAATTTTTACCAATGCTTCTAACGCTCTTATCAAGCTTGTGTGTAGTGAAAGTGGTACCTGCTGCACTGTGAATATTATGTTCCCTGCAGTAAAGGTGTTTTGGGGGGAAATAGTTTCCAGCTGAATGTGTACTAAGTGCCCTTGATGCTGAGGAGCCCAGATGTGATGAGGACCTCTAGGGCTTTAATGCCCAAGAAAGAAGGGTGCTTCTGGAAAGCACACCTTTTTTATTTTAGGGATCTTTTTTGTTTTGCTTTGTTTTTGTTTTTTTTACAGCATCACAGGGTGTTAGAATCAGAGTGCCATATGTCTGTGAGAGCAGGTCTGACACAGCAGGTCAAAGCTACAAGTCACAGCAAGCATCTGCACGTATTTGTCAAAATGTCAGGTGGGTTTGATTCTCATCCCTTCACCTCCCTGCCACTCGCCTTTCGCTTACCACTCACACATGTCAGGTGGTAACTCCTAAGTACAGGATCTGTTTATGTGTGTTTCTTGTTACTAGACCATCACAGTGTTTTTTTTACTCACAACCAAAGCCCCATATGTTTACAAGAGCAGGTCCATATGGCACAGTTGTCTTAGTGAGGACAAGTTTGAGGTTTAGTCCATCAGAGTGAGGACATTTTGATGTGTTAGTGTGTCCATGCATGCGTGTGTGCTTTTCTGCACAAGTCTGCTTTTTCTCTGAGTGACACATGTCAGCCAACCCCTACAGGGCAGCTCTAACCTTTGCTGTCATTTCTCTTGGCAGCTACTCTGTTATCATCATCATCATCATCATCATATTTTTCTTTTCTCTTCCTCTCCCGCTCCCTTTATTTCATCATTTTGTCAGTCTTCCTCTCTCTTTCTTACCCTCGTCCTCTTTGGCTTAATCCGTCATGTTGATGAATCTGGTTCAGTGCCAGTCATTCTTTGGTCAGCTCACTCACTTATACTGTCATCGCAGGGCACTGCTAACTGTACTGTGGTTTGTCAATCACATGGTATTTTTATGTTTCACCATATTTCCGCCAAGCTAAATGTTGTCTGGTAATTTTCTTGGCGTCTCTGCAGGAAAACAAATCTAGCCTAAATTGAATTACAGCTTAGGTCTCACAGAGCCAGGCAATCCGCAGAAAAATGTGCATTCCTCGACTAGCTGGCGAGTGGTAGCAGGCTGTAGGCAGGTGAAATCAGCCGCAAAGGGAGTGTCGCACCGAAAAACATCATTTTTGATTGCTTTGGTTGCCAGCAGATTGTCACCTACAGTTTGCACAAAAGCACCGACTTTTCTGTGCTCACCAACTACCCAGTGAGCGGTAGTGAACCTTGAAAATGCGCAACCGAAAATGTAAATCATTTGTTTTCAAAGTAAAAGTTGTGCCTTACCACTGCAACCAACTTGTTTAGAGAGAATCCACTCTAACTTTGAAGGTCAAACTTCCAAGTTTCACTACAGTGCCAACTACAGCAAGTAGTTGGCAAGTGCTTGAAGACAAGTTGACTTTTGTCTTTTATGCAAACTACAGGCGACCATTTTTAATCTGCTATTGACCACAGTGTTCGCAAGGAGGCTTTTGCAACCCCTCTCACCTAATATCTTCCAGGAACCACTCATCATTAACCTGGGTAGCCACTCACAAGTTTCTCGGCCTGCAAGCCTAAGTTAACAAGGCAGAATCATTGTTTTCAAGACATCTAGTTGCCCTCACATAGATAAAGAATTAAGATAAACATCCCATAAGTATGAATTTTAGAGAAAAGTGTGTAAATCTACCTGTTAATTTACAATGTTCCTGTTCCATGTTTTGCCTGTTTTGGTTAGCGGTGTAAAAATCTGTGAAAGTGCTGAAAAAGAATGACGCCAAAGATATGAAATATAGCATATTTTAATCGTGACGGTGATTGAAAGCTAAGTTCTTCTTACAGTCAGTCTTTGAATAACACTGACGTCACATGGACCTTTTCTAAATTGCAGATGCACAAACCAGGAGCTGGAGTTTACAGTGAACATGTCAGATACAGCTTCTTATGTACACATTCAGCAGATGAGGAGCAATATTAGGAGATTTAGATAAATGTTTTATTACAAATGCTCTCTCCATCGTCTGGTTGTTTTCCTGCTTTTTGGCGATGACTTTGTAGCATACAGGATCTTGAGATGGGTTTTTTTGGGGGGAGGGGGGGCTTAAAACAGAAAACTTGGGTGGTGTAATCCCAAAACAATAAGCAGAAAGATATGCCAAGAGCTGAAAATAACAGCAAAGTCAAATGATAATTATTTGTGTGTGAATTTGGGGTCATGCTATCCAGTATTATTTTATCCATTATTGATATGATTTTTTTTTTTATTCAGGCAAATTAAAGGAAGGCAAAGAGCAGAAAAATATTCTGGAGCAGCTGAGGGACACTAGTGTGATCTACTTTTTTTGTTCAGACTTTGGATCATTTTGGCTGTGCCAAATATAATTCATGATTGTTTCAGCACTGAAGGAACGGGACGAGGAATCAAATGTCTTCTCTTTTTTTTTTTTTTAAACTGATTTGAGCTCCCTGTTTTAATTTCCATTGCCAATTTCAGCTTTGTCCTCTTGAGGATTTTTGACCTTTGCTGTGAACATTTCAAATTATTTGAACCTTTAATTAGGAACAAAAGTATAACACTTACTTTGTGCCAGATAGAGGGAAGAATAATTCTTATTTCTCCTTTTGCACATAATATATACCAAAAAAAAAAAGAGTACAGCATGTCCTCATCTAGTCAGAAATAAAAAAATATATAGTGGGGTGCAGTCTTACTTTTGATTTCCATATGGATAGCTTGGTCCACATTTCTGCAACAAAACAACCAACCCTGTGCGGGATATTAGAGATGTGTCCTGTATTTATTTACCGGGGGAAAAAAGGAAAAAAGGCATTACCTGCTTCATTGTTTCGGCCCGGCAGTGTAGCGTATCATCGCCGGCTGTCGTGCTGATGTTGCCCTGATCTGCGACTATCGGCTACTGTGACGGAATCGTAATTGAATTGCCCATCGTGGCCCGGCCTCTCACTTTATGTGGGAGCTCCTCTGTGTCAGAACTGCCAGAAAGTCATTACAGCAAATTAGTTATTCTGGCCCCACGCCAACTCTGTCACGCTCTTCTCTACTCAGTCTTTGTGTTCTCTGCCAAGCTCTCATAAAGCAGAAAACACACTGCTGCGGGTACGATTGAAGACTGTAAGGTTATGAATTAGATATACATAGGCCGGCCGTGTTTGTGTTTCTGTGTGCATGGCTGACTGCAGTATCTAATCAAGCTTTGATGAGCTTCCTGTTTCCCAGGTGGCGGTGAAATGAAGGGATAATCATCTTTTATTAAGAACGCATGGCCGAGTGCATTTAGTGTTCATGCAGGCTCTAATGAACATGGTAGCTCTCTTTATCATTCTCTCGCTTTCTTCTTTCTCTCTCATATGTACTTTTTTAATAATAATTTAATGGTTAATTCTGTCAAATTGTCACGTTTTAGCTTCAGATTTGAATATTTGTAGATTTACCACTTAAAAGGAATAATGTTTAAACAGTAAATCCACTTCACATAGAGCAAATAAAAGCAGCCGCTTTATAGCTGGCAACGCTCAAATTTGAAGAGTTGAAAGGACGGCCGTTCACTAGCTGATATTTTTAGCGATAACCAGCTCGTTAATTAAATTATCTCAGTGAGTGACTGACAGCAGTGTAACAGGCTTTTTTTTTTTAATGTCTTGTTTTATGGATACAGCCAACTGGTCTCAAGCTAAAGCCATGCTCACCAGAGTGAAACTGTGGAAAAATCCACTCACTGGCCACTTTATTAATTACTCCTTGCTAATACTAAGTTGAACCCCTTGTGCCTTAAATCTTCATGGCATAGATTCAACAAGGTGCTGGAAACTTTCCTCAGACATTTCAGTCTGTGTTGACATGACAGCATCACACAGTTGTTGCAGATTTGTCAGCTGCACGTCCAAGATGTGAATCTCCTGTTCCATTAGATTCCAAAGATGATCTGTTGGATTGAGATCTGGTATCCATGGATACTCATTGTCATGTTCAAGTAACCAGTTGGAGATTTTTGGGGCTTTGTGACCATGTTGTGACCAGTTTTTTTTTTTTTTTTTTTTTTTTTTTTTTTAAATTTGTGAAGCACTTTGATCAAAACTGTTGTTTTTAAATGTGCTATATAAATAAATTTTGATTGATTGATTGATTGATGTTGCGTTATCCTGCTGGAAACAGCCATTAGAAGATGGACACACTGCTCACTACAGGATGGACATGGTAAATGGACAATGGGTAGGCTGTGGCATTTAAATAATGCTCAACTGGTACAAAAGGGTGTACCAAACTATGGTGTGCCAAGAAAATATCCTAAACACTGATACACCAGCACCAGCAACCTCAACTGTCATAGCTTAGTACAGCAGGATGAAACCATGTTTTTGTGTTTTTTAGATTTCGAATCTTGTAACACAGGTTGAGACTGATCTTAACCACTCAGTTCACACTTGACTCTGTGTAGCCTCAGTTTCTAGTTCTTAGCAGTGGCACCCGGTGTGGCCTTCTGCCTCTGTAGGCCATCCGCTTTAAGGAAAATGCGGGAAAATCCCAGTAGTTTCTGAAACACTCAGACCAGCCTGTCTGTCACTATCAACCATGCCACATTAAAAGTCACTTAAATGACCTTTCTTCCCTGTGCTGGTATTGAGCAGTTCATCTTGCCACATGCGTGAATGCGTTGCTGCCATATGACTGGATGATTGAGTAGGTTGAGTATGTATAACTAATAAAGTGGCTTGTGAGTGTAGTAATTTGGATTGTCTAACAGCATGTTTTTACTGCAAATTTACAAAAAGTGTTTGTAGTGTGAGGACTACCAAGTGTGTTTGGCCTTTGTAACATTTTTAAGCTAATTAATTTTTCCACAAATACAAAAAAGATGAGTAAGCTCATGCTCATTCATTTTATTCCAGCATCATCACCCCTGTCTTGAAATAGCAGTAAATAATAACAATGTTAACTTTTTTTACATCAAAGCAAGTCAATGTTCTTTTGTACACTTGCACTGTTTTTTTATATATAAAAAAAATCAAACACACACACAGAAAACACACACACACAGGAAAACCTGAGCATGTTCAGCTAAATCTCCATTAAGTGAGATAAAATGAATTCTCTGTACATCTCCTGTGGTTGCTCTTTCCCCGCACTGGTCGACTGGCCAAATAATAGGACACGAGTCCCCACCTCCGCATCTCCAAAGGAGCCTGAAATCCTGTCACACTCACTTGCGTGCACATAGACATTCACAGGTTGTGCATGGACTTACACACATGTACCATTCAGAAACACCCACGTTAGGTCTGACGATCTGCTGACAGACATCCAGGCAAAGCACTGATTGTACCTTAATCCCTCTCCATGGCAACAACAATAGGTGCGTGTGCAATGACCAGGCCTAGGAGAAAGTTACAGTATATATTTGTCTTCATCACATACGCACACACATGTTCTCTCTCTCTCTTTCATAGAGGCAGCGGCACTGGATTTATCTGGTGATACTCAGATATGGCTGATAGGGTTAATTGGTTTTCCGAGGGCATGTAGGGGGAGAATGGCTGACACTGACCAGATTACTGCAGACACACCAGGGAAGACCTGCCAGAGACAGACAGAGCAAGGAGCCCGAGAAGAGCAGAGAGAAAATAAATGTAACTGATGACCCGAGAGCAGGAAGTGCAGGCAGTTGGAGAGGTGGAAGAAGATTTACCTTTCTCCCTTTAGAGCTCAGAAGTCAAATAGTGAATACAAGAGGCAGTGAAAGCTGTGAAGTTAAAGAAAAGTTTGAGGGCAAACAGAAGCTAAATTAGATTGGATATGGCAAATGTTAAATCCCTTAATTTCTTTTGTTGTTATTGTATTGCTGTTTTATATTGTATTTTTCTAACTGAAGGGCCTGAAGGCTTTTTAAATTAATTATCCTGCCACTTTATCTGAAACCATAATTTCACGCTGTATTGCATTGAGTTTGGATGCAAAGTGTTTGAATTATATTGCATCACTTAACTAAACAACTTTTCCCCATTAAAGGTGAATATCACTGATTTTATACTTTTTGGAGAATATTATGTGTTTATATAAATATAATACAGAAGTTAGATTTGACCAAAGTCGTGCAGATCTAGAGTCCAGTCTGCAACCTCTTTGTAACCACCAGTCTCTAGGGAAGAATGTGATTCCCCAACCAGCTGGCAAGTGGTTGCTGGAAGCTGTTTGTTGGCATTGGTTGCAAACAGGTATGTTGTTTTGCGACACCAATTGCAAACACTCACCAACTACTTGCCAAGTGGTGGTTGAACTGTGAAAAGTGCAATGCAAACCCGAAACGAAGACCATTCACCTTCAAAGTTAACGCTGTGGCTTTAGAAATATGTTGGTTGCATTTTGAAAGGCATCACTTTTACTTTGATATTCTCCGTTTTCCAGTTTGCATCGCATTTTTTTCGCATTTCCCTACCTCTTTGTGGTTAGTTAGTGAGTGCTTCCAGACAGTTCAACATCGTCCATGCAAACTACAGGTGATTGTGGCAGTCTGCTAGCAACCAAAGCATTCACAAAGAAATGTGTGGTGCAGCACCATGTCCCTCTCTTAGACCGATATTACATAGCAACAGCCAGCAACCACTCCCTACCAAACTGATTGGGAAATACACATTTTTCCTTAGCAACTGGTAGTTACCATGAGGTCGCCAAGCTGTCTCCAGGCCTGTGTGACTGAGGCTTTAGCTGACTTCTTTTACCTACCCCTTATCTGTTTATAAGACTAATACTTCAACATTATAACTGTTATTAGTGTAACGTGCTATATGGTAAATGTCAGCTTACCATATATAGCAAGCATAAATTCACAACATGAAAAACATATTTCTGCTTTGCTGCATCTGTTAAATGGGCTGCAATGCTCTTTGAAGGTTCATTAACTGGTTGCTCTGGATTTGTTTGGATCTGGTCATGTGATTCTTACCAGCAGGAGTTTGGAGATCGCCCAGTTGCCGTTTCATGTTGAAACTCCATCTACTTCCCCACCCACCGGTTCCAGGGTGGGCATTGCTGGCTAATGTTGTCTTTTACCATCCTTGGTGCTTAGCTATTGAGATTTTATTGCATGTCATTCCCAGTTCCACTCTTGCTCCATTTCCTGCTGTCACACTATTAAAGAGAGGAAAAGTTCTTCCACAAACTTTTTTTGAAAACGTACATTTAAATTGAATAAAAAAAAATTATTATTATAATTAAATGTTATGTATTTATGTTAAAAAAATATCAGACTTATATTATTCTTAGTGTATCAGCAGCTTTTTGACTGTTCAGCAGATAATGTCCTTATACATAAGAATAATTTACATTAACAGATTAATTTGATGACCCATGACAGCTTCAACAAGTCATTCAGTTGTTAATGTAAGGCAAAAAATTAAACACTTATAAAATGACAGTAGGAACTCCCACAGAGGGGAAAAGATGGGGGACATCACCGAGACCGTGAAAACTGACTGTATGAGTGTTGTTGCTGGGCGAGAGTGGAAACAACTCTACTCTACCTCTGCCTCATGGACTGAAGTGGTTTTAGTGTTGGTGGGTTTTATTCTAAACATGCTTTCAAAAAAAAAAGAAAAAAAGATTGATAGATTATTATTTCCCTTTAAAATGCTTTTCTTGATAAGGTGACATTTACAAAATGACTTAGTGGATTAAAGGATTTAAGCTATGTCAGCAATAAATATCCAAGAGCTGCACCTTTAACTGTGTAATATTTACCTGTTTGAAAGGATGTAATGTTTTACATCTGTATAATTGTGCAGCAGGTTTTACAGACATGGTAGAGAAATTTATAGATCTTTAAAGTACTGTGAAATTTCTGAAAGCAGCAACAAGTTCCTCAACTGAACGATGATATTGGACGTCTATTCTACCCTTACTGAAGCTAAAAAAGACTGCTGCCACGTCAAAGGACTAGAAATGTGTTAAGAATCAGGTGACTGTCATGAAGGAGTCTGACTTACTGAAAAGAATATGGTCTGATAAAATACAACAAGTTTTCATAATCTTAAATGTTAGAAAATGGTTTATGAAGGTATTTCACTACACAGGGTGAAGGATTTTAGGTGTGGATCCTATGCAGACATGCTAGCATAATAAAAGCATGTAGCCAAACTTGTCACGGCTGCTGCGGCAGTCGTATGGGGTTGAAGGAAAAAGGACCCAATCACAGGCTGACGATGCAATGAGTGAGCTTTATTTACCATCAAAATACAAAACAGAAACCAAAGCTAAGAACAAGAATTAACTTGAAACATAAGATAATAATCAAAACCAAAACCACTTGAGTCCACAGGCTCAGGACCATGACAAAACTGGGATGATGCATGTAGCATGCTGATTGGTTAAAAGTGGCTTTGAACAGGAAAAGGAGTTTCCTTGCCTTGAATTCATCACAAAGAAGGAGGAGCTTAAAAAAACCAAACGTAAAAAAAGCAGCATGAGAAGCACAGACAGACAGTGACTACAGGGGACATTTTTAATCCTGACACACAAACATACACACACATCAGCTACACGTCACGTACTTTTAGCGTGCACTAACCACAAATTGTATTAAGAGCTTGCACAAATGAACCACAGGGTCATTTTCTGGCACAGTAGTCATGAAAGTAGAGACCACATTCGATGGGTGGGTACACGCGGATTTCTAACAAGCGGGACAACTCAGAAGTGCACTGAGCTTTCAAGACACCTGGGATATAGCGACATGAATTTTTTATCAGAACTCCGACACCAGTGGTTTCTCACAATGACTGTTTTCTTCGGGTTTGTTGAAGTGATAAATTATCGATTTCACAAAAGTTGACAAAGCGCTGCAGGTGCTGAAAATCTCATCACTAAAGATTTTGATGCAAAGCGGCTTTTAGAGGCATTGTTAAAAATTGCTGGAATGTTTATTACTGTTGGTATTCCACATTGTTCCTTAAAGCATGTTTTGTTTTGCAATCATCCCCACCAGTAAGGACTGACTAGACACACAAATCCTGCCTGTCGCGCACACGGGAACACACACACACGCACACACACACACACACACACACACACATTACAGGAAGCTGTCAACAACCACAACAGGCACCAGAGTTTCCTGCTGTCAGTCACTAAGCCTCTACAGTGAAGTGACTGGACACCTTGTCGCTAGATGATGAGTGTTTTCCTTTCAATTACCCCACCCATTTTTCCGGAGGCAGCCAGTGATTTACCCCAGCGGTTCACTTTCCCAGCTGCTCCTTTTATCCCAATCACACACCGTACAATAAGTAGCAGTCATCTCTGCAGAAGCTAGCTCGTCTATAATCTAGTATATGTGAACATCCTGTGTCCAGTTTACAGTTTGAAACTTTACTTTCTTTTGGTTTATTTTCACCTTCTTGTGGCCTACATCTGTAAAGATGCTCTATTTTATAGTATTATCATCAAGTACTAAAATTGGTTTAAGAACTGTCCAACGCATTATTAATGGATAGTGGTGAGCCACCAACATCATCATCGAGTAAGAAATGTAGTCAACACAAATCTTGATTGACGAGAAAGAAAAGAAAAGTGAAGATGTTGTTACAATTAAAGTTACTAAAAGTATCCACTTTTGGTAAGATATGCAGAAATCCAAATATGACAGGATATAAAAGGAAATGAATCCAAATAAATCTCAAGCAACATTTTCAGAATGCAGTTTTCCATATTTACATTTCCACTCCACGTTTGACTGATTCAGTTCATTAGTTACATTTACACATTTAAATAAGTAATGAGTAAACACTGGCTCGTAAATGATGCTTCTAGTTATTTGTAAGTGAAGAGAGCATTTAAAAGTTTTGATTTTATAGCGATAGCTTCTTCTTGAGTGCACTTATTGCACATCACCATTGATCTGCCAGATTACTGTAATAATACACAAATGTCAGCACACAGCACTCTTTTGGCAATTACTCCACAATTACCACACAGCGAACTAAAAAACCTTTTGTATGTACACAGTTTACTAAACAGTCAAGAGCTTCCCTGAAAAACAAAATCTGTCACAGTGGCCGCTACCTGCTTTGTTTTTAAGTTTATTTTTTAAAATGCGGACGCAAGTGTCAGAAATAAGCACACATGCAAAACACAAAACTTCCGTCAGAGTTAGCAGATGTTTTCAAGCATCCAGCCAGATGAAATTCTATCTTGGGAACTTCTTGTTTACTTTTTTTTTTTTCAATATTCCCTCCAAGTGTGAGCTGAAGAGGTCTCGGCAAACTGAAGAAAACTATTTTTGTGGCACACATACTTGTCACACTTGTCAGTAAACTCATTTACACAGGGCTGAGGCTGCATGCCCGCATGCATATGCACACTGTATTATGTAGAGCCTGATCAAAAATTAATGGAGCAGAAATGTCCTTGAAAGTTAAAAGATGGCTATGAATTTGCAAATGAGAAGCCAAAAATTGCTCTCCGCTAAATTGGAGTACCCTTTCTGCATTTCACCCTGTAATTTGTTGATTTGTCAAATATTCACACATGAATGGTTTCGCTGTCCCCTGTGGGCCACTGTAGGCAAATTGTGGCTGAACAGTCCTTTCGAGTGCATTCTGCGTCAGAAAAAAAGACAGGTTTTGGTCAGAAAACAATAGCCTGAAGAGAAAACATGACAATAAGGCCAGCAGTAGAGGAAAATACAGCATCAAGACAAAAAAAACAACAAGAAGAAACAATAAAAGCCCAAAAATGGAGCAGAAGGAGAAAGACTGCAGTATCTTTGTCTCACCATTTTTTTTTTAAATTTTGAATATATGCAATAAAAAACACCTTCTAGGTATCTGTTCTTACTTCAAACATGTAAAATCTGCACCCATCAATCCCACTGCCTCTGTTTACCTGCAATGCTTAAGTGCCCTGTCCACTGTAACATGTATCAGTTTTACTTATTTACATCCTTCTGCAAACTCACTTATGGCATGAAGGGATTAGGGAAGACATAGAGCACCATAAAGCGGCGTTGATGGGAGTTTCCCACACAGATGTCTTAATGAAAATAATAAACAGTGACCGCAATAATGCTTAATGAGGTTAGGAGCACACAAAGAGGGGTGGACTTTTTGTAAAGATATATGAGCTGATCTGCTGGGAAAAACACAACAATGCCTGACAGCTCTTTGTGTTCTTTTGCACCTCTGTTAGAATCTCATTTAGTCTCCTAGAAAAAAATACCAGTGGTTACATTTTAAGAAAATTGCAGGTTCCAGCACAAAAAAAGGAGAATGCGTTTCTTAAATTTTAGCAGAAGCATATAATTTGAGAGAGACAGAAAAACGTAATTAAAACGAGCAAAAAAACAAAACCACGGTATGAAACAAAACATGACATGTATCATGATATGTGACAAGCATGCAAAGAACTGGCAAATGTCCAAAATTCCCTAAACTTTGGGAAATAATTAATCTGTTTTTTAAATTTTAAAACACCTACTTTCATCTCTTCCAAACACTGATCCTGCCCATCTTCCCCTACGGCTCTGAAACCCAGACATTGACAAGTTTGAGGTGTTCTAAGTGCATTGTCTACGACAAGTCCTTGGAGTTTCTATAAGTGATCACATGGGAAACAAAGTCACTGGAGACTGTTGCCAGCAGCAACCAACTGGCAGTGACCAAATACATCAACGTCAACTTCAGTGGTTTGTGCACCAGGTCAACTACCACACTAATTACAGCGTGCTCATTGGCACGTCAAACAAAAATGCCAAAGAAAACATGGACCAAACAGACTTAAAGGGCCAACAATTTGATCTCGAGCAAGCTACAACCAATGCCACTGATCGAAAGTCTTGGAAGAATGTCACTTAGAGAGCTTGACATCCTGTGGACCCACAATACACCACAGTCGACCACCTGGACCAGCTGCCAGCTAGGACCCAAAGAAGAAAAGAACATTTTAAAACTTCTGCATTAACTATGTCTATGGTTTTCTATGCTTTAACTTAAGGATGTCAAATTGTGTCGATTCTTTTAATTACTGTGGTTACAAATTGAGAAATAAATTTGAAATGTAAACTTCTGATAAAACTCCACAAGGTTTATGAGAAACCATTAATCAATCAAAATCCATACAGCGTTACTGCCATGGGCTACAGACGGAAAAGTTCCCAGCATCATTAAAGGGGCAAATTTTTGCCCCCTTAGACGGTCAGCATGGACTCTGTGTGCGTGCCTTCTCAGTGGAGAATTTACATTGCAATGCACCAGCTATGCATGCGCCCAGGCAGCTGACATCAAGGCGATTTCAAGTATGACAGGAATGACTACTCGGCCATCAGGTCTCCAGCTGTCTGTGTCTGTGTCAGCAACCAAGTATAAAGGCTCGAGGCATGTGCGACTGCACTAAGTGAAGTTTTTCCCCTCAAAGCCGAGACAGGGAATTGGGACAAAATAGCGCTCTGTTTTTATGCAGAACTGCATTTTTCTTACATAGCTCTGAGAGATATTTGCAGACACTTGAGATAACGAACAGCGGAAATATTGGAAAGTCAGGTTGAACTTTAAGTGCGTCATTGTTTCCATGATGTTTAGGATTCTTGGCCAGCATCTTTGTACTGTGTAACAAATAATATGTGATATAATATTACGTGTTGTAACAACTGGACACCAGACACTGAAAGAAAGATTCTGGTTTCTTTCTCACTTCACATGCACATTGTTTTCCTGCTCGTGTCCACACATCTGCAGTTACAAAGTTGACTTGAAATTGGGATGGCATCACATTTTAAAATTGCTTTTCTAGCCTCTGGGAAGGTCTAAAAGAATGTTAATGAACAAAAGAGTCACACTTTTATTATATCGTTTGGAGTTGCAGATGTCTTCTGCCAGTGTTGGTCTATGGGGAGAGATTGCTTTTTTCAGAGGAGGTTTGGAACTCAACGAGTCAACAGAGCGTTGGCGACTGTTAGGCACTCAGTGACCCTGCTCTGTAAATTTACACAGTCTGCTGCTTCATAGTTGAGTTGCTGTGGTTCCTAAATGCTTCTGCTTTGTAATAATTCCACTTAGAGTTGATTGTGGAAAATCCAAGTGGGAGGAAATTTCACAAACCAACTTGTCACAATGGTGGGACTCAGTGAGCTCTTTAGTTTGACCCGCTCTTTCACTAATGTTTGTTACGGCAGACCATGTGGCCAGGTGCTTCATTTTATACACCTGTGGTAGTGGGATTAGTGTGGCCTAATATTATTTTCTATACAGGGTGTGGTTGGTTGTAATTTGTCAGCTAGCTCTCATACTCATAGTGAAATCAGTACTTGAAAAAATGCACAACAGTTACACAGAGCACACAAGCTGTTTTAGTATCATCTGTATTCTTGTTTCCACTCTTTTCCCCTTCATCACCAGCCTCTGATCTGTCTGCTGTTTGTTCCTGGGTTGTATTTTTTCTCTTCTGACCTCATACGATATGGTTCCGACCTAATAAACCAACTGTTGTTCAAAAACAGGCAGAAGCCCATTTTAGCTGATACTTGGAGCCCCGGTGGATTTGTGACAATAGATTTTTTGTGTGTGTTACCTGCACAGATGGATTATGCTTTCAAATCTGAGGTATTAGTGGGCTTACCACGGGGATTACGCTTTGTACTTGATTCACGGTCGGTTCGAACAGATAATGCACCGGCATAGAAACAAGAACAACAAAAAAATCGAAAACTGATCAGAAGTTTGGACAGACAGCAGATACATTAATCATCTCAAAGATTCACCTTGCTGTCAAAAGTGGGTGGTTTTCTCTTTTGGACAAGTATTGCGTGACTGCAGCAGATTTGTAACATTTTTTAATTTTTCTGCTACTTTGTGTACACTTGAGCATTAATCCAAAACTGGAAGGCCTTTTTATGACATGAATGTGGAGTCTCATTAATATAAATTGATATTCTTGTCACATCTTGGAGACTTTGCATAAGGCTTCTTTAAAAGACTCACATTTTAATTTAAAAATAGAATTTTCTTATTTTTGTCAACTTGTTGCTTTAATGTTTAGCTAAAGCGAATTACTTATTTTATAGGTGTGTCTGTTACAGTCATTGCTTTTTTTGTTAATGCCAAAATTGCTATTACAGGCATAGCCCATCTCTTTAGCATCTTCAAATTGCTTATCTGTTGGCCCAGATAATAGACACCAGCCTTAGGAGAGAAAATCCTCCAGTTTAGAGCCACAAAATTCAGGCAGTGATATTTGTCACTAAGCCATAATTAGGAAACAGTTTTTTGATATATGGTTGTAATTTCTAGGGCATAAGGTTAATTTGATCTCATCCCTCTGTCTCTCTCAGAAATTATATTGGATCTTTTGCTTCCTGCCTGTATCAGGTTTTTGCATTTATGGCAGATGAAGTTGCTGACCCAACTAGAGATTTAATTGTTGCAGTAAAGGCTGTACTTGCCCCTGTTAAGAAAAAAAGGGCTCGAGGCAATTTGCTCTAAAATATATGTACTAGTTGTAAACTGAACGTAAGGTAAGAGTTTCCCGAGGGGGAACCATCTTTATGACTCGGTCTCGTACACCAGTTACTGACAAAACAAATGGTTTGGATTTTGATTTCCCCTTTTTGATGGCACATTTCTGTCTCCACTCCTTGATTCTTCTTCTTCCCTGTAGTTCTCAAGAAAGCTGCAAAAGAAAATAAATAAATAAATCCAAAGCATTCTCGAGGTTGATGGACTGCCAAAGTGTCAAACAGTCTCAGGTTGCAGTAACTTCTCTTCTTGCTTTCTGACCTCCCTGCTGCTAGACAAAGGCTTGGACTTTACCAAGCTGTTGCAGATGGGTTCTGCTGAGAGAGATATACAGTGCCCTCTACACTATTGAACTGTCATATATATTAACCTCAACTAACTCACGCCGGTATGCTGCTGGGTAAGAATTTATCTTAGCCAAAGTGTTGAACCTGGGCCATGGATGTCTGAAAAATAAATGCACTTCACTGCAGCAGCAGGGTCTCTTAGGGTCAGTGAACACATCACTTCATTCTGTTTGTAGCATTAAATTCAGACTAACACTGCAGACACTAAATATTGATGTTTAGTGATGCTCTCAGCGTTACATGTTTTGATGAAAGGAAAAGAAAATTTCAGAAAGTGTTAAGAAATCAGGAAAAGTTGGGCAAAAAAAGTAGTTGATTAATCAACTGAATGGTCAGATTTATCTCTGAAGTATTGTGTCAGGTTTTTGCTAGATTTTTCCTTTTTCCTAAAGACATGACTTTCAGATAATTAGTTTCCTGTAAATAGCTTTTAGGGCTGTCACTTTGTAGTTTGTCCTCCCCTTTTCCAGTGTCCTGAAACTGTTTGAAGGACACACTGAACACCATGCAGAGATATTCCAGGCTTTTGGCTAATAATTAAAAATAAACTTTCTGGTACAAAAATATTATTTCATGTTTGTCAAACCAATGTATTTGGCATTTTTTCATAAATTCAGCGAAAGAAATGTGAACAAATTATGCATGAGAGTGAAAAAGCAACCGATGTCTAAGAAAAATGTTAAAAATAACTTTAAAAGTGCCTCAGAAAACCTGGAAAACTGTTGCACAAGGACCAGTTTAAAACAACATATATGGCTCCTTGGAAGCAAAATATAAAGAATGGAATGACTCAGGACTTTTGCACAGTACTGCATTTTGATACATATGTTGCCAGTTTTCTCTTGTGTGTTGTTTTGAGCTTCACTTCCTCCCCCGTCTCATTGTCTTCCCCGGTCTCATGCTACCTTTCTGTGTCAATTCCCCTATCACTTGACTATAAAAAGCCCTGGTTTGTGGCAGTGTTACTTCCTGTCTTGTTCCAGTTTATATTCTTTTATGTAAAGTCCCTTTTGTCCCAGACTTTTGGGTTACTTCTTCTCGTTGCATCTTTGGGCTTTGTTTTTGGAGATCAGTTATTAAAGCTCGCTTTTTGTCGTGAACTATGTCTTCCACTTTCTACACTGTGTTTTTACTGTTGTATTTATCAACAGTAAAAACATTATTACTTCATATACACATTCACACATAGCTTGAATCAATTTCACCCAAGTGCAGCAGACATTACAAAAATTAATATATATATATATATAATAATATATAATAATATAAATACATATATATATATATATATATATATATATATATATATATATATATATATATATTTAAATGGAGTTTATCTTTTATCGCAGAAGCAGATGGGTTTTGCTGGTTCAGGCAAATGATCTTTCCTTGGGGTCAATAAACACATCAGCTCATAGTGGATTAATAGAAGAAAAACACCTTTGATTTGAGCCTGACCTAATTTGCTACATCCTGACTCATTCTCTCTTTATTTATGATAAAAGTGCCTGTAGCAGTTGTACATTCAGATGTTGTTTTCATTCGTATAACATGTGAAAGACCAGATTTATAACTTCAGGGGCCTCTACTCCCACTTTAATATTGTTTTATAATACTGAAGAAAAATGAAAATGTCTTATTTTATATACGGTCTTCTTTTTGTTTCTCATTTCTATGACACGGTCATTTTAATAATGTACATTTGATCAGAAATTCACTGCCTGTTTTCCTGACATCGCATATCTTTGTATCCTTACGTGCTCAAAGTTTTTAGGTTTGTGTCTTGATGTCAAATTCTCCTTTGTGTGTCTTGCAGTTGGGCGAGGACACTTTCAACCGTGCTAAGTTGTTGAATGTTGGTTACACGGAGGCTTTGAAGGATGCAGAGTATGACTGCTTCATCTTCAGTGATGTTGACCTGATCCCGATGGACGACCGCAACCTCTACCACTGCTACGACCAGCCGAGACATTTTGCCATCGCCATGGACAAGTTTGGCTTCAGGTGATGGAATGAGATCCAGTTTCACCACTCGTTTGTCTAAAACACTGACAGCCCACACATGCACACATATAAACACTGATGACACTCTAAAGGATTGTAAGACTGAAGGTTTTATTTTTCAGGTGGACTCTATACATGTCTTGCCAACTCCAATTATTGTTGTACATCATTCGTCTATGCTGTAAATACATAGAATTTAAATCTGCTAGTTCCTGCCTAACAGAATTTCCCCTACAGCCTTTGTTCTGACAGACAATCGTGAAAGAACAGTGTTTAATTTGAGTAAATCTCATTATACTTTGAATCCCTTGTCTGCAGCCTTAATTAGTATGAAAACTCACCACAGTTCACTGCTGCCAAGTTTGATCAGTTCGTACTAACAAGAGCGCATGTTTCAGAGTGTAACTAACGAGTTTGGACGACAGCAAGTGAAGAGACCTTTGGTAACTGTGAAGCCTTTGTGCAAACTGAATTAGCTGGATTATCAAATGTTATTACTGTTTCATTGCTGAATTACTGTCTTATTTGCCATCGTTACTTTTAATTGAGTCATAATAAACAAAATATATGTGCTAAACAATTGTTAGATTTTTAGAAAAATATTTTCCTCATGATAAATTAATAATTTAGTCTCAATTCCAAACTTATAGGGGTATAGATTTTCTGCTTAGCCTCCTCTTGTCTAATCACACAATAAATATTTTTGGTTTTTGGTGTTTCTGTTACATAAAATAAGGAAATTATCAATGATTATCATTCAGTGTATAAAATTTAATCAGTATCTTATTGAACTTTATGATAATGCAGAGATAAAACAATCATCAGGTACTGTAGGATGAGAACCCAAATGCAGACTCCAAGACAACAACAAAAAAAACCTCAGCTAACTCAAAATAAGCCCAGGAAGTCAAAGAGTGACCACACATGGGAAGTTTAACGGACTCTGTGGCAAAGGCTTGGAGGAAAGACATGACTATTTATACACATAAGGTTTTCAGGGAAATGGAGACACAACAGACTCACATTGAAACCAACGAAAAAACCTTTCAGATAAAAAAGGTAATATTTAAAGGTGTATGTTTAAGTAAAGGTTTATACTCTAAATATGTTCATGTATTTCCTTAGCAGTTTATTCAACTTCGGCTCCAGTTATGCAGGTCTTTAACTGGTCTGGTCTGAAACCATAGACAACCACAGGTCACTAGACAAAAAGATGTATTTCATGACTGGTTGGTGAGTGGCTGCTGAAGGTCGTTGGCACTACCTACAAGTAGGTGAAATTCATTGCTCGAGGTATATAGTGTTGTGCTGAAAACTTCTTGCGATTGCTTTGCTCACTAACAGATTGTTGTGGTCACCTACCCTGTGTACTTTGCAATTATTATCCCACTGCTTGCCAAGCGGTAGACAACCTGTGAGACACAAATGAGAATAAGAAAGAGTTCACCTTCAAACTAACACATTTCAGAATATGTAAGTTTTACTTTGAAGGCATATACTCTGAAAACGTGCATTGCACAAGTTTCACTATCATATGTAGAATAGTTGACAAGTGTTTGCAGATAAGTTGGTGTCTTCCATGCAAACTCCTTCCTACATGGCTGGGGGATAGGAAAGGGAGAATGATGAAGGAAAAGAAAACCAAAGGGGAAGAGGGACAGTGAGAAAGGACACTTAAAACACTTAAACTCCTGGAAACTATTGTAGGCTGCTCGCAACCAATGCAATCAGCTCCCAAGAACTGCCAGCAATCTGTAGCAACTACTTGCTAACCAGTTGGAGAACATACATTTACCATAGTTATCAAAGGTTAACAGGGGTGCAAACAAGTCTGTAGGCCTGTGTGACTAGGGCCTATGTGTTTTGGGGGGACTGGAGCCAGCTGTCATAAGACAGAACGCAGGTAAACCTAGGACAGGTCACTTGCTCAGTTAGAATTACTGAATAATCCAACCGATGTGTTTCATTAGGCTCTACGTTTCTAATTTCTAATGCAGGATAACCCAAAGAGGTCCAGAGCCCTGAATGGCTGGGTCCTGTCTAAGCATCTTTTTGCATAATGACACCACACCTGCCCTCAATTATCTAAAAGCACAGGAAGTATTGATGAATACTCTAAACATGTCCAGTGATGTGACCTGGCCATCCAAAAGCTGTCAGTCCACAAGAGTTATCCTACTGAAAACCCTCAGGGGCTCCTGCAGGTCCCTGATATAGTGCTCAATAAGCTAATGCTATCTGGCAACAAATACAATGCAGGTGGTAAGAAGGGCTGAAGCTTACATTTCTTAATAGCAATTAATCAGTAAAGACTTAAAATGGTTTCATCAGGTTTTTTTGGCTGCTCTGAAATAAAGAAAAGGGCATACAGTGAAAGGACAGCCTGGAGGTGAGAGTGACTGGAAGGTCAGAGAATTGATTGTGGTTAATTACTTATGTTAAAATGAGATCGTTGAAAAAAACTGATTCCAAGGTCAGCGTGGTCTGAATCAGCCTATCAACTCATTTGTTCAGTACTTCAAATTTAAGCATCTAAAAAGTTCATAAACTTCCAAGCTGTGCAAGAAAAAAAATGCAGCAGACTCCAGTGACTTTTGAGCACATTTTTAAAGTGAGAACCTTTCAGTATTTTGGCCCCGTCATTTTATGAAGGCAACTTCAGTCATTTCAAAATGTAAAAGGAGTAGACGTTTCTGATAAATGGTGGAAATGGTAAAAACACTAACAGTGAAAGTCAGGTCACATTAAGTGCTACTCCATTACCTTAGCACCTCAAAACACCAAACAGCTCTCTGAGCAGAGTGTGTCACCTTGAAGTCCATTTCATAACTCTGACTTTTTCAAAAGTATTGCACAAATTATGTGCTAGAGCGTCAAGAAAAAGGTTCAGAGGTTCTTTAAGCTTTTTCATATTTCTACATAACATGGCCTGACATATCAGAGTTTCACTAAATTCTTTAGGTAGAAAAAGAGAACCTGATTTAACAAATTTAAAAGTATGTATAACACTTTTATGTGACTCTGTGTGTTTTATATCGGATCAAAACTGCAAGCCTTTATTAAGGTTGATTAAATGCAAAACAGTAAATTCAGAAAAAGACACAAACAAAGTCCAAAAGAAATACAGAACACTAGGTATTCAAGGAATAACTAAGGTTGCCAGACAGGAACAGACTACAAAAACAAATACACAGTATAACACAACCATGAACTGAGGCCTGAAATACAGACATGAGGTAATCGGGGGACACAGGTAGTGATGATGAGACACAGCTGAAACTTTCTTGTCTCTAAATAAGACAAAGAAGTAAAACTAAATATAAGAGAGAAATTACTTATAGAAAGGGAATACAGAATACACAGAATATAGAAAACTGACACAAGACAGGGAACAAGAGCTCATAGAAGACAGACTGTAACCAAGACTCAAAGCCTAATGGGAACTGATCGCACACGATACAGGGAAATACTGGAACAATCAATACCTAGAAATAAGAAACCGTAAATGCTAGTGAATAAAAGAAAATAAAAGCCTGAGGAACGGCTAAACTCAACTACAAATAGCAAGGGCAGCTAAGAGCTAGAGGTAAATGCTAAGGAAAACAACGAGATACATTATAAGAAATAAGCTTACAAGGAATCAAACAGAATATATTTAATAATAACTCCAAAAACCCTGGACCATGACACAGGTGCCATTTCCTCACATGAAGTGTGGGGTGTCACTTCACTATCTCTTGAAATTAATTGCTGTTATAATTCCAAATTAATTTCTAATTAATTTCCCTTTGATGAGCAGTGGCTCTCTCGTTTAGCTCTTCATTTTTAAAGCTGGTGGACTCATGAATTGTAAGACAGCCCTTTAATTACTTAGAAATTACCCTGGGTTCCTTAGTGACATTGCAGGTTATTATTATACACCTTGCCTATGGGGTCTTTGTTGGTTGACCCTCCTGTGTCAGGTTTTTCAGATTCATTCATTTGCAAAAAGTTTGTCTGATTGTAGATCGGTGGATTCCAAACACCTTTTAGATAGTTTTGTAAACTTTCCCAGGTTCCTGAGCATTAACAGCTCTTTTTAGGTGGCCTCATTTGCACCATTCAGGCTCAGGCGTCGTAATAGATCTGTATTTCACAAGCATCTGATTGCCTTTCCATAGATGAAGACACTGTTTTTGTTTCCAAATTAATGCCGATTCCAAAGTTTACATAGTTTCCCCCACTCACAGATGAGCAATATTGGGTCTATTGACTTCATCCAAGAAAATATTTATTTATTTAAATTTTAGTTGTTCTTGGTTTCACCTCATTGGATGACATTTTAGTTTATATTTATGCAGAAATATGGAAAACCTCACAAACCTTTTTTTGTGGATGGGAACATTATGAATGTGGTCCAGTATATTTAAATAAACTACAATTATGCTTGTTTATTTAAATGCGCTGATCTAATCCTGAAGGTTTATTAGCACACTTATTTCATGACAACTTCATACATTCAAGCTATTTGAACATTAGTTTTACAACTTTAATATTTCTCCCTAACATTAATTAGTAATTACTGAATAATGAACTCGGATGCACAGTGGTACACAGCACAACGAGGGGATCCTGGGTTTGAATTCATTGGACGGTTAACCCCTTCTGTATGGAGTTGCATGTTTTGTGTGGGATTACTGCTCCCACAGTGTAAAGACATGCATGCTCAGTTAATTGGTGGCTCTAAATTGGCTGTAGATGTGTATATGAGCATGAACTGTTGTCTTTCTGTCTGTGTTAGCCTGAAATGGGGTACACACTGGACAAGCTACCATCTTTTATCCTATGAGAGTTGAAATAGGCTTTTGAACCCTTTTAACCTGAAGTGGTTAAGAAAATGTATGAATGGGTTTTTGCGTGATGAGAAAACTTTCAGAATTTTCAATTCTTCATTTTGAACTTTGCTTAAACCACTTCTCCCAGAGTATTAAAAGACTAGTTTATAATGAACTTGGCTTCATGGATATGTTGTGTAAGGATTCAGGAGACTGACTGCCTGCCTCTCAGTGTAATGTAGAGAGCCCGAGTGCTGCGGATCAGAGCCAGAAGAAGCTCAGGTCAGACAAGGAGTCTGGAGTTTTTGAAGTAATTAGAAAAACATTTATGGCCTTTTGAGAGAATCGCCTTGACTGAGCTCTGATTACTGATGTGCGTTTCTGCATGTTTTCATGTCACAGTCCCAGAGTCATTGGTACGCAGACGTGTTGTGTTTACTGCCACTGAAGAGGAATTAATCTCGTTCATTTACAATGTCATTTTCCCGTCGGCACTCATTAGGCTTGCTAATGCTAACACAACCAGCAGCACTGTGCGACCGACCGGGCCCGACACGATCAGCTGGTGTTTTTCTTCTGGGATGACAGCTGCTACCGTTTATGGGTGTCAGCATACACCAAAGTCGTACCTTTGTCACCGCGGTCAGTGAGGAGCTGAACAGAAAATGCTGTGTTGGCAAGAATCTATGCGATTATGTGTAAAGATCAAAGTAGGAGATTCCAAAGCAGAAGTGATGAGAGCCACTACAGGGTGAGGTATGGAAGAGGAAGGGGAGTGTATGGACTGGAAATAAGATGAGTGATTATGATGGAAGTAGGGAAGCCATACCGACTGGAGTCTGCTGATGGTATCGTGTGAAGTTGTCGGTTCAGTGTAATTTAAAAAAGAATTGGCAGAACTGTCCCCAGAGTTTTGTTGTCTTTGTAGGAAGATTTAATAAAAACTTCACTCCCCCAAACAAAACATGCAGTTCGGCTCTCGCTCACTCTGAACTTTTTGCTTTTCTTTTTCTTTTCCCTCAGCATGTGTCCTTTTTAAGCACACACACCTGACCACATTGTTGCTGGGACAACTTGTGTTGAAACATACGGTCTCATTAGTTTTCACTTGTCATCTTTCAACAGGGAGCTGTCATAAGTTTTACACACATACACACACACACACACACACTGCCCTTTGGTTAGACTCCAGGCACCTGTCATGACATTTCCAACCAATGTCCGCTGGACTATTCTCATGTCTTTTGAGGAAAAATAAAACCCTGCTTGGCTCCTGTTGGGTCTGTGTTTCCACAAGCCCCGCTAGTTTAGAGACTTATTCCTCATGAAGAGCGGAAAACAAGACAGAACATCTTCAACCGGCTTGTTTTGGGTCAGAACCAGCTCATGGAGCTCACGCTCCTCACCTAATTCCAGCCACAAATCCTTAAAAGAGCAGCTTCCCTCACAGCTATTTATTGACAAACTGTTACAATACACATCACAGCACAAGCACCTCCCTCCGTAAAACCCCCCTTAGTTACAAAGACAAGGCACTATGTGTGTGTATGTGTAAGCACCTGAATGCATGTGCAAGTGTGTGTGTGTGTGTGTGCGTGTGTGTGTGTGTGTGTGTGTGTGTGTGTGTGCATGTGAGAATGTGTGTGTGTGTCATGGGGGTGTGTTTGTGTGACCTCCTGCTGACCAAAAGAGTCATAAAAGCAGGAAGCTTACAACACAAGAAACATGCCTTCCAGATAGGATGTATCTGCAATAAAACCTCCCCCAGCACAGAGTGGCTGGAGAGGTGGTCAGAGACAAAGGAATGTCTTGATCCTATAGATTGAACTCAGAGTTTACAAATTTAAGAAACACAATGACACATTCAACAATTAGACTTAACAGCTCCCCTATCAACTGTCTACACACACACACACACATATATGTGTGTGTGTACAAACAAACATACAAACACTGACTACTTTATTAGCTACAACTTCCTAGGTTTAAATTCTTCGAGGCATGAATTCAGCAAGGGGTAATTGAGATGATTTGAACTTTACGGCTATGGGATGCTATGTTGCCAGAAGCAGACATCAGAAGATGGGTACACTGTGGTCATAAAGGGATGAAAATTGTCAGCAACAACACTCAGGCCGTGGCGATGCTCAGCTGATATATATAATGCATTATCCTTTAGAAATCCAAAGTGTGCCAAGAAAATATCCACACACCATTACACCACCATTGAACCATTGATACAATTCAGATGGATCTATAGTTTTATGTGTTTTATACCTACCTCTGACTCCACCATCTGAATGTAGCAGCAGAAACTGAGCGTCAACAGACCACGCAACATTTGTACAATCCTCTGTTGTCCAATTTCGGTGAGACCCAGTCTTTTGCTGCTGTAGCACATCTGCTTCAAGTTTCTACATGCTGTGCATTCAGACTTAAGTCTTCCTCGTACCTTGAGTTAATCTGTTCAAAACAATCGGGCCATGCTCTTCTGAAACCAATAAGGCATTTTCACCCAGAGACCTGCTGCTCACTGGACGTTTTCTTATTTTCAAACCATTGTCTGCTAACACTAGAGATTGTTGTGTGGGAAACTCCCAGTAGATCAGCAGTTTCTGAAATACTCGGAGCAGCCTGTTTGCCACCAACCAGCACGCCATGTTCTAAGTCACTTAAATTACCTTTCTTCCCCCCATTCTCAGAACTTCAGCAGGTTCTGTCTGTTTTGACCATCTCTATGTACCTAAATGCATTGTTGCTCACATGTACACCTGCACAGGTGTACCTAATAAAGTGACCGGTGCCTCTAAAGCTATAACTACCATTATAGCTAGAATCGCCATTAAAGAAGCTGCAGAGGTCTTTATTTGCAAGTATATTCTCACCCGTCTTTACATTCGGTCATTTCATGTTGCCTGAGTGGATTATATACGGATGCGGATTATCCACTTACTGTAAAAAGACTCCCATTAAATTATCCACTTAGAGACCATCTAAGACAAGACACGGTAAGAAAAGATCTCATAGCCTGAAACAAACTGAAAAGATTTTATTCAAATGTAAATTGCGTCTCTTAAGCAGCGTTTGAAAACTCCTCTTAATGCATCACATTATCATGTATTGATGCCGCCCAGGACTCGCTGTCAGCTCACTGAAATTAACAGCACTGAGAACATGCACGTACACACAGCTGTTTAAGTCACTGAGATCTTCAGCTCTTATTAGACCTTTTTGTTTTTCTCACAAACGATCTTCGTGCCATAAAGCGGCGCAGTGAATTTTGTCAAGATGCAGCCCTTTGAAGATGAACGTAACATTTAGCCACCGCCAGTCTGTCTGACAGCTCTTGTTTGTTTCTGTAATTGAATCGACGTAATATTTGCATTTCAAATATGCATGTGCAGCCTCTAAAATGTAAAAGTATATTCTTGTCTCATCTGTGCCATCTCCTCCCTTTCTCTCGTCGTGCAGGCTGCCCTACGCAGGTTACTTTGGAGGTGTTTCGGGTCTCAGTAAAAAACAGTTTCTGAAGATCAACGGCTTCCCGAATGAGTACTGGGGCTGGGGAGGAGAAGACGACGACATTTACAACAGGTATGTGTGGACGGTTGAGCTCTGCCTGCGATTTTCTCACCGTTAAAATGTGTGGTTATCCTTGATAATGGAACTTTTCTGCAAAGGAAGGCAATTTATAAAACCCAAACTAGATTAAATAATTTTTATTCATGAGTAGAGGACAGAGTCTACTGTCAGGTTTACAGTCAAACTGCACCACACATTCACGTCTTTTATGTGTTGAATATGTATTATTTATGCCACTACTGGAGACGGTAGCGGCACAGTCAAGTATCGCGAATGCAAGTGACGTTGAAGCTCTTCATGGAAGAGGTGATTTATTATAATTATTCAGGAGAGGGAGTCTGATTAGCAAATAAATTAACCTTTTGAAGCACTTCAGTCAGCTTTTAATGACTAGCTGAAGTTCACTAATGACATTTCTGTGAATGTTGGCTGAAATCAAATCTGGGAGAAGAATATTCGTTTGACAGCTCGACAGAAAGATGACTTAAGACGGGACTATTAGCTGAATTTATCGTCTGCTCGGGAGGTTGTTTGCACTGAACTTTGTTTGATTACCCGGTGAAGTGATGATCAGACTATTAACAAATGACAGCTACAGCAATGAACCTTCATCTGTCTGTGGTTGGTAAAGAATCATAACAGCTAAACGCGATGCATAATGATATACCATAGAAATAATGAAGCTAACTAAACACAGGACTTCTATCTCTCCCTGACATCTTCTCTCGTAGCACAGATTAGCTCCATCAGCCACACAAACAAACCCAAAATGTCAGTTTCATGTTTCTTAACAGCTGAAATGAACATATGAGATGTCAGATTAACTCCAAAAGGAAATATATTGCAGTCCCATAAACAGATGCATTTGCATTCAGAGAAGTGGGCACAAATGCACAGTATAATTATAAACACACAGGGTTGCATACTCACAACAGGACGCTCCTCCACAAACACGATGCCACCTTCATCTCTATTGCATCTCCTCCTCTTCTTCTTCTTTTGTTTTTCCTCTCTGTCTTTCTCTGTGTCCCGCTGTCACGCTCACAATGTGAAGCTTATCTTTGTCTTCTCGGAGTAATAGCATTATAAGAAAACTGAAAATAGAGCAGTTGAGAATAGTGGTTTTTGAGGATGGACTGTGTCAGCCAACACAGTATTAGAAGATTACAGCTGTTTGTCAGCATCTGGCTGGATGTGATAAAAGAGATCAATGTGTGCTTCACTGAACGGTTGTGTGTATAGGTCTATAATTATGCACCAAAAGTTAAAGTACTGACTTTAACGGAAGATAGCTCAACTTTACAATTGGATGCTGCAGATTTTTCTGGAAATATTTTCTGCTCTCCAGCTGAGCTATTTTGGCTGCTATGAAATGTGAAGTGAAGTGCTGTGCATATATCATTAAACTGCCAGTTAGGAAAAGAAAACTTTCAGACACTGAATTGTGCACTCCAAATTTAACTCAGTTCACACTTGCTCTTACACTAAAATACTTAATTTGCCAGCTCCACAGCAACATTTTCCACCAAACCAGAATAAAAAATGCAAAATAATAATATTTGCTTTACTTAAGGCATGCCAAATACAAGGAATCCTCATATTAAGTTGCTTACTTGTTAGTGAAATACAGTGTTTGTACACAAAGAATACTGGCTGATATATCAGTCTGAATTTATTACTGACAAAGAAATCTATATCCGAGCTGGCATCTGCACTTGCCCCAAGATACCAGTGTTGGCTTGGCTCTACTTTACAGCCTGTAGCCTCTTTTAGGATATTACTTTAACTTCTTACACCAAACATGTTGTGTACCATATGGATGCACTCATCCAGATAAAACTGTAGACAGCTGCTGCCAATTCGGCAGAGTCAGGTCTGTAATAAGTTCAGAAAGCTGAAGTAGATGTGGTGAATAATGTAGAACTTATAGCAGTTAAAGCCCCACTTATTTTTCTTGGGAGCTTAGGGAGACCAAAGAGGGTGTTAAAGGGGTATTTCACCCAAAAATTCAACTTAGATTTTGTTTCTCTGACCCGTAATGCTATTTGCTATAACGTGAGTTGCTCCGTTTTGGAGATATTCACTCTATAAATGTCTGCATTGTCACAAATATAATGGCATTAAATGCCTATCAGCTCAAAAGGTCAAAGAAAAAGAGCAAAGACGATGCATGCAGACACAAAATGAACAGCAGTGTCTTTCCATAAATCCTGACCAGATTGCTCTAAATAATCTAAACTTGTGAGCAGTTTCTTATGACATGTATGACAGTATGATGACAGTAAGTTGTTTCTGAGCAAGACAGAGAATTTTAAATTAAATCATCACAAGATGTGAGTGAATTGCAGACTTTTTTTTTTTTTTACAAAAAAGTGTAATCAACTGTGCAGGAATTGCAGACATTTTCACACAGAGTCCCCTATTTTAAAGGGGATTTAGCAGTTGACTGATAAACTGGTAGGTTTAGGTGGATTTATTTCATGTTAAAGAGGTGCAAGTGTCATTGTCAAAGTCACTGCAGATTGTTTGCAGCAAGGCGATGGAGCATCTCAAGGGTCCATTGACTTTAGGCAGTCCTCGACTACAAACGAGTTTCATCCAAGTATTAAAATAAATCCTGAAATTTAAAATTGTGTTAGTTTGTCCAATAACTTTTTAGCCTCTTGATATAAGCCCCCTCCTCACTTAACCGGCAGTATTAGCCATATGTATACTTCTTTTTGTTGGGAGAAAAGAGTGAAAAAACTATGAAACACACCAAGGTTTTCGTAGTTGAATTACTGGGTCATGATTTCTGGAACGAGGCATAGCTGCTGAGTTTTCCTAATGTATTTGTGGGGCACTTTGACCAGCACAAGGCAAATGCCATCAGGTTCCGATATACTAAAGAGAAGACATCTCTACAGCCACTATCTACAAAACTTGGCAAGTCATACCAGGAGCAGTCTACAGTAGATCGATAAAGAGCACTACAGACCAGATGAAAAATATGGTAATTTGATTATGGGGTGAAATGTCTCTTTATAAGGGCACAAAATATCGACTGTATATTCATCAGATGACCAGAAACACAATCCCAAATTAGACTTTTTGTCTTTTTGCCAGTTCAGTGACAAAATGGAGTTCGTGCATCCTTACATCACACTGCAACATCAGAACAGCGAGTGAGTTGAATGAAGTAATACTGACTGGCTAAGTGTTTAATGTTTAATGCCTTTAGAAATAATCTAAACTTGAGGCAGGATTTTATCCTTTAGATAAGATAGTCCCACTGAGATTTGACTGAGAAGGCTCTATAAGTATTACTCTGGATGTATTTTACATTTTATCTGTGTTTCCACAGTGTGTTGTAGTTTACTTTTCAGCTGCGGAGGAAACTCCAACAGTGCTGTCCAATAAACATACAGTAGCTGGAGGGGTCGATTCATACAGTGTTGTGCTAAAAAAATTATAGAAAAAGAGTTCTCACTGACCTTCCTGGTTTGGGTTTTTTGCTGGAGTTTTACATTTTTGTATTATATCTGGATTCACTGTGTTTATGTAGCAGATAGTTCCTGGTTGATTATTTTCTCAGTTTGGTCTTTAGTCTTTTTTTGCTACCTTTTGCAATCTAGTTTCTGTTTGTGGTTTGAGTTTTAATTAGAATTATCAGACTCTTTACCTTATTGCTTCCTGTTTTATTTTGGTAGCTGTTTTCTTCTGTGTCTTGTTTCTATTTACTTCCCTTGTCTTGTGATCCTTGATTAGTGTCAGCTGTGCTTGGTTCCCCACACGTTTCTACTTCCTTTATATTTAAACCCTAAGTTTACTTTTGTTCTTTGTTGTTATTCTGTCTAGTCAACTTGTACGTTTCCTGCTTGTTCCTGTTTGTGTGTTCCCCGTATTCCTTACTCCTTGTTTAGTTTTTTGTTAAGACATTTAATCAGCCTTAATAAATAGCTCACTTGTTTTCTGCATCTGGTTCCTCACACCTTTACTCTGTAAATCATGAGAGGTACTGTAAAAAGCCTCAAACTCAATAATTATAAATAATAATAATACTTAATAATAAAAATAATATTTAAAATTATACTCATAATATTTGGTATAATAGTATATAATAAATACTTGAAGAAACTTATGCAGAAAAAAGCAAATACAGCTGAGCCTGAAGGCTGGGTAGTGCTTCATTTGAAGGCTCACATCTCCTCCCACCATCCACCTTCACTTTTCAGGGCTGGCTTGTTTTAGAGCTTTTCACAGAGTAGGCTGAAGGCCCTGAAAAATCCCTGAAAACACATTTGGACAAGCTATTGAAAGACTATGGATTGTGGATATTGCAGCGTGTGCACATAGCTGAGGCTTTTTTTAAACCAAGTAACAAGTTTCTTCTTCAGCTTTTATTATGGAAGATCTTGTTTTTTAGCAAGACCTTGGACCCTGTCAGTCCAGCTAGTTGATCCACACTAAAATATATCATATTAACAGATGGAAATGCAAGTTTCCTGCTGGCATTGGTGATCCCCTGACCTTTCCTCTGGTTCCACCATGAGGTTGACATTTGTGGATTCGTGTGAATTGGCTCAAACACTGTTCAATCGATTGTCTTGACATTTGATCCACACATTTGGAGTACCCACAAGATGAATTGTAATAACTTGGGTTACTTCCTTATTTCATTTCGTGAAATCATAAGATCAAAAGTTTCATTTGTATTGTACTTTATGGTAATGCCAAACCTTTGTAAAGTTTATGTATAAATATTAAGCACTGGCTGCTAAACATCAGCATGTCAGGATGGTACTGATACCATTCAGCTCGAAACACAGCTGCATCTTAACCTCAGCTCTGCTCTCCCTTTCATGGCAGTTGCCATTTGCACAAACTTTAACAGCATCTTGCTGCATTCAGAGTACAAAGCAAGGGCACAATGCAGGAGCATCTCCACTTTCAGGATCAATATCACGCACTAGCAACAAGTGCTACAGATCATACATAAACCATAAAATAAAACCCCACCATTCATAGAAGAGTGCAGAAATGTCAGCAGTGGTTATGGATAGTGTCTAGCTCAATTTCAACTATTTGCATTTATTAAGTATGATCACACTGAATCTTCCTCAGGCTGAGATTTGGGAGGTTTATCAATGATGACAATGTGGCTTTATGAGCACTGAGCAGCACCCGCCCTTTTGCACATACACCACCCAAAGGTCAAGTGTGCGGTGGTGTGTTAGCCTGCCAGATGAATGCACAGCCTGGGCGTGTCTTATCAGCTGTCGGGACAAAAGGAAAGTCAGGCACGGCTTGTTAAAAGAGGAGGCAAAGGTACAGCAAAGACATTTCTTTACCTTTACATTGTTTTTCAATTTCAGAATAAAAGTGCACACAAAATGGAATAAGGTGGTAATTAGTAGTAGTAGTGTAAACACAGGCCTGCATGGTTCAGTTCTGAGACCTGAGCAAACAGTTTAAACCAGAAGCCTGTAGTACGAAGCAGGATTTCATCTTATCCAGGTAACTTCAGGATTAACAGTACTATTGTTTATTTCATGGTATAAGGCCATAGTAACTTGTGCTATGAACCAAAGCTGTTCTGGATTAGGTTAGCTTCCAGATTAGATCAACAGGTATGAAATCCCTGCCTACTGACCAATCGATTCTGGCAGATAGTACAGGGGCTCGGAAGTTTCAAAAATAAATATAGATATTTAAAAGGCAACTTTATTCCTTGTTTTTTCTTTTATGTTGGCAGCAAAAGATTTTACAACAGTTTTATTGTTCTATCAACATTAATATATTATCCTTAAACAGGGTATCTGCACTGCACCTGCTGACCTTTTATCAAATTTGGACATAGATTAAATATTTAATTCTGTTTTGTGTTTAATCTTTAGTTTCCAACTGTTAAAATTCCTCAAGGTTGCAACTGAAGGAATAAAAAATAAAGCTGGCGTTTAAACATTAATGTAATCAAATACTTGATTATAATCCATCAGATTCTCCGGTGTCTTAGTGATAGAGCTTTGATATTGATCTGTCTGTCATCTCACAAAGTTGGCATTTGTGCTTTCTTTTCTGGCTTTAAATACGCTAAACTTGATTAATATAGAAGATCTTTTCCAGTCTTATTGACTAAAGCACACACTTCTGATAGTATATTACTCTACAGTGGTTTTCTTCTCAAGCACACTCACGCCACTGATTTGATCTGCAGCAGCTGTGTTGCTTTCAATGTGTTCAATCTCTTCATATTTTCCCCATAGTGTAGTTCTATCTTTCTTTGTAAAATCAGCCACTCTTCTGCTGATACATCCATCCATTTTGTCCTGCTTAACCTTATCAGGGTCACCGAGGGGGGGCTGCAGCCTATCCCAGCTGCCATAGTGTGAGAGGCAGGCACAGATTCCCAGCCTGACACAGGCCTGACACAGAGAGACAGACAACCATTCCCGTTTACATTCACACAATCAGAATCATCTTTATTTTAACAAGTTTGTGCACACAAACAAGGGATTTCACTCTGGTTTATTTTTCTTTCTCAATATAAAAAAGAGTTTTTTAAACAGGCAATTTTAAATAGGCATATATATATACACAAGCAGAACATAAATACAGAGACGTTAAAACGAACTACAACTGGACATGAGCGATAGATATAAATAGGCTGAACATGGTGTAGCCTGGCTGAACCTTAGATGTTCATGTTGACCTGTGTAAATGGTACGGTCCATCCAGGTGCATAGGCTTGAGTAGCGGAGGAGAGAGGTGGTATTTTATCTAGTTTTATTTTAGTTCCTTTGTAGTCAGATTCCCCAGTGAATTAATTTTCTTTGTTGTCTTTCATTAAGACTTAAGATAAATAAATTCCACTTTTTTGTAACATATTTCTGCCTCAGTATCTGTTTCTTTAACATCTTCTGCTTCTAGACAGTAACAACTGCCCCTTGTTTGAGGGGGGGGGGGGGGGGGGGGGGGTCTCAGCACAACAACAAGTATCTGAAGCTGAAAGGCTTCTAAGAATGCGAGCTGTAGATGCAGCGGGGAAGGATGGATCTCCAGCTGAGTGAACTAAAAGGCTGGCCAGTTAAGTCTCTCAGGATTCAGTAAAACAACTGGAGGACTAGGATAAAGGGATGAAGAGATAAAAGAACAGGAGTACACATCAGAGTGTGCAGTGTCCATGAAATCTGCCTCTGGTTCGTTAAAAGGAAACAAAGTTCATGGGTATGAAACGTGTAAGCAGTCGATGTGTCCACCAATCTCCATGTGCTCTATCTTTGAAAACTGCTCTGGAAAGAGGAGCATCAGCTAAATGACTAAATCACCCCTTTATACTATCTGCTCTCTGCTCCAGCACCTTTGCCTCACTGTATTTTTTTCCTCCTCTCTAACCCTCCAGCTCTTCACATCTATTTTTTTCCTGTCTGCCTCTCTTCTTTCCCTCAAAGTAATTTTCCTCTCTTTATCCTGGTTTTGATGCCACGGGCTGTGGCCACTGCCTGAAACGGGTCCTGCTTGCTTAATGCCAGCCCGGGGGAACTAGCTGTCCCTGCTGCTCGGTGTGGCCTGAGCCTGTGGCAGAGAGGGCACATGCCACTTGCACAACTGTCAGCACCACTTCCTCCTTGGTGGCTATTGCTGAGAAAGAAGGAGAGAGAGGGAGTGTTTTCTTTCCTCACTATTCTCTCACCGTCTCTGAACATCCAGCATTAGCCTTAGGCAAAGACTGTTCCTATCCCAAGGGCTTGAGTGCAAGACCAGCCTTCACCACACGTGCAGACGCTCACTCTTTCCACGCACCCTCCTTCCCTTGCCCTTTCCCCTTCCTCTCTGTAAACCTCCCAGCGGTGGCTTTCATCAGAGCCTGAGCCGGCATCATATGCACATGCAGCACAAGGACTGTGCATGTTTCTGTGAAGTCTTGACAATGGTGTAAGAATCTGGATATTTTTGGCTCAACACTTTGAGCAGCTTTTGATAAGTTCAGTCACACGTCTAGGTTAAGAAGCTGTTTTCACCCTTGGGTCAGGTCAGCAGCAAACATCAAGTCTTTTATACCTTTTTTCCAGTTGCCCTGATTTATTCTTAGATCATTGTTTGACTTTGTTTCGTTAAACACACACGAGACGTACTGATACAAGTATATGTCAGTAAACTGATACCTAAAGATACAACAGATATTTGTACAAATACTTAGGATGTTGTTTTTTAGAGCCTGATTGACTTATCAGCCAATATATCAGTCTGGATTTATAAAGGAAGATGGGTAAAAATAGAGACGGGAGAAACACCCTTCAGCTCGTGCTTGTTGATGCTCCAAAGTCTGTCCACCAGAGGGCACTCTGCAATTTCCCTGTTAGCAATATGTGTTGAGTTGGGCAGACTGTCAGTGAGTAAATAAATGACTAGACTAAATGTTATTTATCAGAATAATATCAGTATCAGTTTTAAAGTTGCTGTGTCAGCTGAGCTCTATTCTTTTGTATTGGATAATATGAAATGGTCTTATTTTAAATGTGTGGCGGTAATAAAAAGACAATGTGACAGGAGAGTTTGGCGAGGGCCGGTACAATAATGAAGTGAGTAAGGGGATAGTTTCAATTGTTCATGAGGCAAATCCTGTCTTACTAATGACCAAGAGATTCAAGAACATTTCCCCACACTTCATTCAGCAGCTCAAGTGTGCAGTAAGAAAAGAGACTATCAAGCACATGGATGGATGGATCTTGTAAGAGCACGTCGACTTCACCTCAAACACCTTCACAGTTTGTGAAAAAGATTTC
This sequence comes from Neolamprologus brichardi, assembly GCF_056152115.1. Lineage (NCBI taxonomy): Eukaryota > Metazoa > Chordata > Actinopteri > Cichliformes > Cichlidae > Neolamprologus > Neolamprologus brichardi. The sequence continues at coordinate 17,561,946 of NC_142121.1, read as the reverse complement.
TTTTCCCCCACCATTCGTGAAACAGCGACGCAACTCTACAAATGCTTTCAAGGACTGTCTGTCCAATAGTGCGTTATTTTCTATATTATATAATGCCTTCCCTCCTCTACGTCTCCAGCTTTTGACTTAGCTCCAGTTATGTGTTGTGAAAAATATGAAGAGTGCATTTTTGCTTAACGAACAAAGAGTAAAAAAACATTTTTTTTTTTAGTTTATCAACTTAGGGGTGACTGCAATAAAAGGAAAATGTCCAAGGTCCTTTAAGGAATTATGATAAATATCTTTTAATGCATGGCTGACAGCCATTTTTAAATTTTCCTCTGGTTTGGTAATTCAGTTATATATGCTCCGTGGACAAATTAAAGCATCCACAAGGCTTGGCAGGGAGAACAAAGAAGCCCCCTGGGAAAAGAGAGAGTAAGCAGGCACATTTTTCTTATCATACGATACTTTCAATGTGACAGTCGCAGAACAGAAGTCAACGCGACACGGTAGAGAGCACCTGCTTGATTCTAGAGTTGAATCAATGTAGGGTGAAAGCAAGGTGACGAAAAGAAGCAGCAGCAAACAGAAAGAGCTACATGAGTGTGGGGGCACTGATGAGTATAAACCAGGTCAGCTGGCTGATGTACATCCAGCAGCAGCAGATATTGTAATCTGTCTGAACTAATGTCCTGTGTGATTTTCTGGTGTATTAACTGGAAAAAAATTGCTATGAAACAATGAAAAAAAACTTGCCCTATCTATGGTTGGTTTTTGCCATCAGACATGTCATTTAAAGGCTGTTGGAGCATGAGGATGGTGCTTCTTACAGCCTCAGCATTGTTCTGAAATCACATTGCAAAGACTTAGTCAGCAGATCTGTGCCTCTTTGGAGTCTCAATCCCCCAAACCACTGACAAAGTACAAATCCTAGGAGGTATTACTGATGCAAACCTGTATTTTTATCCAACCATCAGCAGCATCAGTGAAACAGCTGCCAAGTCTTCTCAGAAATATTTCAAATATCAAATATTTTTGCCAACAACTTTTTTATATATATATCTATATATAACTATCTGTCTCTCTGTCTATCTGTGTCTACCTCTGTCTCTCTGTGTCTCTCTGTGTCTCCCTGTGTCTATCAGTGTCTATCTGTCTTTTGACTGGATCATAATGCAGTCTGCAGCAAATTGATGGAAGTTCCGAATATTCCAAAGAGCCTCTAAGAGATTATATTAGTGTAATTCTAAAAACATCTGTCTTGCTACCTGTTGATCACAAAACTGGTTTAAAGAGTTTGCTTCTGATCTTTAAAATACTTAAATATGTTGACCTGTGATATACTCACATGCTTCCAGTTTACCAACACAGAACACGAGTCCTTTTACAGCTGGGGTCTGTAAGGGTGCCAGTGTGCTCAGCATAAAGGTTAAGCTCTACCTTTGTAACAGTGCGCTTTATCCCAGATGAATCCTGTCATTAAAAAAATAACTCATTCATGTATGTTAACCAGAAGGTCCCCATTAGTCATTTTAAACTCACATTTTTATGAATGTAGTCAGGTTGGATTAATCTTAACAAGGTGATATTTCAGGGATTGAAGTAGATTCTGAATAATGCGTCTGATTTGTTAATGAACCTTAGGAAATCAGGTCTTCAGTGTTTTTCAAAATTCTTTTTTCTGTTACTGCACCTTTAACATGTGACATAAACAGCTCTTGTATTTCCGTATATTTGACACCATTTCAGTTTTTCCATATTAAGTTTGGTTTCTGAGAAAATGATGCATGTGTTGAAAGAGGAATACAGATCTGAACCTCTGTGGGATCCTTAGATTTCCATTGCCTCCACTAAGCCATGATACGTGACCTTCCCGGTGAAGTCTGTCTTTTCGAGTTTTGAAACACAATACGTTCAACCGTGTCTCTGCTCTTTGTTGAATTGCAACAAAAAGAACTATAAGAGGGATGTCCCAATAAAAGCTGGAATCACCAAGGGATAGCAATGGAAAATATATTGAGAAAGAAATTAGAAGCAAGTGCAGGAAGTGGAAAGGAGGAGGGAGATGGAAGGAAGAGAAATGAAGCATTTAGTTGGAGGTGTGGTCCAACGGTGCAGTCACAGTCAGAAGCTGCTGCTATAAGAAATCTACATGCGCAGAAGCAAATGTACAAGGAGAAAATATTCTGAGAGCCTGAGAACGTGTTGAGTGTTTTCATTGCATTCAGTTAATAAACCGAGCGTAAATATTTCAGAATTACAAGAATAAATGACTTTTTTACATTTTTAACCTTTCAAGTGTTGATATTTTAAGTGTTTCATGTTTTTTTTTTCTCCTGTGCTTTGCGGTAATACTCAAATCAGGAACATCATTCTCACAACTCTTAATGCAGTTCTCAAACCATTAAGGGCATTTCTCATAATGCAGACTTACTTGTGCAAAAGACACTAAAATAAATAAATACAATTTCAAAGCATGCAAAGTTAATCCCTTCCTTTTAACAACTTTTTATGAATTTTTAAGACCAAATCCGTGTTTATGTTTGTGATTATTAAATAGTCATTGCTTTAGTTAAGTTCTGGTTATTGCTTATGATTTCTAGTGTTTAGCTGTTTCTGTGCCTTCCTTGTGTCCCTCCTGTCACCTCATCCTTGTCTCTACGTTCATGTACTTCCTGTTTTACTTTGACAGTCTGTCCCATGTCTGTGTATTCTGTTTTAATTGATGGGCAGTTTCACTACTTCTGGCCTTACTCTTTGATAAGTATTTGAAAATACTTTGAATTGATTGGATTGAAAACGGTAATGCAGTACTGGACAGTATTAAGGTAAGTGAGAGTTGTTATGATGAGTTGTGAGATTGAGGTGAGAAATGCAATAACAACGTAGTAGACTTCCGTAGAGCTGAGCAGTGAATTATGTGGAGAAACAGTAGTGTGTACAGAAAAACTGCATTATATAAAATAACATTTAATCATTTTCAATTTTTGAATTGTTCCTCTGTCCTCTAATATATATCCACTGTGAAGCTCATTCATTTTTCTTTATTTTACTGTTAGTATTTTGCACACACTATGATCGCACTACAAGCCCCATCTCAGGTCCTTGTGCATCTAGTCAATTCCCCATTAGCTTCCACTGCATTGGCTACTTGCCCATCTCCCCAAGATAAAGCTAACATCTTCCTGCAACAGTCTGGTAATGATAACAAATTCGGGAGGAGATAGTTTATCTAGTACACATCCTCACGTGTGTCTTAAAAAAGCACTTTTTGAGTTATCTCTACAAACCACGCTGTTATGAAACTACCATAACTAAAAAAATTGAAAAAAGCAGAAGGCCATTCGACAGTTTTCCCTCTCGCAGCACACAGATGTGCTCATTCTGAGAGAAAAATCTTTTCTCTTCCTCCTATTATCGCCCACTCTCTGCTGCACATCGTCCAACCTGCACCACAGCCACCCACTCCTCCTCTTCCTCTCCCAGCACATTTCTGCACGCAGAAGGGAACTGAGGCAGGACATCACTCAGCTCCCGTTTCTACTTCACTCCATCGCACTAGTACAATTAACTCCACTTGTGGGAATAAGAGAGGAGAGCTGGAGACATTTCTGATTAATCCAATCAAACAGGTCTATGGTACGTGGATTCGTGCATCTCCTCCATCCAGAGTGCTGTAGAGCAATGAAACTTTTCAAGACAGATCTCTCTAGCGGACAGATATCTTTGTTAAGAAGGAAAAAGTGTTGGATAAGACCTAAAATTAAAGCTTTTTGGGTGGTGGCTCTAGTAGTTAGGAAGACTTTGCTGGTTAATGGTTTCACAGCAGGAGTCCAACTGTAACTCAGCTTATATGGAGCATTTTATTCCACTTATAATTGGTGTAATTGTGTGATTTTTTTTTTTCTTCTTCATCACGACTGATTCAGAATAAAAGCTGTTGAGGTGAATGCTTTCAGTGTGAACACTGAGGCTGAGATGAGTAAGATCATATAGTGACCCTGGATTACTTGCTGCAAAGTTTCTAATCAATCCCTTCTGAGTATATTGAGGAGGAGTTGCCAGACGACTATGAAGGTCCAGTTTGAAGGATGGTTTTACCACTTCCTTGTGTGACAATGTTCATGGTCATCTTGCAAAATGACATAAAATCAGCGTAGAAATGTTATTATTTTATTTTATAAGGTTTTAAAAATGTCCATCTTGGTCTGTTCTTTTTGAAATCTTTTTTTTTTCTTTGCCTTTTTTCTGGGCTATGCATTCAAGCTAGCCTGGCCTGGCTCTAGCAGCGGGCACCAGTTTCCTGCTTTTGAGTGAGAAGAAGTTGAGCTGGGTCCATTGGCAGGGTCCATGGACTCGTACTGCAGTGCCTTCCAAGCCTAGGATCTGTAGCTTTAGCAGAAATTAATATTAACCTGACTGGGCCACTATTTTCTGGTTTAAACTTTCCAGTTTGTTTAAGCCTGCCCCCACTGCAGTCTCAGTTCTGTTTTAGTCTCACAAGTGTGTGACCTGATGTGGTTTTCTGCTGTTGCAACCCATCTGCCTCGAGGCTGCATCCCGAGATATTTTTCTGCTCAGTTATAAAAAGCCATTATCTAAGTTACTGTGTACTGCCTTTCTGTCATCTCCGTCCATGCTGGCCATTTTCCTCTGACTTTCCTCTAGTCAAAAAGGCGTTTCTGTCCCCTGGACTGCCGATCCCTGATGTTTTCTTTTTTCTGAATGAACTCTAGACTGCCAAAGTCCACAGTGGTTCAAAAACACCCATACCAGCTCATGTAGGCCTGACAATTAAACCCAGTTTTGGTTTTGATATGAACATTAGCAGACTTTTCTAATATTTTATCTATTGCTGTGCTAACCATCTATTACTAAGAACAGTTGTTGTTAACTTGAAAGGAATCAAAAACTGAACCTAATTTGTGAGTTTATGAGAACTGTACCCTTCCAATCACATTAACTATGATTCCAATCATAACAGGACTTGATAAAGACTTGAAATAATAGTAAAATGGATTTTGTAATTTATGTCAATCAAATGTTCCATTTCTAATTAAGTTTTCAGTGACTGTCAGGTATTGAATAACTGACTCAGTTATGATGAATATGATGAATGTTAGTGGACTGTTATGGAAGAGAGTGCAAAACAGGGCAGGAGCTTTTTTGTTAAGCTCAATATTTTGTAGTTTTATGAATAATTATGAAGTTATTCATCCATCAACTTATTTTCCAAACCTGTATCCATCTAGGGTCACAGGAAGGTTGGAACTGGTTCCAGATGATTTTGAGTCGTGGGGTACACTGTGGAGCAGGTCCATTACAGGGCTAGCACAGAGAGATGGAAAAACATGCACACTCGTATTTATATCTGCATCAAATTTCCAGTCACCTTCATACATACTGTTTGCATGTGAGAGGAAAATGGAGGAAACTATACAGGTGACGGTGCTAGCCACAAAATCAGAAACTGTTTATATAATCTCATCATAGCACAATGAATCTTATAAAAGCACTGTGGCCTTCTTCTGTATTTTTTTATTTATTTTTTTAATCTGGCTGCTTTCGGTCTTTGCACTTGAGTCTCCAAAAAAAAGTACTGTAAGTTCCCCCCGAGTGGAGAATTCTTCAGCAGCCACCCACCTGCTGTGTTTCAGTGGAGGTGGCTGTTGAATGTGTTGTCTCTGGATTATATACATCACACAGAGCATGCTAAAGCTTTCCTTCCTGCAGCTCCGCTGTATCCTCACTGTCCTGTTCTTTCTTGCATAATAGTCACACTACGCTGTCACACTGTGTTACTGCCTTGGAAAATATTCACTGTACTCATGTGTCACTTGAGTGTGTGTTGGTGTGTGCACTCTAGATGATTTCTTTTCCTTTGGTCAAGCAAGGATGCAACTGCAAAAATAAAGAATTGCTAGTTCATTAGTTAGCATGCAAATCATTAATCCACATATGCATTCATAAGCATGCAAGGTCACAGCGGCAGTGGAGGTTTCTTTTAAACATTTTTAGCTCTGTGTTGCGTCACACTGTACCAACCCTGAACTTCATTTATCTTAACAGTGTGTGCCGGCGTTAAGCTGATGAATGTGGGTATGTGTGGAGTTATAACAGCTGCTTTTGCTTTCTTTCTATGTGTGCCTTTGTGCCTTCCTTTTCTGAACGAGTGTCTTTGACCAGCATTAATCATCATGCAAAGTTTATATTGACAAAATGAGGAGCTAGAGAGCTGGCCCACCCTCAGGGAGTGTTTCATGATGAAAAGAAGATTTTGAAAGCAGGCAGGGAAGGTAACAAGCAGTGATACGATGATGTAGCAGAGGATTTCTGAGCAGCCCTGATGCTATTTTACACAAGCACGCTCTGATCTTCTTATGTTTGAGAAGCAAGCAAACAAAGCTTAGCAGTGCTTCTGATCAGCTCAACACACACACACACACACACACACACACACACACACACACACACACACACACACACACACACACACACACACACACACACACACAGAAAAGTTTGGTGTAATTTATAGAGAAGTGTTAAACAATAGCAAATGTAGTTAAACATACATCCCCAGTATTTCAGTTAAATTCATAATACTCATAACGAGTGATCCTCACCTGCAGTCGTCTACTGAATCTGTTCATTTGGTGGCAGAAACAGGTGCCTGAAAACTGAAGGCTGCCTCCCATTCTACTTTTCTCAGTGCATGTTGGGAAAAGAGTGAACTTGTCATGGGGTTTGCTAGATGAGGACCTGATTGCAGGACAAGGTCGTAAGTCCATATGATGACTATAGAAAACAGCAATCCAACAGGAGGACAAACTGACTCTAAATAGGCTGGAAACACACAGAGATGACAAACTAATAAAGAACAAAAACAAGCTGACGCTATATATACACAGAAGAGTAATCAGGGCAGAGTGGAGAGAGCTGGGAGAAACGAAACAAAAACTAATCAAGATAATCAAGATAATCACAAGGGAGGAAGTAAAATTAAACATAAGGCACAAGAGACAAATGATTATCAAAATAAAACAAGAAATGAAAAACTGGAACACTGAACACAAGAGAACTTGGCACAGGAGGATAAAACAGAGGAAACTAATAACTGAAAACTGAAATTAGCCTACAACCTAACAGGAGCACAGAAATAAATCCCTGAACAATAAACAAAGCAAGAACAAAAGAGAACAACAATAATCTGAAAGTCCAAAACTCAAACCCCAGAGCCCAGGCCCTAGGATCATCACAGAACTAAATTAAATCAATCGAGTAATTTATCTACATTTTGAAGTAACTTGCTAGTAGCTCAACTGGATTTATATTGGGTAGTGATTCAATTATTTAATTTACTTAACTGAACTTCTTTGGATAAAAGGAAATTTTGCTATAATCTACATGTATATTTTGATTTTGATCTTATTTTAACAAAGTAAGTGTGACTTAAAACTAAGCTGTTAAAATGAAGCTTTCCCGTAACTATAACAGTACAAAACAGTCATTCTTATTATCAAAGAATGTAAGCTTTGTTTTCTTCTTCTTTTTTTTTTCAAAAGGCTGTAACTATTGCACTGTGTACTGTGGATTAGATGGAAGAGTTGTACAGTGGCAGGAATGACTTCCTGTGTCGTTCAGTGGTGCATTTGGGTAACCTCAGTCTCTCACTGAACATCATGCAGTGGGTGGGAAGTATTGTCCAGCATCGTCCTTATCTTGGACAAAATTTGCCTCTCCATCAGGGGCCTAATATGTACCCTTAGGCCCCATCCTTGATTCAGACACGGTCTTTCCCTTTTCACATAAATGGCCTCCTTGACTGCCCTCTCAAACCAGCGTTCCTCCCTCTCCAGAATGTGTACATCCTCATCATTGAAAGAGTGGCCACTGACCTGCAGTGATCGGACACCATCTTTCCCCATCTTACAATACTGTGATTGCAGCCATTCTCCAACTCTGTGAATGGTACTCCATTGATCAGTAGTTCTTGATCAATGGTCATGATGCATTGTCATGATGGCATCCTCACGATGGCATCCTCATCTCCAAGGCAGGGCTGGTAAACTGAAGGGCATCCTGATGTGGCCTTAAAAAGAAGTTGTAGCTGGTCAAGGATGAGTCTTTCCAGGGTGTGTATGGCATGGGAAGTCAGTGCCACAGGCCTGTAATCCATGCGTAGTATTCCAGTTTTTTTCACAAGTACTATATTAAAAAGTGCAGTTTAAATATAATTAAGGTCACATTTATTCCACTTTACACCAGAGAGGCATATTGTCACTGCATTTATCTTAAATCCCTTCAAAATTTCTCAGAGGATTAATTTTAATGACAGGTCAAGACCCACGAGGTAAAACTGTTGAATATTCTATGAGACACTAAAGGCTAGAAAATAGTACAAAATAATTTTTGATTCACATTAAAGCATCAATCTGAATAATGCAGCATTTAATAATTTAGCCTTGAGAACTATTGAGCTTTCTTAGTAAATAGAGCTGTTATTTTGTCCTTTTTCTATAGCAGGCCTCTACCTGCAACAGTTTTTATGCTGTGTCATCTATATTTTCACTTAAGGAAGTTCTGGGAGACTCTTCTGAAAGTACCATTTCCAGTCTGAAAAACAGCCAGCTATGAAGCTGTCTGTATGGCAAAGAGTGAAACAAATTGTTGATTTACTCTAAAAAATTTTCGTGACGTGAATCTCTGAATATAAAAATAAGATGCTGAGATTTGTACTGATTCAGATGAAGGAGAAAGGATTCACCCCGGGCGAGCCTTAGCGCCACTCTCTGCAGGGTAACAGGCAAAAAAAAAGATTATTTTAAGGATGCAGAACTATGCATAATATAAAACTAAGCTAAGAGAAGGACTGCTTTGCTCACTTTCAAACCCACACATTATTTGCACCATAATAACTCTCAAAATTATGCAAATGCATTCATGCTCACATGTGCACACACACTGACTGCACACACACTAACAAAGCAGTTATCCATGCGTGGCTGCTAAATCAGCAAAGTCCCCGAGATTTGAGAGAAAAATAAAGAAAAAGAGGCTAAGATCTCTTATTTAGTTTTCAATGAATTTATTTATGGGGTTGTTTTGATGGAGTTTTGGTTTCTCTTACAGGCTGATGTGCTTTTGATGGCATGGTGCTGCATTCTCGGTTATTTACATTTTGCTAGTCTGTAGAGAAGATGAGAGGTGAGAAAGAAAAGGGAACGTGAAGAGAAGGAGATGAACACAGAGAAAGTACAGACAAGAGGGGGAGATGAGGAAGGGTGGGGAGGAGAAAAAAGGTGAAAATAAGCATACTGTGAAGAAGAAAATGCACAGAGGGGAGGGCAAGGTGAAAAGAAAACAAGGAGCATGAGTAGGTAGGTGAAAGCCATTTTTACACATTCACTTCAGCCCTGTACTTTTATACACATTACCCAACGGAGGTGCAAATGAGAAAGCAAATGTACTGTGCAATCAGACTGGGCATTAACGATTTTTACCCTCACTTCCAATATTAGTATAGCACTGGTAATAGTCCAGGGTATTTGCAGCTATTGAGTGGTCATCCTGTCTTCTGCCTCGTACACACTCAAGCAGCACCCTCCTCTAAACCAAACAAAGTATTTCAGGAAGAGAGAAGGCTGTTAGCGCTAACTGTATACTGTTGTTAGCTGCATTTGAGAAAGAGCAATTCCCTGACCTGATTCTTTACACATTTTCCAAAGTTAATGTGTGGAAATACCTTTAGAGATAGTCAGGGAGGGAACGGAGTGGATATGAAAAGAGGCAGAGATTGAGATAAAAACGGATAAATCAGTAAAACTGAGTTTAGCATCAGTGCAAAGAGTGCTGACTGCTGTGACTCTATCCAGTCCACAAAAAATTCACTTCCCTCTGTAATACCAATTTAACTGAAGACACACATTTGAGAAATGTAGCTTTTTAATTTGTATTTTTTACTGAGGGCTACATGAGAAGAGGAGGCAGTTAGCTTAGCCCTAGCTTAACAGTTGGAAAAGCTTAACGATTGGAGCAGAAGAGTTCAAAAATATACAAATATACACATCAAAAATGTGATGAAAAAACTTGAACAGGGCTACACAAATAAAGGTATATTTATATAGCAATGTCTAGGGGCGCTAACTGTTAGCGCTACTAGGCTGCAGCTATGGTTATAAAGTGGTTAGCTAGGTTTTAAATTTGGTCTTTTTATTGAATATTATTTATTTCAATTCAATTCAATTCAATTTTATTTATATAGCACCAAATCACAACAAAAGTCGCCTCAAGGCGCTTCATAGATACAGAGGAAAAACCCAACAATCATATGACCCCCTATGAGCAAGCACTTTGGCGACAGTGGGAAGGAAAAACTCCCTTTTAACAGGAAGAAACCTCCGGCAGAACCAGGCTCAGGGAGGGGCGGCCATCTGCTGCGACCGGTTGGGGTGAGAGAAGGAAGACAGGATAAAAGACATGCTGTGGAAGAGAGACAGAGGTTAATAACAGATATGATTCAATACAGAGAGGTCTGTTAATACATAGTGAGTGAGAAAGGTGACTGGAAAGGAAAAACTCAATGCATCATGGGAATCCCCCGGCAGCCTACATCTATTGCAGCATAACTAAGGGAGGATTTCAGGGTCACCTGGTCCAGCCCTAACTATATGCTTTAGCAAAAAGGAAAGTTTTAAGCCTAATCTTAAAAGTAGAGATAGTGTCTGTCTCCCGAATCCAAACTGGAAGCTGGTTCCACAGAAGAGGGGCCTGAAAACTGAAGGCTCTCCCCCTCCCATTCTACTTTTAAATACTCTAGGAACAACAAGTAGGCCTGCAGAGCGGGAGCGAAGTGCTCTAATAGGGTGATATGGTACTACAAGGTCATTAAGATAAGATGGGGCCTGATTATTTAAGACCTTGTATGTGAGGAGCAGGATTTTGAATTCAATTCTGGATTGGCTGGATTTGTGGATATATATCATAATATTTAACAGTTTTGCCTTCACATAACCGCTAACCAAATTAGATAAACTTGTCCTCCGTTTTGAAATAGTGGCAGTGTAGGATAAAGTAAATCAGGCTCATAGTTTGCAGTGAACACGTCCACTTATATGCAAATACTCTGATACTCTTCAAAACTGTGCTTAGAAGGAGAATGTTTGTTCTGTTTCTGGTTTGTGTTACAGTTTTCCTATCGCTTAACTAGTAGTTAGCGAGTACTGGCAGATAGGTCATTATCACTCATGTCATATACAAGGAACCATGGGAATCTGTTAGCAACCAAAGTAATAACTTGCTTACCAGTTGGGGAATATTTATACTATAGAGCTTTTTAATTGGTCTCTTTTTGTTTAAAGTTAAGCCTAATATCTAGCTCCATACATCAGCCTTAACTAAAATTTAGAAAGAAAAGGAATAGCTACATATTTTCTCAACATGAGGTTGAATGTTTTCACATTTTATTGAGTCACTAAAGTGAATAAATTGAATTTTCAAGTCATTTTTGTGGGGTTGAATAAATTCACCACTTCTTAACCAAAGATATTTTTATTATAAAATGTGTTTTTTCACCATGCCAATTAGATATGATTCTTTGACACAAAAGCACTTCACAAAGCACCGACTTTAACCTTCAGCAGACTGTGCAAACAATTGGAATCAGCTTTTAAAAACTCAGGTAAAGAGAATAAAACTGAAGGTGAGAGTAATGAACAGATTCAAAAAGAGAAAGGTATGAATAAGATAAACGAGGATGTAACAAGGAGAGGAGAAGAAAAAAGGGAAAGCTCTGCATTGAAAGTCTAGAATACACATGAAGTTGCTGCGGAGCAATATCAGGCATGGATGATTTTTAAGACAAAGAGACTGCACGAATCAGAGCGTTACAATAAATAAGAATCGCTCATTCAGTATCCGTTATGCCGTCTCGGTTATGAATATCAATGTCTCTGGAAGCCTCTGGTTTTAAACTGGGCTTTATGTGGAGCAGAGATGTTGTTTGTGTTGTCTACACCCCATTTGCTGTTGCATTAGATATAAATCTCTGTGCCGATTTGGCCCTGTGTTGAATCCTAGTAATACAATGTTACCACTGTTTCTAAAAGTTCTGATCCCAAACTTTACAGGGAAACACATTGCTAATGCTCGCCTTATTCCCAGCTGATGTCCCCAGAGTTCGAGAGTGGAGATTGATTGTTTGGATCGTTTATGTTTGTGGTATACAAGTATCATTGCTGTGTTAGTTTTTAGCTTCCTTTGCTTTGCAATGTCCTGTCTAGGGGAGTTATGACCCTTTAAGGATGGGACTAAGAGTCCGATGTGAAGGGCAGTAGAAGTCAAAATAGCCGATACACCACTACAAATTCTTTCCTGTTAGCAAGAATAGTCAGTTATTGTGAGATATGTATAGATTTAATGTGTCTTACAGCAATATTTTAGCACAAATATTGATTAGCTGTACAGTCCGTTAATAGAGTTGTCAGTTGCTGTAATGATTTTTTTGCCCTTCCTGGCCTTGAATGGACCCAGGGATACCTAATGAAGACCATAGCAGATTATAAACAAACACAACATTAAATTTCTGTTCTCATATTCTTATTCTCCTTTCTTTTTTCGTGGTCTCTGCAAGGTTTATCCAATTCTCAGTGGACTCACAGAGTAGCATTGCATAACTATCACTTCCGAGGAACAAAATTAACCTTTTCACAGTTTTCTCTATAATATGTGCATCACAGAAGTGCACATATTGGGGTTCGAAAGTTAATTATTTGGTTGCAAAAGCTGGCAGAAAAGCTAAAAAGTGTGTTGTGCAGTAACTCACGCAGCTACACGACAGATCATGGGAAATAAGGGCCTTTCTCTCAGTGCTGCTGAGCGTTTGGTGTGACAGATGGATAGCCAAAATCCACGATTCTCCAAAGTTCAGCTAAAGCTGCAGTAATGAGAAGCTTCAGCTGTTTGACGACAAACACACATGAGACTAAGTCAGTGGGAACACCACGGGGGGATTTTGTACTAAAAAGGCAAAATTAAGCAGCCGCATTTATTGATTTGTTTTGAAGCAAAACATTTGCTCGCTCTCGCTTCTATTATATGAGGAATTCCTGCTTTTGTTGACTCTCTATTGATATAAACACAAGTTGAACATATCACATTTTATTATTGATTATTTTCATACAACTTACTAAATGTGTGGATTTCCAGCTTTTCTGTTGTGTGTGACAAACATTTTTATTATTTTTGTTTACTATTCATCAGGTTTGGGCATTTAAAACATTATTTCAGGGATTGGATATTTGAAACAGGTATTTTAAAGGATTTTTTCCCACTTTTTGTAGACTAAATAATTTCTCCTCACAGCAGAAGTGCTGTCATCTCAGGCTTTGGCTATGGGAAATTGCAATTTCCATAAATTGATTCTCTTTGCTGTTGATTTAATAAAATAGCTGATAGATGACATAAAAAGTTGCAGCCTCGCTATATTTCTTCATTAATGTGTTCTCCCTCTCCCTGTCTTCCAGCTCTGTTTGTTACAGTGTTTTCCTCAATAATCAGCATGTTTTCTCTCTCATCTCCTCTTTGGCTCAGTTTGTTTCCTTTTCTCTAATAGATTCTGTTCTATCTGCATGTGTTGCAGGATCACTTTGAATGGGATGAAGGTGTCTAGGCCAGACGTTCGCATCGGCCGCTACAGAATGATTAAGCACGAGAGAGACAAACACAACGAGCCCAACCCACAGAGGTACTGCATCATTGTCTGAAGTCGTTCTCCGGCTTTATATTCGGATCGATCGCGCCGCTTTTGTTTCACAGCTACTCGGTTCAGACGTTTCTTTCTGAATTTTTCATTTCAGTTTGAAAGAATTATGATCGCATGGCACTGCAGAAGTCATCAGTGGCGTGGCTTTATAATTAATGTTTCCTACAGTGCAATTTACTGCTCTGAAATGTGAGGCAGTGTTATGGGCAGCAGCGGGTCTCCTGTTCACTGCTGTCGTCCAGATTATCCACTGTCACTCTGTTCAGTTTTGCAAAACTTAAATGTTAAAGATACTTTAACCTTTAATCAGAGGTGTTTAAATGAGGACTTGACCTTTACTTTTAGCAGTTTCTTACACCGTGCACATTCACACTTGGGAGTTCCCTACAACTGACAAGTACTGCAGCTTGTCATAAGAAACGGTGGGCAAAAGGAAAATGGCTACCTTAGAAGTGTGAAAGTGTTTTAGAAAAGACTTAACTTTATATATTACTTCACTAGTGGCATCTTTACAGCCTGAGTGATGCAGTTTGGAGCAATTATTTTTAACTCGCTGAGGAAAGTCAGAGAATGCAAAATGTCTCTGCAGCAGCACAATACTGTTTTTGCCTACTTGGTGAAGGTCAAATGAGGCTGATCATTTAGTGCCAAGGTTTAGACATAAAAAAAAACATGTTTGATTTTTCTATACTCCAGTAATTTCATATCACTCTTAACCCCTGTGAAAACTGTGATCCAGGGAAATGTACACAGTAATATCGCTGTACTGTATATGCAGTACTGTGCAAAAGTCTTGCTCCTCTCAGTTTAATATTTACCAAGAAGCCAGAGGAGGGTTTTTTTTTCTGTTCTCCAGGCTTTCTGAAGCTCTTTCAGTTTTTCTTTGGCTGCTTTTTCACTCCTTTTCACTCCAGTCTGTGTACAAGGTGATTTTCAGAAGAATTTTTTAAGCCACTTATTGCTGACCTATGAATCATTCAAACACAAAAAGGCACCTAACTCAAAGATGAACCAGTGTTTGTTCTACACATATTGCACACTTAAGCAAATTTATTTGTATCATTAGGCACTTTGTAACGAGCACCCTGTCACAAAAACACATTTATTCCAAGCACATCAGTTTGACAAGTATGAAATACTATTTTTGCACCAAGTTGACTCCCAAAGAGTTATTTGTCGTTCCTGCCTGTGTTCTGAGCATGCATTTAGGTACCCCACACTACACTCAGTCTGCATAACCTTTAGTATGGTGTGTAGTATGTCTTTCAAAATTTAGAGGAAACGGGACCAGTGCAAGACAAAAGAAGCAGAATCCTAAAAGAAAGATCTACAACAGAGGGACAGTATGTAAAAAAAATCACATCCTTAAGAAAGAGGAAGAAAAATCCTGACACGGGACCTAAGAGAAGTATCTGGCCCTTCAGATGATCCATCTACTGTTTACTGAAGCTAGATGGTCTCAGTGGAAGGGTGTCTGTCAAGAAGCTGTTCTTAAGGAAAGGAAACGGGTGAAAAAAGTCTCAGGAATGGCAAATTACGCAAGAATTGGACTGAAAATAAGTGATGGGTTTTATGGCATGATGAATCCAAATTTGACATTTTTGGTTCAAATTGTCATCAATATGCACGGAGGAGGTCAGGAGAGAGGTACAACAGTGAGTGTCGAGAGCATTCTGTAAAACACAGTGAAGGTCACGACTTGGGGCTGCATTTCAGTCAGTGGTGCTGGATGGAAATCATGAACGTGAAGAAGTGCCATCGGATTTTGATCCACTATGCAAGTGTCTGAGGTGCAGGTGTAAACAAAATGAGTGAAACATTTTACTCATCCATCCATTCGCTTCCGCTTATCCTTTTCAGGGTCGCGGGAGCCTATCCCAGCTGTCATAGGGCAAGAGGCGGGGTACACCCTGGACAGGTCACCAGTCTGTCGCAGGGCCAACACACAGAGACAGACAACCATTCGCACTCACATTCACTCGCACATTCACACCTATGTGGCGATTAGGATTATCCAATTAACCTATCCCCACAAGCTGCGTGTCTTTGGACGGTGGGAGGAAGCCGGAGTACCCGGAGGGAACCCACGCAAACACGGGGAGAACATGCAAACTCCACACAGAAAGACCTGATGGTGGAATTGAACTCAGGACCTTCTTGCTGTGCAGCAACAGTGCTAACCACCGTGCCACCGTGCTGCCACGTCTTACTCATAGTAGAATATTAAAATATTTAAGCAACCGATGTCATGCAAAAAGACAAGGCAGCATGTTAACTAAATAAAATCCGTGTGGCTCAAAGGTGTGATTATAAATTCTCGTTAACCCTTAGGGGCTCAGAGTAGAGCCGCTGCTGCTCCACATCGAAAGGAGCCAGCTGAGGTGGTTCAGGCATCTGACAAGGATGCCCCCTGGGTGCCTCCTGGGTGAGGTGTTCCAGGCATGTCCCACCGGGAGGAGGCCCCGCGGCAGACCCAGGACACGCTGGAGAGATTATATCTCTCAGCTGGCCTGGGAACGCCTTGGTGTTCCCCCGGATAAGCTGGAGGAGGTGGCTGGAGAGAGGGAGGTCTGGGCCTCTTTGCTTAGGCTGCTGCCCCCGCGACCCGGCCTCGGATAAAGCGGAGGAAGATGGATGGATGGTTAACCCTTATTGATTGAAAGTAATCTAATAATAGGCAAATAGTAATATGAGCGTTGTAGCTCATGTAAGTGTAGAGAATCCTAGATGGAAACTTCATGCCTAAAAGTATCAGATGACTGAACAAAATATAAATACAACAAACCTCTGAAGGCCACAGCTCAACCTTGGTGGCCACTAAAGATTGTGCGAGTTTTAAATGCCAAGAACAAAACACTTTCACTAAACCAAAAATTGCTTTTCAGAGATACGGCCCAGGGGCTTAAATGTTGCTCTTTTGGCTACACCCATTTAAATTGCTTTTCAGACAAATGCGTAAAAACCTTCCCCTATAAGTGTGTTATTTTATGGTTTGATGAATGAGACCCAATATGCAGAGATGAGCCCTTCTAGACACATTAATCACCAGGAGTATAGCACCTCACATTAAGCTGCTTAAATGTGGATTATCACTGTTTATTCTCCTCTAAGAGCCCCCGTTTTCATGCCTGAATAGACTGGGCAACGATGCCTCTCAACACAAAAAATCAATAGCTGCTGTGGCTCCGGCTGAATGGAGATATAGTGAAATCTGTTGTCTCCTCCAGTAACATTTTAGTTTGATCTCATGTGACATTATTATGTTTCACCATTCTGACAAACTCTGCTGCCTCATGGTGGAGTGAGGTCTGGTTTAGTTGTAGCTCCTAAATTGGTTTATAAGAAGATTAAAAACTGCTGGCAACAAGAGCCATGAGTGAAAGAGTATTGACTGTGTTTGCTGGAGCCAGACAAATTCTGACCAGCTTGATTTGAATTTTGAAGATAGCCTGTGAGCACTGCGTCTGATACATTCTTAAAGTTTTTGTTTAATGAGCTAGCCTGAATGGGATCAATAGCTCTTTTTACAAGAGAGGCTTTTATACAGCTTGTGAAAAAATTACAAACAGCAAAACACATCAAAAACAGTCACAGAGCTCTGAAAAGGTGCTTCATAAAAGGTTTGGACAATACGCCAAGGTCAGTCTAAACTAAAAGAAAGTTTCACAAAGGTATCTTCGAGAATTATTTTGTAATCAAAAACTGAATTTGAAAACTTTCGCTTTTTTTCTTCTTTTAAAATAAACTTTAGATAAACTTTCAAAGCATGCATTCTCTGGGTACTACGGCTTTCTCCTTCAGTCAAAAGACATGCTTGTTATTTTGGTTGGATTCTAAAATTAGCTGTAAGTGTGGATGTGAGGGTAACTGGTTGTCTGTCTCTTAGCCCTACGACAGACTTGGGTCCTGTCTGGTTTGTAGGGGTCTATTTCGCCTCTTACCCTACAACTGCTCGAATAGCCTCGAGCCCCACCATGAGCCTGAGCTGCAAAAGCTGAAGTGTTGTATTAAGTTTTTATTTTTATCTTGTTGGTAACTCATTAACTAAACAAATCAAGTCACAGCTATTGCACACCTTTAATACTTACTTATATGTGACAAATTAAAGGAAATATGTTTTGTTGGTTTCCATCTTCATATTTTTATTCTCGGACTGTCCTAGAGCAGCTTTGTATGAGTCACAGTTCAAAATAATCCTTCTTTATCATAAACTGCAGCTTGGTGCATCCGCTTAGTTCAGACCTGAAAGATGCCGTTTCAGCTCCTCTCCCTTTAAGGTCAAGGATGACCTTAAAAGGAGAGTTTCAGCTTTCTTCTGATTGGCTGCTCAACACGAACAAAACTTTGAAAAACACATGGGCGGGCTAATGTTTCCACAGCCAATGCTATGTGAGGCAGGTCACCTCATTATGGATTTCTGCTCTGAGACAAGAGTTAAAAAATAAAAAAACCACAAAAACCCTTTGTCACTGGGTTGAGAAACCCCCATGCTGGGCAACTCCCCGCTTATTCTTCACCTTCTTCTTTTTGCTGCTCCCTTTCGGGGTCATGACAGCGGATTATCTGCCTCCATCTTAGCTAACCCTGGGATCCTCCTCTGTCGCACCGACCCTCTGCATGTCCTCCTTCACTACTGCCTTCACTGTGGTCGCCTTTTTTTCTTCCTACCTAGCAGCTCCACCTTCAATATCCTTTGTCCAGTATATCCACTATCTCACCTCTGCACATGTCCAAACCATCTCGCCCTTGCCTGTCTAACTTTGTCCCCAAACTGCTCAAGCTGAGCGGTCTGTCTGAGGTACTCACTTCTAATCTTGTCCATCCTGTTTACTTTCAGTGAAAATCTTCATGTGCCACCTCCAGGTCTACCTCCTGTCTTTTTCTTAGTGCAGCTGTCTCCAAACCATACATCATAGCAGGTTTCACTACCATTTTGTAAAAGATCCCTTTTACTCTTGACGATATCTTTCTGCAGTAACTGCTTTCACCTCTGAACCTCCTGCCTTTTCTTCTCTCTCGCTGTCTCTTAACATGTCTTCCCCGCTTTCTTCTTTTATTGTTTTAGGCTAACAGTAGCACAATGTCCACCAGCACACTGTTGGCCACAAAGAGGGTCGTTGTTAACCCAGACTCGGACCGATCCTGTATGAAAATGACACATAAAGAATGAGACATGCTTCATTTGGCCAAGATTTTACGCCCTTCCCAATGCAGCCCTCCCTGTTGATCTGGACTTGGTACCATCAATAGGAGTACACTGGCCACATTATTTAAACTTTTCTCCATGTTGTTATGAGCATATACCATTGTAGCAGTATATGACTGAAGATACGAAAAGCATAATAGGCCCCTTTCAACATGGAAAAGCTGAACTCTTGTCTCCTCCAGTAAGGAGATCTGAGGCATCTGTCATGCGATGGGGAGGAAGGATTTGACTTCACTTGTACCCTGAGAGGGAAAGGTCACTGCAAATTCATACAAAGCTGTTCTTGTTGATCACAAATACCCATAATTATATTATATTATATTATATTATACTATAAATATGAATTGGATACCATAAAGAGAACCTTTTTGTCTCCTCTTAACCTTAAATATGTGACATGGTCTTTTCTTAGTTTTTTGTTTTATTAAATCTTTTCCTTTCTTCAAGCCAGTCTCCTATTACAACCTGCAAGGTAATAAATAAATATAAAAATATAAAATCACCTGAAACAACATGGAGAGATTTTTTTTTCATGCTTCACGACTACAGAAGTAGAGATGTCAGACGTCCATCTAGATGTAGTTTAACTTCAAACTTAACAATCTGTCCTGGAAAATGGCGGCAGGAACTTGAATGCAAAGATGTCTAAAATAACCAGGCCTGTTTAATGTGTCATCTATCATTGTTTTGTGTATGTGTGTATATGTGAAAGTGTGTGTGTTTGACTCAGAGAGAAAGATTCAACGATCCCTCTGTAATTGCCTGCTGAAATGACACCGTTAGAAATAGGAGCCAGCTAGGTCAAAGTGGTCTAGTTGCCTTCATCAAAATCAATAAATCAGCCAGTGGACTGAAAGAGAGAGGGAGAGAGTGTTTGTGTGTGTGCACACATTCGTGCGTGTGTCTGATTGATACCTTTTTGTCGTTTTCCTCCTCGTCTTGATGGTCATTCTGGACTCTATAGACCATAGACCACACTTCCTCAATAAGAGGTGACACCAACAGGGACGCTATTTATTTGAGGTCGATGCATTATTCATAACTGTGGCGAGGGGCAGAAAATAGCTGCCTATTAGTGGGCAAAAACTTCATTTTTACAGCCCTTCTGGACAGTCATTATAATGTCTCGGAAATTTTGACTTAAAGGATCTGTTTGAAAAGAAGCAGGATTTGGGCTTAAATAAAGCATGGCAGCTTAGAATAATCAGGAGGCTGTGAAAGGAAAAACCGCCACCTCATGGCAGTGTTCAGGCACTGTGGGTGAAGGGGAGAGTGTTTTTCTCTGTCCTTTCTCTGCTGTACAGTTTTGCATTTATTTTAATTTACTTTAAAGGGTCTTTTTTCTCTCTGCAGGAAATTTTTAAGTCAATTCGATATGCCAGAACATCTAATGTTTTCTGAAGAGAGCATGAAAAAAGGCAGAAACAAGGAAATAGTTGTTTGGTTACCAGAGTGAACCCTGTTCTCTGAGACACACCAAAGAAAACACAGCAAGCTAACACGTTCACAATAAAAATGCACATTTGCTGTTTTTTAGCAGATTTATCATTTACTTCATCATCTTACTTTAGCATGCATCCGATGATTATTGCTAAACCCAAAGTGGCATTCATAAGAGGGCAAGAGTGCATTTGCAGCTAATCTCTGAACGTATTTCAGTCTGGACCAAACTACCAATTAACCAACACTGCCACCTATCACACCACCAAATGCAACTCAAGATGGTAAACCTAAAATCAATCATGTATTTATACATGAATCACCTATACATAATGATTTGCTTGTATATTCAATTGATGATTCAAGTTGATGATGATTCCACTCAATTCTTATTGATTTCCATAACCCAAGTAATGTGACTGGCATGACCAGCCTATTGTATGCCTGACATGATGTATTCTCGGAGCTGTGGATGAGCATGAATTTCTAGTGCCGTTGGATTAGAATGAAACTTTTCCATTGAAGTACATTTACTCAACAACCAAATTATAGGTTTGACGTCCATATACTTTAAATCTTTCTATTAATTGTTACATTTATGAGACCTGGTTGCTAGGGCAAAATTTTTATTCAACAAATGGTTGCCAAAGGTTTCCCCTTGTTGGTGAGCGTTTGCAAACATATAGGTATGTCCCATATAAAAGTCGAGCGACCAAAACAGTCGGAAGGAAGGTGTTCGGTGCAGTATCGCATACCTCTGGAACCAGTTTCACTTGGCAACAGCAAGCTACCTCTTGCAACCAATGGTTACCAGGGGGTTAGTGAGTGGCCTGTAGGCCTGCATAACTGTGGCTTCAGTAATTGATTTAACAGAAATTGCCAGCAGCCACTCTCAACCAGTCAGGGAATACTTTTTTCCCTAGCAACCACTGGTTGCCAGGCGAGAAGCCAGTCTCTAGTCCTGTATGACTGGAGCCTTAAGTAAAAAGTGTCAATGCATCTGTTTGATTTTGCAGAATTATCTAACAAAACATTAACAGTGTTGTTAATTTTTGTCATGGAATAAATCTGTAATTGAGGTTTTTCAGACGTGACAGTTAACAATGTAACATCAACTTGGCCGAAAAAATGATTATTCCCTGATTGATTGTGTTTGGTTGCTGGAGGTTGACAGCTGGTTGCTGGGAAAATAATTGCCAAAGCCTCCAGGCACACACCGACCGTCAGGGACTGTGATTGCTTTGTTTGCTAGCATATAAACTTTTACCTTTTACCATAAATTTCTTAATTTGTCAGTTCTTTAGTCCAAGAGATGATTTGGGGATACTTGTTGATAGCTTTCAAATTATATCACATACCCAAAAATGTGGCAACCAATAAGGTGTCAATGGCACAATAGGATTCTATACTGGGAAATATTCAAAAATTGATAGAATATCATAAATAGACTACCTTTAAACCATTTACGTTGCCTTGTTCTGAAGTATATCAAGGAGTTTTTGGTCATTGGCGCCTTATGTGCCGTATATATATTCAGCATGTATATGCAGAACACACACGTGTGTGTGTGTGTGTGTGTGTGTGTGTGTGTGTGTGTGTGTGTGTGTGTGTGTGTGTGTGTGTGTGTGTGTGTGTAAAGTTTCATTTTAAGGTTGTTCTTGCAGAAGCCTGCCAATTGCACTGATAAACTAAGCTTTTGTTTCCGCTTTTTGTCTTCAGGTGCAGAGTTTCTTCTCTGTTTAGATTCAGATTAATGATTGAGCCTTTTGGGAGAGTTTATCTGGAGTACTTGCGTAATGTCCAGCTTTTACCAAGGGAAGTGTTGTCTTGACTATCTGATGAATGTTTACTATCTCCTCTGCACACATGCATTCACATTAACTCAAACATTCACAGGAGTCCATTCTCTCAGCTTGTCTGAAATGCTGGTTAGGCATAGCAATGAGATGTTGTGCGGATGGATTTAAGAAAGAGGAACATTAATCACAAGCTACAAGTATCAGTTAGAGCACACATACATACAGCATTTGTATCGGGCAAACAGCATTGCAATTGAATGAGATGCACAGCAAGCTCATTCAATATGCCATCCCTTTGTTATCATCCTGGGACATTGCAGCTGCAGAGGGTGTCTGTGTGTATTTGGGTTGATATCTGTATGTGTATGTAACCAATAATAAACAATAACTAATAATTACCTTTAAAGAAAAAAATGTAACCTAACATCACTTTAAATTTACAGTTTTATTCATAATACAGAAGAAGTGGAAGATAGTTCTCATTTGCTAATTTATTACTGAGAGACTAATGATGAGAGGATTGATAAATTCTCACACCTGGGTAGTAACTATTAGCTTAGCTTAGTATAGCTAGCTAGAAACAGCTAGCCTACATCTAAAAGAGATAAAGAAAATCCACTTATTGACACCTCTGATGCACACTAATTAATTTCTTATATATGAATGACTTAATTTCATCAAAAAAAAACCCCAACATTTAAAAAAAGAACAACATTGATCTTTAGCTGGACTGTTAGCATTAGCAGCTAATCTGCTTGCCAGTCCTGTGAGCTGTTGTAGTTTATTATGTTACGTGACTTGATAGATATCTTTCTAAGCTACGTTTTTATTTGTTATATCTAACATATCTTATCTTAATTTTGATTAGATTAAAAGATAATTATTATATACTTGGGTATTATAATGAACTTATAATAAAATACAGCAGTTTAAAAAGCTTTAGTGTTTCTTTCCTATAGACTCAATAAATAAATGAAGGTTAAGTCATTTTCTGATGGTGGACTGATTGGACACAGATCTAAGATTACTGAAAAAAAAACAAAAAAAACTTAACCTTATCTCAATCTGTAGTTGTTGCTGTGCTGTCAAAAGCTAAGTACATCCTTACTTCTTGCATAGGACTTAAGTGGGTATGTAGCAAGCAGCTGCTACTAATTAAATGCACCTGATTAATTGAAAAACCTTTGGCTTAAATGTTTTGGCAGCTTGCTGGTCTGAAGAATTCAGGTGTGTGTTAACATAATGCCACAATCTTCCCAGAAGTGGATGTCCCAGTAAATTCACCCAAAAGTCAGACCTTGCATTGCTCAAAGAAATTTTTTAAAAGATACATCTCAGTTCGTGGCAGTACAATTAGAAACTGACTGAACATGTTTGGCTTATTTGGAAGGCTTGTCAGACCATGCCTGTCTACTAAAGTATTCTAGATTTAAATGTGAGGCTATCTTTCTGAGAGCTAAAGCTTGTTCTAAATTGGGTCAAATCAACAGGACAATGGTCCCAAGGACAGCAACAAATCTACAAATGAGCAGAATACAATCAAGATGCTGCAATAACACGGTCAAAGTCTAGAGCTTGACCTGAGTAAAGTGCTGTCACTGGACTGTAAGAGAGTGATGCATATAGCAAATTAAAGAAGCCTACAAACCTCAATGAACTGAAGCAGCATTGTAAAGAAGAATGGACCAAAAGTCATACAGAAAACAATTATTTCAAGATATTCCTGCAAAATGTGCTTCTTAAAAGTTATTGATATACTTTTTACTTTTCACAGTACTGCATTAGAGTCCTGTAAAACCTTTCTTTCTTAAGAAAGAACCAAATGAGTTACCCAAACTCTCAAACTCTTCCTTTAAGGTTAAGTGGGCCAACTCAAAATGTGACACTAGAGCAAAATAACCCTGATTAGCTGGCACGACAATCTATTGTTGAGATTCTTAACCAGAAATGTTTTCCTGTGAGACCCTCAGTGGAATTAAAAAGGAGCTTTACTTAGCCCAGTCAGGACGTCTGGAAATCAGGCTAATGAATATGTAACGAGGATGTCTTTGTCTCGCCCTCTAACTCTAGAAAGTAAGTCTTAAAGCTTTGAAAGGATACATAAGGTAACCTACAGGGTGTGCCTGTATGTGTGTGTTTACATGTATTAGATATTCTTTATACTGAATGTAGGCAGGGATTGTGTTTAATATTCTTCGTATGATAGAGTCATCCAAAGATTTAGCTTTCCCCCCCTTCATTCGCTTTATTTTTAATATCAGTATATCTCCATCCATCTGTCACACCCAGATATGTTTATCTCATCGCCTATCTGTCCTTCATTTTTCTTCCCTGTCATCCAACCTCCGTTTTACCTTAAACACACTCCCATTCCTCTTCTGCTTCCTTTCTCTTTCTCCTAAACGAATTCCCCCTCCTTCCAGGTAAAAGTGCCGTCTTTTTGTAGAAGTCAGAGAACACGTGATTCTATGTATATGTTACTGTATTGTATATTGCGCAGCAGGAAGATGCTTGACAACGTTTTTTTTACCCAGCTTCCATTCATGCCAATAAAGATTTTTTGATTTGATTTGAGAGAGACAGAATGCAGGAAGAGAAGAGAGATCTTTGCTCGTCAGCTCTGACAAGGATCTGTAGACTCACTGGTCCATGTCGGACTGAAGTGTCATCTCCAGTTGCATGTCCAAGCATATCATTAAGAAGACATCTTTTGTTGCAGTCAGTCACGGCTGTCTTTTGAAAGTGAGTGTGGAGTTCTGGGTGTTTGCACACATCAGCTCTTTCTCTGCTCAGAGACCTCAAAAAAAAAAGAGAAAAAGAAAAAAAGGAAGAAATTTTAAGACAAGAGCGTAAACACGCTGGTAGACACTGTGGCCTCATTTCCATTCTGAATGCCTGCAAAAACTCATGCTACTACAAGGGTGACAGGCGTGTTTGTGTTATGAATCTGTTTTAATGCCAAAGGTTGCATCACATGCTGAACTGAGGCTCAGCAGCCGCTCTGTGTAACTGCCTGACACACTGTGTGAATTTTTTCCCCCTCTTTAATACCAAAATCAGAGCGCTTTCTGATGTAACTGCTGAATCACAGCCAATGGGAAAAGATATCCCGGCATAAGACAGACAAACCCAGGTAGATATTATAGATCATCCTGTTCTCTGAGTCCCTGTGCTAGGCCACAGCACCACCTGTTGGTCATGATCAGCTTGGGGAAAAAATCAGATACTCTATTTTCTTAACTTTTAGGAAACTTTAGCCAGTAGACATCAGGCTCTTTTTGTCATATTGGTTAAATGTGCACAGCAGCACATTGCAGATGGAGTTCATGCATGTTTTTGAAAGTTTGATCTTTTCTAATATCTGTTTTTGTTTTGTTTTTATTTGCCTTGAATGCTTTCTGGACTAGTTTATCCCCTGTCTTTAAGTTATTTCCAATTTCTGCAGTGTCCTGTGCACAGAATATGATCTTTTGTGTATATTTGTGTATTGCATATTGCATTAAAAGTGCGCCTGCAAAATAAAGCAGCTGTGCTCTGTGCCGCCGCAACCCGGAATTGGATTAGAGGATGAAAAATGGATGGAAAAAATGACCAAACTTGGAACAACTTTCTGATGCAGTTTTAAGGGTTTGCAAATATACAAAGGTTATACACTGCTCTTCTTTTTGACTTTTTTATTCTTAAAAACTTGCACTGGAACCTACAGCTAGGCCTTTTTTTCCAGTTTTTCTCATTTTTGTCTTTCTTTAGCAGTGTGTCAGGCATCTGGTTGCTTTTCGTAGAATAAAGAAAAAAGTTGACAAGAAGAAACGATTGATTTATATTTTCTCGTCCACATTGCAGCATTGTTGTAACTGTATCCGAACTTGGGCTCTAACCTGGTACCTGGTACTTTTTATCTGGTACTCCTGTTTTTGTTTTGTTTTTAACTTACACTGAACTGAATCTAATATTCTTGATTGTCTCCTTCATTTCCCGCTCTCTCCCTGCCCTTCCTTCCCTCTCTTCATTTACTCCATTAGATTCAACAAAATACAGAACACCAAGAACACAATGAAGAAGGACGGCATCAGCTCTCTGACCTACAGACTGGTTCAAGTCAAGAAGTATCCTCTGTACACGAACATCTCCGTGGAGATCGGCAAGCCACCACCTCGGCCCATTAAGGGCTAGAAGAAATGAAAGAGAGAAAGTGGACGATGTGGGGGAGGATGCAACTGGCCTAGTGAGAGGAAGATGTGAAAGAAGAGAACTTAAAGGATGGAAAGAAAACTGAGAGTGTCTCACAGGCTTCTGAAAGAATATGAAATTGAAAATAAGAGAGCAAAACTTGTCACAAGCACATCATAGTGTCTCTTTCTGCCTCGTTTCCACTCTATTCAGCTTGATATTTCTCTCTTTTAGGACTCAGGCTCTTTCCACCAACAACTTCTTGAAGCAGACAGTGGGTGCTATCACACCTGTAACAATCAATGACTGCAGAATGAATAACTTGTGGACCAAAGGTGGATTATCAGTGGCGTCAAACTTAAGTTTTCCTATCAAACTGGAGGAACTGATGGCGTGTTGACAGCGAGCATTGACAGGAACTGCTGGTGTGTCACGTAACACTTTCTTAAATGTTGACGATGGATTTCTCGTAACGTCTTAAAACTGTCTCCATGAGAAAACACACAGACTGTTTTCATGCATACTTTGAAAATGCAAGAAAGAACTAACTTTGTGTGCATTAACAGCCCCTGGAGTCAAGCTGTAACATTACCACAACGTACTGACATGCAGTGATGAACTGTGTTACTGTGTCTAACGGCTTGCATATCAGAGACATCAGCGTCTCTTGCCATGTGATGCTAACAGACAATTTGCTTTGGACATTTTCGTCAGGGAGTCACTTGTTTGGATCTAATTACTCAATCAAACCCTCTGCTATCAATTAATGAATGTGTATTGTGCCTGCATCTACAGCAGAAGACTCAAATGAGTGCTGGTGACACATGAACACGCTGATGAAACACATTTGTCAGCCGCTACAGACGACCGGGAACTCTCTTTTTGTTCTCTGTTTTTATACATATATATGAAGTTAAACTCTGGAAGCAGAAGCTGACTTGTTGAGAGTTTTTCAACAACAGTAAATGAACTGAAAGGATGAAAGGGTTTCTCCTGTATGCAGTGTACTGAAACTATCTTGGGAGAGCATTTGAAATCAAATGGAGGAACTGAAGACAGCAGGTCTGATACATGCTGACAGCTCAGTTATGATTTTGACCCCCTGCAGCACATAAGGAGATTATACTTCTGGAAACTTCTTTTTTTTCAGTTTATTTTGCTAATATGCACTTTAAAGTCAACATTGAGCTAATACTCCTTTAAAAGATATTGGAAATTTACCATATTTTCTGCACATACAGTATTCCCCTAAGCTCCAGACATCCACTGGTGTTGGTTTTCTTTTAGCTAATGTCACTGTTAACGCTAAATTTGGTTGAAAAGTCAGGGGGTGAAATTTGTTTTGTTTGGATGTCTTAAAAGTTTTAAATTTGGTCCAAATAGGCTAATATTACTGGGCAACCTGTACAGATAGGTCCAAAATTTGTTGGGCAAAGACACAGATTTTGTCATTTGTATGCCACCACAGTGGATTTTAAATCACCCAATCCAGATCTGATTGAATTGCAGAGGTTTTGCATTAACCATTTAGGAAATTCAGCCACTTTTATATGCCGTCCCCAATTTTTCAAAGGCTCAAAGTTATTTGGACAATTGGCTGAAAGGCAGTTTCATGGCCAGGTGAGGTCTGTTATCTTGTTTTTTCACAACAAGTGAACCAGACATAATATCTCAAGTTACAGCTCTTCAAAGTAATTTCAAATATGACGCCAAGAGAGATGTAAGTGCAAGTGAGGGAGGCCATTATTAGGTGGAAAAACTGAGATAAACCTATCAGTGACACAGCAAAAACCTTTTCCAAATCAAAAGTCTGGATCATTCTTAAAAACAATGGATGCACTGACCAGCGCAGCAACACCAAAAGGCCTGAAAGAAAAAGAAGACAGCTAAAGTGAATGATAACACAGATGTTGAGAAAAACAACTTCTTGTCTAATGAAATCAAGAATGAACTCAAGGAGGTAATGGTATCATTGTCAAAGTCCACAATCATGAGACACCTTCATGAATGGAAATACAGACGTCTTATAACAAGGTCTAAAACCCCTAATTACACAAGTGAATTGTGAAGTGTACACACTATGCTCTCTGCTCAGATTCAACCAGAGTCCAAATGGATAATGACCCAAAGCAATCTGAGAAAGCAACCCAAGAGTTTTTCCTTTAGAGGCAAAGGAATTAGAGATTCTTCAATGACGAAGTCAGTGACCTTATTTCAGCTCAACAGAGCTTTTCAGTTATTAAATACAAAAACAGAAAGCCCCACAAACAAGCAGCAGTGGAAGGTGGTTTTAGTAAAAGCCGAGCCATCTCAAGGGAGGAAACACAGCATTTGCTGATGTCCTTGGGTTCTCGACTCCAAGCAGTTATTGACTGCAAAGGAGTTTCATGAAAGTATTAAAAAAAAATCTTTAAAATTACACTGGTTTGGTCAATAGTTTTTTAAAAAAAAAAAAAAACCCATTAATTCAAACTTTTTGTTAAACCCCTTGAATTGGAATTTGAAGCTGAAAGTCTGCACTTCAGCCACCTATTGATTAAAACCCACTGCACTGTACACATAATTGTAAAAAATTGTCTTTGTCCAACAAATTATGGACTGAACTTCAAGTGTGTATACACATGTAAATGATGTTTTTATTCTCATTGTGTGTTGCATAGTGATGGTATTTGTGTACACCTCTGGAGAGGCTAAACACATTGTTCCAGCATGCTAGAGCAGCACAGTAGGAGCAGGATGAGCGCCGCAGCCTCATAACGAGAAGGTTCCATGTTTGAATCTACAAAACAACAATCGACAAAAAAGGGACATCAATCCATTGATCTGTTCATCAATGGATTGATGTCATCCTGCTGTTCATCCTTTA
This sequence comes from Neolamprologus brichardi, assembly GCF_056152115.1. Classification (NCBI taxonomy): domain Eukaryota; kingdom Metazoa; phylum Chordata; class Actinopteri; order Cichliformes; family Cichlidae; genus Neolamprologus; species Neolamprologus brichardi. The sequence continues at coordinate 17,532,721 of NC_142121.1, read as the reverse complement.
CTTTTTAACCAAATCTTGATGTCGGTCAGACATCTGGCAAAATTGTCTCCCGCCATCATCCCGCCGTCTTTTGAACAAGTTTCTGCTCGGTGGGATGTCGAAGAAATGAGCTGTCAGTTATGTTTTATGAGAAAAAAGCAGCGTGAATACAAAAGCTGACTCTTGTAAGATTTACAAGTGGCTCCACGGGCAGGACAAGATGAAATAATTCTCAAGGTCTCTTTTAAGCCTACAATCTAACTTGGTAGTCTTTTTTTTTTTAAGTGTCACAATTCATTAATAGTCCGTTGATACTATAATATTAATATGCCGTTTTATCTCTCTGCTATCTCTCCTGTCAATCGTTTAGCAGGAGACGATCATATCCGGACGGAGGAAATTATAAGGTGCTGCTCTTTGGCTGGCGGAAATTGTTAATTTTAGGGCAGTAATGAGAAGTTACAGTTTGAGCAGTATGACTGACGTCCCTATTGCTGCTTCAGATTTTATCAGCATCAGCTGTCAAGCCTACATGCTAAACGGTTTTATCACGCATTCAGATTTCACAAACAATGGGCTAAATTAATCCTTTTTTTATTTAAAGTTCTGGAACTTTTTGTCTCATATTTACTTCTGTCATTTCTTCCATCACCGCATTGAAGTCTTTGACTGTTTTGTACTTTGATGCTTTGTTTTTCTTCTTCCTCTGTTTTCTTTTTCCTGGTCTGTACTGTCAGTGTTGTTATTGTTGACGCCTAAACGCCAAACTGATGCCTTTAGAAGTGATGTGTGCTAAGGGGAAGGGAAGGTTATCTTGAATTCTTTCTTTTGGGCAAACGCGATAGAAATGTGTGTTTTGAGATTGAAAATATTTAAATGTTTGTTTCGGTGCAAAAAGAAAAAAAAGCATTTGCAGTATGTTTTCATGAAAGTGGCAGGGGGTTTGCATAAAGTCTTGCAACTGCAATTTGAACCACAGAGAACAATTTGGGGCTTTTATTTTGGTGAAAATCGAGCACCGTTGGCCTCCTCTTTGGTTAGCCTTGAGGCAAAACTGTTCCCATCTGTTTGGCTCTCTGTTATCTTTGCCTCAAGTTTATTGGAAGGTATCAACGCTCTTTTCTGCACACACACACACCCGAGCACACACGTTCATTCAAACGGTCCACCCCCCCCTTGCTCTTTTTCTTTTTGCATCATCTCCCTTTTCAATGCCTCTTCTTTTGTACTCTGCCAGTTTAGGTTGTTTGTGGCAATGGGACACTGTTGTGCTTTGTGATGGACCCACTTCAGGCGCAGCCGTGCCTCACAAGGGTGCTTCAACTTTCAATAGATATTGACAGGGCCTTTCTTTGAGTCTGTGAAGTCCCGGCCACTTACTGTATCTCCATTTTCTTCTTTCTCGGCACACATCCCCATCCTTGTGTCTCCCTTCTTTTCATGTCCTCTTTGCATGTCGTCATTTTATTTTTCACTTTTCTCTCTGTGCTTTGATCCTATTTTTTGTTTTTTAAGCAGTAGTCTCCTGGTGAGTTTTTGTGTTGTCAGACTGCACACAGGGGTCAACAACGATCCCTTCTCTAAAGTGTTTACAGCTCACGCAGTGCAATATTACAGATTCATTCACCTCTATATCATGTTCTTCTTTTAAGTCATTGTTGAGGGATGTGGGATGACATTTTAAGGACTAGTTTAATTTCTAATGCAGTCATAATTTTTTTTTTTAAAAATTTGTCTTATAAACCTGTTGTGTTATCTAAACATAATCAAAGATTAAAGGCAGATAAAATGATGGCATCACTATTTTCATCATTCTCGCCACATCAAAGGGACAGTGCAGCAATTTAATGTGCTTTGTAAAGTTGTGGCCACTCAGGCCAACATATCCCAGCCGTGCAGTTAGCTTTAAAATAGAAGTTTAAAAATCTTTCATAGAGTTGGTAAGTGCAATTGGACATTTTGGGCAGTCAAGAAAAAAACCCTTTTAAAAAGAATTCAAATTACTTCCCTGTTTACCAAAAGATTAATGAAGAATTTGACTCATATTCGCTGGGTTCATTTTGCATGGACTTAAAATGTTGTTGCATGCTCTGCCCTTAACTGTGGATCAAGTCACTTTGAACTAGAGTTCAAAACACAGTTCCAGCTGCCTTCTCCTCGATGGCAAAGGCAGCGGGAATTCATGGGCACTGTGGTATTTCAAGCCACACCTAAACAAATAGACTGAACTGTAAAATTTGTGGAGTGTCCCTTTAAATGTAAGATTAATCCTTCTGGGAAGCCTTTATGAGATGAGAAGTTGACAGAAAGTTGAAAAAAGGTATAATTTAAAGCAGGAGAGGGATGGGTGCAGTGCAGTGTGTATAAAATGTGGGTTAAAGATGTAAAAATCAGCAGAAGAAACTTTAGCATAAGTAGTATTTGAAAGAACCACGAGGAGTGCTTGATGTTTCTTGTTGGACTTTTTGACTTTTGAAGCTGTTCCAGCTGTCAGGTAAACCTGGTGGTTCAAAGCGCTTTTTTTCTGATACTTTTTTTCTTCATCTGCTGCCGACGGCAGACGGGACTTTCAGGCCTGTGGGTGTTTTTAAAGATTTCCTGTACCTGTATGTTTTTTTTTTTTCTTTTTGTACATTGAATGTTGAAAATGTTATATCTTATATAGAATGCATTAAATCATATCAAACCTACTTTTTCTATACAATCAATAAATCTGCAGTCAAAAAGATACTGTGATGATGGTGTGTTTCATGTTTCTTTGAATATTTCCTCTTGATCTCAAACAGCCCAGTTGAACTTCTGCAGACTTTTTTTCCTCTTTTCTCTCCTGAGTGCTTCTTCTTCACCTTTCGTAGGTTTTTACACCATTCTGCATTTATTCATTAGTTGTTCTCAGGCTCTATTCCTATACTCTGTTTGACCTGTCTTCCTCCACTCAGCCCCAAACAGTCATGGAAAATGACTGCACCTCCCTGAGCTTTGCACTGCTGGAGGTTTCCTTCTGCTCATAGTAATATAAATAAAACTGAATTGAATTCTGTCCTCTAGTTAAGTCGACAACACGAAAGCCTTTTCGTCCTCTTGTTGTTTTAGTTTACTGATTCTTTACCATTGTTTTTTTTTCCCCCAGGAAGCTGCTTGTTTCCCATTGTCAGCAGAAAAGCTCTGCAGGGGCATCGGGCAGGTGTCCTCACAGACAGAAGCACAGTAAATGAGTCACTCAGAGTAAAAAGAAGCAATTCAAAACAGACAAGTTTAATGGGCATGAAAAAGGAGTTTTAATTTGAAGAATTTTTGCACATTTTCTCTGCACACCTGTATGGATTATCAAAAAAGGTATGCAGCATCACATGACATCAGTTCCCTTCATATCAGCCAGTAAATTGAAAGCTGCACTTGTCGGAATTCTTTCATATTTTGTGAAATACAAACACAGCGTCTGCTTATTAATGATATTTAGCTACAATGGATCAATGGCACTGATGCAGGCAGCAGCAGCCCGAGATTTAAATTTTTCGAGTTTTAAACTTGAAATCACTTTTGGTTTTTTCTATGAAATGTCCCTCATGATCAAAGTGAGAAATGATGACAAATTACAGAAGGTAGACCTGCTGCCTATCAATGTTTCTGTTTAAAAAAAAAGACAATATACTTCATGCTACATTTCATTCTGAAAACAGTAAATCATAATTTTCCACTTGGAGAGTGTAAATAATGTAGAAGGTTGTTTGTATAAAAGCTACACTTTTCTTGTGAAAAATGAACAAAGCTGCGAGTTACACATTGTTTTTTTTTTCTGCTCTACAGTGTACATGTACAAATCACATTCTCCTAAATGAACCCCTGCTTTCAAATATTACCCTTGTCTACAACTACTGTACAGTCATATGTCAGGCCATACTCTCATACATTATATTTCAATTAGCATGGAAATTGAACTACAATATTTATAGAACAGACACAAAGTTGTTTATTGCTCCGTTCTGCTGTTTCCTAGTCTAAATTGCATCACAGTGATGCATGCATTTTACTGCTGCATCAGCTGGTGACAGGTCAATTATCATTTCTTGTCATCCAATAATTACATTGGCTTTGTTCTGATGCTTGAAATACCTCCTTGGCCCACTCATCTCTCTCTCTCTCAGAAAAACACCAATCATGATAGGAAGGCCACTACTCAAGGGTAGTTTAATTTACTTGTTCCTGTTAGATTTGTTTCTTTAAAGATTCTTCTGTAGTAGTGCAGGTATTGGGAACAAGTGTTGGAGTGTTTGTTGTCCATTTAAAACAACATTACTGGAACCTAATTTTGTGTTTTTGCGTTCTTATAATTCTCAGCTAGTGTCCTGTCAGTGACAGCTTTAGTGTTGTTTGTTACACTGAAATGTTGGATTAGATATCCTTGTCCTGTTGCCTAAGGTACAATGCTGTGCAAAAGTCTTGAGCCACATGTCATTCTTTATATTTTGTTTCAAAGTAGGCAGGCTTTATTGTAATTTTTCAAATTAGTCTGAGCAATAGTTCTCCAAACTTTGAGAGGTTTTTCAATTGTTTTTCTTTGGACCATTTTGGACTGTCTTTGCTGTTTTGATTATTTTTGAAGGGCGGTCTTTTATAAAAAAAAAAAAAAAAAAAGTACCTAACTCAAGAGATGAACCAGTGTAAGAGAGATTAGATAAGAGACGATTTAGCAAATTTAAAATCATATGTTTAGGCACATGATACAAAAAATGTCAAAGTTAACACAATCTGAGAGACACAAAATAGTATTTTTGCACCAACAAGGAGCGAAGGTCCGAAAGAACTTCTAGCAGAAAACTTGTCATATTTTGACATTGTGTGCAGTGTGAACTTAAGGAATTTGAGGAACTGGACAAGTGGAGGAAAAGTGGCAGTCCCAAACAAAAATCTGCAGCATATAAACAGCATCTTAAAGTCCAGCAAAGACCTGACACAGGACAATGAGAGTTGTATGTGGCCTTTCAGCTGATCCATCTATTATTCACTCCTTGACAGATACCCTTCCACTGCATAGTACAAACTCTGTTTTGCCTTTTCTTATGTATTTCCATGTGTGTTTGCACAAGTTTAAATAAATCTATGCAGCTATTTCCCATTTTTCTAGCAAAAAAAAAGGAAAAAGAAAGGACCGGTGGCTTAAGACATTTGCACAGTACTGTACAGTACATTAACGTACTGCTTCTTTAAACATGTATTTTAAGAAATGTAGACCTCTGACAGTCTACCTACTGACAGAGAATCAGTTTTGCTGGGTGGGCGGCTGGTGAGGTTTACAGTTTCTGAGGCGGGAACAGGTGGCGAGGCGGTTTCCCTCCCAGTAACCAGCATCTTGGCCGTCGTGACAACGACACTTGGTGCAGGAGTCAACCCAGATGGGCTCTCCTGCAGGAATCACTTTACTGCGTGATCCATCAACATAGCAGTTAGGACCTTTGGGGAGAGGAGAAGAAGAGGTAATTGGAACTTAACAGATACTACACATAATCAGTCAAATGGATGGCATTGTGTAACTACACTCATCCCTAGTTTAAAACAATTTTCAAAAACAAAACAAGACCACACTAAAGTGGGTCTAAATTACAACATTTGAAAACGATGCTCATATTATAAAAAAAGATAAATGTCTTATAAATGTTCTTTCTGTGATGCTGTCTGTGAGTGTTTTTTTGTTTTTTTTAAACTTTCTACCCTTATTAAACTGTGTTTTTAACATACCCTCCTTGCATTCAGGGCAGCACTTCCCAGGCTGATAGACAGGGTTGACACATGGTGGAGGCGCACAATCTGCCACAAGACAGCGGGCAATGCCATCACTGTCACAAGTGCACTGCTCACATTCTGATGGCTGGAAAACACACACACACTGAGACCCAGCAGGGATCATTTCCTAATCTCGTGATGTAAATGCGGGTTACTCACTGCTAGCAAGCACACGAATTATGTATAATGGTATCCTTTTTAAAGCGTGTACTAATCCTCGTACCAACTCAAAAGGGGGCGCCATTTACCTCCAATTTATTACTGCATAATCATTACATACAAACGGATATGTGGTTTAGGCTTTAGTATTCATCAAAGCTCATCCTCATTTGGTTCTGACACATGCATTCAGAGACAACGATTGGGAACAATGGTTGCACAAGTGGGCGGCATGAAACAGACCAGAAGACCCAAAGTTTAAACACCAACTGGTGCTCCCCTGTGTTACTAGAATATCTCTATGATATTCAGATTATTTAGATAATAATTACATTTTAGAACTTCTATTAAGTGTTGTTATTATTAGTGTTCAAGTCATTCTTTCGAATAATGTATTCTTATAATGTTCTTGTACACTGTTATTGTTGTGATGCATTTACAGTACAGTACAGTTACTACAGCTTTGACGTCGAAAAGATTTACTTAAATAATACTATTGACATAAGCGCACTAAGGTGCTTCATTTTAGGATGACGATGCTGACATTTTCACTTGTAGGCCATTTTCTAAATAGTTGCAGCTACTTTGAGCACTATTCTTACAAAACTAAACTATTATTGATGGACGTCTCAACCAATGCACACCTGTAACCCTCTTACATTTTCTTCATAGCCTGATGATTTACAAACGTCTATCAAAGTAAATATAGAAAAAGTGTAAAAAAAAAAATGGTGGAAATTTTTAGGCCTAAAAAGACAAGTTTTTAGACCTTTCCAATAGGTTATGTTTATTTATGTGGCACTGACTTACCTGGAAGTTCTGTCCTAGCTCGTACACCACCCCTCGATACTCGCACCCAATTTTTTCACACCTGGGGCAGCAGTCGGTGGGGTAGTGGCTAACGTGGATACATGCAGTTGGGAGAGAGGTGCATTCAGTGCGGGCACACACGGAGCCCTCAGCGGTGCACTCACATTGAGTGCAGTGATCAGAGTCCAGGAAATACCATTCTCCCATGTAGTATATGCTGCCATTGGCCTCGCAGGTGCTCTCCTGCTGTCCAGCGACCGAAAAGCCGAAACAAGCCTGCGCGCAAAGTACGAGTGCCAGAAGGACGGTGCGTATCCCGCGCGCTAAGGAAAGGCGCTCTCTCACAAGCTTTTCCATAATCTAGCTGATTAATCCAAATGAGTAAAAGTTCGTTAGTGAACTTGCACCGTAGTCCTACTTGGGTTTAGTAGAGCGATCAGCCAAGATTTGAAAAAAACAAACAAAACCTTTTCTTCGTTAGATTGTTAAAAACAAACCCCCCAAATCCTGAACCTCTCCACAGCGGTCTGCCGGGTCTGCGCACACTTTTGCAAGGCAAGGAGTCCGGAAGGGAGTGGAGGCTGGGAGCATAAGGGGGAAAGTTTCACTGCTCTCATCAGAGTACATGCTTGCCCTTAACGTTACTAAGCTGAAACCTGTCCCTCCCTAGTTTAACACGCACGACTTCAGCCTCCTACAAGAGTTCTTCGTGGCCTTGTGTGATACTTGAAGCCTACTGCGCCTTTAAATTTTAATGTGCTTTATCTATTTAGTCTTGTATTTATTTTTATTTTACAATAGACCAAGTTTACCTGGATTTAATGTCTTACATTTCGTCATCCCACCATGTATTTTGTTCAGTGCTTTATTTTAAATAAAATCAACTCTTAAGCCAATTTTAAATAAAACGAATTAAAGGATTTGGCATTTTTTTTGTAGCTGAAAGATAAACTTCTAGACCACTCGAACAGGTTGCTTGTTTGAGTGCAGTCTCAGTGTTAACGGTTCAGACAAATCTCGCGATATCTCTCCCTAGCAACTCAATTGTTATCCTTAGATACCATAGTCTCGCAAGCTCAAAGCGCACCAAACATCGAAAAGGTGAGCCTCTCTTCCTCTTTGGCTACAGTGTTTTTTAAAACACATTTGGTAAGTAGGTTTCACACAGCGTGTTTTGTATCGTTTAGTGTTAAAATGTGTGTGAAACTTACATTACACTGGTTTAAACGAGCTCCTTCTTTCTGCTCCTGTCAAGTCATTTTCAGTTGTGCGGCTAAAGTTTATTAAGTCAGCGGGCCCGTTTGGTTTGAAACATGGCAGCACCATTTGCCGGGAAAGAAAATACTATGTAGTACTGCTGACGTTAATTACATAACGATAATATTTTTATTTTATTTTGGTGTTATTTATGAAAATGAAAACAACAAGCAACAAAAGACTGCAAATATTTGGCCAGAAAGGTATAGCCTGAAGTTTTAGCTTATTACCCAGTTTGATTCTTCTACTCCATTCCCCTCCTACTTATAAACTACAAGAAATTACTTAAATAGAAGCTTCTAACAAAGTGAAGTAGGCAAAAAGAGCGCAAAAAGCAGCACATCATGTCACGATCTAAAGCAGGGGTGTCCAACTCCAGTCCTCAAGAAACAGCTGAGAAACAAAGTCATTGACATCTATCAGCCTGGAACGGGTTACAAAGGAATTTCTAAGGCTTTGGGATTCACGGTGAGAGCATTATTCACAAATGAAGAAAACAATGATAAACCTTCCCAGAAGTGGCCCGTCTACCAAAATTACTCAAAAATGCTGCTGATGTCTCATCTCACATTTGCAACAAAAACAAAAACCCATCTTGATGATTCCCAAGTGTTTGTGTAAAATGTTACGTGGACAGACGAGCCTTTTGGAAGGTTTGAGTCCTGTTACATCTGGCGTAAAACTAACACAGCATTTCATAAAAAGAGCGTCATACCAACAGTCAGACATGATGGTGGTAGTATCATGTCTGCAGCTGCTTTGCTGCTTCAGGAGCTGGACGACTTGCTATAAATGATGGAACCATGAATTCTGCGTTCTACCAGAAAGTCCTTTAGGAGAATGTTGACCATCAGTTTGTTATGCAGCAGGACAAAGTGTTGTAGTCAATACCTGGACTGTATATATGTATAAATTTATTATATACATTGGTTACCTGGAACATTTAAATATTACAAATATGGGGGGTATAAAAGAAATCAGGAAGGGGGCAAATACCTTTTCACACCAGTGTATGTTGTTATGTTCCACAATAATTTGTATTCGTTACTCTTAGATTGCCATTCACATGCAGTCACCTGATGAAAGCCAGGTCTGGGGCCCTGGCCAGTCCCTATGGGCCCTGATCACTGAACATGTTTCTGAGTCAGAGCTGCCAAAGATCTACACCGCACTGGGCCATTCCTTGGTAGATGTGTACACGGACATGCACACTGAGGTGAGAGAAGTTTTATAACTCCAGTGTTTGATGTCTTCTGTCTGCATACAGTACCACAACACCTGGTTTGTAAGTTGGAAGGTCCCTCTTCACAGTCAGCAGATTGTTTCATCATTCATATGGTTTTATTTCTTTGAGGAATTCACGCTGGGTCTGTTTCTAGCAGGATCTAACAAAAGTACTACCACAACTTCTGCAAGAATTTCCTTTTGGGCAGAAGCAAATCAAAAAATTGCTCAGCTAAGCATTCCTAGCCAAACAATTTAAGGACTCTGGTTTAAGGCTGTGTAAGTAGGTTAGTTTTGCTGCATATATTCATTACTTACAATTCCCAGACTCCATAATAAAAGTGAAATGTGGGTTAGCTGGCACGGCGCCACAATGAGATCCAAATGTGAGCCAGACAGACTTCAATATTTATTCCAGAGCAGCTAAACTCTCAGACCTACAGGGACTTGAAATGGCTCACAACTCATTAAACAAGCACATTTAAAATCAAGACTGAGGTGAAAATGTTCATTAAAAGAGGAAAGGTTTTGAGAAGATTCAAAGTGAAACATGTCAGGGAAGAAACTGTGACTTCCTGATACTCATTAATAAAAAACTGTGAAGAACTGAGAAATGTAATTATATATTCATTCAAATTGAAATATCTTATTCCAGCTTTCATACTGTGGCTTGATGTGATACAACCACTGAACCAAAGCTGTGGTAAAACATATTTCTATTGTCTGTCCTTTTTTCTTTCTCAAATAATGAATTCTTAAAAAACACTTTTTTTTCTAATAAGTGCATCTGGCTCTGTGGACATTTTTGCCTCAGACATGTAGACCCCTGATTAGAGACAGCAGTGCACTCCGTGAGATGGATAAAACCTGTGTCAAATCAACTCGTGGAGCCATCCACTGTGGCGACGCTTGGGAAATAAGGGATCAGTCAAATGTACCTTCCAAAAAAAAAGTGCAAAGTCAGGGCATCATATGTCTTCTTTTTCCCTAAAAAGCAACCAAACACCTCAATAAAGAAAATATAAAGAAAAATAAAGAACTGTAAAAAATAATTTCTAATGAATCTATGATCAGCTGACTAAAGAAATAAGTGAAAGCTGAAACACTCAAATGACAGGCCTCAGACAGACAGTCGTGCTTCTGCACTTAAGATCAAGTTTGTAGGCTTTCTTTTCACCACCTTCTGAGGAACAGAAATTTCTCGTGCTTGGCTGTTTATTGTCTGGACTTTTCCAGTTTCTGAGGTGTAACTGAGCAAGACAGTGAAGCCAAACACCTTGCAGTGGCAGCATTTGGTGTGTGTTAATGAATGAATGAGAAACACTGCACATGCTTTGTAGAGCCTCTGAGGTTAAAAGCCACTACTAAATGCAGACCATTCACTCTTTACCAGCTTCTTTCTTCTGCTTGTTTAGTACTAAAATCTTTCCATGTGTTGGTCAGCCCTCCTTCCCATGCCGTGCCCCAATGGTTCAGTCACTGCTCACACAAAAAAAAGAAAAGGAAACCACCTGGATGTGGTTTAACTCGGTCTGCCATGTAGATTCTTACCACATATAATATTTGTAGCAGTTTCTATGTGAAATCCACACGACAACTGTACGGCATGCAGGTACTCCTTCTCACTACTGCAAAATAATTCAGCATATGCACAACCCCACACACACTATATACACACAGAAAGAAGCTCAGTAAGCTGAGTCACTCAGGGGGTCGGTATAACAGGGTTAAAGAGGCTAATCCTCAACTGTTGATAAGACTGTTAGCTACATATAATTTGACTCGACTGTGTGTATGTGTGCGTCAGCTTTGATTGTGCGCCTGTACCCTTGCACGTGTATGTGTGTGTGACTTTGAGTATTGCTCTGATATTTCTTCATCTACAGTTCAGTGTGTCTGACTCTAAAGCCTCCAGGTGGAATAACAGACTTGAGGCTAAAAGCTCTGAGAATTTTTCAAGAAAAATAGAGCAGAGAGGGCCTTATCTGACTGTCACACAAGTGCATTCAGGTTTTGATTCAGTCTTTACATTTACTTTAAGATGGATCACTTTCATTTTTCTCTCCACGGCTCTCTGTATGTCTTTTCTTTCTCTTTTCTGTCTATGTTTCTCTTGCAGCCACATAATGCCTTCCATTCCTCAGTGAGCCACTGTGAAAAGTAATAGCAGATCTGCAGGTGTCTCCATTCCTCAGCGCTGCCATTCCTCCCTCCATCAAGGCCCTCATTGTCTAAGGCGGCAGGATCAGAGAAAATATTAGACTCTCCCTATAAGGCCCGATCTCTCCCTGAACTCTCACTTTCACTCTGTTTTTCTCTCTTTAAGCTGAATGAAATCCATCCCCAAAGTTAAATATTTTCAAAAACCCAATTTAAGTAGTTCAGCAAAACTGAAACGTTTCACCGGTGTTTCCTTGAAATAGCATTTGGATGAGATTGGCTTACTGTTGAGGAAAAAGGGAAAAACATCCAGGGACAACTCATTAGCCAGTGAGCCATGAATCCTTTAATATAAACACCTCAACACCTAAAGGCACATGGCGGAACCTAGTGTGTTTGTATGTGTTCACCATGATAGGGTGTAAATGCTGGCGTTACGAGAGGATGTGCACACACACACACATACACATGCAAAAACCAGAAGTGCTATGTTTAATATCCTTCTTTTGAAGTAAAGTCTTTGCAACATGACAGAAATGATTGGCAAGCAACAGGTGTCAAGGTGCTAATGGGATCCAGACTTCACTGAGGCACGAGCATTCACACGCGCTACAAAGAATAAAAAGGTTCTTGGCCTCAAAATGAACAGAGGTGTTTGTCTAATTTTCAGCCCAAGACATATAGTAGCCAGTGTGGTGTGAAAGCATGCTAACGGTGTATGTCGTTTTCAGATTTATATCGATTTCTTTTTTTCTCCTTTGTCCCTGTGGATGTAGAAGTTGTATTTCTTCCTGTTCCAAGAAGACTGTCAACTGTGCACAACAGTTTACAGTAAACAAGCTCTTCTTGCATCAGTGACAGCCAAGAAAATGTCTGCTCCTTGTAGTATTTAGTATTTGCACTGTCAGTGGAAATATTTATCTGTCCCTCAGTTTAGCAGATTCTTTTTTCAGTGTAGAACTTCTGAGTCACTGTAAGGGAAACTACTTGTATCCTTACATTGAGTAAATACTAGTAGATTACCTTTAAAGTAACTAGCAGGATATTTTTTGTATTTGTTAACCACTGCTTTCAATCTTAATAGTTCTATGAATACAAACGCTTTGCTGTCATTTTCATATGAATCAGTATAGAATTATGGGTTACTCTTCTCACAGTTTATCTTTTTCACACATTGTTTTCATATTGCTGACCTGAAATAACTGTTATTGTTAAAATAATTGCCTTCCAATCATCTTTAGGCAGGAAGCTTGCCAACAAAGTCAGTATCTGGAGCATACTCCATGTGGACTCAACTAATAACCAGCCCATTTACAAATCTGTGGATAAATTGTGTGTATGAATATTTCATGCTTAAATATGATTTATCAGTATTATCCTACCTGAATTTGACCTAAGAACAAATTAAGGTAATTTAAACACAAGTCTTTAAAATTACTACTACCACTACAACTACTACTAATAATAATAACAATAATAATAATAATAATAATTACAATAGCTTTCATTAAAAATGAGGATTTTTCACTTGGATTTTTTTCCCTCCACATGTTTTTTTTTTTTTTTTTTTGGTGGTCTTTTTCATTTCAACTTTCATGTCCAACCTTTTTTGAATTCTGCCACTTGTGAGCCTCTGTTATTTCAGTTTTCTCTTGCTTTCCAGCCTATTAGCTATTGACATAGTATTGGCATACTATGCAGGCTTCTGTCTTACATCATTGCCATCACTTTCTCTGCTTCACCTCTAGGCGGGCGTGGGTGTGTTGCAGTATGCAGATTGTAACCAGATTGCACAAACCTGTTGTTTCAAAATGAAATTGATTTACTAACTTGTGCACAGTGGTAACAAAATAGGCCGATGGGCGTTTCATAATTCTCATGGTAATTTTCCCTGCACACTTGTATTTTGCACCAATTACATTTCCATGTAGATATGAGTAAATGTGGAACTTTTTAAACACTTGTCTCACTGTGGTACCTTTTGCAGGCAGAGATGTGGCACAAGATGTGGCAGGAGAACCAGCGAAGTGGAAAGCACGGCGGTGGGGCGGGGACCCCGCTCCCACATCTGCAGGGTGCCCCTCTAGTTGACCCCCCTGCTGTGAAAGAGCTTTTGAGAGCTGAGGTCAAGATGTTACTACAGACTCTCGGAGAGAAAGCCAGCAGGGCAGGAAGGTAGGTGTAACATCTCACATACTCAGATCAACACTGCTGGACATGCTTAATGAACTAGTTATGTCGCTTTTATTTATCAGTCTCTGCTACAGCCTTGAAATGCACTTCAGAGTTTGGAGAATAACTTGATTTGTTATCTTGATAATATTACCATCTATCCACTCTAACTAGAGCCTGTCCCATCTATCATAGGGTGAGATGTGAGGGTACACCCTGGTCAGGTCACCAGTCTGTCCCAGGACTAAGTGACAATACACTGAACATTTTCTTAAGAAATTAAAACCTTTATTAGTTTTTTTTTATCCTGACTTTTTATGCCCATTTTATACATTTCTTTCTTTCCCCTGATCATTCATGTCTTTCCTTTATTCACCAGCCATTAGGTGGGCTGATCAGATGAGTTAAGACCATGGTCTCGCACGTTTTACGTCATTTCTCCCTCCTGACAAAAAGTACCATAAAATGCTATTTTGTGCTCCCATGTTGGTTACAAATGGCATGGGAAAGCAGAAGGACAAAGGCTTTTGGAGACGGGAACTGGTGTGGGAATTGAGGAACAATAGGACAATTATAGGAGCGAGACACAGTGATAGATGACTGCAAACACTAGACTCGCACTCAGTGCAAGCTCTGTCGAATTGCAGATATGTTTTACTTTAAATGGGAGCCAAATACTCATCTTCAAAATCTTGTGAAAAGTTAGTATAGAATTGCAACAACTTTGAAGGAAAAGAAAGGCTGATTGAGATCCAGTGAAGGGCTCTCAGGGAGACAGCTTTGAGGCTTAGTACTCTATATCTGCTTTTTATGTCATCAGGGAGTTATAAGCTTCTCAAGAAGTAGTACTAAAACTTCCTAATTCCTGTTTTTTCATCTTTTTTTAAAAAGTTTTACAGCTAATCGTACAATGCAGGTCAGAGATAAGCTTGTAACAACTGGCAATTTAATGACATGCATTAAAATACTCTGGAGAATGTCATAAAACCATTGGCAGAGCAATATTGGTAACCAGCACTGCCCTGCATTCTCACATTAAGACATAATGCCTTTGTGAGGAGGTGTGCGTGAGAGACTGAGACTATGTATGTTTAAGGTAGCAATTACCCCAGCAACTTGCAGTTTGCAGCCAGGAATGCTGCCGCATGACTTCTCTGGTTTTGCTGAGGCCTTTTAGGACATAAGATGGATTGCACTCCGCTTTGTGGCTTACCATTTATTGCCTGTCAATTTGTGCAGGCTGTTGTAGGCTGGAGGCAGCTTTTTATTTTGTGGGTTTCTGTGGACCTTTAAAAAGTCGTGAAAAGCCAATAATCAGAAATTTAGGCTTTAAATTGGACTTGATGAAAGGATTAAGAAGTTTAAGAAGTTTACTTTAAATAAGTGGTGTGGTAATTAAAAAAGAACCATAAAGACACCTGAAGAAAGACACCAGCAAAGGCCTGCCCTGTTTACAGTGTAAGTATCACCAAAGTCCAACCTGATTGCCACCCAGTCTGCACTGTTAGTGCAGACTGAGTGGCAATCAGGTTGTCCTTTTTTTTGTCTTTTTAAATATAGTTATTTGCGTTTGGGCTATTTGTGGGTATAAATTATGGGTTGATCTAATATTTTTTGTTTGTTTGTTTTTATTAATCATGTCTTTCAAATGGTAAAAATGCCATAAATACTGACATTTCCCAAACCCAAAGAAATAAATGTTAGAAAAGTCCTTATTTTGTGTGTTCAGTAGTTAAAATTGCACCATGGAAATGTTTTATCACCTCTTTGCTGTCGATGTGTAATTGGCACACAGTTGACATATACAAGAAGTTGAATAATTTGCAGGTATTTGATTAGGCGAATTAAACTCTGTGTAAAGTCTACGCTATATGGTCAAAGTACTGGGCCACCTACACATTTAACCTACAGGAGCTTTTATGACAACCAGTTGTTAATCCAAAGACATTAATATGGCTTTGGTCTCCCTGTTGCTGCTATAACATCTTCCACTCTTCTGAGAAGGTTTTCAATGAGATTTTGGAATGTCTGTTTTTGCTATTTATCCAGAAAAGTACTGTTCAACACAGCCTGGTTCAGTCTTGGTTCCAGTTCATCCTAAAGGTGCTTAGGATTGAGGTCAGGGCTCTGTGCAGGCCAATCAAGTTCTTCCACACAAAACGCATCCAACCATGGATGTTACTTTGTGCACTGGAGCATGCAGGGGCAGAAAATGGTCTTTCCCAAACTGTTAAAGCTGGAAGCATAGAATTGTCCAAGATGTCTGAAGCATTAAAAATTTCCTTTACTGGAACTAAGGGCCTCAGCACAGCTCCAGAAAAACAACCCAATTAAAGATGTATTAAACCCAGTCCTTCTCCATCAAACTTTACAGTCAAGCAGGTAAAGTTTTTTTTGGCATTACATGCTGCCTGATAGAAATGTGTGATTTCACCACTGCTCTCAAGCTCAGTGGCCGCATACTTCACACCACTCCATTTCAATGCTAACATTGTGCTTGGTAATGTAAAGCCTAGAAACCAATGCCATGAGGCTTCCAGCACACCGTTTGTGTGCTTCCAGCACATGTTAGATCCAGCACACTGTGCTGATGTTAGATCCAGAGGAGGTTCAGAGCTCTGCAGTTACAGAGTCAGCAGAGAGTTGGCGACTTTTACCCACTATGCACCTCAGCACTCAGCGACCCCGCTCTGCAACTTTACATGGTCATTCACTTCATGGGCGAGTTGCTGTGGCTCCTTAACGCTTCCACTTTGCTGTAATACCACTTACAGTTGATGGTGGAATATCTAGGAGGGAAGATATTTTACAAACTGACTAACTGTTGCAGCGGTGACATCCTATTACAGCACCATGCTCGAATTCATTCATCTATTAGTTGAGAAATATTTCAGTCTTGATCAAAGTTAACCAGCAGACCAGCACTGCCCTCCGCTGACTGGCTGTTTTTTTATTTTTTTTATTTAAGACTTCTTTCTCCACAGTCTCCTAGTGAATCTAGTTCGTGGATCAAAAAAATATATAAAATGTTACACTGGTGCGTGTTATGACAGCTCAGTTGACAGGGATTTATTTTGAAGCAATCTTAAAGGGATTTTTTTCTACAGATGGTAGCAAGGCCTGATGTTTAAGCTGACAATCCAATATCCATAAGGCTACAGGTCTGATGCCCAGAACAGCACAGTGTCTTATTAACGTGTCACTGAGCAAGACACAAACTGAAGCCTCGCTCACTTGCAAAACAAAAGTCACTCTTGTAAAGTGCTCTAGTTTGGATGTAAACTGGAGATTCAGACCGAGAAACGAAGCCTGTTGTTATTGGCTGGGAGGGAATAGTGCCAAAAAAAGGCATTCGTGCCACACAGACTGTGCCAGCGCAAATCACCTTTTCTCTTTGAAGTTGGCTTCTGTGTAGTTGTTGACCTTGATGCATGGTACTGTGTGTGTGATCCAGGTCTTTGATGGTTCAATTAGGCTAAGTCCCAAGTGCATATCGGCTGAATGGCTTTCAGGAATAAGCCTAACACACACTTCTCGCTGATACCACTTTCACTGTAGAGCTCGACAACCATCTGTTTAATTTAATATGCTCTGTTGGCGTTAAAATTGAGAATCCATACATCAAGGTGTGGACCTCTCATACAAAGTATTTGTACCTTTAAAAAGAAAAAAAAAAAGGTTTACTAGACATTTACCTGACACGACTGGTTTCAGCAATAGTTGTTGACGCAGTCGGTGCTGCATTTTTCTGTGTTTGAGTCGTTTGTATGAGGCTGTGGGGGTGGGTGTGTGCCTTGTAAAGCTGACTGATTTATCTTGTAGGCTTCCTCCTGTGTGGTCCTGATGTTCCTACCATTCAATCTCTTACACATACACAAACACACATAGATGCATATCGTTGCCAGATTCGCATAAAAACATGCATTTTCTATCGCACAGTGACTGTGAAATTAAGCAGAATGGACCAGACAGAGAGCCACCTCACCTGCAGCTGCCCCTGTGGTTTGGCTTTCTCCATGAGTGAAGAAGATTTAATGCTGCTGCTGTATAACTTTTCTGCTTTGAGATATACATGCTTTTTAAAGATAACATGTGGACATGTTTTAAAATTTTAATTCAATAAGAAGAGATCATTTGGAATAGCAGAACGTGATTTATTGATATACAGAATTCAGTAAAGCTGTTTGGCAATTAGATTTCAAAGACCCATCGTAGCAGAACAGCATCCCACCAGTGACAGGAAGTAGGGCAGGACCCCCTGGAGGGTGGTGATCGTGAAGATGAAGATGAAGGCTTGGATGGCGCCCTGAGTGACTCGGGTGCTGTGGAGATGGGGAAGAAGTGGGTTGCGTGAATGAAAGTCTGAAAGAGAGAATGACAGAAGAGCACTGAGGTTTAAATTAAACAGATTGGAAGCTGATTGGGTTGAAGCTGACAGGCAAGAAGATGATTGGACTAGAACAGTGATGTCAGCATTGAGTTTTGAGAGCGTGTGAAAGTGGGACTGATACAAAGAATAGACTGGCAGGCAAAAACCACCAGTGCAGATGAGTGCTTACAGATCTTTCTTACTGAACTTATGCTTATGCTTCATTATATTCTTAACACCAAACAGCACATTCTACCACAACTTTTCTCACTTTTCCAACCAGTATTACTGCAGTGTAGCTGTCATGCCGCTGAAATCATTAGCAGATCAAATGAAAAAGTGCAAAGCGCTTGGATACAGTTTCAGCCTCTTTTAGGCAATGCAAAGGATTAAAGCACTGTGGAAAACTGCAGAAAAGCAAAAGCTCAATCTGTGGCTCTTTTGTATTAGAGATGTTGAGGAGCTCCTGCATCGGTACAAACCTGAGACTCTAAACTACGCCCTCGGCCACCGAGACAGATGTTACACTAATTGCACCAACCCTGAAGATACTGACAGTGGAAGCAGGTTAGCAAGAGCCCAGGCTTGCTTTATTTACTGAGATTATGCAGAACTTGATAAAGTCTTGTAATCTTCTGTCTTCCATTCCAACCTGTCCCTCTTTAGGCCAGACTCCCGCTGTTCAGTCCAGTCCAGAGCTGAAGATGAGATCGAAGCAGTGAGAGGAAAGCTTAATGTCACCGAGATAGACCAAGTGGTTGATCGACTCAGGTGAGTTTGAGCCATGTTAAGGATTTTAAAAGCCTTAAAAACATTTTTGTTAAGTATTTGAATAAACTTTGAACTGGGTCATTTGTACCAAAGAGAATATTGTCATCTGAATGTACAGATCTGCACTACTTTCAGACTTTTATTTGTTAAGTTTTTAAATCCCTCAGCTTTTCTGTTTGTGGGTCATTTGAAGTGTTCACATGTGGTTGTTGTTTGAAGCTGCAGCCGTCTTATGTTCACCATACTTCGCACCAAATAGCAGATAGATGGACTTAGTGACAGTCTGTTAAAGCTAAGAAGCTGAGGGCAAGGCATCAAAACCTGAAACTTGAGGCTGGAAACAACGCTGAATGTTGCTGGGTATCTGTGGTATGTGTAAGTAAGCAACATTGATGTCACACGTTCTCAAAGTTACAGAGCTAAAAGAAAAACAAAACAACAGAAAATATTTTAATGCTTGTGAAATGATTTTTTTAAAAGAGGCTCAGTGCTTGCTGTGAATCCACAAAGTCTGCCCTTCAGGGTCAAATGATTCGAATTTATTTACAAATCCGGCAGTATCGCCCTAATACATCCAGATTTTAATAAGCAAATAAATTATCACACCTTCCTTTAAAGAACCTTTATTATTGTACTTAAAACACTTGCACTGTTGTCATTCATTACTTTTTTGTATCAATATAACATATTGTTATTTGGATTGTGCTGTTCGGAGAAAGCACCGGTTGTATCGATCAGTCTTCTGTGAAATCAAACCAGTCTGTATGCTCTGTTTGTTTATAAAATCTTTTTCCGTACCCCCTTATATATGACCCTGTAGTGCACCATAGGGCTGGGCGATATGACCCAAAATTCATATCTCGATATTTTTTAGCTGGGTGGCGATATAAGATATATATCTCGATATTTTTTTAAAGCCATAAGTCACACTGTGTCCCAGATGTCACAGGCATTTTTATTTACATACAGCATAGATTTACATGAAGAAATTACTCAAAAATTAATTATGAGCATTTATTAAATAATCATGCTCCATAAATAAAAGAAAACAATGCTGTTTTTGTGCATAACAAAAAGCTCATAATTGTGCAGTCAAAATGTAAACTAACAGACGCTGAGCATAATAACAAAGACAGATTTCACAGCTGCTCTGTTCCCAACTTCAACTGCGTGACTGACAGCCTTGAGTTTGAAATCCTCTTTGTAACCACGTCTCTTAACAGGTGCCATTTATGGCCCTTATACACACACAATACGGTAATATTACGTTGAAGCACAGTACGTATCACTCCGCGAGGCTCCAGACTACGGTAGCCGTAATGCTCCGACAATCCATCAAGCGCTGCATCTCCGTAGCTTACCAAAGTCGTACTAAAACATTTTTTGACAGATTGCTGAGCGCCGTGTACCACCTAAAATCGGTTCGCGGTCAGTAAGCACAACCAGAATTCATACATAAGGCGCGCTGTCAACTTTTGAGAAAATGAAGGGATTTTAGGCCGTGCAGCCCCTGTGGGCTGTTGTTAGCATGGTTAGCTCGTTAGCGCGGTTAGCTCGCTAACACGTTGACGCCGTCCAGCCCCACAACTCGCTAACGGAGATTTGCTGTGTCCATCTTGTCGCCGCCTGCAGGTGAAGCTATGGGGGAGGAGGGGGAGTTGTGTTCAGTGAAGGAGAGGCGAGGCCGAGTAACGTTGCGTAGAGACAAAAGTGGACGAAAGAGCGGCAAACTTGTGGCTCCACAAGTATAATTATAACGTAACATAGACTATATCGATATAAAGGATATTGTCACATCTTATATCTCGTATGAAAATATATCGATATTTTTTAAAAACTCGATATATCGCGCAGCCCTAGTGCACCATCTATACACACCCAACTTAGTGGAATAACGTCAGGGCATACATGCGGTCCAAACTGGCAAAGAGCACAGTTCACACTGGTACAATAGTTAAAGAATGAACTCCTGTCCTGGTTTTTGTAATACAGTCTAGCAGCGACACATCTTGCATATAATTTTTTTTGTGACTGACTCATTCATATTTGGTCTTTGTAACTCTGAAAGTCAGAGTTTCTCTGAGCCCTCTCATTTTCCCCTTAATTTCCCCCTCAGCCTTCCTCTGTGGCTTTTGTCATTGCCCTGCCTCCTTCACGCTCCATCCCTCCGTTTCTTCCTTTACCCCTCGCTCTGAGGCCCACAGGGCAAAGCAGTCGCTGGAGCTACCTTAGAAAAACGCCTCCCTCCCTCTCTCTCTTTCTCCCATTTCCTGCCTAGACCAGAACAAAAGGCCCCATTGTCAATAAATGGATCCCAGACCCGACCAGAGCCAGCAGAAGATTCTTTTTCATTTGAAAGAAGTGAATAAAATCTACTACGGTTATGTAACCGGAGAAGGGCAAAGATAGGGAGGGAAAAGAAAAATAGGACACTGTTTCCTCTGTACCGTATGAAAACTGCAGAGGATAAAGTCTGAGCAATGCACCTATTCTGTTGTCGCTGCCTGTGTTTTCCATCCTATTGAAACTGATATTTATCTGTCAGTCTGTCTGTCTATCCATCCATGCAGAGCTCTCCTAATAGGGGAATGTGAAGAACTGACCAGACTGGTGAAGCATATAAAGGTAAGAAGATCAGGATGGAACAGCCACCTATCAAATGAATGCTTACTCAACCTTTTTTTTTGTTAGTTGCCAGTGCAACACTGATGAAAATCCTACAGTTATTTACAGGTGACTACACCAAAACAGCTGTGAATTTTACACATCAAAACAATCCATGAATTATGAGCATCGCGAAGGACTGTGAGGCCTGAATAATATGTGCTTTATCAATATGTAGCATAATCTGTAGAGTACGGTTTTTCTTCAGGTGTAATTTTTCCTCTTAAGCCCAAAAACTGAGGGTTTACCTTCATCCAAAGTTTCTTCAGCTACAGAGAAAGAATCTACATACAAAATAGCATTTTTGGCATTTAGCATTTTTCGAGCGTGAGTTGTTTGATGCATGTTCATCGTTTCCATTACACTGACTTCCTCGTGCGTCAGCATATTTTTAGCCTGAAAGACAAAAGATATGTTTTTCCCTCTTAGTTTCAGTCCCTTAGGCAGTCCTGCTAATTCGCTTTTTGGCGGTGAAGCCCAGCCAAGGCGAACATTTTCACAAATCAACATGCATGCACGCTCACAAAAGCCTGCAAAGCCTCAGTCTGAACTTGTATTTTCCATTTTTCCAGCCAAGAGTAAGATCAATCTCCCCCCAATCAATCAAATGGCATATAAAAACATTTTCACACACACACACACTCGACTTAACTACACATGTACGTTATCACAGAAACAGAGTGAGTTTAGCCAGATGTAGGACCTTTCTGCTGCCCAGATGTGGAAGTTATCTCTCTGTACACTCCTTTTGTGTCTGACCATCTACAAGTGTTACATTGCCAACAGCTTCTCTTGGAAATATTAGAAACCTAAGCAAAGAACAAACACTCAAGTTCACTGCATGTTTCCAAGGACCGAGCAGTGGATGAAGTGTTGTTGTGCCTGAAGCGCAAACAGCTTCTTAAATTACTTAAACACTCTTGTGAGGCGAAGATGCCATTAAAAAGATAAACAAAGCGGGATAGGTACACAATGTTGAAACCCTCATTGAGCTTTTTATTGTTGACAAAGTAAAACCCCGTGTAGGAGAGTGAAGATAAAGAGGAAACGTGACCCAAGCATGTGTTAGCTTTAAAAGCCTGACGGTGGGAAGTTAATTGTAACCACTTTTCTTTGTCTGTCTTAGATCTCATTTAAAAGAGATTGCAATCAGTGCCAGTAAGGAAATTGTTTCCTTAAGCAAGTGTCTGCTGTCTGCTGTCTGATGTGCGATTGGCATGAACTCACTGTGCATGTTCAGTCACAGATGTGGGGACGATACTCTACACTGGCCTCAGGATCTTCTGTGTGACTTGTTAGATTATTAACAATTCTACAATCTCACCACATCTGAGGCGGTCATAAAGGAATCGACAGTGAAGATTTAGAAGTAGTTCAGAGACTTGTGTATATTTTTCTTTAAATCACCAATTCTCTTTCTGTGTGTTTTTCAAGGGGAATTCAGATTCTGCTCCAAATTGGAAGACATTATGGAGAGGCAGAGCTAAGCAGGAAAACATTTGAATGTTCAAGTCACAGTTTTAGATCATAATTGTTAACCTCTGTTTTGTTCCGAGGGCTGCTTTTAATTTCTACATTTTTGGGGGGGCTTTTTCTTGTTTACGTAATCAACCACATGTTCTAAATGCTACGCCTGTCAGCCAGTAAGCTTTTTACCACGCACAGCTGAGGTTTCTATTGACTTAGAGTTATTCAGTGCAGTTAAATTATATTGCTTTTAAAACAGCTATTAAACAAAGGCATATCAGGCATATAGGGATTGTTACAGTATGAGCTAATTGCTTTTGTAGTGCTGGATGTAGCGGCCAATCATAAAATGGTCCTATACACAGTCATAATGACCCATTTTCTCTTAGCAGGAGGGAGAGATAGTGACTTGGGCCAGCACCAAACAAACAACTCTTAATGACAGTAGTTAGGAGGAACTCACACATGTATACACACACCTCTACTGATCCTTGTTTGAGTGTACTGAGTATAAAACACTCGAGCTGTGGAAAATATGTAAAAAAAAACAAAACATCCTTACTCTAAAGTAAAGACCGCGCTGTCAGCACAGGTTTACACACAATTTTACATAATCTGTTAATAAGTGAACTGTTTCTTTTTAAACCTGAGGAATGGACACTAACTGGTAATTAGGAATCATCATCATGACTCTCTTCACAGCTTTATTACTTATTAGGTCACTGATCTCTTCCATCACAGTCTGACTTTGGCTACGCTTTGAGCTTTACACAAAGTTACTGAAACTTATTTGTTCATAATAAATAAAGGAGTACGTCTCAGTGGAGCCTCTGATATGTAGTCTAAACATCGCAGTCAGCTTTAACTCACTGCTGTCATAGGACTGGAGTCTGTCAGTGATTTCATGATTTATATGATTTTTATTTAAACTGATGGACTGATCTTTGTTTGTGCTATCAGAGGTGCTGCTGGCTTCTAACTTACATTTTATTTTACTTTATTTTATTCATGTTTTTTCTATTGAATTGCTAGCAGCCCTGCTCTAACTCAAAGCTGCCTTACACCCCACCCTACACACCTGGCTTCTAAAATCAACATAATATAGTCCCATCTCAGAGATAAACGAGCACATCACAGTGCAACAGCTAGAGTATTATTACTTCTGTATGGTGATGCATTTCTGACAATACTGACTTTATAAAAGTTATACTGTGTAAATTGTAATTAAAAATGACCTTACTATGTCATCCTAAAAACATCTAAACTATGCAGTTCTGGTTAAACTGGTGTAGCTTCTCCACCAAATGCTACAGTCCGGCCAGAGCCTCATAGATATGCAAGACAAATTCAAGAATTCCTTCACAAATGGTGTTGCAGTTGCTGCAGGATAGTTATTTAACTGTATAATAACATAGGTGCTGAACAGACTTGCTTTTATATAGGATTATAACCAGAATAAAACCAGTTGAGTTGAGCCCACCATTGCAAAAAGAAAGGTGGCACTGGAGTTGAGCTCATCAGTCCAAACTGACTGAAATTGAATGAGATGTATTGTCAATCTGTCTGCATTTATAAAAATGACAGCTTCACCAATTTGTAAGAGAGTTACTCCACTCAATCTGAGTCGGCCAACGCTTGCTTGTAGAAAGGTTGTCAAAGGTGCAATGGGCTTGCTGTTGAAAGGGTTCACTACAACTTCTTGTTTTTGCCAAACGAGAAGAAAATTCAGTGCATTCACCAGGCGACAACCAGTTTTTCGTAGTCACAGGGAGGTTGCTGGCCTATTTTTACTCTAGTGTGAGTGAGACTTGATAAAACCAACTTATATAAGGTGTTTCATCAGGATGCTGAAAGTTTGTTTTTTTTTTACTGCTTGACCAGCTTGATCAAGCTTGACAGAGCCATCTTAGAGAACCACCACCTCAGGTTATGAAAAGATGGCTGTCATACCGCTTTGAGCTGGATTTTGTAGAAGGATTAAGCTGCCGAGGAAGTTGCCGTGAATGTGCGTCGTGCAGAGGCGGATTTGGGTTCTCATGTATCAGATTAATCACTAAAACATACAGCCTTTCCTAAAATACCACCAAGTCTGCACTGTGGTAATGTGTTCAAACCCCACACGGACCACACAGGCTATTTTTGGAGTGCGTGCGCTTTAGAGTTGTTTTAGATTTCAGTCACTTCTCTGTCAGTGGCACCGCACATACTTTGTCTGTCGCTCTGAAAGACAATACTGGAAGGTTTGGGTTTGAATCTCACTGGGAGAACAGGGCAGAGTATGTGCTTTATCTGTCAGTCTCCAGGCCTGTGGGTTTATGTGGGTATGTCTGTGTTTGTGCATGTGCGCACGCGTGCATGTGTGTTTGTGTAATAGTCTGCGGTGTCTATAAAGACTCTTAGTATTTGTGTTGCTGTAAAACGAGAAGGAGGCTGTGCCAGTCTCTGGTAACAAACACATGCACATTAAGACACGTTTTGCAGTCAGGTCTTTGGTTTTGTGAGTTTCAGACACACACACACACAGAGCACTATGGTTTTCATTTGCTATGGATATCGATGTTTGAAGCCAAATTATGATGGAACACTGCTGCTCAATCATTTAGCGGTTACACACATACACACATTCCTTTCCTTCTCCGCCCGCTGTTAGTTTTATCCTCTTCCCTGTTCCTTTGCTATTTCCAAAGCCTCATCTTAAGCATGTTTAATACATTTATATCCTATTTTTCCAGTGTGTCCTAGTTTGGTGCCACAGCATTATGCTAAACGCTGCTGCGATGAGGAGTAGAACTGCACAGTTAACATGAGCTCTCAAGTTTCTCTTTTCTCCTGTGCTTTGTGTTTCTTGCAGGCAAACATTAAACAAAAGTGTCACAGCGGACTTCATAAATCTGAACCTTCACTTGCAGGTTAAGTCACATTTTTGGCATTTGCTGCCATCTGCTGGCAAAATATTTTGTCCAACACAAGTTACATGTCTTTATTTGAGTTTACAATTTGAAACTGAATCCAAGACATATTTATGAATGTAAAAGTGAGCTATGCAGGGTCTGTCTTCTGCTGATTAACAGGTAGTTCATAAGTACAAGGAGGCGTTCAGGGATTAGTTAGGATTGACAAGGACTTACATTAATGTTTGTAATTAATAATCACAATATCTCAATAGTTTTAATCATATTTGAGACCATTTCATATCTCATATATGTTCTGTTTGTATATTTGTAGACCTGAGAGAACTTAGAGGAGCTATACAAGTGGATTTGGAGCTCAGCCCCTTTCTGTTCTCACCTTCGTCCCCTTTGCCTGCAAAGAAAGGTTTCAGGTTAGTATGCATTATTATTATTGACAGCTATGTAATTAATATTAAAATAGCTGCTTCACTTTCATTGCTTGTTTTTGTCTTCTTATTCCATTAAATATTTATATATTTATAATTTTTGAATGTGAACACGATGACGCTTTTCCTATAACACCATCTCAAAAAATACCTTCAACTGCTTCTTTTTGTTGTCATTGTGAATGAAAATTCCCTTAATTCATGAACTTCTGATTCCTTTTCCACAGACTGACAGCAGCACAAAGCTCAGAGAGTCTGAAAACGTTATCTCCTCCATCAGTCCTAAGACCGCATCCACCTCCTCCTCTGTCCCCTCCTATACCCAGGCCTCCAGCTAGACCCTGTCTCTCTAAGATGTCAACATCCAGGACTCACGGTCAGCATAGAGTCACATCAGCTTTTAATAAGTCAAGCAAAACACCTACCTGCAGCACTGCTGACACATCTGGGCATACACAGGGTCTCCTCACCACTGACCACATAATGAGAAGTAATAACCAGTGTGGTTTTTGTCCAGAACAAGACAGTGCTGGTCTTTCCTGCAGGACCCCGGATTCTACGGCTAATTTTGAAATAAAATCTGAGAGAAACTCACCCCTTCACAAAACCCATTTATCAGTAAACTGCAGGATTCACAGCCAAAGCACAGAGTGTGAATGGTCACTGCAGAGGGAGAGAAAGAGCAGTCCTGCGTACAGGCCAAGAAACATCAATATCACCCCGTCACCTGTTCCTGCTCCCAGCGGTCTCTGTAATGCAGGAAGTTGCAGCAACAAAAGTACTGACCAATCTGTGGCAGCGAAATGGAAATCAGGTATTCAAAAGAGGCAGCAGGATAGTAGCTGTGAAGGCAGTTTAGAATCAGCGAGAACACAGTCACATGCTGATAGCAGGAGGAAGATGTCTGAGAATTCAGTCATGTCTGAAACTCGGAGAACTCCTGCACAGACATGCAGAAGGAAGAGCAACGGTGAGACTTCTAGAAATTTAAGTGGAGCCTTCAGGAATGATGGCAAAGAGCAACAAAACCTGGGTGGCCAGTGTGCAACACTTTGCCCCTCTCATCCTTCAGCTGCATGCAGTCAGCGACCACCAGCAAAGATTAATGAACATCTTTTTACCTCTTCAAAAAAACCACAAGGGGGAAGCACAAGTCAGCCAAAAGAACCAGCAGAGCCCCAGTTTCTCCAGAGGTTTCATCACCCAGTGCCTCCTACGAAAGTGCAAACTTAAAGACGACTACTACCTGAGGGTAGTAGTCGTCTACCTTCTCTTTTTATTTTTTTTTTCCAAGCTGGATGGATTGACAGTTGCAAAAAATGTTTTACATGGTTTGTAAGGATTCAAAAAATAATAATAACAGAATACAGTATGGTGTCTTGAGCCACTTCTTATTTCTTCATATATATTTAGATTTGAATGCCCTCTATATTTTCATTTTAAGGTACTTTGCTGGGTGTTTCGGCCATTATCACTAGACACCCTCATCCAAGCAGACTATGCCAGGATTGATCAGGCCCCGGAGTGTGTCACTGGTTTATGTTAAAATTGTTATTTCTCTTCTTCTTTCTTCTGTTTAGTTTTCTTCGGGTTATTTTCTATCTATTCACTGCAACTGAGAAATAATACTTACCTCTTTAGCATTTATGGAGCCTCACTTCTTCAAAGGGATAGAAAAGGTGATAGAGAGAAGTAAGACAAAAGGGACAAGATAGGAGAGAGCAGAGAGGAGAGCCGGAAGGGGGGTGCTGATCTGGCTGAGACAGCTGTATATCAGTCAACTAGCAAAAGTTCTATTGTTATGTTTTACCATTTTACCCCCTGTTGAGGCAGGGGGCTGACATCACTTAGCTGCCCAAGTGATGTCAGTCCTTTTTAGCCATAGCCAGTGACTAGTCCTCTCAGCAGCGTTAGCTAATTGTCTTATAGCCCGCCATTGCACTTGTCCTCTGACCCCAATCTCTCTAAGCAGTTTTGCTGTTGTACTGGCAACAAAGCTCCTGCACCCCACTTCCACCAGGGGCACCTTGATTGTCCAGCCTCTGTCTGCCTCAGCTGCCAAGTTGGCATACCGCAGCTTCTTACACTCAAATGCTTCCTCCCATGACACCATCAGCTCAATGACGTACGCAAGTTTTGGGGAGTTAGACCAAAGGACGAGGTCTGGTCGCAGAGTAGTTGTTACAATCTCTGTGGGAAAAATTACCCTCTGATCCAAGTCCACTTGCATCTGCCAATCACTGTTCGACCTTCAGCGGGCCCAGGTCCGGGGTTCCTTAAGAATGGCTCCCAAAAACCCATTCTTAAGGAAGGAACGGCAAGGAAAATCTGCTATATGCCAATTTACACGAACTGGACCAAAACTCAGTGGCAATAGATCTTATGGAGTGATGAATCCTGATTTGAAATTTTTGTTTCAAAACGTCAATAATTATAGAGCAGCTCAGGAAGTAGTCAGAACAGTTAGTGTCAAAAGCCATCTATAAAACATGGTGAAGACTTATCAGAAGACTACTTAGAGAACCAAAATAGGAAGGGCCTTTACTGGGCAAACACTGAGGTCAGTCATCTGGAACTTTTTGAAGAGGAGCCATGACTTTCATTTTTGGTTTCTTTCATTTTTGATTTGGTAAAGTAACTTTTATGCAACTTATATGCAAATGTGAATTTCTGAAAAAATTGTGGTGAGATTGTGGCTACTGTGCTGTTGCTTAGCAGGGTTGGGCTTAAAATTTGCCCCTTTTTTAAGGGGCATTTGTGTTATCTCATAGCCTTTGCCAGGACCTTTTTATTTTTGTAATCTTAGAGAGGAAATTTAAATCCACCAATGAGAGCCATCAATTTCAGGTGAGTCATCAGTTAACCAGCAGTGACATGTAACTGCATTCTCTGACGTGCGTAACCAAAGCTTCATTATTTCTGTCGCACTGTTACTGTTCCTTTAAGGGACGTGTTTGGGCGTGTGTGCTGATAGGGCGAGAGTGTTGACGGGACTGGAGAGAAAACTCCGGCATTAGCTGTCCTGTTACACACCAATAAACCGCTGGTGAAAGAAGAACTTCTGGTGCTTGGGAGTCTACACAAACGTTACAACACATTTGTGTACAGAAAGTGTTCAGCATCGCAACAATTTATTTTTTACCTGTCAGACAGGAGAAATACTGAGGTCAGTCATTTGAAACTTCTTAAAGAGGAGCCACGACTTTCACTTTTACTTTTGGTAATTGTAAAGTAACTTTGACATTATATTCTATGCAATTTTTGCAAAACTTGTGCTGGGATTGTGGTTACTGTACTGTTGCTTTGCCTGATGCGGGGCTAGGGTTCAAATGTAACCTTTTATTTAAAAATACGCTAGTCTTACATTTTGTGTGTGTGTGTGTGTTTGTGTGTATTTTAGGAAGGAAATGCCTCCTTAATAGTTTAAATGTGAAATATTAAAATTTAAAACAAATATATTGCCTAATTTTTGCATGACAGAGGAAGATATTTCTCTGCCCTGCATGTGGAGAAGTCGGTTTCAGGTTTTATTAAAGCACATATTACTGTGCATTATGTGTCACCAGGCATGTTTTAAAGTAATCCACCTGTTTGACAAGTAAAGGTATCAGGAGTTGAGACATGTTCTTTTTATCATTATTCTTGTTATTTAAAATTGTAATATTATTGTATTTAGTTTAACATGTATTAAGTACAATTCCACATTTAGCCTCATATAATTATTTATTCAGAGCTGGCTGCATATTTTAAACTTACCTTTTGTTCTCATTCCCATTTGGGTGCTACACCTTTCCTTTGCTTCTACCATCAACTGAGCTATAACATAATGCAAATGGTAACAGTCAGCAAGTCCACAAATTTAGCCATACAGATTCACTCGCTTTGACTTGGAATAAGTCGAATTTCGATACTTTCCCTGATTTGATCAAGTTGGATGAAATAACTATTATGTTTTCTAATCTGACATCAATTAACATGCCCAAAATCTTTTAATTGATTGGTGGATAATCCGTTAGCATGTTAAGGTAATTGGATTTATGTGTGCTGAAAACATACAGTCTTATTTTTTTTTAAATTTTACCATTTGAACGTGCATCCTTCATGGTGGGGAATGCCGGTGTATTTATGAAACAAACCCAAAGGCAGACACGGGAGAAACGAACTAAGGTTTAAACAAAACCTCCTGTATGGGAGGTTTGACTAACGGATGGACTCTCCTTCCCAGCACCCTGGCATATACCTTCCCACGGAGGCTCAGGAGTGTGATTCCCCTATAGTTGGAACACACCCTTTGGTCCCCTTTCTTAAAGATGGGAACCACCACCCCGGTCTGCCAATCCTGGGGTACTGCCCCTGATCTCCACGCAACATTGTAGAGGCGTGTCAACAAAGACAGCCCTACAACATCCAGAGCGTTCAGGGACTTGGGACGGACCTCATCCACCCTGGGGCTCTGCCACCAAGGAGTTGTTTAACTGCCTTAGTGACCTCGCCCCCGGAGATTGGTGGGTCATCCCCTTCGTCCCCAGGCTCTGCTTCCTCCACGGAAGATGTGCCAGTGGGATTAATGAGGTCCTCAAAGTATTCCTTCCACTGCCCAACCTTTTTTTTACAGTCGAAGTCAGCAGTGCTCCCCCTGTACTATACACAGTGCAGCTAGCACACCGCTTTCCCCTCCTGAGTCGCCTGACAGAATCTCTTCGAGGGAGTCCGAAGGTCTTTTTCCGTGACCTCTCCAAACTCCTCCCACACCCGAGTTTTTGCTTCAGCCACTGCCAGCGCCGCGTTCCGCTTGGCCTGTCGGTACTTATCAGCTGCCTCCATAGTCCCACAGGCTAACCAAGCCCGATAGGACTTCTTCAGCTTGGTGGCTCCCCTCACTTCTGGTGTCCACCATTTGATTTGGGCGTTACCACCACGACAGGCACCAACCACCTTTTGGCCGCAGCTCAGTGCAGCAGCTTCGGCAATGGAGATGCTGAACATGGTCCATTCGGACTCAATGTTCGCTGTCTCCCTCGAAATGCTGGAGGTGTGCATTGAAGATCTCGCAGACCAGCGCCTCTGGTAGGCGTTCCCAGCACACCCTCACTATACGTTTAGGTGGTGATCAGTTGACAGCTCAGCCCCTCTCTTTCCCTGAGTGCCCAGAACTTATGGCCTCAGGTCTGATGATATGATTACAAAATCGGTAATTGACCTAGAGCATCTTGGTGCCACGTGCACTTATGGACACTCTTATGTTCAAACGTGTTCATTTTGGCTAAACTGTGGTTTGCACAGAAGTCCAATAACAAAGCACCGCTCGGGTTCAGATCTGGGAGGCCATTCCTCCCAGTCACGCCCGTCCAGGTCTCGCTCTCGTTGCCCTTGTGAGCATTAATAGTAATGCAAAAAAACTGGGTCTCAGACCCAGCCCCTGACAGCATCTCAAACATCTGTGCTGATATACCTCTATGACTGTCATTTCATGTCTGTGACCCAGCATTTTGCAGTTTTGGACTTTGTGTTTCGTTTATTTAATGTTTGTGTTTGAATCATAGTTTGTTGTAGCTTTTGCAGTCATGAGTTTTGTGTATTCAATATTCCGTATTCATTTGTTTCAGTTATCTTACCTCCCCTGTGTTCTTCTTCTGGTGTCAGTTACTTCCTGTTTTATTTCTCTAGTCATGCATCTTGTGTGTCTTGTGTACAATTGTGCTTCCCCATTCATTAGTTAAACTGTCTTCACCCATGTCTTGGTTTCCCAACGGTGTCCTCGCTACCTAATCACCTCGTGCATAAGCCAGTCAGTATTCCTCAGTTTCTTGTTGCACTGTACTGTTTGTCTGTGTTCCCTCAGTGCATTCCTGTATGGATTATTTGATTTTGCTTTTTCTCTGTTATTTACACTTCCTCCTTTACCTAATTAAAGGTTAGTTTTTTGATGCATTCTCAATCATCCAGGTAAGTAAATCGCCAAAGGTTTATTCTGTTCATCTGGACGTAGCGTTTTCAGCGAGAGAAATGTTTTGTCACTCATCCAAGTGACTTCTTCAGTCTCAGCTGATGGTTTCTTCTTCAGTCTCTCAAAATGGTTGCATTTTGAAGATTCTGCTGTGAAAAAACAACAAGCTGCGAAAACAGAAAAAAAACATTTGAGAAATTGCTACAATATTAGGAGTGGCAAAATGTAGTTTGATTCATTGTGACAAAGAAAGAAAGCACTGGTGAACTCAGCAATGCAAAAGACCTGAACGTCCACAGAAGACAACAGTGGTTGATTATCGCAGAATCATTTCCATGAGAAACCGATACACAACAGCCAGCCAAGTAAGCAATACTTTCCAGGAGGTAGGCGTATCACTACCCAAATCTACCATAAAGAGAAGACTGCATGAAAGTAAGGTTCACTGCAAGGTGCAAGCCTCTCATAAGCTTCAAGAATAGAAAGGCTAGATTGTACTTCGTTAAAATATCTAAGAAAAAAAAGTTCATTAAAGCAAAGACGTAGAATATTCATGAATCGCTAAGTCAGTCACCTGATCTTAACCCAATTGGCATGCGTTTCACTTGTTGAAGACCAAACTTCAGACAGAAAGCCCCATAAACAAACACCAACTGAAAGCTGCTGCAGTAAAGGCCTGGCAGTGTCATGGGCTGGGTCTGTGACCCAGTGTTTGAGTTCTTATATATTTTGGTATTCATTTGTGCCCTAGTTTAGTTCATCTAGTTAATTTCGAGGTTGCTGTTTAGTCCTTTGTTTTTTAGTTGTTTATGTCATCTCCTCCTGTATTCAGTCTCCCTGGTCCGTGCGTCTACCTGTCATGTGTTATGTCTGTGTGGTTATGTTCAGTTCAGGTCACGTCTAATCCCCATGTTTCCTGTTTTACTTTGAAAGTCTGTGTCTAATGTCAGTGTATGTAGTTTCACTTTCCCTGTCCTGTCATCAGGTTCATGTGTATCAGCTGTTCCCCCTCATGTGTTTCCACTTCCCTTGATCATCCCTTATGTGTATTTAGTCTCTGGCTGTATCCCAATTCAGGGTCTGCAGCCTTAAAGGCCGCATTTTTAGGCCGATTACGTAAAAGCGACGCGACGAAGGCTGTCCCAATTCAAAGGCTGCTCGAAATGCGTCCCTCAAATGCGTCCTTCATTTCCCTGAATTTTAAGGACGTGGCGGTGTAGACTTCGTGGCCCAACCTATCCCAGAATGCATAGCGGTGGGTGTGGATAAAAAAAAAAAAAAACGGCAGATGAGGGGCGCACGAAGAGTAACTTAGTAAACTAAGTACTGAATATTATGTCACTTATTTATGTGCAAATGTTTAATAACAAAGAACATTAAAACATTACTGTTGGCCACATGTTGGCAAAGTTATGTGACATTAGTGACGTTTGTACTAACTTGGTTTTAAAGCCTTTACTTTAAAATATACGCCGTTCAATAGCTGACCTTAATCTTACAGAGAATGATCAAAGCTCATGTAGAAACAAACAAACAAATGAACAAAAGATTTTCTCCTTCATTTCTGTCAAACAAAGCTGTATGAAACGTTTCCAGCTGTTAGTGTCATGGTTGCTAGGCAACCTGGGCAGCGCAACGGAGGCTAGACCGTCCCATTTCACAAGCCTCGCACTTCCGGCCTTACGGTCTTTAAGTACGCGGCCCTTGAGGATCGTTGAGGCTGCGTACTTTAAGGCTACAGACCCTGAATTGGGATACAGCCTCTGTGTTTCATTCAGTCTGTGTCGCGTCGTCTGTGTTCCCACCCTTCATGTTTTCACGGCCAGTCTTCGCAGTCATCGTCATAGTTCTCTGAGTCTCCATAATTTATCACAGTATTAGTTTCCCAGTTTAGTTATAGTTTAGTCACGGTATTTCTGCTTTGTTTGAACTCTGTGTCATCAGCCATAATAAAGGCTCGCTTTCAGTTTAAGTTCACTCCCGTCTACTCACTTGTGTTCGCACCTGGGTCCACCACACACACCACCGCACGGCCTGTCTCCACAGACCGTGACAGGCAGAGCATGGGAAACCCACAATTTGGTGATGGCCATGAGTTCAAGATTTCAGGCTGCCATTTTCAGCAAGTTGAGCCCTTTAAATGAAGGAATTGTGTTAAAAATGCTCTAGTTTATCACATTTTTATGCAATCTTTTTTGTTCAGCCCATTGAATTGAATCAACTTCATCTCAGTTGTTTTATTTAAAATTCATTGTGGTAATGTACAGAACCAAAATTTGAAAAAGAATTGTCTGTCCAAATTATTACAGACCTAACTGTATATTTTGGAGTTAGATGGCACTCCACTTACTGAAATGACTCCAGATCAAAACGTGTACATCTCTTGCTTTTAAGAAAGAGCTTGTTTGAAATTAAGTAAGGTTAAAGTAAAAAAAAAAATTCAGATGGATTTTTCTGCTTTTCCCACATAGAAAATTAGGTTCTCCACAACACGTCAACATTCTACCCATTCACTTGAATGAGATTTGGGGGGATTTTTGGGACTTAAAAATATAAAAACTATAAATTGTACACTCCAAAGAATTACAAGCCTTGGTATTGCAGCTAAGTAGTAGTAATAATAATAATATTAAATTAAAACAACCCAACATGTGGCATACTGTATTTTTCGGCATACAGGAAATTTTGAAATGCCTCTAATTCCCTCCCTATTCTGTAATCCATGCTCTGTATAGGTAGATAAACACTCAAATATTATTCCTTTCACTGCTGACCAAATACCTAAAGACATCCAACCCCCTTGGTTTTGTTTCCTTAGGTTTCAGTTTCACAGTCCACTCCTCCAACTACAACTAGGACTGAACAGTTGTTCTTCGTGATCTTTGGAGTTGTGTTAAGGTAAGATTTCCATCTCTTTTGTTAAATCCAATAATTACTTGCAATTACTGTGTAATGCACTTCAACATATCTCTGAAGTAGTTGAAGATAATATTGTAGTTAGCTGTAGCGCATTCAGCTGCAAAAGAAAGTCCCACGCATTCAGTTAGTCAACATGCCTCTTTGTGTATGCAGCTGGATATCATGACTCAGACGTCTGGCCTCTCCTATCAATAGGCATATGTTTATAGACAATTTTAATGAAGACAGAGGTGTGAGTCTATGAAGACATGTTGCCAAATGACCAGCTGAAGAATAGTTTACACAAATGTGAAAGTGTGCTCCTCTGAAAAAAAAAAAGAATAAATTTGCTTCAAGTTACTAGAATAAATTGAAAAGATAAATGGCCATTTAAATTTAACTGAATAACCAAATAAATAGTATTTTGTATTTTACATCTCATTGAGTTCATGTATTGTCATTAGTTTCAGACAAGGGCAGCAATGTAAATAAAATTTAATATCATAAGTTCTCTGATTTTGGTATTTGAGTGTTGATGAATATAATCTCCTGGTCTACGTTTAGATGGGTGCAATATTCAATCTACTTGAGCAGCACAGACTGGAATCATACTACAACCAGTTTGTTCAGATGGGTGTTAAAGATGAAAAAGATTTCCTGGACAGTGTGATGGAAGAAGATTTAAACAGCATTGGTAAGAATGCTTGATATACCAAAGACAAGCTAGGACTTTAGAATAGCTCTCTCATTACAAACATGTTAACAAAAAAAAGCTGTGCAAATATAGAGAATTTCAAATCTGTGTATCAGGGTCTAGCTTTTTGCAGTATTTCAGATTACTTTCTCTGAAAGCTGAATTTATTTTGTCTCTTTTACAGGTTTAAGTCATGTGGAAAAGAATCGTTTTGCAATCATGAAAGACTTCATTCAAAGACTGAGCACTCCAGAACGTCAAATCCTAACTGGCAGACCGGTGCAAAAGTCAGTGAAGTCATTCAGTCTTCAGTACACATACCCCAAATGTCTTAAACCAAAGGTTATTTCAGGTAACAGGAACACATCTTTTAAAGGCTCTTATCCTAAATGCCCCCTTTGGCATGATTAAAGTAATTTATATATGGACATGGAGGTGAAATGTTTAAAATTACAATGCTACAGATATGGATCCGGCACAAAACACAATTGAAGACATAATGCTGAGAATCTGTCACCTTGAAAATGTTGGAAACACCAAAGGAGTTTGTCTCTACACAGTAGATGGGATGCCCTTGACAGACGATCCCTTCTTCAACACATGTGAGTCAGAAATGGAGGAGTGAATGATTCTATACAGTTAGGTCTATTTAGGTTTTGGACACTGACCTTTTTAAAAACTATTTTATTGTGTACCAAAACATGTTAGTTATATTTAGAAGATTAATATGAGTAATAAGTCTAATAAGACTTTCATCTGGGACTCAAGGGATTGAACAAAAATACTTCAGTAACTTTTAAGGAATTGTAGTCACTTTTATACACACTTTATTTTCAAGTGCTTTAACCTCCTAAGACCTGAACTCTTCTACAGCATGCATTTTTAATTTCTCTTTGATATTTGGACTGATTGGGACCTGATGAATGTAAAAACAAAGAATTACCAGATTTATTTATTTTTTACCTGATTTTTGTTTCTAAGAAAAATGAGAGCCACATATAAGGATATTCGTTTAAAATTTCAATAGGATAGTAGCAGTATAATGTCCCCGTAAGTGGATATCAGGCCCTTGTAGAGCAAAATTTTGTATTTTGGTCTAAATAACCCAAAATGTGATGTCCACATATGTGGACGCCAGGTCCTAGGAGGTTAAAATGTGTCTGTCCAAAAATACTTAACTATATTTGTCAAGTCATCTTAATTTGTGCACTTTTCTCACGTGAAATGGATTGATGCATCTACTCCAGGTGTTTAACTTGATTTCACTCAATTACCACGCAGATCACCTATAGGTGAAAAACCTTTAAATTGAAGCTCCAAAAGATACAATACCATGTTTGTTATCACACAACAACATATAAAACATTTCCTTCATTAAGTACAGGTAAAATGTTCATTACTGTCCGCACACATCAATAGTCTTACAAACAGAGACTAAAACTAAACAATAGAGCTGCTTATAAAGGGGCAGTCGACCTGCGGTACAATGATAATGCTACTTAAGCTAGTGGTAGCTGCGATTCTTTAGCAATTTTTTAAACACTCTTTTAGCTTAGTTAGCTTAGACAATATCTCCACTAGTGACATTTCTATGTGCAGTGTGCCACTTGCTCCTTACCAGAGATGGGCAGTAACGCGTTACTTGTAACGCATTACTGTAATCCGATTACTTTTTTCAAGTAACGAGTAAAGTAAGGGATTACTATTGCAAAAACGGTAATTAGATTACTGTTACTTTCCCGTAGGAACGCTGCGTTACTGAGTTACTAAAACCGTGATTTTTTTGCGAGAAAGTCTCATGACAGTGACGTAAGCAAGTGCGACGTTCGTGACAACAGCTGTGTGCAGATCAACAATGGATAATATATCAAGTGTGGGAGAGAGTATGAGTGTGCAGTGTTTAAAGCGTGGAAGTACTGACCTTACTTTAAGTTTGATTCCATAAAAAGTGACAAAAACATTTGCGTCCGTTGTGCGTGGGAAGAAAACTTCTTTTTACAGCGAAAAAAAACCCCTAAACTTCCAAGCAAGCACCGAGTGCGCTACGACATAATGGGAAATTCACAGACAAACTCGCGGATTCTTCCACTGACCGCTGCGGCACACCTGCACCAAGGTAAACCTCCGCCTACCCTACTCCTGCTTTACAGGTGAAAATAGAGCAAAAGGACCGCTAGTCTTTGACTTTATTTATTTTCTGCTGTGTTTTACTTGCATCTATTTGAAAGAGTGAGTGTAAACACAAAATAAATAAATAAATTATGTGCTGGAATGTGCAGAAAATAGGTTTAAATATTAAACAAATTTCTTCCAGTCAGTGAATGTTGCATATAATAAAATTTTTGCTTGATGCATAAAGTTAAAAGATTAAAACTAATAAAACAAGTTTTAAAAAGGGACCTTTCCATTTGATTACATTTTGTATGATGGATCAGTAGCGGTTTTAGATACGGGCGACACGGGCGGTTGCCCGGGGCGGCATTGTGGTGGGGGGCGGCATCACGGGCATCGGCAAAAAAAATAAAAAATGCTTGTACTCATGCTGCCCCAACGTCAACCAGCGCATAGTGGGAATGTCACAGGCACCGATCGGCTTTCTATCGCCCAACTCGCAAAGTAAAACAAAATAAAAACACGAAAACACCAGACATTATGATACAGACTTATAATTTGCACCGATGTTTTTTCGAAATTCTATACACGAAAAGTGAGCGCGAGAGCCCTCGGTGTGCCTGCTCGCTGCTGAAGTCAAAGTAAACTTTATTGTCATCTCCGCTACATACAGTCCAGTCTATAGAGCGATGAGACGACGAGGTTACAACAGTGCAAATAAACAAACAATAAATATAAGAAGAGACTTTCCAAAAGACGGAAGATATCACCTGCAGTGTTGCCAAGAAACTTGGGCCGTCGGTTTTAGTTTGATGGTTGGCATGGGACAACTGAAGGTCATTGACAATGGCGTCAGCCATTTAGCTTCCTCCCTTATCCTCATCTGCATAAAGTCAGCTTTTCTGAAACCTCTGTAGGTTACTTTAAAGGTCCCTCTGAAAACTTGATGAATTATGACACCATTACACTTTGAATTTGTTGCCTGTAAGTTCACTCTGTAGTTCCATCTGTTAATAAGTAAGAAATCTGCTAGAAAAATATAGGCTTTAATGTATCATTGAAACAGGATTAGTAGGAAATAAATCTTGTCTATTATCCAAATACAAGCAGGTTTTAGGGTAAGACTTATGATCACATGATACCATGGGAGAGTTCATTTACAAACTTGAATGAATAGTTTTCAGACTGCTGGTAAGCGCTAGCAGTTTCTAAAATGATTTTGGTCATAGGAAAGGAATATACTTTCATACATGTAGATGGGACACTTTAAAAATGTTTTTTTTAAATTAATTGTTGTTTTAATGTTTTGTTTTATTTTTTTATTATTTTTTGTTAACTGTGGATCTGGCACAGTTATTCTATTTATTATGTTCTTTTCCAGGGTCTTTGAAAGAAAGACACATTGAAAATGGAGCTGTAATTTATGCCATTTTTACTCCGAGGGAAAACTTGACACAAGCTCCAAAAATGCTAAGACAAGAGTCTGGCAAGACCTCTGGAACAGATGTCATTCGATGTCACATCATGCTCAAGGTGCGTCTTAAAAACAGTATGCTGCTCAATTGAGGATATTGGCAACTGCTGGCAAATGAAACTGACCAGTCAATTTTCATATTATATCTTTACGGGGGAACAGATGACCTGTAATGATTTCTGAAATCTCTTATTTTGTTTAGACACAGTGGTTTTAAGTAGTATCTGAGTTTCTCTAAGCCCCATTTTAAAAATGAGGGAAAAATAGACCTTCACTTGATAAACAGTCTTTCTGTTGAGGAGGGAAGAATAAAATGGCAGAAATAAAGTGAATCGATTATTTTTATTAATGTATAGTTTATTGTTGTAAATGTCAGCCTTCATTTTTAACATGTATATAAAGTTATAATTGAAATTAATTCTGTACCTTTAACATATTTTTCTTTACCTGTTAAGGGAAACTTTGAGATTATGGTGAATTTGGAAACTGACACAATCGCAACTCTAAAAGTGATCCTGTCAAATGCAAGTGGAATACCAGCACATGTCCTCCATCCCAGGTAAACTGCCTCACAAAAACCTTGTTTTTACCCATCAGGCTGAAAAAGTGTTGTCATCACTCTGCTGCGAGCAGGGACAAGCTGGTTTGTGAATACGATCACTCCAGAACAAAGCAACACAGGATATTGAAAGTCATACCATATTTAGATCTACTAAAAGACCTTAACCTCAAGGTCAGAGGTCAAGGTTTCTCTTAACTGGAAGAAGCAAGTCACCTAGGCTTTTCACATTCATCACATTCCATCCACTCATTTACTAGAAAACGAAGGGTAGCATTGGTAGCCACCAGTATTTTTGTTACTTTTCACCCATCGCCACCCCCACATTCACATGCTTAAAGTCTTAGCATTGATGGAGTTCTTCTGTTCTCTGGTGTCCCTGTTTTATATAGAGGTAATAATTTGGGTGGTGACATACTCCAAAAGTGTGGAATCTCTGAAGGGTCAACTATTGCCTTCGCTCTGTCCTCGTTTACTGAAGAGACTCCCCTTGATGAAACTTTCTACATCAATGATGTCGTGCCTTCAGTCCAACAAAGCCAGAAAGGAATCAGTGTGTTCCTGTCTTCTCTTTATGCTGTTGGGGTAAGCTGTTTTATATTTAACACTGTCCCATATTGTCCCATTGTCTTGCTATCCTATGAACATGAACTTTATTTATTCTGTTATTTAGCCTGTCTTCAAGGTGATATTCTGTTTTTTTGAAACGGATAGCTGAAAGACTACATAACAGATGATTGCACACAGAAATTCACATAAAGTCCTTACATTCAGTCCAGGCATTGGTGAACCTCAGAAATTCTTCCACAAATAATGACGAGGTTGATGCGAGACAGCGATTTAGAAGTAGAACCACATATTCACTCTTTACATTGCGTTTACATAGGAATATCATCAGAATACAACCAGTTGCCACCTTGTTAAGTAGAGTTCCCTATTTTAGAGAGAGGCATTGCAGATGAGTTGCTTTTATGGGTGCAGACACACTCAGATTGATTGCAACATGTTGGCAGTCTGTCGTTGCTTAGCAGTTATTTGCAAAGCTTCGCCAGTCTGGTTGAGAGTGACTCTAGTCAAGCTACAACTGTTTGGAGGCATGTTGTTTGCCACCAGGCAACCTGTTCAATCACATTACGATTGAAGTGTTCAATTGGTTCTCAAAAGCAAAGAAGGAATCAGTCTATTTTCATTCTGGTTATAGTTTTGTCTTTGTGACCTCTGTACTTGGAAAAATAGCCAAAATCACACAGCAGCTATTATAACTAGACTGTATGGTGAATCTATTTTTAAAAAAAACAAAAAGATGCCATAGCTACTGTGAATCAATGAACCTCCTTATTGAAATTTTTTTCATCAGTTGAAATATAGCTTTGTCTTCAGCAGGCCATTTGTCCAGTATTAACCCTGGAGAAATAAACACTGTGGGTTCTTTATTGTGCACTTTGTTGACCTGTGTTCACAAACTAAACTGAAATGTGGTAAATTTAGTTTAGATTGTGTTTAATTTTTCTGATTAACCCAAATTCTAATATTTCTGTGTATTTACTTGTAGAAAGACCTTCCTGAAATAAACCGGAACAAACTGATAGCTTACATACGAAAATTGACGGGATGTAACCCCCTCACCCAAAGTTTGCATCAGTTACTCTGCAGGAATGAAAGGATGACCAGGAACCAGAAGGTAAAAAGTATGAGGTGGTGTAAGACTTGTTACAGTTTTAGACTATCTTCTTCATAAATAGAGGACAGCTGACATGCTGCTGCAGTTTTAAGTCTTTGCACCACTGGCCTCGTAATCCTCCAACAAATCTGGTATCAGACTTTTATGTGACTTTTTGCATGTTTTGTCCACTGATTTTAACACAGCAGCTTTTTTGCACGCCACCTCCCACCTGCTATGTGGTGATTTAGGCTGTAAAACATGCATCATTTTGAGTGTACTGTAATTTTATTTCATTTATTTAATTAAAATGATATTGCCATGATGGTAACTTGTGAATGAAACCATCTGAAGTGTCACAGTATTCATGAATGTAGAGATTGATATCCATGTATGCTCATCGTTTGTACAGTATATAACTGTGATTTACTCACTGCTTATTTAGCATGAAAATTTTGTTGTATACTGAATGATTTCTTGCAGATTGCAGTTGTTGAGGGCTTATACATGCTCTTCAGGGAGTTATTGCCCCAGCAAGCAACACAGCGAGGGAAAAAAATCATAGAGGACCAGGATGTCTTTGAAAATTCATTGTACTGCTGGGCACATCTCCTTTCAAAAATTGAGGTATACTGAGTTTATTTTTGAACAGAAGCTGGTCTTTCCCAGTATTTTGTATAGATATTATCTC
The DNA here is from genome assembly GCF_056152115.1 of Neolamprologus brichardi. Lineage (NCBI taxonomy): Eukaryota > Metazoa > Chordata > Actinopteri > Cichliformes > Cichlidae > Neolamprologus > Neolamprologus brichardi. The sequence goes on along the minus strand of NC_142121.1, from coordinate 17,490,536 downwards.
TGTAGTTTAAATGTATCATACTTGGCTCTGTTTTGACAGAAACAAGCATCAAACCATGAAGTCTATGCTCCCATCTCTCTCGTGTCCAAAGATGGTGACCATTTCTGCGAACCTGTCAGAGTACCTGGAGTACCAGATGTCTTTGAAAGGGCGTACGTCCTTCAGAAAATCAAAGGTACAAATAGCACTGAAAGAGTTTAAACTATAAAGTTTAAAGGTTTTAATGTGTCTAAATGAATATAGGTTTAATATTTTATGTCATTTTTGCTGCAATACTAGTTTATTAATTACTTTGCATATTCAAATAAAATAAATAAGATAAAAATAACCGGATTTGACAGTATAAAGCATCCATAATGAGAGAGCCTTTAAAGGTAGCACCTTCTTCAGCCTGGTGCAGTGATAGCTATGTATTAATATAAAAATGTATAGAACTGTTAATTATTTTAAAATGAACTCTTGTGCACAAGCATTGCTGCATCACCAGATATAAAACGTTAGTTGGTTGAAATTTTTAATAAATTGCATTATGGTGGTGAATTATGTGTTTCTGGCTTCTTTTTATTTTGTTTAGATGGAGAGAAGATTCCAAATTGCACCGAAGAGCCTTTGCGAGAATTCTCACTACAGAGAGCCACTGACATTGAGAAAATCCTGCTCAGCATTCCTCGATTTGTCCGAACGTATCCTCTGTGGAGTCTCCACGACAAGACATCTGGTCAGAAGTATGTGTGACTGAGTTATTTCTTTCAACACAACTTGAGCAGATTTCCTTTACTTTCTGTTGGTATAGATAACAAATTAAGATACACCTATGCACAGCTGAACAGTAAAAATTATTGACTTAGTTAGGTTTAAAGTATATGCTTGCTCTGCAGGTGGTTTTTAATGAATGCCATTCAATTTCTCATGAATTCTTGATTATTCATTCATGATTGTTTTTAGTAATACAGTATTGTCCACAAGTCTTGACCCACCACTCATTTCTTTATATTTGCGTCCAAGGAGCCAGGATCATTTTCAGAAGAATTGCTTTGTTTTTTCAAGCCACTTAGCACTGACTTGAATCATGTTTAAAAAAATGATCCCAAACACACTGCAAATGCAGTAAAGGCAAACTGGATAGAAAAACAACACTATTGGCGTGTTGTACCATACTTGGTATGAGCCTGGCTCAAGTGTTGAAATTAGTTGTTTCCACCTATAGCAGGATCAGTTTTGCAAAGTATTGTGCTTCGTTGGAATTTGTTTAAATGTCTCCCTTTTTAGGTAGTAAATTGTCATCGAAGGCTGACATGCTGTCAGACAGGCATAAACATATGGTACTGCAATACAAAAAGATATTGCGATATGACACTTTTATATAACACACAAATTTATACCATTATTATCTCAGACAATATATGGCACAGCCCTGTTATGTACTTTGTTTCCATCTAAATTTGCACGTTTTAATAAATCCCTGCACCCATCTCCCATTTTTCAAGCAAAATACAAAGAAATTAAGAGTAACTCAAGGCCCAAGGCACAGTGATGTATTTTAACCTGACAGTGTCTAGTCTACACTGTCCAATGCTTGAATATCCTATGCAAGCAGTCTGAGTTAAAACATAGTTTTGAGTTAGTTAGTCTTTATTATTAATTATTATATATTAATTACACATATTCATCTGGTATCTAGGATTGTCTCAAAGACAATATAAACAGGTTGAATAATGACTTGTTTTAAAGATTTTTTTTTTACTAATTCATTGAATGAAACAGCTTTCAGGTGAATATTCAGTGGACTTTTGGCAGCATGGTGGAATGTTTGAAGTCTTTCCCTCGCCTTAATGTGACCCCACCTCTACATCTGAAGGACCTGGGACATTATCAGAGCTGCCTTGTTCTACTTAGTGAAGGTATTTCATCCTTTTCCAGTCTAAATATTCACATCTTTCAGTGAAACATCACTTTTATACCTTACAAACACTTGTATCATACAGCAGATGCCACTGACTTGTCAGGTTTTAGTCCACAGATGTGTTCATTTTGCAGCAGTTTAAGTCTAAATTGAGGGGTATGTTCCACCTTTGCTTAGATTTCCTTTACTGTTGCTCCTGTTACAGTAGAACTGTTAGTCACTTTAAATTAAGTGGACAAGGAATTTCCACCAGTTCTCCTACTTTGCCTTTGACCTCTGACATCAAGTTTTTATCATGTGTGTTGGGAGGCATTATACTTAATGTTTGCTTCATTTTCATATTTCTCTGTCAGATAATCTGGGCATTTATTTGCATAAAAACAAAAGAGCAGCTGATATGATCGAAGTGCGCAATTGTCTGGATGGAAAAGTAAAAACGATGGATTTAAACTTGCTAGCAGCCAAGTGAGTACCTAAACCAAAACAAAATGGAGTGAACTAATGAAGGGCAGACTCATTCTGGCACATAATATATGCTTTAATACGTGCAGGCTGCTGGAGTCTTCTATGACGAACTGAGAGGTTCTTCTTCACTTACCTGTTTTCACACTGTTTATACACCATTTTGCATTTAATTATCAGTCATTATTAATTTCTGGCTCTTCCAGCGTGTCTTCCTCCCCTCCCCCAGCCAGTCACAGCAGATTACTGCCCCTCCCTGAGCCTGGTTTCTGCTGGAGGTTTCTTCCTGTTTCTTTCCTTCCCACTGTCACCAAGTGCTTGCTCATAGTGGCTTGTCTGATCCTTTTTTCTTTATCTCACAAGATAAAATACCTAAAAGTTACTGTTGTTGTGATTTGGCGCTATATAAATAAAATTCAATTGAACTGAATTGTGCATCTTGATCTGCATTAAAGGCACAATCTACCCAACCAATAACAGGAAATTCACAGAGTATGTGATGCTTGTCTCGTGTTAACTGTGTAAAGCTATAAAGATGGTGTTTTGTCCTTTTTTTAATACAGCACTGGCGACCACAGAGACGACCAGTCATTTGTTACAACCAGAACTCCAAATGAGGCAATACTGGTGAGATCTGGGAAAATTTTAGTTGTAAAGGAATCAAATCAAAACATTTGCTAAACATTTCCTCTTCCTGACTTTATTACTTTAGGTACTGATCGATACAAGCTCCTCGATGGAAGAGGAGTGCTACGAAAATGCAGAAATAAAGAAAATCAATGCTGTCAAAGAGCTCTTTGACAACTTTGCCACGAGGAGCATGGCGTACGATTTCCATCACGTCATTGGTCTTGTAAAGTTTGACTCCATGGTGAAAATGCTCCACACATTCACAGAAAATCTGGAGAAGTTCAAGGTGATTGCAAAACATTGTGAGGATGGAAGACTTTCCTCTGGAAGCTTGTTACTGCCACTCAAGAAGAATTTTATTGCCCTCTATATGTAAAAATTGTGAGGTGGTATTGTGAGTGGGGAAATTTTGACATACTCAGAAATACCTGAGTTTTGAGATACCTGATCAGTAGCTCTAAGTTTTGATAGAATAAAGCTAAAAAATAAAAATTTTACTTGGGTCAACCTGGCAACTTTTTTCCCCCCATTTTCAAGTAAATAAATAAACATGCTGTAAGTGAACAACTTGCTCGGTGGCGCTAATATAATTTTTTTCCTTGTCGCCTTTTTGGGGTTCTTTTGTTTTTTAGTTCCACACACGTAACCTTGAGGCGAGCGGATGTACTCTGCTGTACGACGCGCTACGACGTGGAGCTTCAGAGCTGGAAAAGATCAAGGCGAGCTTCCCAGATTGTAGACTCCGCGTCCTGTGCCTCACTGATGGCAATGATTCTGGGTAAGTTTCCCTTTCTGCTTAAGTTGCCTTTGATCACCCATCAATTATGTTTTTCTGGGGCAGCAGTTGACTGTTTTCATCTTGCCATAGGTCCTTTATGGACCCAGCTGCTGTGACAGCCAAGTTGCTGAAAGCAAACGTCACTGTGGATTCAATCCTTCTTGGAAATGTGGAAAATAACATGCTCCATGGAATCAGCAATGCAACAGGTAAAACTATTTATATGTATAAAATAATGCACAATTCTCTGCCCCTAAAAGTAAAAAAAATATCCCATGTTTAAATTAATCTAAAAGCTGCAATCTGTTGGAAGAGGAGTCTCACTGATTGTAAACAGTTCAACTGGTTTGTACAAAAGCTTTTTTCTCACACGCCTAAAAACTAGGGGTGCAACGATACACAAAATTCACGGTTCGGTTCGGTTCGATACTTTGGTGTCACAGTTTGATATTTTTTCGATACAAGAAAATGTTCATGCTTTTTTTAATTTGTCATTTATTAAAATTATAAATATATATTTTAACTCAAACGTACAGTTTTTAAATTTAATGTTGCTGAAACAACAAAGGGATAAAATAATAAATCTATCTGATCGAGAAATCACTCATGTTTGGAAAAGAGAGTTTATTACAGAGAAATGGCTCTTTCCAAAATAAAAGCTATACTATACGCTTCTTCTGGGCTATACTCTCAGCAGCATATTAAACTTGTCAAGTCCCCATAAGGAGAATCATGTGCTAACAGCTGTCTAAATGACTCGGGTAAAGTTTGTAGCATGCCTGCTTGTTGTTTTTGTCTGCTTCCACTTGTCTTTGCACTAGGATGCTGTCGGAGTAAATGTGCAGTCATATTCGTTGTGTTCCCACTAGTGCTGTCAGCGTTAATCTCGTTGAAATGACGTTAACGCCACAACACGGCAAATCTCCGTTAACGAGCTACCGCGGATCGCCCCGTGCGTGGGGCTGGACGGCCAACACGTTAACGAGCTAACTGCGCTAACACACTAGTTCCCACCCATGTAATTGAGCATTGCGTGGCACATCCGACATACTGTTTTACTTTTGTCCATGACACGCTTACCTTCAGGGTCATACGTCACATGAAGACCAAAACAGTTCCAAACGCCAGATCTGAATGAGGGTGGGGGAGGTTCAATTTGCCATGTTGCAACAAGCTCAGCTTCTGTCTTGCTAGCTTCCGCTGTCCTCAGTGGATCTGCGGTCGACAGTGCAGCCTAGGCGGAGTAGTCGAACGCAGATCCACTGAGCATTCAACACAGACAGCATCGTCAGAAGAAAAGTTGATAAAATAAATTAAAAATGTTGTATTGTTCGATACATATGTGTACCAAACCGAAAGCACTGTATCGAACGGTTCAATATCGATACGAGTATCGTTGCACCCCTACTAAAAACATCACACTAGAACTCAACTCTGCCATGCACAACCCCCTATGCAAAAAAAAAAAAGTAAGGCCATGCTCTTGGATGCATTTTTTAACCGGTGCGCCATCTGGAGGCTTGGACGTAATGAAACTATTTGGCATCTGCTTAACAGCTGGACACAAAATGATCATCAACAAAAAGTAGTGTCAGATGCACATAGAAGTACTCTCTGTGTGAATTTAGGTAAATGCGAAATTGTTAATGGGAACCTGCAGCTGTTTAGAACTGGAATCGCAGGAATCAAACCTGTAAATGGGCACGCATGGAATCAACTTTTGGCCCATTTTATTGGACCTTTGTGATTTCATCTCAACTGCTTTCAGGATTTTTTTTTCTTTCTGTGCTTTAGTTCTATAATCAGTTAACTGAGCATGAGACATTGGCTTAGTCTCTGCAGTATTTCTGGTATTTGTCATTATTTTCTGTATTTATATGTATCTGTATTAACAGTGTAGTCCTAAACTCTGGCTTATCTAAAAATAACAAAGTTTAAAAAAAACAAACAAACATCCATCCATTCGCTTCCACGAATTTGATGCCAAAAAGGGGCCAAACAGTGACTTACATTTTAATAATTCCTTTTTAAAATATTTCAAACCCGTTTACAGGTGGCTGCTGTTTCAAACCACAGACAGTCAAAGATGGTCTGAAACTCTTTGAGATCGAGACAGTTCTTTCTCTGGAGCAGAGGAAGCCCAAAAAAAAACTTGACCCTTCTTCCATCACTGAGGTCTGTTTATAGTCTGCTTCAAAAGGAAATCTGATCACTCTTTAACTTCATACATGGACGTCATATGGTTATTATATTTTTTTCATGTTTTATAGGGAATACTTAAAAGCATGTTTACTACTCGGGGCTATGATGCATATCCAGAGACATCCTTGCCAAGCCAGATAAACAGCAAAGTGACGGTGACAGAAAGGTGAGTGGCAGAAACATCCATCCTGTAGAAGCTAAGAACACACCTGATCAAAGAAAATGAGTTTCTTGAGCTGTTAATGAAACAATTTACTCTGCTTGCCTGGTTTATCTAATCCAGTGTTTCCCAAACACTGTGCCTGCGGCACATAGGTGTGTAGTTAGAAATGATACGGTGTGCTGTGGGAGATCGTCTGGTTCCACCTGACTTTAAGCGAGAGTAACGGGCAGAACAATTACGTTCTTTCCCACTTGAAGGCAGTACATATACCATATACCTCCTCTATTTAAATGGGTCACCAACTGCCAGTAAAACAGAAGAAGGTGAAGAAGAACTTGCATAATAGTCATGCTGTGAGATGACGCAGCACGAATAGCAATAGATGAATATTTGATAAGAAAAAGTGGTCAGTCTGACCTGGGTCCTAGGGAAAATTCTGACCCAGATGAAGGGCTTAGCATGAGTAGTGGTCAGAAGAAACCAAAAAGGTATACTGGGGACAAACCGAGCCAATTCCGCTATACCTGGTGCCCGGGGAAAATGTATCAATATGCTTTTTGTGACATTTTTGTTTGGTGGTGTGCTGCGTGATTTTTCTGATGTGAAATATGTGCCGTGGCTCCAAAAGGTTGGGAAACACTGCTCTAATCTGTCCAATATAGTTTTGTTCAGCTGTCCAAAATATGAAGAGATTCGACTTATAGTCATACCTCAAGAGAAAAAGTAGTCTGCTTCCACTTGTAAGACATCAGTAAATGTCAGTTTTCATGCAACTACTTTTTTTTCCCACTGTAGTTGCAGATTACTGTGAAATCTTATTTTTACAAGGTTCTGACACCCAGTTGAAGCACCGCCCAACAGGACAGGCAGTGCATCAGGGCCATGGAAGCTGGGTTTTTATTTTTAAAAATGTGTATAGGCTTCCTGACAAAAAGCATGTCATTTAGCACGTACTTGTATAAGTTTCACGACAGTCTAAAATATTTTGTTTATTAAGACTCAATGCCTCCTTAGTCTTGTTCTATATGAATAGTGATAATTTTGACTTTTTGTGGTCCTTTTTTATTACATGCATTCCTTATGAAACATTATATAAAATGCATTCAATTCAAAACAGTGCTCTGAAAAAGAAGATTCGGGAGGCAAAGGATGGACGTTTCATGGAGAAGGACAAACGTATCGTGGAGGAGCTCAAGTGCCTGCATTGTGACCCTCATCCTTTCTTTAGAGTCTATCCATCAGAGTCAGACTTAAGTAAGTGATGCGGTCTCTCCCCTGACCTGTTTGTATTGCTTTGTGTATTTTATTTGATCTGGGCTGCCTGATAGACCCATAATATCAGTGTTTTAACATTGTGATGCAGCTGATGAATTCTTGCTTTGTGGTAGATCTTTATTCTGTATTCATTGGGAGATTTTAATGCTAATCAAACAATTAAATTTAAAAAAAAATGAATGCAGCATGTTGATTACTTATTAGGGATTTGTGTTTGCAGTCATTGTACTGTTGAGAGCTGCATAGCAACACTTTCTAGGACCTGTAGTGAATAGCAACAATGTTTGATTGTTTTCTGATTTTCAGTGTTCTGGAGGATTCTCATGCAAGGACCTCCTGACACACCATATGAGAAAGGAGTGTTTGAGCTGTACTGCCAGTTTGGTCCTGAATACCCAGTGAAGCCTCCGCTCGTTCGCTTTGTCACACGTGTATCCTGACAAAATACAAACAAAAGCTGTTTAGACATCTACAGTGTTCATGTTAAAATGGTTTCCAGTTATTAGGGTAATATAAAAGTGGTAACTGCATGCATGTTTCTCGTAGCGAGCATTTATCTTAACACAGCGGCAGGTGTACCACTGCAATGTCAACAGTGTTGGCCGCATCTGCCACAACATATTTGATCGCAGCTACAACGCCCACGTCACCATGAGGGACATATTTGATGCTGTGTATGGACTCCTCATCATCCCTGAGCCTGATGACCCACTGGACAGGTGAGACATGCACAACTTTATTACTATAAGCACTCAACAGCCACTTTATTAGTTACACGTTGCTAGGACCAGATTTGACCCCTTTTTGCATTCAGAACTGTTTCAGTATGATCAGCTAGTTATATTTGCACCTACAAGATGTTTGAGTATTTAATACAAGTTAATGATATGGATGATGAGCTGGTGTTCAGACCGAGGTGTGAGTTTTAGATGATCTCTGTGAGGGAAATGTGTCTCTAAACTGATAAACAGTCTGCTGAATTGTGTGATTCTTGTAGAGCTCACTTTTTTCAGATGCTATTTCAGACCCCAGACATGAATACTTACATTTGCATATTAACCTTTTCCTGGAAGCATTTTAGCCGAGGAATTCCTGACGAGCCGCGAGACGTACGAACGAGAAGCCAGAAAGCACACGGGAGAACATGCTGGAAAGTCAATGGATAGCATGGAGGAGGTGAGTGAGTGAACAAAATATTTATGGGATTTTTCTGTTTTATGTAAAAGATTTTTTTTGTGATCACATTACTTTGACTTATTTTCCTTTCTAAAGAAACTGGTTGATCCTGTGCCAGAGTTTATACCACAACATCTGATTTGTCCTCTAACCAAGAAGATGTTTGTTGATCCTGTGAAAACAGTATATGGCACCGTGTATGAACGGAAAGCCATTGAGGAACACCTCAAACAGTGAGTTCAGGGGTTAAAAGTCCTCATAAAGTTCCAAAAGTTGCCTCACAGTCTGCTTTATTAGCAATTTTAACTTGCTTTTGGCTTTTCACTAAATGATCAGGCAGAACATGTTCTAGGGTTGTGAATCTCCTCTCTCTCTTCCAGACACCGGTATGATCCGATGGCTGGCCCAGGAAACGAGCTTGATGCGAGTGACATGATGGCGGACAGGGACATGAAGAAAATGGTGATGGATCATCGAGCTCGCCAAATTCAATGAATGTGGGAGGGAACAGACTGGCTGAAGATTAGCTAGACTTTTATAGGGGTTTCTTTTTTTCTTTTTCTCTCAGCTTGTTGGTGGTGTGGCATTTCTATCACACAAGTTCTAAACAAGTTACCAAGTTAGTGAAGTCTCAGGTTGGTTTTTCTATCCATTTCTGAAGATTTGTTTACAAAGGACTCTGAGCACTTAATACAGTTTTTATTCACTGTTCATTGCATACTTTTATAGAACTTCTTCTACAAGAGACAAACCAGCCTTCCTGTATGGGAAAGTCAAATATCGTAGAAATTTCAGCTGCATAGCTGATAATATAAAAACATGTTCAGTTCACAGTTGATTATGCTGTTCATTATTTGACCAAATTTCTTGATTATCTTCTGTTTTTTAAGTGATTAATAAGAGTTCGTTGCAATTATTGTGGTTGCGAATATATAATAAAGTATAAAAATGAGTGATGGCAGATTTTCTGGTATTTCTAGCTCATTCTTTTATTCTTACTCATGTTCCAAATTCAGACTAGATTCTTAGGGTGTTGACAGAGCACTATATAGAAGGTATGAAGGAGTTGCACTGTATCTATGTGGATTTAAAGAAAGCATTAGAGGAACTATCTCCATGAGGAAGTCAGGGGTATTCTTGGGTTGAGGTCATTACTCTCTGCAGGCCAATCAAGTTCTACCACACCAAACTTGGTCAACCATGTCTTGGAACAGGAAGGGAAAAATCCCCAAATCTCCAAAATATCTCGGTATGCAGAAGCATGAGGAGTTACTTTCACTGGAACAATGGGTCTGAGTTTTAAAAATATTAAAATTAAAAGAAAATTTCAATGGTCTCTGACATAAAAGCTGCATTTTTAAAAAATTATTTTAAAGATTTGTAAAATTTGCAATAAAATAAAGGTTTTAAAAAGATTCGTATGAAGTTTCTTCTACCACCATGTTTGCTGTTGCGGACTTCTGTCAAGTGTAATAGGTTAATAAATAACCAATCACCGCCGCCATTTCCTCTTACATCACGTCTAAATGGCACGAAGTGCTCACTTCGTGCCTTCAAATTAAATGTCAATGAGGTAGGAAAAACATTGAGCACTTAACACCATTGTACAGTTATAGGTCATTTTAAAACATTATGTCATTACAAATTAAGCTGTTTGGTTTTAAGCCTGCTTACGTCCTTTCAGGTTGAATTTCTAACGCAATATTGTAAACATGCTTTTATTTTGAAGGCCGTTACCGGAAGAGTTTTATCCGCGTTTGTCGCTTTTTGCTTTACTCGTGCCCAGCGCTCGAGTGGTGTCGACTCGACAGATTTGAGCCTGAACTGGACGGAGCGGACGGCAGGTGAATACTTTACCTTTTGTAAAGCTTAAACACGTTGACGGTTATTCGTCTTTCCCCACTGTCTTTAACTTGTTTTTACTAAAAATGCACTTAATGCCCGCACAAACCGGTGTTTTTACTTAGCCCACCCTGAACGTTGGTCGTAACCGTAGTTTAATCTAAATGAAACAAAAGTTAGTGGATGCAGTAATGAAATGTCACACAAACCTTAGCTTTGGTAGTCATATAGGTAGCACTGAGGATCAAGGATAACTAAATTACGTTAAAATCTAAGTAAAAGTATCAGTCTTTTCATTTTCTCTGAGCTGCATGCGCACTTAAGACGTGCGGCTTTTGCAGAGGCAGCCTGTCTTTCCTGCAGCACCGGTTTATCCTAACGATTTGTTAAATCAGTGCACAGGTGTTGCGAAAGTAGAAACTCATTTTGAAAACAGAGTACATCACAGCGGATCTGTAGAGATTCCCCATTTGCCCCCATTTGCCCTTCACAATAATGGAAGAAGTGCCTCCAGAAAGGTATGGACACATAAACACTGGATTAACCTGATTAAATCACAACAGCATGCTGCAGGGAGAAGAGGCAAAATATTCACTTGTGTTTCATGAAATAAAAAACAAGTGAGAAATAATAGTCTTCATTTTAGAAATTTGTAAATAAGTGTGAAACATGTAAGCGTTTACTCTAAGCATAAGTCACTGTGGGTCGGGCTACTGATGCTGTCTTATATGTGCTAAAAGGGGAAAACGAGGATCCACCTCAAGTAATCAGCTGCAGTACATGCCCAGCTAATAAATTCATGCATATTACAAGTCAATACCTACAAAGATAACAGGCTAATTCTGTCATCTACTTACTTACTAGTAGTAATACTGTCTTTTAATTCTGTGAAAAACCTAAATACACCCCATGACTCAGTAGCTTTTCAAGCCACCTTTATCAGCAATACTATTTTCTGTGTGACTTTATCAGCCACTCACATCATTGTGTAAGAATTTTGTCTTCTTTTCATTCTTTACAATGTTGCTTCGGTTCATTTGATTCTAGAGTACTTTGGTATACAGAGGAGTTTGTGGTTGAGTCAGTGACTGCAAGGTGCCCAAGTCCTGTGGCTCCAGGATAAGCCCAAATCATCACCCATCCACCACCGTGCTCAATGGTTGGCATGTTAAGAATCGAGCACTATAGTTAGCATGCTAATTGAGGCCTGTATGGTCTGAGATGTAGCTCTTGGGGTTTTTTTGTTTTTTGCAGTTTCTCTGACTTCTGCATGGTCTGACCTTTAGGTGAATTTGCTGGCAGATCGAGCCCAAGAAAACCTTTTTTTTTTAAAACACACACCAAACCAGCAAAAATCCCCTGGTTTTACAGGGGTGCTCTCACTTACTGATTAAGCACATTTGATTAGCAGTACCTGGCTGCTCCTTACCCTTTTCATTACTATGGAAGTCGGACCATAGTAGCACCCTGCTGGACCAGCTGGGTGTTAAACGGTGAACACACTGAGCCCATGTTTGACCCTAAATATTATTTTCATTTCTGTTTTTGGACTAAAATGTCTGTCCGTTGAACAGGGGAAACACTGTCTGTCTTTGGTTATGCTCATTATTTGTTAGGCTGACTTGTCTTTTTATACATCTCACTTAACGACCATATTAATACTAATAAATATTAATGTCTTTTCTCTAGAGAGATGTGGTGGGTGCTGTGGGTGCTCGCCATCTTGCTGGCTCTCTTCTGCTTTGTGGATGTGTGGTACTTCCTGCGGGCCGCAGCGGTCATCCTGCGGGCCTGGTTTCAGCCTCCAGTCTGGGACATCACAGCGGAGCAGGTCCTAACAGGCCGGGTCACTCCCCATGACATCGACATGTGCCACATGAACAATGCTCGGTACCTCCGGGAATGTGACTTTGCTCGCTTCTCTCTCTACATGCGTAACGGCGTGTTTAAGGCTGTGCGGGCCCTCAAGGCTTCAATGGTGGTGGGGGCCACAACCATTCGTTATCGCAGGGCTCTGTGTATCGGAGAGGGTTATGAGCTGCGCAGTCGCATTGTCACTTGGGACGACAAAGCCTTTTTCCTTGAGCAGAGATTCGTGTCGACAAAAGATGGCTTGGTGTGTGCCGTGATGTACTGCAAGCAGAGTGTCATACGCAGCAGCCCGGACAAGATTCTGCAGCACCTGTGCAAAAGAAAGGTAAGGGAGGAAACCACACAGATGCATGAGTTACACACGCTGTCCCGCTGAATAACATTGAGCTTGTGTTTTGCACGCTGCAGGTGGAGTGCCCTGAGTTTCCAGAGGATCTTCAGCACTGGGTCAACTTCATCGCTGCCAGCAGCCAGGCCCTCAGGGCTGAGAGCGGCCTGGAGGAGAAGAACAAATAAAACCTTTCATGGGCAGATATTAAAAGTGGCGTCTTGTGAGTCAGCCTGTTTACAAGCCCAGGAGGAAAGTCTTCTCCTATTCAGAATCTCTTCACTTAAACACACTTGTGCCTGCACTTTGTACAACAAGCTTTATTTAAATTCCAACATTTGCAGATATGAAACACTTGATAACAGCACACTACATTATTCTGAGAGGTTGGCAGTTATGGTAAAAATAATAATAATAAAGTATTAGAAAATATAAGTAATACAGTTTTATAAGGTGTGTTATGATGTGGTGTGACAGCAATAAAACGAATTCAGGAAATTGGTTTGAAGTTTTTACTATAACCAAATGGGAAGCAATTAAACTACTTTATATGACAGTGTGTGTGTTGCAGTGTGAACAGGTGTAGCAGGGAATGGCATCATGCTTGAGTGATGGGATGATCACACAGTTTACATGATCAGAACCGCCAGGACACATCAGCCTTTGTAACATCCACAGATTTCATGTTAAAACTCAAAAAGTAAGCTGAAAATTCAGTCAGAGCGACTGTGTCATGAATGCTGCCTGGACACCGAGTCATAAAGCATGTCACAAACACTTCTCGTGCACACGGCTGACTGGCGGTTACAAGTGAGAACAGATACAATGCCAGGTTTTCTTGATGTAAAAAATAAGTCCACAATAAATCAATTCAAAACTTTTCTCACTTTTCATGTCACCTATAACCTGTGCAATTCATCCGTCAGTTCACCCCCACTTCAGGGGGGCTGGAGCCTATCTAACTACCATAGGGCAAGAGGTGCGGTACACCCTGGACAGGTCGCCAGTTTGTCGCAGAGTTAACGCCAAGAGTCAGACAACCTTTTAAACCTATGAGCAATTTAGAATCACCGGTTAACCACCACAACTGCATGTCTTTGGACTGTGGGAGGAAATCTGAGTACTTGGAGACAACCCAAGGAGAAAACCTAATACTTTGTTGAAGCAAATTTTGAGTTAATACCATTGAATGTCACAAAAACCTGGCATTTTAACAGGGCTGTGTACACTTTTTATGTCCACTGTAAACTAAAATTGGTTCAGAGGTTTGTAACAGTGGGGGAAAAAGTACCCGGAAAAGAATACACTATCTACACTATTCATAAAAGTGTAGATAAAGTCAATCCAGTACATTGTTACTCTGTAACTAAGGTGCCACCTGTAGACTAAGTATCATTATTGGCCATAAACCTTACGTATTTTACACTTTTACAGCCTATCCCTTTTTGTCCTGTCTCTCTCCAACTGGTAACAGCAGATGGCTGCCCCTCACTGAGCCTGGTTCTGTTGGTGGTTTTTCCTTCCCACTGTCACCAAGTGCTTGCTCATAGGAAGTCATCTGATTGTTAGGTTTTCTCTGAATTATTGTAGGATTTTTACCTTACAATAAAAAGTGTCCCAACAAAGAAGCAAAGCTACAAACTATGAGTGAAGAAAAATATTCACTGCAATAAAAATAATTTTAAAACATAGTAATTGAGATTTTGTTGTCTACTGACAAAAACTAAACTAAAAGAAATATTTCTAGGAAATAATCTTAGCTTTAGTCTTGCCTTTTGAGGATTTGATACATACATTTGTTGAGACTTGGAATGGCCTTATGAGTCAAATTCCTCCGCAAATTGCTGTGTTGTAATTGTAATTACTATTCTGAATCTCTGAAATCTACCTGACAAATACCCTCCATATTATATTAATAAGATGCAAATTTAACTGAAAGGAGAAAGCTGTCTAGGAACGGAAACTAATTAGAACATTAAAAAAACAACAACAACTAACTCTCGTACCATAAAATTTAATAAAAAATATTAAGTAGTTGTATTATTATAATTAATATGTGTTTATTTATTGGCAGTGATATGTTTAAAAAGCACTATTTTGTCTTATACAAAGTAAACAGTAATTTCTAGTGAATGAAAGGGCCGACCTTACATACCGTCTCTGTGTTAACCAAGGTTCAAATGAATAAATTAAGATATAAAATAAATAAGTAACTAAATCACGTGTAACTGTGGCATCGCCAATCCCTGGAAAACGCGTAAACGTTTTCGTGTAACCATGCCGACAGGTCAACCAATAAGGCTTCTTGTCGTCATACACCCGGAAATTATGTTCATTGATTCTACCGGTTTCTTCAAGTTGCACCGCTTTCCATGATAGCACTTTCTTCAGGACGCGCAGT
Source organism: Neolamprologus brichardi (assembly GCF_056152115.1). Lineage (NCBI taxonomy): Eukaryota > Metazoa > Chordata > Actinopteri > Cichliformes > Cichlidae > Neolamprologus > Neolamprologus brichardi. Next base: position 17,475,504 of record NC_142121.1, on the reverse strand, counting down.
GAGTTTCACGTGCATTAAAATATACTTCTCCCGTCTGTATGGTTGACGCTTAATGTCTGATATGGTGAACTGAAGTGTGGCGGCTGTGCGAGGAGGTTGTGCTCACTTTAATTCCGAGGGCACCGGCTGCTGGCAGCTAGCGGCTAAGCTAACAGATTTGGCTTTGATAGCAGGCTGCAGGCCGTTCATTTTAAAGGAGAAGCGTTAGCTTTACAATCCCCTCAAGGTTGAATCGACTGCTTGTGAAAATATGCTGCTTCTGTATTTTTAGCCAGGTTAATTTCAAGTCAGTGTAAGAAGGGGAACACTGATCTATTGTTTTTTTTTTTTTTTTTCCACATCTGCACTGTCATTGATGAGGTCAAAGATGCATTTATTTTAATACTGAAGGCAATCATCAATTTAGACTCTTTTAAAAAATCCTTATTTTTTAATGAAGAAAAAAGATAATGACTGTAACATTGCAAATAAACACATTCTTTTCTAAAGACTTCAGTTTTCATTTTTGATACTAATATTTGAACTATTTCTCCAGAGAGATGTTGCTGTTGGCGTTGGGTGCCCTCCTCCTGCTCTTCTGCAGCCTGGATGTTTGGTACTTCCTGCGAGGGGCCCAGGTGTTCATCCAGGCATGGTTCCAGCCCAGGATACGGGACATTTTAGCCGAGCAGAGCATTGAAGGCATGGTCCTTCCACATGATTTGGACTACTTGGGCCACATGAACAACTCTCGGTATCTGAGGGAGTGTGACTTTGCACGCTTTCACCATTACATGAGGAATGGACTGTTCATGGCCTCACGCAAACTGGGGGCGAAATTGGTGGTAGGGGCGTCTACCATCCGGTACCGCCGCTCCTTGGTCTTCCGTGAGGCTTTTGAGATTCGGACCAAAGTTTTGGGCTGGGACGAGAAAGCCTTTTACTTGGAGCAGCGTTTTGTATCCAAGAAAGATGGCTTCGTCTCTGCGATCATGCTCTGTAGGCAGAATGTGGTGCACTGCAGCCCCGAAACCATCATTGAATTTATCTGCAAAAAGAAGGTAAGGGAAGTGCTCAAAGTGCTTCTGTTCAGGTGTAGAATGCACAAAATCATCACATTTTAGTATCACAAAACTATGAGTATTATTGGGTGATTAATCAATTTTATTCATCTAACACTTTGTCCGCTTATAGATCGAGTGCCCGGAGTTTCCAGAGGACCTCAAACACTGGATGAACTTCATTGCGGCCAGCAGCCAAGCCCTGAGAGCAGAGAGTGGACTAGAGGGAAAGAACAAGTGAAGCCACACCATGACGCTGCGTATCATGAGTGTCGACACATTTCATATCATATATAGCATTGCACGCACATATACATGCACACAAACACTTAAACATTGTAGAGTGTTTTAGTTGACTTCCAGAAGTATCTGTTTTGGATAAATTCTACCTGCTGTGTATTTTTGTAAGACGTGAAGTTCTTTGACCCGAGGGGGGCTGAACATGAAAACTTGAACTGTAAGGTTTCAAATGCTCGGTATGTAAATGGATCACAATGGCGTTTGTAGCTTTACCCTTGCAGCTTATTCAGTAGTTGACTGTAAGTAGACCAGCATTACACATCTTCATTCTCATTCAGCAAAATCCTCTAACCTCAGATAAGCATGTAGAACAAAATGTAATCTTCCACTGACGTCAATGCATGATTTGAAACAACCAGAATATTTTTGTGCCTGTTTCTAGTAGTTTAGAACGCGTTATAACTTTTCACCAAAAAAAAGACATGGGTGCAATGAAATACTTGAATGGATATAATGAACATGTGCTGACGATTGTTTTAATTTCCCTATCAGTATTTTGCACAAAGTTATTATTAACCTAAGGGAGAAAACCAAAATTCTTATGAGGGATGAATATATCGGTGCAATGAAGAATTAAAATACCTGCTTTTAAAAGGACAGCCCCTCAATCAGGCCTGCGTGTCATTTTATGAGAGCGTGCTTATATTTTCGATTGACGGGTGTAATGAGCAAACATGAGGTTGCTGGCAACTTTTCAAAACCTGCAACGCACAATTACCAATGAATGTCTGAGTGATGTTTGAGTCCACTGAGGCGGTCGATTTGAAAGATGTTCTCGTTAATGCATCAGAGTTTTTCCTTTGTGACCAAAGTAATGTACTGTTCTGTGTGAAGGAAATCCGATTTTTTTTTAAAGATGTCTAATCTGTTTTATTTATGTTGTTGATGCACTGATCACCAGATTCTTTTAAGTTTGAAGTTATACATTCTCTGTTTATGTCCCAACTATTTATGATTGATTGAAATGTATCAAAATTTATTTATTGTGTTTGTTAATATTTAAGTGCATTTTTTTTCAATTAAAAATGCTCTGGAAACTGTTTGGGTCACTGTTTTCGTCTTTGTGAGCAAAGTACACATGCAGTTTGGTTTGTAGAACTTCACGGGACATTTTTACAGCTAATGTACTTAATTTATCTTAAACAGCCTTTAGGTGATCATTTAACAGTTAACGTTTGGCATGTAAATCTAAAATTTCTGACTTTCTGAGTTTTTCCTTTGTTGTTCAGAGCTGGAAAAGCAGCATTTGCAACTTTCAAAAACCATAAGTACAGGGCTGTTATAGTTATGTTTAGATGCTGTAGCTTTATGTATTTAATTTTTCCATCACCAAATTAATCTTGTTTTTACAGGAAAATGTGCTTTTTACAGTTTTAGTTACTACTATATTTGTAGATAACGAGTCCAGATTAAAAATGTGGTCGTCAAAGTAATGATAGGTATCCATTCAAAATCCTTTCACGTGAAAGTGCCAACAATTGTGACATTTTAATCCATTTAGAAAAGTCCCCCCATCAGTGACCAAGAGCCCAAGGATGTACAGGCACAGGTGTAATTTCCAAAATGTGGGTTTCATTATACTCCAGAAAAGACAAAAATAATGTCAAAAATACACAATCACAGAAATGCCACCTCCACATTTTTGCCATTTCTTCCACACTCAACTCTTTTCATTTCATTGTATAGCAATGTTTGTAATTAGAATATGTTTCTGACCTTGCTTTCAGGTTTTCAATGTAAATTTCAAAGCAGTCAACAATACAGGCACATCTACAAAGAACATCTCAATATCATGGGCATTGACAGCTGTGTCAAGTGCAGGGAAACTGAGATTTTAAACATGCAACAAACGATGGAAGATTCATTGTCACTGTAAAATCTAATTCGTTCCCAGAACAGTATTTATTGTTCAGTCACAAGTGCTGTCTCTAGTTTAAACAACACATTTGCTTTGCATTCAAACTCAGAAGTTTGAATGCAATCTCCCCCTCCACACCAGTGTTCTCAGGCTGGTACATGGCTAGTGTCAGACATGTCACTGTCCTACAACATACAGCACGGCCCACATTAGAAATGATGTTTATGTAGACCAGTGATGGGAATTAGGGGCAACGCTGGAATTAGGGGAATTGGTAACGCCGTTACCCCTTACAAGTAACGGCATTACTTTTTTCAGTAACGAGTAATCTAACTAATTAATATTCCTATCGTTACAACGCCGTTACCGTTACTAACAAGAAAATGCTGTGCGGTTGTGTTACTATTTTTCAACAAAATGACGGTTGAAGCTGTCTTCAGCTTACCCCACCTTATATCAGTTGCAGGGAGTGGCTGTCTACGCAAGTAATCTGGATGCTACAGCTTTAAGCAGCTGCGCGCTCCCGCGGACAGCAATCACTTTCTGGCAGACGATCACCTTTTGGCACAACACCTGGAGCTAAGGGAGCAAAACAATCGCATGAGTGCTGCTGTTTGACTGAGGAAGAAGTGGTAAGTCAATCCCATGACCACCTCAAGATGACAAAGCAATAGGGTGATATATACCAGTTTTTAAATTGTGTTGATAGGCCACGTAAAACCAGAGTCATACGGAGCCCCGCAGGGGACATGGGAGAAAAAACATTAAGACGGACTTTTGCGAGATCTCGCGAGATCTCGCAAAAGTTTTGCGAAAGTTTCGCAAAAGGTTTGCGAGATCTTGGAAAAGTTTTGCGAGATCTCGCAAAAGTTGAATTCCAACTATGGCGGCAGCTACTTAGTTGTAATATTACTCTTTCTGGGTCACAAAATACACTTTTAAGATATTTTGAGGCGTGAATGTAGTTGTGTAAACGTCAGAAATCTGCTCGGTTTACAAGACATCACATATTTGCAAAAGTGCTCCAACGTTTTCAGAGATCTGACACCCACCATCTCGAAGCTAACGGGAGGTCGAGACCTACTACAGCCGGGAGGAACACCACTCTCCCGGCACATCATGCCTCGACCTCCCGGTCGGCTTCGAGCTGGTGGCCTCCGAAGAATGCGGCTAAAACTTTTGCGAGATCTCGCAGATCTTCTGCATTCTTGGGTTTTACTTTAAGAACAGAATTTTTGAGGTCACACCACTAATTCTCAATTGGATTGAGGTCTGGGGATTGGGCTGGCCACCTCATGATATCAATCTGTTTTTGTCTGGAACCAGGATGTTGCCCGCTGGTGTGTTTGGGGTGTTTTCCTGCTGAAACACCCATTTTAAGGGTCAGCATAAGGCAACATGAACTCTTCCAGTATTTTTAGGTACTGAAACTGGTCCATGGTGCCTGACTGTTATGTGATAAATGGCCCCACTCTAAAGTATGAGAAGCAGCCCCAAACCATTATGCTTGCACCTCCATGTTTTACGGTCTTCAAAGTGTACTGTGGCTTGTATTCAGTGGCCCTTTTTACTCCCAATAAGAACAATCTTGCTCTCATCTGTCCACAGAATATGGCACCACTTTTCTTTAGGCCAGTCAATGTGTTCTTTGGCAAACTGTCACCTTTTCCATACATGTGTTTTTTTCAGCAGTGGTACTTTATGAAGGTTTCTTGCTAACAGTTTGGCTTCACATAAGCATCTTCTGATTACTGAAGTACTCACAAGTAAATGGAGATCTTTTTTTATTTCTCTGGAGCTCATCACTGGATGTTTCTTTGCCATTATTGTTATTCTATGATCTAGGCGGATGGTAGTATTCCTTTTTCTACCATGTGTTTCAGGTTTTCTTTCCCATTTCAAAGCATTTGAGATCTTTTTAGCTGAGCAGCCAATTATTTTCTGCACTTCTTTTTAAGTTTTCCTCTATCCAATAAATTTCTGATCAAAGTTTTTTCTCCCTCAACGCAATGTCTGGAACGACCCATTTTACTCACTGAGCAAGGGCTAAAACCAGCAGGTACAACAGCTGCCTTCCTTCCTTAAATAGCCCAAAAAATTCAGATTTTTTGGAACTCGGATGTTTAACCCTTTTCTTCTTTTTTGCTATATCTTGTTGTGTATGATATATTTTTATTATATACTTATTAGTTTTTTTTACTTATTAGTTTTAGTTTAATTGCATTTGATGCATTTGATACAGAATTCAACAAGCCAAACTGTCTCCTTACAAAGTCCCGTATCATATCGCATTAAGAAAACATCGCGCATGCTCAGAAGCTCACTCCAATGCAACCTTGACAAAGCTCAACAAACATCTGCAAACACGCAGACTGCGTGCAGTTATTCCCATAGTGTGCTAACTCCCGAGTATAAACGCTATAAATGATACAGTTTAACCAAAAGTAACACGTCTGTGTCGAAAGTACAGATATTTGATTAAAAATGTAGGGAGTACATGTAAAACGTTATTAGAATTCAATTTAAGTACCCTTACTTCCCCGTTATATAGACAGTGAATATAGACATCTATACAGATTACAAATTAAACGCCACATTAGCGAAGAGAGAGAGAGAAAGACGGAGAAAAAACAACAACTATAATAGGAGACGTGATTTATCTCAGATAACGATTTCAGTGGGAAGATGCTTTGGAATATTATATTTTTTTATGGTTTGTTTTCTCGAAGTAATTTTAAAGACTTTATATATAATTTAAATTCGTTTAAGAGAATAACCAAAATAACGTTACAACACAGTTTGCAAAATCGAATGAAATATTTGGTTTCCTCCATTTCTGAACATCAAGCCAGAATGTCTGCAGTACGATAAACCTGTTCGCCTCACTCCCGCTCCGTGCCAGTTGGTGGCGGTAAAGCACCCATTCGTCGTTTGCCGACCGTCGATACAGAAACTGGAAGTAGTACTGTTAAAACCCTCAGTGGCCACGCCCCCTCATTTTCTTCCTGTAAACAAAGCAGTAACTGTTTGTCACTTTCTAGCTGTACTTTGGTGTTTTCTACGATGGCTCAAGCCGGGGTGCTCCTGGACAAGGACCAGTTCAACTGCTCCATCTGTCTGGACGTGCTGAAGGACCCGGTTACTATACCGTGCGGACACAGCTACTGCTCGGGCTGCATCCAGAACTACTGGGACCAGGACGACTACCTCGGGGTTTATGTCTGTCCGCAGTGCCGACAGAACTTCAACCCGAGGCCGCTGCTCGCCAGGAACACCATTCTGGCCGACGTGGTGGAGATATTTAAGAACACGACACTCCAGGACGCCGCGGCACAGACAGCTGGCCGAACTTTTGCCGAAGCCGGCGACGTGGAGTGTGACGTCTGCATCGGGTTGAAGAGCAAAGCGGTCAGCTCCTGCCTTGTTTGTCTGGCGTCGTACTGCGACGATCACGTCCGGCCTCACTACGAGTCCTCAGCCTTCAAGAAACACAAGCTGGTGGCTGCCTCCAAGCGGCTCCAGGAGACCATTTGTCCGCGACATGACAAGCTGCTCGAGGTCTACTGCCGGACCGACAAGCGCTGCATCTGCTCGCTGTGTCTGACCGACGAGCACAAAGGGCACGACACGGTGCTGGCTGAGGAGGAGATACAGCAGAAGAAGGTAATCACCTCACCTGAATTACACAGGGGGAGGAAGCCTCCCACATGGAGCTCATCATAATGTGGGCATTTTCCCTTTTTTTTGAGGCTGAGTTAACTGCCTCCACAATGTGCTGTCTGGAGTGTTTCCCTGATTTAAAATCTCAGTCTGCCCTTCACTAATATCCCCATATTATAAAAAGACTAAAAGCAACACTTAAAGTGATAAATTTTTTTAAAGGGAAACAAAACATTTTGACACAGTTAACTAAATCTAAACTATAGCAAACTGCCAGAGGAAGCAAAGGTAACAAGTAAAATTGTTCTGACTAAGTCTCCTTCGTATTCAAATGTCACACCCCAGTTAAATCTGCTGCACTGGCTCCCCATCATCTGGAGAGTCCACTATAGGATTCTGGTTTTGCCTTTTAAAGCGCTGCAGGGATGGGCATCATCGTGCAACCCCAGCAGGTCCCTGAGGTCATGTGATCAGGGCCTGCTGGCTTTGCAACATACAAAGCTGAGAACTAAAATAGGACGGAGCTTTTGCAACAGTGACCCTGAGACCCTCTGGAACCTTCTCTGTCTGAGCGTGAGGTCTGTGCTTTCTTTTAAAAAGCAGCTTTTTAAACTTGCTTTTGGGTAACTTTTTGTTTCTATGTTTTAGCATTTTTGTTGCACTTTGCTTTTTTGTGCTACATAAATCAAATCTTAATTACTTCCTTTGAGTTTTTTCCATATGACTGTAGTCAGGGTTTAACAAGTCTAAATACTGCAGTGCAGCTTAAGGTAAACATTAAAGTTAATATAGTCTTTTTCTCATATAAACATAATCCACAGATGCAAATGTGTGTTGACATTTCCAACATGCACTTTCTCTTAAAATCGTCTTTTAACTGTGGATGGAATCCACTCCAGAGTCAAACAATGTGTCTTTTTTTTCTTTAAGTGAAGACTTAATCTAATCCAGGGGCCCCATTCACAGGGGGACAAAAATAGTCTAACTGTTAAGATGCTTTAGAGAAATGGGGCAGAAAAGACACATCTACCACACACACGCACGCACACGGGTACAATGAAAAGCTGCAAATCTTATAATTAAAGACATTTGAGAGGCTGGAAGCTGCGTTGAAATGATTATCAAAGTGGTTGCCATGTAATTATCTTTAATTCAACTAATTGTTTCACTAATTTTGTGTTGTCTATTCTTTAATTATGAACCTCTGAATGTTTTATTAAAGCGCTGATTTGGTTTTGTCAATCAGTTGCCATTTGTAGGCTTGTATTCTACCTTACATCAAATGTGAGAAAAGAAGTCAAATTTTCCAGATTTTTCCAAAATAAAATAATCCTCAACTAAAGGTAACTTTATCTGTTCCTTTATAAGAGAACTCATTTATCTGTTCCTTTAAGAGAAATGTACTGGTATGTACTTTTGCTTGTGTACAGAGGTTGGGTTTGTGTTTCAGTCCTGAAGGACCTTTTGTGTGTAAGATGAACATGACAACCATTGTACCACAGAGCCTCCTATGCATGAACAAATATTTGTCCTTATTCACAGCAGTATAAAAATCAATGTGACAAAGTGTCAGGGTGCTTTAGAGGGGAAGAATGTATTTTCAGCTGCTCTCTTGTCACAGCCGCAAGCGTCACATTTTTGATTTTTACAACGGTTGAAACCCCAAAGGGACTTGTGTCTTCAGGTGGAATCAAACCAGTGCCGCTTCATTTGCTGAGCAAAGCACTACCCGATGGAGCCACTTGTTAAGATGACTTAGAGAAACGAGGGAAATAAAGTGCAACCAACTTAAAAATATTTAAAATGACTCCAATAGATCTAAAGAAAAGCTGCAAATCTTTTCCAATTTATCTCACCAAAAGAAAAAGAAAGAAAAGCTGACACCCTCATGTAAATTTGACATGCTGTAATTCCAAATTGATTTGGGTCTCTGCCTGGAATTGACCAAGGGCTTTTCCATTTGATAGGCAAACATATAAACCACTGCACCATGGAGACACTGCTTACATGTTCAAATAATAGTCACGCAAATTAACATCATTTAATTTTCTGTATATCTGTTGCTAACTGCTGCTGTTCACTATTCTTTTATTGTGAACTGAGCTATTGATTGTATTTTAAAGGTTTCAGTGGTTTTCAGGGTTTTACTACCGAGTCATAATTTGTGATGCAGTTTTAATGAGGAAAGCATTAAAGCAGATAACTCAGATCCTTTGTGTTAAGAAGATCCAACGTTCATCACTGAGTGTTTCGGTGTCTTTAAATCACCACACTATCTAATCTAGAATATATTTTCAGCCTGATCCACAGTAGGACCAAACAGTTTAACTGTAGACTCGTCAGAGAAATGGAGAGATGTGAAGTTTATAGTTTGGGTTTGAAATGCCTCTGGAGTTCCTCAAACCTGTTTTTGAGTATTTGTGTGGAATAAAAGCAGCAAAGAATTAAACTGAAAGATTTCATAATAATTTTTAATTTCTTCTCTTTTTTTTAGTGATTCAGTTTTAGTGACAACTGACTTCAGTCTGTGCACAGGCCCAGTGTTGCAGGAAATCTGGATAATGTAGCACAGAATGAAATGCATCTACTTTTGTTCAGTTACATGACTTTTGATTTTTGATTTTCGTCAGAGGCAGCTCGGTGAGATCAAGCAGAGCTCCCAGCTGAGGATTCAGCAAAGAGAAAAGGAGGTGCAGGAGCTGAGAAAAGCCATTTTCTCTCTCAGCGTAAGTGCTAATGTTCAACATTTCACTGTTGGATGGTAAAAATGTCTAATCTTTCTACTGTTAAGTACATTTGCTATTTTATCAACTTTTGAAGGTTTTTTTGGTCTTTCTTCACTCTTTGCCTGGCGTTCTGTCCTCTGTGTCTCTCTCCAGCGTTCGGCTCGTGCAGCAGCCGAGGAGAGCGACGCCGTCTTCTCCGAGCTGATTCGGTCAATAGAGCTGAAGCGCTTTGAGGTTAGAGAGCTGATTAAAGCTCAGGAGAAGACGGCCATCGGTGAGGCAGAGAAGCTGCTGGAGCAGATTCAGAAGGAGATCGGCGAGCTGAAGAAGAATGAAGATGAACTGGATAGGCTTTCCCACGCTGAAGACCCCATCCATTTCCTTCAGGTGGATAAGAGTTTGTCTCACTCTCAGGACATTGGCTGTAAAGTATTTTACTGTGACAATATGCTACACAATGAAAATAGTCCCTGTTTGTAGGGAGTTCTTAAACTTAGGAATTTCCGAAGCTTTTATCACATCCAGACCCTTTCGTAGATAATCTTTCACTACTGTAATTCCAGCCTTGGATCTGGTGCCTTGTGGTCGTTGACCAAACCATTTTATGTCTTGTCAAAGTCTTGGGAAAAAAAGTGGTTCAAGTTTTATCTTCACTGTTCCTGGTCTGTATTTAGAGCTGTCAGTCCCTCCATGCTCCACCTGTGCTGTCGGCTTCGCCGTTGGTTGCATCGGACCCAGACTTCACCTTCGGCCCGGTGATGACAGCTGTGTCAGATTTTAAGGCGCTTCTGCAAGAGGTCTGTCAGAACGGATGTGTCAGCATTTATGAGAGAGGTAGATACAAAAATTTGTATCACATTTTAATTTTTTGCACCATAAATGATTCTGTCGACTGTCTGTTGACGTTGTTCTACTTTTTTATCTTTTACAGTGAGAAATATAGTAATTGTAAGGAATCCAGATCTCGCAGTCGAGTCTGACTGCACGGTGGTGGATCAAAGTTTTCATCTGGAAGCTGTACAAATGGAAGCAGCTGCATGTGAGTGTTCATGTGTGTCACATTCACAGGTTTTATTAACAGTTTTAAACAGTGCAGCAGTTTTGGTGGTCGGGGATGATTTTTAATCATCTTAAATCACTCTTTTAAATCAAAATCACCATGTTATCTGCGCCGGATTAAACACTCTTACAAAGCTCAGTACATTTCTTTTTTTTTTTTTAGGGTTTTGTTTAATGTAGGTGCTGCCTGTTGCTCAGACTGTGATTTAAGGGCATTACACACCGAGCGCGTTGCGAAAAAGCAACCTGAAATTCTGAAATTTGTCATGTAAGAAATATATGTAATTTCCCTCAAAAACACACAAAAGGCCAAAAAACAAACCTGCCATTTCTAAACCAGAACAGAAAGAAAAGGAGATTGTGGCAGCAGCACGGAGAATTTCATGATTTGATCCAGGAGCTGAAGCTGTATCACGACCGCTTTCAGAAACATTTCAGGATGTCAGTGGAACAGTTTGAGCTCTTGTTGGGATCGCGTCTGACGAGGCAGAGAAATCATTTCAGAGCGACGTTAGAACAGCAGAGCAGCATGTAGCTGTGTGTCTGAGGTAATAGGATTATTCTACTATTTTCATAGGTCCTGTATGCTTTTTGAGTATGAGCACATTTGTTGCCAAATGCAGTGTTCTGATTGGTCACATCTGTTTATTTGAATCCAAAAAATCAGAAAAAGTCGAGCTTGGTTCAAAAACATAAATGCTGCAAATTTGTCCAGTAAAATCCATCCAGACTGAACGGCTGCATTAAGAACATGTGAGTCATTTTTAACATATGAAATAGTCGCACGTATTTTAGGCGTCCGGTGTGTAAAGGCCTCTAGGGTCATTTAAATAAACCTCCCCTGGCAGCAGGGTCACACACCATTAAGATATTGAACATTAAAATGTATAATTTACTGATTTCAAACAACCCTTAGATAATAAATGGCAGTTAAAATAAGTAATATAATAATTGGGTGATATTGTTGTATACAGCTGGGAGATACTGACAGAAATGTGATATAAATATAAAAGAAATTCATCCACTTTATCAAAAGCTCAGTGGTCTAAACTAATATTTTTTATGTTTGGTGTAACGTGAAAACAAAATGAATATTTTCCTGTTTTTCTAGAAGGAATTTGCCTTAAATCAAACTTAAGTAAGACTAATATAAATCCACAAAAAACTCTTATGCATCACCAAAAACATACTAATATGAAATGTGAATTTCTGTCCTGATAAAATTCTGTTTATTTTATTTTTTTTTTATTTTAATTGTGAAAAATAAGACATGTTAATCTGGCCTTATTATCTCACAGCAGAAACTGTTTGTTTACAGTTGGCTTTGCTGAATCTGCAGATAAAGACCGATACCTGAGACTCTGTAGTAACCCTGTTTGTTACCCGTCTTTGTTATCGCAGTGATCCCTTCGCCTGGTCTAGACCAAAGTCATGTGAGTCCTCTCAACCCCTTCCTCACTCCAGGACCTCCAGCGTTTTCCTTCTCACCATTTGGTAACTACAACATTTAAACAGTATTTACTGCACGTGTGTGAAACCCACTTAACTCAAGCAAACCACATGCAAATCCTTCCACTCGTATTATTGTTCTAGTGTAATAAAGAAAGAAGCCGATTGAGTGTAGATGTGCTTAAACCCGCCAGTGCCGGGTGTCACTGTAACAAGAACTTGTGCAAATATTAACTGTTGTTTCTTTGTTTGATAGATTTGTTTGTTGTGTTTTGTTTACATAGTCAATATTTTAAAGCTAATCTTTAGTTAATAAGTAGCTCAGCCAGACGGTCGAGAATCTTTAAATACCGATTTTTGTCTCCGCCTGGGATCGTTCCCTTGTTAGGTGGATGTGTGAAGCTCTACACTTTGGAGCCACTCAGTACCGTTTGAGACCTAAATTTTATTTGATACACGTCAGCAAGCAGTGCTCTCGTGTGGCTGCGTGGAACTCCTAGTCCTAATCCCAAGCTTTGATTAATGGGGGGGTTGTGTCAGGAACTTATGGAAGCTCATTTCTGGCACTAAAAACATTCACGAGTTACAATTTAGATTTTTATTTAAAAGTTTTTGTTTGGGTATCTCACAATTCTCACTTACTAACTCTATCTTCTGTAAAAATAACTTGAAATTTTAAATTGTTTTCTCAATTTTTAGTTATTTTCTCACAAGTTTGAGCTGAAATTTTCACTGTTTTCCAGGAGTGGAAACAAGCTTCTATTTGATGGTCTGATATTAAAAAAAAAAAAAAAAAAAAAAGCGGTGAAAAATGAAACGTGGATCGATCCGTTGTGGTGACCCTTTGGGAAATAAGGGATCAGCCAAAGTACTTTGAGATAAATCTATAGCCACGTGACAAATGTGGTATAATCGTGTAAAAAAAAATGCCAAAGTAAAGGAGTAAAGTTTGACTTTAAAAAAAATGTTTGCTCATGCTGGCTAATTGATTGCTGCTAAGTCAGGTTTTTGGATTGAACATTTTAGCTTAAAGGCAGGCAGGGATCGATTCACTTAATCTAAATTCTATTAAACAGCGTCACAAAATGAGACAAGAAAAAAACTCAAGACTTCAGAAAACAATGAAAAAAGAACATCAATCGCTTCCACGCTGCGGGACTTTGGTTTTTATTCATATTGTTCCAGAAAAGCTTGTTTTTACACACGTGTGCATTGATTTTTACGTAGCTATTGTTGTTGATCATCATTCTTTGTAGAAGGTTCGATCCAGTATTAAGCAGTGGTTAAGCAGAAAATTAGTAACAGCTTTACCCCTTCCTCACATTTCAAGCTAGACTCTACTGGTATAAGTTGTGTTATTTATTTGTGCTAAAGACAGAAGACAAAAAAAAAAAAATTTCTTTCTTTGTTTCCTTCTTTTTCCAGGCTCTAAATTCTCCTCGGGATCCAGACATAAGCACCCTCCACGACGTGCTCACCCCAGGAGGAAATAAGACTTCTTAAGGACATCAAACCTCACTTTCACACACTCACCCTGATGGAACGTCATTATACTCAAGTGCTGTCCACACACAAAGCCACGCTACAACCGAAGTCATGTAATTGCTGTTTTTTTTGTTTTTTTTTTATTCTGCTATACTCAAATTTAAGCAGTGTTGGGAAAGGCACGAGGAAAGCATCTGTGAAGATTGCACTGACGATGTATTCAGCAGCAACAAGCAGGGCTGACTTAGTGCGTTTTATTTCAGTGTTAGATGCTTTTAAAGGTATATTATTTATTTTATTTTTTTAACCCTGTAATCCTCTGTAAACAGTCATATTTGCTTCAATGATAACGTGGATTCTTTGACATGCTGGCATTAAAAAACAAATGCACTACATTTTCTCACGGGTGGTTTTTGTTTACACATCAGCTCCGTGACCAAAACGCTGGCTCCAGGCACGTAAACAATACCATTTTCCAGTACAGCCTCATATCAGATTGTATTTAAATGTGATCTCACAGGAACTTCCCTGATGTGGGACCTGGAGGCGTTTTCTTTGTCAGGCTGGTCTTTGCACAGGCTCTCTGGGACGGCCCATTTGCTTCTTTGCTGGCTGTGATTGGAGGCTTCAGGTTGCAGCAGGTGAAACCCGAGAAGCTGCTGTCAGCACACCTGTGAACTACGCCCATCTTTGCCTGTTCTAGTTTCAGTCGAGAGTGCAGGAAATGGCAGCCACAACTATTTCTGTTGAGCAGGACCAGTTCTGCTGTTCAGTGTGCCTGGAGGTGTTAAGAGACCCAGTGACAATCCCCTGTGGACACAGCTACTGCCTGGAGTGCATTGAAGACTACTGGAACAGGGCCAAGCAGAAAGGTCAGTGGAGCTGTCCTCAGTGCAGGCAGGTGTTCAACCCGAGACCTCTCCTGAGCAGGAACACTGTTCTGGGTGAACTGGTGGAAAAGCTTCAGAAAACCGGATTTCAGGCCGAAACTCAACAATCCACCAAACCAGAGGAGGTGAAATGCACTTCATGTACGGTGAGAAAAAGCAAAGCCGTGAAGTCATGCCTTGTGTGCGTGGGGTCGTACTGCGCCTCTCACCTGAAAGCCCACGAAGAACGCTTTCGTGGAAAGGGACATAAGCTGATCCCACCTTCGGATCAGCTGAAAGAGAAGCTGTGCCCACAGCACGATAAGTTACTGAGGCTGTACTGTCACAATGACCAGCACTGTGTGTGCTCGCAGTGTGTTAAAGAGAGCCATAAGGGCCATGAAACTGTCTCCGTGGTGGACGAGAGGGCAAAACAGCAGGTGGGTTTGAGCGTGTTTTTTTTTTTTTTTTGTAATCTTTTCTGAGTGGATTTGAAATTCAAATGTGCACTTGACCTTCTATTGGCTTTCTAAGACCTTTATTTAGACAGAGAGCTTTTACTGCCAGCACTAATTTGGATTTTAAGGGGAAACTTGTCAGGATTTACATATTAAATCAGTACTTAGGGTTAGTACTCCTCAGTCTGTAGAGGTAAATGTTAAAGACAGAGAGAGAGACAGATGAGGAATGAGAAAGAAAAGAAAATGAATACTTTGAAATAAAAGCAAACACCTTGTGTTAAGGTCAGCCCTTTTGTTATATGTACACAGTAAATTCAAAGCTGTGTATATGAAAAGGACATCAAAAGGACCCCCCGTTGTTTGAAAAAACCGACCAATTAGAGACTGTTACCTGTTAGGCTGCTTGTTGAATATTTTCCTATTTTCCAGATAAGGTCATGTGTACAGTCTATGATGTAAGCTCAAAAAACTCTTAACCGACATTTTTTGGAAAGCTGAGTTTTGCTGCCAGACCTGTTGAATCAAGGAATCACTTAAAACATGTGAAGTAGACTAAGATTGTCTTTAAAGCAACACATCATTCCACAATCTAAAGAAACACAAGAAAAGATGAGAACAAAGTCACTGATATGTGTCAAGGCTTCAAAGTCACAGTGATAGCCATTATATACAAATGAAGAAAACTCAGCATTGAAAATATTGAACACAAGCAGAGTAACGTGTGCTTTGGTCCTGCTGCTGTATCTTGGCTGGAAGACCAAAGGCCTCCTACTGTACTGCCATCCTTTGATTTTTGAAATCAAAACTTTCCACCGTGAAATGCAGCCGTGAAAAATTATTCGCCTAAGCGGCACAGGGGACTGCTCCATGTGATTGATATTCATCTTTTGTATTCTCTTAGAAAAAACTCCAGGAGACCTCTTTGAAGTCTGTGCAGAAACTGAAGGAGACTGAGAAGGAACTACGATACGTAATCAGATACATCAAGGTGAGTGCATTTCCTCTCCGGGAGCTTTAAAATGTGTCTTTGTCAAAAGTGCAGTTCCAGTGAATCCAGGGGACCAAAAGAGGAAACTTTTATCTTCCACAGCACTCCACGGAGGCTGCACAGGAGGAGAGTGAGAGGATTTTCTCCAAGCTGATCCGATCCATCGAGAAACAGAACAGCGAGGTGAAGGAGCTGATCAGAGTCCAGGGCAAAGCAGCCGTCAGTCAGGCTGAGGAGGAGCTGGAGAAGATACAGAAGGAGATGGCCGAGCTCAAGAGGACCGGCGCTGAGGTGGAGAAGCTCTCTCACACTGAAGACCACATCCACTTTCTTCAGGTGTGAAACTGAAGTTTGAACTAAAAATGTGGGAAAGATTGACTTTTGTTTTTAATTTAACCACAAGTCTCCCTTATAAGGGAAACCTTCAAAGCTTTTTGATATACTTTGCTGATTTGGGGCCCTGAGGCCAGAAAGGGGTTTTATAAATGCACAATCTGCTCAGTTTAGTGTTCACTTACCTCTCTTCGCTTTGGATGGTGAGGGAAATCCTAATCAGGCAGAAGGCAGTGAGGTTATTTCCCATTTTACTAACGTCTAGATAATTTACTGTCACTGTTCCTCTTACAAATTGCTGAAATTAATAACATCTAAAAGTTAGTACACTGTCATTTCTATATTTACTTATGAAGTGAAATTTAACTGAGGATGATAAATAATCCAAATGACACGTGTGCTATCAGCTTTAGCTACTAACACTAAAGTTCATTCAGCGTCTGTTGAAGGATCTCCAGAATCAAGGACAAATCTGAAACTTCGCATGAGAAAAACTGAAGTGAAAACTCAAATTACAAACTTTAAAATTCAGAAGTTGCAGTGATCTTCAGTCACACATCATTTGGCAAAGGCACTTTGTAAGGTCCCTTCCCAGAAAGACTCCTGTATGTTTACTAATGCAGAACTATGGAAAAGGTCAAACCTGCCGACTTTTGCTTGCCGTCTTATGACCCTGCTTTTCCCTATTTGGATCCATGTTAACATGAGTAATGTTTGAACTGCAGCCAAATGGCCTATTTATCAAACACAAGTATTCAGCACTCACGGGAACAGTTTATCCTGGCACGATAATATATTTAAATGCTTTGTCTCCTTTTAATCCTTTTTATTAAATTAAAAAAATAATAAAACTTGCTCTTTAATTATGGTCTGGGCTGTAAGCGATTCACCACAACTGTTTTGTGAGCCTTCCTGGTTTATTTACACCTGCTGCATTTGTATTCAAATTAGGGCTGTGCGATATGACCAAAATCTCATACCCCGATATAAGAATTATATCATCCGAAACATATAAATCACAAAAATGTAACATTTTCTGTAAATTCTGTGAATCTCGGGCAGCTCGTCTTGCGTGAAGTGTTTCCAGCTGCGTGTCATGTAGCTGGAGTGTGTTTTAACAGATGCATGAAACGATACATTTTGAGACATTAGTTGTAACGGCTGCCGTTTTCTTTGTGAGTATTTATTACACGGCATGCTGCGGGGGAAAGCCTGTCCTAACGTTTGAGTCTTAGGTTTATTTTTTAGCACCTAGCGGCTCTTTTGCTCTTTTTTTTTTTTTTTTTTTTACTTCTCATCCGTAAATAAACTGCTCTTTTACGTGATTCAGTTTATTTTGAAAAGTCTCAACAGGATCTTGAGCTTTATTGTGAAAGGTTTGTGGAACATAAACAAGCGGACACGCGATGGTTTTACAGTTGTTGTTGCTGCTAACCACAATGCATAAAAACAGGCTCTTGTCCATCCATAGTGGTTGTATAAAATATAAGAGAAAGAGAGAACTTTAATTAATATAGTCACTACAGTAACCATCAAAACGATGAAAAAATATTGCTGTAAAGAGTTTATTTTGCAACACCACGAAACAAACGATAGGGTAAAATGAAACGATAGACGTTTTTATATTGTCATCCGATATATATTGTTATATTGAACAGCCCTAATTCAAATGCTGTTGTGTTGAATGTTTTTGCAGAAGTGCAAGTCTCTTCACTTCCCTACAAAGTCCATGGAGATGCCCAGCACTGATGCGCTTCATTATTTGATGTATAAAACCACGAAAGGAGCGCTGGTTAACCTGAAGGACAATCTGGATGATACACTTCAAAAAGAATTCTCCAAAATATCTGAAAAGGGTAAGAAGTGACGTAAACATACCCTTTACTTCACTTCTCATTGCAACACACCTTTATTTTCTAATTTGCATTTTCAGTCACTTTACTGAAAGAAAGCAGCAGTAAGAACAACTCTGAAAAGGCTAAAGGTGAGATTTACTAACCTCACACACAAAAGCAACTTAGAAAACTGTCACTTATGTTTAATTTAACCCTTTATCCTCTAAATCTAACAGTTAAAGACGCTGACATACCCTACAACTCAGAACCAAAGACGAGAGCTGATTTTCTTCAATGTGAGTACGATCATTTACAAATCATACCACAATCATCAAATACAGTCATCTAGCACACGCTCATCTTCTGTCCAGATTACAACGATATAATCCTGGACCCGAACACTGCCAACTCTTACTTGTGCTTCTCTGACGGGCAACGAGCCGTGACCACACGCGCCGACCCGCAGCCCTACGCGGACCATCCAGACCGCTTCACCAGCTGGGCCCAGGTGCTTTGTAAGGCCGGGATGGCCGGACGCTGCTACTGGGAGATCGAGTGGACCGGAAACGGAGGGGTTTCCGTCGGCGTGTGCTACAAGAACATGAGCCGGGCCGGAGGAGGGAGCGAGTGCAAGCTGGGGCACAACTCTAAATCGTGGACCCTGGACTGCTCACCCACAGCCTGTTCATTTCAGCACAATAAGGAGAGCATGACTATCAGTGCCCAGTGTGCTAGCAGAATAGGAGTGTATCTAGATTTCAGGGGTGGGACTTTATCCTTCTTTAATGTTTCTGATGCAATGGTTCTGCTTCACAAAGAGAAGATCACATTCACGCAACCTCTATACCCTGGATTCTGGGTGGGGCTGGGCTCTACTTTGAAGCTGTGCTCAATTTAACATGTGAAGACAGGCAGAATAATTCATTTCAGTGAGAATAATGATGAAACTGAGGCAGATGTTTGTGCTCAAAGATTTGCTTTTCTTTTTATTAACCACACCCGAAGCAGCAGCAGCAACAACACTTTGGTGGAGCAGGTGAAGGGCTGATGGAGCTTAGATCTTATTGAAGGCAGCAACATCGACACTCTGGATCTACAGAGGAAGAAAGAATTGAATGTAAAGTCAATTATTGCAACATATTTATGCTATTAAGATTTAATGTAATGAAAGCTATTATTTAAATAAAGCTGTTATACTGATTAACTTACAAAACTGGTAAAAGATGTTTTGTGATGAGTGAGTGAGAAGTCTTCACTAAATGGTTACTGCAATATATGATTTCTTACACCAATGATTAAAAAATAAATTGAATTTTTGATTCATATCTCAGAGCAGAATAAGAGATAAGGAGTAGATTCATGAATGGAGAGGTAGGAGTCCATAAGAGGAAACCACACCTTTTAAAAAAAAAAAAATTCTTATTACAAAGGACGTAAGCATTTTTGGAGAAAATATCTGTGTGGTGAAAGGAGGGAACCATTTCTAATCTGAACACTGGGATGTAAAACTCTCGTTCAGCTGCATTGTGCAAAACTGTGGCATAAATGTAACCTGGAGCTCAGCAGATAAAGTTAAAACATGGCTCAACACCAAACTGTTTACACCTCTGTGATTGTTACTTACATAGTCCTCAAACTTGGTGATCTCCTCTTCCAGGATGTCTGTGCCAACTTTGTCGTCCTCAACCACACAGCTGATCTGCAGCTTCTTGATGCCATAGCCGACTGGCACCAGCTTGGAAGCTCCCCACAGGAGCCCGTCCATCTGCACCGAGCGCACACACTCCTCCAGCTTAGCCATATCCGTCTCATCATCCCACTAAACACACACAAGAAGGGGAGAGACAAATACCAATCGGGTTCAATGACACAGCTCACATTACAGTTAAAATGTATCGCTTAAAAGTTTAAATTTTTTTTCCCCCCTCCTCAACAATCATTACTATTACAGACTAGTCAGTTTTTCAGAATTTACCAGAAAAATACTTATCTACGAATAAAATGTATCAAATTAAAATTTTAAAGAAAAACTTGCACATGTGAAAATCTGTTATGCTTCGATAGATACTTACGGGTTTGACATCCAGCAGGATGGATGACTTAGCAATGAGAGCTGGTTTCTTTGCCTTCTTGGCTGCGTAAGCCTCCAAGCGCTCCTGCTTTATACGTTCTGCCTCCTCATCTTCCTCGTCGCTGCCAAACAAGTCTATGTCATCATCGTCACCATTTATCACTTTTTCCTGTTTGACTGGAGCAGCCTGGACAATGCAGATGGAAAAACAAAGGGAATAGATGGTGTATTTTACAAATAGTCTTTCTAGTGTGTGACTCAAAACATCACAGTGAAAGGAATGAAGGAAAGGAACTTCAATTGATTATGTGAAATGAGGACGAAAGGGTCGCAGGTACAAGATATTTGAATAAAAATACAATCAAACAATAAGACAAGGTAAAAAACAAAACCCCCCCCCCAAAAAAAAAAACCCAACCCTCCCCACCCACACACACAAGACAGAAGATTAAAGAAATGACTTCAAATCAAAACCAAAAGTGTGATCTGCCACTATACACATGTTTCTCTTTTGATTAACATCAAAACTTGAATTCAAGTAGACAAGATTTCTAGGATCCCCCGAAAGACGTCTGTTTTAAAAGCTATGAACATCCCACAGCATCTACCTTTGCAGCAGGGATGGCTGCTGGTGCTGGGCTCTTCTCCAGCACAGCCACTCTGGACTCCAGCTTCTGCAGGGTTGCCCTCATCTCAACCACCACTACATAAGCAAACACAAAGTCAAAGTCAAAGTCATGCATTTGCCACTTGGGGGCAGCAAAAACGAGCTTACAAATAAGGGCACATCTCAAGCTGGTCAACAGGGTTGCCTTTAACACATTCAAATCTGTTTGTGCTGGTTTACAATCCCTTACCAGCCTCTCCACATTTTGCTTTGAACTTCTCCATAGTTTCCTACATTTTTGTAACTGTTATAGCCAAATTGATTGTTTACCACCCTTCATCGTGGATGTGTACACACTGCAGACAGATGTATGCATGTAAGAAAAGACTGAACCTGTCAAGATGATCAAGTAAACTCTTTAAATAGATTTGCACAAAACAGTTTTTTTTTGGGTGATTTAGATTCCAGACACCTTTATGGTCAACCTGATACTGGTTTTGGCCGATTTTGTTCATAAAAGCTACAAACACAGTCTGCTCAACCACGGGGTTTATTTTTTAAAAAGTATCTTCTTTAAAAGAAATCAGTAGTTTTAATTTCATGGAATTAAACTTTTGACTTTGTGTCCTGATCAATCTGCTCATTAACATCACTGCAATAAACAGACAAACTACAACTGTTGTGGTCTGCGTCGTAGCAATGTGCACACCATTGTACAAGCAAACATCTGGGTGCAGCAGCTTGGCGCACTGATGTATCCAGGCTCACTATCCTGACAGATAACCTGCAAACCTAACTGAAGGAACACCAAAAAACCCTCATCTTGAAACTGTGCAACACGTCTGACTGCCGCCCTGCAATATTTTACTACGAGCAGCTCTTTTATAATGTCATGTTTTATTTCGATAAAAATCTTGAACATGTGTATTATAGTTTAAGCACAAACCTTTGTGCAGGGTCTGGTTCTCCAGCTCCAGGCTCTTCATGCGTGAAACCAGCTCCTGGTCTCCTGCATGTGAGGATGACTGCGGGAAGAACACCACAAATTAACACCAAGAGTCACACTGCAGGACAGCAAACACAGCAACAAATGCATTAACGCACAGGTCAAGAACAAACCCAAGGCTGATGTGAAAAAGCAAGCAAAACCAAAAAAGGGGTAAAAAGAGATTTAAACACAAAACACTGATTAGAAATCAACTCCATCTCCAATGAATTTTGAAGCAGAACAAGATTGCTTCTTTCCGAGTCAGATTGATAGTAATTCATCATTAGCCTCCAGCCTGTTAACAAAGAGATTGAAAGCAGTTTGCTTAAAAATGGGGAACAGAAATACAACACTCGCCAAACCCCCCCCCCCCCCCCCCCCCCACAAAAAAAACAACAACAAAAAAAACCCAAAACAAATATATGGTGACTGACAATATAATGAGATCAGCTCTCTTTTCCTTTAAATTGTCATCTGCCTTTTTAACCTTCTGCTTCCAGTCTTTAACAAAGCTGTGAGGCTGATACTGACCTTATCCAACTCGAACTCTCGGAAAACAGTTTGCTTCCAAGAATCATTAGCAGTTTGATCAAAACTGATAATCCCAACTATAATCATAATACAATATCTAGAATAAATGAAATCAGCTTTATTAGAAGCAGTCTAAATCAATTATATTGACAGACATAGAAAAGGAAGCTGGATGGCGAGAGGTGGTGGAACAGGATGAGATACCATGATGTTGTGATGAGTAACACACTCCAGGTCAGGCAGCAGCAGACACAGCCAGCATTGCTGTCTCATTCATGCAGCATTCCCAGCATTGCCTGAGCAGCAAAGCTATGCGACCGACTTACGTTTCTGTGCCGCCGTTTCTGCTGGCGACCTTTGGCCTGCTGCACGCCAGTTTTCACCAGCACCCGGTGATGTAAAAGGTAATGAGGGGGAAACATGAAAACAACAGGAAAAGTAGAAGATGTAGGTACAACGAGAGATCAATATTTTACAATTTATTGGGATACTACTGTCAACTGGTGCTCATATTTACATGCACGAAAGAATAAAAGCGGACCAACTACAGGTTGTCCTCCTTGCTCCCCCCATGAAAATAAGTTCTTATAAACGTCACCTTAAACCAAAGATATAGTCTTGTCCTTTTCCCCCACTGATACTAAAGTCTGTGTCATTTTTCCATTACTGGGCCTCAAACAAACACAATCTTTGTATTCCAGTGAAAGAAGTTACCATATTTGTAAGTAACAACTGTAGCCTGATGATAACCAAAATAGTTCATTTTAATCTTGATCACTAACATTAGATTTTTAATCTCTGATTAATAAAGGAGAGGAGGAACAATTACAACAATTACGTGCAAGACCCATTTTTGAAACGACACCAACGTATACTGCTACCAAAACATTAAAAACCACTGATGATGATGATTATTTTCATGATTATTATTATACAAAAACAGGTACTACACAGCATGTGAATGCTCAATATGGACTGCACAAAATGTTGCCATTTACACTTCAATTCCACATTATGACACGGTGAACATCTGCAGTTCATGCACTCACTCTACATTTTCCTAGTGGATTTAGCAATGTCCTGCATGATGGCATCATCTCATCTAACCTGCAGGCACATGTGGGAAAAGAGCTAATGAAGTAGAAGCAGTCAAAGACAAAGCAGTGTGCAGGACTGACAAAAGTGGGGCGACTAGCTTAATAAAGGCTCGCCGCCCCCCCCCCCTTTTCTTTTTCCTTCTGTAAAATAGAGGCAAACCTTATACCCTCCCACCAAAAAAAACACACACACAAAACTTGTCTTATCTATTTGCATTTGATGTAGCAATACAAAAGTTACGGACTCTGGGAGCAGACCTGAGGGTACACGAGCCTGGCACGAGGGCCTAACCAGCAGCTCATGCTGCCGATGTAATCCCCCCCCCCACACTTGTGTCCTGAGACGTGACCTTTCATTTAAACTTTTTCCAAACCTGATTCAATAAAATGCACCGACACGTCTACCTGTGGAGACCTCAAGCAACATCAGTTGTAGAGATCTATAAATAACTCGGCACATAAAACCAAGACTATCTGCATGTGGTTCTTTTCTTCCCAGCATTACATAGAAACTCCAAGAACTGCTGCAGCAGCCCTGAGAAGATAAGACAGCTGCCAAACCACCTGACCCTCTTGCTAGTACAAGCCACTTCTAAATCGAGAGGCTTAACTCACATGCACACAGCTGCTCCAGGCTGCCATGCGCTGTGACAGACGATGATGTAACTACTGCCTGAATCAACAGGACACCGTCTAAAAGGGAGCTGCGCTGCCACTGACGGGAGGGCACGAACCAAAAGAGAGTCAGGCAGAATAGCTCTGAGTAAAGACTACAGATTAAAACCCTCTAAGTGTTTAGCATTTAAGAAAAATGGATTGATGACGTTTCTGTACCTGCTGCTGTTGCGTGGCGGGTCCATTGACTCCCTCGTAGAAACGCTTTTCTGCCTCATCGTAGCGGTTTTTGTCAAACCAGATGCTTTCTGTGGCGAGGCAGATCAGTCCACTCATGTTGGTACTGAAAAAGAATAAGAATTCATGAGAGATTTAGCAATTCAACAGAACAGTTTGATAATTTATATGCAAACCACCGAGACAAGAATTTTAGGCATTATAGCCAAACTGCTGAGACGGAAAGCAACGTAACAACTTTGACAGCCGTTCGATTGATTTTGCTGTATTACAGGTTACAACAGCAGGAACTATAGGTGAAGTTTGACACTGCAGTTCATTTCTCCCCAATGCTTTCAGCTACAGCTGTAACATGACAACAAACGACAAATGAATGGTTAAATGAAACCTATGATTTACCCCTGTCACATTCAGCTTGTGAATTACTGCAGCAGTCAGTCATCAGTCTACACACTCACACAAACAGAGTTGCCTGGTCTGCAGAGTCTGGATTACTGAACAAAAGGCTAGCCACTGCCTGCCAACAACCCCCCTGACTACACATACCATTACCCTTGAAAGGGGAGAAATGTATACAACTAACTTGGGCATTCCTTTGTAGTCTACACCTGACAGTTACAATTGAAGAGTCAAACAGGAAAAAAGAAAAGCACAGGCATTGCAAATCCATGCAGCACTCGTCTTAATGAAATGAAGCGTTTCCATTGTCTAATGCTAATTTTCTCCTGTTGTAAGTCACATGTGAGAAAGTCCCAACCTGGCCACCCTGACATCGTCTGGACTCCATGTGTGAAAACAAATATGTACAGGCACACAAGGGTCCAAGGGTCAGAAAGGTTGTGTTTTTTTTAATGTTCTGAATCTAAAAATAAGTGTGACACTAGCAGCTGGTAAATAAGAGGGTTGGTAAAAGCAACTGTGGCATTTTTACTGGATTGAACAAACTCTGAATAACCCCATATTAATATACATTGGTGCCATATGCAGTACATGCCCACCTGCCCTCAACACACGCAAGTTCAACCAGAAGGTCTATGTATGAATTTAAAAAAAAAAAAAAAAAGAAAAAAAAAAAAAAGATAAAAAGTTAGCATAAACAGCCAACACACAGAAAATAAGTGTTAAATGAGCCAAAAAGCACACGTCACATCTCATTCCATGTCAGAGGTGTCATACTTGTCCCGTTTGGGCTTGCTTTCCGTCTCAGAGATGCCCCTCTTCCTTGGGTGTGGTCCCCTGCTACCTTTGCCCCCCTGCTCTGTCTCAGAGGAGGTGCGATTGCGACCTTTGCCAATCTGACGGTGGGGCGTACCGGAGGCCTTCACTGTGGTGACAGAGGGTCCTTGACCCTGCAGGTGACTTTGATTGGGTCTGGAGTGAGAGAGCAAGAATCCTCTGGTGTTTGGGCTCCGGGGAGAGGACGACAGCGGTCCGCCACTCTCGACCTGATTGTGAATATTGCGGTTGTACCACACTGCCTCTGCCTGCAAACCCTGCAGCACGGGGCTTTGACCATACGAGCCACTCGCCTCCACTGAGGAGCTCAACCATTCCTCTTCAGCCCCAGAGCTCTCCGACTGGGACAGACGCGTGTGACGACGCAGCCTCCCAAACTGGACGTTGTCTCCACTAATGATGCCCCTCTCCAGGGCAGGAACACTACCCTGCCTGAAGGTTCCCATAGGTACAGCGTTCTGAGGGGCTCTGCTTTGCTGAGGATTTTGACAAGACTGATCCATTTCTTTACTCGCTTGTCTTTTTTGGATTGTTTGGGGGGAAAAAAAGAAGCAACAGGTGGAAACTAGAGCCATTAGTTCAGCGTGAAGGTGGTACTGCACTCACAGGTTAGTCAGTTTATTTCCAAGTCGTTTATTTACATAAGATTTGATGAATAAACCGTTTATGAAATAATGCAGAGAAAGGTTACAAACTAGACTTTCATCTCACACCAGACAAGCCATGCCAAAACAAACCAGACCCAACTTCAGGTTAGGTTTTGCTTACAGTATTTCCCTCGTGTCCATTTCAAATCAAGTTGTTTATTATAATGATAAGGTGTAAAAATTAAAATAAAGACAGATATGCTGTAAAACTAGAAAAAGGCCACTCCCGTTAGACACAGCAGGACAAGAAAACACTGTTTATGCCTTAAATAAGACAAAACAGTCATTTTAACTCAGTTTGTAGCTCACCTTTGCTTTGGCATGATCGGGATAAAGTACAGTGCCTATTGCAAAATTGGATATTGAAATAATTCACTGTTTACTCAGAATTCATGCCTAAGACATCAAAACAAACAGACAAACTTGCAGTCACATGGCAGGTGTTCAGTGATCGGCCACAAAATTAAAACCCACTGGCAGGTAAAAAAATGAATTAAACAGATCACCTGCTTGCAGTGCATTGGCACACTGGGTTTGGCATTCAAGTAGATGTTACTTTTACTTTTCAGACCAAGGACACCCTGCCAAATAACAATGACAGTCCCTCAAGCAGCACAATGCACACTACTCTGGAAAGGCTTGAGGAACAATAGAAAACCCAAGGTTTTCTACTTGGGCTCAAACTTAAAGCTAAACACATCACCTACAGGATGTGTTTAAACAAGCCTAAATCATGAGAACCTCCACCTTAAAAGGACTTTGAAGCCGCTGCCAGACTGTGTGGACAAAGTAGCTCTATAGAGCCGGTTTTAATATTGTGGCCGATTATTGTAGTCTCATTTGGCAGTTTATTAGGTACATCTTCTTAAAACAAGTACAGAATTAACCTTTAAGACATTTTCAATGGTTAGCCATCCTTTTGAAGGATGTAGTTTGATCTAAAACAATTAGTTCTCACAGTACTCTCTGCACTCACTTTTCAAACAAAAACCACAAACATGCACTTGCACGAACTTTTCAATGCTAATGGCTTTGAGTTTTGCACGAAATAAGGGGGAAATGATCTACAAGACAAACTAATTAGTGAATATTGAGTCGTTGACAAAATACTAGAAACATGTTTAAGAAAAAAAAAAACATGTATAAAATAGTATAAACAAATGAGTTCCAAACTGTCAAATGAGTGTTAACTACTTTAATTACCACCAGAATGCAAAATCCAGTGCATGTGTTAAAGTATTAGTTGAAAAGTAGCTCAACATCGACACTCACCTAGAATACGGAGCTAATGTGCAACAGAAACAAGAGAGCTTCTTAAATTCAATTTAATATTTATTATTTAACATTAAAAACCTTTGTGATAAAGCTATAGAAGTGCTAACTAAAAGGGAGGGGGGAATCCCAAAAGAAAAGTGCAATTCACGAGCAACAGAAGTCTCTAATTGAGATGCATTTCTAATTAAAGTAGCAGTAACGACCGTAAATATCACTGATGGCTTACGCCGGTTGCTTGCGCTCTCTGACGTTAGCCAAAGTTTCTCACAGTACCACCAACTTGTAGTTCCGCTGACCACGTGGCGTTAAAAAAAACCTTTAATTTCCGAATAAGTTGCAGAGTAAACAATCATCTTACTTTTTTAAAATGTTCCAGATGTGAAAAAATACAACTTTAATGTACTTACTGTTGGTTTAATTCGACGTTTTATGACTAAGAAGAAGTCCTTTAGCGTGCCGCCTCGGCTGTAATCCGACGGTAGAAGAGGACTCACGTTAACAGGCACCCTCTATTCTTCAGTGGCGGAGGGGGGAGGACGTTAGCGTTTTAACGACTTTAACGATATTTTAAACGCTTCTCAAACATTTATATAAAATAATATAACTCAAAAACAAGAAATAAAACATGCTGCAAGTTTACTAATTCTCACAATAAAGGGAATTCACTTTTTAGCTGACATTAAAGCACAAAATTGGTAGAATCCATTTTGCTCAAAGACTTCATTACCCATGAACCTCCAGGAACTGCACAGCAGAATACGTTAGCTGTCAGCTGTCTCAGTTTACTGATGTTTTGGCAGGCTGTGCCGCCTTCCTCAGCACATTATCTTTTATATTACTTTAAAAAGGTATGCAGGTCTCCCCACCCCCTCTCCTATTTATAAATAAATAAATAAATAAAAGCAAAAATAACTCAAACGAATTAGCCAAATATATTTTCTTGACCTTCTCCCTCACCTAGAAAATATATAATATACAACAGTATAGACTTAGATTATTATTATTATTATTATTATTATTATTATTATTATTATTGAGATAAATGCTGGGTCGTATTGTATTTTTTTTGCTGAGCTTTATTTAATATATTCTACTTTTTAAGCTACTGTGTTATAGATTGTGTCTAATTTTTGGTTGGTAAACAAAGGAATTTTCCAACGTTTGCTGTAAATAAATTATATCTTATTTTACCTTACATTATTATTATGAATGTGCGCATTAACATCCAGATTATTCATTGTTTTAGAATATTATGAAAACTTCTTAAATAAAATAAAATTGTTCATTTTATTGTTATTCTTGCAGTTATTGTTCAAAACACATACATTTTATATAATATATAACTCTGTCTGGAGTAGAACTCAAGCCAATGAACTCAGTTGCTTTTTGGAGTCTTAGTCCTCAGTTATCCTGGTGAACCAAAATATCACTGTTGGAAGAGAATCAGCATTCAAGATGCTGTATAGAGCTCAGGCTGATTAAATACAAATGAACTCTTTCATGTGTTTCTGACCTTCATTCCTCTTTGATCTCAAATGTTCCTGGATGCTGTCCAACAATATTACTTCGCTGACTGCCTAATCTGTTCTTCTGTCATCAAACCTCCTCCTGTCCTAGTTTCGTGTTACTTCCAGTACTTGTGATGTCAGTTGATGATTTTTGCATTATTTATGTTCCATATTCAAGCTGCACAGCAAGTGTCTGCTGGGGTCTGCTGCTTCATACAGCTGGCCACAACATTAAAACCACTGACAAGTGAAATCAATGGCACTAACAAGTGTAAGTTAAGATCTGAGTGATTTTGACAAAGGTCTACTTCTGATTGGCTATAACTGGGTCACATCTTCAAAACAGCAGGTTTAGTGGACGTGCTCCCAGTGTGCAGCAGTTAGCATTTTCCAGAAGTCAGCAGCTGAAGCAGTGACAGGATCACGGACACCCAAGGCTCAGTGATGTGTGTGGGGAAGGAAGGCTGGCTCGTGTCCCCATGCTGACTACACACACTGCCTACAGTGAGCATGTGAGCATCACTGAGCGATGAAAGAAGCTGGTCTGATGAATCACATTTTGTTTTACACGCCAAGCTGAGTAAGCATTGCTCACAAGGGGGAAGAAACAGCAGCTAGACAAACTATATGTGAAGAGGCAACACTTAAGAGGCAGCACGATGCTCTGCTGGTGCACATATGAATATTACTTTGTCACCGACAATAACTTGATCAGGATTCCCCCACAGTAGTGGCCTCACTAATTAAGATAATGTCCTGTTACACTGCAAACATTACTCAGGAATGGTTTGAATATGACAGAGAGTTCAAGGACTTAGCCTCCAAATTCCCCAGATCACAGTAATGATTAATCTTCTGTCGGATGTGACACAAGTTTTGTTCTTCGAGGCCCAATTTTGCTACTTACAGGACGTAAAGCTGCAGGAGGGAGAAAAACAATATGTGAATGTTAATTGAAAGTCAGTCCTCCTGCAGCTCTCCCCTCTGTTCTTAACCACACCAGCAGACAAGCACAGATTTCACTAATGCTGCTTAGCTTCACGCAGGATTCAAACTGTTGTGTTTAACTAATTTATCATCTCACCTCACAGCTCACTAGTTCTGGCCTAAAAAAGGTTAATGTCTCCTTTTAGAAGCTGCATTTTTAAAACCTGAAAGCAGAGCCCAGAGTAAACTCAGTGCTAACATCTTACACCCTGAATCAAGGACAACTTTATACTTCTTATGGATTTCCTACCATGAAGTATTTTGGCAGCAAAAGAGGGACCTGTGCAATATAAAGCAGGAGTTTTGCACAATAAAGCAGATCTGTGTTCACTCATGACGTTAATTTGGAGCCAGCTCTTTGCAAAATCAAATAAATAAATCTCATATTTTCCATTTGTTCACATATTTAAACAAATAAAGATAAGATTGATTGTTTTGGTCTGAGGAGGATGTGACCTGGATGGTGGCAGTAGAAAAATAGATTTAAATGCTATTTTAAGGTCCAATCACACTTGAATTTCTTGAATTAGTGAATGTTAGTCTTTAAATTTGCAAAGTAAAATGTCCTTTTGTTTGGATCCTAAAGTGGGAGACTGCTGCATATGGGTTTAAGATAAACAAATCTCCCACACGCACCTGCATGACAAAAAGGGGACTGACTCCTCTGGTTATCAGACACTCAGCTGCTTTACAGCATCCTTGCAACATAAAGATTGGCCTCCGCAGAATTGAAACCAGTGATCAAACAGGCGATGTCCAGCCTTGTTGAAATGCATTGTTTGAAAAACAAGTAATTACCCACCAGGCAGCACAAAAACCTTTTGTCCCCAATGTGTGAAAAGGTAACGTGTTATAGGATCACCATTATGGGAAACCCGTGCTGAGGTGACGCCCTGATAACGTGTGACGTTTTTGCAGAGACATTTGTTTTTCAGTTTCACACCTGGAGAAAGATGAAAACCTTCACGACGCCCCTCTATTGTTTGATAGGAGCTCTGGTTGCAGTAAAATGTTTGATAGATTAATCACTCGGTTGCTCTGAAAAGCACTTCAAGGCTGAAACCTATATTCCTGTTCTTGGAAAGCTACTCTTTAGGGGAGGCTTTGGCTTTTTTAGCACTGCACTGCTCCACATTCACATCTGAAAACTGTATAGGGTGACCCCATTTGAAAACCACCTTGAGCGTTCCAGTATAGACTGCATTGTTTAAAGGCATAAATACAGTAACACTTGAGTCCAGTCAGTGAATTTCTTGAAATCATTCTGGGTACTTTGACAGCTGTTCTTTCATTGCAGCCACATTTTGCAGTCCTTTACAGTAAATTGATACATTCATATTCTGCCAAATTATATATGTCACTCTTTCTAAACAGAACACAATCATGTAATGCATCAGCACTAACCTTGCATTCATTTATATACTCTTATTAAAAGAATCAAATCATGGATAATAATGAGACTCTCAGTACTCTGCGTATTAACTTGCTTTTGTTCAAAGCCTGTTTTGATGCAGTTTAAATTGATAAAAAATATGTCTCGCTTTAAACAGGAAGAAAGTGTTGAGAATAGATTCCTTAATATACATCAGAGTTAAAGAGAATATAGTTTGGGATTGATTGTAATATTACAATATAGCCGTTAATGGGTGTAAGAAGGCCTGGAATGGGAACAAAGAACTGGGGTGCTGGGCAGGAGGACAATCAACCCCCACCCCCAGGCCAGGAAGCAAGAGTTACAGAGGGTGAGGGGCAGACAAAGGGCAAACAGACACTACCTTAAAAGGAGGTGGGGGTCAGGATGTCAGCACCCTCGGCCACTGTATAGTGTAGGGTGTTTACTGCAGGGGCGAGGAGACCAGAGGTTATAACTGTAACTGTTGTGTGGGGTTCTTTAGATCAGCCTTTAGTATAGGACTGCATAGGATGCAGTGTGCTGATCTCCAGATGCATCTGTAAGAATAATGGGTAATAAAAGGATTGTGTAAAACATGGAAACATCTCAGCGTGATCTCTACCAGGACCAAAAGAATTGCAGAGACCGGCGTTGTCTCAACAAAAGCAACTACAGAATGAGACTTAGGGTGGTCTACCACTTAGGGTGATAGTGTTGACCTGTTGGTGTGAGAGGGAGATGAGCGTTATTTTCTTAAGGAACATCTTTATTAGACTTTTACTGTGCTTCTATTTCCCCAACAAAGAACACCATAAATTCCTGCTCAGAGCAGCTCCAAGGCCAGATCTATCTTCCCACTTAGCCCCAGATTTACTATGTGGTCATTTCAAAACACAACAAGCAACACAAGTGAAAACATTAACACACACTACCTTAGCAAATTGTCAGGTGAAAGCTAACACTACTGCTGCCCCAGCCGGTTTCTTCATCCAAAAACTCTGTATTCAAACCAGAGTGTGTGTCAACTTGGATTTTTGCTTATCTTTAACTCCAAGGATTAGTCATGAGAATTTTCAGTCTCCTCTACTTTGGAAAGTGATGACAGAGTTGTAATGAAAAACATATTTTTTAATAACTTTTATTATAACAGGATTTTTGGGCAAAGATCATGTGAGTCATTTTGGGGGCACGGGGAACTTCCAGAGAGGAGAGCAGGTAAATATGGTTGCAGAAGATTATTTCGCCAAAATTGTTAACAAACGACTTGGATCCTTACTTTTGTTTTCTTTGTGATTGGCAGTTGGCTTCCAGAAGGCCGTGCCAGAGGAGAGTGGGCAGGCAGGTGAGTTTGAAGGAGATAAAAGCAGCTTGGATTTGCAGAAAAATCCTTCCTCTGCAGATGAACAACATGAAAGTCTCGCAAGTGACTTGAGTCCAAGCTTGGTGCGAGAACAAGGTCAGGAAACAGAAGGTACACTCAAGAAATCCAAGTTACTGCTGCAAAGGTGACAACAACCAGGTGAAGAGTGAAGGATCTGGCCACCTGTCCAGGGTGTACCCCGCCTCTTGCCCTAAGCGGGACAGGCTCCAGCTCGTCTGTGACCCTGAATTGGATAAATAGAGGAAAATGGCTGGATGGACGATAGACAGGTATGGTGGCTGGATTGAGGGCAGGACACCAAGGCCTGACGCTACTCCACATGACAGCAAAAGAGATAGCAGGAGATGAGAGAGACAGGAAGTGAAAGGATGCTGGCCTGCTGGGACCATGATCAACAGCGACTGTGACGCCAGATCAAAGAAGCAAGTTGAAACAGCTTAACAAGCTGATGGCTGTCTCTCACATCAGGCTAACTGTTAATTACTCATATTTAACAACTGCTGGCACACCTCTAGTAATTTCAGATATACTCAAATCAAACTGCTCATTGTTTAAAAAGATATTCAGCCCTCCAGCCTCAGGTACCTGCACAGTTATCACCATTTTCACAGCTTCCATAAGCTCTGATACCAGAGACTTTCTAAATATGGGAACTATGACTCTCTGGTCTCGTAGCGGGTGCTCACAAGTCCAGAATCAGTCGAACCCTATAGAGCTGTAACCTAAAAATGTAACACTGATGAGATAAAAAAAAAATGTTTTATTGTATTTGATAGAATACAGGCAAAGTTCTGGTTTTTAATTTTTACTTTTGTTTTTGACATTTTGCTTATTGCAAAGTACCTCTCTGTAAGGATGGGGATTGCCACAGCTCCAAAGACCACTTTACTGCATTTGCCATTTAGATTTCACACATCAAAGAGCAGCAGTAGAGAATTTCTGCCAGCAGCCACCTGACAGCACTCATCAGGGACCACCCCAACCAGCTCCTTTCAGATTCATGTACAATTTTTTATGCTTTGCTTCCAATGTGCTTCTAAAGTCTGTTGTACTTATCATTTTAAAAGCTACTGAGCGAGCATCTCCAGTTTTAAGTCGTTAACCAACCAGTCAGCGGACATAAGCAGAGCATCAGTGTTTTCTCCAAGAAAAACAAAAGGAGACTAATTCATTTTATTCTCAATTCTCATGTATAGTCAGTAACATATTTGTCAAATTCCAGCTTTATTGCATGAAGCAGCTTTACGTGAACACCCTCTGCATAAATCACAGACAGCTTTGGTACAACTGGATTAACAATAAGTAAACTGGCTCTGCAGTTTTATATAGCTCCAAATCAGAGTGCCAAAACCCCCATTTGTGTACCACTCAACTGTAAAAACTGTAAAAAAAAAAAAGTGCAGCATCTTTGTGTTCTTTCTTATGAACAATGCTAAACCCAACCCTTACCATGAAAGCAATTTAATAATAACCATCTTGAAAAAAAAAATAGGGGGGGGCAAATGCCCACACAAGCTGAAATGACATGGCACCTATGCTAATATAAGAATACATACGGTTACGTACTGTTTATTTTGATTAAAATATGCATCATCATTTTTGTGTGAGCATTACAATTGTTATTAAAATATGTGACTAGTACATTTCTAAATGCTTGACACTTGCACTCCACCCCCTACACACAGGCGCCATCTAATAATGAACGTCGTTTAGTAGGTCATGATGTCTTCTGTTAATAATTAATTTGTATTCCTATTAGCCTGTGTACAAATACAAGCTTTTTTTTTTGACACTTTTAGGCTGACTGTTGGCATCTTAGTCATAAATATTTACAAAATATAAAAATGTGACTTGAAAATAGGCCATTGGCTGTTTCTTTGTCTTCTTCTTTTTTAAAATTTTTTTATTTTTAATATCTCGCACCCCCACTCCCATGTCTCTGAATGGCGATATTCATTCATCTGCACACAGCAGGAGAGAGAGAGAGAGACAGAGACGGGAAGAGAGAGAGAGAGAGAGAAGCTTTCCTCTCCCTCAAGTTTCCAGCTGGCAGGGAGAAATAGGTTGACACAGTACATGCTCGCACCGAGGCTATAAAGAAGAAGTCAGGCTTGAAGAGGCGGAAAAAAAGAACAAATAAACCTGGATTTGCGCTCTCATCGGCATCCGGTGAGGGATATGAAGAAGACAGATAAGAACATGGAAATGAACTGTAAGGGTTTGAAAGGACGACAGGGGAAATTTGTTGTCCTCATCTTTTATCTCCAGATGTTGTTCAGCCCCGTGGTGAGTGGCATTTTGATTCTTTTATTTATGCGCACTCGCAGCAGAATCTTCCTGTCTGCCAAGGTGCCGTTATCCATGAAGTGATTAAAAGCTGCTCAAAGTGAAACAAAGTCCCTTTGGTGTGAGCTTTTAACACGCAAAAACGCTTTTAATTAGAAAACGATCTTCTCAATTACGCCCTAATGACATCTTTACTTTAATACCCCTTTTCACATTGTCCTCTGCCTTCTTTCTCGCTCTCTCTCCGGTGCATGCATCAGACCTGAACGGCAAATGTCCTCATTAAGCTGGAGGCGCTAATTAGCGACCGGCATCCATCAACCTGCGACTTTATCAATCAAAGAGCAAATCAGCAGGGAAAACGTGTGTGTATGTGTGTGTGTGTGTGTGGCCGGGGGTGGGGGGGATACAGAGATGTTGTCTTACAGATCGGAGAATGAATTCGCAAAAACGGGACCTGTTCTTTAGTATGATTCAAATTCTGGCTCATGAACTTGTAAGCATCAGGGAAGTCACGCTTAAATGTCGTTTTTCCTTTCTAGAGTGCAGGCTCGTTATCTGCTCTAAAACTATGTCTGTTGTTGATGTTTGTTTAATAAACTGCATTTCACTTCCAAGTGCCCCCCCCCCCCCAAATTGCTGCACCGATTGGCACCATAACTCCATCAGGCTCCGAGCGAAAGAAAGTCAGCTTGTGCACATGTGTCCGCTTTCCTGTAGATAACTTAGTTGGATCTTATTTTCAGGCCGAAGCAATTCATCCGGACTGCGCCATCATCTCCCAGCACCTGAGGGCTCGTGAGATATGTAGCCAGACGAGGAGGAGCGAGGCGCAAAACCAAACTGACCGCAGCGGTGGGTTCGCGCGAGTGTGTGTGAGTGTGTGATGCTGCTTTCTGTTTCTGCAAACACGCAAACATTTCAAGAGATAAGCAAGAAACGTTGGCGCACTGGGAGAGGATTTTAATAGACTGGAATGTGGGCTGATCTAAAAAAAGGAGTTTTGAGATGGGCTGGGGAGTGAAAGGTACAACAAAACGCGTTTTTACGCTCACAGAGGAACACAGTGCAGGTTAAAGTTTCCGCTATTTGCGGTTTGGTTGGATGTCTTCTTCTTTGTGCTGTGATATTTGCGTCCTTGTGAGAGGCAATTTGCTTTCAACACGGAACAACAAAAAAAAAAGAAGAAAAAAACCTTTGATTTTATTCATTTTTAGGGGGCAAAGGCTTTTCATTTATTCAAATAGTTATTCATTGAGGAAAATATGCTTGCTACAAACTGAATATGTACCAATCAAGTATTGTTCATTTGACCAGATTCCATTAAATTGAATATTTTACATCGTACTTACGTAACAAAATTACGTGGAAAATTAGTGAGCATATTTTTGAGTAAAATCTAGCAGCGTGCAGGATGCATATCATAAAGACCAAACATATAAAAAGAACCATACCGGTGAAAACATTTGGAGCCTTCATCAATGAGCAATGAGCAAGTAAACCACTTGAATTAACTAAAAATTATGTTTACATAAGACAAATCCTTTAAATTTCTACTTTTTTAAAAACCTGCATTTCTTTTATAACAGATTAGAGTCACAGCTTTGACTGGTTTCCTTTCTTTAAATGACCTGTTTTGACAAACCAGTGACAGAAAATGTACCAGCGACCACCACAGCAACTATACAGTTTAACCTCTGAGGAGAGACCATGGTTTTAAAAAGGTCTGAAAAGATCAGCTGATTAACCCAATTTTACTTTTTAACCTTATCAACCATCCATTTAAGCTTCTGTAGATGCTTTCTTTCTGACAACGATCACAGTAATAGGTGGTAAAAGTTCATATGTCTAATGGAATAGAAATAGCAACAGAAAGGACTATACGCATTTAAAGTGACAAAACAGACAAAACAATATAGAATATGCCTCTGTGATTAAAATCGAATTATAATATAGGATAAAAAATAAATAAGCAGAACACAATACATTTAAAATAGTGTCAAATTAATTCACTTGTATTGTCTGTACAGCTTTCAGGTACATTTTGTGCTCCTTGCTCATTCTTTAGTTTTTACACCACCACATAATATGATATTCCTACTTTTACTTATGTAAATGTTACTGTTTGTCATGTGATAGTATATTAAGAAGAAGTACATCATAGTAACATAGACATTAAAACTATAGTCTATTTATTTGTAGTAGTTCAGTTGTGTTAAATCCAGTAACACTGGAAAATTGTGTTGGTGCACTACTTTATCTCCATAATGACCTTTTTCTCACTCTTGTCACCTTTACTTCCTCCTGGTGAGGTCTCACCTGCTCATTCTTCCAGTGTGACTCACTCATTATTATTATTTATTCATTTTTTTAAATTAATGAACTTCCATCTCCCCGTGCACTTTAATGTCTCCATAGCAGACATTTCATCAGATACTACCTTAATACAACAACAACAACCTAAAAGTTCCCTTCTGTGAGAGTGAGGAACTTTAACATTTCCAAACTAATCTGATCTTAATTAATAGTGAAGTGGCACAACACATCAGTGCAAAGTTGTCATCTGCTGCTCATTACTGAGATAAATGTATTTTGATAAAATGTGTGTTTGTGCCACATTTGCATAATAGCAACTGTGCAGATGACATGTGTTATCATGCAGAGATAGAACCCAAAGAGACATGCCGATTTGAACCTTATCAGCGGCTCACTCCTAGTGGTAAAGGGCCCTAACAGATGTTACATGAGCTGTACCAGTTTGAAATGTGATGGTTTGATTCAATCTAATGCCTGTTAACACTTATTTGTATTGACAGTTTAATTTGTTGGTTGCAAAGAAGTGCTCTGTGCATCACAGTGTATTGCCTGAAGTCCTGCAGCAGTCTGAACCTATAATAGGGTCTCCTGATCCACCCAAGTATAGGTTTCATCACATAGGAAAGTGTGTCTTCTAAATCCAATTTGGGAGCTGGTTGCACAGGAGATGGGCGTGATAGCTGAAGGTTCTGCCTCCCATTTTACTTTCAGAAACTCTAGAAATCACAAGTACGCCAGCAATCTGAGAGTGAAGTGCTATAGTGTCATAATGTGGTGTGAGGTCTTTAAGATCTGATAGGGCCTGGTTAGTTAAGACTTTGTATGTGAGGAAAAGCATTTGAAATTCAATTCTGGCTTTTACAGGGAGCCAATGAAGAAATATTAATAAGGGAAAAACACAATCAAAGTTTGTTGTGGCTCAAGCCTTAGAGCAGGTCATCTACTAATCCCTGGCTGCTCCAGTCTGCATGTCAGATATCACTGGGTAAGATATCAAGTTTCTCTGCGATGCCCCCGGCTTCATTCGGATATAGCTGAATATCGTCTGCATAGCAAGGAAAATATATGCAGTGTTTTCTAATAATATTGCCCTATGGAAGCATGTATGATGTGAATGATACAGATCACTATGATATTTTGTCCAGAGTGCCCATTTACATGCTCTCATCTGTTTTAGTCTATAAGATAAGTCCTTCAAGTTTACGGACCTTTAAAATCTTTAAAAAATACTGTTGATTACTATGGAATTTAAATTTTAACAATACTCTTTCTGTCCCATCATCAGGGGGAAAATGTATATTTGTCCAAACATCTGTAAAAGTAACAATATCTTCACAGTTAATAAATAAGAGCTTTCTAATGTACAGCTTGTCATTGTGAGTATGTTAGCATGCTGATGCAACAAGAGTATACTCAGCTGTTGAGAAAAGGTTAATGGGGTAGGCAGGTGCACTTTTAATGCTATTGGAAATGATAGGATCAAGGACCATGCCGTCATCTAAAATACAATACTTATGTAATTTCCGTTGCTGCGTTACGTTTATCTTCTGAAGCATCATCAAT
Organism: Neolamprologus brichardi; assembly: GCF_056152115.1. Taxonomy (NCBI): domain Eukaryota; kingdom Metazoa; phylum Chordata; class Actinopteri; order Cichliformes; family Cichlidae; genus Neolamprologus; species Neolamprologus brichardi. Next base: position 17,436,703 of record NC_142121.1, on the reverse strand, counting down.
GTTTGAGGGTTCATTTTGTCCATGTTTTCTTCATTCTTCTCCCCTGGAGAGGTCCTTTGGAACATTGGGGGAAATCTGCTACACAGCAACCGATTTCATATTAAGTTTTTTGGGTTATGCAGCAATATAATGTATTATTTATTTGCATAAATGACACATTGAAAGAGAAAACAATTAAATATCCTCCTTTCTTTCTGGACACTTGCACAACAATCAGGTGATTTTCGTTCATGTGCAGGGAGGAGGAAAATGCAAAACATTTACATTTTTTGTGGAGTGGTGATATGAAGATTACTTTTATTTTTGTTGCACATAAGGACAAGAGGGGGATTTGTGACCAGGGTAAAACAAATACATTATACTGCTAATCCAGCATTGGCTATGTGCAAGCATCTGCACAGACATCATGCTAAAACCAAGCCAGTTAAAGAAGCCAGAGTGATATTAAGGCTGAGTGAATGCTTATTCCAGCCCAGCAGCATCTTCAACAGGTAACAAAGGCATCAAATGCACTGGAAAGAAGAGGAATGAAAGTCAGTAGAAGCAAGTGTGAGAGTTAGAGGGAGACAGGCGTAACAGTGAAACTGTAAAAAACAGAGGTAATAATGGTAGGTGAGTTTAACCCTTTAAGACCTACCATAGAACCAAGTCCGCCAGAGCTTATATTATATTTTTACATGCTGTAGTGCCATTTTTGGGAGCATTTCAAGTTGATATACATCAATACAACCATTACAGCCTAGATTTTAATAATATGTAGGAATTAAGTGCATAGTAATTACATAAATTGCAAAAAAGTGCAATAAACTACAAAAAAATTGAAAATCGTTTTTGTTTTTTTAACATATATTTCTAGTTAGAGAAATTTAAGAGGCTTATCCCTCAAAACTGTAAATACAAAAAAGTTGCACAAAATAGTTTCCCACCACAGGAAATTTATTTTGAGTGTCTTCATAGTTTTATTTTTGAAATACACCAATTTTTATATACTGCAGGAAAAACGAAAATAAATATTATAGTGCAAATTTGCAAAAAAGCAGCATATGCATCAAAATAAACTATTTCCAGCAGTGCAATATGAGTCCTAAGCATCCCAGAAACCATACAGAAAGTCATAAAGTCAAACATAACTTTTAAAAACACCAGTATAGGCTCATTGAGGCCCGGACCGTAAAAAACTACATTTCCGCGAAAATGACGTCACTTCCGGTTTCGGGCAGGTCATGCCGGACATGCGATAGTTCGCGCTGCCGTCTAATCCAATGTAGGAAGTGTTACAAACAGCTGATCGGATCGGCAAAGCGTGTTTCTGGAATATTATGTTTTTGTTGCTGCAAGCGCTTTTTATGCAGTTTTTGCAAAGCTATATGTGGAAGGAAACTGTGACCGAGGACAAGCTGATGGCATAAGATGTAAGTACAACTCCTCAGGTTTCATATGCAAAAAAAAATATTGCGCTAGCTCACGTGGTTGCAGAGCTACCGGGATTTAAAAATAGTTACGCAAAACAGAGCGTGCCCGCTCCGACCGGTTTTAAAGGGTTAAATACACAGGGTGGAGATTGTGCAGGCAGGGTGGAGTAAGGCAGAGTGATTTGTTAAAAAAGAAGGATATCAGCAAGAGTGTAAAAGGAAGGTTTACAAGATCGTCGTGAGGCTTGCTATGATTTGGAGATGTTGGCACTGACAAAAAGACAGGAAGCCAAGCTGAAGATGTTAAGGTTTTCATTCTCAATGACTAAAATGGACAGAATTAGAAATGTGTACATCTGAGGGACAGTGGACTGATTAAGATAGACAGGCAAGGCCGAGATGGTTTAAACATGCGCAGAGAAGAGATGGTGGATATACTGGACAAAGGATGTTAAGGATGGAGCTGCCAGAAAGGGAGTTAAAGAGGAAAACCACAGAGAAGTTTCATTGATGTAGTGAAGGAAAACATGTGGAGGGTTGATGTGACAGAAAAAGATGCTGGGGATAGGGTGAGATGGAGGCAGATTATCCACTGTGGCGACTCCTAAAGAGAGCAGTTGAAAGAAAAAGGAGATATCTTCAAATGCTGTAGCAAGGGCATCAAATACATGTCAGTCTTTTATGCATCTCTAAGTCAGCAGAACAGAGGATCTCTCAAAAGAATTCATTCAAGTGACACCAAGTTAGCTGCATCATCTGGCTGTCTAGCAGTCCTCATTAATTCCTTATTATTATCCTTATTATTTCTTTTTTCACAGCTTGCCAGGCATTAAATGAGTTGCTTGTGAGATTGAAATGACAAATATGATTTTACCAAAAAACTATATAAACAAATACATATGAGATCAATCCCTTTCTGTATTGATCCAGCCGCTGGATTGGAGTGACTGTAGCTCAGGAGGTACAGCAGGTCATCTACTGATTGGAAGGTTGGTGGTTAAATTCCTGGCTCCCCCAGTCTGCATGCCAAATACTAACCCCCACTTGCTCTCCGATGCATGAATGCATATGAATGTATGTTAGTTAGGAAGCACTGACAAAGCATAGACAACAGTGCTTGTGTGTATGAGTGAATGCTGTGTGTTAGAGCGCTTTGAGTACTCCAGGAGTAGAAAAACGTCATATAAGAATCAGTCCATTTACCATTCCTTTCTCTCATAAATGAACTGATTGTTTGCAACTGATGATGCTTTTACTGAATTTCAGTTTCAGAATACTTAACAATGAACCTTCTGCACATTTCGAATCTTTGGTAAATATATTGCTGAAGATGATCTAATATTGAACATATCAGTGTAATTACAAAGTAAACACAGAAAATTAAAAAAAAAAAACTATAACTCTGATGTGGGATTAGTAGGGATGGAAATTTAATGATTCAAATGTCATTATCGACATCACTTACCGATTTGATTCTTTATTCATTCTGATTGATTCTTATGTACTCCAAGGAGAAATAACTACTCATTACATTACATTACATTTCTCTGTAAAATGACCTGAAATGCATCGTCTCCTAATTTAACAATTTGAACCATTTAACAATAAAAACAAAGGCTTCAAGTTGTCTCACACAAATTTGTATCCCACTGAATACACGGTCGTCAGAGTCATTCTACTTTTTGAAACATGAACAGGTAGAAATGCGGGCTACAGCCAAGCTTCAGTTTGCTACCTGCTGAAGTTTAGGGTCTGGCTGTTGGGCTGGGTTAGGCATTCACTTAGCTTTAACATCATTCTGGGTTACTGGCTAGCTTAGCATTAGCATGCTGTCTGTGCAGATGCTTACAAAGAAACAAAGTTGTGTTAGCAACATAATGCAGCTGTTATTGTCCTGGATGCAGTTTTCTGTTTAACATTTCGCTCTTGTTTTATAGTGCAATGAAATATAAATAAAATGTCCATATCCACGCTGCATCACCAATTTCCTCCCCCACACACTAAGTGAAATCAGCTGATTGTAGCACAAGTGCAGTTGGAACCAATGAACAGGATGAGCAGGCAAGCAGAATAACAATTCCAAGGAAATGAACTACTGGGAACCGGTTCTCTATAAGATTCCCATCCCCAGGAGTGAGAACTTTTGCCACTGCCACGACATCCTACTTACACAACCACACTCAGACTTACGGCAAGCATTGTTATATGTCACCCAGAAAAAAAATGTGTGTTCAATCAATAGATTAATTTTCAAGTCGCTTTAAAAATCAATCTTATAACAATGAATACACTTATTGTCATGGTAAGCTGTGTGGCTGGCAGGATGAAGGACCCAAATGCAGAACTCGTACACGCAAAAGTAAACTTAAAATGGCAGCTTTATTTGCTGGGAAAAATAACCCATAAAATACAATCACAATAATCAAACCCAAACTAAGAACTAAACACTAGGAAGCTAGAAAACTAAGACAAAGAAAACTAAGAACGCAGAGGAAACACACAGCAAAGAGGGCACAATGCAACAACAGACAGAGGAAAACACAGGGCTTAAATACACAAGAAGGTAATGAGGGAATGAAACACAGGAGGAGAGCACAGCTGGGAATAATCACACATAATGAGACAAACAGGAAGCAAAACTAAATATACTGCAAATGGGATAAGGACTATCAAAATAAAACAGGAAGCATGACAAATATGTGAATGCAGACAAGACACTTTAACAGTATGACTGGGGGAATGAAAACAGAGACAGGACTAGAAACTGAGAAATGGAGACATCAGTGACCAGGGGAACAGAGGGAACAAGAAACACTGAGACAAGAGTAACTAAACGTGGAACACAGGTAAGACACAGAAACCAACCAACCCAGGACCATGACACTCATGTTTTCTAAAATAACCATATCTGGGGCCAAAGTACTTGTTCTTCATTAATATACTCGTCCTGCTCTAGAAGTAGTAAGTCAAAGGTTTCTATTGCAAAATATGATCATGTGATCATAATCAACCATATGTGTACAGTCATCCAAAAAAGACAAAGACACAATCAAACAAACAAACAAACCGAAAAACATATGTTTGCACAATAAACATTAACATTAATAACACTGAGAAGTCAGTTCAATTCATGCAGTGTAATAAATGAAGATGTTATCGAGTTGCCGCCTCAGCGCTGCTCGGGAAACGCTCATTTGTGTCCAAAGTTATTTCATACGTCACTGTTAATCCTAAATGGGGTGACATTCATGGATAAGTGTATAATACTCTGGAGATGTCTGTTAATCAAAGCCTAAGAATAGATCCCTGCTCAGTGTGGGTTAAAACTCTTTGATCTGAAAGGAAATGTTTAAAATGAATCATCAACCTCTCGACATTTCAGTTAATTGTAAACTCTAGCAGTTTATAGAACTCCAGAAGCACTGGGGAATAAAACATTTCAGCTTCTGAGATGATTGTTTGCAATTCCCCCCGCAGTTGAACACAAAGATGTCAGAAACAGTATAAGTTTCCATAATTTGGGGTTTTGGCTGCACTCGCTCTGGCTTTTGTTACATGAATGAATGAGGACAAATGCAAAAATCCTTAACATAGATCACATAATTGTGCCTCTTTCATTGACACCTCTAATCTCAGGCTCAGTGTCTGTATGACTCAAGCCCAGAGATCTAAGTTTAAGCACTTCCAAGCGGGAACTCTCTTATGGGAATTATTATTGCACCACTTGAGAGACAGCAAAAGTTTAATTTGAACTTGGAAGCAACACAACATGTATGAGGAACACAAAACAGCTTGAGGTAAACAACTTAATATAAAACTTGGTGCATATACACTTCAAAGGACCTGTTAAAAAGGCCTGCGGAAACAAATATGGAACAGAATGAAGAGTCTGCAGTCTTCTGACAGTCCTGTGAGAAACATGGACAGGACTGTAAGTTTTTGGATTGTAAGTTGTAAGCTGCAGCTAACAACAGTGTCATGCTTGAACTAACTTGTATCACACCCTGTCAGAGCTTGTTGAAAATCAAAAGGTTTTCATACTGTTCCTTAACGGCAGTGAAAAGTGAGCTGTCGTAGAGAGTGACGATCCATTTATCCATCCCGGGTCTGCATTTAGGAAGTGTCCAGGAAGCATCCCAGTCAAATGCCTCCTTTGACCTTGAAATACTTAAACTCTCCAACCCAGAGTATCTACCCTTTTACAGCCGAAAAAAAGGTAGATTTTCTCACCTAGGAGCATGTTAAATATAAAGATTGTTTTTAATACTTAGACAAAATACTATATTTCCTCTACCAGGCTTTTGGCTGAGTCAGAACAAAGCGTAGAGCCCTGCACACTTCAGATTTCATCCTGCTACTTCTATCAGGATTCACATCATCACTAAACACTATGATCCAGCTCAATGCATACCCATGATATAATATCACATCCACGATATTTGACATTAATGTTGGATGCTTCTGCTGTTTATGATCTTCTCCATACTTTTCTCTTCCCATTATTTTGTTACAAGATTTTTTTTTCAGATCTGTGCAGGCTCTTTCAGATGGTTTCTGTCAGAATCTAATCTGGCCCTCCTGGCCCTCTCTGTTTCTTTTTATAAAGGTGTCCCTTGATTGTACACTTGAGAGTGTTCTTGACTTGGTTAGAGGTTTTAAAGTTGTTTTTCTTAATCATGGAAATAAGCCATCATTCACTTTAGTTGTCTTCTTTGGTCTTTCGGGGCTTTTGACGTTGTTGGGCTGGTCAGTGCATTAAATCCTTTCAAGAATGAACCAGATTGTTCATTTGGCCGCTCCTAAATTTGTTCCTGATTAGTTTATTTTGTTTTTTCAGTACAATGGTCAATTGCACCAACATGTCTTTGGGCCTCCTATTTCAAATTACACTGAAAAACTGTACAACACAAAGTCAACACTTCAGATATCATGTCTGCTTCAATAATCATGAAATTCCATGAGGGAACAGGCACCATCTGGCCATGAAACTGCTTGTCAGTCAATTGTTGCACTCATTTTGAGCCTCTGAAAATGGGGGACTGTGTGTAAAAATGATTGAAATTCCTAAATGGTTAATGCAAAAATCTTTAAATCTGTTTAATTAAGTCCTGCAGTCTGCACTTCAACAACATGTTGGTTGTTTGGTTTCAAATCCATTGTGGTGGTTTACAGAGACAATACTGCAAAAAATTGGGCCAAAAATTTGTCCCAGAAATTATGGAGCTAACCGTAAATGGTGAACCACTCACTGTTTAAGTAAAATGGATTAAAAAATTTTTTTACACTACATGGTCAAAAATAGTGGGCAAACCTACACATTGCACCTACAGGAGCAGTTCAGCCTTCAAAACCCATGAAATGAAGCTCCCAGTGCACAGGTTTTGTGCTGATGTTAATGTCAGCGGAAGTTTGGAGCTCTGCAGTCGAGTCAGCAAAGCATTGGGGAGTTTTACTACTCTGCAGCTCAGCACTTGGCCAACCCACCATTTACCTCTACGTGGTTTGTCACTTTTGCTTTTCTAAACATTTCCACTTTGCAATAATATCACTTACAGTTGATCATAGAAAATCTAAGTCGGAGGTCAATTCACAATCTGGCTTTTCTATTTACTTTTCCTGTTACAGTACCACACTCAAATTGATAAGCTCTTTAGAATGTGGTAATGGGACGGAAAACACCAGAATTAGAAGATTAAGAGGTGTGGTCCAATACTTTTATCTGATATAGTGTGTTTATACTGAAACAATCCACATCTGTCACCTTAAGACAAAAGGTTGATTCTGTTCATCTGGACGGAGCGTTTTCAGTGGGAGAAACGTTTCGTCACTCATCCTAGTGACTTCTTCAGTCTTAGGTGACTGAAAGTTTCCCCAACCTTTTAAACAGTACGTTTGCACAATGACTGAAACCAGCACCACTGAATGAACAATCGTCTGAGAGGTCAGTTTCTTGATCATTAATATGCAAATTGTCATGACCATTGATCAATGACCATGAGTACCATTTACAAAGAGTTGTGGAATGTCTGCAATTACACCATTGTAAGATGGCGAAAGACGTACCCTTAGGCTTCCTGCTCAATTCCAAGCTGGTCTTTCCCTTTTAATCTAAGACACTTCATATTGCAAAACTCTACAAATTAGTGGTGTAGAAGTACAGAGTGGTTAAAAATAAAGTAAATTTGTACTTACATACATAAATATTTGAGTAGATTCATGCATTTCATTACTAAATTGCTGTAATGTAGTATTGGCAGTGGGTGCACTTCAAAGCATCTACATCTGTTTTTTCCTGTGTATAGTAAACCCACGTGCTGTCACTGTGTCAGGATATGCCACTGTCCTAATTCAAACTGTCATCGTGCACCAAGACTTTAGAAAAGCAGCAATTTTAGCACATTTGGTTCCCATTTTGGCATCCTCTCACCTTTACAGCTTCATAGAGCTTCTATATGGAGCTTTCAATATGTGGTACAGGTACAACCAACGGCATACAGTGCACTCTAATATTAGATATGTCTGACTTTTTATGAATTTACCTGCCGCTTTACATTGTAGCAAGTTGATTTAAATTCAACCCTACAAGCTGCCAGATCATTTTTGCTCTGCACCTGAAATTCAATAATTAAATCAGGTCTCCCTTCAGCTATTCTCTTCTTGACTGTCAACAATGCTGCAGCTGAGAAAACAGATAGGACTCCGGTTTGGGTTTGTTCGTTCTCTGCCATGAAACGGAATTATTTTGTAACTGTTCTCTTTGTTCTGTAAAGATTAGACCTCTCTGTGTAAACCTGATGACAATCCTCCCACATACAGTGTGCTTAAGAAGACGTTTCCCTCTCACCAGATTTAAATTTGAGGATCCGGTTTTGTCTATAATCAGTGAGAAATATCTGCAATCTTGCAGAATGCATTTTCCTAATCCTTGATGACCTTGTATAAATCTTCTATTTCGTATAAATCTTTTATTTCGAGCTTAACCCCAGCAGGTAGTTAACTGCAAGCTTGTATCCACTATGTAGCCATTGTTTTTACTCAGAACTTTACTTTAATCGCCTTATCCACAGTAGATCTTACCCCCCTCACAACAAGATGCTCTTGACAGGGAGTGGTTTGAAAAGCATTGTTTCTCAGGCTGTGATTAATTCTGGCTTAGTGTGGATGGAAAGCCATGAGAGAGGAGAAGAGGCTCTTTTATAATTAGCTGGTTTAGCGGAGACATAACAAGCTTTTTTTTTAAATCTATTTTTTTTGCTGCACATATTTGTCTTTAATAAGATTAATTATGGTTATTCTGCTTTTAGTATCACAAAAAGCATGCAAGCTTTATCCTGGAACTGTCACAGACAGCCAAAGGGATCCAAAAGAAGATTGTGGTACAGACAAGAACAGTTTATTACCAGGTTTGCGGTTTAATTACATTTAATTAGGGTTGCCCAGAGACTGTGGGTTGCAGAAGGTAAGTGTGAGTGAGTGATCAAAGGTATGCTGAATTAGCTGAGCATGAACTGGCTGAAAGAGGGAGTTGCAGGATGAGGTTAACAAAGTATGCAGATCACTGAGCGATGCAGAGCTGGGCAGGAAAGTTTTCATATGCCCTACTATATAGTTGTAGTGCAATGGGAAAACAGCTGCCAAGAGCAAGGGGAGATGTACAGAGGGTGCCAGTCCACCACAGAGGTGTTTCATATGTTCTAGTTCAAAATTAAGGACCGAGGTTTCCTCTCCTCTCACTGTTGACTAGGGCAGTGTCCACCATAGCAACAAGCAGCTAAAAGTAGTTGCAGGGACTAACTTCTGTATAGATTAAATTAACTAAAGCAGAGGTGCAGAATTGCATCTAAGCTTTATTAAGGCATTTGCATTTTTCTAAACAGAGAGGGGACCAAAAATGTGGCAGTACAAGAAAAGTACGGATAACAGAATTATCCAGTGGACATCAAGTGTTCAGTGTCTGCATACAATTTTCAAGACAATCCATCCAGTAGGTTTTGAGTTATTTCATCCCAAAGAAAGACTGACACTTCTAGTCATAATGGAGCTAACAGATGAAGACATGAACTGTAAAACATGCATCATCTGTGTGTTTGGGGTGTGACCTGCTGTGTTAAAACAACCCCACAATTCATAGCGCCAACCCTTGAGATACCAACTCACTGAACAAACACTGAGTGAGATGACAGATGATGTGAAGCATCACTCCACACAATCCCCTTTGTCATTTCTGAATCCTCAACTTCAGGAACATCAGACCGAGTCAGCCTGACAGCCACTCAGTCCAACCATCCAGGGGTCTCTGCGAATGCACCCCTGTTTCACTATCGCTTCCCAGGGTTACGACGGGTTGCGGATTATCTGATTAGATGAGTGCAGTTGGTTTTGTGGGACAGAAAAACATTATCATAATGGATTAGATATGGTGGCTTTATACAGATGAAGTGAGGCACAGAGAGAAAATGGGAATTTCACTCTGACAGAGTCACCGCTCTGTCTCACATAAATGTCAGCAGCCACTACACGGCTTAAAATTCACCTGCAGGGCTCATGACTGAGTGCTGAGCTGTTTAATCTACTATATAATGAAGATTATATCAGCCTTTATTTATATATATAGATATAGATCTATATCTATCTCTCTCTCTCTCTATATATATATCGCTCTCTCTCTCCATATATATATATATATATATATATATAATATGAATAAATAAATAGGGGCTGATGTAATAAAGGCTCTCAGCTACCCTATCTTCTGTTTGCAAACAAGCTCCTTCCTCCAGTGTCTGCTTTTGGGTCCACTCTAACTTGACACTCTCGGCCTTCCTTTCTCTGTATCTTCATTCAGATGACATGACATGAGGGAAATTGGCAGACGTCCTGACAATGAACAGTAAGAGACAAAGGACTTAAATACACACATGAGGTGATCAGGGGAAGTGGAGACACATGAGGAAAACGGCTGACCAGGGTAAACATAATGATGGACAGGAAATGTAAACTAAAACACAAACACATGGAAACTGGACTTTCAAAAGAGAGAGATGAGATAGGGAGCAAAAGTGGGAGAAATGGAGGGAGTTGGGGCAGATGAAGAAAGATACAGCGGGAGGAAGGGAAGAAGATATAGAGGGAGGAACATTGGGACAGAGGAAGATTGAGAGGAAGGGAGGAAAATAGGTAAGGAACGAGATAGGGACAGAATAAATGGGGGTAGAAAGGCAGTGAGGAAGATAGGGAAGAAGACTGAGAGGGAAGTAGATGGAAGAAAATTAAGGGAAAGAGGATGGAGAGAGATAGGGTTGAACAGGGAGGGAGATAGGTAGGAAGACATCAAGTGAAGAACTGTAGAAAAAGATGAGGGGGGAAGGGAAGGAAAGAGGAAGGGAGGGAGGGAGATAAGAAGAAGCGAGAAAGGAAACTTGAGAAGAATGAGAAAGGTAGGGGGTCAAGGATGAAGGAAATCTTTGTCCTTAAAGGGCAATGTGTTGTACAGTCAGCAGAAATCACACAACCATCAAGCAAAATGCAATAAATATGCACAAATGTTTTTAAAAATGAGCAACATTAACATTAAGAACACAATGAGTAGATAAAGAATAAGATGAAGGGAGTGAGGGATGAAGGGACATATGGAGGAGGACAGGGAGGAAGAAGGGGGGAGATAAGGCAGGAGGGAGAAAAAGGATGTTGATGTTGTCTAGTCAACAGGATAATTTGTAATGCTACTTTAATGAGCATAATAAGTTCTGCTCTTGTAATAGGTAAAAATATGTTTCTATTGATACATAATAACCTTTAGAAACAAGCGATTGTTTCTGTATGTGTAGAAATCTCATTAGCTTCATCAGTTTCTCTACAGACATCTTTGCTGCCCTTTGTCACTTTTACATGATTCAGTAGCTTTCTATCATACACTGGTTTCTTTTTTCTCATCTGTTCTCTGATGTAATCCCACAGGCTGCCTTACTGTTTCTGCCTGCTTGTTACCTGAAATCACAAAGGTGGGGAAAATAAGGAAAAGTTTACTTGGAGATAAATTATCTGAATTTCAGGAGCGTGACCACGCCTCTGACCACGCCCCTTCCGGTTCTCATCTATATATGACCACTCAGTTCTACAAGCTGTTCGTTCTCGTTTTCATGCCCCACCCTCTGTTTTTCAGTTCTTTCACTTCTCATTAGTACATGGGGATCTGCCAGGCCCTGGAGCTGCCGCAAGTCCCCTCAGAGGACTTCCCCAAACCGCAGCTCATTTCATGTTTAAGCCATTCGCCTTTATCTACTAAAAAACGCTAAAATGGGGACGCAGGCCCAGCTAGAGAAATATTTTAAATGGATTTAACTGTCAGGAACCAAGGTTTACACGTACAGATGGGACCCAAAGGCAAACTCAATACAAAATTCACGGGAACTATGTACAGATTTATTTCTTTAACATAAATGTCCAGGAACAACCAAGGGAATGAGAATATAACTCAAGCTGAAGAAACCGGGAATTGAAATGCCCTGGGAAGCCGTGATCGGGGGAAGATGCAACAGAAAGGGGAAACAATTACTCGGGTGCAGGAGAACGGAGAGTCAAAACTAAACAAGAATTAGAATGCTGCGGCTTACAATCAGAGTCAGACCGTGGGGCTCGGAGGGGAGGGTGTCCGTGGGAAAATCCTAGCAGGGAAAGATGGAGACTGAGGGAGTTCTCTCGCATGCAGAACAGGCAGGAGGGCGTAATATTAACACAGGTAACAAAATGCCTGAATAAACTCAGAGCTTAGGAGAACCAAGTTATTACCAAGAGTGACTAACGGACTGGGGTGGATCAGCCGTCCGCACTGGGTGAAATAGCCCTGCTGCCTGGGATGGAATACAGGTGTGATGCTGATGGTCCAACCCGAGGGCGTGGCCACTGAGGCAACACGAACACTCCCCAGATACTGCTCCCACGGACCATGACATAAACTACTAGACTAGAGTCTTATTGTACCATTTTAAATGACTTGATTTTGGATAATCTTTTTGTTTTTTTACCGTGTTTTTAAATGGGTCCCGCCCATGGACACTAAGAAAAACAAACAGGCACAAAACAAACCCTGATGGAGTCATCCAGGGAGAACTGAGAGACTCTGGGAACAAACTAAGAATAAACTAATCAGCAGTTTGTAAACTGGTGCTAGGGCAGATTTTAATAATAAACACATCTTTAAAATTGTCAGTTTTCATCAGGTTCTCACATTAATTGCAATTACCACAACAACAACTTCCAATTTTCTGGTTTGGAGCAGAAAGAGACCTCCAGACTAGTTTGTCCTTGATTGTTGTCGTGCTTCTGAAGCGGATTCCTGGGAGTTCAGTAAAAATCTCTCATAAAGTATTATTACTCTCAGCAGTTTCCCATTTTTTTCTTTCTAATCTTTTTGATGCTGTAGCATGCGGCAAAGTAAGGTTTATGAGCTTGCTCTTGCTTTGGTTTAGAGCTGATCAATTTGCTTCTCTCGAGTTATAAAACTTTGTTATGAGCCAGTGTGAACACCTGAGATTTATATCTGTGCGAACATACAACATATCATCGGTGTGTCTTCTGCACCGCACAGTTTTTTTGTTTGGAAAAATGTTAAGTTTCTGCCATTTTCCTAATAACAGATATGTACAGTAGATGGAAAACGTGCATCCATAGCTGTCATCTTTTTCTGACTTAGTTTGTCCTGAAAAGGTATTATTGTGAAGGACCCACTCAGTGAGTTGCACAAAAACATCACTAGTGGACATAAGGTCAATCCGTCTGCGCCTCAAATGGTATCTTAAGGCCACTGGACCTACATCATGTGCTATATTACTTTTTATATATCTAGGTTATCATAAAGTGCAATTCTAGGAAAGAACATGAAACCCCAAACTGAACAAGCTCACTGAAATGAGTCACCAGATTTGAGAAAGTAGAGCACCATGGAGATTTGGCAATAAAAAATTATATCTTAAGTGACTTATTTTGTTACATACAGCCTCTGGTACACTTTTCCCTTTGTCAGTCACCAGTTAGGAAAGTAGTTATTACATTAAGGGTCACAAACACAATCAAATGAATGGCAGCACTAGGACAAAATTTGCCTCACCAACATCCTGCCGAGTGCAGAGCAGTAATCTCCATTTCAAATGCAGGCGGGCTGTGTTTATGTTTTACTCAGACATCACTCTAGCCTCCGAAACTGTTTTATGTTCCTCGAAGTTTATGGTGTCTGAGGATTTGATACTTTTTTCTTTTTTTCAGAGAAGAGATTTCCTTCTTAAAATGTATTTGACATTTATTTTGATCTCACCTCAGCCTTTGGGGTAAATGAAAAAAAAAAACTGAACATTGCCTTTTTAATTCATCACTGCTGTTGACATTTATCCACGGTGCACTGAGATTACTGCAGATATTTGGTGCAGTACACGCTCCGTTTATCAGCACAATTAAAATTGATCAGACAAGCTACTCCGTCCAATCATCCACTTGTCTCCTGTCAAATCTGTCAACTCAGTGAAAAATGAATTAGTCCATTAAACACCGGTGAGTAATCCGCGGTTTATATAGAATGTAGTTGATGAAAAAAAAAGTGAAAGCTTTTAATGTGGGCCAATCACAGCTACAAGACTGTGGACGGGACTTGTCAGCTGGTGTTATGCATCACTTTGGATTTATTAGGTCAGGATTAATATAAATACCCAATTGTAATTATATGAGAGTGAATATGTGACTTGGCAATCAGGTCACCTGAATGTACTGTGTTTGCACATGAAGGCCTGAGGTTTAAATGCATCTGCTCCATTCTTCATAAATAAAACAGCAGGATGTATGTCACGCTGCAGGGAACTCTTCATAACATTGCTGGAGTTCAGGGCTTTTTGAAATGTACTCAGTCTTTCATAAACATGCGAGATGCTGAGGCTGTTGACGGACGACTGAAAAGCATTAGATCTCATTTTTCCTTCGTGGTGCACATAAAGACACCAGATAATGTTGGTACTATAACAGAGATAATACAGACACTGATGTAGCATATAGGGTAATATCTACATAGCTTATTGGAGCTCAGATTCTTTTTTCAAATGTAAATATATTATTTACATATCTAGTATTTCTACTGTATTTCTCAAAAAAATGTTTTTAAATGATTATTTCTTTTACTTATCTATTTTATATGTGGATTTTTCTGTTTGACATCTGTTGTTGACAGTAAAGGATACATTTCATTGTACAGGGAAACATGTTTCTCTGCTGTGCATATGACAATAACTTTGAAACATAATGATTGTGCTTGATGGCGAGGGGATCATCACAGTAATTGCGAATCATCCTGAATGGCACAAAAATGTCTGAAACAAACTGTAATGTCAGTTTAATAGTTGTGGAGGTATTTGTGATCAAATGCAGCAATGGGGACTAAACACACAAACATACACACACTCACACACACACTATCAGAAAACACGAGAAGGTTTTCAGACTCAAAACAAAGTTTGCTTTCTGTTTCACAGTCTGAGCTCTGAAGACGAGAGAGAATGGAATAATGATTTGTTGCCATTTTTCCGGATTGGTGTGACAGATTGGCAGAGCTAATCAGCTGAAGCTAATTAATTAAAAGTCCAGCATTGAAAATATACTCAAGTAACATTCAGAATAGTCGTGTTTTAATAGTTTAGTTATACAAATCTCAAGCCACATTTCATTTAAGATTAGACTTAAAACTTTTCTTTTTTCATAAAACTTTATAAACTTGATAAAACTGCCCCTCCCTGAGGCTGGTTCTGCTGGTTTCTTCTTGTTAAAAGGGAGTTTTTCCTTCCCATTGACGCTTGTGCTTGTTCATAGGGGGCTGACTGATTGTTGGGATCTTCACCTTACAATATAAGCAAGGCTGCACCTATTTCCCATTTGTAACATATGAGGGGTAGCTTAAGACTTTTGAACAGTACTGTACATTTAGTAAAAATTGCAATTGGGAAAGCCAAGCCGTAAAGCTGTAAATGTTTGAATAAATTTAGTGAACTTAACCTTTAGGATGCGGTTTGTGGAAGTAGAGTTATTCTCACTAAAGCTTGACAAAAGAGATATTCAGCTTTGCAGCTGGATTTTGCACTAAATCTTGAGCATCTGAGTGTCTATACTGTCAGTATTGTGACAGTGTTATTAATAACTTTCTGTTGCTTCTCCCTCTGTCTCTGTTTACAGGATGTAAAACAGAGTGGGATGAGATCGGGTGCTGGCTGCGAGCTGAGGTTGGGCAGGTGGTCAATTTGTCCTGCTCTGAGGTCTTCCAGCATTTCTCCAGCAATCAAGGTTGGTTCCTGCACCAGCCTCAGTGAACACAGAACAGCACAGATCCTCATAGCCAAATCATCTGATCACCAGCATTGTTAAAATAATATAATGTAAAAATCCAATTCTTGGATGCTGTGCTGTCGCACCAGTACTAAGTCTAATTATCTTCACTGGATAATCAGCAGAGCTAATGCAGGCTGGAGTCACTGCTGGAGAATCATAGCATGTATTCATGTATGTTTGTTGGCAAGAATACACACACACACACACACACACACACACACACACACACACACACACACACACACACACACACACACACACACATATATTATGCTCTAGGATGTTTTTGGCAGAAGTGGTTTGAAATCTTGTCTGCAGGGTTCATTCATCACAATTTGACATCCTTTTCGGCTGCTGTCTCCTCAAAGAAAGTCCTTGTGACACCATCAGAAATAAATTCTTTCTTTATAATGAGCTGTTGCATTTAGCAATTTTTATATTTACACATATGTGTGTAAATAATGCACATGTATCCACATTAAGATTTTTATTAGCTTTTTCTTTGGTTAAAACAATTACATGTTTTGCGACTATTAAACTGGTCCTTATAGGACAACAAGTAAACGTTTAAAATGACGCACACAGACAGAAATATTGGTCTGTGCACTGTTGTATTGTTACAAGATCATTAGAGGAGGGAAAGCCACATTAATTAACGAGTAATGCTCTTTCCTCCTTTACCTTGATGGAAATAACGGCTCATTATGATCTGAATTGCTGATCACCCAAACAAACAAGAGGCTTTGCTTTCAGCTGCACAGTTTGCAGCATTTGGACTCCAGTCAGTTTCTGTTTGCTCAGAGGAAATAACGAACAAAGAAAAAAATCCTCCTGTCATGTATTTTTATGCATCTTTGTTCTGCTAAACAGCAATTCTTCTTTTACCTATGTGCTATCTCTGGCAAAGATATTTAAATACACAGTCCCACAAATACCAGATGACTTTCTCCTGTCACCTGCTGTATCCAAATGAACTTTAACTAAAAGCAGACGTCAGTGGACATAAAAGAATAAAACGTTTTTTGACTCAAAGCATGATGGACCGAAATAGTCTCAGAGAGGAAATACTGGTGCAAGTGTACCGGAATGATGACTTAAAGCTTGTAGGTTAAAACAAGGCGTGTAAAGCAATTGTTGATGAAAATCTGGATCTTGCTGGTAGTGGTGTTTGTCACCCGCCACATCTCGGACCCATACAGGAGGACTGCTTTCACATTAGTGTTGAAGATGCGCTGACATAAGGCTTTGGAGTTCCAGATGGGTCACAGGCTGTTGAATGCAAGCCTTGCTTTGTTGATCCTAACGTCTTCATCTGCGCCACCATCACTGTTGACTATGCTTCCTAGGTAAATGAAGCAGTCCGTTTCCACCAAGTCTTTTCCCTGTAGCTGCAGTGGATGTTCTTGTCGGTTGTTCAGCCGCAACACCTCTGTTTTTCTGACATTGATCTTCAGGCCAGTCTTTTCTGCCTCCTCAGCGAGCCGGGTAAGCTTTTCATCAACAAGTGCTTTCGACACATCCTCAACATCAGATGGCCTGAGAAGATCTCGAACACAGACCTGTGGAAGAGAACCAGCCAGAACCCGGTCGGTCAAGACATCAAGAAGAGAAAATGGGGCTGATAGGCCACACACTTCTAAAACCAATCGACAACGTCACAAAGTAAGCACTGGACTGGAACCCACAAGGAAAAAGGAAAGTGGGGAGACCCAAACAGATGTGGAGAAGATCTGTCGAGAGCGAAGTGAAGGCCGCCAGAATGACCCTAGGCTCTATGCTCCACCAGGAGTCTACAGGAAAATTGATTTGATTGATTTGTAAAGCAATTATGATTCAATATTTAATTATAAAGGAATTGATCAGCTCATGGTTTCACAAGCATTTTGCAAATTTCTAAATATTCTTTTTTTTTCCCCTTTACACAGCTGCTGGGAAGTATATCATTTACTTAAAGTGTGTCTCTTCGATATGTTTATGTGAAAACACTGCTGCAGAAAATAGGCTGCCCTGAGCTTGTGGATGAGGTTCTGCATATTGTTTAACTGTCCAGCCAGCAACTTCTGTTCCATCTCACAGTGTTGCTTTTGGTGTCATTAGTCAAAAATCACTGTAAACTGCTGCTTTGTGCTAAACAGCAGATATATTCTCATAAGAAAGCACAGTGGAGACTTTAGAAGATAAAGGACCAGATATTTCCAAAAGAGGTTGGAAGAGACCAAAGTGAGCTTCAATAGACTGAGCAGAGGATTCGCTTCAAATATAATGGAGAAAAAGAAATTAAAAGATGATAATGGTGTAGCAGTTATTAGCCCTGAAAGATAGTTTCAGTAGGTTTCATACAACACTTTTTTCTTCACTTTTCAAGAATCCTAAAAGTTAAACTTGACCAAAGGAGGCAGGGTGTAATTTCAACAGCATTTCACAACAAAAAGGGATGTGAATAACACATTTTCATTCAGGTAGATTTAAAATAGCTGGTATTGTCAGTCAGTTGTGTTGTAAAATGTATAAAAAGACTAAAAACCAAGACAGAAAAGGACACTTGGTGTAACAAAAACAGCTTCACTGAGCTTCTAAACCCAGGCTGTCAAACAAACAGCCTGTAGGCCAGAACTAGCCCATCATACTGTCCCACTGGAGGGATTTGAAAAGTGCCAAAATTGTAGAGAAAGAGGGCATTTAGTAGTTTCACTGCCAAGCCAACACCCAAGCATCGTGTTGAAAGCTCATGGTCAGGAGACTGACTAAACATTGTTGAGATCTCAGGGTGTTCATCACCATGTTTTGCAAATGCATGGTGTATTACATGTGAACATTTTCAGCAGGTAGTTGTACGTCTTTATAAGAAAGAAACAATTTGAAGGTGTTATTTATAGGTTCCCATGCAGTGGTTATGTGACCCATAAACTGAACTGAAATTGCTGCTTTCATTCTTGAGACTGCAAAAGTGGCTCCAAGTGGTTTGCACATTCCCCTTGCAAACAAAAAGATCTCCGGTTTATTCCTGGAAGGAAACACCAATCCTTTTGGGGTTGTGTCAGGAAGGGCAAAAAAAATAATAAAAGAACAACATTCATATATTTGTGCGATTGAAACACTTGAAATTAATTGTCTCCTTGCGTTCTCTCTTTGGATTCCCCACATTAGGGTATGTTTACAGGAACTGTACTGCTGACGGTTGGTCGGAAATGTATCCACCCTATGAGGAGGCCTGCGTGTTCAGCGATGACAGCGAGCCTGAGTCGGAGGTATACGGACATGTGGTTGTAATCATGCCAGTCAATGAAGGATGAACATATTGTTTCTACTTCCTCTATCGCTGTTTCCTTTTTATGTCAGACCTATTTGTAGTTAGCTGTGAGGACCTTTGTTCCAGGAATAAATGTAAACAACTCAAGGGAAATTACAGGTCCTGAAATTGTTTGTATATTTAAATAACCACACAGTTAAAAGTACATTTTTTTCAGCATAATTACTGCTTTTTCTATCTAAAGCTTAAATAAATTATTATTCATTCATGAATCTTATAAAGAAAGAACCCTTGAAGTTGCAGCAATTTGAGTCAGACTCACAGCTTCAGACTTTTATTTTGATATTTTTCTAAACTAACGGTTTCTCTGTTTTCCTGTCTCCAGACGAGTTACCTTTATACCTTCAGACAGGTTTACACTGTAGGCTACGCCACGTCACTCATCTCCCTCATTACAGCCATCGTGGTGTTCGCAGCCTTCAGGTTAGACCAGACCGGCACACACCACCATCTGCACCCACAAAAGGCCAATAAAAGGGGAGATTTCTATGATGCAGACACATTCAGGATTTGTGTGGTTAGGACAGCATCTTATAATTTTAGGAAAATATGCATATATTCAGATGATAAAGCCTCAAAGAGTCTTTGTAGTACAGAGGATTATGAATCATCTTACACATGCAAATTCATGAAGTTGTTTACCTTCTTCTTCCGCCTTATGAAATATTAATTTACATGCAGTGAATGCTTTACGCTATTGTTACGCAGGAAGTTCCGCTGCACCAGAAACTACATCCACATCAACCTGTTCGCCTCCTTCATCCTGAGAGCCAGTGCCGTCTTCATTAAAGACACCGTGCTGTTTGCTGATGAGACCTTGGACCACTGCTCCATGTCCACGGTGAGGGCTCTAATTGATGTTTGCATCAAAATAGATTCCCACATGCTGTGTGATTGAGTTAACAGTGGAAACAGAGAATGAGGAGGGGAAGACATGTGGCAAAACGATGAGAGGGAAATACTCTCATTAGACTGATGAAATCTTTCAGCAACAATTTAAGATTTTTTTTTATATGGGAAAAATGAGAAAAAGGAGTTTTAAATCTACAGTAGATAGATAGATAGATAGATAGATAGATAGATAGATAGATAGATAGATAGATAGATAGATAGAAGGTAGGAATGATTTCCTGAAGTGGTCTTTATGTTAGTGGGGTCTGAGGGAGAAGGAACTCTGTTGGGTCTGTAGTGTGAAATGGAGTGGGTGTGTCCATGATGGACAATAGTTTGTCAGTGCCCTCCTCTCCCTCTGTGACTCAAATGCCTCCAGATACTGGCCACTGATGAATTTGTTGTTCCTGCTGGCATCTCTGGCACAGATGCCACCCCTCCAAGCAGACAGCAGCACTTGCTGCTAAAAATTGGTCTTGGCGTTTTGCCTCAAACACTGGAGTCCAATCTGTCATTCATGTGAATACCCTAGTACCTGTAGCCGTCCACTGCTTCAGTCACCCATTGTGCTACCGGGCTTAGTCACCGGAAATCAACCACTATCTCTTTTGAGTGGCTGACTTTCAGAAGGAGGTGGTTTTCTGCCAAAGAACTACACATAGCTCTTCACCACCTCTCACTCCAGCCCTGTCCCTAATACACCCAACCACTGCAGTGTCATTAGACGACTTCTGCAGGTGGCATGATTCATTCATGTGCTGGAAGTCAGAAGGTTATAGAGTGAACAGGAATACAGACACTTCCGTCCTGTATATATTTTGTATCAGGATCTCCTTATATAGAATGTACTGAATATGCTTTTTTTTTTTTTTTTGCAAATGTGTGTGTTGGATTTGGAGAAAAGGTTTGTTTCTTTTTTCATGAATTGATTTTAAAAAACAGCCTTTGTGTTTGTTCCTTATTGCATGTTTTGGTCTCTGTGTCCATGTTTTTTATTGCTTTCTTGTCATCTTTGGTTTTTATTGTCTTGTGTATCTTTGTGGGGTTTTTTTTGTTTATCTTTGTTCACTTATTGTTTGGTGCTGGTTTTACACTTTTGTGTGTTTTCGTGGTTATGTACTGCACATCTTCCTGTTGGTTTATATCTCTAGATTTTGCTAATTTTTGTGTTCCTTTTTTTATTGTTTTATATATTTTAATTTCTTTTGCAAGTCTTCTCAAATTGTCATTTTGTGACTCTTTATGTATTTTATTTTTGTCTTTTTTTAATTGGTTTGAGTTCCTTGGTGCTTATTTTGTATTTCTTTGTAATTGATTGACTTCAGTTGAAGTTATAGCAAAAGTAGAAGAAGAACCAAATATCCTTTTGTCACTACCTTCCCTTTTATTACACAAAAAGATGTATTTTTATGTTAAATTATGACACATCCAGTTTTTCTAACTTTGTTTTGTTGCTTCCTCTCTATAGAAAGCGTGCAAGTCAGCCGTGGCTTTCTTCCAGTTCAGCATCCTGGCCAATTACTTCTGGCTGCTGGTGGAGGGCATGTATCTGCAGACGCTGCTGGCTCTGACCTTCGTCTCACAGAGGAAATACTTCTGGTGGTATATCCTGATTGGATGGGGTGAGTAAGAGTGACTGAATTTGTCTTTACAAAAACAATCACACACTGTAGCTCCAACACAAACACTAAAAAACAGAATAAAATGTGACCCACAAACAGATTAAAATTCAAAAGGGTTATCTAAAATCATTTGTTAATCATGATCAGCTCTAGCGATAAAGCAAATATTGGTGAAATAGAGACAGGGCCATAGAACACAGAGGCTCAGTTGAAAGGGGAGGTGCTACAGTGGGGCAAAAAAGTATTTAGTCAGCCACCGATTGTGCAAGTTCCCCCACTTAAAATGATGACAGAGGTCAGTAATTTGCACCAGAGGTACACTTCAACTGTGAGAGACAGAATGTGAAAAAAAAAATCCATGAATTCACATGGTAGGATTTGTAAAGAATTTATTCGTAAATCAGGGTGGAAAATAAGTATTTGGTCAATAACAAAAATACAACTCAATACTTTGTAACATAACCTTTGTTGGCAATAACAGAGGTCAAACGTTTACTTTAGGTCTTTACCAGGTTTGCACACACAGTAGCTGGTATTTTGGCCCATTCCTCCATGCAGATCTTCTCAAGAGCAGTGATGTTTTGGGGCTGTCGCCGAGCAACACGGACTTTCAACTCCCGCCACAGATTTTCTATGGGGTTGAGGTCTGGAGACTGGCTAGGCCACTCCAGGACTTTCAAATGCTTCTTACGGAGCCACTCCTTTGTTGCCCGGGCGGTGTGTTTTGGATCATTGTCATGTTGGAAGACCCAGCCTCGTTTCATCTTCAAAGTTCTCACTGATGGAAAGAGGTTTTGGCTCAAAATCTCACGATACTTGGCCCCATTCATTCTGTCCTTAACACGGATCAGTCGTCCTGTCCCCTTGGCAGAAAAACAGCCCCATAGCATGATGTTTCCACCCCCATGCTTCACAGTAGGTATGGTGTTCTTGGGATGCAACTCAGTATTCTTCTTCCTCCAAACACGACGAGTTGAGTTTATACCAAAAAGTTCTACTTTGGTTTCATCTGACCACATGACATTCTCCCAATCCTCTGCTGTATCATCCATGTGCTCTCTGGCAAACTTCAGACGGGCCTGGACATGCACTGGCTTCAGCAGCGGAACACGTCTGGCACTGCGGGATTTGATTCCCTGCCGTTGTAGTGTGTTACTGATGGTGACCTTTGTTACTTTGGTCCCAGCTCTCTGCAGGTCATTCACCAGGTCCCCCCGTGTGGTTCTGGGATCTTTGCTCACCGTTCTCATGATCATTTTGACCCCACGGGATGAGATCTTGCGTGGAGCCCCAGATCGAGGGAGATTATCAGTGGTCTTGTATGTCTTCCATTTTCTGATGATTGCTCCCACAGTTGATTTTTTCACACCAAGCTGCTTGCCTATTGTAGATTCACTCTTCCCAGTCTGGTGCAGGTCTACAATTCTTTTCCTGGTGTCCTTCGAAAGCTCTTTGGTCTTGGCCATGGCGGAGTTTGGAGTCTGACTGATTGAGGCTGTGGACAGGTGTCTTTTATACAGATGATGAGGTCAAACAGGTGCCATTCATACAGGTAACGAGTGGGGGACAGAAAAGCTTCTTACAGAAGACGTTACAGGTCTGTGAGAGCCAGGGATTTTCCTTGTTTGAGGTGACCAAATACTTATTTTCCACCCTGATTTACGAATAAATTCTTTACAAATCCTACCATGTGAATTCATGGATTTTTTTTTCACATTCTGTCTCTCACAGTTGAAGTGTACCTCTGGTGCAAATTACTGACCTCTGTCATCATTTTAAGTGGGGGAACTTGCACAATCGGTGGCTGACTAAATACTTTTTTGCCCCACTGTATAAATATGGTAGAAAAACTTATTTTTTGTTACAAATAAGCTCAGTTGTGGATGCAAAGACAAACAATTTGCTTTTCTGAAAATATGCTTAGAAAGTCAAACAAATCTTTTGCCTTGTTTTGTGGTTTTGACTACTGAACAGTGTGTTTATTATCCTTAACAGTCAATTAACACCTTTGTCCTTTGTCTGTATATGTTTATAAGTCCCATGACTTGATGTTTTTGCTCACATTGGAATATTGTCAATTTGCACCGACATGTCAAATGGGCAAATTTTCCTTTGTTTCTGTGTACAAAAGCACAGCCTCTATAATTGTGTTACACAAATTAATACAGATTAATTTTTAATTACACAAAAGTGTAATTCTCCTAGAATTAAATGGGATTTCATTGTGTTTTACCTACAAAGGGGTACAAACTAAAGTTTTTACAGGAAAGAAAAAAATATTTTCACTGCAAGTAATTTTTACTAGTGTGTAACTTTGGGTAATTTAAAAGAAATCCAAAAATTTTTTTCCACAGCTTGCACTGTGCAAAATACATTGAAATTCAATTGAATAATATGGGAAAACACCCTTTGTTAACACCCGTATGATGTTAACTTGTTAAATGGATTGCAACATTTAAAAACAAATGTTTTATATAGGCAGGGAGGGATTGGTTAAAAAAAAGGCACTTCACAAACTTTATCTATTTAGTGGTGCTCTTTAAAAAACTAAAACTGTTCAATAAGCAGTATTCAGGAAGGATAGTGAAAGAGGAAAATGTAATACATACCTTTTAAAAATGTAAAAATGCAAAATTGTGGTCATAGCCTAAAACAGTGATTGGTTTTCTCGCTACATCCCGGATTTGTCTGTGTGTGAGAAAAACACTATAAATGATTGATTTGAATGAGCAATATTTTCCGACTTGAAGAGACTGTACCCTTACAAACAGGATGTCTGTGAACCTAAAAAATGGAAATACTTGATAAATAATTGAATCGGTGTTTTCAGGTAAAAGTGGCATTGAAGCCTCAAGTCACAAAAGGTACCTCCCTACATGTTTTTTCTAGAGCTACACTAGCTGATCATCATGTAGCCTGACAAATACAAAACAGCAACAGCCAGCTCATCTAACCGTTAAAATATCACATGTCAGAGCCCATTAAAAGATGTGAAAGTGATTAAAATAATCATTAAAAGATATTTTTTTGGTAAGCGGAGAAATCACAGCAGTTAGCATGTTAGCCGCTATTAAATATTCAACCAGTGCTAGCAAGCCACTTTGACCTCCACACACAGTACTGCTCATATTATACACTGACTAACTAGCTTACACAACTACACGTTAAAAAAATAGCCAGTAAAACATCAAGAACTTTTCATTAGCTGTATATTTTTGGTTTCTCCATTTCAAAGAAGCTCTCAATGGTTTTCTGAAGTCCAGAGTAGTGTGATCCAGTGCAAATCATCATCATCATAATAATTGTCGTCATCTCTCCAGGCAGCCAGCCAATTGTTAATTCTGCTTATGGCAAGTTCTTCACTTCACGCACTTGAGGTCTCACTCCTCATTGTTTCTGTCACACCATCATCGGCCACATCTGCTAAAGGTCCTGCAGCAAACATGTCAGACTTTTACAGTCTTGCCAGCAAATGCCTGAAGGACCTGTCAAAGATTCACTCACATTAACTCCTTAATGAAGAAAAAGTAAAAAATAAAAAATAAATTGACTGTTATTTACGTGTAAAAGCAAAATGTGTTAAGAGCCACTGAAAGTTTAATAAATGCATGATTTTTTTTATTCTAAAACATCAGAGTAATGTAGGTAAAGGAATAATTTTCAAGAACAAACAAATGTTTCCATCGTGGCTTTTGCTGATTTAAAGTCAAGGCGTCTTGTTGCTTTTCTGTTTCTCGTAAATGATGCTGCTGGAGAATAAGTGCCATCAGTTGCACATTGCGATGTGCTCAATTTAATATATTCAGCTCCAGAATATGAGATAACAGGGGAACAGTATGAAAACCCCTTTCAGTTCCTTAAATGGATTAACCCTTTAAAGCCAAAACTATTCCCAGAAAATTATAAATTTTGAAGTGAGAGAGTGTATTGGACCTTTTGACAAAAACATAATATTAATTTGACATTTATTTTACAATTTATTTAGAATTGTCAGGGGAAAAATTTAAACTGATGATGTAGAAGCCTCAAACGCTTACAAAAACTCATGTATCTAATATAAAGCACTAGGTGTTAAGGGGTTAAAGTCAGTATTATCACACATTATCTTCATATCTGGGTTGGAAATCTATTTTTACACAAGAACTGAGCCTCCAAAATCCTGGTAGCAGTTTATTTAGGCAGCAGCACAGCCCTAAAGATGAGTGTAGCGCTTGTTTTCTTCGGCCCCCCCCTTTTATTTTCTCTCCCGTCTTTTTTTTTTTTTTTTTTTTTTTTTTTTTTTTTTTTTTTTTTTAGCTTTCTATGGATGTTTTGAGAGGTTTCCATGTTTTCTCATCCCTTGTTCCTAAGCCAAGTGTTTTCCATTGTCTTACCATTCCCATCCCACTGTCTTTTTGTTTTGTTTTGTTTGTTTCATGCTGCTGCATATTTTCCTATTCAAGCCTGTAATTTCAAGCTCCACCGCTCCTGTCTGTCTTATATGTTCCTGTTACCAAAATATAGCAGCTTAGTCCAGCCACACAGGGCTAAGCAGACACTTTTGTTAAGTGCAGCAGTGAAGGTGAGAAACAGCAACACACTTACCTGAAACTTTTAGGCAATGTCCAGCTGGCAAAGCAAAACCTTTCATGCCACGTGGGCTTTTTAAATCCTCCACTGCATGCCAGTGCAATGCTGCATTCACACACGGTGGCAGGGATATTTCTGATAAGGTGATGAATGGAATTTATGGTAAGATATAAATGGATCTGACCCTGAGGGCTACAAGCACGCCGCGCCAGTTTAATAAAAGAAGAGGTAGGTCATCAGCATTCAGGCAGACATTATTATGATTTCACGTCAGGTCTTGTGAGCTGTCTCAGTTGTAGGTTGTTGTTAAAGGTGCTCCACATGCAAACAGTGAGTCACGCTGAGCAGGATGCTGTAGCTGGCAACTGCTGCTCAGCTGCTTTGACAGGAAGTTAAGAGAGGAAAGTGAAATCCTCCACCGCTGTCAATCCCTGCCGGAGATCAGTTGATTCTACATCTCGTCTGGGAACTTGCACTTGAACCGTGATCATTTTTCCAGCTCCAGTTCACAGCAGCACTGCTTTATAAGCCTGAACTGCTAATTTTAAAAATGGAATAGCACTGAATTCATAGGCATGAGACAATATTAAATGTCATTATTAATAAAATAGCATAAGTTAAACCAGGTAGCTTATCTCTGATTAACAACCTCCTTAACCTTTTGGAGAAGATCTCTTAATTGTGAGATTAGTCATAATTACAATTGTGAATGCTTCCTGGGGCTGTGCTTCAAAGCAGGTACAACATACTCAGGATATCTTTCCCCTCTCTCTTCTCTTACCCAGACATCAGCAATCAGCCTAATCAGTCACACAAAGGTGGTTATAATTTCAATAAGTTAGTCCACAGCTTCCCAATCTGGCTGCAAGGGTGGTTCCCAAGAAGAGGCGGAAATGGAGGCATCTGACCACTCAGTAATGTTAAAGGTTTACAGAGAGCAGAGTGACTGATTCTTACCAAGGAAAATCAAACTATGATATTAGAAAAAACTGATTAGGCACATAATACAGTCTGAAAGCAATGGAGTGCAACCAGTTCAGCTCCTGAGCCGTGTGAGTGGAGGAGCACTGTACAGTAGTGCAGTATCAAACATGTTGTGTGCACTTTAAGCTCTCTTGAGCCAGCTGGCAAAAATGCAGACTGTGTAAGCCTTATTAATATCACCCGTTTATCATTAAGGAATACATTTATTAAAATTTAGGAAACACAAAGACTTTAGATCATTTTACTATCTGAGACATGTTCTGGGAATGTTTACACAGTCTTCTGCATAGTCGATTAATCTATAGGCAGTGATTTCACCTGTCTAATGTTGAACATGACCCACAAGTTACCATGGCGATGTAACCTGGTAAGAAAAAGAAAAAAACAGAACCGCTATTACTGAAAACCCAGGATTTCATTATTCGCCTTATTTTCACCCAAGAATTAATGCACAGCAGTTTCAGCTGTTGATAAAAGGATGATTACTTAATAAATTCGGCTGTTCCCCCAAATTATCACATTTTATACCTGGACAACAGATGTTGGGTTGGTGATAGATTGCTTGTGATATTCCCTATACAAAGTTACAACAATAACAGCCATAATAATGCTTACAAAAATATGAAACTACACAGATGACTATGTGAAGATATGTAAATATTTTTGTCCTGAATGTTTTTACACAAAGCACCTGAGGTGTGTTTACGTGTGTGCACACGAGTGGTGCTCAGACTGTAACCACGGTGGCTCTGATGCGTCTTATCAGCTTCTTTCCGGCTTTACTATCCTGCTCTCTCATGTCTCCTGCTTTTATTCTCTGTGTACTCCTTTTTTTTTTTTGGCATGAAACAGATGCAAGTAGCATGGAAAAAAATTATACACAGAGTCAACTTAATATTTTCTATGCTTGTCAACATTCCCGTAAAAATAATGCAGCAAACAGATGCGTTTGGTCTGGAGCAACGTTCGGATTGATTTTACTTGACAGGTAAACAGAGCATGCATAATTAATTCCTGCCCTTACATTATAGGGCTCCCATCTACAGTTCTCATACTGTGGGTTTTGACCAGATTCTTCTATGATGACAGAGGGTATGTTTTTACTGTTGTTAGTTTCATATTTCTGCATTTTATTTAAAGCAGCTTGCCAGTCCATGATAACTATTATATCTATTTTTGTAGGTTTAGTATTGCACTGACATTACATTTGGCTTTACAGTTGCTGGGATGACACAGACAATGTTGGCATCTGGTGGATTATTAAGGGACCAATAACAGCCTCACTGCTGGTGAGTATAGGAGTTAAACACCAAGTACCTGATAAACCTGCCGTGCCTGTCTAGTTTTTTGTTTTGTGGTGGCAGATTTACAATTAAATTTTTATGAGGAAGTTTTACACTAAAGTGGGATTCTTCAGGCAGAGGAAGTGCAAGTTTGTGACCCTTCGGGCAGTGATCGTGAAATATTAAATAATTTACCAGCAATGTTTTAAAAATTTAGGAGCTTGTTAAGAAACATGTATTGGTGGTTTTGTCTTTTAAATCCTTTGATGTCAGATTTTCTTTTGTCAAAGCTAAAGGTTAATAAATATTTGCCAAAATACTGAGAGACAGACGTTGGCAGAAGTTTTCTTGCAAATCACATTTGTTCCTGGCACAAGTTTAACTAGTTAATTAAGATAACTTTACTTTAGTGAGTTGGTAGAAATGAACATCTCTGGCAGCCATGGTAATATTTCAGTTAACCGAGGTTGTTTACTCACCTGTATTTTTTCTGGACTCGGTCCACTTCCAGACAAACTCCAGAGTGGTTTATAGTGAGGATCTGATCCAACCTCGAGCCGACCCAATTTCCTGGTGTGCGCTGCAAGATTGAGCTAAAAGCCTTCCTGCACTCTTTACGTTTTGCATTATGAGATGCAACAGAGTTCTGTATACATTCAGAGTCCTGAAATATTACTGTGATAAATATGATAAACACATTAATTTTCCACGTAATCAACTAGTCCAGAACATAGTATCTTTTTCCTGTATTTACTTTTCTTGCCTCAGACACATTTGGCCCATCAGCGGAGTGAATGTTCTCGTTTGCAGTGACACATTGTGGTTCACTTTGATTTGTCTCGAGTTCAATAGTAATCACCTTTATCCTGTGATGATACAGGATTTTTAAATTTTTCATTCCCCTGAGATAACACTGAATGTGTTTTAACTAGTGTGTATCTGATTTTGCCATTTGGGCCACTGTGCATGTTTCTCTTCCAGATCAACATAGTCATCTTCGTCAACGTCATCCGGATTCTGGTTGAAAAGCTTAAATCTTCTGCTATGACTGGGAACAATGACACTGGACACTTTATGTGAGTCTTGAGGAGAGATTATCTCTGTGGGAAAATGTGGGACACAATGTACAATGTTGTGCTAGTGCAAAATTTTGTTATAGCTGGTTTTTAAAAATATCATGCAACAGATCCAGATTTAGTTGAACTGTTTACATGTGGCTGTCTGCACTTGTGTATTCCCTCTTTTGGTCAAAATTAATAGAAGAACAGTCCCTCATTCTTACAATACAAAAAACAGAGAAAAAACTGCATCAACAAGTTGCTCCACTACTGCCTATTAACTGAAGGACAGCAATATTCTGAAAAGTCAGTATGCATTTGCGTCCTGCAGGCCACCCTCCTAATCTCAGTAAGGTGCATAAAATTCACAAGACAAAAAAACAAAATAGGTCAAATCACATTAATACAAATGAAAACTTTTCCAGAGGAAAAAAACACTCAAAAACACCTGTTCTGTTTGTTCATCATGGCAACAACAGCATACAAACCCACACAGGACGTGCACCCTAACACCCTGAAAGCACCTGTTTGAAAAGCAGGAAATTTTCATCTGACTCTGAAAAAATGACTGGTGCTAGTTTACTGCAACAGTCTATTGAACTTCGTGATTGGGTTTGCTGCACAGTGTGGTAAATGCTAGTTATTTCAGCCACTTTTATCTTTCCATTCATTTTCTTTGGTTCAGAGTTCAAATGCTATACCTCCTGACTGTAGCTAGGTAACTAGATAGTTTGTCACCTACTGATCAGAAGGTTGGTGGTTTGATCCCTGGCTGCTCCAGTCTGCATGCTAAATATCCTTGGGCAAGATATTAACCCCAAGTTCCTCTCCAGTGGGCCCATCGGAGTGTGGATGTGTGCGAATGTTAGATAAAAAGCACTTAAACACAGAAAAAAGTAAATGGGTGAATGAGGCAAGTTGTATAAAGAACTTTGAGTGCTCAGGCAGAGTAGAAAAGTGCTATATAAGAACCAATTATATGATTATGATTGACATCATAAGGAGCCCCCAATGAGACGGCCTCTTCTTCTTTCTCTTATTGGATAAGAGCCAGACTTTGAAAAGTGTTACTCAGTGTTGATTTATGAGATGTATGGGACATATGATCACTCTAGTCACAAGTTATTGATGTGACATATAATAGCTTTGATTTGATAAAAAGCGTGCTGCTCTTTAATAGAAGCTGTAAAGTAGTAAATTTATATGAAAACCAAAAACCTTTAGGGCAGCAGTAAGGTAAGAGGAGTCTGTGAGGATGGACTGCTCAGCGACTGTGGAAGGCTGTTTTATCTAGTGAAAATGAGATTTGATAATACATCTCAGCAGGAAACCTTACAGCTGATGAACAGATTTCTGATTGTGAGGAAGAAAAGAAGTAGGTTGCACCAATCAGCTAATGCAGCACTCTAAAGAGCTCTGAACTTACCCCAGTGTGTCTTGTGTGATGTCAGGAAAGGATGAAGAACGAATAACCTATCAGATAAATTAGTTTCGATATCCATCTATATACATCTTACATAGGGTGCTGAATTTAATCTTAGTGCTATTTTGATAAACCATCATTTTAATAATCTGTAAGTTTAAAATTTAAACACTGTACAAGAATGAAATTTGATTTCTTACAGATTACATTTGTACTTATAAGAAATGTCTTGACTGAAAAATAAGATCAAAGCCACACTTCCCCTCTCTGATCCAATCTCTTTCAAGTTTTTTTTTTCTTTTTTGGATTGGATATGCTCTGTGAGTTTGCAACTTTCACCGTCTTTCTTTGAAGCCTGGATGCGAGCCAGCACATCACAAGCATAGGTTTGAATAAATCAAACCAAATTCACACAAATATTTAGAAACAACTGTAAATTTTGCGTATTACATTTTTACAGACATATATTGTCCCCAGAAGACTAATCCTTTTTCACTTTTCACCAACGTTTAATCTTGTTCTCTCACGTAGATGAAAGTCATATAACTTACTGAAATGTCTCAACTATTGGAAGGGTTGAAATCTGCTTTTATCCAATTTATCCAATCGCTCAGAAACTCAATACATGTAGGGATCTAGATTTGGTCAAGACGACCTGCTGAATTTCAAATCAAGCAGAATGAGGAAGAAAGGGGATTTAGGTGACCTTGAAAGTGGCATGGTTGTTGGTATCAGACAGACTGATCTGACTGTTACCTAAACTGCTGATTTGCTGGGATTTGCCCACACAACTAACTCTAGGGTTTACAGAGTGTGGTCAGATAAAAAGAAAAGTTCCAGTGAGCATCAGTTCTCTGGCTGAAAATAACTTGAAGAAGAAGAAGCAGACTTGCCTTGTCTGAGTCTGAATTTCTGTTGCAACAGATGGTACGGTCAGAATTTTGCAAAAAATACATGATAAAAACAAGACCGGCTTATGACATAATAACTTTTATAAGTCAGGTGAGGTAGCGGCCTCACCTCACCATAGTGGCCATGCAAGATGATCTACGCCCTTGGTAAGTTTTAAGGGAGAAAAATATGATGTTGGTTAAAATAGATCCATCGGCAATGTGAAATCCCAGAAATAAAAATGTCTCACAATATCATAATTCTTTCCGCCCTGACTTGCAATGATACATCCCAAGAACTCCATGACTTGCTCACTTGCTATTAGTAGAACTGTACCATCATTGAAGATCAACGCTACGAGTGTCTAACACCAACAAGTGGATAAATGAGATAATTTTGGGCTTCACTTATGGGAAGCCATTATGTTTGTTCATACTTTTTTTTTATATGATACAACCTATAGCTCAGATGTGAGTTAAAAACATCATATGCAGAGAAAAGTGGTTCAGCATTGATAAAGCTGAGCTTTAAATCATTTTCTTGCACTAAACTCTCTATAATGCAGTTGGATAAAAAGTAATTAATTTTAACATGTAAACCTTTTGCTGGGTGTTAAGTGGAAACTGCTAACTGAGGCAGTAGTATGTAAGAAGAGAAGCTGTTTAAATCCCTTGACAAAAGTTTGAACGGCTTCTTACACTTTAATATAATATATGCATACATGAATCTACTGCAGCAGCAGTGAAACCCTGCTTCACCTGAAAGAATCCTTCTTTCTCTTGACATCTGGCTGGTGC
Organism: Neolamprologus brichardi; assembly: GCF_056152115.1. Taxonomy (NCBI): domain Eukaryota; kingdom Metazoa; phylum Chordata; class Actinopteri; order Cichliformes; family Cichlidae; genus Neolamprologus; species Neolamprologus brichardi. Next base: position 17,404,105 of record NC_142121.1, on the reverse strand, counting down.
ACATTTGTGCTCAGCTGAATTAATTTAGAATGAGAGCATATAAAAATAGCTCCAGATTCCAGAAATAGATGTTACCTACTTTGACGTGCGACAGGATTGTTCCACCGGTTCAATGAATGTTTCACAGGATTAAAAGCCCCGCCTGTCGTAGGAACTTAAATTTGATTCAGGAGGAACCTTGGCGTTCACACAAAGGCACAAATTATTCACCTGAAATAAGCTGATAGCTCCCCCTCCATCTTTAATCTTTAAGCAGTTGAAGCTGTGATAATATTTCTGATTAGAGCAATTTTATGGTTTAATCTGACTATCTAGATGACTAAAACATATACTGCAACATCCTCATACATGTGAGAGTGTCACTGAGGAAACTAAAATGAGAATAAAACACACACACATGTCAGTTGTTAGGATAACAGCTGTCTGTTGATCTCTGATGGATTGGATACTCTTGTGAGTGGATCTGTACCCAGCTAGGTTTTCCAGTCTCAATAGGATATACAGAAAAGTAAATGCTGAAGAGCATAAACATGATACTTATCTCAGTGTCTTTTGATGATGAAGCAGATGTTGAGTTGCTCTTTTCAAACCGCATTACTTGCGGGAAACCGTTTCAACAAAATGTCATAAGAAATTAAATGGCAACATTTACATGATATTTAGACATCAGTGATATGAGCTGAACTAAGCACAATGTGTTCAGGTTTTGTGTTTTGACATTTTAATCTTTTCCACTGATTGGCCTGATGACGATGTTGTTTTAAAGGTCAGTGTAATGAAAATCTGACACCACCATTGTAGCTTTGATGAAACATGAATGACACATTTAGTCTGTCTGACATTTGAAACGTGTACCTCTGACATGACTGAAAGTCGCTGACCATACTGGTAACACACTGTAATCTTTCAAAGTGTTACATCATTATCTGGACTTATTTTTAGGGTTTCTTTTTTCCTTTCTTTTTGCTTCACTCAGGAGGCTGGCAAAATCCACCCTGTTCCTGATTCCTCTGTTTGGGATGCACTACACTGTATTTGCCTTCCTGCCTGAGAACACTGGAGTAGCAGCCAGACTCTACATCGAGCTGGGACTGGGCTCCTTTCAGGTATAAAACTTCAGAATCACAGTTCACAAAGAATTGCTAAAAATAAACAACTCACATTGCTCAAGTTGAAATTCTTCCCAGCAGATTTATTTTCCTTGTCACATTAGAAGCACAGGTGTTACACATCTGAATCATCATGGAATTATTTATATGGAAATATTTATACCTGTGCATGCACGATAATAACTAAAGCTCATCGGCTGAAGGCCAGATGAACTTATGTGATGGTGAGGTGTCTGCCATCCATCCCTCAGTCTGTTCCATCACCTGTCCCTCTAATATTCACTGAATTCTCAACTCGATCATTATATCTTAGAGAAACCTGCGCACACTGATATCCTATTGTATCTTCCAATTTATCAAGATTATGCGCAAAGTTAAAACAGGAGTTCACAGAGGGATAAAGCTAATGAGTGATCCCATGTAGACATGCAGTTGTAGTTCATGGAGCTAGGTTAAGGAGAGAGGTGATATCAGTTAGCAGCAGTATGGGTTCATGCCAAGAAGTAACACTACAGAACTTGGAAAGAAAAGCATCTGGACTGAAGACTTTCACCTCTCATCTAGAAGCTTCTTCAGTTCAAAGAGCAACTGGTGGACCTTCTTGTATGCAGTGGTGATGGACAAGTTAAAAAAGGAATGAAAGTCAGTAGATACAAGACAGAATACAGGGTGCACAGCAGAAGTGAAGAGGAGAGTGCAGTCAGGGTGGAGTTGGTGGAGATGAGTGTTGGGATGATTGTGACGGAAGGATAGCAGCCAAAGTAAAAGGGAGGGTTTACAAAATGTTAATGAGACCTGCTGTGATGTTTGGTTTGGATATGTTGGCACTGACAAAAACACAGGAGCTGATCCTGAAAGTGGCAAAGTTTAGGATGTTAAGATTTTCATTGGGAGTGACCAGGATGGACACGATTAGAAATTAGAATATCAGAAGGACAGCTTGAGCGATAGAGACACAAAGTTGAGATGGTTTGGGCATATGTAGGAAGAGTACATTCATATGAATATGTGGCAGAAGAGGATACTAGGAATACTAGATACTAGTAGAAATGGAAGCAGATGATCTGTTATGGCGACCCCTAAGAGCGGCAGCCCTTGCTGGCTGAAATAATCACTGTCATAAATAACCACTCCATAATATTTGCGCATGTGTAAGACTATAACTATGTGGAATGTTGACATTTATGCAGCACAAAATGTATCCCATAAATATGACAAAATGAATTAACAAACAACAATAAATCAGCAACCGAATGACTTGTTCAAAGCCTGCAGCTTCATCCTGTTTTGCTTGTTTGTTCTCTGAAGTTATTGTGATGCTTTGTGCAGTTAAGTGTTAGCAACACAAGTCACTGTTTTCCCTTAGGCGGACTGTACATGCAATCAGTTCTTACTCTTATGATTTTATCTTGAAACAGATGTCTTTTATGTTGCAGGGGTTTGTGGTGGCGCTTCTTTACTGTTTCATGAATGGAGAGGTAGGCAAATGGAGGGGAAGCTTGTGTAATAAAAAAAGTCATACAAACATTTATCATAAATAGCTGCCCTGAGGTAAGAGCTATTCTTTGGAGTGAAAACCTAAAACACATTTTTTGGTATGGGTAAATGGCAGCATTGCATTTTGCTCAACAGGTGAACAAAAGCCTAGGCATCTGTAACTTTCTGCAATTTCTATTTCCATGCATTTGTTTGCAGGTCCAAACAGAGCTGCGGAGGTGGCTGTGGAAGTGCCACAATCAAAGTCATCTCACACCAGCTAAGAGAAGCATCACTCAGATCACAATTCGGACTCATGGGGGGCTCGGGCTGCCTGCTTCTAGTGGCAACATCTCTTCTGTATGATTTCAGAGATCATTAATGAAGAAAATGTTTCACAAAAGAAAAGGAAGGGGAAAAAATGAATCAGTCCTTGGAGCTGAACATGCTGATGACATTAATTCAACAACCCCTCTCTAAGAACAGGTTACCAGAATGAGCACAGGTGAGTGAGGAGGAAATGTATCAGGATGCATTATACTGATTTCAGAAGCAGTTGTGGCTGCAGTTTAAGGATGGTACAGCACACATTTCTCATTTGAAACACAGCGTGCTCTTTCTTGGACCATCTCCGATGGTGGTTGATTTGTAGGGATGTCACGGTGCCACAGAGGAAAGAGGAAAACCTGGGGACAGAGCTGGCCCTGAGTTAATGACTGAGCAAAAATGTTGAGGAATCATATTTAGCATTTGCAGACACATGACGACAAACCTCAGATGTTAATTTGTCTGCCATTTTGAGTGTGCGAGCATGGTGACATTGCAGTAATAATGCTAATAATAATGCTAATAGTAATGCTAATAATGATGCTAACAGCAATGTTAATAATAATAACAACAATGATTATTTTATTTAAAAAATGCAGTTACAAAATTCCTAGTTTGGATGAAACAGGATGTGTAATGTACGAGTCCAAACATAGTCAAACATCTTACAGTACATTCACTCCTGCATACACACATTAGAAGGACAAGAACCAAAAATAATGGGAAAAGACTAAGGAAATGTTATACTATAAAAAATAATTTAATTCAAGACATACCACAGATTCAGCTATGGTAAATGGACTGATTCTTATATAGCGCTTTTCTATTCTCTCGGAGCACTCAAAGCGCTCTATACAACATGCCACATTCACCCAATCACACACATTCTCACAAGCACTTTATCTATACTTAGTGCTATCTAATTACATTCACACACATTCATACTCCGATGGACGCATCGGAGAGCAAGTTGGGGTTAGTATCTTGCCTAAGGATACTTGACATGCAGACTGGAGGAGCCAAGGATCGAACCACCAACCTTCCGATCAGTAGGTGACCTGCTCTACCTCCTGAGCTACAGCCACCCTGTATGACCTGACAGTATATGACAGGGTCACCTCCAGTAGAAACAGAACTGGACAGAAGGGGAGTATGGTGTCACAGTGAGGAAATGCGTGGAAAAGCAGTTTGTTCTGCAGCAGGAGGAGTGTAGAGAAGCTAAGTGCTTAGCTTGTGTAGTGATGACAGATGAGAACTCCATGGTTAGCTCATCCTTTTTCTCCAGTTCCTGCTTTACCTGGCGGAGGTCATCTTTTAACTGTGTCATAATAGTGCTTAACAGCTGTTGAAGGTAGCAAGCACTTAGCAAGCAGGCTAAAAACAAAACAAGGAGCTAGGCTAACACTGACCCCACCTAATAAAGCCACCAAACCAGGTTTCAGGAAAGGTGTCAAGTTGCAGCGGTGACAGTAACACAGTAGCAAAGTGATCAAAAGGAAATGACTAAATCCACCAGAACACAAAATTCAAGAAAAACTGGCCTAGAGGCCAGTCAGTGACTACCTGGCAATTACCAGTTAGAAGGAAAAAAGTTTATTTCCTAACTAGTTAAAAGTGTTTGCTGGAGGTTAAACAGGCCTATAGATAGGTCAGTAACCACCTAGCAACCCCCTGTTTCTAGGGAAAAATGTGTATTCCCCAACCTTGTGATTGCTTTCACTGCTAGCATGCTGCTGTGGTCATCATTTGAATGAAAGTGATTTGTCTACAGACGTCGTCTAGTTAACCCCTTTTTCCATTAATACCTACTCGGATTGACTCACCATGACTCACCCACGTCTTGACTCGGATCGACTGGTTTTCCATTACAACTGAGTACCACCTAGTGTGCATGGTCATTGTTATAGAAACAGGGCGGAGCGTCGATAAATACACGGTTAATGTATGAAATGAACGCTACAACAAAGGTGGACATCGAGGCAAGAATATACCTGCTGTTCAGTCTGTGGCTTTTCATCAGACTTGGGGACCATGGCATTGTTTTTTGTAGCCATTTCCCCTCGTTACCGGGTTTCAAAATAAGTGTTTTTGATTTTTGTGAATGGGACGCTATCATGACTCATTGAGCGATGCCCCTGACTAGCCAATTGGTGGCATGCAGTCTGACCACGTCACATTTTAGCAAAAGCTCGGTTCACTATGAACCCTGGCCAAGCAGCTACTATGTTAGTACCTGGTCCAGATACTATGACCTAATAGAAGACCCTGAAAACCGTGGCGAACCATGGCAAGTCGATCCGAGTAGGTTCTAATGGAAAAGGGGCTTTTATCTCAAGCTGTAGTAAAACTGTGAAAAAAAGTGGCGACTGTGTGTCTGCAAAGTATAAGTTGTGCCTTTTAAAAAATGTGGGCTGCAGTGCTGAAGCTCCTTGTTTAGACATAGAAATAGACTTTATTTATCCCACACTGGGGAAATTCATATTTTACAGCTGCACAAGGGTCAGCAAGAGAAGTGAATTAGAGACGTATTAGAGAAAAAAAAATCTTTGCATTCAATTACACCCAACAGCCTCCAGGAACCATTAATGACCAGTTGTCAAGTGATGGGTGTTTTTCATCATTATTGAAGACAACTTTTGAGCAATGGGCTCATGACATGAGAAACCGCAATAGAGACAGCTGTGGAAACACTGGATTTGGGAAATTGCTAACATATGTGAAATAGTTCTGTGCTGCAAGCAGCAGGAGCAGTCTATGCTGGAAACTTTTGAAGTACCACTCTGGACCTGTGCGTGCTTGCTCACTTAGCATTTCACTGACTGAAATATATATTATGTATATCTAGATATAATTTTTTAAAGTACTGAGATCCAGAGAGTCCAGGACAAGCATTTTGCATTGCCATTAATTGGTACATCATGTCTTAACTTATTGGTTTGATGATGAGCCATTGGATTTGTGAATATTTATTTGCTGCTTTCCACATATTTATGGTGTTGTCAGATGTGATAAATCATGAGCATTTGATGTACTAGTAGCACTTAAAGAAATACCAAATTTTTTAAAAGAGTGCCTGGCATTTACATAATACAATGTCATAAAATGGTTGTGTTTAACAACACTGGGCTGGTTACTCACACTAACAATGGTCCAAAGTTACAGCACAATAAAAAATAGCACCTCTTATTTGTGCATTCAAGTGCTCCTCAGGTGGTCCAATTTTTGGAGTTTGGAAGTCATTTTTCAGAGTTCTGTGTGTTCATGTGCTTTTACAACACTTCCTCACCCCAGGGTGTCAAATTATGCCTTTTTGTGAGATGTGCCTGGGGTTGCAGAGATGCATAAGATGTCTTTTCAGACTTTCTGTGTTGTTGTTCCGACCTCAGGGAACGTTCATGTGATTTTTCTAGTCAGTATATAAATTTTATAGTATGTGTGCACACAAATACATATTGAGAATTGTACAACCATTAAGCCTTTGCATTTGTAATTATGTAATTATGTAATTATTTTAAGCAGCAGTTTGTTAGATTTGCTCACCATAAAGACTGAGAACAGCTTGCTTAATTATATTTCCTAAAGTAATAGTTCATCCAGCATCTCTGAAGTTAAGTTTGGTTTAACTTCATATGCTGGATCTCAGCCCTGCACTTTTTAAGTCTTTATATTCAGCAACGCTGCAGACACATTAGTGTACAAAAATATTTCACTATACAAGATCTGTAACACAAAGATAGTACCAGATTAACTACACACAATTGACATCAAACACTGTAGCAGTGTACCCGTGCATGTAATGCACAGTAATAGATGAACATTTGTGGTTTTAAAAGTATTCAGTGTTTACTTTTTCCATCTAAGAATAGGATTTCCTTTCTATCAGAATTTTAACCAGGACCTAAGAAAAGCACATTTTCTCCTTTCACCATATACAATGTTGGACCTGAAGCCAAACCTCACCTTCCTCAGACCCTCTTTATTCCTCAGACCTAAAAATTATGCCTATAGGCCCTACTTGCTTGATTCATAATGAATGTAAAAATCTTCCGGTTGTCACAGCTGATATCTCAGTGATCCTACTGAGCCCATCTATCCCCCCTTCTTTTGGACTAATAAGTAGATACAACTTGTATAATAATATTTTATTTTATGTATATATGAATTAGTATAATATATTTTAAACAATATTCACAAGAAGTTATACTCAATAAAATGGGATGAAACTTTTATGGAATAGAATAATGTAGAAATCATAGGAAATGTAAAATATAGAAAACTGTGAAATATAACATTAAGCTTTGGTGGTTCTCCTCATGAACTGGTACTCCAATTAAGGTTACAGTTTAATGCTGCTGAGAGCAAACGTTTTATTTTTTGTCTCGAATAAACACAACTGCCCACAATAACTGGTAAGAAATATTTTCTGTGTCTTGGATTTGACTTTTGCTTGAACAGATTCTGCAGTCATAAACTGAAAGCCAACTTGTTTTAAATAAAATGTTTGTTTTTTTTAGATAAAAACTTTTATTTTAAACCTTTTTTTTAAATTACTTTTAAATCCTGTATGAAGCAGAGGACCAAAACTGGTCTTGAACGCCTATGTCCAAAAAACCCTTAGAATAATAATAATTAACATTTATTAACAAGCACCCAGGATTATCTGTTAAATCTATCAAAGTCGTGCAGATAATGTGGATGATGTTTTAGGATGGTTTTTCCAAAGTGTACCCCTCAGGTTACTTTAGCGCAGACACCAACAAAGATTGTTACTTGCACTGGGTGCAATCCCCCGCAATAAAGTCATACGTGTAGTGCAAAAATCCTGTTATTCTCCACAGTTGTGACTTTCACACCATGGGTGTGACTGTCATGGTGATTTTGGACTCTTAATGATTTCTTTGATCGGTTCTTTTTCCAGGATGGAGTGATTGTACAGCATGCATCTTTAATGACTTTAAAAAAACAAGAACAAGAAGCAAGAATTAGGTGGACAAGTTTTAAGCTATTTTGGATTTTCTCTAATATACACAGAGTCAAAAGTACATATTCAGGGTCTAAAATGTCCTTTGACTTGATACAGCAAAGACATATTAACTTCTCATCAGTAATCATAATTGACTACAACTGGTAGTTTCTCTTTTTCTTTGTTTGATTGACCGATACTCAGAACAATGGTAAAATCCAAGGAACAATGAAGCTCTAAAAAGGAGAACGTTTGAGCCATTTTTAAACATCTGCAAATTCTGAGATCATCAGTTCAAACAACTGTACATAAGTACAAGTTATTTGTATGTGTCATCGCTTTGCCAAGATCTGATAAGGCATTCAGGAACAACCCAGGAACCACAAAAACTCAAAGCTCAAGCCTGGAAACTGCTGAAACACCAGAGTCACTGTTCACAGTGGGTCCAGTATTACACTGTCTTAGCCTGATTAGGTGCTGATCAAGAAAGAAGCCCCTATTCCAAAATTGCTGCCTTCAAGCTTGGCTGAAATTTGCAGTTGCACATATAGACAAGCAACTTGTCTTCTGGGGAAAACATTTTATGGTCAGATGAGATAAAGATTGAGCTATTTGGCTCTGACAGCACGAGGTATGTTTGGAGGAGCATGGTGGTGGTGCTCTTGGACTGTTATGCTGTCAGTGATACTAGTACATTCAACAAAGTGTTTAGAATAATGAAGGAGTGCTACCTCCATATTCTTCAACATCACCTGAGATCAACAGCCAGAAGCTTGGACGTAATTGGGTGTTCTAACAGGACAATCATCCTAAACTCTGGTTTTGGAATAAATATAGCAGGCTAACACTAAGCTTGTGGAATGACCTTTTTAAAAGCCTTGGCTTCGACCCTGTTGAAAATTTGTGGACTATACTTAAAGCCAAGTGATGCCAGGAAACCAACTAATTTAAATGAACTCTACCAATTCTGTATTTAATCAAATATTAGTGGCGATGTAGGTATACCTTTGAGCTTATATGTGTACTTTTGACCTTGTGTGGATAATTCTTATTTTTTAAAGACATTAAAGATGGATACTGTACAATTATTTCATCCTGGAAAAAGAACAATTCAAAGAAATTATTAAAAGCCCCAAATTGCCATGACATTCACACCCATGTGTATGTAAACTTCTTACACCAATAGTAAATGTAAGTAAATCTTCCACCTTTGAATAATGAATCACACTCTTTGCAAGTACAACAACTTACCAGTACAAGTTTATTTTGCAGTCAATTTTACACAACTGGAGACATGAATGTTGGACACCAGAACGCTTGTTACACATGGCACACTGTCACAGGTAGAACTTAACTTTGATGAAAGTTCATAGATATTTTTTCTTCATTAAACTGAGAATTTACATATATTTAAATGCTTGTCATTACATACACATGCATACAGATTACAGTCTCCAACTTTCAAACACAGACGCACGCACACACACACACGCACACACACACACACACACACACACACACTGAAAACTGGTACATAAAGAAATGTACAAAATCACAGCCACAAACACTGCAGGTCTTAGTCAAGAGGTCCACCTGTGTGCCAAACGTATGCATACATGATAAAGAAAAGACATCATTTGTACACTATGGCAAATTTATAGCAGGCAACACTTAAGAGCAGCTGAGCGACAACGGTACATTCAATTCATTGCCAATCAAGACTTAACACACACTCAAAACATCATAAAACCGGCTCAACAAGCACAACCGCCAAAGTAACAGCATCTTAACACAGAGATATGCCACATAGAATAATTACAGTCAAAATATTTTTTTAATCAGTTTTAGAAACACTCATTTACTTTTTTTTTTTTTTTTTTTTTGCAGAAAGTTAAATGAGATTGATGCTAAAAATGCTGGCAAAAAGACAAGATATTAGCTTGTTGTCCAGGTAGCTTATTTAGCTAAGGGGGGGTTTCTCTTCTAGTAAAAAGTCACTTCCAGCTAGTAGAAATCTACTAGGTATGGGAAACAGCCTTTTAGGATTATTCATAAATTATATATATTGTATTTTTGGTCTGGGTATAAAATAGGGAGTTAAATGAGGATCAGAGGCTAGCTGTTTCCCTAATCACTGGATGTAGCTTCTTTTTCTAGCATACAGATATAAGCGTGTTATCACGCTATTATAAATCTCTATATATAATATTTTAAAAAATCAGGGTTTCTCTTTGATACATTAGTTTGTTGTAATAATTCTAAAATAAATGCAAGAAGAAAAGCAGTGTGGTCTCTTTTAGCCAAACTTTAGCTAAAAGCTACAATGTTCAGTTTTCCTCTAGTGCTAAGAATCGAAACAAATTCTCCATATTCCCTCTAATCTCACAGTATGGTTAAAAACTGACACAGTTCACAGTTCACTAAAGTGAAGGGGAGGAATTTGAGATATGGCATGACAGAAAAACATATATTTCTACATTGAAAAAACAAAACAATGTTAATTTAAGTTTTATTATGGACATCAAAATGTTGGGCTTGTCACAAAAACAGATGTAGAAAAAGAATAAAAATATGACATATAAGCATCTCTATCCCCTATCCTACATTTCTAAACATGAGCAAAACAGTGCCTGTCAAAACTGTCCACTCTCCTTAACATTTTACTGCCACCCTGTGGTAGACAAATACACAGCACAGAAATGAGCAAGGAGTCATTTTTACTCTTGTTTTTTTCACATACAGTAACAGCTTTGAGACATGGTCGTTTACATCTGAGCTGTTTAACACTCAGAGTGACGGCTGGTGATAGAAACACGTAAGCAGCAGCAGAGTGTTTGTGTTTAAAGTCACACTCTCTTACACACTTTGTGTTTTGTCTGTTGCAGTTGTTCCACCTCTAAAAATCTATTTGAATAAAATCATGTCCCCTGTCTGTTGTCCTCACTCTACTGTCCACAAGCTGCAAAGATGATGCATTTGATATAATGTTACTTTTCAGAGGTTGCATCTGCTTCTTGTGTTTTTTTGTCTTTCTCTTGAGTGAGAGACGTTGCTATGCATCTCTCACTTCTTATGACACTACATTTATGGCACTTAGACCAAGAACACCACATCACTCAAAATAATGAAATCATACATTAGAACCACAACTATATTTTATGCACAAAAAAGCATGTATACTGTACATATAGTCACTTTACATGGCACCATTTCATGAAAAATAAATATACATCCTTATCTGTAAAGTATCATCAATTCATTGTTCAAAGATACTACATTCTTAGAATCCAACTATGATGGTACATAAAATAAATATGGTGAAAAAATTATTTTTGTTTACATCATTTCACATTTTATTCTATTAAATAATTTCCCCACTTGTACAATTATTGTTTCTCAGCCTGTTTTTTGCACAAACAAAACAGAAAAATGAGCAAAAATCAGAGATTGTCAAGAGCTGTCACATTAAAGCATTTAATGTTGACTGTTACACCACTTGTTTTTTTGTTTTGTTTTGAAGCCATTTATGTTTCACGTTGCTGCTAGAATGAGTGTTGTAGATACATCATGGCTGTAAACCAAGAGATAAATAAAATAAATAAAAATTATGGAAAACTACTCAGGACTCTTTTTACACTATGTGTAAGTTAATAAACTGACAATGATGAGAAATTCACTAATAAAGTTTTGAGACACACAATGGAAAAAAGCATATTTTCTTCAGTCTACACTGAAATCCACCACTCTGTACATTCTTTGAAATGACTCGCTGCACCTTTAGACTACCTGTAAAAATGTAAAAATGATAGCTATTTGTGACCGACTAGGCACTTTGGAATATGAGCGTAGGATGGTTAAAATTAGAGTAGGAACAATTTATTATGGCACAATGGCCTCAAGCTTGGAGGAAAGAGATCAAGAGACAATGAAATCTGTTATGTTCAAGAGCATGTTGACAGTGGGAATCTCTCCCCTACAATAAAACGATGTACATTTAAACTCATGGCACTATGAAGAGCTTTGGGTGAAAGCATCCACTATATGGCACATGTACTGTTTATGTTCACAGTCTGCAAAAAGAATCTGTCTGAAAAGGGAAAAGGGGACTTGAGCTCCACTAGTAGAGCAGCTAAAGGCTCTAGTTGGTTCAGATAGTAGATCAGTGGTTCCCAACCTTTCTGATCTGTAAGTGCTTAAAACAAAATTAAGTCAACTCACAACCCATCATCACACTCTGTGAGGACAGGCTGCTTATTTTAAGCATCAAGATGAGGAACTAGAAGGAAAAACAAACCAATATCAATGTCCACATTATGGCTAGCATCTCACAGTCCCTCTAATTCAATCTAATCTTGGGATTCCCAAGGTTGGGAAACACTGCTCGTTCAAATCTCTTTTATATATACTGCATGTGTTTTTATTTTTCATTTCATACAAAAAATAGTCCAGACTAGAGTGGGCAGGATCTTCTGGGTCCTCTGGATATGGGATGTAGTCTACAGATCTGGGCTCCAGTTCCTTTTATTTGAAAAGGTCATAACAATACTGTGTTATCCCAAATAAAGAAATTCTGATCTAGACACTAAAAGTCACTATTTACACAATCCATGAGTTGTTTTTTTTTCTTTATATATAAGTTATATTTTGACATACTCTGTACTTACGGCTGAAAGTAGAAAATGTTTAAATTCAAGACAAAACATTTAAACAATGAGCATTTTTTACAAGCAAGGCGAACGTTTGGTTGATAATTAACTTTGGGCTGTAATGAAATCCAGTCAGGCAACCAGTGTGGCACTTTGAAGCACATTTACTTTACACCAACAGCCAAATATGACCCCATACTTTATATCAAGCTATTTATTTCTTAAAATGTATCATTATTATTTTAGTAGTGTCTCTTGTGGCACCATCTCCTATCTGAATGTAAATAAAACAATAAAAGGGGGAAATATTATATAAAGAGAGTTTAAATCAATAAAATGTAATTTAAGTTGTGCAAAAATATTAATTTTAAGTCATTAATCATAAAAATTGCAACCTAAAGTAGTCTAAGGTAGTGAGATAAATTAAATATATTACTTCAATATTAAATTATAAAGACATAAAATCTCCAGTAAATGTTTTCAGAAAGATTCATTTTCTAAAGGTGAATTAACTACATGCAAGAGGTTTGAGGGGCCACTTTGGTCTGCTCTGGTTGGTCTGATGTAGGTAAGTGGAACGGCACCTTGAAGTTGATTCTAGCAAATCAGATGCTCAGGTCGGGAGGCTGATGTTGGCATTCTCCGCCAGCGGGCTCGACATGCGTATCTGCGAGCTGCTCTTGCTGAGGATCGACAGTTGAGTCCCGCCGTTCACTCCACTGCTGGCCAACGAAGGATGCCTCTGCTGCTTCAGGTCCACAGCAAAGTACCGGTTCACCGTCCAGCTGCGCCATTTCCTCTTGATCTCCGATTGCACCTTCAGGGAGAAACTTCACAAGGTCATTTTTAATGTACTTTAAGCTGTACCAGCTCCACGAAAAGGTACAGTAAAGGTGAGGTTTTTAGAAAGAAGAGTTTACTAACGTGAACTAGAGTGTTCAAAAGACATGCACACATGCCAACTTTTTTGGATTTGGGACTGTAATATAACATGGCTTTTATAATAGATAATAATTCCAACGTTTTATGTATCAGGACATAGTATTAAAAAAAAAAATCTGGTTCTTAGCAGGTATTAAAAGTAAGTAAATATGAATAATGGAGAAGTTGTGTATGAAAAACTATCTATACCTTTTCCGCTTCCTGAGGAATTAACAGGGTAAGTAGCAGTGAGGTACTGTTAATTGAATGACCATAATTATCTGATAACCAGCAAGTGTGAGCGCCTCTATAAAAATACTTATTTTGACTTTTCAGGTTCTTGTGTTTTCCACAGAAAAGACATTGGCAACCATCTTAAATAAGCAATTGTTGCTGCTACTCAATCTGGAAAGAGTTATAAGGTCAACAAACTCAAGTCCATCATTCTACAGTGAGAAAAAATATTCAAAAGTGGAAAACAACCAAGACAGTTTCCAATATCCCAATGTCTGACAATGCAGTGCTCAGAGAAACTGCAAAAACCCCAAGACCCAGCATCTCTCTCTTTATGGATCTCAGTCAGCATGTTAAATGTTAAAGATCATGACAGTACTATCAGAAAAATATAATAAATATGGCCTGTTTCAAAGAGTTGTGAAGAGGAAGCCTCAGTTTAGTTTTTGCAAAACTGCATCTGAACAAGACATCTGAAACAAAGTGGAGTGTGTGTTCTTGTTCATCTGTATTCAAATAATTTTCGAACCTGGTAAGGACAGAATATTTTTTTTATTATGTCCTGATATATAAAACGTTAGAACTGAAACACTTTTTAAGATTCTTATTTAAAATTACTTTATTTTTTTAAATTATAGCTGATCTGGGGAAAATATGGAAAAAGGTCATCAGTTCTCAGAAGCAGTGTTGGGAAGGTTACTTTTAAAATGTATTCCATTACAGAATACAGAATACATGCCCCAAAATGTATTCTGTAACGTATTCCGTTACGTTACTCAATGAGAGTAACGTATTCTGAATACTTTGGATTACTTAACATATTATCATGCTGTTTACAACTACATGAATGTACTATTGCTGTGATTTATTACTGTTACTGAAGGTCCGCGGCTCCGAACCGTAGTAAAGGGACCTCTGGCTAATACGGTGGGTTCTGTGTCGGGCTCATAGCCGAAAACTAGCTTTACTTTGTTGTCTGGGTCAACTTTGCTAGCAGAGACAGAGAGAGGCGTTGAAAGGCTGCTCCAACGGAACTTATTGTTTTTGGATGAAAACACGAACAGTCGAGTCTTAATAGCTTACTTACAACTGGGCTCGTCAGGCTCTCTTCTTGGCTGCAGTGGTTATTATTATATTTACATGCTTCCAGCTCCCGTTTTTGCTCGATGACAGCTCGTACTTTTCCTTTTTCTCCCTCCCTCGCTCACAGACACATAACGGGTATGGCAGTCCATTCTCCCTGCAGCACGGACTACACTGCCCATGATGCTACATTCTGTAGCATTCTGCCTATTAGCTTAGCACAACAACAACAGGCGCTCTCTCACCCAGGAAACACGCAGAGAGAGAGAGCGTCACCCTGTAACCATGGCAACCGTAACGCTGCCGCCTGGAACAACAGAACGTAGCTGTCAAACAAAACCCAAACAGGCCTGACCCGCCACAATATGAAACAGGAAAGTACCGCCGTGTAATCCATTTATTTCAACAAAGTAACTGTATTCTAAATACCACCTTTTTAAACGGTAACTGTAACGGAATACAGTTACTCATATTTTGTATTTTAAATACGTAACGGCGGTACATGTATTCCGTTACTCCCCAACACTGCTCAGAAGGCACACTTTTTTCAACACTGGCCAGTATTTACCAACTAATGCTTTACATAAATATAAAATAACTCATTAGATTTTTAATATTTCTTACACTATATGATTAAACAGACAGACTGCTTCTGCATCACTTGCAGATGCTTCATGGGAGAAGTTATACTATCTGTCCTCATATTTGCTTACAACTAAAATATTGTATATTATACAAAATGTATTAAATGGTGATAAAATTTATATTAAGTTATATTAATTTGGGTAGGATTATAAGCACAGAGATTCATCCTGATATTGCAAGCACAAGAACTATTATAAAAAATATTATGAAGAAGTGAGCGTGTATATGAATAAATAAGGGGGAAGCTTACCTCTCCATTGAGGAAACAGTAGAGGACAGCCACCACAAAGCCCTGAGGAGGAGGATGGAGAGAAAATTGAAAGAGAAATTAGAGAAAATTTGCTTGAGATTCAGTTTAATCTAACTGTGGTAATATATACATTTAATATAATCAAGCAACACTTATAACAGCTGTGCTATATATGTATATATGTGATGTTATAAGAACTGTAAGAGAAAAGAAAGAGGAAAACTGACTTCTGCTTTTGCTGTGCACAACATACAGGTTTCTTCAATATTTGGGATGTTAAATGTATATCAAAGTACATTATTTGGCAAAATTGGCCATCAGCAGTTAGTTTTACCTACAATTAATGGTTATATTTACATCTACCATTTTGTAAGTGAGCAGGCTGATAAGACATATCTGCCACAGATACCTGTCTCTGTCAGTTTACTGCCAGCTAAGGTGACCAAGGCCTAACAAAATGCATGACAAAAAGCCATAATTGTTTAAAAAAAAAATGAACAAAACCATTATAAGGTTTGGCATTTTATCTTTCTCATCAAATAAATACAATACGCATAAAAAAATAAATGTTCAACTGTTCCTGAGAAGGAGCACTTCCTGGATTCAAACTGCTTCTGTTTAAGGTGTTCTTTGAAAAGGATATACATACACTAAATCCTCAAAGAACTCCAAGGCACTTTCTTTTCCAATAAAGTTTAAAATGCCTTCTCCCTTCACCCTTTGATGACTTCAAATCAAAATCAAATGCAAATGAAGGTAAAGGGTTAACCTGCCCTAGGAAGATGACAGCCGTGCCTGCTTTTCGTTAGAAAAAGAACAGACTTAGAAAAGCCTATCATGAACTCTCAACTTTAGAAAAATAGAGCCAGTAAAATTGTGGACCATTGTATCTACATGTAGCTTTACTTTAACAAAAACAATTGTCTATAAATGTGTTCCTCAGTGTGCTGTCAAAAATGTAAAAACACAAAAGAAATTGACTACCTAGCATGTTAGCTGATCACCCCCTAATGGCATCTTATTGGATGAAACAAACAAAATAATTTAAGTGAGTCACTGAAGATATTTTAGTCTTTTTTTCATGATTACTGATGCTGATCTTTCACTGATAAACACATTTCCTCCTGGCATCGGAGACAATATAGAATAATTGTTTCCATCTATTTTATCCTTTTATAAATCCAGTTTAATTGCTGCAGGGCTCATTTTAACAGCATTGTGTTTAACTGCATGTAGCTTTATAGCATTTATTTGTTATTCTTACTGCTTAATGTGCTGCCCAATATTACTTTCACAGTTTCACAACTGCTTCCAGTAAAAAGGCTTTATGGGGTATGTACTTAGCTCCTCTTCACTTTTCATAGCTGTTGATAATGACTGCAGAAGATAACTTTTGGATATTACTAACACTCTCCTTAAGATCCTGCTGTATCTTCTATATTCAAATGATTTATTGTCCCATTATGTTCTCTCATTTATCATCTGGCATCTCTTCTTTAAGTAAAACTGGATGATGAAGGAGCTGCAGGAGTGTACCTGGAAGGATCCAAGGCCCAGCTC
The DNA here is from genome assembly GCF_056152115.1 of Neolamprologus brichardi. Lineage (NCBI taxonomy): Eukaryota > Metazoa > Chordata > Actinopteri > Cichliformes > Cichlidae > Neolamprologus > Neolamprologus brichardi. Next base: position 17,386,891 of record NC_142121.1, on the reverse strand, counting down.
GAACACAAGCCTCTCCCTCTTGCTGACATCTTCAGGCGAGAAGGCGAACACGGTGTAGTGAATACCAAAGAGAGGGATGAGCAGGAGGGTGGAGCGTGCCAGACGCCTGAACAAACAACAACAAACAGTTTAATGAGATTGAGTGAGACACAAATCAAAGTTGTTTTAATGTAGATTTACTGGAGCTGGTCAGGTGACGCTAGAGATGCACTGCTGATGTAATGCTGTGCCACATTTCACTACTATACTGTTGTTTAAATGTTTCATTAAGCCGCAAATTTATATATTAATATATTAAAAATATATTAAAATTTATATATTAATATAATACTATATTAATCCTCAGCTTTGTATATAAAAAAGAGGATTTCCTTAAATAAATACTTAAAGTGTTTGAGGTAAAGGCTGGTGGTATTCTGTATTTTTCTTAATGTCAACAAACCCACTGAAAACACCAAAACCAACAACAAACTGCTTTGTTGAAGTCTAAAGCCCCTCATTTCTAGCCAGTATATATAAAAAAAAGATCAATGATGTACTCTTATTTTTAGATGAACTTTTTTTTAACAAGCCCTACAGTTTATTTTCAATTCCACATACACGGTCCTGCATAAATAAATGTTCTAAATCAGCTAAAAATTGTACTGCTTAGCCCAGTTTTAGCGACTAAAAATCAGCATTGCCCAGCTGTTTAAGCTCTATAATATTAGGTCAGAAGTAGTTGACTGGATTTGTTGACAGTCAGAAAAATAAAATAGCACCGCACATCCATTCTTAACTTTACGATTGAGGTTTATTTTAATGTATCAGTTCTTTTTAGGTCAAGACACCGGCAAGAACACACTCAACTGCTGCCGTTTGATACTTTATGGCAGTCACATGAAGCTGTGTCATTACACTGTGGTGTGTATGATGGAGCCAACAACACTGGCTGACACACAATATCAACGGCACAATACAGACAAACACTTGGTGGACACAACTGTGCAAAACAGTGGTTTCTACAGTGCGGTCCAGTGTCGCCAGGGGTCCTTATGAAATAGTTTCACAACTAGAGTTTGACTCATTTTCTTGCTGAGAGTTACAGGAGAAGGTCACCTGTTTATCTGTCCACTTAGTGTGACGCTAGCTTAGCACCTAAAGTGGGAATGGAGAAAGTGCACACTGTAAAAAGAAATCTCTAAAAATATATGTGATGTTTTGAAATGCAGAAATTTTCTACATACTGTTTTTTCTTAATATAAACTTACACTATTTAAAAAAATATTATTATTTTTAACAGTGCAAGTTCAGGTAACAAACTCTTATATATTTAGATATATCTGAATCCTCACAGCTCATTATTTAACACATTGTCTATATTTACCTGAATCTAAACTTTTTTTTTTTTTTTTGGCACTTTATGGATTAAAAGTGTATAGTGAGGTTATACTGTTTACTCTTGTTTAGCTAATAAAAAGGTGTTGCTCCTATCATCCAACTCTGAGCAAGAAAACAAGAAAACAATATCACAAAATGTCAAATTCGTTTAAATGTTTTATCATAATGGAAGGAGATATGCAACTAATAGTAACTATAATAATAAAAAACAGCACCAGAAATATTAATCTAAACAAACAGAAATTAACCGTAAATGAGTCCTTTCATAATTTATTGATTAGAACATTTTCAAAAGCATGAGCACTGATTAGATTTGTTCTGTTTTGTGAGTGAGGTAATGCATTTCTGAGCCTTGACAATTAAAAACCCCTAAAACTTTAAGAGCCCCTGGTGTAAGATACACACACACACACATAAACACACACATGCAGTGAACACAAGACAGAAACACACACACACACACACACACACACACACACACACACACACACACACTTACAGTGTGATGGTGGATAACTCTGACATCCTGCACGAATGCTGAACAGCCTGTGTGGGCTCACTGAAGCATTTCTGAGCACAGCTGCTACACAGCACAAAGACAACACACAATACAACAAAGACAATGTCTTTAGGGACACAGACGCACAGTCTCACACGCACAAACATCTACACACTCGGTCACGCACACTCAGGTCTAAGCTGCAGAAGACAAAAGTATTATCTGCTGGGCCTCCAAAGATACTATCCGATGGGAGGGGAGCAGGAGTGATGTCTGGATACAGTACAACTCCATAATGAGGTTCAAACTTTCTGACACTGGGTTCTACAAATGAATCTGAAATTTAAAAAAAATAAATCTAGGCAGACATGTCAGAGGTTATCACAGAGTATTACAAAAAAATGGCTGGATTTACATGTTTGTGACACTCACAAGAGAGGCAATAACCCTTGTGCAACATATGCATTTAATATGTTAGCATGTCTCTATAAAAATATCACCCAGCTTTTAATATACAGATGATACCTTCTGTAGGGTCAGTCGGTTGTAGGTTTTGGTCTTTTTGGTCTTTTGATGCTGGTTTTGGGATTTTTTGACAAGATGAAAAAAAAGTAATAGTGCCAGCCTTAACTTAAAATCCTGAATCCTAGCTCTGTGAGTAGCAGGGTTGCAAGATCTAGAAAACTACAGCAATCAAATTTATTAAAGCATAAATTCTTCATCCAAATTTTGACATTTTTGAACTCACGTTTAACCCCACTTATTCTAACTTACAGGTAAATGCTCGATTCATTTCCTCCGATATCAGGCGACTGCAGCTTCTGGACCAGGATCACGATTATTCCAATGAAGAGGACGAAATTGATCTGACATGAAACAGAAAATATTTTCACTTCAGTCAGTTGAACATTAGGTCTTTCCCTTCTCTGCTTGGTTTTCTTCCTCAGGAAGTAGCAAGCAGAGGTTGCTGGTTGCCTTTAAAACTGGTCTACTCAATCACACGCTTGTCTATAAAAAATTATTTTCCCTTTTGTTTCACACCACATTAGGATAGATAGGATTTAAACTGGGGCCACTGTAAGAAAGACTTTGACATTTAGCTTTTGCATTTGCAGGTGAGCAAGTTAATGACAAAAGGAAAACGGAATGAGCGACCAGTAAGTGTCATACCATTATAGATGCCACCACAGGTCCTTTGATCACCCACCAGAGGGCAGTGTTCTCATTCGTATCCCAGCATCTGGAGGCCAACAGTACATTTCAGAAATCATACACCATGCTTCAGACATTAGGTAATGCACAACCTCATAGTTTGCCAAACAATGAGCCAGGTTTCAATAGTCAAATTAGTGAGGAGGATTTAAAATGAAACGAAAAACTCTCAATAACTGAAATGAAAAATTGAATTACAAACTTAGCTTAATACTATCAGATGGTTTTTGTTTTCTTACACTTGTATTACATCACATATTGTGCTCAAAAATGATGAAAAAGGATGCAATAACCGAGAACTCAACAGAGGCTTATTAACGTACCCAACAAAGGGAGAAATTTCATAATGGCAAAACATTATCAGTATTGTCATCAGTATTTTGTTAATAAGAGTAGCTAAAACTTCTCATGTAAACATCACCAAACCTCTGTCAATATCAGTTACACTGATTACATTAATTATATTGTAAATTTCTTAATGAAAATATATTATTAAAAAATGATGTTAATAAAACTAAAAGAGGTTTTCTGGCCTGTGTGGCTAATAATATGACACCGGTGTTTATATAACAGTCCTGACGGTTCTGTGTGATCGTTAATAAGCAACTAGTTTCACATGTAAAAGACTTACAGGTGCCAGTGTTCACACATTAAAGAGGTTCCTGCTTAAAGGGCACCAAAAGCAAAAAAAGATAAAAATCATTGTAAAGGTGACCAATATTATAATCTATTGTAACATTATCTGATACTATCAAACAATTTATCTAATAATGTGTAATTATCTAATATAATATAAGAAGACCAGTATTAATAGATACTGATGGACAATTTATGATTTTTACTCCATGGCTCTTAAGCCCTGTTTGAAATGTATTAATAATAAATCAAATATTGGCTGATTCTGAAATCTAGAGCATAACTAATAGTTACTACAAAATCCAATAAATATTGTGTAATATAATGTATAATCTCTGCTTCTAAATTACAGTGGAAAAGGACTGTAAAGCAGCAGAAAGATTATATGCACTTAGTTTCAGTGACTAAAGGTGGGGAAGAGGAGTTCAGACATACCCAGTGTCATGAAAATGGAGCCTCAGAACAGCCCAAACAGTCACACAAATTGTGGGAGTTCCTGTAATCATGAAAAAAACAGAAATAAAAAAAAACAGAAAAAGTAAAACAGAAATAAAATGCACAATGTTAATGTGACTGCCATAGTTCCTACTAGTCAAATCTCGTCTTTAGACATAAACATAGGAATCAAAAGGAATCATCCGATTTCAAAAGGCTATATTTTGTAATGAAGTAATGAACAAATTTAAAATACATGTATATAAAGTTAAGGCACTCAACGTTTTTCCCTCCAGATGCACGGCTTGTCTCAAAGCCAAGTCCAAGTCAAATATGTTTTTGCAAACGTGTCTGAACAGCCACCGCTTGTTTTTACATTACTTATCTGCAACCACGTGAAACTCACGACTCTTCTCTGTCTAACAATATATGTTTTGATCGTTACCGGTGAACGGCCGTGGAATTAAAGCACTTTGAAATTGGATGATTCTTTCTGATATACCCTGTATCAAAGGCTACAATCACAAAGCTGAAGTATTTCCCTACTTCAGCTTTGTTTTGCCAATATTTAAAACATTTAATGGCAAATTTCACTAATCTCTCAAAGGCAAACAAACAGCTATAAAAAAGTTTAAACAAGACCTCAAGCAACTGAGAAAGAAAATACCACTTGCTTTAAAAAAATATTTTTATCAAAACTATACAGTGCAGAATATATAATAGATAATAAACAAAATTTTAAATGGTAAACAGCACGGATTTCAAAATTCACAATCTGATTAGTAACTCAGCAATGGCTGCTTCATTTGGTACAGTTTGCTAGTATTGTGTTGGGTTCCCTTTTGCCTAATTAATGTCTTTAATTCTTCATGGGATAAAATTAACAAGATACTGGAAACGTTCTTCACAGAGACTTTGGTCCATATTGACCTGACAGCATAACACACATCACACACATTTGTCATCTCATCATCCATGATGAGGATTTCTCGTTCCACCGCATCCCAAAGATGATCTGTTGGACTGAGAATTGATGACTTTGAGTACAGTGAACTCTTTGTCATCTTTGAATTGATGGAAGAGGCCATCAGAAGATGGCACAGTGGTCATAAAGTGACTAACGTGGTTAGTAACAATACTCAGTTTAAACAATGCTCAATTGGTACTAAGGAGCCCCAAAATGTCCTCCCCAGCATTACACCACCAGTAGTGTCAACCGTTGATACAAGGCAGAACGATCCAAGCTTTCATTTTGTTTACACCAAATTCTGATTCATCCAAATGTAGCAGCAGAAATTGAGACTCATCAGAATGTGAGTTGTTGCTTCCTGTATTTAGCTGACAGGAGAGGCACCCAGTTTGGTCTTTGCTGCTGTAGCCCATCTGCTTCAAGGTTTGATTCGGAGATTCTCTTCTGCATATTTGATTTACAACAACTGTTATTTGTCGTTTTCCCATCAGCTCAAAGCAGATTGGCAAAATTTTTCTGACCTCTGGCATCAACACAGCTTTTCTTTAGCTCAGTGGATATTTTCTTGTCTTTTTTCAAAAACATTCTCTGTGAACCATCTAGAGGTGGAGTATAGGAAAATCCCAACAAATGAGCTAGATAGATATTAGATATTTGCACTAACAAGCTGTTAAACAGGAATATATAGTAAAAGGAATATAATAGGAATTAAATGGCCAGTCATGTAAATTAGTCACCACTTTATGCCAATAAAAATCAAGCAAAAATGTCTACTTACCCCACCCAACAATGGTATACCAGTAGAAGTAGCGTCTCTCGGGAAAGAAAGTCTCCACCAGCAGAGTGAAGAGATACAGACCTTCAATGAACAGCCAGAAATAGTTGGACATGACACAGTAATGGAAGAAAACCATCACTGCTTTACATGCCACCTGCATATGAAGACACGTTAGGAGATAAGTTACCTATCTGTATGAAACAATTATTATCTTAGAAGATTCTGTACCAATATTAATCTAAACAAGAAAATAAATCTTCAAAATTTCAGTGAAGTTAATTATGATAATCTTGTTTCTTCTTCTCTAAACAGAAAAGTTGTGTTTAAATGGTCAGTCTTTATTCAAAAGCAATAGACCCCAAATGTCAGAGCGACATTATCCATGTAAACAACAAGGCGACAGCGCACCGCACAGGACGGTAATAACCCTAAATATTTTGCACGACCTGATGAGCTAATATGCAAATGATCTCCCCCAGCAGCAGGAGCGAGTCACCTACATGCCAGGCGAAGTGTCATGTGATGACACTGTGTTAATGACTAAAGTCCATATACACTGTGGGGTCAACCAATTACAGGACTGATCTGATTCTCTGTACTGCCATGACAATGACCTGTGATCACCATGGCAACAGAGGTAAAGCGTTTGAATTCAGAAAAAAAAAAAGAAACGGAAAAAAGTGCAAAGTAGCCATTGATATGTTAATAAGACTCTAGCAGAAGATTTCCACTGGTCTTGCTAAAGCCATTAGCGCATCTAATTAGGTTTATTTATCATGGCTGCTTAACAATAGTGAACAATGTATTCTTACCAGACAAAGGCTAAGAGCTTGTTCTGCATTTGTAATCAGGGAGTATTAGTCATCTAATAGCATGTTTGCTTTTTGTAAAATTTGCATCTGATTGAAGTTCTTTCAAAGGTGAACTGCAAACAGGAAATGCTGGAGGAGACGTATTTCTCAGGCGTTCTCGAGCTCTCGCTGTATCTCAAACTAAACAAGCCTGGCCATATTTTTTTACGCCCATTTTCTTTATAACCTGATTGGCTGGATTTTGGTTGTACACCCGATAAACCAGGACATGTATTTTACTGACTCTAGTGTGCACTTATTTTGTCAGAGCAGGGACTGTTTAGAATATTAAAGGCTTCAGCTTAAAACAATTGGCTTTAAATTAAAATTAATGATCTAATTAACCTTGGAAATTGAAAATTACCAATTTTTCATTAATCACCAAAACAGCAGTCATAATAGCTTCCCCTGGAAGTGATTAACACCAGCAGCAGCAGGTGAAGTTTGTATTATGATTCCCACATAGTATATATACATATATAATATATGGTTGTTGTTACTGACTGTGTCCACGAAGCAATGGTCGCTGTCTTCCTGAGCGTACAACACGCCGTCCTTGATGAAGACTGAGATGGCTCTCAAAATGAAGGACACAAACAGATTCATGTGAATAAAGTTCCTGGTGCAGTGGAGCTTCCTGGAGAGATGAGAAAGGACATATACACATCTTTATCTTGTCTTTACATCTGTGCTCTGATTAACCCTTCGAGCTCCGCGATGATTTAGAAATTACCACATGAAACCTTGTGGAATTCAATCTGAAAGCCTGTTCTTGCAACTTTAACTAAAAACCTCTGAATGTGCCGTGTTTGCAAACTTAAAAATGCTGACGAGCTTTGCTCTAATAACAGATAAGGGCTGGTCCCTGAACAGGGACCTCTAAGATAGAAACATGTTAAAACTGCAACTGGATATTATTGGTGTCTTTGAACCTTAAGATTTATGGTGGGGCGGCCTTAAAACAACCACTGCCACACCCATCTGGTGGTGCATTAGGGAGGTTTAGGTCTGACAGTTTCCCACACACACACTGGCCATTTGTGTAGCAATAAGAAAGTAAAGAGAAGTTTGCATTTTCCTCTTAAGCTTAAGGTTTTACTTTATGAATAACTAAACACAATCCAATAAATGCCTTTCAGAATAAACTGTCTATAAAATGCGCATCATTACCCTTCCATGATTCCAAGCTTTTAGTCAGTGAGTAAAAACAGGGTGAATTTTAAAGACTCTGTCATTAAGCCCGTCATTGAAACTAAAGGTATAGAGCCAGAACCTAAAGAACCTAAAGATATTTATTTTCTATGAATATACATAAATATAATGATTTCTATAATGATCAAAGCTTCTAGTAATAATTTATCAAAGTACAACATTCTTCTCTTGTTGGAATAATGACATAGATTTTTGCTTAAATGTTTGAAACAACAAACACACAAAAAAGCTACTTTTTAATAAACTTTGTCACAAACTCAAGTTTGTTATTTAAATGGTTAAAAAATTGTGAACATATTTTTCCTATCAATGATTGATTTTCTAGTCCATCAAAGTTCCATCCTTTACCTAAAGTCATGGGATCTGAGCAATGACAGAAATAGCGAGGTCACAAATACAATGAAGTGAAATGAGGTTCCTCTGTAGGGTAGCTAGGCTTGAACCTGTCGCATACATGGACAGCTGTGAAGACATCATAGTGACATAATCAGCTCTGTTATACTTCTTTGAAGTCTGCTTGAAATTTGCTGCCTAGGGTGCATAGTTGGTGCATTGTAATTTAAAGTCTCCACGGATGAGTCCTAAGAAACCTGGCAGAGACAAGAACATCTGCAATCATCTGCAACATCTGTCACCAGGACCCAAGTGGACCCCAAAATGCTTTTAACAAAGTCTTAGAGATATGTGAGGAGCTCGGACATCTGAAGGGAGCTCAGAGTAGAACTGCTGCTTTTCTGTGTTTGAAAGGAGCCAGCTGAAGTGGTTTGGGCATCTGGGTCCATATTGGACACCTTCCTTTGGAGATTTTCAGGGCATGCCAATCTGCTTGAAAGTGTTGCTGGGGTGAAGGACGTCTGGAGATGGATTAGAAATGGATGGATGGATGGATGCTCAGAAAGCTCACCTGAACCTGCAGAGAATAACCATGGCTGTGGTCAGAGACACAAGCGATGTGCTGTAGCCGACTGTGTAGAGGGCTTTGACTGATGCGTAGTATGGATCCTAATGGAGAAAGACAGAGAATGAGTCTGTGTACTTGATTTACATGCCATATGGCATAAAAAGATCCACAAAGCCTTACAAGTTTGGTAGTGTTGTCATAGAAGAAACAGACTTCCGCATAATGAGGAAAAGGCTCTGACCATCCATACTCAGTACAGTTACGACTGACCTTCCCCACTTCTGCAAGTAAAAAAATATGCCTGAATAAAACTGCGCTGAATGAAAAGAAACTTGATGTTCAAATAAGACTATCCGAATATGGTGTTGCCACTCACCATCTTCAGGGACCGTGTAGTCATGAAGGAGCTCCGGACAGTTAACCTCCACAACCTCCCCAACATTGGCCGCTTGCCAGCAGGTAAGATTGTCCCACATCCAATCACATGCTGACAGGCAACGGAAAGGAAACAGAGCAACACATGTGGTCAGTGTGAAGCTCTTTTTGCTGGAAAAATGCAAAGGAAATTGTGCAGACACTAATTAAAAAACTAAGAATTCAGGAAAATTTAAATGGTGGTAAAACAGTTCAGTTTCAAAAGATATCTAGCATTTTCTTGGCAAAATGATAAGAACCAAGGAAGCAACTTTCAAATGTTATGACCTCTCTTAACCAATCTCAGATCATTTTATTACCGACCAGTGTTACTACTTGACTAAAACGAGGCATTACCCCCTTTGAAGAGTTCTTTCTCCACATGCTCCAGACGGCTCTATTATAGTTTCTCAGACACACACATTTTAAAGGCAAACGAGCTAAAACAGTTTGTTTCTAGGCCCAGTCTAGGTGTGAATCATTTAAGAATAAAAATATGAGAAAAATATAAGAACTTGAAATGATTGCAATGGGTTCCCTGTAGTCTTTTAGCTCCATTTTTGGTCTCCTCCAACTCGTTTAGGAAAATTCATGTGGCTTTTTAGATGCTTAATGATCCACTGTGTTCACCAGCTGTTTTGTGTGTGTGCTGTTGAACTCAGATCATGTACGATGTGTTTTCAGAGCACTTTTACTGCCTGCTATGGCAGAAAAAGACCAGCTCTTTGAGCAGTGAGCGTTTGGAGGAACAGTGAATTTGTGAGGTAAAAGTCAATAAAGCTCTGCTGCACATAACTTCACATTCACCTTTTATTATCAATGGATATATGTTTTAGTATATAAGCATTAATTATAGCTATTTTAACACTGTGTATTTTGCACTATTCGCCACCTTTTATGCTCTAAATTCACTGGAAAGACAATTAAAGAGGATGTTGAGGAAGGAGGTAGGCACAAGTACCTGCATTTATTCACAAACATGCACTGTCAGAGCAAAAATGACAGATTTTAGTTGGTCTAACATTTATCTGTGCACAGACACACCCTTGAGAGTATCAGCCCTCGCTGTCAAAAGAGCTGACAAATGATTCTGTCTGACCAGCAGCAGAAAAAAGCCCATCATTTCACACTGTAGGGCTGATGCTGTTTTAACAGTTTGTATTCCTGTGGAACCAAAAAACACACTCAGTGATCAGGAATAATGTCAAAAACACGCAAAATCTGGAAACGGTCAGGAAACACAACTATTCTATTGTTTTTCATTCTTGCCTGAAAGGATTTTTTCCTGGAAATCATTTCCATATGTTACCCTGGAAACTGTGAATAGAGCAATGGGAAAGGGTGACAGTGTGATGCCCTCCCTGGTTTGTTTGCATGTTTCGCAACTATATTTTCTTTTTGCAGGAAAATGGTGAATGGTTAAGTATACGTTTTTGCAAGCTGTACCTTATAAAGGAGCAACTCTTGAGGTTTTTGCAGGTTTAATGTGATACAGTTAATTCCCCTGGTGTCCCAGTTGAATCAAGCTGGAAGCAGACAATTTCTTAGCTCATTTCCATTTACTGGTTTCTGCTTTGTTTTGATCTTCTGCTTCATCTGTCTCAATGCTTGACTGATGCTCAACATTTTTGTTTTTATTCTATGTGTTAGTTTCACAGTTTTAATTTCTGTCTGTCTTTCTCTCGGCTCCCATCTCTTCTCAATCGTTCCCCCTTTTTTCTAGTTTATGCTCGGGCGGTTTATAGTGCTGCAGAGGCAGGCAGAAGTCTGATTTGTGTGCACTTTGAGTGTCTTTGTGACTGGGGGTTATCTGTTCATGTGCATATGTACACGGTGTATTTGCAGTGCTTTCTCTACTCTGCTTGGCTCTCTAATCTGTTTTGGTTCTGTCTGGTGAGCCGGACACAAAGCCAATTACCTTTTAAAGGGCAAATCTGAGCCAAATGAGCTGCGCTGAGCTACAGGGGTAACTGGCTTAATAAAGCTCCCTGTCCCTATCTCACGCAAAATCTCACAGTATGCTGAGTATTTGCCGGGCTTCAAAAATTCAGCATATGAAAATCACACGTCACACATTCTGTACTGTCCACGTAAATATAAAATACATTTGTACAAAAACACATGGCTGGATTCACAAGACTGGTATAATTTCATTTTCTGAAGCAGATTCGATCAACTGGTTTGTCTTCCCAAAGGCCACAGCAGTATTGTCAAACATTTGCAGTGCAACATCCACAGATAATTAATTTGTAATGAAAGAAATGTCGGATTTCTGCAAACCAGGCAGTTTTATTTCCTCACAAATGATTTGCTGTCAGCAGAAAACAGCAGGACGGCTTCTTTTACAGCGAGGGGAGGATCAGTTAAAGTGTCAAGGCTGGCTATTATGTGCTACTGCGGTCTAAAAACTGAAAGTTAAAAACAAAAATAAACAAACTGTTTGTGTTGCAGAGCAATGAGGGAATAAAATAATTACACAATGCCCAATCCATACAATACAACAAATAAAAGTGTGATAAATTAAAGATGCCCAATTTGACCTCCTAAAGGTCATAGAAGTGTTATCAAAATCTGCACAGTCCACCATCCACAGATAACCTATTTGGAATCAACTGAAATCAGCAAATCATCTTAATTGAGAAACTGGAGATTTTTTTTGTTGATATCCATTAATTTTTTATCAGTTTGTTTGGAAATCAATTTTTATCAATCAGAAAAAAAGCCTCATCATAACAGCTTCCCTATGCTTTGTCTGACTTGTCGTTTCCTTGTTTTTATTTTTCTCTTCGCTTTTTCTCAAACCTCCATGTCGGATTTCTGCAAACCCGGCAGTTTTATTTCCTCACAAATGATTTGCTGTCAGCAGAAAGCAGCTGGACGGCTTCTTTTAAAGGCGTGGGAGGAGACAGGGATCGGTTAAAGGTTCAAGGCTGGCCAATATGTGCTACTGTTTGTGCTACAAAAAAATTGAAAGCAAAAATAAACAAACTGATCATCTTTAAGAGGACTGAAGGAATAAATAACACAATGCCTCATTTGAATCATTTAAGTGTGAGAAATTGTGCTCACATTTGCTTATAAATGATAGCTCTACTTTACCACCTCATACTGTGCAAAGATAAAGCGAAAACACTCAGATAAAAACAGACGAACCTAATGCAGTTTGCTGTGCAGCACGCAGGGAGACTACAGGGCCGACCTTTAAAATCTACAGATGAAAAACGAGCTGACCTTACAGCTCCTCTCGTCCTTAAATTTGTTATCTTACACTCTAAATCTTTTACATTTTCTTTTGTGTTTATTTTTTTTTCATGGCTCTGTCACCAAAGCTGTAAGTCACAGTGCAGTCTGGGATTTGTAGTATGCTGCGCAAATTTCAAGCAGCAGGAGACCTGTAGCAGTCGCTAATGAAAACCACAATCCATAGCCAAGAAAATAATTGTTTCCAGGGCCCAATAACAAGTTTCCTCTGTTTTTTTCTTCTGAAAGTGACGTGGATAAAATACAAAAGCAACTCAAGGAAAACATTTTTCTCTTTGCTCTATATGATTGGCCTTTTGAGGTAATGCATTTGCAATGTGAATCAGAAATACAGCTCCATTCATCTTTCATCCTTACATGTCCCTGTATGACCTTTTCAAACATGAAAAATAGCAGATCATTGAGTATAAAAACAAGCCTGTATTCCATTAATTCCCATTAAGCTATTCATGACTTTCATCCGCAGATCTGTATTTTTGGAGCTGACCGAGGCGTAGACCATGTAATAACAGGAGCACAGAAATGAAAAGCAGCATATGAAAACGTTGCATACCCACACTTGGGGACGCATCCTCACTTACCATATTCTTCTCCATCTGATTTGTGCATTGCGATCCTCTCCATGCATTTATCATGTTCACGCTTTATTACGCAGTGCTCAGACTCGGAGGCCACCTAAAGAAAACACACAAGCGCACACACTGATGTGGGGGAGACTCGGGAAATATAGTCCACATCAGATGCATTTGACTAGAAACACTCTTTTTGCTTGTTTGCTTTTGGTGTGGGTGCTCTGCAGAAGACCATGTCGTCCACTTGCTCACTGTGAATTATCAGGATAATGACCTGTGCTATTCTCATACGGGTGCAATTGGGTTTCTGCTAGCGAGGTGGCAGGATAAAAAACATGTACTGGAAGGCTGTGCTGGACATTTGCATTCTCAAGCGCACCCCTAACCTGATCAAAGAGATGTTGCTTGACTGTTATAATAAGATCTATTGTAATAAAACATCCTCTTGTTATCTTATTCACTCATTTTCCAAGAGTTACTAACTAAATTTGGGAATAATCTTCTAACACAACCAGGGATTGGGACAGTGGTTCCAAAATTATGGTCCTTCAGACATCCTCCACTAACCACTAAAACCAAAGCCCATTAAAAAGGCACACAAAAGACACCACAGTGGAGTAAACAAGATATCATCTTCCTCCATGATGCAGTGAGGAAAGCTATTTACTCTCAGGCAGTAGACTTACAGTATGTCTGTCATCTTCTCTGTTGATGTACCCCCGCACTCTCCCTTAAGGCCAATCTCTATTTTGCACCTTTAGCTTTCTTGCAACCCTTCCTTTGCTCTCATGGTGAAATGATAGGTGTAATATATCCCAGCCCTCTGAGCCATGGCTGACTCATCACTCTATCTCCCTCCTCTTCGATATGAATTCACTTCAGGCATCGGTATTGAGATAAGATGGGTCATCAGCTGACTGTAAAGATGTCCTAGGACTCACTTCCTTCCTTTATCTTTCAGCACAAGAGCAGAATTTTGAAACACTCCAGGAATAATGTGAAAAATTATTAGAGCTATCCATTCTCTGGCACATTATCATTTAAAGGGCAACAGTTGTTAAATGCAAATAATTTCGCCACCTCTGTGTGATGGCAAAAAATAAGCAAGCAAAAAAACCCCACTTCTTCATGTTGTCACAACCGTTTGGTATTCTTCAATAAAACTAGTGGAGTGTTTTAAAGGAAGACCTCTCTGTACCCATCGCAAGCATCCATGTTGCTAAGCAGCAGGTTACCAGCCAGGAGTCAGCACACAGTGTAGGCAAAGATTCAGAAATGAGAAATAATTGGATGCAGATGACTAATATCTGTTTGGCATGAATGCAGACAGGCCTGTAAGATGACAGTATGAAATGTGCTGTTCATTCCATTTCAAGTTACTCACCTGTTTTGTGCATGTGTGTATATGAACCGTTTCCTGTTCCCAAATAAGCTTTAAAATTGTATTTCGGCATGAAATAATCCAAAGATGTAGCTATGACTGTAGTAAACATAATGTTTGCAGGCAGTGATGATTACTCAGAATGATGTTTACTGATTCTATCTGCAGAATAACTTCAGTAAGGCTAATACTTTATGAAAGCATTGCAAGTTCATGCTACAGGACTTTATTTTGTTATCATTCATGCTTGAGGACATTTTTATGTGAGTGCATGATACCAGAAGTAATTTTTACATTTGGTGCTGTGTGCTGTTGATGTCAGTAACTTTCAGCTGCAATTGAGAGCAAGCTAACTTAAGTGTCTGAAAATGTTAGCTTGCTAAGCTTTGACATAGTCTTATCACAGTTATACATCTAGTAAAAGAGATCATATGAAATACGGTCAACATATGTGTTTAATCAAGATGCTTTTAAGCTCATTATAAAGCAGTGCCTACACTGTAACAAACAAACAAACAAAATTCAGTATAATGTGCTGTTTTAAAATGAAAATGTTTTCCATATTAATTTTTTACACAATTACCAATTACTATTTACAGAAACTTTTGTTAAAAAATGGAAATAAAAATGTGAAATGTAAAACTTAGCTCGGAGATAGTGTACTGGCAAAAAAATGTACATTTTGGAGAGTGTTTGCTTTCAAAGTAAAAGTTGTTCCATATGTAAGTTACTGAGTATTTGTAGAGAAACATGAAAAAGAAATGACAGTCAACTGTGGCATTTTTTTGAGCGGCACATTTTTAACCTCTGATTGTACCCAGTAAGAGTCAACAACCTCCAGGAACCACTGCTAACCAGCCGGGGAAAACACATTTTTCCCTAGCAACCAATGGCTCCATCACATCCAGAATGGCAGACAACTCTTAACTTATGTCTGCAAAATACAGTATATAATGACCAATGTTGGGCAATTAATTATCTAGTTACTTCTTCAAAAAAGTAACTGAGTTTTGCAAAAAAACAAGTTTTTTTGCAGCGGTTTACCTAAAAATGCAGCCAAGGTGCTTTTTTAAATAAACATTTCTAACTGTTTACAGAACAATCAGATGTTCTGCATCAAATTTGATGCCACCCAAATTATTTGTGCTGCTCCCAAAAATAATTTCTGTCCACTATGAGATAAAGGAGAACAACAGCCTGATACCTGCAGGCCTGGCAACAGGAGATGTATCACTCCTGTAACACCTGTAACATTCAGTTGTCGCCTCATTGTTCTGACACACACAACAACTATTGACTACACTACACACTAACTACACAAGATTTGCACTAAACGTCGCAAATCTCTCACATCTCAAAACACCGCCGTCACCGGTAAAACTTCCCCCTTCCTAAACAACTAAATGACATGTTGCCATATCATTTTTTGATTGGTCGACATGGTACATTTTCCCACCAGTAGGAAAGGCTGGGACGGGTGGGGGGTGTTTTTGCTCACAGGCTTTCGAGTGTTTTCCTTATAAAACGCAGTTTTTACCGTTTCTTCCCGCAGTAAATATAAACAACGATAGTATTCAGGAAAAAAACAAACACTGCATATATTTTTATCATAACTCTGGTTTTACGTGGCCTATCAACACAAAATCAAAACTGGTATAAAGTCCACACTTTTCCCGTCATTTGTTCGTCTGTCCTGCTCACATCTCCAATGGTTGTACACGTTGTCATTAACGTGGCTTCACTCCACATCAGCCACGCCACTTTGCTAGCTAAAACACCGGTGTCGGCACATAAGGACGCTGTCATAGCCTGTCAACGACGTTGATTAGCTGCGTATATACGAATGTGAATCGCATTATTGGCTGGACTATGGGATAAGGTGGCATCATTGTAATCCCATAGAGCAGCCAGTCACTTACTGACTAACACTGCAAAACAGAATTGTTAAAGTATTAATTTTAATTTCAATTCAGGTTAGATTTTTTTTCTGTGCCCAATCATGCCAGCAGTGCGCAATTGCGCATGCGCGCAGCTTAGAGGGAACATTGATGAGGACCTCAACAACTACTTCTTCCCCACTGCTATCAGTCTCTTAAACAGCTGACCTGTTTTAACAGTAATAATAATTTTTGCACATATGCAGGTCATCTTGCATATTAAGCTCATAGCTCAATATCTATTTCACACTTAAATTTTGTCTTTATTTATTTATTTATTTATACTGTTTGTATTTTATCTGTTCTATTTCAATTTGCATATATTAACCGGGCATCTGCCTGTGGACAGCAAAGAAAGAATTTCATTGCACAGACAAATGCTTTTCTTTGTACATATGACAATAAACACTTTGAATCTTGAATCTTTGAATCTTGGATCTTAGTTAACTGTTTAATTTATAGCTTGACCAATATTTACAATTATGATTTAAAATGAGAGATTGCTAAGAAAAAGGCAAAACCTACAAATATACATAATATTCATGGAAACATACATAAATACAGTATCATAGTTGTTTAGAATTAAAGCATTAAAATGACTGTAATGTTGTTTATACAGCTTTGTGCGAGAGAAAATAAATGTACATGGGAAATAAAATATTCAGAGATGTGTTTTTATCCTATAGCTTTAGCAGTATCTTTCTGTGTTACAAAAGTAAATAGAAGTAAGACTTTTTGGTTTACTCTGCTACTTGGTATCGGTACTTCTTTAATTAGAGCTTCCAAAGGTACTGTACTGTAGGTCTGCCATTTACATCAGTTTGATTGACTACAACCCTGCAGTGTGGCAAAACAAAACAAGCCTGCATGTGGTATTTTGACTAAACATGGGACAGACAGCATTGTGAGTTTTCCTTTTAGCTCTGTTTTGGAGTCTTAAAGCTTCTGGGGGCAGTAATGCTGTTACCTGCTAAATGCTTTAATTTGACTTCCCTTGCTAGTTGCTAACTTTAGCACAGCCTACACTTTTCAGAGCCTTTTTTATACAATACTGTTGCTTGCTGTGATCTAAACCCACAATATTAGCAAGAATTTCTACCCACTTTAATACATCGTAGCTCTAATATACAAAAGAACGTGCTTTAAGCAGTTATTGAGTCAATGGTTCTTAATGATAATATTCATGCTAACATTAGCTTCAGATATTGTTAAACCTTGGTACATTAAAGACTTTTGCAATGGGTCTTGAGGCCACAATAAGACAGTTAATATTGTGATTAGCACCTTTTTCAAGTTCTTTTTTAAATGCGGAAATATCAGTATATAATGTGAAATCAGTATTTTTTAAACTTGATGGTAGAACTATGAGCATCAAAATTTTTGTATTTGATTTTAAAAGACACATAAAACAGGCCCCATGACTAAGCTGCGTAAAAGTACAGAGCTCATCAGTATATTTCTAAGCGTGCTTTTCAATCTCTGCTCCCTGTAACTCTTCTTCTCTCAAACAGATGTCTATCCAGATATGGCCTCCATTCTGAGGCTGCAGAATTCAGTTTCCCCCCTCGAGGCTATTTTTACGAGAGCCAGATAACTCAGTAGCACCCACAGAACCACACAACACAGATAATAACTCTCATATGACGTCGCAGACCACTGGCCCACTGTACAGACCCATCGGACACATAATAAGTACATCACCACAGACATATCTGCCACAACAGTCGCTAAAGGTCAGCCTTAGATGGGCACTGTTCAAAGATGTCAGCTGAAGAAGCACTTCACATATGTCAGGGGGCGGTGACTTCAAGGTTCGACACAATGTATCTGGCTGCCAGGTCACTTTATGAATTCATTTGAGTCACCATCATCAGCTGGCACTGCTGCGAAATTTTTACTAGCAGCTACAAAGGCAAAAAGAAACCATCATCACGAAAAGGATGATATTAACTATATTAAAGCAATTTCTACATCTGTGTGGTTTAGCCAAGGAAAGAGCTGCTGTGCTGCATCAGTTCTCTGAATATAATTCCTCCCACACACCTTGCACAACTCTTCCATTCTGCTTTTCATTTCAATGAGACCACAGAAAAGTGAGTCACGGCAGATGGATGGGTAGTTCTCTGGTCAGTCAGGCCATCTGTTTTTGTGCTTGCCTTAATGACGAGCTGATCCTGAATCTGTAACGTATGCTGATGTGCTGTGCATGGGGGTGATTTCCATCCTTCTACTGCTTGTCACAAACACATCAGCAAAAGTGTGGATATAAAAATAAACCAGGCTCAAGCTGAGGAACAGGAGGGTAATAACAGAGCCCTAAACATACCCGTATGGATGGATATATGCATTCCAATGCTCCTGAACACCCGCACAAGCAAACGCACAAACAAACACACAAAAATCTGGACAACATACAGATAAATGCCCAGAAGCTACTCACCAAGGGCAACAGAAAGATTGCAGTCAGCAGGAAGCCTCTCATCATCCCCTGGGAAGTGTTTGCATCCAAAAGGCTCCTCGCTATCTTCGTGTGTGTGTGTGTGTGCCTGTGTGTTTTCAAAGGGATGCACTAAAAATGCTCCCCACAGCGTCACCGTGTTTCATCAAGGGCTCTGAAACACAGCACACAGAGAAAAAACACTAGAAGAAGAAACAACAACCATCACTCAACAACATCATTAAGTTTTTCTGAGTCATAACAAGAATCGCAATTTGCAGATACACGTGTGTAAACTAATAATGTTACTGCTGCTAATTGTGGCAACTAAAATGGTTCATTCTTAAGAGTTCCTGCTTTATTTCAAGTGCTGACATCACTGCTCATGTCAGATGAAGTGAATGAATCTGTGTAAACAAGACGCAAAGCCAGAATGACCTGTAACGTCATCTTTTTTTAAAAAAATATTATTTGTAATTTTTTCAAGACTTTATTCAACAGATTTTAAATCACAGTGCACTTCTAAAGACTGAAAGAACTGTGTACTATAAATATAATTAGTGGTTAATTTAATGCTAAAGTCTAAGACAAATTACACTGAAATGCTTCCTGATGCCTTTATTCATACTGAGTTGATTTTATAAGAGTTACACAACAGTTTTTGGACACTGTGGCATCTTTCATTTTAACCTTTATTCAAGGCAATCTTTGGACGTTTTATGGAGCAACGCTATGAAATCATTTGGATGTTTCCTACCCTTCTACTTTTAAAGTATGTGTTTTATTGTTCCTCTGTGTTTCTTTCATCTTTCGATGCCTTCTGACACACTTACACTGGCCTCACACAGTCCTACTTAACAATGTGCATGTGTGACACAATGAGAATCAATTCTGTCATCAGGTATTGTTTCAGGTAATTAGTAACCCTGAAGAAAAAAGATAATATTGTCAGTAAAAAATAGAAAAAGAACAATTAGATGTGTTTTTTTGGTGTGTGTATCAAAACAATGAATTTAAGTAGTTAATTGACCAGCAAGTTATTTTAGATCAGTTGTCAACTCATATCAAATAATAACAGGTGCAGTCCTTCAGTGCATTTCTGTACATTTCCATCAAATGTTGGATTTTGTTGTTTGCCTAAGATGTGTAACATGAATATAAACAAGCAAAAACACCCTGATTTATACTGCAGAGCACAACTTAACTCTCATACTAGGACACATCAAACATATAAACAAACACAGGCCTTCAGTAGGTGTGCATCATTTGATATTTTGTGTCTAAAGCACCCCACACTTTGATTAAATCACATTTTACTGAGTAAATAAACAACAGAAAAAGAGATGTCATCATCTATTCACTAAATTAAAACATGAACATGGGTTTGTGGAAGACAAATTGAATTCCAAAAGGCAAGAAATTTGGAGGATTCCTCTAAATTTCCTTTAAGATAATAAAATTCATGTGCCTCGGGTCAGAATTTAAAACATCCCCCTCCCGAACCACCCTGACTTCATGTCTTACTCATCCGCTCAGCCTCCTGAAAACACAATGATTCACTGCTAACACAAAACACAGCAACACCAGAAACACATAACAAGCACACAACCAGTGAACCAGCAGAACATGCACACCTTCTCCTAAAGATAATTCATGCACACATAGAAACAAATTCCACTCTGCATCCCCTCCTTCTTGTACTGAATCCAATTACCTCTAAAGCATCTCTCAGATGCTTTATCAAGTAACAGGACAGAGTGTGCTCAGAGGGAAAATCCAGAGATACAGAGGAGGAAGACATATGTCCAACAGGGCTGAAAGCAAACTTTCAGGGTGAGCAATCAAACCGAAATGCACAAATAAAACAGAGAGGGGCAGATAGGTACGGGGACTGGCATGATTGGTCCGCTCTTTTTTCCCACACGCCATCTATTTAACCCAAAAGCAGTCACGCTGCTCTGGGCTTCAAATGAAGTTAAAAATGGCCTTATGTAGAGCAAATCAATGTCTCTGGTCCTGAGAAAGCTCTAGTGCAGAAAACAACAGACGGGCAGAACTATCCTGAGGGCAAGAAAGCCAAGAGAGTCTGCTTCGCTCAGTACTGAGTCACCAGGAAATATTGGAAGGTTTGCAGCCATGGGACTATTCAGGTTTATTCACTGCATGAAGCAGAAGACGAAGCTATAACAGTTTTTACTCACATCTGTTTGGCATGGATGTCAACAAAAGCTGAAAAGAAAACACTGGGAAACACATCCACTCACCAAGATGCCAATCAACCAAAATACTCTCTCTGTGTGTGTTTGTGTCTATAAGCAGATGCATGACAAAAACAAGATTTATATTCACTGCAAAGGGAATTTTACAGAACAGTTCCCTCTTCCCGTGTATGTGCGTTGAATTCCCCAGAACATTGTGTTGCATCAATAAATCATTTCCAATTCAAAGCGATCCCGGCAGGACCGAGAAAACCGCGTCCAATCAACCCACTTCCAATGCCGTGAACGTGTACCGCAATTCAAAACCTCCACATACATTCAATGAATGTTCCTTTGCTGAAGCACAGAGGTCACATGGCCCACATACCGCGGATCGCAAAACGTCAGTTGATTTCTATCATATCACAGGGAGAAGAAATCAGTCTACACAAGACACAGTAAGTGACAGTTGCTTTCTCCTTCGCCAAACCGCACAGAAGGGGCGATTTTTGTTGCCCTGTCGTTTTCCTTTATTCCCACATTCGCACATCTTTAACACATCAGGCATGTGTGTGACCTTCGCTTGCACATGTAGCAGGAAAAAAAACCGTCAGCCTTCCCCTTTTCACGGCACGTTCACTCAAAACGAATTCACTGCTTCCCATTTTTCAATAAAACACACACACACACACACACACACATACACACACACACACACACACACAGCGTTTTAAAGACCTGCAGGCTTCAGCTGAATGCCTCCTTAATTCACCAGTCACATCGAAAGCCACAGATGTGAGTGAGAGCGCTGCGTTCGCCCCGGAAAACAAGTCAAAGCAACTTACCGATGCCTAATTTTCACCGGCGCAAATGTCTGCACATGGAGCCATCGGCATTTACGGTTCTGCGGCGGTGTTTCTACCTTGTTTTCACTCCTAAGACAGTTTAAAAAAGCCCGTCTTGGGAAAAAATAGACAGGTGCCGTTACTGCTGCTGTTGTTGCTGCTGCTGCTGCAGGACGCACTCACCGCTTTGGCTGCTGCGGCACCACGACGAGGTGGAAGAGGAGGAGGAGGATGATGATGATGATGAAGGTGTCAGTACCTTCGGGGTTCTCGCCTCGTCAGACACGCAGAAAGCCAAGTGAGACAGCTGTTTAGTCTACAAGTGCATCGACGCAGCGCGGGGAGGAGAGAGATTTTCAAAATCTGGGATGTGGTGGAAGAAAAAACATCCTCCTCACGTCTTTGCGTCGCGTGCGTGCGGGGGACTTTGTTTCAAAAAAGAAACTACTCATAAAACTCTGACATTTGCGCCTGCGCCTTTCAGACGCTCCAGAAGGTACAGGGTCCCCTGCTGTGCGCAATTTGTGAGGCACTGAGTGGGCAGCGTGATGTGCGTGACTCACATTTAGTCAGAACTTTAACATCTGAATTCCTGCATGTGCTACTTAGAAAGCCCAAATTGCATGCTGGTCGAGTTAAGACTGTCAATTGGACTCCAAAAGGCGTGGCCCGCATAGGCTACTGTGGCCCGCTGGCGATGCTGTTTACTTTCAGGACCACGGACAGCACACACAAGAAATCGCCGCAGGGAACCAATGAACTGAAAGCAACGCCTCCAGTCAACCACCCGACCTTTTACCAGCAGCTAAACAAAGCTTAGGTATCAATATTAAGCTGCTTTAATTAAATCTCCAGTTGAGTTTCTTTGTTGGTATCCACACAGGAGAGAGAAGCCAGACGAATGAATTACTCAAAAGGCCAAGAAGAAGCAGCTTCTGATTTGGGAAACAAGTCAAAAGGCCACAGAGACATGCAACAAGATGACCAATACTTTAAACCCCCCCCGCAAAAAATTACATTCGAATTGTGCAAAGTGTCAGTCTATTGTGGTTACACGATCATGAAATAAAATGAGTAGAAGGAAGTGCAAAAGTACAATTGAGACAAAACTACAGGATGAAAAACAACCACAAACCTGTACTAACAAAGGCAAAGAGAAATAAAACCTGCAGATGCAAAACAAGTGAAGCTGGATACAAAGCAACATCATAAAACATCAATATTGAAAAGCAAAGTGAACAGATAAAAAGATACAGAATGAGCAAAACCAGACACTCAGCAATAAAGACAAAAAAAGACATAATCAAGAATTACTAAGAGATAAAAAGGATACACAATCATATTACATAAGTGTGACAGGAATAAGGACCCACGCACACTGCGTTGCACGCTGATGGTGTTTTATTTGCAGTGTATCCCACAATATATTTATGACTGCGCAGCTTTCCAGCTGTGTCCCTCCGCTCTGCACACTCAAAAGGGAAACCATTATTAGACGATGGTTGTCAGCATTTCTGGTCATCCTCTGCTAACACCACAACCTGAACCCACTGCTCCACTCCTCCCCTACACCCCGCCACATACCCCCATCACCCTACCTAGGCCATGGAGCTGTCCCTCCTAGTCTAACCACTGCAGCAGTGGGTAGATCTGGGACACCTTTTTGGGTGAGATCAGTCAAGAGGCTGGTCAGTTATGCAAAGCCGGGAACGAACTAGCGGTAGTAACTGGCCAGCCTCAAGAACCGCCTCACCTTTTTTTTGGTTTTGGGACATGGGCAGGATGCAATGGTTGCAGTTTTATCCATCTGTGGACACACCTGCCCACCTACCAAGTGGTACCTCAGATACTGTACCTTCATCCACGTGTACCAAAGGGACTCCAGGACTGCGACCACCTGCTGCACCAAACAAGCGGAATGGACGTGTGACAAATTGCTACAAGCCATATGAAGAGGAGAAGGCCCTCTGCTAGTAGCCATTGGTTAAATCCAGTGTTGTGAAAAAGTAAGCTGTGCCTAACCAGTCCAGGAGCTCGTTGACCTAGGGCAGGGGTCGGCAACCTGCGGCTCCAGAGCCGCATGCGGCTCTTTAGTCCTTATACTGCGGCTCCGCGTGGTTTGGGAAAATAAATTAGTATTTAGCTGAAGTGTATTTTATTTGTGTTTAGTTCTTTTTTTTAACTTGTAGTTCTAAATTGGAAGATTATTGTGATATTGAAATATAAAAATAAAATTATATTCTATTATTTTTTCATCGCTCAAAATAAGCGTCACACTCGCGGAAGCCGGTGTACCCGCCGAAACGCCGTGCATTTATCGAGACTTTCAACCCCAGGTAGGCCAGTTATGGATCTTCGGATCCACATTATGTCAGCAGCTCCACCATGAACTATGTTAAAGACAAACACCGCTCACGCCTGACAGATGACAGCTTACAGTCCTGCGTAAACTGACTTCGTACAGCCCCGATTAGCAGACGCTGTGCGCAGAGGTTCGGGACCATAAGTCTTATTGTAAACATATCACGGCAGACCGACGATGTTTGCATGAACACGCTTTTCAGCATCTCTTTATTGACCACTTTTCACACACGTTTGCTGTACGCATACAGCCGGCTATAGCTTTTCACTTCACAGCCCGACATACACCACCAACAACACAACAGCACAGATAGCGCAGACGTAAAGGCAGCGAGGCATGATTGCGGGTGTGGCTCAGGTGCGTCCGCCTCCCCTGCAGCAGCGCTGCAGACCACGCCCCACCGCACGCATTAACCTGGTAAAATACATAATTTTTCAGCAGCATAGTGCTTTTTTACCAATTATTTTTTAAAAGTCAGGTCAAGGCTCCAACAGCCCAAAGGCGATATAAGGGTGGTGGCTGAGAACAGTTTTTGTTTGCTACATGGATCATTTTAGTTCAGGTTGGTGTCTTTCCTTTTGTTATATTTCTTTAAGAGTTCAAAATGTGTTGATTACATAAATAAAATGTAATTTTCTCTGTAGCACCTCATGGATTTCATAAGCAACACACCTTAGTTGTTCACACAAAGCATAAAGGTAAAAAACAATACATACAGTGTTATCTTCATTTTAGATGTCAAAAAGTATTTGCGGCTCCCAGTGTTTTCTTTTGCGTGGAAACCGAGTCCAAATGGCTCTTTGGGTGTAAAAGGTTGCAGACCCCTGACCTAGGGTATGGTGTAGGGATCAAACTGTGACACTTCATTCACCATGCGATAGTCAACACAGAACGATATAGACCAATCTTTCTTCACCACAAGAACTATGGGGCTACACCAAGCACTGTGTGACTCGTCTATTACTGCCAGCTTTAGCATTGCAGCCAATTCCCTCTGAACAATTTGTCTCTTATGTTCACGTAACTTGTAGGGCTGTGAACACACCGGCATGCCAGGGCATGTATCGAAATGGTGCTCAATGAGACTGGTGCGGCCAGGTAGGGAGGAGAACACATCTATAAAATGCTGTTGCAATGCAGCAACGTCTGCTCCTGTGTAAGATGGTCATCACAATGGAGAGAGGGGGAATAGTGGAATTTGGCACCTCCGGCTCCAACTCTTCTCTCCTTCAACTGAATCACCAGAGACGCAATTCCAGCCTCTCTCCATGCTTTTAGGAGGTTGAATGTGATATATCTGTGTGGATCATCCCCTATCCAACCGTACCACCTCATAGTCTAGGTCCCCACTAGTCGTGTGACCACAAAGGATCCTTGTCAATTGGTGAGTAACTTTGAGCTAGAAGATGGGAGTACTACAAGCACAATACGTTTTTCAACTCCACTCAGCACACCACACACAGCCATCCCATCAGGTCCTGGCATCATACTCAAATAGGACAGACATGATTAGACGATGGTTGTTAGCTGTTCTGATCAGCCTGCCCTGACACCACACCCTGAACCCAGTGTTTTGACAACTTTGGGATGCTGTGCGGAAGAAAAATGTGTCACCTGTGTGACGTATTTGGAGTCACATACAGCAGCTATTTATGCATATTATTTATGCATATTGTTCATACATGAATTAATTCTGCATAGATTCATTGAAACAAACAAAGAAGCTTATTTTTATGCTCAGTTTAAACCTTTTTTTTTTTTTTTAAAGCTGTTTCTTTAACCTGCCCCAGAATCCAAGGATATAGGCAGTTTCTAGTGTTTTGAGTGCGGCTCGACTCAGACGTGAATGATCACCCAGCAAGAGGCTTTTGATGGGTTGGCTATAAATCAATGAAGCATAAAAAGTATTAAATCCAGAGAACCAAACAGGAAATTGAAAAGGCCACATTAACTGCCTTGAAGACACTCGGCTCTATCAAAATGTATGAAATAGGGGTGGGGGTGGGGCCCATGAAGAGCAATGACGCATGCCTCCCTCTGTTCCTGGAACATTTTAACACTGTTACTGGACTTGCCTCAAGGACAGACACAGAAATGCTCCCAGTGAGACAAATTCAGAAAATCTTCTGTTATTAAAGTCAGAGATTTGTAGAGTGTGTACATCATAGCATGTGAGACAATGATTTTAGCCTTGTTTCCATGGCAAACACGGATTCTACCAGTTACTTTCAGTAATTTGGCTTTCCAGTTCTCTATTAACTCAAGACCAAGCAGCAAAGCAATTGCAGAATCCTACTGCTGTGATAACTGCCTCTGTGTGTGCGCAGAATAGCAAGGCAAGAAGAAGATAAAGCTGCTTGTGTTTATATATTTTTTTCTAAAATATCCACATTCATAGAGTTTTTCAGTGTAATTACTGAACAAACAGTCAGTTTAGGGTTTCAGGCTTTCAGTCATGGATGGTAATGGGTACTATAATAGAAATGTGTGTCTGTGTCAAGGGTCAAACCACCAACTCTGGATATAAAATAGCCTCTAAACCACAATGGTAACCTGTGTGTTATATGACACTGGTGTTCATTTTATCCAAATAAAAACCCTAAAACACAAAAAAGAGAGAAAGAGATAATTGTGACCAATTTTGTCCTTTATTAAAAAAATACTATGGTATTAAAATATTTTCTAAAAGGTTGTGGAACTAATATTAATCAAGCTTTATAAGATTTTCAAGAGTGAGTCACTTCGGGTTTTTATGTCTAAAAACCACATTTTTCCCTCCTCACTGAAAGATGATTTAAGATGTTGTCATTTGTAACCTGAACGCCTTGACAGCTCCATTCATAAATTCAAATAGCTGATGCTTAGCAGATTTATGGCTTACCATGCTAATTGTCTTAGTTTAGCCTGTTGACATACTGAAATAGACATTTTTCTTTTAGCCAGTGCCTGGGGTCGCCACAGAGGCTCATTTACCTCCATCTCACACCATCTCTATACCTTCCTCTTCTGCATCAACCTTCTGCATCAATGGGGAGAAAAATGCTAACATTTTGTAATTGACACTAAACTCAAAGTACAGTTGAAAGTTATTGGAAGGCCATTATATTTGTAGGTATTTGGTCATAACCAGTGTTACTACTGATCATCCCAAAGGGCACATG
Organism: Neolamprologus brichardi; assembly: GCF_056152115.1. NCBI lineage: Eukaryota > Metazoa > Chordata > Actinopteri > Cichliformes > Cichlidae > Neolamprologus > Neolamprologus brichardi. The sequence goes on along the minus strand of NC_142121.1, from coordinate 17,359,449 downwards.
AATGTCTATACATAAAAACAACAAAAACAAACAAACAAACAAACCCAAACAAACATCGTCTTACTAGAAGTAGGAAGTACCAAGTTTAAGGAAAATGAAAGGGTTCAGGATTTGATTTGACCACAGGGTACATTAAAATTCTAAAAAGGCAATCCAAATAATGGTTGTTTACTTATATGAATAAATAAAGTTGGTAGCACAGCAATAAAACCTGCAAACAAGTACACAAGTGGAAGGTGCTCCACATAGTCTACTGTCAAATATAATATTAAGTGTTACATTTTACACTCTGTCCATTTATACAGATTCAAGAACATCCCCAGGAAGAATTTGCTTCTTTAGTCGTGTTATTGATATAACAAGTGCGTACGCTCCATTGGGCCACCACTCAATGAGGCTCACCACAGGACTACTCTCCTACTCTGTCTGCCATCATGCACTAATCAGATTGGATTGCCATGGAGACTCATCTTTGACAGCATGTGGGAGGATAGCATCAAGTGGTTGAGTGCAAAGACCACCTATCCATCTCATCGCTGAGAGGACGCTGTGGGGAACCAGGCAAGACCTCCTCCTAACTTCCATGCCATCTTCATTCTTCTCCCACATGTCAACCTCCCACGGAGCGGCTCACATGGATTAATCAATCAGCTATGCACATGAGGCAAGGCAGGGAAGGAGGAGGGAAACTATCCCTTAGTTATGCTTCTTGGCGATACAGTGCCAAAAACACAAGCATTATAGAGCTTAAAAACTTGACAATAATTAAAGCCTGTTTGTAGCCATAATGCAAGCTAGATGGCTGCCTTGGACAGCATCAGAGGAGCTTCAGAGAAAAAGAGTAGAACTTCAACTATTCTTCTTTTACTCCTTTGTTGTCTGAACATTTTTTCAGTCTTGATTCATTCAATAATTTGTAATTTCCTAATCCTAACCAAAAAGAGAGACAAAAGTAAATTAAACAGTAACATTATTTAAACTTCATAATAGCTGTCCAGCTAACACAATGCATGGATAAAAGCACTGGGCCACCTAGACGTTACACCTTTAGGAGCTGCTCAGCCATGGAAATCCATGCAATGAAGCTCCCACTGTATGGTTTTTATGCTGATGTTAATGTCAGAAAAAGTATGGCCACTTACAGTTGACCCCTGGAAAATATAGAAGGGAAGAAATTTCACAAACTGACTTGATGCAACATTAGCATCCTGATGGCGAGGTGGAGCGTGAATCAGACCAGTAAGTTGGTGCAGCGTTAGCAGTAATGTGGGCATTGTACTGGACTATTGTGGTGAAGAGAGAGCTGTGCCAAAAGGCAATGCTTTTTACCAGTCCACCTACACCCCAGCCCACACCTGTGGTCATGAAATCTGGATAATAAGTTTCCTCTGCAGGGTTGCTGAGCTCATCCTTAGAGATCGAGCAAGGAGCTCAAACATCCAGTTGGCGTGCAACTGCTGCTCTTTTATGTTGAAAGCAGCCAGTTAAGGTGGTTCGGGTATCTGATTAGGATGCTTCCATGGCACGTCCCTTTGGAGGCTTTATGAGCACAATGAACTGGGAAGAGATCCCAGGGTATACCCCAAACCCTTTGTCCTGTCTTCATCCACTCACATGTTAAATTTACCATTCATTGTCTTGTCTTGTGCTTGATGTAGACTTTCTGTGGTAAATTTATGTAGCTACTCTGACTCAAGTGGCTGAAACTGTTGCCAGCAGGGAATGTGTATTCCCAATTGCATCCCCAGTTTTGGCATACTTCTTATACTTCTGTGTGAAACCTATGTTTTAAGTGCATTACCCTCTGAAACCCCATGCCCTAACCTGTGCTGTAACCTGACGTGCATTTTCCTGGAAATGTAACTGCATGCATTGCTGACGCAGCCCACACCTGTTGTGTTTGATCTCTTCAGATAGTGCCAATCCCTTATACGCATTTCCAGCTACTATTCTCAACAGTTTTTGAATTTATCAGTAAGGAAATAACAATCATCACCTCAATATAAGGAACAATAATCATTGCCTAAATATAAGTTAGCAAATTCCTCAGATCAGAATGGGCACGAGGAAATATATGAACATGGGGAAAATATGTTACCTCCAAAAAGAAGTGACCACAACAAAGAGTCATGATCCAGGAGGGGAAAAAGTCCCAGCATTTTATTTGTTTCTATCATGCCTGGCACTGCTTATAAAACCACAAAGTAATTAACACATAATAAACCATACACAAGCACGAATGCTAGCAACAACATCGGCCGCTTATGTGTATGTCAGATTGTAGGCTCTATGAAGATTGACTGCAGGAGTTTAAATCAACTATTACACTGAAGGTTACATTGTAATGGTTTCAGAAAGGTTTTGTGGTTACGATGTGCTACCCTACAGTGCAGACTTAATACAAAACTATATTTCCACACAGTGTTCCTGTGGATAGTGAGTACAGGGATATGGCAAAAGAGATTTTTTTAATGTTAATGCTGTAATCTTTATTTTCTTTAATAATATGCAGAATTTTAAGAAATCTCGTTTTATGAGTTTATGTATGTAAAGTCAGCCAATCTATAGTGTAGTAAGTACTAAGTGCTACTACTAGGTCGGTAGGTTTCATAAAATTTATAAGATTTACAGAAAAGGAATGCTTGCAAAAAATTAAGAGAAAATATATCCTCTTAATGCAAAGCTAAAACAGAAATGTCTAGAAAGTGCATGGTTAACAGTACAATGAACAGAAAGACTGGATCATAAAGTATAATCCAGACATTTATAAATTAAAGTCTTACCACTAGTTTGAGGACACTGATGTGGGCAAATCAGTTCCTGCACAAATAATCAGAAACAGATCATGTTTGAATCACAAACAGACACTAATAATACATTGTTTCATATCAGTCTCATGACAAAAGGTAGAATAAGTTAGAACAAAGTCGAGTATTCATATAAAGTCTCTTTACAGTTGATGACATTTAATTGTCACAACATCATCTAGTCTAAGTCTCTCCAGGGTAGCAATGGATGTCTTGCACAGGGCACTAAACTCTTTGGAAAAGTCTTAGTAGTTATCATAAACAAAGACAGTTCTGCCAAGGTGACTGGCAACTTCAACTGGTGTTTCCTCTACATTTACATTATATCTTCACAGGACGTCTGTTGGGTTGGTTTATAGCACCGAAACGAGCAGAATGAAGAGGAGGAAGACTGTTGATCTTCCAGCACAGACGGAGCTAAAGTTTTCTCAAATGGCAGATGGTGAGATGAGCAAAAGGCTGAATAAAAAACTCAGAGTTCTCAGTTATGAGCTCTCACCCACTTATTTGCTTTTAACGAGAAATGCGTGCAGAGAAATGCCAGTAAGTTGGAGGGAGCACCACAAGAGACATGGCTTATAAAGACATGAGCGAAATATCCATCTAAATATTGGCTAAGTTGATCAGTAACTTTTAAAATGCTCTTAAAATAGCTACAAAACAGATATCATCTTGTAAAAACAATATAACTGAAGACGTCATAAATAGTAAGTTGGGAATAATATACAGAAGCTAATTTTTAAAACATACTGTAGGAACTGTCATGATATCTGATCGTCTTTCCGAGGCTTCTTTCTAAGCAGTCGGCGTTAGTATGACAGCACAGGGCCTGGACCTCCAATTTGTTCCTGACAAGACTTTTCAAAAGCTCTGAATTGCCTTTAATGCGAGGCTGGCAGTGTGGATTGATTTCTCTGAGGATGTGGATATAATTGCAGGTTGTCAGAGAAAGAGAAAAGCAGCTCAACAAAATGTTCTGTAATGGATGACATGTCGTCACGAGGCCCTTTCACTGGTGTGGGAGAAGAGAATGACAAATCACCCAGCAGACGTCTCGGTAGGGGAGACTTTGGAGTGTTTGTGTGTCTTAGAGAGTGCATGCCTGACTGCCTGTTTCCAGTGCATTTGTTAATTGTTAGTCTCTGTGTTCATTTCCACCAGTGATCACTCGCTGATCAGTAGGAATCAAGAACATTATGCAGAAGTCTAGACAAAGAAAGACAATTTGCAGCTACTTTATCTTTTCTTTTTAAAACTACAGGATACAAAGACATGACAGTACCACAGATCAATCTGTGCAAGTAATATTATTCATACAGATGCTTTCTCAACCTTTTGGTTTGAGACCTCCTGTAAAGCAAAACTATGTTTTATGACCCACATTGCGTAACTGAACACTGACTTTTAGCTTGTCTTGATTTGAATACATTTAAACTCGAGTGTGAAACAACTGAAATTAGCCTGTAATTTAGCAGACATTTTGGCATTTTGTTAATATTTTAATGAGACCTTCCAAGCCATTGCTCTTAAACTCCTGCTGCTTCATTTTAACGAAATCACACCCTGTTATTCATACTGCAGGTATTTTCACAGATAAACTCATATAAAATTTCTGGACGTTCAGGTAAGGATTGATACTACTGTTGTTCTTATGCACATGTAGCAGTCACACTGCTCACTTGCCCACCGCTATATCAAAGGTGCTTTAAAGTTACAGTGTGTAACTGCTGTTAGCTGTTGTTAGTTGCTCTTCGGTAGCATTAGTGACACTCTGAAGTGGATCTAACATTGTATGAGGAATAAACTCTCTGATGTAATCAAAGGGAAAATGTAATTTTTCCAAGCCTAACATAGTGTTAGCTTATCGTTATAAGCTAACACTATGTTGTTGTTTAGCTAGCTCATTATGTGCTGCCTGGACACAGGAGGATCATATATCTAACCTGCTGAAAATAATTATGACAATATCAGGAATAAATAAGTATTTTTCTGCATATTTTTATTTGTTAGAGCCCTGATCTCACTTCAGTCGGTGACGTTTGTGGTGACGCAGAAGAGAATTTTCACTTCTTTGTTGAAAGGGAACCCTCTCAGATATGAAAAGATTGGTATGAGCTTTCATATCTTATGAATTCAAATTTACTTCCATTGTATGCAAACACATATAAGTTTGCTTCTCCTCCACCTTTGGTGTACTACGTGGCCAGACTCTAGCCATGTGATTTGGTGGTGGTGGAAAACAGACCTCATGTCAATAGAGGAATGCTAAATAATATTATTGCATTGTGAGCTTGCCACAATGGACTAGATTTAACCTACTAGCAAGACAGAAAAATACTTAACAACTATGAATAGCTTTTTCTTCTTTTAGCTGCTCCCTTTAGGGGTCACCACAGTCTATCATCTGCCTCCATCTCACCCTCTAGCATCTCTAGCATCCTCCTCTGTCATGAATCCTCTGCATGTCCTCCTTTACTGCATCCATTAACCTCTTTTCTGGACTTTCTCTTGTCTTCCTGCCTGGCAGCTCCATTTTCAACATCTTTTATCCAATATATCCACGATCCCTATTCTGCACACTTCCAAATCATTTCAGTCTTGCAGCTCTAACTTTGTCTCCAAACTGCTCAACCTGAGTTGTCCCTCTAATGTAATCGTTTGTAATCCTGTCCATTCATATCACTCCCAGTAAAAATCTTCAACATCTTAAACTTTGGCACCTCCCCTTTGGCCTGTCTTTTTGTCAGTGCCACCGTCTTCGGACCATGCATCATCGCAGGTCTCACTAGCATCCTGTAAACCTTCTCTTTCACTCTTGCTGCTAGCCTTCTGTCACAAATCACCCCTGACACTTATCTCCACCCGCTCCACCCGCTCCACCCACTCCACCCTGCCTGCACTCTCTTCTTCATCTCTCTTGAGCCAATTTTGAGATTTCAGCATGCAACAACAGCTACCCAGTCTACAAAATATGGCACATGGGAAATGACTAACAGCAGAGACCAGAGAAAGTAAATGACGTCAGTCAGGCAGGTCTCAGGCAATAAGATGAAAATGGTTCTCTGCTGGCAGTGTGTAGGGAGCTACAGGCAGCTCATCTACCTGCAGAGAGCATCTGTTGCCAGGTGGAGGCAGTACTCAGAGTATGTGGCACGACCGGCCTGAACCATAATTGCCTCAGTTGTGCTGTTGTTGGTCCTTCAGCAAGCCACAGAGAACAAGAAGTTATCACAAACAAAGAGCAGAAGTGAAACCAAGTAAAAAACAATTTAAAAGTGTCCATTGCAGCAATTGTCTGTACCTCTCATGCAGTATTTTGTGATGTTTGATTTTTTTTTATCCTCTCCTGTTTCTAGTGAACTTTCTGGACTCTGTTATTGCTCTGTTCTGCCTCAGTTATATCAAGTAATTAGTATTCGACTTACGCACCTCTCCATAAAGTTTTTATTGTTAGTGGCAGGCATAGAGAGAGCTACGTGCTGTAGTATTTATGGAGAACCTGCACTGGAGCACATTTATGTAGGTTGAAACCCCTCCTAGTAAGCGCTCATTGGGCAAATATCTATGCAAAAGAATACAACCATGGTACTATAAAACAAGAATTAAAGTTTTCTCAGCTTCAAGGCAAGCAATTCCAGCAACTATAGCAATGAGTGGAGGATACTGTTGATTAACTGAAGACAGAGTAGGAAATACATTAGAGGGTTACCTAGGCAACTGGAGTTCGGAATGTTAGCTAGCAGCCAGCGACAAAACAATGCACGATGAGCTAATCACTTCCTGTGCAGACGCCCTTGAAGAGTTTTGAAGTCATTAATGCTGCAAAACTAATGCAGTAGATGATCTCTTGTTTTGATCTGTGTGTCACATGAAGAGCGTATCGCTTCCCCCTTCTCAAATGGCGCACTTTCTTTTTTCTGTTCCTGCAGCATTTTCCTTGTAAGAACACGTTTTGTCTACTTAGTTTCAGCATTTGTTGAATTTCTGGAAGCTCGACTTGTTTTCATTAATGTTTGTGCTTTCTGTCCTGCATTTCCTTTGTCCCTAGGAGCCACTGTACTTACACACAGCTTTGTAGAGTCAGGTTTTCATTACCACCACATTCGCTTTCGTAAAACAAAAACAGCAAGCAAATCATATCAATCAGGCCTTATTTTGTCTTTTGATACATCGACAGGATGAAAACTTGCATGTGTTTTTGTTGTATGAGGATCAAAAATAACCTGAGGCCGTGCCTTTTCAAAGCCAAAATACATAACCTAGGGATGAGGGATGAATTGGCTCAAAAATCTGTTGTTCTACTGTTGTTATAGACAACATTATGTGGACCATCAAAGAAATTAGTGTGGTTATGGTCAATTGTGTCTGTAATATGCCAGAAAATACAGCAGACACAATCTGCTGCTCATAATAACCAAAATTGTTGTTTCATTTGTTGGAGTCGGTGTATCTAGGTACAGTTTGTCATGTGAAATGTAGGTAGCAAACAAAGAGTTGATGTTACAGAGAAACAGGACAACAGAAAAAATTGCATTTTCATCAAACCCCAAACAAAAAGGAAATGATATGATGGTTTTTACCCAGAATTTAATTTGGAGATAGTTTGGGTCTAATTTTGTATTCATTGCCACTCTGTTTATTCTAAAACAGTGTGGCACTGATGTCTTTGTTTTTACCACTATGACTTTTATTTCTTAGTCACTGCCTCGCTAATGACGGCAGGCGACAGCATTGCAAATGATTCCAAATGGCCTTTCGCAGGTTGTGTCTAAATTTAATGGTTTGTTTGCAAAATTATGCATCTTCTGTTCACATTAAAGCCCCATCCTGTGAACAATCATGCTAAATGCTCCTGAATCTAGACAGAAGCAGAAATTATCACCAGATGATGACTGTCATCAGCTTTTTTTCTCTTGGCTACAGAATATTAAGATTTTACCACTTATCTCACTACTTAGACATTCACATTACTCACACTCTCATAACACATACATATAGGATCTTGGGGGTGGGCATGCTACACGGAATCCAAAAGACCATCAGGATCTACACCTCACCCCTGGCATCGTTGCCCACCTCTCAATTTTAAATACACGTAGACATTGAGGACCAGCAGGAGGGTCTATGCGCTTACCTGCTGCTCTCTGGCAGGTCGCTCCATGCCCTCCTGGGCTTTAAAGGCACCTTAGAACACACATGCATCAACACTACATATGAGCGGGCGGAGGGAGGATTGGAGTCTTCACACCCCCCCATTCTCTGCGGCCTTCTGGAGCGGGGGGGGGGGGGGGGGGGGGCTTGGAGGAGAAGTTGGCCGTCCGACTGGGGTCTGGAATGTGGGGCCTCCCTGTTGCTACGGAGTCGGGGCGGTCTGCCTCAGACATCGGTACACACCGGCTAGCTCCTTGGTGGCTGCTTGTCGGGGCCTGGAGCCTGGGGCTTGCTCGGGCCACTTCGGGGGTCGGGTGCCCTCGGCCTCTCGGCCTGGGGCTCGCTTACTCTGGCACAGCTGGCTGCCGGCGGAGCCCACTGGCACGTCACTGCAACCCCCCTGGCTTCTGCTCCGAGGCTGCTGAGTGACCCCTCATCTGGGACTCTCCTCAGCTCTTTCTGGAATAGTGGCGTGGCTGCCCCTCTGTTGGTCTTCCTTGGTCTCTTGTGTTCTGAGGGCCTCTGGATGTCTGGAGTTTTGATCTCCTCTATACCTGCTTGATGCCCTGGTGGATGGGGCTGTGGCTCCCCACACCCTCTAGCAGATCATTACATGAAGGAACCTTTTAAAAACAAGAGCGCTCATGCTCACAGGTGCACACATGGATGCTCACACACACAAACTACACTCTTTTTGGCTCCTACCTCAAAGCACACGCTGCCGATCTTACGTGCTGCACAATAATGTTTAATATTATTGTGCAGCAAATATGGGAATATTTACAGTTATATTCCCATATATCATCATGATGTTGTTTATTCTATTGCTCTCGTTTTCTTCTGCTTGTTTTCTTTTTTCATTCTCAACAGGTGAAATTAAAAAAGTATCTACTGTTATCTATTAAAAAAAAAAGATTTTACCACTTGGATTAGAGAGGTGCGTGTTTTGGCTTCTTTTTCATTCTAAACATTTACCCAACATATTCTCAGGATTCAAACCCTCCTGTGAGCCAAGATTTGCTACATTAATCACTATGCAGTTGCTCAGTTGATTAATGGTTCCACATACAACGTAGTAATCACTGTCATCCTGCTTTAGATAACTAATTATAAGGTGAGTGGAAGCCAGCTGCATAACCTCCAGGCTTTGTTCGAGCAGCTGGAGGTTTCAATGCACTACAATGACCATTTGGCCTGCACTGGTGACTGAGATCTAATGAGTCTCTTGAGGCAAGATTACAAATGTATTACTTAGTGCTACTTCTTGGTGATCCATGAGAAATTCATTTTTAGTGGATTTGTAATTAAGAGATTGATTTCAGGTTGTTTAGCCTCAGAGTGATTTGCCTGGCTAACATTTGCCATATTTGGAGTGTGTCTGTTTATAAATTCACTGTTAATTAACTACTAGATACCGAATAATAAAGTGAAAACACGACTCCTTTTTTTCCTGCAAATTTGCTAAAGGTAAAAAAAACTGAAATTTGTTCCCAGGTTTTGCACAGCTGGACTTTTCCTGGCAGATCCTGTCAGACTGGATGTGATGCATGTGTGAACTGCAGTCTCCAGACTTCTCCACAGATGATCTAAAGGCTTTGACTTGGCCACTCGAAGACAGTTAGAGACTTGCCCTGAAGTCACACCAGCCTTGTCTACATGATGTGATTCACTGTTGTGCTGATAGGCAAACTGCCACCTCAGTCTCAGGTTGCTGCACTGTGAAGGAGGTTTTTACCCCAAGGACCTCTCTATATTTTAGTGCATTCATTCTGGTTTAAATTATGAAAGGTGTCCCTGTCTCTGCGTCTGAGAAGCACCGCCCAAAAATGTTGCTGCTATCAACAGTAGTGTGTGATATTGAAAATTTTCGTATTGATCCAATACCAAGAAAAGACAGGGTTAGCTTTGGTGTTATTGACATATACTGAACTTAGAGGATAGAAACAAAGTATTCATCCTCTTGCACTAATATTAATCCAATACCAATACCTGAGTTGGTATCGATACTATCGATATTTATTGATACAATCCACCCACCTCGAGCTACCACAGTTCTTTAATATCTGCTTCTTAAGTGATTATCAGCCCAACTTTTGGGTCCTACTGCATTCATTGAGGCTATTGTTGTTTTATTGTGTGTAATAGTTTTTTATCCTGTTTTAATAAATATAAAGAAGGCCACAGGCTCACAGTTTTCCAGACACTAAATAACTGAAAGCTTCAGAAAAGAATCTTTCTCAGATTGAATAAGATGGTATTGACGATAAGAAGCTCAAGATCAAAAATTGTTCATAGAGAGTCATCCAAACCATGCACTAGATTATTAATGACTAAACTCAAAATTTGAATTTATTTTCAGTGTCTTCTTCCTGCCATGTGTGTGCATTTCTCTCTGTCGATTTGAAAAACTCAGTGTGACATTTACTTAGGGCAAAAACGTAAACCCTCTGTCTCCATCTCGAATGTGCTAATGTTTTTATATTATCCTAACCATAGCCACCAGGTAGCAGACTATTATATGTCAGCTAGCCTAACTTCAGAAACCAACAAAAATCACTGCTGTTTAGTTTGTTGTTCTTTATTTATGTCCAAAGTGACAGCAGAGCTGTACACTTGAGGGGTTTTTTTCCCCCAAAAATCTTTCAGTCAGAAAGTGGTCCACATCATGTCGATAGAAACTAGCAAGCTAACTTCCTGCTAGCATCTAATTCTGCTAAACCACAAAAATTGTTTTTGATGGATGCCTGAATTTTAAACTTTATTGAAACACCTGAGTGAACGGATACACTGATTATTTATTGGAGATGAAAGAATTTGGATTGCTTTTAACGCTCAGTGATGCGGCTGCTTTATATTGACAAATTCTAAGGAAACTCTCGTGTGTCTTACTCAGAGTTGCTTCCATCTAGGTAGTCTGCTATCAATGCCTCATTAATAAAGTGAGCTGGTGAGCAGGTTCTTGTATTGCTGCAGAACACATTTTTGTTAGAGTGACAGCTTAATTCCATATTTATTAGATGGAGAAATTGTTGTTGAACTTTTTAATGTGGTCTTATACTTGAATACCATCTAGATTAAGCATTTAAAAGCTGCAGTCAAAAAGCTCATTGACTGCATCCATTAAAGCAAAAACCATACCTAATCTAAAGTTGGCTGTTAGTCATTTTGCGCAGCAATACACCACTCCAGGGCTCCTGTTACGCCTGGAGCACTCACTGGAAGTCCTATTTAGAAAGCGCATTAAACACCATCTGCGTCACATGCTGAATATCCTACACTGTATCAAAAATTGGGAGAAGAGCATGAATTCACAGGGAGCCAAATCTGGTGAGCTAGGTGGGAGGGAGTAACATTTGTGTTGGTGCCAAAAATCTTGCATACTGTCGTGTCTTAGTTTAAGTTCCCTCCCTCAGGCGCCTCAGGATGTTATAGCAGTAGACTGCATTGGTCCTGGGAGAAACATTAATGGTCTACAAATTAACCTCATGAAAACCCCTCTGATCTTTCTGGCTTTGAGATAGCAGAACAATCCTCAACACAACGGTTGGTCATCTATTTACAGAGATCCTCAGAGACTTTGACGGGGTACAAATTGCACTTTCAAGAGATGAAAAACTGTGTAACACAGGTCTCGATGCAGATCAGGTGATGCCACATGCAATCTTGACTCATGAAAGTTACCAGAGGCACTAGTTGGATTCCCACGATCCTTTGTGTTCAACAGGCCTCAAAACCTTTTTCATCTTACCACTTACATACACACTTTAGTTAGCCAGACATGGACTCCATCCAAAGTTTAAACAGCACATTCCATATGATTAAAGCAAATGTTATTTATTTTATCTATTTAAATCTACAACTGGGCAGCACAGTGGTGCATAGGTTAGCCTTAGAGCAAGAAAGCCCTGGGTTTGAATCCACCAGCTGGGGCCTATCTGTGTGGAATTTAAGTGGGCTCCCTTCTGTCAAATGTGGGTTCTCTCCATGTACTCTGGCTTCATTTTACTGACAAAAGAAATACATGTTAGGTTACTCTGGATTGACCATAGCAGGGGTAGGCAACTCCAGGCCTCAAGTGCCAGTGTCCTGCAGGTTTTAGATCTCACCCTGGGTCAACACACCTGAATCAAATGATTAGTTAATTACCAGGCCTCTGGAGAACTTCAAGACATGTTGAGGAGGTAATTTAGCCATTTAAATCAGCTGTGTTGGCTCAAGGACACATCTAAAACCTGCAAGACACTGGCCCTTGAGGGCTGGAGTTGACTATCCCTGGACTATAGGTATTAATGTGGGTCTCTGTCTATGTTTTAGCCCTGACCTTTTGCCCTATCACAGCAGGTCCCAGTGGAAGTGGAAGAAAAAATGGATGTAATAAATTAGCAACTTATCAAAGTCAAGGGGATCCAAAATCATCACTTTGATTTTAGTTTTACTTCAGTTGACGAATCAGTTTCAGAAGTTCCCATTATTCTTTTAAACTAATAAGCAAATGTTATGCTAACAGGTTAAATTAATATGGCAAACAGTCTAAAACAAAACCCTTCTAAACACCGTTTTAGGATCTCCAAACTAAGCTGTGCTCAGGTGTTGAGGTGCAAGCATTTGCAGACTGTTCTCTTTTTTTTATGTTGCCAGCTCCTGCAGAGTTAATCTTCTTGACCCATGTGGATTTTTTACATTTTCAGCTTTCCTGAGCTTTTTAGAAAAAGTTCATTATTAATTACTGTCTTTTAAATCTTTGCATAATGTATCACTTTTTTCCTGTCAGATATTAACACCTATTCATTTTAATGATTTATCTACACACATCCTCATATGTATCCTAGGTAGTTAAGTACTGGATGTCTATTGATTTTATTATCCCCTTACATGTAAATTTAGACTTAATGGAATCTTCCACATTAAACCCAATAAAAGGGTTCTTACATTAGACTAAAAGCTTCTTTCTGCTTTTGACACAGAGGCTATTGGCCCCCTTGATGCATTTCTTTTTGACCATGAGTCTGTTGTTTGAAGACCTTTCACTTGCGAATCCTAAGACTTGATACTTTCTCATCACGCAGCTGAACTTTGATTCTGCAGTTTAATTACAAGAGACATTCTCCACCACAAAGGTTATTTCAGTCAGGATGGCATTCTTTCAGCAGTCTTTGTGTATAAATCCTGGACTGTATTCAAAGTCAGCAGGCAAAAACCAAATGACCTACCTCCTGACAAATTATCAAACTGAAAGAGAAGCTGAATGCCAGGGAAAAGCAAATGAGTCCAGTTCCTCAGAATAGCTTTGAACTTGTTGCCAGAAAGCAGTTAATTATGCAAAATTACCTCATTAGCTTATCTCCAATCAGCAAAAAAAGAAATACATTTCCCAGTACTTTTGCTAAGTCGTGAAATTTAACAGTATAATTTGGGGTATTGTTTGGCATTTCTAATGTATTTAGTTTGTAGCATTAACTATATTGGTGAAAGAAGGCAGGATTATTGAAAGATTCAATCATGCTATTAATAGTTTTAAAATGATGGTCATATATTTTTTAAAAACAGAGATCCATTAGATCTTAGAAACAGAGATCAATTTCAACCTTATACAGATTTCAGCTTAATTCAGAAAGCTATCATCCAACAAAATTCAGCAACAACTGAAAACAACAAATTTTATGTTTTTCAACTTGGAAAACAGTGAAACTGTTTGTTTTAGCGCCAGGCAGTATCATTTATTACTTCTTTAATTATACAATGCAGTATTCTGCTAATTACCACATTAATATGCATTCAACTGGTTATCTATACCAGATACAATCCAAGTATGATTACGAAGAATACCGAAACCAAGCAGTTTTAAACAGGAGCAGATTTTGGCAGCAACACACTGTTCTGTATGGATGTGGCTCCCACAGCTTCAGAAAAATCAAGGCACAAAATTCCCAGTTGTCATGGAGACAAAAGAATCTGAGGTGCTTTGTATATAAACTACTTGTTGGTAATGTGCATAACTGAGATGTCAGTCTCTTCCGTTAGATCTCTCAAAAGATAATAAAACAAGCAAACACGATTTAGAAAGTAATGTAAGAGTCAAAAACCCTGGTTCTTTGCGTCTAAGTGCATGTTAATACAACACATAAACACAGACTCTAATCAAGAATCTGCAATCAAGAATCGGATCCCTTTCTCAAAGCTTGAGTCACACTGCAACTCACAGTTCTGTCAGTTAAATAGACCAGATTAAAATGAACCCCTTTACATGTACAAATGTACAAGCAGGAGGCAGAAATGAATGGCTGAACAGGACGCTAACATGAAAAGTTGTTTTTGTGCATTAAACTGCAAGAACTGCAAAAGTATGAAAAAAATAAAAATGGAAAAAGTTCATCACATCAATCAGAATATCTGCTTGTTTACAGACTCTGAACTCCAGCAACCTGATTAGCAACAAATTGCTGAAGATAGAAGGAGGGTTATAACGTAAAGGTATGAAATGCAAAGGTCATTTTGAAATCTTGATTTTCTAAACCTTTCAAAGATCTGATGGCCCCCTGCACAATTGTAATAAAATAAAATAATTAAATGGCCTTGCTAGGATCTAAGAGGGGATCAGGCCAATGTCAGTCACTTATTTAGCCACTGGAAAGTAGTTCATAGCTAATCTAATATTATTCTCAGCTGTTCATTCAGCAAGCCAAGTCAACCCTGTAGCTATAATTGGCTCGGCTCATAAAAGCCATTACTTTTGGATAATGGGTGTGTAGGCTTAACTCAGACCAGCCACTGGATATGTAGCTGCTAGTTAGCTAATACCAGGCAAACTCTAAAAAAAAGAGCTAATGAACTGCTGTTTCATTTCATTAGAGAACTTTTTTTAATATTTTATTTTGAGTCATCGAGATGCTTTTGTTTTCTGACATGCATCGAGTTTGACTTTGACATCATGAAATAAACTTGGCGTGGAGAAATAAAGTTGGACAGTGAACCATGTTAAAAAGCCCAAATCAAATTACCTACCTGTTAAATTCACAATGACTGGGCCGTTTCTTACAAAATCCTATAATTTTGTGTAATTGGACTGATGAGAAGCATGAAAAATTGGAAGCACGAGACAAACTGTACTTGTTTGGCCACCTAAAAGAAAGAAAAGAAAGAAAATAGTACTCCAGATGGCAGAAAAAACACATTAATATGGCTGTGACTAATCTTAAACAACATTAACTGAATAAAAAAGTCACTAAAGCTCTTAGATAAACATTAGAAATGAAAAGTGTTATAATAAAAAGCAAAGCTGTCAGTTTACCTGTTGATCTATATTTCTACGCTTGCTTATGGTCACGAGCAGTCTGGGTAGTGTAGTAATGAGATCATCAATACAAGAGTCGGAAATTAGTTTGCTCTAAAGGGTGGCTGGCCTCTTCCTCAATGATAAGATGAGGAATGCAATCATTTCAGGGGGATTCAGGGCAGAGATGCGACTGTTCCACATCAAAAGGAGCCAGCTGAGGTGTCTGAGTATGATACCTTTTGGCTGCTTCCTGAGTGAGATGTTATGAGCAGGGAGGAGGTTCCGGGGAGGAGGTCCCAGGAAAGCCCCATAACATGCCGGAGAGACTACCTCTTGGCTGGCCTGGGAACATCTTGGTATACTCCAGGATAAGCTGGTGGAGGTGGCTGGGGAGATGGAGGTCTGAGCCTCTCTGCTTAGGCTGTGGCCCCCAATATTTTTTAAATAGGGTGTGTCATTTTGAACATTTTAAATTCAGACTACATGGACAGAGACATAGATAACAAATGTGTGTGTCTCATTTAAGCACACTGAAACTAAATGGCAGTAGTGTAATCAAGCTCAAATGTTGCAAACAAGAATGAGTTAAACATTTTATAATACAAATATAGTATCATTTTCTCTTAAGGTTCTCCTGAAAAACAGTTTGCCATGGTACTTAACAAAAGTTTAAGCCAGTCTACAATTTCTCAGAGTCATACAACATGTGAACGCTTATATGTGATACAGGTTTGGTTCTAGCCTGCATGCAAAGACATTATTAGGCATAACATATTTTTTAAATGACAAAATGTACCACAAAAGGCACCAGCCCACAAGCATGTAATAAGTTCCGTCCTATGGACATGCACACACAGATGTTTGGCTTGGATAGCTGAAGAAAAGACATGCCGTGCAATTCTGAAGCTTAGCGATGCGAGCAAGCATGAAATGTTTGGCAGCCTGCGATGAGCACAGACTCTGGTGAGACACGGCAGAGGACAAGTAAATCAAAAAGGGCTTTAAAAGCACAAAGTAGTATGCATGAAGAAGTTCAACAAAGAAAGTAGTGCTGGCTGTGCGCAGAATGCGTAATTATGAATGGTTAAATACATTTTTAAAGGACTACATGATAAGTGTGCTTTGAAGTAATGCATACATCACGAGAGCTGAGCGCCATACAGTGTACACTGTTCAGACAGTTTACAGTTTAAAGGTCAGCAGAGCTGAGACTGTCTGTCCTGACCTCATCTGCTGTGGCTGAGTCATGTTACAGCAACTCCAAGCAGTTATATAGAGGTAGGAAGTCAAAAATACTCACAAAGTACAGCACGAATTAAACATGCTCATTAAAAAAAGAATTGATTTCAGACCCCCTTTTTGTCACACAGAAACATAAACTATTCCAGGCCATTCATCCATCCATCCATCCCACACCCTGGATGGGTCACTGATGTATCATAGGGCTAACACAGAAAGACAAATAATCTAAAAAAGGTTCAGTTAAATAAACATCTACTTAGGCTGAAGAAGGGTGGAGCTGTGCTGGGAATTACTTTACATCACCAAACTCAAATTATTAACAACCATCATGTTTGACCATTTTGGAGGTGGTGTGAGCTTTTATAATGTTGACATATCTTCCAGATTTTTTTCTCTTTGTCCCTTCTTTTAGTTCCTATCAGTTAGGATGCATAAGAGATGTTGCTTGGTATTATCTCAAAGGTGTTTATTTACCTTCCTCCTCAACTTAATAACTTCATTAATCTACACACACACACATATATATATATATATATATATATATATGTATATAATATACATACGGGGAGACCGAGGGGAAACAACACAGACGAACCAGCAACGACTAAGACAGAAGACACGACTTAAAAACACTCAGGCTGTGTCCCATTTCAGGGTCTGCACGCTTGAAGTACGCGCACTACGCGTACTACGTACGTGCGTACTATAAGTACGAGAAGTGCGGAAGTGAGAGGCTTGTGAAATGGGACGGTATATGCTTCGTCGCGCTGTTCAGGTTGCCTAGCAACCATGATACTAACCGCGAGACACGTTACATACAGCTTTGTTTGACAGAAATAAAGGAGAAAATTGTTTTTTGGTCAATCATTTTTGTCATGACATCACTTTGATCAGTTGAGTATTTGAGGCTGAGACCACAGGACTGTAAAACATGATTCAAGGGCTTAATTTCTGTACTGAACAGTCATTTAAGATTAGCTAGTAAATAATAATTAGTTAATGTTGTTCATGAGACTAAAGTCATCTCACTATGGTAATGTAAATATAATATGGCCAATATTATAGTATTGTCAGATTATTATGATATATATATATAACAGTATATATATATATATATATATATATATATATATATATATATATATATATATATATATATATATATATATATATATATATATATATATATATATATATGCCCCTGGTGGGCGGAGCTGGTCTTTGCTCCTTTTATAAGCTCAGGTGTGGGCAATTAGGCATACCTCAGCAAACCTGAAGCTGCCAGTGCTTGGTCCCAGTTGGACAAGTTTGTGTTTTTAACTTCTTTTCATGAAAGTTTGATGCGGGTCCCTCTAAACTCTGTCAGAACGGTAGGTTACACAACAATGTACCATTTGAGCTTTGGTTGTTGTGGCCGAGGTTTACAGCTATTTGCACCCTTGTAGGTGGGAAACATTGCGTTCCAGTCAGAACAGTGTAGTGGACTTCACTGCCACTGACCCACATTTATTAGGGTGTGACGTGGACAGGTAACGAAAACAATACAGTTGAGGAAGATTCCTGTGTTTTACTGTCCAGTGTAAGCCATCTCCTGCCTTTTATTTACAGAGTACCGAGCTGCTGCTTTGCCCAGTGGATTTCTGGTGGCGGGCACAGGACCCGACACATCAGTGTGTTTTAATTTGTTTTATACTGATGTAATTTTGACTGCTGCGGCTGTCGATTTTATTTGTTTCTTGTTTTATTTTTCTGTATCAGTAGGCACCATAGAGATTGATTCTTTTAGTATTTTAACCCTTTTTTTAATACATGTATATTGTCGCAGACGGTGAAGGCGCTGCAGGGAAAACAAATCCCTTTTTTTTTGTCTCACCGCTGTTGCATGCCAAGCGGTGGGCCTGAGTGAAGACGGCACTGAAGATTTGTCTTTTTTTATAGAGTTTTGCCCATTTGGGGTGATGTGAGTTGCCGTCCTTTATTAACCAGTGTATTATGTCGATTTGTTCTTAAACTGTTCCCCGCAGCGCTTGTCCCGTCTCACGGGCAATCATACAGTTTTATTGGTTTTAATAAGGTAAAGTTTTTAATTGTTTTTAGGTGCCGCTGTTACCCTGTTACTTTTATTTTGTATTAAAAATTAAATTATTTTTTTTAACTGACTGTGCGCCTACGGCTCTGTCCTATTTTAAATAGGGACCTACCACGGGTCATATATATATATATATCTATATCTATCTATATCTATAGATAGATAGATAGATAGATATCACATCACTGACTTTCAGCTTGTTGTGTTTGTGGATATATGACTGACTTTAATTATCCATAAAATCATCAGATTCTCTGTAAGATTAAGGTCGACTATATATATATTTAGAAGTAGAGGCTTTAAAACCAAGTTAATGCTGAAAGTACAAACATCACTAGTGTCACATAACTTTGCCAACATGTGGCCAACAGCAATGTTTTAATGTTCTTCATTATTAAACATTCGCACATGAATAAGTGACGTCATATTCAGTACTTACTTTTGACAGTTCACTTTTCGGCCGCTCCCTTCTGCCGTATTTTGCGGCAAAATTATCCACACCCACCGCCGCGCTATGAATTGTGGGATATATGGGACCACAAAGCGTGCACCGGACCACGCTTGATATTTGGGGAAATCGACGGCGCATTTGGAGTATGCATTTGAAGTACACTTCGAATTGGGACAGCCGTCGTCGCGTGGCGGTGACGTAACCGCACTTAAAATGCGTACTTCAAGCGTGCAGACCCTGAAATGGGACACAGCATCAGAGAACACAGGGAGATTACACACAGGTGGGGGACACAGCTGGGAGTGATTAACGTCACGAGACAAGGGAGGCAAACTGAAAACACTCACATAAGACGCAGACCTTCACAATAAAACAGGAAACACATACACGCAAAGACACAGACTAGGAAACGCGGACTTAACACAGGAATAGATGGGCAGAACAGAATAACACTAAACAGGAGGAACAACAGAACCAAAATCACACTAATAGAAAACACAAAACGCTGGGTCAAAAGGACCCAGGATCATGACACAAATACAGAAACAGTTGACACAAAGTTGGCCTATTCTTCCTTGTGTTGATATTTTATTGTTTAGTCATTTAGACAAGCACACTAGAAATCACATGAAACTAAATTCTCCACACTTTGTTTCACACAAAAATAAACGTCGGAAAGGTTTTTCCCCTGACTTTACAATGTGTTAATCCCAAATATTTAACATGGCGGCCTGATCTTTGGTAAATGTGCCAATATTTAGGAGTAAACACTGACTGTGGGCTTACAGTGCAGCTTTTCCATGTGGCTATGAGGACATAGGGCATAATAAACAATGCAGCAGTGCAATTACTGGCTTATAGCTTAAATTGAAATGACACAGATAGAGACAGCTGGTAAAATATTTAGAGTGACTGTACAAAGTAAAAACAATTATGAAGCTTTATATGTTTAAGTGTATCATAATACGCTTTTCTGATTCTTGAGCAGCTGTGGATCTAAAATGCATGTCCACAGTAGCAAACTACTGTGGTGAGGGGGGGGACTTCGTCCAGAAACACAAGGGGCTATAACAACACAGGGCTGCAGACTGGGAACATTTACAAGAACAAAGAAGGTACATTTGGACAAGACTATTTATATGCTATATATAAACTGAGGGCTGAATGGGTGCAAGAAACAGGAGGCAAACAACACACAGGTGAAAGTAATCAAGACAAATAGACAGAAAGTAAAGCAAAAAACAAGGTGCTACAGAAAACCATCTATCAAAGTAAATCCTGAAACACACTATAAAAGACACATGGGACAGAAGACCCACATTAAACATGAAGGCAGAAAGAAGGGAAATACAATACAATACAAATATAATAATACAGTGCAACACATAATTACTAGTTGTTACTAAGGCATACAAACAGTAGTAGGGCATGTTGTGAATTGTGGATGGACACCAAAGCATCATCTGTCACAGAAGTCACATTGTTTTATATAAGTCATGACAGTTATCATAAATAGACCTTTTTCACTGCACAAACATTTGTTGTGTGTTGATGACTTACGAGTGTATGTACTATCTATTAATTGTTGTGTCATTGTTGTCATGGACCTGAGTCTTTGACCCAGCATTTTGAGTTTATTTTGCATTTGTGATTCTTTCCTTCAAGTTTTGTATGGTTTAGTTTTGAGTTTAGTTCTGTTAGTGTCTCTGAGTTTATTTGTACTTCTGGTTCATGGTTTCTTGTTTGTTAGGTTTTGTGTCTTTGTCTCGTCCCCGTGTCTTCTGTGAGAGTCAGTTGCGCCCTGTGTGTTTATTTATCTTTTTTTTTTTCTTCTGTTCGTGACTGCCTCTGTTGCTCTCTCTGTGTCCCTCTCTCTCGTCTCTAGCTCCCTGGCTCGCTCTGTCTTTCAGCTTTGTCATGTCTGTCTGCTATGGGTGCTATTGTATTCCCACGTCAAGTTGTGTGTCTTAGTCTGTGTCTCAGTGTGTTTCCTGTTTTATTTTGATAGTCCTTGCCTCATATGCTTGTGTTTAGTTTTGCTTCCTGTGTCTCTGTGTCTAATTTGTTCCAGCTGTGTTTCCCTGCTGACTCCTATGCTGTGTCCCATTTCAGGGTCTGCACGCTTGAAGTACGCATTTTAAGTGCGGTTATGTCACCGCCACGCGACGACGGCTGTCCCAATTCGAAGTGTACTTCAAATGCATACTCCAAATGCGCCGTCGATTTCCCCAAATATCAAGCGTGGTCCGGTGCACGCTTCGTGGTCCCATATATCCCACAATTCATAGCGCTGCGGTGGGTGTGGATAATTTTGCCGCAAAATACGGCAGAAGGGAGTGGCCGAAAAGTGAACTGTCAAAAGTAAGTACTGAATATGACGTCACTTATTCATGTGCGAATGTTTAATAATGAAGAACATTAAAACATTGCTGTTGGCCACATGTCGGCAAAGTTATGTGACACTAGTGATGTTTGTACTTTCAGCATTAACTTGGTTTTAAAGCCTCTACTTCTAAATATACTTATAGTCGACCTTAATCTTACAGAGAATCTGATGATTTTATGGATAATTAAAGTCCGTCATATATCCACAAACACAACAAGCTGAAAGTCAGTGATATAGATTATATATATATATATACATATATATCATAATAATCTGACAATACTATAATATTGGCCATATTATATTTACATTACCATAGTGAGATGACTTTAGTCTCATGAACAACATTAACTAATTATTATTTACTAGCTAAT
The DNA here is from genome assembly GCF_056152115.1 of Neolamprologus brichardi. Lineage (NCBI taxonomy): Eukaryota > Metazoa > Chordata > Actinopteri > Cichliformes > Cichlidae > Neolamprologus > Neolamprologus brichardi. The sequence continues at coordinate 17,337,676 of NC_142121.1, read as the reverse complement.
CTTAAATGACTGTTCAGTACAGAAATTAAGCCCTTGAATCATGTTTTACAGTCCTGTGGTCTCAGCCTCAGATACTCAACTAATCAAAGTGATGTCATGACAAAAATGATTGACCAACAAAACAATTTTCTCCTTCATTTCTGTCAAACAAAGCTGTATGTAACGTGTCTCGCGGTTAGTATCATGGTTGCTAGGCAACCTGAACAGTGCGACGAAGCATATACCGTCCCATTTCACAAGCCTCTCACTTCCGCACTTCTCGTACTTATAGCACGCACCGTACGTAGTACGCGTAGTGCGCGTACTTCAAGCGTGCAGACCCTGAAATGGGACACAGCCCTAATCACCTGCCTGTGTATTTATTGTGTCACTTCCCCTTTGTCTCTTGCTGGACCGTCAGTTTGTCTCCCTCCATGTGTCTCACCTATGTTCCATGTTTCCATGCCACTAGTACTTCCCAGTTTAGGTTATTGTTAGTTTTTGTCTCCTTTTGCCTTTTGTTTTGTATTCGTGCGTGGTTTTTATCCAACTTACATAAAGAGCTCGCTTTTTGTTAAGTCCAGTCCTGTCTCAAGTGTCTGCATTTGGGTCCTCTCTTCAAACCCAAATATCATATAGAAAAATCAAATATCATATAAGCAAACTCTAAAACAAGCAAAAAAAAATTTAGAGAAAACATTTTTTCCCTTTCTATTCAAATATTAATATGTAGTCAGCACTGTGTCCCTGACCTTATAGCTTTCTCTGTGGTTATCAGTTTTCTTTAAAACTGTTGTCACCATCTAATGGATATAGTGAACCCCTGCCCCCCCCCCCCCCCCCCCCCACCCCCCCGATACTTGGTATCAGACTTCTTACATTTCTGGTTTATGTTACAGTTTTCAGATGATGCATTTCACATATAATATGTGTCCCACACAGACTTATATTCACAATGTCTCACTTTACTTTTAAATATTAACAAATAATCATATGTTTATTCCCAAAACCACCCTCAGAAACAGAGAAAACACACTTATGGCGCTACAATTTACAGCAAATTTAAACTGGTTCGGTACTCATCAGAATTAATGATCGCTGTCTGTTATGTGAAAGCTGAAATAATGGCAATCTGTTGCAATCAAATCAAAGCACATGTACATTTTTCACCGGAGCCATTCAATCATGAGTCCTTTTCATCAGATTGTCATGGCAACTTGGGGCTCGGCGACTTGTGTGTGAGTCAGGATTTAATCACGTTGTGGGGACCTACATCTGCTTCTCACAGACACATTACTGGGGCATCTCTGCCTTATAACAGGAGAAAAGCAAGACCCCAAAATGTAAGCCAAATTAAGACCTGTTTTAAGATTGTGGTAAGATTCAGACAAGTAGCAGTTTTAGTAAGATACAATAATACGATAATACGAAGTTATGGATACAAGAAGTGTGTTTTACAGGCACCAGGAAATGCTGGAAATTTCCAATGTCATTTCACTGATGTGAATGTTCGACAAAACATAGAAGCCGTGATGAAATAAGCAGAGCTCTCATCTGTCCGACCTGTGAAGGTTTAATTTGGAATTGGGTGCTGAGATGATTTGAATGAAAAAATGAAAAAGGGCAGATAAAGTCAGAAAATAGAAAACAGACAAATAGGATGAGTGGATAAAATAATTTAATAAATTAGATGCAGCAGATAGGTGGTTCCTTGTGAAGTTGAGCTTTATTATGTTCTCAGCCCACAGAAGATTTCTTTTGCTTTTTTTCTAAGCCAAAGTATGGGTCAATCGGATGGTGGTCTTTGGTAATAATAATTTTAAGTTCATGAAGGAAAAAATAGGCTTATGTTTCCATCACCTGAGGGATTGAGGCCAATGCCTCTGGTGAGAGCGTTGAGATGGAAACGGTAAAACTGTGGGTGGTAAAACCAAAACAATGAATTGAAGAACAAGTTAAAATGTTTGAGGCAGTCCAAGAGTTTCAATGGAAAAATGTTAATAAAAGAACCACAAACCATATACAGCCATGGCAAAAAGGTTTTATACAGGATATAACAAAAAAATGATCTAGTGTTTGCCAGGTTTTAAAATTAGATGAATTATAACTCATGACATCTTACACTGTTTTATATTTTTTATTTAACAAAAGCTAAGACAAAATATAGTAGCACTGTGTGAAAAATTAAGTACACCCCATAGTTGAGTAGTTTGTAGAGCCACATCTAGCAACAATCTGCCTCTTATGTCTGATGCCACTAGACGCTTCCAGGTCCAATATTCTTCTTCAGTTCCCAAACTCAAACAAACTTCTAAATTCTTTCATCCTTAATAAAATAATCAGTGTGGCTGCCCTACCAGGTGTAACAATAAAGTTTAACATCCAGGCATTCATTAAAAACAGGTTTCATGACGTTTAACAGCATTAGATGTTAGCAGGGAGTTAGCTAGCTTTGATCTAACAATGATATAGCACGTTCTGACTGATGGATTTCTGAAAAACTAAGACATACAGTTCTGCTATCACTTTGGACATAAATAAGGACAGAAAACTAAACAGCAGCAATATTTGTAATGTTACTGAAATTGGGCTAACTGGCATATAATGTTATGCTGTGTGGTGGCTAGCTACAGAGCTACAGTTAAGATAGTATAAATGCATTAGCACAGTGAAGCTGGTGGATCAATGCTAGCTTTTTTTCCCCTTAATAGTTAATTTGAGGGTCGCCACTGGGCAGAGACACATTCAGGAAAAAGATGCTGAAAACTGATTAGTAGAGAGAACCTCTGAAATGATCCATATGCAATATGAGGTTAGGTTAGGTTAGGTCATTACTGCTGTATAGTTTGGATTAGTTTGTGTGAAAAAATGTATACTCCTCAGCTTTATGTACCCATTCAAATCTTTGTTAGCCTCAAAGTGAATCTTTTCTGACATGTTCAGGTATTTGGTTTCTGGCAAACTGTGAGCTAATGGGCTGAAGTTACATCATAAGGTTTTTAAAACTTGAGCTTTAAAACACGCTGCAGATGAATAGAGAAATAAAAACCCAGAGAGGCAGACAGTGATCACAGACTATTTTAAGGGCTTGTTCAGACTAAATAGAACAAGATACAAAAAAGGTTAAAAAGACAACAGCCTTAATAAACACAGTGTGGTTTGGACCCAGAAGCAGGTTTCATATGTCATCACTTAACAACTGGATAACGAAAGTAATCATTTCAGGTTGAGGAGTGAGAAGTTTGACAAATGCAACGCCTTCTTTTCTTTCATCAACATTTCCCAGTTTGGGCAAAGTTTTAGCTGTCAGACATCTAGTGTCTTACATTTGACACTAGAATACTTTGGTATTGAGAAGTTTATGGTCGACCCAATGACTGCAAGGTGCCTAGGTCCTGTGGCTGCAAAATAAACCCAAATCACCACACTTCCATCACTGTGCTTGAAGTATTTTTGCCAACATGCTGTGTGGTTTCCTCATGATGTGGTGTTATGCACTATGGCCAAACATCTCCACTTTGGTCTCATCTTTCCAAACAACACTGATTAAGTCAGTATCTTAAGTCTTGTGCTTTGTTCAAATGCAGCTTTACAACCTAAGCTGCTATGTTCTTTTCAGAGAGTTGCCTAGCAATGCTTCCAAACAAGACAGTGTTTCTCTAATTGTATTGTCATGAATGTTAACACATAACATGCTAACTGAGGCCCGCACTGTTACTGCAGTTTCTCTGAGCACTGCATGATCGAAACTTCGCAGAGAATTTACTTGGAATTCCACTCCTGGAAAGATTGACAGCTGTCTTTAATGTTTTCCATTTGCGAATAATCTTCCTCTTTGTAGAAAGGCTGATTCAGATTTTTTTTTTAAATGACCTTCTAATACTTCCTAGAATGAGTAGCAATAATTGCTTCTCTAAGATCACTGCTAACCTTGACAGTATGTCACTACATCTGAATGCTCCAGACCTGCAAACTGCTAAAGATGTCTGCTATTATAGAAGTAATCACACTTACTGATGATCAGTTAATCATAAATAAATTTGATTAAGGGCACTGAGTTACTACACAAGTCGAAGGTTGTATTTAACTTGACCCGCAAAGGACCAGATTACTTTTTTTATGCATTTATATGTAAAACCTTTAACTATGAAGAGAGAAAGTCATGTACTTTCTTAGCATCACATAACATCACTACATGCTTTGATTAACTAGCATGTCTAATAATGGCCTCTGCTTTTATTTTTAATAATAACATAAAAAATGAAGTAAATATAGCGACAGTCATTCTTGATGTTCAAATCTAATCCGCAAATGTCTAAAAATGTATTCCAGGAGCTTCACATTTTCAAAAAGAGGATAAATATAAAACAGGACAAAGTGAGCTGAAACCCAAAAGTTCATTTTCTTCAAAGCTTGTGACTTTTGAGAGGTGAGGTTTTGATCTGGAACCATAGCCAGTCCTGTCCTAACCATCTGCTCTGCTCCGAGGGCCGGGCTGCTGTCATCACATTCTGCCCCCAACTGCCCTCTTTTCCATGTTTCGCACACACACACACACACTTTCTCTGCTCTCATTTTTTTTATACCTCCTTCTCTCCTCTTGTTGTCACTCCAGCTGGTGGTTTTCAGTGAGGGCTGTCAGATGCTGAGCTCCCTGATGCGGAGGCGAGGAGTGAGGAGAAGAGGACGAATGGATGAATAAAAGATCACAGGGCAGCTATCACCCTATTCTGTTTTCCAATGAAAGGAAAAATTCTGACGCAGATGCACATGAAATGAAAAATGCCACAGTGTTTTGAGACTGTGTGAGAGAAGAAAAGGTTGAGCAAGAACAAGTAATCAAATATGTGCAGTTTTAAAGTTCGTTGTTGGGGTTTGGTTTTTTTTGTTGTTTTTTACACATGTTGCCTGTTTTTTTTGTTGGTTTTTTTTTTTACATTTTGACACATTAGTGAGAAGGAGTCATTGTGGACGGAGCAGTGCCCTTTTTGATAGGTTGTTCTTGGACTTTTTGTGGATTATATTTTACTTTCAAGATGAATAAATTGAGTTTTTTGTTGTTAAATTCTGCTCAGTGACTGAATGTGTCATCAAGCTCTACATCCTCTTACATTAAGAGGGACCTAAAATTGTGAGATCTGAGGGAATTACAGCTTTTTTTAAAAGGGATCAGTGTGATCGTTCCCCGTTAAATTTGCACTGACGAGCGTTTGGAATTGTACCTGTTCTGCCCTTGATCCTTGATTCCACACAAACTGGATACTTCACTCGTTTGTAGTTTTTGGCAGAATCATTTGTCTGTTTAATTCCTTGTTGTTCTCTTGGCAAACCCAGTCTTTAGAAAGAATTTCTAAAATAATCTATTTCAAATGATTAAATAAGCTACTTTATTTGATTTAAATTCTTATTTTAATTTATTTGGTATGTGCAGAGTGTCACAAATAAATGTGGAAATCTATATGTAGATTTGTTCCTTGCATGCACTGTATATAAAAGATGGCAAGACACTGAGTTCTGGACTCAATTTTGAAATTTTAAGTGGAGCGTTTTGGTGCTGTCATGATTATTTTCAAACCAGGTGAAACAGGATAAGATGCTGCTAAACCGAGAACACTGTACACTCGTATGGTTTCATTCATTTAACTCTAAATATCTAAAATATGCAAAGTAAGTGTCACACCTTTTTAAGTATGACTTGAAATTAATTAAACCACAAACGTATTAAGAAAATATTTACTGAGGTAACAAGTCAATTGAAATCAATAAGCCTGTAGAGTTGCCCCCTGCTGTACATTAGAAATAATGCAGGTCTCTTGTTACACTAGGAGACAGCTCCAAAGGGCTTTATAGGAGTCCCATGTCAGACAGGTGATTATGGAAGATGATTTGTGAGAAATATAGTTTATAATGCCCATTTATTGTCACATCTACCTTTGTGGATAGCATATCTGTGATGGTGGGCACTGAATTAGTTTCAAACAACTTGCAAATGGGATTACATAAATAACCACTCACATATCCAAATGACATCTATTGTGTAGAAAGAATGTTATTTGTACAACACGTTCACAATATTAGATCCAGAGTGGTAGTAACAGGTAAAGAAAAAATAACATTTTAGGCTTTAGGCTTTGTTTTAGTTTAGTGATCAGGTGGTTGACAAATCAAAATAGCATTTCTTGACCAATTCTTAGCCAAAGACATTTGTAGGTGCCAGGGTAGCCACAATGCTACTCTACACAGGCTATTTGTAATTATCAGCTACTTCAGCCACATCCAGGGGGACACAGGAATAGTTATAATATATAGATAAAAGTACTGGCTCATAATCATCCATCCATCCATTCATTTTCTTATCTGGGTCTGGGTCAGGGTCACATAGGCAGCAGTATAAGCAAAGAAACTCGGAGCTCCCTCTCTTCAGCTCCCTCCTCCAGTTATCCTGGTCTACCGCATAGTCTCCTCTTGGTAGGACATGCCTGAAACACCTCACTTATCTCTTCACCATGACTGATACAGTGTCCATGTCACTGAAGCCATGGTCCCAATCTGTCTGTCAGTCTCCTGCTCCCCTTTTTTCTCACAGAAAAGTGAGGAAAAGTCTCACTCCAAGGTATTTAAACTCCTCCACAGGGTCCTGGAGTGAGCACCACCTTTTTCTGACTGGGGACCATGGCCTCAGATTTGAAAGTTCTTATAGCCACTACCTCACACTCCACAGTGAACCACTCGAGTGCGAGCTGAAGACCACCACTTGATGATGCCAACAGAAACACATCCTCCACAAAAAGCAGACATAAGATTCTGAGGCTGCTAAGATGGAAGCCTTCTGCCATCTGGGTACGCCTAGAAATTCTGTCCATAATCTTGGAGTAAAGCCTCAAGAGCGAGGGAGAGCACCTGGTGGCCAGGGCCTAGCCAATGGGGCCCAGCTAAAGAAGAGATGGGCCTTCCCTTCTGTTGGACCACCATCCACAGGAGGTGCTGTAGGGGTTAGGTGTAGTGTGTGAGTGCTGAGGCCCTCACAGACTGATCTTCTGCTATCAAGGCTATAAAATCATGTTTCTTATTACAACAATAGTGGACATGCTTGAGCTCATCACCAGAGAAAAAATCAGCATCATATTTTCTTGCTGTGTCAGTCCATTTAATTCAATGCCAGCATTTTGGGGGGATGTAATGAAGACCTTACAAATCTGGGACTGACTAACTTTAATTTTCCGCTTTAACTTCAAAAACAACAAGCCTGTTCCTGTGAATCCATCCGTACAAAAAAGAAGCGTTTTTCCACGGTGTTCGCACAATTTGCCCACAAGAGCTCAATTCCTCTGTGCAAACACCACGTCCTCCCCACCTGTGCTCCCCTCTGAATAAAAGAGAAAGTAATTGTGTGCTTTTCCGCGCCCTGAGGTCCACAACGTTTCATCCCTGTGGCTGAACGTGGAGCTCGCTGTGGTAATTAGCGGGGTTAATATCCCGGGCAGCATCTCTAAATTAAATCTCCAACTCTGTGGCGATGAGGCTGAGTAATGCACCTGCTCACAGTAATTACAGATACAGCCTGGGAGTGTGCTTGTAATGAGTTGGGATAGTCAAGGTTGAATCACTTTAAAGACACATCCTGCCAATTTGCCAATAATGTTTTTGTCTGTCTACATGGAAATAGAAATTATCTTCTGGCAAATGAAACCTGGGACAGGCTTCACCTTTCTTTAAGTTGGACTAATTCATTTTAAAGTTGGAGCGTGGGCATTTTTGGATAGAGGGATAGGATAGATTACCATGGCCTCCAGAGGGAAAACAACAACAGTTGAGCTTTGATATTTCACCATTTCCTCTAAAAGCAGGTCAGACTTTGTATACATGCAGTGATCTGCTTTATCTACCAGATGGCACATGTTTCTGACCACTTTTGTTTCAGTACTGCTGAAGGTTAACATTTTTAATTTTGAGCAGAATATCCTGACATTGTGTTGACTAAAACAGATGTCACATGTGTTTAGAGGATATTCACTTCGATAAAACGCCAAATACATACAAAAATAATGGCAACAGTATCCTTGGCTAAGACATTGGACTTATTTATACCTGACACTTGATTAGGCTGTGACAGTTAAAGCACTGAATATATACAAGAAAGCACTTAAACTTGGCTTAAATTTAGCTTGTAGCATAAACCTCCTTATTGACTATAGCAATGAGCTATTTAGATGCCTTCACCTTACAAGTCTCAATTCAGATTACACTCTCATATAGTACTCTGTGCACATAGTGTAATAAGTTGTATAGCAGTTCAGTTTAATCTCCATAATGTTGCCTCAAATCAAACACAAAGTGCAAGCTGTGCTCTCACTGTAGTCAGTGTTGCCAACCATGCCTGTTTTATGCATTTTGTTGTGTTGACACTGTTCCCTAACATGAGCACTGGTGGTTTGATGGGCACCAGTAGTACCACTGTTATTTAATTTAGCCTTACGTTTATATGTACTCAGCTTGCCATTTGTCGTTTTGCCTCCTTAGTCTTGCATATGTTCTTCTGTATGCTCCATTTTTGTAAAGTCCTGTTTGTCCCTGCATTTTTGATTACTTCTGCTCTAGAAATTGAATTACTTTTGAACTCATGTTTAATTTTTGGATTTGATAGCCAGCTATTACGACATCGCTTGTTGTTGGTGAACTCTGCCTCCTTTATCCAGCACCAGAAGTCTATATCTAGGTCTTAAATATGAATTTTTCTTTATAGCAGTCTTTATTTCTGGGTTAAGCAGTCAAAAAACACCTACTTAAAATTTAAAAGAATGCTTGTTGTAGCTACTGACATAAAGTATACATGATTGGCTCCACAGTTTCCATTGATTGCTGCAGCTTTAGTCCATCTTAGAGTCCCAAGAGTCTTTTTTTGTTTGTTTTGACAATGTCCCAGTATTTAAATGAATGCCATTACGCCACAAAGCTTTCCGCAGTCCTGTAAAGCAGTCTCGGACAGATCCCAAGCTCTTAGATCTCCTCTGACAATTTTCTCCCACCTTTGAGGCTGGCTCTCTGTGTAAGTATGTGCTCAGGCAAGATGGCCTTCTGCACTAATTGAAGTCAATGACACAAGCTGCAGGGGCACGTGAACAAATGGCGTCTCCATGGAAACACACGCTGACAAGTGTGTCCACTGAGGAGCCTGCAGTGCTACATAAGATTTGCTGTATACGCTCATCTGAAGTCCCTCATCAAGAAAGAGGGGGGAGGGGGTGACAAATCAACCCCAGACACAGTAAATGAGAACAGAGAGCGAGAGAGAGACTCTTATTGTCTGAGCCAAGTCCTGCTGAATCCAGTACATGTGGAAAAAGACACATTACATCGTCCCCTGGAAATTAAATCAAACGTGTGAGTGAGGTATTCAGATTCAAGTTCACATTAAATGAGGCTTATCTGGAGGGGAGGGTGTGAAAGAAAGATGAGCAAAAAAAGTGTTAGATGAAAACATAATAAGGACACAAGTTTATTATTAATTTGGTATATAGTAACACAAAATTAAGGGAAAAGTAAACTCAGACAAACACCTCACCCTGCCATAAATGTATAATTAAATATAAACAAAACAACAATGAACCTTGTGTCTGAACTTTAAAGCCAGCACAGATGGAAATTGTAATATTTTAAATACCATGACAGCAGGGCAACAACTTTTAGGCACTAGTGGTGCATTATTCGTGAACACAGCAGTAAATGAATAATTTTACAGCAAATATATCACAAGTTCAGAAAATCCTTACCGATGAGAAAGCGATAAAAACAGTGAGTATTATATTTTTATGTTTTCATAAACTTTACAAGCTGAGAAAACTGTGCAAAAAAAGTTAAAACGTTTCCGAAACTCACCGTCTTGTTCTTTTGGAACAAACTCGGGATGTACAGGATGTGAGTATCATTGTTTTTCAGTGTCTGTGTTGAACTCTAATGGCATAGCTGCTATTAAAGTCCTACACAAACACGTGGATGTCAAGGCCCTTTGCCGTGCATTTCATCAAAAACGACTCCCAACATTCGCTAATGGTCGACCACGTCTGTGCGAGAATTTGTTTCCCTGGGGCTTCAGAAATCATCTTCTTTCATGCTTCTTTAAAAATAACATCTCTGATCTTTTGAGATGTTGTGGGCAGAGGTTGCTCAAACAGTTACCATGGAAACAGTGGCCATCAAGCTACCTCCACAAAGAAGAAAGGCTGTAATGAACAACTGTGCCCTACCCTCCCCCTCCTCCTCCCCTTTCTGCTTCTATATGTGATTTAAGATGGTAGGGATTTGTGGGTGGATTAATGTACAACTGGAAAAAAAGAAATAAATATGGTTCTCAGGCAGCCACTCACTCATATAAATAGTGTATCCAGCACATATACGAGGACATTTATATTCGTTCTCCTAAGCTCTCTGCTGCTTCTCCTCATGAATCTGTTTCTGTTAATGATCAGCCTGCTGGATCTGTGTCAGGCCTCCTGTATCTCCTATGCATTCATCACAACAGCTTCGACAAACCTGGCTGAGACGCTGTAAATAGAGAAACAAAACTCCAGACGCATAAAAAAAAGAAAAGAAAAAAAATCACTGCTTCATGTGATACCTGAAAAAGTACAGGCTCAAGCTGTGTGCACAGCACACAGCACAGCTGTGATATGTAGTAATAATACTTTGGTCTGCGACCACTGCAGGATAATGCAGCATGATGAGGTCATCATCACTAGTTACTGTGGCTTTTATTCAACTCCACATTTTGACTCTCGGAAAAGCCAAGTGTGTTGACCCCACCTGTGAAGGAACCTGATAATTTATTTAGGGATGTCCAGGTCAAACCTGCTGGCTATTTGTTATGTAATTTCCTGTGTTATTTTTTTTACTTAATGTCTTTGTTAGTGACTTCTCCTTTGTGATTGCTGCCCTCCCTTAATCAGTTTCACCTGTGTTGTGTTAGTCACACCTGTTTCCAATTAGCCAATCACCTCCAGAGTACATAGACCTCCAGCTGTTCAGCTCCAATCTGCTAGATTTTAAATCACTATGGCTACGTTCACACTGCAGGCGAAAGCGCATCAAATCCGATTTTTTTGACCCTATGCGACCCATATCCGATCATGCTATGACAGTGTGAACGGCGCAAATCCGATATTTTCAAATCCGATCCGGGTCACTTTCGTATGTGGTACTGAATCCAATACATATCCGATGTTTTAGAAAGCGACTGCTGTTTGAACGGTCAGGTCACATTAAATCTGTCTTTTACGTCACCAACACAAGACAGACGCCAATTATCAGCGCCAGAGAAGCGCCCGAGAAGACATCCGAACGCTTCCTGGCCATCCCGTGTAGATGTCAGTGAAACTGCTGGGAAGACAACGTTGGAGAAACGTGAACATTTTATTTGTACTGTATAATCTGCAGATTCTGACAAAAATCTGCAACTATCCCTTGAAGCACCGCTCCTCTCTAAAACAGCAATAAGGATAATTATTAGGTTATTTACATTATTATGTAACATACCAACATAAGGACTTTTGTTGCGTCTTCCTCCTCTCACCCCAACCGGTTGCGGCAGATGGCCGCCCCTCCCAGTGCCTGCTGGGGGTTTCTTCCTGTTAAAAGTGAGTTTTTTCTTCCCACTGTCGCCAAAGTGCTGAACCCCATCTGCCATGTCACAAAAACTGTGTAGTTTAAAATTTAGACTATGTGTTGTTTTTAGGGAAGCTTACATCAGTCAGTTCAGACTGTTGGGATGTGATACCATGGCAAATTGTGGTCCTTAATGTAATTACCACAAAGGTTTAGTTTTTGAAAGGTTTGCATTTTATAAATGCCCCATTAGTTGCCCCTTACCCAAAGTAATTAGAATGTCTATTTTTAACTTCTCACAAGGTATCTTTGCCTGATGTAAACATGTAAAACACACAGCTATATACTGGCCTATGAAGTTTGTGTAACAGCAAGTATGAGTACATTGGAGGACAATTCCTAGCTTGGGCTGTGTGTGCTTGTGCATTTTTTGCAGCACAGGTGTGAAGCCATAAGAAATCAGGAAACAGGAGAAAGTAGAAAAAAAGGAAAGGGGAGTCCAGCAGAGGAAAACGAGATCTGCTGCTGTGTGAGCAAAATGTCTGACTGGCCTGCAGCTTGTGATGGAGGGTCCCAGGGCAGCAGGAGCTGAAAGTGTCTGGTTGAAACTATGAAACTATATTTGACAGGAGCAAACTGTCTGAGAGGGGCCAACGCGACCTGCCATTACCACTACAGGGGGCTGCAAATCCTGAGCAGAGAAAGTGTTGAGAGAGGAAACACACATACAGTGAGCAAACAGATGGAGGCACATTCACAAAGACACACCAGCGTGTCCGTGTGTCTAACCTCACAATGCATACAGACATGCGTAGACTGCTAGGGACACAGCGGCAAGTCCGGATCAGTGCTGTGCTCTCTGCACATAGACAGGCTGCCAACTCACTCAGACCCATCTTTATTCAGTTATGATAATGCAGTGTCACGCAGGTACAGGTTATGTTAAGGTGTCTGAGGGGAAGACTTTAATAAAGCATGAGAGGTCCTCTAAACAGGAGTGTTACTGTGGACAGTGGGTGGTCTGAAACTTCATCCACTGCAAATTGGAGATGTTTAGGTCTACTGTACTATAAGTTATATGTTAGAAACACACAGTATTTTGACAAAGGATGTTTTTTTGTGTTTACAGTGAAGAGACAAACTGTCCATTTTTTAAAAATTATATAAGCAACTAAAATGTATTGTCCCCACTGTGTTGGGCTAATTCGCTGCTCTGACTGTACACAGGCTATCAAACACCCACCTATGCACAGTAAATGAATTTTTCATTTCATTTTACTGCCAGTAATGCTGATATAATACACATTATGATTGATGGACAGTGAGTCAGAAATCCGCACATTAGGATTAACCCATGTGCATGATTCTGCCAACCTCAACATTACCGTGCCAGCATTGTCAACAGCAATCAGTTGGAGCAATGTGACACGGAGAACAATGTGGGCTAACGTCCTGAGCTCAAAGACTCCAGGGGGCTGCAGAGCTACAGGCTAAATGTGTGCAAGCTTTAGAATTACACACCATTACAGCATAATATGAGTGAATAAAAGGGCTTTAAAGACAAAACTGTTCTGCATTCCAAAATAAGTTAATTAATAAGTTCTATTTAATAGGTTAGCTAAGATACTTTTTTAGGGCACTGTCTTGCACTATGAGCTCCATTTTCACATGAACGAAGGAAAAAAAAGTTTCAAGAGTTTCTAGTGCATGCTATGATTAACTTCATTAGTAGATCTCTTATAGCATCAAAACAAAGAACAACAACAAAATACTGTAATTCATTTTCACATCAATCATCAGGTAAAAAAAACTGACTTTTCTTTTGATTCTTCATCAGCTGTCATCTATGAGTTGCTAATATCTTCCACTCCAAACAAGAGCACATCAGAGATAATGTACCTCACACATTTTACTCTTTAGTTGCAATGTGTTGCATCCCTTTTAATTAAAGTAGCAGAACACAAATACAGTGCGTAACAAATTTATTAGACAACATGTCATAAAAAAGAAATACACAAATATTTTAGAAATCTGTCAAAAACTTGTCTAAAACTAAAAACCTACTTAATGAACTGATGTTTTGTTTTTATACCACGTTTGAGTCGGCATACTGGACTTTTCTGGGAAGTCAGAAATAAATCAAACATCCGACCACTAAAACGAATGAATCTGTTCAGGAATGCACATTAAAAAACTGTAATTTGGCATCTTAATCAACAATAATAATGTGCAGTACTTTTTTCTGTAAAACGTTAAAAAAAAATTAGATTTTTAGAATTAAAAATATTTCAATCAAAGAGCTGGAACATGTTGGTGGATTAATGATTACAGACACATAAAAAAGATTTTTGGTAACTACCAATACTGTGAAGGACTGCATGTGTTTACTTTTTTTAACAAGAAAAGAGAAGTTTAGAGAGAGAAGGGGAAAAAGACACACTTCTGTGTAACTGTCAGATACATGACGATGAGAACAGAACAGCAGGGGAGGCTGTAAAGCAGTTTCTCCACATATAAAGGAAAGTGTGATGTGCTGTAATTGTGGAATGACATTTCATATAAATGTGCATCGTATGCACGCTTGTGCAACAATGTGATTTTCCCCTTACATGCTCACACGTGTGAATGTCCCCATCTACATTCAACACGCAGTCACTATTATAAACAACCGCCTCCGACAGACACGCAAATTCATACATGTGCACAGCAACAGAGCAAATGACAGATTCAGTGAAGGCGACAGGCAGGAGGAGAGAAAAGCAGGAAGGGAGTCGGGGAGAGGGAAGGTGGATGTGACATGATTTACAATGAGATCATTAACCTTGAGAAACAGAATGGCCTGTGCGACATAAACACTATCTCTGAGACAAACACCCTCTTAGAACAATACCATGTGTACACACACAGACACACACACAGACACAGACTGATGTACGAAAAGGCAAACACACATCCTGTGATCCTTAAAATAACACGACTTAAGCTGTGTCCCAGACACGGTGAAGATGTAATGGATTCACACTAGAAGAAGAACAAGAAGTGGCAAAATAAAGGCATAATGACTATATTCCCCTTATCCTGTTTTCTTTTTGGGGGGTTTTTTGGGAAAGAAGACAAATTCTTAAAATGCAATAAACACAATTAACCCAGTAGCTGCTCAGAGCTGAAGTGACTGCTTCAGGAGAAAGGGTGCAAAACTTCAGCTAACCAAAAATATTCAGACATGCATTCTGATTTTAAAAATGATATACTAAGACATTTAGATGTTTATATCTGATCATGATTTTATACAGCAGAGACAGTGGGCTTCAAGCCACAGTACTTCCAGTGTTGGTCCCAAGCCTGGAAAAAACTGGGATGGTTGCATCTGGATGGGCATCCGCCATGAAATCATTGCCAAATCAAACATGCAGATGAGATTTTCATACTGATTCAGTCAGGGCCCAGAACAACAGGGTTCTGGTGGAAAATGTGCAACTGTTGGACAAAGACAAAAGACGAAGAAAGGGGGAACACCACAGAGAAGATTTATGGATAGTGAAGGAGGGTTGGTGTGACAGAGGAGGATAGGGTAAAGATGGTAAAAACAGAGCTGCTGAAAGAAGAAATTAGATTTTTAATCTCCTTTTACCTGGATACCTGGAAAAGGATTGCTAGAAGAAGCGATTTTAAGAATATGGGTACAATATCCTGCACTTGAGCTATAAGCTAATAAGAGCATGCTAACACAGGACATTCACAAGGACATGCTAGCACATGTAGTTCTCTCCTACAGACTCAGCTACAGACTACCTAACAGTTCTTTGAGTACACAGTATATTTAAAACAGTCTTACTGTACTATTTTAACAGAGTATCAAATTAAATTTATACCAATTATGAATGCAAGTTAACAATCTTAGTAACTAAAATACTCATAAATATGATAAAAATGTAACTTACAGTTGTATGCAAGTTACATGTTGTAGTTTCCCTCAGATTTAATATTTCTTTTGTGTTTCTCAGATTTGTAATTTGGACCGTTTCCCCAACCTTTTCCCAGCTACATGCTGCCTATGTCTCTTTTAACATTTTAACATACCAACTCTGTGCTTCGAGAACATTTTGTTGCTTTGTGAGATAAATGC
Organism: Neolamprologus brichardi; assembly: GCF_056152115.1. NCBI lineage: Eukaryota > Metazoa > Chordata > Actinopteri > Cichliformes > Cichlidae > Neolamprologus > Neolamprologus brichardi. The sequence goes on along the minus strand of NC_142121.1, from coordinate 17,321,973 downwards.
TGTTCAGATAACAACAAATGCAGTTAATGTGAAATTTGAGATTGTAGATGTAAAGTAAGGTGGGTCGGGAAATTTATCCTCACCACAGGGAGCAGTCTAACCCACAAGGTGGCTTTGCGAAGTGTGAAAACTACACAGAAATCGTAAAAAATATATAATGTTATCACTCCAACTCCAGCTGGGTGGATATCAGCATTATGTGACTAAAATATGCAAATTAAAAATTGTTCATTCATTTAAAGCTGTTTGAATCATAAATAACGTGCTGTTGTTTCTTTCCAAAAATGTAACATAGAAATATTTTCTGCTTTTGTACATACATTGTACATTTTAATAAACGCGGTGTAACAACAACAGATTCAGTAGTCACCTGTTATGTAAATAAATGTTTCACTGAATGTATCCTTTTTCATCCCAAGAGCTGGTAAGATTGCTGTTACCAGCTTCTAGTTCCTGTCCGCCATAGAAGTCGTACAGCCAGGTATGATCATGCTGTGGTCGGTGCAGTCAGGGCGTGACAGTCCCGGTACAGCGCCGCATGAAGCGCATCAAATTCACTGAGTTCCCTCTGGTCTTAATCAGCTCACAGAGCTCATCAACGTTCCCCATGATGATCACTGTATCAGCTCCAGCACTGAAACCCTCTTGTTTACACCGTAGCTCCTGTGAGATTACAAGCAAAAATCACCCCCCACAGAGCATCTATGAAGGGGGAAACTATCTATATAGGCCAAAACTACTTTCTGTAAACATGCCTTCTAATGCTTCACAGTTGAGGATTTTAACATCAGGCTAGCTTTTACTCCTTGTTAACCTCACAACCTTCAGCAAATTCAGCTGAATTGCTCCTCTGCAAACCGTACATGCATGAATGTGCACGGTAGCTCTTCTGGTGGTTGTCGAGACACTTCCATCGTGAGCAGATTGACATCCACAGACCAGTGTGGCTAAAAAACAATGTGACCATCAAATACACACAGTGATATGCTTCAGATTAAAATGACCAGCAACCACACATTCATCACACAATCCTTATTTATTAACCATAACCTTACATCATTTCTAGTATAAATATTTAGTTCTCATAAGATGTGTCGGCAGATTCCCTCTGGTAAATCCAGCTGTAAACATCTACAATCAAACACTGCCTACATATGGAGGAGAAAAAAACCTCATTCATCATCTGGCACAAAGGCTCATGGGATACATATCGACAAAAAGCCCTTTCACAAAGTGCATTATACAGCAGTCATGTCGCAGTGTCTTTAAATAGAAACTCCCATTTAAGAATTGTAAAATATATTTGGCAACTTGTCACTCTTAATGAGCGGATGTATAAAAATCAATTAGCATTTTTCCTTGTTTTCTTTTCTCCTGTCAGTTCTTCACAACATAAATTACAAAATGGGTTTAAAATGGTGGAAGAGATTTTGTAAAACCTCTGGATAGAGCAAAGCAGTTAAATCAATGTTACTCTGTCAGTATTGTTAAATGATGAGACACTGAGAGGATTGCTGATTGAAAACTTGGATTATCTTCCACATTAAACCCTTTAAAGGTCCACATATGAAAAAAATCAGGTATTAAAGTAACAGAATTTTTGGACTTGTGTGATTTAAAGGCTGAGGCTCGTGTTTTCTGTTTGACACACTGCAGGTTTTGCACATTTCTCATAACAAAACACTCTAATTAACTCATCCAGAACATTACACAGCAAAAGCATAAAAAACCCAAGAAAACGATTCTAAAGATGATTCTTTTTTCTTTCTAGAGACAGTAACAGCTTCGTGGTTTTCATGAGAATTTGTCCCATTTTTGCTCACTTTAAATGTAAAACCATCAAGAGTGATGGTTAAACTGATGGGAAAAAACAACTAAATACTGAAGCACTGAAACTTACATTTTGATATATGCTTAATGAAGTTGGGAAAGCTTGCACACACACTTAATGTTTGCATGCACAGAACCCAAGCAGCCACATTCCCCTCTGTCTTCAGCTGCAACCACTAGAGACAAAGCACTGAAATAAAGCCTGTTTACTCAAGATAAATAAAACCAAATGCTTTCCGGGTTCTTCCTGTGGTTCTGTTTCTTCCATTTAAGCTTCGTCATGATTGCGACACATCCATTTCATCTAATTTCTGACAGCTGAAAAGGCAACAGTAAGAAAGATATGTGAAAGGACTGCTGGGCTCATTCTACCGCAGCATTAATGTCCACTGAAGCGTCAGTTAAGACTCTGTTAACATCAGAGTTAACATCAGAGTTGAATTCTTCCACTGAAACGTTTTACAATCAAAGTTACCGTTAATAAATCAAGTGATTCGATTTGATCTCAGCTTGCAACCACAGACGCTTTCACAACAAGAGGCTCCCTGTTTGATTATGACTCAATCGCATGTGTTTGCCAGCAGTCAGAGCTTTTCTGGGAACAATGTACAACAATTATTACTGTATATTATTTTTTTTTCTCATAAAGCATCTTTATCTGATGTATTTATGGCCACTTATTTACGCAAAACCCCACATCCCTCCCTGTTTTTTTTTTTAAGTATATAAACACTTCCTCAACCCTTTTTATTTGATTTTGATACTTTTGGATATCAAAACATAAAACTTCTCATATTGTGAAAAGAGGATTTTAACTGACACACACATTAAGCGGTCACATTCAAATACGAAAGCGCCTGAACTTTGGATATCCTTCCTTATGTATATTTAAACTAGCTTTCATAAAAGTGCATGCTGACATACCGTAGTGTAATATTGTTATTTACTTATGTGTTTTAATGCTGTGACCTTTCCGCTGAGGCTGCTCAGCATCAGAAGACTCTGAAGTGATACCTATGCGCTTAAACAGCCTTGACAGTTTGAAAAAGTCAGTGTTACACATCCTCGTGCTGCTCCTGCCACACTCAGAGGAGGTCGGTTCCATCGTAGACCACAGGCTTGTCTAGACTCAGATGATACAGCACTTTCTTAGAGATGAACCTGACAAACAGGAGAGACAGAGAAGGCTTTATGTTCTGCTTTGTTCAGTCTTATTCTGAACAGTTGTTGCTTAGAGCACAGTGTGACTAACCTGGAGAAGGAGTTGTCAAAGATAAGTGTGTATTCTCCAGGATTTCTGACTTTTAGTTCCCCCTGTATTGTCTCCTTGTGGGAGTTACAACGGGTCAGAGGGATCAAAACCTGCAGAGAGCAAAGGAGAGAAATCTTGGTTAAGGATTTCTTCTGTGTACGCAAGATGGCAACAAGAGGCAACATTTTACCAACTGTGAAACCAGTTCAGAATCAGCTTACTGAATCTAAATCCCAATAAATGTGCAGAAAAGCTGTCGGACTTTCTCCACTGCTCCGTGACCTTTTTTAACCCTGTCCTGACACATTTTTATGTTTGCTGCCGGGCAGCTTACACAGTGGGCGGCTCTGCTACGGCTGCATAAGAACCACAGTAGAATAAAATATTAGCTCTGCTTTATCACTGAGGAAATATGAACTGAATAATTTAGTTGCTTCTGCATGCACACTGCATATTACACCAGGGGTCACAGAATACAGCCCCACACTATCAGCAGGCTGGGAAAGGCCGCTTGTCCCTCTCTGACTTGATTTATTGCTCATAAATATTTGGAAAAAATCCTGCCACAGTCTGAGGTGTTTTGTTGACTTGGATGAAATAAACTGACACAAACTTCTACTTCAATCACTGGTGGTTAGACGGTTAGGCTAAATACACATCCACGGTATTATTAAGGTTACACTATATAAACATTCTCTAGGCAAGTGACCAGATTTCAATGCCCAGTTTATGGTCCACGCTCTAAAGCAGTGTTACCCACAGAGAATTTAATTTGGTGACCCACCCAACTCATTTTTAAGTTTTGTACCCATCTTTATGAATGAGAAGGCTGAGATGGTTTGCACATGTGCGGAGGAGGGATAATGGCTATACTGGACAAAGGATGTTGAAGCTGCCAGGCAGAGGAAAAGAGGAGGACCAGAGAGGAAGTTCATGGATGGAGTGAAGGAGGGCATGCAGAGGGCTGACGTGACAGAGGGCGATGCCAGGCATAGAGTGAGATGTAGGTAGATGATCTGCTGTGGCGACCCTTAAAGGGAGCAGCTGAAAGAAGAAGGTGAGTCCTCTTGCTGTCATTTTTTAAAGTTGGGTCACTGCTAACTAGTTAGCCCCACCTTCTCACTTCTCGTTTATCTGCCAGCTACATCTCTGGAGGTTCTTGGCACCATATATACATGTACAATTTATCTGTCATTGACTGTCTGGCAAATAGAAAAAATATATGAAAAACACAAAACTATATACAAAAGCATGTGCACATATACCCGTATGCACATCTGTGTATATGTAAACCCATCAGTGCCAGAATTTAAATGGGAAACACTGACCAATCAGGTTTGAGTGGGCTTTGGATGCACATAGGTGAACGATCTGTATGGAAAGCAAAAACATGGTGGCATTTGCCAGAAAACATCTGAAACCATCAGCTATCGTCTGACAGCGATTTCATTTTTCTAAATTAATTTTCATTTGTAAGTAATGACCTGAATCCGACAACTGCTGCATGCACAGGAAGTCCTCCATATTCTAAGACATCAAACTGGCAGATTGATTTTCATATCGCATCAGTGTTAAAAGTTGGCTACTAACACATCCATTACTATTCATTTGAAGTCATGTTTGTGTGGCGGTAGTCACGGCAGTAGTGCCTTTTGGTCACTATCCTCTCCTGAGGGGAACATCTGGCTATTTAGCTGCTGAACGCTCCACTGCGTTCAGCAGCTGTTAAATTGTGTTTGTTGAACACCAAGAACACTGAGACTGAGTCAGTGCTAAAAAAATCAGTTTGAAAGATAACCAACAAACCCAGTGTTGTGATGAGCTGCATATGCGAGCGACTGTTTTCTGTAGATCGATTCTAATCTTTCATATTGCTTACCCTTTTCATTTTATAACTATCAAATAAGATCAAATGTTCACGTTAATGTTCACTGGTGAGTTTATATTCCTTTGGAGATCGGTTTACAGTTGAATAAATCCACTTTATTGGAATGGAATTGGATGGAAATGTATCTCTGTGAGGTCGTGTCCTTCACCCATGGTTATACACATGATGGGCTCTCACCTTGGCTTGTTCCAGTGGAGTCTCACTGCTCTCCCTGTAGACCACACTGAAGGAGATGCTCTTTGGTTCAGATGTGAAGGTCCAGGACACAGTAGGACCAGGGTTGCTCATGGTGATGGGGATGGTGCTGTAACAGCTGGATTTGATGAAAAGCTCTCGGGGGCTGTCGCCAAACGCTGCGATGTCATCCACCGTGAAGTGCACAGAGAACCTGCAGCGTGTGGAACGAAACATTTCACGCTGAAACAGTGGCACTGCAGTACCCAACTCAGTTTAATCCCATATCATTTATCCATTTTTTAAACAAAATCCTAATTTCCAATTTACTTGATATTTTTCAGGGTTTTTTTCAGTTTATCCAGTCACTGTGCACAAAAAAGTATTCAGATATCTATCAAACACCTTAAGAAACACACCACATTTACTGTTAATGAGCTAGAATAGGTAACTTCAGGGTCATATTTCTGTTAAACTGTAAAAAATATTAATTACAAATATAGTTGGCTGGTATCTTATGCTACATGACTGGATTAGCAGCAGGTTGAGAGCAGCTAAAAAGCTAACATTTCTCAAAACACAGTGGTAATAAGAAGTACCATAATTCCCGGACTACAGAGCGCACCTGATTAAAAGCCGCATGCTCTAATTTTAGAAAGAAAATCAATTTTGTACTTGTACAAAATTGTACGTTTCACTCATAATATCAGATATTTACACAGAAATATTACACGTGAGGATTTTTAACGTTTAATTTAATCCGTAAGGTAACATAAACATGGTAACATAAACGTTATGGTAACATACAAAAATACATACTGCAAATGCTTCTTTTCCTCGAACAGCACCTGTAACACGGCTACCTTTAAGTATACGTACGTATCAGTAACACACAAATGACGTTGCTTATGGTTTTTTTACGGAACAGTGTACAAACAACATTACAACGTCTCTTAACAACCGCTAAAAATATATACCGTATATATACTGCTTATCAATTTTATTGGTCTACTGTTACCAGGCAAAATGTTTTTGGCCGCATGAAAAAAAAATGAATTAGCCACACGTCAGTATAAGCCGCAGTGTTCACAGTGTGGGAAAAAAGTAGCGGCTTATGACCCGAAAACGACGGTATGTTGAAGATTTCTGCAGAATTTCATAAATCTCTGTAGAGCTGAAAGGATTGACGTGCAAAAACACAAGCTCACATTGCAACATTTCTTTTCTGATTAAAAAGGAATTTGAAAAAGTTATCTTGGAAATGAGAAACGTCTGAAATCCTACAGACCAAACCTTCATTGATCAGCTGTCAGATTGATTGATAACAAGAATAATAATACTAGTAGTGTGAAGCTAGCAAGCAACCTTGAGCTGCTCACCCCTTGTGGTGATGAGAAAATGATTACAAAAGTCTGGAATTTCACTTCAATCTTTTTGAATCATTTTTATCTTGATTGGCTCCATCTGACGCTCACTGAGTGGCATAAATCATCTGGTCATATGAATCGCTTTATAGCATGTTTACACGTTTGAAGTAGTGCATTCCCTGAATCTATAAATAGACTGTTTCCCTTTAAAATGTTGAAATTCAAATTTAAAGTGTTCTTTAACACTGAAAAACAGTGCTAACAGCAGAAAGTTTCCACACTGCCTGAACAAACCAGCTCCAGGTTACACCAGAAGTGAAACTGGATCTGCAACATGTACTGCACAATATTTAGAGAAGTTGATAACCCCCAAACCAGATTTGCTTCATTTTTCAGTTCCCTTTTAGGATGTAGTTCAACACTTTTATCACAAAAAGACAAGAGAAACTTCTTCTGAAAATTAGAAACCCAAACAAAACATTTGACCTCACAAAATGCAACTACACTTGTGGCTTTCAGGTGTAACTTTCACAGAAACTTACGTCAGTTCTCCAGATTTCAGCAGGCAGATCTCTGCGTCCTGTACCGCAGCGCTGAGGTCGTCAGTATCCTCTGATGTGAGGTCTCCTGCACTGGCACTGCTGTTTCTAATCAAAACGGCATTTATATTTTAGATCAACACATACTTTACGGCTCATTATTCAAGCATTTTTTGAAACTTACAAAAACACTAGACTGAATACATGTATGAGACTGAACAGCAGTCTTGAGCTTCCCCTTCTTTCGTTATATTTTGCTAAACAAATGAAAATTATTGTAAGAAGGGCACATGTGGGAGGCAATAGTTAAGCAAATCAGTAAAGTTCTTACAATAAAAACACTGAATTTTGTAAGGAGTTGATTCACAGTCTTGTAGACATCTAAAGCATCAAGAAACATATCTACCAAAGCCTCATCAGGCAAGTTTTGATAATTTAAAAACAAAATCTATTTAATAAAAAAAAACTCACTCGTTTTCCAAGTTTTACAAAATTGTTTCAGTTTATATAATCCAGTGTTTTTAATTTTATTCAGACGTCTAGTTTTGATTTTTATGGTAGTTTACTGAAATGAAGTTTCAGTTAGTTATAATAACCATGGCAGCAACTGATAGAATCGTGCGCTAACACAAATTGAAAGTTGATATTTGGTATGAGCACCCTTATTCTTCAGCACAGCCTGACCAAGTTTTCTTGCGATCTCTTTAAGCAGTCATCATAGAACCATAGAGAAGCCTGTAGAAGTACTGATGTACTTCTACAGGCTTCTTGAAGTGCATTCAAAGCTCTTCTTTGGATGTTTCTACCTTTTGTTTTGTTTTCGGGCGATCGTGGCTCAAGAGTTGGGAATTTGCCTTGTAATTGGAAGGTTGCCGGTTCAAGCCCCGGCTTGGACAGTTTCGGTCGTTGTGTCCTTGGGCAAGACACTTCACCCGTTGCCTACTGGTAGTGCTCAGAGGGCCCGGTGGCGCCAGTGTCCGGCAGCCTGGCCTCTGTCAGTGCGCCCCAGGGTGGCTGTGGCTACAATGTAGCTTGCCATCACCAGTGTGTGAATGTGTGTGTGAATGGGTGGATGACTGGATGTGTAAAGCGCTTTGGGGTCCTTAGGGACTAGTAAAGCGCTTTACAAATACAGGCCATTTACCATTTCTGTCGAGATGATCCCACACTGTTTCAATAATAATGCTGATGTCCAGTCTCTGGGGAGGACAATTCGTGGGTCAGTGATCGTCTAACTGGCATTGTGTTTGGGATGAACGCTGTTGCCAAGCTTTAAATTCCAGATGGCATTGCATGGTGGATCAAAATCCGAGGGTACAAGTTTTCTGTTATGTGTAGTCACAACACTGGTTCATCCTTTGAGTTAGGTGACTTTCTTGAATTACTCATAGATCAGTGTTGACTGGCTTGAGTTTGTTAAACAAAGCAAAAAAGAACATTCTTCTGAAAATGATCCAGTAAAATGACTGGAGTGAGAAGAAGTAAAAAAGCTGCCAATGTCCAAAGAAACACTGAAAAAAACAATAACAGGAAAATCGGACTGCTTGGAAGAAAAATATGAAGAACCGAGGAGTGGCTCAAGACTTTTGCACATTACTTAAATACATTTAAAAACAACAATAAAAGCCAAATAAATTAACAATAAAATCTTTAAGAATAGAGCCCTCAAGTACAAGTAATAGCTTATTGACCTCACATACCAAAGACGCCAACGTACTGCTAAAGAAGTACAAATCTAAATCTATGTCTTAGAGCATATGTCATTTGTTTTGGGATATGCAAATGTGTTAAATATAAAATTGTAATTATATTCTGGGGTAAGTGAATTTTTCAATAATCACTTTAGCAGTCATGCTTATTTCTGGCTGTTTCTGATTAATCTGGAGCACACTAAGTAGACTGTTTCAGAGGAGGCGCGTTGCAAAGGACAGGTGCAAATAGAAAATCTGTTTTGGTGGCTGTTATTAATCTGCCATGCAGTGTCTGATAATCCTGTTGCTTACTATATCTGTCCATCTCTGTGTGAGATACTTACAGTTGTGCTGCCCCCTGCTGTCCATGTCCAGGCGAGCAAGCGGTGACAAAAGACAGGGATTCACTGTCGTACACCCCAATCACTTCCTCATCTGTGATAATGTCAAAAACACCATCGTCCAGTTTCTCATCTCCACCTGCTCCTAGAAGATAAACATCATACTCACCATAGATCTTTATTCTTAGCTCTTACTGTAGTGTGTATATCACTACTGTGTCCCCAATATAAATTAAATATGTAAATATTTTATCCTTTGACACATTAATCCAGTGAGTGTGTATGAGACTACCTGAAACACCGCTTACAGCCAAGCCAGCCTGCAGAAAGCGCCTAAATGGTGTTCCCGGTGTGCTGTGAGTCACTTCTTCCTGCGGGTGGCGCTCAACTACTGCACTGTGCTGGTTGTAACAGTCCTTGCAGCAGCGCTCTCTGTTGCCACCCTGCTGGGTGCTCACCGTGTTGCTGCAACAGTAGTAGCAGAAAGGACGACCACACAGCCTAGAAAAAGGCAAAAAGATTGAGACAGAGCGTGTTAGTGCAACTCGCTGTGAAATGTTCACTGGAGAGAATTGACCTGTGCGTTGTAGTTCCTTTTATGTGAAGTATAGATTTGTACAAAAAGAAATGAAACTATCAAAGGTAAAAAAAAAAAAAAAGGGCATTAAAAAACAGAAGAAGTGTAAAAATGTAACTTGTAGGACTTGATAGTTCCTTAGTTTTCAGCCTTCACCTCTGGGTAGTCAGCAGTCTCTGATCTAAAACCCTAAAGCAGTGCTATGGGACAAAACATGTGACTCATAACAGCTACTTCAGAGGTGGAGTGGATAAACAAGAAAAAAGCTCAATTAAATGACCTATGAGTAAAGCTTGAGCACTACTGATGTAAGGTAAAAGTAAAGGAAGAGCATTTAGGCATGTAAATGTGGTTAAGAGGACCTGCTGAAGCTCCAACAGAGCATCAGAACAGGGAAGAAAGCTTTAAGTGGCGTTGAACTTGACCGTGTTGTTGGTGCAAGACAGGCTTGTGTGAGTGTTTAAGAATCTGCTGATCTACTGGAATACTCCCACACACCCATCTGTAGGGTTTACAGACAATGGCTTTAAAAAGAGGAAATCTACAATGAGCAACAGTTCTGAGTAACAGTGCCTTGCCAGAGGTCAGAGCTGAATAGTAACGCTGCTTCAAGCTGATAGGAAAGCAACCACTTGTTACTACCAGTTTATGCAGAAGACCATCTCTGAATTTACAACACACCGAATGTTGAAAAGGACGGATTACATCACCAGAAGATTGTACCGAGTGTCACTCCTATCAGCTCAGGAAACGTCCCGCAAATTCTCGAATTAGTGCCATGAAGGTTTGAGGCAACTATGAAGGCAAAAGAGGGTCCAACCGGGTACATTTGCTGAATTGAGGGTGACATATTTGTGAGGGATACCATTCAGTGGTAGAACAGAGTATATCTGAAAAATGATCACAAAGCCTCATGAGGCACAAAGAGTTCTGTATCATAGTCACTTTGACTTTGTCTTCACTTCCCTCAAGTCACTGAGGGTCACGGTCATGCATTATCATGTCCTACACATGTGTGCATGTTTTGAATAAGCACAGTCTTTTGCAGAACTAAGTTTGTAGAAGTGCTTTGCAATGCACAATGTAAACCAAGTGAGGAATGTGTGAGAAAACAGTCATCACACAACCACAGTGTAAACAAGAAGTGAATGACCTCAGTGTTGAGAAGCTGTGAAAGAAATGAGTGTGCTTTTACTGGTTGGTAAAAGCAGTTTCTGTTTTGATGAACCATCACCTGCAGCTGTACTTGCGGAACCACCAGCTGAACTGAGTGTGGCAGCCCAGACAGTAGTTAACGTCCCTCTCCGACTCCTCATCCCGCAGCTTCTGCTCAAACTCCAGAGCGTCTGACTTCTGCCAAAGGGCATCTTTGTCCCTGCAACAAGCACAAGCATATTTGTACACTTTTCAAAATCCGCCCTTCCTGTGTGGATGTCATGGTACCAGAAATTTAGATTATACTGATACCAGTAGAATTACTTTTGACAGCCAATTTGATACAAAAATAAATGGACTGTTCTTAAAGTTAAACTCTATTATTAGGAGGGTTTTTTTGGTTGGAGGCAGTTTATTTAAAATGCTAACATTAAATTTTATGAGACAGACTGAAATGTGATGGTTGCAGAACAGCCTAACCAAAAACAAAAGGTAAAAAAGAACTTAAGACTAAAAACAAAAAACCCCAGAAATGAATTTGTATTAAGCTAATCTGTGGAGAAATAAAAGACGTTTATACCTGATGAGCTCTACAAGCCTTTCTTCCAAATTGATTTTGGTACGGTAAAGATCATCCAGTTCAGCAGCCATTTTCACGTCAAAGCTTTGTTTGTCCTGTGTGACTTTCCGTAGGTTTTCAGCCATCTCCTGACAGGCCCGCTGAGCAACTGCTAGCGCCTCCTCAGATCTGCATATAGCACAAATACATGCTGACCAAAAAAACATGGAGGATCGAGCATCCATGCAGACCTTATCCCAGCTGTCACTAGGAAAGCAGGGTACACCCTAGAAAGGCTAACAGTCATCACAGGGCTAACACACAGAGATAAGCAGTCATGCTCTCATTCACACCTACGGCCAAATTAGACTCGCCAATTAACCTAACATGGGTGTCTTTAGACTGTGTGACAAAGCAGGAGTACCCAGAGAGATTCGACTCCGTGCCACCAACACAGACAATGTGTATTTGGTTGTTTCTGGGCTAGAACGCTCACAACAGACAAGATTAAAAACTTTCATCAGGAGCTTTAATTTGGTCCAGAATGTGTGATTATGAATACAGTATCTCACCTTGATAAATTCCCTTTCAGATGGATTATCTCGTCTTCTTTCTGCTGAATGAGGTTTTCAGACTCGGCCATCTGGATGTTTGTCTCCTCAATCTGTTGGCAGTATCTCTGATTTTCAGCCTGCAATCAGCGCAGCAAAGCACAGCCTTATTTCTTGCTCTTTGTGAATTATGTTTGTGAATATAACATTATGGTTACTTTAATTGACAATATACAGAATGGAACTGCAATTTGTATTCTCATTTATCAACCCCACACATGAAAATGCAGATCGAGCTGCGCAAGTTACACATGTGTTTTGTCACGCATCATCCTCCAGCGATGACTTTAGTGTGGTCAGTGTTAGACAGCAAAGAAGTTCCATTTCCACATGTAAAACCACTTCACTATGTGAATACTGTCAGCATGTTGACCACAACTAAAAATCTTCTTGCAAAATTAAACCAAAGCGAGTTTCAGGTGGCTTTTATGACGATGAATAACAGACAAAGAGCCTTCAAAATAAATGTGGGAAAAAAGAACTATCTCAGGGAAGTTCTCTAAAATAATTAGAGATGTAAAATACAAAATGCTTCACATAAAGCAGTATTCAGAAGATGTTTTCTTTACATGAATTTCCCACTCAGGACCATAACCCGTTGGTTTTAATGGTCAAAAACCAACAGCAATTATTTTTAAGAGGAGTCTGTTTGTTGGTAGTTTGGCTCTTTAACTTTCTTCTTTAACGCAAGTGGAGGAGTTTAAGTATCTCGGGGTCTTGTTCACGAGTGATGGGAGAAGGGAGCGGGAGATCGACAGACGGATTGGTGCAGTGGCTGCAGCGATGCGGACGCTGTACCGGTCTGTTGTGGTGAAGAGAGAGCTGAGCGTAAAAGTGAAGCTCTCAATTTACCGGTCGATCTACATCCCTACCCTCACCTATGGCCACGAGCTGTGGGTAGTGACCGAAAGAACGAGATCGCAAATACAAGCGGCGGAAATGAGCTTCCTCCGAAGGGTGGCTGGCGTCTCCCTTAGAGATAGGGTAAGAAGTTCGGCAATTCGAGAGGGGCTCAGAGTAGAGCCGCTGCTCCTCCACATCGAAAGGAGCCAGCTGAGGTGGTTCGGGCATCTGACAAGGATGCCTCCTGGGCGCGGTTTTCCGGGCATGTCCCACCGGGAGGAGGCCCCGGGGCAGACCCAGGACACGCTGGAGAGATTATATCTCTCGGCTGGCCTGGGAACGCCTTGGAAATGCTGGAGGAGGTGGCTGGGGAGAAGGAGGTCTGGGCTTCTGTGCTTGGGCTACTGCCCCCGCGACCCGGCCCCGGATAAGCAGAAGAAAATGGATGGATGGACTTTCTGTTTACGACATCGTACTGAATTTTTTATCCTCTTACCTCTAGCCCGTTGAGGTTGTTCTCCAGGGCAACTACCTTCTCATGCTCAGTCTGGAGCTGCAATTTAACATCCCCTAACTCTTGAATTGTGCTCTAGATGGACAAAAAATAATCAGAAATTCATCATTAAAGTTGAGTAGGGTATGTAGAAAACATATCTAGTTGCACTCTAGCCGAGTTGGTATAAATCTTTATATACATTCTAGTTATTTTCAAAATCATGGCCTAAATATTTTAGTAGTAAAAATAAGATGACTTGTTTATATTGCTTGTGTACAGTGCAGTGAGACTGTGCAACTTTTTCTAAAAGCATGTGTCTGCATCTTAGCAAGAGTTCAGTGGTATGGTTACTTATTCTCAGGACTGCAGATGAAATTATTTGAGAATATGGGGATGCATTTGTATTTCTCTGTAATAACCAGTGATTTTCCCCGATAACCAGGTGCAGGTTCTGTCGCTCACCTCACTATATTAAAAAGTGGAATCATCAAACAGCTCTGTAAATTGCTGTACAATTTGAGGTTAATATTATTTCAAAGAAAAGTGTAGGCAGCAGATAAAAACTTCCACGAACTGACATAGAATTTGTGGAATTTCTGGCAGTTTTACAAAAACGCAAAGCGTGAAAATCTCCTCTAGTGCTGGGGAGGCTTTCACATGTAAATGAAAGTGCAAATGCAAATTGAGACCACTGCTCCAAAAGTAACACCTTTTTTTCTCAAATGTCCTGACTCCATTTAAGATCTTGTATGCTATAATTAGGTCAGGCTTCCTTTATGTACTCATGACTGAAACTTGAATAATCTGCTTTATATTTCCAAACACATGATGCTGAATGACATTATGTGGCATTACTCATATGCAAATGCAGCACGTAGCAGGAGTTTCAATGTCATTTTTGTTGAGTGCTCAACTTTAGTGTCATTTCAGCTCATCGTGTAAGATCTGAATTTTTGTAACCGACCAGACTCGAGATTAAAGTGCACAAGAAGGTCAGTCTGTACTAACATTTCAGTTATATATCAAAGCAGGAGCAAAGAGATGGTCAGAAAAAGGAAAAAAAATAATACCTGCTTTATTTCCTGCTTTAACTTAAGTAACTCTATACCAGCACTGATGGGTTGCGACATATTAATTCAGAAGAACACATGAACAATGCCAACCAACCATAATCACAGCTTACAAGGACAAGACTGATGCACAATCCTAAATTTGCATTAAAAGAATGAGCTCAAAAGTTAACATTAAAAAAGAAACCTGTAATTTCGCTAACAGATTTCTTTCAAAAAATTAAGCTACGTAAAACTGTTTTTCAGTTTATAAGAAACAGTTTTGTTTACAAGGAAGTATTTCATAAACGGGAAGACAACAGTAGCATTGTACATGTATACTTTACTCTGCCTGACCTGGAGCTGGTTTTCATGGCTCACAGCTTCACTGCTGAGCTGCAACCGGAGTTGTTGATTCTCTTCCTGGTTCATCTCCCGCACAGCTTCGACTTCCTGTTGGGCCTCCCTCAACTGTTTCTCCAGTTTCACCTTGGATGCCATCAAATCCTCAGTGTTTGGGAGCTGACTGTGGAGCTCCTGGTTCTCTTTGCGCAGCTGCTCCATGCAGGCATTCAGCCTTCCTACTTCCTGAGCCGCCTCCTCCTCCAGCTCCTGCAGCTTTGTTGACTGACCCTCCCAGCGCAGCCGAGCCTCCTCGTTCTCAGCGGTCAGCATGCACACGTGCACGCCTAGTTCTGCGGTCTCTGTGTTGGCTCTGTGAAGGGCCTCCTTTGATTCACTGTTCTCCAGACACAAAGCATTGTAACGCATCTTAAACTTATCAAGCTCCTCTCTAGAGGCCGTCACCTCTGCAGCAAGACCGGCTCGAGCCTGTGCCTCGCCATCTCGCTCACGAATAAGAGCCTCCTCACGCTCGCGAGATCTAAGAATTTCATCCACATGCCGGCGGTTTAGTTCCTCCACTTGGGCCTTCAGTTGTTCTACTAAAACACGAAGGTCTTCTCTGGAGGTTTCTGTCACCTCCTGCAGGGCCTGAGCTTTCATCCTCTCCTCATTTCCTGCCAGGAGTTGTGCCCTAAGCTCCACCACCTCTTCCTGGAGCCTGGTTACCTCTCTCACATTGACTTCCAGTTGTGCCTCAGCTATAACCAGCCTGAATGGGGCCTCTTTGGATTCCACTGAGGAAGTCTGGTGCTCACTGTGAAGCTTTTGCATTTTTTCGTTGCTCTCTGCGGCTCCTTTTTCATCATGCAGCTCCCCACTCCTGCTTTCTAGCTCATCAGTTCGACCTTGGAGAAGCTCACATTTTACAGTCTGGTCTCTTAGCTTAGCTTCGGTTTCCTGGAGCTTTTCAAGTAACTCTGCTTGGCTTTTCTGGGACGCTATAATGTTCTTGTCTAACTTTTCAGCTTTGGTAGTGAATGAATCCAGTTCCTGTTGAGTTGTGGCTAACTGTTGCTTCAGTGTGGACTGACTGCCGAGAAGCTCAGTATTCTCATGCTCCAGCTTCTTTAACTGAGCATCAGATTGCTCCCTTTGCATAAACGCCTTTTGAACCATCTCCTCCAATTTCAGGTTTTCATCTAAAAGCTTTTTCTCTCTGTCTTCCACACTCATCTTTGCAGCTTCTACTCTACTTCTGAAGTGCTTCTCAGACGCCTTCAAAGAAGCTAGCTGGTCTAACAGGGCAGCCCTGCTCTCAGTTAGCTCGGAAATGCTTACCTCACTTTTCCTAACCGTTTGGAGAAGCTTAGCATTTATTTCCATTAGACTGCTGAACTGTGTTTTGTCATCTGCAGTATTCTCTGATTGACTGCAAGACGTTATTTCATCATCAATAATTCGAGGGGCCACTGTTTCTTTCCCCACGTTTAGCTTATCTAACTGCTCCTCCAAATGTTTGATTCTTTCTGAACTCGCAGCTAGCTCTTTCTCTCTGCTTTTAAGCGTTTTTCTTAAATCCAAGCTCAGACTCTCAAGTTCCTCATTCTGGCTGCTACTGAGACTACACTGCTTCTCTACCTCCTCCCTCTCTTCCTGGAGCATTTTTCTCAGTTCCTCCGCCTGCCTTTCCCTGCATTCCAGTGAGGCCTGCAGGTCCTGAAGCTGTGCTCTCAAATTCCCTGTCTCTTTCTCTTTCAAAGTCAATGCCCCCTGAATTCGACCAACCGCACTCTGGAGCTCCTCTAACCGCGTGAGCGCTGCCTCCCGTTCGTCATCAGCTCCAGCTTTTACTTCACCTAGCTTCTCCTCAGCATTCTTCAATTCTTCTTCCCTGAGTTTTAGTTCCTGCGACAGACATTCACAGTGCCTCGCCCTGTCCTCAGCCTCTCTCTTAGCCTCCAACCTCCCCTCCTCTGCAGACTTGAGTTTATCCAGGAGTTCCTGGATTTTCCAGGCTGATTCACAGTAACTAGCAGTTTGTTGGCCCCTTTCTTTAAGAGCCTCATCTAACTTAGAAAGAAGCTCCATATTTTTGTTCTCAGCAGTTGTGAGTCTATCTTGAAGTTCACTTCTTATCGGTTCCCTGCAGGTTTGATAGTGATTAACTCTTTCTTCACTGTATGTTTCTGGGTTACTTTGGACTGCTGTAGATGTCGAATTGGCAGACTTCTGAGCTGACAACTGTTCTTGAAGGTGCTTTACAATATCTTTCAGCTCCGCAGCCTCCTTGCCTAACTCCTGAACCCGCACCAAAAGCTCCTGCTGTCTGAGCTCGGACTGGTCAAGCTCAATGCGCAGATTCTCTGCAATGCTGCAGGAAGAAGGTTCCCCCAGTTCTCCCAGTTCATCAAGACCACTGTGGCTCAAGTCTGGGACTGGAAGGAACTCCTGACCCTGTTCAGTGCATGGAAAAAGAGAGAGCAGAGGTCAGGTGCATTAAACATTAGTCACATTTAACCAGAAAATTGTGGGAAATTATATTGATATAACAGTTTTTGTGTACCTGTGAGTGTGAATAACTGCTAACCAGACTGTTCACACTAGAGCAGCGACTCGGGGGTTTCCAAAGGTAAGCTGAGGAGCCAGATCCTAATGTTCGCCTTTGTTAATGAGACACCAAATATTAGGGTCAGTGAAAATGCTTTATTTTAAAGTTCTGCTAATTTTCTGTAATATATACCAGAAAGAACTGCATTATTTAGAAATGGTTAACAGGAAGTAAAAACCACACCTATATACGCATACCAAGAACATGCCAAGATTTTAAAGAACCCAAGAAAATATGCAATATTTACAGAGTATAACTGAGTTCATTTTAAAAAACTCTCAGTTCTTCATTTTAAAAGGAACTATCCTGCCTAATTTTACTGTGGGAGCCCACACTCAGTGGCATTTTATTCTGTGGAAATGATTAAAATAACAAACAAAAAAAAATGCCATAGACTGCCATAAAGTCTACTTTCAGATGAGATTAGTTCATTCGATGAACTGAGAAAAGTTCATTTAATTTTAGCAGTATGTTAAATGGACGAACAGATTTAAAATGTAGTCCAGCTTTTATGCTTTTCTTGTTAGTGGAGAAAATATGAGTCAGTTTACACAAATACAAGCAAGGAAGTCACTCAGACGTTACACATTTCTTCTCTGGAATTAGAAAGTGATGATTTCATGCTACTCATTGGAAATAGAATTGACAACCACAGCAAATTCTTTTTAAGAATTTCTTAAAAAGAGTGCAAGACTCTAGTGTCTTCTTTTCTAATAGCTTGTAAAAATAGTAATACCAATACATTTTATTTATAGGCACCTTTAACCCTTAAGGACCCACAGTGACACTGGTGTCACTGCCCCTTTACACTTAGAGACTTGGTTATATATGATTCATTTGATATAAGACCCCCGTAATTTTCATGAAAGTAGAAATAGGTCTGGGCTCTTAAGGGTTAAAAACCCTCAAGGTCACCTTACATTATTTCAGCAAAGTAAAAACATAAAGTAAACAAATAAAATCACAACTATAAAACTAATCGAGGTAACAAGACTAAGACTAAGTTATAATGAAGGGTTTGCAGTTCTGAACAGATTGAGTCGTGATTTAAAAGTAGAGGGCAGTTATAGTCTGGAGATCTGGTGAAAGTGCACTCTATATGTACGTAAGATCCATAGGTATGTAAGATCCCACAAATACGGAGGAGCAAGGTTATGAAAGTATTGCTTGAATTTATCACAACGAAGTTGAAAGTTTTGACAAAGCTGCTGATAGAAGAAACAATGATCCAAGTTCACACACTGTCAGCAACCACACACACAGACAAATAAACACACCCACACACCCCTATGCACACACGAGCAATACAGCAAAAAGACAGAACTGTGAATGTGCAGGGAGATAAGACAATTAGGCGTTAACTTCAAGTTGTGAAAAACCCAGTACGCGTTCAGCACAATTCAACATTTGCAAAAAAATAATGTGTTCACTCTAGATATTTAGTCTCTTTGAGATCAGATAATTTATTTAGTGACCTTACATGTTTTCCAGGTTGAAGAATATGTGTTATAAAGTTTTTTAGTCTTCTATTGTTCATACATACATACCTTGCAAATTTTGGCCAATCTGCATCAAGGTCATAACCTCTGGCTGCCACATCAAATTGGATCTGGTTGAGTTCATAAAGATTGTTGATTATGTCTCCAGTGAGGTGAGACTTGAGGAAAGGACTCCGGGCATAATACCAGTCACTTTATCGGAAGAATACAAAAAAAAGTTGCAAAAACAACTCACAAAATGAAAGTCAGAGAATTTCAACTAGTAAAAACAGAAACATTCACAAAAAATACATTTAAAGGTAAGATATACATCACAGACATTGGCATACAAAGCTAATATTCAAATTAAAGCTTTCCCTTTATGCCCACAACTTGTCAATAGAAACAATGGCAGTAAAAAACATAGCTTTAAATAGCACTATAAAGCATTATTGTCACCTTGTTGTTGTTAACCTTGTTAAATGTGACAAGATATTTTATCTTTATATCTTTATACCGTACATTTTACATAATGACAATACACATCACACTTTTAATAATAATTGTTTTCAAGTTATAAGACTTCTTGTTAATTTTCACCCAGTAACTCATTAAGTTACCCATGAACACCTTGGTGAAAGTAACGCAAATTTTAATGGCTTGTTAACACGACTCTACTCTACACAAAGTTGCATTAGAATCCATTTAACGCTTATACATTCAAATTCAACAATGTATTCGTTTAATAAACAGCGGCCTCAGAGGAGGCATGTGGAGGAACCATACACACAATAGCCTGGCACCTCCCCATTATGCTGGTCAAGAACTTTGTCACACACTGTTCTTTGACCGGGAGTTGTTACAAGTCAACCAGTGTGGTTGTGTCGGTCAATCTGTCACAAACAGCATGCCCAAGCTGATCCCAAAAATCTTCAGTGGTGTTGAAATGCTGGCAGGCCATTCCATCCTCTCCATCTACTCCCAAATTCTGGAGGCAGTCTCTGATAAACCCCGCTCTGTGAGGGCCACCATTGTGATCTTGGGAGATACAGTTTGCTCCCATATAAAAATAATATGCCAAATCTGTTTCTGTGAAGATATGGGATTGCCACTGGTTGCATAACACCATCTCAATATCTCTCTGCATTGAGGTTGCCTCCAATGATGACAAGCCTCTTTGCCCAGAGAATGAATGCCACTCCACACCATCGCACTGTGTCCACCAAAGCCTGTTAACTTATTGGTGCACCAATCAGTATAATGGCCTCCTCTACATACTTTGACCCTATGATCCAACTGTCACAATCAAAATCTGGACTCAAGCTTAAAACAGGTCTCAGTAGTTGCTGCTCAACCCCCAAATATATTTTCCTCCCAAATTTGGCACCGTTTAAAGGGAAACCAAAAAAAAATAAATAAAATAAAATAATTTATTTATAGCAACCAAATATCAATATCCTTGCTATTCCTTTTCCTTGCTCTATCAACAATAATAATCATTTCCTCATATACTGAAAAACAGAAGACATTTTGCGTTATCTAGAGAACAGAGAAATAAAGGTTTCAAAGATTTAAAAAAAAGAATTCAGACAAAAAATGAAGACATAAAGTAATGAGGCTACCCTTTCTGAGAACGCTTTAAATAAAACAACTGTCAGCATGTTTGCAGTGTAAAGCTGATGGCACAGTCAGCATCCAGTTGGTTTGTCGTACATAAGCTGAGCCTATAGACTGAAAACAGGGAAAGTTTTACTGAAGTATTCAAAGTCTTGAAATTTAAAAAAAAGAAAAGAAAAACAATTTCTAGGCACTATTTCTAAGCGCACTCAGTCCAGCACCAAAGGTCGTATAAAATGGTATTTTGTTTTTTCCATAGTTCATATTGGGAAAAATGCTTTTGCACCCCAGAGGTGAAGAAGTATTTGCTCAAACATAGAAGCTGCACAAATTTGTGCTTTGAGTTTTATAACATTGCCTGCAAGACGCCTTATACTTCTAAATTGGAAAAAATAAAGCCCCCCCAACTCATTCTGCTTTGTTAAGAGACACAATGTATCATTTACAGTTGGAGAAAATTAAATTGTCATTGAGAGATAATGTTAAACAGTTTTACCTAATTTGGCAACCCTTTATAGATAACTTTAATAAGTAAAACTGGGAGGGATGGCCTCCTCCCATATCTGCTCCAAGATTATACACATTGGTCTGGGCAGGTGTATTGTTTTTTTTCTCTCTGTCTTTTTTATTTTTGGGGGGGGGGGGGTTTGGGTTTTTTTTTCTCTCCCCCTCCTTTGTATATACTTATTTAGGTATATAAATATGTATGTATAGAGATAGATATATGATTGTTTATATGATGGTAATTATATTTTATGTAAAAAGGAGGGGGAGAGGAAGGAAGGGAAGGGGAAAAAAAGGAAAAAAAAACTATGTCACTATAAATGAGATACATACTTTGTTGCCTGATTTGAGATATGAGTTGACCCTTTTTTTATTCAAAACATTTCATTTGTTCTACAGACAGGGACAATTAAACCCAATATTTAGCTTCATCATTATTAGGATTTTTATGCATGATATGTGTTTGTAGACTTATATAATTGTATGTAATTATACATGTATATTGTATATTGAGGTAGGATCAAATGAGTTTACCTTTAAGTCTGTTTGTACCAACCCTTTCTTTGTCTCATTATTGTTTAAAGTGTATTTTGTTGTTATTTTAGTCATGTTCAAAATAAATCAATCATTCAGTGACAAAAAAAAAAAACAAAAAAAAAACATAGAAGCTGCCACCCACCACCAAAACACCAAACCTGTTTCAGATCCATTCCTGACGTTCCTCATTCCAGTGTGTTTGCTAACTACGCTGAATCTCTACTGAATGTAAAATATTTACAAAACCCACTGTGTTTAAATATAGGTTAAATATTTTCTCTTTCATACTGCCAAACATGGCCCATTAGACTGTCTAATTTGTACAGCGCTTCCTTTATTTGCAAAAGGCACAGATACTGCATCTCTGGTTTTTAAGATGAGCTATTTTTTTTTTAACTCATTTCTTTATTTGTTAATTACTTATTACTTAAACCTGCATTTTGTTAATTGCATTTTTATTTTATTTTCATTTTGAATATTGTTTATGTGAAGAGAAACTGGCAAAGTTAGCATGTCATTGGTGTAAACTGCTGCGTTTAGTTTTACTGTGCGTAGAGAATAAACTACTTCTTTTTTTCCTTAAAGCAAAAATAAAACTGACATTTTGATTTGAAAAAAGACAGGAACTGAGCAGTGCTACAAAGGTCTATGGTCAAGTTTTTTTTTTTGGTTGCTGTGATTTCAGTCGAAAAGGAGAAACAGGACATAAAAAAGGAAGGGAGAATCACACTTCCTAAGAACATCCAAAACAAAGCAGTACAGTATGCCTGGAGTAAAACACACATCTTGGCAACAGCTTTCTAACTGTCATAGTCAGGAACTATAAAATGTATCAATCTATCTTCAATAACACGCACTCTTTGATGAATTAGGACATTTAGAGATAAACCACTGTTCATGTTGCATGTAGCCATGAAGGAAATGCATGCAATCAACAGAATTACACATTCTAATTAGCATTGATTAATCGGTTAGTCCAGGGAAATACTTTAAGCTTCTATTATTAAATTATGTTTTCCTAATTTTGTTTTGTCAGTTTTTTGTAGATAATTTCTTCTTTTCAGATAAGTGGAGATTAAACCTTTACAGCAGTCATTTGCGCAATGTCAGCTTTATCACTGCCCAGTATCCAGAATTTCCCAACTTGCAGCACAGAATACATTAAAGCTGACCTTTTAGATTTCAATATCATCAGCTACCATGAAAACAATGGTATTTATGAATTTAAGCCTAAGTGTGCATCGAAACGGGTTTAATATTCTCACTAAACTGAATTGTTGTAACATGTCCATAGATCTCAATGTTTAAGTCAGGCATTCAATCTGATATCATGTTTTTTTCTTCTTAAAGCAGACATGAAACATACCATCGAGTCCTACTTGCATAAACTGATACAGACTTAAAACTAGATTTTAAAAATAAGTGTTTAAAGTTACAGATTTTGGGGCATGTTTAGCGCTATCTTGTCCAAGTACAGAAAATGACATCACTAGGAAGTGATCACAGAAGCAATTGCTCAATGTTACTAAAGCACATATAGTATCCACTTTAAAATGTAAAATAGTGTTACAGATAGTGTTTCCACAGTTTCTATCATTTACAGAATTATTTTGCCCATAACACTAAGACTAAAAATAATCATCTAATTATTTTTAGTCTTAGATGTTACGATATTTCGATGCGTTAGGTGAACATTAGATTAATCTGAGCTGATGTGTCCTCTCACCTTGTGACCTTTAGATTCATAAAACATTGCTGCAGTGTGTCAGCAAGACGCTGGTGAACGAGCGAGTAGCGGATGAAAGCTCTTCCTTTCCCCAGTGATGTCTTCAACTGAGGACACACAAAAATACTCTTTTGTCATAAACATGCACAACACTGGCAAACTCAATCCAAGGTGGACTAACCTCCACTGTTTTTTTTTATCTAACTTGTTAAATAGGTCAGACTTAATACAGTTTCTACTTCCTAAAATACATTGTATAAAGCATTTAAAGGAAACTGTTAAGACTTTTTAAAATAAGACTACAGCTCTTTTTCCATTTTTGAGGTTAGTAAATATAAAATCTGTTCATCGCAGACTTTAAGGATCAAAGTTTTAGTTGTCTTCAGCAACAGTCTTGGCCATTTCAATTTAACATGGAAATGTTAAATTCTACTGCATAAATCGCAGTTCAGCTTAAAGATATCTAAAATTAAAGATGATCACCATATAGAGAATAGATGTACAATGTTATTTCTAAGCCTAGACTCTCCAATGCATCGGCAGATGGAGGGATTTAAGTAAGATAAGAGACACAGATACACAAGACAGACACCAGCTGGAGACGTCTTTATGTCTGTGACCAATGGACAGCAAATAAAAACAGTAAAAGAAGAGAAAAAAAAATGTTTTAGGTTTTCAGAGTGCCAAAGGTTTTTAATTATTAATTACCAGTCAGATGTTATTGACTAGACTGTGTGACTTCTGAAAATAAACACGCTGACCCATTTAAACCCCACCCCTCCCCCCTCAAAAAAACTTTAAACCACAGATCTGTCTTCCTTATGTTATCAAATCAATGATTACTTAACAGCAAAAAATATTAACAGGCTTGTGATAAAGAATTACAAAAATAGTTTAAAAAAATAGATGATAAGTCAAAAATTATCTGGCACATAATTCAGTACCCTAAAATTATCATCTATAAAAGTGGGTATCCAACGTCTATTGGAATGCAGGAAAATAATCATGAAGTATGCAGATAATGAACGTAGTCATAGCTGTTGCCTTTACAAACAGAACAACATAACTTGTAAATGCTAATAACCAATACACTGATCACTTAACCACCAAATATTACTAACAGTTCAACAGGAAACCAATTCATTACAATACAAACTAGGACCAAATCATGAATAGTTATTGAAGTATGAGGCTCACCAGTGTGAATTTCCAGGACAAAACGTGAGGAGGAAACAGTACAGGTGGCACAAGTGTAAGATAGCATGTGAATTAGCAGCGTTGAGCCTTAGTGCACCTGATTGGTTGGAATATTAGTTACATGGTTATACGGTCACTGTCTGTATACATGTGCGCATGTGTTTC
This sequence comes from Neolamprologus brichardi, assembly GCF_056152115.1. Classification (NCBI taxonomy): domain Eukaryota; kingdom Metazoa; phylum Chordata; class Actinopteri; order Cichliformes; family Cichlidae; genus Neolamprologus; species Neolamprologus brichardi. The sequence continues at coordinate 17,297,424 of NC_142121.1, read as the reverse complement.
ACGCCATGGAAGGGCTGAGGCACAAAGGGTGACTAAGTGTACGCGTGTGCTGCAGAGGAGGATTACCTCAGGGATGGACTTAACGAAACGGATGCCATCGTTAGCTCCCTTGATCTTAATCAGGCAGTCGCAGAAGTAATCCCAGTAGTCTTTTCTCTGGCCAAGAAAGGTTGTCTTCTCTTTTTGGTCAAACTAAGAGACACAAAGGACACAAAATTATTGCATTCACATACAATGTGCTCTGTAATGTGGACTGTACTACATCGCCGTGGTGACTGAGTTGCTAGTGTTTAGTAGTTGTTAATGTAATTCAAAAAGATTTAGGGAAAGAAAAAGACATAGTTGAGCTACACAAATGTGTATTTTCTTCAACTTGGACTTTACAAGAACAGCTCAAGCACATTAAAGAAATTACTCACTGGTATCAGGACTCATAACCTTTAAATACAGGAAGGCTTGTGACATGAGTCTTGTGAAATGTTTCATTTTAAGAGTTCACAACTTAAGAACACTAGTCTACAGCACTCCCAATACTACTGATAAGTCATGTTTGACCAGGCTTCTGTTACATGCAGGTAAATAGTTCTGTGTTGGGTTTTTTTGCAAGCAGAAATTGATCTCTTTGCTCAGAAATCCACTGGCTACACCGGGATCCTCTTAAAATTAGCCACTTCCACCAGAAGCTAATGGTGTATTCACACTAGGCAATCTATACAATCCTGGAGAGTATTTACTGAGTGTGATCGCTGCGTGCCATACTCTGGTGTGATTAACCTTACTGTGCCTTGATCTGGTTGAAAAAGAGCGGGGCCCAAGGTTTAGGTCAACTGGATCGGGTAAAGCATGCACATAGTTTGATGGCTAGACATGCCTCAGCAACTGTCTTTCTAGCAACAGCCCCCACAGAAATAGCTTTGCTAAGAAATTAACAAATATGTTCAAGACAATGTGTGACCACCTCCCCAGTTATGCAGAAAAATGCATAAAATTGTGAAACCACAAAAGAAAGAATGAATGAAATAAAGGGAAAAGCAAGTATTAGATGGAAGTGCTGAGATGTTATGATTAACTGATGCTTTCTCTGGCTCAGATCCATTAAGGGCTATGTGAGCACATACGATAAAGGAAGAGTGTGTGGGGGGAGTGGTAGGTACTTATGGTTTAATTTACCCAATGCTACTCTCTTTGATATGGCGACATACCTGCAGCAGGTATTCTAGTTTGTAGAAGAACTTGTGCAGGTTGGCGAAGTCGTCCGTTATAGGTTCACCACACTCCCTGTGTTCCTTACTTAACTCTATCACTGCATCTACAGTTTAAAAAAGAAGAACAAGAGCATTATTAACCCAAACACAAATATGTGATTTTGTGTAGATAGATTTTTTTTTGTCCCAGAATATTTTTGTGACATTTAAACCAAGCAGCCACGTCACTCAAGCCATAGACAGGTGGAGTGAATACCTTTGGTCATGTCACTATAATACCGTGTTTGGCTGGGAAATCTTGGGTCATGTGGACACTACCAAGACACACCTTAAACATAATTGCAAAAGAAGAATATTCCCCAAGATAGTGACCTCCCACAGCAAAATTATGAGACACACCAAAAAAAACCTGATCCTAGTATGTTGACTTAGCCTCTAAACTTAATGGGATGTACAGAAACATGACCTATTTACAGTATGGAGGCCCAAGTACGGTTTGGATACTGAAAAGCTTTTATAGGACTTTACAGTAATTGATTATTTTTTATGTTTTCTGTGAGGAAAAAAATGAATCTTGCAGAGTTATATTTAATGTGACTGCTTTATTTCTTTTTTTAATCTGAACACATAGTGTTGATATACAGTATGAAAAAAGGTTCTATACATATCAGGTGTGCAAAAACTCAAACTCTTCAGCTATGAATAAAGTACATGAAAAGCTCGGTGACACCGACTTTAGACCAACTGCACAAAATTGGACCCAAATCTGATTCCCTATTCTTGCAACCCAGGACATTCCCAAACGAGCTGCCAAAACAGCTCAGACAGGTCATAGCTTTTTTGGTGGCAGGTAGAGACTTGGCACAGTATTTGTCTGGTGATGCTGGTAAATGCTGTAACTGGTTAGTGTACAGTTCATCTGGTAAAACAAACGAACAAACATTTACATATAAAAAAAATCTTTGGCTGATGTAAATATTGCAGAATCCTTTGGACAAGACACCTGATGCATATTGCATGATATTGTATCTACTGTAACGCACATATGGGGTTTGCTGTATGTGTGGAGAGCTTGATTACCATGCAGATCTCTGATTATCCTCTGCAACTGTTTATCCCCAACTGATGAGGTGGAGGCCATTGTAGGGATGTACTCAGGCAATTCTTTACAGAGGGATAAAAAAAAGGGAAATTCAAGTTATCCAGCACGTCATCACGAGTTCTCCAGAACACACACACACACACACACACCGAAAACACTCGGAGGTAAACAGTGCAGTCCTAAATTAGTTCCTCCTGCTGTAAAGTAGGAGGTTCATGAAGGCTCTGGTGGCTGTAAAACGCAGTAACAGTAAAGTTAACAAAATTTAACTGAATGTACAAAGGGACAACGACAGGTCACAATTTGTCGCTACATCGTCTTTGTCAGAGCGCACTGGGACAAGATTTGTCTAGATTTATCCACCGTCGCCATGACGAGCCAATAAAGTTGACTCGTATCACTTTAGAATGCAACAAAACGCGACATAAACATCGATTTGTCAAAACCTTAGCGAGCGCTACAGGATGGACATGCACCTGCTCTCAGCGACTCGTTTCCTGGTTTATTCCATCTAGATTTCTGTCGCTAATCATCCTAATTTGGTTGTAAATAAGGATAAAGACTTCGGTGTTAAATAAATCACAATACAAAACACGTACTTGATGTATAAAATTGTCCGGACTGTCCAGTTTATCAGTGGTATAGCAGAAACGTGCTGCCGTTGGGGGGCGGGCTCTGGAAATGATTGACGGCTGACTAACCACGGTGTATGGCCGAGGTCTGTTCACGTTTGGTTGAGACACACCATAAACAAACAGAAAGCTGAAAACATGATATGTTTATATGACACGGAATACACATGATATATAAAATAAATGCAAGGTAAAATAGAAAGCTGAATACAGTCTAATACTGGATATACACGATACAATATATAAAATAAATACAATGTAAAACCGTTTAAGAGTTCAAATTCATAATAGAAAGTAAAAAAATAGTGCAGGGTATTCAGTTGTTAGAATTAAAAAGCTTAAGAACTTGATGGCTGCTTAAATAAATGGACCATTTCACGTAAAAAAAAAATAAAAAATCCAAGCTAAATAAAAGAATTACAAAACAACTGACTATCATTAAATATCTGGGGTACTTAAAGAGGTCTGAATCTGAATTTATTTAGAAAAAAAAGCTCTTGTTGTTAGTTTAGCAGTCTCATAAGGATAAAAAATACCAAAGTGACCACAGACATATGCCCTCAAACAAGCACGCACAAAATCAGTGTGCATTTATTCACATTATTGACTTTTCTGTTTTAGTTATTGCTCAGACTTTTCTTAACACTCAGCATCTGGGTAGGTAGGTTAAATAACAGCCATGAAGTGACATCAAATGCAATTTGTGTTTACTAAGGGTTACATATTAATAAATTAGACACATACTTCTTTCCATCCATCCATCCATTATCTTCCGATTATCCGATTATCATGGTCGCGAGGAGGCTGGAGCCCGTCCCAGCTACAGTAGGAGGACAGGGAGGCTACACCCTGGACAGGTCGCCAGTCTCACGCAGGGCTAACAGACAGACAGACAAACATTCACATTCTCATTTTTACCATTCTTAATGGGTAATTTAGAATAATCCGGCTAAGCCAACAGCACTTCCTGAATGTCTATTTATTGTAAAAGGACTACCTTTGATGCATTGGAAAACTGATTTGATATCTCTTCCCTATCGGCTCTTTTCATTGTCTTTGGTTTATCTGCAGTAATGAAAGTTTCTCAATAAACAGTTACAGGTAGAACACACATTTACAAATGAAACCTGTACACACCACTAAGTGTTTTCAGTTACAGGGAACATGTCTTCTTCACATGTGAAACATAAGTCCCACAATCACTGCTTATTGGATGAACTGAAAAAAATGTGTAGTTTCTGTTCACCTTTGTGATATTCAAAACCACCCTCACCAACCTTTCGCTAACAACCTTGCTGAGGACCCTGGTGTGCAAACCCCTTTGTGCAGGTACAGTATAGTTTGATTTTCTTTCATTTCAGTCAAAGTCTAAGGTTGACCTTTGCTGAAAGTGACGTTAAAGTTTGAGTGTGTACAGGTTTAATCAATGTTTATAGAGTGGGAACATTTTTCAGGCGTGACTGCTATTGCAGATTTGTGCACACATTTTGATTAATTTGTGCATTTAATTCAATGAAAACCTGGACACTGATTAAGGAAACTATGGAGAAAATTGAAAACAATGACACACAACAGCACTTTGTGCACTGCACACAATGAATGTATGTAGCCTTTTTGTGGCTTTCCCCCCATTTTATGATCATTAATGCTATCTTATATTCACTGAACAAACTGAGTTGCATTGACATAAATAAATCTAGAACTCTACGTTTTAATTAGAATGTTTTAAAAAAAATCCTACTTATTACCTGAATGGATTTTTGCAAAAAAATTCTCAAGCAAATTATACTAGCAACACACAACAATTTCCTTTTTCTCAAATTACAAAACTTCTTGGAGTAGCTTATCTTTATTCTGTGTGGTTGGGTAATATTTTCTTAGATTTACTAACTTTACATCCCAATTCTAATATGATTTATTTCATTTTCTACATGATACTGCTTGTGTTAACATAAGCCTTGTATCATAAGGCTTTCATAAAACATGAAATTACCGATGCTTTAAAGAACAGGCCATCTAATAACCATACCAATCCTGATTACTTGCAATATTCCAACATTTACATATGGATCAACATTAAAGATGCATTGATTTTCTTAGTCAATTCCAATTTCCAATTTTTTGTAAGTGTGTTCTCTCAGTACCAATTTTTCATGTTCCAGTTTTATTTCTAAAACCTGTACTTGATGGCATAAACAAACAAAATTCAACTTTGTGTCTTCACTCACAGTGAGGAGCTTCCATGGTAACGACACATTAGTATGCATCTGTGAGTATCTGTGCACAATTGAATGACACTTGGAATGAAGTTCACAGTCAGACATATGGGAGGCTGACTTGCTCAGGACAGAGAACTCTGACAATCAGATGGCTCCTCTTCCTGACTGGTCGATTAGTGCATCTCTAATTACCAATTGGTCAATCAAACTTTAAACAAAATCACCTTTTGTGTGTATGCCTAATAATCTGATAAGAAAACTGAAAAATATACTTAGTAAAAATAAGAAATAGCAAAACAGCTAAAAATATGAGCTAAAATAAAAAAAATAAACTTAAATAATATAATCTACACATGCTATATTATTTTTCTTTTGCTTTCTAATTGCTCTCCATAGTGCATACTCAGTCAAAAGTCAGGGTGAAAAGGTAAAGTAAGTTTTGGTTTATGTTTAAAGCTTTGAGCCCCTCATCTTCTCTAAGGTTCTCTACCAGACTGTTTGGTCAGGCAATTCACAATGTGCTGTACCTTCTCAACCTGCAATGTTTCTCCAAGCCAGTTTGTACCCACTGCAATAACTAAATATACACAAAAGTGGCTCAGTCCCAGACAGTCCCTGATTAGTTTTTATTTGCTAGCTTCTGGGTTTGCTGCATTTCTTCTTTGATGTTTTCTTTGATAAAATCCTGTCAAAAAACACAAATCAGTGCATAGAATATACTACATAAATAAATTTTTTTAAGTCCATAAATATAAATAATTTTTAAAAATGTATTATTGGTTAAATATTATAATAGAGAGTAAGTGAGAAAAGTGAGATATGCATCCAAATACAGAGTCAAAGACCATTAGCTAATATTTGTTAGATAGCCTTGTCTAACAAAGGTTTATAATATTATAATTCCTTAAGTAAGACTGTGAAATTTGACCTACTTGATTTACCTGTCTAACAGCCTTTTTTAAATTTCTCTTTATGCTGGAAGAAAGTGGATACAATGGATAACGTAGATACTATCAGCACCAGCCTTGACTCAACCTCGTACAACTATAATTATGACTACGATGAACTCTGCAACAAAACAGGTGTCATCCAATTTGGAGCAATCTTCACTCCAGTCTTTTTCTCCATTGTGGTGATTCTCAGCATCTTTGGCAACATCCTGGTCCTCGTGGTGCTGGTCAAGTTTGAGAATTTGAAATCCCTCACCAACACCTTCATTCTGAATCTGGCTGTATCAGATCTCTTCTTCACAGCTTCTCTGCCCTTCTGGGCCTACTACAACATGCACGGATGGACCTTAGGGGAGCATGCATGCAAAATAGTGAACTTTATCTTCTGCCTTGGATTCTACAGCAGCGGTATCCTCCTCATCCTGATGACTGCTCACCGCTATATAGCTGTTATAAATCCTTTGTCTGACATTGTTTCCACCACAGGGTATTACAGTATTGTAGCGTCTGTGATCATTTGGGTCGTTAGCATCCTGGTTTCCAGTCTAGCTTTTGCTTCCACCAAAGTTGCAGAATCAAAGTACTGTGTATATACTAATTCTTTTTGGAGCCTGTGGGGAATCTACCAGCAAAACATCCTCTTTCTAATTACCTCAGTGGTATTCATGTTTTGCTACACTCATATCATGTGCAGGTTGCTTCATCCTGTGCAAAGAAGACGAAACAAAACTTTGAAACTAATTTTTATTCTCATGGTTGTTTTCCTTGTTGGATGGGTACCTTACAATTTAGTGATATTTCTGCAGTCATTTACCTACTGGCCCAGAGAAAGTGACTCATTAGGGGAAGATTGTCAATATAGCAAAAACCTGGATTATGCGCTTGAGATTACTCGACTTTTTGCCTTTTCACAATGCTGCCTTAACCCCGTGTTTTATGTGTTTGTGGGGGTTAAATTCAAAACCCATTTGAAGAAAATGCTAAAGAGCTTGGGCAGCAAAAAAAACAATAACAGCTTTCGCAACAGAAAAAGCCGGCACACAATAACATCGATAACAAGTGGTGAAGAGTTGTCATTGGCACCTTGATGTTGTAAAAAAACAGAACTAATACATCTCTTTCATTAACATAGTTGATTCTCAAAATGTCTCAAACGGATTTCATTGTTCTTTTGAATCTGGGTTCACTTGGGAATGAACTGCCAATATGTTTTTCCAAAATGATTTTCCCCAATGTTGGTGCTTTTTACAACCATTTCCCGACTCTTCTTCAAAATTATTAATCAGTAACCTATATCAATGCAGCATAACTGCTTATTTTCATCAGGTTATTGCTGGCCATTTATTATTCAGTAAAATATGTTTATATTAACATTCACTAAATAACATTAAATAAAAAATAAAATGCCAAAAATAGACTGAGCAACATAACCTGCTACTTCTTTGTGAAACTGCATTTGGTTTCCTAATGTCTTTAGCCATCAGTGATCAAAGTATGTACAAATATTCAAGAGGTTTATTGTCATCATAAACATCATAATGGAGTGTGGTCTATAATGATTTTAAACCAGAAGAGCTAGTTTGACTCTCAGAAACTTTTTGAGATATCTGGGATTAAGACTTATGTTTTTGGAGTTTACAGATAATTGTATAAAAAAGAGCACAAATTGAAATGACTGGCAGTTACTAATAACAGAAACTGACTTTTTAATGCAAAGTCTGAGTAGAATATTATAGAGCTGTTCATCCTGCCAAACCTATGATAGTAACTCAAACAGCCTCATTCAGATTATTGGATCATAAAGACTTCAAGTTGTTCTGGGGTCAGAGTGCAGTCATATAATTTACTGGAAAGGTGCAACTGAAACAAGAAGAATAGAAAAGTGGGAAACTTCTGTTTAACATCGATGGCGTGTAATATGTTGTAATATTTTGTAATATGTTCTGTTTAATCAAGTTTGCTTCATGTACTTATCTGTGGTTATAGTTTCTAACCAAATTCTTCTATGATCAAAGAACCTTTTATTGCTGTAGCAATTTCATTTGTGTTTAGAGCTGCTGATTATGCTGTACATGATATTACATATCATGTACAGCATGGGCAGCACGGTGCAGCACGGTGGCACGGTGGTTAGCACTGTTGCCGCACAGCAAGAAGGTCCTGAGTTCAATTCCACCAGGCCGGGGTCTTTATGTGTGGAGTTTGCATGTTCTCCCCGTGTTTGCGTGGGTTCCCTCCGGGTACTCCGGCTTCCTCCCACCATCCAAAGACATGCAGCTTGTGGGGATAGGTTAATTGGATAATCCAAATTGTCACTAGGTGTGAATGTGAGTGTGAATGGTTGTCTGTCCCTGTGTGTTGGCCCTACGACAGACTGGCGACCTGTCCAGGGTGTACCCCGCCTCTCGCCCTATGACAGCTGGGATAGGCTCCAGCGACCCTGAAAAGGATAAGCGGAAGCGAATGGATGGATGGATGGATATATTTCCAGTTTTCAGCAGAACATAACTTCTTCCCAACAGAGTATTGGGTATTGTGCTTATTTTCATATTCTAATACCATCAGCATTATTCTTGTGCTTTACAAAATAATAAACAAAAGAAGACATGCAGTTTTTTGGTGTTCATTTTGGCTAGTGCTGCATGCTTGTAGTCTGTTACATTTTTAATAAAACTATGGGAAAATATTAAAATGTACTTTTCATTTTGTTTAAGTTGGATTTTCAATGCAGAAAAAAAAGTTGCCCATGGTTTTTGGGCATGATTTTTTTTTTTTTTTTTGTTAAGACGGCCTCTCTGACTTAAAGTGAAACAAAAAGAGGAACTGTTACTTTAGGCAAGACCATCAGAGCTATCTGACCAGAGTGTAATTCAACACCAGAGTTGACAGCTGATTTTTGAGGTAAGTTGCTGTATTTTTTCTCCTAAGTTGGACTTCAACTAGCTGCTCCCAGTTGCTAACATAACATACAAAGATTAAAACTAAACTGAAGAATTTCTGTTATTTTATAGAGAACTGCTCAGTTAACATCTTTAATTACATTTTAAAAATCTAGTTTTTTGTTTGTTTTTTAGAAAATTGACAAAGGAAAACAACATCACAATGAGTGACTATGGACTGAGTGATCATGTTGCATATCTTTGTGAGACTGACTTTCCAAACATCACCGGCCCCCTTTTCATCTTGATCTTCATCCTCAGCGTCATAGGCAATGGTCTCCTCTTATGTGTTCTTTTTATCTACGAGAAACTGAACACAATAACAAATATTTTCATCCTGAACCTGGTCTGCTCTGATTTGATCTTCACCATCACACTTCCATTCTGGGCCATTGATCATTTACACCACTGGGTCTTTGGGGACTTTGCCTGCAAATTCCTGACTGCTGCATACTTTGTTGGGCTGTACAGCAGTGTCATTCTGCTGACTGCCATGACAGTGGATCGTTTCATTACCGTGGTGCTGCACAACCGGCTGAGCAATTATGCTATAAGGCAGAAGTCTGGAGTTGGTGCCTGTATAGCTGCCTGGGTCATCAGCATCTCAGCATCCCTGCATGATGCTATGATAGTAAAAGTAGTAGACTGGGAAAATGTTACCTATTGCGTGCCTGAATTTGATGACAAGCTTGGACGTTATCTCCAAGTGTCACTGCTATTCTTCCTCCCATTTGCCATCATTATTTTCTGCTATTCTGCCATCCTCAAGACAGTTTTGCAAGCTTTAAACAGAAAGAAGCACAGGGCTGTAGCTGTGCTGTTGTGTATTGTTGCAGTCTTCTTCATTTGCTGGGGGCCATACCATATTATGCTTTTAATTCAATCTCTTTATAAACCTATAGGTTGTAAGGCAGAGGAACGGTTAGAAGTTGCCTACCGTATTTGTGAAATGCTTGCCTATTCTCACTGCTGTATGAACCCTCTGCTATATATGCTCTCACAGAAGATGCGAAAGCATCTGTTGAATCTTTTGCGCTGCGAAAACCTGTGCAGGAAGAACAGGGAGAGAGACACAGCTCTCAGTTCTGTTAGTCAGAAAGCAGTTTTCATAGCTGCGAGTTCTGCTATAAACTTGGAACTGCACAACGATCAGTTAAACAGCCACTTGTGAAGTTAAACATCTGTAAATATTCTTATTTAATTTGACATCTTTTTTATGTTCTCCTGAAATTAAATACAAATTACATGCATTTTTAATTTTAATGTGCCAAGTAAAAGCAAAATGTATGTGTGTAAGAATCTGTTTTCTACTGCACTTTTACAAGCAATGCTGTTTTTGTGAAAAAAAAAAAATGTTGCTGAAATCCAGTGAAGCTGTTTTCACTTCTCTCTTCTCTCTGCACATGTCATGATAGGCTAGATGGAAAAAATGCAATGAAAGCAAATTTCTGTGGTCATATTAGTACGAAGTGTAAGTGTATTAACACAATCAGTGAGGGAAACACAGAGTGCATGCACAAGGTAGGCTCTTCTTGGCTGTTTTTCTCTTTTGAATTAGGTGATAATACTCATGAGAAATGATTCATGTAATGATAAAATATTAGTATTTATTATTTATTATAATAACAATAATAAAGTATTATTTATTTATTATTAACAAAAATAAATGTTGTGACAGAAATACAGGAAATGTAGGAATATGGAGTGGAATTTGATATTACTGCAATATGAATTAACCAGAGAATATTAAATAAAACTTCAGTGATGTTATGCAAGCAACATTATATGTTTTGACCATTTTCTTCACTGGCTCACAATAACCCCTGTGGACTTGCTTTATTTGCCATTCATAGATTTATGATGTTATATCATTCTTTTTACATTTCTACATTTAATTTTTCCTGAGTGCTGTTGAAGGCATGAATATTATGCTGTTCAACTTTATAATCATTTGTTCTAAACTGCATTAGTTTTTATCTTGACTAACATATTTGTACCAAAATGCATTAATTATGTTACTATATATAAATAAATTTTAAAAGAAAACTTCACAGTATAAGATTTTTATTTTTTTTCACTTCCTCAACAGCACTTTCCTCACAAGACCTAAACAAGTAAATCATGGCCTTGGACAGCGACAGTTATGATTACATACACTTTAATGAGACTCAAAGCAGCGAGATCGAGTATGACATTAAGATATCCAAACTTTACTATCCTGCTGCTGTCAACAGTCTCGTCTTCTGCATCAGCCTGCCTGCAAACAGCTTCCTGCTGTGGGTCCTCTGGACGGAACGAGCTTGGAAGATCACATCGGATATTTTACTTCTTCAGCTCACAGTTTCTAACCTCTGCCTCACTGTGACATTGCCTTTTGCAGCCTGTAATGCACTCCATACGTGGGTCTTTGGAGAGTGGGCCTGTGGAGTAGGTACAGGGATTTGTTTTCTGGGACTGTTCACCGCCGTGGTGATCCTCACTGCCATGTCTTTGCATTCTTATGTTACTGTGGTTCAGCCTTGGTGCTTGTTTGCACAGGCTTTAAGAAAATATGGTGTTCTCATAGGTAGCATTGTGATGTGGCTGGTGTGTGCTGCTTTAAGCATTAAACTGTCTGTGAGTGGTAGAGTCATCGAATTTGCTGACATGAAAGTGTGTGTAAATTTGGTGGAGTCACTAACCATGAAACTCACTGAAATCTACACACAGATTTTTCTTTTCTTTCTCATTCCTGTCCTTATCACTTCATTCTGTTATGTTCACATGTGGATAATGGCGAAGCAGGGCAGGATAAACAGCCAACAACAGCCTTCAAAATTGATTTTAGGCATAACTGTCAGTACTTTTTTATGCTTGGCTCCTTCTAGCATCCACATGTTTATACAGTCCTTGCTACTATTGGATTTTTATGAGGACACACATGAACTGATATATGCATTGCACTATGCTTGGTTGATCATTTATCCCATCATTGACATCTACTGCTGCTTTATCCCTTTGGTGCATTTAATAGGAGTACAAAGGTTTAGGAGGTATCTCCCCATGCCGTGCAATACATTATCACTGTGCAGAGATGAGACTAAAACTGACAGTCCAATGGCATTAATCCCTCTCCAAAATGCGGAAGAAATTTGAATTTACTGTAGCATGCATGCAGTAGGATGAGGCGGGTAGATGCTTGAGGGTTTGATTAGATAAATTAGCTGAACTTAATATAGTACAAGCAACAGTAACAAGAACAAAAAATGGGCAGCACCTATTAATGATAGAGTCTGACTTTGTTGATGCCAAAGGGGTGTACCACACAGCAAGATTAATGGCTTAGTGACCTAAGTTTTCTGTTACGAAAGTGACTTTGTTTTTACCTGGCTAAATCACCATGGTAACATGCTGAATACCCAACCAGTGAAAGTTGATAACCACCTTTGTAATATTCGTTATGTCCCACATGGGTTTTCAGTTTTGTTGAGCCAGTTAAGACAAAGAAAGCCAACATTCTCATAGTATACCTCTTTGGTACAGAGTGGTTCTTAATGGCAAATAAATAAAAAACAGCTCAATTAGTCAAGCTTTATAGAAAGACAAATGCTACATCTAGTGCTTCATGCACAGAAAATTCAGGGTGTTCTGTGGTTAGACTGGGATTCTACCAGTTACTGCAAAGGTGTCCATCATATAAAGAGAAACAGAAGTGACAATTTCATTTTGACATTGTGCAGTGTGTTGTGTTTCAATACCTTTTCTTAATGTTTTTATCTGTGTTTATATACTTTCTGATCAGAATCTTCTATTTTATACTTGTACTACTCCAAAATGATCTGTTGATTATACTGTACATTGTAGAAGTGATATTGTAGATTGGTCTCTATGATTACATGTGTTACATTTTCTGTTGTCATAAAAATCACTTTCAAAGTTATTTTTTATACATTTAATATCATGATTATTTTCACATTTTATTTCATGTAAAGTATTCTCAATGCATTTGATTTAAAAAAAATAAAACTAACTTTTGTATCTTGTCGAAGTTTATTTAATATGAAAGAGATACCTTTTAATATTTTCTTAACAGCCTACTTTCTTTTTCAACAAGCAAGCAACTAGGAAGTAAGTAAGCAAATTTCACTTTGACCTGTCGACTTAAAAGGTCAAAGTGAAATTTGCTTACTTACTATTTTCTCTTTCTAATCATGTTGGACCAAATTCCTGGTGCAGATCAGTTAGAGTGTAGTGTGAAGAAGCCTCAAATAACTCACTTAGCATGATAATAGAAAAGGCTCAACGATTGATCCAGCGTGTTAACACCTTGCATGTTCAGTTCAACAAAGCAGGCAAGTTCAGCAGGTGCAGACTCAGCCATCAGATTAGCATGTATGAAAAACAAATAACCAAAAAACAAAACAAAACTGGTTGCTGAATGTCCTTAATTTAACCAGTTTAACCACTAATACAACATCTTGAGTTTTCATAATCATGTTGGAGTTAATATATTATTACATATAACTGCAAGTTGTTTATTTCTGTATTTCTAACATTTATCATTATTAAATATGATTTAATCGTTAAATAAAGGAAACAGCTGCATGAAAATCAAAGATGAACTAGAAAAAATTGCATTTCCTGCGAAAATGCTGTGTGGATGCCTTAACGCTGAAGAAAGATTGCCCTGAGCAGGATTCGAACCTGGCCCTTCTGGTCTCAAGGCAGCTACTCATCTCACTGAGCCAAACTCATTCTCACAAAGAAGAGGTGGAGAGACTGACAATTCTGCTGAAATGAGCAGAAGCTGCTGAGAATTGTGCTGATAAGAGGTGAAATGGCTGAAAACTGGCAACTGGCAGAAAAGAGGTGAATCAGAAGAATTTCTGCTAAAAAGAGGTAAATAACCAGAAAGTTGCGCTGAAAAGAGATGAATCAGCAGAATTTCTGCTCAAAAGAGTTTTTTTCTGAAAACAGCTGAGATTTGTGCTGAAAAGAGGTGAAAAGGCTGAAAATTTTGCAGAAGACGTGAATAAGCAGAATTTGGGCTGAAAAGAGGTGAAAATTCTGAAAATTCTGCTGAAAAGAGTTCAATCAGCAGAATTTCTGCTGAAAAGAGGTGAATGAGCAGAATTCTGCTGAAAAGGGTTTTTTGCTGAAAACAGCTGAAAAAGCTGGGATTTGTGCTGAAAAGTGGTGAAAAAATTTAAAATTCTGCTGAAAAGAGTTAAAAAAAGTTTAACTGTTAACTGAAAGAAATGTTGCCATAAGCGGGATTTGAACCCCAGTCTGAGAATGGATGCTCATCTCACTGAGCTAAAACACAGGTCAACCTGGCAAGGAAAATCAGTGATGCCACTGATGAGATGGCAGAAATGGGCAAAAAATATTGCAAAAGAAATTAAAGTTAGGCAGGATGAGAGGAGTTTGCACAGACACGTCGACTTTCTGATGACTGGGAGCAACGCACTAAAGGTAAAGGAGCAAAACAAAGTATCGATCCTATCGTGCTAGCATTGATACCAGCAGTGGTATTGATACTACCAATATTCAAATTGATTTAATAAATGTAAAAATGAGCATGCACCAGCATTTTGGATACTGAATTTAATAAACTGGTCTTTATTATCAATGCTGCAGCAGGATGTAAAATGCAAATTGGGACAGCTTACGCTGAGAGGTACAACCAAGTAGCTGGGATAATGTACAGGAACATCTGAGTTGCATATGGACTTAAAGTCCCTAAGTCCCAATGGGAAACACCAACAAAGGTGGTTGAGAACAACAGGGCTAACGTCCTGTGGGACTTCCAGTTTCAGACAGACAAGCAGCAGCTGGCCAAGCAACCACCACAGTGGTGGCTGACAAGGAAGCGAAGACTAAGGTTGTGATAGATGTGGCAATCCCAGCGGACAACAACATCAGAAAGAAGGAGCATGAGAAAATAGAGATGTACAAGGGACTGTAGCAACAGCGGGATGTGGAAGGTACTAGTCCAAAGTGGTCCCAGTGGTAAAGGAAGCATTAGAAGCTATAAATCTGAAATTGGAAGACTGGCTCCAGCAGATTCCAGCACAACATCAGAGGTGTTTGTCCAGAAGAATGCAGACATAGGAACATCTAAGATACTGTGCAGGACCCTCAAACTATCAGGCCTCTGGAAGAGAGCCAAAACTTAAGATTCACATGCACACTATCCCTTCTAAGGGGTGTTTTTTTTTTTTTCTTTTTATATTGGGGGGGGGGGGGGGGGGGGGTAACAATTACTGGAAAGTGTAACTTAGGATAAAAAGCGTAAAGTTTTAGTTTAATAACAGTGACGTGTATGCTGTGCTCATCAAGTTATTTTCAGGTTTTGCAGTTCATATGATTGGGACCTTTTATTGTTATTCTGCTGTAGCAATTTTAAAGTACATTGACCTACTGAATATGCTGTACATATTATTAGAAGTATATTTTAGGTTATCATTGTCAGTTTTTTGTAGGTTTGCTGTATCTTTCCAATTTTCAGCTGAAAATAACTGCTTTCCAACAAGTTTTGGGTACTGTCCTCATAATCACATTTTAATATCATCAGAAATATTCATATGTTTTGCAAAAGAGAAAGAACGGTTACTGCAACTCTGACTTACTCTGAATAAAAAGAGGAACTGTAAGTTAACACAAGAACATCACAGCTTTTCCAGCACAATGCAACTGACCACAAGGCATGACAGCTGATGATTTGGGTAAGTGATTTCTCTATCCCTATGGCTTACATAAGGTGAAAACTAAAACTAAAATCAACAGTTTGTGTCATTTTATAGAAAAAGCAGAGGTAATGTACCTACATTGTATAAATCTAGTTCTGTGTTTATGTTTTTTCTAGAAAACAGACAATGACAAACAACTTCACAATGAGTGACCATGGACTGAGTGATGTTGCATATCTTTGTGAGACTGACTTTCCAACTTTTACTGGCCCTTTCTTCATCTTGATCTTCATCATCAGCGTCATAGGCAACAGCCTCCTCTTATGTGTTCTCTTCATCTACGAGGGCCTGAAAAGTATCACAAATATTTTCATCCTGAACCTGGTCTGCTCTGATTTGATCTTCACCATGACACTTCCATTCTGGGCCATTGATCATTTACACCACTGGGTCTTTGGGGACTTTACCTGCAAATTCCTGACTGCTGCATTCTTTGTTGGGCTGTACAGCAGTGTCATTCTGCTGACTGCCATGACAGTGGATCGTTTCATTCTCGTGGTGCTTCACAACTGGCCGAGCAACCAAGTTAAAAGGAAGAGGTGTGGAGTTGGTGCCTGTATAGCTGCCTGGGTCATCAGCATCTCGGCATCCCTGAGCGATGCTATTAAAGTAAAAGCAGTAAACTGGGATAATCATAACTATTGTGAGAATGGATCTGATGACAAGCTTGGACGTTATCTCCAAGTGTCACTGCTATTCTTCCTCCCATTTGCCATCATTATTTTCTGCTATTCTGCCATCCTAATGAAAGTTTTACAAGCTTTAAACAGAAAGAAGAACAGAACTGTTGCTGTGCTGTTGTGTATTGTTGCAGCCTTTTTCATTTGCTGGGGGCCATACCATATTATGCTTTTGATTCAATCTCTTTATAAACCGATAGGTTGTAAGGCAGAGGAACGGTTAGAAGTTGCCTACCGTATTTGTGAAATGCTTGCCTATTCTCACTGCTGTATGAACCCTCTGCTATGTATGCTCTCACAGAAGATGCGTAAGCATCTGTTTAATCTTTTATGCTGTAAAAAACTGTGCAGGAAGAAAAGAGAGGAAGACACTGGCCAGAACACTTCTGTTACTCGTAATGTAGCTTTCACAACTGCGGGTTCTGCTGTTCAGTTGGAACTGCATCCATTAAACATACACAGTTGAAATTAAACACCAATTCAGTCTGTAACTTTTTTTATTTGATTTGACATCTTTTATACATTCTTCTGAAATTATTTTTTAACGTGCAAAGTCAAAGATTTATGTGTGTAAAGATGTGCATTTCACCGCTTTAATCAGCTGTTCCTGTAAAAAGAAAATGTTGCTAGAATCGGTTGAAGCTATTTTCACTTCTCTGTTCTTATGGTATGTCAGGATAGACTGGGTTGGAAAAGAAATGCACTGACAGCAGATTTTTGTGATTGCTGATAGAGTCATACTGGTCAAGTATGAGTGCAATAACACAATCATGGAGAGACTCATTGAGCAGTACCTAAAGTCACATGGAGTGCAAGCACACGGTAAGCTCTCTGTGGCATTTTATCTCTTTTGAAAAAGGTGGCAACATAGTAATGGGAAATGATTTATGTAATCATTAAAATCTAAAGGTTTTAAAGAGAAATATAGGAAAATGTTTTTGAAAAAATGACTCTGGATCTTATATGGGTGTGAAATTAAAGGGAACTCTTTTTACTATTTCATTACAAAGGCGAAAAGAAATGTCTCGCATTATGAACTGAATAATTACCATGGTTGTTACTGCAATAACTAGTGGGTATTTAAGACTTTCATTTTCAGATCATTTGATTTACTTTTGTGTGTCAGTAGAATTCGGGTGAAGGCACAGTGACTTTGTTGGTCAGACCTGGACACCTGGAGTTCTGTAGCTGTCACGGTTTTGTTTATTTATCCGCTACCTTGGTCTCAGTTTGAGATCTTGTTGCTGAATGTTGGTACTCCTGCTTTTGTATTTCTCTCTGTATGAGAAGAGGCTGACTCTTAGTTGATGATTTAAATTATATGCATGAACTGATCAACAGCTTATTGACTTCTCTCTTTGTTTGCCTAATATGTTAACACACTCTGATTTCAAATTTCAGTTTGAGAAATTCAGTCTTCTTTTAAATCTAGTTTCACTTGGGAATTACCTGCGAACATGGTGTCAGTCTTTTCGCCTGCATTCTTAATAGTCAACTCTGACTTCTGTATTGCATATCTGGACCACTCCAAGTTAATTGATGTGTAATATGATGTGCTTCGTTTGGTATCTTTCATGTAGTTTTTTGTAGTTATCTATTCTTGCTGTAAAACCTTGCAGTTTTACAACTGAAAACGTTCGATGTTGATCTACTACACTGGGCGATATCATAAATCTGTCACTTTGATGATATCATGGATCCATTTCATTTTATCAGCAGAAAATACTTTCTTACCAACACAAAGGTTGGTATTGTGCTTTTAAATAAAAATGATATAGTCATGCTTTACAAAAAACAATCATACTTCTATGTTTATGTGTGTTCTGATCTGTGCAGCATGTTTGTACACAGTTATATGTCCCTGATAAGTATGAGAAAAAAAATATTCAAACATTTGTGTTCCAAACAGACGGTTTGTGTCATGGTCCGCGGCCCGGTGTCTGAGGAGCAGATGGGATGCCCACGCCTACGGGTGTGGCTGTTGTCTCCACACCTGCATCCCCTTCCAGGTGATCATCAGGAGGACTATTTAACCCCGCTCAGCCGGCTGCTCCACGCCAGTCCATTAGTCACCATTCAGCGGTTATCGCTCTGTGTGTTTGAGCCTACATCTGCCTGTCCTCCTGCCCGCTTGGAGTTCGAATAAACCACCGGTCATCATCTCCTCCGTGTCCCTGGAGCTCTCCCGCAGACCCTCACCCCTCCCTCCGGTTCCCACGGCCCAGCCCTGATGGTAAGATAAATAACTCTACCCCGTGTATGCTGTTATCTCCCCGCTCCCCAGTAACTCTCTTCCCTTTTCTGTTGCAGCCTCCCACGGTCCTGATCATGGCGTTCCGGAGTTGTTTGTCTCCCGGTCCCTTTGTTTTAACATTAACTCAGCGTGTTTTCCTTTGACCATTCCGGGACACCCTTAGTTCAGAAATAAAGTTTATTTTGCGTGCATCTCTGCGTATTGTGTTTGCTTCTGGGTCCAGTTTGTGTGCTTGAACTACGGTTCTTGACTGTTTGAGTTTCATTTTCAACTTTCAGTTTCACTATGAGAACAGGATTGCGTATGGGTTGTTTTTTTTTTTTAAAAATGTGATCTTTGGTAAGGAAGCATCTTTGACTTAATTTGAAACAAAAAGAGGAACACTGATTTGTTTAAGTACATTACAGCTTTGTCAGCACAGCTCAATTCAACAGAAGACTTGACAAGTGATGCTTGAAGTAAGTTGTTGTGTTTGCTCCTCTAATTTTGTGCTTTACTAGAATGCATGGTTTATGTAACATGAAAAAACTAAAACTATAAGCAACAGTTTGAGTCATTTTAGAGAAAAAATCTAGCTTTGTGTTTATGTTTTCAGAAAATTAACAATGCAGAACACCTTCATAATCAATGACGAAGTGAGTGATGAGGCTGCCTATCTTTGTGAGACTGACTTTCCAATTTCAACTGGGACACTCTTCATCTTGATCTTCATCATCAGTGTCATAGGCAACGGTCTCTTCTTATGTGTTCTCTTCATCTACGAGAAACTGACAAGCGTCACAAATATTTTCATCCTGAACCTGACCTGCTCCGATTTGATCTTCACCATCACACTTCCATTTTGGGCTGTTGATCATTTACACCACTGGGTCTTTGGGGACTTTGCCTGCAAATTCCTGACTGCTGCATACTTTGTTGGGCTGTACAGCAGTGTCATTCTGCTGACTGCTATGACAGTGGATCGTTTCATTAAAGTGGTGCTGCACAAGTGGCCGAGCAACCATGCTAGAAAGAAGTATGCAGTCGGTGCTTGTATATCTGCCTGGGTCATCAGCATCTCAGCATCCCTGAGTGAAGCCATAAAAGTAAAGGTGGTAAACTGGTATGATTTTAACTATTGTGAGGATGGATCTGATGAACAGCTTGGACGTTATCTCCAAGTGTCATTGCTATTCTTCCTCCCATTTGCCATCATTATTTTTTGCTATTCTTCAATCCTCAAGACAGTTTTACAAGGTTTAAAGAAAAAGAAGCACAGGGCTGTAGCTTTGCTGTTGTGTATTGTTGCAGCCTTCTTCATTTGCTGGGGACCATACCATATTATGCTTTTAATCAAGTCTGTCTATGCACCCAAAGGTTGCAAGGCACAGGAGTGCTTGAGTATCATCTACCATATTTGTGAAATGCTTGCCTATTCTCACTGCTGTATGAACCCTCTGCTGTATCTGATCTCACAGGATTCGCAAAAGCATCTGTTGAATCTCTTGCGCTGTGAAAAACTGTGCAGGAAAAACAGAAAGAAAGACACCAGTCAGAAGACTTTTGTTATTCAGAATGTAGCTTTCACAGCAGAGCTCTGTTGTTCAGAGTAACTGAACACTGATCCATTAAGCAGGCACAAATGAACTGTTGATTCAGTGTGTAAATACTTTCATTTGAATTTACATCTTTTATATATTCTCTTGAAACAATATACATCTATTTTTCAGGTGTTTAATGTGCCAACTAAAGGACGTATGTGTGTAAAAATGTTTATTTTATGCTGCACCATCATTTTCTGTTTCTTCTGTTTAAAATGTTGCTTAAATCCAGTGAATCTGTTTTGTCTTTTCTGCTGTCTCATGGGAAAATGTGTCTTTTCTGTGGCATGTGAAGATTATTCCATTAACACCCATTTTTTTGGCATCCCAGGTAGAGTCAAACTAGTGTGATGTGCAATACAATGAGCAGTACCTAGAGTGACATAGGGTAGGTGCTTAATAGACAAATTTATGTAATGCAGATGGGCAAATATATCATTTAAGAAAGAAAATGTCGATTTTATGCAAGCAACAATGTTTGCTGAGACCTTTTGTTTCTTTGACTCTCAGCGACCCCTGTAGGCTCACTTAATGTAATTAAAGATCTCTGTCATATTATTGCTTCGCCATTTAAAGTGGTCCTTTTAATTAAAATCAAATTCTATATACTTGTTTTGAGAAGGAATGCCCAGAAAGTAATAGTCCCCCCAAAGGTGGAGCCACGACTCCACCTGAAGGGAGGGGAAATCATTGATCATTTAACATTAATCACAGTGTAAGATACAAAACAGAGCAGTGGCAAAGTACTGACATTCTTTATTTAAGTAGAAGTACAGACACCTGCGTTAAAAAAAAATACTCCAGTAAAAGTTAAAGTACTGAGTCAACTTCTTTATTTAGGTAAAAATAAAAATTAAAGGATCTGAAATCTATTAAAAGTAAGATAAATGTAAAAAGTAGCTCCGTGAAGCAACTTTGCAAAAGTAACTGAACCTTTTGGAATATTAATATTGATATTTCTGTTCTTTACATCATGGCTGCTTTCCCATGCTGTTAATCTCAATACTGACATGTCTGATTTCTTTGAGTCTCTTTTCATGTAACCCACCTCCTCCCCATCTCCACCTCAGGCACCTCGGCCAAAGCTCTATTCAAGCCTCAGTCTTCATCTTCACCACCACCTCCAGCGTCTAGACTCTGGGGGGTTTATCAGAGTCTTATCCCAAATTAATTCATTTCTTTGTCACAATAAATCATGTTCAATTCCTCCAAGTGATCTCTCCTTATAGAAATGATAATAAAATAATATTAGTACATGAGAGTACAAATGTTAGTCTCATCTAAATTCAAATTTTTCCAAATCTACTCACCTTAAAGGAATAACACAAGCAGTGAAAGAGAATTTTAAAAATGTAATATTTTTTGTTGCTTAAATTGTAGAAGGTGAATTTTGCCTCCACACCTAATGTCATGTGAGTGCTGTGTAGGAGGGAGAGGGAGGACCCAAATGCAAGACTCGAAACTCAAAATGATTAACTGAGGAAGGCAGATTTATTTTGCTGTGACAAAAATGCTAAACACAAGAAAAACATAACTTGAACTGGAAACTGGGAACTAGGAAAACCACACAGGAAACCCCACCCACACACATGCGTGCAGCTGCTAGTTGATGAGAGACACCTGGAATGGCTAACCGAAGGCCGGACAGTCCTGATCCTCAAGGACCCCCAGAAGGGACCAATCCCATCCAACTACTGACCAATAACCTGCCACAGTACCACATAGAAGCTCTTGTCAGACGTCATAGCGACTAAGATGAATAGACACATGGCTCACTAATAATAATAATAATAATAATAATAATAATAATAATAATACATCTTATTTGAGGGCGCCTTTCAAAAACCCAAGGTCACCTTACAGAAGAACAAAATGAATAAAAGGAGCAATAGTCATAAAATACATAAAAGAAATTAAAATTGCAAAACAGAACTTGACAACAGATAAAATCAGCACTAAAGCGAATAAGCCACTTTGAACAGTTTTTTTTAACTGTGACTTAAATACGGGAAGAGAGTCTATATTTCTTATGGCTGGAGGAAGAGCGTTCCAGAGCCGGGGAGCAGAGCGACTGAAGGCTCTGTTCCCCATAGTGATAAGACGTACGGACGGAACAGTAAGATGAATAGCAGATGAGGATCTGAGAGGGCGGGAAACAGTGGTGATATGAAGCAGGTCACACAAATAGGAAGGAGCAGATTCATGGATACACTTGTATGTGAGAAGTTTGATTTTAAAGTTTATCCTGGCTTCTATGGGCAACCAGTGAAGCTGCTGAAGAACTAGGGCAGGGGTTAGCAACCTTTAACACCGAAAGAGCCATTTGGACCCGGTTTCCATGCAAAAGAAAACACTGGGAGCCGCAAATACTTTTTAAAATGAAGATAACACTGTATATATTGTTTTTTACCTTTATGCTTTGTGTGAACAACTAAGGTGTGTTGCTTATGAAATCCTTGAAGTGCTACAGAGAAAATTACATTTTATTTATGTAATTAACACATTTTAAACTCTTAAAGAAATATAACAAAAGGAAAGACACCCAGCTGAACTAAAATGATCCATGTAGCAAACAAAAACTGTTATATCGCCTTTGGGCTTTTGGAGCCTTGACCTGACTTTTAAAAAATAACTGGAAAAAAAAAAGCACTATGCTGCTGAAAAATGAAAAATAGATATTTGCAAAATTCTGCCTAAATATGTATTTTACCTGGTTAATGTTTGTGGCGGGGCGTGGTCTGCAGCGCAGCTGCAGGGGAGGCGGACGCACCTGAGCAGCACCCGCAATCACGCCTTCATACAGCCATCATACAGCAATGACATCGGACTGCTGATGAAAAATGAAAAAGTCTACTTAAATACAGTACTTTGTTACTGCTCTGTAATATATTATCACAAAGCAGACACAGATGGAGGTTCAGAGAAAGAGTGTGATGTAAAAGAGCGTGGTTAGCCTCAAACAAAGATACCCTAATTACTTTAACCTATGTTGTAAAGAAAAAAAAAGACTTCTTGTGTTTCCTCACTTGAGACGCTCTGCAGCCACCTTCAGGTGCTGCTTGTTTAGGGCTCTCTCTGCATTTATCTTAGTCAGAGACGCCATCCTGCTGCTTCTATCAGCAGTCACATCCTCATTAAACATTAGTGACCTACTTCCATCGGCAGCCATACATGTCCATGTGATAACACTGTCTCCACCATGCCTCCCAGATAATATGGTATGCTTTGCATCATGACCAGTTTCTCTCCTTCTCCATATTTCTCTCTTCCCATTGCAACATCACACATTCACAGTGTGGCAAAGTGGAAGTCATGTAAACTTAGATTAGCCACCAAACAGATGTGGGACTGTGGATCTTCCTTATTGAACTTACACATAAGCTTCATTTACTCACATGCCTACTAGGGGTGCAACGATACACAAAATTCACGGTTCGGTTCGGTTCGATACTTTGGTGTCACGGTTCGATATTTTTTCGATACAAAAAAATGTTCATGCTTTTTTAATTTGTCATTTGTTAAAATTATAAATATATATTTTAACTCAAAAGTACAGTTTTTAAATTTAATGTTGCTGAAACAACAAAGTAATAAAAAAATAAATCTATCTGATTGAGAATCCACTCATCTTTGGAAAAGAGAGTTTATTACAGAGAAATGGCTCTTTCCAAAACAAAAGCTATACTATACACTTCTTCTGGGCTATATTCTCAGCAGCATATTAAACATATCAGGTCCCCATGAGGAGAATCATGTGCTAACGGCTGTCTAAATGACTCAGGTAAAGTTTGTAAAAAGCGTGCTTGTTGTTTTTGTCTGCTTCCGCTTGTCTTTGCACTAGGATGATGTTGGTGTAAATGTGCAGTCATATTCGTTGTGTTCCCACTAGTGCTGTCAGCGTTAATCTGAAATGACGTTAACGCCACAACAGGCAAATCTCGGTTAACGAGCTACCGTGGATCGCCCCGTGCTTGGGGCTGGACGGCCAACACGTTAACGAGCAAACTGCGCTAACGCAGTAGTTTCCACCCATGTAATTGAGCATTGCGTGGCACATCCGACATACTGTTTTACTTTTGTCCATGACGCGCTTACCTTCAGGGTCATACTTCACATGAAAACCAAGATAGATCCAAACGTCAGATCTGAATGAGGGTGGGGGAGGTTCAATTTGCCATGTTGCAACGAGCTTAGCTTCTGTCTCGCTAGCTTGTGCTGCGCTCAGTGGATCTGCGCTCGACAGTGCAGCCTAGGCGGAGTAGACGAATGCAGATCCACTGAGCGCTCAACACAGACAGCATCGTCAGAAGAAAAGTTGATAAAATAAATTAAAAATTTTGTATTGTTCGATACATATGCGTACTGAACCAAAAGCACTGTATCGAACGTTTCAATATTGATACGAGTATCATTGCACCCCTAATGCCTACATTAACAATATACTCATAAAATGATGCTGCATGGCACACATTAAAGAAATTATATTTAAAGGCATACTTGAGTTATTGTATGTGTGACAGTTTACTTACTATGCAGATCTATGATTAAACTCTACAACTGGTGAGCTCCCACTGATCAAGAGGAGGTCATGGTGTAGATGCTGTCAGGCAATTCTTCATATCAAATCTGTATCAAACGTCTAAATATCAAAACGTGTAAATATCAAATCTTTACACGTTGTCAAGAATATACACAAAAATGTGAGTTAATTATTTTCCAATTTTTCCTGCTGGTTTAATCATCTCCACTGCCTGTGTCAGAGCTAGGACCACATTCATACACATTGTAACTTGCAAGTAGATGTTAAAAAGTATGTATCCTTCTGGGGCAGAAAAAAAATTAAATAAGCAAAATAAAACAGGAAAAATATCATTAACATTCATAAATAATGATGTAAGTTGAACAGAAGCATCAAACAAGTCTTCATTTGAGCCAAGATATGGTGAGCTTTGGTAATGTTTTGTGTAAACCACAAGCATCATTGCTTGCTTTTCATCTACGAGAACCTGAAAAATATCACAAATATTTTCATTCTGAACCTGGCCTGCTCTGATTTGATCTTCACCATCACACTTCCATTCTGGGCCGTTCATCACCTACACCACTGGGTCTTTGGGGACTCTAGTTGCAAATTCCTGACTGCTGCATATCTTGCTGGTTTGTACAGCAGTGTCATTCTGCTGACTGCCATGACAGTGGATCGTTTTATTTCTGTGGTGCTGCACAAGTTAAAGATCAACCATGCAAAAAGGAAAAAGTATGCAATTTGTTCCTGTATAGCTGCCTGGGTCATCAGCATCTCAGCATCCCTGCATGATGCAATGAAAGTAGAGGTTAAAAATTGGGATGGTAAAAACTATTGCTACAAAAAATCTGATGAACAGCTTGGACGTTATCTCCAAGTGTCATTGCTATTCTTCCTTCCATTTGTCATCATTATTTTGTGCTATTCTGCCATCCTCAAGACAGTTTTGCAAGGTTTAAACAGAAAGAAGCACAAGACTGTAGCCATGCTGTTGTGTATTGTTGCAGTTTTTTTCATTTGCTGGGGGCCATACCATATTATGCTTTTAATTAAATCTCTTTATAAACCCAAAGGTTGTAAGGAAGAGGAACAGTTAGAAGTTGCCAACCGTATTTGTGAAATGCTTGCCTATTCTCATTGCTGTATGAACCCTCTGCTATATATGCTCTCACAGAAGTTGCGAAAGCATCTGTTGAATCTCTTGCGCTGTGAAAATGTGGGCAGAAAGAACAGAGAGAAGCACCAGCCTCAACACTTCTGTTACTCAGAATGTAGCTTTCAGTGTACAGAGCTCTGCTGTTTAAATTATTTACATTTAATACATATTAAATCTGTAAATAGTTTTATAACAAAAAAATGGGTTTATTTAATGTTAAATCTTATTACATCATCCAATGACATTTCAACTTTCTTGAATTTAATGTAACAAGTTAAAGATGCATATTTCACTGCTACTTGTGGTATGTGTAAAGGTATGGTAGATTTCAAAACATTTTCTGCCATTTCAGCCACCTATACTTTCTGTTTGAGAGTCACAGCTTTGATTTTAGTCAACAAGCATTGTCTATTGGGTGAAGATCAGATTACTGACTTGACCATTGGAAGATAAATTAAAGGTACTCTTTAATTTGCTTGCAGTATGCTTTGGGTCATTATCTATTTAAACTCCTGTGCGATCAGTTTTGCAGCATTTGGCTCAGTCTCAGAAGCGAGTAAATCCTGTATAATTACATGCATTGATTGTCAGCCTGAACAGAGGTGGCAAAAGTATAGACTTTCTTTACTGAGGTAGAAGTACAGATACCTGAGTTGAAAATTGCTGGGGACAAAGTACTGAAACAACTTCTTTACTCAAGTAAACAAAACAAAACAAATCTTCAAGTGTGAAAAAGTAGAAGCTCTGAAATTTACTCAAAGCGAGAAAGTAAAAAGTAGCTTCTTGAAGCACAATTCTACTAACCATTTTAGTATGAAGGTAACTGAATCTTGTGCTATATCAATATAACCATGGAGAAACGAGGAAGTCAAAAAACTCAAAAGAAATTGCAGGGCAGCAGAAAGGAGATGGAGGAAGAATAAAAATGCAATCAACCATCAAATACTTTGCGAGCAACTTAAAATGTACAATAATACACTAAGGAATTTTAAGAAATTCATACTTTGCCAAAATAATCAGTAATAATAAAAATAATCCCAAGGTCCTCTTTTCTACCATAGATTATTTATTTAACCCTGATTTTAACAGCTCCCAAAGAACCCCCACAGACTCACTCTGCGAACCACTTCAGGGAAAAAAAAAAGAAAAAAGAATAAAGTTACGTTGAAACCAAGCACACCATTGTTTTTCTTGTGACATTACTGTAGCGTTTGACCCGATAAATACACGCTGGGGCGATTATTTTGACAGCACAACGTTTTATTCAGAGACGTGGGTTTATTCGCAGCCACTCCCGCTCTCTGCAGCTGTCACGTCCGCTCCCCTCCGACTGTCACTGTCAACATAAGAAGACACACAATCAATGTCGGAACCCAGCACACCTGTCGACCCCGCCCCTGCGCCGCCCCGGGAGCTCACTGTGTCACCCCTCCTCTGCAGCTGGCCAGAGACCACACCCACGCCACAATTACCAATAAGTTTGATGTGTCACATGGCCTTCTTCCTATTGAAAAAACAAAAGTTGTATCCAAGATGGCCGACTTCTAAATGGCCACCATGTTCACCACCCATCTTGAGGAGTTTGCCCCCACACATATACTAATGTGCCACAAACAGGACTTTAATATCACCAACCATTCCCGTTTTATTACGGTGTATCCATATAAATGGCCCACCCTGTAGATAACCAAACTAAAACCTGACATTACAAAGAGTAGGCATGCAGGGGTGTTGAACTCCAGTCCTGGAGGGCCGGTGTTCTGCAGGTTTTAGATAACACCCTGGGTCAACACACCTGAATCAAATAATTAGTTCATTACCAGGCATCTGGAGAACTTCAAAACATGCTGAGTAGGTAATTTAGCCTTTAAATAAGCTGTGTTGTATTAAGGACACATCTAAAACCTGCAGGACACTGGCCCTCCAGGCCTGGAGTTCCACACCTGTGGTGTAGAGGAATTACAACTATAATAAGAAACAAAACCTGGAACACAATCTTAACCTCAGAACATTAAAGAAACCAGAAATTAAAGACCAAACACATAAACATTGCGTCACAGACCCACAAACTTCTACTCATCTCAGATTAGAACTACTTCTATTACTTAAAAATATTTATGTTAGAAAATTAGTTATAATTAGTGACTGGCACCTACAAACACAGTCAAGAGGCTTAGCTGTTCAAGCCAAATTTAAGAGATAAGGGACTTGAGATTTGTTGTGCCCAAAGATCTGGTTCCAGTATTCTAGAAACATTTAATAATTTCGGATTAACACAACAAAACAACATTAAAAGGGAGTGGCAGCTATCAATGGCAGATATTAACTTTTGCTGGTTAGCGAAGATTATTAAAAATTGGTTTGAGCTAAGGTGAGAGGGGGGCGAGAGAGCGATGGACAGACTGGTGCTGCAGCTGCAATAATGCAGTCGTGGTTAAAAGATAGCTAAGCGTAAAAGTGACGCTCTGGAATTACCAGTCAATCTACGTCCCTACGCTCACCTATGGTCATGAGCTTTGGGTAGTGACTGAAAGAACAAAATTGCAGATACAAGTGGTGAACATGAGCTTTCTCCAAAGGGTGGCTGGCCTCTCCCTTACTGAGTGAATGGGTTAAATGCAGAGAGGAATTTCCCCACGGGGATCAATAAAGTGTACATTATTATTATTATTATTATTATTAGATACAGGGTGAGAGGTAGGGATGGGTATTGATAAGATTTTCACAATTCCAATTCCATTTTCGATTCTGTTTAACGATTCGATTCTTTATCGATTCTTTTTAAAAAGGAGAACACTAAGGTCGAATAGCTTAGAACTTTGTTTTATATCTTCTCTTTGAACAAGATAGAAATTTAGGAGTAACATGGCCTTACAAACCCAACAGTGAGATCTTAAGAGATCCACAGCCTACAGCTCTTCAATGGGGTGTCACAGGGTCCCCAGGAAAAAAAATTGTAAATATTAGTCTGTAGCAATAACAAAGTATAACATAAATTATTCTGTAGCAATTACACAAGAATATCCAGTAATGTCCCTGCCATCAATTAAACACACATTCACTTACCGAAAATTGGGGCATCTGCTGTGGCAAATGGGTGCAAGGCTTTTACCACAAACTTAAGTCACTGCTCGGTGACATTCGTCTATCCTGGCCTGAAAGGAGACGCTACCGGTAGACTGCAGCGAGAACTGTCAGCATCTGAGCCAGCCAGACTCTGTCTGTCTCTCTCATCATGGTCACCTAAATGCACAGTAATGGCAGGTTTTGTAATAAGGCAGATCGCGCTAACATAATATGCACTGTTAGTTGATTATTTACCTGCCACATTAACGGGAGAGGACTTGCAAACGTTAGATTCGGATGAGATTCACGAGTCCGGAGCGGAATTAAAAACACAACATTCATTTAAGGTCATTGTGTGTTTTGTGAGCAAATGCTTTTGCATATTCTTAGTGTTTCCTCCCTTAAATGAAATATCTACTTTGCAAGTATTGCAAGTTGCCCAGTTGTCATCCGTTCTCGTAAAGTATAATCAAACTTTTGAGCGTTTGAGCCGCCATGTTTCCTGCCAGGTACATGACGCTCCGCAACGTGGTGACGTCATTCGGGGTGACTGGAATCGATAAGGGAATCGTTTGCAAAAATGGCAAACAATTCCAAGGAATTGAAACAGTGGGAACCGGTTCTCAACAAGAACCGGTTTTTGATACCCATCCCTAGAGAGGTTTGGCCATCTGGAAGGGGCTCCGATTATCTTCTCCACATCGAAAGGATGCAGTTGAGGTGGTTTTGGCCCACCAGAAGAAGAATCTGAGGCAGACCCAGGACATGCTGGAGAGAATATACCTTTTGGCTGACCTGTTAATGCCTTGGTGTTCCCCTGATAACCTAGAGGAGGTCGCCAGGGAGAGGCAGGTCTGGCCTTCTCTGCTTTGGCTGCTGTCCCTGCAACCCGGTGTTAGGTCTGCACTTGCAGGCCTTGCTAGTTCAAAGACTTCTCACCGTGAACAAAGCAAGATAATCAGAGCTCAATCCACTTTAACTTGCAAGGGAAGCCGGTCTGGTCAGGATCTTGGAGCTACAAGCTCCCCACCTGATCCCAGCCAACTTCAAAACTCCAGTCTCCCCTCCCATTGTAAAACCCATATGGTGTGTCATAAAAGTTAAGGCACTGTGTGTGTGTGTTTGTGTTTGTATATGTAACTTCCTGGTTACAACTGTTTTAACAACATTCCTAGTCATAAAAAGGGTAATCTCCCCTCACCCCGTATATGGCTTAACGCCTTTTAATGGTCCACCATATACAAGCATAGGTGAGCCCATAAATGGCAGGAAGTAAACATTCCTTACTAAATAAGGAAACCAGAATGTTACCTGCAAGTGTGCCTGCAGTTTAAGGTTTTTTAACAAGGTTTAACAAGGTTTACAATTTTAAATGCAACAATGACAACTTTTAACAAAATCAACACCCAGCTCCAGAGAAGTGGAAGAAAATGGATGGATGGTTTTTGCTACCAAAACTATTACAGTAACTCAAATATTCAGGCTCTATAACAATGGCAAATTTCTGGTGACAAGATCTCAGACGAATCAGGCTGGTGGGGTCAGAGTGTGGCCCTATTGTAAAGGGTCTAACAGAAAAGAAAAAAAAAACAGAATAAGAGTGTGAGGCTTCTTTTTAACCACAGTGGTGTGTAACATGTTTTGTTTCATGTTTTGTTTTTTTTCCTCTTCTTATCTGCTTCCTCATCAAGAGCCTTGCTGCTGTACTACTTTAGCACTTGTTTGTCTACCTTTTTATGCTCTACACAGCATTAGAGATATCATAAATCAACACCATTTTTATGATCTGTGTTAGATTTTATGTTTTTATATTTAGTTGTATTTATATCATGTTTACATGTTTTCAGCAAGAAATACTTTCTTTCGAACAGAATACTGGGGTTTCTGCATTTATTTATGTAAATAAATGTAACTTTTGATTGAGTCTGTTTTGATTAGATGGCTTTGAAAAAAAAACATACATTCAACATTGTTTCATTTCATTTCAATGTAGAAAAAAGTGATTGCTCAAGCTTTTTTCTTCACAGTGCGGTTTTCATTAGGGTGGTACCCTAGCTCAAAGACGAGACAAACTATCAGATATCTCACGAACACCACACGTTTTTCACCACAGTGCAATTCAACAGAAGACTCGAGATTGAGGTAAGTTTAGAGGAATGTAACATGCGTATAGACAGTTATTTGTCAGGTTTAATTTTGATGAAGTTTCATTTTTCATGTGACAATTTGTTGCACAAGTTAACTTTGAATTTTTTTTTTCATAATGTGGTTTTTGTTAAGGCAGAATCTCTGAATGAATGTGAAATAAAAACAAGAACTATTAGTTTTCCGAAGAACATTGTACAGCTTTTGTGCTGAATCACAGGGCAGTTCAGCAGAAGACTTGACAGTTGATGTTTGCGGTAAGTTGCTGTGTTTGTTTTCTGAAATTTGATACTTTTTTAGTCACTGTATTTTATATAATATACAAAAACTAGAATCAAAATCAACAGTTTCTGTCACTTTAGAGAAAACTGCTCAGTCATTGTGTTTGATTGCATTTTATTTCATATGTATGTTTTCCAGAAGATTGAAAATGGAAAACTCCACATCCACATCCAGAACGATTGGTGATGTCAAATACACGTGTGATACTAATGATCCTTCCATCACTGGTCCCCTTTTCATCTTGATCTTCATCCTCAGTATCATATGCAACAGCCTCCTCTTATGTGTTATTTTCATCTACGAGAATCTGAAAAATATCACAAATATTTTCATCCTGAACCTGGCCTGCTCTGATTTGATCTTCACCATCACACTTCCATTCTGGGCCGTTGATCACCTACACCACTGGGTCTTTGGGGACTTTGTCTGCAAAGTTATCACTGCTGGATTCACTGTTGGTTTGTATAGCAGTGTCATTCTGCTGACTGCTATGACAGTGGATCGTTTTACTACTGTGGTACTGCACAACTGGCCGATCAGCCATGCCAGAGTGAAGAGGTGTGCA
This sequence comes from Neolamprologus brichardi, assembly GCF_056152115.1. Lineage (NCBI taxonomy): Eukaryota > Metazoa > Chordata > Actinopteri > Cichliformes > Cichlidae > Neolamprologus > Neolamprologus brichardi. Next base: position 17,265,393 of record NC_142121.1, on the reverse strand, counting down.
ATTGGTGCCTGTATAGCTGCCTGGGTCATCAGCATCTCAGCGTCCCTGAGTGATGCAATGAAAGTAAAGGTTGACAGCTGGTTTGGTAAAAACTACTGCTATGACTCTGAAGACAAGCTTGGACATTATCTCCAAGTGTCACTGCTATTCTTCCTCCCATTTGCCATCATTATTTTCTGCTACTCTGCCATCCTCATGAAAGTTTTGCAAGGTTTAAACAGAAGGAAGTTCAGGACTGTGGCTGTGCTGTTGTGTATTGTTGCAGCCTTTTTCATTTGCTGGGGTCCATACCATATTATGCTTTTAATCAAGTCTCTCAATACAAACAACGATTGTGAGGTACTGAAACGGTTAGAAGTTGCCTACCATATCTGTGAAATGCTTGCCTATTCTCACTGCTGTATGAACCCTCTGCTATATATGCTCTCAAAGAAGTTGCGAAAGCATCTGTTGAATCTTTTGCGCTGTGAAAAAGTGAACAGGAAGAAGAGAGAGAGATGCAGCAGCCTCAACACTTCACAACAATTCACACTGCAGAGCTCTGCTGTTTAGATGGAACTGCACAACTATCCATTTAACAGTCACTAATGAAGTTAAACCTTGATTCAGGCTGATACAGTCATAGTACTTTGATGTGTAAGTGTATTAACACAGTCACTGAGGCAAACAGAGAGCAGTAATTAGATTAACTTGGACTGTAAAAGTGACAATATCTGGTGTATTTTTACTTATACCTTTATTTTAAAGTAGATATGACAAATTACTTTTTTAATTAACAAAAAGTGTAAAGGTTGGGATAAACATGCTTTAAAATTATTGAAATGCTGACACTGATGTAACAGAAATACCAATCAACCTTAACTAGATAACCAGAACCTTAAATACAATGTGAAAATTTAAATGAATTGTACTTAATAGACAATTCAATCTGTATCCAGTTACTTAAACTTTAGGGAAAAACAGTATTAGACTGCTCCATCAAGCTCCATCTATGCAATCTGTATGACTCCTTCTGTATGTTCTTTTCAAAATGGTGGAAATTGAAACTTCCAGATTTTATGGCCACAAAGGAGAAAGTGATACTGTAGATAGCATGATTCTGTTGCTTAAACTCCAGTTGTTTCTTCTATTTCCAAGTCTGAACTTTGATTTAGTAGGATTTCAGAAATGCACAATAGTTTTACCCCTTCGAAAAGAAGTGTGAGTACCTCGCATGTTCAACCAATGTCCATACTTCAGGAAGTAGAGGGCAGGATGAGGCAGAAATTATTTTACTCAGGACAGCTATAAGGGGCAATAGGTGGAGTAAGGCCAGACATCAGAGCAGGAATTTGAAAGCTCAGAGGAGGACATATCAGCTCTTGAGGGGCCTGGCCGCGGACCTAGCATTAATAATAAGAACAACTGTTTAATGCAGGGCTCTGAAATTTAGACATTACAATATGTAGAAGGGGAAATAAGAATGTATTCAATTTAATTCACACACACACACACACACACACACACACACATACACACACACACACACACACACACACACACACACACACACACACACACACACACACCAACTAAGAATTTGATTTCTTCTTTTATCCTCTCCTCTTGTTCATGTAATTAATAATATATATGTCAATAAAAGTGGACTAAATCATATGCCTTCGTTCTTCATTTCACTTGAATTATCGTTTCGCTTACAATCTGAAATTCAACCTGGGCTGAAAATTTTGTTATGCATAAACAAGAAAACAGGACAACAGTGCCTGCAATCAGAGGACCACATGTTTGGTGGTCTAAATATCAGCGCTCACATGGCGGTCTCTGAATGACATCAAACAGAAAACAGGCAACCAGGTTTTAGAAAAAAAATCAGCACACAAACAACGGCCTATCTGTAGTTATAGCCAGATCAACAAGCAGATTCTTGAATAGTACAATGGTCAAAGTACCAAATGATCTCGATCTCTCTGATAATGGGACAAGAATAAAGCCTCCTGAAAAGAGAAAAGTCTCTTAAACAGCACACAACAAGGCTTCCATGGAAACATGATTCCCTTCACGGGCCAGGCCTCAATTCAACATTTAGTCTGCTTATCTTGCAGTTTATGACAGCTCCTTCTCTATAATGAAATGCAACCACAATTTCCTGAACTAACGAACTGTGGTCTGATTAGTTAGTTCCTTTTTATAACACCTGACTTAACTTCCTGTTTTAACAGGCAATGTATTAGGTGTTGCTTTGCTTGTGTATCAGAATGAATATTTATTCTAGTAATGCTTTGCTTAATTTCTTGCACAAATTCTATCTCTTGCTTTCATGCTGATCAGTGCACATCCTGCTTCTTTAGTTGTTCAGAAAAAAAAATCTAAAAAAAGAAAAAAAGAAAAACATTGCTATGTGTGATTTTTAATTTCTTGAGCCTCACATTTTACATTAGCTCTTATCCATGATGGACTTTGGGTGTTGTCATTTGCCCCTTCTCAGGCCCCAAGATTATTTCTGGATGCTTCTAAACTGCATTTGTTTTTATCAAGATGTGACTAATGTATTTGTAACACAATGCATTTATTAATTCAGCTCATGACATTAACCTGATTGATACAGCTTTAACTATTAATGATGTAATAATGTTATATCGTCATTACTTCGGTTACTCAGTAGTTATTTGCTGACAAGACCTGAACATGTAAATCATGTTCTTGAAGAGGGACTACCATTATGTAATTATTGTCACTAAATAATAAATATTATTTTTGAATTACTTATTTATTTTGAAACTATCATTTTTTTAAAATTGTGTTTTATTGTATTTTTATTGGCTATTATGGCACTTTTACTCTTTTTGTGTACAGCGCTATGTGAACACACACTGCAATGAAAGCAGCTCAGTTGAGCTCCACATGGAGAAATCAGCACTTTACATCCTCTGCATTAAAACAGCTTCCTGTGGGTCTTTCTAAAGGGAACAAGCTTGGAAGATCACATCAGATATCCTACTTCTGCAACTCAGTTTCTAACCTGCGGTGCAATTTTGAGGCTTTTAAAGAACTCCATGACGGGATCTTCGGAGAGTGGGTCTGTGGAGTAGGGACAGGAATTTATTATCTGAGACTGCACACCTCGTCTTTGGATTATTATGTTTTTGCGTTTTTTAAAAAAATCCAGTTTTTCTCTATTGATCCTTTAAATGCAAAGCAGCAGTGAACCCTTCCAGAACTGGGATGCCAGATTCTTTCTTTATCTTTCATTTGGAAAATGCAGCAACAACTCTTTGCATCTATTATTGCAAAAGGCATCAGGGAACCCTTCTGCCTCCGGATGTCAGTTTTCTGCCATCTATCTATTGTTTGCTAAACAAAAAACAAACAAACAAAAAAGCTATGGGCACTTCCCTCTATCCCTATTTCGCAAAATGCAGCAGCAAGATTTTGGGTACTGGCATCCTGACACCTGGATTCCAGCTTCACGTTCGCAAAATGCAGAAGCAAGTTTTTCTACCACTAAGACGCCAGGTTCTCACTCTCTCTATCCCTCATTTGCAAATGAAGCACAAAGCTTTTTGCACTGGGATACCAGGTTCTCTCTCTTCTAACCTTTATTCGCAAAATATAGCAGCTCACTTTTCCAGCACTGGATTGGCAGCTTGTGCCATCTATTATTAAAAACAACAAAACATTATCGTCACCGTGTCGCCAGTCTTCTTCTCCATATCAGTTCTTTGTCCAGGTTCTCTCTCCTCTATCGCTCCTTTGCATCATGCAGATGCAACTTCCCGGAACCGGGATGACAGTTTTTCTTCTCCTGTACTGTTCATTTGTAACACAGCAGCCCTTCCTGCCAGTTTCTACATTATTGTTTTCTTCTTTGCAGTATGCAGCAGCAAACCTGGCACCAGGGGCTGGTTTTTCTGCCATTTGACCATCATTCACCTTATGAACATTACTGGCACCGAGTTGCTGGTTCATTGCTCCACTATCCCTCCTTTTCAATAAACTGCAGCAAACCTTTTCTCGTCACAGTTTCCAGCTTTCCAGTTTCTCTGCCATCTATCCCTTCCCCAATACATGCAGCAATGCACCTTTCTGCACTGGATCTCCAGTTCCAACATTCTCTCCTTTGCAAATGCAGCAGCAACATCTTCACACAGGGATGCCAGGGCAGCTTCCACTAAAACACAGCTTGTGTGTGTGTGTGCTGGAGACCAGCTGAAAATCTGAACTGGGTACCAAACCAGTCAACTAAGCATTTTGTGTGATTAGCAATAAACACTCATCAAAGTTGTGTTGGGTCAATCACTACAATCCCACTCATAAAAACTTCAAGTCAAAAGATCGTCCAGGGACAAGTCAAGAATAAATAACACAATAGGTCAGTTTCAGCAAATCTTTATACAATTGTATTAGGGTTCGGAATACAATTGGACCACTAACAACCTTACAACCCACACAGGTGCTGTTTTTAACTAAATCCACTCCAAGTAAATACGATACCACAGGGACACTTATTACATGCACTATGTGCTTCAGTGAGAAAATAATTTATACCACTGCAAATAAATTATACTAGATACAACAAGTAATTTCATCATAAACAATTGCAAGGGCTGAATCCTATGAGTTGTTAGCCCCCTACTTAGGGATTGCACATTGCCCAAACAATATTGCCCCTAGCCCAGTTGACATGAACACAAACCCAAGCATAAAATAATCCTTTTTAAAATACGGCCCTTTCCCTAAAACAAACTAGGGTGTAAGATCGACAACAGAAGAAAAGAAAAATGGTGACACATGTGCAGCCCGTCCTGCAGGAGATGATACAGTACTACCTGACAATATATTGTTTTCATGTTATATTCAAAGGTCAAAGGTCAACTCCAAGTGACTCCTCTGCTTGCCAAACCACATGATTAATGAATAGAATAGACATCACCAATACATTTCAACAAACTTCATTAAAAAACATTAAGTCTACACCTTGAATCTTTGATGAAGGGCAGTATGATCATAAAGTGGTTAAATGGCAACCAGATCTACTCATGTTCTAAGGGCCCAGGGCCCAGATCTCATGTTCTTCACACTCAAAAACTTCCCAGCATTCCAAAACCACAATTGTCTAGAGCCACACATCAGAACAAAGCAGATAATAAGAGCATCTGATTCTACTTCCTCTTTTATATCTTCCCGTTGATCCCCTGGGTCCTGAAGCCTTCCCCAATACAGTAGTTTCAGTTTCACCTTTTTTGGATTATGTGTTTTGCCTTTTTGGATTTCAACGGCATGGAAATTAAGAGCTTGCTTTAATTTCACCACACTCCACTTGTCGTTGTCTGGATGTGGGTCGTCAATTCAATATTTAGTCCGCATGTCTCACAGATTACAACATATCCTTTCTCTGTATTAAATGCAACCACATTTTCCTGAACAACAGGACTGATATCTGATTAGCTAGTATGTGGCTTTGCAGCAGTTGCTCTCAAAACAGCCTTACACTATGCAGTTGGTCATTTTAGGGTTTTTGCAGTTATATTTCTATACTGTTACACCTCACTGAGTTTTAACAGGAAATATACTGGGTGTTGTTTTTCTAACTAATCCATTTATCCATTTTTAGTGTTGCCTTGCCTCATTGATTGAGTCAGTTTGACCTGCACACACATACAGACACACAGTTACATTATTATAATCTAAGCACAGAGAAGCCAGTTGCTCTCACTTTTCCACCCTCTGTCATGTCTCCACCTGCAAACCACTTGTTTGTTTTTCCATATTGTCAAGCACTACACTACACATGCTACATCAAGGGGGTATATATATATATATATATATATATATATATATATATATATATATATATATATATATATATATATATATACATACATGTATGTGTGTGTGTGTGTGTGTCTGTGCTTGCATGTGTTTGTGTTCCAAGCATGAGCTGAAAAGCTGCCACAACTAAAGAAGAAAAACATTTTAAATAAAATTTCACTTACCTCATAAATGCTGTGTGCACTGGGTGCCTCACAACGTCAAAATGTTTACTGGGTTTTATTTATTTATTTTTATTACATGTTTTTTTGTTAACCCTCACTCTCTATGACTCACTGAGTATGAGAAACAGTTATCTCAAGACGATCACAGCTTTTTCGCCACAGTGCAGTGCAACACAAAACAAGACATGACGGCTGATGTTCAGATTTGTGATCACTACTTGTTTTTACTCCAGATTCTGCACATAATTACTCTTCATGGCTTACCTGAAATACAAAAACTGAAATCAAAATTTAGACAGTGTTGTGGGGACACAAATTTGTTTACACACTCACATTGTGAGGTCTTGCCTACTTTATGGGGACAAATTGCAATGTAAATCATTCAATTTTAGGCTTCAGGTTTGAGTCAGGGTTAGGGTAAGGTTAGGTTTCGGATAAGGTCAGGGTTATGGTTAGGTTCAGGCAGGGACTTGTGATGGGTAGGGTCAGGATAAGTCTCCAGGAAATGAATGTAAGTTAATGTAATGTCCCCAAAAGTGATGGAAACACAACATGTGTGTGTGTGTGTGTGTGTGTGCGTGTGTGTGCGCGCACGCGTGTGTGCATGGGGTTAGGGTCAAATGCTGGATGTATTTTGGTGTTTTATTGTTCTGTGAAATGTTTACATTGTGTCAATAGAAAATTGTACTTAGTAGTCAGTATAAACTTTTAATGATATAAGTTTGCATATGATAGAATACTGCATGATGACCTTTTGATGATACTTAGATGACCTTAGACCATAGGTGTCAAACTCTGGCCCGTAGGCCAAATTTGGCCCGCAGCCTAAATACATTTGGCCCGCGAAGCCATACAAAATTACTATTAGAGCTGGCCTGCCAGTATTATAGTGCATGTACTGCTAATACTACAATTCCCAGAATGCTCTGTTGGTGTTTTGGCGAGTCAGTCATGACAGGACCCATTAGCACCCTCTCCTCTGTTGACCATAGTCATAGCAACTATGCAAATACTGCCATGCTACCTATCCCAAAATGGAAAAAAGAAAGGCAGAAAACAGGAGCTTTCTGGACAGGTGGAAGAATATGATGAAAATCTGATAAATGATAAAATGATAAAATTTAATTCAGAAGGCATGTGTGCAATATTAAGTTATATATACGTTTATATAAGTTATATATATTGTTTAGTATTAAGCTTTGCTTGTTCCATATTCAGTTTTTCAGCAAAACTTGTTTGAGTCCATAAGAAAAGATTCCTTGTTATATTTGGAGGAAGATTTTTTTTCAATGAATATTAATGTTAGCCCGCGACTTTGATCCAGTTTTGAATTTTGGCCCACTGTGTATTTGAGTTTGACAGCCCTGACTTAGACTGTTGTTCACTACAACAGCGGTCCCCAACCCCCGGGCCTCGGACCGGTACCGGTCCGTGAGTCGTTTGGTACCGGGCCGCGAGAGTTGAGGCTCAGGTGTGAAATGTATGGTTTTCAGGGTTTTTATCGGTTTTCAGCGTTATTTTGTTATTGTTTTTATCGTTAACTCGGTTTTCCTGGGTCTTTTCACGTGTGTTATGAATAAATCTTCTTTTTTTCGGTACCGGTACTAGTTTTATTTTGTTGTATTTATCCGCAACACCTTAAAGGCCGGTCCGTGAAAATATTGTCGGACATAAACCGGTCCGTGGCGCAAAAAAGGTTGGGGACCGCTGCACTACAAGACTTGTTCTGTTCTCTTTTATAAGTTTCTTCCCACAGTGATAATAAGAGCTGAACAAGCAGTTTCACTCCCTACCAGGAAGAGGAGAGCTGAACACTCTTATCTTCACTCCCTAACAAGAAGAGGGGCCACATCCTTCAGAATCACACACACACACACACACACACACACACACACACATACACCTACATACGCACCAACATTCCTCTGTCTATGAACAGAGGTATTCACTATTGTATTACCCTTGTATATAAATAAAGACCAGGGCAGTGGCAGAGTGCGAGTCCTTGAGCCACACTCTCGGGTGCGAGCGCTCTGTGACTGCCCTTGCAAGTAAAAACTGCAGCGTGTGTGTTTCTACTCTCTGACTCTCAGCTGAAGAAGTGTCTTTAGAATACATCTCTTGTCAAATTTTATGATTGATATATCATTAGGGACCCTAAAGCTCCCCCAAAATAGGGAAAAAATTAAAAAGTCATGCAGTAGAGGGTTAATGACTAACCTTGTATTGTGGATGGATTATCTCAGTTGTTCTCCTGACTGAAGTTTGATCCGTTTGCAGCATCCTGCCATGCAATTGCATTTGTCCCAAACCATCGGGAACCTTCACGTTAACTTTTATCAATGGAAAAAAGTTAACATTCATTCTCCAGCTTCACTGTGCTAATGTGTTTATATTATGCAAACCACAGCTGTGTAGCTAGCCAACACATAGCCCAACTTCGGTAACCCTACAAATGTCACTGCTGTTTAGTTTTCTGTCTTCATGTATTTTGAAGTGAAAGCAGAACTGTATATTTTAATATTTCAAAAATTCCTCAGTCAGAACATAGTGTATTATTTAATCTTAATTTTTTTAGGAGACTTAGCTTACCACTGGAGGGAGCCCACATACCACCATGCCATTTGCCATCATTATTTTATGCTATTCTACTCTCCTCAAGACAGTTTTGCAAGGTTTAAACAGAAAGAAGTTCAGAACTGTAGTTCTATATACCTAAAGATTGTAAGGCACAGGTACGGTTTCATATCACTTACTTATTCTCATTGCTGTGTAAACCTTCTGCTGTGTACGCTCTCACAGAAATTGCGAAGCATCTGTTGAATCTTTTGCGCTGTGAAAATGTGTCCAGAAAGAACAGAGAGAGAGATGCTGGCCAGACTGTAGCTGTCATTGGACAGAGATCTGCTGTTCAGTTGGAACTGCACAACTTTCCATTAAACAGCTACTTGTGAAATTAAACATCGAACCAGTCTATCAATATTTTCATACATACAATACAGTTTGTACTTTTTTAATTTCATATCTTTTGCATGATCACTTAAAATTATATAAATTAATGTTTCACTTTTTAATGTTTCAATCAAAGATATGTATGGGAAAAGATGTGTATAATAAGCTGTTTTCACTTTTCTGATCTCAGATGTATGACATGTAATGGTAGGCTAGACTGAAACATGCTCCATGTCATCAGTCAAACTACTGTTAAGTGTAAGCATATTAACACAGTCATTGGGGGAAATAGTGAGCAACACTTAATGTAGAGTGACATGGACTGTATGCACAAGTCACTTTGGTCTTTTATTCTATTTTGAAGTAGATCATAATACATGTAGCTATGAGAAATTAAAAAAATATAGTAAGTGTAAAGGTTCAAATAAACATACAGGATAGGTTGTAAATGTTGCCCTTTGAAGTCTGTAATGAACTCTACATAAAGATTTCCCTTTTCATTCTCATTCCTTTCCATACATTTACATGTCAAAATGTGGATAATGACAAAACACGGTGTGTGTCGGGGGGGCTGGCTCTGTGACCCAACATTTTGAGTTTTTTTGTGTTTTGATTGCTTATATATTGAGATAATGTTAAGTTCTATTATTATTATTATTAGTTTGTCTTAGTTGAGTTTTAGTCTAGTTTATGTTTCTTCTATGTCTCCTTATTTATGAGTCTTTTCCTGTCCTCTGTGCAGTCTGTCTTGTTCTCTGTTTTACTTTTAGTTAAGTCAGTGCTTTCATCTCCTTTATCTGTTCTCATGTGTTTCTCCTTCTGTTCCATGTCTCCCCAGTCGGTCATGTGTTTCATGTCTGCGTGTTCCATGTTGTCAAGCTTGTGTTATCATGTCTACATCTCGCCATGTTTCATGTTTTATTTTGAAAGTCTTGTGTTTCCATTTTCAGTGTGTTTAGTTTTGCATCCCCTGTGGCCTCATGTTCAGCTGTGTTTCCCCTGGTGTTTCCACTTCTCTCATTACCCTTTTCTGTATTTAAGTCCTCTGTCTCCCTCTGTTCACTGTCGGTTCATCTTTTTTCCTCCCTCCATGTCACGTCAGGTTGTTCATGATTCGGTCCAGGTCCCGGTCCCTCTCATCATAATCATCCCTAGTTATTCCCAGTTTATGTTTTAATTTTAGTTTTAGTTCTCTATCATTTATACTCTGGCTGTTCATTCATTCCTCTCCAAAATGTTGAGGAAATTGAATTTACAGTGCTTAGACATAAACAGGAATTAGGATTGGATGGTTAGATGTGTTTGATTAGATTAGGTAAATTAGCTGAAGGGATTATAATATCAACATTAGATTTGTTTTTTTACATAAATTTTTTTCAAACAATACTGGGTCAGTAATCTTAGCCCTCTAGAGTACAGTGTTGATCCTGGGCAACAGAAAATGTTTTTAAGCCTCATTCCAAGCAAATGTAAATTTAAATTATGCCAACCAATAGGAGTGTTTGAATCTTTTTCTGACAAATGGTCACAGGACCATATTATGTGAGAAGAAAGTTAAGAATATTTGCTGTAGTAATCATATTAAAAATGAGATAAACTCTAAGAAAAAATATGTTTGAGAATAAAAAGATATAGAAAGGGTTTTTTGTAAGGTTTTCTACATTCAGACATTCAGTTTTTCTTTTCGTTGCCTCAGGGCAACATTGTGAGATAAGGGGGTACTTTTCGAGGGTATTGACTATTTGTATACAAGTTTGTGTACCTTTCACATGTTGCTGATGTGATGTGATATCTTTTGCACAGTGGGAGGCCATAAAAAAACTTCACCATTTCAGCGACAACAGTTGGCAGGTCACAAGGAATATTGGTGGCTATGGTGAGATACAATTCAGCCTATCCCATATCACATCCTCGTGAAGCTCAAATAGCTTCCTATGCAGGAGACATTGTGTATGGATGAGCAAATGGTGCCACGTAGCGGGGAGAGCAAATTTAAGCAATACCTACCCAGTAAACCATGAAAATGGGCTTTTCAAGTATTAGTCCTTGCTCAATTAAATTCAACTCATTTAATTTTATTTACTCAATTATATTTACAATTTTATATACTAAGATTTGCAATTTTAACATTACTGGACATCACATTTTTGGGTTGTCAAGACCACAAATACTAAATTTTTCTCTACAAGGGCCTGATATCCACTTATGAGGACATTTTACTGCCACTGTTCTATCAAAATTTTAAACAAATGTCCTCAAATGTGAATATCAGGCCCTTGTAGAGCAAAATCAGGTAAAAAGATAATTCTTTGTTGTTGAAAAACTGTCTGAATTCTTTCATCTGTAATATAATGATCAGTGTGGCTGCTCTACCAGGTGTACTCTACCACAATTAAGTTTAACATCCAGGCATCCATGAAAACAGAATTCATAAAATTCAACAGAGTTAGAAGTTAGCAGGAAGTTAGCTCGCTGATTTTGATCTAAATATAATATACCATGTTCTGACTGAGGGATTTCTGAAACAAATTAAGACATACAGCTCTGCTATCACTTCAGACATAAATGAAAACAGGAAAGTAAACAGCAGTGACATTTGCAGGGTTACTGAAGTTGGACTAGCTGGAATATAATGGTGTGGTACATAATCACTAGCAACACAGCCATGTTGGCATAAGATAAATAGTGAAGCTGGAGGATGAAATCTAACTTTTTTCCACTCGATAAAGGTTAACATGAGGGTTCCTGATGGTTTGGGACAAATGCAATTGCATGGCAGGATGCTGTAAACGGACCAAACTTCAGTCAGGAGAACAACTGAGATAATCTATCCACAATATCAGGTTAGGCATTAATATACTGCTGCATTGCCTGGTCTTTAGTTACATTGTAAGGTTTTAAAAATGGAGCTTTAAAATGAATAGTGATAATAAAAACCAAGAGAGGCAGACAGTGATCACTGACTGTTTTTTGGGGCTTGTTGAGATTTAATAGAACAAGATAAAAAGAATTAAAACATGTTAAAAAAAGAACAGCCTTATTAAACGCAGAGTAGTTTGTGCCCGAAAGCAGGATTCATCACGTCATCACTTAAAGACCGGATAATTTTCCACAGTGCCTGCTCTCCTCCTCTGGGTGGAGCCTTCATTGCTCCTCCCAGGATTTCCACCTGAAGCTAATCACCAGCCTTTGCCAGAGTATCTGCTATATCTATCTATTTTTTTCTCTAATTTTATTTGTAAAGAACTTTTGCTAATGCCAAGCATGAACAGAATATTGTGAAGTGGTTTAAGTTGCGAAATACATGAAAATGTTGCTTTCCAGGCTGTTCTGGGGTAGGTTTGGGATCCTACAAGTTCCTGCTTTTCTCAGCAAGGATTATTAAAATTGAGTTCAACATAAGGGCGTAGATTTGGCATGGACGGAAGGGACATGTCCCCACCAATATCCAGCGATTATTGAATTGTGCCCACCAATAATTTGATCTCTTCGAGTAAAGAAAAAACAAACCCGATAGAAAGAAAAAAAACTATCTGTCAGCGTCTCATTCACCCAGCGGCGCAGAAAGAGTTAAATTACGTCCTCTACTGGAGTCCTACCTCATGTGACAAATATGGCCAATGTGATTGGCTGTACCTTTCAGGGAGCTCTGTTTAGTTTCAGCAGCGGCAAGCCTGAGCTGCGAGGAGGAGAGGAGGACGGCAGCAAAAAGGAAGAACCTGGATATAAGAAAGTATTTTTCAAAGACACCTGTAAGTCACTTAAAGTCAAGTTCACTCATAAAATGTGTCCGTCATAATAACGTTACAGGCTATGCTAGGCTTTGGCCCACATCAGTCTAAAATTGTATGTAACCATGAATAACGTGTTTTGGAAACTAACTGCACAACATGCAGCACTATTAGTTCTCTCAGTCTCCCAGAGTAGCATTTCTAATTTTGATTGAAAGTGTCAGAGAAAACAGCAGCCTCGAGCAAGCCAGGATATTAGTTTACAGAGAAAGTTAAAATTATATATCTAATGTTAAAATGTTGGTGACACAATAATTTCATCCTAATGGCAATGACGTATTCATAGGTTAATTTTTGAGACAAAATATCATGAGGTAGTCATGATTTTGCAAAAATCCACCTTGTAGTGCAGTTTGCACAAATTGTTTTAAAAATGCACTCACACTACAAACATTACTGATGAGTCAAGATCTGCACAAATTGACAGAAACACTGAAGCAGCTGCACATTTTATTCTTATTGTCATGTATGTCCTATTTGTCAGGTGACAGAAGAACCAACACAAAGCTCAGAGAGCAATGGTGATACAAGATCACAGGTGAAATTGGATGATGACTTGTTGGTTCATGACTGTATTTGAAGCACATGTGTGACTGCATGTATTTGAAATGTCTCACTGTTATTTATCAGGTGACAGAGGCAGCTCTGCCATGTTGTAGCTCAGACAGAGGTGAAGAGGCGAGGTCACAGGTGACTGACTGATGATTTGATGCTGTAGATTAACTAGAGGAGAAGGCATATGTTTGGCTCCTTCCCACAGTGGACATTGAGTTGTTGTGTGGGACATGTAGTCCATGTCTGTTGCTGTAACAGTAGTTCATGTTGAGAATAAAACATCCCAGCTCACTGATCTGATCGGGGCAACAGTGCCTAAAATGTTGCATAATGTTGCTGAGAGATCTTTTACTTTGTGTTAATCTGAGATGAGTATTTTTATGGACAAAAACCACCAGGTCATTCAGTGTTTCCTTAGTGCTAATGTATCAGAGATGTTGGTGTATTATAACTGAAGTAATGTTGTGAAGTCCTTAAAGTCATATTCTTTTATTGTCACGACTGTATTTGAAGCTATTTTTATTTTTGTATGATACCTGATTTATATGGAATATGGCTGAAGTAAACTAAAGTCTAAAATACATTTGTTTAATAGTAATTTAACATATAAAACTATGAATTGTAATTTTAAATGGTTTAAAAGCATGTAGAATAGCATATGTAGGCAAGTATATTTCTCCTTTTATCAAGAAGCAAAGACAAAAAGTGGAAAAAAAAGAAACGGGGCAGGGCTCGGTGGTTGAATCATCCGTCCCCACCAATGCCAAAACCAAATCTACGCCCTTGGTTCAACACATTAGGGTTACGCCCTAATGCAAAAAAAAGGACGCATGTTCTACCACAAAACATGATATGACAGCTGATCAGTTTGTTTACCTACCTCATCTAAACATTTTGTAAACGGTATAGCAGTCTTTTGGCTTGAAATTACACCTGAAATCTCCACATTTCAACTTCTTTTCTCAAAATATATTTTAAGTTTAATCTTAAAATGTCACTCTTTTCTTAATGTAACCGTAGTACATATAGAGCTGTCAGGAGATTAGGTGGAGGAGAGCCAGACATTAGAGCAAGAAGGTAAAAATTCAGACAGAGGACAAACCGGGCTCTGAAGAGCCTGATAAAGGGCAAAATAAAGACACCAAAAGCTCATAATGTCTATGTCATTTCTATGTGTAATGTCTAAACTTCAGAGCCCTGCATTAAACAGTTCTTCTTATTATTAATGGTAGCTACCCACTCAGGCCACTCAAAAGCTGATATGTCCTCCCTCTGAGCTTTCACCTTCCTGCTCTGGACCGTGGACATTGGCTGAAAATGTGAGGTACTCAGAGTTTTACTGCATAGACTCAGACTCACATCACAGACACAGGACAAAAATTAATTGTTGGACCTTAGGAGGTTTAAATAAATAAAATATATTAGAAAAGGTGAATGGAATAAAAATCAGAAGATTAAATGCAATTGTTTAAAGAAGATAGTCAAATGATTTAGAAATGAAATATGAAATGAGTCTACCAGGATCACTGTGACTCAATGAAAAAGTCACGTCAAATATTTTAAATACCCGAAAACTTGTATAATTCATTGCATATTTTCAAGTTTTATTTAACATTCTGTTTCATTTCAAGCAATTATGCAAAAGATATGAAATTAAATGAGTAGAAACGATATTGTATGAACATATTTCCAGCCTGAAGGTAAAAGGAAAAATACACCAGATATTGTTACTTTTACAGTCCATGACACTCTAAATGCTGCTCTCTGTTTGCCTCAATGAATGTGTTAATACACTTACACATCAAAGTACTATAACTGTATCAGCCTGAATTAAGGTTTAATTTTATTAGTGACTGTTAAATGAATAGTTGTGCAGTTCCATCTAAACAGCAGAGCTCTGCAGTGTGAATTGTTGTGAAGTGTTGAGGCTGCTGCATCTCTCTCTCTTCTTCCTGTTCACTTTTTCACAGCACAAAAGATTCAACAGATGCTTTCGCAACTTCTGCGAGAGCATATATAGCAGAGGGTTCATACAGCAGTGAAAATAGGCAAGCATTTCACAGATATGGTAGGCAACTTCTAACCGTTTCAGTACCTTACAATCGTTGTTTGTATTGAGAGACTTGATTAAAAGCATAATATGGTATGGCCCCCAGCAAATGAAAAAGGCTGCAACAATACACAACAGCACAGCCACAGTCCTGAACTTCCTTCTGTTTAAACCTTGCAAAACTGTCTTGAGGATGGCAGAGTAGCAGAAAATAATGATGGCAAATGGGAGGAAGAATAGCAGTGACACTTGGCGATAATGTCCAAGCTTGTCTTCAGATTCATCATAGCAATAGTTTTTACCAAACCAGCTTTCAACCTTTACTTTCATTGCATCACTCAGGGACGCTGAGATGCTGATGACCCAGGCAGCTATACAGGTACCAATTGCACACCTCTTCATTCTGGCATGGCTGATCGGCCAGTTGTGCAGCACCACAGTAATGAAACGATCCACTGTCATAGCAGTCAGCAGAATGACACTGCTGTACAAACCAACAAAGAATGCAGCAGTCACGAATTTGCAGACAAAGTCCCCAAAGACCCAGTGGTGTAAATGATCAACAGCCCAGAATGGAAGTGTGATGGTGAAGATCAAATCAGAGCAGGCCAGGTTCAGGATGAATATATTTGTAATACTTTTCAGATTCTCGTAGATGAAGACAACACATAAGAGGAGGCTGTTGCCTATGATACTGAGGATGAAGATCAAGATGAAAAGGGGACCAGTGATGGTAGGAACATTAGTATCACACATGTATGCAGCATCATTACTCAGTCCAGATGTGACGTTTGCCATTTTCAGTTTTCTGGAAAAAAAATAAAACATACTTACAAAATAAAATGCAACTAAACACAATCACAATTTCTCTAAAATGACAGAAACTGTTGATTTTGTTTCTAGTTTTTGTATAACAGATAAAACCAAGGGGATTAAAGTACCCAATTTCAGAAAAAACACAGCAACTTACCACAAACATCAACTTTCAAGTCTTCCGCTGAATTTTACTGTTGTGTAAAAGCTGTAGGGTGTTCTCTTGAAAACTAATAGTTCTTCCTTTTGTGAGTGCCGCCCTACCAAAAACCACATCATGACGTGAGCAACCTCTTCTTTCTCTATACGCTGAAAATGAACAATAAAACACATGTTTATTTTACTTTATTTGTTTTAGCTGTGTAATTGAAACAGACGAAAAAAAACTTTTATTCTGTTTTGTGTTTTTTTTTTTTAAGCATGAGGATACTGTTAATAAAAAATTAGAAAAGAAGCAGAAACTCTAGTACTGTTGGGTAGAAACTATTTCTTGCTGGAAAAAAATGTAGACACAATATAAATACATATAAAACTGTCAAGAGATTTATTCTAAAATACACTTCTTCAGCTGAGAGTCAGAGAGTGAAGACACACACGCTGCAGATTTTACTTGCAAGGGCGGTCACAGAGCGCTCACACGAGAGTGGGGGCCCTGTGATCAGCACTCTGTTCTTGCACTTGTCTTTATTTATACACAAGAAAAGTAATACAATAATGAATACATTTGTTCAGTGGAATGTTGGTACGTGAGCATGTGCGTATGTGATTGTGTGTGTGTGGAATGTGGGAAGCAGCTCTTTTTTCCTGGTAAGAGGTCAGAACTGCTTGTGCAGCTTCTTACTATCGCTGTGGGAAGATTCAGATAAAAATATCAGGTTTTATAAAGAACAATCAGTTCTAAGTAATAAAAAGGTCATCATGCAGTATTCTATCACATGTAAACTTATATCATTGGAAGCTTATACTGACTACTAAGTACAATTTTCCATTGACAAAAACAATCAAAATGATTGTAGATAATCAAAATGATGTAAATGTATGATATCTCTAATTCTTTGTAGAGCATAAAAAGTAGAAGAACATACTAAAATTGGTAAACTCGAACAACAGGAAAAGGCTCTTGATCAGTATGCAGATAAGTGGAGGAAGAAAACTTGATGAAACAAAACATGTTACACATCACTGTTGTTAAAAAGAAGCCTCACACTCTTGATCTGTTTTTTTCTGTTACACCTTTGCAGTAGGACAACACTGTGACCCCACCAGTTCTTGTCATCTGCATGTGACACAAGAAATATGGCATTGTTATAGAGCCTGGATATTTGAGTTGCTGTGACATTTTTGGCAGCTAAAACCATTCATACATCCATTTTCTTCCACTTCTCTGGAGCAAGTTTGCAGGGACAGCAGCCAAAGCAGAGAAGCCCAGACGTCTCCCTAGACGTCTCTTCTGTCTTCTCAGGGGAACACTAAGGTGTTCACAGATCAGCCGAGAGATACAGTCTCTCCAGCATTTCCTGGGTCTGCCCTGGAGTCTGCTTTTGGTGGGCCCGAACCACCTCAACCGGATCCTTTCGATGTGGAGGATTAGCCCCTTCCCCTTGGCCAAACTCCTTGCCCTATCTCTAAGGGAGAGGCCAGCCATCTTTTGGAGAAAGCTCATCTCCACCACTTGTATTGGCGATCTTGTTCTTTCAGCCTTCAGTGATCTTCTCTGGCTCTTGACGAAGGCAGTCACACTTTCTCCCTTTCCCTTCCCTTATCTTTCCTGCTTGGCTTTCTCATGTCTCTGTCTAGTCTTGTCTACTCCTCTCCCTCTACCCTGGAAGAGTCTCACAGTCTGTTCTCTAAAACCTAAAAGAGGAATTATGGATTTGATCAACTTGTCCCTAAAAGCAATTGACACCTGTTTCTCGACGAGAAGCCTGGGTTCAGGAGAGCCCATTGAAGACATCTACCTTTTTGGAACCATGATAACAGGGTTCTTGCTGATCGGCACTGGCTTGGCACTGGTTTATCGAAGAATAAAGAAAGCGGAAACAGCTGTTCAAATTCCCACAAGGCTGCCTGCTATGTTGATTGGAATGATGGAGCGATCCATAGCTTCTCAGAATGGGCTCATTAGATCCAGCATGGATGACATCTTGGAGAAGCTTGCTCTCCAACGGGAATGGTGAGGAACCAGTGATGGACATTAGATCGACTGTAAAAGTGATATGCCGTGGTTCACACTATAGCACGAACACCACCATTATTTCATGCGGCTACCACATCGACGCCAGCTGTAGTCTCAAGGCTGGAGCTGAACATAAGAAACAATTTCTCCCCTGATAACAAACTGTGTTTAGACTCTTCGTTCCAAACGCCCTCGTACGCTTATGTCCAAAGCTAAGTCGGATGGCGGGTCTGGGCCTAGCACTGGAAA
This sequence comes from Neolamprologus brichardi, assembly GCF_056152115.1. Taxonomy (NCBI): domain Eukaryota; kingdom Metazoa; phylum Chordata; class Actinopteri; order Cichliformes; family Cichlidae; genus Neolamprologus; species Neolamprologus brichardi. The sequence continues at coordinate 17,246,814 of NC_142121.1, read as the reverse complement.
AATAGCTGCAGGGCAGGATGGCTGTGTCTGCATCGGCTTCTCACCCCTTACCCACCCCCGTTGCTTGTCATGTGCTTCATGATGTTGTGATGTGGACATTTATATGCTATATAGCTGTAATTCCTCTAAACCTATTCTTTGTAATGTCAGGTTTTAGTTTGGTTATCTAGTTTTTAGGTTGCTTTTGCACCCTTATTTCTGCAAACATGCTCCCCTGTGTTGTACTGTACTGTACACCACCTTAGCGATCTTCACTGCCATGTGTTTGCATTATTATGTTACCGTGGTTCAGCCTTCATATTTGTCTGCAGAGACCTCAAAAAAATATGGTGTCCAAAGCTGGTGTCACGATCACATCACTGATGTGGTCAAGTTCATGTAACCCAACAAATTAAATAAATGCATTTGGTACAAATATATACACAGTTGTAAAAATAAATAAATGAAATGTAAAAAGAAGTATAGCAATAAAAATCAGAAGATTAAATGCAATTTTAATTAAGTGGGCCGTGTCAAATGGCATCAAATATGAAATGAGTCTGCTGTGATCCTGTGACAACAAATGCTTGTGTGTGGAGTCCATTTCACTCTAGGTATTACTAAATGTTTTTCCTCGGTGACCAATGACAATGGAATATTTTTCACCTAAAGTCCTAACCTAAAGTCACATGTCACAGAGCAGCTTCATAGGATTTTGACAGCATTTTATTATCTCCAGGAACAGTAGTGCAACATTAAAATGCACATCTTTAGTTGTACAAAACTTTGACTTGAAGCATTAAAAAGTGAAAAATAGATTTGGATGACTTCAAGCGATTATGCAAAAGATGTGACATTAAATAAATACAAAGTGTATTGTATGAAAGTATTTACAGACTGAATCAACATTTAATTTAATAAGTGGCTGTTTAATGGAAGGTTGTGCAATTCCAACTGAACAGCAGATCTCTGTGCAGTGAAATCTACAGTCTGACCAGTGTCTGTCTCTCTGTTCTTCCTGCACATATTTTCACTGCGCAAAAGATTCAACAGATGCTTTCACAACTTCTGCGAGAGCATGCACATCAGAGGTTTTACCCAGCAATGAGAATACGTACGTTTTTCAGAAATATTGTAAGCCATATGCAAGTATTCCTTTGCCTTACAATCTTTGGGTATATAGAAAGAGGTGATTAAAAGCCAAATATGGTATGGCCCCCAACAAATGAAAAAGGCTGCAATAATAGAGTGTTGCACCACCCTCCAGAAAGTGGTGCGGTACTCTGAACGATTCAATTCAATTCAATTCAATTCAATTTTATTTATATAGCGCCAAATCACAACAAAAGTCGCCTCAAGGCGCTTCATAGATACAGAGAAAAACCCAACAATCATATGACCCCCTATGAGCAAGCACTTTGGCGACAGTGGGAAGGAAAAACTCCCTTTTAACAGGAAGAAACCTCCGGCAGAACCAGGCTCAGGGAGGGGCGGCCATCTGCTGCGACCGGTTGGGGTGAGAGAAGGAAGACAGGATAAAAGACATGCTGTGGAAGAGAGACAGAGATTAATAACAGATACGATTCAATACAGAGAGGTCTGTTAACACATAGTGAGTGAGAAAGGTGACTGGAAAGGAAAAACTCAATGCATCATGGGAATCCCCCGGCAGCCTACATCTATTGCAGCATAACTAAGGGAGGATTCAGGGTCACCTGGTCCAGCCCTAACTATATGCTTTAGCAAAAAGGAAAGTTTTAAGCCTAATCTTAAAAGTAGAGATAGTGTCTGTCTCCCGAATCCAAACTGGAAGCTGGTTCCACAGAAGAGGGGCCTGAAAACTGAAGGCTCTCCCTCCCATTCTACTTTTAAATACTCTAGGAACAACAAGTAGGCCTGCAGAGCGAGAGCGAAGTGCTCTAATAGGGTGATATGGCACTACAAGGTCATTAAGATAAGATGGGGCCTGATTATTTAAGACCTTGTATGTGAGGAGCAGGATTTTGAATTCAATTCTGGATTTAACAGGAAGCCAATGAAGGGAAGCCAAAACAGGAGAAATATGCTCTCTCTTTCTAGTCCCTGTCAGTACTCTTGCTGCAGCATTTTGGATTAACTGAAGGCTTTTCAGTGAGTTTTTTGGGAGGTGATAATTGGAGGTGAGCTTCCCTCCCTCCAGGACATCTACAAAAAGCGGTGCCTGAGGAAAGCAGGGAGGATCATCAAAGACTCCAGTCACCCCAGCCATAAACTGTTCAAACTATTTCTGTGAGCCAGGAGGTACTGCAGTGTCCGGTCCCGAACCAGCAGACTGAGAGACAGCTTTTTCCATCAGGCAACTTTGACATTATGCACTCCATGTGTACATCTATGCAATTTCTTTTGCACAATATTCAACTGCTGACCTCTGTATATTTTATTTGATTTTATTTGTATATATATAATTAGTATAAATATCTAGTAATGTGCATACATTCTTATATTTGTACATATATTTATTCTTAAAATTCTGACATTCCTGCTCTTACATTTAGTTGTCTTATGTTTATTGTATCGCACCTTTGTTGCTTGTGAAGCTTGCACACAAGCATTTCACTCATATGTGCTGTACCAGTATACCAGAACATGTGATGTGACAATAAAAGCAGAGCTATAATCCTGTACCTCTTTGCCACCCTCAAGACGGTTTTGCAAGGCTTAGCAAAACCTTGCAAAACTTGCATAACAAATGTATAAAGCATGATCACTCACTTTGTCATCAGTGGATGTGAAGTTTGCCATTTTGAATTTTCTGGTAAATATGAAATTAAAACACAATTGAACACAATGATTGAGCAGTTTTCTCTAAAATGACAGAAACTGTTGATTTTGGTTCTATGTTGTATATTATATTGTGGCAGAGCTGTGTGGTGCAGCTGTGGGGGAGGTGAGCGGCGTCAACACACACACCTCACCGGCATAAATAGACCGAACTAGGTCCTGTTGTGGTTGTTGTTGGTATGTGGTCGACGGTGAGCTGGAAAGTAATGATGTGCGATACCACTGATATCCTTTCCGATCCAATACCAAGTAATATTCAGGGTGGTATCGACGATACTGATCCGATACCGATACTTTGTACAAAAACTTATTTTATTTATTGTATCTCAAATTATAGCTTCATAATGATTACAGGACATCAGAGTACTTGTTTCCAACAATGACGGAAGCTGCTTAGTTTTAATATTACTCTTATTTCTCTTTCTGGGTCGCAAAAAAACTTTTAACATATTTTCAGGTGAGAATGTAGCTGTGTAAACTTCAAATATCTGAGCCGACCGACACATCGTCTTCAAACCCCCGAGGTCTTTCGCTACTCGGGTTAAACATGATATATAAGTCACTTAGATAACTTAAAAATGTTATTGTTTGGCTTTTTCAGTGTTTTATTTGTTCCTGAGTAAATCAGTTTGGCTGAGATTAAAGTTATTAAATTAGATTAAATTAAATTTAACTTTATTAATCCCTCGGGAGGGTTCCTCCGGGGTTTTCACACAGCTGAATAAATGTCAAACAGAAAACTGATTAAACAGAAGTGTGAGACGGTCGAGAGTTTACGCCAGCGCCCAGTTATATTTTAGATAGCAAGGAGCAGACGGCAGAGTTTCACTCCACCGAGGGAGCTCGTGACGTATACCCGGCTTTCTCGACCACGAAGGCCGTGTCCTCAGGTGGAAGCAGCCTCTGAATTTGGACACCCCCGCTGTATCCGGACATTTAACGTATTTCATCCGATAAATAAACACTATAAAATGTATTTATCCCCCCCCCCAAAAGCCTTTTTGAATGTCTCCCTAGTGTGGCCACAACACCTCACGTTTTTGCCACATGTATCGCAAACCACGTCTCAGTTTTTGTGGAGGTAAAATAGGTTCGCACATGACTCCAATTACGCTCAGCCATTGTTGTGAGTGCGCACACCAAGGGGCTGCGAGACAGCCTATTTCGCAAATGACTATGAAAGGCGGAAGAGGAACTAGTTCCTTTGAATGTAGACAATCCGAATGTTATAGTTTCTTTCCACTGTGTTCCTGTTAATGATAAACTACAAATTTACCCTAATTTACTAAAATATCGATATTTTAATGTGAGAATCGATTCTAGAACATAAATGATTGGTATCAGAGGAATCGATATTTCATGATCGATCTGCACATCACTACTGGAAAGCTTCAGCCATAAATAAAAGTGTAGGCTGAAAAGCATGAAAATGCGTTTGGGTCTGTTGTGGATCTTTCACATATATCACACCAAAAGGACTAATAAAAGTACCAAATTTCAGAAAACAGACACAGCAACTTACTCCAAACAACAACTGTCAAGTCTTCCGTTAAATTTTACTGTTATGAAAATGCTGTAGGATGTTCTTTTGAAATTTATTAGTTCCTGTTTTTGGTTCAGTCAGAGATTACACAAAAAACCCAAAAAAGACATCATGAAAAAAAAAAGGTTTAAATTAACTTGTGCAACAATTTTTCACATGAAAAATGAAGCTTTATCAGAATAATCCGGGAAATAACTGTCTATTATGCCAGCTATGCAAAACCCATATGGTGACTTGAGCAACATCCTCTTTTTTCTTTACACTGAAAATAAACAATAAAATCTATGTTTATTTTATATATTTTTTCACTAACTGAAACAGACTCAAAAAGAAATGTAACTTTTGTTCTGTTTTTTTGTGTAAAGCATGAGGGTATCTAAAATTAGAATAAATAAAAAGGCAGAAACCCCAGTATTCTTTTGGAAGAAAAGTATATTTTGCTGAGAATATGTAAACATGATATTAATACACATAAATGCAAAAACATAACATCAAACACAAATCATCAAACTGATATGGGTTAATGACATTTCTAAGGCATAAAACAGGAGACAAACATACTAAAATTAAACTAGCACAAAGCTACAGATTTTATTTCCATGTTTTTTTCCCATGGTTCAAATTTTCAAATTGAGATATTTTCCTCACATGGTATATTGTGGTTATTTTCATATCCTAATTTCATTAAAAATGATTCCTAATAAATTCATACAACTTAGACTTTTTAGTTTGCTAAAATTTTGTTAGATATACAAGCAAATTACTCAAAACTCACGAGCTTAGTGTTAAGTGAAGACATGAGCTGTCTACTGATTACCACTTGGTGATTTGCTAGATTACTTAATGGAGGAAGAAATCCTGGGCACCCAGACATATTAGCTATGTCTCAATTCAGGAGTTGCATCCTTTGGAGGACCCGGCCCACATAGACTGCGAAGGCCGGGTCCTCCAAAGACCGAGAAGGCTGGAAATGTGAACCTCTGAAATGGGATGGTCTACCCTTCAGATTTGCATCACCACTGTCTCGGTGGAGTTTAATAAACCCAGCCGTATGTTCCTTGTTATCTAAAATATAACAGGACATTGGAGTAAATTCTCGACCATCTCACACTTTTGTTTTTATCAGTTTTCTGTTTGATGTTTATTCAGCTGTATAAAAACTGTAACTTTAATCTCAGCCAAACCGATTTACTCGCAAACAAATAAAACACTGAAAAAAGCCAAACAATACAATTTTAAAGTTATCTTAGTGACTTATATATCATGTTTAACCTGAGTAGCAAGAGACCCCGCGGGGTCTGAAAACGATGTGCCGGGAGTCCGGTGTTAGCCGGCTCTATTGAACCTTGACCACCCGGTCACCTATCGAGTTGGTGGGTAACAGACGTCTCCGAAAACGTCGGAGCACTTTTGCAAATATGTGATGTCTCGACAAACTGAGCAGATATTTGAAGTTTACACAGCTACATTCTCACCTAAAAATATGGGAAAAACCTATCCCAGAATTGGACCACGAAGGATACACCCGACCCATCCTTCAAATACAGCGAAATGAAGGATGCATTCGTCGGCCACATTTGGAGCAGCGTTCGAATTGGGACAGCCTTCGTTGCCTTTCTGTGACATAATCGGCCTTGAAATGTGGCCTCCGAAAGATGCAGCCCCTGAACTGAGACACAGCCACAGTGTGCTATTTTCCACCGTTTATCTTCTACTGATGAGGAGGACGTCACTACGTTGAATTATTGAGGCAATTCTTCTTATTGGATGAAAAACAGAGAAATCCAAGGTAACCGGTTTGGATCAGTATGAGGCAGAAAGGTGAGAAAAACAAAACAAATCAAACAAAAAAGAACAAAAAACCTAGTATAAAAGTGTGTTTTCAGTGCCATTAAAACCCACTAACAATGTTTAATAATAGTTAAATAGATGCATGAAATGAACCTTCAATTCAGCCAAAATTACTGAGTTTTGGTTATGTAAACTATGAGCACGATGACTGATGCTACCTCACTCGTGCATTAACATCCTAATGAGAGCGTGTGATCTGCATGTTGGAATACGGTTACCAAGAAGCCTTGATCATTTTAAGATATTATAATGTAACATTTTCATAAATAAAATAGCTTGTTGCTGACGAAGCTCCTGTTAGTTTACCCAGTTATTGAGTTGTTTATAATGTTTATATTTACTTTATGTATTCGTTTGTGTATTTCTGTTCCTAGTTCTCATTTGCTTCAGTTTAGTTTTTACCTGAGTGTCCCTTCCTCTTGTGTCTAGTCTTTTGTATTTAGTCCAGTCATGTGTCTGTTTTCCATGTTCATTTATGAGTTCCTTATGCTTTTGCTTCTAGTTTTGCAGCCATGACTTATTCTGCTGTCTTGTTCAGCTGTCTCCACTCATATAATCACCCATTTAGTCGCCGTCTCCCCTTTTTCTCATGTCAGAATGTCTGATTGTATTTCAAAATCTGTTCGACTTGCCTAATTTTTTTTGGTATCTCCGGTGTGTTTTCTGTAGTTAAATATTTCAGTCTGTGTATTTCTTTAATTTTAGGTTTTATTAGCTGTAGCTTCAGTTTCACTTTTTTGGATTGTGTTTTTTGCCATTTTGGCTTTTGCCTTTTTGGATTTCAACAGCCTGGAAATTAATAGCTTACTTTAAAATTTACCTCACTCTACCTCTGCATGTCTGCATATTGGTTATCCATTCAATATTTAGTCTGCATGTCTTGCAGATTACGACAGTTAAATTAAATGCAACCACAGTTTCCTGAACAAGAGGACTGATATCTGATACTTAGTTTGTGACTTATTTAACAGAAGTGGCTCTGAAAACAGCCTAACATTATGCACTGTATCATTTTGGAGTCTTTGCAGTTATATTTCTATACTAACTGCACTTGCAAGTTGCATAAATTTAACAGAAAATATATTGGGTGTTGTTGTTCAGCTTATTTTTATTTTTTTTTACTGTTGCCTTGCTTAAATGGTTGAACTGCTGCTATATCAGCCTATAGCATCTCTTGCTCTCACGGTCAGTGCACAACCTGTATCTTGGTTTAGATGTTCAGGCCAAATGTAAAAAAAAAAAGAAAGAAAAAAAGAGGTGATTGTTTTCATATTGCAGCATGTGGGGAAGCAAAAGGGTTGCCCAAGTGATTTTGTTTTTTCATGACATGACTGGACATGACATGGTTTTTGTAAGGCGGCGTCTCTTCTTGTTTTTTAATCTCCAAAAACATCACAGCTTTTTTGTCACACTGAAATTCAACAGAAGACATGACAACTGATGCTTACGGTAAGTTTATCAGTACTAGTTATACTCTGAATTTGGTACTTAATTACGCTTCATGCTTTACTACTATACAAAAACTAAAGTACATGTTTCTCTCATTTAAGGCAGATTTGCTAAGCTAATGTGTTTAATTATAGTTCTCTGTGTGTGTTTTCTAGAAAATTAAAAATGGAAAACAACATGACAACTAATGATGGAGTAAGGGATCCTGTACATTACATTTGTACAGTTGAATTTCCAATTTTTACCGGGACTTTCTTCATCTTAATCTTCATCAGTAGCCTCATAGGCAACAGCCTCCTCTTATGTGTTCTTTTCATCTACGAGGGCCTGAAAAGTATCACAAATATTTTCATCCTGAACCTGGCCTGCTCTGATTTGATCTTCACCATCACACTTCCATTCTGGGCCGTTGATCACCTACACCACTGGGTCTTTGGGGACTTTATCTGCAAATTCATGACTGCTGCATTCTTTGCTGGTTTGTACAGCAGTGTCATTCTGCTGACTGCCATGACAGTGGCCCGTTTCATTAGGGTGGTGCTGCCAAACTGGAAAAATAACCATGCTATAAGAAAGAAGTGTGCAGTTGGTGCTTGTATAGCTGCCTGGATCATCAGCATCTCAGCGTCCCTGAGTGATGCAACAAAGGTAAAGGTTAAAAGCTGGTTTGATAAAAACAATTGCCATGATGAATCTGAAGACAAGCTTGGACATTATCTCCAAGTGTCACTGCTATTCTTCCTCCCATTTGCCATCATTATTTTTTGCTACTCTGCCATCCTCAAGACAGTTTTACAAGGTTTAAATAGAAAGAAGCACAAGACTATAGCTGTGCTGTTGTGTATTGTTGCAGCCTTTTTCATTTGCTGGGGGCCATACCATATTATGCTTTTAATCAAGTCTCTCAATACAAACAACGATTGGTTAGAAGTTGCCTACCGTATTTGTGAAATGCTTGCCTATTCTCACTGCTGTATGAACCCTCTGCTATATATGCTCTCACAGAAGTTGCGAAAGCATCTTTTAAATCTTTTGCGCTGTAAAAATGTGCGCAGGAAGAACAGGGAGAGAGACACCAGGCAGAATGTGGCTTTCACTGCTGACAGTCCACATAGTCAGCCATTAAATTAAACATTGATTCAGTTTGTAACTGTAAATGTAGAGACTGTATTTCTTTCATATACATATATATTAGGGGTGCAACGATACACAAAATTCACGGTTCGGTTCGGTTTGATACTTTGGTGTCACGGTTCGATATTTTTTCAATACAAAAAAAAATGTTCATGCCTTTTTAATTTGTCATTTATTAAAGTTATAAATATATATTTTAACTCAAAAGTACAGTTTTTAAATTTAATGTTGCTGAAACAAAAAAGTAATAAAAAAAAATATCTGATTGAGGAATCACTCATCTTTGGAAAAGAGAGTTTATTACAGAGAAATGGCTCTTTCCAAAATAAAAGCTATACTATACGCTTCTTCTGGGGTATACTCTCAGCAGCATATTAAACATATCAGGTCCCCATAAGGAGAATCATGTGCTAACGGCTGTCTAAATGACTCGGGTAAAGTTTGTAGCATGCGTGCTTGTTGTTTTTGTCTGCTTCCACTTGTCTTTGCAGTAGGATGATGTCGGAGTAAATGTGCAGTCATATTCGTTGTGTTCCCACTAGTGCTGTCAGCGTAAATCTCGTTGAAATGACGTTAACGCCACAACACGGCAAATCTCCGTTAACGAGCTACCGCGGATCGCCCCGTGCGTGGGGCTGGATGGCGTCAACACGTTAACGAGTTAACTGCGCTAACACACTAGTTCCCACCCATGTAATTGAGCATTGCGTGGCACATCCGACATACTGTTTTACTTTAGTCCATGACACGCTTACCTTCAGGGTCATACGTCACATGAAAACCAAAATAGTTCCAAACGCCACATCTGAATGAGGGTGGGGGAGGTTCAATTTGCCATGTTGCAAGGAGAGCTTAACTTCTGTCTCGCTAGCTTGCCCTGCGGTCAGTGAATCTGCGTTCGACTACTCCACCTAGGCTGCACTGTCAAGCGCAGATCCACTGAGCGCTCAACACAGACAGCATCGTCAGAAGGAAAGTTGATAAAATAAATTAAAAATGTATTGTACAAATGCGTACCGAACCGAAAGCACTGCATCAAACGGTTCAATATACGAGTATCGTTGCACCCCTTATATATATATATATATATATATATATATATATATATATATATATATACACACACACACACACACACACACACACATGTTTATTTGTGTCTGTATGATTAGTTTTATTCTGATTTTAGTGTTTGCTTGTGAGTGTAGTTTTGATTTTATTTGCATGATTTTATTCTGATATTTGTATTGCATGCTTCTAGTTGTTTGTTTTATTATATAAATATATAACGTTGTTTTAATCCATTGTGGGCTGGCTGGACATGGGACAGTTTAGCTAATAGCAGGCACCTGTTGAGGCGTGAGATTGGTGTTTGTTTGTTTTTTCCCTCGTCCTCCTGGGACTAGGCTGGGGTGGTCCCCACGTCAGAAGAGGAGTTCCTGTCTCTAACTTTTACACACAAGGAATATTCGTCTTGGGTTGTTGGACAATTGACTGGCGGGAATGTGTGGGATTTGTTGTACAACGAACAACGAATTTTATGGCAAGTTTCTTTTTGTCTTTTAAATCAGGTTTTATTATTGCTTTCTGCATCTGGGAATACTTTTTTTCCCCAGTTAGATGTGTTTGGTCTCTGGGTTTCTGATTCACTTGCTTCCCCCGTTGTATTCAAAGGACCTCCTGGTATGACATTTTGGCGCACCAGCTTTAGGTTCTACGTTTGTGAATATATATGTAAAAACGTACATTCACTGCTTTTATTTGCAATGCTGCCTCTGTACAAAATAACAACAATTTAATCAGTCAAAATCTAAAATACAGTCAGAATGTTAAATAAAACTTAAAAGTAAGGAAGGAATTGTGCTATTAGACAAATCATGAAAATGTGCGGGTATTTAATTTTTACAAACGAAATGTTGGCGTTGTGATGAAAGCAGCAGTGGGTTTTTGTTTTGTTTTGTTTGTAACGATTCGTTTCATTGAGTTACAGTGACCCCTGTTGATTTTTGTCATTGTGCCGGAACACAACATCTAAAGTTGCCCACGTTATTCAAATTTTAGTCAGTCTTCTGAATATGGATAGAAAAATAAGACATCCCAGATCTGAATGAATGAAATATTCTTATTAAATACTTTGTTCTTTACATAGTTGAATGTGCCCATATGGAAAAGAAATAGTAAAAACTTACATGATTTACTCATGAAAGTGGCCACTTTCTCATTACTTTCATATATTGTTTTAGTAAGTATCCAAAACATACAAGTTTCATTATATAATCTTTCAAGGGATCTTATATCTGTTTTCACTCCTGTATGCTTTTCATACAAGTTTCACACAAGACAAGACTTTATAAGATTTATATATATCTTTTCCATATGGGTGCTGACAACAAAATCACACAAAAACTATCAACGGAAATCAAATTTAACAACCAAGGAGGTCTGGATTTGGAGTCACACTCAAAATGAAAGTGGAAAAACATACTACAGGCTGATTCGACTTTGATGTGAGGTCCTTAAAACAAGTCAAAATGAGGCTAAGTAGTGTTTGTGTGTTGCCTCCATGTGCCTGTATGACCTCCCTACAATGCCTGGAGATGCTCCTGATGAAGTGGCAGATGGTAGATGGTAGAGGAGATTTGGGAGTGATCTCCTCCCAGGCCTCTTCCACACTCCCTCCCCTTACCCCCAACCAGTCATGGGACATGGCTGTGCCTCCCTGAGCCTGGTCAAGTAAAGGCTTTGACATATATATCATTAGTAAATCTGGCCCTCTATGCCCCTCCTTTATAATCCGGTGTCAGACTGTTAAAGAGAGAAGTATAAGGTCATTCATATTCTCAGCAAACCGTTCTTCTCTTTTCCTGAGGGCTTATCAGTTCTCCTAGTTTTCATTGAGGTGTAGGAACCATGAGAAGGAAGGGAATGAAAAAAAAAGGTTAGGAATAGAAGATACTTTTGAAACGCACCCTTTGTGTTTCCCTCATCAGCATCAGTGATACAGATTCTTAGATGCAATTTAGGAGACCTACACTATACTTGGTGACCCCATATCTAATTTATATGTTGACTATATTTGAATGTTTTTTTTAAATATATTTAATCTTTACACTCAAAAGTTTTAACAGCACTGAGACTGCAGCTGAAACAATAAAAAGAACAAACTGATAACATCCGAAGTGGTTGTGGTCTGAGGTTTCGTTTAAAATCAACTGCAAGCGCAACGTTTTACCTTTAGTTTCACTTTGATCTTGATCGAGGAAACTGAAGTGATTTTCTCGCTTCCATTAGCAGGTTGGGAGACATTAAAGTTTCAGAGATGCCGTTTAGTCCTGTATAGGCCATCTCCTCCCTGTATCCGTCTGACCTAATGTAGTCTTAACTTGTTGCAACTAGATATTGTAGTTTTCCTGTCACTAACTGTTTACTTGTTTCATCATGCAGCACAGGGACTTTAGGTGGTATTTGATGGCTCATAGGCTTACTGTGGAAACATGGTGTCCTCCTGAGACTCAGGGGAAAACAAGTTATGATACTTATTTATCTTTTTTGAATAATGGAAGCATTGCGTTTAAAACAAACATATTGCATTTTTTAACAAAATTGTTATGTATTTATTATTTTTATTGTCTGTAGTAGAGTATATTGTATCAGGTGTTGTTTAATCAAAGAATGTTGTGATGTAATAATGTCATACATTTTCAAAATCTATGTGGATTTTTTGTTACATATTGAAGCAATTAGACAGAAGCAGATGTAATTACTAAAATATCATATTGTGGCATGTTGGGAGTGGCTAGTTAGCTCAAATCACCACGCCTTGGGAATATGTGTTTCTGTTTAAGATGTTTATTGTTTATTGTTTTGTGACTGTTCTTGTTGATGCACAATATTAACAATAGACAAATAGACTTCTCATTTTAACTTTTGTTTTTGTTAACCTTGCTTCTCCACACCTATACACTCATATCAGTGTTAGATCGTTTCATCCACAAATGACAAAGGACCGGGAGACAGAAAGGATTTTACTCATAACTGTGGAAGTGGAGTTGTTCTTAGAGCTGTCAAGAAATGAGGTGGAGGAGGGCCAGACATTAGAACAAGAAGGTAAAAACTCAGAGGGGGAAATTTCAAGTTTTGAGGAGCCTTAGAAGTAGGGGTGGGTTTTGATTATCAATTTTCTGATGAAAATTAATTCTAGCTTGAATAACGCGATATCGATTCATTAAAATTCTGAATCGATTTTTAAATATAACTTTATTTTGCCCCAAACGACAGAATCTCAGATTAAACCTCACCTGGGAATACTAGGTGCTGCAAGCGCCTGGGTGGCTGCAGCTCAAGAGACAGAGTAGGTCACCTACTAATTGAAAGGTTGGTGGTTTCGTTCCCCAAGTTGATCTCCAGTGCGTCCATTGGAAGGTGAATAGTAGATAGAAAGCATTTACACAGGAAAACCAAAAAAATTGCTTGTGCGAATGATGCACTATGGTAGTCTACGGTAGTGCAAAGTCTACGGTGACTGTAGACCAGGGGTGTCGAACCCCAGGCCTCGAGGGCCGGTGTCTTGCAGGTTTTAGATCTCACCCTGGGTCAACACACCTGAATCAAATGATTAATTAATTACCAGGCCTCTGGAGAACTTCAAGACATGTTGAGGAGGTCATTTAGCCATTTAAATCAGCTGTGTTGGATAAAGGACACATCTAAAGCCTGCAGGACACCGGCCCTCGAGGCCTCCAGTTCGAGACCCCTGATATAAAGAGAAACAGAAGTGACAATTTCAGTTTGACATTGTGCAGTGTGTTGTGTTTCAATACCTTTTCTTTATGTTTTTAACTGTGTTTATATACTTTCTGATCAGAATCTTCTATTTTATACTTCTACTACTCCAAAATGATCAGTTGATTATACTGTATTGTAGTAGTGATATTGTAGATCGGTCACTATGATTACATGTCTCCAAAAGTTGAATCTGTTCATCTGGACGTAGCGTTTTTAGTGGGAGAAATGTTTTGTCACTCATCCAAGTGACTTCTTCAGTCTCAGCCGACTGCAGGTTTCCCCAATCTTATAAACAGTACATTTGCATAATGACTGAAACCAGCCAACTGAAAGAACAATGGGCTAGGAGGTCAGTTCCTTCATCATAAATATGCAAATTCTCATGACCATTGATCAACAACCACTGACCAAGGCCCACTGATCAAAGACCACTGATCATTGGCCATGAGTACCATTCACAGAGAGTTGGGGAATAGCTGCAATCACAGCATTGTAAAATGGCAAATGTGTACCCTTAGGCTCCTTTAAAAAAAAAATCACTTTAAAAGTTGTTGTTTTTTTTATATACATTTGATATTTTAATTATTTTCACATTTTATTTCATGTAAAGTATTCTCAATGAATTTCATTAAAAAAAAAAATAAACTAACTTTTGTATCTTGTTGAAGTTTATTTATTTTGAAAGAAATACCTTTTAATATTTTCTTAACAGCATACTTTCTTTTTCAACAAGCGAGCAACTAGCAAATAAATTGCACTTTGACCTGTCGACTTAAGAGGTCGATTTTGTAATCATGTTGGACCAAATTCCTAGGGCAAGATCAGATAGAGTGTAGTGTGAAGAAGCCTGAAATAACTCACTTAGCATGATAATAGAAAAGGCTCAACAATTAATCCAGCATGTTAACATCTTCCATGTTTGGTTCAACAAAGCAGGCAAGTTCAGCAGGTGCAGACTCAGCCATCAGATTGTATGAAAAACAAACAACAACAACAAAAAAAAAAATCTTGGTTGCTGAACGTCTTTAATTTAACCAGTTAAATCACTAATACAACATCTTAAGTTTCCATATTTTATATATTGAATTTTTTTTTATCACCTAAACAATCTTTGGATGAGAAGGAAAATGTTTTAAGTTTTCTTCATGCACTTACCTGTGACAAAACTGTTCTTAGATCAAAGAGCCGTTTATTGCTGTACTACTGTAGTAATTATAAAAGTATATTCATCTACTGAGTATGCCACATTACAGATATCTCTTTGTTGTTCTGTTTTAGGAGTTTATGTTATTATATCAATTAGTTTTACAAAGTTTTTTTTTATTGTTTCCATTTTTTTCAGCAGGATATATTTTCTTCCCAAAAAAGTAGCTTATTTTCAAACTTTATATCATCAGCATTTTCAAGCTTTACCAAATAAAAAAAAAAAAAATCAGATAAATAAAACTTTATCTTTTGATCAGTGCAGCAAAACTGTAGACAATTAGTTGTGAGTGATATTGAAACATAGGTGTAATTTTGTTTAAGTTTCATTTTAAATGTGGACAAAATGTTTTGTTTTTTAATGTAGTTTTTGTTTGGGCGTTATCTTGAACTTAGTGTGAAACAGAAAGAGGAACTGTTGGTTTGCTTAAGATCATTGCAGCTTTTCCTGAACAGTACAGTTCAACAGAACACTTGCTGGCAGATACAAGAGGTAGGTTTCTGTGTTTAATCCCCTTTATTAATCTCTATTTTACATATTAAACTAAAACTAAAATCCACAGTTTCTGTCAGTATAGAGAAAACAGCTAAATTATAGTATTTAAATGTGTTGAAAAAAATCTTATTTTGTGTTTATATTTTGTAGAAAATTGACAATGGCAAACAACATGACAAGCAATGAAGTCCATCATCTTTGTGACAGTGACTTTCCCAGTATTACTGGCCCTTCCCTCATCTTGATCTTCATCCTCAGTGTCATAGGCAACAGCCTCCTCTTATGTGTTCTTTTCATCTACGAGGGCCTGAAAAGTATCACAAATATTTTCATCCTGAACCTGGCCTGCTCTGATTTGATCTTCACCATCACGCTTCCGTTCTGGGCCGTTGATCACCTACAACAATGGGTCTTTGGGGACTTTATCTGCAAATTAATGACTGCCATATTCTTTGTTGGTTTGTATAGCAGTGTCATTTTACTGACCGCCATGACAGTGGCCCGTTTCATTAGGGTGGTGCTGCCAAACTGGAAAAGCAACCGTACTAGAAGAAAGAGGTATGCAATCGGCGCCTGTATAGCTGCCTGGATCATCAGCATCTCGGCATCCCTGAGTGATGCAATTAAAGTAAAAGCCATAAACTGGGATAATCATATTTATTGTGTTGATGAATCTGAAGACAAGCTTGGACGTTATCTCCAAGTGTCATTGCTATTCTTCCTCCCATTTGCCATCATTATTTTTTGCTATTCTGCAATCCTCAAGACAGTTTTACAAGGTTTAAGTAGAAAGAAGCACAAGACTGTAGCTGTGCTGTTGTGTATTGTTGCAGTCTTCTTCGTTTGCTGGGGGCCATACCATATTATGCTTTTAATTAAATCTCTTTATGAACCCAAAGGTTGCAAGGCAAAGGAACGGTTAGCAGTTGCCTACCATATAAGTGAAATGCTTGCCTATTCTCACTGCTGTATGAACCCTCTGCTATATATGCTCTCACAGAAGTTGCGAAAGAATCTGTTTAATCTTTTGAAATGTAAAAATTTGTGCAGTAAGAACAAGGAGGAAAATATTGGCCAGAAAACCTCTGGTATTCAGAATGTAGCTTTCACAGTAGACAACTCTTCTGTTAACACAGAACGACACAATGATCCATTTAAAAGTCCCTCTTGAAATTAAACACTGATTCAGTCTTTAAATACTTTTACAAAACAAAGGTTGTATATAATTTGACATGTTTTGCATATAGTCTTGACATCATATACACAGATTTTGTTTTAGCCTTTTTAATGTGCAAGGACAAAGATGTTTGTAAAATTGTGCATTTCGATGGCGTCGTTTTATTAGTATTTTTTGTAGAAATGAAAATGTTGCTGAAATCCAGTAAAGCTTTTTTCACTTCCTTGTTTTTGTGGTATGTAATGTCAGATGAATTGGGAAAAAAAATGCATTGACAGCAGTTTTCTGTGGTCACCGATAGAGTCAGAGTAGTGTGTAGTGTAAGTATATTAACATAATCACTGAGGGAAGCCGTGAAGCAGAAGGGAAGTCACTTGGGCCTTTAATCTTTCTTTGAAATGGATAATAATGTATAGAGTCATGTAATAAAAAATGAGAAAAGTTTTGGAATATGGACATTAATATTACAGGAATATAAATCATAATAGAAAAAAATTACAAAATGTTAAAGCTTGGACATATGGAATAAATTATGCTTAACTGACCATTCATACAGGTTTGCAGGTATTCTACAGGTATGCTAACTCTTTGTTTCACTGACTCACAGTGACCCTAGACTCACTTTATCATTTATAGATCTCTGATGTCATCTCATTGTTCTCAAAGACAATATTTAAATTGCTCCACTTTATTAAAATTCCATTTAGCCTTCTAATTTTTCTTCCATATAGTTGATTTCATATTTTTTAACTGTCTTTGATGACAGGACACATATGCTGACATGCTGGATAAATGTTATGGTCATTCTAGATGCTTTTGAGCAGGGTTAGTTTCATCTAGCTGTGGCTAATATAGACCTTGTAACGTCGGGTTGCGTTTAGTGGTTGAGAGGAGGCGGCAAAACACTTAGCAGGGTAGCCAAAAGAATACACACTCACACTGGCATTGGGAATTCCACAGCATGTTCTTTAATATACCTTCTCTACATCAACCATATAAGCCCGGTTGAACGGCTGCAGCTTAACAAACATAGCGCGCAGTGTTCGTACAACCCATAACGTTGCAAACAAAGGTGTCTGGAGAGGTAAAACATAAAATCCGTCCCTCCTCATGCACTAGCGTGCAAGCACATGTCCACACAATCACAGAGAGAGTCAGTGGCACATACGGATGACAACATTAACCCTCGACTTGGGTTGTCTTAAAGAGACACCACACCATTGTGACTGTTACAACCTGACACAAAAAGTGAGGAAATTTTTGCTGTGCTGGAAATGTTGTAATATTCTTAAGCAAACTAATAGCTTCTCTGTCATAATCTGCAGGGTGTTTAGATTTGAAGGTGAGTTGAACCCAAATGCAGACATGAGCAGGCAGAGGTTAACAAAGCGAACTGTGTATTTGATTGATGGCAAAAAAGGAACGAAAGCAGCAAACATCCAAATGGGTGAATCCAAAGCTCAATGGGGAAAACAGAAAACTAAACATCTACGAAAAAACACAATGAGGTGGCATGACAAAACACACTAGTACTGAGAAACACAAAGGACAACGGAAAAAGGAACTACAACAGATACTCTGACAAAGGACAGTGCGCAAAGAACACAGGCTCACTAAAATAAAACAGGAAGCATAAACACAGAGAGACTAAGATACCCAAACTTGACATTGACAAAACTTAAACATACATGGAGACATGACAGACTTCAAGGAGACACAAAAGAATAAAACACAGACAGATGTCTAAAGGGGCAGGAGGAGAACTAACAGACAAAGTCATTTTTGACCAAACTAGAGACATAAAATAATAGAATAGGGAACTAGTGGGAATAAAAAAAAAGTCATAAGCACAAGGAAACCCAAACAGAATTAACAGAGTCTGCAAACAAAGCCCACATCACAAAATCTGTAATGAAATTGCAAAAGCTCAGAACCCTTAGTCACCTGACCCATAACCATGACATCCTCTTTTTGTTTTGAATCAACTCAGAGATGCTTCCTTAACTACAACAATTTACTTGAATGTTTTGTCAGTAAAAAGACATGTGTGCCTAAGTTGGTGCACCAGCAGGTGCATCAGTGTATTCCACAATCCTTTCCTATCTGACATTTCTGCTGATGAAAAACCGCTGTGTGGCGTGAAGACAGTGAAGAATTGAGGAGCCGTGGGTAAGACAGTTTAAATATATAAAACTGCATCAGTGAAACTAAAGGTCAAAGGTAAATACATAAAGGATATAAGACTTTGACTATGACTGATTTCAGGCAACTTGTTGAGTCCAGTGCTCTTCCCAGTCCTTTTTCTCTAATCCTCCTCATTCACTTACTCTCTGTAGCTTTCCCTCTTTTGCTCTCTCCTTGCCTCCTCCTCTCCTGCATGCAGGCATCACTACATTGGCTGTATCCCAATTCAGGGTCTGCAGCCTTAAAGTACGCAGCCTTAACGGTCCACAAGGGCCGCGTACTCAAAGACTGCTAAGACCGGAAGTGCGAGGCTTGTGAAATGGGACGGTCTAGCCTCCGTCGCTCTGCCCAGGTTGCCTAGTAACCATGATACTAACAGCTGGAAACGTTTCATACAGCTTTGTTTGACAGAAATGAAGGAGAACATATTTTGTTCATTTGTTTGTTTGTTTCTACATGAGCTTTGATCATTCTCTGTAAGATTAAGGTCAGCTATTGAACGGCGTATATTTGAAAGTAAAGGCTTTAAAACCAAGTTAGTACAAACGTCACTAATGTCACATAACTTTGCCGACATGTGGCCAACAGTAATGTTTTAATGTTCTTCATTATTAAACATTTGCACATAAATAAGTGACATAATATTCAGTACTTACTTAAAGTTTACTCTTCGGGCGCCTCTCATCCGCCGCTTTTTTTCGGCAAAATTATCCACACCCACCGCCGCGCTATGCATTCTGGGATATGTTGGGCCACGAAGTCTACACCGCCACATCCTTAAAATTCAGGGAAATGAAGGACGCATTTGAGGGCCGCATTTCGAGCAGCCTTTGAATTGGGACAGCTTTTGTCGCGTCGCTACAACGTAATCGGCCTTAAAATGCGGCCTTTAAGGCTGCAGACCCCGAACTGGGATACAGCCATTGTTCAACTAGTTTGATATAAGGAGATATAAACTAAAACAAACTCCCCTTTTAGTTACAAATATTATAGCAAGCTGTCATCTTAGTAAATAAGTGAAGGTTTTCTGGCTGGGTCACAGTAGGAACCTTCTCAGTGGACTTTGAAGTACTCACTACCCCTCACAGAAAATGTCAGCTATTTTTAGAACAGAAAAAGGAAGTCGAAAAAGCACAAAAATGTATAAATAATGTGCAAACATGACCCATTTGAGTTTCAGAGAATACTGAAATGTAAGTATACCATCAGAGTCTAAGGAGGTGTTTAAGAGAGGAAGAGAAACACTGAGCACCAACCACAGGGTACTTTCAGTTTTACAAATGATGAAATAGGGATTCACTAATATCTTACCAATGCTTAGTAGTGTGTCGTTTACCATATCTTATGGTGTAACAAGTTATAACAAAATAAATGTGAAACTCTTTGTGCAACTAAAATGTCTAACAGTATGCAGATTTAATGGGCAAAGGGTATTTTAACATTATAGTTTCATCATAAACAATAATGTAAAATTTCCTGCTTCAAACTCAGTATGAACACAGAGAGAATGCAGAGGTAACTACAGGAATGGCCTGTTTAGGATGGAAACATGGTTATTTCCCTTTTCCCTGTTGTTCAAGTAAGCAACATACATGTATGTTGCTTACTTGAACAACAGCACCTGAAATGACATGGCCTCCTAAAATTAGCCAGACCAGACTGAGCTAGGATAACACAAAAACATGTTGGTGTTATTTTTCATGGTATTGCATCAGGTTTCCTGAGTAATTACACTTTGATTCATTTGTTATAAGTATTAGCCTTCAGCAGGAGCTTAATCTTAGCCAGTATAGAAGGAGCTTGCCCCCTGCTTATACTACAAAGATACAAGTGTGACACTCACATGATGTCCTCTAGTGGACCAACCAGTGTATTACATATTTTTTCCATCTTACTGGGCTGCTGATCTTTAGTGAAATGAACTGACTGCATGTTCGTTTATAAGCTAATTTAATTATTATTAGTAATCACCTGTACAATAGCACCGATACTGGGTTGTATGAAGACCAGCACAAACTGCAGTGGGTCAAAAACGACAAATTAATGCAGCTTCCTCATCTGGATGGATCCTGCACTCCACCTGAGAATGACTATATATTATGTAAGTGCAGTTTGCAGTTGAAATTAGGATTAGATGCTTTGTATTAGAATTAGATAAATTACCTAAAATTTATATCAACGTCAGATTTGTTATAATAAATAAAGCTGTAACTTTTCAGATCATTTTCCTTAACACTTCTTTTGTCTGACAGTCAGAAATTACTGATGATTGGGTCTTTATCTTTATTACTGGTTGCTTACTGCTATCATTTGATTAAACATGGATGTACTAATTTGTTCATTTATAAGGTGTATTATTTCAGGTTAAAAAATGAATGTGACCTTAGTGATTTTAACTTTTTAGTTCCATAAGAGCTGGCTCAAGGACAAGGACTCAGTTAAATGTTACCCATTTTGGTACTTACACAGCTATATCAGGCATAACATGAAATATGTTGTTTTGACATTATATTTTGCACAATTTGCAACAAATTATCTCCCCAAAACTCTGCTAAATCATGTTTGTGTGATTCATTTGAATGCAATTTAAAGTTGCTTATTGTTTTCTTTGTGAGTTGATCTCTGTGTAGAGATGTAACTTAAGCAGGAAGCTGTTTTCACTTCTCTGTTCCCACAAAATGATTTTGGTATGTCACAATAAACTGGACTGGAAAAAACAAAATGCTCAGACAGCACTTTTCTTTGGTTCATGTTAGAGTGAAATTAGTGTGAAGTTTATGTGCATTAACACTATCACTGAGAGAAGCTGTGAGCAGGACCTAGCCTGACACATGAGCACATGCACAAGGTAAGGAGTCGATTTATGTAAATGGGAACGTTTGGGAAAAAATGTAATGAAAAATCCAAGAATATGGAGTGAAACTTATATTACAAGAATGATAATCAAAATGGAAAAAAAAACAAAACGTAAGAATAGACTCTTAAATCATCACCATGAAAAAAAAACCATTTTGATGTTGTTATGCATACAATAACACTTGTTGTGACAATTCTTTTAATGACTCACTATTACTCTTACAGAATAGGTTTATGTGCCATTTATGGGTATTATAGTGCTTTAGCACATTTCATTTTATGTGGTTCATTCTAAATTAAAGGCACGATACATACGGAATTGTGATATTTCTAATAAATATCATTAATAAGCATTCTGACCACTTTGACTGTTTATGGTTTATGGTCAAAAAAGGCAGTATAACACAACCTCTTAAACACTTTAAGGCAGTTCAAGCTGTGTATTAAAAGATAGGATCTGTTATGTTAGGCTCCATTAGTCTTTATCTAGGTTGCCCTAAAAATAATTACTTTATTAATGTATATACTACTACTACTAATAATAATAATAACAATAATATATTCTCACTTCTTTGCTAGATCAACAGTAATGTCCTCACAAAGACTCATAAATAAAAGCCTTAAATGGTGATTTTAAACTCTTAATTAGACTAAAAGTCTAGGTTGAGGTTGAGCTTCATCATGGTTTCACTAGTACGGATCCCAAACCCAACTACACATTACAAATGTTTAGTGATCATGAAGCAACAAGCTGCAGTGGCTTCTGGACTTGGCAGATCCCCAAAGGGAGCCCTTCTAGGAGCAGAATGAATGTACATGCACTTGGCAGGTGGTCGTGAGTGTAATTAGAATGAAGAGAGATGCATTTCGTGCTATAGGATTGTCCTGAAACCTGACAGCAGTGCGTGGAAGGTGAATGAAAAGAACCGGTGTCTAAATTAGACAAAACTGATGCCACTGTGTTCACCTTTACTGTACACATTATAATTCACAGGAATAGATGGGGATAGGATACAAGTGCAAAAATTATATGTTGAATAAATATTATGATTACTTTGAATTAACTGCTATTACATTAAAAAGCCCTCATGGTATTTCTTATAAACATTACAGTATAACACAACAGTCGCTCCAAACGACAGATTTCCAAATCATAACCTTTAACTTTCAACACTGTTGAAGTTTGTATAGTGTTGTGTCTATTACACTGGACTGGATTAGTTTTTATCGAGATTTGTCTGATAGATTTAAACCACAACAAAAAATGTAATCATTTATGTATATTTAAAAAAAAGAAAAACTAACCTTATATCTTTACTTCTTCAATAGATCAGCAGCCATTTCCTTACAAGACCTCAACAAGTAAATAATGGCCTCGAGCAGTGATGAGTTTACACTCTTTAATGAGACTGAAAGCAGTCAGGATGACTTTCCACTGTCAGCACTCGAATGCTATTGTGCTGCTGCCATTATTATTTTCTTCTGCATCAGCCTGTCAGGAAACAGCTTCCTGATGTGGGTCCTCCGAAAAGAACAAGCTTGGAAGATCACACCTGATATCTTACTTCTGCAACTTACAATATCTAACCTTTGCATCACTGTGACCTTGCCATTTGAGGCCTGTAATTTACTCCGTAGCTGGATCTTTGGAGAGTGGGCCTGTGGATTCATGACAGCAGTTTATTATCTAGGACTGTACGCCTCTGTTTTAATCCTCACTGTCATGTCGTTGCATTATTATTTTTCTTTTTTTCAGGTTTCATGTCTGTGTGCACAGGTCTCAAGAAAATGTGGTGTCCTCATTACTAGCATCTTGGTATGGCTGGTATGTGCTGCTGCAAGCATTAAACAGTTCATGTATACCGAAGTCATATTTGAGGTTCAACTGTGTCTGTTTGAATGGACCCAAGCTCGAGTCTACACAGAGTTTTGCCTTTTTTTTCTCATTCCTTCCCTTATCACTACATTCTGTCATGTCCACATGTGGATAATGATGAAACAGGGCAAGATAAACAGGCAGCAACTGCCTTCAAAAGTGATTTTAGGGATAACTTTTGGGACTTTTCTTTGTTTAACTCCTCTGCATGTCTGCGACTCTGTAATGTCACTTATAATCTGGGGTTTTGTGAAACACACACATGCAGTGATGGAAGCATTGCACTTTTCTTGGTTTATCCTTTATCCTCTGTCTCAGTTCTGCTGTTGCCTTAGTCCTCTGTTCCATATAATTGGAGCACAAAATTTTAGGAGGTATCTCCCCATGCTACGTAATCCTTTATCACAAAGCAGAGACGTTAGTAACGATGGGAGTTCAGTTGCATTCATTTCTCTAAAAAACACTGAAGAAATCTGAATTTGTGATGCTTCGCATTAGATTAGATGTTTTTAGTTCAGATAAGATATTACTAGATCTCTAATTAGGTTAGATAAAAACAAACAACAATTAAATTGAATAGCAGCTGTTTATAACAGAGACTGATTTTTGTTAATGTGAGGATTGAGGAGGATATCATGCAGTGGTTAGTGCTGACATACCAAAGATACGCAAACCGCCAAACTTTACAACAAGGCCAGGTTTCTTGTGCCTCATTCATTTGTGAGTGAGGTTGCTGGAGTTCTTGTATTAAACTTGAGAGGCTCGACAGTTCCATGTATTTAGTTTTTCTAACAGGAAACATGCCTAAATTGTTGTTGTGAAAGGTTTTTTTCTCCACCAGAATGCCTAGTTTATTTTAACTATTATAAGTTAACCTAGTTTTTTGCTTTTTAAGAGTGTGACCGTGATAAAAAAAAAAAATCCAATACTAATTTATGTTTCACAACCTTTTCACTTTAAAGAAAGGGGCTGGTTGAACTTGGATGACCTCGTGTAATACGTGTAATGTGTAACGTGCTGTGTTTCGCAACGTTTTGTTTTTTTATGTAAATATCCGTGCCGATCAAATTTCTGATCAAACTCTGCTGTGATCAAGATTGTTTTTATTTTAATTCTCATCTTTTGCATATTTGCCTTAGCTTATATATTTTATCTATCTTACATGTTTTTATTTGCCAAGTCAAAAATGTATGTTTCTGAAATCTGAATCTCATTCCTGCATTTCATTTGCTTTTTTTTTTTTTGTATAAATGAAAATGTTTCTGAAATGCTGTGAAGCTGTTTTCATTTATCTAAATAGTGATTTTAGTATGTTACAATAAGCTGCACTGAAAAAATTGCAATGACTAAAGCTAGTTGATGCTACACTCTGGTACTTTGTTTTGTTTTGTTTTGTTTTAACAAAAAACAAACAACAATTAGATTAATGGCAGATGTTTATAACAGAGTTAAAACTGGACATTTGATTTCTAAGATTGAAAATGAAAATGAATTTTAAAAAAAGAAATAAAAATAAGTGCTCTGACGATGTTTGATTGATTATATGAATAAATAAACAGCAAAAGGAATATTATTGTAGTACAAGTCAACAATATTAATTGAAGTATATGTCAGTAAAATGCAGACAGTTCATATTTTCCCTGACCTTTGACCTTTGACAACGACTCCTTTAGTTGTGATAGGACACTTTTTCAAACTTTTTTCCTCTCTATATTATGTTGCATGACAAAGGTTGATCAAATATATACTGGTTTCAGTACCGTTTGTAGGAAAGAGCAAGAATGACTTAAAATTTATCAGAAAAAAAATGTGACTTGAAAAATGCACTTTATAGCTAAAGTAGATTATAATGAAGGAAAACCGTATCACTGTAAATGATTTAGTTTAAAAACAATGCATCCTTTTGTACCCAACCTTTTGTAGGTATGTACAAGATTACCGTATGGGAACAGCAGATCTTGCAATGAGCATTCAAAGGTCAAAGACATATTTGGACACTACACTACACAATTAGCACAAAAGTGCTAGAAAGGAGAACGGTGCACCTGCCTGGGAAATCAGCTTGACAAAAGTAAAGCAATCTCTTTCATCTGAAGGAATGCCGTCATCAAGCTCATCAGTTTATCTTGTAGCTGCAGTTGGCTATTGTTAAGCTCTGCTTGTTTCATACTAGTAGGAAACTGTCGCTATCTCAATTTTATGCGTTAAAGCTACTACAAACATATGAAACAATATGATCCTGGACATGGACATTACACAGAATATTAAAAAAAAAAAATAAGAAAGAAAGAAAGAAAGAAAGAAAGAAAGAAAAGAAATCACTATTTTAGATTATTATTATTATTATAATTTGTATCTCAAGTAGAATGAAAAGTACAAGATGCATTTTACTACATTTTACTATTATTATTATTATTATTTATTACTATAACACTGTAACACTAACACTATTACTGTCTTTTTTCTCTGATATGCATGTCATGAATGATAGCATAACTGCAGGTTACATCGGTGCTGGTAAACTGTTCTCTGATCAGATTTTTGCTTTTCCAAAGACAAAATTCAACCTCTAAAATATGGAGGGATTACCAATTTACTTTACCTGTCTTGCTTAAAGCAAATCTTCATCTGCAACACAATAATAATATTTCATCTTAAACTGTAGGCTAGTCTTTAATTTTAATAAAATTTCAAAATAACACAGATTGAAAGGCATCAAGGGTAACAAACAAACACAAAAAAACCCCAACTCATTCATTGTCATACGCTGTGTAAAAGAGAAAAATGTGAAAATTCTAAAATTAAACCTTTGTATATTCTCAGTTGTAGTTCTTCTAATTGTTACTATCACTGTAATTCTGTAATTACTGTACTGAACAAATCAACCCACAAGGTGGCAACAAAAATGACAGTAATGACAGAAAGTAATGTAGATGGAAATGTCTTGTTGTGTATTTTTCTACAGAGAAAACAGACATCATTATTCAATGTTATTATTTGTGATTATTTTTATTTTAATATTGTTAATCTTTTTGCTTTGATTTAACGAACTTAAAAGCAGATTTTATACATGGTGTTTATACAATTTAACCCTATCTTTTCAATTCAACAATAAAAAAGCACAACAAGACAAAATCACTGAGAGCGTTATAAAACATAACAACTGCATTTGTTAAAGATCAGTGTTTTGTGTTGTGTCTCTCACAACATATTTTCAATCTGTAATTTTTGCAATAACATAGATATTATATTAGTTTTCTATTCTCTCTGGCATGAGCTTCACTATTTGACACACATGCAAAACAAATTAACTCTGAATTATCAGTAGAGTAATAAATTCTCCATATAATTGATTAAAGTCAAATGAACATTCTGACATCCCTGCATTTACTTCAAATTATGTTTGGGAGAAAGTCAGTTATGCCATATTATTTCAGTAATATGAACACTACATGAACCAATTCCCTGTTTGTTTATGGCCCAAATATTTTAACTTTAGTATAAGCAATGCATCACTTTTGGGGTCTGTCAGTGTTCTTGATTATGGTTGACTTGTAAGGCCATGATGGCTCCACTGGGGGTCCTGAGAAGAGTGTATAGGGACAGCTCAGTGGGCCTCTCTAACAGCACTCGTATCTGTCTCTAGGGCTAGATTAAGCTTAATTAACTAAACCATCCAGCACGCTTGGATGAATGGATACAAGTCAAGGGCAGAGCAGTCGGGAGTGTGTTCACACTTTCTCTGGCAGAGAATTAGGGAGGGTTTTGTGCCAGATATAATTTCAGTACATGTTGTTTGTGTAATAGCAAAACGTGGCATTATACTGTAGCATGGTCAAGTTATGTTTGCACAACTCAGCAAAAATAATGGGCTTTTTTTAGCATGTACTATCAGTGACCCATCAGAGCCTACATTTGGTTTCTCTTTCCACAACAATTTGAGCAATTCTCTTGAACAAATTTTGGAGTTATCAGCTTTTTCTCTATTTGAGAAGGAAGTGAAAGAAGTATTTATTTATTTATCAGATTGTATCCTTTCGTGGAGACAAAAGTTTCCTCTTCTTTCTTCTTTTTTTTTGTATTTGTGTTTTTACATTCACAGAAAACAACAGATTTAATAACATCAAAGACTGCAGAGAAAAGACAAAAGTCTAAAACCTACCCCACAGAGTCATCCCATTTCTTATCTTTGAGCCAGTACAATCTCTTTTCCCAGATCATTTTCTTAGCAAATGATGTTGTTGTTCAATCCTGCTTTTAGCCACGAGCAAAACAGCTGTTGTTGTTTTCTTATGGAGTTTCTGCTACTAGCCTCCCTGGCCCTCACATTCACTCCCTGCTCTTCTTTTCTCCAGGGCAACTCACCCTCCTTTTTCACATTGATATCTCCCCTTTCATTTTAGTTATCTATAACGATAATTACTCCAACCATATGTGAATTTAATTGATGCCTAGCAAATGTGTAAGTGCGTGTGTGCATATTGCTAATAAAGTCTTATTGCTTGTTAATCTGGACTGTCAGGGAAATGCATGCAAATCGATTAAGTGTGTCAGCCTTATAATTACAAACAACTGTTTTAGAGAGACAAATATAGATGACTTATCATTTCGTGACACACACTGGCATGTAAGACATTTCACTAATGCACCTAATCCTGATCGAATTTGTCATGGGAGTCTTTTTGTCTTTCCTTTTTGTTTTAAGGCGTAAAATACTTAAATTTACACTTACCATACACACTTTGCAATTTTGTTTTCAATCAAGAATTCAGGTGGGTGACATGGAGCTTTTGAAGTTCACTCTTAAGAAAAAATATATACTTAGAATTGATCATTTGCTATCTTTCATCCAGCATCTTGGCCTGTCTTCTGCCAGAAAGAGTCCTTTGCCACTTGCAAGGCTGCAAGTCTCCACTAGAGGGGACGTTGGTACAGGTTTATGCTGCTTCTTTCTCCACAGTATAACTGAACCAATTGCACTTTCATTTGAGCCATAAATAAATGAAGACAGAGATGTATGCTTTAACAGATCTGACAAAAAATGATTATTCCCTAAATGACTCCACTGCTGTGAGTGGATTTCTGTGTTTATTTTGTTGACTGAACAACTTTTTTGGCTGCTGGTGTGTTTTTCAAACATGAACCACAAAGAACAAATGCAGCTTGTCTCCACATGTATCAGATCTCTATATTGTAGGGTCATTCTCCTCTTTTTACCTGCTGTTGTCAGATGAAAAAAAAAACAACATGATTAACTACCATGGAGACTTAATTAACAAATCAAACATCTGGATATTCAGACTTAGCCTAGCTGCCTCAGAATGGCCATTTGATGTATCAAACAGTGCGTCCTGATGTTTCTTGCAAAATGTTTCCATCTGGATTGTTTTGTGTCTGGACTTTTTCTCTTACTTTCTAACTTTAATTTTTAATGTCTCTCATTTCTAGGTTTTCCCCTTTTTTCTGTTTACTTACTTCTGGCATTGTGGAAGAGTTCATCATGGATCAGAGGAGAAATGCAGAATTAAAAGACTGAAAAACTGCAGATGATGACCTGAATGCAACCAAGTGACAACCTCTAGGACTATAAATTAAGGAGTGAGTCCCAAAAGCTGCACATGATAACATCAGAGTTTGATCAAAAAGTAGATCAGCACGGATAACTACATAAAGAAAAATGTTATGAAACAAAGCACATTACACATCTGTATATCAACTGGAAGTCTCACATCTCTCCTGGTTTTAGTGCACATTATTCTGTTGTTTTGAGTCACTGTTCAGTTTCTAAGGTAACTTCTCAATGTAAGCTGAACCCAAATGTGGTTACATATAATTATAATAACAGCGAGAAGGCGATAGCCAGAAATTCCACATTTGAGACTTTGAAACATTAGTTCACAAAACAGTGGCTGACATGGTGGCTATATTTGCATTTTGTATTACACTGTAATAAAAAATGGATTAAAAATAATGACTTTATTTCAAGCATAAACTGGTCAAAAAAGGAAAAATGAAGGTAATGAATATGTGCCTAAGGCTGCATTACTTCTAATGACCAGTAGGAGGCAATTCTTTAGCAAGTCTCAATTTATAGGACTGAAGGAAGAAACCCTACTGCCTCAGTCGAGCCTTCATGGTGGTCTTAGTCGCTAGTTTCAGATCAAATTGAATACTCATTTTAAGTTAAAAATAAATGATAAAGCAGAGTATATTTTTTGCTGGGGGGAGGGGGGGTAGTTTGTGATTGACAGTTCACTCCCCTGTGAGCGGATCCTCGGTTTCACAGCTAGATGCGTCACTTTTACATTCGTTTTTTTTGTTTGCTTTGTTTGTTTATTTGATTTTTATTATTATTATTATTATTATTTGGGGGTGGCATCTCTAAATGTGAAATGTAAACATCTAAATAGTTTTATGTATTAAGAATAATATGTGAACAAAACCCCAAGATGAATTAAACTCATCTATTTGGGACAGGACCTTGTTCCTGAGTATGAAAGCGAAGCCGGCTGTTCCTACCCTAAACTGCAGTCATGAGCTGTGAGATCAGAGACACAAGTGGCAGAAATGAACTTCTTTTGAATGGTGTCTGGGTTCTTCTATAGGACAGGGTGAGGAGCTCTGTCATTCAGCACGGGCTCAGAGCTGCTACTCCACCCTATTGAAAGGATCCAGATAGTTGAAGCTGGCTATGCCTCCTGGGCACTTCATGGGTGAAGCACTTCGGACTTGTGCTACTGAGAGGAGGCCTGGGGCCATCCCAGAACACAGCGTAGGCTGCTGTCCCTACAAACTGGACCTAGGTAAGTGGCAAAAATAGAGACTAGATGGATAACAAATACGGTGGCTTGCAAAAGTATTCGGCCCCCTTGAACTTTTCCACATTTTGTCACATTACAACCACAAACATAAATCAATTTTATTGGAATTCCACGAGAAAGACCAATACAAAGTGGTGCACACGTGAGAAGTGGAACGAAAATCATACATGATTCCAAACATTTTTTTACAAATAAATAACTGAAAAGTGGGGGGTGTGTAATTATTCAGCCCCCTGAGTCAATACTTTGTAGAACCACCTTTTGCTGCAATTACAGCTGCCAGTCTTCTAGGGTATGTCTCTACCAGCTTTGCACATCTAGAGACTGAAATTCTTGCCCATTCTTCTCTGCAAAACAGCTCCAGCTCAGTCAGATTAGATGGACAGCATGCATGTCCAAATTCCTTTGGAAAAATAAACCCCCACATATAAGCTTAAAAACACTACAAAAGACCAAGGATAAAGGAGGATTAGAACTACCTACCTTTCAGCACTACTTCGTAGCCAACAGGCTTCAGTTTATCTCAGGATGGCTAAAACATACCCTCTTAGATGAACCTTGGCTAGATGTAGAACAAGCACTTTGCAATAATCTAGAGATTTCAGATCTACCATTTATCAGCTCAAACATCCAACGACATGAATGCTTTGAAAGCATGAACATCAGCTCTTCTCTGACAGCATGGTGGGAGTTTCTAAAATTGACGGAGTCTCATTAATCCCATGCAAACGTACACCTATCTGGAACAACCCTGACATATTACAAAACAATAATATGATAAACTTTTCAGATTGGAGTGGTAAAGGAATCAAATATTTAGAACATATACTAGAAGGAACAGAATTTATTTCATTTGACAGACTAGTTACACAATATGGGATCAACAAGAAAAGATTTTTAGAATATCAACAAATTAAATCCATAGTAAAAAAGAAATTTAAACTGGGTCAAATTGAGCTACAAACACCACCAAGTGTGGTTCAATTTCTTACTCTTAAAACCCCCAAATTACAATCCAAAATATACAGAATGCTTTCTAAAAAAGATGAATCAATATCACTTCCTATTGCAAAATGGGAAGCGGATTTATCAGTTAACTTAGACCAAAACTTCTGGTCTCAGATTTGCTTAAAAATCTTTCATCTAATTAGAAATCCCAGTCTTCAATTAATTCAATACACAATACTACATAGAGTGCACTATACAGGTCATCAGATGTTCAAGATGGGCTTTACGTCTACCAACAACTCCTCACACTGTCAAACCGAAACACCGGACAATTATATCCATGCTCTTTGGTTCTGTCCACCAGTTCAGAAGTTTTGGCGCAAGATATGTGAAGACTTATCAAAGTGTCTGAAATGTAACATTCCAACTTCCCCTTTAGTGTGTTTGTTGGGCAGCTTAGATTATGTCACTACAGATAAGAATATAGCCCATATGGTTTTCACTGCCCTATGCATAGCCAAGAAAACAGTCCTCATGAACTGGAAAAATAAAAATAATCTTAATTCTAACCAATATAGAAATTATCTATCAGATTACATCAGTCTTGATACAGCCTCTGCCACCACATCAGATCAATTGCTCTGGGCTCCTTTGATTAGCTCCATCACCTGGTGGGGGTGGGGGGGGTCATAGTTTGGTCTCGCCTTCACTGTTGTGATTGGTGTGGGGGTAGGGACAGGCTTAGGGCGTCGGGGGGTTCCCCAGGAGCAACTTCATTGGGGGGCTCAACACGGGGTAGCGGTCATGGCCTATTAGGGGCTCTGTTGGCTCTTAGGTGACGGTTTCCTTGTGGCTGCGTGCAGCGGGGCTAGGGGAGGGTCTGTGCTGACAGACGTGGGTTACTGACCTGGTAGCCTGGCTGCCCCTGGGTGGGTCTGGGACGGGCGTGAGGTTCTGGGGGCACTCCGTCTCTGGGCTGGGGCCCTGGCTGGGCCTTGGGGGCTTGGGTCCTGGTTGGTATGTTGCTAGGGTTGTGGGCAGGTGGGTGTATGGGGGCCCGGCCCTGGCGCAGGGTGCCACCAGTGCATCGAGCCACCTGGGGGGCTCTTCAACTGGTGGGGGAGGTTGTTACACCTTGCAGGAGCTTGCCTCTCTTCAGGAACTCACTCTGCAGGAGGGGGAGATACAGGAGAGGTGGAGGAAGATCTCAGCCTGGGCGTCTATTGTCTTGTGTAGTCTGGAAGATGAGTGGATGACGGGGTGGGTGCAGTTTTCTCTGTGGTGGGCTGTCCTGGGCTCTGTGGGGCTCTGGCAGGTAGCTCCATGCCCTCCTGGGTTTTAAATGCACCTTAGAACATACATGCATCAACACTACATATGAGCGGGTGGAGGGAGGTTTTGGAGTCTTCTCACACCCCCGTTCTCTGCGACCTGCTGGAGCGGGGGGCCGGGAGGAGGAGTTGGCCGTCCGACTGGGGTCTGGAGTGTGGGGCCTCCCTGCTGCTGCGGAGTCGGGGCGGTCTGCTTCTCCCCACCGCAGGGAAAAAGGGTAACACCACCTGGGTCTGGGTGCAGTTTCCCCCTCCAAGGGGCAAGGGTACCTAGACCTGGTTCTTAGAGTACACTTGGGGAGTGTGATTGTGTGTACAGTGTCTCTTTATGTCTGTCTCCATGTTGGTTGAGTGACAGAAACAATTGAATGTAGGTGTTTTGCATAACTGTCTTGGTGAAACAGTCTTTCAGTTAAATGTATTTGTTTAGTTACATGCATTTGTTTAAAGTCTCTCCCTCAACATTTCAGTAGGATACAAATTCTGGGCTTCGTTTAGCCCATTCTATAACACTCTATTCCTCCTGTTTCATTCATTCCTACACAAGATGTTTGCTTGTGGGTTTACAGTCATCATCCTGTTGAAAGGTCCCCTTCCGGTTCAGTCTTAACAGATGGTCTCATATCACTTTAAAGTATACTGTGACTTGATGCAGAATTCTGAAGCTGAATCAGTAACTAGAAGCTTAGCATTGCCTAAGGCAGTGAAGCAACCTAAATCTATAACATTTTCATACTTCACAGTTGGAGCTCTTCTCCTGAGAAGCTGTCTTTGGTCTGGGCCAAACAGAACTATTCTTACTGCTGCCAAACGGCTCTATCTTAGATTTCTCTGTCCAAAACACATTATTTTAAAAGATACTTGCCTATAAACTCTCTCTGAAATGAGTTTGTGAGTTTTTCATTTTTTATGGACAGCAATAGTTTTTCTGTGACACGTTTCTCATACAAGTAAAAATTGTGCTGTATCCTTCTGATTGTACACGAGTGTACTTTGACACCAACTGTTACAACAGTTGCCTGCCGATCCTGTGCTGGAAGACTTTGGGGAATGCATTTACTGGGGCAGTCAGTCCTGGACAAACTGGCAATCATTAAAATTTTACCCCATATAGTGACAGTGCAATCACTGAGCTCAAATAATTTGGAGATGTCTTTAAATCCCCTTCCAGACGAAAAGGCATCCAAAATATATTTTTTTTGTAGGCCTCTTTCAAGCTTGGCATGAAAACCTCACACACTCCAGTATTGAAGAGAAGAGCAAGCCCCAAGGGTCAGAGGTTTAAATGAGACAGGTGCCACCAATCACGTCACCTAATCTGGAAGCCAGGATTCAAAATTATGGATTAAAAGAGCAACAAATGTAAGGAGCTGCAGACTTTTTCTCCATATATATTTATGCATTTAGATAATAAAATACAACTGTTAATAATTATATTATGTTATTATATAATTATATAATTATAAATTGTAAATGCCATTTGAATTAATAACATTTTTTCACATATATTTTGCACATGATTGAATTTTCTATTATTAACATAACATATAACATAACATGTATGAAATGCTATATTTCTGGTCACACCTTCATATAAGGGGCATAAAATAACATCACAGGATATGCCATGAAATGTTTCTTCCACTGTTGTTTTGCAGACAAATGAAAGCATTAATCGACATAGACTAACATGACTTATATTTAATATGTCTTAGATCAATGATGGATCAGCTGTATTCCTATTTATATATTTCTGTACCTATTTTGCCATATGGGAAAACACCTGGTATATATGCTGCTGGAAATTAAAGATTAAGTCGTTATTTAATCATTTATATTATGAAGTACACGTCATGCATCATATTACATGACATACTTTTTGCTTTAAAGTGCTTTGCATTAACATGAATGAAAACATTTTTATCTTGTATGGTCCCAGTGAGAACCTCCAGACCTGGCACTGACTCTTCAGTGCTCTATTCACTGAGCAAATATCCTACAGACCCTGCTTTTTGGCTTACCCTTCCTTAGCCTCAGGCTGCACCAGCTGCTGTCTACCTCCGACCACACTTCACGCCCCTGATATGTTGTCCTCTACCTACCTCGTCCCTCCTCCTCCTCATTTGTAGGTGTTCTATCTCCGATTTTTGGCCGCAACTTTCCAAAAGGTGAACAGAAGTGATTTTCGATAGCACCGTGCATGACTAATGGTGGAAACATGTTAAAATCATCGCAGAAATGTCCTTGGGAAGACAAATGAATTTTCAGCAGAATAATTAACTTAATTAACAAATTTGCATGCATATTCATCAGGGCCATTGAAGTCTTTCCAGCTCAGCTTGATGAACGTTGCTGTGTAATAACCAGCTCATTTACATTCTGCCATCCACTGCCATTTGTGTGGATTACTGAGAAAAGGCAAAGTGCGTGTGTGGGTGTGTGTGTGTGTGTGTGTGTGTGTGTGCCTGCATATAATGCTAAGGCTACAATCTATGTGCGCACACTTTCCTCTTTCCTTTAACATCTCACACTGAAAGCTTGATGAATTGATTTGACATACAGTTTTGTTGGATGTACGCCCCAATATCGGTCCCAGCTGTCTTTCCTCACATGCGCAAACACGCGCTGATAAGGGGAGAAGCATTCATATACGTACACATGCATGCACACATACCATGAGGGAATGTGCCGAACAGAGGCATGACTTTATGTGCGCGTGCTCCTCTACACCCATAACTCTCTTCATCCCCCTCCCCCACACCTATCTCTCTGGTGGGCAGTTCTTGGCACCGATCCTGAGTTGTAAACCCTCCTGGGTTGCCAGACTGTGCATTGTTAAAAACGTGAGGCCCTCCGTACCCCCTCCCTGTCTCTGCAGGGCAATCTTTAAAGGCAGCAAGGTGTGACGGCACAGACTGGCAGCTTGGCAGCCATGCCCGAGGATACCAACACTCTGTCAGCCGTGAACGGGCACCATCACATGGGCTCGCCTAACTAATATGCTCGCCGTACATGTGCCTTTCTCATGCCTCATCTGTGCCAGTCAGAGACAAAGGAATTCATTAAGAAATTTCACATGGCATTGTTTTGTCATTTTGTCGGGATATAGTTAATTGGGAATTTCACACAAATAAGGTAACTGAGGGAGAGATTAGTTGGGAAAAGTTAATTACACTCACTTGGCTTTCATGCCCTTGATCAGGTTGGGCAGAGAAAACAGGAAAACATACTTGTAAATGATTTTTCTCTAACAATATGTTTCTCTTTCACATCTTGTTTTTTTTTTCTCCCTCTAATTTAGGAGCTGCTGAACACCATTAGAAACAGATCCTTCCCAGCATGTTACTTTCCAGCCTGTCAGAAAACTGCTGTACCAATAGAATTTTCCCCCGACATAAACAATAATGCAAAGCATATTTCTTTGCACCTTTAACATAATCAATATGGTGCACTGTCCCGAGATTTTGAAATAGTAATTATCACATTTAGAGGAGGAAAAAAATGCCTCGCTTGACATATAAAAACTTGCGATATTCAGCATACTTTCCTCTCTTTGCCTCCGTGATAATTTCTCCTTCACTTTTTATGCAGACATATGTGTGGCACTTGAAGCTGTTATCATAGCTCGAAGTGTGAAAGAGAATTGTTGCAGTAATATGCTGCTCTTGAGTGTTGTGACAGGAAAATGCTTTTCAGATACAGAATTGGCATTTTCAAGCCTTGTCTGACACAAAACTGTTTGTCTTCCATACTGATAACAATTAAGCCAAGTTTGCAAATTAATTTCTGCCGCACTGCTTTGATAGTCTCTTTGGAGAACAAGTTGTGTGATATGTTGAAAGACTTATTGCATTTTTTAATGACATGTTTTACTCATAAAAAAATCTCGTTTATAGCGCTGTCTGACCCTCTTTGTTTTGAAGCTTCCACTGAAGCAAGACGAATACAAAACACAAATGGACCATTAAACTGACCTTCAAACTGGGCACTATGAAAATCAAATGGCTGTCAACACAATGATGGGGAAATTTACAGAACTGCAACCTGTTTCCCTCCAGTGAGACTATGAAAAGTACAGATCAGATACACATTTTCATGATCCTCCTGTTTGAAGTAACAACTCTCTCAGCTCAAGTGAATAAATTCATGAAAGCTTCGATCACAGAACATGAAAGGGGAGTTTGCTTGGATGCAAACGGAAAGCATCCTCGGCAGACTTGCTTTGTTGGCCCGCTGATGTGATTGTTGCTTTTCTAAAGCAGCAGCACATTATCGTTAAAACTCTGATCTCTGGCACAAACTCCTGTTCCATCGCAGACATGTCTGAAATGAAAATAAAACCTGGTTTGCCGTGGAGGAATCTGGATCTCTCTTCCAGTCATCTTCCCTCTTTCAGCCCGTGATCTGACATTTCTGTGCACGTTAACAGAATACTGCGACTGCCACATTAGCCTCGCTAACTCGCCCAAGTATATCAGAAAATAAAATCTTGTAACTTCCTTGTAACCCCTTCTTTGAGGTAGAGGGAGGCTATATTTGACGATGGTGTCGTTTGATGGTGCAATTGATGGGAAAGTTCTGAAGAAAGTCCCAAAGCCTCAGAGGAATTTGATTACCTCCATCCATTATCTGCACAGTGAGCAATCGCGAGGCTCACCATCTGTCATCCGTTTCATTTGCATCGTCAACACCTGCCCTGCCTGTTTATGCCTTCACATTTTTTATAAGCTGCCTTTCATGGCAGGGAAAAATGTTGACTTTTCCTTCTAAATGCATTAATTTCACAAGTTCAAAGAACATATTGAAGACGAATAACTTAGTTTATGTCTAATAGAATCTGGAAATGCTTCATTTTTGCAAAAAAAAGACAAAAAAACAAGTTTCTCTTACAGCTCAGTGAAGATAGATAGATAGATAGATAGATAGATAGATAGATAGATAGATAGATAGATAGATAGATAGATACTCAGTTTCAAGTCCTCCTGTCTGTTACCAACACATTGTGCCACATAAACTCCCTCATCTCTCCCTCCCATCCTCCTCAGTCCTCCCCCATCCATCCATTCCATCTCCCATATCCCCAGGTGGTGCCGACGGCTGCGGGGCCCATTAGCGACAGAATTCCTGCCTCCAGCAGGCCATGCGTGTCCCGAGTGACACATTTTTGGACCGGCACCAAGAATCCAACCCTCCACAGACAGCTCACTTCCCTCTGCTGCAGTCACCACAGTATGAGCATGTGTGTGTGTGTATGTGTGTGTTTGTGTGTGTGTAAGAGGGAGGGAGAGAGAGAGAGAGGCCTTGCGAACACAGCATGAGTCCCACAGGAAATACTTGAAAGGCAGTATGGGACAGATTGGTGATGGCATAGAATGGACTAGAATACTAAATACTAAAAAGAAACTGAAAGATTTTCTACAGCACCAAGATCACACACCGATGAGACTCTAACGCCAGGTTGGGACATTTGTTATAGTCGTAACGTCCACAAAATCCCCAACTGTGCATCCGCATCTCTTACAATGCAAACTGCATAGAAGTAGTCTCTTTCATTGAAAAGATTTAATTGGATTTCGCTGATGCACATTGTTGTTTGTGGATGCTCTTTGCCAGCTGATGCATGTGTACCAAGTTTTATCTTACAAACACATCCTGTTCAGGGAAGAGAACTACTTCAAAATGAGATTTTTATTAACTTTGCATTCACTGCATGAGAGTGACACCTCGTCTGAAATGATCTACACAAGTGATATTTGATGCTCGATCAATATTCTTATAAATCATAAGGAGGCGCGATTATGAACCAATACGTTATGAGTTAAGACAGAGGAGCAAGTGGTTTAAGAATAGATATTATGAATGAATTCTTTCTCCATACTAATAGATAGTTAATTATCTACCTAATGACTCCTCACAAAGCTCCATTTAATTAGTCTAGATGAGCCGAGAAAGTTCCTCCTTGTTCTTACATGTTTAATGTTGGTTATTTCTCACTTGCAAATGGGAATGTAATATCTATCTATCTATCTATCTATCTATCTATCTATCTATCTATCTATCTATCTATCTATCTATCTATCTATCTATCTATCTATCTATCTTGAAAAATATCCATATAAATAGTAATAATCTTCATTGTCTTAAATAGAGTGCTTTCTCATAACAAAGTCAGTTTGCTCTCTCAAACACTACCAACAGAAATTCCTACAGATCCCATAAGTAATGTTTGAGGCATCTCAACATAATCGTTTAAAATGGATTTACAGATAATTACATAGAAAATGTATAATTTATTTGACAAAAAAAATGGAAAAAAATGTATTTTGATACATTTAATCTAAACCATGTATCATGGGGAGTACTTATTACTTAGCATCCTGGACTAGTAAATTGAAATGTCACTCTATAACGATGGTCTCTGTAAATATTATTTTATTAAGGGTAATAAACTAGGTATTTATTTAATGTGGAGTTTTCTTTGCATTTACAGTTTTCTTACTGTGTTGTGTGACACTTACCTTATCCAATACTGTCACTCAAAGAATTCATAGAAATAGTGATCCTGATGTCTAAGCTGTCATTGCCCCAAACCATGACCCTTGTGGAAATGAGAATAGGCATGTTTTTTGTTTTGTTTTGTTTTGTTTTGGGGAGGTTGTGTGTGTTAGACTAATTTTGTTATCTGATTGACTTTTTTCTCACTAAAATTAAATGTTTCATTCAGGTTCATCCCCAATGAATGCTTAGACATCAGTGGGTTAACAGGATTAGGTAGCTGTTCACTATCAATGTTGCCTTTTCAGTCATTCTCCCATCAACTTCCAGTTTTTCTCAATGTCTCATTTTTGAAGTTCTCAGCAGACTTTAGACTTGCCTTTCGCATCTTCTAAATTAAATAAGAGTTTTTCCCCGCAGTATGTGTTCCCTCTAACACTGAATACCTGCTGTCCAAAACTATGATTTGGAGGATAACTGCTTTTGTGTATGAAACTCAAGCAGCTTCAGATGCTGATTCACGAGATCAACACAATACATTCTTCTTCTCAAAGCAAAAGCCTGCCTACATGTATTCCACATTATATTACAGAAAGAAAATTCCTGGGAATAGCTGACTTACTGTTGCATGTGTACATTTGGCACCAGTTTCTCAGCAAACACCTAAATCTCTCCCTTACAAAGTCATGGAAGAGATTCACTGTTTCACTGGTTGTTTTCTCCACATTCTGACTCCACTTTCTCCTCCAACCCCAGTGAAATGAAACTACACAGCTTAATATTTTTTACAATATTCATGGACACAATTTGTATCTGTGGAACTTAAAATAATTTACTTATTTGGTAGATTAGAATTTACACGATGCTAACATATTTTGGAGGGTAAAACTATTCAACTGAGAAGCATAACTTATTTTGGACATGCAAAAACCCAGGGTTTTTTTTTTCATGTTGCACTTTTTCATTTGCCTAAATGTGTTCAAATGTTTGCAAATTGTAACAAAGAATGAGAAAAACTCTTTCTGCTGTGAACAAGCATCAAAATGTTGTGAAAGCGTTCACATATTTTGTCAAGAATCGAGCCAAAGCAACTGAGAAAAACATTATTCTTCTCTCCTTATTTAGAAGAGCTGAGTGTTTTTCTTTATTTTTTTATTTTAACAGATGACTGCTTGAGCTAGTGAACAGTGAGTAATATGATTAATTCTCCAGAACACCAAGATAACAAACATGACCTAAACACTGCTCTTCAGAAACACCCTGTCTGCTTGCCTCGGTTAGAGATTGGGTAGCTACAGCTCTGAGGATGCATTTCACTAAACTAACCTAAAACTATAACTAGTGTTTCACAGTGAGGTCAAGCATTGCCTACACAATAAAAACCTCCTCGAGCTGTGTGTAAACCAAGGCAATCAAAATACTCACTTTAACAGAATGACAGCGAATTCTGAAGGTGCGTCTCTCAATTTTTAGATTTTCTTGCAGTCTCGCCCTGCGTCTCATCAGTGTAACCTGCTGTATTAAAATGCCTTTTTTTTCTGAGGATAGTTAATTTGGTT
Source organism: Neolamprologus brichardi (assembly GCF_056152115.1). Taxonomy (NCBI): domain Eukaryota; kingdom Metazoa; phylum Chordata; class Actinopteri; order Cichliformes; family Cichlidae; genus Neolamprologus; species Neolamprologus brichardi. The sequence goes on along the minus strand of NC_142121.1, from coordinate 17,206,307 downwards.
CGTGTAGGAAAGTAAATAACCTTCAGATACTGATTTCAAGAACTTAAGGTTTCACATTCTATTTCTGTTAAGAAAAGGAAGTCTGTCAGTTGCATATAATGTGAGGAGAAATGTATTTGCATACAGCTATTTGTCCAACATGACAAATGACACAGAACTGTACAGAACAAAGCAATGTGCAGTATGGACAAAAAACATAGGTCTGCTAAGTGCAATGGAGCGTCACACAAAGAAAAAAAGTGCTGTGATTCTCTGGACATCCTGTATCTCCTGTCCCTTTGGTCACAGACTCTCATCAGCGCTCGTCCCTTCACCGATTCTTCAGTTGATTTGCAAAGTAATGGGAAACATGTATGTTTGAACCATCCTCTGCATTTCCAACTGTTTTGAGCCCAAAGACATAAAAGAAATATGCATTCAAAATTCACTCATGTCCACTGTCGTGTGCGCACTTTACAAACTGTTAAACCTGTCAAACTACTCCTGGAAATAAATATTAATATATAACAATAAAATATTATAGTGACCGATCTTGACCAGTGTGTCCTCTGCCGTGCTAAATTTAACCAACATGTTAGCCAACATTGTACAAGGCGCATGTAAAATGACTGAGACAGGAGTCTCTTCTAGACACTCTAAACCCACCGCCACAATGTACATTTCAAATTCCTTTAATTTTAAATATGTTCATATTGTCTATTTTGTAAACTCCTCAGATTGTCTACTCTTATTTAATTCGCTTAATATACAGAATTCACCTGCTTGCTGCATACATGCTACTACTGCACATTCACCTAATGTATATATATATATATATATATATATATATATATATATATATATATATATATATATATATAATGCCCCCCCCCACCCCTTGCACAAGTCGAGGAGCGTGTCAGGTTACATTTCACTGTGTGTTATACTTGTATAAACGAATTAAGAACCTTGAACCTTGAACCTTGAAATGCAAAATGATCTGGCGAGTAATTCAACAGTTATGAGCGTTTTCGCAGCAATAGTGAAACATTTCTTTTTGATTGTTTATGACAGTTGTCTGGAGCAGTTGGGTGCATCTGAGGATTTACACAATATCCATGCTCATAAATTTTGCCCTTTATCACATTACTCATCATCTGACTTATCCATCTTACTTACTTCTCATGTGAAAGTAATATTGAATCTATCTATCTATCTATCTATCTATCTATCTATCTATCTATCTATCTATCTATCTATCTATCTATCTATCTATCTATCTATCTATCTATCTATCTATCTATCTATCTATCTATCTATCCAGCAGATGCTCGCATTCACAGTCGAGGGAATGAAACCACATCACCCAGTAGCACCCGTCTCTTTCTGCCCTGAAATAGGGTGTTGCTGGGGTGTCAGAGGATCACACCCCTATGTGTTTCCCACCTGCTCCAAAACCCACCCTATACTCTCTGGTATTGTAGCCACAGACACACAACCCATACACGCTCACTCACACACACTCAACTACAGTACCCCTAGACAAAGAGCACAAAGCACAAAGGTGATGTAGTGACAGATGCTCCTGTCACATGCTTAGCATATCTCCACCTCCAAAACAGCACAAGTGCAGAAGTCAGTCTGTCTCTCTCTCTCTGTCTGATTTCACTCCGTGGAAATCATCAGCACTACTATTTTCATGCATTTCTACTCCCCAACGGATAAAAGCGGCTCTTAAACTGCAATCCTTTACCCAATATTTATCCAATCTGACCAAATACTATAATTAATGCCTCTGTCTCTCCTCTCCTCTCTCCCCGAGGCCAATATATCCCCCACATCTCCCTCCCTGTCTAACCTTTCAGTGCCAAGTTCACAGATAGAGAGAAAGTACTTCCTGTGAGAGGCCGGGCTGGCTGCCAGAGAGACTGATCCACCAATCTGACACGTTAATGAGATCCTGGCCCGTAGTACTGGAGTGTCAGGCCTCCTCTGCTGCAGCATCAGCCCTGGCATGACCTGTGCCACACACACATCCACGCACACCGACGCCTCTGCTCATACGTATAATTTTTCTCACACGCTCACAGGAATATAAGCATAAATGAATCAGAGTGTTTCTACACACACACACACTTTAAAGGAGAAAGGGGGGCTCCAGCTCCTTAAATCTGTCTAATTAAAACACCAAATCCCTCTACTCCCCTCACCCACCGTCCCAATCCCCACTTCTCATCCCCACCCCACACACCCCACACACCCCACACCCTTCTTCTGCACACACACGCACCCAGCCCTCCTCCATCCCCACTGCCACCACCCCCGATTCCGCAGGAGAAATGATTATTAGGAATTTAATGGGGGAACGTTTCCCATCCCACACCATCTGGGGCTTGGGAATGGCACAAAATTTGAGGATGCTTGCCGACGTGGCGGGGAACATTATTTTCATTTTTCTTGACTGGTGCTCAGATTTTCAGACATCGCAGGAAAATGTTCCTGATTACAATAAATTACCATAATATATCACAAAGCAGTATATTTTTATATATAAAGATGCAATTTTTTGCGCACGCGTTTTTCTGCGCGTGGAGATTGCACTAAACTCTTCACAACTTCTCTGATGATCATTGTCGTTTTGCAACTCATCGCTATAGAAACGCGATGATTGTTTTTGCACTAATTATGACACCACGTCTCCGATTACAAATGTACCTCCGTACAGTATATACCCCACATTACTGTCCTTCACCTCCCACACAGAGCCGGGCCATATGCTCGCTCGCACCCTCTCCCCCTCTTTCTCTCTTCCCCTCTCCATTTCTCCTTTACTTCTTTCTCCAACTGTCTCTCTCGCTCTCACCACCGGGCTTAATGAGCTGCATGAATTGAATGTGCCTGTACACGTTTGACCCCGTGCTAAACTGCAGCACGCCGCCCTTTGAACCCTGTGGGCGTGTGGCACCCTCCTCCCTACACTCCCACTCACCCTCGTCAGCTTCTGTAGGGAGCTCCACGAGGGATTTGAACCTGCTTCTCCTCAAAAAAGCACGCTCGCAGACACACACACATACACACTTACACTTGTGTTAGTTGATTTTATTTTTGTTTTTATTTTTTAAAACGGTTGTGGGTTAGAGGGGAGCTCTAGCAACTCTAACTGGATATGTGAGAGACTTTTTTTTAAGTTAAAATAAATTTTAAATAGAGTTTTTCTTCACTGTTTTTTGTGGGGTTTTTGTTTGATTGTTTGTTTGTTTTTTGAGAGGATGTTTCTTGATTTTTGGAAATAAAGTTCTGTAAATACAGTTAGAGTTATACTTTCGACATCAACGTAAATAACAAAAATAAAATGAGTTTGGTTTTGTCTGGTTTGTTAACCAGTTTGAGATCTATCTGTCACTCCCAATCTGCGATTTTTTTCCACCGACTTAACTTTCCATGACGGAATTGGACATTTATCAAATGCACCGGCAAAATTTGCGCAGTTACTTTAGGTCTTACTTTATTTGTAACACACACGTGTGTGTGTGTGTGTGTGTGTGTGCTACAGTTAGGTGATGATTTATAGCTAAACTTTTCACTTTCGGTCCTCTAACTTCCGACGAGTTGAACAAAGAGTTCTTCAGGTTCTCACGTCGTTTATGTAAAAACCTGTACAGTTAGCCTGAGTTGTTTTCTGCTAATTCAATCTTTCTTCAAAACTTAAATCCTGCAGCGCCAATAAGGTGAGACTGCTGAGAGTTTAACTAAATCAGGGAATTGTAATAATTATTGTTTCATCGTTGATAGTGATACAGTAAAGAAAAAAATGAATAATGAGAATAAACCCCCGGATTCGTTATACATCTAAACCGCACAAATAATATTATTAATAACAATAATGCGCTATGGAGGGCGGACTGTTCATTATCGCGATGACATAAAAAAGAGGAACCTTCCCTTTCCCACTTTTTTCAGTTAAATAAACTGAATAACTTCACATGAAATTTTAAATCACTTTGAAAAAAGTAACTGTAAAAATTTCCCGACTAAGACGGTATCAGCAAGTGTACCCTCCGTTAAATTAAATCACATCATCGGAAGAGAAAGAAAGGCATGTACGGAATAATTTTAAAACACTGGAAATGTATCTGAAGTTATTGTTGTTGTTGTTATTATTTATTGTTTTTCTTTTTTGCTTCTCTGTGAATTGGACTGTCGGACTCACTTTTTTCCACACCGGGAGCTGTGGGATTTGGATGATAACCAACAGCTTGTGGGCATTTGACACAAATCAACCATCTGATCAGCTGAAATTAAATTAAATTTTATCGGAAAAACCTTTTTAGACGCAGAACTTCAAAATCAAGTTTTAGAATTCTTCAATATTATTATTATAATTCTTTTCAATGTAGGCGTGTGCAATTTTAACATGGCTTGCTGGAAACTTGAGTCTGTGGTCGCTACGATAGCCCTGTGTCACCTTCGAGGTTATTTCACGATTCATTTTCCTAAAAATAAATATATAAAAACGCTCGGGGCATTCTTATATTAATTTTTTTTTCTAACCATTATTATTTTTTCTTAATTGCCGTCTGCCGTCGATCACTTTCACAGAAAGCTGAGAAGCTGGGCTACCACATGAAGCCTCTCACAGCCTCTACATTTTATTGCGACAAACACATCACAAAACATTAACACATTACTTCACGAATATTTCGATCCATAACGAGTTTTCAGGAGTGCGCGCGTGTGTGGTTGGGTTGAAGGGAAAGGTTATCAGTAAATGCAGAAATAAAGGAGAAACATCCAAAAATCATTCAGCATTCGGTTAAAGTTACAAAATCAACAGAATTTATGAGCAGTTACCAACATTGTGCAGAAGTACATGAAGTGCATCACAGCTGCTCCTCGGGAGGAACAAGGAAGAGTAAAAAGTTCACATCAAACTATCCAAAACTTTCATTTCGTTGCATATTGATGGTCATCGTCTCTTTTTAAGGCATGTTGTTAGGATTCATATAGTTTTTGATGCATTTTGTTCACCTGACAAAAAATGCATTTCTGCTGCCATTGCTGGACTTTCAGCTTGTGGTGAAATTTATCACAATGCAATGCAACGTAAACAAACTTTAAATGCGTGGAAATGCACATAAGAGTCAACACTGTTGATTTTTTTTTACAATATTTTTATAATATATTATTCACATTCAATTTGACGGACTTCATTAAATAAGCTCAAATAAATAAATACAATAAAAATTTACATTCACCGCGATATCACACTCACCTCTCCAAATACGAAAGCGTTCAGCTGTGACGTGTTTTCCCCCCGCAACTTCCTGTATTTATAGGAGCAATCCGGATGACATCATTGGATGACATATCTCCTGAATTCACTGGCTTTCTATAAAATATCTATGTGGCTGTAATTGCCGTCTTTTCAATTAATCTTAGATTGAGCGGGACGCCTTGTGAGGAGAAGTAGACATATATTATTTTTAATAAGCAAAGATTGCATTTGGCTGCCTTGCATAGCTAAATTGACCTTTATTGCTAGGAGACTGAATCTCTGAACTCCAATCATGTCTCAGTAAACGTCCCCGATAAACTTTTATTTGTTTTACTTTTGTTTCTTTTGTTTTGTCTCAAAAAGCGTTTTAACTGACTGCAGTAATGTTTTCAAATAAGAAGAAATTTTAATTAATCATATCGGCTTTATGTAAACTCAATTAGCGACATCTGCACTATGGCCATTAACGAACACGTACAAATAGTGCACTGTAACTGCAAACGATTTACTCCAAATCTGCACCTTCAATTAATTATTTTAGACCACATCTGTTTGAAAACAAATGCTCTACACTGTACCAGTAAATCATGAATTTGGGCCTTCAGACAGATCTCCCCCCCTTTTTTTTTTTTTTTACGAAACAAAACCTTCAGGTGGTGGTGGTGTGCGTGTGTGTGTGTGTTTAAAGTCTATATTGAGACGAATGAAACTGAACAACAACAAGAAACTTGTGAATCCCTTTCATCTGAAATTCTGGCTTCGTATCATCTTTCAAAACACACAAAAAATGACTTGTTTCAGTTGGCATTTTTGCAGTGCATCAGCCTGTCTGAGTCAATTTCATTCCACTCACGACATCTGTGGGGGGAAATTGCATCGCTTCTCAAGCTTGAACTTTGTCCAGCTGATTGATTAATTGTGGAAAGAGCCATTAACTTCTCCTTGTGCTTGGAAGGACTGGCTGCGGACGTGCAGATCGTAAGGGAAACGGGCCTCTGGGGAGACTCGGTACATGGAGTTGTGCGCAAGAGCCGTGCGCCCTGGCGCACTGCAGTAGCGCATGCCATAGTGGCTATTTTTGCCGTACTCTGGCGGGTCGTCGTGTTTTAGGGAGAAAATCCCGTTAAAGTTCATTGGTGGGCTCAGCTGGCCGTCGAAATGCGGACTCCCGCTCTCCGGGGACTGGTTCTCGTAGTAGGGTTCGTAGGCGCTGCTGTAGCTGTAGTGACGGAACGGCTTGGCGCTACTATCCAAGCTGCTCCCGCTGTGGCCGGGGGGGGTGTTCATGTCTGACCCAGGATACGAGTACATGGCATCATAGGGCGCCCTCCCAGAGAACATCACCTCTCCGTTGTGGTCTGTGAGGAAGTTTCTCGCGTTCAGCTGTAAACAACCCGCCACCAAATTGGTCGTTGGTTGAGATAATCCTTTACACAAAGTCTGTACGAAGGCGAGGAGGTCCGGTCTCTTCCCTGCGCTCAGAGTCTCTGACAGGGCCCAGATGTAGTTTTTAGCCAGTCTGAGGGTCTCAATCTTGGACAGTTTCTGAGTTTTGGAGTAGCACGGCACAACTTTGCGCAGGCTCTCTAGCGCAGCGTTCAAGCCGTGCATCCGGCTGCGCTCTCGGGCGTTGGCTTCCTGGCGCCTGAGTTTGGACCTGTCAACCTGCTCTTTGCCCGGTTTCTTTTTTCGGGGGCCTCGCTTTTTAGGAAGCCCGTTTTCATCCTGATCGTCCTCTCTCTCGTCCTCATCTCTGTCGGAGATGTCGTCCTCGACCTCCCTCATGTCTGAGTTGGATCTGTCAGGGTTATGTTGTCGCTCCTGCTCCAGGCTCTCAGGTAAGCTTTCACGGGGATAATTGGCACCAAACCGCGGCTCACACATTAAATGAGGTTCCTCGAATGGCAGTGTCAACATATTTCCTGTAAAATCAAAGCGGAAACATAAACTATAAGGACAAGGTAGAACCCCGACGTCTTTTGAAGGTTGTCAGTTAATTACCTCGTGAATGAGCCCTCCCAAGAGGAAGAGTAACAAATTGGCAAGCAAGGCCAGTGTCACAGCTTGCTACTTTTTCAAAGGCATTACACTTAATTGCCTTTAGATTTGTGGAAAAATAGCCATGTTTTAAACCTTATATTACATCACATTAAAGTTTATGTTTGCTCCAAATCAGAGTCCAAAACTAGCCAATTCTACGCCACGTATTTAACCACGTTTTAACCCAGAATAAAAGCGCATTATCAGTCAACAAATTGCGAACAAAAATATTACTAACCTCTGATCAGCATGTACCTTGCATGTTCCCGAATATCTCCTCTGAATCTGCGCCTCAGCTTCTTCACTCGCAAGCTACCAAATTGGAAGAAAGAGCTTAATTCTGCGCACTCTCTTTTCTCTGCCTTGCTGTGATCTGCTCTTCCCTTCCCCTCTCTCACTCTCCCTCCCTCTCTTCCCTTTCCCTCTCTCTTTGAGGAATGACACTCATGCCAACAGCGGGTACCCATGCCATCTGCCGCTGACGTCTTGTGGCAGCCGAGACCACGTGTTCATTGTCCCACGGGACCTCCGCTCCGTACCGATCATCTGGCAGCTCCGGTAATGGGCACCGGGAGGCCCGCGTTTACCGTCAGAAACAGAGACCGGAGAGGGATAACAACTAATATCTGCATCTCCCCGTAAGAAAGATGAATTAATGTCTTTTTGTCTGGAAAATTGGAGGGAGTTTGCAGAGATTCTCAACAGGTAGACAGATTATGAATTTCCGCACTATGTGATCCATGCAGAGCTAAGTATGCGCAAATAAAAGCTGTGCCAAAATTAAATTACACTAATATATTAATTAAAACAATTGGAAATGTATTTGGGTGCAAAAGTAAATGAGGGGGGGGGGGAGCTCTCATATTTGGGTCAAAGGGATTCAATAACAGCGTTTAGTCTAATTTTTTGTTAAGGGTTCAGGATCCTCTTTAACAGCATGAGCGTCACAGGTTTTGTGAGAATTCCTCGTAAGCATCATTTTTACTTGACTTTTGGAAATGACTCATTGCGGTGTCTCAGGAGCAGCAGCTGTAAAACAGGTGAAAAACAAGAGATGTTCTACACATGTGAGTGAGTGAATCTGTGAGTGATGCACTCTTTGCATCATGACTTCTGTCAAATATTTCCAAAACATTACAAAAAAATAATCTTTGACCTCTCTGGCATCTACAAAACCCCAGATTATATCAGTAACAGTGGTAACAGTGTTCATTTCTGTGTCTGGTTCTTTGTGCTTTTGGAAGCAAAAGCAATGTTTTTGTTAATGCAATGCTTATATGGACAATTTACTATTTAATTACCCTCACTGAATGCACCGCCCTCTTGGTGGCAAAGGGAAGGGTTACTTCTAAAACGCTTAGTTAGTTAATTAATAATTTTTTAAATTCTCCTCTCAAGAAACAAAGGAGAAGCTGTTAATGCAGTTAGCAAACAATGTACTTAAGCTGGAGTGCATAGAAAGTATACATAATGATTGTTACCTACATAGATGGAGTGTTTGGGTCTAAGGTCATATCTCCCATATTACCATCACTATTCTGGCTGCCAGTCAGATTTTGAACTGATTTCATAATTGTTTTTTAGGCATTGCTTGGGTTGGCAACTTTTTACCTCTCTAACCTTTGAAGTTGGTATGCTCCCTCCAGATTACTGAAGTCTGAAGCTGAGCAAATGTTCCTAGCTGTCCCGAGCTCCAGATTAAAGCACAGAGGAGATCGAGCCTTTGCAGCTCAGAAACTGTGGAACAAACTGCCCCTTTGCATCGGGACCTCTCCATCATTAGACACTTTTAGAACCTGTTTGAAAAGCCATTTTAATTCTTAACTTTCGAAATCTTTTATTTTAAGTTAAGTTTTCTCATTTTATGTTTATATATTAGAAAGGTAACATATTAACTCGAGTGGTATCCAGCAATGCAGTTAGGCTTTCCCGTATTTTATTATTGTTTACTTATTTTAATGTCTTTGAGACAACCAACACTAAGATTTCTATAGTTAGCCCAATCCAAAAGAGGTCATCTATTTATCTGGTGAACAATATTTGATTGTTGGGTCTGTGAAATAAAATAGTTTTCACATTTTCCAGAGATGCCTTTCCTTATCCAAGTACAAGTCCAAATCTCCACGATATTCAGCTTACTGTGATGGCAAAGATAGTAAAAAACAGGTAGGTTCAAAATGGTTTAAGAAATTCCTACAGAAACCTTAAATGCAAAGGATGGTAAAGAGGTGGCTTGCGCAGTGTTGGTACCTCAGTACCATAGACATTAAGCACACCCAGTGGAAAAGGCCCAGTGGCACGCTGCCAATTCCACACTGGGGCACAGCTGGCACTCGATATGGGTATATGCACACCTCAGTTATGTGGAACACACATACACAAGCACACTGATTCACACACACATGCAAATGTATGTGTGTGAATGACCTTGTTGAAAGGATAATCAATTAAAACAACTTATCAATCTCTCTGTATTGGACATTACAAGACATCGATCAGCAGAATGAGCCACGGAGAGCTGATTACATCTTGGTTTGACTTCCGAGCACTGAGGCCCAAGTAAGTCGCAGTTTCTACGGTGACAATGACAGCATGTACACACAGCACCGAATGTGCAAACACTTAGCCTAATGTGTGTGAGACAGGCTAGTGTGCATGTGGGCCAGCACATATACTTTACAAGAACACATCCAAAGTACATGTATAGATCTATGAAAGAAAAAAAGCATCACTGCCTTCCCCCAAAAATGCCTCAGCTGGTCTGCTCAGCGTTCTGGTCCAGCACACACACACACACACACACACACATACATACTGAAGAGTCAAACTCCCCATCTCAGACTAATCAGTTGACTGCACTAATTGCAAATGCAAATATGCAAATTTATATTAATTAATTACTCACTAATTAGTTCTCTTGTCTTTTCAGGTAATAAATCATGGTGTGGTTGAGAGAGAGAGAGAGAAAGACATGGCAGTGATCTTTTGTGTGTTAGAAACCCTTGTTTCAGATGTTTACTGGGCAGATTTTATCAAGCTGTCATCCACCCAGACTCCTTAACTTCTTCTTCATTCACAGCAGCTCTAAATTCAGTCATTATTGCATTTGATATAATACGTGTACACTTCAAGGGTGGAAGCATTGTAATTTGAGAGGTTTAATAAATAGCAGAGGTTGGTAAATCAGAGTGTCTCGCTGACAGTTCTTGCTGTCAGCTCTTTTAATTATCACATTATCAGCTTTTATAGGCACGGTGCGTGGTGCAGAGCTGCAAATGAAGGCGCCATGGATCGCACGCTGAGTTGCAAGCATTTCTCAATTGATGTCAGCAGTTAAGGGGAAATTGTGTCTGGATGATGAGTGTCAGGTGAAGTGGTTGAAAAAGATGGCAACGGTGTGGTAGTAAAACGTGATCCTGTCCGAAATGTAACGTGGAGTTTCTTTAGAAAAAAATCTCTGCGTCTGACTCTGATCTCACACTGACGATGTAATGAAGCCTTTAATGCCAATTTTCAGTGTCTCAGTGGTATTTTTATTGCATTGCCTTAAACTGAGCTGCATGTACAATTACCCCAACTCAAAACACAAAAGCTAAATGAGGAAGTGCTTACAAAGTGCCACATACGAGTGCGAGCCATTTATTTTGAGTACTTGTTGATACCCAGATGAACACTTCAGTTGTTGTTGATAATAATTCACACCATAAACCTGTTGTTGGCACATTTATCCTTTTAGTGTTGATGATAGCATCCTCCCAAATCTATTTTGCTCTTTTGTAAAGCCTCAAGAATATACTGTCCTTTTTACTCTTTTCCCCTACATTTAAATAGACCAAGCTGCACAACCTACAGAATCAGTCACGAAATATAATGAGAACAAAAACTGAATTTTAAGTAAATAAGTTAAAGTAAGTCAGTTTTAACTGTTTTACATTCCTAATGAAGCCCTAACTCTTTCTGAACAGTAGTGATTTTAATGCCCAAGCATAAATATGAGCAAAATAATTAATACTTTTGTAATTGTGACCAGATATTGTGCGCAGTAGAATGCAGTGGATGTTTTACCAATAGACTGAGCATGAATGCTTGCAACTTGCAAACAAAGAAAACCAAAAAAATTTTTTTTTTTATTATGATTGTTATTATTATTACTATGTAAATGCATTGTTTACAAATACAACAGGCTTTATGTTTGTTTGTTTGTCTGCTCATTTTCTGTTACTACAATAGTAATGCTGGTCTGTTTCCAGGAGTTTCTATGAACATTGTGCTTCACATATCCAGAATAAAAACAATATTTATTGAAAAAGGCTTTGGTTAGGAATTTAAGCTTTCGATCATATTAAGCATTTAATGGACGTGGAAACAGTGTGAGGTGATTGCCATCATTTTCTGGGAAACATTTGTAAAACCTGACAAGCAGAACCCAGTTTGCAATCTCAGCATATTGGAAAATAAATAAATAAATGAAAACAAAAACAAAACAAAGAAGAATTTGTGATTTTTATTTCTTTGTTGTGGAGCAATCACTCCATGACTTGATACTGACATCGGCAGGGGAGAAAACAGTTAACATTAAGCACTCTGGTATGCAGGGAGTTTAAAAAAATTGAGCCCTCATTTTTGGATTAAACATGGCTATATCATGAGAAGAAAGGACACATACTTATTTTAGATTTATGTGTCCATATAATACACACATACATTAAAAAAAGAAAAAGGTAAAAAGAAAATTTAAAAAATCTAGGGCACACTCTGGGCACAATGGAAAGATTGCATCACGTTGTTGTCCTCCTGGAAAAGTCCATAGTAAAGACTGAGCCCATAATTCAGATAAACAGGAGAAAAGTGGATGGATGGATGGATTTATTATATATTACACAATATGTTTTAATTTGAAGTTACTGGCTACTTTTCTCATTACTTTTTTACACAGCTCATAAAATAAAAGACCTTATCACATCATATTATATAAAGCAATAAAACGGTCTCTGCCTTGACCATTCACAGCAGTAAAGTACTGCACGCATGCAAGCATTGCTGAAACAGGAGCCGTTCAGAATTCTGAGCTCTTTTAATTTTGATATTTTGCCTTAAATTCATGAATGAGGTCTTATTGCACGCTGTGTGACATTAGTCTACATTGAGTCATGCTCCAGCTGAAAACCTCTAAGTGGACAAGTTTCTTGTTGGTTACAGTGTTGAGACTGAACCCCACCTGCCCGCCTATCAGTGGCTTGCATGCAGCCCGGTGGATGTGCAGAGGAGGGCTGAGGATTGTGGGACTGATTACCAGAGGCCAGGTCCTGGACTGGAGTCCTCCAGCTGTGCTGTTCTACCCAATTAGAAACTCCATATGCTGCCCCACTCAGCTGCTGAGTGGCCACACACCCCACCCACACAGGTGGAGCATTGTATGTGTATGTGTGTGCACTTGCCTTGTTACCTATCAACAAAACCACTCTGGTTCGAGGTAAAAGGGAACTTTCTCCAGAGTCCTTTTGTGTTTTGAATCTAAAATGCCCCAGTATACAGCAATAAAATCACCTCACAGATCTAATTAAATTTTATGTGATGGTCGACCACTGCACCGCTTTCTTAATCTCAACTCATTTCTTTATGCACAAAGTAACTCAGACTGTCACTGCTCCTTTGATAGCAGACACCCAGGTATTTAGGTGGGTGGCACAGAAGTGCTAATAGCATTAAAATATGGAGATATGAATAATGGATATGTTTTTGAAAATGTATAATGTAAAGATGTTGGTCCCGTTTTCAGACAGAGTCGGGACGCAGACGTGAGATGTTGCTGCAGGCGCTCGTTTCTTTTTCAAAGCACAATCTGTTCACACACGCTCAAAGTGGCTGTGACAATCTGTTGTGGTAGAAAGCCACACTTCCATACACAGAAAGTGATAAGATGAATAAAAATGTGTCAGATATCATATTTAAGTAAGACTCACATCTTTACTTTTATATAAGCATTGCATGATATGGATGAGAAATACTATTTGCTGCAGTAGAAAAACAGAGGCGGTGGCGTCTGACACCAGCAACTATATACAGTGTGTCGACACAGAGCATAGGTGGAGAGACATGAACATGATGCATAAGGCAGCAGACAGAGTGCTATTTTACTTTACTGAGGGATCAAAAATTTCAAGTGTTTTTAGCGTGTGCATGACTTCAGGGATTTGCCAACTTTTACACATTTTTTTTTGTAACAGCTCAGGATTTTTTTCCTCAAAGGCCTGGGATGATATGATTGACAGGGCTGTGATGCTGTTTCCTCACCTAATTGACACTTTTGGTGTTGATATGACTTTTTCTTCCTTTCCCCCTGGCTTCACTTTTCACTTTTTTTTAATGTCCTCATCCATTCCAGCAGTTCTTATTTTTTTTGTTTTGTTTTTAGTTTTCCGCTCATCTCCTGTGGTCTCTTTTGCCTTCTTTTGTTTTTCTGTTGTCCTTTATGTTTGCTGTAAGGCACTTTGGAATTTTTAAAGTTCTTTATAAATAAAACTGAAAGCTTCCTCATTTCCCCGATCCCTTTTGAAACTGAACAGTTTGAACATAAAAGAGAAATAATTGAATTTGATCATTTTTAGTTTTCAGTTTACTTTGTAGTGGTAGTGGTAGATACTATTGTGTCAACTGTCACCAGCCTGCAGACACATTCATCTCATTACTTTTAGTGTCAATTTTTGGTGTAGGCTTAAGCTTGCTTTCAGTTTTAGTCAGGAAGGGAGGGTAAACTGTTAAAAAGATATAAATGCTCCATTTGAGAGGACACCCTTAAGAGCTGGGTGATATGTTCTGTAAAAAAAAACATGTCATCCTCCTTGTTCTGGGTACAAAATCTACAATAAATATTTCTGCAAAAAGACATCTGAAAACCAGGTCTCACAAGATTTTCCTAACAGAGCTCATATTCACTGATAAAGAAAACATTTTGGCAAATGTGCATAAACATTGTCTTGCCAAATGAAAATTGAGTATCACTCTCCTGTCTGCTTATTAAATATGAAAAAGATGGTAGAAGGTTGGCTTAGCGGTGTTTGGCTCTGTCCAAATCTCAGTGCCAGTCCTGAAGGATCAGCTGATAATCTTTTACACATCCGATTGATAAATCTCACATAGGGCGTGCTATTTACGCTGCTTTAGCCTGCTCACAGCTTCTGCGTAGCTGCAAGCCACTTTGCCACCCACCTCTACACACAGCTCCTTCTTTTGCACTATATCTTACCAAATCATTGTCATTTCTCTCATTACCGATGGTACTGTTATGTTGCTGCTCCTCTCCACCCCATCTACACATGGAAAGGCAGGGTGCCATACCAAATATAAAATTACAGCAAATGGAAATAATGTTCTTTTGATTGTAAGGGTGCAGACTTAAATGTCATTTGCTGACAGTCTATATATGATGGACAAAACCACAGTGACCCTACCCAGTGATTTTTTTAAGCCCACTTTTTGAAGCTTTGGTAGTCACAAGGTCGTGACTTTTTGCAAGCTTAAAAGCATACTCTACATTATCCTCTTTTTCAGGGAACATAATTTGCATAATTAACATCATGTTTTAGTAAAGAAGACGTGAAATTAGCGATCGAGATCATCAGGGAACTACTTGCTGAGGTCAGAGATTACAATAGTAGAGTTGTTTTCTGATAGACTTCAATAAAATGTGATGTTAATTTATTTTATTAATTTAAATCAGATTGTTTTCCACCCTGCTGAACTTCCTCATTGTCTTCACAGACTACTCCATCTTTCATTTACTGGCTGCCACTAACACACAGCTGCTTAAAAAGGTTATTTAAAATGTATATATTTGAGTCTTAACAGACTGAAATTCATCTTAGTTGGTATCCCAACACATTTATGACCAGCATCAAAATATGTGGTCAGCCACATGCAAGTGGATGCTCAGTTATAGTCTAACAGATAGACATGATTACTCCCTGAATTCATGGGTCATGGGTTACCAAGTTTCTAACCCCGTTCCTGTTTCTTGTCGTCATAAATAAGAGTTTCAGCTTTCTAATGTGCTGGTCAACAGAGCAGTGTTTTACCTTTAATATTTATTTAAAAGCCAATCATCTAAACTGTTTTTAATTCACTGTCCAACATTAAATGAATATTTGGAGATATATATATGTGCTGAAGTCTAGAGGAATGAACTGGGCTTAGAACAAAGACTGTGAGTGTTGGGGCTTTACAGTCAGGCTTTAATGAAGGTTATTGCCCGAGGTACCTGTGAAACATGAAAAATGATCTAGGAAGTCCACATCACTTAACAGGTCTGTTATGCTGAAGGTTATTGAAGGATAATAAAACACTCACACGTTTGTTTGTTTTCATTTTAAGACAGGAATTCTCAGCTCTTCCTCCCAATGCTGGGATGGTACCATCTCTGTGCCACAGAACTGCTTTCTATCAATGGAAGAGGTATTTAAGATGGTCAAAACAGCCTTATTAATGTGCTTGTTCATTTCATTAATGTGATTAATGTTTGTTCATTTCTGAGGGGAAGTTTTGAAAGCAAGGATTAATGCTTAGGGGTCCATCACCAAAGATCATTTTTCAGTTGTATAAAAAAATTGCATAAATAATTTTGTTTCTTTACAATTTCATGCACCATGTAATCTGAAAAAATACAGTAAACATAACAAAGAAACATCTGTAAATGCAAGCAAAAGATAACAGGCTTTTAGTACAGTGACATCACTCACAGGGCCAGTTCAGTTCTCACATTGGATGTATTTAGTTTGCAGCTGAACACAAAATACTTTTGATATATCTTTTAATAGAAGGTACAAGCTAAAAAAAATGTTCGACCAACATTCAGGAAATTAAGAATGAGTAATAACGTGGGTCCAATGAATGTTAGATAAAATAAAACCATCACTTTAAAACATCCTTGTAATTTTCTGTCAGTACATTATCTGCTCTTTTTAAAGCAGATAAAGCAGATTATTTTTAAGTTTCCATAAATGGTAAATGGCAAAATGTATTATTAACATGGAGGATTTCTTCATTTGAAAATGATTTAAAATTTATCATTCACCTTCTTATAATTAAAAATTTGTAAGAAATTAGCAAAAACTGACGTACAGTATCAATTAAAACAAGTCACCCATCTCCCAGCGTGAGGACTTGTCTTTTATATAAAGACTGAGGCAAAATTGCATTTGTGTACTTAGGTAAGGTGGTGTAAAGATTTATAATAATAATATATGCAGTGTTCAAGACAACTCTTCAAAACACAGGAAACCTCCGGTATAGTCACACTAATCCACAACAGAGGACTGAACAACAGCAGGTGGCTGGAACAATATTGATTTAATTAGTGATTTATTTTTAGAGTATAACATATCAGAAAATATGAAAATGCCATTATGAGTGCTGAAGGCTCAAAGATTATTTTCAGATGTTTTTTTATTATTATTATTTTTATTTAAAGTAAAACATTGTAGAAACACATTGTGAAGGTCAGTAGTGACCAAACAACATAGCAACAAACCATATTTCTACAGCTCCTGTATGCATAACTAAACAACTGCTTTCTGAATTAAAACGTGTTCACGCTTGCATTTGCTGCTCTTCCAAATGAGCTGCTCACAGTTGTCTGGGATGTTGGAGTTTTTCTAAGCCATTACCGCTGTAGTCTTTTGCAGAGGATCTTTGTCTTGAGACATTAGGGAGCTCAGTGCCCTCTGTGACTTGCATCATCTGCTGTGTGTCACAATGCTGCAGCCATGATGAGGGTCTGTCCTGCCCCCTGTGCCCACCTGAGGGGGTTACAGTTGGCAGCCACCACTCCTCACCTGACAGGCTTCCAGAAAAGCAACCACTTGGCTGCCAGTAGAAATAGCTTCTTCCTATTTGGGGGTCGGCCCCCAGTCAAGATGAGGAAAGCTTGGCTCTTTAAGATTTGGGCCAATTCCCAGACACACTAGCAGCTCATGCCACAGGCCCCTTTGATTCTGGGCTCTCGATCAGTCACTCTAAATACAGCTCTGTGCGCCTTCCAGTGGATAGAAAGGGTTTAATTTTTATTAAACAGCTTGATATGCAATGTCTACTTCACACACCGAATCACACGACCGCGTGTAGTTAAGTGGCAAAAGCGTGCTGTTAATTCTGGTTAGGTTAGAGAATGGTGTCCTGAAAGGTCAATCGTTGGTTTGCTTCAGTGTAGTACCATCGCATTAGTCCATTTGTTTTCTTATGTGATGGTAAACTGAACATATTTAGATTGTAGATTGATAATGTTACAACACAAGCGATTTGCAGAACTCACTCTTGAGTCCTGGGAGCATTTGTGTCTATTTTATAAAGCAACATCATTGATGAAAATAATCTTTTCTCTTTTTATTAACATTGCATTTGAGCGTATGAGTCTAAGGGTGTATGAGTTTCCACATCAGTGACATCAGTGCTGCTGTTATTATTAATATGCAATGTGCAGTTGAGCATAGCCACTGTGCAGGTGTGGCTGTTTTCCTTTTGATGAAAGAAAAGCAAACAGGTCCAGGTAACATCAGAGCAGCGGTTCCTGCCAGCGGCTGTGTGATTAAATTACACAGAGCAAGTCTCAGACAGCCGGGTAACGAAGGTAAGGGCCGGTGGATGCCTTCACACCCTCCTCCCACCACACTTCCTCCTACTCTTCCTGCATCAAGCAGAACTGGAGCTAAGCCCGAGCCCCGGACAGGAGGTGGGGAGGACCACGAATACCAGCACACGCTCCCTCACACTGTATGCACGTAGCCCTTTGCTGAATGCACTTCTTTTCATGACGTGTACGGACTTCTGTTTGAGCACATTTGAAGACCTAAAACATACAAGTCATGAGCATGACTCCACAGTGCACATGCACAAAGTAAGAAAAGAGTGACAATATGATGAAACAATCACCACAGGATGCACACTCTATTCAGTCACCCTTGACTGGAGTTAATACAGCAAGGAAACCCATTTGCACATTATACTTCCAAGCTGCTTTAATAGAGCAACTACAAAAAACAACAACAGCTCTGTAAATCAATAGTGAGCCAAAACAACAACAGCAGCGGCAAAAATCTCTCAAATCTTACATTTCAGCAGCACCAGATTCCTCAATCAAGCCAAAAATAGGCATTAAAAGCTCTTTAAAATACTGTTGATGGCTTTTGGTTACAGGCAGTCTCCATTCTCATGCCTGGCAACGGTCTTTTATGGCTAGGGACCTAATACAAGATTTCTGTTCTAGTGCAAACACAGTGGCCATGGGCACCAAGGAACAGCTGCCGTATAATTGAATTAACATTCGCCTTCTGCTCCGGCACTCAGCACTGAGCTGAGAACTCATACACATCCCTCCACGAGCTCCATCAACCTGCCCATGAATATGCATGCTACTGGTGATAAATATGCAGTCACGGTGTAATGTTTGTGGAGTTGCCTATATGGTGGATAAAGAGCTATACATGGACTATCTTGGGAGAGTGACACAATATACATCAAGTCCGTTGATCATTTTTAGTACCACAGGCCCTCCGAGGGAGAGAGCTGTGCTGTTGGTGGAGCTGCAGTTTAATTCGAGGTCTAACAGAGACACCTAGTGGACTGTGTATTAGCAAGATACAGTTATTGTCATTTAAACATACAACATACCGCGCACACTCAGTAAATATTAACAATATCGGACAAAGACAAAAATTTCTTTTTTTTCTTTACATGTGTATCGTGTGTATGTAAATCTAAAAAAAAAAGAAGAAGCATTATGATAAAGTTATCTTAAAATGACAATGACAGAACACATGGCATTTAATTTGACATTTTAAAATGGGACATTTAAACACTAAAACAATAGGCACGAGGACATTTCTGAGTGACATATTGTGAAATATTGTGTAACACTCCAAAATGCAGGACTATTGGGAATGTGCATAAAACGACTTGTAAATACATGCTGCTATTGCTCCAGTGCATTCTGGGAGGTTTCCAAACATAGCTACCTTGGCAAACGTAGAATTGCACCTGTGGTAGCTTACCAATTATGTGTACTAACCTGTCACATATAGACTTTATTAGGTACTCCTTGCTTAATTCTTTTTGGCATAGATTCAACAAGGTGCTGCAAACGTTTCTCAGAGAGTTGGGCCCATATTGACATAATAGCAAAACACAGTTGCTGCAGATTTGCAGATCCATGATGCAGATTTTCCGTTAATATGAGCTTTAAGCTTTATGACATAGCCTGTTATCTTGCTAGAAGCAGCCATCAGGAAATGGTTACACTATGGTCGTAAAGGGATGGACATGATCAGCAACAATGCTTGGGTGGTCTGTTGTGTTTAAATAATGCTCAGTTGTTACTAAGAGGCCTGAAGTGTGCCAAGAAAACATCCCCACTCCATTACATCATTTCTCAGCAGCTTCACTCGCTCACTGGATATTTAATATTTAGATTTTCCCAGGAGGGTGGCACGGATGCCCCTCCGGTGGTCCTCCTTGGGCTCTCGCACTCTGGGGCCTCTGGATGTCTGGAGCCTGGATCTCCTCCATGCCTGCTTTATGCCCTGGGGGACAGGACCCCATTACATGGGGAAACCTTTTGAATACCAGCGCACTGATCCACACGGGTGTTCACTGTTCATAGACATAAACTACACCTTTATTGGCTGCTATTTCCAAGCACATTGTCCGCTGTCGGTCCTACGTGCTGCACAACAACATTCAATATTTAGTATTTACTGCTGTTTACACTTAGCTGGATTAACGTGATGGTGTTGTGTTTAGTATGTTGCTCTGTTGTTTTTGCTTGTTTTCTCTTCTTTTTCTCTCAACAGGTGATCCAGGAGATTTTTTTTCTCTTTCTCTTTTTAAGTGCCCTTTCTCACTGACCCTCTTCCCTTCTGTTTTTCTTTTCCTTCATCTTTCTTTCTCCCTTTCCTATCCCTCAGTCATGTCTGTCCCGTCTGTAACAACTGAAAATAAAATAAATAATAACAACAAAGGTCGATCAAATGGACCAATACGGCAAGGCCGTGATGATCCATTTGGCAAAGTAAATCCATTGGGTATCCTTGTTGGTCTAAAGAACCAAATGGGACAGGCAAAAAATAAATAAATAAATAAAAAATTTAGATTTTCAGACTAGTCTGTAAATTCCAGAGGTGGTAGTATGGGAAAATCCTATTTGGCACCAACAACCATGCCAATTTCAATATCACTTAAATCACCTTTCTTCCTCATTCTGATGCCTAAATGCACTGAGTTGCTGCCATGTGATCGGCTCACTGGATACTTGCATTAATCAGTGGTTGAACAGGTGTACCTAATGAAGTGGCTGGTGAGTGTATAAAAGTGCCTGCTGACACCACATAAGAGAAAACATTGCTCAAAGTCTGTTATACACCATCACCTTAATCTAACTAAAGTGTGACTGAACACTGTAAAGAAAATAAAACTTTCTGGCAGAAAACTTTTCCTTTCATACTTTACAAAGTTAACACTCCTAATTTGAGATGCAGATTCTCCTGTATTTTGCAGCTTAAGCCAGATCTGTTATGCTCATCTCAGCTCCACTGTTGGACTTTCTTCCTTAAGTTTTGCATAACTCACGATTTTAAGAATTCCATATTTTATATTGGACTTTGATGAGTTCATCTACCTTATGAATGTACAACATAATTGGCAAATGTATGCACAAAAAGGTTAGTAGTGAATATACTGTTGAAAATATTCATTCAACTTCTTTACTTGGGTTAAAGTAAAAAAGTACAGACTCTGAAAATTTCTGAAAGTGTAAAAGTAAAACATCTTTGGAGCACATTTCTACCAGATATTTTTGTGCAAAGCTAAAATAAAATAATATTAAGGAAATAGAAACTTTTTTCAACTTAAATTCTTATTCTAATGAATGTTGACTGTTTAAACATCTGTCACGTAGAACAAAGAATTTATTTATTTAATAGCTCTTTTTGCTTTTGGCTGTGTTAATACATTTTTGGATGGATGACTTTGTTTCCACACCTTAAAGTGTGGGGTGTGGTGCAGGAACTCCAAGGCTGGTTGTAGTGACTCATTGTGGGGAAATGAATCAATTATTAAAAGTCAGAATAATTTCTGTTGTGAGTGGCAGTAGTTTTTGTGCAGCTGACCTGTGCTGCTGCTCTTGTTGCAGATGTTAAATGAGCTATTGAGGCTCATTTCCAACTCCAACTTAAACAATATAAACTAGTACTAGTACTATAAAAGGTAGAATTCAGTGAATCAGTCATCATCTTAAACTTAATCTGATATCTGTAAACTTTGATCTACGCCAACATTAACCATGAACACCACAAATGAGCTGCACCACCCCAGTACAGTGCCTAACTGTAACTGCAGTAGTGCAAACTAGACAGTGTGGCCTGCATTAGACGTCCTAGTATTTCCCTCCAAACTGAAAAACGCACAGCTAGCATACTTCACTTTGTTTTACAGTGCATCTGACAGAACATAACTTCACCAACACATGTATGGATCTTATGTTTATTAAAAACAAATGCTAAAATTAATAGGGACATTAAATGTAAGCTTTAAATTTCCAGTTCATCAAATATCACTGCAGTTCTTACCTTTAAACACATCCTCTCTTCTTGCTTTTTTGTCCTGTTTTCTTTTTCCATCTCCAATTAAAGTTTTATATATATATATATATATATATATATATATATATACATATATACGTATATATACATATATACGTATATATATATATATATACGTATATATATATATATATATATATATATATATATATATATATATATATATACATACATACATACACAACTGTACCTTTAGCTAACAGACACACTTTATGCCAAGCAGCACAGAAGTATTTAGTACTTAGATAACACTTTATAATATGCCCCACATGCTGTCATCGAGTGTTGCAGTACTTGTACTTTGTTACTTCCCACCTTTACTGTACACAGTATAAAAGCTAGACATAACCTCCATGGTGTCACAAATTAGTGTCTGGACCCGACCACATGGGTCTTTCTGGAGCCAAAAGTACCCATATTGGTATAAGGGGGAGAAACTGTTAATCCTAACAACTTTGGTTAGAAATGTATCTCCATAAACTACAGACACAGACACCGGTGAAATATTAGAAATGTAACTAGCAGGCAAATAAACATTCACTCACCAAAACTAAAATCCTGTCCCAAGTCAATGGACATATCCCAGATAATCCACCTTGCTGGCGACTTGAATGACCCAAATTCAGATAGATTTAAAACTTTATTAATGGCTCTAATTAATTAATGGCTTTTAGTAGTTTACACATCTGCAATGTGGTTTAATCAAAAGAGGAGACAAACTTTCTTAGAGGGTCATGTCTGAAAAGAGATCTGGTGTAAAAATCTACCAAATCAAACATGTGGATCCACTTGCTGTGACATTCTCTTATGCTTATTACCATTTTATTTACAGCAGTATGACCTGAAATGAAAGACTGAGCCCATAAACCCATCAGGAAAGTGTTTGTGCAGGTCAAGTCCAAGTGCTGTTTTCTCATAGGCTTCTATGGGACCAGAAGTCTTTGAAACCAGAAGTTTTGCCCCTGACTGGTAAAAGAAAATGAAAGAAAACAATGCAGGTTTAACACAGATCAGGACTGTTGTCTGTGAGGCCAAAAGCAGCACAGCCCACAAACTGGCTGTTTCACATATTTTTACTGTCCCCTGGTGACAGTAAACAGCTACAACATGTAGATGATGATCTGTAAAGCCATTTATGTGATCATCAACATCCTGTGTCATGTAAGAAAAATTACTTTTATATATTCTAACCCAGTGATTTGAAATTTTCACCATGATTCAGTGATGACTTTTATATATATAACTGCTCCGGTCATTTTCTTGAAAAAGATACTCTTATGTATAAAATATGTAGAGTATCTTTATATCTTTAAAAATGTCAGATGGTGTTTTGCAGAAATGAAGACAGGCAGACATGATCTGAGCCCTTTGAATCAAGATTTATTGATACGGCTGTGCAGTCACAGAGCATGGTGGCACACACGGCCGCCTGGCCGGCATGGGACAGCAACACACACACACGCGCACACACACACGCACACACACTCAGTCAGTCTGTTTATTCAGGGATGTAGTAGAGAGTAGTACAGAACAAAGTGAAATTCAACATCTTTAAAATTATTATTTTTATGTCACCTATCCTTTTTGTCTCAATTTAACTTTGATATTATGAATGCTTTTTATAAAAGCAAACATATCAGGAGTATTGGCCTGATGGAGCATTTAAAACTAATACTAGAATAGATTCAAAATGAATTGTTCACTCAGGTTTACACAGTCCACTGCATCACTTTTTGTTTCTCTCCCACAAACACTCATCTCATCATACTCTCATCAACAGAGAAGATCACAGTGAGGAGATCAGAAAATGCACATTAAGTATTTTGTGGCGGTTTCTCACACACAAAGACGCACGCACACACGCGCGCACACAAATCTTTCAAACCCATCTAACCTCAGTCATTTCAACAGTTTGAGATCAGTCATTATAGAGTGAATCAGACTAAACAAGGAGGGGAAAAAGCATTAAATGAACAACAAATGATTTGTTTCATAGTAAACATTACAAAACACCATGTTCAGAAGTCTTTACATGTCATAACAGCTATGTTTCCTATTATGGTTGGTATAAATTCCTGTTACATATTCATACAGTAGGCTATCACAGTAGCTAGTGGAAGGTAGAGCAAACTACAAGACTGTACATGTGTTGGTCCCTCAGTAGGGCAACTATAATCTGTTTTACCAAGCAGCCTATTGTGAGGATGCAATAAATTTTTCTTTTCAATCTAATTTGGCGAGACTGTTAGAATAGAAATTTACATTTATGAATCTCTTGAATTTTTCTGACTTCAAAGTTGGTGCAAGAAAACATCACAGTGACACAGATAGAGGAGAAACAAAAAAAAGTCCCTACATGTTACAGACGCACGTTTTTGACAATCCATCCTCCAAGACAAAGGAGGAGCAAAACGGTACAATAAAACAACAGAGGGACAACATACGTACGGCACAAAACAGCCAGAATAAACGCGTCTAAATGAAATAGAGCAAAATATGCGATCATAAATACATTACTTCTGCTGACTTTACAGAGACAACGTGTGTTTTTCAACTCTTGAGTGTGTTGGAAGATATTAACTGGTTTGTTTGACTTTAACCGGATCAGCACAGATTAAAATGACATCACAAAATTTTCCTACAGATGAAAGGCGTGAAAACGGAAGTACAGATAGAGGCACACATTCAGTCAGTTGGCCTGATAACCAATGACTCTCTATTTTTTTCTTTTCTTTTGTTTTCCTTTTTTTAGGTAAAAAGCAGCATGTGAAAAACTGCCATACCCCACCAGAGAACTGATGTTCCTGTTACAATGAAAAAAATGAAAGGGGAAAAAGGTAATAACCCCTTTTAGAACGCAGGATAATATATACTATACATATCAGTAGCTGTGTACACATGTATAGTATGCTTACAACTTATTGTAAAAGCCAGCTATATGCCAGGAATTTGACCTTGACACAGTCAATTTGGGAATTTCCACATAAAAGAATGCAAGGAAAATAAAATAAAAGTTCACCATTGTGGAGAAAGCATGTCCATCATACTGCAAATACTGCCGCGATGCTTCTTTTCCTTTCTTCCAATTATACGTATTACATTAATAGTAAAAGCTGAACCTGCATTGCAGTGGTTTAATATGTTACATTTGCACAGTAAGCAATATTTGCATCATCTGTACACAAGATTACAAGCCTTAAAAACCTTGGCAAACAACCAAGAAGCGATACAGGGGGGACTCGTAGCCTCTGATGCATCAGATGGATTCAGCCTGCTAATAGGTGTATGAGCACAAAGTAAACATGTACATTAAACACTACACCCACAACCTAGAAGGTGAAGCTGCTGTTATGTAACTGTGCTGGAAAAGGAAACAAAAATACATATAGAAGATTTTTCAGCAAACAATGTTGACTTTTTGCTACAGCTTTCATTCATGTAAGAAGGCATCGAGAAGAAGACAAACTTTGTGAGGATCTTAACACACATCTAGGGCATGATTCATACGTGACATGAGCAATACAAATTGTTTTACCAAAAAAAAAAGTACTAAAAAGAGAATTTTATATCTTACAAAAACTTGAATGGATTTGCATGTGTGATATGTCTTAAATTGCACAAGAGGCATTCCCATATTTTTTTCAACTGTTATTTTAAACTATGTCAAAAATTGTGGTGGATTGTGGATAGATTTGTACTCCTTCTCCAGACATATACAGACTGTCTAATATATACAGTAAAGAGGACATCAACAATATGTTCCTGACTGCAAGGAGCACAAATGTGTTAAAACTTCACGATGTCTGAGGAAAGCACTACGGAAGTAAACGTGTTCAGGAGGAAAATGAGCCACAACCGGTGGTGAAGATTGCGTGTTAATGTGTCTAAAGTGGCTTCAGTGGCCATAAGAAGCTCCCAACAGGAACTCCCAAATCAAAGGGGAAGAGTGTTTTACGTGAGAATAAAACAGTAGTGCTGTACACCTAGTGCGCTGTACACATGTCCGTATACTGTACATGCTATGTAGCAGATAAGAGTCCCTCTGAATGTGCATTTACTCTGCATTTCAAAACAAGTCTGCATTTTGTCTGTGATTGAAGAATTCAAATATGTGACTGCTTAAAAACACAAAAAAAAGGTTTTCAGTTTTACACCAAACCATGAAGAGAGCTGCTGAGGCAAAGTGAGACTTGTACAATGGCTACGTGTATGTGGCTGAGTGAAACATACTTATTGAACATACTTGGAGAAAAGTAAATCGATGGTATACTTTAAGAAAAAAAGAAAAAAAACACTCTCCCCTGCTCTTATTTTAAGGTCATTAAATCATCTTAGCTGGCTTTATCAGTAAGCAGGAAGAAAAGAATGATGCACGTGAGAGCCTGGGAGCAGAAACGTGATAAAAGCAAAAGAAAAGAAAAAAATGGCTGATTATAAAGACAGGGAAGCAAAGGTGGCTGTTTCTCAGTGTCCTGTAGAGGGCGGCACAGTCCAACTAATGACTCTCTAACGTGAGTCTGAGTTCTCCCATGCAAGATTTAAAGCAGGTTTAAGTTGACAGCAACAGTGACAACAGAGTGGCACTGGTACTCCCCAGCTTACTTACTCCATCACAACCTCTGTTTGGGGGCAAAGAGGAAAGAGATATTAATCATTTAGGGAAATAAATGATATATGTGTCTTATCTTCGAATCAAATATTCACATAATTTTGTGATTCACAAAATTAATAAGTTACCTTATTTCAAGGGAGATACAGTTGTGTGGAAAGTATTTGCCCCCTTGGTGAGTTCTTATTCTTTTTGCATTTCTCACAACTACATGTTTCAGATCACTGAAACAATTTTATTATTAGACAAAGATAACCCAAATAAATGCAAAATGCAGATTTTAAACAATTATTCCATTTATTAAGGGAAAACATTTTATCCACATCTGTGTGAAAAAGTAATTGCTCCCTAAACTGGTTGAGTCGCCTTTGGCAGCAAGAACTGCGATCCAGCATTTGTGATAACTGCCGATGAGTCTCTCACACCACCTTTCGGGAATTTTGACCCACTCCTCCTTGCAGAATTATTTTAATTCAGCCACATTGGAGGGTTTTTGAGCACGAACAGCCTGTTTAAAGTCACGCATCTTAATTTGATATAAGTCCAGAATTTCACTAGGCCACTGCAAAACTTTCATTTTGCTCTTTTCAGCCATTCAGAAGTTGTCTTTCTGGTATGTTTCAAGTGAACTTCAGCTTCAGGGCATGAATTGATGGTTGGATGTTCTCCTTCAGGATTTTTTGGTGGAGAACAGAATTCATGTACAGTACAGTACCATCACTTACAGTAAGTCCTCCAGGTCTTGAAACAGCAAAGAAGCTCCTGAGCATCACACTACCACCATGCTCGACTGTTGGTATGATGTTCTTTTTAAATGCAGTGTTAGTTTTACACAGATGCAACAGGAATAAAACCTTTCAAAAAGTTAAAGTTGGTATTTTTTGGTCGACGGCATTTTTTTCAGTCTCTTTCGTGTTGTTGAATCATGAACACTGACCTTAACTGAGGCAAGTGAGGCCTGCAGTTCTGTAGATGTTGTTTTGGTTTCTTTTGTGACCTCCTGGATGAGTCATTGTTGCTTCTGGGAAGGTTCTATGCTGTTCCATGTTTTCACCATTTGTGGATAATGGCTTTCACTGTGGTTTGCCAAAGTCTGGAAGCCTTAGAAATCACTTTGTAACGCTTTACAGACTAAAAAATGTTTGTGTCTCATCGGTTTCTTTAAATTGTGGCATGACTCCTTTGAGAATCATACCACGGCTCCTTTTTGAGATCTAGCCTACTTCACTTTGACAGTTTCTATTTAAGTGATTTCTTGATTCAGCAGTTCTGGCAGTAATCAGGCCTGATTGTGGGTAGTGAAACTGAACTCTGAATGCTTTCCAAAAAATGTGGTTAATCACAATCATTCATACAATCATGTATGCATACACAATTGTTAAATCATGTACACGTACTACATGTATGGACGTAATTACTGTTTCACATAGTGCCTGGTAAGTTTGGATAGCTTTTTTTCCTCTTAAAAATGAAATAATCATTTAAAAACTGCATTTTGTATCAGGTGGTCTTTGTCCATTATTAAAGTTTTGATAATCTGAAATATTTAAGTCTGAAACAAACAAACAAAAAAAAATCTGGAAGGGGCAAATACTTTCCACAGCCCTGCATACAGACATAGATGGAAATAAAGATATTTCAGTTTTATTTTCTATCAGTAGCTTCAGGCTGCAGGGTTACACTCACCCTCGACTGGTTTGTTTTTGTCTTCTTCACCTTCTGGAGACTCGGCCCCTTCTGACAGCTCTCCTGAAAAAAGAAATGGTTGTGTTACTATTCTGACTTTACTTATACATTTAAAATCAGCATTTAAAAACATGCAATAGTCCTAATGAGTAATTGTAAAATACAGACCCACAGAATGGTCTGTATAACGAAGGCAGCATTAAATTATGTACAATCCCCAAATCTACAGAATTTAATCTGATGGAAAGTTGACAAAAAATATTCCAAACAGAATATTTTGCTCAGTGTAAATGTAATGCTCTGTATAAAGAGATGGAACAAGCTGATAATACTGTCAGAAAAATTGAATATGATAATATTTTAAAACTTGAAGCAAACACTGGGAAAATAAAAATGGGGAAATTTGATGCTCATAAGCTAAAAATATGATTAAAGGAACTTTGCATTTGTTCTCTTTTTTCAAAATTTAAAAAATTGGATAGAAAAAATCCTCCTTCTGTTTCTCATTCTGTTCTAATACAATAACAAACCTGTTCTTGGATTAAAAAGCTACAACAATCCATCAAACTCATTAGTCAGTCCAAGTGACACGTATATTTTAATTTCAGCTTTTCATATGTGCTGATGTGAAGCTTTTTCATCTCAAATGGGATACTGTTCACAGTATCTGGACTTCAGAGTGTTTTGATGAAACGAGACATAAAGATCCCATGATTTGCTTTAAGGGTGGGTAGTTTTTTATTCTGACTTTGAAGGGAGGGATTTGGTCCAGTCTAGTTAGGAATTAACAAATATTTTGTAAACATTCATATGTACTCGGAAGATTTCATTAAAACGTTACATTTTGGAAGTTAATCTAAGACTACACTGATGCACTGATCAATATCAAATTCCATGGAAAAGTTAGCTATGTTCTGCAAACTTTTATGATCACTTAAGCTCCCAGAAAAAGTTTGCATGTCAGTAAACTGTATGTACTGACTGCAACATGTAGAGGATCGGGCCTTAGGTCACGTCTTTTAAAAGCCGGCCATGCTGTGGGATTACATAGTTTAAAGGAAGTACCGTTCTGCAGTGGGGGGCTCTTGTGCGTGGCACTCCCAGGCTGTGCTCCCTGCTCTGTTTTCCCTGTGTTACCATCTGGTGGTGTGCTGACCTCTTCCGACTCGGGCGACTCTCCCTCCAATTTGTCCTCCTTTGGTTCAGGCTGTTCGGACTCTGCTTGGACCTCCTGGGGCTCCATCGATTCTTCCTGCTGTGCTCGCTCCTCTGCTTCCTTTTTAGCTCTTTCCTCTGCTTCTGAGGTAATATGGAGTATGGGAGCAGTTTAGAAATATTCATAACTCCTTATTCTTTACTTTAAATGAGGAAAATTCGAGATGAGGATTAACAAACAGTGATTTTTGTTAACACACAACGCAACTTTGCTGGAGCTGTACTTTGTGGACTTTAAATGTGAGTCTAACATTCTTTCTTTTAGCTCTGTTTTTGGTCTCCACCAACTCACAAGACATATGTAGCTTCAGTCTATTGTTTTTTGTGCTACTGTAGTATGAAGAAAATTAAATACAAATTAATCCACACTGACATACTGATCAGCAGTGGTGTATTATTTCATCATGTCTCAACAGATCATGTTCCCACCAATGCCGTTGTTGTGCAGGCCAGTTAAAACCCCCCTGTGAATAAGTCGAAAGCATTGCAGCTTTTTTAAGCCAATTTCCTGTGGAGAAGGTCATGATCTGTTTGGACAGATCAGTTTTACCATGGCCATAAATCACCATATTTTCACTATACCTTTAGCGGCCTGGGCTTTCCACCTCTCTCTGTTTTGATAAACTTCTTCATTCCACAACGCTTTGAAGTTCTTCATGTCCACCGTCAGGAGAGAGCCCGGGCCCGATGAGCTGCTGTCGGAGCCCATGCTCTTGACACTGTGCCTTTTGCTTTCATCTGAACTAATACTGTTCAGACTGGACAGACAAAAAAGAAAAATGTAAACAAGAGATAAAGTATCTAGAGGTATTCAAGCAGCTCTGAGAGACTGAAATCGAGCCACTTTTACCATCACTGGGCATGTATCTGCTGAAAAGAGGTTAATGCAGTTGCATGGGTGCAGCTGGTGGTGTTTAAGACAATGGAGGCATTAGCATCATTGCACAAGACTGGCTGAAGATTTTAAGGAGTTTTCAAGAACAATTTCTTAACGGAAAAGATGTCAGATATTTCAGTCAAAAAAAAAAACAAAACACATTGCGTAGATCATCTGGTCTTTCATGGGAGATATTGATGAAAGATTGATTATGTAAATCATAACCAAAGTGTAATACCGCAAGCCAGCAAAAGCTGTTTTAAATTAGTAAACCAATGTGCCTACTCAGTGAGCGGCAAAGTGGC
The DNA here is from genome assembly GCF_056152115.1 of Neolamprologus brichardi. Taxonomy (NCBI): domain Eukaryota; kingdom Metazoa; phylum Chordata; class Actinopteri; order Cichliformes; family Cichlidae; genus Neolamprologus; species Neolamprologus brichardi. Next base: position 17,175,676 of record NC_142121.1, on the reverse strand, counting down.
AAAACACATACTTGAATTTGTTTCTTTACTTTTACCATCAGCCTGTGTGTGATTCTGTAGTGATATAGAGAAAACAGTTTGGGGAGTTGACAGTAGGAGGAGGTGCCACTGAAAAAGAATACCCCCAGGGCAGCGTAATAAAAAATATACACTCAAAAAAAGTTTAATGCAATCTGGTCTGATGACATCTATTTGCCTGGTATACAGTATTTAGTTTATACCAAGCACATCTTTCTTAACAATTCATTATGTGAATAAATGAACCTTTGATTTTATACATCACAGTTACATTTTACTCAGAATTATTGCTTCATGTTTTTTGAGGGTAAAGAATCGTTGTTTTGAATTTATCTGACCTAGTTCATATCTGTGATTGTGAACTTACTTCAGGTTGGTTCATTTTAACTCTTTGACCTTGCTCTTCCATGTGAATGTACCAGTTGCTGCCATCATATTTGTTAATCATGTCACACTTTGAAAGCTCCTGTTTTTCAAACAAAAGTCGAGCATTTAGAAGGTGCTCATGACTGACTGAACAATGGGACTTTTTATTATAGGCACTAAAAGTCACAGACCTCCAGCTGCAGGGAATTGCAGTTCTACACTGCTGGAAGACCCCTTTTAATGGATCAAAAAAGATATTCCAATTTATTATGTAAGGTACAAGAACGTCAGCTTCCTGCAATTCTTTTAATAGTTGCAGACATTTAATTCAAAGTTACTAATGTCAGTGACGTTAGCTCTAGGAAAAAAAAAATCTATGGGATCTTAAAAGTCAGAAGGAATCTGTCTCTGGGGACCATAAATGTAAAAAGAAATTCTTTTTCAGCTAAAAAAAAACCTTGAGCTTTTAGATTTGTCTGCGTGTTGAAAAAGCAAGGAAGAAGCAGAGGTGGGTAATCATAGGAAGCGAGACAGACATAGTTACAGGTGATTGAAAGCAGCTATAAACGGTGTGAAGAAACAGTCCAAGGAAAATCAAAAGCACCCAGGTGTGTATGTAGACAAAGAGACTGCACAAGTGGCAACACTATCTGAGATTTCCACTCAGTTAGCTTCGACTGGAGGCCCACTGAGTGATGTTAATGACTGCTGTTGAGGAGAACAGGGAGGATGATATTGATGTGCAGGTGCAACAAAAGATGCAGAGCCAGACTCCCCAAGTACTGCTTTATTTTGCAATGAGCCCACTTAACAAAACATAAAGTTTAAACAATTTACAGACTAAAGTTTTTTAATTATCTTTCTCCTTATAGTTTAAATATTATGAACAAAAAAGCAAGCGGAATGTACTTTCTTATTTGGGAGCTTTGAAAGCCTTGCACATACGTGATTGAGTACGAGGCCAGAGGAAAAGTATTGAGCCAATTAATTAAACCAGTGAAGGCAAAATCGCTTCCTTTTGTATCTCGAGAGGCTTTTGTGTATGCCAATCCAGCACCACAGCTCATTCTCGTTCACGGCCAGTGAGGTGAACTCGACTAGCATCCCTAAAATGTCAATTTCAAGGTGTGTAGCTCTGCTTGATGAAAGGTGGAAACATTTCCACGCACAGAAGTGGATTACTCATGGGAGACTCATCTGCTGTTCTCAATACTTCCATTAGATATGCCGTTACTGCAGCAGGGTTGTTGAGGTCTAATCTTGTCATTGAGCAAGTAGTTTCTTGGAAAGGTACACGAGGAGAGAAAACATCAGGTTTTTTTTATTCTTGATCGACGAGACTGGTTGAATAAAATGTAATATGATTTACATACAGTCACCCACTTCCATCTGCTTGGTTTTCCAACTGAGCTGCACAAACAAATCTAAACTTTTTATTCCTAAATAATCTCTGAGAGAAACCACTGCAGCTTACCTTGAGCGTCTGAAACCAGTCAAACCGGAATGGGAGGCCTCCTCAATGAGTGGCGTGACAATGCGCTCCATCATGTCGGTGAGCACAGTAAAGGTTGGCACTACGATGAAGTCTATGAATCCTGGAGATGATGATGTCGGCAAAGGTAATGTTAGCATGTCCGCGGTATATAGTCACAGTCTATTTTGTGCTATTAAAGGTTAAAAAGAAGAAAAGAAGCCCAGAGCAAAAAATAAATAAATCTTTGTAACGTTAATTAGTAAAACGGGCAAACAGCAGTTTGATGTAGTGTGTGATGTAGCTGTAGACTGCACAATGTAATAATTATAGAATAATGACACATTTAGACTGGTTGACTATAAGCCTTCCTTTCTTTTTTGCCACTGGGTAAGAAATCTATCGGGAAAACTAAAGCAATAAAAAACAGAAAGAAGACAGTTCTTTGATTTTTCCAGTTAGTTGGAGGTCTGAAGGACAGAATTAACTAAAAACTACCAGGTAAAAGAAAATATTCCTGTTGGCGAAGAAAATAAAGAAGTCAAGATGCGAGAGTGATAGAACCAAAAGTGAAATAGGAGTGAACCTCAGAGGGAACTCAAAACCTGCCTGCTTATCAGCAAATATTAGCTGCTGTTTCAAAATAGATACCAGTTTCCTATATGATTAGTGTTTCTGTGGAGACAGAATAAAATAGCTTATTTTGGTTTATTTTTATTTTTTTCACACATTTTTCTGATATTTTCTTGTTCAAATGTGGCAGACTTCAATTACTCGAAACAAAAATTAGCTTTTTAAATAATTTATGATGCAAAAAATATCAATAGATTCAGTAATCTTCTGTGAAAACAGTAAGTACACCTTTGGCCTATGTAACCTCTACACTTCTAAACGTGTTCTAGCTAGTTCAAATGTTTGTCCATTCCTCAGTGCAAAATTCCTTCAGTTGCAAGAAGTTTTTCCCAAAAAAAGTGGTGTGCTGTATTGTGCAGATGGTTTATGTGAGGGTGGGGAAGCCTCTCACCGATTTGTGACTGTGCCACCATCGTGGACTTTCGGTCACAGAGTGGAGAGAACGGCAGCCCGAGCTCAGCTTCTTTGTCCCCCTGGAAACACAAGAGCTTCTTAAGTCAAAATCCTCCTGTCTTTGATATTTTTGGGCAAATACGACGCACCCTGCAGACATGCACACACACATCTTTGCCTACGCACTTACCACTGCACACCATATGCTCACACTTCTATCAACAGACCTTGGCTTCGTCTGAGCCCCTCCCCGAGTGCGTTTGGGCCGCAAATGTGTTTCATTTTCTCCTCTGTTTTGTCACAAACAGATGAGATGTGGAGTCGGGAGGCAATGTTCTTTGGAGAGGCTATTTATCGGCAATTCGTATCCCCGGAGACAAAAGGCTCGTGAAAGCAACCACAATAACAATAGCACTGATAATGGGAACAATGTGGATTAATAATGGACGAGATTTAAGCAGTGTGGCACCATTTAAACGTCTGTCCTTCTTTATGAGATTTACAATTACGCCATTTATTATTTATAGCATAAATTCATTGTCACGCTGTACATTTTAATCTTCTATGGAGCACGTTGTTCTTTTTAAAAACACATTTGCTGGTGTGACTGCATATTTCTCTTGTTGGTAGTGTTTTGCAACAGCTTCACATTAACAGCATTATTTCCCAATATTATTATTTCATTTTTTTATGTTACACTCACATGAAGTGTGAAACACACTTCATGTGAGTGTGACTGAATAAATCGCTTTTGTTGACAAAGCACCCAAAAACTAATACAACGCACCGGCGACAAAGATGAGCAATGACTAAAACCAAAAGATAAATAAACTGCATTTCAAATCATGTGTTTCATCTATCAGCAAGAAATCTGAAGATATTATTTCCAATGCCTTCCAATGCCTCTCTTCAACCTCATGTCTTCATGAAGGCTCTGTTGGACTGCGCAGTAGCACCTCAGAAATTTTCAATCTCACGCCAGCATTTAAAAGTCGATAAATCTTGCATGCTAGATATTCAATTCACCTCTAGGTGCTTGATATTGTAAGGTAAAGAACCTACAATAATACAGAGAAAACCCCAACAATCAGACAACCCCCTGTGAACAAGAACAAGGCAACAGTGGGAAGGAAAAACTCCCTTTTAATAAGAAGACTCTGAGAGGTGAATCCATCTGTCGCAATCCGCTGGGCATAAGGGGAGGGAAGATATCATTTTTAATGTATAACACCTTAGATGTTTTTTTTTAATCAATAAATTAATTCAGCAAATTTAACAGGTGTCAGTTTGTCAAAATATAATCAAAGCTATAAAAAAACTCAAACATAGATAGCTACATGTGGCTTATTGATCATGGCAACAATATATTTCTGATTTATGACCCTGAATTCCAGAATTTCATGAAATTGGAGAGCATGATCTTCCCCCAAAGGCTTGATTAGTTCTCAGCATGACTACCTAGTAAACTGCCAGCTGAGGGTAAATTTGACCTTTGTGTCTGAGATCAACTGAAAAGCATGCCATGTTCTCTCTGCATTTAAACCACCACTAAACCATACACTGTACCACCATCATCCAACATGTTACTCTGACGTAACAGAGGAACTCACCTGTCTGAAGAACTCCTCTAGTAGGGAGGTGGTCCAACGATGGTGCAGGTCCCAAGTCTTGGCCGGGTGGCTGATGTCTGCTGTGTGCAGCAGCAGGGACAGTGCCTTTGGCTTGTCGATGCTAAGAGAGAGAAGACAGGCAGTTTTAAAAATTGCCATCATGGCTGTTTTCTTGAAAAGTCTAATGGTTTATGTTTTGTTTGTGTGTTTTTATAAATGAAAAAAGAAGCTATTGTTAAAGAAAAAACAAAATGATAGAAGGAAAGAAGGACAAATCACCATTTGCGATGCAGCTAATTGATTTTGGAGGTATCATGATAAACTGTATTGACTGAGATCATTTTTGTGTTTCTGGCTTTAAAAAATGAATGTGAGTCAGAAATACTTTATCTGCCAAGTTCAGAACCAGCTTCAGGTTTTGCCAAAAACCTGACAAAAAATAAAAAATAAAAGTTGTTACAAAGACATTGCAGATTAATCTTGGATAAGATTAATGAAAGACCCCAGAAAAGATGCAAGAAAATGCCAATAACGGTAAGTATCCCTGGCACAGCTGCACAAGAGTCTACAGCTGTCCAGAAATGAGTCTGTACAAGGAATTCAGTCTAAGTGACAGGTTAGCTTTTTATTGTCTTTTATGTCTTACTGCACATTCACTGGCTTGAGTTTAGTTTTTTGTCCCCAGTCACTTAGAATATTAAACAAACACTATTCCAACATGACAGCAAGACAGCAAAACTGGTTTTGTTTTCACTTTGGGAGTCTTCAAGTGTGTGTATGTGTGTGTCTGTGTGTGTGTGTGTGCGTGTGCAATCATAACATAACGAGGTCCTGGAGACACCAACTGTAGTGAGAACTACTACAAAGGCGGCTGTGAGGAGTGTGGCAGGTGTTTAAACAGTATGACTGCATATGTTGTTTAAACTTAGATTATTTACTAAATGCGATAACATAGTTGGTATTGTTTGCACATTGTGGGTCTGTGTGTGATCCTGGACAGAACAAATGTAGCATGATCCAGAAAGCCAGTAGTCTGTAGTTGATTTGAGTTTTTATGTCTTTCCACACGTGCAGTCACAAAGATTTACAGATATTGGCTTGAAATCAAAATAACGGCCAATTCAGTGATGACTGTGTTGGTCACACTTTTGTGACACCAGTTCTTAGATCACAAAGACATAATTGTGGGTATCACAGTAACATATAGTACAATACATACAATACATGTATAATTTCGTATTTATAACTATCTTAAATCTAATTTTCAATACTCAAAAAGATGAAATGCACTATTTTCATTACAGTAAGGAACCCCCTACCTCCAGCACTATGTGTCTATCTGTATATTCTTCCATCCAGCCATCCAAAAGTCCTCTTCATTCATATTACTTCCACATTAAAACACAGTATGAAGATCTTAGCTCGCTACCTAATATCAAAATCTCATGGTAAACGGACTGAATCATGAACAGACAGTGTTGGGGAGTAACGGAATACATGTACCGCCGTTACATATTTAAAATACAAAATATGAGTAACTGTATTCCGTTACAGGTACCGTTTAAAAAGGTGGTATTTAGATTACAGTTACTTTGTTGAAATAAATGGATTACACGGTGGTACTTTCCTGTTTCATATTGTGGCGGGTCAGGACTGTTTCGGTTTTGTTTGACAGCTACGTTCTAGGTGGCAGCGTTGCGGTTGCCATGGTTACAGGGTGACGCTCTCGCTCTGCGTGTTTCCTGGGTGAGAGAGCGCCTTTTTATTGTTGTTGTTGTTGTGCTAAGCTAATAGGCAGAATGCAGAATGTAATAGTAAAGCTATTTTTCGGCTACGAGCCCGACACGGAACCCATATTAGTCAGAGGTCCCTTAACTACGGTTCGGGGCCACGGACCTTCAGTAATAGTAATAAATCACACAGCAATAGTACATTCATGTAGTTGTAAAATATGCATGATAATATGTTAAGTAATCCAAAGTATTCAGAATACGTTATACATTATGTACGTATACGTTATCTCATTGAGTAACGTAACGGAATACGTTACAGAATACATTTTAGGGCATGTATTCTGTATTCTGTAATGGAATACATTTTAAAAGTAACCTTCCCAACACTGTGAACAGACGCATATAGAAAAAAGGCAGTCACATGAAAATGCAGGCACAATAATACATGCATAGCAGAGGTTAAACAGAGGTGAAAAAGACTAGCTCACGTTTTTCCCCTCATTCCATTTGTGGCAGATTGGGTCTTAAAGTGCACTCTAAGCAGGCCTGCAGCAGTCTGGTTTGAATTACTTCACATTAGAGTCTATTCAGCATCACAGCTCCCTGCAGACTGCAATCTCTTATTTTGGTGCATGCTTGCGTGTGTGCGTGTGTGTGTGAGCACCCAATACTCTCCCTTGACGATTACCTTCAGGTCAGCAATTTTCAAGTTATATTCACAAATACAGGGAACACAATATTGTTGATACCAATATATATTTTTAGGAAGCCACTTATCTACATATCAGTGCTTTCTGAGAAATTTTCAGATAAGTGCTCGGCATTATCACGGTGAAAAGAATATCCTGAAGGTCAACATGTTTCTTGTCAATGCAGCAGCTGCATCAGCACTGATGAGTCATCACATCGCATGATAGTTTGCTTGATAGTGTTTTTATTTCTGTATGCACGCTTCAGCTCAGTGTCTGCATGTACAACAGTTATCGGTCACTGCAGTCGTGTTAGGGTGCTTAAAGTGCTTAAAAAGATGCACACCATTAATGCACTTAAAAATACCAACAGAGTATTATGTAGAACTTCTAAATGAATCAGGCACATATCTAACGTCATTCACTACCATTTAGTTTAAGCAAAGCAGGGCCTAAACTTTGTTTTTTATATAGATTCGCTGCAAGAATTTTAAAGAGAAACAACGTTGTAGCCATTCTCCCTCTAGGATAACATTAAGAACCACCTCAGCATAATTTGCCATCCATATTTTTTATGTATGGGTCTTTTCTCTGCACTGGTTCACAGCTCAGTGGCTCGAGTCATTCTTTACTCAGGAACTGCAGCCTGATATTGACTGTCAGAGGTACAAACCTAAGGTGTCCATTGCAGTGAGATTGGCTATTAAACAGGCCTTTATATACAACACCTTTAGTACGACATCCACATAATATCCGACCAAGCCTATGTGAGAACAGAGCTGGCAAATATCTACTGAATTCACAGGGAGCCAAAAGGCGTCACGTGTCCTTCCTCTTGCACAGTCTCTCCAAACAGTTCCCTTTGCCTTAAGCAAACAGAGTATTTGCAGTACTGAGAACGCATCTTAAGTGCACAGTCTTGCTGAAAAAGGGCAACTCCTGACATTTTCCTACTTTATTCTCTGGATATTTTCCAGAGTTAAAAACCTAAAAAACAGCGTCTTTGCAAGGTCACTTGCTAGCTGTAGCCTACTTTGGCTCCCACTTCGCCTCATTAACACTAAATCACATCTGTTACCAATTGATGTTGTTTGTATGGGTTCAACATAAATAAATAAAAAATACACAAGAGATTACATGGTAGCCTTCTTGACAAGTTTACTTCATTTTGTAGTCTGTATTAAATTTTGGGAACGAACTTATGAAAGTTTATCCCATAAGTGACTTTGTTTTAATTTTACTCTTTTCCTTTTTTTTATGATTATTCCATTCTGGGATGAAATGGTGTACCATTTATTTTCCCTAGTTTGTGTCAGTTAGGCATCCCTGTGGCATAATAAGAGATAAGAATATAAAATGTGAACATCAGCGGTTCACAACAGCCAAGTCAGTCTGTGAGAGAACCAGCTCTGTTAGATACTTTAGTTTTTGTTTTCTACTATCGGGGACATTATCCTGCTTGGGAGGAAGCTTCCATCAGATAGTGTGTAACAATGTTTGTGGCTGGTGCATGTAAGAATAACATCCACATGAATGCCAGGATTCAAGGATTCCCAGGGGAACATTGCAAGGTAGAGAGATAAAGAGTGTTATTCCCTCATTGTTTCTGGGTGATGTTACTGATAATTTCTCTTCTTGTCTTCCTCTTGTCTAAATTGTTTAAGAGAGGAAAAAGTTGAGAAGTTCCTTTTTTTCCTTTTCTTTTTCCATTTTTGACTCTGCTCATATTTTCTGCTGTGCAAAGGATTTCTGATATTCTTTACCAAAGTATAACGCCCAGAGAATATTAGCGACTGTAAAGTGTGAGGGAGCATTAATGCTAAAGAATACAAGCTGCAGAACAATAATTCTGTCAAAGGAAGTGCTATATTTTTTTCCTGTGAAAACGAAACATTTTCCGCTAGCTCATCAGCAGTAGCAAAAGGACGGCATGCCAACAAACCTGCCAGCAATTTCTGGCAGCGGCTCTTTTTTTTAGCCACAGTGTGTAAATAAATTTCACCCTGCCAAATCTGGTGTGACTACACCGTAACTCTGTTGCAGACGTCCAGCACAGAGAAACAAGCTGCGTTTGTGCCTGAGAGGCACCGTGGTAATTCTCTGCTGAATACCTGCACTGTGTAATGCGCAACATTTGGTACTATTTGGCAGCAAATGACTCGTTGAATTTAATTTTTTTATGTTGAGTAAACAACACCTGAGCAACAGAAATCCTCCCTTGTTTTTCATTCCAGAGGTCCACCTGATATAAAACAGGCCCGTTTATTGTGTTTCTCTCCAAGTGCCTCCTCCGGGGCAGGATTAATTAGGTTGTAAATGGCAGGTGGTTAGTAAATGGTGGCTGATAGCGGGGATAATGGGTATGTAAATTGCAGGGGCAAGGGCGCACATTATAAACTGTAATGAAGGAAATGGCAACTGACCCCTCTGGTTGTTGTAGGAAGTTCTTCATGGCCTTAACTTGCTGGAAGTGGCAGGACATGTCTGTAGCCAGCACCATTTCCACTACTAAAGCCCGCAGCTCTCTAGATGAAAAAAGGAGAGAAAACGTGAGCCATGTGCAGCATAAAAAATGGTCAAACCTGCGGCTAATAAAAGCTGACTTAATTTGAAGTCTTTGTAATTAGATGAAGGCGGTTTTTGAGAACTATTTATATCTGATTTGACAGTAGCTTATGCTGTATGTAATCAGATTAGAGCTGTCTTCATATAACAGTTCCATTTCTATAAAGTTGTTGAGCCTTGAAGGTAATCCAGCTTTGGTGATTTTGACTCTGTGTTTCTACTGTGTATAAGTAGCCTGGAAAAACAGGAGCTCAGTTTACTTTGAGTAGATGTTCATTGTGAGACTGCTTGACCTGTGCGCTCTGCTTGGTTTTATTCATGCTTCGTCTGTTCTCATGTGATATTTTTACATCTGCCTTTTAATCCCCTTTGCTGTCACTCACCTATCCTGCACCCTTCCTATCATTCTCTGTCTGTGTTACTGACCTCCAGTCATCCTTAGAGAGGTTGTAGAGGATGTTCATTTCATCGTCGTCCTGCAGCAGGCGATAGGCTGCGCTGACATGATGACTCTCCAATACTGAACGATCATTATACAGGATAGCTGTGTCTGACCTGTCAGTCCAAAAGAAAGAAAACTCTTTTCTTGGTCTATTGCAGGGAAATCAAACAGCTCAGAAAACACATGGGGGATCCACAGATGTTACTAAATCCTTTAAACATTTTTGCAGATGCTAGTCAAAATCAAAGATCCAAATTGGTTGCCTACTTGAGATTCATTTAGCTGCTTCTGTTTTACTTTAGTTCAAAAACTGTAGCTTGATGACACAATAAAGAGTGCTGTGCTCAAAACACTGAGTGCACAACAAAGCTGTTGCTGCAGTCTGGCAACTAGTGAAAGATCTGACACATTTCTTTTCTGGCAAATACATCTGACATGGTCAAAGACTAAAATTTGGTTGAACTCTCACCTGCCAAATGCAACAGAAAAACAATGAAAAGAATAAACAGAAAAAATAAAGAAATAACATGTGGAGGGTATTATTTACTTAAACCTGCATCAAAGTTAACTTTTTTTTTTTTTTTTTAAATCATTATTTATTGAAAGGCTAAGGAACACTGACTCTTCTAAGGTTCTAAATCAAAATGAATAAAATAAAGTTCATGCATCCTAAAAATAGGAGGGCACTGGTCAAAAGAAATCTTATTTTTTTTCTCATAATAATAGATTTTAATTGTTGTGTTATGTGAAATGCCAAAAAAGTTTCAAAGGACTCTGCTCCTGTGAAAATGTAAGTACACCTCCATGATTTTAGCCAGATGGGCCCATATTTCGCCTTAAAATGTCCTGTGGATAAAAAACAAACCCAAATTATCACCCCTCTGCCACCATGCTTGACAGCTAGTATGAAGTGTTTTGTCATGATATGCTGTGTTTTCATGAAATGTGACACTCTGCATCGTGGTCAGACATCTCCACCTTGGTCTCATCTGTCCAAAGAACACTTTTCCAGATGTTTTTGGGTTTGTTCAGGCCCAAAAAGAGAAGAGGTTTTCTCCTGGCAACCACCTAAATGCTTTAGACCTGTAAGCTGCCAAAACGTCTGCTTTTACAGAGATGGTCACAGTTGCTGATGATCAATTAATCAAATGCATTTTATTATCAGCACCTGTCTGCTACTTATCTTAAGTCCTATAGAAGCTGTAATGCTGTACTTAGTTTTTCATAGCTGTATATAGAGTCCTGTGAATTGTTTTTCCTTTTTTTCCAAATGATGGTAAATGTTTTTCTTTCAAGTTGACAAGAGTGAAAAATGCTGAGCAATTCCTTGTTTTGTAGAACAGATATTTTTTCAAGAGGATGGGTTTTGGAGTTCATCTGGACTCCCGACCAGCCCCAGTGTTATTACTGCACTGCAGGCGATCACAGTGTGATTGTAAAGCCCTCTTGCTGCAAATGAAAACATTGATCGGGCGAGTCAGTGCCATGCATTTATGATTTAATGATCCATTACCTTGTCTGAATGTGGAAGTTGTTTGTGGTCCCCGTGTGCTCGTAGTCATGCACCGCCGCCGCAAAGATCATGGCAAAGATCTCAAGCTCAGTCAACCAATGCTGGAGGCAAAAGAAGAAGAAAAGAGGAGGACAAGGGAGCGAGGGAAAAGGAGGGGTGAGGTAAGGATGATGATGAGGAGGGCATTAAGACGGATATATAAGAGGGAACGGTGTTCAGGAGAAGAGGTAACGAGATGGAAAAGACAGACGTTGACAGTAAAAAGGACGTGGGGAAAGTAATGAAAAGAAGAGGAAAGAATGGACAAAAATTAGAGAAGAGAGATGAGAAGCCAGTGAATTGAAAAAAGAGAGACGCAGGGAATAGAACATCAAGCCATAAAAATGTAGAGGCGAAAAGTGATATAAAAGATCCAGAGAAGTATGCGGCATGAGAAATACATTACCGTCGGGGATGAAAGGAAACAAATGGGAAGAAGGAGATAGAGGAAAAGGTTAGGAAAGCAAAAAAGAAACTTCAGATAAGACAAGCTCTATTGAAAATTGCATTTTAAACTGTCACTTCATCACTTCTGGTTTCAGTTTCTCTGTGAAGGTCTGTCAATCTGCTTTGTTCCACATATGTCACCAAATATTACAAAAAAACCCCACAAGTCTCTTTTTTAAGTTTACTATAAGTTTAGTGTCACAAGGTGAGACTACACATCACACCTTCCTATGTGTGTTTTTGGGGCATGTTGTAGCTGTTTGATGTGCGACTCATGATTACAGCAAAGAAGATAATGTCAGTGCAGCAGCACACTGTTGCAGGAATGGTTTGAGATAATCTTATTTAATTTCTGGCTGAGATGTCAGTGAGGAAGATCGATAACAACTCTTCAATATATAATTATTTAGTTAATATTATTGGTGGATTTGTGGATTATTTTTTCAGAGAATCAATCATTAGTTTCATCTATAAAATCTAAAATCTGATCTGTAATCAGCACACTGTAATCAGGGCTTTTTCCCCTCTCTAAGATGTGCATGCATCTGAGTGCCCTCACATACACAGAGTGGGCATTTAGCTCAGGAAGCCCAGTCGATATTGGTGACTAATCAACAGTGGGGGGTGGAGGAGTCATTAAAAACAGGGTGGGTGCATGATGGCTGATCCACCACTCACTGTATTTCCTCATGGGTCTGCTTTATGAATGATCTGTTGATTGTTGATTTAATGGAGTCTGGAGGGCCTGCAAAATGATAGATGTCCTTCTCCTGCTCTCCAAGGAGCCTGTGGTTCTAGCAGTAATGTGGTTTCCTCCGCAAGGCACTGCCCAGAGAAACATACCATGTCGACAGCTGTCGCAGCCACCTTATTAAGGTGATTAAATAAAAACACTGGAAGCGGGGGCAGCCGGCTGGTTAGGGACTTTGAACTCAGGCTAGTGTTTTTTATTCCTTTTTTGAATAAATGCTGCATCAGAAATGCCCTAAAGTCACCTCGGTGCAAAGAAGTGAAATATAGGTCACCTGATAGTAAAAAGAGCAAAAGCAGCAAAATCTATGGAGCAGCAATGATATACCCAGGAAAAAAAGGCAAGAGGTAATATTTTATTTTATATTCGGTGCCTATTCCTTAGATGTTTTCAACCTTCCTAGAATTAATTTTGGCTGTTGTTTGTTTTTTTGTCTAAAAAGATGGTTCATGGATTCTTCAGGCTAAAAAAAGCCATATTTAAAAGCTGAATGTCAGGCAAAGCTGCAATTAGGCTGACAGAGATGTTCTGAATACCATGTGGATAAAATCCCCTCACTTTCACAGACTAAGCTTCGATCCCGTGAGCTTGCTTTCTTGGAACTAAACCAAGATGGTCAACAGTTTTTTTTTTTTTGCTTGTTTCTTTTTAGCAGGTTACTGTATGTATGTGTATAACATTATGTTACCTAACTTGTCCATGTCTTACTCACCACCATGCCAGTCTTGAGTAGCAAGTAGTGCACAGTCTGTGTGACATCAGCAGCATGAATCAGGTTGTGGTAGGGGTTTTTATGTTTGCTGTATCCGACCTCAAGGGCCTCAACAAATGACACCACCGCAGAGATTGGGATCTGACATTAGACAAAACAACAAGAAAATGTAAAGAGGAAACCCTTCTCCAAGATATCTGGTGACTTGAATGATGTGCGCACAACATCTAAAACGACTGTCCTAAACTAATGAACTATTTCAGAGTGCAGTTACATATTCATAGGTGCTTCATTGCCCACGTCATTTACACACTGAGATGATGTCACTTCAAGAAGTGTCCTCACCTCAAAGACACTATGGAAAATGAGCTCCTGTACTATCAGTTGAGATGAAATGCGGCCAGCCCCCTTCATACAATGATTAAAATACAGTGAGATAAACTTATTCTAAGGTGGAGAGGAGAGTGTGCCCACATCCATCAAATAAGGAACAGTGAAGATTCTTACTCATACTGAATAGTTTTTCTTGTTTTAATGGCATAAACCACCACATATCAGTTTCAGGTGGTACATTATTTCCTTGGGGCTTTACCTTGAAACGACTAATGAGGTCATATCTTGTGAGCAGCTCGTAGAATATGAATTTAAGTGCGTGGTCACCACTGGCCTCATTCAGAGCGAAGACATCAAACGACCACTTGTCAACATTCTGTATGAAGGAGAAACATTTAAATAATGACACCATCCTTGTCAAACAACTTATTCATCCTCTACCAACACAAAAGGAAAACACACAACACAAACAAACGGTGCCAAAAGTCCACTTTATATAAACATTTCAGAGTATGTCGATTTTCATAGCGTGTATGTGTGCACCAAGTAACTTTTCCTTATGCGTATGTTTCTTTTTGAATGTGAGTGCGCACGTTAATACCTTAAGCACAGATATGACAGAAGCCGGGTAGCTGAGTCCCACCATATTGGAGGTACGCCGGTACATCCTGTTTGAACGAGATAAAAACATCAAATGAAAAGCACTGCTGAGTGCAAACAGCAGAGGTTACTACACCAACCCCAAACCACAGCCTGCTGGTTTCCCTAAAGCTTCAAATATGCACAACTCACTGTGAAGCTATATTAGACAGGTTAGGTTGAGAAGAGGTAAATGCTTTGCAAGCTAGTCTTTTTTTTTTTTTTTTTTTTTTTTACATGCGAAAGCTTTATCCTCATATATGAGGATAAAAAATGGTTTTACTTCATTGCAAGCTGCAACACAAGCTATGTAATTCCCCATGAGACCAACGAGTCATTAGATTCAGTTGGATGGCTACAAAATTGGTGTGTGGTACTCAGCATCTCGCAATTTAGTGGAATAAGAACAGATGCTAGAGTTTCAAATTTAGCATCACAATAGTTGTAATGAACGGCAGATATCTATACAGATAGTGGACAGCTCAGAGTGCACCACGCTGTTCCACATTTTCACTTTAATCCTCCATTTTCCAATATGGCTTCACTGTAAAACAGATTAAGAAAGATTATAACTCACATGTTAGAGGCTTACTGATTTAAACAAATACATGTTGCATGTTACTGTGTGATAAAGCACAGCCTAGAGCTGTATGCAGCTCTCCGAATGATTGTGCTTAGCCAGGCTTGCCAAGGAACTGATGATGTATTGTCGACTCAGGTGAGAGAGCCAGCGTTCCGAGGATGCGCACACATTTCCAGCAGATTGAAATTTTAACCAAAGAGTGTGGCTTTAAATTTTGAATTATTTCCTCTCTCTCCTACTTGTCAGTCGCTCTCATTCAGTTTGGTGCTCACACGTTCAGATAAGGCAGTCTTAAGTAAGAACTTCATCACCTATCAGCAATAATATACTAGAGATTTACATTGCAAGACAGAATAAATATATTATTTATATATGTATATATATTGTAATTGAATAATAAATATGCCAAACGGTTTGCCTCTCTCACCTTTACTGCTTTGAATCCTTCCTCCCTCTGCTGTATACCTAAGTATTTATTAAAGCACCAACAGATGTAAATAAAGAAAAACCTAAAAACAGACAACCCTCCTCCAGCTTTTGCTTATCTATTCTAAGAGCCTCTTATATATGAGCTTTACACCTGCCAAAAGTAAGGTCTCAAACTATTTTTTTTTAGCTACAAAGAACCACTATTTCCCTCGGTAAAGGATTCTTAACCTGCACTCCTGCCTCTCACTATAAAGTCTTTTTTGCTTTTTAGTCACCTCATACATCTTCATCTGAACTAGAGTAAAAAGACCTGTGGTCAAAGTCTCCTGTCATGATTTGATTATCTAAAGATTGTAAGCAATGACCAGAGGAGAGGCACTAGTTCCCTTCCAGACCACTTGAATTACTATATGCTGAAAGGTTATTATTGATCTTTTTGTCTAGTAGTGCCAAAAACATGTTGCCAACCCCCAGCTTTAATAACTACTCTTAAATTATGTACAAAAGAAAGTTCTATTACTGCATTTTAGTATTTGCCTTATTGCCTTCAAATGTTTTTTATGATTCATCTAAAAAGACTTATGTCATATCAAATTTACACATCAACATATCATCTATCAAAAGCAAACAGCATGTGCAATAAAATGGGTGACTTAAAATAAGTTTCGAGCCTCGGCATAACTCAGTTATTTACTATTCCTCATTAAATTACACAAAACTTTGAACTACTTGAACAAACAAAAGCAAACAAAACAGCTTTAGAACACCATGTCTTCTATCCATTTGTTATGCAAGGCCAAACTAAAGACGCTGATTGAACTGCTTCAAGTCGTGACACTGATTTGGATGCACCAATAATAGATTGGCAAGGGGGGAAATAAAAGGTGATAGGCCATGAATTATTTAGGGCTGATGGCTCCAGGCTCGGATGTGATCGTGGAAGTGTTTTTGTGCGACACAAACAAATTCTACCTCTCAACAAATATTCCAGCCTGAACGGCGTGGACGATGCTTCGGAAGCGAGGTTTTTCCTCATTACGTCTTAGCATCAGGCCCATCTGTCTGGTAAAGGTGGAGGCCAGCCAGTCCCGCACTTCTGAAGGCACCGACTCTGACTGAATGTCGCTGAGTTCATCTTCTGTGTCCACCAAGCGCCTGGAAGAAACCACATCATTATTATTATTAGTAGTAGTAGTAGTGCAAGACAGAAATAAAGGGACAAAAAAAGAAGACGCAGAGACATATATATTGTTTATTGCACATTTACATTCACAAAGGATAGAACTCAAATCCTAATGCTGTCCATCAAATAATATTACCTCTTATGTACGATCAAAACAACCCAGGCCTCTTGAAGCACCGGGACGCAGAATACCAATCCAATTTATAATTCTCCACAGCCACCCTGTTGTGTTGACATGTATGAGGGATCAAGAGCAAAGCCTGCAAACCCTCTGAACTGAATACATGCTCGCATGGCAGAGAGAGTGAGAGAGAGGGGGGGGGAGCATTCACAACATAGGTTTTATGGCGCTACATGGATTCTGCACTGGATAGTTCATCATCCTCCATCCTAGGGTGGCGCTGCCATTGCTGACCCTAATCTGACTGGATGTAGATGATGAGAGGTTTTCATAATTCCATAAGCCTGGCCGTATCTCAGATTTTGGACCTTCACTGGACTTTTGGAATATACTGACCTACTATATTTCCTAATAATAAATTTTAAAATGTGCAGTGACACTAATGGTTCTATGACTTTACCCAAGTAATTTTCTATTTTTAAACTTGGCCAGAGGGGCAGCAGAACAGAAATTATTTGTATTTTGTTCTTTTGAAATTTAAAGACCACTTATTAAATGTATATACCCCTTGCCCATGTTTGTCACAGAAAACTTCAGTGGTAAGTGAAGTACATGTATTTATAAATTGATGTAGAGTAAATTTCTCACATTGAAGGTAATACAGGTCATTTAAGGTAAAATACTTGATTTTGTCTACCTGATATTGATGCTTGGCCAATCAGCAGCTATGTCAACCTCTGAGAAAAAGATCTGGCTACCACTTGAAAGTGTGAAATGAAAAAATATTGATTATGTAAAATGACTCTGGTCTATACTATTATATAGTTGGATCATTATTATTGATCCCTAAGTGGCTCATTACCTTGTTGTGGCTGAGGGCTTTATCTTTTACCCCTAAACTTCAGAGGATTCCCTGGTCCTTCAGGTAAGATCCACCAATCATCCAGCCTGGACTGGTGACTGGCCGGTCAGTCTCAATATGTCTAATCATGACCTGGTCCCTTTCATGCAAGTGCAACGCACTTGCGCACACTCATGGCTGCACACTGATGTGCTCTTAAATCACTTAAATCACCTCCACTCAGCTGAAAAAGTTATGATTAAAACCGTATTTATGTATTACAGAAATGTTTATTTTTGACTATACATGCTGTTGGTTAAATGTCCTATAAAAAGAAACTAGAATTGGAAAAGAAAATTGTATCAGGAGGTCATACTTAGAAAAACATCAGAAATTGTAGTTGTTGGCCAAGAAATTGCAATCAGTGCATCTCTATTAACGTCCCTTTCCTGTAAAAACATTTGTTGTTATTGAGAAAATGATGATGAGAAATCCACATCTGTGTGTAAATGCCTTCACTTGCCTTGGAGAAACAAATGAGGAGGGCTTGTTGTTCTCATCATTAATTAACGAGCTAACTATCATTAATTAACAGTAGTAACAATATTTTAATGTTACATTAAGCTGAGGTGCAGCAAACATTAACAACTTGGTAGTTTATGTGCCCCACGTTTTATGTGATAGACTCCAGCCTCGCTATGACCCTGAACTGGATACACATGAGAAAATGGATGAATGGATATTATGAAAATGTGTTGCTTGTAAGAATCTGATCCAAAAAGTATGAAAAATCTGAAAAGCATTGATCAGCCTTTTATAGGCTTCCAGTTGTCTTGAAATATTTACTGCTTACAATTTATTACAATATCCTGCATTATAACATAGCAGCATTATCAGATTGTTAATATGCCATAAAAGAAAGAGGAGAACAGACGAGGTGTTATCTGTGGTAGTACAGATGTTGCTGAGGCAGACGTAGATGTCCACATTGTTATGATGTATTTTAATGATGGCAGTTTATTTATATGGCTAAGGTTAAGCCAATGAAAACAACCAATCTTCTGTAGCATGAGCACACTAGCAGAGAACCTGTGTCACACAGCCAGCCAAACGTGTCTCGAAAGTACTGTGTCAGTGCTGGTCTGGCAGCACACATTTTCATTCTGGTACAGGAGGAAATCATTCTGGCTTCTTTATATTTCTTTAACCCAGTCACACCTGTCTTTAGTGGCACTGAGCCCAGGATGCATTGATGCAAAACTCCACTGGAAAAATCTCAAACTCCTACATATAAAGATGCCCCCCACAGGTTTTAGTTTCTTTTAGGTAGCTAGATTAAAGGTTATTTTTTCCGGCTGCCAGCAAAGAAGGAGATTTAGAATTTGCTAACATACAGCCAGCAGGAAGCTACGGCTGAGCTAGACTGAATCAGCTGGAGAGATGATCTGTGTGATTAGTTGTTATGTTGTGAGGCAATGTGGGGGCTGCTTTTCTGTGATTAGTTATTATACCGGTGGCTGTATGTAACTTACTTGTCAGACATTCTAGCACAGGGTAGAAAATTAAACCAGTATTTCAAGTTCTGGTCTGTAAATTCTATTTAGAGTCATAAAAACTAATTAAAATCATTACATAAGAATTATTCTATAATCTTTACTGTAGCACTGATACCAGATTACTTAAGCCAGTTTCCACTTCAGCAAATTCTGCCCTTAGAGCTGCAGGGTTTTCTTGATAAACGGACCATTTCTTGATAAATTAACCATTTTAAAGCAACTTCCAACATTTTCTTACCTTGTTTCCTCGATGTAAACAGATTCCAGCACAGACGCCGCATACTCAAGGTTTTTCTTGAGGTCAGTAAGAGAAGCCTCTCCTCTCTCCAGTTGCTTTACCAGACATCGTAATCTAAAACAGAGATCCAAAAGTCATTAACAAATGGGATTACACCCATGACATATGACATGATAAACTATTGTAAATGATATTGGATTAACCCCATCTGGGTTGTGTTCCTTGTGTGTGTGTGTGTGTGTGTGTGTGTGTGTGTGTGTGTGTGTGTGTGTGTGTGTGTGTGTGTGGCAAAACTAACCCGTATTTGCAGTACAAATTGCAAAGTAGGCAGCAATAGACCACAAGCAAAATACAGCTT
Organism: Neolamprologus brichardi; assembly: GCF_056152115.1. Classification (NCBI taxonomy): domain Eukaryota; kingdom Metazoa; phylum Chordata; class Actinopteri; order Cichliformes; family Cichlidae; genus Neolamprologus; species Neolamprologus brichardi. The sequence goes on along the minus strand of NC_142121.1, from coordinate 17,156,013 downwards.
GACCTATAAGCTGGATTTAACTGTGTTTTTTTGGAGACGCAGGTTTGTCCGCCCACACAAAGTGACTGAACAGCAGTACAGCAGCAGAGAACCAGATAAAACTAAATTCTCAAACTTACAAGACAAGATTCACCCTCCTGTCCTTTTCAGACTGGGATGAGAGAAGTTGGGCTAGAATAGCGTTAGATAGTTTTTCTCTTTTCTATACTTTTCCATTAAAACTTCCTTGAAAATATCATGTCCTGTGCAAATGATTTGCATAGGTATATTACCATCCAATGGGCCATTTTCACAAGAGACATTCTAGTCAAACACGGGTAAAAAGTAATAATGACTGCATTTCTTATATTCGTGAGCTACAGATGGTTGTTATTTTACATGCTGGGTCACTGCTGGGACACTTAATTGGAACTGAACAATTGTTAACATTATTAGTTAATTGTGCTTTTTCTGCTCTGACGAGAGACACCGTCTGCTGTTTGAAAGGTCTCACCGTTCTAAAAATTGCACATCTTTGATGTGTGCACACTGTGTTTTGACAGTTGGCTATTTTAAATAAAGCAGCTCTAATATTGCTGTTCCAAGTGCTCCTAATACGTGGCTTTTGACACCAAGTCTTTTTTAAAAAATGTTTTCATGCCTGCAAAACTAGGTTAGAGTCGCATGTTTTTCTTAGATAGTTCAGATTCTATTATCTTCTATTATTAAGTAATACATGTGACTATAGACCCATGTGTAGAGTGTAATATCCTCAAACCCTAGAGTCCAATAATAGAATTAAAGAGAAAAGCAAGTTCCATCTTCCATTCTTGCACAGAGTAACCAGTGTGTGCACCACCTGCTGCTGTGCTGGAGGTCATGCTTCACCTTTCAGAGTGAAAGCCCAGAGAGGCTACGCTTGGCGTTGAATTATTAAGCAGAGCGATGGGGGAATAGGAGCGTTTCGATGCACTCATTGATTACATTCCCTGACAGCAGTAGCAAATTTTACCAAGCAAAGACTCCAAAATGTTTCTGTGAAAATGCATCTCCACCATTTTGGTTTCCTTTAGACGACTGAAAGACGTTTTCACAGAGAAAGAGAGCATGCATTTCAACATGTATACCTGGCAGCAAGGCCAGTAACAAACACTTTGCTGTACAGAAACATCAGAATCAAAATCAGCTTGATTGGCAAAAGACTTGTGAGAGTATTTATGTTAGTATGTTAAGTTACAAGGCTATAAGTTATTGCTGTTATGTTGTGTTTGGTCCCACGTTGTTATTGTTCATTTATGTGATTGCCAGTGTTTTCACAGCTTAGGGTTGTGTTGAGCTTGGCTACCGATGATGGAGGCTACGTCCACACTAGCCCGTATAGATTTGAAAACGGCGTTTTCGTCTGAAAACGCTCCGCGTCCACACTAGCGTTTTCAGTCGTTTTCACAGAGTTGCGCGTCCACGTTTAAATGGCCAAAAACGCTTACGCTCCAGTCCTGTGCATGCGTGATACGCAAGAAGATTCGGCCCGCCTCATTTCTGTCTGCCGCTTTATTACTTTCAGGCTCTTTGAAACATTGCGGCAAAATGTCGAGGAAAAGCACCGAGTTATTTAAATGGACTAACAATGAGGTGGAGTTTTTGCTGCGAGTAACACAAAAGTACAAAGTTGCCAAAGGGAGTGAAATGAAAGAATTTGAAGAAAAGCTATCTGGAGCATGTACAGACTGATATTAATCTGTAATAGAGCTGTCAAAAGTGAGAGCAAACAAGACAACTGCTGTATAATGCCCTCCGCTATCTTAGTTTAATTGGTCACATGACTGCATCATATGACTAACATGCGTCATCGTTTTAGAAAGTCTGTGTTCGCTATCCACACTGCGACGCAAACGCACAGTTTTCAAATGTATGCGTTTTCGAGAGCGTTTTCAAACACTGCGTTTTTCATAAGCGAAAATGCAGTCTCAGTGTGGCCGGGAGGCCAAAACGGAGAGAAAACTATGTGTTTTCAAATGAAGACGCATTAGTGTGGACGTAGCCGGAGACTAGTGTTGGAATTTGTGACCCCTGGTCACTGTTCCTGTGTGCACAGAAAGCAAGAATTGCAAATAGCAGCTGAAATCTCCTGGTTCCTTCTCTCATGTGAGGTTGCAACATTATGCAAACAGAGCAAAATCTGAACCATTATTAATTTTCCTAATCTTAGTACCATTAAGCACAAAGTGCTGCTTTAGGTATGGGAATAAAATACATTTTACAGGCTTTAAACCAAAAAATAACAGTACAATGGAAGATGAAATCAGCCATGACCACCTGCATGAAGTAGCTTGAAGATGCCTTAGTGAAAATCTACATTTTAACAATCTAATATATACACATATAAAATAACTTTTGGGCCAAGAACAAAGAAAGATTTATTGTAGTGCTATGTGATATCCGATTTCCACAGGTGATGGACATATGTTGAGATAGTCTGGACCATGTGGTAAAAGTATATTATCGTACTGTGGGTCATGCAGCTAGCCAAAAAAAAAAAAATTAAAAATTAAAGAAAAAGACAAAAACTTAAAGCATGTGATAATATAAAATGTTGTATGAACAAGGTCAACCAGCAACTGCTATGTTTATCTTAAGGTGCTGACAGCTATTTTAAGAGTCAGGGAGACATGAACGGATGAAGGATAAGATGCAGCTCTAGAATCACAGCACATTTGATTTGGATGGAAGTAATGATGGTTATTAAGAACAGCTGTGTGCCAGTGAGTCTCCCTGCTAATACACAAGAACAGAGAAAACACCCTACCGCCTTGAACAAATCTCACTGTCAGACTATAATTCCCAATACAATGTTCAGTTTTCTCCTGTTGGTCATTTGCTCTGACTTCACATATGATATTGCTATAGTGCTGGCATGCTGCGCTTATCTGAAAAGCCAATGTTCAGTGACATTGGAACAAGTACTGGAAGTGTTTGGGTACAAAAAGAAAAAAAAGAAAAAAAGGAACCAGCAAATTCCCCAAACTCTACTGTAAATTATAAATGTCAGTTTTAAGTTTTGCCCTCTGAGATAAATGTGGACATTTTTGTGATTCAACATGAGCTTCAACAACACTTATTTTTCTACCAGATTGGGTTGGAGTTTATACTGCCCATTCAAGAATCTCAAAGAATGATTTATAACCTGAAACTGTTGCTGAACGTTTTACAATTTGTAACAATGCCCACTGAAAAATAAGCCATTGGTGAGGCTTAGAAATAATAATAGAAATGGTAGCAATGCATTACTAAAAAGTTTTCCAACTTTGCAGGTTCAGTGAACTAAATCTAAGTTTTTATTTGAACTTTTTTGAGCAGTATAGGTTGTTTGGTGTAGAATGATTGTCATAGATTTTCTTCTTTTCGAAAACAGACTAAATTAAATGTCCGCTGAATTTTCTTTTGTCCATTAAAAAAATAAAAAATAAACTAGATAATAAGCATCCAGGAGGGCTTTGTAGTGATAATGATTTCTGTTTTGTGTTGAGATGAAAGAAGAAACATTTTCTGCATCGTGGGATGCAGAACAACGTTGAAAATCACACACAACTGTTCAAAATTCACTTTGACGAGTCTGCACACTATTAAAACGTGATTTGAAGAGACAGAAAGAAAGGCTCGTGATGATGACCTCAGTGTCAGAACGTTCTATAAATTAATGTCTCTGCCAAGTACAACAAAATTGGCTGGTTTCACCTGCTGTCACTACCAAGGGAGGCAACATGCGGGGTTAATAGCATAGGTCAGACCCAAAGTAACTCGTGGGCACAGAGCCAACAGAAAAATCCCATTTAAGCCAGAGAAAAAGCTGGTCGGGTGGTGGACTGACAGCCATGTCATTTGCTATGGCTGAACACTTAGTGGTGAGGCACTGAACTAATTTCCTCACTTCCTTTTATTATCACCAACAGAATGGCTTTATCTCAGATCAAAAATATGCTTTCATTACAGGACGTAAAAGGGCACTATCTTCTGTAATCCAGTCAAATTGGACCACAAGGATAAATCTTTTAAAATTAAAAAAATATAGAAATATAAAAGAAAAGACTAAAAATCAGACTAGTCTGTTTTAAAGACTATCTACAGTGCTAGTCAATGCTGAAGTTCTAATGGTCTATCAGAATGTGTAAGAAAGGTGATTTAAGTAACTTTGTGTGTGGCATGGTTGTTGCAGTGTGGCTTCTGAGTATACTACTGAAATTGTTGCCTGATACGTAGGAAACAGTGACTCAGACAACTGCTTCTTATAGCTAAGCTATGCAGACAAGCATCACTGAACATGCAACATGTTGAAACAGATGGGCTAGAGCAGCAGAAGACAACACCAAGTGCAGCTCTCAGCTAAGAGCAGGAAACTGAGACTCGCCAGTACTGGACACCAGAATATTGGAAAAACATTGAAGTCTCCAGATGACAGCTTGACTTCTGCTGTAACATAAAAATCATGACAACATGGATCCATCCTGCCTTGTATCAACTGCTCAGGCTGGTAGTGGTGTAATGATGTGGAAGATATTTTCTTGTCACGTTTTGAGCCCCTTAGCACCAACTGAAGTGTAGCAACTGTGTGATGTTATCATGTCATTATGAACCAGAATTTCTGAAGAATGCCACCTTGTTACATCTATGGCACAAAGGATTAAGGCAGTTCTGAAGGGGAAAGGGGATTCAAACCAGTACTAACACGGTGTACCTAATAAACTGTCGTGTGAGTGCATAACTATGGGAATGTGGTTAGGCTGAACATTATTATTTTCATTACCGGCTATTATTAAACATTGATTGAAATGTCAAAAAATTCTAATAAGGATGATAAAGTATTCCTTCAGATGGAGGAATAATAGACAAATGTGTTCCTGTTCCCCTTTTTTCTTCTTTGACAGCATTTTTGCATGGCAAATGACTAATCTGTCAACTAATCACTAAAATTGTTTAAGATCCAGATGCTTTCAATATGAAAAATATGCTAATTACTAAAAAGCCCATATGCTATGCAGCAGTGACACTTCAGATTAAAAGTAAAAACTTGAACAGGTGAGAGGATATTAGGTCTAGCCCAAGAATATGGCTTTATATATATATGGAGAGAGAAAGAGACAGATTAGTAATGTTAGAAAAAGGCAAGTGCACCCTTACATTTATCACACCTCTAACTTCATAAAAGCAGAATGAGGGCTTCCAGAATAAGTGACAAAGATTTGAATCTCCTGAACAAATGACAGATGATACCTGGTTTCTTTAAGCCTATGACATCTAATGTCTGGTGCTTTCACTGATATTAAATACTGTGGTTCCATCATGCCACGTTTCAAACAGCGCTTTAAGGCTTTTATAATTCCCGTATGGGATTAAGAAACTTCTCAAAATTATTTTAAATAAATCACATTGTGATTACATTATGACTTTCATATTCTATTCAGAACAAGAGCAAACTGCTTTAAGACAGGATCTGCGCGTGCCTTTTATTGGAGATGTAGGGGACACAGTTCACACTCAGTTCCAGTGCACTTAAGCAATGTCTCCTGTTTGACAGCTCAATATTTTACGGACACCTGCAGTCAGGCAGGGTCAGCTGGTAACGCCTGACCTGTAGGAAGTGCATATCCAAAGTACTGGAAAAAAAATCCTTGTACTTGAGCTGTCATGTTGTGAGAAATGGAGCTGCAATGCAACGCTGAACATGTCATTACAAACTTCTGTCTGTGAACTGTGAGCTTGTGCAGGCTAGGAGGTAGATTAGCACAGCGCTCTTCCTGGTGTTCTTGACTGCAGAGGACCGGTAGAGAAAAGAAAAATGCATTAGCATGAGCATCAGGGCCAAGAAACACATTAATAAAAATCTTTACTTCTAACTGAATAAAATAAAGGTATACATTTGTCTGCTTTTAATTTGAAACCAATTATTGAAGTTTTTGATTTTTTTTTTCAGCATTGTGTGGGACATTATTCATTATTCATCTACAATTATATAGCCTCCCACCAAGTAAATAGTTTAACTCCTAACATCCCTGAAATTGCGTAACAGATGCCTCTTTCCCCACAAAACTGTCAAGTTTTTAGCAGCCGCTGGGTTAAGCTGGCCTGTGACGGAACGAAACAAAGACATCAGCCTCCAGCTGTCTGCCTCTGTATCTGAGAGATTTATTTGTTTTCATAGGGGTGAGCACAGAGCTCTGAGAAGAGATTAGAGTTGGAATTCAGGTTGAGAGTGTTTTCCTCCCCTATTCTTATGGCCTCCAGTTCTTTGGCCTCAACTGACCCGCTCGGAGAGAAGAATGGAAAAGGACTGAAAGGACTAAAGCAACCTAGTGTCAAACTGAAGCAGTGTACAGTGTGGCTCCACAATCCTCAATTTCTCTATAGCAGTTGTGACAAGCAGAAGTGAGCATGAAACAAAGAGAAATTAAACAGCGGAGCAACGTAGTAACGTAGCAACAGCAAATCTCCTTCCTCCAACAATTGTTTTGTCACTTAAAGCAAAAAAATATATACTCCCCACATGCTCGCTAAATGAAATGTATCGCATTCTGACCTAACTCATCATGAAAACAGGTCCAATTCTGTTTTAAGAAGCTGCAGCAAAAACCAGAGCCTATTTTCCTCGCAGCAGAACACAGAGGAGGGGATAAATGGGGCTGGCTGAGGAGAAGGAAACGAGCAATGCCGGGATGCAAAAATTGGTCACCGCCTGTGTTCCAATGACAGTGTGTAATCAATGGCCTGGGGTCAATGTAATCACCCAGGGAGATTAGCGTGCTTTCAGAGAACACACACAGGTTTTGGGCTGATAAGCAGAACAAGGCCTGTAAAAACACAATGTCTCAGTGCAGCCTCTGCCATTATTTGTGACTGCAGTGTATAAAAGAGATTCATCATTACAATACCGTAGTCATGGGACATCTATGTTTTAACAAGATTGATGAGGTGAAACAGCAATCAGAGGGATGGTATAATTTGAACTGGTGGCTGATAAACAACAACAAAACAGCTCAGTGTTTAGCTCTGATCAGCTGAATTGAAAAAGAAAAGATGAATAGCATCCATCCGTATAGCAGGTAACCAACCCGGAGAAGATTTTCACATTGTTTTTATCAGAGCAACCACTGACAAGTAATCAGCTGTGATTGAGTTTGGCTTCTGATAGCCAAAGGTTTGCCTGCAAAGTATGCATGTTACTTTCTTAAAGTCATTGTTCACGCTCACCAAATGGTCCCACACGTTTCTGTGGTGTAATAGCTAGAGGAGATTTTTATAGTTCACAACCAAAGCAAGACTTGTGCTACATACAGTACCAGACTGGCTGACAGACCTGTTTTGGTTTCCAGTCATCAAGATCGAGATTTTCTTTTCTCCGTTACATGCGCTGTAAGTATGTGAAATATAGTAAAGCCAGAAACCTGTACTCTGCTAATAAGTGGAGGGACCAGTAAGGTAAACAATGTACGTCCTGACATACTCGGTAACTATGGCCACTTCTTGTAGAGTTTTGAATTTAGTCTTTTCTGTGATTAAACATCTTTGACTAAAACTCTTCGTCATCAACTAATGTTTACTCAACTATTAAGAGGCAACCCTAGTATTTTAATAGGCTGTGGCAGCTTCCTAGTAATGCTAACTAAAATGTTATATTTTAATTTGTTATGTGGTATTCCACTGTAGGAGTAAGTGGAAGGCAAATTAGGCAAGATTTTTCATTTAGGTTCATTTTCCCTTTCTATAATCACACTTTTAAATTTAACAAATGAAAAGAAATACATTTAATGTGGTTGATTGACTAAACTTAAGAAAGCCAACACAATAAAATATATGAATTTTAATCAGTTTAAAAATACATGGGCCAATACTGCCTTGGGATTTAAAAATCTAAAGGATAATGTAAAGGACAGACAAAAAAGAAGTGATTTGCTCCACTTAAATGTTGTTAAACTCTTTTCCCCCCCATTGTGTTTTGTTGTGGAACATGAGTAAAAGTCTTAATTATATGTAAATATAAATGTTAATGTGACACCCACACTGCGTTGGCAGTCTATCAGTTTCACGTGGGAACATCGACAGCAGGCTCAGCCCGAATGTTTCAGTTGATAGCTCTAAATAAACTTACAAATACTGCTACAAGCAAGCAAGCTCTAAGCAGTATTGGTAACTCCTTCAAAAAGTCCCAATATCTGTTCCAAACAAAGCCTCTCCTGTGGGAGGGTTGCAAATGACAGATATGACAAGAAAGGCGTGGGACAGAAGAAACCTTAAAAAAGATCAGTGGTTGGCTAAAAGCAGCCCACTCATGTCAAAGCCTGTCAATCAAATCCACAAGATGAAGTTAAAAAAAAGAGAAAGAAACCTTCAGTAACACTGCAAATACAAGAAACAAAGTAAGAGAGACAACCCTTTGGTTGAACACACTTTGTGTACATTGCAGAAGCTAAAATATACATCCAGTACTTTCCATTTTAATGTAGCATAAAGACAAAAGCAGAATGTGTCAAAAACAATGCTGCAGATGCAAAACAAGATTGCAGACATTTAGTGATTAGACCCTGTAATATATTTACTGTGCAGTATTCATCTTTTGTGCACCAATCAAAAACCCATTAGCTATTTTGAGGAGGCACACTGTCGCTTTCACTGTAATCACTGAAATAAACAGAATTAGCAATGCTGTCAGACACAATAGACCCTCAATGTAATACCAGAGCATTGTTCAGACCCATTGCTGCTGAGATTATAATGTTACTGGATACAATGTCACAGTGCTTGACACGATACACGTACATTTTTTCTTCGAAAACTGTCACAACTGTATTAGTTAGTTAGACAAAAAAAGAAGTGCATATGGCATTTAATACTATCATCACGGTCTTGCGTATTTCCTACTCTTGGGGAATGACTTAAGTCAACCCGACATAACTTAGGAATTTATTGGAAACAACTTGGTTAAATTTTGTGCCTATACACAGAATAAATTGCAATGTGAATGTGCTGAAATACATATTTCTGATATATTTCATAACTGCATTTACATTAAAAAAGGAAGTAAACAGCATTATCACTTGACCTCAGCCCTGCGTACCACCACCTTCAGCAGTCAGCTCTATTTGCTTTAAAGCTGCTCCAGGAAACATTTTTGTGGAAAACAAATGTTATATCTAAAGTGCATTATGAAAAACAAACAAGGTCATCCACCTTTATCTCAGATGCTCTAAATTCTTCTCTGTCTTCTTCTTCATTTTCCAAAAAACATCCAAATGTATAGTGTGAGCACTGGATAGAGGACTCTGACAGGTGGCAAAACAGACTGTCTAGATTTGACACAGCAACATGAGTTATTTAACATATTCAGTCCAAATAAGAAACACTGGAATTTGGAACATTAAGGCAAATGTACATATGCTTCCTTCATGGTAGCACCAATATGCACATGAAACTGGAAGAAAAACCAGTTCAGCAAATTCCAGCCTGCACAAAGAGAGTCAATGAGAGGCGGTGAACCATTTGGCATCAGGGCTGTGTGGGTGTTTGATTTACCAGCAGCCAAGTCATCATTTTAAAAGGCTGAGCATTCATCTGCCATATGGGCTTTTATTGTACCGCTTAATTCTTTGTGAATTTCCAAGCTCCATGTGAAAAACAAGCACTACAAATTCACAAAGCAGCCTAGGAATTTTAATTCATGCAGACCCAGAGATAAAGTTAACTTTACGGTCGATAATGTTGTAAGAGTGAAAAATGGCCCGAGTCAAGAAAACAATGCAGCTCGTGGATCAGAAAGTTGTAAGCTGTTGGATGTTTTTGTAACTGAATTGCTCACTTTTGTAGGTGTATATATAAATATGAACATTTTTTTGAAGTGTATCTTAGACAGAAGGCAATGAGAATGACATCATTTTTAAATTGAGAGCATGGCAGAAATAACTACCACTGAGTTCTGACATGAGTTTATAGCGTCTAATAATTTGAATGCATTGGTGTAAGTGTGTTTTAGTTGTTGTATACTCTGTTAATGAGCAAGTGTATTTGTTTTGAATCTGCAAGAATCAAAAGCCCTTGTAAATCCAAACTACGTTTTCTTTAATCCCAGTAAATGATTTGTTGAGTTCTGGGAAGTCATTTGTTCTGCAGGGAAATAAAACAAAGCCCGCAGCTTAACAAAGTGGTTTGAGTGTGTGTACAAGCAGCATTACAACACAGAGACCGTCAGCAGTTTTAGTCTGCATGACATCATCCTGATGTGAATTGTATTTAACTGCAGTATTATAGGCAAAAGCCAGTAGTGCATGGCCATGAGCCAGAAGGACACTCTGAACTGGTATAACTAAGGGAGGAATACTTAAAAGAAATTTCCCCCCATGAGTTAGAAGTGGGCCTGAAGCACCAATAAAATAAATACTTTAAAATACTGTATCATATCATATAAAAGAGTATATATTCACCAAGCAGTTTATTAGAGTGCATATCTAATGATACATACCAAATAAAATTAAGCGGTCATGTTCTAGGGTTTCATCAGGCTACTTCCTGTCAATCCAATCTGGCAACAGTGCTCCTTTCTTTCCAAAAATTACATTTCCATGCATACAACCACAGAGAATAACAAGTCCTCAAACATGCATGAGACCTGAAAAAGCAGACATGGCCAATTAATGCTGTCTTTCCATGACTCACACCATTATTTGGTACAAGCTGGGGAAAAAGTTTAGTGATGGAGATGAGGTCAAACACAAACAAATGAACTTGCGGAAAAAATGCGAGCTCACCGGAACGTAGACACAACTGAGGGATCGCACAATTAAGGATTTAATGGACTCAATAATGAAAGTACTATTGTTCGTCTTTTATTTTATGCCTCAAGTGACAGCTAAGAGAAGGGTTTGAGCAACACATTATGAAAAAATGAGAGCCCTTTTGAAACTTTATTAGCAAACCTATTATTTCTCATTGCAGGAACCAGTCAGAAGCCTGGTGCTGTTAAAGACACAAATTTTGACACCCTTAGAAATATGCTGTATTTCAATAAGTGATTCTTTTTACAATAGACCAAAGCAGTCAAAAAGTTATTACCGCCTCTCAACACATTTGATCCTGGCTCTTAGTCATGTTTTGTGTAGTGCATAGTCCACTTTTAACTTCAATTTCTGCACTTGAGCTGTTAGTATGTTTTTGCCATTTAACAACATGCATATTACTAGTTTTCTAAAAATTGCCATTGACCTCTGTTTTAAATTTGTGCATTTTAGTAAAGCTGAAAATTTTTATTAAAATTGATTAAAAATCAACATTGTTTTAAGGATTAAAAACACTGGGCCATTTCTTGCATTAAAAATATGAAATGGTTTTCAGATATGACTGACTGTATTAGTATTGAGATAGCCCTATTATTACTTAATGTTTCCTTTATTAAAGATGATCTGTTTCACTGAAATTTCAAGTCAGTGCAAATCAAAACACGGCCATTGTTGCATGTTGCACAAAATGTGGCCTGCTTTAGAAATTAGTCAGCAACAAGTGAAGTGAAACAAAATTGTAATACCAATGTGGAATCAGAATAAATCACTGCTTCTTTAATATGCTAAACCTGCCATTTAACAGACTTTATTTATTTTATTGTTTGTTTGGTTTTTTTTTACTAAACCCTGAAACCTTTGTTTCCTGGTAGTGTAGGAAGTATGCTGTTGATAATCACCACTGCGAAACAACATGTGGTTCATATTTGCATAAATAGCTGGAAATGCAGCACCAAGATAACAAGCCTGTGTTTTTCTCTCTATTATACTTGATTAGCAGAGCCAGCAGAGTGAAGCAGCTCCATCACACTACCTCACAGGAACTCAGGTCTGTTAAAATGCAACAGACAGGCATGTGAAACTACGGAAACCTTGGTCTGTAATCCAAGTTCATTGACCTGACACAACACAAGCCACGTGCACTGAGCTCAGTGAGATTCTGTACAGCTCCTGTAACTCTAACCATTCACACTGTATCTACATTATGTTCTTCTACCATATGTCCTATGCCATATGTGACATGAGTTTGAGTTTACTCTAGTGACCATACCTATAGTACCAGTGGCGATGTCAAACATGGTCTCTCCATGAACATGTGTCAGTAGTGAAGTGTAATCCCTACTACACTGTAGTGCGTGAGCTGTGTAATCCCATAGATTAAAATGCATCCCATGACCTGTAAAGGTCTACAGAGACAGAGGAGAGGCAGAGACTGTATGTAGATATATTGTATAAGACTGTAATTAAAAACAAGAACCTTCATTTAACCTTTGCTGCTGTCATGTTACTATTTGCCTAGTACTCTACTGTAACTGGACATAGCTGCATGTTGTAGGTTGAAAAATCAACTATAACAGAAAAAAATCACACAATTGAATATGCTTGAATGAGCAGGATGATTTTTCACTCACATAAATCATTCAGATATGAAAAAATGGATACAGATCAGAACAGAGCTGCTAATCTCAACTTAATTTCTGATTCCGAGTTTCCAATTTGTAACCAGCACTGGGCTTCAGGTACACGACTGACTGCCAAAAAATACAGAGAATGTGCGTAAGTGTATGTTTACATACACACATAAAACATGAGTAAAATGGGAGCTATTCAGCCACCTGTGTCCTGGGAACACATCTTTTCATGTCAAACACTCAGAAGTGGAAAACACCTTTGCACTTGTGTTCTCATTCTTTCGTTGGCGCTACTTTAGCAATTCCAGCAATACAGACAATAGCCAGCAGAGTCATCAACAGAAATTTGAGCAACAAGCAACAAGGATTCCACTTGTGGAAATGTTGACAAGGCTTTTCCCACTCAAATCCAAACAATCCCACTTAAACAAACATCTTTGAACAATAATAGAATTTTTGGACACACTGGAGAACTGGCTGCACAGTTTTGTAAACACAAATATTTTCCCTCGAAAAGAGATGTTAATCTCAAGGGACTACTTAGTTAAATAAAGGTTGAATAAAGCATTATAGTCATCCTTGCCTTGATAGGCTGTTGAGACCTTCTGTTACTAAAGTATCTTCAACTCACAAAAGTTGACTCTAGAGGACCTCAGAAAGTGCTCTGTGATATCAGGCTTCGAGATGCTGTACAAGAGTAGAAGATCTACTAATTTCAGTAAGTTGTGAGGTGCCGTAACTGCAAGCCACACATTTCCAATTCATCAACCAAAGCGTAGAAACATGATGCTCTGAGCCATATGTAGAAATTGTGATTTATTTATTTTTTGATTCAGAGGGCCAGTGCTAGCTATTTGCCTTCAATCATGTTATGAGTGTTGACCTTCCATAGTTTTTCCACCAGAGGGCACTCTGCAAGTTCCCTGTTGGCAACACATACTTGGAATGCCACAAACCACAAACCCCAATGTTGGGGGATTCTGTTTGGCAGATTTTATATGTATGAAGGGAAAAAAAAATATCAGCTGCCATAGCAGGTTTTTACCAAACATCCATGTCAGACTTAAAATCCTATATCAGTCAATACTTTATACATACTATAAATAGCCAAATATTTCACATACAGATAAGAATAAAAGTCCAGAAAATGTACTATTGAGTTCATTTTGTATTTTGAGTAAACATGGTTTTGGTGTGAAAAGCCAAAATAAAAATTTTGCCTATTGCAGGACCGAACATGGTTCTGTTCTAAAATAGGACCATGTTTGGTCATGTTTTGTCTGAACATTCAGAGCTGTCTGCCATGTTCTGGGTTCATAACAGGCTCATTAAATACCAGTAATTCACTTACAACAATCTAATAAGGCAAAACATCTAATAAGACAAAACCAGATTTTCAAAGGTCCTTGAATTCCCATGTGAGATAAGTCATGCAGGCTAGACATTAGCAAGGCTTTCTGTCTGTGATAGCAGTGTTGCTATAGTTTGCAAAACTAATTCTAAAAGTATATGTTTCACTGCTTTAAATCCCAACGCATAGCTGTCTTCAAGAATCACCAAGCTAATGAGTGAAAGTGTGGTTTCTCCTCCTAAAACTGCCACCAGGATGTTCTTGGGCAGTTTACTGTATTGAACCTCAAGCTGCTTCAATGGTGCTGCTCTGTTGCCAACAGTAAATATCAGACAACAACAAAATCAACGTAATGAAGTTAGTGCTGAGTAGGCTGGTGCAAATGGAAATAGAAATATATATATATAGAAAATCGAATATTCAGGTAAATCCTAGAACTAGGTTTATAGCAGAAGCACACACGCATAAAGAACATGCATTTGAAAATGAGATCTAGGCACTGTGCAACACTTTGAACTTCTTAATGATCTAAGAATAGCAATTAACCCAGGAACACTCCGGTTATTTTTAGGAGCCTTTCCAGAACTGACTAGCCTGTGCCACACTGGATGCCAGTAACAGGTGTTGCCATTGTGAATTGCTACTGCTAGGCTAATGGTTTTAGCATGGATTTTCTCCAGCCTGATGGACTCGTAGGCAGAGCAAACTCAAATCTCAGAACAATAACAACCAATTTAGGACAAATAAACCGTGTGAAAACCTTTTTTCATGCTTTGGAAAGCAAAGGCAGCTTTACACAATTACAGCTGAAGCTGAACATTCTGAATAAAGCCATCATACAGAAGGATAAAAGTAGTTCACAGAAAATAAAGGACATTCACTGATGTGTACTAGGTCCCAGTCAGATGTGAAATAACCCTATTACTTTCTAGTATATCACATTAAATCGAATCAGAGTGTAGAAATATTAAATGGTATTATTGTGGCTTATATCAGTAAGGAAGGTGGACAAATATTAACTTATATGGTAACTTATGGTAAGGGGTGGGATTAAATAAATGTGCACTTCTTCCCACTCCTTTTTGATATGTAAGTGAATCAGCGAAGGTGAAGCGATACTGTAAGTGTATTTTGCTTTATTTTGTATAGCCTTTCTTTTATCTTTTCTTTCCTAAATGAACTTCTGTTGTTTACATGACAGGAATAAAATGATTACAAAAAACAAGTTTATTTCAGTAGTTTTGTAGATTATTAAAAGGGAAAAATGCTTAACATTTTGATTAGCACTGCAGTGTGCTTTAAAACAATCATCTATAAGTTCGCCTTGTAATCGGAAGGTTGCCGGTTCGAGCCCCAGCTTGGGCAGTCTCGGTCGTTGTGTCCTTGGGCAAGACACTTCACCCGTTGCCTACTGGTGGTGGTCAGAGGGCCCAGTGGCGCCAGTGTCCGGCAAGGCTGCCAGACACTGGTGCCACCGGTGCCACCTGTCAGTGTCCGGCAGCCTCGCCTCTGTCAGTGCGCCCCAGGGTGGCTGTGGCTACAATGTAGCTTGCCATCACCTGTGTGTGAATGGGTGGATGACTGAATGTGTAAAGCGCTTTGGGGTCCTTAGGGACTAGTAAAGCGCTATACAAATACAGGCCATATGTCTGTAGTGATGCATGTTGATCTATTTCTGTATCTGCATCTATGCACTGATGCAGAGATTGATGTTTTATAGGTCAAATAGACTATAAAGAAGCCAACACAGAAATCTAAAAAAATTGAACCCAACCTATTTTAACAGACTTATGCATCAAGAAAGCCTATTGGTTGATCCATCTACAATATAAAGATATTTTTTAGTCATATTGACCCCATAACTCTGGGCCTCAAAATAAAAGTCTTTCTTCAAAGACTTTTATTTATGGACTGAGGAAGTGGCTCATCTTCTTCTTTGCTCACTGAGTTCCTCTTCAAGCAGTTCATTGAACATTTTTACCTCTTTAAGCTCGTAATGAAGCATTTGAGCTATAAAACTCTTCATTTATATTTTTTCTGCTTCAAGCAACTCTTTGATAGCCTGTAGGAAACCCTTAATCAGAGCTGTTCTATGTTTTCCACTCCACTTGCACCTCTTAGCCTTCTTGGCCCGACAGCTTAAACCCTGCTCTTCTATTCAGTTGCCTGACAGATGGCTGCTTCTTTCCCTCTCGAGCCTTAAGTTTCATACTGTGCTTCATTATTTTCACCTCCTGGAGGAGTTTGAAGTCCACCGTGTCAACAGACCTTTCAACAAGGGTATTGGATTTCAGTGAAAAGGTCAGCTGTCTCAGGTGGTTTGCCTGAACACGAGCTGTCACTGGGTGTGGACTGAAAAAGCTATCATTATGGTGGCCATAGATCTGTTTGTGAAGTATCTTATCTGTCTGTGCTGTCTTTTTTAGCTTTTCCAGCAGCTGAAAGATGTTTGCTTGACATATGACTCCAAAAACTACAACCGAAAATACTAAAAATGAGCTTTTTGCACTGCACAGCTTTAATTTATTCTTTTATCAATAAAGATTTATGCTCTCTATCCCACAGAGAGCATTCAGTGGTCACGCTGGTCACAGGTTAGATGAATACAACAACAACTTAGTATCCATTATGTATATGTTTTTGCATGAAGCTAGATTAAACAGAGAGAGCATTAATTTAAATTTTACCTCAGCTGCCATTAACGCCATTAGAATATCTTCTTCCTGAGCTGAATGATAGTGCTGCACTATGGGGGTGGGGGGAGGCTGGGTAAGACTTACATAAGAGTTGCAGATGTTGTTTCCTGTATTTAGCTAAAATGCAATATTTATTCAAATATTACTATGTTTAAACTTTTGTTTTATTTGTATATTTTTTTTAGCTCTAAACAAACTCTAAATTCCCAAGATTTAAGAAGTGATTTAATGTAAGCGGAAACTTTAAATTAATAACAACAAGAAAAAAAACTTTTATTTTAAGAGATATTCCTGTGAGGGGAAGTGAGGCCATGTTAAAATTCTGGCTTGAATATTTTTTGTGTGTTTATTCTATTTAAATGTTTGTTGCTTTGAGATGTCCCCTTGTGGCTCATTTGTGCCTCCCCTCATTTAGACTCTCTGTTTAAGCGCCAAATAAAGTGCCACTCGGGTTTTCTGTTGGGTATTCCCCATTTTCAGGAACCAGGACGGACTTTAAGCCACATCATCAGATACCCGGCCAACTTTGCTGTTGCATCATTGACAGATGTGTATATTAGACATAAACGATTGATTTTCACTCTGTACATGTGCCATTTAAAATGCTGTCTGTAATATGTTTTATGATGACCCTGGTGAAAGCCATAAGGAAAAATACATCAGTAAAACAATAAAACTGCTCTTTAAACTAAGTGCTGCTAGAGCTTTATCCTCCCAGAACCTCAGTCCCACCTGTTTAGCTGAAAATGCAAAGCAATCTACCTTCATTACTGTAATAAACTGTACAGAAATGGCTGGTTAGATTGCAGCAGTGCCGCATTTTGGCTGCATAACACTGACAATAAAATAAAACAGCTCCATAATACTACTTTTTAATCATTTACACTATTGTCTGAATAAGCAGAACACTGTAGATTGGAGTGTGAAGTATAGCATGTACTGTTTAACCACCTTTTAAAGTTAATAAAGCTTTTTCTATTGGTAAAGAACAATAAAAACATTGGCAAAAGGACATGCAAGGCAGTAAGATTGCTCTTTGTTTACTCCAGGAAAGGCCTTGTAAGGGAAATTGGTGCATCACAATTGACTTTGACTGTCCTTTCATGAGTGAGTTCAGTGTGTTATCTCATGTAGAAGACCAAGAGGCTCTGAGAAGTGCAGATGTGAAGGTTTCTGACAGATAAAAAGGGAGGAGCTGTGATAACCTTATACTGTATCTACTGTAAAGGCAGTTATATCGATAAAGTAAAAATGGCATAGGTCACTTATGGACAGTGGGTCATATGCAGACACACACACACACACACGTATGCAAACACACAAACCAATAGGCTAACGCAATGAAACAGGCGAGGTAGAGAAAATAGCGCTTACAATTAGATTATCTCTTTGACTCTAAGCCAGTGCTCCAACATAATAACAGATAGCACATAATGGCATGAGTCTATCAGATTATTACCACAGTAATCCGGACACAGTGATAGCTAACTATAGTTGCCCCAAAGCTATACAGACAATGAAAGGTGTTCCAACAGTATATCTAGATAACAGATATTGAAACCCATATAGAGATAATTTTGGTTAATTCTAAAACACAATGAGAAGGAGACAAAGGGAAATAAATAAATAGGCCAGAGGCATGATAGCACAGCAGTCTCTGTCTTTGTCCTTGCCACACACACAACCAAACACAAAGATCAATAAAAGCTAAAAAGCGTTGCATTGTGGTTAGTGCGGTCATCACGATGTGTCCTTCAACCTCAGGGCAGTCAAGGACATCAGAGTGCACTTTGTTTAGCAATGCACCACTTCACACAATGCAGATACACTTTGCACACACACATACACAAAAAAGTCCTCACAACTACAACCTTTATTCCCAATAAACCACTCTTCAGTCCTGTGTAGGGGACTGGGGAGTGGTTCATATATAGACGTTTCATCACCCATGCCTGTAAAATGCATTTAACAACGCTAAGCTGAGAATGCTGTTTTTTTTTCCCCACAATTCACTTAAAAACCCATAAAAAAATTTCTTTAGGCAAATTTGTTAAGCCTGGTATTCTCTTACACTGGTGCTGAATGTGGTTCTCTGTATAGGACACCTGAAGCCAATGTATTTTTATAGGAATTAAAAATTTGAAAAAACTCAGATCAGTCTATATGTAACAACATGATCATCATGATATTAATCAAAGAAAGGAAAATAGCATGACTTATCCACCTCTAAAACACCCAATCAGCTTGAAACTTCAAATAAACTTATCAGACTGGACAGAGTGTAGGAGTCCCTGACTTTTATGATGTTTGACAATATCTGAAGGCGATAAGCTGTTTTGAAACTGGTGGTCTCAAAGTATTTTTTACCATAACAGCCTCCAGATTTTGTTCAGAAAGGTGTGAAAAAGAAAACAACTGGGTAAAGGTGTCGAAAAAGCACAAGCAACCCGTTACCTGCTCTTTATAACTGTAGTGAACAAAGAAGCATCTCACGATTCAGAATCTTCATCCAGATGGGTTACAACAGCAGAAAACCCTATTATGTTCCATTCCTGTCAGCCAAGAAAAGAAATTTGAAGCTGCAGTGGGCACTCGCTTACTAAGGCAGGACAGGTAAAGACTGGAAAATGTAACTTTGCCTAATAAATGGAAAATTTCTACCAAGAATGCAGAGGCTCACCTCAGAACTTGTCATCTACAGACTGATTGGAGTGTGTGCGGAGACTGTTTTCCTGGCAAACTTTGCTTTGGGCCTTTAATCAGACAATCAATTAATCAATTATTCCTTGAATGCCACAGTCTGAGGATTGTTGCTAAGTCTATTACTTCACCATCCCTAAAGGCTATATCCATCAGCAGAAAAATGCACACAGTTATCACACACTGAGTATTATCTCACACTAGTAATCTCACACTGGTTTTTAATATGACAAAAGGTTTGTCATGAAATGTATCCAATACTGTGTAGAATGGACATAAGGATCTTTTGCAATCATAGTTCTATCATTTGTTCCAAATGTTTTGATTGTTTAATTTAAGACAAAAAGGAAAACTTTTTCATTTGATGTTGCTAATTAACTCAGTGGTGTACCTGCCCCTCTTTCTCTGCTCAGTGGTGGTAATTGGACATACAAGCTAGAGGGAGATGTGATTTTGGGGTGAACTTTTCCTTTAATATGTACACACAGATCTGTTCAGTGTTTTTTTATATAATTTTTTAAATTAATTTAGCTCATTCTACATTCTACATGTATAATTCAATAATGCAATTCTTTGTGTGTTTTTAATTACAACTGATCAATGGCAGCACAAATGAACAGCATTTAGGACCCCTTTATCACCTTATCATCAGGTGCTCTAATGCAATGCAAAACAGTCTTTCAATTATTACCTTAAGAAATGTTTACTTACCAACAAAAAATACATAACACAAAAAAGAAAAACATAAGCACTTCCACTAAATCAAACTATCTCTTTAAGCCATCTCAAAACACTGAGTGTCTTCATCAAACACCATGGTTACCAAAATTAGCATGCCATTTATGACTCAATTACGCTTCATTATATCCAGCAGGAGCAAGCAGCAGTGTAGTGATGAGAGGATTGTTGATCCTCTCCAGCCTCGTGTCTTTGCTGCTGCCCTGAGGGCCACTTATTTAGCTCCGATTGTTGCACTGAGGAAGGAAGTACTAGTTAGACACAGCCAGTTTGATGAGAGCCTTTGCTGATGAAGTAGCAACTAGCAGTAGACTCGTCCTCACCTTCTACACATGGTTATTGTTCACATAAAAGTTTGTGTTAACATCTGTTTACTCTGCACACTTATAGCCTGTTATAATAACAACATTTATTAAATGATCACATCTACTGCTTAGGATTCCTGTATAGAGGTAAATTAAAGATTTAATAGTTTGGGAGTGGTAGCCTAATTGAATGCAAGCCATTTGAAAGCCTTGAGTTCTCAGAACAGTAATTTAACCTTGAGATTTAAATCTGAGCCAAGGTAGACCTGAAATGTAGAAGCATTCCATATCAGTTTATATTCAGCCTATAGCTGCTTTAGATAAACTTTAGTATTGCAAGAGATAAGTGCTTATCTCTTTCAATGCTTTCTTTCCTTAGTTGTTCAAGAGAAGAACAGTCATTTCTGTTGTAAAAGTAAAACTGAGAATCCATTATCATTTAAGTCTTTTATTTGGTCCAATTAATATTCCAAAGCCCAGAAGTTAATTTACTGTTTTACATTTAGCACTAATAACAAGTGCTTTTTAACATGTGAGAAGCTACAGACGCCAAATGTTTGGCCTTTTCGCTTTTTTTTCTTTTTTTCGCTTAAATTAAACTAGATTGGAAAAGTATACAACATGTCAGTGATTGACATATTCACTTAAACAAACCGTGAACTTGAGACATTCAGTCTCAGTCCCCATGAGTTTAACTGTACAACAGTGAACTACTGTACTGAAAGTTTATTTTCTGGAAAGGATGTTTAGTCCAGCCTGTCCAAAAGAAAGTTTGAAAAACCGTGACAGAAAACAGACTCCTGGGTGCGTGACTGTTGTGATTTCTAGCTTCCCTCTTAGATTAGCATCAGAGAAAACGCCGCAGCAGTTAATCCACATGCTCACACATTTAGATTAAAAAGAACAGAAAAGCAAATATGGTGCATTTTTGCAAATACAAACAACAGCAAGTGTTTATTAATTTTCCCATATGCAGCCAAGAGATTTTCATCAATTAAAAAGCAACATGTTTCATTTTGCAATGAAATCCTTCAATGTTTCCTGTTTACATAACAACAAAGCACCAACAAGCTGCAAAGCACCACATTACTAATCAAGCCATTAACTCCTTGGCTACCGTCCAACAGTGGCTAATGCCATATTTGTTTTGACACAGCTCACTCAATGCTTTTAACTTAATTTTTTTAAATTATCAGCTGGGCTTTCCATGAGGCACAGGGTGAGGCAGGGTCTCACTACCAGATGTATATGCTAAATGCTTATAGAGAATGGTACAACAAAATACAAACTATGATAATTGGGAAGTAAATTATTCCTGATTTCACCAGAAAATGTTTTATTCAGATCTCCATACTTCACGCCACACTTTCAGTTCAAGTTTTACTCATATCGCACCAAATCACAACAGCAGTCACTTCAAGGCACTTTATACTGTAAGACAAAGACCCGAGAATAATGGAGAGAATCAATAATGGAGATGACCTCCTATGAGCAAGCACTTGGCAACAGAGGGAAGGAAAAACTCCCTTTTAACAGGAAAACAAAATAAGCATATATCTGCTGCAGCTGACTGAGGGTGAGGGGACAGAAGCAGAGGAGAAAAAAACGAATTAATATTAAATCACTGGGTTTGATCATTTGAGACACAGATTTGCTACACAACCAGTTATTATCATTACCAATTACTCAAACTCCCCCATTACCTATAGTGCAATTCCCAGTTATTGCTTTTTTGTTTTTTAAAATCTCTTAAATTGTCACCATTGCCGCTTAAGACAATTTTGAATATGTTGTCTTTCACATTGGTAATGACAGAACCTGTGAGCCAGATAAAGTATTTAAATAGGCCATATGTTAGATCTGTGACTCCCACTAGAGCTGACTGAGTAATCTGAAGATGAATGAGATGATAGCTGAATGGAAAGAAAAATATATGCAGCACACACAAACGTATTCAGACAGATGCCAGACGAAGCATGTAGTGTATTTTTAAGCGTTCTCAATCAGTGTGACTGTATATTTTATCTCAATATAAACTCACAGACACTAGTTACACATTGCTGCTCATCTAACTGCCTCTGTCCTGAAGTCATGCCAATTGGACAAACAGGCATTAGGAACCGGCACAGGGGTGAATGGTTAGATGAAGGATAGCTATAAACAACCAGGTTAAGGAGACAATCTGCACCATAAATCTGGAATATTATCTGCTGCAGGCAGTAGGAAGGGGAAGCCTGGTGAATTGGCACCATTAAAGCATGTGACGTTTATGTGCTCATCTCTCCTATAGATTCAACTTAGGATGAAAGCCTTTCATTTAGGCTTTGTAATTAATCTTCACTGTATCAATATACTTAGCTTAATGATGGCTCTCTGAGGTAGGCAAAGAGGAAGAAAATAATCAGGGTAGAAGCATATTGCTGTAAAATGAAAATGAAGCACTTACAGTAACACATTCGATTTCTCTGTTATGATGACTGGATTGCACAGACAACAATTAGTGTGAAAGTGATTTGCTCTGGTTGCAGATACTGAAGGGTATTATTCAGTCTAAATGGAAACTCCATACCATTCCATAATAAAACCTACCACACTTGATGTCCATAAAACCAATGACAGGTAAAAGTGTGAAACCCGGGGTCCTGGCATTCATGTGGATGTCACTTTGACACTGCATCCATCTGAATATTGCATTGTCCCCACACGTTCCCCACCTGAGCTTTGGCACAATGGCACTCCACAGTAGCAACAGCCTTCCCACAGAGAACAAAATCACTGCAACTCCAATCACAGCTGCCTCACAGAAAAGGACAAAAAAAAAGTCAAAGCATTGATCTCGCCTGTAATCTCTGCAGATAGCAGTATCCCCAGAACAAGCCTCAACCAAAGAGTCCAACTTCTCAGTGGTAAACACTAAAGGACTTCCAGTGTTCATGCCGCAAAGAGTCAAAACTGTCTTTGCTGCATGAGGAGTACCAACACAACATAAAAACGTGGCTTTAATTCTCTTTTACTGATGTTGTTCATGGTGCTGAAAATGCCACATGTTGTATGCATTTATGAATATTAATGTACTCAAGTAAAATAAATTTGTAAAAAAATGCATTTTACTACAGTACCAGCATTTTTTTTAAGAAAAATGCGACGTGGAGTGAATCAGGAAACAGTAACGCATGAAAAGGAAAGATCACCTGATGAGAGGCAGAGTGGAAAGGAAAGGGGGGAAGAAGAAGACTGGATAGGAGGAATGCAATTGGGCTAAGCTTTCAAATTCATTTGAGACAGGTAATTACCCCTCTAGATAGGGAAAGATAGGGAAAGAAAGAAAAACAAGAAAGGAAGACCAAAAGGAAAAGCAAGCATAAATATCAATACATCTGAGCTGGAAAGCACACAAGCAAAAAACTGAGCTACAAAATTGTCCTTAAAAAACATATGTTTTACACTACTTCTGCTACTTTCAGGATAATGTAAAAAATTGCTCACGTATTCTAAGCAATCATTCTCAAAATGTGTAATTCATAATAATAATTAATGTTTAAAATGAGGCTGTTATCACAAGTGAGCCTGAAGTGACATTTGTGTTTCTAATTTTTAGGTGACTAATGACATCATCTCTGTTTTTCATCTATTATCTCAGCACATCATCATCTTTATTGCCGTTCTAATTGCCCCAGCTCTTTACTGCTCAAAAGACAATCGGGTTGTTTTAAAAGACATGATTATATTTGTTCCAGTGGCCGACGAATCCACTCATAACAAACCAATAACAATATAACAATACACCAATGTTGCTCCAAATGAATCATCTTCAATAGACAGGCCAATAGCTGTGGTGACTGACAAATGGCCTTAGACCGCAGATAAGAGAGACAGAGAGGCTCGGGTAATGGCTTATAATAGCCTGTTCTTGAAATGCCAATCCCAGGATTTGCTCCGTGATTACTGATATTAAGCAAAGAGTTCAATTTTCCCCTGTGACTCTCAGCCTGACTATATCTGTTCAACTCTCTATTGCTCGTTGCCTTTTTTCTTCTGTCAATGAGCTGTCTTTTTTCAATTCACCATTCATTTTATTTATATTTTTATTTCTATGATTTACTACATAATGACATGAATCAGTGTCACCAATTAAAACCCCTGAAAGGTGAAGCAAATAACACTGATCACTTGTTACAACGCAGTGTCACAATGCCATGGGAAACCTTGTGTCCTGTTGTCATGTAGATATTAGACACGTATGACCCCCCCTAAACATTGCAGAAAATACACCATGTCCCAGCGGCAAAGGCACTTTTCATGATCAGCTGCCTCTCCCAGGAGGAAAATGTGCCAAAAACTGTTGAGTTATGCTTCAAAACAGGACAAAGAGCCCAATATTTACTTGGCTCTTGAGCTTCTCTGATCCCAGTCCAAATCAGCATCAGGACAATGTTCCAGAAATGGCACAATCTACTGAGTCCCACCCTGCAACCCTTTAGGACCCAAATGATCTAATGCCAGCATCCCAGCGCCAACAACAAATACCCCAGGAGGTCCAGTATCCATGTTCTGATGAGACCATATTAAAAGAAAAGTCAGGCAGGTGGATTAATATTGCTGTACAAGTAGATATACAGAATGAAGACTGATAACAAATCTTAGTGCAGTGAATCTTCAACATGGTCAAGTGTATACTGATTTAAAAAAAAATACAATCATAGTTTAAAACTGTATAAGGCCTCCAAAAATTCTCCTGAATTTTCCTAAAGACATGTCCCAGTTTTTTCCCTAATATTATTCATTTTTTTTTTTTTATTTTCTGTCAGTCATATTGTCGCCTGTAATCTGTATTGTCTGTTCAAAAACTTTGAGTTTATGTAGACAGAGGTGCCTTGAACTGTTGCTGAGGTTCGGTAGTACGAAATGTGGTTATTACTTGGCATTTAAATTTCAGCTATCAATGAGCGATCAGATAGTATTAGAAGGGTTTTTCTAAGTAATAGCAAGAAAGGGAAAATTAAATGGTTTTGTTAGAAATTTGATGCAGATCTGCAAATGCAAGCAAGTGGAGCTTAAATTTGATTTGATACTTTTTTTAGTGAATCACAACTACAGTATGAGAAGAAAATGAAATTTGGATTATAGGTAATTAAAACACAAAATAAAGACAATACAAACAAGATGTCTTTATATATATATCCCTGAAAATCTGTGCTACACAAACTGGCATTCATAAAATATACATAGACAGGGTGTCTGATATTTACGCCAGAGAGGAAACGACTGGCTTGTGCTGAAAAAGTGCAAGACAGTTTTGCCACAGAGAACAAGATGTAAGGCCTTGGACAGTTTTAAAGGCTGTGATCTGGACCAAAACACTAACCACGAGAAGGCTAAATGAGAAAAAAAAAAACCCAAAAAAACCCTTGTATAAACACACACGCGCGCAAGCACACACATACACACACAGTTACTTACAAAGACCATGTAAGGCTGGAGGCCTGTCTGGATCAGATGGCAAAACACTTAAAAGCTAAACTACAAGCAGTGACCACTGTAGCATATTTACAGGCTTAAGTAAAAGCATGTTTAATTCAGAGTAGCATTCAGGCGCTTGTCATAAAATACAAAGAGACACTCAAGTCCTCTACTTGTAGCTTTTGGCGGTTGATGAATAATCACTGTAAGTGGTAGCGTTCAGATGATCAATGCCTTTTTGGTAAACATAAGAGAAAGTGCTCTTTTCCTCCTAGTGGCTCCAATCAATCTGGTTTCTGACACATTCAGAGGGATTAGTCAAAGAAGTAACAGATTTCAAACAAACCATTCACTAAACCTCATCCACTGGCGGATTTAGTGAATGGTCAGTAACAGGATTGTAAGGTCTTAGTGTGTATCTGGCACTCACTGAAATATTCAGTGCTTCTTTTTTCAGTTTCAGGCTGCAAACTGAGGGCAGTCAATTTACCATGTATACAGTGCTTAATAAATTTATAAGGCCACCACCCAATGTAAGGTTTATGCCACAGTTTCCCTCAATCACTTCTTTAATGAAAATTATATGCCTAACATTAAAATATAATTATTTCTGTTATACATACATTATTAAACTTACTGTTTTACAAAATGCTTTTTCTTTTTTAAAGTAATGCTTATTATAAATTTTTGATTCATTTTTTGATTTAATTTTGATTTTAATTTCTCAAAAACATCCAGCGTGCCAGCCCAAACATGGCAATAAAAACATGAAATCAGTTTGTTATTTGCCGTATACGTAATTGTATACAAGTTTCTAAAAGACAGATTTCTAAAACCTTTTCTTGTTTTTATGCCACGTAGTCTAATACATTTCTAAGCATTACAAGTTAAAAGGGTTAGGGTTGAGGTTGGGGCTTAGGGGGTAAGATGCCATGATGTCACTATCTGTGACATAATCTGATCTTCACCGATGGGCTAAAAGAAATCCATGTGGTTTGACAACATCACAGTGACCCGGAGGAAGCCAAGCTGAATGAAATCAAATAAGGTTTCTGACCAGATAATGGATTAAGAGTGTTGTAAGGTTTGCAATGAAGCATAAATCTTACCTCTGTCTTTATAAACTAAGCATACAATGACAATAACAACAAAAAATGTTGTAGTCTATTAACTGTATTTATTGTAATCATCATTGTAAGGCCAGCTAACTGCTGAGGCTAAGTGCAAAACACACAACACGAAAAAGCTGTTTTTGTTATTCTAGCTTTTATATGTACTCTTAATAAAAGCCTTCTTTATTATTAATAAAACAGCAACAGTTAGCTTGTTTTAGTCTTAAATAACTTTGGATTTAAATTTGGATTATTGCTCCAAAAATTGCAAAATGAAACCTGCTATTGCCATCTTTGTAAATTGCAGATGTGCTGTGCTATGAATGGAAAGCTTGACAACCACAGCAACAGTAACTAAGTGGGAGGCGGGGCTTACCAACCTGCCAACTGCTGAAAGAGAAGAGCAGAACACAATAGAGATCATGTGATCAAAAATGATAACCTATACAGAAGTAGGCAAACTGTTTCCCTATTTCCAGCACCAACCCCAGATAAAACACACAATCATAGGCCTACACAGACTATTTTCTATTCTTTTTACAGCTTTACTTTCATCCCTCTTAACCTCCTTTCTATGTGCACATTCACACAAACATTCCTCTCCCTCGTCACTCCATGCCTCCCTCTGTGAGGAGGGCAGTCTCTGCTTCCATCTGTGTGTATAAGGGGTTGTCCTGGTGTGTCAGTAATAACAATTTCCCAGTGTTCCTCTCTGCCAATTAGCCCGGCCGTAATTACACAGACACATATGGAGCTGTCAATCACCCGGCTCCTCCACACAGAAACTCACCCACCCAGCGAAGAGAGCGAGAATGATAGAGAGACTGCGGCAGGGAGAGAGAAGGAGTTTCCAACAGCTAAGGCTATACCACTCTAAACGACCACACACTGTGCCAATAACATGAGCAGTATTTCTCTGACTGTGCAGCAATCCATCAGTTCCCAGGAAAGTGCCATGAAACAGGCTGCAACAAAAAAAAATGTTCTGAAATTCATTTTGTGGAGTGTTTACAATTTTCTTGTTTACTACTGATTGTGATTTGTGCAAATGGTGTAAACGTAGGTAGAAAAAGAAGCACTATATTCCATGAAAGAATACACTTTAGAGGTATGACTGAAATTATCTTAATGTTTGTTTGTTTTTAACTTTGTTTTTCCTATTTTTCAATAAAAAAAACCGAATGGGAAAGTTAGATACTTTTGTCTATACCGGCATACACACAGGAAGAGACTAGCAGCTATTTAGCCACCGGAGACTCTATGAAATGCCACTGTAGTGATGACAGTTAAAACAAAAAACAAGCAAGTGAAGCAAGTGATAAAAGCAAGTACCGAATGGAGCGAAAGATAACACTGGCTGACATATGATGCAACCAGAGCCTAGAACATTCCCCTAGTAACCAACCGTCCGTTTTAAAGAAGCAGGTGAAAAGCAGCTTGCTTTTTATGTGGACATTCAATTCAATTCAATTTTCAATTCAATTCAATTTTATTTATATAGCACCAAATCACAACAAAAGTCGCCTCAAGGCGCTTCATAGATACAGAGAAAAACCCAACAATCATATGACCCCCTATGAGCAAGCACTTTGGCGACAGTGGGAAGGAAAAACTCCCTTTTAACAGGAAGAAACCTCCGGCAGAACCAGGCTCAGGGAGGGGCGGCCATCTGCTGCGACCGGTTGGGGTGAGAGAAGGAAGATGGCTTAAGACATTGTTGGTTTTGGACACAATAATTTGCAGTTGAGAAATTGCCACATTTGTGACTTTTATAAGGTTTAAACTTAAATAAGCAAGCTGAAAATATTTGACAATGATGTTGTTGTGTTATGTAGGTCCTATACATAACATGTACACTTACCTGCCATCAACTGCTTGTAAGCACTAATATCTAATTGCCAACTCAATCATATAGACATGGTCTAGACAACCTGCTGTAGTTTACTAGAATGAGGAAGAAAGGCGATTTTAGTGACATAACATGACACGATTGCTGATGCAAGACAGGCTGGTCTGAGTATAACTGCTGATCTACTGGGATATTCTATTCCTATACAACCATCTCTAGGGTTAATAGATGGTCTGAAAAAGAGAAATCCAGTGAGTGGCAGTTCTCTGGGAGAAAATGACTTGTTGGTGCCAAAGTTGAGAGGGGAATGGTCGGAGTGCTTCAAACTGACAGGAATGCACAGTCTGTGCCATGAAGTATTAAGGTGGTTCTGAAGCCAAATGGAGTCCAACCTGGTGCTAGCGAGTTATAACTAAAAGGTATACGAAGAGAGGCCGGTGAGTGTGAATTAATATTAGAGCACAAAAAATTTTAAGAGAGCACAAATTTTAGTGATAATGCTGATTTTTGACACATATACTGTCGATGCTGAAAAAAATAATTTCTAGAAAAACTTCAATAAAATTATTTTTTCATTCAACAAGGTATATTGTTTATTTTGAGAAAAGACATTACTCTTTTATAAAGAATGTAGGAAGATTGTCTCAAACAATACATCAGGTACAAATTTCATTCACCACAAAAGAACCTTACCATTTGACTATGTGGCACATTTTTGAAGGTATGTATAAAGCCTTTTAGTTTTAGACCTTTTGGGTCACCAATCAATAAAACATGTCTGTTGCACCAAGAAAAAATAACCAGATACATAACTGAAAAAAAACGCATGACACCCATTTAATATTCAATGCAGTAACATCTGTAATAAATGACACTTAAACCTACATTACCCATTTATCTAGCGACATTAATTAATCCCCGCTTTCACTCTTGTAAATAAATGCATTCAAGTCTCACGTAATGCAGAGCCTGATTTCCCCTGAGCATCTCCAACAGAAGAAAACAAATGAAAGTTTAATAAAAATGAAGATAACATTGAGTTATCTGTCAGGCTTTCAAGTTGTGTGCGTGTTCTATGGTAAACTGTGTCGCCCTGATTTCTATCCATTCTACTCAGTCGACACTTGAATCAACCCAAGAGGGAAAGAGAGAGTGAAAGCAAGAGTATCTGTGAATGCCCGCAAGTGTGGCAAGGTGTGCTTTACTTGTTTAGGTACTATATGTGGCTCTCGGGATTTAAGGTGGTGAACAGGGGGATAATAATAACAATAATAATAAGATACTAATCATAATAATAATAATAACAACAACATTTATTTAAATTAGACATTCATAACAATACTGCAAAAGTGTTTTTGCACTGAAAGCAACAATGAATAATTAATAATAATAATATTAATAAAAAGTTATTTCCTAAGGTCCGGTGATGCAGATGGCAGGAAATGAAAAGAAGACAGGCAGAAAGTGGAGGGGGTAAAATATAAAGGAAAGATGGGTAGGCACAGGGCAGGAGGAGGTCCAGTCCCAGCAGCAAGTCTTACCTCTGGGATGTCTTCTTGTACTTGCGCCTGCCAGAGAAAGAACAAACACGAGGAGAATGAGGCTTCGGAAAGACAGGACGAAAAGACATCAGGGTCATGCAAAAACCAGCTGAACATTACACTATAAAGAATATACAAATGATTGCGAAATCGCTATCTTTCTTGTGCTGAAAATTCAATAAAAGATGCAGCCCTGTCATATGAACCAAGCACAATCTGATTTTTTTTTTAACAAAGGAAAGAACTACACATTTACACATTATAATGCTTATTTTAATGAATATGAAGTAAAACTGAGAATCCAAAATAATACAGATCAGTTATCAAATTAAAAGGAAAAATTTCCAGGGTCCAGGAACCCTATATTGAAGACATGACGTGGCTCCGTTATGCTTTACTGAGCATTTTGCTCAAATGGTAAGGCTCCACATTTCTCCTTAGAGGAAAAGGTCATGGCAACACAAAGTTGTTTTAAAGTGATCAGCTTTATCCTAGGAAGACATATTTCAGTCCTGACGGGAGTGTTTTCTTCCAGGATGGCAATGTCCCCATTTTGAGGGTACAATCATGTGCTATGGCCTTTGCATTTACCAGATCTTGACTGAGACTTTCGAGTGACATTGCTCTCCACTGCAATCATCAAAATGCCAAATAAGGAATGTGTTGCTCTCTCCAGTGGTGTTCCAGAGGCAGTTAATCGATACTAAGGTGTATTAAAAAGTCTTTAATGTGCATATGGTGGCCCAACAGCTTGCTAAAACAATTTATTTAATTTAGTTTTTTTTTCCTTTTCATTTATCACTGATCTGTATATAAACTTAATTGCAAATTGCATCATCAACTTCATGGCTTACTAGAATTGAGGCATATCAATAGTGTAAATGATCAAATCTCACAAATGCAAGCCTGCTCATGGCATTTATTGAGATGAAATGGGCAATTTAACACATGTTCAGTGGATCTAATTCCTAACACTTGACTGCCAACATAAAAAGCAGTACGATTAGAATAAAATAGTGACTCATTACAATAAGAAACTTTTTCACTGATACTGGATCAAATGGGTACATTATAACAGCTAGCTGTAAATAAGTGAAGAGCTTTAGAGTCTACTTTTTTGAGTCTACTGTTACAGTAAAGAGAAGTAAGAATGCAAATGCTTACAATCACTTATGCAGAAAAGGGATTTAAGAGTGTCATACCAATATGCAAAAAGGCACACACACATACACGGCATTCAAACTCCACTCGATCCCACCAACCTTACTTCTACACACACGTACAAACATTGGGAAACCTACACAGCTACATTAACACACCTATTGTACTATCACTTACGTTTGGCCCTAAAACACACCCACACCTCCATGAAGTGATAACAGCATGGCTCTAAAAGCTGAGGTCATACACACACTCACTCACACACACTTACAGCACTCATAACAGCAAACTGGGGGGAGGCATAAACTCACAACTGTTTGACTACAGACATCTATTTAAATTCTAGTCAGGCACAATTCACAGCACTTAGCTTGATTTGCTCCTCCGTTGCTTTCAGTATCAATCTTTTAGAGCTCAGTGCAAAACTGCAAGCTAAGGAAGTTAATCCCCGTAAAGAAATGTTGAGAGCTCCCTTGAAATTAGTGGGAAAGGAAGAATGAATAAATCATTTAGGGTTGATGAAGCAATTGAAATGAAAACAAAATGAAGTTCCACAGTTTAATCGGGTAAACAATACAAAGAAAGACTAAATAAATAGTTTTAGGGGAAATATATTAATGAGACCTTAAAGACAGATCAATACTACATTAAGTAACTACAGGGAAAGTCAGGAGGCAAAAGCAGAACTAATAATGCATTATTTCTTTTTTCTAATCTTAGGTCACAGGTTTTGCCCTTTTACCCTCTTTTGGTGCGTGGGTCTTCTAATTAATTCAAATTAGATGTGGACAAGAAGTGAGGATGGGTCAGAGAATTCTAGGAATTATCACAATTATAAAGGGCGATCGTGGCTCAAGAGTTGGGAGTTCGCCTTGTAATCGGAAGGTTGCCGGTTTGAGCCCCCGGCTCGGACAGTCTCGGTCGTTGTGTCCTTGGGCAAGACACTTCACCAAGACACCAGCTGGCCTACTGGTGTTGGCCAGAAGGGCCGATGGCGCGATATGGCAGCCTCACTTCTGTCAGTCTGCCCCAGGGCAGCTGTGGCTACAACTGTAGCTTGTCTCCACCAGTGTGTGAATGTGTGTGTGTGAATGGGTGGATGACTGGGTGTATAAAGCGCTTTGGGGTCCCTAGGGGGGACTAGTAAAAGCGAGGCCATTTATCATTTACCATATAAAGGTTAAACATTATAGTAAATGTAACCTTAAAATAAACTAAACATGATATTTCCACGGGGGTCAAGGGGGACGACTCGTCCATCACTGGCGGTGAAGTCACTAAGGCAGTTAAACTCCTTGTTGGCAGGGCCTCAGGGTGGATGTGGGTTGGTGGTTCCCATCTTTAAGAAGGGGGACCAGAGCATGTGCTCCTACTATAGGCGGAACACACTCGTCAGCCAACCTGAGAAAGTCTACGCCAGGGTGCAGGAAAGGAGAGTCCATCTGTTAGTCGAACATGAGGTACAGGAGGAACAATGCAGTTTTCGTCCCAGTCGTGGAACACTGAACCAGTTCTTTACCCTCTCGGGGGGTACTTGAGGGTGCATGGGAGTTTGCGAGTCTACATGTGTTTTGTGGACTTGGAGAAGGCATTTGATCGTGTCCCTAGAAATGTTCTGTGGGAGGCGCAGGAGTATGGGGTGTCTGGCCCATTGCTACGAGCCATTTGATCCTTATAGAACCATTGGAAGAGCTTGGTCTGCTTAGCTGGCAATAAGTGAGACTCATTCATGATGGGTGTCAGACTCCCCCAGGGCTGCCCTTTGTCACCAATTCTGTTCATAAAGTTTATGGACAGAATTTCTAGGTGTAGCCGAGTGGTGGAAGGCTTCAACTTGGGAAATCTCAGAATCCCATCTCTGCTTTGATGTGGTGGCAGATTATGTGGTTCTGTTTGCTTCATCAAGTGGTGTCCTCCAGCTCGCACTGGAACAGTTTGTAGTACCGGTGTTACTAACCCAAGTAGAGGACTTCTAAGGGTTACGAGTGGGTGGAGAGGGGAGTTGGAGACCAATTGACGGATTGGTGCTGCGGCTGCGGTGATGCGGATGCTGTACTGGTCCGTCGTGGTGAAGAGAGAGCCGAGCGTAAAAGTGAAGCATTCAATTTATCGGTCAATCTACATCCCTAACCACACCTATGGTCACAAGCTTCAGGCAGTGACCAAAAGAATTGGGATTGAGGATACAGAAATAGGTAAAAGAGCTTTCTTCGAAGGGTGGCTGGCCTCTCCCTTAGAGATAGGGTGAGAAGTTCAGCCATTTGGAAAAGGCTCAGAGTAGAGCTGCCGCATCAAAAGGAGCCAGTTGAGGTGTTTCAGGCATCTGACAAGGATGCCTCTTGGGGTTGGTGTTTTGGGAATGTCCCGCCGGGAAGACTCAGGAGTCGCTGGAGAGATTATATCTCTTGGCCATCCTGGGACTGCTTGGTTTTCCCTCTGACAAGCTGGAGGAGGTGGTCAGGGATAGGGAGTGCAGGGCTTCTCTGCTTAGGCTCCTGCCCCCGTATAAGCAGAAGAAAGTGCATGGAGGGATAGATATTTACACTGAATGTGGTCCTATATAAGATAGAGATTCAATCGGAATGCTCAAATCAGAATTCATGACACTTTTACCTCATTGTCTGGCCTGTACACCTTGCCAAAAGAGTTATATGGCGAGGTGCTGATATGTAAACCTCCTGAGACTCTCTGCCCTCATATGGAGGCATTACATTTTGGTTCTTTTTATCCATATACTTAATTTGTATCATTTGTGTTTTCTTAAACAATGGTGACTTTATTGTGCTGTTCTTTAAAATAAAGCCTTGTCCTCATATGAAAATATACTTTTTAAAAAAAAAAAAGAAATATCTTCTGTTTTTCTGTTACTATATCATTAGTTATAAAGTATTTTATAGTTTATAGTTTATTTTATACTTTATAGTTTATTTGCAGATTTTTTAGTTAATACAGTATAGGTCCACACAATTATTTGTCGTGATATTACCATATACCATATATATCTTATGCACATAATTTTTGTCTATGATTATATATTGTTATTCATTTAGTTAGTCTACGTATTAGCCTTTCTTATATCATCATAAGAAATGGATAAGAATGAATATCATGTTTTATAGCAGGCGCCGAGCTAGAGCTGAGGAAGTTCTGGTAAATATTGCAATGTTTTTGGACAGATTTAATCATTTGTGGTTACCAAAAAGTTTTGAAGTGATATTTCATTTCATTTTGCACAAAAAATACATTTTCTATTTATTTACTTACATTAACATACATACAACCGGAGCTCTGCAATTTTAATTAATATAAAGACTTGTTTTATTTGGTCGCCTGCCAGTGGCATCACATCTTTCTCAAACCCTGTAGTCCGTAAACCTCCCAAGGAAGCACAGTAAATACCGGATGATTAGGCTTACAATAAAGTTATAACATTACAGTAATATTAGCTCTTCTCAATTACTTTGACAGAAGATAACAGCACTAGGCAATCCCACAACTGAATCCAACACATGGGATGATAAATATTTGCTCTAATCATTTAAGTACTAATCGTCTCACTAATCATTTTACAATCTGTTAAGTATTTTTAACTATAACAAGCAAAATACACAGCTCAAAATAATTCAAGGAACACTTGATCATCACAGTTTAACACTTAGTCACTTCAACTTCACAGATATCAGTATTTCTAGTAACCAAGCTTAAACCATTGTGAATCAATTTCACTTGCTTTGGTGCAAACCCAAGTGTCTGGAAAGGCATCAACAAGACAACCCAAAAACTAGGGATGGTTTTTCAGGTAATGATCAAAGATTATTGCTCTGCTTTTTTTCTTGTTTTTGTTTTGGGTGGGTGTCCTTGTCACTACTAGTAGCACGAGATAATGCCTGCATCCCATTCAAATTGTACAGGTCCAGCAAACCTTCTTGCAAGCCATTGAAAAAAGCACTAATTGTGATTTACTGAAGGAGAGCTGGACAGGGCTTAGAAGTGCATCGACCCAGCACCAGGGCTGGTATTGGTGACTTTGTATAACAGGAGGAGCACTGCCCTTTCTCAAGTGGGCTACTCATGTGCACATTTCTGACGGGCTGTGATCAGAGGTCCAACTGAAGCAGTCAGTTTCTCACCATCTTTTTAGAAACATAAGAGCTAGTGCCTTCAGGTCATTTTGAAGGGCTCTTTCAGGAGACCTCCTTAACCTCTTTGCACAAACTAGCAGATACACATTTTTTAATAGCCCATCTCCTGGTGCCTCCTCAACACTTTTGAGACTCCGCTGAGAGACAAAGTAAACTTTCAGGACAACACCAACATGACAGCACATATGGATGTGATATCCTGGAGAAGTAAGACTACTGACAACTTATGCATTTTGAATGAGTTCCAGGTACTGTGTGTGCTACCAGTAGTGACAGATACTAGCAAAAACAAAAACTAGAGAAAAATCAGTCAGAAAGGAAGATGAAGAGAAAGCAATGATCTGTGGACAGCACCTGCAAAACCATTTTAGGGGCGTATTCAGTGCACTCCAGTGTGCTCCAGTGCACTTCAGGTAAAGTGCACATTTTCTTACATGTACTTGGGGTCTATGTTACTGTTTATGACTGTTATTGGATTGCTATGATTATAATAATTTATTTTAGTTAGAGCCTTATAGATCAGATGTGGCAGTCAGCCACCTTGATTCTTGGGACTTCCTTACACTGCCCTCTCCTCAAGCAAGCACTTTTTTATGAACTGTTTACCCACTAATTAAATAATTAATTTCTATTAATCAGTGGGAGACAGATCAGGTCTGCCTAAGTAAGCTAATTTATTAACACAAATACACTGGAATCGACTCACTGATATATTACATATAAAAACAAGGGCCATCTGTTACAGGCTGGTGACCACGGTGTACTCCTCATCATTGAAGACTGAGCATAGAGCTAACTGTCCAAAACATATGCTCTGTCAATCCACACATGTTTGGTACACTCTGTGGAGTACACTGTGCCAGAAACTGTGCTGTGTCAACCAGCAAACTCACATACAAATCACACAGCTGACAAACAAATCTAGGGTAAGCTAGCAGCACCTATAGTAAATATCCCCAAGTGGACTCAAACATGTCCACAATCTATATCACCCACTCGAACACATGCACAGTCATTCTTTCGCAGTCACAAACACCTCAATGCTGCAACATGTTATCTAATCCCTATTAAGCACAGAAAATATACTCTGCAAGTTTATGTTGTGAGTCTGTGTCAACATCTGTGGGTGCTGCCTGTCAGTTGGGGGCTCACTCTTTTTAGACAGAGGCTTTTTGTGAGATTAAAGGCTAATGTGATCTCTGACACACTACAGGAGTCCTCAGAGCACCCAGCCAACTGCTGTGTAGCCCTTTAAAAAAGAAAAAGAAAAAGAAGGAAGGGGGGAAAAAAGGCTTGAGCTCCCGTTACATTCATCTGACTCACTATCCATCAATTATCCAAAAAGACAGATGGTTTTGACGGTGTGCAAATTGAAGAGACAATGAAGTCATCCAAGGAAACTAAATGTGGCAGAGGATGGTGGTGGAACATCAAGCTTTTAACACTGGAGAGATAAACAATGCATAATCACGGAGCTATATAATTAAATACTGGCAAATAAAAAATAACAAAAATATTTGGTATTAGAGTTACAGGAATTCTAACTGCTGCCTTTATGTGTAGGAGGGAAATGTATTTCATTGAGACCTTGAGCAGCAGCATTAAAGATATCCTTCATAGCCCAACCCTCCTAGCAACAGTGCTGTCTCCTCCCCCTGCTGAGTAGGAATGATGTGAACTGAAAATGGATAAAAGAACATTTCACACTTCAACTTACATATAAAGTGCTTTCCTCTCAGGGAGAAAGGTCATAGAGGTGTTGATTGGTGGTGAATGTGACAAAGTAAGTAAGAATCTTTAATGAAACCAGGAGAAATAAGAGATGAGACGTTTAAAAGGTTTGTGAAATGTTAAACGAAAAAAAGAATGAACCCCATGACACACCTCAGTATCTGAAAAATACACTCTTTTAGCCACTGAAGTTTAAATGTACAGACATGCTGCACAAGTCTGCATGGGCAGCAGGTGTTTATTGCACATCTGATGAGACAGTGAAAACATAATGAAAAGTTAAGGCGAGTAAAGATTTTCTTGCACAAGAGTGAGCAACACTCGAGCTCCGATGTTCTTCTTCCTTCCTGTTCAGTTAGGCAAACAAACCATTTGGAAATGTATGGTTATGTTTGGCCTGAGTAATTACATACACACACTCCCTCTGTTTTTCTTTCTATTTTACATTTTCACTCTGGGTTCTGTCTCCCATAAAATGACATACACACAACACAACTGAAACTAAGAAATGAGTGTGATGGTCACACTTTTATAATAACAACCATAATAAAGGCGACAGAAACTGCGCCTCTTTTTTTGTCAAAATGTATGAATAATTCACACGATTGCAGATCAACTCACTTCTAAACATCAAATGCCTCATTCAAACACGCTGAAGCATGCACAGTGCTGCTTCACACACTTGTTGAAAAGAATAAAAGTGGATATACTCACAATCCCCGGAGCCGGAGCCAAATCTTCTCTATCTGTTCTGGCTGGAGGTACTTCAGGGCCGTGCTTTCAAACTCCTCAATCTCTTTGGTGGGAGACTCCATGTCTGACGGAGTTACAGATTTGCCAGCAACAGATCAAAAAAAAGTTTAATCCCTGTCAAATGTGAACAGTGAGGAAGGTGCAACGCAAAGAAGAGAAGTGCTGCGATGTGTTGGAACCCGGGATGTGACCGAGGTTTCCTCTCTTACAGTAGTTCCCACAGCTGCGACAAACCGGCTGCCATCCCTCCTGTTTCTCTCTTTTCCTTCTAGTTATGTGATAGAGAGTGTGTGACTGAAACTAAATAACACTCAAGCAGCTGTGGTAGTCATGAAGCAGTCCAACTGTACCTCTTTCCTCTCTCCCTCTCTTTCTCTGTTACTCATTCACTTCTCTGTCGTGTCAGCGCAGGGGTCCTGGAGCCGTGCCATGCTCTCCCAGCAACAACGGGATGCAGACGGCAGGGCAGCGCAATCCGGGATTAACACTCACTGCCGAGCCCTCCGCACATGAGGGAGGGAGGGGAAAAGAGCACCAGTCAAAGAGAGGGAGGAGTCTGGCTGATAATGAGAAACCATGTTCTGTTTCATCTACTGGAAAACTGGAGGGAATGAGGAAGAAAAATGAGTGGGGACAGACATGAGGAAAAGGAAAAAAGCCTTTAGGAAAAGATGAAAGCGCAAGTGCAGTGAATTCCTGTGTAGAATTTGCTGTTTTAAAAAAAGAAAAATACTTGCAAGAGGACATTTTCTTTTGAAATGTCAAAACAGTGACACAGCATTATCTTTTTTTAAGGATCTAATTTACAAATGCAGTCGCTCAACATTTAACTCATTCACTAAAAATGTGGCAGCTTTATGACAGCTGAAATGTAGATAATGCATGTTCAGTGCAACATATTAGATGCCATGCCAAGAGGGATTAAATAGCATGCAGAGAGTGTGCTGACACTGATTTGACAGAGATTACTTTGATCCATCGAGCACATTCAGGACCGTCCCACATTCAGCCCCCTAAAAATGGAGCAATTTAAAACATGGAATATTATTCCCTTTGTTTATTTTCCTTGCTTTCTCTAACAAAACACCGCAGTGCTCTCTGCTAAGCCCTTGTGGGCAGAAATGTCAGCCAAGCCAGCAATAAGTATAATACTGTCACAACTTTATACCCATCGTTCTACACAGACTTGTGCACATATAGTGTGGTATCCTCGTATAAAATAAAAAGCTTTGTCTGTAATTACCTACAAAGTAGTAAGTCCTCAGTGATGGATAGTCTATTTTAAACCTGCATCGTGCATGGTGCATTGTGTGCTGGAAATATATTCTACACAAGCATACTAAACTTTTTGTGCTTGCTTAACAACTAGTGAAGCATATTAGTTATTTTCTTAGGTTTCGTTTATTTATCCTTTTCCAAGTCCAACTGGAAGATTGCTAGGATGACTCACCCCCCTTACCTGCTCCCCTGATCCCCTTACCATACTCTAAGGTCTTTCAATTACTTGATGCAGGATGTAGGGATAATGCCAGGGCGCCACCTCAAAGGGGCTCTTTCTTTCATCTGGTGAGATGCATCCTCCATGAGGACAGAAAAGAGGTTTGCCTGAGTGCCACAAACCTGCTGATGTCCTCTTCAAAGGTGCGTTTATGCATCTGTTTTTTCTTTCCTTTCAGTTTCTTTCCTTTCCTGGCTGCCTTTCTTCACACCATTCTTTGTAACAATTTTTCTACCTGTCGGTGAGGGTATGCTGCCCCCAGGAGATATCAAGCCACATCCAGAGATGGCAGGTTAACCTGAGCAGAAACTACAATGACAACTTCACTAGTGACTGCTTCTGGTTCAAAGATTTGCACCCCAGGGATCGTATGCACCGTGTAGGCTGTATGTGCGGTGTCATACTGCACCGGGAACACAAAGATTCCATCAAAAACTATGATTTCAAGGAGCTGGCCAATTTAAACTGTGCAGCAGTCACTGCACCCAAGAATCAAGTGTGTTGCAGAGAAGGTAAATAAATCTGTGATTCTTGGTGAGAAGCTTGTGAAAATCAGAAAATGTGTGGGCCCTTGCTAAGGGTCAAATTTCCATTTAAAACACACTCAGTAGAACAATTTTGACAATTGTGGACAATTTGGGTAAGAATTACAGCTATCATTACTATTATTATAGCATTCCATGATAGCTGTACATGGAAACTGCTGGAAATATTGTACTGATAGCAATCAAACCATGGTTAAGGTGTTTGAACATTCAACCCCCTACACCTTTTCAACAATGCAATAAAATCTCAGAATCAACATCCACACAGTCATTTGGCAAATTAGTCTCCTGTAACTACTCTCAGTTTTATACGTAAAAAAGTCCAACAATATGAATACGATTTCCAGCCTTTCAGGGTACCTTGAAATGTGGCTGTTCAGAGCTGCTATAACACTTTCTCCTTCAGACACGGTTAGATGCCATATCGTACAAACTAATTCATGTCAAGAGTGCCCACAATTTGATGGATAGGCTGCCTACAACATTTGTTTAAGGTTAGACATACGGCAGACCCAAACCTGACCTTAGAACATAAACGACAGACTGTTTCAAGCACTCGCAATAAATGTAGGCATGGGAAGTAAACAAGAAAGCATTGAATCATCTTTAATTATCTCCGAGAGATGTTTATAACAATAAACCCCCCTTTGGCATAAACTATCTTTGGATCGCTCAGTCACATTTAATTACCTGACAACTCGTTGTAGCTTTGGTTAATTATTGACAAATTATTTTACCGTTACCAGAGGTTTAAGGAGAAAATATTTATAGCAACTCACACTGACTAGAAAAACAGTGCTCAGTGATTTATGAAATGCTATGATAAAGAATGCA
Source organism: Neolamprologus brichardi (assembly GCF_056152115.1). Classification (NCBI taxonomy): domain Eukaryota; kingdom Metazoa; phylum Chordata; class Actinopteri; order Cichliformes; family Cichlidae; genus Neolamprologus; species Neolamprologus brichardi. The sequence goes on along the minus strand of NC_142121.1, from coordinate 17,115,170 downwards.
GCCTGGTTAAGCAGCCTCCAGCCTTTGCACCAAAAGAATCTCAGACAACACTTTAATTACATTGCCACCTGATGAATGAAACACCTTCCAGCAAAAAAGCAGTGTAGTAATGTGCCGTGTTTGTGCCACTGAATTGCAGGAGAACGCGATACAACAACGATGAGTATGTGATAAAGTATTAGGAATTCTTTTGCTTGCTGCTGAGTCATCCTCTGTGCCACTGTTGCCAGTGAATTTGACTATAAAATTGAGAGTATTTAACAGGGTGAGCAAAGATGCACAAACACACATAACAAGCTAAATGTGTCGAGTGTAACAGGGTAAAACAAATACAATGAACCAACAAAAGCAAAAAAGCGATTATGGTCCTTCACATAATGAAACTAAATACTGAAAGTCCCTGATAATTACAATTACAAAAGCTGTTCGCCAAAAAAAGGAATTCCAATTAATCCTGTTTTTAAAAAATGAATTATTTGCAAGGATCTGCTGAATATTACACTCTGCTACAGCTTCCTTGTCACAGTGCTTGAGTCTTCTTAAAGCTCACACATCGAAATCAAGACATTAACAGCTCTGGCCATTTGGCGGTACATGAAAAATTCAAATCTCATTTAAATTTCTGGGCAAGTCGATAAGGATATCTATGCATCAAAATAGCAGGCGCCTTTGCAGTAATGACCACGTTTTAGTAGAGATCATGAATCACAAAATATGATTACGCATCACTGCTTCATTTCTGGTTTTGTATTAGAAGTACTGTAGATACAGAGATGGGTGGGAGAAATCGAGGGCACCCAGCTGTAAAGCTGTATTTATTTGCAAAATGATGGGGGTTGAGAATTACTTCAGACAAGAAATTTGCTATTTCTCCATCCCCACGACTGATTCAGATAAGTCAGAGGTGATGGAACATCTGAAGAGAAACCCAGGGTTAAGGATTAATGTGGTCAAGCTCGCATAATGTAAAAGCAGTTTACACAAAGACAGGCCTTCACTTCCGTATGTATGGTTGAAAAAGTCCAGCTCACTACGGCAGCTTAATCTGGGGTTTTTTGTGCCCCTCTAAAGGATCTAACTGGGGCAAAAAACTTATTCTGTCGCGTCATTCTATTCACTCTTTGGGCATTTTTTGTACAGATATTCATGGTCCCAGAGGATGACTCTTGAATCTCTCTCTCTTGATACTCTGCATAACAATAGCTTCAGTGGTAAATTGCATAATAGTAATTAACATTTTTTGTTACCAGTGTTGGGAAGTGTTACTTTTAAAATGTATTCCATTACAGAATACAGAATACATGCCCCGAAATGTATTCTGTAACGTATTCCGTTACGTTACTCAATGACAGTAACATATTCTGAATACTTTGGATTACTTAATATATTATCATGCTGTTTACAACTACAACTGTTGTAAACAACAGCTCCGAACCGTAGTAAAGGGACCTCTGGCTAATACGGTGGGTTCTGTGTCGGGCTCGTAGCCGAAAAATAGCTTTACTTTGTTGTCTGGGTCGACTTTGCTTGCCAGAGACAGAGAGAGGCGTTGAACGGCTGCTCCAAAGGAACTTATTGTTTTTGGAGGAAAACATGAACACGGTGTACAGTTGAGTCTTAATAGCTTACTTACAACTTGGCGTGTCAGGCACTCTTCTTGGCTGCAGTGGTTATTATTATATTTACATGCTTCCAGCTCCCGTTTTTGCTCATGACAGCTCGTACTTTTCCTTTTTCTCCCTCCCTCGCTCACAGACACAAGACGTGTATGGCAGTCCATTCTCCCTGCAGCACGGACTACACTGCCTATGATGCTACATTCTTTAGAGCTATACCTGTAGCATTCTGCCTATTAGCTTAGCACAACAACAACAAAAAGGCCTCTCTCACCCAGGAAACACGCAGAGAGAGCGGCACTCTGTAACCATGGCAACCGTAACGCTGCCGCCTGGAACAACAGAACGTAGCTGTCAAACAAAACCCAAACAGTCCTGACCCGCGACAATATGAAAGTACCGCTGTGTAATCCATTTATTTCAACAAAGTAACTGTATTCTAAATACCACCTTTTTAAACGGTAACTATAACGGAATACAGTTACTCATATTTTGTATTTTAAATACGTAACGGCGGTACATGTATTCCGTTACTCCCCAACACTGTTTGTTACACATACATATTATTTAAGGTGTTTACAAGAGGATTTGAAAGTGTCTGGAAACTTCTATTTTAAAAATGTCACATCTGAAATTCTGTTACGTTGACTTGCTAAATTCTCAGCTTGTCCTCAGTAGCCCTTGTTTAAATCTTTAACTTGCCATCCACACTGAACAAACAGAGAACAGGAGGTTGTGTAAGCTCATTAGTTGTAGATAACTATGGTAACAGGAGGGGTTAACAGGACATTAATCTGTTTGAGAGACAACTACAAACTAAATACAGACTGTTTAACCTCTCAGAGAGCTAAATGTAGCTTACAAGTGCAGATCCCTCCAGACTTGTACTAAAAATAGTACTGACTATTTTTAGGTAATTTCAGTCATTTTCAAAAACACAAAAGTATTACTTAAACTCATTCAATTTAAACATGTTTTGCTTATTGCTACTCCACTACTTAACAGTGGGATGTTCAGGCTCTGGGGAGGCCAGTCCGTGACTGACAGTGCTCCTGACAGTGTATGCTTTTAGTGCATTGGCAGCTATAGCCAATTAGATATACCTCCCTCCTAACCTCATTTTTGGTGCAAAAATACAATTTTGTGCCTGTCAATCTGTGTCATCCATCTATATGTTGTTTGTTTGCATTTTTCACAGATTCAATTAAAGAAATTAGGACAAAATATGTTTTTCTGAGAGGCTGCTCATAAGAAAGTGGCTAGAGATCTACCACAACCAGAACACTGGTTCATACCTCGGTTTAGGTGACTTTTTAATGCTTGACTGATTCATAGATCAACATTAAGTGATCTAACAAACCAATATATTCTAAAAAATGGTGAAGTGCAAAGACTGGACTGAAAATAAATTAAACAGCAGAAAAATGTCCAAAAAAAACTTTGAAGAATCCTGGATTCTGGCTCCTTTGAAGCAAAATATAGAGAAATGTGGGACTTTTGCACAACACTGTAATTTTATGAATGTCAGTCTTTAAAAATTATTATCTCTTATTTATTATGTACCATGAAATGTCTCTGAAACAATTCTATTAATTTTTTTTTCTAGTTGTCATGTAAAGCATTTTGGTATTTATCTAAAAATTAAAATAGCTTCCATAAACCTCAAGCAGTGAGAGAAAACTTATGGTGGATAATATTATTGTCAGACAGGGGTAAAATGATGGTTACTATATAATAAAATCCAAATTAATGCTTTAAAAATTAATTTAAATTAAAGTTTTAAAGTTTTTATGAGGGCAGGCAATCTTGTCGATATGTGTGGTTCTTTTTCCCCCCATTACACCTCTGTTGTTATGCCTCTAATATTCCCTTAAAAAGTCTATGATAGACGGTGATTTACTGCACAGGGTTAAAGCAAAGGAAATGTTGCACTTATTGTAAATAACAGCTTAAAGTGACAAATGCTGCAGGAAATTTATGCTACATGGACAAAATACTTCACTGGCCCCTTTAGTGCCTTCCAGTCTGTAAAGGCTCTGATCCTATTAATACATTAATCCAGCAAGAATATTGATGTAAAGCAGTGGCAGAGCCTAAAGAGAGGAGTACTCATGTAATGGGTGATTATAATGCACAGTGTATTTAAAAGCTGTTATGCGGGCAGAGAGAAGACACTATCACTGAGTGAGGTTAAAGGGAATGAGCTAAGGGAATGGGCAGAACCATAGAAATCGTCTCTGGGGAATTTTTAGTCTACTTCCAAATGTCAATTTATTTAATTACTACAGTGGATGGCAATGCAGACACACATTTTTACCCTTATTGTGCAAAAGCAAATAATTAAAAAACTTGGTTAACTTTATTTTGGGGATTTATACACCTATTTCGTCCTAAAGTAAAATGCAGTATCTTTCTATCCCATTAACATTTAAATTTTCTAAAAATAATACATTATGACTAGTTCCTGCAAGTCACCCTAATGCATCTACTGATCTATATCTAAGAAGAAAGAAAACGGCTGTAGACAGTAAAGATTCAGACTTTGGACGACGCTGCGTTCTGCATATTTTAAAGTTTGACTTTTCTCCCTGCTACACATAAAACTATACTCCATATAGCTGTATAATATCCAGAAATATGTGCTACGCAGCAGTGACTTTGCCCAGCAGAGCCTCATTAACCCGCTAGTAAGGCTAGTGATGGAGCTTGTTGCTGCGGGGAGGATGTCAGCGGGGGGCTGCGAATCTGCGGCTGCAGCCAGTGGAAGGGTCAGCCTCAGAAACTGTTGGATGGCACGATGAAGACAGCCACCTTAATCAGCTGTGCAATGTTCACAGCAGCGAACAGCATCCAATTAAGCAGTAGCCAAATCCCACTGAGGACCTCAGAAGAGTGTCTGTTCAGGTTTTGGCTGCATGTGTACATTTATTGAATGTTTGTCTGTGCTGATTCTGTTTTTCTCATCATTTGGAAGCATCTAGCCACCCTTGTAATCGTTTTCACTACCCTCTATTTATCATTTTTTTCTGCTGTTTTTGAAAGCGCCTTCATTTGGTGAAACATAGACTTGACATGAATTTTTAGTGCATTCCTATCAGTCACTACCTATCCATAAGGACTGTCAAAAAAGGGGGTTCAGAAAAAAAAAGAGCACAGTTATAAATCTAGCACTAAATCTCAAAGGACCATAAGATATAATGGAAATTAGTTTCTAATAAAAAGGCAATTCTAGCTAATGAATAACAACCTCTTCCCAAAATCTTTCACTCTTCCTCCTATGGGATGATAACAAAATAATCCTAATGGCTTTTTTGTATCATACCTCTTTAAAGATTTGGCTTTCAAAGCAGTAATTTTGAAAAGAAAAAAAAGTCAATCAATTAAAGAAACGATTGATTCAGAAAGAGAGTAAGTGCTGATCAAAATGATGGTTCAGAAACTCCTGCGCACTAATATCGTGTTTGTGTTGCATATATCAAGTTCCAGCAATTAGGAAAATGAATGCAATGACAATCTATCATCTTCTGACATGGCAAATTCTGCAGGATCAAAAAAAAGACAAAACAATTTGATTCTGCATAAAAATCACAGGTTTCCCCTTCTGGAAGAATGCAAACTACTATCTATTCAATTGGTAGCCAGTGCTTTAAAAGAATATGGTTTCCATAATGAACAGAAGAAACAGCGTGGCACCAGCCGAGCAGATGAGTCACCATGTGTTTATATTCTAATGGCTCCATATTGTGTTTTAGTCCTCCCAGTTTGTGTGTGTGTGTGTTTGTGTGTAAACTGTAATCCTAAACCAGTTGCAACAGCAGCCACGTAAGCACCAGGCGACCTTTCAGATTGAAAAAGAAAATCAGGTAATCAAGTAACTGCGGGATTGACTAGAAAACAATTTATTTATATTCAACTAAATCCAGATTATGACAGTCAATATGTTTTAAGGCTCTCCAATCCTTCCTGCTAAACATCATGTGATCTTGCTCTATTCTCCAATAAATCTAATTATCATCACCCGGAGGTGACACTGTAGTTACATCATTTCATAGATTACTGCTAGTTCCAGTGTCATTTAATCACCCTGTGCCATAATCTGGCTAGTTGTTATTAAGATGTACATCCCTGTGAATCCCTGCAGTTTTGGCCTGTATTAACCACAGCTGGCGTGGCCGAAGACGTCCCCTGACTTTCAGTGGGATCAGGACAAAGGTAATCATTGAACAGTATAAATCATTGTAAGCATAACATTGCCCTTTCCCACAGCTAACATTCACCACCTGCTATCACTATTTCACCAGCCAACACATTTTAGTAAAAAAACAAAAAAAAACAACTGGAGTAATTCCTAGCATATTTTATTTGTTTTAAACTGTTAGCGCCATTGAAAAGAATCATTCCCTTGCCAGTTCTTGAAAAACATAGGCAAACTGTTCATGTTCAGCCAAGGATGAACAGCCTCATGCTTGGCAATTGTTCCCGCACTCTGATTGAGGCTAAAGCTATGGCTAAATGACAAATGAACTGTTTCCTCTATGGAAGGTAGGAGTGCTTTCAGCTGCCCCAGTGTTTTTTTTTTTTATCTGAGCTATAGGTTTTAACTAAAGGACTAGCCTATGTCCAGTCAAGTGGAAAATCACTTTCTCCTTGTTACCACCCTACTCGGGAAAAGGGATCTGTGTTCCAGGGGAGACTGGCAGAGAACAACGACACTGTAATTTGAGATAACATAGAGAAGAGCTGGAAAGGAAGCATTTGTTACTGCAGACTGGAAACGAAGGAAAACCCAAAAACAACACTTGGATGGGATTTGAGAAGTCACAAACTGAGCACCTGATAAATTGTAACATTGTGATCTCTGTGAGGACTTGCCAGACCAAAATATCGGGAAAACTAGTGAAAATCATCTGGCCATAACTCCCTGTCTATTTTCTGTACTATTAAAATCTTGTTATCAAGTACTAAAGTGCACTTTTAGTATCCTCTGACAAATGCTTACTTGTTGCCAACTGAGACATATTGCAGTCTCCAGGGCCATCAAGGTTAATTGGAATCAGGTGTTAAAAGACAAGCAATATTCTAAAAGTGACAACAAATTATGTTAATGGTAGTTTGAAGTCCTTGTTATCAAGGTGGAATCAATCACGCCCAAGTCCCTCGAGGTCAGCAGCCTCATATAGCAATTAACAGAGTACATGTGAGTGTGCATGCGTATGCGTGTGCATCAGCTAAATGTCAGACAGGAGATTATCTTCTTCATTAACAAAAAAAAACAAACCTGAAGAGGTTCAACTTTAAATACCGCCTGCTCAAGTTCATTCTGATCCAAAAACAGAAAACAAATACAAAATACAGAGCAATGCCTGATGGTGCACGCTGCCACATTGTAAGATAATAAGATGAACATGGCTGCTGATGTCCCACTGTAGCACCACACAGGATGCATTTCATGATAATTAACATATAATGAGCATTACTTGTTTTGGCATCATTACTGGGATATTTCTGACAGCAGCAAACCTGATGGCAGTTTTCTCTGTGGCATCTGGTTCATCTGCTGCAGGAAGATCATCGGCCAGAATCTCTTCAGGACTCCGTGGGTCATTCAGGGGGGGCTTCTGCTCTTTGCCTTTGATCCCCATCCCTGCAGTGATGGCATTCCACAAAGCACTCTGGGACTTTGAGCCTAAATAAAACAAAAGCCTGCTGGTGTCACAGTCATTTCATACAGTGAATAAACCGTTAATTTGTTTCAAGGTGTTGTTTCACAAAAGATATTGAAGCATTGGCTGCAGGAGTACGTTTCACTGAAAGGGAGTGACAGATTTCAGCGCCTTTGTAATACTGCCCTCATGTGGATGATTGTCATTAGTGCCAGTGTGCTTACTTAAGAGGAGAGGAGGCAACTTTTTTGCTCAGTTATAGGTCTTTTTCAGCTAATTAACCACTCCTACATCCACACATTTGCATGAAGAAATCCATTACTGCAAATATATTATAACATATTATTACATATCTTCAGTTTAAGTCTCTATTATTTACAAAACACTTTTTAACCCTTTTTTTTTACTTTCTGGTCAGGCCAAACTGTCTCTAAATTATCTCTGCAGAAAAGCCTTCCTATGAAAATCTATTGTCATAACAATAACAAAGAAATATGAAGTATGGTTGCAAATATTTCAAAACAGACTTTCAGCACTTTCTTATATTCATTTTATTGAGTTGGTCAGAACTCTTTTTAAATATCTCAAAAACTTGGATGGATGGAAATGTGATGAGTTGAATAACAATGAAGTATAACAATGGTGATACTTACGTGCAAAACTGGCCTGAGGTGTTGCTGAGCTGTCTTCTTCATTTGCCACTAGAAGGAGAGACAATTAAATAAATTATTCAACAAATGTTAAAATAGTGCATCAAGAATGATAACTTGAAACCTCTTTAGCCAAACGCTTTGATTAAGATGTTTAGTACATACAGTATCTGTAGTACATTATTTTTTACATTGTATTTGTGGTGAATAGGTGTTTGACTTAATGCTTTCATGTATTTGCTGATGCTATCTCTGTACTTTTGCCCAGCTGGAATTTGAACAGTCCCTTAAACATATTTGCACAGCATGGTAGTGAAGAACACACTCATTAGCTACATCCTTAGCTATACATGTTCCACTGCTAGTTAAGGCAGATATCTGATCAGTAAACCACTTGGCAGCAACTTTTAATCATGTAGGCAAGTTCAAGATGACCTGCTGGAGATCAAAGTGAGTATCAAAAGTGAGAAGAAAGTGAATTTAAGTGACTTTGAATGTGACATGGTTGCTGGTGATCAGATACTGCTGATCTACTGGGATCTTCCCACACCTCCATCTGCAGGGTTTATAGTGCTTGGTCTGAAAAGAGAAAACATCCAGGGTGTAGTAGTACTCTGGGTGGAAATGCCTTGCTTATGATAGAGGTCAAAGGAGAATGACAAGACTGCTCCAAGCTGGTAAGAAGGCAATAATAACTCAAATAACCACTTGTAACAACCAAGGTATGCAGAAAAGCTCTTAGAACACATAATACGCCAAATCTTGAAGCAGATGAGCTACAGAACCAGAAGATCACACAGAGTGCCACTCTTGTCAGCCAAGTACAGAAAACTGAGTTTCACATGAGCTCAGTAAAACTTGGGAAGATTGACAAAACATTCCCTGGTTTGATGAGTCTTGATTTCTGGTGTGACATTTGGATCGTAGGGTCAGAACTGGATGTAAACAACATGTAAACAACATGAAAGCATGGATCCATCCTGCCTTGTATGTGGTTAAGGCTGCTGTGGTTAAGGCTGTGGTGTAATGATGTGGGGATACTTCTTGGCACACTCTGGACCATTTAGTACCAGCTGAGTATCCTTTAAACCAGAGATCGGCAACCTTTCTGATGATGAGTGCCATCTAAAATTTCCTCAGAACGAATGATTGCATTAGCAATAAATTTAATAACACTCTATATCAACAGTTACACACTATATAGAATAACTTTATAGAATTATATTTGTATATATTATATACAAATATAATATATACAAATATAAACATATATACAATATACAAATACAAATATAAAATATTGTATTTTATATTTGGCAGCTATCAGCAAATAGTTATCAGCTATTCTGAAACAAAAAAGACACTTTTTATCCATAACAAAAACTCTATAACAGCAAATGAACTGTAACACAGAAAATACAAATGCTATTTATGGCCTCATCACAACAATGATAAGAAAAATAAACTGGGCCAATATGGCATGTTTGTTAATACAGAGATACACATGTTAATGTGATCTCTGGTCTCCCACTCAGAGACACAGGTCTCCCAGTGTCCAGCATTCAGACGGCTACCTGAGGACACTCAAGTGAGAGAAAATCTGCTTACACAGATATGTAGAGCCAAATACTGTAAATAATGTCCCTGTAATGTTCTGAAGACAGTTAACCTTGTCAGGTAGTGATGTCCAGCAGGTGAAAATGCAAGCTCCATGAACACGCACAGCTATGGATTCTGACTTCTGCAAACTTCAAGTCGAGGTTTTCAGTTCAATCAGCTGCATTTCGATGTCCTCTGTGTCCAGCCAGTTAATGCAAAAAAAATCCAGCTGCTCATGAAAGATTTCTGCTTTGATCAGAAAAGAAAACATTGGTCCATACACCTGAAAATTCCAAAAACACATTGTGAATTCTGTCTCGAGTCTTCGGATGTATCCATGTATTTACGTGGTGCTGATGCTGCGCTGAGCGGAGAGCTCCTGAAGCTTTTGAAGTGTCGGAAATTTCAACATCGCTTGAAAACACTGCCAGCTAGCAATGTCCCTCTCACCAGTAGGCTAAGTTATTTTTAGCCAATTACAAGTTGAATCTGATAGTTGTGGTTGTTAGCTAAGATGCCACCGTCATTGAGAAGCGGCACAACTAATGTGTCAACTAATGTGTCTATGCGAGCTAATTTGTGATGTGCACCGCTTATTTTTTAATGCACCTTCTCAGATTAATTCACTGCGTGTTGTGCCCGGGGTTGGACTGGGACAAAACAATCGGCCCGGGCATTTTGACTAGAGACCGGTCCACCAGGTATTATAGGAAAAGCCATAAAGCCTTTGAATGAAAACAAACGCTGCTGTGACAGTGATGAACACTGTCTTGTTGGTATATGTATGATTTCTATTTTACATGAGATAAAAACTTTGGTTGTAAGATTCAGATAATTATTTATTAAAAGTTAGACATTTTAAATGAGAATAAGAAAGAAAAGTATTTCTTTGTGCCCCTCTTTCCTTGTTAATGCCCTACTTGGCCCCCTGGCAAAACTTTGCTAGACCCGCCCCTGCACAGTTACCAGCTGTCAGCTACACAGAAAAGGATCCTGGTGTTGTTTGTCTCTCAGAAACAGTTCATAACTTCCCTTCAACTCATCCATGTCACCTAAAAGGTAAACCTGTTTCTCCATCACCTGTTCAGCTCTGATGATTCAGTAAGGACATCTCCTGGTTTCATCTTCATGTTTCCCTCTCACCAGATAACCAAACCGATATCATGACCAGCAGTTTTTACAGCTGTGGCTCCAGGAAACATCAGCTGATACCAGAAATTAATATTAAATAAATTCTAACAACAGCTGATCAAGCTTAAATGTGCTGCAGTTGTTTAGCGCGACATCCGCCGGTTTCCTCTTTCTGGTGCAAAGTGGACGATAAATAAACAAGAGTGAAAAGCCGATCAGCTGATCATTGATCAGTTTCATGATTGAAGTAGCAACAGGAAAGGGAGGAGAGAGAATGAGAGGAGAAGAAGAGACAGCTGTGCAGCGTAAACACACAGAATAACTTCAGCTTTGTGTCTTTTTCCATTGTAGCTGAAGTCCGGGACAAACTGTTCCTTTTCACCTCAATACGAAACACGTAATATTTTCTCTGACGGGACGGTTGGCAACTCTAATAACTAACCTTATGAATAAAATAAAGTTCACTATCAGTAACATCATAGCACCCGCCCAGCTGTATAGAAACTCCGTCATGCTAGCTAGCACGCAGTACGAGTTATTGTAACTGACTGTAAAAAGTCAGCACAACAAAAATAAACTCCACCTAAACTTGGTTTATATCTGACCCAGATAGACTGCAGTTCATAACTTCTTACCTGAAGTTCAGTTCACCTGACACTCGGACCGGGGCAGATGCCTCTGGTCTCTCTTCCTCCTGCCTCCCCTTTCCCTCATCCACCTGCTGGCCTCTGTGGAAGCTCCGCCATAGCCACCACCAAACAACTGAGTTATTTTTATACATCGGCCAGCAGCTGGCCAATCCACCACCTTTCATAGTTTATACCGCTACAAAAAACAACAACAAACAAACAAAAAAAACCCATCAGCACATAAAAACAAAAAATCACCATCGTGCCATCAGTTAACCCTTCGTGTGCCAGCTGTGGCCCAGGGTTGCTGACCCCTGCTTTAAACACTACAGCCTGAATTCACATAATGCATATGCACCCAACAAAGGAGCAACTGTGTGATGTTATAAAGTTGGACTGAGGAATGTTTCCTGCACCATTTTCTGTACCATAAACATTAATAAATGCAGTTCTAAAGGCAAAAAGGCGACAAACCCAGTATCTACAATGTGTACCTAATGAGGTGGCCAGTGAGTGTAAGTTGACAGGCAGCCAGGAGCTATGTTAAATTCATTCATGTCATCACATAAACATGGCAGCAAGCTGCTGACCAAGCCTCATAAGGGGTCATGTGATGTATTCATTAACTCAGGAGGGCATGGAAGAATTAACAGCCAGGATCTTCTTGCTCTGAGGCAAGAGTGGTAACCACCTCACCAGCAAGCTGGCCCACAACTACAACTTTTTTAAGTAATTTCCAAATTATCAACACAGTATAAATGAAATAAAACAACAAAAAGTTAATTATTTTGTATTTGGCATAAATTTACAGGTTGCTTCATTTTGTTATCAGCAGGACTAACACTGTAAGAGAAGGGCTCTGGGGTGCCAGTGTTCACCAACTAAACAGCCTCACAAATTCAGGCAGTGTGAATGTTGCAGCTCAACCCAGCTCAGGTCCACCAACACTTCACCACAATCAATAACTCTGGCTGTTCTCCAGCACAGTTATTTTGTAACGCCGCGGTTCTGTGAGTTCGTTAAGTGCATCAATGTGAATTTAACTCATTAGGTAAAGCTTTTCACTAAGAGAACTGCTCATTTGGAAAGCTGAAAAATATTTACAGTAGCAGCCATCATGCTTTATCAACCACTGTAGGTCCATGAGTGAGTTCTCGGGCATTTTCCTTTATTTTGGGTTTTTTTTTTTGTCTTTTGTCAGAACAATTCTGCTTTTGCAGGCCCAATTTTAAATTGGTTTCTTTAAGAACATTATAAAAAACATTATAAAACAAAAACGTTATAAATTTATAAAACATTGCCTACATCCCACTCCAGCAGATCTTCAAGGGTCTTTCAAAAGAGCTTACGAACACTTAAAACTAGATTTCTGTTCATATAATGAGTAATTACAAATGGAGAAACTCCATATGCTTTATTAATCACATACTAACATTTAAAACCAGATACAAGATAATAAAAGTGGAACATGATATTTATTAATATCTTAAAAACACTTCTCACCGTAGACATGTAGAGCTAGCAGACTCCATACTAAAACTGCAGGGAGCTGAACTTCACAACCTGGTGGCCCGAAAGGTGTTGCTACAAGGCACTTTTAACTAATCATGACAGATAAATTTAAAAAAAAAAACATATACTATTCAAGGTGCCTTATCAGAAGGTTGTATTATTTTTTTATATGAACATAAATATAACAAAAAAATTACTGTGATTCTATCTTTCATCTCTATTAATGAATTTGAATCTATTTATTGCCCCCTGTTGGTTTGACTTACAGCAATAAAAACAGTGGTTTGTCCTACTAATAGAAGAGTACCCCTATAACTAGAAGATCTGTTGCCCAATTACATGGCTAATGGAGCACATATATGCAGACTTAAGGGACTGCAGTGTCCTGGGTTTTAACAAGAAATGATTTTATGCCTTTGAGATGTGGTCTGTAAGTCAAATTTTAAACGTTCCCAATGTAATTAGCTGTACTGCAAAAGTTTCACCATAAAAGAAGCAAGGTAGAGGTTACGTTATTGCATTACTGTGGAGGTGGCATAAAGGGTCATCATATAACATTGACACAACTTATTACAAAGCCATTAATAGTCTGAGTGTATTGGAGTTTACTTCTTCACTACAGTTAGTCCAGCTACAATTCAAAAACTACATTTGTACACAATGGCTAAAATTTCCTATCAGAAGAACTGCACAGATGTTTGATGGTATCTTAGTTGCTGACAAATTGCATCCCTTCCAATATTATGAAGCACCGAAAGTCATTGACCCACTATCTGACCTACATAAGGAAAAAAACCCCACCAGGGACATGTTCAAGACTCGGCTACAGAACCTGTTAACGTCCACACTCCAGAATCCTGAGGAAGGATGTCGCATTATTAGAGCATTTGTCAACAATATGAGAATGTAAGTGACCTTTCGCCTGCTAATAACATGAGATGAAAGAGTATCTTACAAGTTCACCAGTGCAACTAGTACACCACAAACTCACAGTTGCCTTAAAATTAAGGCTAATTCACGTAATTTAAGTTTCATTAGTTCGTTACCCAGAAAAAGCAGCAGGAAAAACCTTTTATATTCTGCTACAATAATTACTATCATCTACACTGTTTTAACAACCTTCAATTAGTGTTTCAGTGACTGCATTTCTAATTTTGTCATCACCAGCTGACTACAGAGTTTCATTTGTGTTTGTTAAAGAACTCAAATCTTGAGATATTACTTATACTCTTCTCTCTTCATCATTCAGTCTGCAGTTGAACAACTGTGTCTTGAAATAAACTTGTTGCTGTGTCTAATTGTGCTTTGGGACCTAGTGTATTATTTTGCTTACAACAACGTCATGCTCTGTTAATCAACATGGGCAACTGAATGATAAACGATTTAAAAATGGCCTTGTGGGATATAAAGCTGCATTTGGACTTATGTGGGCCTCCATGAAATTCTACTTCTAGTAGATAATAAAACAGATGAATAAAACCCATCATCAGCTTCCTGTGACAAATCTAAACAGCATTGTTTGATTTTGGCCTTTGGTGTTAATCAGATTATCCGCCCTTATAAATAAGGAACTCTAACGATATGAACAAGGTTAGATGCAAAAGTCAGTGTTCCACGTTTCAGCACTGTAGCCACAAGTGGATCATGGACTCATGAGACTAAAAGTTAAGAACACACTGAAACAAATCACCTCTAATCTTTTTGCTTTTTACACTATATTAATTGTTTGTTTTACTCTGTATGAAGTGTTTTTCATCTTTTCAAATTTCCATCTTTCCATTTTTTTTCCTTCCTGCAAAAGATAAAATATATTTTAATGCCTCATTTTGAATTTAGGGGTAGTTACATGAATTTATTCCACCAAATGTGTTCTTGGGGATGGACAAGCCAACACAGCCATTTATGTAAAACCCCATTTGATCACAAGACTTTTAGACCATTAGTGGGTAGTTAGAGGAGAGAAATCGCAGATGTGTGCTTGGATTTTAGCTGGCAAAATGTTGCTTATTTTTCCAAGTAAGCAAAATGTGTTTTGCTTCCAGTTTATTTAATTTAAGGTAGGTGAGAAATTCAGTCACAAATGATGGATTTTTTTTAAATTAGTAATTTAACTAAACCCATATAAGCATCTTTCAGACATGCACTCCTATCCAGCATCTGAACATGCTAGCTCCATATCTAAATGCACACCATGATCACTTTAAGGCTAAATACACAATGATCTAGTAACATTTATGCATCAGAAACATTGTGTACAAGTAGTCATTTAGATACTGTACAAGTCTGAACAGTTAGATGAGAACAGTTAGGCACGCACAAGATTACAACTGTGCATATGTCTCTCCCACATCTTTGTGCGTTGTTCAGCTCACTAACAAACATGATTTCTTTGGATGATGCCCTAAACAGTAAAAGCAAAGCAGAAAACTGTTGCCTACTCTCATGCTTTTGGCATGAGACACCCACTTTCACTCTCCTCCTCACTCTGCTAAAGCTAGTCTCACAAACAACCCTACTCTCATGCTTTTGGCATGAGACACCCACTTTCACTCTCCTCCTCACTCTGCTAAAGCTAGTCTCACAAACAATTGAGAATCACTCTATAAACAACATAAAGTGCATGCATACAGTGCCCGATTTCTATTTTATTTTTGCATATTTGTCACACTTAAATGTTTCAGATCATCAAACAAATTTTAATATTAGAACAAGATAACCTGTAAATACACAATTCAGTGTTGACATTTTAGAACCACAGTGAGAACCACTATCCACAAATGGAGCAAACTTGGAACAGTGGTGAACCTTCCCAGGAGTGACCGGCCTACTAAAATTACTCCCAGAGTGCATCAACGACTCATTCAGGAGGTCACAAAAGTACCCAGAACAACATCTAAAGAACTGCAGGCCTCACTTGCCTCAGTTAAGGTCAGTGTTCATGATTCAACAATAAGAGAGAGACTGGGGGAAAATGTCACTGCTGACCAAAAAGAACACAAAGGCTTATCTCACATTTATCAAAAACTATCTGGATTATCTGGTGTAAAACACAGCATTTCATAAAAAGAACAGTCAAACATGGTGACAGTAATGTGATCGTCTGGGGCTGCTTTGCTGCTTCAAGGTCTTGCTGTACATGATGGAACCATGAATTCTGCTCTCAACAAGGAAATCCTGAAGGAGGATGTCCAGCCATCAATTTGTTCTCTGAAGCTCAAGCACATTTCTGCACCATGAAACACCAATGGCCAATGAAGTGGCCTCAAAAAAACCTGGACTTAAATCTGACTCAGATGCTTTGGTATGACCTTGAACACAAACTTCATGATCAAAAACCCTTCAATGTGGCTGAATTAACAACTCTGTAAAAGAAGAGTGGGACAAAATTCATGTGAAAGACTCATTGCCAGTTATGATAAATGACTGACTGCAGCTGTTGTGCACAGAGTGGCACAATCAGTTATGCAGTTTAAACCATTCCTATGTAAATCTTTGAGATTTTGCACAGGCACATCCCAGCAATTACTGAAATACTCCAGCTTATCTGGCACCAACAACCATGTCACATTCACAGCCACTAAAATGACCCTTCTGATGTCCATTTGTCTATGCTGAAACACACACAGTTTTAACAGCAGACATTTTAGACCTTTAACATCAGTGAACACAGACTCCATATCTAGTTTTTTTCCATCCCCTTTGCTGTTTAATATAACACTTTAATTTTCTTTTTATAAAAATACAACTTTAGGCAGCAATATTTACTGGGATAATGGCAGGACCTGTGGCAGCTGGTCAGATTAATATGAGTCGCCAGTAATGAAAATATTCCCAGTTTAAAATTTTAACAGTATCTGAAATTAATTGTAGCTATAATTTGACATTTTAAGTGTTTGCAGAAAATTTCTGAGAAGATTCTGACATTATTATAGGACATATACGAAGCATCAATTTCCAAAGTGAGTGTAAAAAAAAGTGTAAGAAAAATAAGAAGTAGGTCTGGTTAAAGGCAAAATGCATTATCAAATAAAGTTACGTTCCCACAAGCAGGCTTTGCATTAACAAAAGAACAAAATACCACAGCACTAATTTTCCATTTTCTTACAGAGCACAAGTCTGTTAGGTGGTGAATAGGTCACTACATTTCATCTAACCAGTGAGGTAAATGGGACTGACACTGTCAGTGTTAGTTTTTCCACTTGACCTTCACTCTCCTTCACTACATCCTGCTGTTTTCCAAAAAAGTAGGTCAAAAGTCTGCATTGGAGCTGTGTCACATCGCACTGTCCACACTGGTACTGGTCTAATGTTTTATTTGATATGAAAGTGTCATACTGGGATATCATTGCTATAGCAATGCCATGTATTTACATTCCCTAGTGTGTAAAACAATGAAACGAGCTCAGGCATGTCCGAGAGCAAGTGTCTAAAAGACATAAAAAGGGAGCTACTTAAACAACCTCCAATAATGTGAAATTCTTTGCTAAAAATGCAAGAAAGCTGTTTCCGCTGAAGGTGGATAAAATTATATTTCAATGCACACCCATTGAGTACAACCAGGTTGTGAAGGAGGAGACACTAGCCGCTGTTGATGTGCGACCGAAATGTGAACAAATGACTCAACACAGTGCTCACAAGTTGGACTACATATGACAAGAAGAGCAAACAGTGGATGGAAATTACTGTTCTGGTTATATGGTGGAAAAGCAGTGCTCGAAACCCCAAAAAACTCGATTCAAGATACAACATCCCAGCATCCCTAGGCTTGTAGACTGTTTCTAAAAACATCTCAGAAAGAATGGGTTGCTCTCACTAGCTCAGTGTATGCCAGTATGGTGCCATGATAGGATGCCACCTGTGCAGCAGGTCAAGTCATGAATTTTCCTCACTGCTAAATATTCCACAATCAGAGGTCACGAACTTTCAACAGAGTCAATCTCTACACACTTCCAAACTTTATGCTGTTTTCAGTTTAACTCTAGAGCAGTGAGTAAAGAGCTTCATGGAAAGGGTTTCCATGGCCTTGCAGCTGCATCCAAGCCTTACATCACCAAGCACAATCCATAGCATTGCTATGGATCGTTGCGGTGGTGTGAAGCACACCACCAACGGACTCTAGAGCAGTGGACATGTATGACCGCATGGTGCCAAGATTAAAGTCTGGAGAATCAGGGGTTATGGTATGAGGTTATTTTTCAGGAGTTCCAGCAAAAACGCTAAATCCTTCAGCACACCAAGATATTTTAGACAATTTCATTCTTCTACCTGGGAACTGTGGGAGCAGTTTTGGCTCCTTCCTGTTCCGATATGACAGGTCCATAAAGACATGGGTGAGTGAGTTTGGTGTAGAAGAACTTGACTGGCCTGCACAGAGTCCTGACCACATGACAGAACACCTTTAGGATGAATTAGAGGGGAGACTGTGAGTCATGCATTCTCATCCAACATCAGTGTCTGACCTCACAAATGTGCTTCTGGAAAAATGGTCAAAAATTCACATAAACACACTCCTAAACCTTGTGGAAAGCTTTCCCAGAAGACCTGGAGCTGCTATATCTGCAAAGGGTGGGATGACATAACATTAAACTATATGGACTAAGAATGGGTTATCAGTCAAGTTCATATGCATGCGATCGTTTATCTGGTATTACTAAAACTACGTCACTACTATCATGTTATACCGCTGCTGCTGGCACCTTTTTTTCTATGGATTCACACTTTGAATTAGAAAGTCTGTCAACTGTCATCAGTGAGGAGGGGTTCATTGGAAAAGATGGATGGAAAATTACAGACATTATATATATCCCCCCCTGTATCCCTTTCTTATTTGTATATAAGCTCAATAATGTTTGTTGCTCCAACGGAGTGAAAAGTGAAGCTGGACATGTCAAATCATTTTGTGAGCACTCAAATTATTATGCCTTTTAAATTTCACAATGAACAAACTTTACCAAACAAGCTTTAATCTTGTGATTTGATTTGAACAAATTCTGATAAACAACACTATAACTCAATCAAATCTTACTTTCGGATTCATGGTCTGTTATACTATCCTCCTGGAAATCTCCCAGCTCACTGCTGTATAAAGCACTAATAAAGGAAAGGCTTTAGCAGCATTAAAAAAAATCCAAAAACATTCATTATACAGACTGACTTATTACCTAAGAGTCACACAGAAATTAAAGAAGATCCACACATTTCATATAAATAAAGTTCAGTTTTCAAAGTTCGCCTGGCTTATGAAAACAGTCTATACCAGAGAAAGAGAGTCAGTCATCAAGGTCTTGCAAATACTGGCTGGGAAAACGTAGGATCCAGCTGCAGAAAAGGATTCACAATTTTTCAATGTCATCAGAAAAAAAAAAGAACATAGCAAAATGGCATTACGGTCTCACCATGGAAACAGAAATAAGCATCTGCATAAAGTCTGTCTGTAACCTCACCACTGTGCCCACTGATGTTTGGTTATATGCCCTTCTGGTTTTAGATGTTTTTCTTATCTTTCATTCATTCTTTTTTTACCCTTATGAAAACAAAAGTCCGATTATAGAAAGAAAGCAAAAAAAACTATTAGTGAGAAGTGCCGTTATCATCCAGTTGTAGTGTTATACTAGAAAATAGGTGTTTTTTATGATATGAAGTCCAACATTCATCAGAGTCGATCACTCTAGAAGGCAGAGTGAAGAGCTAGTCATCACGGAGCAAGTTAACAGCTGAGCACATTTTGAAATATTCTATCCTGGAAGGCATTTAGGAGAGGGGGGCAGTTCAAGGTACTAAAATAGTCAGACAAAGCCACACAAATGCAACATCAAAAAGTGTTTTAGATAAAGGGTCTTTGAAGATATGCCAGGGTTTCCTTCAGTCTAATAAAAGTTGGCTTTAAGCTGTCCAGGCCTAGCACTAGGAATTTTTGTTTCTTTAAAGACAAAAGATAATATATTTTATTACCATGACTATTATAGTTACTTAAAAAAAGGGAAAAATTATAGGATTTAAAATGAATGTATATTCCCTATGTTGATTAAGTGAGGTAGGCTAATTCATACAAAATGTATAATATACATTACATTGCATTACATGCATTATACTTTTAAATATGACTCAGTGTTTACATACTGATGTACATTATTTGCACTTCAGGCTGGAATGAAATAAATAAATTAACTCTCCCGTGTCTCTCTCTCTCTCCGTCTCTGTCTTTTCTTCTCCTATATGCAAAGCTGCACATAAGCAGCTCAGCCTGAATGCTTCACAATTAGCAAATATCTAGACAAAGAGGAGCCAAGGCTGGAAAATGAGGACTGCTGCTTTTTGTGTGTCAAACTGCGTGTTGGCTGATTTCTATCTGTTACGTAATTTTGACATGTATCAGTTCACAAAAGCAATTAAATAGAACACCCACACACTGTCTCACTTAATGCTAGAATATTTATTACAATGATTCAGTCTATCCAAACTTCATTAGGTATATGGGCGGCATGTCAGGTTCTCTCACAGGAAATGCTTCAATCATCCCAACATTCAATCAGAATACCATAAAAAAATATTGTGACTAATGAACACCTTGTACGATCCATCCATCCATCCATCCTGTCATCCATCTTCTTCCACTTATCCAACTGAAGGTCACAGTTGGGGAAAAAACAGCTATGTTGATGGATATTGAATTGGAAACAGTTGCAGCTATAATAATAAAATAATTAAGTGAAAGTTTCAAAGATTTAATGTTTTTTATTAGTTACTGATGTTGTTCACTGATTAATCCTACATGTCCTTTTGCTATTTTATCTTTCAGTCCTAAATGTAATGTCATTATTTTCTTATTACTGAGCCAATATCTCCATGCTGTCACTGAGAGCAATGCCAGGCTGCAGCACAGGAAAACTAAGTAATTTGATGGTAATATGTATCAGTGTGCCTATCAGATTTAATTGCTCATTACCTGAAGGTGCAGGAACACTGTTCTAGGACATTAAAGCCCATCCTAACCCCTGAAAATATTATAATTTTAAACATAACGATTGTTTAGAACATTTAGATGAAAGTGAGTAAATGCATGAATCCATGGACATCACCAAATACAGTGTTTCATCTTTTAAGTTACTCCGCCAGGCTTTTACAACAGCCAGTGAAAGCATGGGCTGCTGCTGAGGTGATTGATTTGACTATTGAAGAATATCCCATTTGTTTTCATTGAGAAACTCCTTGTTTGATTCTGCCTGAGACTTTGGGTCATTATGCATTTGTATTGTGAAGTTCAGTCCGCTCATTTTTACAGCATTTGGCCGGATGAGAGCAGATGATATAGCCCTGTGCCCTTCACAAATATCCTGTCTATTCAAGTCTATTGTAGCTTTGTTATTCTTGGATGTAATCAGTGATGTGCACCTTGTTGTTTTTCCATCCCTAGGCATTTCTTGACTGTAAACTTAAACAATGGCATGCCTGACACTCAAAGAGTGTCCTTGACACTGATGTC
Source organism: Neolamprologus brichardi (assembly GCF_056152115.1). Lineage (NCBI taxonomy): Eukaryota > Metazoa > Chordata > Actinopteri > Cichliformes > Cichlidae > Neolamprologus > Neolamprologus brichardi. The sequence continues at coordinate 17,093,888 of NC_142121.1, read as the reverse complement.
ACCAGACACCAGATGTGAAGTTGTTTTTCAAAACTATGGAAATAATTCTGTCATCATGCACTTTAGATGAGTTCCATGGTCTTTTAGGGTTTTGGTGTTGTTGATCTAGCTAGCGTTTTCCTTCTTCTCCTCCTTCTTTTGCCGTCTCTTTGATAGATTTATTTAATTCTTTCAGCCTAACGATGGCCTCTCTCACTGGCGCTGACATCTCTTCAGGCCCCATATTTAAAATTACAGTGAAAATTTGTCAATATTTTATCTGAAGTTGACTGAAAGTCTGCTTCACATATCATAAAATAACAAGGGAACAGACCTCACCATGAAATTGCTGTTCAGTTAACCGTCCAATTATTTCTGTGCCTCTGAAAATGGGGAACTATGTAAAAAAAAAGTGTCTATATGAACATTTAATGTCAAATTCTTGTAAAAACCTCTTGAATTAAAGCTGAAAGTTTGCACTTCAATCACATCTTGACTGTTTGATTTAAAATACAGTTTGGTGGTGTACAGAGATAAAACCAAAAAAAGTGTCTTTTTCCAGTTTAACTGTAGATAGATATGTGATTCAAGTTGATTCATGATGTTTAAGTTAAACTAATTATGTGGGTTTTTTTTAGATAGATGTGTATTGAACTTAACAGTCTTTATTGTGTTATTTGAATTTGATTATAAAAAAACCACAAGGTTATATAGTGATTATCCTGCAGTAAGAAATGTGCAAGAATGGATGTTTCTGAATCGTTATAAAAAAAATGTTTGGGGAATAATTGGAAAAAATAAGAACTAAGAATAAAGAATCACATGTCATGGATCTACAGTCTTTATAACAGCTATTAATATGAAATGGACAAAGGAGCTTGTCAGCATTTGCTACTTTTGTTTTCAGTAGAAGTTTGCTTTGTTCAAAATTGGCACCCAGACTATTTGACAAAGACACTATTTCAGACACAAACTGAATGGTACAATTAGAAGAGAAAAAGGAAGAGAAAAGATGGTTTAATAAAATGGAAACAGAAAAAAAAAACAAAAAAACAAAATGTGTGCATAAAAACAAGAGTCCTGGTGCTTTGTACTCTGACAAATGAGCTGCAAAGTTAAAACTGGCTTTGGCCACATGAAACTCATAACATCAACAGAAATATAACAAATCTAATAAGGCTAAAACCTGACAAAACACCTCAGTGGGAATCTGAGCAGAGGCTGTCAGCTACAGTTGAGGTTCAGAGTTTAATAAAGGAGAAAACAAAAGAGTCCAGCCAGGCAATGAGGACCAGCGCTTAGGAGTCACGCTTCAGAGGAGGTGATTGGTAAAATGCTGCTGCGCGGACTGAAACCTCGACCCAGTGAGCAATTGATTGTGACACTTGTAGGTTACCATGACAACTGCCATGGTTGTGAGTAGTTGGCCATGATATTGGGGCATGTGACTGAGGCAGGTTTTCACAGGTAAGAAGATGCAGCAATGTAAGCGGAAAATCCAAAGATCTGTGGGATCATAAAATCTTTTAGGGTACTTTTGAGCACTCTTAAAAAAAAATCATCAAGAAATCATTCACTGCTTCTCTGTTCCTGTCTTTGTATTCTGTGACAGTCTAAAGACTGAAACGTTCATCCTTATACTCAGCAAAATGACATCATCCAGACATGAAATCTGTGCTAGAAACAAAGAATAGATAGATATGTAATAGTACTAAGATCTTCATGTTCCCAGTTCAACCCAAGTTAGATTTTATTTTAGCATCTCAATGTTTTTAAACTTGCACACACTGGTCTGGTTGTTACTGACGCAAACAGTAAGGAGAAGGTAAATTAAGATGTGTTAAGATTTGCATAAAAAACACTCAATGTACCCGCTGTGCATTGTATTCATAATGCAAGCACTTCCTGTTGCGCACGTTATGTTAAATATGATTCCTTCATAGCAAAAAAAACTTAAAGTGTACAGTTAAATTAATGTATATACAAATTTTAAAGATCAAAAAGGAAAAGATTTTAAAGTCTTCATTAAGGTAATGAGGAAAATTACCTAGTGCGGTTAGAAGACTGAACTATTTAACTAGCAGGAGGCAACAAAAAAAGTTGTAACAAAGACTTACCCTTATAAAGCTTTTGTGCCAAACATGATAACAAACAGTATTATATTTACACATAGCACAACCACGTGATAACCGGTTAGTCCAGCGTTCATTCCTACTACTGACACTTGAAGTAGCTGCTAAATGCACCACTATGTCCACCATTTAATCATTTTATTCCTCAGTAGTTTCATGCTGGCCAGGTTACAGGGATACATCTTAAGAAGCAAGTGGATAACACAACCAAGAATGAACCACAGGCAGCAAAGTTGCAGGCTGTACAAAATAATAATAATAACAACAATAATAACTAAGCTTGAGCATGTATTAAGGTTGGCTTACAATTCTCAGTGGATTTGTCTCCACAGGCGACCACACTCCAAGTAATCATCTACTCGACTGTTAACAGAAAATTCCATAATGCAGGTTTAATTAAAATGAATATTGAATTCATAAGTATACACTTAGTGCAAACAGTGACAGCGCCGATAGGGGTGCCACAAAAAGTGTTGCGTGTTTTCAGCCTTACATAAAAAGTAAGTATGACAAATGATTATATATAAGTTCTACACAGAGTTTCTAATTCACTTTGTTTACCAAACTGCAAGACTGAGAATGACCAAGATTTTGTTTCTCATCACAACACGTTCCCACATGACAAAAGGTCAACACTGCTGTGTATGAAACAAACTTATTCTCATTAACTCCCCCCCATGTTATCGGAGGACAAAGTCTTCTAAGGGAACACACCACAGAACATCTTCAGGACACTCTATTTTTCACAATCCTTCAATACTCAATACTGCTGGAGTTTTCACAAGTCCTGGGAAAACTAAAAAAGGCAAGTGGCACATAAGTTCATTAACACTCTGGTTGTCAAGACAATAGAATGAATTCCTGGTGACGTCAGCTGCACACAGCTTTAGTCTGAAGTCCCCTTGTTTCCATGGTGTACAGAGGCAAGCAGCAACTTCAGCAGAATGGACTAATGTGTCGAATTGTGCAGAGAAGCTGAAATGTGATGATGTGTTTAACGATGTCTCTGTGTTGGTGCCGAACGCCTCACTGCACTGCCTCGAACTCTCTTACACACCCATATAATCTGTTCCACTCACACACGCACACTTTCGGGCTCCCCTGCAAACACATTTAACCTTTGCTCGTGCTCTGCTTGTTGCTTACATGCTTACCTATGGTGATGTTAAAGCCATCAATGCTGAAGGTGGCACTCCGACCCTTCCTGAATCGATGCTTTTTAGAGTTGGCTTCCATCGCGCTGTCACCCTTCCTCCTTTTAATCTCGTTTTAATGCCTCTTGTCACTTGCAGTGCGTTGTTTTAGTTTTGTTTCAGTCCTCTGACTCCATTTAGTGCCGAGCGCTCGGGGAGAACTGGCAAAGACTCACCACTTCTCGTTACACACGCCGAGCGGGAGAATTTTCTCATAAGTCCTTCTCCACCCCCTGTCTTTGTTGTACATGTCTTTCTCTCGGTGTGTCCGTTTCTCACCCCTCAACAAGCTCATTTCAAGGAGCTTATGGCTCTTGGTTTGCTTTTCTTCTCTCTCTCGATTTCCCTCCTCCCCTCCCTCCCCACTCTCTCTCCTTGTCTCTCTTCCCCTAGAGGTACAGTAGGTGTCTGTGGCGGGTGGTGGTGGTGGTGGTTGGACAGGACCTCTCTAGAGGTGTTTAAATGAACGTGACTCCTCCTACTGTCAACAATTTTTAGCAAAAGCTGTGGAAGCTCGGATTTGGCCAATTAGAGTCTCTTCTAGTTGTGATCACACACCCTCAAACACACAAAAACTTTGGTGCACGAGTCAGGTAGGGAGTGATTATATGTTTTTAGTCAAAGCGAGATCTCAACGCGTTGACTTTGCTCTTTATTTTTTAGCAGTTGCATGCTTCTCCACGGAAAGCCGAAGGCCATTACAAGTAAACGGGCACGTTTTTTCTTTTGACAGAAAAAAAACCAGTCTCATCATTATCCCTTTAATGGCAGCGTTTGTAAGAGCGGACAAATTGCTTCAAATGTATTTATTTTTTCCCCTTTAAATCCCAGTAGATTAACTGACACCGAAGCAAGGACGCGGCTTTATTTGTTATCCAGGAAAAATCCTCCCTTTGTGATTGTTTGAACAGCATTTCATTTTACCAATGCACACCTCTCACACACACACACACACACACACACACACACACACACACACACACACACACACACCTGATTAATAAAGGATAAAAAGCTCCCCATATTAGCACCATCTGACATTTAGTTATGGAATTTTTCAGTGTTTCTTCCCCCCTCTGATTAGTGCCTGTGAGGAGTCTTTATGAACACTTCTGGCTTGATCTCACACCCTCTCTCAGATTCATTAGTTGTGCCTATAAAAGCATTTACACAGATAAGAAAACATGTCTTTCTACCCTAATTTTGTTCTTAATTTAGGTAAATAGATATTATCTGTAAACATTCTGCTTACGGTGTTCATTGTTATTAAGGATTGTTGCAATAAAACAGTCCAAATCTCTTTTCTTCTTTGCACTTTTTCGAGAAAGCTAATATTGATCTAACTTTGTTCATTGTGTTTGTTCCTTTCCCCTTTGTTGTTTCACTTTCATAATAACAGACACAGTCATTGCCATATAATCCAAGCAATGTTAGGCAGGGGATTTGGAAGCATTAGCACGCCACTGCTTTAATAATAATAATAATAACAAAAAAAATGAATAAGCAGGAAATGGAAATTGGAAATGATTTTTTATGCAACAAATACATAAACTGTTAGGTTTTTTTTCCAGTCTAAATTATATGCAGTATAATTGCTGGTCTGATAACAATTAGGGGGAATTTTTTTTGTTTGTTTTTAATTGCATAATGTGCTATATTCATAATGGCATAGACCGTGGCTAACTGTAACAGCATAGATGGGCTTGGACAACAAAAATAAGTTGTTTAAAGTCAGAGAAACACCATGGTTTCAGTTACCTACAACAGCCCTTTCCTAAGAGCTAAGTCAAATGCACTTCTCAGCTTATTGTCAAATGTTGTATTGTTGTATTTCCTTTGTATTTTAAAAAAAAAAAAAGTAATCTGACAATAATTACTAGTTTGCAATGAATGATGCATGATGCCCGTGTGCCAAAACACCAAAATGCTAACACCTACTTAAAAAAATCTGCACACCAATCATACGTGCTAGACTGAAAATGAGTGTGTAAAATCAACAGGTGACAAATCACTCTTTGTTATACAAGAATTTTGTCAAATAAGGACACACAGTGTAATACTGTCAACAATAATTAATGCATACTTTCTAAACGATGTAGCAGTTAGAGGTGCACGTATTTCATGATAGCGTCTATATTTGTGTGTCTTGTGCCACTAGAGCTGTATAGGAAGCACATGTATCACGGAGAGGGGTAAAGACAAAATGGTCAGCAGTTTTTTTTTGCAGCAGCAGGCAGTTTTTTCTGACTTAACTGTAATGTAACAGCACACAAACTGTAGCCATATATTTTTGGGGTTTTTTAGGGTTAGCCATAGTTGGGAAGCTTTTATTAAACATCATCATGTTGAGTTTTTGTCACGTCAAGTAACATCCTTCAGTTCACCTGTTTCTCCTCAACTCCACGTGCGTGGGAGGGGGCACACATCGTGAAACACAAGCACACGTACAGAGACAGAGAGAGAGCAGAAGAGAGGAGAAAAACTAGTGCAGTGCATTGCAATGGCAATACAACAAAGCCAATGAGTGTATTACAATATGTAAATAACAGTGAGCATCTATGTTTTTTAATTTACATAGTGAAAAATAGAATTATTGTTTTATAATAGGAACGGTATCTTCTAATACCCAAAGGATCTGTATCGGTACAGTCAAACAGCTATCGATCACAATGAGAACATCCATCCAATTATAAGAAAGACAGTTTGAGTCACTCAGCTCGGTTTCAGAGGACATATTACATGGCTGTAGGATAATTACACTCCATCTCATTTTGTTGGTGAGCTACAGTAAGAGCTCTTTACGCGTTCCTTCTGCTGTCACCTTGCTCTCCCGAGCCTCCAATTCATTCCACATGTAGCAATTTGTGAAGATCCTAATTTTGTAACACTCTCACTGTGGGTTCCAGGGCAGCTTTCATGTTAATGAGGGCATGTGTGGGAATATTGTAGCTTTGCTACTCTTTCCTTTTGTCAGTGGACTAAATAATTGTTTTTGAAAGGTTCAGAGCAGTTACAATATACTTTCAAGCCTTATTCAGTGTGTTTGAATACACTGTTTAGTGCAATAAAATGTAATTAATAAAATTATATTTCTGCCAATGCAATGACACTGCTCCTTAAATAACATGCCTAACAGAATATGTGAAGTCTGTGTAAAGGTGTTAAATGCCAGGATTCTCTTGTGAGCGTGTTCCATGAGAGCAGGTGTTTTTATATCATGGTCAAAGTGTGGTGCATTATATTCAGATCTTGCTGTTTAATGCATTCAGGGGTTACAGAAGTTAGAGAGGAAGTTATGTAACACACTTAACTGAAGAAGTGGGCCTCTGCTTTTATTTTCCTGATATTTTAGGAGGCTACGTGCTGTTCCACACCTGTGTATCACCCTATAAAAGTTGCTATGCAGCCTTTTATATAAGCTTCTATTAAAGCCTTAGTACAAATGCAAGCATGGTGGAAGCTTTACGTAGTTTGTTTGTAAGATGCCGGACAACTTTCTCATACATACAACTTGACCCTAACTTGTGAGTGTCATTCAGTTTTAGCTGATAATCTTTACACAACAGATCTCATTATAATCCTTTTTGTCTTCATCTCGCCCTATCTGCCACACAAATTCTCTGCATGTCTTCCTTCACGATATCCAGGAATGTTGTTGCGGTCTTCCTGCCTGGCAGCTCCATCTTCAGCATCCCTTGTCCAGTATATCCATCATCCCTCCTCTGCACATGTCAAACTGTTTAACCTCCAAAACACTCAAGAGAGACCAGTTAGGGAACTGAACTGTCCCACTGATGTACTCATTTCTGATCTTGTCCCGCCTGGTCACTCTCAATAACCACCACCAACTCAGCCTCCTGTCTTTTTGTCAGAGCCACTGTCTCCAAACCATACATCATAGCAAGTCTTACAGCCGTCTTGTAAACCTTTCCTTTCACTCTTGCTTTGTGACTCTTCTGTCACAAATCTCCCCTGACACTCATTTCCACCCATTCCACCTAGTCTGCACTCTATTTTTCACCTCTTTTATACACTGTTCACTGGTTTGGATGGTTGACACAGGTATTTAAACTCATCCACCTTCATTATCTCGACTCCTTGCAGCTTCACTGTTACACCTCTCTTCCTCTCATTCAAAAATGAAATCAAAGTGATAGCATAGGAGGAGCCAAATCAACACTTTGCTTTACTGACATAAGAATGCACTGCTGAGCTTAGAAATACCAGTGTTTTCTTCTGTGGCTTATGTGTCCACCGAAAAAGATGCTGGAAGATGATTACTGGATCTTTTCAGAGCATCCAGCCAAGTGGAAAACATTTTTCAGGCAGTAGGCATATCATTATCCAAGTCTAACATAACGAGAAGACTTTACAAGAAAAAATAAATAAATCTAATCACCCTGTACTGGAATGACAAGAGTAAAAGAACGGTTTGGGAAAGACTCACTCTATGAGCACAGTATACTAAAAAAGCACAATTTCTTTAAAAAAATGTGTTGGAATGAGCATAGTTAACATTCATAATGGAAGACAAGTCTCTAATGATAGAACAGAAGACAGAAGCAGGTGGATACATGGATACATGTTTCTAAAACTGGAATACAAATGAGCTCACGACAGAAGGTGATCGAACTGGCAGCCAGAGCAAGGGAAAACTGGAGAACTATGGCAAATAGCCAACAGACATAAGAGGCCACTATGTGGGTGGGTTGCAGGTAGAGAGGACAGGGTATTGAGAGGAGGAAAAGGCAGGCGAGACCACTCTGGAGGTCTATCAGGAGAAGCAGAGCAGACAGGCAGTTCAAGTTAAGAAGATGGAAGCAGCCTGGAGGCTGAGCATGTAGGCTGGACTGCTCGAGTATGCAGCCTAGGATCAGGAGCACAGGGGTACTAGATATCTCATGTGCACCTCAAGAGCTGACACAGACTATTAACTGGACCAAAGACGGGCATCGGGTAAAGCTGACCTTGAAGAAGGAGCAGGTTAGGGGTCAGTATGAAGTGCTATTAATCTCCAAGGAACTGTTAATAGTAAAGATATAGCTCCTTCTGTATATGCTGATGTTACCTCCTTAAGAAACAGAGGACACAGGAGATTAGATTAGGAAGCTTGAGTAATGAAGCTTACAATATGCCTGTGTTCAACAAGGTAGCGCTGTATTCACTCATCTGGCTGCATTCATGGGAATTCAGGCTGCTAGTCTATTCTTTAAATCACTTCTGCTTTCCCACACTGGCAACATCAATTCTGTCATCGTCACTTTCACCGAATATTTGAAATGACTGATGGAAAAAGTAATAGGTCATAATGAGAGAGGAACAGAGAATCACATTAAAATAAAAAATAAAGAAAACAAAAAAGCAACTAGGCCTACTCCAGGAAACAACAATTAAACATCAGTCAAGCACAAAATTAACTTACAGCAGTGCTTAATCTGTAACTCAAAATACTGGCAATACATTAACAGTGAACAAGTGAATACACTAAGAGAATGTACCTGCTTTCTATATTCAATACATCCTTCAAACATTAGACACAAATCACCATAAAAAGAGCCTAAAAGTGGTTATGGGAAAAGTGAGGCTTTCTCTACATTGACACCTACTGGCCACTTTTTGCTTTGCTATTGTCACTACTACCACTGATTCAAAACAACAGCCACCTCAAGGTGTTTCAATTGTAAGATAAAGATCCAAAAATATTAGATATAGGCCCAAAAAGCCCTTTGAGCAAGCACTTGGCGACAGCAGAAAGGAAAAACTCCCTTTTAACGGGAAGAAAGTTCAGTAGAACCAGCCTCAGGGTCCTGCAGGAAAAAGAGGCAAAATATAGGAGAGAGAGCTAGAGTTGAATCATTTCTAGATAAAGATTGCACAAATCTAAACAAAGTAACATATAGACCAACGACTGCAGGAACCAGCATGTGAGCAGACACATCCTTAAATTTGCCAACGACACCGTCATCATTAGTCTGCTAAATACTGAGAATACACTGAGAATTCCAAGGACGTGGTGATCAGTCCCGGAAAGCCCCCTCACCCTCGACTGCAGAGCAACATCAAGAGTAAAGCTACTGAACAGGTGGAACAATATAAATAGCTTGGAATGGTCATTGATAATAATTGAAAATTTGACACTAATGTGGAAGCAGTGGTCAAGAAGTGCTAGCAACACCTCACATTTTTGAGGAAGTTGCATGTTTTCAACGTCAACAGAATTATGATAAGTCTTTCATTGAATCATTTTTACCATTTTCAGCTATTTCCTGGCTTGAAAAGGAACAAAGTGAAAGTAGCCAGTAAAGTAACAGGTCTCCCACAGACCACACTGTCTGCTGTATATGAGCAACAGGTAGCGCGAAAGGCCAGAGCTATTGTTGAGAGCCAGACTCTCCCCCTGCACAGTGAATCTGAACTTCTTCCTTCAGGCTGCAGATACAGAACACCAAGAGTAAGGTGTAACAGGACCAAAAACTCCTTTGTTTCCAGTAAAATAGCAGTCCCAAATCGGTTTGTGATACCTCTACATTACCTTGTACCATTTTTGTGTTTTTACAAATTTTACAGATTTTTACTGGATTAAAAATCACTGACTGTGTATCATTTTTCATATTTTTTTATAATGTGGATGTGAATGATTTCTCGAGAGCCAGTCTGTAAACCAGACTGGGTGCATATTGTGTTACGTTTACTCAGATAACCACATAGGTTTTGTGGGTTTGATTGTCTATGGCATTTGCTACGTGTAGCCAAATAATCGCAGGATTTTTTTTCTTTATGGTGAAATGAAGTGCAAATGAATGTATTGTGTATGAATGAGTGAAAAATCAAATAAGAATGTCCTACGTATAGATTTTTATTCAAAATCCAGCCTTGGAAAAAAACTGTTTCCACTTGTTGCAGGTATATTTTGGTGTTTTTTTTGCCCTGATATAAAGGTTTGAATATACAACAGCTAGTGTTGCGCTAGTAGAACATGTGCCCTTTGAATAAATGCATCAGTGAGGTATCATTTAACCCCTACAGTTTCATTAGCAGTTGCACTGTGGTTATTATGGCTTACGCTAACCAGCTGTAAAAAAAATAAAAAATAAAAAATCCACACTGTGGATTAGACTTTTACGTTTTTTGGAAGTTTGAAATGTCATCAGGTTTTTTTCTGCACCAGCAGGTCAAAATAGGGATAAAATGTATCAAGATCCCTATTAGCTACAGTCATGTGACTTGGGTTTTTTGAACTGCACTTAAGAGCAGTGGTTCAAAATATCTGCACATAAACATTAGTGTGGACTGTATCATCCCTACGCATAAGGGTCGGACTGATTTGGCAATTCTTGGGTCCAAACTAGATAGAAGCCAAATGCAGCCTGGAGGAGAGATGAGAAACAGACAACTGAACCAAATCATAATCTTAAAACTAGCACCAGACTGCCTTGAGGATCTCATGAAAGACTTGAAAGCAACACACACACAACTCAGTTAAGAGTACGATTCATTGTGTTTAGAGATCACGGACCTCCCTGTGACAGGGCCCCTTTAGCTTGAAGAAGAAGCACAATTCAAAAAGCATGTTCTACAACCACTGCTTTGAATCCTTGTCAAGATCCATTTTTTTAAGGGTCTTTATTAGGGTGACATTACTATCACTAGGCAACGGGAAGACCTTGAAAATATATACTGCACAAAATAAGACAAGAGGTTAATATTGCTAGCTCTGTTTTTTTTTAAAGATTTATTTGGGGCATTTTTGCCTTTAATGGACAGCTAATTCAAAGCTAATTTTATTGTCATCTCAGCCATACACACATACGCAAAAAGACAACATTACAAAGCTCCAACAAACAAAATCAGCTATTGTTCCAATAGTCCAAGTACAAAAAAAGAAAATGCAAAAAAAATACCCCAAAAATATGTTTCTTTTATTACACATAGTATGGAATGAGATTTGAATTGACCAAAGATGTCCTGGTTGTATGCACAGTACTGTGCAAGACACGCACACAACAGTGCTTGTTCTACTTTACTAATTCAGCTTTGATGTGATTTTTGGATAAGTATGCATGGAGAAGCTGACGCACCGGACCTTCATCGGCTCATCACGCCACTCTGCATAAGTAGTACTGGGTCCTGAGTGTTGTTGTTGTTGTGGGTGATGTGTGCGGCTGGCTGCAGGAGAGCTGGAGCTGAGTGTGTACAGCAACCATGGTGAAATAATAAAGTATGCTGAAAAGCATGAACATGTCATCAGGTCTGCCGTGATTTGTTACAATCGATTATGTGAAAATAAACTTTTTTTCTTCTTTTTAGCAGACCTGTAGTACAGTGGATTGTTGACAACAGAAACACACCTGCTTGCTTTGCTGATGTCCATTAATCATGAACTATTGCTCAACCTTTGATCAGGCCATCAAACAACAAGACAGGCCATCACTCAAAGACTTTAATTAGTGGTGAAGATAAAGGGAAGCTGGGGACAAACTAAAGGGCTTAAAAGCAGTCTGTTGTACTAAATTGATGTTTAAACAAAACCACCCAAAAAAACACTTTTTGTTTCTGTGTGTGTCTCGTTGTATATAACTAAAATATATGATGATTTAAAAAAAAAAAAATCAATATAATTACTTACTTGCATGAGATTTTTTTCTGGATGCTTCAAATTTAACGTCATTTTATTTGATCAGTTTTGAAACTTTTTGATTTCGTAATCTGTCCCAGCAGCACATCACAATTCTTGACAACAACTGCGCGATCAGATGGAAAAACAAGCTCATTAGAGATGCGGAATGACATACACTTTGTCAGTCCCAACACCGCTGTCACCACAGTGACACACTCATGTAATTAAGACACACTGGGCGCAAGGGAGCTTGTCTTTTCCCCTGCTAAATACTCATTAGAGGCACCTTTAAGGGTAATGTTAGCCTGTGTTGCAAAGCTGAGGGAAATGAGCTGACAAAACAGAGAGCTCCATGAGCTGTCATCTGATTCCTCCTGCACCAAGACCCTGAAGAGAACAAGGAAAAGAGGTCTTAAGAAACATGGTCCACAGTTTTAGCTAATGATTTTTGCACCAGCATGATTCCATATCAAAGACGCAAAACTAGTTTGGTGAGAGTAAGGTCAGCAAGGCAAACAAATATAATCCTTTTGATTAGAGGCAGATATCTTTCACATCCTAGACATCGTTGCGCCGACAGACCAAAGCGACTAATCTGCGTTATTTGGACACAGCGTGAAAACCACAGCAGTTCTGCACTTTATGAAAAAGTCATGTCCAGTTTCTTCACAATTTGGAGACAGAGCAGACTGCGCAAGCTGTGGGGCAGTGGCCACAAAGGAAGCAGAATTTGGACTGCATGACCGAAAAATCCTCAGTGTTGGCAGGAGAAACAAAAATTAATATTTGCTTAATAGTTATCAAATACTAAACTGAATACTTTAAAACTAGAGTTAGTAAACAGACAGAATTTTTTGGTACTTTTTAACTACTGCTTTTCCTACTAAATAACAGCAAACGGCTTTGATTAAACCATTTAATACTTTTGAGACAGTAAGGAGAGATTATAACTGACTATTAAAAGTTTAACCACAAATGGTGTGAAGTTGAGACACCACTTTTTACAGTACCCCTCCCTGACCTACATACTTGCATACAGATAAATGCACATTAGATGCACAGTGGGAAGCAATGACAGTTTAGTGTTGCTAACTTTTCCACTGAACATCAGCTACATGTAAAGTGGTCTGTGGTTCCTAATTAATCTCTTTTCTCTTCATCTTTTCCTTGCACTCAACAGTGACGCAGAGCTGCGAGGATGAAAGATTAGAACATACACTCCCCAGACATTTTATTAGGTGCATCTGTTCAACTGCCCATTAATGGAAATATCAAATCAGCTGATATCATAGTGGCGACTATGATGCAAACATGGTGAAGATGACCAGCTGAAGGTCGAAATGACGACCAAAACGAGGAAGAAAGATGATTTAAGAGAAAATGATTTGAGTATTTCAAAAACTACTGCGCTACCAGGATTTTCTTTAATAACCATCTCTAGGGTTTATAGAGAAAAGAGAAGATTTTTAGTAAGCAGCAGTTATCTGGATAAAAATGCCTTTTTGATGCCAAAGGTCAGATAAGATTGGCTAGACTGCTTCAAGGTGATAGTAAGGCAACAATAATGCAAGCAACCACTCAATCCCACCAAGGCATGACTTCCTGCGGCAGTATAACACGCCATGTCACAGAGCTCAAAACATCTCGAACTGGTTTTCTTGAAAAACAGAGCAGGATGTGGGAGAACAGAAGACTCATAATCATACCTGCACCAACTGTGTGAAGTCATCATGTCAGTATGTCCGAAATATCTGATTAGGGTTTCAAGGCCTTTTTTGAATCTATGCCATGAAAAATTAAGATAGTTCTGAAGGCAAGAGCGGGTCAAACTCAGTGCAATCAAGGTGTACCTAATGAAGTGGTAGGTAAGTGTACATTTAAATTAAAAGCCACATTCAAGTTAAATAAAAGTGTTATATTTTCCAAGAATTTCTTGTCCATAAACAAAAAAATATCACAGTAATTACTTATGGACTTCTACATTTGGAAGCGAGTGATTTCTTCTTTAATTAGAATGTCATTATAGGAAAATCAGCTTTTTTCACGCTGCTCAGAAAAGTGTCCGATTATGTGGATTTAGGAATGAAATTATATCTTAACACATGAAGAAAAAATCTGGGATAAAAACATGTCAATAATTTCTTGCTACTCTTCTACAAATCACGTTAAATCTTTTAAAACCTACGATCTTAAACGCAACTTGACTCCTTTATGTAATATGACTGATGTATGCTACAACAGCAGCTCCACCCCCTTTAACACCACTTGAAATCTTATGACCTATTTTTTGTGCTAGTCATTAAATCCGAAGGGTAATCGCAGTTCTTCAACTTCAGATGCACGTGACTGTATGACTGGCTGTAAAATAATTCCTGGAACACATGTTGCGTAGTAATGGTAGAAGCTGTTTTGGTACTGATCTGTCCATATTAATCATAGGGTGTGTTTGTCTGTGTGTGGTCTCATCTAGCCATGCTCTAAAGACCCAATATAAAACCTCTGCAGTCCCTTAACATTATAACTAGGCACTCTGATACTGAAGGGATCCAACCAGATAAGCATGATACTAAGGATGGTGCTTATTTTATTTTTATTTTTTTGACGTGTGTGTTTTGTTTTGTTTTTCCCCCTCAGGAGGTAGCACTTGAGTGCACAGTCAGGCAGGAGACTCTTCAGCACACATAAACGTCACTGGGGATCAGGAAGGAAACTCAGCGGGAGTCTACACTGTCATATGGTCATGGAAACTGCCCAAAACAGGTGATATTTAAGGAGCCAACCGGGGAGAAGAATTTCCCTCGAGGACAGATATGCGAGGAGTTGTAACTGGAGATGGCAGCGGTAGAGCAAGGTGAAGATGCAGATTCACACTCGTCTGCAGAGCTGAGTAGGCATTAACCAGACAACACAAGCAGCTTCAGCAAGACATTTTACATTTGTGCATGTTGTATATCTCAGCTGAAACACACAACTGCCAAACTGCAGGGTTAACATAAAATGATAGGACTGTTAGTTTTGTTTATTTCAGTCGGGGGGGCATCTCAAACATCAAAGAGATGCTTTGGTAGTGGAGATATGCTGCATTGAGCCTGGTCTTCAAAGAGCTCAGCATTCATTCGGTGAATACCTTTTGTCAGCAGGATATTCACACGATCCTCTGAAGTGACCAGTTGCTCTCATCTATTTTAAAAAAAATCCATGAAATGAACCACAGACATCTGCAGTATAAAGTAACACAAAAGCCAGGATGCCCCCCCCAACCCCACCACGCACCCACCCACACACACACACACAAAGAGAGAGATGTTGCTTTCACATGAAATGAACCTGAGAAATTCTATTAATGAAATAGCTAACCTGATCTATGGAGCGGTCACTTACTTTTACTGGCATTCATCAAAACATCATTCCCACCTTTCAACAGAGTGTGCAGTACATGGCACTCATGACCAAACCTTAGTGATTACTGCATGTCAGTGGTTTTCTAAGTACAGCTCTAGATACTTATTATTAAATATAAGATGAACCTAACGCTTCCAAAGAAGAAGCAAAATGGCCACTATCAGTGCTATGGTGAATGTATGAAGCATGAGGAAATTATATAATAACTATTATTAAAACCATTTTAATGACATAAGCCTTTCACAGTAGTCCTATTAGAAAGTCATGCTGCAAAACCCTGAATGCCAGACCTTTAGTTATGTGGAGTATTTATCTTGTGTCGATGGTCACTGCTTGTTTTAAAAAACTTCCACATCTGCTGCGTGTTACTCAACCCTTCTCAAAGATTAACTTTTGGCAAGAAAACCACAGGTGTAATCAATGACATTAATAAGTGCAGCTGCAATTTAAATTAGCATCCAAATGGTTCTGCTATTGTACACCTGGCTCATTAGGTCTCTTAATTGAACTGAGCCATCATTAATTTCACTACTTCCACCTGCGCTTCTCTGTGTCTTAAAGAGTGATAGAAGAAGTATTCAGATCCAGTACTCACTATATAGATTGGCTCTAGCTGCTGTCTAATTTTATATTATATATTATATAATATAATTATATATATTATATTTAATTAAGCGCGATCTTTTATAAACTCCACATGTGTTTTGTAGTTGTCAAATAAGTGGAAAGCAAAATAATTCTGTGTGAAATTTGGAGAAGTTAAAGTGTAGTTGCATAAATATAACTGGGTGAACTGTACTATGTGTGGCTCTTAAAGTGGCATTAGTATGTGTTGTTCTCCACAACTTCTCCTTGTTATGTGCTATTATGTCGGAAAGCAATCGCATGCTGTGTAACTCACCGCTTTGTGGACTCTCGAAAGCCTTTTTCTTTGAACTCTGTTTGGCTTTGTCGGAGTCCTGTCTGCTCAGGACCTCGGACAGCGACTGCCGGGAGCTCTGCAGTGCGGTCTGGTTAGAAACGTTGAACCGTGTTGCCCTTTTCCTGTCTTTGCTATTGGCCCGGTCTGACTCCGGAGCGGACTGGCTTCTCTCCGGGTCATGGTTCTCCGGCTGTGAGCCGACTTTCACCAACGCGTTTCTCGTCCTAGTTAGAGCAGAAGTCACCGAACCCATCGCTAATTGAAAGTTAAACGTCTCAGTTGGAAACGGTTACTCCGAATTTCATTTTACCCAAAACCTGTTGAAAGTGGCCAACAGTGAAAAACATGTACTTCAGCTGTAAGCTTGGGACTTCATCGTAAAGTTACATTCAAAAGAAAGAAAACTCCGCACTTTGACCGGACCGTGTCTGCATCTTCCTCGTTTTCTGTTTCCTCCGAAAGACACGTCATCTAAAGTTCCTCCTCTGTCAACAAAACCGCGGATCTCCCGGGACAGGGAGGCGAAAACAAGCGGCAACAATTAACCAGCAAGGTATCCCGAGCTGTTAAAACCAGCAGAGCTTTAGCTGCGCTGACATAAATGTTAATTGCATCATCACAAATTACCTGTAGATTCCCTTCGTCACAGGCGACCCTAGTCCTATCTGCGAAAAGTGATCGCGAGATTTGGGCGTGGTCAAGAAAATGAAGGTGTAGTTCCTGACTACTTCAATTATTAACCGGAGGGAAGAGGGGTGCAGTTGTCTCAATCACTGGCAAACAGCAGTTTAAAAAAGTAGGCGATGTACTTATTTATTTATTTATTTATTTATTACATTTGCAGCAGCATTTCTATCAGTTTTTAATTAGAACCACGGGGCAATGATTGTTACACTAAGTTTAACTTTTACTAATTAATTTAAGTGCAAATAAGCTACATAGTAACCAACTATGTTTCTAAGCTGAAATTAGCACTTATTCAAACATATTATATGTTTGTGATGGAAGACCAACACACATGATTAGGGAAGCATCAGTGTCACAGGAGTCTGGGTACTTAATGCACTGAAATCAGTTGACCTCATTATACTTGCGCCACATTGACCCCGTTGAAAAACTATTATGTAACACTGTGGTTGAATGAGATTTTAACAGCTTCATGTTATAAGGTGACCTGAAATCCCAGTCTGAAGTAACTATACCTGCCAGATATGTCCTGGGGGTACAGAATATTATATTTCACCTGTAAGAAAAAAAGTGTAGTTTCACAAACATTAAAGTAGATAATCCTTAAGTTACACTTCACAAATTAAAATGTGTCGTTAAATGTTAAGGTCTAATTTTAAGATTAACTGTGTGTAGTTTTGTTATATTTACTTCATATATGCTATAGTCGATCCTATCTCGGCCTCAACCAGTCCAGAGCTTTGGATAATATCACATGACTTTCATCAGCAGATGACATATAACTGTCACATAACTGTCACATAATTTTAGATTTTTAATATTTTTTTCAGAGCCTAAAACAGTAAGAAAAAAAGAAGAAGAAGAAGAAGAAGACCTCCAAAAGTTGATTCTGTTCATCTGGACGTAGTGTTTTGTGGGAGAAATGTTTCGTCACTCATCCAAGTGACTTCTTCAGTCTCAGCTGACTGCAGGTTTCCCCAATCTTATAAACACTCTTTCAAGGATGAGGATGTACACATCTTGGACAGGGAGGAACGCTGGTTTGAGCGCAGAGTCAAGGAGGCCATTCATGTGAAAAGGGAAAGACCATCTCTGAATCGAGGAGGGGGCCTAAGGGTACATCTTTCATCATCTTACAATGCTGTGATTGCAGCCATTCCCCAACTCTCTGTGAATCGTACTCATGGACATTGATCAGTGGGTTTTGATCAGTGGGTTTTGGTCAGTGGTTGTTAATCAAGGGTTTTGCATAATTAAGATTAAGGAACTGACCTCCCAACCCATTGTTCCTTCAGTGGGCTGGTTCCAGTCATTATGCAAATGTACTGTTTATAAGATTTGGGGAAAACTGCAGTCAGCTGAGACTGAAGAAGTCACTTGGATGAGTGACGAAACATTTCTCCCACAAAAAAAACGCTACGTCCAGATGAACAGAATCAACTTTTGGAGATTTACTTACCTGGATGATTGAGCATGCATCAAGACAAAGAAGAAGAAGTACACCTTAACTTAAAAGTTTAGTCCAATACTATTTCTTTATTTTAGAAACAGCAGCTGACAAAATAATCTCAGATTCTATTGTATTTACTGAATTGAATTGAATTGAATTGAATTGAATTGAATTGAATTGTGTCATAGTGGCCTGGAGCTTTTTCTGTCTCAGATCTATTCATCAGCTCTGCTTATCATATTCTGTGTTGTTTCTTACTTAAAAAAAGTTTCAACAGTAACTAAAATACTGCTGATATATGCCCAGGTGTGTGTTAATTAAACTTGTAATGTATTTTTCCACTGGAACTGTGACAGCGACTTGAATGAACTATCCCCTCAAATGTTTGTGGTCACTTAAAATTGTCCAGTTTTTGACAGAAAAGCACATTTTATCGACTAATGAAATAGATTTTTTTCATATGTTGGGATTAACAAGCACATTTGCAGCAGCCGTCACTCCAAAGGCACATTGTGTTAACTAATTTGAATTTACTATATTAAAAGGCCAATAGGCCGTGTGGTACCTGTTGTGCTAATAAAAGGTCCAATAAAAAAAGATGCATAAATGCCGTTAGTTGATTATCAAAAGTAAAAATAAAACTTTTGTTATGCTTAAAAATATCTCTGTTATGTGTTACAGGCACTACAGCACTATACTATAGTTACTATAGTTACCATAGTATAGTAACTAAGAGAGGACTTCACTCTCAGATTGCAGGCTTACTTGCTGAGCCTTCAGCTTTTAGGCCCCTCCCCTATGGCACAAACTCTCAATCTGGATTTGGAAGACAAATACCTGACTTACATTCATACATTTAAAATTCAAAGTAAAACTTTATTTTTTCACAAAGCTTATAGTTTGGGTTGGTTCAGGTGATCCTAAACCATCCCTTAGTTATGCTGCTATTTGCTCAGGTCACTGGGGTTTTCTTTCTTCGCTTTATTGCATATCATTAACTTTTGTGTATTTCTAGTATACTGAGAGCTGTCTCCATTACACTGATTCCTTTTTCATGTGTAAATACTTTTAGAACAAAGGTGGTAGGGTGTGATTAGTTGAATCCAAAGACCTCACTGAAGCCCCTGAATATGAACTGTCTCTGGATGAAGCTTCTTAGTAAAATAGTCACTGATAAACATTATAGGTATATAATGTCTCCATCAATACTGCTTGTCTGATAACCAAATCATCACGACCTGAGAGGAAACCTTATGTTCAGTAAGGCAGTAGTAAATTATCACAGCATTACAATCACAGGAGTTAGTGAGTGGGATAACTGTCCATCAATACGTAATTGCACAAACATTTGTGCAATTTGTTTAAAAACAACAAATTGCACAAATACTGGAAATGTTCCTCTCAATGATTGAGTTGTTTCATTGTGTTCTATTGAAGCCAAGCTGAATGAATTCATTAAGGTTCTTCTTTAAGCGATGACATGGAAGCATCCAAATGTGCATAATATATATGGAATAAATTAACTAAACTAACAACCTAATAGTTAGGGTTATTTTTTTTATTATTTTGTCCCTATAATGCACATATTTAGCATGAAAAAAGTATGTTTATTATGTTTGGAGTCTTACTTTGATTTTCAGAAGCATAATTTAAATTAAATCATAATAACTTAACTTACTTTGCAAAAAATATTTTTATCAAACTTACTATTCAAGTTCGCTTCTTAGCCTCAAGGACACTTTGACAGTTTGCGTACTTAAAATCAGATAAAAGAGATTGTTTTTCACGCAATGCTTTATATGTATAGCATTAGGTATAAAGTATTTTTATACTTTATAACAATAATACACTGCAGTGTTACAAGTATTACACCTTGTGCACAGTAGCGAGTAACAGTCTTCATGGTTTATTGCTGCATACAGGCAATTGTGACATCTTTAGCATACAGTTTTTCTAGTAAGTGCATGCTATATTGATCAAAAATACTACTTTGGTTACAAAGATAGATTTTTGTAGGCCTCAGTGAGAACTGCTGTGTTGTGCTGACTTCATTATTGTGTCTAAACAACTGTGACAAAATACTTGCTGCGGCCAAGGAAGCAAAATACAACTGTGTCAACTAACAGGCTTACTGGATCACCACATACAAAGGCACTTCTCGAAGCTGTTTGCTTTTTGTGTGTTGTTGGTTTGTTTGCTTGCTTGTAGCCCGAGTGAAATGTTTTTCTTCTTATTGCTTTTTGTTGGTGGTTTGGTAAAGACAAGGACATTATTAGTCCATGTCATCGTGGTTCTGGGTCGACTCATTGATCACCTGAACAAGGGAGCAGAGGAAGAGAGAAAAGGCGATGAGCAGGGATATATCTGTATGTGCCTGTATGAAGTGAAAGATCTCTTTAAGCGTATTCTACCTGACCATCCCTGGTCTCAATGGTCTTGATGAGAACTTTCTTGGTTGTTGTGGTTTCGATAAGTGGTTTGGAGTCAACCATTGTTTCTAAGACAGAGAAGTATCGTTAGAAACTGGCAAAAACTGTAATTCCAACTGTAAAAATCAGCATGGAGAATCTTACCTCTCAGGTTAAGCGATGAGAAGTTTGGCAAGGGGGTGGAGATTCTGCAGACGGAGAAAATACAGCTCACTAATTAAGATTAGCATCTTGAATCTTGAATCAAATGAGCGTTCCTATCTGTATTACAGATTACTGCATTTCAGAAAATGCTTCTCCCATCACCTGCTCTCCTCTCCTTCCAGCAGCTTTCTATAGGTGGCAATCTCAATGTCCAGAGCCATCTTGACATTTAGCAGGTCCTGGTACTCGCGGAGGTGACGGGCCATCTCATCCTTCATGTTGTGAATGTCCTCCTCAAGACGGCTGATAGTGTCCTGGTACCCGCTCGTCTCCAAGGAGAAGTTCTCCTCCACCTCCCTCATCTGGCGCTCCAAGGACTCATTCTGGGATGGCAGCCAAGACAGAACAAAAGACACTTTTGCAGTAAAAGTTAAGAAAAAAGAAATATTTTCCTCTCTGCTTTCTATTTCCTTAACTTTCCCCCTTTGCTTCCAGTTTTACAAATGTTGAATATTTATATATATATATTCTGTTTCGTCTATATTGCAGCCAAAAACTGGAAACTCACAGTTCCTTTCAGGGCATCCACTTCACAAGTAAGTGCCTGAACTTGGCGTCTGTAATCATTGGACTCCTGTTTGGCCACTCTCAGAGCTTCATTATTCCTGGCTGCAGCTTCAGTGAGGTCAGCAAACTGGCAATCACAGTGACAAACAGAGAGGAGAGACAGAGGAAAAGAAGGAAAAAATGAGAAATCAACTCTTCAATAAATGATGAGTCAGAGGCTGAAGGAGATGGGAGTACGGCAGCTTTCATAAAGTGTGTAAATTATGAAAGATGTAGCCACGACAGAGCCTTGCAGGGATTACCACTGTGGCACCAGTGCTCTAAGGCACTTTTAAGGTTACTGACTTTCCACTAGTGCTCAAACGGCAGGAAGGAGGATTGCTTATACCTTGCTAGTTCTCAGTATTCTAATGTATAATTAGTTTTTAAGATAAGAAAGACTAATCACATAATTTGGACAAATGATGTTGCATTTATACGGTGAATTTGGTAGCAAACACTTACTTTTTTACCTGTCAAACAAATACAAAGAAACATTAGTGACACTTGTTAGTCTTTTAATGGTCTTCCTGATAAATTTTGAGCCTAATATTTACTGGTTCTGGTGTTTGGTTAGATACATGGTGATGTTATAAAAACATAAAAAGTTCATGAGTTGAAGGTGGGATTATTTTGAAGCTGTAGTTCATGTTACTGCACTTGGTTAAATGTGCTTCTCTAAAATGCCTTTACCTTGGATTTGTACCATTCCTCTGATTCCTGGATGTTTTTGGAGGCCAGGTTCTCATACTGCAGACGGACGTCCCTCAGAGCCGCTGTCAGGTCAGGCTTAGCTATATCCATGTCCACCTGCACATGCTGCTGCTGCTGGATCTGATTCTGCAGCTCCAACATTTCCTGCAGCAAATTCAGCAGAGTCAGTTTATACAGTTAGCACAGAAAGTTTTTTAACAGTTATTTTGTATGCTTTTGTGCAATTAGCCTTAAAGACTTACAAAAGCTTTGGAAACTAAACCCTGCTGATGTGGCACTTGAGCAGATTAACAAATATTTCAAACTATTTTGCCCAGTTTTTCTAAAGGTACCATGTTCCTCTCAGGCTGCACACGTGCAGTGATTCTGCAGTAGACCGATTTAGCTTAGGCAACAAAAAAGGAAGGCTTACCTCATCATGCAGCTTCTTGAGGAAGTTGATTTCCTCTTGGAGTGACTCCACTTTCCGCTCCAGGTCCAGTCTGGCGAGGGCAGCGTTGTCCACATCCTGTACGATAACACTGACTCTTAATAAGGTGACTTGTGAAGGTGACATGAGTTATGCATAATGTGCTTGCTGACAAAGAAAAAAAACCCTCTTGTGCACATGCTGTAAAAAGCCCTCACACAATCCAGTGCACAAAATGACCCACTGTATGGTTGATTAAGGTCACAAACACATGCGTCCAATGAAAATCAACCGTGGGCACGTGACATGTCCTTACAGATGTTGGTAACAGATGAGTAGGTGTTTTCTCGTGTCGTTATACAATTCAGCAGCTGCATTATAGGCAGACATTTGCTCAAATACTTCACATAAGCACTGTAATCAAGTTCAAGAAGAAAAGTGACTTTTTCTCATCTACATTTGTTTGGCACAGTTATTTTATCTTTTGCTCTATGATTCCTGAGCTCAGATGGAGCATGAGTTTGCTCTCTACACAATAAAACAAAACAATGAACCTCTATAGCTGCTGGCCTGACAATCTTTGTGTGTGGGAAAAGGCTGGACAGAATTGAGTGAAATTTTTAGTACTGGAGAATACCCAGAACCACAAGAAATTATTAAAGAGATTATTAATAACCTAACCTGAAATCCCTTGCAGTTTTCTCCAGTAGAATTGGAACTGGTAACTAATTTGGCTTGTTATCATTTTATAACATTACTGAATAAAGTTCATAAAGCCGTCTTCTGTTTTATCATACTTAATCATACATACAGACTGGCTGTGGCACCATGGCTTTGTTGGGGCGTTGGCAGGCTGGCAACTGAGGTATCAGCAAATGAAGCAGCTTTGCCTCTGCACTAATGCCACAAACAAAGTGTGCTATTCAGCAGGGGTTCCCAAACAAGCCCAAGGCTGAGAGAGTGACTGTCTGCCTGACTGAGCAAGAGCTGGCTGTGGGCTCTGCATTGTTGTCAGTGTGCCACTCAGGCAGACTTCCTTCCTCCCATTCACACAGACAATGCCATGACTGTGTAACGTATGTATCACTTAAAGCAAGTCCTAAAAGGTATATAATCATCATGAGTCTAACATTTGAACTACATTGGTGGGATGACAACTTTCTTTTTCACCTTTTTATTCCATGACAACCTTTGGAAACTGTCTGCATGACTCATCCCTGTGAAAACCAGTGACACGGAACAATCTCTGACAGGACCATAACAAGTGAAATTTTTCTGTGCTGATGCTCTCCCAGAACGAGACAGACGGATCACATGGTGGCTTGTCTTCTCGCTCTGATAACCACATTGGATCCACACTGTTGTTGCCCTTGTGTCCGGCTCATTCATTGTGACCAGTCAGACTTAAAAAGATCTCCTCTCGTTGCAGGCCTGATTTAACTCAACCGTCACAACTTAGCCTTTTGTACCAGTCCAGGGTCAGTCCCTGCTCTACAGCTATTTTGGATCATGCCTAGAATCTGCTGTTGTGCCATCAGAAGAGTGCATTCCTGTCTCCACAGCTCATGGGCAATAATTAGAGAGAGATCTCCCAGAAAAGAAAAGAGAAAGTTAATCTTCATATTAAGGGTAAAGGTTTATCCGATTACTTTCACATCACTTTCCATCAGTTTGGTTGCTTAAACCTTAATTTAATCAAAAACAGCTGAGAATATGAGGCACTGTAGGTCTGCCATTGAGATCTAAGACACTTCTCTTTATCACCCTCAAAATGTCCATCTATTGCAGTTTTTGGCTGCTGTCACCAGTGTAGAGCTGTACCTGTCTAAAGCCCTGCATGTTTGCCTCAGACTCCTCCCGCTGGGAAATTTCATCTTGCAACCTGCAAAGAAAGGCATGAAGTAGAACCTTTATTTCAGCAGCCACTGTAAATATACACTTAAAAATCATTTGCGGCATTTACTTCTCCTTTAAGCACGAAAAACAACTTTTTGCGCAGTGCAGGGTAAAAATTTATGTTTACATACTTTCACTCTATACATAGTCTGTTTAGGCTCTAACTAATAAAGATTTATGTAATGTACCAGAGCTAAATAACAGGTCTAGGCAACAAAAGAAATAATACATGGAGTTGAGGACAGAAAAGTGCCACGCCTCCTACTTCTCTCTCAGCCTGTCGATGTCGTCCGCCAGGTTATCCCGGTGAACTTCCACGCGGGCCTTTTCGTTGGTGAGCTGGTCTACCTGGCGTCTCAGCTCCCTCATCTCGTCCTCGTAAAGATCTCCGACCCGGGACGTCCCTTTGCCCCGCAGCTGCTCCAGCTCCGCCAGCAGGATCTTATTTTGCTGCTCCAAGAAGCGAACCTTCTCGATGTAGTTGGCGAAGCGGTCATTGAGGGACTGCATCTGCGCCTTCTCGTTGGTGCGGTTTGTGATGAATTCAGTGTTTAAGGCTTCAGACAAGGAGAAGTCCAAGTTCTCGGATGCCAGCCGGGGCATGGCTGCACTGCTCCGGAGCCTCTGGGTCTTCGACGCGTATATGGTAGGGGTGGAGGAGAGCCCGAAGGAAACCCTGGAGGAGCGCACCGGGATCGAAAACTGGCGGCTCGAGTAGCTGGACCTTACGGCGGTTTTCTCCCCGCCGAACATCTTTCGGTAAGAGGAATGTGGACCTGATCTATAGGCCATCTTGTTTGTGTCTTTAAGTACCAGAGCACTGTCGCCGATCTGGAATATATCTTGTTTCTTTCAGCATCCGCTGAGTGCGCCTGGGAAGGCGTGTCCTAAACCGTTACTCATTTATAGTCTCCTCCTTATGCAAATACGTAACAGTGACTTGAGTGGCACATTGAGAATCCAATCGCAAATCAGAGCACACATATTTGCCTGTCAGACTCACAGATATTTACACCAACTCTTCGCATACAGTAGCCTAAAGTAATTGGATTGTGCTGTTGTGTCCAAGATGTTGATCCTGAAGATTTTGCACACATTTGAGACTACTCTCAGCAAGTTTGCCCGAACTTTAACACTTATCTTAATTTTTACTGGGACACCAAACATCACAATGAATGATTTTACACTCTCACTTACTGTAGATGAAACAGGGACATTTTTAGCACCCACAAGAGGAAAGGACTTTTTCATCATACAATGCTGAGAATTGTAAAGAAAACAAGTTAGGTTTTTTTTTTAAAAGCAATGCACCCATGTCAGCACTAAGCATATTCAGTGTATGACTACATGTCTAAGTGCAATACCGTAGTAGTTTTACATATGTCTACTATTCTGGTGAAGGGTGTTTGCTTGGGTGAGAAATACAGGTCTAGTAAAGTATGTGCAAGTCAGCAGCCTCACACAACGGTTAATCAGGTTTAAAGAACAAGTCTGATGATGTCACACACTAATCCTAGGAGAGAAAAACAGAGAGCTTGGGGGATATGAGTCAAAGTCATTCAATACTGGCAGGTTTGCTGCATTCCTGAAGCTTTTGTTCGGGGTGTATTATTCGTCACCCTCTTCTCAGACTGACTTGCAACGAAAATAATGAGATATTTTCGTAAGGACTAATCTTTGTGTCCAAAAGCTCCTTCCTTCTTTCCCCCCCTCTGTCTTTTGCCCTTCTCAGCGCACAGGGCTGTCAGTGCTGCAGTGCTGCTGACTTGCTGAGATTCAGAGATTCTGAGGAGAGACGCATGGCAGCAGAGCTGAGCCAATGACACCTAACACCTCCCAACTGTGCTGCACTAGTGCTGCTGAGCGTTATCTGCTCTTTAGTAAACATAAAATAAGTCCAAGATGAGAGATCAAATTGGTTTTAGTGAGGTTTTTTTTCACTAGATAAGACTGAATGCACAAATATCTCTTTCAGGGAGACTTTCAGATTTTTGGCTTGCGGGTGAGGGTGACTGCGGTTATCTGAAGCTGGCGTGCAGCCCCTGAGATATGACTGTGCAGTAATAAACCCAGCTACTCGGTGAGCTTGTTTGATCTTTGTGACGCAAACTTCAAATTATAGCCTGGCTTTGTCTAAGCAGATTGACTGTTTAAAGCTTTTGGTTTTATTCTCATAGTCCTTATCTGTGCCATATTTGTTAAGACTGTGCACAGATGTTCTAGTCGACGTTTGTGCCCAAAAGCGTGTTAATCAAGTAAGAAGTAAATGGTGATTGTATAAATTGGATTTCACCTCTCTCATTTTGAATAAATTACCAGAACACACAAAATGTTTGCTTTTTGATTTTGATTTTGAATGTGCAGAAAATAATGTGAGTGAGTGTGCAGATAAATGAGAAAGAATCATCTGAATCTATGTTTACATGACTCTGGTGCATAACCTGAAAGGCACTGAAAAGCTTTATGTATGCACTGTATATATTATCAGCAATATCAGGGGCGATCGTGGCTCAAGAGTTGGGAGTTCGCCTTGTAATCGGAAGGTTGCCTCGGTCGTTGTGTTCTTCGGCGAGACACTTCACCCGTTGCCTACTGGTGGTGGTCAGAGGGCCCGGTGGCGCCAGTGTCCGGCAGCCTCGCCTCTGTCAGTGCGCCCCAGGGTGGCTGTGGCTACAATGTAGCTTGCCATCACCAGTGTGTGAATGGGTGGATGACTGGATGTGTAAAGCGCTTTGGGGTCCTTAGGAACTAGAAAAGCACTATACAAATACAGGCCATTTACCATTTATTCGATTCAATTCGTATTAATAGCATGAAATCACATTCACCTCAAGGTGCTTTATATTATAAGGTAAAGAGCCTACAACAATACAGAGAAAATCCCACCAATCAGATGACTCCCTATGAGGAAAGAGTTGGTGACAGTGGGATGGAAAAACTCCCATTTAATAGGAAGAAGCTTCAGGCAGAGCCAGACTCAGGGAGTGTTCTTTTGAGGTGATACAGTACTGTGCAGTACTATGCATAGAGAAATATACTCTCTCTTTCTAGTCCCTTCAGTACGTAACTGCAGCATTTTGCATCAACTGAAGGCTTTTCGGAGAGTTTTTAAGCATAGTCTGATAATAATAAATTACACTAGTTAATAAAAAAGTAGAAATGCATGAAATATTTTTTCAGCATCACTCTGAGACAGGGTGTTTCAAATTTTTTGAAACATCTTGTGCAAGCTATTGTGCAAGAAAGCAGTTCCACATTTCTGTTTAATAATTATTTGTCTTTTCTTTATTTGTGCAATTATATAAACCAATCCAATAAAATCACAGTATGAGACGTGAATTGCTTTGAAGTCAATTTTGATACTGATTTGGGGGTTTTGGAGCAGTTTTTTAAATTTCTTAAGTTAGCATTCATGTCGTGTTGTTACAAGATGGTTGTCACTGAAACCTATCCTGAAAAGTGAGATTGTGTAAGTATTTTCTATTTTTAAACAAATCTTTGTAAAGTTGATCAAGTTTATGTGTGTGGTCAGATCTGTATCTAAAGCCATTTAAATTTTTGCTTTTTTTCATGGGATTTAAAGAAGCATCAAATCTTACAAAAGGGCATTTGCCAAAGACATGCAAGGATGAATCAAATAAGGAAAACATGCAAAATTTTCCTCTAGTTAACTTCCAGCATAAAGGGCAAAATGCAGTTAAAGGTATCAAGGAAGATTTTGTACAATATGGCCCACAGATGTTTTAGTATTAAAGTGAAACATTAAAATCTAAAGAGAACTTCAAAAGTTCAATTCCAAACTTTCGAAACTGAAGAAGTGATAGGCAAAAGCATAATAACTAAAGCAGTTTGTGGTACTTGAGCATGCAAACATGAGGCCATGGTTTGAGTAAAACAGTGGAAGCCCATTACCAAAAGCAGCTACGGAAATTCACATGATCAACGCTCACTTAGAAACAGGGTGGGGGCCATGAAAATTCCTGCTCCCAGGCCCATTATGATCCCGCTCTGCCAGTATTGGCCACAGAGAGAGACAGAGGAGGCCTGGATTGACACAAACAGAGCAGGGATTGTGTATTGCTGATCTGTCACCTAACTGCATCAAGAGAATGCAGACAGTAGGCCGTAATTATTGTGTGTAGCACAGCGCTTGACAGTGCAACAGTTTGGGCCAAATAGCTCCCATTCTTGGGAATGTATCGCTCGGTCTTTTTATTTTTGTTGCTGAGATTCCGCTTTTCTGCTCCAAAGCAACAGCCCTGCGGGGGAGCTAATTAAAGGAGGCGTACAAAAAGAATCAAATAAGACTCGACATCAGTCAGAGTCAGTGACTCTGTAATGGCGCAGGGCAACAGATAAGTTAAATCTTATTTCTGGGTGTGGTCCCTTCAAAACTGCAGGGTAAAAGCAAAAAGGAACCCTTTGTTTTATCTCCCATGATGGTGAATCACAAACCCGTGCGCACCAGTAGCCATAGCGATCATCCCCAACATTATTTACCAGAACTAAAGTGGAGACAGTGGCTGCACTGTTCATCGATTCTCACAGGACATAAGTGATGTGTTCAGCTATAAGGTTGTGAAAATTAGTTATTGTGGTGAGAAGATTGCAAAAAGTCTCTCTCTCTTTTTTTTCCTTTGGTCTTTTTAAATTTGTCAGCATCTCTGCGGGTCATGACCGCTTAGATTAATTGTAGGCAGAATCTGAGTATTTGCTGCACATGAGTTAATGCACAGAGAGCAGACAGTCATAAATATTAACGTGAGAAAGAAAGGCTGTAAATCCACGGCAGGGCCTTCTGTGGGCTTTTGTCAAGTCAGTGTGAGAGTCAGGTTATCATCAGTGGGGAAAAGTAGAGCCTGTTTAAAACTGGATTCATGTGGTCAATGCTAATTTTTAGAGAGTTAAAAAAAATCCCATCAAACACCACCTAAACAAGGACATTTATATGTATGTCTTGTCTTTAAGTAGTCTTCAGGAATATTTCTCCAGGCTTTTTAAAGGACATTCAAACCTTTTCTTTGGATGTTGACTGCTGTTTGTTCCGTTCTCTGTCAAGATGATCCCACGCTGCTTCAATGTTGACATTTCCAATTTATATTCAGTACTCCATCAGACCTGATACTGATTTTCATAGCAGTTCTTGTGTATTTAGGCATACCTCAGCCTTTTCTCCCTGTTTCCCTTCCTTCAGAATGGATTCCTGACATCCGCCTTTCCACTGAGTCCATTTCTGATGAGGCTTCGGCGAACAGTAGATGGATCAGGTGAGGTCAGGTTCTGGAATTTTCAGTTACTTCTTAAGAACATAACTTAGCAGATACTGTTTATCTGGTGTAGATTTTTTTGTCTGTCACTTCTCCAGTTTAGGGTCTTTTTTATGCTTGAGTGATTTATAGTTTAGTCCTAAGTGACTTAACAACCAAACAAACAAAACCAAAAGTCCTCTGAAAACGGTCAGGCTCAAGAACTTTGAAAGACCTTCACAATGCCTGTAGAACTATTCACCAAGAACACTTTAAAAGTTAAAAGAAAGTCTGGCTCCATTAGAAGCAACATATAAAAAAAATAAGACTTTTGCACAGTACTGAACATTATCGGTTTTAGCGATGCTGCCTGTTTTACTGCTGTTTTTAAGCTTACCATTGACTTTTCTGTCAATGGTAAGCAAAACACATAGAGCAGGCATGTGTGCTCATTTTGCTTCCACTGGATACCTTTGAACCATGGTAACAACAGAGGAATTAAAGTGCAAGGGCTATTATCCAAATCTCCATAGTGACTGACAAAACCCTTGGAAAGTATCCAGAATGGTCACTTTGTAAAGACCTCTCTCCCCCATTCTCTTTGTCTCTGTATTTCTTTGTCTCACTCTGTGCTTGTGTGTGTGTGTGTATGTGCGTGTCCATGTGTGTGTGATTGCAGGGAAGGGTCAGGGTCAGGGACAGGGAGCGGAAACACCCACACACACTAATAGGATTTCCCAGCATTCTCCCTTCACTTTAGCATAAAATCATCATGTGTAGCCTGTCAAATATTTAGCATGTAAATGTCGAAATGAATTATCCCTGTTCAAATTACCACCTGCAGTCGTCTGGTCAGACTTGTTTCAAGGATAAGATCCCTCTGGTCACGCATATTACAAGCTAGCCTGTCAGTGACGATCACATCAAGTGTCACTTGCATATGCCTGACTGCATCAGGGGGCCATTGCTGACACCGAGTGACAGCTGCAGATGACTCGCACTCTCCTCTGCACCTTCACCTGCCTGAGGATGAGTGAGACTCAAATAGTGTACACGGATTAAAACACAGACTTAAAACAACAACCAGTAGATAACAATTTTGTATCCAAAATCAGGCTATTGAAGTACGTCTTTTAATAGTTTAGAGGATAAACGGAGTAATGTAAGCCTACGGCTCATTCAAAATTCACGTTTCACTTAGTTGTAACCAAAGTCAAATATCACCAGAGTCCAGAGATGCTTCTAGGCACTCAACACAAATAGGATTATTTTCACTATTTTATAACTCAACCCTGAAAGTATTTTGAGGAGACAGGGATGAGTGTATATTTTTTGAGCTGCCTTTTTTAACCCCTACTTATAACTGGGCTACATTAGTCAATTTTCTATTTGAGAGAATAACATCCCACAGGCGTTTGTCACCTAAATCTTTCTAAAAAATCAAGCTGACAAACTCACAGACTGACTCACTGATGTGATGATTGATTGACTGACTGGGTGATTGATTAGGCGATGGATAGAGTGGTAGACAGCCTAATAAAACCACCAAAAATAATCTCTTCTGTTTCCAAAACTTCTCCACTGTGGACGTGTGAACATGTAAACACAGGCTTTAAACACAGGTACACCTTTAATAGAGATAGCAATGTAAATTAAATATTGACTGTACATACAACATTTCAACTCACACCCAAAGAAGGCACATAAAAAAAAGTTAAAACTCAGAAATGAAAATGTTCACTTTTCTATCATTGGTTATCCTGATGACCACTTTAACACATCCTGATATGTTGATAAAATAAGAAAGCATTCAATTATTACAGAACCAAAGCAACAGTATCAGTTTTGTGTTCACCCAATCAGTTTCACTCCTTTGTACTCTATTTTTGGCCTCAACCAAACCCTAAAGTAAAAACCCAGTACTACAGTAGTCCAATTCACTGTCTCATAAAGTAGCATATATCCTGTTGATTAAATGAGCCCGGGTAAAAAACCTATAACTTATAGATTTTTTGCAAATAAATCAGTTCTTTAATCTAAAAAGATGAAACAGCTATTAGAAATAAATGTTCTGGACAAACCCAAACCAGCAGTAAAATAATACAAGCAATGAAATCTGCTTTCTATTACAGACTGAGTCTTTTTTTCATTTCCTGTATGATGTTCAAGAGATTTGAGGGAGAAGAAAAATAGGTCTTATTTGTTTACATTCTTCTATCCTATCAAACACTACCTGATATTCAGCACCAAAAAATATTGTAAATTTAGACTTTTTTTCTTTTTTTTCTGTATTCAAATGCAAATAAGAGGCACAACTCTCATGGTTCATAATTATTTACAGATAAAACAACAATTTATTCAAGTTGCATGACATTAAACAACAAACACAGTCGATACTAGCAGCTGATTCTGTTAAATATCATAGTATGGGGCAGTATTGGCCACATCTCAAATGCAGATTGTCCATTGAGTCTTGTGCTTGTAGTACATGGCTTACGCCACCAGATGTCCTACTTGGCTGTGTCACAACCGCTGACTCGCCCTCGGGATGAACTTTTCTGTCTGGGATTCTGAACTCCACTGACGCAAAGGAAGACTGACTGCCATTTTTATTTGCCCAGGTTTTTGATGTGTCAATAGTAGGAGACACCTTGACACCCCTGCCTCGAGCACTGCTTTTAATACTTGAAGCATCTAAAAAGGGGTCCGAGTCGCTACCATGTGGCAGATTGTAGTAGATGCACTTTGGAGTCGGAGGCTTCGCCATCTCCTCGAGTTCTGATGAGGATATGGCTGCAAGGGGACTGTGCTGAGTTTTGAAATGGGGCGGGGAATCGTCACTAGTGTTCTCCTGACCTGTGTCTACGGATGTGCTGTCCAAATTGTCGTACATTCCCAGCGAGACTGGAGGAGATTTTCTTATGAGATGGTTCTCCTTCAGGAGCCATCTGCCTTGATCAATCAAAACCCCATCAGCTGAGTTTTGTGAGACAAAAGAAATGCACTGTGCAGCCTGTGTGGTGGCTTCACGATCTGCTTTTAATGAGCTTGCTGCACTGAAGTAAGAAAGATCCGCCCTTGAGGCTTTAGTACCTGAGTCACTGGAACTAGGAAAGGTTCCTGAGTTACTTGCAACAGACAACTTTGAGCTAGCCAGTTCCAGATTTGTCCTCTCAGCTTGGACAGCTGAATGTGTATAGACTGGAGAAGTTTTCTCTGAAGCCTCTTCTCCACTCTGTGACATAATATCTACAGAGTCCTGAGTTCTATAGCTGCTGCTCTCTGATGTTTCTGGTCTGTAATCAGATAAATCAGAGGTGCTCGGGCTTGGCAGGCATTTTAAGCCATATGAACGGTCTTTTCTGCTTTTCAGAAGAACACTTTGCTTGGTTTTTACAACCTGAGCATTATCAGGCTCTATCCTAATCTTCCCATCCTTGTCATATATGAATACAAGCGAAGCAGACCGGAGGGCATAGTTCACAAAGTTGAGTAATTCCTGGGATATTTCCCCTGGATGGGATAAACTGCCACTTCTTTCTGTAAGCATCTCTCCTCCTTCATCTGTTTCAGTAACCGTGTCTGTTCCGTTACCTTTGTCATCAGCGCACTGACCTTCAGAAGAGTATTTGCTTGGGGATTCAGTGCCTTGGTTTTTTTCCTGGTCTAATTTCTCTTGTGACTCCTTCTCTTCATCATCCTCCCTCTCCTCTTCATCTCCAGTTTGACCTGCTGTCAGATTTTCATCCCTCTCTAACTCTTCTCCACATTCTCTCTCTTCTGCTGATTCTTCCTCCTGACTACTTTCTGTTTGCTCCGGCTCTCTCATCCTGTCTTCAGCCTCATCATACTTTTCATCTTCTGTGTCCGTGTCCCTTCCTTCGTCTACCTCTTCCTCGTCTGTTGTTGTCCTTGCTCTCTCATCCTCTGTATTTTTAACCACAGAATCTCCACTACCTTCCTCCTCATGTTCTTCATCTTGTTCTCTCTCTTCTTCTACCTCCTCCTCCTCTTCATTGTTTCCCTCACTAACCTCTTCTATCTGCTGTGTTTCCTTTTCATCCTCAACTTCTAGTTCATTTCTATCTTCATTAAATTCTTCCATTTCCTTTTCATCATCTGCATTTTCACTAACACTTTCCTCTGCATCTGTTGCAGTAACTGCATTTATTTCCGCTTCCACCTCCTCTTCCTCATCTGCCTCAATACCATCCCCAATTTTCTTTTCCTCATCATCAGATACCTCAGTACCTTCCAGTAGTTCCTGCTCTACATCACCTGTAACAAGATGTAACTCTTCATTTTCTTCCTCCTCCTGTTCTAATTCTACAGTTACATTTTCTACTCCACCCCCTTTACTTGTCTCTTCCACATTGTCACCTTCATCTTCTTTCTCCTCCTTATACCTCTCCTCATTTTCCCCTCCATCACTGCTTTTTTCCTCACCTTCCTCGCAAACCTTCTCATTTATCTTCTCTTCCTCCTCTGCCTCCCCAGCACCCTCTCTCTCATCTGTTTCTTCAGCACTATACTGAGTTGGGTCCTCATTCATAAAATCCTCATCTGTCTCATCAGCCTCTTCTTCCTCTCCTTCTCCTAATTCATCCCCCAGCTCTCTTTCATCCAGTGTCATCTCTTCCTCCTCTTCATCTGTCCCTGCTCCTTTCTTGTCAAGAGATTGCTCATCACTCACTTCCTCTGATTCTGATTGCTCTGGCTTTTCTTCTACATCTTCCCCTCTTCCCCTATTTTCTTTTTCAGTCCCTTCACTATCAGCCTCTGTGTCTGTTCTATCTCTATATTGCTGGTTCACCTCATCTACTTCCTCTGTTGTTTCCTCTTCATCTGTCCCTTGCTCTTCTTCATCCACCCCTGCTTCTTCCTTATCAACAGACCCCTCTCCACTCTCTTCATCTGATTCTGATTGCTCAGACTCTTCTTCTCTGTCTTCCTCCCTTCCTCCATCTTCCTTTTCAGTCCCTTCACTTTCATCTTCTGTATCTCCACCCCCCTTAATATTCACCTCCCTTTTCTCCTCTAGTTGTTCCTGTTCTCTACTTTCTTCTTCTTTTTTCACCTCCTCTCCATCTGTCTCTTGCTCTTCTTCATCCACCCCTGCTTCCTCCTTATCAACAGACCCCTCTCCACTCTCTTCATCTGATTCTGATTGCTCAGACTCTTCTTCTCTGTCTTCCTCCCTTTCTCCATCTTCCTTTTCAGTTCCTTCACTTTCATCTTCTGTATCTCCATCCCCCTTAATCTTCACCTCCCTTTTCTCCTCTAGTTGTTCCTCTTTTCTACTTTCTTCTTCTTTTGTCTCCTCCTCTTCATATGCCCCTCCCTCTTCTTTATCAATAGATTCTTCACTACTTACTTCCCCTGATTTTGCTGCTTGCTCCTCTTCTTCCTCTTCCTCTCTTTCCCAATCTTCCTTTTCAGTCGTGTAACAATCATCTTCTGTCTCTTTTGTATCTTCATCTTCCCTCATCTTTACCTCTTTTTCCTCCTCTAATTGTTCCTCTTTGCCACTTTCTTCTTCTTTTGTCTCATTTTCTTTGTCTTTTAATAACTCTTCTTTTTCTGTCTGTGATTCTTGGGTTTCACTAGGCTGCTCTGACTTGCTTATTATTTGTCCCTGTTGGGTATAAACTGCATCAGGAGTGTCTTCAGTTACACATCGACTATCAGACTCAAGTGATTGTTTTGTTTCGTCGTTACAGTCCTGAACAAATTGCTCTAAATCTTCCTCTGAGTCTGACTGGTTTCGATCAGTCTCTACACACTGGCTCTCTTCCACAGGGTAAAAAGTTCTGATTGTCGAAGCGATCTGTTCCCTGAGGTCTTGCGGCATGCTCAGCTCCTCCATCAGCTCATCAATGCCCGAATGCTGTTCCTCAAATGCATCGCCGCCTTCAGAGACGACATCTAGCGCAAACTCAGTTTCTGACACTTTGGGAGAAAGGGGTTCACTTTCAAGCCTTTCCCTCAGAATCTGGAAATCCTTCCAGCTCTGTCTTAAACGAGAAGATGCTCTGCTTTGCAAATCAGTCAGACTTGCTCTCTGCTCTTCCTCGTCCTCGATGGCCGAAATCTTCTGCAGGGACTCCATCATTAGCATCGCCTCTGACTTGGTTCTTGATATTTTATCCTCTCGTGCTGTGGAGTCTATGAGGTGATCTCTCAGAGTCATCACTGACAAGAATGACAGAAAGGCTTTACACGACGAGCCAAACACTGAGGCTACTTGTGTCGGGAAATCGGGAAGGCTGTTAGATTTTTCAAGGTTGGATGCCACGTTGGTGTCAGAGGCTCTTCTGATGCACTGAATGGATGAACAGAGTTGTTGCAGGGCAGGCTTTATCTTTGCTTTGGGACTCAAAAAGTTAGATGGTGAAGATGTTTCATCGCCAGCTGGACAGATGGCCTCTGCAGATTTGTGTGGCCTCAGTCTGTTCTCCTGATGTTCAAGGTCAGCTCTGACATTTGGCATAGAAACACTTAAACCTTGTACTGTTGTTAGTTCTTGGTGGCTAAGAGGAACTGATAGACAAGATGATGATCCCTTTATAACATAATTGGAGGATGGGTTATTTTCATCAAAATTAGTATGGCATTCATTCTTTTCATCTGATTCAGAATCTCCGCCTATCTGAAATATAACCTTTGTTCGAGGTTGTGTTTCCTCTGTGATCACCTCCTCTGGATATGGCACTTGGTCTGGGGTGACTTTCTCCAACCAGTTCTCAACATATTGGTGGATCTCGGAGGGCGAAGGATCGAGAGAAGGCATCGAAACAAGCGGTTTTGTTGGTGATATTCCACTTTCAGGCATGGATTTTGGCTTGCTAGTTGTCTTTTTAGTAAGAGATTTGTTGGGTTGCAAAATGTCTGACATGTTCTTTTTCATTTGAGGCCTTCCAGTTGGAGTATTTACATTGTGGCCAATATCGCTAGCAGCTGGTTTGCTTGTGTTTTGTCTCTGTGGTGCTGTTCTAACTAATGATGCTGAGCTCTTTGTTGGTGTTTTTTCACCTTTATTGGATTTCTTAGATTGGAGACTTTCTGCTTTCTTTTCTGCTCCTTTACTCTTTTGACCACTTTTAGCACTTTCAGAAGAATTCACCGTCCTTTTTCCCACACTGGCCTTACTGCTTATCTTGTCAGCAGATGAATGCTTGCTATCTTTTGAGGGGCTGATTAGGCTTTCCTTCGGTTTTTTATCCGTGTTACTTGTTGAAGTTGAACTCTTCTGACTCCTGCCAGACGTAGTCATCTTTTTCTTCGTCGTGCTTTTTGGAGTGTTGTCTAGTTTTACTCTCTCTAGAATTTGAAGGTTTCTCTTGGTTTCGTTTTCACTCGGTGAAGACAGATTGTTTGTATTCTCATGTGTCAGAGATACTGGCTCTGATGACAGTGATAGCATCTCCTCTTTCTGCCTTTGCAGTGAGTCAGCAGTGGGTGGCTGCCAGCTACAATCTATATCACAATCATTACTCGATGAATGAGGCCCTGAGTCAGTCGACTGTTTACTTTGTGGTGCCGGAGGGGAGCCATGTAAAGGAACGCCATCTACACTATATTCCTGATTCGCGAAATAGTTGTCATAGCAGCCTTGGGTCTCATAAATATGCATCACAGTCTCTCTAAACTCCATCCCATTATTCTGTATCTGAAGGACCTCAGCAACTCCTGATGACCTGATGGAGGAGGGGGTGCATTTGTTGCTCATTCCTGCGGATGCTGTTTTGCGAGGTTTTGGGATGGGTCTATTGCTGCTACTGCTGTGTTTGACAAGGCAGTATCCCTCCGTTGTTTCGCCATCGGCTGTCCTTTCCACATAGGAATAATGTCCCAGCATGCTCTCTTGCACCCCTGACTCTGTGACCCTCTTCACACTCTCAATAGACGCCTTTTTATTAACATGTCGAGGACCAGGTGTGGGAGTGCGTTTGACACTTTTTTTCGCTTTTCTCGTAGCTGTTGAAGTGTATCCTTCACATGTTCGCTCATCATTAAAGCCGACGCCTTTTCCAGCTGCAGAGGGAAAGTTCTCCTCTTTCGTTTCTTCCTCGCTGATACTAGAGGAGTCTTTGGGAATGACATTGTTCGAGTCAGGGGAGCGGTTGCCTGACTCAGAAATTGAGGCACAAGCTGCCCTCTTGCTAAGGCTGGTGCGGCTGAGTGTGGTTGTCCAGTGGAGCATCTCCTCCTCCTTAATGGTCAGACGAACTTTCATCTCCACCGTCATGCTGCCATCTTGATTCACGCGGAAAGACTTTTCAATGTCATCATCGTGAGGTACGATGCAGGTTTGATGCACGTTATCTTCCCTGCCAGTTCCGGACATCTCCATAGATGTGTGATGCTGATTGGCTTCTGCTTCAAATAGTCCATTGTGGGGATGCAGGTGGCCATTTTGAGACTTGTTTATCTGGTTCACAATATATCGCTCTGATGACACGGAGAAGTTCCTCGATCCTCGTCCGCTCGAGAAAGACTTTTTCTTCTCTGCTTTCAGAGGTGTTTGGAGAAGAGATGGGACAAAAAAGAAAGAAAAAAGATCTTGGGTCACGTAAAGATTTTGCAGTAGTGCTTCAAAGAATAGAATAGCAGAAATTATAATAAGCATGCTTATTTGCTTTCTTCACTCTCATATCTTTCTTTTGAAAATGAATCCGGACAACAACAAAAAATCTACCATTTTTATTTTATACCATTGTTTTGGTATAGAAGTAAACAAGATACAACGTGAGATTACTCTGTGCTTTTTTAAGAGATTTGACACTTCAAGGAAAAGATTTTATAGATTCAAACTTGCATACAGACATGAGAGAGGAATAGAATAACAAAACATAACATATTTTCTTTTCCCCGTGGCGTAAACTAACACTTACGTGCTCTAGGTTGTAACATTGAGGGTTCAGCAGTTTCCAGGAACATGGCCTGTGCCATCTGGCCTGTTCTGTGAAAACTATAGTTTGCTAATCTGAAAGGCTCGTTGCCCGCTGCCACAACAACTCCAGAGCACAAGATAAGAGCAGCAAGACCATCAACCTAAAAGAGGAGAAATGAGATTGACATTCATCATGGGAAACCGCAGATTTTCTTCATCTAAAGCATTATGAATGCATCACTTACTCTGTATGTGACTATTCTAAATTATGCACTTCTGAGCTTTTTCTTTGAATAACACGATTTCAGTCTGTATTTTATATCCCTTAAAAACTGCCGAAAATTAGATTATTTTATTTTTGCGTCATTCCTTCTCAAATCAACACTGGTTTTCTGTTTGATCGTCTCAGATTTGCATATTTTACACACATTTTATGGTACAAAGGTTAAACATGTAGAACAAGTCCAGTAAAATTTTAGCTTTAGCCTCCTAGGACCTGGCGTCCACATATATGGACATCACATTTTGGGTTATTTAGATCAAAATACTCAATTTTGCTCTACAAGGGCCTGATATCCACTTACGAGGACATTATACTGCTACTGTTCTATTGAAATTTTAAACGAATATCCTCATATGTGGCTTTTATTTTTCTTAGAAACACAAATCAGGTTTAAAAAAAATCTGGTAATTTTTTGTTTATACATTCATCAGGTCCCAATATGCCCAAATATCAAAGAGAAATTAAAATGCATGCCGTGGAAAAGTTCGGGTCTTAGAAGGTTAAATATAATTTTTTTTAAAGCGAATCATCAACCTATTTTCATGCCATCAGAGGCGACGTTTGAACACAAATATCTCGAAGATCAAAAATAAAAGCCTAAAATTTTCACTCTTTTTTTCTTACCATTAAAATGAATCAAGATTTGTAACAGATACATCAAAATAATCTCTAATGACACACAGTGGTGTGTATATTTTTCATTTTCAAAACCTGAGTAACTCAATTTAAATATTTCTTGGCAAATAATCCTTTAATTAAAAAAACAAAACAAAAAAAACCATTTAAACTAAAAGACTTTATCCTCATCATCTCAAAGGTACTGAGAAAATTAATTTGGTACATTAAATGTCAATGGAATAATCGGATGTTTGGGTATCTACGATTGCGTGACAACTGAGAAGACTCCACTGATCAGCTGATCGCCTGACCTTGTGTCGTGGTTTATAAGTCTGGCAGAAGCCCAAGTTGCTTCGTCAAACACAAGCACAAGAGTAAAAAGTCAACCTTAAACATGTAATTAGACTGAAAAAATGTGGATAACCACTTTGTAGATTTGTTTATATCTGTCTGTCTTTTTTTTTTCCATCCTTGTTTTGTGCCAGGCAGACACACCTTTGCTTAATATAGATTGAAGTGTCTTTGGAAAGAAAGTAATATACTTACTGCTATACTTAGAAAGTATAGTAAGTGGAAAACACAGGTCTCACACAGCAGGGAGCCAATTTAAAATTCACAAAAACATTGCTCCTTTAAAACCCACATAGACAATGAAAAATGCATTTCCAAGTACTAAGCCTATGTGCTTGTGTTATCTTTGGCTGTTATAGTTAAATATTCGAACCATCAAATTCTATCTCCTTTCTCTTCTCGTAAAACTTTCTTTTAGAAATCACCTACAATCCTGAGGGAATTGCACAAATTTATTTTCACTGATTGCAGAGTAAGATTAAAACGAAATGTAACTGCGCTACATTTACTTAAAAGAAAAACACCCTACATTTGTCGGTATCTATCTGAGAACAATACTAGTAGGTGCATAGCTGGATCTGTTTCTATCCAAACACACACCTTTAGACAGATTTTTTCCTCGCTGAGCTCCTGATCTAACAATGTGGGTGAGGAAGGTGTGGGTGGAGGGAGACACCTCTGTGGCTCCAGTGGAATGAACTGTGCTCTGTAAAACTCACGAGTGATCCAGTATTTCAGAGATTTAAATCCCTCCATCCCTTTTGTTCAGAAACTAGCAAAAACATCTGGTTTGTAAAGGATAAAGACTGAAAACGTGGACAAACAGCAACATGTAGCATGTAACACTGATGACATAAAGATTTATTTTGGAAATTTTACCCATTTCACAGGACTAGTGATGATTCCTATTTTCAGTTTACCAAGAACTTACTCTTCTGCCATCTGTAGAGTAGAGTTTCAGCACTGGGAACTGCAGGATCTGCGATAGGTAATCCAGCAATGCATCAAATGTTGGAGCTGTTCTTCTCTGCAAAACAATTGTGCGTTTAACACTTGGATCCCTGTTCTTGATGACCATAAGCCTCTTTGGTGTCCGTACTGCCACTCTTTCAGTGACCTTTGCTGGCCTGATGGCTTCATTCTTGCTGCCAAACTGACCAAATCGCCGTCGTCGCCCTACACTGACCAGTCTGGTAGTATTCCAAGGTACCTGCCGCCGGTTCACTTCATCCAGGTTTATTGGCTTCACACGTTTCTGGTCAGAGCACACATAAGCACCTCCATCATGTAAGTCATCTAATGCCTTAACAAGGTGAGTCCCCCGGGGTGTGGTGATAGTCCTCACTCCAAATGCCAGAGGCACTTTCTTGGAAAGAACATCCAGTAGAGCATCAAAGGTCTTAAAGGTGCGGGTATTGATGACCATTCGATGCCCTCCAAACTGATAGTCACCGCTTTTGTAGAAACATACTCTTTTAGAAGCTGAAGGATCAGAGGAGAGCTGCAGGGGTCGGGAGGGTAAGGTCTGCCCACTCCCAGAGGACAGTCCCTGGGTAGGGGGTTCCTGGATAGGTGTAGTGCTCATACTGTCTGGAGGGAACTGAAAAGAGAACAGAGAGGCCATTTCAGTGTAGTGGAAGTCGCTTTTATCCTTTTTTTTCTCTAATTTGATGAAACCAAGATATATTAAAGTTGCTTATAATATAGACAATAAGATAAATAATACAATAATAATAGGGAAACTGCACTTTTGGCTTAGTGCAAAGGAGATTAGCTGTTTTTGTGAAAAATAATGAAAAAATAAAATAAATGAATATCAAACTACCGCAAACCATTTTCTTTAGAATTTTCTCACTGTGTAGGTTTTAGGATGCATTTACGTTGTCATGAGTGAAACTAAACTGACTGCAAATGTACATAAAGAGGGCTGCAGAATATAATCATTTTTCCTGAGCAAATTCTGTAATCCATTACAGAGAAAGCATTTCAACTTTAATGTAAGGCGAACAAAGTAATAGAAACACCTCTGGTTATACTGCAACAGAGTTCAGTGTCATAAACTACACTACACTACATAAACTTCACAAATGCAGGATTTAATACAGGACAGTTAGACTGAATTATATTTAGCTAAGTGTACCCAATAAACTGGCAACTTTATTTAGATCATATTAATATGATAATACAATATAAACATTTGTATATTATAAGTCAATATAAACACTATCTAAAATTTAAAAAAAGACACATTGAAAGAGCACCATTTGTACTTCAGAGCCTTTGTTGTTCTCATAAATAGAAGATACATATATTAGTGTACAGTAAAGATCGCATGGAAATGATGATGAATAATATCTTATAACTTATAAACAGTAAACCAACAACATTGTGATCAGCAAGTCAAAGTGAATGTAAACACAGGCCCTTCACACCCCACCCATACATTAGATCAGACAACTTGAAACACATTAAAATGACTGACTGGATAAGTAAACATGCTGATAGATGAAACAAACAAACTCTTACCGGATAGTTCCCATTTTATCCTAATAATAACAGCTAAAACAACAGAAAGCGTATATCTGTTGCTCCTCTGAGCGCTGGTCAAAGCCTCTCAGCAGCGTTCGAGGGCTATTTTAGGACGTGCAACATCATGGCCAATTTGCCTAATCTTTGCTCACACTTAATCAGCACATAAGGCAGCAAAAAAGCAAAAATACATAGGGAGTGTACCACAGAGGACTAGAAAAGAAGGCTGTTATTTGTAAGGAAGTAAATAAATGATTATGTTATTGTATTAGAGAAAGTGTGGGATATACATGTATATATTTTTCAAATTATTTTGTATTATTTCCAGTAGGAAATCTCCATTTACAATACAGAAATGATCTTATTGGCCATATTTACCGGCGATAAGGTTTTCTCAGCCTTATTGGCCATAAATACCTCATCTCTCCTTTTCCTTATTTGCACTTAAAGACAAAGTAATAAATATTGGGTGACTCA
This sequence comes from Neolamprologus brichardi, assembly GCF_056152115.1. Lineage (NCBI taxonomy): Eukaryota > Metazoa > Chordata > Actinopteri > Cichliformes > Cichlidae > Neolamprologus > Neolamprologus brichardi. The sequence goes on along the minus strand of NC_142121.1, from coordinate 17,050,911 downwards.
GAGAAGGGTCTAGTAAGTACCAGAATAAGAAATAAATGAAGAAGATGGTGGTGAAATGAAAGTATAGCTGCTTTCCAGTTTAAATGATATTAGTGAGTGTTTGCCTCTTCCAACAGATACCACAGGTGGCTTGGACTATTTCTAATTTGCAAGCAGTCTGTCTAATCAGATTTGAGAGGTCTTCGCCTAATAGGGATTAGGTTAAAGATTTTGCGCACTGCTGACAGCGTGAGGTAGAATAAAGTCTTTAGAGAGCACTTTTACCTCACAGCAGGTATTGAAAATCCACCATCAGGACACATGATGCATCAGTATTTAGAGTTCATGCAGTTTGTGTAGCGGGGCTTTAGTAAATAAACAAGAAAGAGGGGGAATCTGTAGCATTGTATCTACACTTGGATGGGGCAATTCATCCAAATGCATGTTGTGGATTTTGAATTTTGGCCGTTGGGAGAGTAGCTAATGGTCGAGCACATGCATCAGGAGTCGAGAGCTGTGTCACTGTACTACAGTTCCCATACGGTATGCCAATTCCTAAGTGGCCCCGACTGAATAAAAGGCATTCATATCTCCTGCTAACGTGTACCATCCTAGAAGATGTAGACAGTGGTGGTGAAGAAAGGACATGTGTAAGTCACCAGGATTAATCCATTACATTTTTTTGTGTAAATAAATGTAAATAAGTATAATTATTTTTCCTTACCTCATTTCTATTGCAAACTACATGGCTTTTAGCACTAACTTTAGCATTTAACCTCTCTTTGCTAGATACTCTACATTGTATGTACTGTAGCTACCAGTGTATTGCACTTTCTCTGTTAAATTATTCAGAGTGTTTGCAGTGTTTGCCTAACCTTCAGTCATTAGGTGGTAATGTCACATGCTGGTCTCTTTGGATTACAAAGATCCAAATTAGCAAGTCAGTCGTGTCACAGTGTAAGATCAACAGTCTGCCATCACTGTGGCCTGGATTGTGGTCCTCAAAGGTTACAAGTTTGAACTACACAACAGTCGTGCCTTCTTCAAAAGCCCAAGTCCATCTAATAATTCCTTCAGAAAAACAGAGGCTCTTTCGTGGGCTTTTAATTACACTCAGTTATACATTATTCACCACTGCTTGGGGCAAATCTAATAGATATTGTATATTTTAACCACTTGACAAGATGGCAGCATCTCTGTTTTCACATGAACTTAAACTCCCAAACCCCAGCTTACAATGAAGCCATGACACCACCACTCTGCATGTCCACTTAGTCCAGCAAACTGTGACATTTTTATACCTCTGCAGTGGTGACAGATGTGGCCAAATTTCTTCATAATGTCAGGGTGCCTGTCTATCTGTCACATTCTCCTGTAAATTATTTATTTCAGTCCTTTCCTAACTTTTAAATAAAATATTCCTCATATTGTATCCTATCCCTTGAAGGAATCTGTACAAACACATACTTGCACTTAAGGATGAACAAGCTGGATCTTTCTGATTTTTTTGTCTGCTTTTGTTTTTATGCCAAATTCACCTGGTTTCACACATATGTCTAATAGAATAACATCATTACATTTTATATCCAAAAGGTCAGATGCCAACTTTCTTTTCTGATCTATTAGAATGAGCTTTGTTGACCAAATATGAACACATGCAATGAGTCAGTAAACTTACACACTGGTAAAGCGGGGCAATGAAACTCAAAAATATGAAGTCCAGTTAAAAATATAGCCTAGGCGGGTTCCACAATAGCTCTGCAATAGATTAGCAACATGTCCAGGGTGTACCTTTCCTCCTGCACAATGGCAGCTGACTTGTGTAACTTTAGTTTTTTAGCTTGAAGTGAGTTTCTGATGCCAGTAATATACAGTAATATATATGTCAGTTACTTATTATTATTATTATTATTATTATTATTATTATTATTATTGTTATTATTATTATTGAAAAAAACAATTTAACTAACTAAAATAAAAAAGAATGGAAAATTGAAAACATTGAAAATTTAAAACTAATTGAAATTAGTTTGTAAATTTGGAAAACTAGCTAATAATAATAATAATAATAATAATAACAATAATAATATAGAGAAATATAAGAAGTTTTAGTATTTGTTAGTTTGGTAAAAAAAAAAAATGTTACCACATCTTGCCTAGTGACGTATTGTTGGACTAAAACTAACCCTGAAACTAATTTAAACTGAACTAAAACTATAAACATTTTTACACAATAAAAACTAAACTGAAACGAGCAAACCTGCTCTGGAAACTGAATGAAGTGAACTGCCTCAAAAACAATACATCGAAACAAACAGAAAACAAACAAAAAACAAAACTAGAACTAACTAGAAAATACAAAGCGATTACAACTTATGAATTGTGTAAGTTCTGGACAGTAACCTGTTGTGTGAGTGACTGTTTTTGTGAAAACATAAAGCCGGAGTGTTTAGGCTGTTGGTCAAGTTGGATTGTCTCCGATTGTGAACCTAGATCCAGATGGCACTTTGGCGCTATCTAACGACAGGTCGCCATGCTGATTAAAAAAAGATCCAGGCTTTGTACGAAGATAAAATTATCAGATGTTATGAAATATAGTTTTATCTCGGTATTCGGAAAGTCTCTTCTTTGATTAAATTGTCTAGGTGATAGCTGTCCTGGGATATCAGGCTTCCAGAAGGTTGCATCTCGATTGAGTTCCCTTGAGCTCATCATGCATCTACTAGTCAGGTCTGCTGCGGTCGGTGTGCGGTCCCGGTCCGCCGACTAGCTGTCACTGCCGCTGCTTTCTGTTCAGTGGCGTGGTCTTTGTGGCAAATTTAGTTTCTGGCTTGGTTCTAATTCATTTGGACTTTACCAGCTCGGTCACCATGGGCAAAAAGGAAGAAGAGGAGGTCATCAGAATTGCGAAGAAGATCGATAAAATGGCGCAGAAGAAAAACGGGGTAAGATGTGTGTGAGGGAATGAATGCCGATCTGACTGATGGTGTAGCTAACATGAGCGCTAACTGGGAAATCCAGTCAGGATCGGGCTCAACGTGTGCTAAATAACCCCAAAGTTGTCAACAAAAATTCTGCACTGTTGTGTTGTTCCGCTGACGATGGTTTTCCGGTCCTTGCCCTCAGCAATTAGCTCCAAAGCTAACCTACCTGTTGTTATGACTAATGGTTAGCCGCTAATTAGCTCCCTTGCGAGTCTGTTTATGTGAATGGGAGGTTTCTATGTTGCTAGGACTTAGCCACGTAGCATCCTACTAACCGCTGTCAGCTTTATGGCCTCGCAAGGCAATAATACAATTCTAGATCTGGTCACTTTTAGCTAATGTAATGACTGAATATCAAATCGTTAAACAAATTAGAGTGATATTGTTCTGTTATCCTTCGGGTTAGGTTTCATTTTGGGGTTTGTTTGGGGGAGGTTTCTTAGTAGCTAATTGGCTAACTGTTAGCTACCAAGCTGCCGCTCCTGTAGTCCAAGCATCATTGCATAAACATAAACAAAGCTGCAGCTAATGATTATCCGTTAATCTGCTGATTATTTCCTCGATTAATAAACGGAACCTTAAAGTGTAAAAGATAATGTAATCAAAAGACTGTAACAGTCCAACATACAATATAGAATCCCCCAAAAAATGGAAGTCGGGAGATTGTAAGAGATAGATATCTCATAGTGTAAGGAAAGAGTTAGCTTCGTAGTTTCAAGTCAATTGTGAAATGGTACTCCGCACAGAGCTTATAAATAGGAGCCTAAACGTCAGATAATATAGACAGAATACGTGTACGATGCCCAGTGTACATGATCACTGAAAATATCTTAAAATTACCCTATCCTGAAGTATAATTACACTAATCCAACGGCACATGAAAATAGTATGATTTTTCTTGTGCTTAATTACAATTTAGAGGGGTGGTCTATTATTAAAATGCCTACTATACAGAGTTTCTCCTCAAGAGCTGTTTTTCTTGTGTGTTGTGTGTGCGAAAGGAAGTGTATATTGGGATAAGCTCATATAGTCTGTCAGTGAGTTTAAATACTACATTTTATGTTAAACGAGAATTTGGAAAAATGTGAGATTCAGTAAACTTCAGAAGTTTATACCCATAAAAAAGGTTTTGAGCTTGGCCCAATTTGTAGCTTGTATAACTTTCTTTTGTAAAGTCTGTAATTTCTCAAAATAAGTAGGATAACATCAAATAAAATTTAAAATGTCTTTGACAAATAACCCAACACAATTACATGATTTTGTTAATAGCAATTTGTCATTAAGACTCCTAAAATTTAGAGTGTGAAACCTCCAAAATTTTGTAAAAGCTTCCCCCGTTCATAGCTCTACTGTTTTCTGGATACACGCATGTTCTACATATTTTTGGTTTCTGTTTGAGTAAAATACCATAAAATTTGTTTTTCCGCTATTTAACAATAACATCTCTCATTTGTTATGCAAAGAAAATAATTTCCATTAAGATTATTATTATGATTATTCTGTTTTTCCCAGTTGACTGACAAACCAATTGTACATTTTTCTATCTGCTTAATATAAGTACTTCAGGCTTAAATCCAAAATATGCCCCCCCCCCCCCCCCCCCCCCTTCTCTTTGCTTTTGTTTGTTTAAATGGTAAATGGACAGTGTTCCTCTGGTGTTATTATTATTATTACTATTATTAGTAATAATAATAAAGGCAATCTGTTGCACATGCTTCAATGAGATTACTCTAGCAGAGCTGGAGATCCAGCTACAGTCTTCGTTTAGCAGATGTCCTGCCCTGTCGCTTGCCTACCACATTTAACACAACACAATTTCAAAGAGACATGAGGGGTAGTGCCCAAAGTCTGACCTGCACAGGCCAATCTGCTTAGTGTCTTCCTCAGTCAAACCAGTTACCACAATTGCTGCAGAAGCACCAAAATAATGTTAACTGAATAATTAACTTTGCACTGCAGTTAGTCATATAGGTGGATATGTTTTTCATTAATGTAACTTACATTTTAAATGGTATCAGAATAATTTAGCCAATGGGTCACAGTGGCTTTACTTGGCAGACCTGGACCTCCGATGACCCAAAAGATAAACACTGGCCACAATCACCTGGATGTGTCATCTCACTTTCTAAAAGCAGACAAGGCTGAAAGGCCAGTATCAGTTGTTCAGCTTCCACATCTAAGGATTCCTAAATTACGTATAATCTGGAGTAGATTGAATCCAAAGAAGCTGCCAGTTTGAACAACATTTGTCTTTTAACTAGTCTTTTAACTAAAAGTAGCCAAAAGGTGTTAACAAATTTTTGCTCTTGGTGTTTGTGCCAGATGTGCAAATGTATCAGTGGTAACATGTGTATAGATCCTGCCATATTACTGAGACAGTGCAGAGTGTTGAATGAGCTGCCATTAGCACAAGCTTCCATAACATAGCAGGGTGTTCGAAGCACCACATTTTCCTTTTTTGTTTTACTATGTTTTCTTGTGGCTAAACACAGCTCTGGTCTTACTCATGTTGATGATAGAGCTGAGTAATCAGTTTAGAGAAAAAAAAAATGTGTTATGGTCTAAATGATCATCCCTCCACTTTATTCTGCAGGCTGGAGCTTTGGATCTCTTGAAGGAGCTGCGCAGTATCCCCATGACTCTGGAGCTGCTGCAGGTATCATGCTCATATGTTCTCTGGCTCTGTCCTGGACACAGGCAGCGCCGAAACCCAGATGCTCTGACACCATGTCTTTTCCACAGTCTACCAGAATCGGGATGTCCGTTAATGCCATCCGTAAACAAAGCACAGATGAGGAGGTTACATCTCTTGCAAAATCCTTGATCAAGTCATGGAAGAAGCTTTTGGGTAATTATTATTTTTGTCTTATGTTTACTTCAGGCTGTGCAAAATTGCTTCTATAATGTACTTGCATGTCTAAAGCTGTTAGGCATGCTTGTATCAACGCCTATCGATCTTCATGAAATCAAGCCAATTTTGAATCCCCCCCCCCCCCCCCCCCTATTTTTTTTTTTTGTTTTTTTTTTTTACTGTAACACGTTGCACTCTGCCGGGTACACCAGCTGTCAAAAATGTCCTCTTGTTCTTTTTATAAATTGCTGACACCAATTCTCAACCCACGGAGTTGTGAGTAAGTGAGCTGTTCAGCAGCACAAACAAATGAACAGCAGCCAGCAGTTTGAGTGAAGATTTGAGTAAAGACAAGCATCAGCCAGAGAAGATTAGAGAGAAGAGATGTTTTTATTGAGGTGTAAAATAGACATAATACTTATTCTTTTTCTAAATGCCTAAAGAGTTTGTGGTTTGTAAACTGAAATCAATACCGCTGCAAGGGATTGAATGTGTCTTTTCTATTATAATTGGATCTATACATAAATCTGGATTTCTCTTTGAGTTTCACTGTTGTTTGTTTATTATCCGTTTAGAATGTCATAATGATTATTGATACATAGGCCACTCATTTCCCAGCCTTATGTTGACGCTTTAAGGGAAATTACAACGTAATATTAATTTTGATAATCTGGTTTGATTCCTCCATCCTTATTTCATACCTTTGCCCTTTCTCACCTTAAGACCCTTTCCCATTGGATGCACAGTGCTGTGCTCTGAAACCCATTCATTTCTATTGTGTGCACTGCGCAATAACGGTTTCCGGCTGCGAAAATCAAGGCGCGCCAGTACTTGCGCATGCCATGGTCATCTTCATCTGCAGCGCACTGTGATGTTTCTGTTGGTTGTGCGAACGACCAGTAGAAACGAAGCCTACTGCTGCGCCAGTTCAACCACACGACACAACCACACAAATTTTGGATTCTTTGCTCTAGTTAGCGGTAATTGCAGCCCATGCTGCGTCCGATGTGAAAGGCTCCTTATGTTTTATGTCTGGCTGCATTTGTGGTCAAGGGCATGAATGTGATGGTAATTTTGGGCTTTTAGTAATTTCTTTGAACTTTTCTTTTTCTTATTTCTTTTTTTAATGAGAAAAATCAAAAACAAAAAAAATTGGGTGTAAAAGTTTGAATTTATTTTGGATTTTCTTTCATCCACATAGGGTAAAAACACATTGGGTCAAATACAGCCTCAAATATATACATACACTCAAATCTTTTAAAACATGCTGAAGCTTCTGCAATGTCTTTTTAATTTGACAAGGCCTATAGTGATCATGATTGATTGCACGCTCATAACTACAACTGGTAGTGTGTCTTTGCCAGCATGCTCCAACTGCCAACTGCTCCAAACTCGAAATAACACGAGCTCAACTGAAATTTGCAGCTGCCCACATTGACAAACCAAATGCCTTGTCGACAATGATGAGGTATGAATGGAGGAGTAAAGGTGAACACTGTCAAGCAACATCGTGGTGGTGGCATTATGCTCTGGGGCATAATGCTACAGCAGCTGTCAGTGCTACTGGTACGTTGCACAAAGTTGATGGCATAATTATGAAGCAGAACTGCCTCCAAAATTTGCAACTTTACCCCAAATCAACAACTTTATGGTTGAAACTTGGACACAGTTGGGTGTTCCATCAGGACAGTGAACCCAAAAACGCATAACAACTGGTTTTGGGATGGATAAAGCAGGCTAACATTAAGCTTCTGAAATGGCCTTCCCTTCACCTCTCACTTCCTTGATTCTGATGCCTTCTTAATTCTTCTCACTCATTCTCCAGATGAGCCAGGAGCTGGAGATAAAACTTCAGAGGAGAAGAGGAAAGAACAATCAACGCCTGTCGTCTCTCCTTCACAAGGAAGCCCAGAGGCAAAAGAAGAAAGGTAATAAGGAAAACTTTTTTTTTTCCTCATGCACGCTTTTAGCAATGCTCTCCATTTTAGTGTACACCTGGAATACATCTTTCATACTTAGGAGTTGGAGAAGATATAAACCAAGCCTCAGCTAAGCTAGTGTACTCATAGTTCAAGCCTTGAGCCTGGATAAATGGGAGAGTTGCCTCAGGAAGGTCATCTGGTGTAAAGTCAGCATCAAATCAAAAATGCCGATCCATCCACTGTGATGAGTCCTTGGGAAACAAGTTAGCAGCTGAAAGCACCTACTATATCTTCTGCTTCTAAGTGTGTTTTGCTTCAGAACTGATTATGACACTTCTTATTGCTCCTATAGCAGCTCCAGCAGCAATTCCAGCAGCAAGAGTGAACCCAGTGAAGTTGCTCCCAACACATTAATCAACACCTTTCCTCGTGCCCCGAGTACCTCTGACTCCATCAGGCTTAAGTGCAGAGAGATGCTAGCAAGCGCTCTGCAGACTGGAGGTAATCTGAAACGTTAATATGACAAACTTTCCAAAGCACTTATCTGTAATTGTGTTTGCTTACTCTTTGTTTTTGTCCACTGCCTGATACTTAATCCTTTACAGATGATTATATCGCTATTGGTGCTGATTGTGACGAACTTGGAGCACAGATTGAAGAATATATCCTTTACATTATAATAATGTATACTTTATTGATCCCCGTGGGGAAATTACTAATCAGGTGTCCGGGGAACACTGTGTAGGGACAGTACCTTGCTCAGGGATACCTCAGGGTAGCTGTTCAGTGGATTTGAACCCCCGACCTTCCGATTATGGGGTGACCACGCTACCTACTGAGCTATCCCTGCCCTCTGATTGAACTCTTTAGAGGCAGAGTTTTGTTATTTCATGATGTTCTGGATACTGTCTTCTCAGTGTCTGTTGTGTATTTTGGTGCTGGTGATATAAATGAGCACATTGTGCCTTTCATCTTTTGAATCACTTGTTTTGTCTGAACACTAGCACCCTTTAATTATAGCGTGTTACACAAATAAAGAGACATTGGAGAACCTAAAACAAAGAACGGTAGGCATGCTTGATAAATGACTACATTAACCACTCTAATAATCGACTAGAAGCATCAGCACTAAGCCACCTGTAAGGCCAGGGATTTCTTTTTGTTATTATTATATAAATTCATTGGTGAAGTTGAATTCTTTGACCTGCAATTACGCATCTTCCAAGAGTTTAAGAACACAGACATGAAATATAAGAACCGCGTGAGGAGCCGAATCTCAAATCTGAAGGATATGAAGAACCCGAATTTAAGGAGGACCGTGCTGTGCGGGAGCGTAACCCCTGAGCGGATGGCTAAGATGACCGCAGAGGTGTGTGAGCTGTTGATGGCACAATCTCAAGAGACAGACAGTGCCCTTAGTCATTGTCATTGATTATATATTTCGCTCTCTCGCGATAGCAGATTTAGTTTACTTAAACACTTATTGGCACTTTTTCTTTCTTTCTTATTTTTTCCCCCGCTGTAGGAAATGGCCAGTGATGAGCTTAAGGAAATGAGGAAGAATTTGACCAAAGAGGCTGTCAGGGACCACCAGATGGCCACCACTGGGGGCACTCAGACTGATCTGTTCACCTGCGGCAAATGCAAGGGAAAGAGCTGCACCTACACACAGGTATGGATATGCAGGCTGCCTGTAGAGGTCTTTGTGGAGGTTGTAGTTATTTAATTTGTTCAGACAATGTGAAATCTGATAAAGCCATGTATATTGGTAATGATAGAGCATACGCTGATTTAGTAGTCTATGATTTTAAGTGACTTTCTTTTTCCGTTTTCTTTCCCAGGTTCAAACTCGCAGTGCTGATGAGCCAATGACCACGTTTGTCTTCTGCAATGAATGTGGAAATAGATGGAAGGTATGTGCCCTAATGCAGGTTTTGTTGAGTCAGTCTTGGAAAGCATTAGCATGTAGACTTCCATCATCCATCAGACTTAAACTTCAGCGATAGAAGTTTAGATAGTGCACTAAGCTCGTTTACAGCAGAGATGTACCAGTTGTGGAACCATTCAAATGGTTAAAGATACAGTTTGGCAGATGCCTAATGCTGATGTCAATATTTTGTTAGTTTTGTTCCATCTTTTGGGTCACGGAAACAGAGTAGCTGTCTTTTGGTGTTAAATTAGCAAAAATATTTATTTACAAATTTACACTTTTAACCCTCAATCCTGCGTATGTTATTAAGGTAATACAGGTTAGGGGTATACTAGTAATTAAGTCTTCCCAAGTTCTTGGTCTCAAATTATATTGATATTTTTCCTTTAAAAGAAAGGAGATGAAAGATATTTTATTATGTTAGCTAGCTAGAAATGATTTATCTGTTTGTCAAGTACCTTTAGAAAAACGGCTAATCGATGCCACATTCAGGCTCATGTTGATTAAAATCTAAAAGGGCCTGTTTGTAGAGGTCAGACTCTCAGCCGACAATCCATGGGAGTAGATTTTCCATGACTGCGGGGTCTGCAATGACCGCACTTGCTCGATGTGTATGTTAATTGAATGTGTGATAGTGACTAAATACACAGTGCACACATATCTGGTGTGTGAAGCTGTTGTTGCTTTTATTGCAATTTGTTGCTCTAAAGTTATGCATATGGTGCCCTCTGCTCTGTTTATTTATTTATTTTTTCATTTATTTTTTAAATAAACAAATGCCATGGCCAAGAAGAAGACTCATGACTCTGCCTTCTACCTACTTGGTTGTAACTTGAAGATCATTTTTATTATAATATTTTTTTTTTTTTCGGTCCTAGTTCTGCTGAATCTGCGGGCATCATCCACGGCACTCCTACAAGTAGCAAAATTCCTGGACCAGATTCTGTCTATCTGCAACAGATTGGAGCTTTCTATTCTGTGGTACATGGTACACAACATGCCATACAAAGATGCCACTGCGGTTATTGTTTAAGTAAATATCTTGTTAATAGATTGAGCTCATTGTTGGTTCCCTCAACTCCTTCCCCTAAAAATTATTTTACTAGCGTTATTAGTTGTTTCTCACCGTCAGATATATGCGATGGATCTTATCATGCTCTTTTATCTGCATTTTTTATATGTAGTTTTAACACTTTGGACAATGTTGTTTTGCTTCCCCCTCACAACATTGCATTGTTTTATTTAATTTCCCAATAAAGTGTAATCCATTTGATTAAAAAGAGCTGCTTTTCATTAGCTGTCTTTTATGATGGGGTTTCAGTCTCTTCTGGTTATTTAAATCTTTAAAATTATACTAAGCAGGTCGGATCTGAGAGAACAAACATCTTCTGTGTGTGTGTGTGTGTGTGTGTGTTACAGAGTATACATTTGTAATTGATGGAATATTCATCACATCAAAGCGAATGCTGATGTATGCATATTAATCCATCCAGGGACAGGATAATATCGTTGGCTGGAGAAGGGAAGATGCACCAATTGTTTTCGGCTTCCTCCTGGATTTTTTATTTTTGAAATAGCCAGGTGCAACCACTTTATGTTGATGGGCTGTTCTGCTGCTTCACCACCACATAAAGTGAACAGTAATACAAGATTAAGATTTATTTATTTTTATTCATTGGAAAGGGCTAAAACTGAGGAAGGCCTGGTGGTAGACATTACACTTATCTATATGTTTTATCTCACGTTCTTATTTATTTTTTAATTGAACCTTTGTTGAAACAACTTTTTTTTTTTATTGTGAATTTGATGACCATTTTTATGAAAGAAGCTCCCTGTATAAAATTCAGACACAGCAAAATATTCCTATATAGTTACAATTAGGTCTATAAATTTTTAAACAGTGAATTTTAAATCAAACTGTCAATGTGTGAGTTAAGTAGAGTTAAGTTGCACGTTTGTACCTGTCAAACTATGTTACCTTTGTACCTAAATATAGAATTTAAAATTGATTCTGTGCTAGGTTGTCTGTGTGTAGACACAACAACACAACACTGGTTCATCTCTTGCTTTTATGTTTCACAGATCAGGGTTAAGTGGCTTGACAAACAAACAAAACAAAAACTAAAAACATAGTAAAAAGCAGCTAATTCTCAAAGATAAACTTTAAAAGACCTTCAGAAAAAAAAAATATTATACAGTCTGAAGATGCGGCTCAAGACCATTGCACAGTACTGTGAAAGAGTATGAACTTTTCAAAGTTTAGAAAGCATTTCAAGATAGTGTGGTACACGAGTAACTGCATATTGCTACAATCCTCTGCACACTTAAGTTAAACTGTATTTGTTTAATTCTAATTGACATGTTGTGCTCATGTGAACGTTACCATTTATTTCAAGGAGTTCACAGAATTCATTACTTTTGATTTTAAATGTTCTTAATTAGGATTTCACCTGATCTGTGTTATTTTTAAAAGAAATGTCTTCCAACAGAATCATGAATTTAAACTGCTCAAACTTACACAGGGGCAGACATACTGAAAGAATTCTTCCATTCCTATCAGTGAACTAACTGAGTTGGTTGAATTTGCTGTTAGGACATTATTAAAGTCGTTTCCTGACACATTTTACTGATATTGGTGTCATGCAGTTTGCTGATTAAATCATTCCAGAGTCAGTAAAATTATTGTGCTTTATTTTATCTTAATCGAAATGCCCACAAGTCATTATTTTCTCAAAGAGTAGCAGAAAAAAAATAAAATCAACCATTTACTGTAAACATTCACATTATTCATATTTTTTTAAAAATGTATTCTTCAGTAAACTCAGCGCAAAATAACACATTTCATATAGTAAACAGAAAAGAAAGAAACATTTATAGGCATCACTCCAAACCACTGGCTTAGGTTGTGTTTTGAGGTTGATCCGCGCAGTGAACCCATCAACTCAGATTGCACGCAGGTTGGTAAGAAGTTCAGATCAACCAGCCTGTCCACCAATCTTTGTTTGACATGTGCTGTCGTCAGCCTCCGCCCTACCAAAGTGAACTGATGTAGTCACGACTAAGAAATCAAGACAAAACACTTAATATTTTGGCCAATGAAAGGGACAATTTCCAGTAAACTGACTTCACGCTCCAGTAACCACGCTTACGGCAAGCGTTTGAAAGTAACCGCTGCCCATGAGAAAGATGTCGTAAAACTGAATGTCAAGGCACTTCCCCATGTGAGGATCTTGTCTTTGAGTGACACGTTTGTGAGGCAACAAAGTAATTCAACTAAAACTATTAGAGTACATAAAAGTATTAAACACTTGGCAACTCCAATTTTACTCAGTGAAACACTCTCGATAAAACGTATGAGCACAGTTTACATGGTAGCTTTGGTGTTGCTGCTAACCTGGCCGGAAACCTACTGTCACTGATAATCATATGTCAAGTTATATATCATAGACGAGCTATGTAATCTTAAATAGTGATTTTTTTTGGTAATTTCAAAGTATATTCCAGAAGGTTCCCTAGAAATGACTGAATAAAGTCTAGTTAAAATAAATAAATACGAGCAAATACTTAAGCGGAAATTGAGAATGAAAAGCTTTAGATTTAAAACTTAAGAGCATCATAAATCTTCTTACTCTCAGCATGAAAACAGATTCCATTCCAGCTGTTTAGGTCTAACAACAATAGGAATTCATATTTATTTGGGCTTAAATGATGGAATAATTTTCCTTATATTTAGTCTCAAATTAGAGTACCTTCAAGGAAACCTTCTGGAACGTTATTAGGAAATTACAGACCTATAAAACAGAGCCATATACAATATATTAAAAAAAATTGACAGCTTAGTAGAGTTTGGTCCATCATAGGACTTTAAATATGATTTGTACTTGTTTTTCTGTATTGTTTGTATACATCAATAAATAAAAAATACTTCATCTGGTAAATAGAATTACTTATGTCACACTTGTAAAACTATAATAAACCTATGAGGTGTGCAGTGAGTAACACTTGAATTCAAATAAACATCTTAGACAGGCAATCTTTTGTGGTTAAGCTCAAGTAACAAAAGTTAAAACACCCTTCCATCATTGATTTGAGTTTCTTAAGGAAACGAATTGCACGCCGTGACAAGAGCTGTTGTCACTTTCTGTTACTTCACTGATCACCACGCTTCCAGTATTTCTCAATCACACACAGGTTCTACATGAACTGGAGTTGCCAAGTCGCTGTCACAGGTACTGAAGTGTGAGGTTAGGGGACCAAACGGGGAGAAACCAAGGTAAAATCAGTACAGTACCCCACAAAGCTGCCTGCAAGTAGAGCTAACGTGTAGCCTTTGACTTGAGCTTTGATTTTTGTACGCAGGAAATAGAACCAGGCGTTTCCACATAAAATACCCACAATTCCATTTTTACTATTTACAAACTCATAAATATATAGTCTACAGTAGGAATCATTTTCCCCCCAAACGATCATACAAAAAACAACAGACCATAAAAAACTCTGAACACAAATAAAATAGATTATTTCTATCAAAAGAAAGAAAAACAAAAGAATTAAAATGTATTCATATTCCTTTGGAGTGTTTTGCTTTGTTGACCTGTAGCAGTACTTGTGATGTCAAGCCCTCGGGAGATTTTAAGACCTGAGTGTCTTCAGTCAGGTGCAGATCACAATAGCGCTGAGATCCCTGGGAGGGGACAGGCCCGAGGCCTGATTCATGTAATCCTACACTGAACATACAAAGAAAAAATTTTAAAAAAAGGGGGGTAAGGACTGGGAGAGGGGTAAAGAGAGTTAAAATATCACAGGTCATCACCACCCTAAGATTCAGGGGACTGCTCTGACAGGGTGTTGAGCAGGTTTTTGTAGGCTGGGGAGTTCATGTAGCGGGGATACGAGTCTCTTTGCATTAGTGTGTAGATCTGCAGCTGGGCATCGTCAAAGGTGTGAGATGTGGGCTCCAGCATGTTCCTGTTAATCGTCTCGCGCACACGGGAGTCGAGGCTCACCTGGGAGTCGAGAGAATAGCCCGTTAGGGAAGAACAGCGTGTGCTCTTTTTGTGCGACAAAAACTTGAGAAATGTTACTGTTTGCTTCACGACTGAAAATTTGATGACGACCTGAAAGCTAATAGACTGTAAAGAAAAGATGGAGCAGGGCTCTGTGCAGTCACTCACTGAAGCCTCCAGTGGAGCATTTTGGCTGTCACCATCTAGCAGCTGTCACCATCTAGCAGGCTTATTCAAGGCATGGATCACACCAGTAAAACCAAGAAACCTTTACAATCATACAGTAGTGGCTTATTGTGCTGTATTCTCTGTATTGATATTTTCCCCAAGGGGACAATAAGTTACAAAATGAACACCATGCTGTATAACAAAAAGAATCTAAACTAGTGATTAAGAGTGGAAGTGCATTAAGAAAGTGTCCAAACAGGAAGAAAGAAACAGGGTCATTTTTGCATTCTTAGCCACTCAGAGCCAAAGGCTGCATCCATCTTTTATATACAGTCTTTGAACTGGTTAACTTAGCTTTGCACAAAGACTGGAGTCAAGGGGAAATGGCTAACCTTTGCCTAACGCTAACAGTTTATATCACTAGATGTTTAAAGCTCAATATGTAAGGAGTGTGCTGCTGTTTCTAGATGTTCTAGATGCGCCCTCACACTCACACATACTTTCAGTATTTGTTCGAACAGGTCGCTAAACTTTGCAAAACGATTAAATCAAAGCTCTCTGACCTCTTTAGGCGATAGAATGGAGATGTAGTCTTCGTAGATGACCCGAGCCTTCTCCTCTATCATACTCTTATTGGTCTCTTTCCTGAACTCCTCACAGGCTAGCCAGAAAAGCATGTTCTCCTCGCTGAACTCAGTGCGAAGAAACTGTCGAAAAGAGTTTCTCCCCGCTGGACAGCACATCAGCTTGTCGAACGACTGCCCCCATGAGCGCACCTCCTCCAACGTGGGCTTAGGACTGTGCAGAATAAGCGAGAGAGTGCCTTTAGCCAAGAGGATGCATTTAACTACAAAAAAAAGATCAAAACACATTTTTGTACAGCGATATAAGCTGACCAGTCTTCACAGTCTGTGGTCCCTTCCTTGACGTCATAAGATGCCTTTCGGTTCCTATCATCTCGATCTTCATTCCTAATGGTAACACAGACATATAAACATACTTGGTGTGCGAAATAAGAATTTTATACCATTACAGTCACTATGAATACATTTAGCTTTCCTCCATTTTATCAGCAGGTGTGCTTACAAAGGAGCTCTTTATTCGTATATTTATTAATCATACAAATACATCAATAATTTATATGAAGTGCAAGTTAAATGTAGTACAACATATCCGGCCTTTAAAGTCATACACAAGTCCACGCAGAGTGAATGTGTGTATGAAATCAAGTAATGATTATTTCTACTGTGTATGACACGTCATAATGTGTCTTCTAGGCCAAAGTGTGTATTCATGTAGCTTGATTTACTTAACCAACAGCCGTAATCACAAACATGTAAAGTTAACTATAATGAGAAGAAGCTGAGACCAATAATTGTCATTTTTGCTTGAAAACCTACTTTGTAATTTGCTGTATGTATGTATGCTCTCTGTATGTACACATTTAACCACCGTTTATTAAATCGTGTGAGTGTGCTCGATGTTACGTGGCTGCACTGATATCTTTGGACATGAAGCATTGCAACTGCTTTCCAAGTACTGGACGCTTCATGGGCAGCAACTAAATAGTGTCACGATAAATGATTGACAGATGAGCTCCCTCCTAGCCTCCTACAACGCTACAAACACCAAGCGGAAACTGACTGGACAAATGCCTCTCGTGGGCTGTCCACTCCTGGGTTTTAAATCAAAGCCAGCATGGCGGTGCTTTTGCAAACTGTCTCTTATATAATGAAAATAGTTCACTTAATGGTGTTTCCAAATAGGGGTGCAGATTTATCTCAGTGGGTTAAGCAGGAGACACGTATGCTGTAAGACTAATCCAGAAGACCTGGGTTTGTTCCACCCTGAGGCCACTGTCCTATCGGAAGAAGGTTAAACAGCCTCACAAAAAAAAAGTTTGTCCCCCCCCCCCAAAAAATATTTGAGGTTCAGTTGTAAGTTTAAAAGTTTCTTGCAACTTTAGCCATATGTCAGTATCGTTTAAATATGCTCTCTGTACTGTACTCAATTACAGAAAATTTCAGAGTCAAATATATATTTGCCAACTACTTTGATTTTTACTCCAATTCCAACTCTAAATTTCCAGTAACACTACAGAAATCAAGACAATTAATGGGCTTATTAAAACTGTGAAATGCTCCCTGCAGATGCACTTCCTGCATGATCTTTAGTTCATTGTTGTCACGGTGCTGCTAGATACAGATTCACAAAAAAAAGAAAAAAATATCAAGCCCATGAAGCACAAGCTGAATCCTGCGGTTGCCTTGTGTGCAATAATGTCGGCCATGTTTGTGCCACAATTGGTGATTTCTCATTTGGGGAAACACCTACCAGGAACAGCTACAGCAGCAACACCAGCAGAAGCAGCATGCATTCGAGCCCCGTGGGTTAGCCTGGCCCGGCTGGTCCTGCTGGGCCGGTGCAGTTCCCCCCGCTGCCGACTCCTGCTGCACCGACATCTGCCTCTTTCGCATCTCCATCCGCTCTGATCCCATGGGCTATAGACAGAGGGGAGGGGAGAGGGAGGCGCTGAGTTCAGACTGTTCATGTCAGAAATAGTATTCAACAGAGATTTTGTCTTGTAAGAAAAGTCTCTTGGCCTGCAACGCATTCATGTGATACAAATCAGTCCCAGGGTAACAAGGGTAGTAAGGGCATCACTGGGTGTTCTGACAGTAGAGCTGATGATAGTGTGAAATCCTGATCACGAGTCTATTTTTTCCCCTGGTACTTTCACCAGGACAGATTCATCACATTTATTTAGATTTGCCTCACAGGTTGACACCAATCTGTTTCTTAGATGGGCTGCTGATGCTTTCTGGTCGAAGCATGTGCCAGCATCCCCAGAGGTCTCGCTGCAAAGGAATGCTGTTTTGAGGAAACAAGTATGGAGTAACACTTTGCTGATTTTGTTTTGCCTGCTGCCAAATATGCACCCGCCAAGAACATTTCAGTCTTTCTAATCTCAAACTGGCTGTGTGCTCCCTCACACACTCCAAAAAACAGAGAATGGATTTTAGACCATAGGTTCGATATCTGTAATTCAACATGTAAAATATCCCATTTGTGAACGCCTTGTTGTAAAAGCACCACATTAAAAGATTTACAATGCTCACTGAATCCAAGCGGAGCAATAAATTAAATACACTTGCAAATATTGAAAATATTTGCCTTTTTTCAGGGGGAGTGAGGAGGGATTTGTAGTTGACAAGCTCAGATTGTCATGAACCTCTGGGCTACATTTATCATGTACATGAGTAATTACTCTGACTATAGGTCTGTAGTTTATTCATCAGAATCCCCTTGGTGTGTAGGCCTATAGACTACAGACAGGCTATGCTCAGAGAATGACTTCTTGTCTGATTTTAACAAATGTGTCATCATCAGGTCAGGCACTGCCAAATCCTGTCAGATCATTTATGTAACAAAGCTGTCGGCATCATCCGGCCACTACCTGACACAAGAAATGATGCTTAAAAAAATGTCTAGAGATTTGGTCCACGGGTGGCGGGGAGGGCTGAAGGCGCAGCTTGCAAATCTATAACCGCAGCATCGCTCTATCACATCCTTCAGAGAATACAATACCGTTAGGTCATTTCTAAAATGGATCCGTGTTCTCACTCAGATTCGGAGCTGGCTTCAGCTGCAGATTTCGTGCGCCTTGCCGAATGGCATATTTTACGCGTTAGGTGTTCGGGTACTTCAAAGCTGACACTATTGCAGTAGGCTATGCTTCGACTCAACAGCCATAGACGATGAAATGGGGGGGGGGAGGAGGTGGTGGTGGTGGTGGGGGGTCGTATCAATTCAGAGAATAAATCATGATAACGCCAAATAAACCGCTGTTCTCCTTCACAGCGGCATAAACGTGGACGACACTGAGGTTTAATGGCCCCTGGGCGATTTCACAGCAGAAACCATTGCATTAGCAAGTCGCGAATCATATCAATGGAAAGTGCCACCACGAAGAACCGTAGAGCTTCATCGCCCTGGACAACCACCGAAAAGACACTGCCTAGACCGGTTAAAAGCCCGCTGTACAGCTAGATAGTTACATGCCATTAAAGAAAAAAGAAAAAAAAAATACCCATGAAACGGCCTCAAACGCTCCGCTCACAACATGTCAGTGCAACGATACATCGCTTTTTCTACCAGTACTTACAATTTCACCATGTATGCACAGCGAGAAGAGGTAATTCTTTGCCTTGATTACATCCGATGGCACATAAGGCTTTTTCCCCCCCAACCGGCTGCTTCAAGTCAGTACGCATGCGCCCTCTCTCAAGCTCGTAGTAGACCAACGAAGAGCATAAAACCCTACAGTATGGCACAGGTTTGCTGAGCAGGTACTGAAAGACTCCAGTAAGAGACCATTATAGGAATAACTGCGTGAGGCAAGTTTATTAGAAACTCGTACCGGGTATATAAGTAATAAATTAATAAAACATCCTAAAACTTAACGCTCCTGCTATTAAAAAATCTCAACATATTTAACAAGAATACCAGGGGGGAAAAACACTTTTTAGTCGTGGTGACTGCGCCAGGCAGGCTTTGCTTGAAGTCGCTGTCTGTGGTGCTGAAACCTTCAGCGGCTAATGAAGTGCACCACTGCGTTCAGCTAAACCCTGCAGGAGGATGGCATGACTTTGCCAACTAATGTTAAATCATTTGTGAAGTTTAGTGGGACATTACGTCGTGAGAGAAACCCTGGAGCTCATATTTCAGCGCATGGATACGCCATGCACAAATTCAGATGCATACGGTATGTTTTATCCGCTCACAGGAGAATATATTTATTTAAACGCTTTAAAGGCTTAACCAGAAACAGGGGAGGGATGACGAAACTATATATTTGAATACTGTTGCAATACTTCTACCTCTAAATCCTTTCAATGTGAATTGTCTCTTTTGGATATAAGTGAATAGGCTTCTATTTCCTCCTCTATCCTCCCCCTTAATTTCCTTTCCTTTACAGAGTATTATCTATCAGATTTACGTGTTTTAATCCACAGCACAGGCCTGCGACCCGTGTTATTCTAAAAGACAACACTGCCACCTGGAGGTTGACTGAGCTACGGCACTAACATGATGTGCTCCGTGCATCTACAACATAGGAAGACACCATATCCTGCTGACTTAAAGTGTGCCCATGGATTTCAACATGGAAAGCTTTTTGGAGTGTTATGAGCTCTCACTTGGTTTTCCCTGATCATTTTACACATGTGCGCAGGCATTACAGTGTATAATTATGCAGCACAATATATTTTCATGCATCTTCAGTGTGATCCATTATATGCCATTAATGACACTTTTGCTTTGACTATAGGCCATGTATTGCTTTTTTACTATCACCAGGTGGCACTCTGCCCACAATACCTGTCTTTTCTGCAGAACTAAAGTGTAACACACCCAGTTTATTCCTCTTAATTTACACCAGAGCTTTTGTGCGGTGTCTTTTGGGGCCATGTTGCCAGTCAAGATGCCTCCTGGTGCCCTAAAAAATAATCTCACCAATTCCACACTGGTATAAGAAGTGGTACAAAATGTGAGTGTGGAGACTCCATGGAGAACTGTTCTTACACTTTCTGCAAAAACCCAGTACTGTTCTATGACACTGCCAGTGGCTCCACTTGGGAAACAGGCATTCATCTGTTCTGTTATTTTATCAAAAAAGGGGGCAAAGAGTGAATTTGTTTCCTGCTCACATTATTTACTTTGTGACTGAGCTCAACCGGGGTGCACTTAGAGCACTGACATGTCTTTATTACCCCCGAGATGTTATCACGTGACTTTCTCCACAGCACTTCAATTAACACCTCCCCTTGTGTTCATGTTAGACCCACAGATAGCCCTGTGAGATTGACACATGCACATGCACACAAGCAATAAATGATGCTTATGTGGGTGTATGCTTTAACGCATACACACTTCGTCAGATGGCACAAGGCCGAGCAAAAGTGGGAGTTTGCCTGAACACACAAGGTCACAAAGGAGAATAGGACGACAGAGCCATGTGACGAGATGAATAGAATCTTTCAGTGGGTGATTAAAGGGATTCAAGTCATTGTGTGGGTTAAAGGGAGACAGAATGAACTTTAGATTTGATTACTCGAGCTAAATATGCAGGTAGGTTCTGAAGACGGTCTATGGTTACCAACTTAAACACTTCAAGAGATCATGCATGGTATCTGTGAGAAGCTGTTCAATCAAATCAATCAATCAAATATAATTTTATCTCTCTTTGAATCTAACTTGCTAGTTTTTATTTTTTTTGTTTTGTAATAAATTGTTCTGTTCCCCTGAAGTGTGTTGATCAAATTGCTGTTTGCACTCTAAATGTCAGACTCAGTTTAATCATGCCTAATCAGTTTTGCTAATTATTGTAACTAAGTTACAGATTCATCACTTCTTTTGCTTTTAAATTTAACATCACTTTATCTACGTAACTTGGGGGCGATGGGTCGCTTCACAGAGGGATCCAGTTCAGCACAATTATTTAGAGGCAAATAGATTTGTTTCAGGATAATTTAAACAATTTTAATACTTTGCAGGACAAATAATTTTGTAGCTTTGTGCACAGCAACATCCTGTAATACTGGATCCGCTTTCTTAAATGTCATGAAAATTTTGTTTGTAATTTTGAGTTTTACAGTCCATTCAGAGCCTATGCTGATCTCTGGAGCTGAATCGAGTCATAGACATTTCATTTCTCATATGCTAATGTTTAAGTTTATTTCAAAGGTACGATGTACTTTTGCATGACCACTTATGCCCATCATGGAGTTATGCCAGATTTAGCCATGTGGTTATTTTCATCTGCAGTTGTTGGCAGGTGGCATTTACACACAATGAAATAAAATGCAAAGGAATCTATGAATAAACATGAGCCTGAAGCGGATGACTGACAGAAAAACCTATAACCATACAACATATCAAACAAATGTCAAAAGCAAGTATAAAATTCACAAACTGGGAACTTGTTTAAGCATTGCTTTATAGAATATGTAGGTCTATTCCCAATGCCAGAAAGTAAGCGCAGTCTTGGCTTCTCCATTTTAATTTGATTTCACATCTTTGTTCATTTGCATTAATGTGAACGCTGCTGGAACATTCGCTCAGTTTGTTATTCTTTCATGTATTGCGAATCAATTCTGTTGCCTTGCTCCATGCACACTGTCTGTTGTATCTCTGCCGAACCTGGAGGAGGAATGGAAGGCCCTTTTCTTTCTCGCTCTTTGAATTGAAGTGTCTAAGGACACAGAGTGATCTGTGCTGTGTACCAGTAGCTCAGTTTGACTCAAGAAAGTTAGTGAACACAGAAAGCATCATTCTCTGCTTGAGTCCGCCAGCAGTCACAAAATGGAAAGAGGTCTCATTGGACCTCTTTCCAGTCTGACCTCTCTGAAGTAAAGGTTAGGAGCTCTGGCCTTTTCCGGATTGGCAATTATAATTTTTGTAATTCTGTCTGAACTTTGTCTCTTTGCAATTGGAGCATAATTAAACAATCACTTGTAAATGAATGAAATTTCTTTCACAGTTGGTTTTGAAAAAAGCTGTCCGAATATGATAAAGTGTTGCTAAGATAACAATGGGCCAAGCCATTTCTTGGTAGAAAATAAGTATCCATGTGCCAAAGGTGAAGTTCATTATCCAAAACAAATCAAACAAACTTCATAGTCGATCATTTTAATAGCCTGATATCAAAAGCTGCACATGAATGATCTTTACTGTGACAGACTGAGCATAGACTTAGTAGACTCAGAGTTATTCTGACGTGAAGATACGTCAGGGTGTCCTGGCGATCTGAAGGTTTCAACCTGCACTTCAGTGTCCATGGTTTGAAATCAGATTGAGACGTTTGCTGCATCTCGGTGACAGACTGACAAAGCCCCAATTTTTAAGTTAGTTATCTGCATCTGCTAAGGCAAGATAACTCCTTACTTGCTCTCATCAGTATATGTTAATAGAAAATGTGTAACCCAGTGCTTTATCATTGTCTACCATGAGAAGGGTTTTTATGGCTTTCTAAGATTGATGTTAACATCCACAAGTTCTCCACTGACTCCTCTCTCATTATGGAAACAGCTCCCTTGTCCTCACATGTCTCTTACAATCCCTTCCCCACTGTGAATAGCAACACGATTCTCCTTACTACAGAAAGCCATCGGAAATCTATGTTTATCCCTTTACCGAGAATGATTCTGTTGCCAAACTCCAAGCAAAATCACATTGTAAGCCTGTGAGTGTATCCACAACACTCTGATTCGGTCATTACTTATTAAATATCGCACTGAGATGTTAATGCAGGTTGTCAGCCATTTTTGTGTGACTGACCATGTGATTTGGTTTTTAGATTTCTAATGACTTGTATCACACTATTTCAAGGCACGCTATCTTTTAATCTTCTTAAGCCCCGTTCAAACAGGAAGTGCATCCCTGAATAGAAGTTTGGCATGAAGCAAAAAAAGCTGATGATGCTACAAGAGCAATCTGGTTGCCGTAACAACAAAAGATAGCATGACGGATGTCTCATTTGCTGAGGATTACAATAGTCAACAGTAGTATTCTGTTAATTTTTAGATATCTTGTGTTGATTATTGGCGCTGTATTACATAAGAACCATACTGCTAAGCATGTTGAAAATTCTGTAAAATATATTTAGAGGAAAATGTATTAAATTGTTATAGAGTTTTAGGTTTACTTAATTAGATAGAGACTGCATGAGTTCCATGAAAATTAGCTCCAAATAAAATGGTAGTAGTAGAATTAGTATTAGTGCTATATATAACAATAAATAATCATTTTAAAAAGCAATAGAAAAAAACAAACAAAAAAAACAAAAACTACACATCCATACCTCAAGGCACACCATCTCCTGTTCCTCTCGGTCTGGGTCATTATAGTTGACTGGGTACCCCGCACCATGCCGGCAGGCCCGGACCAGTCCCCGTATCCGCTGCCACATCAGGGCCCTAGTGCGTTTGATCCCCCGCAGTGGAGACGTGGGCCTGATCTCCCACTGCCTCACCGCTCTAGCATATGGCATGCTCCGACCATGAGGCCTCACTCACCACGTGAGGCTCAAGTCTCTTTGAGGTCATAAGAAATCCACACTTTTCACTCCTTTCATCTCTATGTTGTCCCGGCATCCGTTCTGTAGCACATCGCAACAGAGAGAGCGAGAGGTGGGTAAAAGCATGAGCGACCCTGACGAAGAGAACAGTGTTTACAAGGGAGAGGGCAGAAGGGGATTAGGACAATGTCCCCAGTGGATGCAATCCTGATTCCTCTGTGCTTTAGTGCGTCTCACCAGCTTAGGCCAGATTAAGCCTGGAGGTCTTAGTGTCTGAGTTAGATGGACAGTGAAGGGACTAGTGGTAGACCTGGAATCATTTGTGATTGTAAATGTTGAATTCTATTCCAATGGAAATTGTTAAATGGACCTTGTAGAAGAAACATTTAGCAAGAATAAGTCTAACGCTATTAATATGCACGCATACAATCTGCTGGCAACAGTGGTGCCAGCCTCTTTTTATTAGGGGTTTTACTGAGAAGATTCCGATGTGTCATACTTGTGTGCTTATTACAGACATGCATGGATCAACACAGATCTAATGTCTTTGGTGTGAGCTCTCATCTGACTTTAGTGCTCTGTCATCCACACAAATCCACAAAGTTCAAACACCTCATCAGCCAACAGCAAAGCTGATTGAGATTGATTGGCTGGTGTCTTCTCATTTCCAATCCTCTGGAATATTTTAAATGTTACAGTCTATATTTATAAATTCTACTTTCTTGTGTTAATATTTAAGCTTTTAACTTTGTCTTGGTTGTGTATATTAGATTTCATTAGTCAACTGAAATGTAATAAATGCAACCACGACAAAATATTATCAACTGACTAGGGTAATAAAGTATTTACGACCAATTTTCACCATGTGCCTGAATTATTTAGGCAGATATAGAGCATCTTCTTGATATGTTAATAATTTGAATAAATGAGGATTTTGATGTGAAAGAGCTCCTGCTGTAATTACATTTAAATACTGTGTTTCAAAAGGATGGCAGCACTTTCAATCTTTTTCTTCAGTAATTTGGCTACAGCTCTCAATACAATGGCAAACTGAATAAGAAATACAGGTTAAAACATGCTCAAGCAATGAACAATAAACTCTTTAAGCGACCCATATCAACACATGGTAAATGGCAGTGGGTTGACATTTGTAATTTAAAACCAATATGCAAGAATATTAAATAAAATATTTTATCTTTACTGTAAAGATCAGGATTTGCTTAACTGTGAGTAACTAATGGTATTTTAAAAGTGAAAGTTGTGCATTAATAATAACACTTAAGTCTTCTTCTTCTTCTGCTGTGTTAAGGGGTTGCCACAGCAGATCATCTGCCTCCATCTCACCCTATCCCTAGTCCTCTATGAGACCATCCCTGCATGTCCTACTTGATTATGCCCATGAATCATTACTGTGGTCTTCCTCTTTTCTTCCTGCCTGCCAGCTCCATATTCAGGATCCTTTGTCCAGTGTATTCACTATCCATCCTTAGCACATGTCCAAACATGCAAAACATCTCATCTTGGCCTCCTGACCCTTGTCTCCAAACCACTTAACCTGAACTGACTCCCTGATGTGTTAATTTCTAATTGTGTCCATCCTGGTCATTCCCATTGGAAATCTGTCTCCAAACCTTACATCTTATCAAGTCTCACTACCAACTTTTAAACCTTGCTTTTCACTCTTGGTGCTGTCCTTCTGTCATAAATCACTTCTGCCACTCATCTCCACCCATTCCACCTTGCCTAGAGATGCTTCTTCACCTCTCTCGTGCACTTACTTGGATGGTTGATCCCAAATATTTACCTCATCTAATTTCCCTACCTCTACACCTTGCATGTTGAACTTTCTTCTCTTTCTTCTCCTTCTGATTCGCACACATGCATTTTGTCTTGTGTCTACTGACTTTCATTGGTCCTCCCTCCAGTGCAAATCTCCACTTCTCACTTAAGTCAAAACTGCAATAAGGAAAAACAAAAGTGTATCATATGTTACTGGGTTGTTAGTGTTGCATTAATAGTAAGTAATTAAGTAGGTAGTACATTACTGATGTTAATGACTGGGGAGAAAGTAATTTAAAATACTTTACATATGCTGAATTTGGAAATTAAAAAAAGAACTCACTATATGTCTCAATACAAACTCCTTATCTAAAAAGAAATTTACATCTTTCGACTGCAGTAAGGAAGAAAGTATAATTTTCCCCCGAGTACTGCCATACAACAAATATATAAAGTAGGAAGAAAAGTAGTTAATAGTAGTAGTTAGTAGTTAATGTACGTATGCATTAAACACAAAGCTACTTTCTGGCTGATTTCTGTATTCGGTTTTTATAGGCAATTCTTATTTGGCATTTATTTACATCTTGTTCTCCCTAACTGTTACACTAAGGTGATGTGGTAATCCAAAAATACAAAAGCTGACCCTCTTCCGCTCTGAAGACCGCACACTGAAGTGCGTGCATGTGACTGACTGACTGTCACATGACGGATCGTGACGCTGTGTTGTAGTCAGTCAGCTGTTCATTCATATAGCTCAGAAGCTGGGTAAGAAATTTAACCGAGTTTATACTCTGTTGTTCGTTGACGCGTCGATTAAGTTTTTAGTGGGCAAAAAGTGTGTTTCTGAATCTTACTTCCGGTGTAGCTGTTATAATGTGGGCTTTTTACAGAATTGCTTTGAAGCTATATTAGCACAGCTAGCTTATTATAGCATTCTTAGCTTGTTTTGCAATCGGTTAGCTCTGAGCTAACGATGTTTGCGTCGCCTTTGGCGTTAATAAATGACATAGTTGTTTGTACAAACCGTGTTAGGCTACAGTTTAGGCACAGCTTGTTGCCAAAAGCTATGTCATAAGTTGTTTTATCACAGCTCTCAGGAAGACAAATGTATGACTTGGTGTGACATTGGGCAAGCTAGTTGCCTAGCTTGACCTGCTGCTGCTAGTTTTGTTTTTCTGTTTAGCCATTTAAATTAAAACAATAAAACTGCGCGAAAATGTTTAATATATCCACACACGAAGAAAGAATAACGCTATAAAATAGCTTTCGCCCTCGCTTAAGAGCTTTATAAACAGATATCGAGCCCTGTTAGCTATTACAGCAGTACAACTGAGTATTAACAGAAGTACAGCATAAACCCAGGCGTTGTAGTTTCTGTTCTTGGTTCTCCAACTTTCCAGCTTGTAGGTAAGAAAGGGGGGAGGATGTCACTGTACTGAATTTGAATCTGTTCCTCATAAGGTGGTGCTGGATCTCTTTCCGGACATATACTGTAAGGGATTTAATACAACATGGATATTCGCGGGGCTGTGGACGCTGCGGTCCCAACCAACATCATTGCTGCAAAAGCAGCTGAGGTTCGGGCCAATCAGGTCAACTGGCAGTCCTACCTTCAGTAAGTTCATATTACAACGGTACTTCATTGTAATATACACATGTAAAATAATGTAATTCAGGACAACAGTTCTGTCAGGAATTCTTCTTTTACAAATCTCATGCAATTTGGATTTTTGGAGACACTGTAAATCATAATTTTGTTTGACTGTATGTGTGTCTTCTTTCGAGCTATGGTATCTGCATTGTAGTGGGCTAAATTATATTGGAAGGTATGTCTTGTATTTTGTTCTCACCAATTACATATATTTTTCTGCTCTTTCATTGTCACCACATCCAAAGGTTTTCTTTCTTTGCTGTTTGTTTATAATTATTTTTTATTATTTTTTTTATTTTTTGCATTAATGGGAAATCTATGCTGTAGGTAGGGTACATCGTAACTGTAAACCCCTCTGAAACCCTTAAATGTAATGTAATTCAGTTGTAACCTGACATAACCTTGCATGTCATGTTAATGCAGCCCGCAAACACTGGGATTGGCCTGTTCAGTAGCTGACACAGATAGACAGACAACCATTCATGATCACATTCACACATACAGACAATTTAGAATCACCAAGTAACCTAACCCCCTGCGTGTCTTTGAACAGTGAAAGAAAGATTACCTGGAGTGAGCCCACACAGAGATGGGGAGAGCATTCACTCCACACAGAAAGGCCACAGACTGAAGTTGAACCCTGTTGCCTCAGCTTTGAGACAGTGGGTAACCATGTTCTAAATCGGAAAGAAAAATAACCCACTTTCATGGTAGCTATCAGTAGACTGCAGGTTTTTCACGTGCAAGTTTAGCTTCCTGGTCTCATCTTCTCCAGTTGTCGATATTGCTTTGTGGCCCCCACATATCTGAAATTAAATCTAGGTTTCTGTTTTTGTTGTTGTTGTGTATGTTGCCTGAGAGTTAGTGTTTCAAAATCTTATTAAGCTGAGCTGTCACTTCATGAATATTTATTTTTTTCTGCATACTTTAATGGTCCTAGTGCTGGCTACGTCCTGTAATCTAAAATAGCTAAGCTCCTTTTCTTGGACTGAGATTCATTGTCTTGAGTGATACTTCCTTTTTTAACAAGTATGTGTTAGTAAAGAAGGGATGATTTGTGACTCATAAAAAAATCTTCAGATTTAATTCAGCTTTGAATAAGTGTGGTCACACTATTGGCATGTTTTTGGGGGTTTTTTTTGTTGTTGTTTTGTTTCTGTTTTTACAACATCTACCGTTACAGAACCTGCTGTGCTTTGTCTTGACTAGGAAATGTGGTATATTGTGGTCAGTTGACATTATTGTTTACGTTGCCCCTTGCAATTCAAAGGATCATGTTAGTGACTGAGCAAATCCCAATCCTCCAGTGAGTGTCTTTGTTTGCACACATTACAGTACCAAGTAATTAAAAATGTATTTAGAATTAAAATTAGTGCTGTCAGCGTTAATCTTGTTAAAATGACGTTAACGCCATAACCGCATTAACACGGCAAATCTCCGTTAGCAATCGCCCCGTGCCTGGGGGCTGCACAGCGTTAGCGCGGTTAGCATAACATAGATTTGCTGCGTTAATGTGGTTATGGCGTTAACGTCATTTTAACGAGATTAACGTTGACAGCGCTAATTAAAATATAACTTTCAAGATAAATATCATAAATTATTTCAAAACACAAATGCTAGAACTTAAAAAATCCACAAAAAGTCCACAAATCTCAGGCTCAGTGGGAGAACGTTCCAGAGTCTGGGGCAACTGTTGCAAAAGGTCTTGTCTCCTTTAATTTTCAGCCTTGTGTGATGCACAGCCAGCGGGCCCTGATCATATGACCTTAGGGCAGTGGTTCTTAACCTGGGTTCGATCGAACCCTAGGGGTTCGGTGAGTCGGTCTCAGGGGTTCGGCAGAGCCTCCACCGTGCCATGCACGGCTCATTTTGTGCACCAATAAAAAACATATCTATGTCTTGAATTTGAAAAAAAATCATATTTTATTTTTCACTAAAGAGGGGTTCAGTGAATGCGCATATGAAACTGGTGGGGTTCGGTACCTCCAACAAGGTTAAGAACCACTGCCTTAGGGACCTGCTGGGGTGGTATAGATGTAAACGTTCATTGATGTACACTGCTGCCTGTCCATGCAGAGCTCTAAAAGTCAGAGCAGGAATATTAAAGTAGACTCTAAAGTTAATGTGAAGCCAGTGCAGTGGAATCAGTAATGGTTTTACATGTGAGTGCTTAGAATAAAACAATTAGAATTAAACAATAGATTACAGTAGTCCAGATTTGATGATATAAAGGCATTTTGGCGATATTTCTTAAGCGGTAAAACCAAGAGCAAACCAGAGGTATAATTCGAGCATCCAGAGTGAAAGTTGAGTCAAAAGTTATAGGTTGTGTTATCAGGTTCCTGATAGAAGATATAGCAAGAGGACCTAGAATTTCTATTACTTTAGTCTCAAATCTCAGAGGCGCAAACAGGACTTTTTATTATTAAGTTGGAGAATATTGTCAGCCATCCAACTTTTAATAGAGTCTAAGCCCCCATGCGTGATCTGAATCTTAGAAACCTCTTGGGGATAAAAAGAAATATACAACTGAAACATATGTGTGTAGCAGTGATAAGAAAAGTCCTTAAAAGTGCTCAAAACGTGCTGAAGAGGGAGCAGATATAACAGAAACAATAAGGAGAAGAGCTGTTTCGGTGGAATGAGCACTACAAAAGCCAGACTGCAAATTATTAGGAGTGCTGCATTTGTCCAATTTTAGCTTTGTATTAATGTGGAAATCATGTCATGATTTTTTTAGGAGTCAAATGATCTCAACAGAGGACTGTGAATTCATCAAGAAGTTTGAGGTGGCCAGCTCTGATCAGAAACAAGTCATTCTGACCAATGAGGGGCATCAGGTATAGAGTCCTTTTCTACTGTCTGTCCATTTTATGTGCTTCATCAGTGTTAACATTCAGGGAATTCATACCAGCTCTTTTAGATGTTTTCAGCCTTATAGATTAAGCAAAAACCAGTCACAGGAGTCTTAGTTATGCCATTTCAGATAAATGATGGCATTACATCAAAACAATGAACATTAATCATCTTCCTCCATAAGCAGTTGGACAGCTAAAACTGTGCTAATTTAGCATTTACCGTGTAATCTTTGAGGCAGATGTGAAAGCTTTTTCGTGTCATGTCTTTTTTAATCACTGTTGATGTGACAACTGCCTGTTTTTAAAAAAATATTTTCTGCCTGTGTCCACCACTAACAAGACAGCACCAGCTCTTGCGTTTGCTTGTGTTGTTCTGTTATCTGTAAGATCGCAGCTTGCTGTGAATTGAATTCCTACCAATCTATTTCAGACACACTGCTTTGCATTATGTTTACCTGAGCTTGAATCTCTTCAGAGGTTCAGTGCAGAATTTTTAAAATACATATGTGCTTTTATTTCTGTTTTTGCCCAGTGTGCAAAGACCTTTCTAAACCTGATGGCTCACATCTCCAAAGAGCAGACGGTCCAGTACATCCTGACTCTGATTGATGACACCTTGCAGGTACACAGACAGAACCACTGACCTGGGACAAATGGAATATGCATGTACAAACCTACTATCTATATATATATGTAGACAAAGATACTGAGATTCATGCTCTTTATATAGAGGGTGTGAATGGTTCACAGGTCACATTGCTTTACCCTCACATAGACAGACTTGTGATTTAGGTTTTCGAAGCACTCTTAGCGTTGCTAAGTTTCTAGAAAAGCTAAAATAAAACTATTAAAGGTCCCCCTTGTGCTTGGATTATAGAATCAACTCAAGCGTGGGTTAGTAATTATTGAAAACGAAAACAGAGATTTACATCTTTAAACACACAAGTGGTATATTTGGAGGCTTGGCTGATGAGAGTTGTGATTTAAATCTCAGGGGTTCTGCAGCATTTCTGGAAAATAGATGTCTAATACTAAAATCTCAGCAGCTACAGCGATAACTGGAGAAAACTGATTAAACCTTTAATAATGGCATTAGCCATCGGGACAATCACGTTTCTATTAACATTAGATAATTTTCTTCAAAATATTGTGTTCCTATAAAATAGATTGTCTGTCAGGCAGTCAGTTGTTTAGTATTCATTTGCACAACCCAAGAGCTCATCCAATTAAGTTTTATTTTTATTGTCTCGCAGGAGAACCATCAGAGGGTGAACATCTTCTTCGACTATGCCAAAAAGACAAAAAACACCGCCTGGTCCTACTTCCTTCCAATGCTGAATCGTCAGGATCTCTTTACTGTCCACATGGTGAGTTAGAAACAGAACAAGTCACATCCAGACAATTTTTGTAAATTGTGCACGTGTACACAGTGGACGGTGACCCAGGTGGCAAAACATTTGTGGTTTTGGAAAGCAGGATCATAGTGTACTTAATAGAATACTCTAAATTAGCTGGTATATTCTATTATATTTTTAGAGCCATACATTTTTCATAGATGTCTCTGTTTCTAATCATGGCAAGGCATCAATAATTCCTCACAAAGCAACCTTCCACGTTTTCCTTAAAAACAGGCAATTAAATGTAATGACTTCTCACTGCCACCCTTTTCTAATAAAGAATGACCACCTAATGACAAACTGAGTACTATGATAGGGCAAAGCTTAATTAAGAATACCAGCCAGATGGCATCCAGTAGGTGGGCTTAATGTGACCCCAAGTCTATGACACAGCACTTAACTCAATCAAACTGTCATGCTGAGTCTTGTTTTTAAATTACAGGCTTGACGTTTCTCTCCTGGTCAGGAGGAAATTGGAGAACTGAAATTGTTTCTGTCTCATCACAGAACACTTACCAAGCTGAAATTGTTTATAAGTCAGTAGCTGTGTCCTCAATCATTGTAAAATGGTAAATGTCCTGTATTTGTATAGCGCTTTACTAGTCCCTAAGGACCCCAAAGCGCTATAGCCTGATTGTTTCCACTCCATCAGGCTATAGCTCACAGTTTGTGTTAAAGCAGTAACTTAAATGGGTCTCCAGAGAAGATATTTAAATATATCTTCTCTGGAGATAGATATCATATATACATATATACATATATATATGATATGTACCTGTTGGACTGCTTATCTCTGACTTCCTTTCTGTATTTCAATTTAATTTAAATTAAATATACAATCCTTTTTACGCACATCATGTATGCCCAGATCATATAATGATCATTTATATAGTGCTTTTCTATTCTTACAGCCTATTTGCTTTAGACGACACACTGCATTTTTAGAAAATACATTCATACAGTGCTTTATTCTGTGCATTCTATCCATCTGACACAGCCAATTTAGAGTAACCAATGAACCTAATATATAAGTCTTAGAACTGTTAGAGGAAGCTGGAGTACCTGCAGGAAACTCGTATGCACAGGAAAAACATGCAGACTCAGAGAATATGTAAACTCCCATAGAGAATGCTGTGGATAATATTAAGCTTATTTCCTTTGCTTCTTTATCTTAATACTTGAAAAGTAAAAAACACCTCAAAATATATTGGTATGACAGTAATATAACAAATAGCATATTTTACATTACATACACCGTGATCTGTCAGTACTTTATATTTTATTGAGGATTTTCTGTAAATTTCTGTTGCTAGCAGACAATATGGATGTAAAATATCCTCCTTCATTTAATAGGCGGCAAGGATCATTGCTAAGCTGGCTGCCTGGGGCCGCGATCTGATGGAAGGAAGTGATCTGAACTACTACTTCAACTGGATCAAGAGTCAACTCAGCTCACAGGTAAATGAAGCGTAATTGTTTGCAAAAAATATAATGTTAAAATAGTTTCTAAATCTGAGTTTTAAAGCTGTTTGCAGTTTCTAAGGTCACATAGATTGTGATTAACTGCTTGTGGAGAAAGAACCTTTAAGTATTTAATTTTTGTGCTACACTATTGTACAGTTAATTGTCTCTTTGTTGCGTGTATGTATAATTGCTGGTATCGGTAGTAGTATATAGTAAGGTTGCTTGATGTTTAAGGTTAAGAAACACCATGAACGTGACTAAAACAGTACATTTATTCTCGTTAACGTTCATTTTCAGTATGAATATTGCAAGATCATATTTAAATCATTGCACAAATTACATTTCATAATGCTGGTTAGTAAAGATCCATTTCATTTGCACTCTTCGATTTGGTTCAGTTTGAACATTAGTGTTCAAATCAATTTTTGGAGCTGCATGAAATGGTTCCAACTTTTTTTTCCCTGAATCATTTCATGGGTTATTAACATCTCAGATATTGGCTCTCAGCTTCTCGAGACACTGGGCTCCTCTTTCACCTGTGGGGTTTAATTTACTCCCTTTTTCCAGAGTGTAACTCTCTAAAAAGCCAAAGTAATTCATAATTTCCACCTATTCATTTTGTCTGCATTTTATTCTGTTTTTGAGCTCACAGTGGAAGCCTTGTTTGAAATATAATGTATTCATATTGGGTTTGAACAGGCTTGTCAGACCTTGAGATTTTTCCATTGACAGATGCTCTGTAGGTGCTAGCGTTGCTTTGGCAGATGTATGCAATAAAGAGTAGGCTGATAAAACGACATCTAGTTTATCCATTGTATGCCAGTATTTCCAGCATAGCCCCAAAGTTGACTTCAGATTTTATAGATATCCAACTTTTGACAACAGCATGGTTTTGTGACTGTTCTTATTTTTAACACATTCTGTCTTTGCAAGTTTTTTTAAACTGCTTCCTGAATTGCATTTGATGTTCCTTTCCCCCTCAGCAGCCAGGCAACCAATCAGTGAGCACCTGCTGTCCCTGAATTACATACCGTGTAGAGTCCACTGCCTCTGTACCTTGGCTTGAAGTGAATCCCTTTGAACAATTTTGCACCTCTTTTTTTTGTTTATTTCTCATTAGAATCTACACGGTACAGGTCCTGAAACAAGCATTGGAGCAGGAACTATTTCTCCCAGTGAAGTGAGTATGAGTGAAGTGCAGCTTCAACCATCCTGGCGCTTCCCATACAAAGAGTTTAAAGAAACCAAAATGCTGGGTTTGTGCAAGCTGGCATCTGTCAGCTGTCACTGGACTTTCACATCTTTTCTCTCCTCCCCGTTTCTGCCCCATCTTCTTCCTGCATTCAAGATCTTCATTATTAATTCCAGATGGTTGGAGAAATGAGTCAGCTGATGAGACGCTTTTAGAAAGAATTCTCCATTTAGACGGCATGGTGTTTGCTGCCACTGTTTGTTTTTAACTGTCTGATTGAAAATTGCATGCTGTAAGCTAGTTCTCTTTAAAACAGAAAGCGCATGACAAACATCTTTCCCTGAACATTGAAATAAAAAAGGAAAAATATAAAAAGCATTTGCACAGCAGCAGCATCCTACCATTTTATATCTCATATCTTTAATACAATATAATTACTCTGATAAGTATGCTCAGAAATATGTACACGGCTATCTAACAATTGATCGTCATCTTTTCTCTGCATTTTCAGCCAGGTAACCCCTGCTCCTTCACTCTTCTCTCTTCACTGCTGCCTGTTTCTCTCGCTGGACTTCTTTGCTTCTACCCAACCTCTTTAAAATAACAGATTAATGTGATCAGTTCTCTCCTCTCAGCTTCTTCCACTCTAATCTCAATTTACATTATTCTGCTTAGGTGTGATGAGCGTTTTCCTTCCTGCTGCTCTGTATTGTACTGTTGGTGTGTGATCTAGCATGTGTTGATGGACTCATATGAAAAGACTGCATGTGCGATGCCTCGGGTTTGAAAGGTGACTGTAATGCAAAGTTTGGAGTGGGTTTCTTTTTTCAATGTGCTGTCCCTGATCATCAACTTCTTCATGTTTCAGAGCTGCACTAAATGTGTTTGACTTTCTAACATTTTGTTGTTTTTTTTCTCCTGGTTTCACTGCTAAGGCTTTAGTTCATGTTTAAGTAAATGTTTGCCACTGTCTTTTGCAGAGCTCTCAGTATGTCCAGTGTGTGGCTGGGTGCCTCCAGCTGATGCTGAGGATCAATGAGTATAGGTTTGCCTGGGTGGAGGCTGATGGAGTTAACTGGTGAGTGAAGCATGTATTAAGGTTGACTTAAATATTAAATATTGATTAAGCTGCTGAAATAGCCCTTGGAATCAATATGAATACAGTTCCTGATTTATCATGGGTTTGCTTATGCTTAGGATTCTTGTAAATACATTAGTTAGATTGAAAAGAATCACTGAAAGGAAGAATAATGACAGTGACAGTCACATCATGTAAAGTAGTATTGTAGAGTGTCTCTGTCAGCATGTCATGACACAGTGCTGCTGCTAAAGCATTGTAACTTTGTTTGCTCTTTTCAAAAATATAGTTGTAATCTCAGCTGTTTAAAAGGTTTTAACTTCATTAATTTTCCATCCTCCTGATTCATACATGTCTGCTCTGCTTTTCCTTGAGTCACCAGTGATCATCTTGCTTCTGCTGTACTGTGAGACTTAAATATCTTGTAAAGACTAAGAGCTTATGGAAAAGGTTGTTCTTTAAAGTTGCTAAAAAAATATTTAAAAATTGAATAATTGAGTGATGATGGATAGTTGGCACAGACATATTTTGATAAAAGCTCTGTACCATGGGAATTTTTTTATAATGGCATAATTGTTTTTGAAGTTCCCATTTCACTTCAGTTTCCTGCATGCAATAATCGAGGTTTGGTTCCTGATTGAGTCGATTAGTAGAACCTCTCTGGTCTTCTAAATGTCTTTTTCTCTGTTAGGCAATTAATGATATAAACATGTGAAAAGGTTGTGCAGCAGCTGGTTTATTGTTTGTTTGTTTTCACACTACTTTTCTTCCGATCAAGTAAGTTTAAGGACTTAAAGGAGAAGCAGAAATTTCACCTATTTGAAGGAGCACAAGCCATGAAATTTTGTCATTTTACTGGCTTTTCAGCTATATTTCTATATCCACTTCATCCACTGTTTCAATGTAAAATTATTCTCTTGATAAGACTCTTTGCCTGTCTGATGGTTGGATAAGCTAATATCCTTACAGCCAGTCACAGTAGGGGAAACCTCTGACTTACCTTTTACCCAAACATAAGTACGGCTGTAGTATAAAGCCTGACTGTTAATCATCTGCATTTGACTTAATTTATATAAGAGACACACTATAAGGTGAAAAATTTAGTCCAGACAGCACAACGCAGCATGAAAAATTAACTACTGACTCTATACCAAGTTTATATTTTGTTTAAAAAAGATCTGATGTAGCTTTTGGTGCTGCTGTCAAGAAGGTGCAATCTCTGCCCTGACGAAAATAAATGAAACTTAATATGTAAACAAAACAAAATTCAGAGCCACACAATTTCACATGTACTTTTAAACATATCCGTCATATTTGTTACAAATTAGTCTGTAACTGACCAAAAATAAGCAAAGTGGTAAAGAGTCCCCCTCAAATATTGCTGTACAATTGGCATTCAAACGATCGAGAACTTTGCAGGTTCATGCTTACTAAAACTGAGTGAGACAGAACATGAAAGGTTCAAAATTTAAGGTACATATTATGTATGACTTACCATCATCTTTCACTAATGCCTCACTGCTTAATCTGTGTCACATAATTATTGCACATCTGTGAGATCCACATCTCTGCATTTTACAGCTATTTCTGCAAATGTATGACACTCTGTCTACTTGTAATCATTAGCACCATACTCTACATTTGAACAACTCTTCTGTTATTTAAAGACTGAACATCTCATTCTCAGCCATCATCACAGATAATGGAAGAGCAGCGTGTAGGGACACAGCTGTAAAAGCTCTCCTATTAGTAAACAGCTAGCAGTGATAAACGTTGGTCTTTTTCCCAGCACTTTTTTTGATCCATTTTACTTTTTATTTATTTATATTGTTTTTCTGCTTAAGCATCACAGCGGTGCTGAGCAACAAGTGTGGCTTCCAGCTCCAGTACCAGATGATCTTCTGTGTTTGGCTCCTGGCCTTCAGTCCTCAGCTCTGTGAACAGTTGAGACGTTACAACGTAGTGCCTGCCCTGTCCGACATCCTCCAGGAGTCTGTCAAGGAGAAGGTCACCCGAATCATTCTGGCTGCCTTCAGGGTTGGTGGAGAATTTTTCACTCATTGTATGTTTCCCACTGATACAACTGCATCTGCATTTTCTCTGTGCTTTGTCTTTTTCCTTTGTCCTCTGTTTTGGGGAAAACCTAGAGCTATCAAGTATGTGGAGAGGCTACAATTAGTTAGAATATATTAAATAACAATGCATCACAGTGAAAGGGTTCTATTGTGGTGATCACAAACCCAAACAGAAATATAAATCTGCAGCTTTTCCCAATTTTATTGTTTGGTCGATTCTCACCCGTCTCACCTTGTCACCCTGTTACAGCTGACTGCTGTTTGTCAGGAAACAAAACAAAGCACTTTAGCTTACATGATAGACACCAAACAGCAACTAGCTGGAAAGCGTAGTGGAGTGTGTAGCAGCTGAAGACACATATACTTTCCTCAAGTCAGTGGAGACCTAAAACAGAACTAAAAGACTGGACTACAGGTTCATCAGGTGGCCTGAAACATGACTGTGTAACTGTTGGATGAGTAAATGGAAAAGCGTTTGTTAACACATAGTTCTTACCAGCACTTTAATTCTGATATAGAGCATGCGTTTTCTCAGACTCTGGCACAGCATATTTGCATCTAATTGGATTCTGCTCTTTATCACAAGAAGAGGAAATGAAAATGGCAACTCTAAATCAACAGATGGGGCTGCCTATAAAGAAGCAAGGCCATAAATGATACATAAATGCAATTTATGACTATGCTCCCCTTTCAGCTCCCTGCTGTGATTGTTCAAAACATCTACTGAATATTTAATGTAGTCCTAAGAGCTGTGTTCTGGACTTTGTTGTTTTGTGTTTATGCCAGGTAATGAAATCCCTATTGTGTGCCTCATTTTTTAGCTGATGTTAATGTAATTTTTAACTGCACAGAGTTAATAATTCTGACAGGGTACCAGTGCAAGTCTGGAACATATTGGAAATGCACTCTGAGTCAGTGGAGTAACTTTCAGGTCTTCATCAAGCTCGCTACTGTACTTGGGAAAAGTATAGAAATAATTATGTAGTCCTGAATGATTACACATATTATGCAGATGATTTGTTTTTTCTATAAAAGACAGACAGCATACTAATGACACAGACTGTAAGGATCCTCTGCTTAAAGCAACGCATTAGTATAACTGACAGCCTGCAGTACCTGACCAGCACACATCATCTTGAATACTAAACAAAAAATCTTTTCTACTCTGTGAAATGTCTAAAGGGAAATATGGATCTTTAAATAAAACTTTTCAGTGATAGCGTTGCTTTCATTTTTTTCAACCCAGACAGCTTCAGTGACCTCGCTCAGAGCACAATGGTGTTATAAATGGCATTGATTACATGATTGAAACATGAGCTCAGAGCTGATTTTAGAGCCTAAAGTTGAGGAAGGTATTCACTGATGTCATTGTAATCTGAGTCAGTATTACAATGTTTTTATTGTTTTATTTTTTATTTTTTCATTTATGCTGAAAGAAACTTATTTGACACCAAATTTATGTCCTGTTTTATGCGTGTTGTCAATCGCTGCATCTGTTTCTGGTTTTAATTTCAGCCCACAGCTTTTTCATCACACTCCTGCCAGTAGAGATGTCACATGAAGGTTTTGGTAAATGCACCCGTGAAAGATAAGGGCTTTGTTTTCTTCATTGGGAACTTCACTACATTACACTTAATTAAAAGCAGTGGTGCATGGAGTCAACACATCTTTACGTTAAGCGGGTTTTCTCATGAGTGTGTCAACTTGCTGTATGGTGTGTGCGTTTGAGAGCTACAAGACGTTGTTTTTCACCAACAAATGGGGTATTTCTTTGTTGACACCCAGGGGCTCTCCAAACTTTAGAAGGCTGAGATTATTTCGAGATTATTTTACAAAAATATTCAGCGCTTTTCTGCATGTTGCTATTTGTCCCAAATGTCCTAATTATGCAAATGATTCTGCTCACCACATGGGATGAGGAAAGTGACTTATTATCCAGACCATCTGGAAGTCCTTGAACACATCCTCAAAGGCAGAACTGCTGCGTTTGTGATGTGTTAGCATTAGTTTAACTGTGACTCTAAAACTTTTGTTTTGACTACTCTGCTAAGGCCTAAAAATGTTGAACCTTCTTGTAGCCACAACCCCTTAGGTGGTAACTAGGCTCTAAATATTTGGAGTGACTTGACTGTTTGATCTTTGTGAAGACATTGCAGGTTACTCTTAAAAGACATTTGTGAGATATTAGTCACATTTGCTGGTGCCAGAAAAGATGGTGCCAGCAGTACACATGGCAAGGTGTCTGCCAGTTTTTGTCTTGTTTAATGTTAGTTCTCTTCCTTTCTATGATATCTCTAAATGTCTTAGTACTACGTGTGTGATCACCAGTTGCCTTTAGAGATCAAGGCATCTTATGGTCTAGTTCTGAAACAAACTGCGCAAGGACAAGCTTTACCACCTTTTGACATACCTGTGCCAACTCCCTAATGCCACATCCTGGAAGAAGTTCCCAAGGAAATAGGGAAAACGGGCTGGTACACTCGTCAGAGTCAGGGCTTACCTCTGTGCTTCTCATGCAACTACAGGACCAGTGGAGTACACCTTTAGATGGATCCTGCATGTTGTCCCTGGAGATCCCATAACATTGGATCAGCTTCTTCTGGTTCCCTGTTTTCCTAAGCGGCCTCGGTCCTGTGGATGTAGCATGGATCTCACAAATCTTTGCACCCTTGCCTATGCTTGTGCTTCAGATGTCAAAATCTGCACTCTTCAAATAGCTTTATTAAATACTAGATCACTAGCAAACAATACATTTGTATTAAGCAACTTCTTAATGACAAAGTCTCAGCAGCTTGGTTTTCTGAACTTCTTCCTCCACACTGCACATTCTTCAGCCTCCCTTGGACCTCGGACCTCGGGTATGGGTGGAGGTATATGTACAGTGTTCAATATCCGTTTTCGTTGCCACCAAACACTCAAACAGACATCAATCATGTCTGTTGTGAGTCTAAACCTCTGGTCAAGGACTTTCTAAATGTTCTGGACTCTTTTAACCTGACACAGTGGGTCACTGGCCCCCCTCATAAAAAAGGTCACACACTGGACTTAGTGCTATCCCAGAGGTTTGGTGTGTACATAACAGAAATATCTGAATTGTGTCTCTCTGGTCATTTTCCTGCGATATTCACTATAACGTTGCGCTACTCTTTAGATAAGTCATGCACTCTAGCACATAAAAGACGAGCGCTCAATCGTCTAATAGCCCCTCAATTTAGTATCACATTTCTTCATTATAGGATAATAAACTCAATCTGTGAAAGTGTCGAGAACAATTCTGATAGTTTTAATTCCACCTGCACTGATATCTTGGACTTAATCGCACCACTCAGGACTAAGCGCTCTAAGCCATTGTCAGAACCTTGTTTGAATGAATATACAAACACCCTTAGACATAAATGCATCCGTGCTGAGAGAAGATGGGAAAACAATAGGTTGTATGTTTCTTTACAGGTATTTAAGGACGGTATCTCTGTTTACCAAGGGACTGTAAACACTTTAAATACTAATTTTATAGTTTTAGTGTCCACAAATAATAGGTACTTTTTAATGTTTTTAATCATATTATTAGTCCATGTGATAATTTGGTGCTGTACCTTCACCAAGTATGTGTGATGATTTTTAGGCAATTTTTAGCGACACAGTTTCAGCTATTAGGCCCCCTCTCATCACCCACTG
Organism: Neolamprologus brichardi; assembly: GCF_056152115.1. Classification (NCBI taxonomy): domain Eukaryota; kingdom Metazoa; phylum Chordata; class Actinopteri; order Cichliformes; family Cichlidae; genus Neolamprologus; species Neolamprologus brichardi. The sequence continues at coordinate 17,009,826 of NC_142121.1, read as the reverse complement.
CCTCAGACCCCTGTTGCTCAGCTTTATCCAGGGATTAATTAACACTTCTTTTATTACAGGCTGTGTCCCATCATGTTTTAAACAGGCTCTTCTTAAAACCCTCTTCTTAAAAAAGCACAGTCTGGACCCAGCTGCTCAGGCTAATTACAGGTCCATTTCAAAGCTCCCCTTTCTTTCAAAAGTTTTAGAGAAAGTGGTCTACTCATAGTCTGAAAAGTTTCAGTCTGGTTTTAAGTCACTACATAGCACTGAGACAGCACTTTTAAGGGGTTTTAATGTTGCCTTGGAGATGTTAAACAGTGGATGTCCCTACATTTTTTAAACCTAAATGAATGTTTGGCAGCTCTGTTACTTTATCCACTCATTGTCAGACAAATGTTAAACCCATACTGTGTACCTTGATGGTTTGTTTAAAGTTTTACCTTTTGTTTTTAAATCACTAAATGGGCGAGCCTATTCTTACCCATCTTAGCTCCTATCTATTCGTGCTCCAGAAAGAACCATGAGGTCTAGTTCAAAACTAATGTTATCCATTCCAAGGCTTAAACTTAAATCTCGCAGTGACAGTGCCTTCTCTGTGGCAGGTCCCACACTCTGGAATAGTCTGCTGCTATATATTAAAGCTGCACAAATGCTGGAACTTTTTTAATAGTGAAGACACCAGACACTTGTTTTAACAGCCTCAGTCATTGTTGTTCTTAGTTTTTTTTTGTCTTATTGTATTGTTCTTTCTTCTTCATATTTTTATTTTTATTTTTATTGTTGTGCATTTTCCTTGTTTAGTTGCTTTTTAGTTTGTAAAGCACTTCGGAAGCTGTTGGAAATATTCGATATAAATACATTTGACTTTGACCTTGACCTAGTCATAGCTTTTCCCTAAGTGTTAGCTGTAGGGGCCAGTCAAGGTATGGAGTGATTTCTTCTATCTCAGTCCCAGTGCAAAAGCCACTTCTCTTTTGAGTCACTCCAAGTTGCCACCACAATTTTCTCTCCATTAAAGCCTGAGGCCGGGCTCCGAGAACTTTATCCGCAGATTTTACGTCAGAAATAGCTTTTATAATACTTGAACATTGTGTTCTTGTTGCTGGGCAACTCTACTTTTCTTTCCCTTCACACTCACTCACAACACCTTTTGAATCCTAGTTAAGGATGTGTATTCTGAAAAGCATAAGCTCCATTGGACAGATTTTATACCTTTTAATAAAGTTGTTTAACATCAGGAGTTGACAATGTTACGATACTACAATGAGAAATACATGAAAATATAGAAAACAAATCAACTGCAAAATGGACCTGAATAAAATGACCAAACACGCACAACCGATTTCTCAAATATCAGTCTAGTCATCACAGTGATTCAGTCATAAAATCATGATGAACACATAAATAAATGCATAATGATGCTGCAGAGGTCTCCTGGTCATTGATTTCTGTATTGTGATTTAAAACAAAGGAATATTACAGCAACACAGTATAGATCATATAGCAACATTTCTGACAGTAACGGTGTATATTTATCAATAAATTACTTCATCAGTTCATCATAAAAGTTGAGTTTTTTTTTTTCATTGACTAATAGTTAAGTATGATTTATGTTCGTTCATTGATTCATTTCTTCTTTCTGATTCAGACCTCAGCTAAGTTTCTCATGAATTAGCGAATTAATAATGATCTTTTCTTTGACAGAATCTCCTGGAGAAATCAGCGGAGAGGGAGACTCGTCAGGAGTATGCACTGGCTATGATTCAGTGCAAGGTGCTGAAGCAGCTCGAGAACCTTGAGCAGCAGAAATATGATGATGAGGACATCACTGAGGACATTAAGTTCCTGCTTGAAAGGCTCGGAGAGAGTGTGCAGGATCTCAGGTACCTAATTAAGATTATTTATGAATAACATGCAATCATAGTTAGTTTACTAAACCATTATTTCTTTAAAAAATGGAGCTTGAATAAAAAGTCAAGTGTCTTTGTGCAATCCTTTTCATACAGCTACCATTAACATATCCATATGATATTTCTGTACTTTAACTGTGTTGCACTACACAGCTCAAATCATTCTTCTTCACATCATCAGTTAAAGTAGTTTTTGTTTTTGTCTGAGGTAATGATGTTTATTTTTGATCAACAGCTCATTTGATGAGTACAGCTCTGAACTCAAGTCTGGCCGCTTGGAGTGGAGTCCTGTCCACAAGTCAGAGAAGTTCTGGCGTGAGAACGCTGTCCGCCTGAATGAGAAGAACTATGAGCTCCTCAAGTAAGATGAAGCATCTGCTGTCATGAGATTACTCATTTTCTCCATTGCCTTTTAAAACATGATTTATTATTACCTTGACACTTCAGTAAGAGCAAAAGGACAAAGCTTCTCAAAGTGCACCTTGTTCAGATATTGAAGGGCACAAAGACTATGATTTGTCACTTCTTATCTACTTTCGCCACAAGAAGAGATGAATAAAAAATGTCTTAAAGTGTTTTTCCCAACTTATATATATATATATATATATATATATATATATATATATATATATATATATATATATATATATATATATATATATATATCGATATTCTTTCGATACAAAAAAAATATTCATGCCTTTTTAATTTGTCATTTATTAAAATTATAAATATATATTTTAACTCAAAAGTACAGTTTTTAAATGTAATGTTGCTGGAACAACAAAATAATTTAAAAAAATAAATAAATCTGTCTGATCGAGAAATCACTGATCTTTGGAAAAGAGGGATTATTACAGAGAAATGTCTCTTTTCAAAATAAAAGCTATACTATACGCTTCTTCTGAGCTATATTCTGTCTCGTAGCAAATGCAGTGTTTTGTCAACAGAATAGTGGAGCTTAATTAGAAGATCCCAAGCTCAACTAAAAACAGGTGTATCAGACTTCCATACTATTTCTTTGACAGAGTAGTTTAAAACATTGCAAGGTTTAATGCTACAGACAGAAAACACCATGAAATAAAAAGAGCTGAAAGCATCAGGGTTACAAAGGGTCATTGCTTTGGTTTGTCATTAAGGTAAATAACTTTACCTTGCCATGTGCCGGTTCAGTGGAAAAACACTTGGACAGCATGCAGCCTTTCATGGCGTGACTAGATGCCGCTATGAAAAAATCCAGTTTTATACTTGACTCACAATCAGTTCTTTTGAGATACCTTTCCAATGCCTTACTTTTATCAGCTATGAGTTATACTCACGACATCATGTGTCTGTGTTTCTGATCTAAGGACTCAGATCGCAAGAGATAAAACATCCGTTGGTGTGTGTGTGTTATTCATTATTCGGGTCACACACTGTTGTGCTATTGACATTCTGTAAAAATCCTCATTGTCTCATCGCTGTCCCCTCTCTGTAATCAGCTCAGCCATCACCTCGGCTTAAATTGCCTTCTGTTTTTTTAGTATTTACCCCTAAATCTCACGAAGGCTTCATTCCACGTTGAAAAAGCCACTTTTTCACTGCCTTACATCTAATATCTTTGGCTTCAGGGTTTAGTGTTTGGGATTTCCAGTTTTAAAGTAGCACTAACCTTGGCTTAGTGATAATAAGAGCTTTTCTACTTAGAAAACTGCTTTAAAGAAAGTAATCTCAGCTCTTATATTTTTCTTGAAGCTTTCTCAGAAAAATCTTTGCCTAGAAGCATCTTTAAAGATATGTGATTCAGATCAGTAAGAATTAAGTGATTGAATCTTTTTATGCAAACAGACCTCTGCATTTTAATGTTTTATTTTCACTGTGTTTCTTTGAAAGGATTTTGACGAGGCTGTTGGAAGTGTCTGATGATCCTCAGGTTATAGCAGTGGCAGCTCATGACATTGGAGAGTATGTGCGGCATTATCCACGTGGTAAAAGGTGAGATGTTAAGCATAAATACTATTAGATATTCACTAAAATCTATTAAAGATTTTTTGAAGCTCACCTCCCACACACCCTGCCTCAAATGACAGCCCATCGTTGTAACGGAGTTGTTTTATGCTGGCTTTGCCTAGCACAGTTTGCCCTTGACACCAGATTTATGGCAGTGGTAATCATTTAAGGCTTTGTGTGTTTCTCGTTTTATACAGTCACATCTAATCTGACTGCTCCACGCAGATTGTGCCAGTTGGGTGTTATGTAGTAATGTTCTGTTCATATGTTTGTTGTTTAATGGTCACTGGCAAACATCTCATTGCTGCCATCTCACCTGCCAGTAATGTTATTTAACATACTTCAGTGATACTTAAATAGTCTTTTTTTTTTTTTAAATAAATCAAATCTACTCAAACTTAAAGGTGCCCAAAATGTGTCAATTGTGACTAGCAATTTATACCAAACCAAAGTAAGTTTGGAGAGATTGAGGTAAGTGCTGGAGGAAGGAAGGAAAGTCAGCAGAGGCAAGAAAGAATATGTTTGTGGATGAGAGGGAGATAGGTGAAACAGTAAGGGTAGCAAATATTAGTTATATGAGTTTAAATGGAGACGAGTCTGGCTGGACTTAGAGGTTCAGTCACTATCTTTCCTGGCACAAACACGTGTGAGGCATGATTTGTGACAAAAGAGTGAAAGGGAAAGTTTACAATATGGTATTGTGACCTGCTACTATGGTTTGGAGACTATGGCACTGACAAAAAGACAGGAGGCTGAGCTTGAGGTGGCAGATGTTTGGATTGTCATTGGGAATGAGCAGAATGTCAGGATTAGATGTGAGTACATCAGAAGGAGAGCTCAGGTTGGGTAGTTTGGTGGAGATCCCGAACAGAACTCAGACAGTTGGTTTAATGTGGAGCAGCAGAAGCTCTACCTGACTCGCAGAACTCCTCATTTAATCACAAGTCAGCACAGGCCTAAACAACCAAAATAGTTTATTTACCCAATTTATGTGCCTTGTTGAATTTAAGTGCCATTTGAGAGGATGATTCAGTGGGGGAATTTGATCCAGGGTCTTCAGTGTGAACCCAGTGACCCTCTAACAAAGTGAACTTCAGGGTCAGTGCTGTAAAGACAAACTGACAGTTCAGTAATATATATACACTGCAATTCATTCAGAATATTATGCAGCTGTTCACCCAATGGAAATGCGTAATAGTATCAGTGCCAGCACCTACTTTTTCTTTGATCGAACCTTTTGCTTTAATATTACAAGCATTACATCTGGTTTCCTTTTCACTGTGTTTTATCCTTTCACAAAGGCCAGTGACCCTGTATTAGATACACAGAAAATTTCACCAAGGCTGGATTAGATTACATGATGGCTCACCGAATGACCTAAAATACGAAAATAGTACCTGTTTACTGTGTATAAAACCTCTGTCCCATTATTCCCTATAACACTCCCATTTCAGGGTAATTGAGCAGCTCGGTGGAAAACAGCTTGTGATGAATCATATGCACCATGAGGACCAGCTAGTCCGGTACAACGCCCTGTTGGCTGTGCAGAAGCTGATGGTCCACAACTGGTATGAGCACTTTTTATAGCTTCTTTGATGTAACTCACTCACATGAACTTAACCTTAAAGAATTAGCTGAACTTTCCTGACATGAAAAAAACCAATCAGCTACACGCTAGTGATTAAAGACCATGCAAACTCTCATGCATATTATGATTTACTCTGGCTGATTAGACATCCGCTGAGGTTAACGTGAGCGGAGATTGGTTGGAAATGACACAAGGTCAGTGAACAGTCATACTGATGAGAATACTGAAGATGCAAAAATGATCAGAAAGAGGCAAATTAGTCCTTGACCTAAAACAATCTAAAAAAGTTAGTCATGTAAGACTATATTGGATGGTCAATGAAAATTTCATTTTTGAGCATTTAGTCATCATAGCTTGGGAGATCTATATGTTTCGCTTATTTAAACTTTATTTAAACCCATAATTAAAATAATGTAGGTGTAAAGCCAAAAATGGAAAATGTGAGTTAGCACAAGTGTGATGTATATACTGAAAATCACTTTTTTACACATTGTGTCTGTGTCCTGCATGCAGCATCTCGAATAAAAATGTTTAAATATGGTTAGATTTTGTAACTTTCACTTAAGGAGGAAGAGACCATGCAATCTCTCAAATTTGCCTCAGACATATGAGAGAAAAAAAGCACTTTTATATCCTAAAACGTGACTGGAGAGGCATTTTTAGGATTCTGCCTTTGTGCGTTTGATGTGCTGTTGGCTAATCAGGCTAATGCAGGGTGAGAGCCGGTTGTCTGAATTTTTGTTTACATTTACTTGAATTATGGTCGGAACGTGTCCTCACTGGCCTGAAAGCAAGTGTAATGAGGCAAAATAACTGTGTGGACAGCAGGGCTGCGCTGGGGTCAGATCAAGATGTGCATGACTTAGGTTCAAAATATTGACAGACTAGGATGCTCCACAAAATGTCAAATGTGCTGGGCTGTATGTTTCTCATGTCACGGATTTACCCAGAGTGAAATTTACATAGATAGTGTCTTTCCTCTGGTTCTCAGTCTTACAGAAAATAACTTTAAGAATGATCTTATTTGCCAAAAGTAGATTGATTTAGATGATTGTTCACACTATTTTGCACCCTGTGGCTGGCATAAATGTGTTCAAGTAAATTTCAGCTGGTAATTACAGCATCAAGAAAGGTCAGTTAGAAAATGCTACAGTGGTGCCATGGCACCTTAATTTAGTGTATCATGTACATATCTATCATTCATATTCTTAACCTGCAGACTGAGATTGCAGCAACCTTTTACGGTGATCACAGCCCCACTTGTGCATCATGGATTTAATACACTTGTGTCTGATACAGACTGTAAGATGATAACACCCACTGAATTGTTGACTACAGCATTTGGCTGCATTTCCTCTGCTCTTTTCTTCCATGTCTCACTATCAGTTGCACAGTTATAATTACCACTAACAGCTGGATTAAAATATTATGCAAACAAGCTTCTGCTGCTTCTCTGTTGAAATTCCAAATATTTTGTTTGACACTTCCATCTGCTGGGGTTCATGCCCACCTTTGGAGTTCTCACACTTTGTGATGCATATTTATCTTCATAGCCAAAATTTGCAAACTGTAGGGCTTTTTTTTATTATTCTTAGGCTCTTTAGACCCATTGCAAGCACCATTATAAACTCATCATGCTTTATTTTACTTAGGTTAAGTCACCACTAGCAATATAATCCGGACATTCACTTCACCTCCCCGTCTTTGTGTGTGTCTTCTGTGTACTGGATTTCTTGGAAACAATAAAAATGAAAGCCAACTAGCATTAAGTGGGAATATGTTTGTTTTTGCTGCCACTATCTAAAACACACACTTTCAGTTTCCTGAGCAACTGTGGATGGAGGTATTATGATTAATATTACAGTGATGTTCCAAGTGGGCAATGTGATCAGTCATGTGTGGACAGAAGTTTATTTGTTTGAAATACTACTAAGAGTTACAGGGAGGAAGAACATCGGGTTCAGTGACTTGAAATTTCCAGGAAGGTCAAAGATCATTTACAGTCAGTGATGTGAATAACGGCGTTACTAACGGCGTTACTTTTTTCAGTAACGAGTAATCTAACTAATTACTATTCCTATCGTTACAACGCTGTTACAGTTACTAACAAGAAAATGCGGTCCATTACTATTTTTCAACAAACAGACGGTTGAAGCTGTGTTCAGCTTACCGCATCTTATATCAGTTACACGGAAGTAGCTGTAAGTAATCTGGACGCTACAGCTTTAAGCAGCTGCGCGCGTTCCCGCGGACGGCAATCACAATCACTGTCTTGTACAACACCTGGAGCTAAGGGGGCAAAACAATCGCATGAGTGCTGCTGTTTGACTGAGGAAGAATAAAGTATTCGTGGTAAGCCAATCACATGACCACTTAATGACAAAGCAACAAGGTGATATATACCAGTTTTTAAATTGTGTTGATAGGCCAATATATACGCGGCATTTTTTCCTCAATAGTTTCGTCATGTAAGGACAGCGCTAGCAAGCATTCTCTGCTTATGACCCCCCCCAAGGGGAAGTTTTAGGAGTGTGAGAGAAATGGATTGTTGACAGCCACACTTTCACTGAGACCATTTCTGATGAGACTTTTGCAAACAGTACACGATTTAGCTGAAGGGTCAAATGCATCTCTCAGGTCTTCTACCAGGTCTTTGATAGATTTTTTTTTTTTATTTCTTAGGGGCAGGACTTTCAGATACTGTTCATATCCTGCACATAGCACATGCCTGCTATTTCTTCTGTTCTCCTCTACTTTCCAGTTTTCTTGTTTGTTTCTTTTTGAGGACACACTGAACACCATGCTAAAATGTGCCATGCTTTGAGTAACTCTTTGAAAACCACCTTGTCGGTACAAAAGTGCTTTTTATGCCTGTAAAATTGTTGTATCTTTGGTATTTTCATTCAACTAAAGAAAACTTTCTTATGCTTTAATTATTCAAAAGTCAGTGCTAAGTTGTTCGACAAGCAAGAAACAAATAAGACAAACTAAAATCAACAAAAAATATTTTTTTCTGAATATGATGAAGTACAAGGATTAATCATGAAAATGTATGAAAAATGCATGAATGTGTGGCTACTTAGAAGCAAAATATAAATGAAATGAAGTATTGCGCAGAACCGTATATATGCATGACCTCTGCATTTACTGCATGCCATAAATTACCTACCTACCTCTTGTGTAGGGCATGTTGATCAACTTTGGTGGTGTTTTGTAAAAAAAAACCATAATAATTAAAGAAAGGAATGTTGCTCATGCCATATTTCTCCATTAAGATGAACACTTTGTTACTAGTTTCAGTCCTCATAACATGACCTCCTAATGTGAGGGGGTGAGCTATTTCTCAAGGTTTTTTCGTCATACTGAAGAATCTGCTGCCTACACTCATTGCCTGTGTGAAAACAGAGGTGTGTGAATGCGTCTATAAGATGAGAACTTTTTTTTCCTTTTTTTTTTTTTTTAAATTACAATGAAGAGTTTTTTCAAAGCCGCTTCGCTTACCCGCTGTCACCTTGAGTGGGTTGACTTGTTGTTTCTAATATAACATTTTCTTGTTCCTACCTTTCTGAGGCCCCTGATGTCATGACAACAGCATGCATGAATGTGCGCAAACTGTTATCTGGTCATTGTTTTTGACGTGTTTCTAAATCTCCAGCAAGCTTTGACTGAATGGTGTTTTTGCCAATAAGCTCCATAACTCCATGGTTGTCGTTTAAGCCTTAAGCTATCACTGGTCCAGCCACCTGTGCTTGTCTCAGTTAGAGTCAGCCCTCTCTACTGACATTTGGCATGTTCATGATATAGTATTGGTTTGCCTTTCATACAGTAGCCTGGCTTGTTTTGCCAAGCAAACTCAAATCTGTGCTCTGAGTCACTGTGAACTGTCTCCTTTTTTTAATTTGATTGATGATTTCCCATATTCTTGTTTGTATTCTAACATTATTATAGATTCAGGTGTTGCATGAACTACAGTTAGATTTTATAAAACACAAATAAAGAAAAATGAAGAACTCTTCTGGTGTTTACTTTGAACCAGATTTGTTGATTGGGGATTCAGAAATGACAGAAAATTACATAGATTTCTGTCAAATACTGTAACAAATACAGACACGCTGCCTTTACTGAATGTACACAGATGGTGTTTACATGTATAGTCACTCCCCAAAGGCCGCTCGGAGCAAAGAGAGATGCTGTTTGTTTTATAATGCAGTGCAAAGAATCAGCTTATGTTGAATAAGTCTTAGCACCAGTGTTTACTTTACTGAAAACCACAATGCTGTATTTAGTCCTAGGGTTATTACTCAAAAAAGTAATGTATTACACATTACAAGTAATTCAGTACATTTCCTGCTGGAGAAAGTCATTATACACGTTACACACATACTCGTTGCACACATGCAATCTTTTTTTACGTATGAAAACCAGCACAAAGAGACTTCAGAGTGATCGCCATAGCGATTCTACTATAGAAGTATGAACAGGTAGAAACGTAGGCTGCAAGTCTGACTGCCCGTCAGTTTGTTACCCATTAAAGATCAGGACCTGGCTGCTGTGCTGCGGTCGGCATTCACTCAGATTGTTACTGGTTTTGTCCACTTTAGCATCACGTTCTCTTCCTTTTGTGCTATAAAAGTATGTCCATATCTACACTCCTAAAAAGTCGTGGATCTCTTTTTGATCTACAACTTTGACTTGAGCTGATTGTTGTGCAAGTGCACAGGAAGAAAAAACATGTTTGTTTGTTTGTTTGTTTGTTTGAATTTTTTCGGCAGTGAAAAAATTCTGCCGAACAAAAGTAACAAAATAATTGTAACTGTAATATAATTACTGTGGCGTGTTACATTACTGCATTAATGAAAATTGTGACACAGCTGCACTGTGGGTGCAGGATTTTTGTAAACAGTCGAACAAGCTGCCGTTCTTGTGAAACGGTCGTGTAGCAGAAACTGTGTGAAAAGAAAAATCTATTTTTGATCAGCTGTATGTGTCTTTCACCTCAACACCACGGGCAAGCACTTACTGCCATTTCATTTGTCATTTCTTAAGTAGAGGCGTGGCATGTGTGGTTGTATAGCCAATTTTAAAAGCAAAAATATAAAAAATAAAATAAAAGGAGAGACAGGTTTAAACAAGAATTTATAGAATAAACAAAAGGTGGCACATTAGATTTATTGTAATTCACTTTGGACAGCTGTCTGCAAAATGAAGTATTAGATAACATCTTGACAGTAAAAACTAACTTTGAGCGTCCACTGATTTTACTGTGGCTAATACTTCTTAATATTATGCAGTGTTTCATGTCCAAGACTCATTTCGCTGTGTAAATATTGATTCTTACAACAGAGACATATGAAAAGGTGCCTTGGCTGCGGGACACTAACTTCATCAGTCATCCTACCAATTATTGCTATTTGCCTTTTTTTGTAATCTCACTGGCAGTGCTCTAAATCAGCGTACTGTAACTGATTTTTGAGAATGGGCTGAAGGTTATCTCTGACAGCTCCAGCAGTTGGTGTACCGTGCTTTGACCCTGCATGGATTAGAGAAAATCCAAAGTAAAGTCAAGCTCATGCACCCAGGTCTGTTTTTTAAAGTCATCCATGTCACCCATGATGAGTGTATGTGAAGTTCTGTACAAGCCTGTAGATGGGGGTTAGAGGAGGGTTAGCTAAAGATCAAAGGCTTAAAAGCTCTTATATGTCTTTGATATATTTGAGTTGATCTATAGCAGCTTGTGGTTTTACCAGCCTGGTTGTTTGGTCAATATTTAACAAAGAGGTATTTGGTATTTTCAGTAAGAGAGGTATGAGACGAACACATGAAAGTACTGTGCTGTTGTTTGGAAAAAGCTTTTTGCTGCTTCTGCGTTGGATGCATATTGTACTGTTTTATCTCACTGCCGTGATTCATTCTGATAATAGGGCAAATAAAAAAAATAACCTCCTTCAAAAATAGAAGTGTACAGTGGTTTGATAAAGACATCCTTACGGCGCTGTTGCTTTGTAGAAAAGGAGAATAGTGATGAGTCTAAGCGTGCATATTTTTAAGGAGAAAATATTCTCTGTCGTTATGAGTATTCACCATTCCCATTTTTAGACTATTGAGAGGCATTTGATATTTCTGCTGCTTATAATTTGAGTGTCATGAAGCATATCTAAAAATGTTACTGCCAAGAAGAAACACGAAGGCGAACTGTGACCTTTCAAAGTAATATATAATGGGTCTATATTTCAGCATTACACCATGTCAGGGTCAGGATAACTGGGAGAAGCTCATATTGTTAAAATGAGAAGCTTCATTAAAACCTGTTTTCACATTAAAGGATATAAAAGATCCAGAATCCACCCAATCAGAGAATAGATTGAAGTGAAAACATTCAGGCAGGTGGTGATCGGGGTGGATATTATCCTCCATTTATCAGAACTTCAAATGCTTACCGGTTATGTTTTGATTTAAGGAAAAATATGTACTGTTATTGAAAAAACATGAAGTGTTTTTTTTTTCTTGAAGTTTTGAAAGTTGAAGTATTCTCAATTTTCTCGTCTTACTGTCACCAAACAAATAAGGAAAATATACAATAAGCATGCCTCCAAAATATTTCTTTGTTCCTTGTAACGGGATGTATGGACTTATTTGACAGAATGTTTAGTGTTTCTTGCTTTTTCAGTCTGTATAAACAAACAAACAAACTGTTTCTCTTTCACAGGGAGTACCTTGGAAGACAACTGCAGTCCACTGATCAGCAGCAGGCTCCAGCGGTGGCTGCTCGAAGCTGAACACTGAATGTTCATGTGTGTTTGTGTCTCATTTTGTGGACGAGTGTGAACTGTACGCAGATTGACAATTGTAATGATCAGCTCTTCGTTTTTGTGTAATGACTTGAAAAATCAAACGGTGCGATTTCCGCTTCTACACGCACCCCACATGATCCTCGATGTTCCTTGATTTCCTTGATGTTCTGTCGTGCTTCGTGTTGTGACTCCAAGATAAGTGATGCGTGATTAAAGCCGCACATTGTGTGTCTGTAATGATGTACAAAACTGCAAGTTATTTAAGTCTTAAGTCTGTAAAACATATGAATACCAATAAAAATACTTATCTGTGACATTCCTGTCCTGCACATCCTTTTACTGAGAGGTTGATGAGAAACGAAAGCTGAATAACAAAGAGATTTTCAGACGTGACAGCATTATTGAGCTTTCTTATCAGCCCATATGCGATTGGCTCCCCAGCAGTGGCAGCAGGGTGGCTAATGAAATATTTATTTATTTATTTGAGGTCATCTTCACTAGCTCCTGCCTTTGAAGGGAAACAGATGTGTTAGGAAGTTAAAATGGCTTGTGGAATTAATTGTAATAATTAGAGTGCTCTTTAGTGAAAACACACTCACCAGCCACTTTATCAGATACAACAACTCATTGTATCTGATTAGCCAACTACATGGGAGCTGTCAGTGCATTCAGGCACGTAGACGTGATCAAGACAATACTGATGGTTGTTGATCAAAGACAGGAAATACGGGAGTATTTCACAAACTACTGATGTGGGATTTTTTCACACTATCTGTATGATTTACAGCGAATGGTTCAAAGAGCAAAATATTCAGTGTGCGGTGGTTATGTGGTGAAAATGAATTGATGATGTCAGAGGAAATACACACTTGTTACAAGTAAATGGCCTGCATTTGTATAGCGCTTTTCTAGTCCCTAAGGACCCCAAAGCGCTTCACACTACATTCAGTCATTCACCCATTCACACACACATTCACACACTGGTGATGGCAAGCTACATTGTTGCCACAGCTGCCCTGGGGCGCACTGACAGAGGCGAGGCTGCCGGACACTGGCGCCACCGGGCCCTCTGACCACCACCAGTAGGCAAACATGGGGTTAGTATCTTGCCCAATGATATTTGGCATGCAGCCAGGAGGCAGCCTGGGTATGTAGAAAGGCATCACTAAACATTAAAAATGTCAAACTTTAATGGGCTTCAGTAACAGAAGACCACACTGAGAGCTCCTCCCAGTCAAGGAACAGGAAACTTAGACTACAATTCACATGGGCTTACATGCCTGGAAAAACATTGCCTGGTGTGAAACTGAGTCTCAGTTTCTGCTCTGATCAGTATCCCAGTATGGACCACAGTCTCTGAGAGATGTTAAGGCAGTTTTGAATGCAAAATTGATTTAAAAAAAAACAGTGCATCCTAGCACAAGCAAAGTGTACCTTATAAAGCGGCCATCAAGTGTGAGCGTATTTCTAACTCATCCTCACAAGAATTAAAAGAAATAAAAGAAATCTTTGTGCCATGTTTAATCTGTTTTCTTTAATTTCTACATTTTTTCTTGATTGATTACCAGAAAGAAAAAAAAAACTCCTGAAATTGTGATTGGCCATTTTTGCTCCTTTATGTGAATATCTGCAATTGTAACGTGAATATTCACCTTGAGCTTTTTCTAGTCATTATCTTTGGCCGATCCTTCACCAACCGATGACACTTTCCAGTATTCCTGGATCATCGAGTTACAGAACTTTGTTTCGATAATCAGCTTTTTCTGTCTTCGGTGACTAAGCATACAGGAATGCGTGCATACATGTACACAGAATAGATCTAAATGGAGACTACCTTACAAAGAAAATGAAAGCCAGCTATCACAATGTGATAGTTTTGTGATCTCATCCCTTTCTTCTTTTCAGTGCCACTTCTCTGCTTCTCTCAGAGACTACAAACCTCAGTATTATGGGGGTGAAAGAGGCAGACGAGCTGAAATCTGGCCACAATATCATTTTGTTCTAATAAAACATCCATCCAAGTTTTGATAATGTATGGTTGCAAAATGTAAAGTTTTTTGTTTTTTTGTTTTTTTTTAAAGTTTTATTTGCTTCTTGTGTGGGCCTCCAACAGCGCGTAGGTCCCAAGGTGCTTGCCCAGAATGCCCATTGGATAATCCGACCTAGCCTTCCAGTCACGCTGACTACAAACATCACACTGTGCTGCTAACAGCATGACAGCAAATCCAAATCCACAGTTGAAGGTTGTCTTGTGGACTTTATTAAGGTTGGACTCTGCTTCCTGTTGTGTACGCTCAGTGCTTCTGTCCACAATCTCCCCCTTTAAATTACCATAGCCTATTTGTCATGGATGAGTGGCTCTTACGGGGGGGAAACAATTTTCTACCTGTAACATAGGTTTCAAATGCTACTTTGAGTTGGTGGAGTGCCCCCCGTAGAATTGAAATGAAATCTGAGCTGGCTGACCTGTTTTAGTCTGACCTTCACTGTACATGTGCTCTTCACATCTCTTCCTTTGTTGTTTTCTGTTCATTTAGCTCACACACAGTAACTGCAAGCATCAGCTTTCAAGTTTACATAGCAACAGATTCTCTCTGTAAGGGAAAGAGACCACTGCTTGAAGGTCTTGTCTTCCATAATACAAAGTGTTGATTTTTCTCTCTCTTTTTTTGCATAAGTAACTAAGAAACAGTAACCAAGACTGCTTTTTACATCAGCTGCATCCAGCGCCGTGTTTCGTTTTCTCTTTGATAAATCCCTGAACTACAGGACACTTCTGTCAATGTCGTGTTCTTATGGATGTAATTATCATCAGGCTGCATTCATTTTCTCAAACACTTGGTTTCTTGACAAAACTCTGTTTTCTTGGCTGGTCTCTATTGTAAACCACTAAGACATACGACCAGACACTTGGATATAATCATATACCATAAAGTCAATCTGAAGTATGATGAATTCATATTTATGTCTACTGGCTGCTTACCTTCCGTCTTTTCTATGGCTGCTCAGAAACCTAATGAATGCCACAGTCGCCTTCCCTCTCATTACGATGACGATCACTGATTCAAAGCTGAATTTAATAAATGTTTACACTTTACTCAAACACTAATAATGCCGTCCATCATAAGCAAGAAGCGTTCCACTGCACTATATGAATGTAAAATAGACGGAAGCACTCGCTACATAAATTTCCATGGAGGACTGGAAACTGCCAAAATCAAAAAATGATTGGCATAAAAAGTTAAATACACAAAATTTAAAACAAGTCAAGTACAAAAATTGGATGAAAAAAATGTGTCTTTATTTGCCCACTTCTCTGATATCATTAATGTGGTATGTCATTGTGAGTCTTTAGTGTATATATTTGAAACTGGCTTGCTCACCAGATTGATTTCAGTGTTTTGATTGTCTTCCTGATGGCTTTTGTGGGACACCTGTAGGAAACTGGGACTCTGGAGAAGTAGGGGAGAGCAGGAGACTCTCTATGGTTATTTGACATTCTTTCAACACCTACATAAATAATAGGCAACCATATGCAAAGGTTTTGTTAGCAGTAATATTATAAACCTTGTGTTTATGTATGTGGATGCCTTACCCGGACATATCCTCATGACAACCGAGGAAAAAAGTGTCTTTCAGTTCAACTTTTTCTGTGATTTGCTGCCTCTTCTGAGGTAAGATTGGCCACACAAACACATTAGATATCACTGGAAGGGCGATATTGAGCACATCAGAACTTAGTTGGGTACCTCAAATAAGTCAAAAGATATGAACCAAAAACAAATGAACATTATAGAGGACATAAATGAACAGGCGGGGTCATCGATATGTGTGCAGGTGATGCTGGGAAAACATATGTATGAGTAGTAGAGGAGAGGAGAGGTGGCAGCTTGCTGTGAGACTGGAGTTTGATTAATTTCCTCTTATGTAGTTTTCTTTTATTTGTTGTATTTAGTTTCCTTTAAGATGTTTTGTTGCTAAATGCTCAATTTTATACCTTCATCTATTCCTGCCTCCAGATCTCCATCAGGAAATTGCAGAGACAGTATAGATGAAGTGAGGGCAGCTATGAAGCTATGAGGAGAACGAAGAATGGAAAGGCAGTTGGTCTAAATGACATATCTGTATGGAGATGTCTGCAAGAGGATAGTGGACTTTTTAACACAATCCTAGAAAGTGAGAGGAATGTAGGAGTGTCAATTTTCAAGAGCAAAAGTCATGTGCAGAGCTATATTAACAACAGAGAGATAAAGTTGATGAGCCATGCCATGAAGATATGGGAAAGAACTGTTGAAACTAGATTAAGAAGAGAAGTGAAGATCAGTGAGCCGCATTGTGGTTATTAATGTTGAGTAAGAGCTTGTGGCGTGTTGATGGAGAGGTTTAAGGAAGGTCTTGTCTTTGTGGATCCAGAGAAAGCATGTGATAGGGTGCCAAGAGAGGAACTGTGGTACTAATTCAGGAACTAACTGAGTGGGAAAGAAGTATGTAAGACTGCTGTGGGGCGTGTACGTGGACATCGAGATACTGGTGAGGTGTGGAGTAGGGGCGACAGACGGGCTCAAGGTAGTGAAGGTAAATGAGTTTAAATATCGTCCAAAGCAACGGACAGTGCACAAGAGAGGTGAAGAAGACAGTGCAGGCAGGGTGGAGTGGGTGGAGGCGAGTGTGAGGAATGATTTTTGACAGAAAGAAGTGCCCTAAACCTGCATTCATTTTAATAGCCAGCAGGGGGCGACTCCTCTAGCTGTTCTGTTACCTAGGTGAAGACTATATGAGTTATTATGAAGATGCCAGTATACTGAATAAAATACAAATTAAATGTGTGGTTGGACATTAGGAGTTACATTTAACATCACCACTAATGCAGAGGCAGTCAGATGCACTGAGGGATCGTCCCTCATTAACTTTGCACAAAGATAATCAGAATATAACTGTGTTTTATTTAGTATTCTAGTGTTTCGTGTTTCTTTCATGGATTGCTGACAGTGATAGAGATTAAGAAATGGCTTCTGCTGATGTACAGCGACACTTGGATGAACTGCGTGCAAAACTGGACAATGCGTTTGCTCATTTATGAGAGATAACGTATGCATATTACAGATGGCCGAGACATGTGATAAAGTAGGGTTTTTGATCAAGTAAAAACCCTTTCAGCTTAAAATTATTGTCACATTTCTTTCACTTCAATCATTTCAAGAAATATAAAGGTAGTGGTGCCTTGACACGTGAAGTGGTGATCATTTTCAATCTTGTTGTTTTCCGCTTCAAGAAATCTACAAAATGTGGCACTTGCCTGGGGGTACATGAACACTTTTGTACAACTTAAGTAATATTTACAACCGTCACTGTCTGCTGCGTTTATGGAGCATAATGCTCATGGGAAATCTGCTTCCAGATGCCTTCAGTGCTGCAGTTAAACTCCACGAGGAAAATATGGATGTTCTTCAGCTCTGAATCCTCTGCAGAAATCAAGCTATCGGGCTCAGATTGGTAGTCTAATCAGAACTAAAGTCTTAGACTACTTGTGAGTCTCCTGTGTGGTGGGATTTAACTTTAGTAAATAATGAGCAGCATTCAACAGCAACACCTACAGCCTCTTGAGCATGTAAACATCCCTTAATTTTTTTGTTAGGAAGCATTCAAATCAGGTTTCTCTGTCTCATTCTCTCGCTCCAACTCATCCTTTGTGTTTTAGCCTCTAAAAGGTGTGGTGAGCTGGGATGTATGCAGAGTCAATATTTATGTAGAGGCTCACTGCCTCTGGCTGCAGTTGTCCGACCCCGTTATGCTCTCCAAGCACTATTTACAGCAGCTGGCACACTGTGGTCCCTATGCAGGTTCACCTGCAACAACTGAGTGAACTCTGGACCCTAAAAAGAGAGAGTTTCTTTCCCCTGGCTTTTATTTGTATTATTATGCTACCCACATTTGCTGTACAGGGTCGAAGCAAAGTGCAAAACTGGCTCTCTGCATTCACTGCCATCCGCTGAGCCTCGGTTTACTCATGAAAGTCCCCTGAGGCAATGTCTTGTCTTGACCTCTTAATTAGTTTTATTTCCACTCTATCTGGAAAGTGTTTGAATATTTCCAGAATATTTGTGTGTTTAACACACAAGAAGGGAAAATAAGGACAAGTTTTCCAGTTCGTGCTTCTAAATAGTTTGTGTTTGTCATCTTTATCTGCTCAGCCTGTCAGATTGTTAGATCAGCTCGCACAGAGGAGGGTACTGTTGCTTTGCTTCATCGATCAAATCCCTTTGCTCTTGTAA
The DNA here is from genome assembly GCF_056152115.1 of Neolamprologus brichardi. NCBI lineage: Eukaryota > Metazoa > Chordata > Actinopteri > Cichliformes > Cichlidae > Neolamprologus > Neolamprologus brichardi. The sequence continues at coordinate 16,991,294 of NC_142121.1, read as the reverse complement.
CCATGGGTCAGAGACTGTCCGTTCCCATAGTGACAATCAAAACAAGACTCTGCCGACAGGCATGCAGCGTGAAGCTCGATTTAAGGCTCCATCGAAGGAGAATCACAAATACAAGAGTAGGCTTATGCTTATGTGAGCTCACCCTTAAAGCCTGACGATAACGTGTGCTGTGCTAAGCTGCGTGCGTCTGCTATCTCATGCTGTGTTGTGTGGACACTGCAATTACCCATTCCTGACGTTTTCCGAACTTCATATCATTGACTGAGTGCAGGTGCACTGTAATCATTTTCCTGCGGCGCTGCATGAGCTGCGTGAAGTCACGCTATTTTCACTGAATCATTTTGGTAAATAACACTTTGCGCTGGAGTTACCTAACAGTAGTTATATAGCACTTAGGCCATACTTAATGCTGATTGATGGCAGCATGGTGTATGTTGTTATTGCACAGTGTGAAGTATCAACCTACATCATTTACCAAAACCTATTAACCTTTCACATTCCTGAATCAATCTTTATTATTGAAGAATGGATTGTGTAGACCTTTAACCCCCTGAACCCTAGCAAGAACCCCCCACACACATAGAAATACACACCTTTCCCAAACAGAGTAAACCCGATTTGGTTTTAATGATAAGACACATTTGCTGATATTTTTTCTCTCCTCAACTTTTCTAACTGTTTTTGCATTTAGCTTGGGCCATTGTCACTGCTCGTAGCATGAGATGATACCTAGACTACTTAAAGGTTGCACATGTCATCACAGCACAGCAATACGTGCCATTTCCAGAAGATTTGCAGTGTTTTCCAGCACAGTCTCAAGACTTATTTATTTATTTATTGTAAACATGCACTATGGACCATTTCTATGATTTACCCAGCAGACATGTGTGCAGGACCTCAAATATCTGAGGCGATGACTGGACATTAAAGGTCTTTAACTTGCCAGCTTAGATGGGCTGCCTCCCGTATGCTCTTTTCCACAAGTGTGGGCACATCCGAAGCACTAGAAACTGTAGAAAATATCCCAAAATTGTTCAGTGTTCATCTCTGAAAATATCAAAGTCAGTAACACTGATCGAACAAGTTTCAAATATCTCAGCTACATCTCCAAACAATGTGTTGACTGCATATTTTCCATGCTGTGGGTGAGTTTTCTTCACTTTGGGGTGCAGTTTACAGAAAAGCCACAATATTTGATGTGAGCACCCATTCCCTTTGAAGTAGGAACAGGTCTCCTCATGTCACTGAGTTATCAAGGCCCTTTGGTAGCTTCTTCCTTCTATTCATCGAATGAAAGTCCCTCCAGATTCTTTCATCTTTACAGACAAAATGTTCCCAAAACATATTTCAGCAATAACACTGCATTTTCACTGCATTACATGACAAGATTTAAGATCACGGTGGCAAGTCAGAGAAAGAGTCAAACAGGCATGTAAGATTGACTCAATCTGAGGAAATTGTGCGATTTTTAACATTTTTCTGATGACACTGCAATAACCACACATTTACATTTTTCGAAAGTACAACCAGAACACCTCAAACTGCAGGTAAATGCTCAAACACAGTGCACATCAATCACATCATTACAAAGTAAGTCACTTTCATCCAGAGCAGACCTGAAGGGACCACACCATCTGGATATCCGGATATGCAGGTGATGATCTTTGCGAGACATGATCTGCATATAAAGTTCAGACTGTCGCCTTCATACAGTGGTCTTCATAATTGGCTGGATAGTTTGGAACTGACACACTGGCAAATGAGAAAGCCAGCAGCAGGTTTGCTATGTGATCAATGATTATGTGATTGTTGCAGAAAAAAGAGCTGGCGATGGCAAGAGATCACATTCAGGTTCAAGATCATCAACAGGCTATCTTCCTGTATCTCTAAATAGTTTTCATCTAAAGTTTTCAAAATCAAATTGAATGCTGTTAAAAAGAAGGACATTTTGCAGAAATTCAACATTGACTGGACAGCAGTGAACAAAAAGTCATTTCAGCTCGCTTTTCTTTTTCTTTCTCAGGAGATTTCAATGTGCTGTAATGAGGATAAATCCTGGGGTGATGACACATTATTATGAGTTCCTCTGTGATTGCAAATTGATCTTGATGGCAGTAATCTGTAGTTTTGGAAATGACAACCCATTTCATCAATAGGAAGAGACTGCTGAGCCCCAGGGCCAGAGTGGAAAAGAGAGGAGAGTGCTAAAACCCATAAAGTACTTCAATAAATTGAGATTATTCACTATCAGAGTAGGATCTTGAGCATGAACAGTAACTTTAGGTGTTAAGACCCCTTCGGTGCTTGCACACTTTATTGTGTTTAATATCAAAGAAAAGAAACAGACTTTTTTGCCATCTCAAAACACTCAATAATTAATACAATTTTACCTTCATTTATTAAAAATAATTCTCTTGGAAATTTCTCTCTTGCAAAAGTCGTAAACCTTTGCTGTGATGCTTCATAGTGTGGTCAGATGTATCCCGTTTGATTTAATATTCACTGAAGTGTGTTTTAAACTTTAGTGGAGCCCACCTATGGTAAGGTGATGGACAGCAAGTAGCCTAAAGTGTTCTTAAAGGCACAGTGGCCTCTGTAATTGTGAAATTGCTAAAATTAACAAAGCTCTTGTTGGGTCGCAAATTCTGAAGCCAATATGATAACCTTATTATGCCAACGATGTGGAGGTCCAGCTTTTCAGATCCAATCAAAATCAAATCACTCAAAAAGATCCTGTGCAAAAGAGTAGAATTCTTGGAACAGAGTTTAATACACAGAACAGAAAAAGAGTACATTTTACAGCAAAATAATAGCAAAAAAGCAAAGCGATGTGAACCCCGGGGTTTAAGCACAAACAGCACAGACACACGAAATGACAGACAGGAAAAAAGCATCCTGCTGTTGGGTATTTTTCCATTCCTTCTTTTTTGCTTGATCAGTATTAAATTTAAACTAATAATTATTGTCTCACCCCCAATTATAAATGTAATTTTTTTTGTCAATACTTTACCCCAATCACTTGTCAATTTGCACTTTGTTCCTTCTTTAATGTCCGACACTAGTGTTACATAACTTTCTAGCACTGTTCCCAGCGTCCACCATTTTTAATTGGGTCTTTTTGACAGTTTGATGGCCAGAGTGAGTCCAAAAGTCTGCAAAACTACAGATATTAAACAGACTGCAGAGAGAAAACAATTAATCCTCCCGAAAACTTTGTCGAGTTTGCTGCCCGGGGTATGCTACTATATCCATTAAAAAAGGGGTTTTCACAACTTTGGGGAACGGAGATGGGTAAAAGCTGTCCCAGGTGCATCTTAGCAGGGCCAAGTGTATTTAACCCTTTGTTTGGACGTCACCGTTGGCCATAACACAATCAAAGGTAACTTATTGATCCTAATTACTATTACTTATTTCAGACAGTATTGATCACATATGCTCATATACAACAAGTGGCACAAACTTATATATAATTGTGGATAATATTTGACCTACATATGTGTGTCTTGTGATTTTACACATATGCTTATCACAGTGATTCCATTAAATAAACACTCCAGTGTGTGTATATATATATATATATATATTTGTGTGTGTGTGTGTGTGTGTGTGTGTGTGTGTGTGAGTATATGTCCAGTGTATACAGGTATATATGTCATAAACAAATCCACAACACTCTTGCTAGAGGCCACTGTATGTAAGAAAGCATATTGGCCCTGTAACAGAGAACCCAACAGTCACACAAACAGAGCTTCAGAAGTCTTCTGCAGGGGTCTGGTTGACCTGCTAGAAGATTATCAGCAGCAATTCTTCCACTAGGCGCTTGTAGTAGAGTGGTTAGACAGAAGGCACACTGAGTAAAATACACATGACATCCTGCCTGAAGTTTGTCAAACAGCAGTTAATGGACTCTAAAAGTACAAGGGAAAACTTATTCAGGATTTATTAAATAAAAATTGAGCTCTTTGGATAAAAGTCCAAAACTAGTTCATGCATTAGATACTTCTAGGCTAGACTTGTAAGTGATAATTATCAGCATGTCCTAAAAACTCCCTAAAAAGCCTTCAGTTGATCCAAAATACTGCAGCAAGAGTACTGACAGGGACTAGAAGGAGAGATATTTCTTCACTATTTGCATCTCTGTATTGGCTGCCTGTTAAATCCAGAATTGAATTCCAAATGTGTTTATACGCCGTGTTTAATCATTAGTTATTATTAATACCTAAAAAGTTCTAGAAACATGCTTTTTTACTTGGTTGTGGTAACCAAATGTCCCTCTTCATGTGGGAATGTACAGCATATGTATCCTTGTCATCCCACAATTTAAATGGTCTCTAGTATTCCATATTTAACATATTTTGTAAACCAAAATACGTTTTAACATCTGGCTTTTATTGAATGTCTCTGAAGAAAACAGCTGTCCTAATGGGTCTCCTGCTGCTTAACATGTAACCTGTTCCTATCTACTGTGCCTAAAGTGGAATAATGATTGTGAGACAAATAGCAAAACAACAGATTAGACTCATCTAGAATATAAAGGCTTAAAAAATATTTCAAACTTTTGCTCTCTTTTATGCACATTGTATTTATTTAGCAAGGTAATAATGCTGCATTTGGATATTTAAACTGTGACAGTTTCTCTTTTTAAAGAAAAAATACAAAATCCTGACAGTCTAAATTATAAGTCTTATCTTCAAAGAGTCAGCAGTTAATATTAAGCTAAGCATCTGTACTTTTCAAATTAAAAAGAAAACAGTTAACTCCACACCTCCACCCCTGCCAGTGCTGTATTATCATGGACATGTGGATGCTGTTTTGTGATTTTAGCTGTGGTAACAATAGCACCCACTTCGATGTGATGATTCCATTGTTCAGTTTTCTTTAGGAAAAGGAAGCAGCCAAAACCAAAACACTAAACATACATATTTGGAAAATGAAAATTGTTATTGTGGATTTGCAATTTCCTTTAAAAGCTTTTATTATTGTTTTTATTAAGTCCTTCATGTTTAATTATTTCCTCCTTTAAAGCCCAGTCTTACAAGGCTGTTCAAACAAGTCTTAAAATTAATTAATGCATCAATTTTAAATGTTGATCATTTTATCTCTATTAATTAACACTGCTGAAAATCATCTTATAAATGATTAGATACTGATTTCTAACCGGCCTTAATTTAAAAAAAAAATCTTGAAAGAGTACTGTATTTTTCATACCAGAAGGGACACGGGATTATAAGGTGTTAGCATAACATAATTTATGTTATGCTAACATAGCTGTGTTGCTAGCGTTCACGTAGCACATCATTATATACCAGCTAGCCCAACTTCAGCAACCCTACAAAAGTCACTGCTGTTTACTTTTCTCTCTTCATTTATGTTGGAAGTGATAGCAGAGCTGTCCGTTTTAATTTTTCAGAAATCTCTCAGTCAGAACATGGTATATCATGTTTAGGTGGAAACTAGCGAGCTAACTTCTAACTCCGTTAAATTGTATATGTTCTGTTTTTATGGGTGCCTGGATGTTAAACTTAATTGTTACACCTGATAAAGCAGCAACGCTGATCATTTTATTAAAGATGAAAGAATTTACACAGTTTTTAACTATCAGTGATGCTGCAGTGTTCGTTTGACTTTGAGACCTGAAGCCCACAGAGTTTTGGACCCAGATTACTCCCTGAGGCTCCTGACTACAGTAGTCATAATGCTCCGGCAAAACGGCTTCATATCTTACTAAAGTCATACTAAAACATTTTTTGACAGATTTTTGAGTGCCGTGTACCACATAAAATCAGTTCAAGATCAGTAAGCACAACCAGAATTCATACATAAGGCGCACCGGATTATAAGGCGCACTGTTGATTTTTAAGAAAATTAAAGGATTTTAAGTGTGCCTTATAGTCTGAAAAATACGGTAGTTATAAAACAGCTTGGTAATCATGTGCAAAGGAACTGTTTATTTTAAGAGTTGCAGCATCATTTTACTACATTAGTCATGGAGTTCCACAGGGTTCTGTACAGGGACCATTATTTTTTTTATTTCCCTTAGCCAACATTATTTGAAAATACTGTATTTTTTTCTTTGCTATATAACGGATACCTAACCACAGGCCGTTATTAAGCCAAATAACAGAAATCACTTAAACTATGAACCAGTGGTTCATTCCATCTCGAAACAGGACATTTTTAAAACATTCATTACTTGACCGTCTCTAATTTGCCTAAAAACATTATGCTCTAAAGTCCAGACATGTATAATGATTCCTGTGAATTTTTAGTTTCCTATATCAAATACTTTTCTAGATATTGATACTTTTAAAAAGCACTGTCCTCCCACTTCCAAGCCTTTTTTCTTTCTCTTTGAAATCTGAGGCAATGTTGAACATGAAAAACTATTAAAGATAAAAGCATGATATTTTCACAGGCCTTTCCTACCATTAAATTGAATCAGGAGCTGTAATTTGGGACAGATGCATCAAATAATGTTTGAGCACTGGCTCTTTAAAATACAAACAAAAAGTCTCATATTTGACTACACACTACTAAAGAAACTCCACATTGCAAAAACCAACTAGTGACAATTTCAGAGGAGTATATAGTGGTGCAAAATAGAGCATGTAGAATATTTTTTAACATTAAATTATTATTCACAAAATTGTGCAAAATGCTGGAAGTGGGTTGAAAGACCATTTTTCTGTCTGGCCTTAACTTTCCCTCCATAACACTGAGGAACCTGGGAGTTACTTTTGGCCAGGATATGTCCTTCAGTGTGCACAATAAACAAATATGTAGAATTTATTTCTTTCATCTCTGTGACAGTGACAGTGAAAAACTAGTTTGTGCATGTGTTACTCTGAGGCTGAATTTAATTCATTGCTATCGAGTTGTTTAAAAAATAAGTTCCCTGAAAGCCTTCAGTCGATCCATAATGATGCAGTGCGACTACTAACAGGGACAAAAACGAGAGACCCTATTGTGCCTATTAGCTTCCCTTAACTGGCTCCCTGTTAAATCAACAGTTAAATTTAAAGTTCTTCTCGTCACATGTAAGGTACTGAATACTGTTACAGAGTGTTAAAAAATAAAAAAATAAATAAAATTAAATTAAACTGAATTCACAGGATTTCACATTTCATAAGACCATTTTGTATAATATAATGATGGTGATGCCACTTGGTGTATTGTGTAAGATTTATTTACCCACAGAGATTTATCACTTATCCCACAGCTTTGTGGAAAATTTTAGCATCTTTCACCATATTTTTTTTTTAATACAGCAGCTTCACTCATCAGCTTCAGGCAGACAGATGTGTTGAACAAAAATATGTCATGTTGGATTACAGAAGCAACCTTTTAAACTGACCTCTTACTTACTCTTAACTGTTTTGCTGAACACAGCAACCTTAAGGCTTTAAACCGCTCTGCAAGCGGCAGTTTTTCCTCTGTGTAACCGAGAGTGGGTGGGAAGGCAGATATTTTGAAGATTAATCAATAATATAGTTGTAGGATCAAAGAAGTATTACTCTATTGTTGGGAAGAGGTTGTGTCTGGGAAGCACATTCTGCTTTTTTTTTTAATCTCCAAAAGCTGCACGCAAACCGTAGCTATCTTTTTTCTGTTGATGCAATCTTTCAGTGAATGCTAAAGTGGAAACTAATACTGCATATGGAAGGACAGTTTTCAAATAAAGCTAAATAAATGGAAAATTTCAAAATGCGACACTAATCAGCAGATGAAGAGCTCTTGAAAGAATTATTATTTTTAAATAGATCATTTGGGAAATCCCCCCCAAAAAAGTGAAATTAATGCTGTTTCACTGAAAGTTGTTTCATCATTAAAGGGGAGCATCTTACTGAAGAGATAGGGTCTTGGGCCCACTATGCAAAGTGGAGGAAAATGCGAAGAGGAATTCCCTCTTGACCTCATCTACAGGAAGTTACATAACAAACATTTCCTCTCTTCCTCTGGAACGTAAATACATATATATATAAAATTGTTTCAAGTGCCAGAGGAACAGTAGCAGATTGTATCTATGTGCAAACAGACCTTTGGCACTGCACTTATACGACTGAGGGTAAACACTGTAACTGCCTCCTTCCTTCACTCGCAGAGGAAAACGATGCGATTCTCAAGGTTCAAGTGGGATTTGCATCAAATATTTGTACAAAAAAACAACAACAACAACAACACAGGACATCTCACAAAGTCAAGTCCGTCCTTGACAATAGAAACACACCTACAAAAAGGCCTTGTCACTCAAGTTACACCTGGCCATGATGGGTCTCTAAGCAACAACTGTCAATGCATGAAACGAAGGAAAGGAAAGAGCACACGCTTAATTACGTGCTGGTTGGAATCTGTCTGCTGACTGTTGGGGGAGAAAGGGGGAGACAGGTTACATGGGAATAGCCTGTAATATCGAGACTGGTGCTTTCTTTATTTGGGATGGTAGTGATTCGTTAGTTTGACATCTCAGTGCTTTTACATTTTGTGTTATTGTGGGGTGGACGAGTAGATCCATGTTTTCGGGTAAAGTTAAATCAATAAAAGAGAGACAATGCGCAAGGAAAATGTTTTCACGGAGATTAACGGCAAAGCTGAAAAATGAGACTTCTCTACTGTTGCAGCAAAACTAATTCCGGTCAAAATTGGAAACAAAAGTGTTGATGAGATGACGATCACTTTTTCCCTCTTTTTTCCTGTGAAGCCGCGCAAAGTAGCGCCCTTTGTTATCGCTCGTTTCCGCTCAGGCTGTTTCATATGCATTGCATTCAGATATATATATTTTTTGGTTAGATCGCCTGACGTCGGCGTTAAAATGTCTTATAACCTTCAGCAACCAGGACTCTGTGTTTTTTGCACAGCGGTGGTAGCTCTCACGTCAGTTGGCAGCAAAAACAGGAATTCATAACATTATGTTTGAACACAAAGAGGGAAAAAAATATATTTTAAAGATTATTTTCGTTATTTTGTGTAGCTTAAAAGGTGGTTTAACGGTCAAAGTGCGTTAGTCACTAGTAATGCAAGTACCAGAAATAAAACAAAAATGGGCCAAATCTAGATAAAAGAGTGATAAACGGGCTGTGTTTCTATCTAGCTGTTATTCCTGTGGTAAGAGCCCTTATTCTGGCTGGATACTCTGTCATATCTGTTGGCGCTGCCTCTGATGTCACTGAATGAGCAGTGCGGGCTTCCAGTGCGCACCTTCGGGGACGCAGCAGTGGCACAGCCAGTGGATTGTGCTGTGCGTTCGCCAACTACCCGGAAACCTTTTGTTTCTCACGTTTTTCCTCTCATCCGGATTTCAGTCCGTGTTTGCACTTCTGCTCATCCGCCTGGGTTTATTCCAATGAACTTTTTTGGAAGCGGGAAAGCAGGTAAGGTGGTGTCACACTTGTGTAATGATGTCCTTGAGCGCGTTGTGTTGGCTCTTGTTCTCTCACACAGATCCCACAGTATGTGGTAATGGAAAAAAATGCCCTGTTTTTTTAAACAGTCGCCAGATATTCTGCTGTCTTGGTCTGCACCAATTTAAGTTGAACGGTCAGTTTACGCCCAACAGCAGCAGCAGCGGCGGCGGCGGCAGCTTTCAGCACCATGGAGAGCAACGTGGTGCACATCTTCAAAGAGGACCGGTGTCCCTCGGGCCAGCCGGGGGAGTGCATCCCAAACTTTACCTGGCAACCTTCGGATATCTTCAACTACACTGCCAACGGCACCTGGGATGCTGAACCCGAGCCAATGTCGCCCATCATCCCCATCATAGTCGCCGTTTACTCCATAGTGTTCGTGGTGGGCTTAGTCGGCAATTGTTTGGTGATGTATGTCATCATAAGGTGAGCTATCAGCTTTGAAAGCGTGTTATCTGTTGTGTAAAAGAGCATGATCATCAGCTTGAAACCGAGTGCGTATCTGCAGGAGTAGCTCATAAAATGGGAATTCGGTGCGCACTGATCAAGTCCCTTGCAGTGTGTTTGCTCATGTGTTTTCAGAAAAGCATTAAGTTTAGTATCAGCTCTGGGACATACATCAACAGAAATGAGGTTTAAAATGAAGCAAATGTTGGATTTTTGTCGTTTCTGCAACTGTTTAGTGCATGCATATAGTGTGTTTTCTTGTTTCAAACACACACACACACACACACACACAGAGATAGATAGATAGATAGATAGATAGATAGATAGATAGATAGATAGATAGATAGATAGATAGATAGATAGATAGATAGATAGATGTCCCTGACCACAGTGTGTTAGTCAGAGCTCATGTATTCCCTATCATATAATCATGTAAGCTTGACTTTAATACCTCATGGAAACAATGACAGGGTTTTCCCCCATGTTGCTTCCCTTTATTATACTGAACACATGATTTAATCACTCTCGCTTCCCCCCAGATGAAAGAAAATCAAAGAGAATCGTGTTTACTTCTACTCTCCCCACTCCTCCCCCCCAGATACACAAAAATGAAAACAGCCACCAACATCTACATCTTTAACCTGGCCGTGGCTGACGCCCTGGTCACCACCACCATGCCCTTCCAGAGCACCGACTACCTGCTCAGCTCCTGGCCGTTTGGCGAGATAGCGTGCAAAGTTTTCATCTCCATCGATTACTATAACATGTTCACCAGCATCTTCACCTTGACCATGATGAGCGTTGACCGCTACGTAGCTGTGTGTCACCCTGTTAAGGCCTTGGATTTCCGGACCCCCGTCAAGGCCAAGATCATCAATGTTATCATCTGGGTGCTGTCGTCGGCTGCTGGGATCCCTGCCATGATACTGGGCAGCACCAATACTAATAACGGTATGACCATTTCATGCACTGGTATGACCCTACATCTGTTCTTTATCTAATTTTTATATGTTTTTTTTTTTTGGTTATATTTCACTGTTTATTTATAGTCTGTCTGCTGTAGAGACAAATTGCCTTCTTCTGTACTAAGGAGACTCATATGCGATTTCATGCTAAAAGCTCTATGTAATTTCCAGCTGAGAATTATCTCAATTGGCTACTTCACATTCAATGAACAGGGTGTTCTATAGGTCTGATGACAGCCTATTAGCTACTTGATTTGCTGAAGCTATGACATGGAAATTGGGTCTTCCTTTAGAAAGGTTATAATAGAAGAACATATTTTCTTTCAGCAAATGTCTGAAATTCATCTTTACAATGAAACTCTATTGAGTACGAGACACTTTATCCAAAGACTTGCTCATTAATCTAATTCTGGACTTTAGCTTCCTCAATTGACAACTTTTATGCATCACAGGATCTCTCTCACATTGTCATTTCTAAGCTATGCTGGTGGCAGGACAGGAAATCAAAGGAGCCCAAAAGGATCATAATCATAATCAGAGATATATTAATCCCAGAGGGAAATTCGTTTGCCAACACTTGACTTTAAGTCCCTCCATTTAGTATTGAAAGCATAACTCCTCTTTGGGGAACTGAATGGAGGTGGGTGGAAAATTAAACAAATAAAATACACAACAAAAGATAAAATAGCATGAAAAAATTTGTCAAACTATGTCCACTGAGAACATAATACACACCATTTTATTAGGTACACCTGCTGAGCTGGACCTCTGTTTGCCTTCATAGTTGCCTGAATTCTTAGTGACACAGATTCAAAAATACGCTGGAAACATTATTCAGAGATTTTGGTCCATATTGACATGATAGCACTAGGCAGTTGCTGCTGGCCATTTGAGCACAGCAAACACATTGTCATTTTCAAGAAATCAGTTTGGGATGATGGTATTGTGTGTTATCCTCCTGGAGGCAACCATCATAAGATAAGATAAGATAACCATTATTAGTCCCACATGTGGGAAATTTGTTAATGACTACACCGTAGTTATAAAGGGACAGACATGTTCAGGAACAATAATAAGGTAGACTGAGGTGTTTAAACAATGCTCAGTTTATGCTAAGGAGCCCAAAGTGTGCCAAGAATATATCTCTCACATCAATACCCCACCAGCAGCCTGAAACGTTGATACAAGGCAGGATCATGCTTTCATGTCATTTATACCAAACTCTGACCCACCAGACTCACCAGTTTTTTCAGTCTGCTAGTGTCCATGCATATTGTCACCTCAGTTCCCTGGTCTTAGCTTGCAGGAGTGGTTGAGCATGGTCTTCTGTTGCTGTAGCCCACCCGCTTCAAGGTTTGACATGCTGTGCATTCAGAGATGCTCTCCTGCGAGCCTCAGTTGGTCATTTGAATTACTGTCTCATCAGATCAAAGCAGTCTTTTCTTCCTCCTCTGACCTCTGACATCAAAAAGCATTTTCACCCAGAGAATTGCAACACATTGGATATTTTCTCGTAAACACAAGACATGGTTGTCCTTGAAATTCTCAATGAAACAGCATGTTTAAAGTCACTTGTCTGCATGTCTAAATGCAGTGAGTTGCAGCCAGGTGATCAGCTGATTATATATTTACATTAAAAGGGGATAAACAGCTCTATCCAAACAAGTGGCTTGTGAATATAAAATGTCTGAGAAACTAGACAGTTTTTCATGGTGCTTATGAATGTATTTTAGTGTTTTATAGCCAGACTTTAATGTTTACAAACAGTTTAACTGACCTAAATCGGGTCAGTTAAATTTTAACCCAGTAAAGCCAGAACTGGGAAATAATTTCCAGAAAAATTCAATTTGTTTTTTTAAACTGGAGTGTTTAGAGCCTTCTGACAATTAAAAAGAAAAAAAAAAGACTTTACATACCTATTTGCATATATGACTTTTAATCATATTCGCTACATCCAGCATTTTTGTGAAATGCATTTAGGTGTTCAGGGGGGAAAAGAAGTCGCACTGGCGATGGAGGTCTCAAAAACTCACAATAACTCATGTGTCAGATATAATGCGTTTGGAGTTACAGGGTTAAGTCATATGTTTTTTTTACTGCTATTAATGTCCTGAGAGTAACACATCCTCCATATCCATCAGCTTCATGCTAATAAACACAAGAAAACCATTCACTAAACATCTCTATGCATTTTTAAAGATGTCAGATTGACATGTAACTTTGAACATGTCAACCTGACATTAGCGTGTCATTTTGAGCATTTCCTGCTGTGTGTTCCTATAACTGCATTCTTATGTAACTAACAGGGACTACAGAGTGTGCTTTACAGTTCCCTGATCCCTACATCTACTGGGACACGCTGATGAAGATCTGTGTCTTCATCTTTGGATTTGTGGCACCGGTCATCATTATAACTGTCTGCTACACTCTGATGGTCATGAGGCTGAAGAGCGTGCGGCTGCTGTCAGGCTCGCGCGAGAAGGACCGCAACCTGCGTCGCATCACCCGTCTGGTGCTGGTGGTGGTCGCCGTCTTTGTGGTGTGCTGGACACCCATTCACATCTTCATCTTGGTCAAGACGCTGTCAACAAATGTCCCAGAGACCACGGCTGTTATGGCCGCCTACTTCTTCTGCGTGGCGCTGGGCTACACCAACAGCAGCCTTAACCCCATCCTCTATGCTTTCCTGGATGAGAACTTCAAGAGATGCTTCAGAGACTTTTGCTGTCCCAGAACACAAGGACAAGGTGACTGTCATGGAGTGAGCCGTGTGAGAAGCACTCTGCGGGATCATTCTTGCCCTGCAGAAGCTCGGGGAGGCGTAAAGCAAGCCAGGCCCGTATGACTAGCCATGGACATGTCCTCTATGCCCTATCAGAGCTGGGAGGACTCCAATGAGCTGGGCTTAACTCAAATCACTACAGCTATCTGAGATAAAAGCCAGAGTCAGGGCCAGATTTTTAGCTCTGTATCCAGCACGTTGGTCAAATAAGCCAAAAACATGTTCACTTAAAAGATTAGCTTGGTGCTAATCTGTTTTATTCTTACTACACAAATCCCATGAAAAGGCCACAACCAACAAAGATTGGAGCTTCTAATTTTCTGTACGCTACTCTGCTGCAATGAATGAGTCACTAAAGTCACTAAAAAGTATTAATTTCTCACTAAAAATAGTCACCAAGGAATGCACTTCAGTCGTGTTGGAGACCACAGAAAACAGATAATTAAGCCTTAAAAGAATGAACTGTATGTAATAGTATACAGAGACGACTTAAGTTTTTAAAAGATGCACAGACATGAATAGGCTTCAGTTCAAGTTATGTAAAAAAAAAATCTTGACAGAAAGATGAACCTGTTGGTGGTTTTGGTATTTAAGTATAAAAGAGTTTAAAGTCCTACTCGCAAGTTTATTATTATAAGCGTGATGTTACTTTTTTATTGTGTTTTTTTTTAATCTTTTTTTTAAAAAGAAATCATATTCAAAGGATAGTGGGATGCATCATCATCATGCCCATGCAGATACCTGCTAAATAGTGATAAGACATATACAGGCAGAACACTACATTAATCAGAAGTCTTTTCAGAAAGCCATATTATTTGCCAGAAAATTGCATCAAAAATATAACACTGACCCCACAAACACACTCAAGAAGTCTAGGTCTATATCCTTAAGCCTTAATGCAAAAAGAAAATGAGTTAGTTACAAACAGGATAACAACTAAGACAAAAACCCGTCCCTGTCTAGTTGCTGTGAATGTGGAAATTAGCTACAGAAATTGAAATCATTATTTTTACTACAAACATTAAAGTCGAGTCCCAAAAGGTTGATTCTGTTCAGTGGGAGAAACATTTCGTCACTCATCCAAGAGACTTCTTCAGTCTCAGCTGACTTTAGGTTTCCCCAACCTAATAAACAGTACATTTGCACAATGACTGAAACTAGCCCAGTGAATCAACCTGTTGGGATTTAGTAACTTGATGTTTGAGCATGCATCAAGACATTAAAGTCAGGTATTTTGACACGGCAGTCTGTGGAGAAAGACTCGCTTTTGGAGACTGCCTCGAGTGGCCAATTGAGGAAATGCAATTTTTGCACCTTTTCACAATGTTGATGGCAACACTGCAAAGATGAAGCCAGATGTTTAAAGAAGATAAACACTTTTTTAACTAGACCTGTAAACTGTCTGGGCTTTCATATTAACATGAATAAGATCAAAGCTCTTTAAGAAACTGGATTAAAAAAAAAATGACTGTCCCTGATGATGTTGGGAACAATGTGCATTACTGTGTGTCATTGTTTTATAGATGTGTATTGCAGTTTGGCGCTTTGGTGTTAAAAGTGTGTGAATAGTCCTTTCACTTTGATAGTTAACTAATGTAGAATATTTAATAGCCTCTCAGGGATTAATCCTCTGATATTCACGACTTAAAACGCTGAAGAGAGCGAATCAAAGTATTTTCTCCTTGACCCGCTGCTTGACTTTGACGACGGCTTCGTTGTCAAAACATCAGTAGGTATTGTTCTTCAGTTGTAGGTTCAGTTTGAAGCTGAACTGTATTAACTGCATCTTTGAACATTTAGAGCTGCGATGCTGCAGTCTCTTTGAGATAACAGGACACAGTGTCAGCCTTTTCTCATCTACTCTGAAACTAGAACCGCATGTAAAAGAAAAAAAAAATGGGCAGAGGGCTTTAAGGCAACCGCCATCAGGACAACAGTGTATTGTATCTACACAACTGTGCTTTCAGCATTTAGTGCAATTTAATGTCTATACTGTAAATTTCCTCTCAACTTGTCACCATAGTCTGGGCTTGGTAAATGTGTGTTTGTGAGTTTATGTGCTGAAATGTGACACGGAGCATTAGATTCTAATGGCAACACATCGGCTCTTTCAGCTTTACATACATTTTTCATCAGCCGCAGACATTCTGTATGAAACAGTTTGTTATTATGGCCATTGCTCTTTCACTGCACACAAATACCGAAAGGTTTTTTTTATGGTGTGTTAAATTCCTTTCATTTTAGATGGTTCAAAGTGCTTCGTAATGGTCTATGATAAGTCTGTCTTTCATCTTTGTAAAACGATTTACTGACTCGTCCTTGTTTGCTGAACTTATTATTGTAGCTGTTCTAGTAGCCATCAGGTCACCCAGATTTAATCAAATAAACTCTTAAATGTAATGTAATATATTTACCTGTTTAAATCTGATAAAGATATAGTGTTATAGCAGAAGTTGTGTTTTGTGCCTTGTTTGTGTGCCTTATCTTCTGCACTAGAGTTCAGCTGTTGTGCTTGTTTAAAATAAAATAGCAGGTAGATTTTAGCACTTACAGTTTAAGACTTGTTATTTTTAAAGTACAGTTTATCCCATATGAGCTTAGTAGCTGTAGCATTATGTAAGAGGATTAACATCTTACAGAGGATATGTGTTGTTATGATATGTTTCTCTTAATTATTCCTCTAATGCTATTACATTATTTGATGCAGCACAATATCAGCTCATTTATATCTAATGCTGCTGCTGCTGTGGATGTTTGGACATATTTTGATGTATCTTTGAGCTTTGGATGTCAAAAACATGTTTCACACATGCACAACTAAGTCACAATAAAGCTGAGAAATGTGAGATTCAAGGTGAATACAAAAGAGAGCTTCAGTTCAGTCTTCAGTTAAATCAGTGTGGGCACAAGGAAGTTTTTTTTTTTTTTTAAAGCTTATTTGTCAAGAAAAGTGGTAGGAAGACTGTATAACCCACCTCCTCAGTGCTTCTATTTTTCAAGGTATTATTAAGTAAATTCAATTCAGATACAATGTTAATGTTTCCATGGTGAACACACTGAGGGAGAGGCAGAGGTCCATGCTTGTTGTGCTAATTGTATGGCACTTTGTGTAGTCAGCCTTGTGGAAGAATCTGCACTGACTGTAAGTTCAGCCCCTGTGTGAGGACTTTAATGATATGTTGGCGCTGCTGTGACCTTCCTATCTTTTTATTTATCTTGTTGATTTGTCTTGATTTGTGTTTGAGCTTGTGATTAAGACGGGGTTATTACTATTTGAAGGTGTGGGGAAAAGAACAAACCAATATTTTGGGTTTTTTAATTTGTTTTTAAATTGTTAACAATGTTCTATTTAATAATACATACTAAGTTATCAAAAGTTGGCTTAAAGCCATTTCTACTACAATTTAACTATCCACTCGCTGTTTATTTATGGTAGTTGAAATAAAATGTTGCCTAATGTGAAAACTGTTTATGTTGATCTTATAAAGTCAGATATTCTGTGACAGTTAAGAGGTTGGGATGGATGTTGTTGATTCAACAATATATAACTTTGTAATGCTTTGTAATGCAAATCATAATCAATAATTGCAACAGATGAGAAAAAAATAAAGAATATTTGGAACACTGGATAGACACAAATGAAAAATGTTATCCTGCTGATGAGAGATAAGAAAATTGTTTTCGTAGCTAAGAAGGAAAACTTAAATACACTGAGAATGAGCTTGGAGCGACAAAGGCCGCTCCCCAACACCACACAGCCAAGAATGAGACACTTTATTTTTCAAACACTATCATCGGCTGTGCAGGTTTTTATTTACTTTTTATTACAAAAGGACTGTTTGTTTGTTTTTTCATTATTTATACAGTTGCCATTTGTGAAAGGCTTCCAGATGAGGTGGCCCTCCTTACAGCAGCTGACAAATATAATGGTGCACAGATAAAAGGGATTCTGAAGGATTTTAGAGGCAA
Source organism: Neolamprologus brichardi (assembly GCF_056152115.1). Lineage (NCBI taxonomy): Eukaryota > Metazoa > Chordata > Actinopteri > Cichliformes > Cichlidae > Neolamprologus > Neolamprologus brichardi. The sequence goes on along the minus strand of NC_142121.1, from coordinate 16,973,730 downwards.
ATTAAATCAGTCAGTCCTTACGTGGATTGTTGAAGCCGACAGCTATAATTACAAAGATTACAGCATTTTTCTACTCGCTGTCTCGCGAGGTGCAAGTGCATTTGAAAGCCGTTACATTTAGCCAGGTTCAGTAATAAGCTCTGCCTTCTAATAAGGATTGAACAGGTGCCTACTCATTGCTTGCCTCATAAGTCATATGCTAAAAATGAAAGTGCTGGGAAAACAGAATTATGTGTATTAGATTATATGTAATTATGTCATATTAACAGGCTATTAACAACTGTTTAAAATGGCACCCAGTGAGGACATAGATATAGATATCTTACTACATGAAGACTGGTGTTGGGATGTTATGAAAGGTAAATGGAGTGCTGGGGAGGAGTTTTTGAGGAAGGAAGGAGCCAAAATGTCAAAGCAAGTGTCATGCGTGCTAATCCATGATAAATATAACTAGAGACATTTTTCAAAACCTGCCGACCCAAAACGGCATTTAGCCTCCATCACATTGTGTTTGACACCCCAGAGTGGAAATCATTAAATTAATCAAAAAAGAAAAGACATCTCAGAATCCCTCAGATTTGCCTTGTCCATTGGAGTCACCATTCATCCATTCATCTTTTTAAGCCCTAATCCTCCTCAGCTGACACTGGGAACAGATTGGACTGTCCATCACAGCTATACAGCCAGTTAACCTGACATGCATGTCTGTGTATTGTATGGGGAAACCAGAGCACCCCAGGAAAACCCACTCAGGCACATGGAGAAAATGTAAACATGCAGTGACTACAGCTGACTAGCAGGTTCAAATTCTTGCTCTGGGTAGGCATTGCTAATAAGTGCACCAGCATGATGCTCTGTTTGGAGTAATGACTCTATAAAAAGTTACATATGGCCCATTCTTTGAAATAATTTTTAAAAATGTAAAAGTCTAAAAACTATTACAGGAACCAGGAGGAATTAATTTGCATGAGTTCCACCTTTTCTCTACATGGACTGGAATGCAGGACCTGAATACTTGTACCACTGAGAATAGATATGCAAAGCATTAGTAATGAAATTTACAACTTACAAATCCTGAATAAAAGATGCCATATTATAAAGCAGTACCAACCTTTCTATAACTACTCTGTATTTTACTCTGTAGAGAGCAGTTTTTAGTCTTTGGGGATTATACATTACAATCAATAAATAATAACATGCTCTTGAAAGAACCAGATTAAAAGATAAAATCTAAAATCTAAGTAAAACCTACATTTGTTGCCATTTTATTTGCAGTGGGGGAGTAACAAAGCCTGATGGTGGATGCAATCTGTGGGGACAAAAGGTTCTCCCTGGAAGCTGCAGTGCCTCTGCTCACCGCTAAGTGGCAATAGCGCTTCTAAAATCTCATTGGTCACAAGCGTTTGCACCAACCAATGGAAATATTTTGCGTCTGAACCGTTGCTTCCGGGTGTCTTCAATGAAGAAATCTCTTTGCATTTGATGCTTTTTGTGTTTTCTAAGGTAAGCTAAAGGCTGACGTTTAGAAAATGAACCGAATATTCGGACGAGGAAAACCCAAAGCGCCTCCTGCGAACCTGTCGGACTGTATCGGCACTGTGAGTACTGTCAGCCTGTGAGCTTTTGTTGTTTATGTCCATATTGTGCGACCTAACGGAGTGGTGCTTAGCTAGCATGGTTACAAAAGGCTTGTCAAAACAGCATCCGTGCCAACTAGCTCAGAGGCTACAGTTAATCAGCACTTTGGGCTGGAATAAAAGACACTCAGCCTCGGTTGGACTGTGAAGTAGGGATGTGTTTGTTAACCACAGCTCTCAATTATGTTCCAAGCTTTTACCTCTCTAATTTTTTTCCTCTAATGCACCCACATACAGGCATGGCGTTTTAGCACAGTGTTTTGTCTGCCAGGACGCTGGAAATCATTACCTCTAATTGATCTCTTCCTCGCTCCAGGTGGATGCGAGGGCTGAGTCCATTGAAAAGAAAATTGGCAGGCTAGATGCGGAACTCTTGAAGTACAAGGATCAGCTGAAAAAGATGAGAGATGGGCCCTCGAAGGTAGGACACATGTTGTTAACTTTGGGTGTTTAAAAGGCTAGAAAACAAATACGTCAATGTTATTTATTTATTTTTGCTTTCAATTGCAGAACATGGTGAAGCAGAAGGCAATGAGAGTCCTGAAGCAGAAGAGAATGTGAGTCCTTCACTGTGCAAACATCTGTATGCTTTATCTCAAAGATGTGAGCGCGATAGCCTCTCTGATACACACACACACATATATAGGTAGATAGATGGATAGATGGATAGACATAGTGTGGATGTTGGCAAATAAGAGGAAAGTTTTAATATGTTAATATTTTGGAGATTAGGTTGAACAAAAAATTAAGCCTGTAAACTAAAATAATCTAAACAAAGGTTTATTTCACCATGTGATTTCATTGAATTGCAGGTGCTGATTTGTGACAGAAAGATAGCAGTAATAGTGAAAGGGAATGTTTATAAGATGGTTGTAAGACCCGCTATGATGTGTGGTTTGGAGATCGTGGCACAGGAGGTCAAGCTGGAGGTGGCAGAGTTAAAGATTTTGAGGGTTTGTATTGGAAGTAACCACAGGGACAGCTCAGGTTGAGCAGTTTGGAGGTAAAATTAAAGCGTCAAGGTTGCAATAGTTGGGTGATGTCCAAAGATAAGATAAGATAAGAGATAAGATAAGATAAAACTTTATTAATCCCTCGGGTGGGTTCCTCTGGGAAATTTGGTTTCCAAAAGCACAGCACCAACAGAAGTTACAGAGCGTGAGCAGAATATTATATATATACACACACATATATAAATACAGAGACATATATAAATAAAATATACGAAGGGGATAAATAGAATAAATAGGAATAAAATAAAAAATAAAAATACAAGTGAATTGCACATTTCAAGTATTGAGGTCTATTGCACCGTTGACTATTAACAAAAGTATTGCACAAAAGGTATTGCACAGTGAAGTGAAGAGGCACTACAGCTTAGTTGTTCCCCCCTCCTTTGTCCTCCTGTTTCCCCTCCCTCTCCCCACCAGAGAGGAGTTAAACAGTTTGATGGCGTGTGGGACAAAGGAGTTTTTAAGTCTGTTGGTTCTTGTCTTTGGGAGAAGCAACCTGTCACTGAACAGACTCTTCTGGTTGTTTATGGCCGTGTGCAGAGGATGCCCAGCATTGTCTATAATGTCCAGCAGTTTTTTTAGTGTCCTTCTCTAGTGTCCTTTTCTCAAAGGAGGTCCAGTTGAATATATTGGACGAAGGATGTTGAATATGGAGCTGCCAGGCAGGAGTTAAACAGGACAACCACAGAGGTTTATAGATTTAATGAAAGAGGACCTGCAAAGGGTTGGTGTGACAAAGTAGGGTGAGATAGAGGCAGATGATCCGCTAAAGGGAGCATCTGAAAGAAGAAGAAGCCCTTACAGGTAAAGACGAATACATCAATGCATGAAGTGTTGAATCTGAAAGAAAACAAAACACGACTCTCCTCCTACCAGATCTGCCAACCCAAAGCATCGTGAGGAGGTAGTAAAAGTGAGTTCTTATATAAGGAGTGAGCAAGTGAACTAAATCAGGCAAATGTGGAGAGACAAATGAAGTCAACTATTTAAATGTCTCACACAGGAATTATTGTGTCATATATCTATCGTAATAATAAAAACTGCTTTGTTTAGGGCTGTAACTGGTGATTATTAACATCATAGATGTCAAACCTAGGGCTAAATATTTTTGGCTCTCTAATTGGAGCTGCAAAATTTCATAACAGCTCACATGTCATATTAAACAATCAGGCTCACCGCCACAGTACCTCAAAGCAAACAAGCTTGCTAACACTGAATGCAACAAAGAGTGTAAGCAAGCTGAAGATCGTCATTCGATGAAACTAACAGAACCAAATTATCTGCAAAAAGCAGCAGCTTATTTGATTATTGTGGCAGCTTGGTCACATTGCTTCCATTAAGGCAGACTTTTTCCCAGTGGTGTTTCACTTGGCCAGTTTTGTCCTTTGTCACCAGTTTTGTTCATAACTTTCACAAACAAAATTTCTTGGTGCAGCTAAGAGGTCAAGGGCATTAGGTCCATCTGCAGATGCAATCTATCCTTTTTGCAGATGATGTGGTTCTGTTGTCTTTATCAAGCGACGACCTCCAGCTCGCACTGGGGCAGTTTGCAGCCGACTATCTCACCCTACTCTGTCACACCAACCCTTTGCAGACGGCTGGGGTGTGAAAAGCTCTTGATTTTACTATAACATAGGAGTGTAATAATGTATGTAAAGACTCAAATGTATTAAAGCATCTGTATTGTTTTTACATAGGTATGAAGGTCAAAGGGAGCAGCTGGCTCAACAATCCTTTAACATGGAGCAGGCAAACTACACGATCCAGACATTAAAGGACACCAAAACAACAGTAAGAGTCACACAGCATGACTCCAAGACTCCAACTTTTTAGTTGCTGTTAAGCACTTTTTTCCAAATCACAGCTTTCATACGTACCAAACAAATAGATTTCTGACATACTATATTGTATCGCTAAGCTTTTGATTTTGTCCATTCATTAAAAAAAATCTCATTAGAAAGTTCCCTGGTTGTGGTAGTGGATGTGTTCAGATTGTCTGTACCTGATGAGAAAATGTTGTCAGCGACTAAATCCACATGTATTTTTTGTCCCCAGGTGGAGGCCATGAAGATTGGTGCCAAGGATATGAAAAAGGCCTACAAGGACGTCAGACTTGATCAAATTGATGTATGTTTGTCTAAACCAGAGCTTCCCAAAGTGTGGGACCCTGCAGAGCCATTGCAGGGGGGGTGTGGTATGAAAAGGGGAAAAAAAACAAAACGCTTGGACACTGCTAGCACGGGGCGCCCACACAAACGCAAAGCAAGAGATGAAGCATAGCTGAATATGTTTCCAAACCAACTTCATTCTAAGCCAAAGACTAGAAAATATGGTGAAGTATATCTTCCCTTTGGTTTCACCTGCACAAGTGCTGAGGTAGGTCTCCCTGCAGAATTGGTTTTCCCTTTGTCGGGAGCAGCGCTGGGCTGTTCAAATCACGGACAAACAGGATCCTACCTTCTTGATTTTTAGTTCACAAACACTTGTTGTAAGGATTAACTACTCCTGACATTTTGGAGATTACAGGAGTTTATACAGTAAAGTTACAGCGAGATACAAATAATATCAGGCTGATCCTGCCATGATTTGTCCCCCGGTTCAAATCACGGACAAACAGTATCCCACAGTTGTTTATGTTTTTCAACCCATTTTGTACAGAGAGGCATTTTTTTAAAAATGTATTGATAGCAATGTTGAATATTATTACACAGGAAAAAAACAACTACACGTAAAATAATCACACCGTGACGCCTCTGCCTTTCTAAATGGAGGGACAGTAACTGCGTGTGTGTATGTAAGCGTGTAAAACCTGCAGATGATTAACAGTATTTCGTCTCTATCTGCCATTCTGCAATTCATCTCATGTAAACAATAACGTGGCGCACAGCGTGACGTGAAAAAAGGCACATACCTTTGACGTTGCGTGACGAACTCTGTATTCCTCGTCCACACGTAAACGCAAAAAAGGAGTTTTAAAAAATCTCAGTTTTCTGTCATTTAAAAACGCCGTTTACATGTGGACGAAACAGCTGTGCTTTCAAAAATACCCGTGTAGGCGTGGACATAGCGTAAAAGAGTTAGTCGTTTATTTTATTACTACCTGTCATTTATTGCAGATTACTTGTATTTGCTTAATTGTTTACTAAATGTTTGAGGTGTGAAATAAACGGTAATGGAGCAAAATATGGGCGTGTGTGGTTGGAGGAATGTGTGCGTTCGCGGGGGGGCAACATTTTTCTTGTAAAACAAAGGGGGGCCTAGCAAAAAAGGTTTGGGAACCACTGGTCTAAACTATGAATGCAGTCATTAGCCCAAAATGGGGAGATACTTGAGGCCAGGAGAATTGCTTACTGTATGTGAAGCATCAATTGTAAGAAAAGTCACCTCACATTACATCACATTTCTGCAACACTTACACTGTACTCTTAGTAGCAGCCAGATTCAGCAATTTATCAGCTCTTACTGTATAATTAAACTTGCTCTGATTTCAGAACCCTGCAGTAACAAAATGGGTTAATAGTTTTGTTTAAATGAGTTCTAATCAACACACTTAGTAGGTCTCATTTATTTTCAGTGCCCCCTGCTGTTATGTGATTCTCTCTTCCTATTTGTGTAGCAGTCGATTAAAAACTGATGAAATTAAAATGATGATTTTACATGCTGGATAAAAGTTAAAATCTCACAATTGAGGCATTAAAAGTGAACACAAGTATTTGGACTTCCAGGATTTACAGGACCAGCTGGAGGACATGATGGATGAAGCCAATGAGGTGCAAGAAGCCCTGAGCCGCAGCTATGGCACTCCAGACATCGACGAGGAGGATCTTGAAGCAGGTAAATGTACATTTTGTTGGCAGTTTTTCATTTAGGGTGCATTAAAGTGAACAGTCGCAGTGTTGTGACCAGTGTTGGTCAAGTTACCTGAAAAAAGTAATCAGTAACTAATTACTGATCCCCCCCCCCCCCCCCCCCCAAAAGTAATCCCGTTACTTTAGTGATTACTTATTTTCAAAAGTAATTAATTACTTAGTTACTTTTTAAAAACATGATTTACAACCTGAATAGGTAATAAAGTGATAGATCTTTCAGCCCAATTCTACTTTTTCTGCATAATCCATCATACGAAATGTAATCAAATGGAAAAGTCTCTTTTTAAAACTTGTTTTATTAGTTTTAATCTTTTAACTTTATGCATCAAGCAAAAATTTAATTATATGCAACATTCTCTGACTGGAAGAAATTTGTTTAACATTTAAACCTATTTTCTGCAAATTCCAGCACATAAAATAAAATATTTTTTGTGTTTACACTCACTCTTTCAAATAAATGCAAGTGAAACAGCAGAAAATAAATAAAATCAAAGACTCAGCAGTCCTGTTGCTCTATTTTCACCTGTATAGCAGGCGGATGTTTGCCCTGGTGCAGGTGTGCCGCAGCAGTCAGTGGAAGAATCCGCGAGTTTGTCTGTGAATTTCCCATTACGTTGCAGCGTACTCAGTGCTTGCTCGGAGGTTTAGGGGTTTTTTCGCTGTAAAAAGAAGTTTTCTTCCCACGCAGTGAACAGCGGACGCTAATGTTTTTGTCACATTTTACGGAATCAAACTCAAAGTAAGGTCAGTACTTCCACGCTTTAAACGCTGCACGCTCATACTCTCTGCGTTACTAAAATCATGGTTTTAGTAACGCAGTAACGCAGCGTGCTTATGGGAAAGTAACAGTAATCTAATTACCTTTTTTGCAATAGTAATCCCTTACTTTACTCGTTACTTGAAAAAAATAATCGGATTACAGTAACGCGTTACTTGTAACGCCTTACTGCCCATCTCTGGTTGTGACACATAAATATGTCCAGTGACATATTTTGTGGGTGGAGCCATTGTGACCAAACATTTTTTTGTTTCGTTTTTGTGGAACAGACTGATGTATTACCTATAGCTAGAGCGACGAACTTCAAATATAGCCATGTAATGAAAATATAGCCATTCCCTATGGTATCAGCATCCATCCAGAGAACATGCAAACTCCATACAGGAAGGCCAGCTGATTCAAACCCAGGACCCTCTTGCTGTGATGCAATGATGCTAACCACCAAGACACTATAAGCCCAGCCCAGCTGTTATATGGCAAGAGGCAGGGTATATCCTGGATATGTTACCAGTTTATCACAGGACATTTGTGGTATTAGACAATGATGCTAACCACCCTGCCACTGCACTACACCACAGAGATGTCAACTCTCTAGATCCATCTAACTTCCATAGTGAGGAAAAGTTAAACTTTTGACTCTAGTGGGACTCGAACCCACAACCTTTGAATCGCTCCTTAAGTGTATGCTTAGAAGTCCAATGCGCTATCCATTGCGCCACAGAGCCAGATGTGTGACCTTGTCCTTGTTGACAAATCAGATTCCTCTGTGAATTTGAAGCAGCTTCTGTGTTCAGAGTTTCTCTTGAATAAAGGAATAATGATGGAACAAAGTCTGGACTTTCTGGATCCATGAATGCCTTCTCTGTTTTCACACGTCCATCCAGCTTCTTCCTTTTCTCTCTCACCAGTCTATCACAGAAATGCAATTAACCTTTTACACTAATTAACCTAACTTGCAGAATACCTGGATGCTCCAGGTAATCCCACAGTCATCTCTTATTTTTGGTTCTGGAGAGTGGAAATTCCCTCTTGGATGCTAAAGTCTCAGATTATGTGATGACATCACAGAGTGATTAGCTTCCATGGATAGTGGTGTCTATACAGATTTGTCATTTGAGACAGAAATTTTTCTTGTAGTTTCAGTATTAAGATGTACATGACTTTAACATTAAGAAAACACATGTACCTTCTACATTAGGAAGTTAAGGGTTAGACTCTGGTGGGACTTGAACCCACAACCTTTGAATCACTGCTGAAGTGCTTGCTTAGAAGTCCAACGCACTATCCATTGCGCTACAGAGCCAGATGTGTGGCTTTGTCCTGTGTAGTAGATTCAGTATTAAGATGTACATGACTTTAACATTACAAAGAAACATGTAGCTTCTACATTAAGAAGTTAAAGGTTTGACTCTGGTGGGACTCGAACCCACAACCTTTGAATCACTGCTGAAGTGCTTGCTTAGAAGTCCAATGCGCTATCCATTGCGCCACAGAGCCAGATGTTGTTTTTCCTGTTTTACTTTTTGTCAGATGTGATTTGACCGTTTAAAAAAGTGGTATGTTAAAATGTATGTTGAAGTGGCTCCTATGGACTGAGTTTCCCTTAAATAAAGGGAAATCTGGACTTTGAAGATCCATTGATTCCTCCATAGTTGTCAGCCATCCATCCAACTTCTTCTATTTATCGGATTCAGGGTCGCTGGGGGCACTGGTGCCTAATCCAGCTGTCATAGGGTGAGAGGCAGGCTCTACCCCTGGTCAGCAACAGGTCACCAATCTGTCACCCCATGTGCGACTTGCGACTGTGGTAGAACCCACGCTGACACAGGGAGCGCTCCTCACAGAAAGGCCACAGGCTGGAGTGGAACTCAGAGCCTTTTTACTATGAAATAACAATAGCAATCTTCACATGGACTACAGTAACCGATTTAAAAGCCCAACCTCAAGAAAAATGCTTCATGTAAACACACCAGTTGGAAGATTCTGAGAAATCCAGACAGTGGCATTTATTTCCATCAAAAAACACAGTTTCTTCTTCTACTATTTCTAGGAAGTTAGACAATTTGGTGCATGCCGTTTCAAGCATTTGATGCATGTTTATGCACATCATGATCTATCTACCCAAGTTTGTATCAACAACCTGCTATTTGGTTCATTTTCATGCTTCAATGCTTCTAATACGCTAATGAAATAGTGACTAATGTAATGTAAATATCTACTAAAAGTGTTGGCTTGTCAATGACACACCTTATATATGCAGACTACTTATATTAGGCCTAAAAAGCCAATACTACTTTCTGATGATGCATGTAACTTCTACATTAAGAATTTAAACGTTCAACTCTGGTGGGACTCAAACCCAAAACCTTTGAATCACTCCTGAAGTGCTTGTTTAGAAGTCCAATGTGCTGTCCATTGCACCACAGAGCCAGATGTGAAAGGCTGTGCTGTGTCATATGTTCTTAAATCTAATTCCTCTGTCAATTTGAAGCAGCTCCTCCATAATTTTCCCTTATAAAAAAAAGATTGAATATAGTCTAGACTTTCTGGATTGTTGCTAGAACTTAGCCCAGCTGTGATAGGGGAAGACACAGGGTACACCTCGGATCTGTCACCAGTTTATCAGAGAGATACAGTCAACCAGATACAAGCACCCATGTAAACATATACATGTAAACTGTCTTATCTCTTATTTGGTTTTTAAGCAACTGGAGAGTGGAAATCCCTTCTTGTATGCTAAAATCCCAAACCTCAATGCTAAGTTATTAGCTTCCATGTATAGTGATGAGGACTTCTTATTTGAGTTAGAAGTTGCCTTGTAGTTCCGTTCTTAAGAATTACATAACTCTTACATTAAAAAGAGGTTAAAAGTGTTGACTTTGGTGGGACTCCAACCCACAACCTTTGAATCCCTCCTGAAGTGTATGCTTAGAAGTTCAATGCACTGTCCATTGCCAGGGGCGAGAGGATGCCCTGTGCCATTTTTTGTCAGATGTGATCCGTCCATTAAAAATGTGGTAAATAGTGACTAAAGTAATTTAAAAATCTACTAAAAGTGCTAGCTATTGCATAGACATGCTTTGTCTATGCAGACTTGTTATTTGAGGCTTAACCCAGTAACTAAAATGCCTTTTCGTTAGATGCATCTAACTTCTATAGTGAGGAAAAGTTAAAGATTCAACTTTCGTGGGACTTGAACCCACAACCTTTGAATCACTAAGTGTATGCTTAGAAGTCCAATGTGCGATCCATTGCGCCATATGTGAAGGGTTGTCCTGTGTCACTTGTTGTGAAATCTGACTCCTCTGTTAATCTGAGGAGCTTCTGTGGACTGAGTTTCCCTTATATAAAGGAAAAAAGAGGGAACAAAGTCTGCACTTTCTGGATCCATGGGTTCCTCTATTGTCCCATTCATTCAACTCCTTCCGCTTGAGGGTTGCTAGAACCTATTTAAAATGCCTTTTAGTTACTTTCTGGGAAGGCAATATTTTATGATCCTGTATTTAGGCACATACAATCTCTTTTTCAGGAGATACACTGGCACTGTTGTTTGAATTCTGTTTCATATCACACTCGTTCTCTGCCTTCTTTGCCTCCTGGGGCTCTTTCTCAGATTTCAGCATCCACGATGCAGAGCTTCCAGGACAGCTCGGATCTCTTTTTATTGGAGCTAAGACCTCTTTGCTAGTGTGTAATTTGAGCAATGATCTGGAGTATTACAGTGACAGTACCACTGTGGTTTCAGAGCTGGATGCACTGGGTGATGAGCTGCTGCTGGATGATGACACCTCCTACCTGGATGAGGCCTCAGCTGCCCCGTCTATCCCTGAAGGAATCCCCAGTGACAGCAAGACAAATAAGGTGACAGTCTACAGAGCTCAGTTTTCATGACATGAAGGGCAGGGTTGTGGAAAATACATGAAAGTAAAATAAAAAGTAATCATAAAGAATTTTTCCTACTTCAAAATGGAACTTTGGGGTGTGACTGTGTATGTAAGCAAACTATTAAACCTGCCACGAATTCTGGTGCCAGTGTCTAATCCTGTGTATGTGTTTGGTAGATTAGCTATAATGTGCAAAACTCTATTGTTTAAACACAAACCTGCTAAGTGAATAACACTTGAAATGTAAGTGTTTTGCTCATGGCTGATGTTTTTTTCTTCTTTTGTGTTCAGGATGGTGTGCTCGTGGATGAGTTCGGCCTCCCTCAGATTCCTGCCACATAAACAAGAAGCAAATAAAAACAGCTGCACTCGAACTGAAAACACTTTTATATGTAGAGTAACATTTATACATGCAAAACCATTTGACGTGAGAACACTACGATTTGGAGGCTGTTCTGGTTTCAGGTTGTGTATCGTTACTTCTACCGTGCTGGCATGTGGCCTTGTAACATACTAAACCTTTTTTTTTTAAACATAATTCCCTTCATCTTCTCTTCCTTTCATCATCAACAGCTTGTCTGTGTCGTTCATTAGTGTTCCTTAGTGTTTATTTATTTCTGTTTGTTATTAATTTTGTGTGATTTTTAGTCACTAAGATCGTGTCTGCATTCTCAAAAGTGGAGGTTATTCACACTTGGGCTGTTTAAAATATCTGCAGGGTTATTTGAAACATGCAAAATAAAAATGTTTGTTTTAAATCAGCTGTGAGTTTTTAATTTATGGCGTATTTGTTCATCCTCCTCTATCTTGTTTTTAGCTCTTAAGTAGACATTGCTAGTACCACGTTGCCATCAGCCTGTTTTAATTCTCCATTGCATAGATTCAACAAGGTGCTGGAAACATTCCTCAAAGATGTGATTCAACCATGATGTGAATCTCCTGCTCCACCACATCTGGAGTCCATTTGAGTACAGCGAACTTGCTGTCATGTTCAGGAAACTAGTTTGAGATGATTTGTGAGAAACAGCCATCAAAGGATGGATGCTTTCCTGTGGGTGTGGTCATAAAGGGACGGATTTGGTCAGCAACAATACTCAGATAGGCTGAGGTGTTTAAACGATAAGTGTGTCAAGAAAATATCCTTCATGTTATTACACCACAAGCAGCAGCCTGGTCTTTTGAATCAGGCATGGTGGATCCACGCATTTATGTTGTTTACACCAAATTCTGATCCTGTTTTGCAAACTTCTTCTCTCATTTTTGATCAGAGATTTTTGTAGCTTCAGTTTCCTGTTCTTAGGTGACATGGAATGGTACCAAGTGTGGTGTTCTGTTATTGTAACCCATCTGCTTCAGGCTTGAGAGCTCTTGGCCATACCTGGATGGCAAGAAGTGGACCTTTCATTTTTTCTGTTGCCATGCTATGATCAGTGTGGCCATTCTCCTCTGACCTCTGGCATCACTGAGTCATTTCCACCTGGAGAATTGTCGCTCACTGGATGTTTTCTCTTTTTTGAACCATTCTCTATAAACCCTAGAGATGGTTGTGTGGAGAAATCCCAGTGGATCAACAGTTTCTGAAATACTCATACTAGCCCGTCTGGCAGCAACAACATACCACATTCAAATTCACTTAAGTAGGGCCATACCAGTGAAACGCCCCTTTCTCTCGGTATAAAGTAGTTTAAGTGCACTACTTAAACTACTCTGAGATATCTCAGTATAAGAAGTGCAGTTTCAACAATGTGTTTTGTTTTTTCTTTCCATGATAAAGAAAATCTGCTGTACAATGTAATGTAATGAAGCAAATGTGTCAGCACAACTCTTTGGGCTTAAATTGTAGAAAAAAAAAAATAAAAAATTCAAATTATGGGAAAAGTTCTGCCCAAACTGTCATGTAAATAGAAATTACAGTTAAAGGTCCAAAATGTATTTATGTTTCCAATTGTGTTTCAGAGTTAAGTCTTTTTCATTTTTAGATTGAGGCCATTTTTCGCATTACTGCCATTTGATTGGCTGACTACATATTTGCATTCACAAACAATGGCCTAATATACCTAATATATACCACATAAGTGACCAGTGAATGTTTGTATTATTGGATCTATCTTACAATATAAAGCGCCTTGAGGCGACTGTTGTTTGGGTTTAGTGATGTGTAAATAAAACTAAATCGACTTGAATTGTAAATATCTTATATAGTTACTTTAAACCTCAGCACTTCAAGCAAATCCCTAAAAGTGCCTTACAAAGGCACTTTTCACCCTGGTACAAAAAATCTTTTACTCACAGTTAACAAGTAACTGTTCTTCACTTATAAGGACATTATTGAAGTGATTTGGAAACAGCCTGGTATTACCAGCAATCGAGTTACACATGCGCTCTGTGGGACACGAACCTACAACCTTAAAAACTTTGTTAGCGCTGATACAGAAACTACATTTACGAAACAGCTAAATATATCACGACTCTTCGTTTTATCTGTTTTGTGTTCTTTAACATCATGAATTCAGACCTATTTTGGCCATGTAAAAAATCATTATAGACTTGTAATGTTATAATTGTTGCAATGTCTGCTCCCCCACTGGCCACGTCTGTCATCACGTTTTTTAATCTCAATGACACTTTTTACCTACCTAAGTAAAAGTGATTGCTGCTTCTACCTAACGTTCTTTTGGCTCAAAATGATTTTAAATATTCTTAAGAGACATGTCTGAGATATGTTTCACAGATTATAAGTTAGCAGGTCATTTACAGTTTAAAGAGCGTAAATATTTATTTTAGCCCTTGATCCTCAGCTGTGGTAGACGGGGATGAGATAATGTGAAAGACACGAAAGCACCGATGAGCTGCGCACATAACCAAAGACATATTCAGGAGCATCATGTAACCACGATATCAGCAATTAACGAGTAACCGTGACTTAGACTAGTAACGGTATTGAGATGATTCGGAGGACAGATGGTCAGGTTAAAAATGCGACTCTGGTGGGACTCGAACCCACAACCTTTGAATCACCTCTCAAGTGCTTGACTAGAAGTCCAATGCGCTATCCATTGCGCCACAGAGCCAGTTAGGAAAGCACCTTTGGCGCAACATGACCTGACACGTCATACATACAGACATTAATTATACAGACTTTAAAAGTTTTACTGTAGGAAAACTCTACACACTTAAGCTAAATGTATTTACGTCTGTCAGCAGAGTTTCATCGAAGTGTTATAAGAAATCAAGTTGCGCTGTAGACTTCGGCTAGCGTTTTATCACTTTTGTGTGCAGCTGTTGTGTTTGTATTTGCTGTTCCGCTTTTTTAAACAAGTAAATAAATAAAAAGTCAGATAAAATTAAATAATAAATACAATAATAAATAAGTAAAATTGCATTTAAAAAAAGTGAAAGAAAAGAAAAAAAGGGGTACTTCCGGTGTTTAAGCTTAACTGGTGGTCGTGCTGATCGGTGAAGAACCACAAAAGTAGTAGGTCCAGATGTGTCTAGTCGTAGATTCGTCACATACATTGACACCTCTTGTTGTAAAAGTTTTGAATGACCAAAGTTTTGTAAGGTCGCTCATCCAAGTGACTTCTTCAATCTCAGCTGACTTTAGGTTTCCCCAATCTTATAAACAGCACATTTGCATAATGACTGAAACTAGCACCACTGAAGGAACAATGGGCTAGAGTGACGAAACGGCTCTCCCACTGAAAAGCTTTTGGGGATTTACCTACCTGGATGATTGAGCATGCATCAAGATATTCTCATTGTTGTATCTACTCTGTGTGGTAAAATATAATTAATCCAATTTATTTCTGATGCACTCTTGGCCATATTTCTCTTGAAAAAGACATTTAGGAGTCTCAATTACACTTTATTCCAGCATAAATAATGATATGTAAAAGTGACTTACAGCTTCTTTGTTGTGACAGGAATGTTCTTTCAGGCTCAAAATTACTTGATACCATTGATGAGAGACGTGTTTGAGATATGTCTCTCATGAATGGATTATAGGCCAACAATTTAAATATCAGAAATCATTTTTTTTAGCAGATAATCTTGCCTTGGTCACCTGAGAGAGGGTGTAGGATATTGAAAAACCCCAAATCCCTGATGACCCCGGGCAGATCCCCAAAGATGTATTTAGAACAGCAATGTGCGTGTGTATCTGCATGAACTGGTGATTTTATTTATTTATTGTTAATTAACTTATTACATATAAAATACTTTTGGTAAGCCACATTTTTAATCCAGTCAAACATTACACACACTGGTAGCCCTGGGCTATTTTTCGTGGATTTTCTGCGAGAGGAACATATAGAATAACACCACTTAACGCTATCACCAGTTAAACTGTAACACCGGAAGTAGTTAGCAATAAGCAACAGTTAGCTTTGCGTTTGATGTTGTGATTAAAGGACGCCGGAAAGCAAAATGTCGGAGCAAACGATAACTATGACAGTCGCATACGGTAATAAGATTTCGGCTTTAAACTACACCATAATCACCACAAAATATAAGTAAAAATTGGGTTTCGTTGTGGCTAAAGCTAGCTAGAAACGGCTCAGCTTCTGTAGCTCTTCTCCAAAGACTGTGTGGTTATGTAGCTTTAACTTAGATCCCGCTGGTTATGTGTTGTTCTTCAATAACAAATCAAATATATAAACTACTGTAAATATCAGCATTTATTAAACACGTTTATGAAGAATTGTGTAGCTGTTGTAATTAGTTTTGTTTGAAGACATGTTACAGCACATTTAGGAAACAGGAGGGCTGCTGAGAGAAATTGTATTGTTGCCAATCGCTTGTTAAATGTTTTGTAATTATTTTTCCTCACACGACAGTGAAACAAAATTTTGCAACCCATCGTTAAAAACTGAACCAAACGTGCGCGATAGTTTCTGAGATATGCCGCATGTTCTGTAATTGGATGGGTGCAAATACTTTTAAAGACTTTTTTTATTATTGTTTTTTAATCCTGGTAGGTGACATTTACTTTCTGAATAACACCGATACAAGACAAAAGGGTGACAATGATAACTCTCAATCCTTAATAGCTTGAGAGCTGTGTAATATTTATTTATTTTCCTATTTCAGGATCCTCTAAGCACAGCATCACGCTAACAGGACATGAGGATGGAAAAGGACCCACTGTTAAAGACCTGTCAGATGCTCTCGCTCAAGCCACGGGAGTCCCACCTGCCTCTCAGAAACTTATCTTTAAAGGTAGACTTTTAGTCTTCTTTTTTTTACACACTCAAATGAGGCCTAATGTCATATATCTGGTTTTAAAGTTGTCTTTTTTTTTTTCTATTTTAGGGAAGTCACTGAAAGACATGGAAGAGAGCCTTTCCAGCTATGGAATAAAAGAAGGCTGCAAACTCATGATGATTGGAAAGAGGGTAAAGCACATTTATACATGTGCTACATCTCTGGTGCGTGCCTGAATATGTGCATTTGCAAAACACTAATGATAATCTCTAAACAGAACAGCCCAGAGGAAGAAGCTGAACTGAGGAAACTCAAAGACATTGAGAAATGTGTGGAGCAGATGGCCAAGAAGCTGGAGAAGGTAGACGGGGAGTTGACTGGACTGAAAAATGTAAGCAATCATGTCTTTTTGTTTTTTGATAATATATAAGAAAATAAATAAATATTACACACGACTCTTTTGTCCCATCTTCTAATGTATTACTGTCACCCCTATCCTATCACAGGGATTTCTTGCCAAAGACCTCCAGGCAGAGGCCTTGGGTAAACTAGACCACAGAGTAAAAATAGCAGCTGAGCAGTTCATGAAGATCTTGGAGGAGATAGATGCTATGGTAATGCTATTTTAAGCGGAAGCCTCTATTTTGAGTGTCTGCTTTAATCGTGTGTGTCATGTATAGCAAACCATCAAATTGCTCCTCTTTTAACAGAGTGTTCCAGAAAATTTCAATGACTGCAGAATGAAGAAAAAAGGACTTGTAAAAACAGTGCAGGTTAGTGTTTGGTTATTTTTCTCTCTGACAAAACAATCATGCTTTATTTGAAAACTATTGAGAATCAAAATAAGTCTGATCTTTACCATATGTCCACAGGATTTCCTCGCCCAATGCGACAAAATCGAGGCTTGTATATCAGACCATCTATCAAAGATCCAGTCAAAAAACCTGGCTTTGGCAGAATAGTGCAGTCTCTTTTGTCACTTATTCTATACATTGCTCTGTGAGCAATGACAAAGTGTGCAGAAAGCTTCACGTGTGAAGCAGATCCTGGTTTATTTATTGCTGGTGTGAAGCAAATAATGAAGTGGAAAGAAGGATGCTGGTTATCAGGAACGATGTT
Organism: Neolamprologus brichardi; assembly: GCF_056152115.1. Classification (NCBI taxonomy): domain Eukaryota; kingdom Metazoa; phylum Chordata; class Actinopteri; order Cichliformes; family Cichlidae; genus Neolamprologus; species Neolamprologus brichardi. The sequence continues at coordinate 16,956,228 of NC_142121.1, read as the reverse complement.
GGATAGATACTTAACACAAGCAAATCCTCCTGGTTCAAGACAGATACAAAGTCCGACTGAGAAACTTTAACCATGAACTTGCAGGAAATGGATCAGATGCCATTTTAATTAGCTAAAAGAGTTGTCAATGCCAAATATCTTAAAATGCCCCGTATGTCTAAAAACATAATGAGTTTTGTTCCTCATTGTGCACAAGCTGCAGTGAATGATTTATGATCAGAAATATATAGACACTGTTTAATTGGGGAAGTTCCAAAAAGCAATATCCACTCAGGATAGTGGATTGTTCCCATTGGGCCACAAGAGGGTTATTATGTTGTGTGATAAACATTTATTGCCCTTATGGGTCTGAATGGGTCACTGTTCCCTGGATTTTACCTGCCATGCTGTCTTTTGAGAACAAGCAATCAACTAGCGACCTTGTATAAGGCGTACCCTGCCTCCCACCCCCATGAAATTTATTTGGGTTTTAAACTGATTGGCCCAGAGCAATAACAAAATTATATCTTACCACCTTCTCCAGCCCTAGCTCATACAAGTAAAAAAAAAGAAGAAAAGGTTAGTACTGCAGGAGTGTCCATATATCGCAATCGCATGTACTATATTCAACATCAAGAATCTTAAGAAATCAAGCACCTTTAATAAATCCAGTGGCTGATCCTGAGTGTTCATGTATCTTTGAATCTTGTGCTAAGACTGATGCATCACATCGAATTCTTCGGTTTTAAAATAAAACTTTAAAAAAAATAAAGAGCACTGGTGATTCTTCTCAGAATACATTTTAATCTCCACGCTTATTCTATAAAATACAGCTGATTCATTTGCAATAACAGACATCTGGTGTCAGTTTATTTCCAGCTTTATCCATGGGGGTCTTTTTAATACATCTCCACTAGCTTATAGAGACCCCCTAGTAGTGTTATCACAGATGTGCAAACAAGCTTTCAAAGTAGGATTGGTTGGAGGGACCCAGAGGTCCAAAAAGCAGCTTAAACAAATGAGCTTCAGTAAAGTAGACCACAGTAAAGCTTTGTCATGAGCCAAATTACAGGACATAGCTTTCCTAACTTGAATGGAAACTCATTAAACATAGACATGGAGTAAAGAATGAACTCATTAGTCATCCTTATCCTTTGCACCGTGTTTCAGAATACGTGTGAATGCTACATAGTTGAAATTTCCTTTTTTATCAATGGGCGCCTCGCGGAAGAGCTCGTCCACTTCTTCATCTGTAAACCTGTCACCCATAGTGGTGAGCAGCTCCCGCAGGCACTCCTCCTGAATCACACCTGTGTGAAGAAACAGTTTCACTCTTGCAGGTGCTTCCTGATGTTAGCACTGAGCAGATATCTTCAAATCAAGCACTTACTACAAAACAATGTCTCTACATGCCACAGTCTGAGACAAATTCACATAATAAGATGCGAAACTTAAACAGTTGAACACATCAGCTCACCTGTGCCCTCCTCGTCGAAACAGGCGAAAGCGTTACGGATCACTTCCTCTGGATCTGTGCCGTTCAGCTTCTCTCCGAACATCGTCAGGAACATGGTGAAGTTGATTGGGCCAGGTGCTTCATTCATCATGGCCTCCAGGTACTCATCTGTGGGGTTCTTACCTGGGAAAAAGCTCAAGGTCAGAGTGACTCTAACCTGCTAACCACATTTAATGGTTTGTTTTTAGAAAAAGATTGAAATCTTTTAACTTCTGAATATGAGCCCCAAATAATGCAGTTTTCACTCCATAAGACGTTATCACTAACTAAATATGTATAAATAAATCAAGTTTACCTAATGAGGCCAGCATGTCATGAAGGTCTTCTTTGTCGATGAAGCCATCCCTGTTTTGATCGATCATGTTGAAAGCCTCTTTGAACTCCTGGATTTGAGACTGATCAAACATGGCAAACACATTGGAGGTGGCACGCTGAGGACGCTTTTTGGTGTTCTTTCCCTTGGCCCTTTTGCTAGACATGTTGGCAGGTTGTTAGTCCCTCTCCTGTAATACAGGAACATGAAAGTTGTCAGCTTGGATCAAGCAACACGTTCAAATTAAAGATTCATTCACATTTTTTTCTTATCTTGACTTCATTACTGATGCTCTCCATCTGGCCAAAGTTCCTTGGTTACACTGGCTATTAAGTGTCTTTAGATTATTGACTGTGCAAGCTATGAACTGGAAGGTTAATGTAGGTGAGTTCAGGCAATGCATTTAATACTAATGTAAACTTACTAACATGGTTACAAGATGTTGGTAATTCAATTTTCAGCCAATTTGGTTGACACTACTATCACATTGTCATATAGCCTCCTAATTTACCTTTTTTTTTTAAAAAAAAAAGCAGCTAAATATTATACACTCAGTGGCCACTTTGTTAGGTACAACTTTACATTAACACAAGTATGTAGTCAACCAGAACATCATGTGCCACCAACTCAGTGCAGTCTCTTAACAAAGCAGACTTGGTTAGGAATGTCAAATATAGTTCAAACTGAGCATGGGGGTGGGCATTGTGACATTGGTGCCAGATGGGATGATGTACTCGGATTTTCCCCACACAACCATTTCTGTGGTTTACAGAGAACACTCTGAAAAAGAGAAAATATCCAGTGAGCAGCAGTTCTTTGGGTGAAAATGCCTTGTTATTGGCTCACAGGTCACAGGAGAATGGACAGACTGCTTCAAGTTCAAAGGGAAACAGCGGTAACTAAAATATCCACTTGTTACAACCAAAATAATCTGTGAACACACAATGCATTGAACCTTGAAGCAGATTGACTACAGCAGAAGAAGACTGGACTTCTAGTGCCACTCCTGAACAGGTCACAACACACTGACTCACTAAAACTCTAGAAGACTGGAAAAATCTTCCCTTTTCTGATGAGTCTAGTTTTCTGCCGTGGCTTTTAAATGGCAGGGTCAGAATTTGACATTAACAAACATGGATCTATCCTGCCTTGTATCAACAGCTCAGGCTGATGGTCGCAGTGTATTGGTGTGGTGGATATTTTCTTGGCACACTTTGGGCTCCTTAGTACTACCTGAGCTTCATTTAAAAGCCACACCCGATCTATTGTTGCTGATCGGGTCCACTCCTTTACCAACACAGTTTCCCATCTTCCGATCTTTTTTTGTCTTTGTTTTGACATCATGGATGTGCACCAGAAAAAAATTTGTGATGACATCCTGTCTATATGGACCAGCATACCTGAGAAATTCTGTAAGCATCTTATTCAATTTATGCCTTGAAGATTTAAACGAATTATGACAAAAGGGGTCCAATCCAGTAATGGGTGAACCTAACTAAAGAGTCTGACGAGTTTAGCTCAGTGATCACTTACAACGGATATATGCACTCGGTACTTGTTTTGTGATACAAAAGCACTTAAGTTGTCATTTGTTTACTGAATATTTATGTTATTAGATCAATATAATTTCAAATTATGCTCACCTGTCACGCAACAACATAACAATAACGCAAATATAGGTATTGACATGTTGTTTACATCACTCATATTTGAGCTGTAGCACACACGCACTACATAGCGTATTGCAGGAATCACACAAAATGCGAAGAAAACCCCTTAATTATTTGCCAGCTTTGCCAGCCTTGCTGACCTAAATAACTGACTGACCAGGCTAGCCTTAGCAAGCTAGCAGAGATTTATTCACAAGAAAAAAACGAGTCCTCAGTCCTCAAACTCTGCAGCTTCATAAACATAAAATATATCGCCTACCTTAGAAAAAACGTATAATTTCTAGGCCCAAAAAGCTGCACACACAGCTACCACAGCATCCACAAGCTGATGAAGAGGAACATCAATGTTTTATTTCCTCTTGCCTAAACTGACCAATGAGAGTGAAGTTGGAAGAAACCAACAGTCTGGAATATTCCACGCCTTGGGTTTGTTTACGTCCCTCTCCTCTTCTTGTTTTGGATGAAATGACCTACGTACTGCTTGTGGTAATAATAAATCTATGATTTATACACTGATACGATTATAAGTACAGCCTTAATTGAATCATGTTTTTTATTTGTCCAGACGACTAATAATGTAGTCAACATATGTCACCACTAGGTGGCAGCAATTACTTGCATGTCCAAGACGTTTGTTTGAATTAGCCGAAATGGTTAATGAGTCTTTGTCTTCAATATTTAATAAGGAAGTTGAACCACTAAATATTTTTTTGCGCAGCGGAATAATAATGGATCGATTTTAAACAGATAAGCTAAACTATAATCTAAGGGAAAGTGAAGTTTAAAACTTAACAGCATTGGTGTTAAAGTTGGTTGGTGGATGATATGATTGTACTAGGTTAGCAGGTTTTTGTTTTTTAAGACTGAGAACCCGTCCTCTGTTGTATTTTCTTTTATTAGTGGCGTTTTTTTCTTCTTCTTTTTTCCGTTTGTGGTGCAGTTCATACGCCTTTTATTACAGTGAACTGGGTGAAACCACTGGAGTCCTGCATATGCCCCTGAAGTACAGTACACAGCGGAGGGCCAGGCCAAAAAGAAGCTCCTCAGCTCAGCTGGCCTATCTCATGGTCTCATGGTCTAAATTTAAAGCTGCCCCAGCCTTAAAAGGTCCTGACGGTGTCTTGTGCATTCTGCCGAGTGGCAGCATTATTTTTGTTCTGTGGACTGCCGTCCTGTCCACTGCCCCTCACCCTGCTGCTTTGCCTGGATCTCAACTTGCTTTAGCTACTTCTGGATTAACACACCTTTTCTCTTATTTTCAGCGATTGTGGATTTTTAAATTGTGGTGAGTGAGTGTGCATATTTTCTTAAATAAGCTGAAGTACTTATGTACTCTGGTTATCATTTAAAACCATGACTCCATAAGGCGCTAGGCCGGCTTCCACTGTATGATTATGTATTTATTTTTTACTTAGCTTGTTTATAAATGTGTTTTAATTAATCAGTTTTATTATATAGCCTACTAACAGGGTTTTGTTCATTTTGAGAACTAGTGCTCTGGTATATTAGCCTGCATGTGTCATTGTAGTGAAGTGTCATCCTAATCTTCCAATTAACACCAGCCTTACCTTACAAATCTTTACGTTTTTATGACCTGGACTTGTTAAAATGTTTTTAATGCATTCTGTGCCTTCATGGCTTACAGTCCAGTTCAGTGTGTAACTCTTGATGGCTTAATCTGCTTGTAGTAGATGTTGCTCAAGCACATAAAAAGGAGAAAATAGTTTTGTGTAATTTGGGAGAAACTGCAGATTATATAGTTACTGTTGCCTGCCTCCCAGCTGGAGCTGCTCTTCTTTTTAACCTGAGCCATATCTGAAATAACTTAAGTGGCTTCACATGGGGAAAGGTCAGCTGGATGATATTATTATTATTATTATTAGACAAAATATCAATATTTCATTCATTCCAATCTGCTTTATGTTGTCTTACAATAAACATAAAACCTTTGAAGTTGGACTTTTATTTTGAAGAAACAAACATCTAGGCTTTAGGAATTTGCCATTGTCACAATATTCTGACATTTTATAACTCGGATATATGAATAACTAAATAACCCTCAATTAAGCCAGTACTGAACATAGATATTTGGTAGCCTAATTACACAAAACCTGCAAAATCAGTAAGTATATTTTTACTTGTTCTTGCCATCTGTCCACATTTGGTGTCCAGTTCATCACAAAACATTTAAAAAGCCCACTGCAGGAAATGATCTTACTGTAAATTTACATATTATTGTTCAAGACTTCCTTCCGTCTTCTTCCTCCCTCCACCCTAAGCGGTCACGACAGATGGCTTTTAACAGGTTTCTTCCTGTTAAAAGGGAGTTTTTCTTTCCCACTGTCGCCAAAGCACTTGTTTAAAGGGGTAATATGATTGTTGGGATTTTCTCTGTTGTAGGGTCTTCACCTTGCCTTGAGGCAACTGTCGCTGTGATTTCACAGTACGTGAATAAAGTTGAATTAAATTGAATTAAATTGAATTGAAAAGTCTGAAAATCATCAAAACCACCAGTTTATCACCTGCTGCTTCATTTAACACAAAAGTAGATCTTAACCACCAGAGCTAACACATAAGCTGCTTGCCCAAAACAAACAAACAAAAAATCACAATAACAAGTTTAAAAACATATTTTTAACAAGCAACCAATTCTCTTATCCCTTAATCCCTGCTCCTACTACCTTATTACTGGCCTCTGCACTAGACTAACCTCCAGTAGAGAAACCAGTCTTTAATAATAACAGTCAGATTGATTCACAGAGCGGGTAAAGTAAAGGACAGTCATTATAAGTTGGCGGAGTGGCCGTCAGGATGTCAGCATCATTACAAGTGACGCAGAAGCTGCAGCATCAGCATCAACATCAACATGAGGAGAAGCAGCAGAAGCATCTCTATGAGAGCAGCTATTACCTGAGCAGCAAGTCGTCTGTTAGCAAGCAGTCATTCTCAACTTTCAAGACCACCAGCCATCGGTAAGAGGATTAGAGTGAAGGGGTTGCAGGGTCCAAGGTTGTAACCTGCCACTCCTAGTACTTCAGAAATGATGAATGTTCCCCTTCAAATATTTAGCATTGTGCTTGTGGTCTGAAGTGGGTTTAGCAGCAGGAAGGAGAGTGCGTGCATACCAAAAAGGGTTTTCATCGAGAGCAGGTGCTTTTTTATGCTATCATTTATTAATTGATTTTCTTTTTTTATTGTAATAGATTTTTAAAAAAGAAAATATAGCACTTTTTACTGTTAACATACTTTTGTAGCATGGCCTTTAAAGTTTTAAAGTGTATTAAATGGTAAATCATGAGGGTGACAACGTATTTTCCTTCCAGCTCTTTCTCTACATACGGTAGGTTTAATCAGGTATTAGACATTTAATCATCTCTGAAGGAAAAAATGTTTTGTAATAGTTGTTCAAATAGGCAAAAGCTGAAGAAGTGTGTAAGTACAAGTACAAGAAAGCAATAGGGTTCAAGGCCTGGAGAGTAATAGCATGGGGACCATTACACATGACTGCCAGGTAAACAGAAGAATAGATGTAAAACAACAGCCACTCTTCCTTGTTTTTTTATAGCTCAGATTTGTGAACTGACTTTTATTTGAAATCTCATCTCTAAGTGTCAAAGCAGACATGTCAACATCGAACCTCCTAAATTGTCCAGTTATATGAGAGTAATCCACTTATAAAGTCTATATCTTAAAGTAATGTTTCTAAGTTCGTATCCAAAGGCTTTTTCTCGTGTGTTTGAGTTTATACATGAGTTTTGTTGCTATAAGAACATCTATTTAAGGAGGCAGGTGCATAGGAGAGGGACAAACTGATCCAATGTTTGACACAGACTCCCACACGCTATCTAACTTGGACAAACTCTCTTTATTTGTGATGCTTTGGCGCTAGACTTTCATGAGGCATTTTGCCAGCAAATAAATGTACTTTTGCAAGTTAAACATTGTGGGAGAATGTTTGCAATGTTAGATCAGACTGTAATGTTTAGACAAAATAATTTCCACCGTGTTAGAGCTGATATATTCATATACTTTTATCTATTAATCCACTGAAGTAATACAGAAAAACAGTGAATGCAACAATACAACAACAGCATTACAATACAACAACATTGCTAAGACATTTATTTCTTCAATGAAATAATTTCTTTTGTTTTGTTCATTTGTTTTCTGTTCTGTTAAATTGCACGTTATTGTTATTAGGCCACAAGCTGAATAAAATATGCAATTTAAGGATTTCAATTTGATCAAAAAGGTTAATAATGGCAAAAGGTTTACAGCCTTACCTTGACATCGTTAAAACTACACATTAGTGAATATTGTAAGGACTTTAAATAGAGCCTGACTGATTTATTGACAGGTCAATACTGTTGGACAATGTTAGCTGTCTGCTGCTCTATCAGCATCACCATTTATAATGACTGATAAATAAACATTTAAAAAAGGGAAAGAAGATAGGAAAAACACCCTTCAGCCATATTTGAGTGTTGATGTTGCACAGTTTCTCCACCAGAGGGCACTCTAACTTCTGTTAAGGCAAGTCTTTCAAACCCTTAAATACAACCAGTGTACGTAAATAACTACACGTAACAAATACTGGAAAATCTGCATATGTTTCATGTGTCTGGAAAAAAAAAAAGAATTAGCCAATGTATTGGAATATCAGATTTTTAAACCACCAAATATCGGTATTCCACCTAATTAGAAATATATCAGTCAGGTTCTATTTTTAAGCCAGTAATTTTTCTTGGGCTTGTTTTTGTTTATCTTTTGTCTCTGAAATTTACGAACATGCACCTTCCCGTACCAACATGCAGTATGGTTAGCATTTCTTTGTCATTTAAGCTGTGGTGCTCAGTGTACATGCTGGAGCTGGGATAACTTTCTAAATGAGGTCAAGGAAAGAATTTCAGCTGTAGTGAAGGGCTGCCAGTTATATTCCTGGACAGCCAAGCTATTTTTGAAGATGCGACTTGAGCTGTTGCCTATAAGCCAACTGTAAAGACCGTGTAAAGAAGTGATGATATTGTAGCTGGTTGCAGGCTGGCTTTCACAGTAGTCTGATAGGTATTAACTCGTGGGCCAGTAGTACAGCATAGCTGCTGTTGATTTTAAGCATCTGTGTTTTGTGTCTTGTTTATTTACTAAAAAAATAAATCAATTTGTACTTTACTGATTCTGATTTTCAGACTGACATTCTGTAGCTTGTCAGTCGGAAAAGAAGTGCTCTTTTTCAGCCATCAAACTATTACCTTTGACTTTGTTTCACACTGAAGCAGGCGTCCTCTCAGCTCACCTGGTGAGTCAGCAATAGAAATAACTTCCTGACATTACAGCATCTTTTGTGAGACTCCCTCCATCTGTCTGTCTCTGCTGTGCATTGAGCACCTTCCACAGATTGTATCCTGCTTCACCAGTACATAACAGACTTCATCAAAGCCACGCGTTCCTGCTTCCTTTTCATGCCAAATGGATAGACAAGCGCTGACTTGGCAGAGATCATGAGTGAAAGTGAGGCTTTAAAACGAGTCTTATGTACAGCAGTCCCAGTTCCATTTTAAAAAAAAAGCCTTCTGACAATAGTGAGGACTAAGAGGCTAATGAAACAGACTGTAAATGGGTCAGGATCTTAGGGAGCGGACCGGAATACATCTTCCTCTCTGAGTAACTGGACTATAGCACCAGCTGAATATGTCTTTATGTAACCACCATATTTATTTAAATGTTTAGTCGTCCAGTGAGCAAAATGCTTCATGCTCTTCATGGTATTCTCAGATTTCTCTGCAGCTCTTAGAAGTCTTTCCACCCCTTTTGTTTATACATGCAAAGTGTGGTGCATATATTTAGTCATCAGTTTATAAAGCAATTCTTCCTTCACAGCAAATAATCTACACCAAATGACAAATGACTAGGAAGGTTAATTGATACCAGTAGGGGTACTTACTGCAAGAGGTACTGGAAGGGATTTTTTTCATGTCTATCAGCTAACTGTAATTAGTCTACTGATGTTAAACGAAACCATGTTTTATATTCAATAGTCCCATCTTAAACACTGTGGTTAGCTGTCATAACCTATTGCTGACATTAAACTTTACAGACGGCCATCAAACACAAACAAATGTTCCACAGCTGGCTGTGAAACCACTTTCAAAAATTTACTGACAGACAAAAATTAAGGAAATGAATTTGTGTAGCAGCAATGCAGCCAAAAAACAAGTAAAAAGAGCTGGGCCACATATTTGTGGTAGACCTCTCTTTCTGTAATGAGTGATCAAAACAATGAAAAGGTCTGCCTGGACTGGTCTGAGTTTGAGTTTTGAGTGAAACTGATCAGAAACATCAAAAACAAGCACAATATCGCCCTTCTGTCTTTGTCAAAATCCTGGTGTGTTTCTATTGTAATGTGATTCTTAATATTTTCCACCAAGAATATTTTTGCATTGGTTGTAACTGGGTAAAGAAAACTTTATAAAAGTTTGTGTGATTGGAAAAAAAAGACTGAGAACCACATTTACTATTATTGTTTGTTTGTTCCAAGAAAACAAGCGGATGCAGAAGTCTGATTCTGGCTCAGGTTGTTTCTCTGGCACTCAGCTAACTGGCATTTTATTTCTTCTGAAGATGAAAATTATTATTTTTTCTTTAAAAAAAGCCAAGGAATCTTCCACAATCACTCAGCACATCATTATTTAATAAAAAATAATAATCATGCAATTTATTTGGAGCTACTCAGTTGTTGCTTCAGTAAGATCAATTATGCCTTTTACCTCTTAGCAAGAAGATCTCTGTGAAGACAGAGAAGGGGCAGGAGGTGGTTAAACTGAGCCCATTACCCAAGAGAGCCAAACGCACCTACCTGGCAATGGACAAGGACAAAGAAGTTATCGGCTATGTTATTCCGGTGTTTAGAGCCAAGTGAGTATGCAATCTGAGTTTGTGGATATTTCTTAGCAAGTAATCAGTATAATGTCTGAGATTCATAGTGTGCTCTCTGTTCTCACATCTTGGTTGGTTTGTATTGTTCTAGTCATGATGTAGTTCGGGGCTTAATGGAGGCCCAGGAGGAGGAGGTCACAGAGGAGGGCATCAACTATGTGGCCATGAGGAACCTGTTTGTCAGGGAGGCCAGGGAGGCCATTGAGGTGAAAGTGGAGAAGAAAACCAGGTCAAAGCATGTCAGAGAATCTGCTGAACGTCTGGAAATGAGCAGGACGGTAAATCCTTTCCATAGTTTTGTGAATGCAAAGGTTTAACCATTTTCACATGACCCATACAGGCGTTGATGGGCTTCATATCACACACTCCCGCTACAGATGGAGGAATGGTCGGAGTTCCGTAAGAAAATGAACCCAGACAGCCTGACACACCGCCCAGAGTTCATAGTCAAGCCCCGTGGACAGACTGTTTGGGAGGGCAAGGATGTCAAGTTGCACTGCACCGTGGCTGGATGGCCCAAACCCAGGATTGCCTGGTACGTTCCCTTCTTCTCTGAGTCACAAAAAAAGAGGCTGATGAAAACAGTCAGTCATGCGTGTGTCATAGAGAAGTTTCCATCCAACACGTCAGTCGAGTTCATTTTCCACAGTTGCCACATAAACACCTACATGCACCATGGCAATTAAAAACTCTGAAGACAAGAGTAAAAATAAACGTTGGCTTTCTGCTGCTTTTAAGGTATAAAAACAACGTCCTCATCGATGCCAAAGCCCACTCCGAGAAGTACACAGCTGAGAGCAATTACAACATGCACTCTCTGGAGATCAAGAAGTAGGTAATCATTCAGCTGGCCTCTGAATTAACAGCACACACCCAAGATAAACGGTATTAGTGTTTTATTTTTTTTTTGCAGCGCTGAATCTGTTCGTGGCGTTAATAGTTAATCGTGCACCAACATTTTGTTTCCAGCTGTGATTTCTTCGACACTGCTAAGTATCATGCCTCTGCCCTCAATGTGAAAGGGGAAGCTTCTGCTGTGGCCTCTGTGGTTGTGAAAAGTAGGTAACTCGTTTAATGTTCTTTTCCACATGTCCCTCTCTGCAGCAGCTCCAGTCGATTTCAGTTAGCGGTCAAAGTTCAAAGTAGAGGTTTAAAACTCAGCAGTGTCCTACAGTTGTGCCCTGAGTATGTTTCAGGAGACAAATCCCTCCAACTCGCAGACCACAGGAAGGTCTTAAAGCTCATTCATGAGCGTCAAAGGGGCATTTCACCCCTCTGGCCTATAGAACTATTTTTTCATCTATACTCTTGTGTTGAGTTGCCAGTTTTGGAGCTTTCTGCCAAAAAGATGTCTGCCTTCTCCTGAGTGTAAAGATAGTAGCCAACACTTTTGGAAGAGCCAAAAATTACATTTGAATTCAGCAGCAGTTTTGTTTCCCAGTAGTCTGCTGCTCAAAATCTACAAACCTCGTTAGGGGAAGTTTTAATAACTTTGTTGTATAATATTTCCCCATAGGGTTCCAAGAGGGTGTTGAACCAGGTCTACTCGATCCTAAACCACGTGAGATCACTTTATATATTATAAACAAACATTCTTTTTTAAATTGTATAAAGTAAAGTAGCTCTAACCACACATTTCTGTTCACTATCAGTTTTATTTTAGCTTTTTTAAGAATTGTTTTTATTAGAGATGGTAAATTTAGCTATTTTTGATTAAAGTCAACATCAGTTAAAGCGCCACATATTTTCAAATAAGCGTTAGTGGAGTTCAAAAAGAAAACTGCGAGGAGGTTGAATATTGGACTATTGAATAAAAATGTCTGCTGGGTGTGACCCTTTAATGCTGAGATCCTTTTCTGTGTCTGTAGATGGTTTTAGCCCTGAGCATGGTGTTACCTTTGAAACCACCATTATTGACAAATTTGAAGTGGCTTTTGGCTCTGAAGGGGAGACGTTGAGCCTCGGCTGCACTGTCATCATTTATCCCACTGTGAAAAAATACCAGCCTGAAGTCGTGTGGTACAGAAACTGTAAGTGAAAGAATAAAATGGAAATTGCGTGTTATTGTCTTTCTGAGTATTAAGGTATCAAACCCCACTTCTTTTGGTAACCTCCTGTCTCATCAGCTGTCCCATTAAAGCCCTCTAAGTGGGTGCACACTCACTGGTCTGGGGAACGTGCCGTACTCACTCTTGCCCACCTTAACAAAGAAGATGAGGGCATGTACACCCTGCGCGTCAACACCAAATCTGGCTATGATACCTATGCTGCCTACGTGTTTGTCAAAGGTAAAGGGCCTAAAATCCTCATCTAAAGGTTGCTTTTTTGCAAAAGAAGTTACTTTTAGTTTTGTTTTAAACCAAACTGTTGCAAGTGTTATGTCCAAACTGCTGCATCATGTCATAGATGCGGTGGGGAGGTGTAAGTTCTGCTGTGTCTTTAAGTGAGGTGTTTGGTTCCCTCTGAGAATTTTATATATTTTATATATATCTATATATATTTATATGTGTGTGAGAAAACCAGCTCCAGAGACTGTTTTCTGGAAATCCAGCATAAAGATTAAAAATATAGTGATTTAGTGATATAAATGTATCTTAGTTGCCACTCATACTGTAAACAAGTAGGTCAGAAAATGGAAACTGGATATGTAATAGAGATCAGCTTGTTTTAAAAACAGCACCACTCACAAGTAACTCTGTGTGTGTGTGTGTATGTGTGTGTGTGTGTGTGTGTGTGTGTGTGTGTGTGTGTGTGTCTCACTATGCCAGATGCTGATGTAGAGGTTGAGGGGGTTCCCGTAGCCCCCCTGGATGTGCGCTGTCATGATGCCAACAAGGACTATGTTGTGGTAACCTGGAAGCAGCCAGCGGTGGAAGGCAGCAGCTCCATCCTGGGGTACTACATCGACAGGTGAGTCAGCCTCCTCTCTTATGGTTTACATCATTTTGCTACCATTTTATACAAAATTGTAAAAACAAGAATAGTCCGCTTTCGTGGGGGGCATATGATACTGTGTACAGCATATGCAGTGAAACTGGTTTAATTTCAGATGTTTCTGTGTTGGAAATCCAAATTAACACCTGGTTTACAGCATTCACTAATCTAAATGTTTCCAGGTGTGAGGTGGGCACCCATCACTGGGCTCGGTGTAATGAAGTCCCAGTCAAGTACGCTCGCTTCCCTGTCACAGGACTGGTGGAGGGGCGGTCTTACGTGTTTAGGGTGCGTGCCGTAAACAAGGCCGGAGTCAGCCATCCATCCCGCGTCTCTGAGGCCGTGGTAGCCATGGATCCCTCTGACAGAGCACGCCTCAGAGGTGAGACACAGACACATCACCTGCTGACACACTTCAGCCATGTAAACGAATTAACCTTCTTTTTTTAGATTTAAATTGATTTAATTCATTTTTCCAAACAGCTGGACCCTCAGCTCCTTGGACTGGAATGATCAAGTTCACAGAGGAGGATCCGACAGGTACGGCACCTTTTTGCTGTCTGGTTTCAGAGAATTTTAATTTTTGTTGTCTTTACAAAAAGGTTTTAAAAAGCTATTGAACCTCAATATCTTTCTCATTTTGGCCAAACAGGTCTAATATATGGACTTGACCATCCCACTCAGCTGCTTGCACATCTCTTAGGTTTATAGTACAGTAACAGTCAAGCAACTCTCCTACTCTGATTTTAGACATTTTCTCATATGGCTCAAACACATATGAGATGTGGGCTCCCTTTCTTTGATTTTAACCGCTATAGCCATCACACGGCTTCCTGATTGATGCCTGTCTCATTAATCAAGGGAAATTGTAAGCTATTTTTCATTAATGTTTAAGGGGGTTGAATGTGCTATTTTTAATCAGAAATTCAAACTTCACAAAAAATTCTGAGTTGTCAAAAACAGGAATTTGCATGTGTCTGATTTTGAAAACTACCACCCCAGTCTTTGTAATAGGTTAGGTTAGGATATGGTATTTGTGGTATTGGTTTATTATTGTCTCAGTTCTTTTCCCCAGTTTTTTAAACAGTTGCTTCATTCCTGTAAATTTCAGTCTCATTACTGTAGGAATAAACAACCTCATACATTCAATTAGTCAAACATCAGCATCAGATACCTGGTCAGTCTTATAACTTTAGACTATATTTAATTCATACAAAGCTTATATAGTAAAATACTGTTTGTACTGAGAGAACAGTCTGAACAGATCATGTGGTTTTGCTATTAGCGCTCCGTTTTGGTGTCAGTACAGTCACTTCAGCACTTACCTAGTTGCAGTTATCGTGTCGAAATGATGAGTATCTTCTTGCCTCTTCAGTCGGTGTAGTCCCAGGAGAACCAACTGATGTTGTGGTCACTGAGGCAACTAAAAGTTATGTGGTACTTGCCTGGAAGCCTCCAGCCCAGAGGGGTCATGAAGGAGTCATGTATTACATTGAGAAGGTGAGAAAAACATTGAAAACTGTCCCATAGAAATATATGTGTGTATACATATATATATATATATATATATATATATATATATATATATATAGCCATATGAGTCAAACTACTGGACTGATGAGAAGAATCAGTTATATCATTTGTTATATTTAAAATGATTATGGCAAATAAAACAAAGTTTCTAATCACTTAACTAAGTCTTAACTCTTCTCTCCTTTGAAGCTCTTAAACTATTTACTGCTGATAGCTACAATAATTTAACTTGTAAATGTGAGGTGTCAACATATTTTGCAGAGACAATGCAAAATGAAAGCTCCACAGTAAATACACCAGTGTAAAAATGCTCATTTCTAATTGATTCCTTTGGTCATACAGTGCATTATGCAAAACAAACGATAATGCAAAAGAAAACCGAAAACAAAATGATGTTTATATTTTACCTGAATTCCCCATAATTAGTCTCTAAACAAATAAAATGACAAAGACCTACAGACTTATTATTAGAATAGTGATATGTGAAAGCAAGCATATGGGGACATTATATAAATAATCATACCTCACCTGTTTCATATAGTCAAATTTCATATCTGTTTCAGTCTCTAACTTTTCTCTGGTTCTTTGTCAACTGCAGCGTATTTCTGGCACTGACACCTGGCAGAGGGTGAACACTGGTATGCCAGTCAAATCTCCTCGCTTTGCCCTGTTTGACCTGGCGGAGGGTAAATCTTACAGCTTCCGTGTACGCTGCTGCAACTCTGCCGGCGTGGGTGAAGCCTCTGAATCCACAGGAGAAGTCATAGTTGGAGATAAACTGGGTGAGCTGGCAAACCAAGTGTGTCAAAACTAATGCTGCATATAAAAAGACCTGCTTAGGACTGAATAATAGTAGCCCTAAAATCACAATGTCACTGGTTTATTTTACAGTCTGCTGCAGCACCTTTCTGCATTATAGGATGTTCTGTGTTTTCCTTTTCCTCTAACAGACCTGCCATCAGCTCCAGGCAACCCGGTTGCCACCAGGAACACTGACACGTCTGTGGTGGTTTCCTGGGGGGCCTCCAAGGATGTGCAACACTTGGTGGGCTACTATATTGAATGCAGTGTGGTGGGCACAGATGTCTGGATGCCTTGCAACAATAAGCCTGTTAGGCAGACCAGGTGGGCAGGTTTAAAGGTGCAATTAATGCATGCTCTAAGACATGGAGGATACTGATTTTGCCATGTAAATATGTCATCTTTTTATGTCTTGTTTATAATACTTCCACAGGAGTTAAGAGGATAAGTAGCAGTCTCTTTGGACTGATGAACCTAAGTGGAGATGTTTGACCATAAATGCAGAGCTCCACATCTCTAGAAAACCAAGCACATGGTGCCAGAATAAACGCATTATCCCAACTCTTAATATGTTGGAGGGTTAATGATTTAGGTTGGATTTGTACCCACAGACCTGAGCACCTTGCAGTCACTGAGTTAAAGCTTGGCTGAAATTGAGTCATGCAACAGGATGATCCCAGTGGTAAACAAAGAATCAAGGTGTTGCAATGGCCCAGTTAAAGTCCAGACCTCAACCTGAGTGAAGTGATGTGGCAGGACCTTCAGAGAGCTGTTTATCATCATCATCGTCATCATAGTAGTAATAACAATAAAATATAAATAAAAGAAATAGTAAAAAAAAAAAGGCCAGTTACCCACTGAGGTCAAAGGCCAGCAAATAAAAATTGGTTTTTAATCTGGATTTAGCAAGAAGGTCCTGACTTTGAGTTTGTTTTTTGTTTTTTTAAAGCAATGTAACTTGAATGGCTTAAAGTATTTTGTATCAAGATCAACCTTTTGTGATATTACAAAAGATCCCACCTATTGATTAATACTAATGCTGTCATAGATTGTTCATAGAAATGACTGAAATGCAGATAATCTCTTTTTTCTGTTTAGGTTTGTGTGTCATGGCCTGATTACTGGTACAAACTACGTGTTTAAAGTGAAGGCAGTAAATGCTGCTGGATACAGCCAGAGCTCCCCCAATTCTGATGCTGTAGTTGTACAGGCTGCCATCTGTAAGTGTCATAATTCTTTCTCATTGTTCACTTTGCCCGCAGTATTCAGTTCATTTCCCCCTTTGCCCCCCCCTTATCCATGTATAGTCTTTCACCACTCCTAACTCAAAATCCTCTTTATGTTTTTTTTATTTACTTGCTGAGATTTTATTCTCATACAGTTAATCTACCAGATATTTGCCTGTAAATCTCATGTGTTAATGAGTTATGTCTTGATGCCTGCTTAATAAGAAAATCCCAGAAAGTTGTCCATCGGAACGCAGCATTTTCAGTGGGAAAAACATTTCATCACTTATCCAAATGACTCAGCTGACTGCAGGTTTCCCCTACATTATAAGCAGTAAAATTGCATAATGACCAAAACTAGCACTGTTACCTGAAAACAAGGCATAAGCTCAGTTTTATGATCTGCTATGACCATTACTCAGTGGCCATGAGTACTGTACAAAGAGACTCTTGTACTCTTGGGGGAAACCTGCAGTCAGCTGAGACTGAAGAAGCCCCTTGGATGAGTTATTAAAGGTTATGAATTATATGTTTATAAAAGTGCAGTTGATAACTTGCATGTGCCTGCATGACAGTCTCATTGCTACCACTATATTTGGTAACTTTCCCATCCTTTAACTTTTGTATTTACATTTTTTTTTGTGGCTTGGTTAAACCAGTCAGGTCATGTTTTACAATGTTTCTAATTTGTGTGAAGGGTTTGAGGGTTTAAGCATATAAGTTTAATTTTGCTTGAGTTCTGCTGTTTGATAACTCTTTAGGGGTGCCTGTTAGTGTCTGGCCAAGATGAAGACTAAACTATTGTGTTCTTAAAGAGCATGATCTTAATGAGTCCTGACTTTGAAGAATTTCTTAGTGTGAAAGTTTCACAGCTGCTTGCGTTTAGTGTAAGTATTTCTTTTTCCATTATTGTGATACTAAATAACAAATGTGTGTTTCTTGTGTGTGTAATGCAGCTGCATGTATGATGTTCATCTGTACCGTCGCAGCTAACATGATATTTTAACACTGATTACCACTAACACCTGTATGATACTTGGCTAATGCTAGTCTGTATGAAATTGTGTGCAATTATTAATTTTCCATGTAATAATTTGGGCTTTAATATTTCAGTGTTAACTGTTTTGACTCGCTTACTCACATTTTTTCCTCACAATTAAAACTGACCGGCCTGTTTACTCTCATCACAGCCGTACCTGGTAAGCCCACCGGTGTGACCCTGCAGGAGGCCTTCAAGGACTACATGGTACTGGGCTGGAACGCGCCTGCTAACAACGGAGGAGCTGACATCAGGGGCTATTTTGTGGACTACAGAACCGTAAAGGGAGGCGTTGCTGGAAAATGGCATGAAATGAACCACCAGGCACTGACTACAACTTCCTATAAAGTAAGTTTCAAGTTCCTTCAGCCTCACATTCATAAAACATAAAATGTTATCACTGCATGTAATGAAGCTGGCAGGCACTTTTTAGTCTCTAACTATTTGCATTTGTTTCTTTTAGGCGGAGAACCTGAAGGAGAGGCTCTTTTATCAGTTTCAAGTCCGAGCAGTGAACATGGCTGGTGTGAGTAAACCCTCTCTGCCCAGTGCACCTCTGGAGTGCAAAGAGTGGACCATTACTGTCCCAGGTATCACTGACCACATGTTCACCGAAACACAGAAAATTGAGCTGGTAGATATTAGTAACAGAGGGGTTAAACCAATAACTGACTATCCACTGAAAGGAAAAACTTTAATTATGTAATGTTAAAAAGTTAAAGCATTTTTAATCAGTGACCTGACCGAGAATACTATGGGAATGAAAACTAATAATCACACAAATACAACTGTCACACACTACAATTAAGTGAAAAAACATCCATATCATATGCTACCAGATATCTAGGACAAAATATTTATATTTTCTGGGTAACTTCAGCGTACTTTTAAGAGCAACCACACTGATTAAAAGTACTATTCTCTTCATCTAGCAGAAATGCTTATCTGGTATGATTTTTCTTTTTTAGTTGTGCTATGTCCAATGTTTTACAAGACAGAGACTGATGCAAAATTGCTTAGACAACAGTCAGTTAAATCACTTTATATTGCTTTCAGTTCTCAGCATTATCATTTGGTGCTAAGCCAGGTTTTTGTCTATATAATTAGACCTTAGAAAAGAAAAAGCAATCTAAAATTAGCCCCTGATATTAATTATTTAAACACTTTTATCTTTAAGGTGTTCCTGTTGGTCTTCATGTACTGGAGGTCCGTGACACCTCTGTGGTGGTCCTGTGGGAGCCACCGGTGTTTGATGGTCGCTCGCCTGTCAATGGCTACTACTTGGACGTCAAGGAGGCCTCTGCCGGTGAGGAATGCTGGAAAGGTGTTCATGAAAAGGTCAACAAGATGAAATACATGAAGGTGAGGAAGATGCATATAATTCAGTTTGAACAAAATTGGTTCATTAATATCTTAATGTCAAATACGACGTGTGAAATAATAGTTTTAATAGTTGGTGGTTGGACTCTTTCTTACCCCTGCCTGTTATGTGCTTAATCAGGTGACTGGACTGAAGGGTGGCGCATCCTATGTGTTCCACGTGCGTGCTCAAAATCTTGCTGGAGTTGGAAAGCCCTCTGCAGTCTTAGGTCCAATCCTGGCCCAGACTCGCCCTGGTGAGTGAGACTGTTATGTAACTGATGCAGTCAGTCACAGAGTGTTCCTATCCAGTCTTAAAAAATGTGGAAAATTTGTCCTCACACATGACTTGACATTCTTTTGCAGCTCTACACTGATGGCCAGGCTTTTTATTTTGATGATTTACTCTTTTAATGACTAAAATTCTGAGTTTGAGGACTGAAAATACTAATATTGGAGATCCTCTTACCATTTAATATCTCTCTCACTTAGGCACCAAAGAGATTTACGTGGATGTTGATGATGACGGTGTGATTTCCATGGTCTTTGAGTGCTCTGAGATGATGGCGGGCTCTGAGTTTGTTTGGTCCAAGAACTACAAAGAGATCACAGACACCTCTCGTCTGACTATTATCAGTGAACGGGGCAAGTAAGTACACATTATGTACTAGAAAAGAATAGAATAATCCTTTAATTGTCCCACAAGGGGAAATGTTCACTACCAACATTTTCCCCCAGCATTAGAATCCATGTCACCAGATGATATCAGCTAAAAAGAGAAAAAATGTCCCCACTCTCCTCCCTTGCTGTGTCATCATCTGCAGATCCAGAGCTATCTTCAACAGTCCCTCTCTGGAGGATCTGGGTACCTTCTCCTGTGTAGTCACCAACACTGACGGCATTTCCTCCAGCTACACGCTCACTGAGGAGGGTGAGACGCCCTTTGAAGGCTGTCTCAGATTACATGGTGCGGTACTTCTGTCAGTTTACAGAGGTCATGACATTCATCCATTTTGTTGTTGTTTTCTTAATTGACAGGTCTCAAGCGTCTTCTGGACATCAGCCATGATCACAAGTTCCCTGGTGAATATTGCCACAAAGCACAGATGTTATCAAGACCAGAATTTCAGTTTTATTTAGTAATAAATGTAGATGTTGGTTTTAATATGGTTTGAAAATGACTTCTTTTCTCAAACAAATGCAGCCTACAAGCCTGTTTTTAACTCTGATATTGCTGATACCCACTGTGACTTTATGCCCTACATCTATACCTACATGCAGTCCTAAAAAAAATAGAAGTTGTTCTGCAAGAGCTTTAATAAATCTGGTGCTCTCTAGTTATTCCCTTTAAGAACGAAATGGCTATGGAGCTGCTCGAGAAGGGTCGCGTGCGATTCTGGACTCAGGTGGAGAAATGCACTTCCAACTGCCAAGTGGAGTATGTCTTCAACGATGTTATTATTTCTCAGGGAAAGGTAGGAATAATGCTGCAATAATAATGCCGACACCTCCCCCCCAGTTTTAAATTGAACGTAACCTTACTGCTGATGGATCAGAGGTTTTCTGTTTGCCTCACTGTTTTCAGAAATACACAATGAACTTCGACAAGTCCTCCGGTATTATTGAAATGTTCATGGACTCTTTGGAAGTCACAGATGAGGGGACGTTCACCTTTAACCTGGTGGATGGCAAAGCTAAGGGCACAACCAGTCTGGTGCTAATTGGAGATGGTAAGCAGCTTTAATGGCTAATACAGTTTTGACTTCCATTTTGATATAATAATAACTTAGATTAGCCTAACTTATAACTTTAAGGACTGACAAAATGGCATAAAAGTACTGAACAGTTAAGATGAAGTCAAGAGAACAGCATGAAAATGAAGGCTGTAAAAATACACAATGCAAATGTCAGTGTAAATATAGACTTCTCCCGGTCTGCTAGGTGTATCGCCAGTGCTGCAGTTTAATTATGCAACCATTGAGGGGCAGCAGAAGGCAACGTTTACTTACAGTTGTCCCTTTTCATTTTGTTATGGCACGCATTTTCTAATACACTTGTGAGTGAATGAGGGGAAAAATAAGGGTTTAATCTGTTTTTTTTAGCATTTATGTTTCTCTTTGTCCAGAATTCAGGGAGCTTCAAAAGAAGTCAGAATTTGCAAGGGCAGAATGGGTCAGGAAACAAGGTAAGAAATCTCACGCCTCTTTCACGTAAGCCTAATGATAATTAAACAAATAATTTTTTTGTGTAATCATTCCATTTATTTTCAGGTCCTCACTTTGTCGAGTACCTTGACTTCAGTGTTACCCCTGAATGTGATGTACTGCTGAAATGCAAGGTAATAGAAACGAATGTGAATAATTACAGCGCCGTTGATATTTCTTCAGAGATGGAGCACACAGGTAAAGCGACTCCTTCCTGTCTCTCTCTTTGTTTCATAGATTGGAAATGTCAGACCAGAGACTGAGATCACTTGGTCTAAGGACTGCATTGAGATTGCAGAGGATGATGAGGATGCTAAGAAAATCGAGAGGCAGGACGGCGAGCTGACCTTTAATATCGGAAAGGTCAGCCATTAGATGGAGGCCGTATGTTGCGAGGAGTTGTGAGCTTATGAGTAAAGAGCTATCAGGAGTGCTGATGCAGCTCTGCTTCCATTGTACAGCCTTACCAGCTGCTGCGCTGTCTACCAGCCCTCTCTGACACATACATTCATAAATGATGAAACACTATGGAAAATATTCACCTTCCCAGGTTGTAGTAGAGTGCTGGAGTCAGCACATTAGCGTGTTCCCTGTGGGGATCTGAATAGATGCAGTGGGTAACGAAACTGCTACAATTAATGCTTTCTCTGAATTTTCATACTTGGAGACTCGGCGATCGTATTTATACCCACGTAATTCCATTGTACATGTCACACGCTTTTAACTCATTCATTTCATTCTAACAATAATCAATATAACTTCTCTGGCCACCTTACATGCACAAAAAAGAAAAGAAAAAAACTCTTTTTGATAGAATTTTGATCCGGTTTGACACTGAGGGCCCAGAAGCTACATTGATATTTCATTGAGACTGTGTAAGCATTACTCATTAGAAGAGGGTCGGTGTCATTGCATGAGCTCCTGTCAGCTGCATTTGCAATAACTGGCTTATCTGTCTAATTCACAGTGGGTTATTAAGCAAGAGAAACAGAAAGAAAAAAAGAGAAAACCACCTGCAGAGGACGTTCCCCCGCCACCAAGACCTAAAGTCTGGACATAATCTTTCTGCCATAAGTTGATACCTGATTTCTCCATGTGTCCTCCTTGTCTTCCCATATCCATGTTTTGCTCTGTCCTTTCCATGTTTTCCCTTTAACGCCTGCAGCATCACGGGCGGGAGAAAAGCTTGCCTTTTTTCGGTTTACTTGGTCCCTGTCTGGCTATTTGATTGTCTTTTATCTGTCCCAAAAATAATATTGCACTCCCCTCACTTTGAGGTTAAGGGGATTTCATTATTGCTTCAAGGATACTTATGTGACTTTTAATTTGAATCTTAGATCTCCAAGCACGACGCGGGTGTTTACGAGGTCTTCCTGAGGGATGAGAGAGGCAAAGATAAGAGCACCTTCAGTCTGACAGATGCAGGTAGTCTCCCTCATAAATTTTAGGAGCTGAAAATCAAGTGGAAAAGTGGGAATGAGTGCTGCGGAAAAGCAAAAGTAATATCAGCGAATGTGACATTAATTGCTGTCGTCATGCTTTTCCCCAGGATACCAAGCTGTAATGAATGAGCTGTTCAGGGTTATTGGTGAGTCATTAAAATTCACACTTTCCAGGCAGTAATGAAGCACAACACATAGACCACGCACTAAAGAGGCCCACAGAAAGAAGCAGAATGTGCCTATTCAAAGATTTTTTCCTGAGAACGAACAATTAACATCTAAATATTTCATGCTTTACTGCATACCATTATCCGATATTAGCTCCAAGAGATGCAAATAAGTGCCTGTCTTTGCTCTTTTCTCCCTCCAGCTAACTCTTCCAGCGAAATCAAAGTTCTCAGTACCGAGCATGGCATCGTCCTCTACTCCACGGTCACATATTACCATGAGGACCTGCGTGTTGGTTGGCTCCACAAGTATGTGAAATTGTCCTGGTTTGCAATCTTTTATTTTATTTTAAGACTCACTCACTTGTAAAATACACAAAGCACTATACTATCATGAAGCTACATTTAAAATCAAATGCAGCTGATAACAAAAAATTAAAAATTGAACTATTCAGTTTGAACTATTCAACTCAGGGTCACAAGGGGGCTGGAGCTTTTCCCAGCTTTTGTTGGGCAAGAGGCAGGGTACCCATGGATGAGTCACCAATCTGTTGCAGAGCTAAAATAGAGACAGTCAACCATTCTCACCTATGGGCAATTTTAGAGTCACTCGTGCATGTTTCTGGACTGCGGGAGGAAGGCAGAGTACCTGGAGAAAATAATGAAAGGCACAGACTGGATTCAAACCTGGGAGCTTCTTGCTGTGAGGTGCCAATACTAACTACTGTGCTGCCCTTCAGGCTTAAGTGGAACTGTACAGTACAACTGTCCTTTTGTAACCACAAGGGTCGCCCCCTGGTGGCTATTAAAAAGAATGGCTATTAAAAGCACTTCCACAGTTGGCTTTGCTTTTCAGACCCAGCAGCTACATCTATCTTTTATACTGTCCATAATCCTCACTGGGGGAACTGATGTGGAAGGAGCTGCAAGACAGCCATAACAAGACCTGGCTGAATTCTCTAAATCCTTTGGAAAGGTGCTCTAGTGCTTCCTTCATTAATTCCTTTTGTGTGAGATACTGTGGAGAATCCTGCATGAAAGGAAAGAATATAAAGCTGTCTCACAGTCAGCTGCATGCTTTTTCTTTTATTAGAGGCTTAAGGACAGCCAAGCTGCTGATAGTGAGGAGATGTATTTCCACATCTGAAAATTGTTGTAGTAGGGTGTACACGAAACGTTGTGAGATTAGAATTTGAGAATTGGATGACTGCTGTAAAATGGGTTCACCTGTTGTACTTGATGTTAGTTGATATTAACTGTATGCTTATCTGCAACTCGTGAACTATTATTTCTCCCCCAGAACAAAGTCGAGTTTTCGTAACAAATGTAACCACACTGACCAGTCAAATAAGCACTGCAAGTACCGCTTTATTGACACCCTGTCACGTTTCAGAAATGTTAATTTTATTTAAATATTGTTTCAATTAAAATCTGTAAAGTTTGGTTAACTTAGCCTCCATGCCATAGTTAGCTAAGCCAATTACATTTAGCGTAATATTTATTTATAATTTCAGCTATTTCAACTAATTTCTCTGTATTACCTATTGCTTTTAGAATTAACATTAATCTAGCCATCCATATATATCTCTTCCAGGATTCATCTACATATTGTAACAGTTAAATTAATTGCTTTCATGAAATTCTTTAACACTTCTCTGCTTTTTTGTACTATAGTTGTCATTACTACTTGTGTAAAATATCACAATAGTAGACATGGTACTGTTTTTTGTATAAGACTTTCAAAGCTGGTCTGTGCACTATGGCAACACTTTTTGCATATCTGAGACCTGCAGTACACAACATGAGGTAATATTGTGCCATTCGCAAATCAAATTGAAAATGAAACAGTAAAAAAAATGGCTAAAACCATCAGCTCTCTTGTTGATGTACATGTATATATATGTATAGATGGGGATAAAATCTTGCCACATGTGACATTTAAAAAACAAAACAAAACAGGGATTATTACGCAAGATTGAAGTGTCTGCTGCAAGTATTGCTCCGTACTTGAGTCATATTCCTTGGTGTACTGGATTGTATACATTTTCATTTCAATAAATTAGGAGTCAGGCATTATTTGATGTCTGTGTTCTTGATTCCTTCACCAGAGACGGCAAAATTGCTGCTTCAGAGAGAGTTAAATCCGGAGTCACAGGAGACCAGCTTTGGCTTAAGATCAATGAGCCTACTGAGAAGGACAAGGGCAAATACAGCATGGACATCTTTGATGGCAAGGACGGTGTAAAGAGAGCCTTTGATCTGACTGGCCAGGGTGGGTAAAAGTTTTAAAGTCAAAAGGAGCAAGACGCTTCAGGCGCAGAAAGAACCACATCCTGTTAACTTTGTCTATCTTTTGTGCTTATGTAACTAAATTATGATTGGTGATTTGTCCTGGTGCAGCATGGGAAGAGGCATTTGAAGAATTCCAAAGGCTCAAGTAAGTAAACAAACTCATCTGACTCCATCCTTCTTTTGTGTAATTCAGCTTTTCTGTCTGAAGAGGATGTTTACAGAAATAAATAGCAGCAACCATCACAAACTCAAAATAGACATGAGGGCTGTTTTGGATGCACTCAAAATACATTTGCCGGTAGTGAACATACTTAGAAATAACTACGATACCATTTTAGAAAGCTTCTGACAATGTCTGTGTCCTTCCTTCCTCGCTTAGAGCTGCAGCAATCGCTGAGAGAAGTAAGTGCCTATTTATTCTTTGGTTTCTCCCAAGGGACACCACTCTATGAAATTATGTAACATCTTTTGGGATATCGCTTAAATTTTAACTTGGATATAGCGTGGTTAAAAGACATAAATCCTCTGTAGCTGAAATATGAAAGTGAACAAAGGAAATTTCCAGCTAAAACACACTTCACTACACGACTGAAAAATGCAGCATTGGTGAGTATAATGCTCACGAGTTCTCCTTGATGTTTGACACTTGCACCTGTATTTCCTGTTTAGACCGCGCTCGTGTTGTTGGAGGCTTGCCAGATGTGGTTGCAATCCAAGAGGGCAAGGTAAATAAACAATTTTTCACTCTATTCATGTTCTCTCTTAGTTTGTGTTATTCTATGAGTGTGTCTTACCTCTAAAATCTGATAAGCTCTCTTGTTGCATATGTGTGACACCCATCAATCCCCTGCCAACTTATATTTACTCGTTAGTCCCTGAACCTAACTGGCAACGTTTGGGGCGAGCCTGTACCTGAGGTGTCCTGGACGAAGAACGAAAAGGAGCTGGTATCTGACGACCACTTCAAACTCAAGTTCGAGCACAACAAGTTCGCCAGTATCACAATCGCCGCCGTCTCCACGGCTGACTCTGGCAAATACGCCCTTGTGGTGAAGAACAAGTATGGCACAGAGGCCGGCGAGTTCACCGTCAGCGTGTACAACCCAGAGGAAGAGGAGAGCAAGGAAGAGAAGAAAGACTAAGGGATGACACAGCGTAATGACACAAAGAAGATTAACATCAGGGCAGTCTCCAAAGTATTTTACCCCGGCATGCGCCGGTGCAACACAGCAAATAAATAAATTATGAATTAAAAAAACAAACAATCATGGGTTAAAGAGTTTCGGGCATTTCTTATCAAGAATAGGGTTATGAATGTGAAACAGAATAACTGTTTGCTTGCAGTTTGTGCTTGATGTGTCATGTTTGGGGGATAGTTGACTTGTCAATTTTATTTTGAAAACAGCTTGAAGACCTCCAAAAGCAAAACACTCTATTCTGATCATTTAAAGTTTTACATTTGAGTAATTTTAGGCATTTCAGACCACATCACTTTGGGTTTTCCCCACTGTAAACAAAAAAAAAGGGAAAATATTATGTCATTAACTTTATACCAGCTATTGCAATCAACTTATAAAGTGATATGATGGCTAAAACTGTGTGTGTGTGTGTGTGTATGTTATGTCTGTACAGCTTGCAAGCTACAAGTCAGTGATCATATCTGTTTGTAGGAGAGGTG
Source organism: Neolamprologus brichardi (assembly GCF_056152115.1). Taxonomy (NCBI): domain Eukaryota; kingdom Metazoa; phylum Chordata; class Actinopteri; order Cichliformes; family Cichlidae; genus Neolamprologus; species Neolamprologus brichardi. The sequence goes on along the minus strand of NC_142121.1, from coordinate 16,929,142 downwards.
GAGCTGAAAAGCACTGATGCCATGTAAACAAGTGCACAGCAATCAGAACAGGTTCATTGGATGTGTCTAACACACCGTACAAACGCAAAGGAGTACAGGCAGAACTGGAATCACTTCTGAACACCACACACTATGAAGAAATTCCTTTGAACTGGGGTGGGGGTAGTGGGCGGGAATGTTGTTTTTCAGGTACAATATAAAGAAAACCCCCATGTGATAAACACTCCTGTACCATGTGGCCTGAGGCTGAATATAGTATCTATGTTTGTGTCTCTTCAAGGCACTCTTGCAATAAAACTGCACCTGCTTGTAGAAAGGGTTGCCTTTGTTCTCCATAATCTCCCGTCTCCAGCTCATTGATTGACAGAAATGCCCTCAGTACAATTAATAATAAATAAAGATAAAAAAGGGTTTGAAAGATTGACGATGGTCAAATAAAAAGAACCTGTTGTCACTGTGTGTAACCCAGTTCCTAAAAGGTCGTTAGGGGGGAGATAAGTTAACTTTTACCCAGATACAAACCTTATTATGATAATAACTGCACATAAGTTATAGTATTAAATACACTGCAGGGGCTGTAATTTTGGCTGCAAGTGTACTGAATTAATTTATGTACGGCACAGACAAACCGAAAGTATCCCACCAGCTGTGTGAGTGCACCGCCGCTGTGCGGCTCCCTGTCCCATCAACTTCAGCTCTCTGCTGGCAGCCACCACCAGTCGGTCACGGTGGTCCAGACACGGACACGTCAGAAGGCTTCTGAGGAGTTTCATGGGTACAGATATGGGGACTCAGTGAAGACACCATAACGTCCTTCATCGGCAGCATCCCGCAACCAGAAGGTAAGGGTTTAGTGATAAAATGATTTCGAGCCCTGTCAAAGCGGTTCGCAGCTGCTTTTAACATCTTATTATCTGAATCTGCCTTCGGCTAACCATAGCTAGCACCTAACCTTGCTAACAGTTTTTTTTAGCTGCTGTGGATTTATTTAATTAAAACACCAAAAAGACCGGACTGTAAATGTATTTTATCACATAATGAAGAAATATATCGACTTTCCATTTGAAAGCGGTGACCTAGTGAGTGACTCGTGTTTCACCGTTTGCTGTTACGGTAACGTAAACCCAGCGATAACACGGTGGCTAGCTGAGGGTTAACAAGCTGGCAAGCAGCTAGCTGACAGAGCTCCGTCTCCATTCATTTTTTCCTCCCATCTACTATTTTCACCCACTGTTTATAGCTTGGATTTGTACCAATGTAAAGTACGGTTGTACAAAACAGCTAAGATTTATGGTTTCGCTTTTCATTTATTTCCGCAATGACATCGAAGTATGTTTGTACTCGGGACGTATGTCAAGCCATACACCAGCTTTAATCTGCAAAATTAGCATTTTTTTTATAGCTATAACAGCTCAGGCTGACATTAAAACGGAATGACTCAACTGACTAACATTGGAGCAAGCTTGTGTATCGCATAAACTCATGTTTTGTATTTAGCGTTGGCTTGTAAGCAGCACTGACTCCTCACATAAGAAAACACCTGCTTGTGGGTGGCCTTTGAAAACACTAGTAACCAGAATCTTGGTAGTTTTCCAATCAACTTAGAGACAACACTTTTCTCCCCCAACGTTTTAATTTAAATGTGTAATATTAGAAAACCCCATACCAATACTGTTAGTTAGTCATTCCGAGTTACAGGTAACATTAGAAAATCAAGATACAATCTGACATAAATCTTGCAAATAACCTTATTTTCAAAAATGTTCAGTTGCTGAAACTATTTGAAAGGCAAAATCTTAGTTACATTAATGGTCAATTTGGAGTTATAGTTTGTAGCTTTTAAATTAAAACGGTCTAAACATTAGAATCAGGTATTAGTAGTATTTTTCTTTTAATGCAGATGCTTAGATTAGTTTTGGCCACAACTCAGATTCTTTATTGATTCCATTATTAACTCCTGTTCAATTTTCTGCAGGGTGGAAAAGTAGGTTTGCATTGATTTACACTCTCAACACTGTTTCAGATCAGAGTCTGGACACACTGTAGAAACAAAAGAAGGATAAAGTATTTCATGTGACTCAGGTATGCAGTTACTCCACTGTTGCACACTGCCACACTGTAGTGTGACTTCACTACTTTGCAATGAAAAATAAGCTTGGATGCTTATGTTTCCAGTAGATTGGACAATTTCTAACTAGTTCTCAGTTCCCTTATATGTAACACAATACAAGTTTACCAGACCATAGACTATAAATGCAAAATAACTTTGAATGAACATGTTTCTGTGTGCGTTGGTTATCGTCTACACTTAAGAGAAGAAAACATTTTGAAAGCTTTCAATCTTCCTTATAGAATTAGTGTTGGTACTTTGACCACTTGTGCTTTGTGTATTGTCAAATTCACTGGGATTTTGCAATTCACTGGAAAATAATAAACTACACTTTGATTGTGACCAAAAAAATCTCCTTTTTTCGTGTAAAAGTGCAGCTTGGCACTCTGTGGGGTTTGGTTTATGTTGCACATAATGAGCAGGCTGGTTTTGTGTAACTTAATACTTGAAAGTGTGTAACATGAACTTTGTGTGGTCTAGCAGAACTGATTTCTTTTGTTACCCAGTCAAAGCAAATGTTGACTAGATCATTCCAGATGAAAGCCATAATTGTGGAGTAGACCATAATACAACATGTCTGTGCTTGTAATTCTTAATTGCTCGAGTTTGTAATTTGAAGATTTCTTATTTGTTAAATGACACATATAATTTTTCTCCATATTTTATCACTAAAAGAAAGTACTCATTTATTTTCCGCATGGCTGTTGTTAAATTCTTGAACACAGAACAGATCCTAGCACAGGGGGAGGAAGAGCCCACAGCCCTCTACTCAGTGGGCCTGTGTTTTCTTTGGTCATGTTTACAAAAAGCTTAGCAGATGGGACAGTGGGGCTGAGACCTCTTTGGAAGAGCCTCATGCTTTATGCTCATTTTAGGAGCAAAACCAGGCAGGCGAATGCTGGAACCCAAACTAGAGAGAACCTCCTGATGATAAAAACGTGTTCATCATGGCTTGAACTACAGTCTCATCAGTGTACCGCTCTACCGGATTTATTACTTATTTATTTGTTTTAGTGTGCAAAGATTATGATGTTGGTGCTGTTTAAAAAAAATTCCATCTGTTTTCTGAGCTCATGTGACAACTGGCAACAAAGAAATCAACATATTGAAGTCCAGTGTACTTACTGTCCTACTTTCGATGAGCCATCCACAATAACAAACACCTGCAGCAATGAACCTGACAGGTATACGTGACTGACTGTAAAAAAACATCTTGCTGGGGATTGCTGTTTGGTTTTGCCTACTCTTATCAGGGGAAAACATTGCATAGCTGTTCACAGAAATTAGCATTCTCTTATCAGCTATAAACCACAAGTCCAAAGAAGCCATCCCATTGGCTAAACCCTTACTGCCATGTCAGCTGACTGGACAAGCATATGTTCATATTCTGCAGAGAATAAAAGAAAAATGACAATCTTTATTACTATTACACAATCGCAGTTGGCTTCAGGTAGTGTATCTGTATTTACTCCTGGGAGGGTCATTGCAAGGTGATTAGGTGGACCTTATTTTAGATTTGATTCAGGATGACAGGGGGATATTATCACCATAATCTGAGAGAGGAAAACATTGGCGCTAGTCTAGTCCTGAGGTGGATAAGGCTGGAGCTGACGCTCTGTTAATGGTGATGAAGAGACAGAGATCTTGGGGGAACAGGGAGCTCCTGGGAAGCAACACAGAAGACAACACAGACAACAGTGAACAGGATGAGCCATCCTCTCAGAGGTCATCTTCGTTCCTGGTGAGTCAGTACTGACAGGTTTCCTGGTTAGTCACAGCTTGGGCCTGAAACTAGAGGGCCAAATAGGCAGTTAGTCATCTTCTATTGTTTGGTTTTGTCAGGTTGCTTGGCGTGTTGGCTTGTTACTGTAACTAAGCCTAATAGTTTCACACATGATTGCCTTGATTTATAATTTGGTGTTAAAAGAAGTAGGCAGTGAGGGGGACAAATACAGGATTGTGATCCAGTCAAAATAGTACAGATTGGCTCATGAGTCTTTCATCACCTGTCTGATGTGCTAATTATGTGTCATCTGAAATACCGAGCCGTCCTGTTTAATTTCTGACTGCAGTCTACTTTTGCATTGCCCTACTTGTGGGCTGACCCTGAAAGAAGGAAAAATAAATGTGTAGAAGCATGTTGAAGCATTTGCCGCACATTTTCCAAATGATCTCGTGATAATTTGCTCAGTGTTAATCCTACATCAGTCCAATAGACAGGGTGTACGTGTACTCTGACTTTCTGACACCGAAATAAAAGTGAAAGTTAAATATCTACAGTACTATAAATCTCTTTAAAGTGTTATTTTGGTAAAAAGTTCTTAGTTTCTAGAGATGGAGAAAGTAGATAAAGACACAAAAATCAGCATACCACATTTGTACCTTTAACCTGTAATATGAAAGATAGTGCTGGAGCTAAAGTGTATTGTATTTTTAAGTGTCATACACAAAAATATAGGTTCACTGGTCCTTCATATTATAAACGCATACCTAACGCTTCAGTCATACAAGCTGTACTGAAAATATGTCAGGTGTGTAAACCCTGGTTGTTACTGTATTTATGCGATTATCCCAACAGAGTGTAGTTGACCTGTTTTTCACATTCTCACTGTGTACAAATTTGGGTTGAAGTTCGAGGAAACACAAACGCGGAGCTTCCTGTTTCTTGGCTTCCTGCTGGTATCAAATGATCTGAACTTTCTAATGCTCTTTGAACTTTGTGGTGTCTGTGATAGCTGCTAAAGTGTCCTGTTTGCCTGTCTGATTATGGTTTAAAGTGAATACTCTGTGCATATATTCTCTACTCATCATCCTACTCCGAATGAATATACCACAGTTGTTTGCCATATTCCATGATGCCACCCTTGCACAAATGTCCCTATTCTTTACCCCCTTATCCCCCTCCACCCCCCCCCCCCCCCCCCCCCCACACCCTACATCACTGCTCTCATGACTAGATTCAGAACAAAAGGTTAGTGTAAGACAGAACATGTCAGGTTATGTAAACCCAATGAAGTCAGTGAGGCAATGTGTTTACAGGCCTCAGTAAACTAGACCCTGACCCAGGCAAACCAAAGTCATGTTTAAGTTAATCGTTACACACAATCTGTGTCGCAGAGGGCAATCGAGGGCAAATAATGTAGTTTAGTAAAGGGGCCATAGTGCACCAAGGAAAGTTTTTGTAATTATGTAACGATAGCCCTGCCCTGTGTACTTTTTCTTTGGTCAAGTAAACTGAGCACTTTGCTTGTTAAGGAATTTACAGTCCCGCAAATTGCTTATTCCAGATGATTAAAAGCATTATGACAAAATGTACAGCGTTAATCTTGCTCATATTAAAGCCACAGAAATGTGGTTTTAGTTTATGATTTGATTTTGACAGTAGTGTTTAATGGATGTAAACAGGAAGTCAACTGCTTCTATAGCAGCCCTCCTCTGTCTAATGTTGTTCACGTGGGACAATGGCCAGTTATAGGACAACAGTATAACTCTAGCAGTCTGTATGAAGGTCAGGAGATAAACAGACACCACAGGGTAAGCAGGAAGGGAGGGAGCTTTCAAGTGGAAAATTTGTAGATTTCATAAGTGGTTGTGTCTTCTGGACTCTTGCTGAATAATAATGCCCTTAGCTTGTCTTTCCATTTACTCTGTTAATATTATTTTTGTTTTTGTTTTTCTCTATATAGGCGGACACCATGAACTACGTTGGCCAGCTAGCAGGTCAGGTTCTGGTGACTGTCAAAGAACTGTATAAGGGCATTAGCCAGGCCACATTGTCAGGCTGCATCGATGTTGTGGTTGTCCGTCAGAGAGATGGCACCTACCAGTGCTCGCCATTCCATGTGCGCTTTGGTAAGCTGGGCGTGCTGCGCTCCAAAGAGAAAGTGGTGAGTTTTTTTTTTTCTTTTCTTTCACTAATGTGTCAAAGCATTAAGATCATATAGATTCATATACAAAGCTCATATATTTATATAGATAGATTCATATAAAGACGTGTCAAACATCAAATATCAAAAATGTCTGAAAGCATGTTTCTATATCACCAAGTTTTTGTGTTTTGTTTCCCCACAACATGCCCAAATCACTTGATTGAACTGATGGTGGTTGAGTTGCATTGTGGGTAATATATGTATCAAGTTTTAACATTGGATTAAGATTGGATATTAAAAATGTTTTTCAAACTGATCAGTGAGGTTTTGCTAATGTGGACGTTCAATGCAAATGCTTTAAAAATGTAACTATATTTAATTTAATTAAAAGTGCGAGTGAAAAGATGCCAACCTATTTAATCAATGGAATGCGTTTCATATCAATTCCATCATGCGCAAAATGGCGTTAAGGACATCTCCCCCAGGACACAGTCATAATGTCCTCCCCTTAACAAAGCTCCTCCACACGGGGATCAAAAAAAGCATATGACTCTCCAATCCCAGTGTGGGTAATTAACAAATACTGAGCATCGAAATCACAGGCTATGAATCATTCAGGGAAATCTTTTATGTTTGCTCAACATAGATGGGATGCTCTGGGCTTTTCTCCCTCATTGATGGTATTTGTTACTATATCATCTTGCCTGGGAGACCAGATCCAATTAATCATGGATGATAAGCGCTTGAGTTCACTTCTCACTTTTTGTAGCACCTCTACATTGGTCTTATAGCAGGGAGAGTAGGTTGAGTGTATTAGTGTATTGTAGTAGGGAGATGTAGATGCAAATGTTATGGCTCACTATTATGTCTATGTTATTGAGGTTTTTTTCAGTTTATAGGGTTATATTAAGTTTAAAAAAATGTTGGTATTCAGCAAGAAATTGGTAATGGATGGAATATATGATGTATTTATTTTAAGTGTTTGTTTCATAACATAAAGAATGGTGAACTTGTCTTAACATCTATTTTTAGTAGGACTGTTATTGAGTATTACGAATAATCAGATTATAAAAAAAGTCTCAACACAAATTCTTTGCTTCGATGAATGTAGCGCGCCATTGTTACCATGGAAACATTCACAAAGCATCTGATCAACAAACTGTTGATGTGAAGAAAAGCAAACTTTGTAGCAACTGCATCCACCGTCGATTGTTTCACGCAATGAAAAATCTGCCGTAGGTCTCCAGAAGTAAGGCTACATTAAAAAATGCAGAGGAACTGTTAACGTAGTCTGATTCCAGAATAGTTCAATTATATATCTTGCTGAAGACTAAGGGCTTCCATGTTTTACATGGAAGCGAACAGGAGAGAGTCTAAAGGGGGGGCATGGTGTGTACTACACAAAATATATGTCCTCCCCTTAACAAAGCTCCTCCACACGGGGATCAAAAAAAGCATATGATGTCCCTGATGTATTTTTATAACATTTATTCACAAGTGAATACATATAAAATAGTGTCTCAATGAATCGCAGTAATATTTAAAAACGATGAATCATCGTTAATATCATTAACATCTGCACCATCACCATCATCTTGTTTTCAGCTACACAAAAACTGTGCATCAACACACTGGTCAAACTTCAGAATGCTGATATACTCGCTTCTCTTCATTACAGCCACCACATTCTCCTTTAAAGGCTTGCAGACACAAACTTACTCATTAACTTACAGACTTAAACACGCAGAAACATGTACAAAAACTCATAAAGCATTCCAAAAGACAAACTAAAGATATATTTTTTTTAAGCCTTAGTTTTATGCCTCTTATTTGAGTATTTAAATATTTTTGCATTTAAGAAAATGTTTATTTGAAAAACAAAAACAAATCCTTTGTATTTAGGTGTCATATTAAATTTTGTTTTTTGTTTTTTTTGACAAATGAAGCAGATGGCAGATGAAACAAAAAAACAAACAAACTGGAAACCAATTAGATTTTTTTCTCTTATTTATTTTTCACTTTTGAATATATCTCGATATATTATATATATACAAAGGTATTTCTTATCAGTTACTTGATGGAATAATTGATAGATGACTCGATTACTAAAATAATCGATAGCTGCAGCTGTACTTCTTAGTATGGTTATGTTGTGCACTAGCTTAGAGAGCTTATTTACTTGCTGGTGAACCGGAGTGGATAATGATTTGCGGGGGGAACTGACACTGTCTCACCACCTACCCAGAATCTCGATGGGCTTAAAGGGGAGGAATGAATGAGTGGTTTCTATGGCAACAGCAGCTTTACAACTTCTATGTGTGGGAGAGGGAGGAAACGTGAAGGAGGCCTGAACAGGGGCTGTTGTGTAACAAACAGTTATGTCTGTCCCTGAGATCAGTTATTAGCACCTTGTGCTTTTGCGATAAATGCAGTAAATTGTGTGGTATTTGGTACTGACATGCAGATATTTTAGAGAATTATGAGTGGGAATTCAGCTATAGCTGTTTGCCAAATACTAATTAAAATTTGGCTGCTGATAGTGTGCCTGTTCCCGTACATCAGTCACTTTGGTTGGCAACCAGAAAAGTTTTTCAAGTACTATGTGGTTTCTAAAAACATTAGAGATGTTAATTAAGTGCACTTACACATATTATTTTCTTGTTCTTCTAATCTGAAAAGTGAACGTCAAGAGTGAAATAGACTTGTGTTTAACAAAGCAAAAAAACCCAAACCCCAAAACATCTTAATATCCAGCCTTAATTCAAGCATTTGTAAGTGGCCGTGCCTCGCAATCATTCCAGTGATGGAGCATAGTGTTGGCAAATCCACATCTCAGCTATTCAAGTGCATGTAACCTGTCACACACTGTGAACAGCTGAAGAGGACCCTCATTTATTCTAGCTCATTATTAATTGGGCATTGAAATTACCAGCCACTGCCACACATAAATTTCCTCCAGCACCCCTGAAGGGGTGAAATTAAATCTTGAGGCTGTAGAGAACCCACAGCAACAGTAAAGGACAGCATCAAAAGGAAATGTACAACCAGACGGATAGCACAAGAGGGAGAAAAGCTGATTATTTCTACAGCCATTGGTTGTAAATTAATATTGATGATTTGGTTTCAAGTTGCAGAGCACTTGTGAGTCAGAGTCTGTCTCCTCCTGTAGTCTCTGCCAGATGTGACCTGTTTTTTTTTTTGTTTTGTTTTTTTGTTTTTGGTGTCAAGTTTCTGAATGGCCCCCTGGTCCACTGGGGTTTATCAGGCAAACATGAATGGCCTTGTTCTGTTGGCAGGCTCCACAGAAAGAAAGCCCAGAAGACCCATACGCTTATTAGGTTTTCTAAAGCCTCTGGAGGAAGATGGGTCTCTGAGTGCATACAGACCATGTATGTGATCTTGCAAAATAATGGAAGTATAATAAAACAACCAGTGTGATGTTTTATTTTTTATTTTTTTAAAAGTCAACTAAAAAGGGTAATGTAAGATTTTTATTGATTGGTTGATACACAGGGTGATTGACGTCAATGAATAACTGTTTTCAGTGTCAGTGTCCTATTTTATTTTCTGTTCTGTACTATTGCTTTGGCAGTTTTTACATTTGAACAGCAGTGCCAATACAGCCCTCTTCAAAAATTGCATACTTAACATTGCTGGCTTCTTCAGTCTGTTAAAGTGTTGGCATTTAGACATCGGTCACTTTATGTTAATGTTTATCACATAATCTTCATGAAGACTGTAACAGAGAGAGCGAGTTAATCAATCTGTGGGCATATTCAAAAGCCACACTGAGATAGTGAGATGACAATGTCAAAAGCATGAGAGAGTGTCTTAAGTCAGTAAGCCATGGTCTTGTACATGTCTGTCAGTTAATGTGCCTTCATGCTGTTGAAGCTTTTGCCGTGTTAAAACTAAAGCACAATTGTTACTCGTGACTTTTATAGGAAAGTGAGCAGGAAGCTCATTCAGATAAAAGTGACAAATTGTTCAGAAGATGTCAGACTAATAAGAGAGGAGCACATGTTTGAAAGGGAATTATGTGTCTTCTTTCCAGATCGACATCGAAGTGAATGGAGAGCCTGTAGACCTGCATATGAAGCTTGGTGACAATGGAGAGGCCTTTTTTGTGCAGGAATCTGAGCAACAGAATGTAAGCCATAAGCATAATTAAAATAAATAAATAAATAAAGTAACAAAACTGCTAAAGGCTAATGACACAAAGTTTCATTGAGACATTTTTCCAGATATATAAATTGTTACTTCTCCTTTTTGTGCAGTCTTGTTTTGAGTTTTAATGTAGCAGAGTCATGAAATATTTCATGTTGAACGAAAGAAATGAAACTTCAGACATATTTTGAAAACATCTTTCACTTTGCTTTCGTTGACCCAACACAACAACAGTCTTGCCTTTGCTTAACAGCATTCTTGAAGTAGAAATGTAGTGCAGTGTTTGTAGGAAGAAGTGATTACTCCACCATATTGCATAGTTAACCTTTGCTCAGGCTGCTATTGTGACATCTCAACAGTGACTTCAACCTTATTCTGCAGGACCTGAGTCAATATTGTGTTTCAAACTACAATTATCCTTGTTTAAACATATCTTAATCCTCATGTCCTGCTTTCCTATTTCAGCAGATTGTTCCTGCCCATTTGGCCACCTCCCCAATCCCCACCGAGAGTCACCTGTTCTGGATCTCAGAGGTGGAGCACAGGGCACCAAAAGATCTGGAAGATGACCCTGCCGACCCAGAGGACCCTCCTGAACCTCCAGCTCCAAGCACTGTGGCCACAAAAAAGAAGAAAAGACGGAGAAAGAAGCACAAAGGAGACCCCCGTAGAGAGGAACTGACCCCGCCGTCAGTCACTACTGGTAATGCTGTTGCTGCTAATGCACCCGCTGCTACCATTGCTGCTATGTCTAGTACTGGGCAAAATGAGGAGATCTTTGAAATGGATCTCAGCTCTGACGAGGAAACTACAGTTCATGTATCAAGGTATGTTTATTCAACGCTTGTAGCCAGATTTGTGTGAAGAGATCAGTTAATTATTATGCTTATTCTGCACTCTAAATTTAGATCACCTTCAGTGACTACAGTGCGTGACATTGACCCTAAATTACCCGCAGCCAGACACAGCCTTGATGGTTATCCAATGTCTGATGGGGACTGGCCAGCTGATGATGGGTATGTGCTGACATACAGACAGCCGAAAGTTGTTAGCAAAGATAGCACAGACGTGTAAGTAGCACCTGTTTTACTAATACTTGGCATTTCTTTTTACACCCCTGCAGCCATAGCTTGTCTCAGGCCTTTACCCCAAAGAGTGACTCAGAACTGGTGATGAGACCTTCAGAGAGTTTGCTCAGAGCTGAGTCTCACATGCAGTGGACATGGGGAGAATTTCCAGAAACCACAAGGGTAAGCACTTCTTCCCAGTGGAGTTCAAACCATTGCCAGTTGACTCATCATCACAATAACATTATGTCCAATTTTTTAGGTCACCAAGAAGGAGAAATCAGAACCACTGAAAAAAGTGACCATCACCCCATCAGAAAGCACCCATTTCCGTGTCATCCTCAGCTCGGAGGCCATGGAGAATGAGACCGAGGTTGAAAAAGGAGATGCCACCTCCTCTTCAGTGTGTAACATTGTCAAGCCCGAGCCACGCACCCCCATCACCACTGTAACACCTGTGAGTCCAATATCGTCTGTTAGCACCATATCATCTGTTAGTCCAGAAGCCCCTACAGAACCCCTTGATATCCTGCAATCAAGCATAGCAACCTCCACCGCTTCCAGTAACCAGCAGACAGATTCACCATCAAAGAAGAAAGGTATGTTAGGTGGCTGCAGATTGGTGCTTTTTAAGGCTTGTCTTGGTTATGAGTTTGTAATTTGTAAATATATTGTATGTAGGCGTTCCGAAGAGGAGCCAGCATCAAGGTCCTGAGGATATCTACTTAGATGACTTGAATGTACTTGAACCTGATGTTGCTGCACGATATTTTCCTAAGAGGTATGATGGTTAAAGATCTGCCTAATTACTTAACCTTTGTAATTATAAAATAAAAGCCAAAGCGAATTCTCCTCTGAAGTATCACTGACAGCCTGAAAGACCAGTATCATGACATATTGTAACCCTTTTCTTCTCCTTCTCTTTCTTTTTCTCCAGTGAGACTGAGGCAGCTGCTAAGCACTGGATTGACTCTGAGATGCACTCTGGTTCACAGTCCCCACAGTCGGTGGGTAGTGCTGCGGCTGACAGCGGGACAGAGTGTCTCTCTGACTCAACTAGTGACCTCCCTGATGTTACTCTTTCTCTGTGTGGAGGCCTGACAGAAAATGCTGAAATATCCAAAGGTACACGAGCATGACACTCACAGCAAAATGTATCATAAAGTGAACATTTTTGTCTTAGGCCAGTAAACATTCAGCTAATTTTGTTGCACCTTCTGGATTAGCCACATAAAGTGTCCAGCTACTGTTAGAGGAAGCTGTTCTTAAATACATATTTGTTCAGACGTGTAAATGTCGTACCCAGAAGTACTTTCCCTCTCATCAAATTAACATGTACTTTAACTCTTCAGGAAATGTGTCTTCATCTCTGAATATGATGTCATAACCTTGTTAAACAGCAGGAAAAACGTTGGTCATCTGAGTCAATATGCTTCTGTCCTATGCTATTTTTATGCACATTTCTTTTAGATATGAGAGTCCTGCCATTTCTCTCATTCATTTTAATGATAACAACATAATTTTTTAAGGGGAAAGAAGAACAAAAAAGCAAGAACGTGCTCATTTCCTCTGGACTAATATCATAACAGGACGTCCATATTTGGTTAAATGTTGTTGTTAATTTGCTCTGCATTTATTGCATTACGAACGATGATCACAGACTACCTCCGCAGTCATTACAAACTGTTAGAGGTCTCTAGTTATATTAATCACTTGGGATTTAGGCTTTAGAAGCTCTCTGGGGTTATCAGAAGAAAAAGTTTCCTGACCTTTATGTCTACTAAGATGTTATTTCTCACCACCACTGACCTTTTCAGCAGCTGTCTTTAATTAGTCTTCTTCTCCCCTGTTCATTTCCAGAAAGGTTTATGGAGCATATCATTACCTATCATGAATTTGCTGAAAATCCAGCAATTATAGACAACCCCAACCTGGTAGTAAGGATAGGAAATAGGTATGTAACTGTTTTTACTTCACATTGGAAATGCACTAGAGAAACATTTCAAATGTGTGGTCAGGATTACACATTGGTAATTGTCTTTGTCTTCAGATATTATAACTGGACCCTAGCTGCACCTTTGATTCTAAGCCTTCAAGCATTTCAGAAGAATTTACCAAAGGTAACGTGTGTTTAATTTTTTACTCTTTGTACTGTTCATTCATTCATTGTCAGCTGGCAGCTATCTCATCAATAAATGTCTTTGTTTTCCTTTTTATGGCAGGCTACAGAGGAGGCCTGGGTGAAGGAGAAAATGCCAAAGAAGTCAGGCCGCTGGTGGTTCTGGCGTAAGAGGGCGGATAGCACAATCAAGCAGGTGTGCATGTTGTTAGTACAAGTGAACAAAACAAAATTCGAGGTGGTATCTGCAGTTAGTTTCTGTTCCCTCTTCATGGGCAGTGTCCTGTTTTCATATAGATATTTTTTTAACTTGGCTAATTGGGGGTTTTATTTTTCTGCCTACTTCGTCCAGTCGGAGACTAAGCTCGAAACTAAGGAGGAACCACATTCGGGAGAGGAAGGACCCTCCACATCTCAGGAGAAGCTGGCCTTAACGTATGTGATACCAGAAAATCAAAAACTATATTATTATACATAGGGAGGAGCTTATATTTTGGTTTAATGAGGAAGAATAATAATAATGTAACTAAGATAACATTGAATTTATTTATACATCTAAGGATCTTCAGGTCGAATCTTTCTGAAACATGTTTTTCCACTTGCCTGTGATAATTAACTACCATATCTGTGGTTACTGCACTGTAGGCCTAAAGCAAGAGACTCATCCAGTGATGAAGAGTCCAAGGAGGTGAGCGCAGCATCCTGTCAAGAGAGACTGCAGCCAGTGGATGGTCAGCACCATCCCAGCCCACACACATACAGAAAGTCACTACGGCTTTCCTCTGATCAGATTGTAAGTTCATTTTACACCTTTTCCTTTCTCACATTGACAAAGCTTTCTCTGGATTTGTTATAAATGTCATAAAATATTATTTAATTTCAAATATAAAAGTGTCTGATTGTCAGAAGATCAGCTTATTTTTTTTGCTGAGTTCTTAATGAGATTTGTGTCTCAAGTGTTTTTATTTGGCAGTTTTGTGCTCCCTCTGCTGGCTAACTATGAACTGCAACTAGTGTTTGCTCCATTTGTAGTCTGTAGGGGGCTCTAAAGACCTGTAGATGGTCATTGTACTGTGGCAAGAAAATGATGCTAGAGAGTAATGCGTGTGCTGTTGAAATATATATATGAAATTTATATATAATTTTTCTGTTTGTGTTTCCAGGCTAGTCTGAAACTCAAGCAGGGGCCAAATGATGTGACATTTAGCATCACCACTCAATACCAAGGCACATGCCGCTGTGAGGGTACAATCTACCTGTGGAACTGGGACGACAAAGTCATTATCTCTGATATTGATGGCACCATCACAAAGTATGGCCTTCCAGTCACTCAGAAAATCATATTACAGAACACAGTTGTAATAGCAAGCTAGCTGCTATGTTGATTATGGACAGTAATAGACAGGGCAGTAAATCAGTCAGTTATTGTAGCATCCAATTACATTTTCCTGTACATATACAGTAACAAGAAAACATTAGAAGGAATTTCCCTTGGGTGCTGTACCTTAGTTGCATCCTTTAACGACAATTAAAAATAATGCGTACAAATATTGATTTTAACATATAGGTGGGAAGCAATCAGTGAAGCGACATTTAGATAGATCTTTTGTTGCATCCTGTTTCAGTTCTTGTAATAAAATGTGGATCTAATTTTATAATTATATAGTTAAAACACTTAAAGCCATCTGTTGCAAACTCGCCATGGAAACATCCATTTTTGCACTAAAACGAATTATTATACTAGCAAGATGGAATCTATAGTGCAGTGTTCAAGTGTTTCTATAAACTGCCCGCAAACTTTAAGTACAGCTCCTTATTTATTATCCACCAAATAAGGTGGGGAGCAGGTAAATGAACACAAGATTTAATTGTTGCATAATATTGTTGGGTTAATTTAAAAAGGAACAAAAGCTTAAAATAAGATTCCAGCTCAGAGTAGCTTCACTGCCATGGACAGATTTAAGTCCTTCACAAATGGCATATATGAAGCCTGTAATCCAGTTCTATTTGTGTCAAGCTCTGTTAATTACTTTAAAGCTAGTCATATCTCTTCTGAAACAAAACTGATGCCTGCTGCCTTCCTGACGCCCACCCTGAAGTTCATTGGTGGTCGACATCAAACGGCTCCAAATTGACTGCAGCTTATTATCTCTGTGACCCTTTAGGCCAACCCCTGACATGCTGCTTTCTTTGGCTAACAGGGTAAAGAGCACAGGGACTATAATGAGGACATTTACATTTCAGTCTGTAAGGACACACAGCCAGCTGAGGGTGAGACTGTGTCTCCCCTATAGGCCAGTAATGCTCGTTAGTGGAGAACAGCCCATAATGTTCTATATTTATGATAAAACGGTGTTATCGTGCTTTATGTGACCTCTTTTGAACAGTCAGTACTCTGATTTCTCTTTCTCTACTTGATGTGGCTGATTGAGTTATTTCTATCTTATAGTCAGTGATATTGATGTTTTTATGTGTTTAAATGTTTTAGGTCAGATGTATTTGGACAGATACTTCCACAGTTGGGGAAGGACTGGACCCACCAGGGGATTGCCAAGCTCTACCACTCTGTAGCTGAGTAAGTGCACAGCAACACTGATTAATTATGGAAGACGCATGAATGGTTGGTCAGTGGTTAGGACTGTCTGGGGTTGATTCCCAATCGGCTCTTTGTGGAGTTGATATTTCCTCCCAGTGTTTGCGTGGGGAGCTCTGAGGTGGATGACTCAGTAAGTTTAACTGTAGTTTAGGCAGAATTATTGCAGAAAGTAAAAACACCATTAAACCGGCCCTTGCCTTTTCTAGTTTTATTTTTATACTTAAATCTGAAAAATGTATATAGAAAATGTATTGCATGAATGAAGTCAGCTGTAGTGAGTATGGATATTGGTTTTGGTAGTAAATAAAAAATAAAAAGTTTCCTCTGCAAGATTTTCTTTTTTTAATTGAATTGTTGTGACTTCTCCACATTATGAGCGCAATCAATATAACTCATCCAATTTAAGTGCTAATTTTAGTAGTTGCCATTAAGGTCATGATAATGAACAATTATTAATGAGCACTGTTCTTCCCATTCGCAGAAATGGCTACAAGTTCTTGTACTGCTCAGCCCGGGCAATCGGCATGGCGGACATGACAAGAGGTTACTTACAGTGGGTCAATGATGGAGGCACCATCCTACCCCGAGGACCTCTCATGCTTTCTCCCAGCAGCCTCTTCTCTGCTTTCCACAGGTAATATGTGCTCTAAATGGTTACCAGTTTCGTTAGGGCTGTGCGATATGACCAAAATCTCATATCCCGATATAAGAATTCTATCATCCCGATAACAATATAAATCACAAAAATTTAACATTTTCTGTAAATTCTGTGAATCTCGGGCAGCTCGACTTGCGGGAAGTGTTTCCAGCTGTGCGTCATGTAGCTGGATTCGAGTGTTTTAACCGATGCATGAAACTATACATTTTTAGACATAGGTTCTAACAGCCGCCGTTTTCTTTGTATTTATTACACGACGTGCTGCAGGGAAAAGCCTGTTCTAACGTTTGAGTCTAAGGTTTATCTATTTTTTTTTAATTTTAATTTAATTTTTTTCTTTTTTACTTCTCATCCGTAAATAATCTGCTCTTTCACGTGATTCAGTTTATTTTGAAAAGTCTCAACAGGATCTTGAGCTTTATTGTGAAAGGTTTATGTGGAACATAAACAAGCGGACACGCGATGCTGTTACTGTCGTTGTTGCTAACCACAGCGCATAAAAACAAGCGCTTGTCTGTCGGTAGTGTGGTTATATTAAATATAAGACAAAGAGAGAACTTTACGAAATTAATATAGCCACTACAGTGACCATCAAAACGGTGAAAAAAAATTGCAGTTTATTTTGCAACACCACGAAACAAACGATAGCGTAAAATGAAACGATAGACGTTTTTATATTGTGATCCGATATATATCGTTATATCGAACAGCCCTAAGTCTCGGTGATTATATACATTAAATGATTTAATTTTAATCCTCCTTATCCCCAGATCTTAATGTTGTTTTCAAACCACCCCATATTTTTCACCCCTAAATCTTTTTTTTCTCTAGAAAGTTAATTTCACTTTAAATACCCTATTCTCAGTCTCAAAATCCTCCCCACTCTCCCGAGCCTCGTTCTTTATAATAAGTCTTTCATATGCCATGGTTATTAAGTCTACAGCAAACTCAAGTTCATGAATTCCTATCTAAAAGGCATTAACTGTGTTGGTATTAGTGCCGTCACTTCTCTAAAGTACGCTCATGGCCAGCATTTTCTCTGTTTTGGATTATTCTATTCTCTTTATTTCCCCGTTGCTGTCACAGTCTCAATTGCATTTTTAGAGACATGATTTGTGTGAATGATTCTTTTGTTAAAGTGAGGTATAGATGAGGAGATCCAGAAGGAGGCTGCTAGCTTTCTATATTTTTTTTTGATAATGTGGGATCATTTGACACATTGAGACATCTTGCAGCAGAACGTCTATTTTCGACTCATTTTTCTAAATTTAAATATATTTGACAAAATAAATATTTAAGGTTCAGTTTTAGAGGAGTTTCACAAATTATTGAAATTATTTCCTTCGTGGTTGTAAAGGTAAAATATATTTCAGAGTCTACTAATGAACAAGACTACAACAAAAATACAATTGCTGACACATCTTAATATTTTAATTATTGTAGAAGAACATCATCAGAATGACCCATTAGATCCACCTACTGTCTCCCATACATGTTCATCTGTCAGCCTCCTCTAGCTAACTCATGATACAGTAGCCTTAATGTTAAAGTTTGAGTATGTAAGATGTGCTGCTAAGCAACCAGGCATGCTGCAATTGTTGTTTTACATGGGGGGAAAAAAAAATCAATCAATAATTTAATCCCACACTCCCCAAAATTCACTGTATGATGAATAAAATGACTTTAGAAAAAGTTCCAAACTAACAGATGTGATTTTATTTTAACAGTTACATGATTTTAAAACGACCCCTTTTGGTATTTCTCCCATCAAACATGTTTCCCAGCAACACTGGTTTCAGTGAATTACGACTGTGTTAATATAATGTTAATTAAACAATTAAATACTCTTGTGATACTTGCTTGTTATGCCTCGTAGGTCAGATATTATCCAAATTTTAATAGAGCTAAAGCAAGTATCCTTTTCTCACTTTCACAGAACAAGTAAAACTTTCCTGTGTTGTTAATGGTTCCCTTGATTTCTTTTATTCAGTGTATTAATCACATAGCAGGGTTTTTGTGTGACCTTGAAACCTGTTCAGAATGGCTAGTGTCTCAGCATAGCAACCTGCAGCATTGTTGATAGTTGTGTGGTGCAAAGACTTGTAGATATTTGCATTATTTATGTGTCCCTCTTGTTTTAATTTGCTTAAATTAGAAACACCCCTACCATTTGTATATTTGTTTTGAGTCATAATTTTAAACAGAAATTGCTGAAATGCATTTGGATTTAGGCCGTGCTATTACACGATTTGTAAAGAGGACAAAAGTCATTTATAAACAAATTCTTATCTAAAAACAGTCGGAGAAAGGGGTTTGAGATAAACGAAATATGTTTGATCAAATTACCTCTAACTCAAACTGGACACACGGGAAGGATATGTATGCCCTCTATTAAAACTGTCTGTCTGCTTCAGAGAGGTCATCGAGAAGAAACCAGAGATCTTCAAGATTGAATGCCTTACAGACATCAAGAACCTGTTCCAGCATAACAAGCAGCCATTTTATGCCGCCTTTGGGAATAGAGCTAATGTGAGTTAATGCATGTTTGAAGATGTCAGACTTCCAGACATTAGAGTGCTTGTTTTTTTTTGGTTTGTTTTGTTTTTTAAAAGTGCGCTTTTCAGAGGTTGATGCAGTTGTAATTCATTGCAAGAGCAACATAACACTTTGGCAGACACTTTGAGTTTGCAGACATGAACGTGTGAAATAAGTACTGGGCTGAACCTGAGCTGAGGTCATTGTCGGAGTGTGATCGTGAGTGACTTCATCTGTGGACGAGAGCTCAAGTTGGGCACAGCATCCCGTCTTCAGCTGCATAAACACTAACAGTCACATGAAGGGTCAGCTATCAAAGCCCAGTCTGCCTCGGTCTCTCCCCTAAACAAAAAAATAAGACACAGACAAACACTCACTCTTCCTCTGGCCAACCAAAAACATTTACTCCAGAAATTTACTGCCATTACATGCATTAGGTGGAACACAAACAGGAAATCTGTGGTTAATGTTATTAACGTGGTCATTTCAGTTTATTATGTATTATGTATGAGAGGCTACTTTCCGAACATTACATAATCAAGAGTGTTCTCAGATGGCTGTTAACAGCCTTGTCAGTAATTTTTCAGCCCGTAAATGACAGGTTTATTCGCGTGCTTTGTCTTAGAGGAGGCAAAATGGGGTTTGTGTGTTTGTAATTAATCCCAACTCAAAATAAAAGCCTGTGCTATGCTTATAAATGGAAACATTTAAAAAACTTAACTTGAACTTTGAAGCAGTCGTATTTTAGAGGGAAGATTGAGCCTTTATGTCTTCATACAGGATGTGTTTGCCTATAAGGAAGTCGGCGTTCCAGTGTGCAGAATTTTCACAGTTAACCCAAAGGGAGAGCTGATCCAGGAGCAGACCAAGGGCAACAAGTCCTCGTAAGTACATTAATGGTCTGTGTTTGTCTTTCGCAGCAAAAATCCCCAGCAGGAAGTATAGGACGTTGCTATCATTGAACGTTTTTCTGTTTTCTTTATTTTCTTGTTTTGCTTTTCCAGCCATTACTGTTTCCTTCACTCTCACATTACTGTAAAAAAAATAAAAGCCTACAGTCACAGAGAGTCTTCTTTTGTACCCTGCAGCAAGAAAAACAGACAAAATTAGAGAAAAACTAGGGAACATAGTGGTGCTTTTAGCAGCTCAAGCGACAGATATTTCCCACAGGATCTGATGGAGAACAAAACAGAAATAAAAAGAGAGCTGGCCAGAAACACACCTTAAAATTGATTCTAGTCTGCAATGTTTTCCTCAGGTGGCCTCTGTTTTTTGTTCTTTCTGTATTTAGATTGATCAATACATTTCAATGTATTTCAAATCTAAAATCCATTTTTTAAATATTTGTTATTTTTCTTTATTTTTTGTTCATCACTAAATACCTAGAGTGTATATATTTTTTAAAGATTTATATATTGTATCTGTTCTCTTGCTCACTCTGTTTCTCTGGTTTCATTTTTTCCCCCTTTGCAGCTATGGCAGACTGAGTGAGCTGGTGGAGCACGTGTTCCCTTTGCTGAGCAAAGAGCAGAACGAGGCCTTTGTAATGCCAGAGTACAGCTCTTTCTGTTACTGGAGACAGCCGATACCAGAAATCAATCCAGATGAACTGCTCTGAGTCGGTGTGTATTGATACCCAGCTATACAGTAACATTCAAATGAACTGTGCACCTGAATGCACCTCCTAAATACATGTGAAGTGGAACCAGAACTGTTCCTGCTAATTAGACTTAAACAACACACAGATACAGTAACCGTGAACTCAGAAAAGTTGGTAAACTGTATTTACTTGAGAGATGAGTGGAGATTATCAGAACAGTAAATCCTGATGAGTGTTAACTTAGCGTTTATCCCACGGAGACACTCCACTTATGCCTCTGTGTGAAGGCATCCTGCCCAGTGATAACTTTCTAGTCCATGTTCTTGTACAGACTTGGCAGTTGAAGATCCAGCTAGTATCTCGGTAAACTTGTAGAAAGCCATAAACGACGCAGGCAGAAGTTCCTCACGAGGAGCTAGATTCCAAGCTGAAGTAATTTAAGAAACGCCCTGAAGAAGTGAAACGTAATGTTTTAAATGGAAAAGCCACACATTTAATTAAAACAGGACAGGCAATTAACACTGGGCAGTTGTTATTCGGCAGTCATATTTTACTGTAGGTGCTGTGTTTGCCCAGAAGCAAGTAACCAGCCTTTAATTGGAGGCTATATTCTGTTCTAAAAATACAGTCGTGATAGAGGTTGGCAAATAACAGAATAACACAAACACAGAACCGTCCACAGCCGTTAGATTTCAGGAACTCGCTACAGTAAGTGTTCACTTGTCCTCTCGTTCCTGACTCTTGCCTGACTGTGCAACAGATTTCACACGGCCGCTACACAGCGAGCCGTGTTTGGTACTGTTAATATCCAAGGTCGTACCTCGGATATGCTTTCACCAAGTATGTGAAGATGCACAGTTTGCTGTGACTTAAAAAAAACGAAGCAGCTTCATGGTGTATTGTCTTGCTGTTGTTTTAATATGTTTGTTCTGTTATGCAAGCTCTGGCAAATCACGTGTGTTTAGTTAACAATGGAGTCATTATTTATGATGATCAATGTATTTAAGTTATTGATTTATATTGTGAGGCCTTTGCTTGTCTGAAAAAATAATTGATCACCAATGCAATATTTCAGATTAGTATTTTTGTGAGGCTGATCACAGACTAACATGCACTTAACAGTAACTGCTAGGCCTTGTACAAGCTTTCTTTGGTCACGTCTCCAGCAACAAGCCTGTATTTCTTTTATTAACAGTGAATTTTTCAACATGTAAGGCACGTAGACGTTCCTGAGCAAAACCTCAGAGTCTGTAGTATTACCAGATGTGTGTAAATGTGAGAGAGGATGCTTGAGATGGAACAGTGGATATAAGCAGATTTGAGAAGAGCTTAAAATGAAGGATTTTGCTTTGTGAGGTCCTCCGTAGGATGGACTGCAGGATGATGGTAGTGTGTGTGTACCTAATCACAGAGTGCTGCTGCTGTTGGGGTGGCAGCATCCTGCACCCTTTGCTTAGGTTCCCTCGGTGGCTTTATCCAGCGCACTTTGTCAAAGTTGCACCCAGAAACTCAAGACTTACAACTCAGCACATCTCCCACCCACATGCACTTCACCGACAGTCGAAGTAGACAGTAGACCAGAGTATGCAATTACTGCAGAGGGTGAGCATAAAGAGTTTGAGTTTTACCTTCTTGACTATTCAGTTAATCTGAAATTTGTCTATTAGTGAGTTTTGAGAAGCTTAGCTCGTTTCGAGTAGCTTTTTTGTGTATGTTTTTAAGGCAGAGGAAAATGATGATAATTTGGGGTAACAGGCAGCAAGGTCATATCAGAGCCCGCCTTTAATCTGTGTGCTTGAGTGCGTGAGAGACAGAAAAGCCTGATTCCCGTGCCTCTGGTGACCAGAGAAGGATAAACTGTTTTTGGAGATAAACAGGAAATACTTGACTGTACAGGAAGTGTTTAAGGCACTTCCCCGGCATTATCTATGTATGATTTAAGAAAGGAGTTTTGGTCAGATGGATCATATCTCCAATGCAAGTGTAACTGACTGTCTATGCCAGTGTGGACTAAAAAAGCAGGAGCAGCCAAGATCATTTCATAAAAATAAGCACAATTTATGGTGACAGCTACATGCACTGCTGATTTCTTTTCTTTTTTTTTGAGGAATACAGTGTGCTCCGCTTTGATTTGTTTGCTTGTTCTCTGCAAAGTGGTGAAGTCAAATAGATCTATCTTAAAATCAACAAGAAATTCCATTCTTTCTATGAAAGTAAAGCATCTTGTGTGAAAGAATCACACTTCATCTTCTCTGATCCTGGGATATGTGGTAAATAAACGTTTGAATGAGTATATATGCTGACCATCACATTCTTCTTTGATGCCTTTTTGTTTTTTTCTTATAACGTGTATGAGCTGTTGTGTGACTTAAGTTTTGTTCTGTTTTTGTTTGGATGTAATGCTTGGTATTTGTGTCCGACCAGCAGAAATGCATTAAATGTATGCTGTGTTTCATTTGTATAGAAATGTGGTTTGAAGAACAAAATCAACTGTAAGAAGAAGTAAAAAAAAATCAGGCCTAATGAAGCTAACATGTGGCTTATGGTCTTGTTTGTATGAAATAAAATTTCTAAATGAATGCAGTTATGTGCATGCTGTGATTTTTCTTTTTTTTCTCTGCAGTCTGAGTCCAAAAGTTCAGCAGTAACCAGAGGCAAGTGGAGTAACTCCTGCCCTATTGCATACTTTGAAGTAACAGTACGTTAATGAGGGTACTGCAGGTTAAGTCCCTCAGGTCATTTTAGAGGTTTTGCTTGGTTTTATTAAATAATATAAAGATAAGAAGAATCATACAAAATGGTAAATGGTAATCCAGAGTGTTTATTTATTCAAATTTTAATTAAAATATCAGTTTTTCCTTTTTAAGGGTTAACAAAGACTGGACTGAAAGCTAAATACTTCTTACAGTTTGATGCTGGAAAATTTTAGTCAGTCTCAGGAGTGAGAAAGGTGGAATTTATTTATCATCCCCACCCACTTTACATAATCACCAAAAAAAAAAAAAAAAAGGAGGGGCTCACTAACCCTGTATTTTTCAGTAGAAGCCAGCCAAGTTTGTACTATTAATAAAATCTTGTGTTGCTAAGTCTTTCCTTTCCTCATTAATCTCTCTGTGCAGATTTCCTAATCACCCAGAGCACTTTTAAGATGACGCGAGTTCATATTTACAGCTAACCTACAAATATGCTCCATTGATTGTTGACCATGCTGTATGCCAAGTCTCTGAATGCTGCTGCTAAAACAAAATTTACAAAAGTGTTAATTTATACTTTTACACAAGACATTTACAATAGGTGGTACAAACATTCATCTTGATAAATATATTAGATACAAATCCTGCTTCTTGTTATCAGGTGTCTTTGGAAAATTGCTTACATATTCCATATAACATTTTTTTTAACTGAATTTATAACTAAAGATCTTCACACAGGTAAAACAGCTGCATCACAGCAAATCATTTTTTTGTTTTAAAAATGTGGTTTCAACACTTCAACATTTCCTCCAGTCCACATGTCTGGGAACAAAGTAGTCCTCGTCGTTACTTTCCACCTGAGCTCCAGCTATCTTTTGGCTTGTGGCTGGTACAGAAAGGTGCCGCTGTAGGTGGACAGGATCTCCCTGGCTTCGGTTGTGGCCAGCTGACCTTCGGTTCTTACCATAGCCACTTGGTCTCCTTTCCTCAGCGGTAGGATTACATTAAAGGATGCTGTACCCCCGCAGCCACAATTACCACCAGTCAGGCCTGAGCTCTGTAGCCTCTGTACGCTGCGGTTAGACACAGACAGCACGGCCTCTACACGATCGCCCTCCTTTGCGGTCAGCACACCTGAAATCAGGTATCGGCCATCCAGCGGTACAGTAAAGATCCCTGAGGGTGAGGACAGGAATGATTCAGCCTGGGTTCAATCAATAATGTTACTGATTAGTACTCTCTTGGTTTCTAAGTCTCTTCCCTATTCATGGACCTGCAATGAATTGATCCTAATGAGTTTTGGCTCTGTAGCCAAAGCCTGAATTATCCAATTCCTCTGTGTCACAGGACTTCATTGTTACCCAATTAAGAATTAAAAACACATCAATTAGCCACACTGCTGTGCTGGGTGAGTCATTCCTCAGTTATAACAAACACGGGTCCTGCAGTTTATTTTGAATCATCTTTATATTCACAGTCCTGCTTCAGATACTCATGAGAGAACACATTTCGTATTAATCCACAACTGAAAATAATCCCTGACTAATGTTTTATTTATTTGTTTGTACAAAGCACAACTAAGTGCCCAGGCTCATAATAACAGCACATTTTTATGCAAAAAGACAACATATCTGCATATTATCAATGTATCACAACGATACCAGCAAATGTTACAATCCTTTTAATATTGAATCTGTTTTTTTATGTGTGGATCTACCTGTGCTGGGATTGTAATGTCCTCCGTCATTTACTAGCACTCTGTTAAAGCGAATGATTCCAAAATCTCCAGAGAAACGTTGCTGAGTGAGGCCGGCAGAGAAGGAGAAGGTGTCTGCCAAAATGCTATTGTCAACTGAAACTGGATGCAAACAGACAGGAATGTCGTCAATCAGTGTTTCAACTGATGGATAAATGAATACATGATTGCTGCATTTAAATTGATCAGAATCAATATGTATGTAATATGTATCTATCACAAATTCAATTCTTTTTGTAATGCCTTTAATCCTTGCTGAAACATGGACAGGAGATTTACCTGGTGAATCAGCTGGAGCTCGATAAACCGGGTTCCAGGGCACCTTTACTGCTGTAAGAGCTACAAGGCATACACAGTACATGTTAACTCATTATGTATTATTACATAATACATAATACATCATGTATTAATATTATTATTATTACTTCTTTATACTTATTAATCTGTCATTGGTGTGCGTGTACATATATATAAAGAAAATACAAAACTTTCTGGTGAATGCTTGCAGACTCACTAAAATCCTTGCACAATCTGCCCACACACCCTTAAAGAAACACATCCAGTTCCCACTCCCTCGCACTCCCCGACTAGAAATTATTCACAGTTTTTCCAATGCCTCTTTTTACATTGATACAGTAGAAGAAGCCTGCAGATGCATGTGATGTAACTTGATAATGATCTGGTAAAATACCTTGGCGTCTGGCTGATTGAGGCATGAAAGAAACAGGCTTCAGAGGAGGATAGCCTGCAAGAGCAACAGATGACAAAAATATTATGTTTTATTGTCATCTGAAGAGACGGGGTCAATCAGTAGTATTGCCAAATACAGTTCTTTGGTTTTCCATCTGGATCTTATGGCACACTGTGTGAGAGATTCCAAGAGAAGGTATAAATCAAAACAAAACTTCAAGAACTCTAGACTTCGTAATTGTGGATTTTTGGAAGCAGATTGTTTTTCCCAGCTGTTTCAAGACAATGCCATCTAAAATCAGATTTAAGCATCCGTAGTTTCCACAAAGACTGACATTGAAATGTATTTATTATTAACCAAAAACAGACTGAATTAAAAACCAACCTATGACAAGCATTCAGATGGCAGTAAAGAAAAAATATGCAACAATAAAGAACTGAAACGCTGAAACAAATCTCACATCCCATCCAAAAGCCCAAAGATGTGGGTGAATTTTAAGTTTTTTTGTTTTACAAGTAATGGGGGTAAGACTAATTGGCATTTCCCTGGCTAATTCTCCCACACTACCAGTAAACAGTAACAATATGACTAACGTAGGCTGTTCTCTATTCCTTTACTGCCAAAAAGCATTGAGGCTAGAACAAAGCCTTTGTTTTGTTTGATATTTTATTTAATCTTTCTACGTACAGCTTAAATAATTAAACCCCAAACTGCCTAAATCTATGTCCGGCTTCCTCTTCCTTCCGATTTGGTTTGGCACCCAATGAAAACCTTCACATAGATGACAAACAACTGTCCATGCATTATTAATTCTTCATGGCACAGATTCAGCAAGGTGCTGGAAACATTCCTGAGAGATTTTGATTCATATATACATGACAGCATCACACAGTTGCAGCAGATATGCTGGCTACCATTCCACTACATCCCAACGGTGGTTTATTGGATTGAGATCTGAGTACAGTGACGTCACTGTCAGGTTCAGGAAACCTGTTGGAGATGATTTGAGCCAACAATATTCAGATAGGTTGTGGTGTTTACATAATGCTCATTCAGTAGTAGGGGGTCCAAAGTGTGTCAATACACCACCAGCAGCCTCAACTATTGATACAAAGCAGGATAGATCCATCTAAGTTTCCAACTTAGACTTGAGTTTACTTTGTGTTTTTCACTTGGTTTTGCTTTTTTCTACTTGCTGTTGCAGCATTAAAATACACTTGGCCAGGGTTAGGAAAATATTGTGTTTTTGATTAAAAAGCTCCCTTGACTGCAGTAATCCTTCATGTTTCAAATAGTGATGTGGGAGTGAGGCACCTTTGTTGGGTCTGTTACCTTGCATGTAGCAGAAGCAACAAAAACAGCATGGTTTTTTGCCCTTAGAATTGGTTGTTGGTTTTGTATTTCATATACAACTGAATTAGTTTTGTGCTGTAAATTTGAGAGGCCTTGAGTTAGACTTAATTAGATTGCAGATTTTCATACACATCATAAAATAAGGCCTGCACCTTCATAGTGGATTTTCAGCTGTATGCTTAAGACAATACCAGAGGTCATCATGGACCTTAAGACTACTCGCCTGGTGCTCCTGCAAACCCTTTAACACGGTCTCTGGAAGAGTCCTCAGACCCTCTTCGCACAGTCACCCTGCTTCTGTATCCTGGAGGTCCCGCCTCTCCCATCTCCACCACAGAAATCTCGGGCACAGTCGGCACACCTGGTTGCCGAGGACTGAAAGGCTGTCTTGGCGGGCTGATGTTTATTCTGTGTGTGTTTGGCTGCACTGGTTGGCCTGGGCTGTATGGTGTTCTGGGGTTGGTCTGCACAGGGTCGATGATGATAGGGATGTGGATTTGTTGGATTCTGTTTCTGTCTGGCAAAGACGCAGGCATCTCTGGTCCTGGCCTTAAGGTCATTCCTTGGAAAATGAAACAAAAAAGAGACAGAGATCATGATTAATGGTCAGATCAGCTGTAGTGCTCCTCCTGGCATTGTCAGCCATGCTGGCAGCTTCATGGGTGAATTTATCCACTGTAAGGATTTGAGCTAAATACCAATTTAGCAACATGCGCCCATGTTGACCATCACAGTCCAAACATTTCAGACATATAGACATATAAATCTCCTTTTCTCACTCATTAACAGTCCAGTCCTGGTACCTGACATTTTCAGAGGAACTTTTGTTTGTTTTTGTTTGCTGAACCACTTAATACTGACCTATGAATCATACGAGGATGAAAAATGAATCTAATTCAAGGAGAGAACCAGTGTTTATAACCAGCAAATAACTGATATTCAGTTTATCTTTAGGCACCTTGTTACTGCAGTCAGCTGCATTTCTTTAGTGGAATCTATGAAACATTGAAACAGGAAAATAAATAGAGCAAATACCTGACCAAGAACCTCAGAAATGACCCTTCAGTTGATCCATCCATCTTAAGCAAGGGGCTGAGGTTTGTCAAACTACACAAGAACCTGACTGAAAATCAGTAGTGACATTTGGAGTGATGAATCCAAATTTCAAATTTGGGTTCTAAGTTTGAGAATATGATGGAGACGCTGTCATGATTTGGAGCTGAATTTTAGCCAGTGGTGTTGGGGGATCCTGTCAAATTGTTCAAATTATGAATGCAGAAAAATACCAACAGATTTCAACATGCAGTGCCTCCTTCAGAACATCTGATTTTCATATTTAAAAATTTCCAAATAACATATGCAGTCATGGTTAAAAAAAAAAAGTACACTCATTCATTTCTAAGGTTTTCCATATTAGGACATCATTTCAATAACCCGGTCTTTTAAATGAGGTAAATAAAACCTCAGATGAGGTAGAGAGCTATGTACACCCTTTCTGCTTCCATAGGAATTAAGAGGATAAGTAGCACAAATGTGTTGGTAATCGAATGCACTTGATTAACTGATCATGTGTAAGCGCCTCTATAAAAGTAGAGGTTTTGGGAGTTTGTTTGTTCTGGAGTCTTTGTGGGTGTGTTAACACAATGCCAAGAGGGCATTGTGCCTCCTTGAGAACATCTGATTGGCAATGGCTTCAATGATCCCAAGCACACTGCCAATGCACACTACCTGGGTAGAAAAACAAACAAGGAACCTCACAAACTGGCTTCCCTAGAGCTCAAATCTCAAAGTTATTGAAGCGGTGTAGAATAATCTTGACAGAAAACACAATAAAAGGCAGCCAACATTCAAAGAAAGGCTTTGGATGTCCTTCAAGAAGCCTGGAGAACTATTCCTGAAGATACTTAAAGAAATTACTGGAAGGTTTGCCTAAGAAAGTTCCTGCTCTGCTGACTTTCAGGCTTGTTAGAAATGTACAGACTGTCTTTTTGCCTTATGTACTATATCTCCATGTTTGCACCTATTTCAATAAATCTCTGCAGCTATCTTTTCCTAGCAATGTGTAAAGACAATACTTTTGTACAGTACTGTACCATAGCTGTAAAAAATCATTTATAACAGTTGTAAGTTCTCTTGCAGCCAAATATAATAAATCAAAAGTCAACTGTTAATTCAACTGCACATTCAGCCAGTGATCAGTCCTACCTGAAAGCAACTATATTACTTTAGAGCCTGGCTGTTACTCTGGATTATAAAAGTAATCAGGCATTCTGGTTTTATCAAATAAAACATCATCTACCCGTCAACAAAATTCGTCCTTCTTACTCCAAGCTACTCAGAAACCACATGTACTGTATAATCAAAAACAAATTAAACCCAGCAATCATGTTGTACTGAGATAATCAGAAATCTCTCATTCATTTCCTCCCCATGCCTCCTCCAGGGTGCCGGTTGCCTAAGTGCATATTTCCCATGAGCTCTCAGCCTGTGTCTCACTGAGGGGGAAACCGCGAATTCGAAAAGCACAGAGAAAAGCGCACACTCATATGCATGCTGGTACAACGAAAGGCGTCACCAAAACCAGATGTTATTGCTTACAGGCAGACTGAGACACCAAAGGGTAATGCTTTAGTCACTTGCGCCTCTGCAGAACTGGGTGACATCTCGTGAGTGTTCACAAGTGACTGAAATCGTCATGGGATATTGCGGCAGACAGTCTGATCGTGCAATGGTGCCAAGGGTCACAATGCAGGGAGTGGCTGTTACACACTTACAATAATGCATCACTCAGAGTCTAATCTTTCTTGCTATGCACATGGACACAATTTCATCCTCCACCCCATTTTCCTACTGTAATATTTATGATGGGAGGCTCAAATTGTGCGCCGCATGGCAGACCTCTGGGATTCCTCTTGTGTATGAGAGTCTCCTCTGAAGACTTCCAGATGGGCTCCTGGGTCAGAGTTGGAAACACCTCACCTCATATACTCAGATATCTCACCGGGGGAAATTGTGGCACCACCTCAAAATTCTGGTGATGACTAAATTTATACGTATGTGTGAGTGTGCCTTGGTGTCAAATACAATTTTCCATTCTTTCCCATCAGACAACCTGAGACTTCAAAAGGCCTTTTATGTCTCTTTTGTGTGTGTGTATTTCCTCATCACAGCAGACAGTTAATCCTCCTGCCTGTCTCTTCAATATAAAGCCTAAATGATCAATTGCAAAGCATTGATCCATGAAATCAAAGCCCTTAATTTATCCCTGCTTTAAAACAACAGTGATTTTTTTTTCCTTTTTCATTTTCTGTTGCCTTTGTCCATTGCTAGACACTCACAGGACAGGGTGGAGAGAGAGGTGGAAAGTCCTCTGACTTTCTTGGAAGGACAAATTGAAAGTAAAAGCTGGAAAGAAGCAGAGCGACAAGGGAGTAAAGTGAGCAACTCAGAGAAAACAGAGAGAAATAACAGGGATGTGATTTGAGCTGGGCTGGGATTATCTCCAAAAAAAGGAATAGGAAAAAAACATATTGCACATTAAATTGTAAAATTCAGCATGAAAATTCTGGCTAGTCACTAAATAAATTTGAAACAGAAGTATTTTTTTTTTCATATTTTAAAATTTCCTAATAACATATGCAGTCATGGTTAAAAAACAAGTACACTCATTCATTTCTAAGGTTTTCCATACTAGGACATCATTTCAATAACCCAGTCTTTTAAATGAGGTAAATAAAACCTCAGATGAAAGGATCATTATGAATGCGTAGAGAGCTATGTACACCCTTTCTGCTTCCATAGGAATTAAGATGATAAGTAGCACAAATGTGTTGGTAATCAAATGCACTTGATTAACTGATCATGTGTAAGCGCCTCTATAAAAGCAGAGGTTTTGGCAGTTTGTTGGACTGGAGTATTCGTGGGTGTGTTAACACAATGCCAAGAGCGGAAAGACATCAGCAGTGATCTCAGAAAAGTGACTGTTGCTGCCCGATGATTTGGGAAGATCTATGAGGCTATTTCCAAATAATTTGAAGTCCATTATTCTTCAGTCTGAAGTGGAAAACATTCAAGACAGTTGCCAATCTTCCTAGGAGTGTATGTCCAGTAAATTTCCCCCAAAGTCAGACCATGCAGTGACTGCAAAAAACCCAAGAGCCACATCTCAAACTCTATCGACATCAGTTAGCATGTTAAATGTTAAAAGTTCATGACAGTACAATTAGAAAAGACTGAACTACTATAGTTTGTTTGCAAAGATTTTCCAGAGAAAGCCTCTTCTCTCTAAAAAGAACATGGCAGCGGTGCCTTGGTTTGCAAAGTTACATCTGAACAAACTGCACGATTTTAGACAGCAAAACTTTTTTTAGTTTTTTTTTTTTTTTTTTTGAGACACAGGACCTGAGCACCTCACACTAATCAAGTCTGCCATGATCTCCTTTGTTTTCTAGGGTTATATGTGAGACCATCTGTCAGACAGATAAAAGCTTAGCTGAAACTGGGTCATGCAACAGGACGGTGAATTGCTGAAAAAGACAAGGATCAAGGTTTGGCATTGACCCAGTCAAAGTTCAGATTGTAATGATGTGGCTTGCATTAAGAGAGCTGTGCATGAATGAAAACCTCAATGTAAAGAACAATGCACCAGAATTCCTCCACAACAATGTGAGAGTCTGATAAAGTCATACAGAAATCTTTCATTTGAGGTATTGCTGCTAAAGGTGACTTAACAAGTTACTGAAACAAGTTTTTCATATACTGCTTCTGCATTCTGGCTAACGAAACCGTGTCATTAGCCAGAATGCAGAATGTATTTACCTTATCTTACCTTACCATATCTTGATATGTAAAACTTTATACTTAACAAAAGCTGTACTTTCCTTTTTCCCTTTTTTTTTTAACCAAGACTGTATGAAACTGGTTTGTCAATTCTTGAGAGATTGAAATCTCTTGCGTAATTTTAGATTTTGTTGGTAGATCACAGACTTTTGAATGTTTCCACAGAGTAATTTCTTCTTAACCACAACTCCCTCTCAGAGGGAAAGCAACTAGATACAAAACCACAAGCAGTAGTGGCAGACCTCTGCAGCAGGAGCAGCTGCTGAGGGCAAAGCAGTGCCAACACTTTAAAACTAAAGTCACACAATTCCAATTCAACAGTCACGCTGTGTAAGGGCAAAGCTATTCCAGTCAATCTTTCAGTTATGTTATTACAACACATCATCTGTTTGCAGCCTCCTCTGGGTCCTCATATGACTGTGTGGAGAATATGAGCTCAAACACAGAGAGGAAACATTTCAGTAGGCTCTCAGCCACCACCACACCCACAGAGCAGGGATTTTTTGTGGATATTTTATCTCTATTTAGACAATTTCTCTCCTTTCCAAACTTGAAGTAACCATTAAATCTCGAGCCACAAAGTACAACTCCCTCTCTTGTGGGATTTAGGACTAAAAGAAAATGAGATTACTCTTTGAAGGGAAATATTCTGACACTTTTAGAAATACAGTAAGCTTATTTACTCTGCTCATGCTGAGATTTAGGTGAGTTGCCGCGAGCAGTTTGCTAATGCAGGCTGGAAGAAAAATTTGAAACAGGTCGCCTGGTGTCCTGCCGACCAGCTTCTCAGAAATGCTCTATTTAACAAGCTGTATCTTTGTTAAATCAGTAGAAAAATGGCAACTCAGTGACACTTTAGCATGTTATGGGGGGAAACCAGTTACCAGTTACCAGGCAACAAGTTGACACTCAGGGAAGTTGCAGTTAATTTGTCTTGGAACCAAGCTAGCGGTTTTCTCCCTCTTTGAGCTAGGTTAGCATGTTGCTACAGTATAGACTGAAATAATGATGCACACAAGAGATAAATGTCTCTTTGCTAAAACGGACATATGAAAAATGCCACAAATAGCAGACAAACTTGAGTGATTAAAGAAAATGCTGGGTAGCTTAAAATTCCCTGCTCCTCTCTCACCTCAAGAGGCCAATCACAGTAAGAAGTGATTGTGAATGCCAGCTTGCCTGTCTCAGAAAGTTGCAAAGAATAGCTGACACAGCCACCCTCTATCTGAAGTTGGAAAGGTGGGAAGTGGGGGGTTCTGATTATAAACCAAACTTAATGTCCCTTGTAAGATAATGAAATCAAACATCCTTGTTTGGAAATAACAGGCCATATTTGGCAAATGCTGAAATGGGTACAAAACGCCTTCATCGGCCCTCCTTTCTCCGCAGCTCCCCATCGCTCTATTGTTTTGGAGAATAATGTGGGAGGGACTGGTAATGGGGCCACAGTCATGACATCACAGCTGAGGGTAGCTGAAGCATCTGGTCCTGGGTGTGGAGCCCTTCTTCTCCCCTCTCCATCAAGACTGACTCCAGCGGTGAGTCAGGGCTCTTAATGAGGACCAGACTCCACACATCGGGCTTAGGTCACCCTGCGGGAATCTCTCGAGGCTGGTATGTGTACATGTGTAAAGAGAAAGAAAGGAGGGAGGGGTAGAGGTATGTGTACTGAGGGACTGGGAGCTGAGGTTGAGGTCCGCAGTTCTGTGGTATTGCAAATAAAGGGGAATTATGGTGAAAGAAAGAAGACCTCACAACTCATGAAAGGACTGGGGGAGAAGGAGCAGTCTGTTGAGTGTTTAAGTGATATTTACGTCAGGGAGCAACAAGGCACGTAACACTGTGAGTAAATCATCATAGGCACTGGAATGGCTGTAAAAATTTTCAGATTTCATTTGCATGTTTCATTGCCTGTACAAAAAAGGGGGATTCCTGGGACAACACAAATCTAAGCCACAGGAAGTCTCTAATGTGGGCCTCTGCTTCTCAGTGCTGGGACATATTGAATGACATGCTGGAGGCAAGCACGGGAGGCTCAGTGAACTTGTGCCCTCCCATTTTGAGAAATACCCTGTAGCTGTTCAAGCCTTCACGTAAACCAAGCCAGCATTATGTGGAGATTATCCACAGGAAAAGTTTGTGTTTACACAGATGTTAATCATACTTGATAAACTCAGATAGTGAAAACTAGGCAGGACGCTGACAAAAAAGATTATGCGCATGTAGCCGCTACTTTTTTACTTGGGTTCTTCTGGCTAATTTCAGTGCTTGACTGCACTAATGTGGGAATCCCCTGAACTAATGGACCCTTAAGTGGCTAAACTGTGCCATAATCTGACTCCAATTACTGTCATGATTCCCTATCGTGATAACTCTGCCCGCTAATGAAGCAAAGCCTGCTAGCTAGTTGAGACAGCCGACTTGTAAATGCTACAAAAGGCACATGGCGTACTCTTCTCGTTGCTTCATACTGTACTTCCAGCACACCCTTTTCATTACCGTGCCTCATTAATCTGATAGTATCACTCATTTGCTGCCATACAGATCACACGAAAGCCATTTGCTGCCACAGCTGCTGTTGTTTCATTTCACAAGCACCACCTACATGCCCGTATTCACCTTTAGGCTCTGAATGTGTCACTGTGCTCCAATCAAAGTACGCGTCAGATGTTCACAGGGCGTCTGTAAGGTCTCCTTCCCCGTCTCTTTCCAAGTCAGAATTGGGGGGGATGATTCAGGCAACTTTTGGAACTCATATTTTGACATTTAGTCCATGTTAGCAGCACTCTACTGGTGTGCAGAGATTAAAGTAATCAGTGTCTGAACTTCATCTTTTTTTTGACTTTGCATTCTTTACACAGCTATTTCCATTATTTTTGGGAAAATGAGTGCAACACTGAATGTCTTCCAGGAAAGACTTCCAGAAGTATGCATCTGGATTCATGTTTAAGTGATTAACTCTGTCAGGCCATTTTTTTTAAAGCCTTTGTGTGTTTACGCTTTAAAAAGCTGTGAACACTTTCATCTTTTGTTGTGTTTGGTTGATGCAATGTGCAGAGTGCTTGTTATTATGCTCTTTTAAGCTTCATTTTGGGTGTGACCATATTAATGTGTGGACAAGAATGTCACAGCTGTCCATTAAAAGTTTGTTTGCGATTTTTAAAAAAAATAAAGACTGAACTGTTTTATTGCTATCAACTCACCTGGCTCTTTGTCAGCGCCATCCTTCAAAACACTTTTGGCCATGGCGGATAGCTGTCCCTGAAACTTCTGCAAGGATTTTTGCAGAGCGTTGATTTCTGCTCCGTGATTTCCACATGTGATGTTCATTCTGTCGACGCAGTCCCGCAGGCCGGCAACATGTCTCTCCAGCCCATCTTTCAGGTCTTTGATATTAGCAGAAACTCCGTCTAACCTTCCACAAACCTTTTCGAGTCGGGTTACACGTCCATCTACAGCGGAAATGCCATCAGAAACACCCTGTGTGTTCTGTTTACATTCACTCAGTTCAGATGACACCTGTCTGCTAAGCGTATCGAGTCTGTCCTCCAGCTCCCCCACCTTACGTTGATTTGATTCAGATGTACTCCAGCTGTCCTGTGCTGTACTGCCTTCGCCTCTCTGCTCAGCATAGCAGCATGTTGAGTTTATTTTCTGCATATCTTGGTTGTATTTGCCTAAGGAATCACTTAAACCAGTAACAGCGCCAGACAGACCGAGTACGTTGTTTTCAAGATTATTCAGTCCCTTCTTGAAGTCATCCATCCTCTGCACACTTCTCTCTGCTGCTCCTGAGTACCTCTGAACAAAATTCTCAAGTTGGCTGAGCTTGGCTGTGTTGGAACTCACGTCTGTGTGAAGGACGTCCAGGTCATTTCTGTACCGATACAGGTCCTTCAAAATGTTTTCTAGACCATTAAGTTTAGGTGCAGAAGTTACCTGTCCTGCGGTATTTTGTGAGCCTGAACATCCTGCAGAGCACAACTCTCCAACAGTGTTAACCTTGTCATCCAAACCTTGGAGGAGGAGCTTGTTGTTGTTAACTTCTGACTGGATGGCATTAATAGAGTCACTAAACTCCCCTGGGAAATTGTTTTTGCTCATTTCCACCAGCATGTTCGTAAACTGGTCCTCCATGCCGTTCAGACGTCCATCCAGAAGCATCCGAAGAGCTGCCACTTCCTCTGTGATTGTACGGGTTAGCTTTTCCTCGATGTAGAAGCAGTGAGTCTCTGCATTTAGTTCTGTGATATTTATACGTGCCTCCAGCTCCTCAATCAATACGGAAAAATCGCTGATGCTTTCCTGTGGAGCAGACAGATTTTCCAGCTCATTGTCAATGCGGACATTCAGGATGCGGTGAGCCTCTGCAATGCGGTCAATCTCACGCCAGAGGTCTTTATGGTCACCATGTTCTTTTTCCTCTTTGGATGGATCCGTCTGCCTTTGGGTTCGCACAGGTCCATCTGCAGCAGCCAAGTCTAGACGCAGCGATCGGATCTCCTTTCGCAGATCAGCCTCCTTGGAATTGACCAACTTGGTAAACCTGTCCAAAACTTCATCATGGCTATCTTCACAGGTCTTCTGCAGCTTCTGGAGCTTGTCATTACATGAGCTCTGAGCTTTGGCCATTTGCTCCTCCAAATTCTGGTCAATCTCTTTCTTTAGGCTTTCAAATTTTCCATCAACGTAAGTCTGTATAACATCAAAATCCGGTATGGGCGAAGCTTGAGACTGAGAGGCATCCATGAGGACACGTATCTGGCCCTCATGACTTGTTGTGATTCCTCTTAGGTCTTCCAAAGCTTCATCCTTGCTTTGCAGCGCGTTATTGATATCGTCCAAACGAGCGACTATTTTTTCCATGTCCTTCTGTCCTGGCATCCCACCTCTGGTGGCCTGATGACCATCCAAAACGGCCGGGTTCTCCTCCGTAGCTGCATCTGTGGGACTGTCTGGTGGGCGCATGTTGTTTAGAAGTGTCATGAGCATCTTCTTCGTGTCCTCTTGCAGGTTTGCAGTTAACCCCGTCAAAGCAGACTGGAGATCCAGGACTGTCTGAGACAGACGTTGAACTTCACCTTCCAGAAGATGCACTTTATCTGTCCCACCAGGCCTTGTCACATGCTGCGGGGTCTCTCTTCGCTCCGGCCCTGGAGTAATGAAATAACTTATGAAATATAACATAAATAAGTAAAAGTTACTTTGTTAGTGGCACATACTAATGTTTAGTAAAATACTGTTAGTATAAAGTTGATTTCTCACTCTGTATGTGTCTGGTTGCATGTCCAGGATTTGGTGGGCGGTAAGGCTGCGTTCCCTGAACTGTTTGCCAGTCAGGGGTTGATTTTGAGTCTTTACAGTTTGGACCTTGGTAATTAGGACAGCATCTCCACTCTAACTCTGTGACCATCTTATAAGCAATCTTGTATGTGGGTCGAAATCGAGTTTTGTACCTGTAAACAAAAAGCAGAGAAATAAATGAGTTTTGTTGTTCAAACACATATGGATGTAGTCTCAAAGTCTTGAGCATATATAAATATAAATGGGAAACACTGGACTTTCTCAAAATCACATCCAGCCCTTTTGGAAAGTGTTATCAGTGTTATTATGTTCCGTGCTAAACTGCTCCACTACTTTATAAAAAAGAACCTGTTAATTGGTTGACTCTTGCAATCACCAAAACATCTGTTTTTTTTGTTTTTTTTAACATAGATATTTTAGAGCTTCTCCTTCAATCTTCACTATGTCAAAATTCCAGCTTTCCAGCCAAAGAAAGCATTTCCCAAGGAAACAATGGATGATATCACTTCCCTGAAGCCAGGGGTCATGTCATGCAAAACATCTGGAAAGTTACTATCTGAAACAATCATCTTTACACATTTCCCAACTGTCACTGGTAAAACTGTTCACTCTCAATAAGCAGGAACAAAAGAAGAAAGCAAGTGACAACAACACTTTAAGGTCTGCTTGTAATCTAATCCTAACATGAGGCAACATGAAGTCAGTGCTGTGTATCATAAGGTGAGGTGTCTCCTCTCATGACCAGCTCTTCTTGCCTGGAACTCTGGTGACCTAAGTATGATCAGCTTCCAGGAATCTTTTCCACAGAGCAGGGGCTCTCGTCCATGTGTTTGTGCAAGAGGATCACAAAGCAGAACCACAGATAGCATGTGTTTAAGGACTAACAATGATTCGCAAAGAAAAATGAATTAAATTGCAACACAGCATCTTCCAGTACAAAATTAAAAGTATTCCAGTCACTGGTGCCGACATTCCCATTTACAATGATCAGTTAATGATTTGTTTAGTGCAGAAGTTTGGGGATTGGATGTGGTAATCAAATTCTTTTAACTTTAAAAGTTTTATTTTTATTGTGATATGTTCATATTGTCAAAAGTTCATGGGTATTTAGGTTATACACTTATATATAAATGTATAACCTATACACATATATAACCTATATGTCACCCTAATGCGATTCCAGATTAATTGCTTGTCAGATAAACTCATAGCAAAGTCTATTTTGTCCATAATAGTTATGAAAGCTACAGCAACTCATTGAGTTATGTTTTAATCAGGGCTAAATTATTTCTAATGCTAACAAATTAGCAACTGTGAACCATCTGTTACAGTCTCATAACTCATTTGAACAAAGGACTAGATGGACAAACATGCAGATACATAAAGATGTCCTCTATAGGTGAAATGTTAAACACAAAGTCAAACCTTAACATGCAGAAAATTAAAAAAGGAATAGATCAAAAAGTAAATGTGAACTGGCTCAAATATATATTAATATTAGCACTTGCCTGTTACAAGCCTTTTTTTATTTTACTTATTCTCATCATGTTAGTCTTTATTTTAGACAGCTGGCAGTTACAGTTAATCTCCTTTATACACATGTGCTTGGGAAAACCTCTGGGCCTAGTTTCAGTACTTATACTGACAAACTAACCAGGGTGTGTGCAGGCCTGATGGCAGTGTCCAGCTACTGTAGCAGAGCTGGACAACCTTTTTTTTTTTCAGGCCGATACTGAGTTTGAGTTTTTAAGACAAGAGAAGGGCCTATAATTGCAAATAGCATGGTTACACATTACAAGGAAAATATCCATCCATCCATCCATGTATCCATTTTCTTTCAGTTATCGAATTCAAGGGACTGGGTGAGACCGAGAGGCTGGGTACACCCTGGACCGGTTGCCAATTTGCCGCAGGGCTAACACAGAAAGACGGATCACCATTCACACTCACATTCACTCTTATGGACTATTAAGAATCACCAATTAATCTGACCCCACGAGGAAAAAATGACTAACATTAAAGAAAAGCCATCAAAATCCTACATCAACATTTAAATTTCTCTGCATCTTTTCAGATGTCTCATATACATTAGCAGCAGTGATTCACCTTAAGATTCCTCAACATACTGTTGCTTTGTCTTCTGTTTATTTATTTATTTATTAGGGTGGGGAATTCTTTTCTTTTCCGTTTTGGACATTGCAGGCTGGATTTAGATGCTCTGCAGTCCAGAGCATCTAAGCCCTATTTTGCCCATGTGTGCACTATTGTGAACCTGAACAATGGCTTCTCTACATGCTTATGGAAAATGGCAACATAACATAAATTTCTACGTAGTATATGTCACCAAAAGTTTTTTGTTGGAAGAAGCGCAGCTTTGTTGTCTCATATAATGGTTACATCACGTTTTGAACTTTTTGGGGATTTTCTGGTAACACTTGCTTCAGCCTGGCTTGTCATTTAGTCCAACAACAGGCAGAAATGAGTAAACTATGGGTAATGTTCTCCTCTTTACTAGCTTTACCCACAGATTCCTCCCTTTGCCTATTTTCAGTGGGCTTTTTAACTTGCTGTAAAAGCTGTACTTTTTCTGCTTCTTCCCCAGCTTTGCAGCCACTGTGAACATTTCTGCCTCCAGCTCTCTCCCAAATAAACATTTTGTATCTATTCTGCCACATGCATCTAAACATGCACCCTCAACCCCTTCTCCCCGGATGCTCACGCCACTTGTTGCTGGCAGTCGGGTTGGTAGGCTGGGCAGGGGGCCACCACGGGCTCCTGGAAGCTCTCCACACTCCCCTGCACGGCGCAGCTCACGTTCTTTTGCACCATATAGGCGCACCAGTTCCTGAGGAGGGAGATAAACAAGGACTTAAGCATGTATAGCAAGAAGTGGTAATTAATTTTGAGCAATATATAGCCTACCAAAGAACGCAGCTGGACTATAAAAGTTTCATAACAAGCTCCATATGGTTTATGAGCTTTCCCTAAGGGCGTCGTTGCAGTGAGCTTTGTCAGATGTCCATTCCCAGTCTATTTTCATTTATCAGAAAACGTGGAAATGCAGTGGTCTGCTGTACATAAGAGACTGGAGGTAATCAGCGACGTCCCAGGGTTTATCTGCACCTTATCGCCAACTTTTGGCAACACTGGCGAACTCGAGCCAAATTTAGTCACAGGCTGATAGAACAACGGGGAATGCTATCAAACTACATATGACCATAAGAGGCTAAATCCTCAGGTCATTCAGGTAACTGAGAAGCCTGGATTGATTTTTTTTTTTTTTGGCAGAAAAAGAGCGCAGCGTTACCTTTAAGCAGAAACACCCGTCATGAAGCACGTATTAGTTTCTGAAAGACAGAAAGTTTTAAAGAGCTCGTCTAAACTGTACAAAAGTCATTGCTTACCCAGTCCTGTGTCTGTGTACCGGTCCAGTGTTTGCAGACCCGTGGAACAAGCCGTAAGAGGAGGGGGTCCCGTAAGTGAGCTGAAAGTTTAAAATCAGTGTGAAAACTACCCACCGCCGGTCCATCTCTCCACGCCTGTGCTTCATACTTAACAAACGCATTAAAATAAATATTTCTACCACAGAAAAAAAACTACCCTGTTATTACCATCCGCAAATTTCCCGAACTCCAAAGTTACATTCCCCCTGTGGCTGATTTGACTCCGGCGACTGAACTTTGAGGGAAGTCCGCAATCACTGCAACTCCCTTGGAATGACGTTTAAGGCCCACACCCTCCTCCTCCACCCCCCAAAAACACCAGGGGGGAAAGACTTCCTCAAGTCTATTATTCAAAAAACAGTCGGTAGCCCCAGCGGTTAGTTTTAATTAAATTATTCTTTTAAGTTTTGGTGGTTAAGACTCGATGATTAATTAATGCGAGGGACGAGGGGGGATGCGGGCATCAAGTCAAGTCAGTCAACAGCCAATAAGTCACACCTCACTGATAATAGGGTAATGTCATTTGAATGCAACCACCAGAGTTGAAAGAGGCGTGTGAAGTGGAGTTGATGATATTCATGACTTGGGATAACAGTAGTAATTTAAATTCCGTTGGATAATGGGGGAGGATATATATTCTGGTGTGCAGTCTGTTCCTTTCTGCATCAGCTTGTTGGCCAAATTGTATTTTTAAAGCCCAACTGAGCAATTTGCTGATTTAATAACGTGAATAGAGACAAAATGTACAGCATTAAATAGGCCTGCACTAGAGCTTCAATTCACAGCACTCGAGGCAGAAATTCATCGTCGGTGCTTTTGCACTGTGCGAAAAGTGCGAGAGTTTCCGTGCTCAACATGGTGCTGCTGTGAAAATGATTCTTTGTGTGAAATGGCTTGCAGTTACCCTGTTTCCCATGTTGCCGTGGTGCAGGAAATACTGTATAACTTCTTCTCCCTGATCAGACAGATGCTGTCATTTAACGCAATACTGATTAATGGGGGTGGGGAGAGTGGTGGTGGTGGCGGCGACCAGGGAAGACTGAGACTTAAATAAAGACAGGGTGAGAATACAAAGCAAGATGTGGTCGTCTGTGAGGATACAGAGGGATTCTTTAAAGCATCGTGGGAACGGGAAACGAATAACAACGCAAATGGATCTACAGGCACAGATCTAACCCTTCTCCGTCTGGTCTCTCAGACCACAGATAGCCATTTCCTAAAAATAAAGACTGCAGTGTTTCATCAGACAGCCTGCACCAGGTCGGCCAACTGAAAGATGCCGGAGTGTGTTACATAAGTGAAAAAAAAAGTCTCTTGAGGATTTGATTTTCAAATGGTTTAATAAACAACAAATGTCAGGTAAGCCTGACATTAACACCCACCCTCACGGGGAAGATCCCTTTAATGAGGTTACTGAGAGTTTCCTCCTTTTCCTGTGCTAACATATTTGCACTTCACAAATAAAAAATAAAATAGCTTACACTATAAAGTCAGCAAACTTCAACGTTAGGGCTTCTCAGATAGAGGGGAGGAAAAAAAGATGCTGTGAAGAGGCACTGTTGTTTCTTTAGTGTCCAGAAGAGGGCAGCACAGCAGCGATAAAAACAGCAGGCACTCCTTGTAGTCATGGCAATTCTTATCCGAAAGTGTCGAGAGTGAGAAAATGACATTTCATTACTGAGGCAGCATGAGTGTAAAATGTCCAGTTTCATCACCTTGCCGGGTTGCCTTCATGTCAGTCATCCTTGTCACGGGCTCTGAATGAACTCTTTACCGTGAGCAGCTTTACCGCCATCATACTCTTTCTCTTTATTTATAACTAATAACGACTGACATTTACAGCGTGCTGCCAACAGGTTTC
Organism: Neolamprologus brichardi; assembly: GCF_056152115.1. NCBI lineage: Eukaryota > Metazoa > Chordata > Actinopteri > Cichliformes > Cichlidae > Neolamprologus > Neolamprologus brichardi. The sequence goes on along the minus strand of NC_142121.1, from coordinate 16,886,481 downwards.
AGTTTCACGAGTTCAGAACATCGCCCAATCTGTTTTCACTGCTTTAATTGTATGCGGATTAGAGCACGTGTTTATTGTCATTTTCCATGATGACATTATCAAGGCTTACACCTTCATAGTCATTAACTTCATATACGCCCTGACATTCATACAGAACAGGAAGTATGAAGGGTCACGACTGATGGAGAATACCAAGCCACATTTTTCATTAGAAAGAAGAAAAAGAAGAAGAAGACCCATAAACCCTGGGATATTTCCTCGTTGCACCTCTCCGGGATCAATTTCTTATTTTTTGACTTTGTCGAAGTTGGAGGCCGATGCATTTGTCACGGAGACATGCATTTTGCAGGGCCAACCCATCACGTGACCCCTTTTGAATCCTCCTAAATTCACCGAAGATGCGACCTTGATCTTTTCCTTTACCTATAATAAATGCGGCGGTGCACCTGTGGGCGGGGCTGCCGCTGCAGAGGCAACACAAAGCAGATCTCTCACCGGAAGGATCAGATGCGTGCTCCACTGCAGATTCGTGTCCTGAAACACTCTGCTTCAAAGCACGTGGGTCAGATTAAATTCAGACAGCGCTATCGTTCATGTAGGCACCCTGTGGATTTCTTTGTTTTGTCTTTACACTAAAATATCTTTGTGAAAATAAGTAATAAAGAATAAATAAAAACAACAACATTGGCTTTTTGTGTCACCAAGGGAGAGTGAGCAGTGGTGCAGAGATCACTTTCATTTGGCAAGCAGCAGCTATGTACCACGCGTATAACACCAGTGGGTGACTCAGTGGGAGAGCCGAGGCCTGCTAACACTGCCTACGCAGGTGTTTTTCAAAGTGGGGTCAAGGGGCTGCCCAAAGGTGCTGTAGTGGGATTGGTGCTTCAAATTTCCTTTTTCTCCCTTGCGCGCCACACAGTGAAACAGAGAGAAAGAAATGCAGTGTTTCAGATCACACAGTTTACTAGATTCTCTCACTCCTGGGTGGTTTTGCGCTGAAGAGAATTTAAAAAAGAAGAGATGCTTCAGGAGTTGTCCCTTTAGAAGGCACGTGAACACACATAAATGTATTTTTTGGCACAGTGAAGCAGATGATCACCCTCTCCCACTCTCCAAGGCTTTTTCAACGTGGATTCGTTGTAAGGAACGTAGAAGTTATGAAACCTTGGCGATTCAGCTCTGGTTGATCTTCCTCCCCCTTTATTTCAGAATTACCCCTCCAGTCTCCTCATCTCTCTGTTTCCTTCTCTTCCATTCCACCTCCTAGAGAGAGAGAGAAAGAGAGCGAGAGAGAGAAACAGAGAGAGACAGGGAGACTTGACAGAAACCAACTTGTATCACTGTCACTTTGTAATGGTCGACTAAACGAAAATAGCACCCTAATTAGTCAACCTTTCCATTATGTGTGACACTTACATTTGTGGGCGCTTAGCCCGATTGATCTTTTTAGGTTATTAATTGGCATAACACTGTGAATGACCTCCTCCGGATCAGGTTGGAGGTTGTTGGATTTTTCTTGTTTTGCTGAGGAAAAGCATAATGATTCACTACAGAGCCATGATGAGAACATAAGATTAAGAGAAAGTTCAAACAAATGTCATGGTCTGAGACAGACGGGGAGACAGGCGCAGAGACAAAGGGAGAGAGACATAGCTGCCTGTTGTGGATGTACACAAATAACGCAACCACCCACCCACTCACTGGCCTTCCCTACACAGAAACACAAACACACACACACACACACAGACTCCCACCCTCCCAAGCCCCCATTCAATTTCTCACACACATGCACACAGACATGGGCCCGTGCACGCAAACACACACACACAGCAGATTGGAAAAGCTGATTTATTGGTTGTAAAATGTTAATATAGCTATCAGCCGTGCTCATGAATTGTTAATTAAGGCCTTGACACGCTCGTCACCTAAAATGTTAATGAGGTGAGATTGCGTCAGGGCCAAGAGGTCTCTGTGAGCTACTGAGCAAAGACAACAGATGAGCCGAATTCACGAGCACCCCCACCGCCACCATCAGCCACCATCCTCCCTCCACGCACACTATAATAGGAAAGGCTGACAGCACCTGAGATGGGTCGTGCCCATTTGGTTATAAAGTAATTAAATTAATAAATAGTAATTTGAGAATTGAATGCTTCAATAGTGAGAGAAAATGATAAATATGATCTATTTTTATCCACCACCAGCCTGTATATACAGTGACCCGTACTAGTTGACTGACTGGAAGGAGTATTTAGTGTTTATTTACTACTTAGGAGAATGTAAAAATGAGATGATCTGTGGTAATAGTGAGTGATAATACAGTTTCACTCTACTCTAAAATAGTCCAGAATGAAGGCAACTGCTATATGTCACTGTTATAAGGCAATTCCAGCATCTTCAGCAGTACCTTAGCCAGGCTCCATCCTGATGAATCCACTTTAATAATAAAGGACACTTTGAGTTCAACTTTAAAATTTGATGTCAAACAACAACAGCGAGGCTGAGAATGGGGCAGCGGTGGGCCAATCAGTTAATTATTAATTCACTGCATCTGTGTTTGATTAGTTGAAATGCCAGCTAAAGGAGAGGTTAATCAATGATATTTAAAAATCAGTTTGTCATAAAAATCTGTTATGTCAAAGTGAAACGTGAAATCCAACAACAAGCCTTACTGACAGAGTCCTGTCAAATTTCAGTTGCGCTTTAAAAAACAAAACACAACACGGTTAAAGCCGTTCTTGACTAAATCCTTTGCTCCGCTCTGCTATAACAAGCAGAAATAAACTTGCAAGCTTGTTTAGACACTACTTGAGTCCCACTGCAAATGAGACTTGGTCTGCCTCTGAATTAAATAAACGCTAATTGTATACACATGGATTGATTACTAATTGGGCCTGCAATGGACAGACTCTCAGGGGACAAAAGTCACAGGAGGCCTCCTTGGCCAGAGTCTTTGTATAGTGTGGAGTGACAGTCAGCTTGTTTTGTTGCAAAGGTAGATCAAACAGCTACATGGAATATCAAAGACTGAAAAAAAACAGATACAGCTCCACTACACAGAGACACAGAACGACTTTCTGTCTCTTTGAGTCTTTCTGTATGAGTTTGGGGGTGTGCTTTCATGTCTGCGCCAAGGGGCCAGTCTCATAATATAGCTACGTGTATAGCCTACAGTATAGCCGATTAATATTTACAATACGCTTGTTTTTGTTTTTGGATTTAGGATTAGACGAAAGAAAAAAAAAAAAAATCACGTTTCTTCTTAGAAAAAGAAAGCAAAGCAGTAAAATATTAAATCCCTAATCCATTTTTGTACTCAAATGACAAAAAGGTGTACCTAATAAAGTGGCAGGTGAGTATTTCTTAAACACACTGTCTGTCTGCTCCTGTTAGCCAACTCAGGCCTATCATTTATGAACACCCACCTCTGGTTTGCCTAAGGTAACCAGCTAAAAGTTCATTCATGATGCTTAGGGAGAGCTCTGTGGAAGAGCGAGCATGTGGAATAATATCAGAGCAGAGATTTCCTGTGTTGCTGATCCAAGTTTTCGCTGTTTATTCAACAAGTTAGTGAATAGAGACATGAGCCATGGTCTTTAGCTCGTCCTAAAGGTTTTATATGTGTTAGTGGCTAATTATTGCCTTTCAACTATTAGCTTATTCTGAAAGCCTAATTTGGATTGTCTGAGGTCATGTTTCTTTCAGTTGTTGCTCGACTCTGACAAGGTTTATTCCTGTGGTGAAATCCAGACTCAGTTGCCAGTTTATTAAGCACGACTTGTTAAAATAAGAGCAGTCATATTCAGCAGTTTTGCATAAGTGATGGCTTTACAAAGACATTTCAGAGTCCTTTTTTGCTATTACACATCTCCTTATTTAAATGCTTGACAAAATATTAGAAGCTGTAATACTCTACAACATCTCTCTAAGACAGTTTTAAGATATGAAAATGGCTTAACTGCTGTAATGGATGTTAGTAACAGCTAGCTGGCAGATTAATGCAGACACTCGTGTGAATATGCTTCATGAAAAATTAGCTGTTGTTGTTTTTAGGGTGTTTTTGTCTCCTTTGCTTTCTTCATCTTTAAGTGTATTGTGAGTGTACGGTTATACCAAGTTTTGTCATTTTCAAGATGAACTATGACAATCCCATTTTTTTTGCATACACTTGACATTTAGTTTGACAATGAAGGAATTTTTTTCCACTCAGTAATGGGATTACGGTGGCTGCTTGCTGCTTTGTGTCCCAGTTACATCTAAACCTCCAAGCCTCTTGTTCACTCCTCTGTTCAGTCCTCTGGGAGAGCTATGCAAATCTATCTATAAAGGAAAATTCTTGCTGTTGTAATTCGTTTTTTAAACTATTTCTTTATTTTGTTACAGCACATGTAAACGTTTTTTGGTTGTTTATTCTGTACGGTCTGTTTGGCTTCTGCCCACTCATAGAAAGTGTTCATTAAATACTAGTCACGCTGTGGTCTGAGATGCGCAGTAGTGTCCCCCACACTCCTGTGTTAAACTAGGACAAGGTGAATTTCACACACTGGCTGGCATTAAGCTTTGACAATAATGTGACTTTGGGTAGGGTTGGTAATCTTTAGCGTCATAAGTGAACTGCGCTGAGCTCGTGGTGGAGGGATGAGTTGAGAGCCTGGAGGTTTCTTTTCACACAAGTCTTTTTATTTGGTTTTGTGATCAAAGTACATTTTGGCCTTTCAAGACTGTTTTATTTTAACAGTTTAAATCAGTTTTCTTTCAGCTAAGGTCATACAATACCGAGTAACCAGAGAAAAATAAATAAATCACTTCAACTTCCTCCTGATATACTCGCATGCAGTTTTTTCAAGGCAGGGAGGTAACTTGTTCCTGTTTGTGGCAAGTTCTACAACCCACCACAGCCTGTACCCATATGTGGGTACAGGCTGTCTCATTTGCTCCAGTCTTTTCATGTAATTGCAGACTGACTCAATGATGCTGTGATCAGGCATCTCTGGGTCTCACACCATTTGCTGTAGGACTCCTCCTGACTCTATTTGTGGGGCTGCTGTCCTATACTGCCGAATGAATTTGACTGACAACTTCTCCCTGAGGGATGTAAAGTGAATAATGAATAATTCTGCCGTAATATTACTGTCTGTGCTTGTAATTGATTTGGACCATGTCACGCAGGAGTGCTATACACATAGACATTGTATAATGAATACCAGAACAATATATTCAGACTTTAATATTGCCTCGCTTTAAGATGGTCATTGTTTTTTTCTTTTTCAGCCATTCTGTCGTACTGATTTGTTGCTTATTTGTTGTATGACCCAATTTTGGCTAGGCTTTAGCTGTCAGACAGATGGCCCCACATTTGAGTCTCAAATATTTTGATAATACAGAGGAGTTTGAAGTCGACTCTTGCAGGGCAAGCCTAGATTCAAACCCAAATCACCCCTTCATGACTATGCTTGGCAGTTTGGCAGTCAGATCATGCAATGCTCAGAGAAACTGAAAAAAGACCAGGAGAAAAGCATCATGTCACAGGGAATTTACTTGGATATCCACTCCTAGGCAGATTGGCAACTGTCGTGAATGTTTATGACTTGTGAATAATGTTTCACAGTGTAGAATAATGGAGCTCGGGTTGTTTCAACATGGCTCTTCACTGATTGATGGACAGCAACAATTACTTTTCACACAATGCTGCAAACCACCAACTGCCAAAGCCTCTGCTTTTACAGTGGTGCTCACACTTGCTGATGATCAATTAATCAAGTGCAACTGATTAGCAGCATCATCACATGCACTCGATGGTGGTGATTACCCACTTAATTCCCACACAGCAATAAGTGTGTAGTTAATTTTCACAGGATTGCGTTGTACTCTGTTTTCCATTAACTAACTTTGGGGGCCCTTTCTTGTAAAGCTTCCTCATGTATTGTGTGTTTTATGTTTAGAACAAATACGACGTAGAGCGACTTGTCTTTTTGACATCTCTCAAACTTGTCAAGGAGTTTTAATCAATGAAAGAAGTCTATCTCGACCTTTTACCTTTCATCCGTTTAATGCTTTCTTTGCATTTCATACATTAAAATATATTAGTAGATGAAATAAATTTATACAGGGTTTTCTTTTTTTTTTTTTACACTCCTTTTGCCCTGTTTGGAAAATTCAAACAAGAAATATAATACTAGAGGGAGCAAGGAAGACTAATATTTGATATTGTTGATCATAGTAAACGAATACTACAGTGGTCTAACTGGGCTGTTACTCACAAACCTGTGCTGAAGTCCATATTAGACAAATGCACAGGAGGTTACTGTAGCAGCTTTGATTGTAAAAACCTTCCCATAGGGCTGAACTTTACATAAGGAAGAAAAAGCAGCCAATTCCAGCGAAGCCAACTAGTTTTCTTTATCCGAGTTGATGAAGTTCATCTTTTCACACAGAGAAATTTGTCTTTCTGACATCTCTTAAACTTCTCAAAGAGTTTTAATCAAAGCAAAAAGTCTATCTCTGTCTTTTACCTTTCATCCTTTTAAATGTTTTCATTTCGTGTTTTAAATTCTTTATCTTTCTATTCACTGTTTTGTCAGGCAGACACACGCTCCATCTTAGTGTCACTTATTCAAGGACTGGACTGAATCAGATCTAAGTGATGTAACCCTATTTAAGAGTTTGTCTTTTTGTTATTCAGAGGGAACAAACACTTCTCCATCTGTGCTTTGTGCAAACGTGTGAGAAAAGAAGTAACCCTGAGCTTTGGCTTGAATGCCGCAGGATTTTTTGAAAAAGGCATACAGGCTTCCAAAAAATCTGACGCATTCTCTTAAGTTTGGTTGCACCTCAGACTTGAAGCAGAACGTGACTCTTTTTGGTGCAGACACCCCAGTTTGGACATGACGTTTGAGGTTGACTGAGAGAGTTAAAAATTATGCTTGTCAGTCTTTCTAATGACTGAAGTAGAGTATTGATCTTATGCTGCGCTATGACTCAAAGTAAATGTTTGTGCTGTAAATAGGAGAGATGGAAGTGATGATGTCAGAATGGTCCCGTAATGCTATGACCCACTTTGCGTATCACCACTCCTTTTACCGTACATATTCCATCAGTGTCCCCACTCTTCCTCCCCTGCAGCACATCCCCCGTTGTGTGCAGTGTCTCACTCTGTGCCAAAGCACCCAGCAGAGATTTACACAAAAGTAGTCATCTTTTTCAAAAAGATGACTACTTTTCAGCTAGGCCCAGAGAGAAAAGAAGAGGAGGAAAGAAAATGCAGATAACCAGTGGTCTCTGATCCATATTGGTGTGAATGTAATTGATTTCCCGCTGTGAGGAATCTGTCAGAATCACAGAACAAACGCTGGCTGAATAGTTGAAAGGGCAGAGAAAATCTGGGCTTTATCGCAAAGCTCTGTTTGCATATCCTTGTCAAACTCACAAGCAAAGTATATCACACATGGCCTTTGGGTAGACATCTTAGCGTCATTACATCGCTCTCTGATAAAGCTGTATGCAAATTATGCTTATTTAAGGTCTATTTTTATAGGAACAGATGGGTCTTAAAAATATATATAAAAATATAGAGCTCAGTAGGAAAACACGCATGGAGCAATAAAAACACTGCTACAATAAAAATACTGAATAAGAAAAACAAATCAGAGACGTTCTGCCTTTCTCTGCAGAACGTCTCTGATTTGTCTGCCTTTCTCCTTGTTTTCAGGAAATTGTGACAGCCTCACACTTTGAATCTTACACTGACAACAAATCTCCTCATCTCCCACCTACTGTGCATTTCTATATTACCGAAGTAACAGCCAGAGCAATTCAGACATAGCATTCTTAAACAGTATTACAAGCTCACAGAAGTCAAAGTTAAGATGCAGGATGTGCTGGTTTGCTTTGTGTGTTTACTGAAGGTTTGCAGTATATTTTGCACACCCTGAGACCCTTTCACGTTTTCCATACTTTATTTTTCAGACTAATTTAGAAATGGGTTATGTTTGCTTCTAGCAAGTCTGCAGGAAATACTCAAACTAACCAGAAAAATTAAAAAGGCAGACACTCATCAGCAATCATAGATTGGAAAGCCAGAGTCTTCGCTTTGCCCTGACCACTGCTCAATTCACAAGGTACTAAACCCCTACACACCTCCTGTGGACTCTCGACTCACAGGTGGGTGAGCCTATTGCTTGTTGGTCTGTATCTGGCCGGGCTTTGTGGACTAAGCCCTGGCAACCAGGCACCCTCCCTAAAGCCTGGGTTCATGGTCGGAGTCCCGGTAACCCTGATGGAGCTAGCTGATGTTTTTTGGACATCTGACCAGGATGTCTCCTGGGTGGCTCCTAAATGAGGTGCTTTGGGTATGTCCTACAGCTGGAAAGAGTCTCTGGTCACCCCCACGACCCAGGCCCAGGTAAGACATTTGTTTATATAAGGTCTCACAGTTGATCCTGATGCTTGTCAGAACAAAAATCACTGTTTTCAGAGAAATGTTTGGCGATCTGCAAGAAAGAAATATTTAAAGGTTTAGCTCTGAGAAAAGATAAACTGTTATTTCAATCCTTGGAACTACCCATCATATTTTAAGCAGCTCAGCCAATCTGGTGAAGAAGTGATTTAATCAATAAATCATGCCATGGTGCCTATGCGTTAAGGCTCCTAAACCCATTAAAGGAAACCAAAACATGGGCTGCATTGCTGCATCTTGATAAAGCTTTAAACAATTACTTATGAAGATAAAACACTAATAAGGGAGATGGGAACCTAGCCAAAAACAAACCAACAAGTTCAGTTTTGTTTATGTGGCACCAAATCACAACAACAGTCAGCTCAAGGTGCTTTATGTCGTAAGGCAAAGACCCTACAATAATATAAAAGAAAACACTAACAATCAGACCACCTGCCGTGAGTAAGCATTTGGAGACAACAGGAAGGAAAAACTGGTTAACCTGTATGTTACCCTTAGAGTTGATCTGTAAGGTAGAGTAACTTCCCCATGAACCTGATTTTTGTGGTTTTCATTTTGCCTGACTCGGGCAGGCATTTGAAAAGAGTTTTATTGAAACCTCTAGGAAGCTCACTCTGGTTGGCACCACACACAGTGTTTTTCCAGAGTTCTCTACATCAGAGGTGGCAAGTGCAAATGAGCATGAACTCATAAATCAAAGCGCCAGAGTTATGAGTAAGTCCAGGCAGAAAATGCTTGAATTTTGCTTAACTGTTAGGTCATAAATTCAGAATCCCTCACCTATTATTGTTGTTGTTGTTGTTATTTTGCAGAGACGCACCTCAGCCGGGTTGCCATAAACTCTATAGAGTGCAGGCGCTGTTGGCAGTAAAGGCTAATCTTCAACACTGGAGACAGTGATTAGAGAGAGGGAATCAATAATACATGGTAAGGGATGGCTAATGTACCACAGGGACTAACAGACAGTGACGTGTCTGATACCCAGCCCGCTGTCTCATATCCGCTGGTTTTCGACACAGCCAAAGCAAGCACACGAGGTATGAAAATCAGCAGGGGAAATAAAATCTGGGAAAGAGAAAGGTTAGACAAATAGATATAAAACAGCTTTAAAGTGCAGAGAAAGCTGCTGTAGGAGTGCAGCAAAATAAAAGTGAAAAAGAAATTTAAACGGCTATGTTTAAATTCATTTTCCGCAGTTTATCAAGTAACATTATGGAAAATACTTTTTTTTTTTTATCAGCAGCAGAGTAGGAAACACCACAGAAACGCCAGACACAACAAACGTATTAGAGAATCTTGCGTTTGAAAGATTGCCCTCCCTTCTCACACTGACATGATGTTTCAAAAATCAATATGGGGCTGTGAAACAGGCCAAAATGAAATAAGTGTGCAAGCTATCCGGGAAATAAGATTGGCAGACAGACAGAAGCATGCCACCAGTCTCTGGGGACGGATGCTCGCCAAGCGGTCTCTCGTTCAGAGGGATTGGGGTTAATGTCTCTCTGCATTAGCACGCTAGCTCCACATCGGCCATCTGACCTCAGCTCCAGAAACACTAGATAGCCCCCCCCCCCCCCCCCCCCCACACACACACACACACACACAGACTCAAAGATGAACATTACAGCTATGACAGAATAATGATCTAATTAATGAGTGATTGGAACAACTGTGTGCGGTACTGCTGCCCCCACCTCTCTCCCTTTTCATTACGCCCCCACTTCTCTGTCTCATTTCCAGCACTGCTCATCATTAGGCGGCAAACACAAATACACAGAGTTCATAGTTCCAAACAAAGACACTGGTCCTCACACAAGGGGCTGATGTCCTGAAACGGTTTCTGCCACAATAAAAGCTCATTACCGAATTGACACTCCAGAAGCAGACAGGTAGCTCGTTATTGCTTGACTTTCTCTTTGCGGCTTGAACCCCTCCATCGGCAGTTAGCGCCCCCCTTTTATCATAACTCCTCATCATGCCAGATATGTGACAGAGCAATGGCTATTCAAGCAGATATACATTTTATTTCTCATATTTTGCATACCTGAATCCAGCAGTGGAATGTGAAAGGACTGGAGGCAGCAGCTCTGTATGTTGAGTTAACAGTAAAAGCGTTGCCACGGAGACTCAGGTGAAGTTACTGAAATGTTTTGGCTCCTAACCTTGACTCTGATAACGCTAATGTGCAGCTCAAGAGGCATGAAAAGATGATTGTTGTGTTCAGGGGTCTCTTATTCGGTGAGTTCACGCTATTCAAATGCTCAATGCCACCAAGAGGGGATGGAGTTTAAAAGACCTGAGCTATAATATAGTATATAATATAGAACAAAGAGAAAGGTACTACATCATAAAGGTTTAAGCTGCTTTATTGTTGAGCAGCTAAATTTTTTTTCATTAAGTGCAACATGGCCATCACTTTTACCTGAAGTTTTGCAGCCTTACTGAAAGTCCAAAACTTTAACTTTAACCTATAATTTTACAAAACTGAAAACAGGTGCAAATCTTTACTCTGTAGCAGCTATTGTTTAGCACTAGTGTTAAATACTGGCACAAGTTGTCATTTTCCCCTAGGTGGATTGCTTGATATAAACATGAATTGAACTGAACCAAACAGCGTAGCTTATATATGCGATCAGTGATTTATCACTCTTATTATCTTAATCGTTGAAAAAAAGTGCCTTTTATATTTATCTCTCTCTGTCCATATATATATATATATATATATATATATATATATATATATATATATATATATATATATATATATATATATATATATATATATATATATATATATATATATATATATATATATACTACATTATTTATAATATTATTAAAGCTCATTGCTGAAGCTATTTAAAGCAAAAATGTCAAGAGATCATTGTTTTCATTAGCAGCTAGGCTGTTCACAATCCTTCCAGTTGATTGATCATGTGTTCTGGCAGTCAGTGGCAAAAACTGTCCATCAATATTGATCAGAGTGAGTGTGTTGGGCCAATCAATTTGTTTGACCAACATTTAGAACCTAGTACATAGATTGAATTTCCTTTGCTTAAACACTTTAGTGTAGTTAGTCATTTATTCTCCGTCCATCAGTTAGAAGATTAATGAACCCTCTAGGTCAGTCAATTTCAGTTTTTAACAATGCAACACTGTTGGTGTCCCATTTATCATTTTAAACATCAGCCCCACATTAGATATACCTGGAAACTCGTTTCTAGTTGGTACAGGACATTTGGATCTATATGAAACCTCCTCTGTTACACCATATATATGTTATATAATTTTGTAACATTTTGCTAAAACAGTTTGGTAGTGCACCAGTTGTTGTCAGCAAGAAAGACCTGCCTTTAAAGCTAGCTTTCCTTTTTTTCTGTGTATACTGAAAAATAATGGTTAATTTAAGTAAATCGTGATTTTTTTTTAAAGGTCATATATTGGTTTTGTGCTTGAAAACACACACGTCTGAGTCATATAATGGGACATAAGTGACATTATCATTATTTATGGAAGCATGACAGCATTTAGTTTGGTTATAATGAGAAAAATAGCCAAAAAATGCAAGGACAATGTTAACACAGAAAGGAATAGTGTAATGCTACCAAATGCAAAAATAAAAAGAAAAAAAGAAAAAAAATCAACTCTAATTAAAGATTTGCAAATAGAGACCGAGTACCAGAAAAAGAGTTAATGAGAAATAACTGGATTTGTTTATTTGCATGTTAGGTTAACAAGCAAAAAACAGAAACAGAAGTGTTAGCCCTTAAGGATAAGAAAAAGAGGATGGATGGGTTTTTAACCCTCTCGACGCAGGCGTTGCCGATTTGCAACAGTTAAAAACTAACAACCTGATTACCCTACATACATATTTTATGAGTTTTTTTTTACTCAGAAGTACCACTGCAGGACTTGGTTGTGCATGAGCAACAAAAAGTTTAATTTGAGCCTGAGAGGGTTAATACTTTACTTTTTTCCTTTCCTTTCTTTTTTGATTTTTTTAGAGAATCCTCCAACATTTCAAAGTTTTGGCAAGTCTTTCCTTTTCTTCAACCCTGGCCACCACAGCTGAATATGTTTTTAGGAGATTGCATATTTTAGATGTGACGGGTTTTCAAGTTAGAAATTTGGCATGTTGGTATTTCTGGTTTCTTTTTTTTGTATTAGTGACAACTTGTCAAGAAGCAAGCCTGACACAGTCTGAACATAACACTCTTAAACCTAAAGTGATTACGGCTTGTGAGTAACACCATAGGAAGCATGTCAGGTTGTCACAAACCGGCTGAGTGGCACCTCATCAAATGCTCGTTCACCCTCTTGTCACCCTCCCTTCACCGTGTGCCCTCTGTGCTGCCTACCATGATTCATCTCCCACAGGAAGGTGGCTTAACTGCAAAGAGACATTTGTATCCAAGAGGACTCCTCCTGAAGGGCCTCTGCTTAGCCCGTGATGACATTTTCATTTGACCCACAGGCAACATTCCTGTAATGAGAATCCATCAGAAAGCAATCTCCTAAAATAGAAAGGGGTTTCAATTCGAGGATGCTTATATTGATATGCAAAATATGTTAAAAAAGCCTTTCAGTTAGATGAGTTAGATACATGAGGAGCCAATGGAAGCCATGTGAAGATGCGCAGGATTGGTTTGTTCAGTGTTTAGCAGAATAAAATTATGCTAATGGGTATGGACTTAGAGAGGAACTCTTGAAAATGAGAAAAAACATTAATCTGACATTCAGGTGTATTGAAAATGTGTATGAAATAGATTTCACTCCCCAAGTGTGTTTCAAAACTGGTTATATGTGTGTCCAAATATTGGTGCATAAAAAGTCCCAGTGCAGCTTCAGCTCCATAAACCTGTTTAGGGTAAAGAGGTGTTAGAAGAAGAAATCTCTTGGTATAAGGGCTATTTTGCAACTGCCATTCAACTGAGATGAGATTTTTCTAAATGTTTTATTATGTATAAACACAGGTTTTCATATCAACAAATATAAAAAGAACACGTTATGCGTACCGCATTGTCAGATTGGGTAAAGAAAGAGTTTGAAAGGGCTGACCTAAGAACTCTCCAAAAGTACATGAAGTTTGACACTATCAATTCTGCCAAAGTTTTTTTTGCTTCTCAACTTCTACTCAGTTGATGTTGTTGTATTGTTCCTCACCGGCTCACTTGTATAGATAGATACATGGATAACATCAAATTTGAATATAAAATTAGATAATTTTTGTATGTCATTTATTCATTTGTACCTTTCTAAATTGTATTTTAGAAAGGTACAAATTCCCCTCACCCCCAGCCAGTCGTGGCAGATTACTGCCCGTCCCTGAGCGTGGGTTTGCTGGAGGTTTGTACCTGTTAAAAGAGTTTTTCCCTTCCCACTGTTGCCAAAGTGCGTGGTTTGAACTCTTGTGTGATCTTGTGAATTTTGTGAATCCAGGCAACTAACCACTCTTACTAGATTGTATTATGTCATCTCAATAAGAATAAATTAAGTTGCTGGATTTCATGCAGATCCTACATGATTTAATTACGTTCACCACAGAAACATGAAATTATTTTGTTCACATTACAAGTTTGAATTTTGTAAATTTAACAACCACCCAATTTCATTTTTTTGAGTGTATGTTGGGTGTTCAGCTTGAGTAGAAATAAAAAAATAGCAGACCAGTTTACTAGTGCAGTTCAACAATCCAATCCAAAATTCAGAAAATTAATAGAAAATATTAATGAATTTTCTAAAAATTCTATTTTAGAACAATTTTTTATAGTCAGATCTGGCTGATCAGGATTACCCTGCAGGATTCTTAATAAACAACTGCACTAGAAGCCCTGCACTAGAATAAAAGACAGAAAACCCCTTGATCAATAATTAGCGCCCACTGTGTTTTATTTCTGCATCTTAAAGCTTAAATAGTTTGTGTTAAAAATGTCTTAAAAATGTTTTTGTTCCAGCAGTAGATGTACCATCTTGGCTTGTTAAACCCAAATCTCTTTTCCCCTAAATGTGTTAGGTGTTTCTTGTTAAAAGTTCGAATGTTTTGCCCTCAGGACTTTGCCCCAGTAAGGCAGTTTTTGAAAACAGCAGCCAAAACCTCTGTAGTACTACCTTGATCAGTTCACATTTTATGTCTGTGTAGACATCATCAGATGAAACTACAACACGAGGCAAAGATGCAGCTTTTTTTTCTCACAAAGCAGAAAAACTCTTCAGAGTTTTTCTTCTATTCCTAAGCTTTTCTGAAAATTTAGCTTTATAGTCTGCTTAATGCCAGATATTTTATAGACAAATTTTATTTATAAATTAATAAATAAAGACAATAAACAGCAATGAATATATTAGTCCATTAGTTGATTCAAATGCCACAGTTGTTTTTTAAAAATATATAATTATTTAGCTAATACCTAGCTGATAGCCTGTCAGTTATGAATCCAAAAATCATAGATTATTAATGCATGAACCACTCATTCAGTTTTGTGGATGATGATTACTGAAATAAGCTAAATGATTTTTCTCATACATTCAGCACAAAAGGCAGCAGTTATTTCGAAGCACGTCAGGTGGTCGTACTACCATTAAAAACTATTAAGGCAGAAATCATACTCCTTTTTCAGTACTGTGAAGCAAACAATCAGTTACAGTGTGAGTAAAAAAGAATAGGATAAAGGATAAAAAAAAACATGCAATGGTAATTTTCATTTAATTTCCCTCCATGGGTGGAACAAGATGAAAACATTACATGCTCTACTGTCATCGGAAGGTTTCATTTTCTCCTGAGCCGCGAATGAAATCTACCTTATTGCTGCCTCCCTCCTCCCCCACACCCAGCGTAATGAGAGAATATTTCCCCAGAGTGTGAAAGCAGATCCAAGCTGTACTTTTAGAAACTTTATTAAAGCAACCTAGCCAATTACTTTTGTGTTTGCCTTCCTTCTGATGAGTGAAGATCTATTCAATAAGGCTGGTAAATGTTAATGTAGAATAGATTTTCTGCTGACTTCTCTTAGTGATCAGTGATGTCTTTTTGCCTTGCTGACGGTGCTGCCAACAATAGTTTCATATCTTCCGACAGACTTGGTTTAACTGTACAGACTGTAAAGATGTGAATGGCAAAGTATTGGAGCAACTATGACAACAATACCTCTGACTGAGAGGGATTGTATTTTAATATAAAAGTCTGGCAAGACTCCAGCTGTGGCAAAATCTGTTATTGAATTGGCTGTTTAGCTTGTGATCAAACACACAAAATTGCTTTCCTGAGCTAACATTTATCTATTAATTTTTTACAGTGAAAAGGGTAAAAATGGTAAGAAAAACAACCACCTGCATGCTGATAGATGTGTTGTGACCTGCTATTACCAAGAACTTCAATATTCAATATAAACCCAAAATATTGCTACGTGTAAAGAAAGTGTCATTGGAAACTGGGGAAAAATGACAATTAATCCTATAATCTTAGCATTTTTCTAACAGATCTATAATTCTTAGTAAAACAAACAGCAATAACACACAAGATGAAATCGGATATGTTTACTGTTATGATGTATTTAACCCCAGGTGCATCCAGATTGAGCGGGATTTCATCAAATACAGTTATGTGTGAACGTGCAAATGATAACAGATTTTTAACTATTTAAATTCTGCATTTTAAATATTAATTTTAAGCATTAGAGCAATAATTTTCACTCTTATCTCAACTTTATAATTTAACCAAGGATGCTTTACCACAAATTCATTATAAGCGTAATTAGATTTATCCAAAACATCTGAAAAATCTTCCAGATTTTGTAATTACAAATTTTGTGATGTATAGACTTTTTCCCCCCCCTCCAGGCATAGATGCATTAGAAGCTACAGCTCACCCTGAATAATGGCTGTGTTAATGCATTACTCCAATATACACAAAAGTCAAATTCAGTGTCTGGATGGAAGTCAAAGAACCACCTGATACAACCAACGTATGCAGCAGAGCATCTCTGAGTGCACAACACGTTTAATTTGGAAGCAGATGGGCTACAGCAGCAGAATATTACACCGGGTTCAGCTTCTGTTAGCTAAGGACAGAAAACTTAGGCTACAGTTAAAATGGGAACGGCAAAATTGGACAGCAAAAGATTGGAAAAATGTTGCTTGGATTTATGAGTCAATTTCAACTGCAAAATTCAGATGGATCAGAATTTGGTAGTGTAATGTTGGGGATACAATTTGGGTCCCTTAGTAATTTTATTTCCAGTGATTTTGATAAACACTTGGGATACTTACATATTGTCTGTACTTAAACATCAATCATACCTCCTGTTGCCTATCTGTCTGTCTGTCTATCTGTCTATCTGGACTGGACTAAAAGACGGCACAGATTCAATAATTATGGCAGCACAGGAACAAGTTCTGACACAAGATCCATAGAGGCTGGGGTCTATCACACCAGATGCAGGCTGTGTAAAGATGCCCCTGAAACAATCCAGCACATAACAGCAGGGTGCAAGATCCTAGTAGGCAGGGCATACGTTCCATGTATGCCCTGCCTACTAGGATCTTAACCATAACCAAGTGGCCGGCATAGTATACAGAAACATCTGTGCTGAGTATAACCTGGAAGTCCCGGGGTCAAAATGGGAGACGCCCCCTAGGGTGGTGGAG
The DNA here is from genome assembly GCF_056152115.1 of Neolamprologus brichardi. Taxonomy (NCBI): domain Eukaryota; kingdom Metazoa; phylum Chordata; class Actinopteri; order Cichliformes; family Cichlidae; genus Neolamprologus; species Neolamprologus brichardi. The sequence continues at coordinate 16,869,386 of NC_142121.1, read as the reverse complement.
AATGGCCGAGCTCAGATCTTGTGGGACTTCCAGATACAAACAGACATAGTGGTGGTAGACAAGCAGAAGGAGACAGCGGTGGTGATAGATATGACGATATCGAATGACAGCATCATCACGAAAAAGGAACACAAAAGGCTAGAGAAGATGTGGAGGGGGAAGGTAACAGTGGTCCCAGTGGTGATCGGAGCACCAGGTGCAGATCCCAGGAACAACATCAATCCAATGAAGCGTCTTTAGAGATCAGCATTTGGTTCATCTTCATGTTACAGAATAAAGAGAAATAAAATAAAAACATGCTAAGCAACACATTAATACAGACATAAAAAATAACTAAAAATGATGTTTGGTACAAACTGCATCATGCAAAGCCTGTCTCAAATGCACCCAGTCATTGGAGAGCAGAGTGGGGTTGGATCCTGAAGAATAGTATAATTGTTCCCAGTGAATATCACATAGTATTTTTGCTTAAAATACCCATCCCGGTATTGTATCCTGAAGTTTATGCAGTCGTTCTTTTGTTATCAAAAGATGTGGCGTCATGAGCAGTCGTTTTTGTTATGGGGTGCTTTCTTTTTTTCAGATAGTGTCAAAAGTAATTTTTAGTACTGAATGTGTCAAAGACTAAGGCCGTGCACACCAAGATTAAATTTTCTCACACCTATCCTGACAGTGATAGATGGCCAAAATATAGAAATAATGGTATGTGGGAATCATGCTGGACAATAACCTGAGATCTGACTGTATTATTGATAAGGTTTTCGAAAAAAGTCAGCGGTGTCTCTTACAGTTTGTCTCAGAAAACCCTCCAAGTTCCTGTTTGATGAGACCCTCCGGACAATGTTTTATCAATCTTTTATTGAGTCTGTTCTCACTTTCACCTTTATCTGCTGGCATTAGTATCTCAAGGTCAAACACAAATGTACTCGATGAAGCGGTCGATATCTGCAGCAAAAAAATTGGTTCAACAGAAGAATCCCTGCAGGATCTTTACAACAAACAGTTATATAAGAAAGCAATATCCATCCAGATTGTTCCTATTCTTTACAACTGCTACCCTCCAAAGATTTCCACTAACTAAAACCAATATGTTCAGTCATTTCTTCCTAGTTTCATAGCATTTCTTTCCTAAATAAATAGTTGTTAAGTTTTAAAATGTAACTAATCTGTTTTCTATATTTTTAAGGATGCTAATTGGTTTCTATTTTTGCATCTAAACTTTTGTATTTCTTTTCCTTTTTGTAGTCTTTGTGATTTCCATGTCTCAGCATCCCACTGCAGCAAAAAACAACTGCCTCAAAAGACAAATCAAGTAATGAAGTGGAACTTCCACAAACACTATTTTTACTCAGTGTTTCTCTTATTCTGGACACTTTGGAGTTTTTGGAACAATAGGAAATGGATTTGATTGCTTCAGGTGTTTCTCTTGGGTTCCTTTACACCACTTTGAAAGTTCTTGGTAAGATCTTTGCAGTTAGCTCACTCCCAGGCAGAGTAACAACACTGTTGAAATCCCTTGATTTAGACAGTTTTAGTGTAAAAGTTAAACCCAGATCTTTAGAAATAGTTTTGTAGTGAATTTCATGTATATTATGTTGCTTCCTCTAAGTTGCTGTTAAAATGATATGTGGGAAAGGTTAACACGAGCAAATCTTTCCCAAGTAAATAAGACCATGTCATGACTCTACCTCTGTTTATAGGAAATGGCTTGTCAACAACACACAGTGCAGAACTTCACTTACTCTTTCTTGGAGCTGTAATCTTTCTGGAGTTCATAGCAGCATTGTAAGCCACAATCCTTTAATTCAGTGAGACACGTGTGAAATAAGTTATTGCTTTGTTTTACTGAGCGATGGCAGCTCTTCAAACTGTAATGATTCACACGGAGGACTGAAAACGTTTCCATATTACAGCGTCGGTGGGATGGAGGGATTCGTGCGAATTTTTGTCACGTTTGCGAGTTGGCTTTTTTTGGAAGTAAATGGGCACTCTATTCTCCTGAGCTCTAAACCATGTAAAACACGCTGTGGAGGCAGTATCAGTCCACTTTGAAAATTGTACTAAAAGGAAGAAAGTTCTTTAAAAATGCTCATTAAAAGCAGCTGTGGTCTTCTCAGATAAAAGCAAAGATCAATCCATGAGTGATCTATGTTTAACCGTCATCCCACTCAGGTATTAAATGTACAACGCTATTGGCTGGGGTGACTGGACACCCCAGAAACAAAATAAGAGTAGAAAAAAAGGATGTGCTGCTACACTTTAACCACTGCTGGTGGGTTTTTTTTTAGTGTTTTAGGCAACAATTTGAACACTACCTTAGTTATTGATTTGTATATCAAGTCTTGTTGCTGGGATTTGTGTTTTAATCTAGATGGCTTACAGTAGAAAACAGGATGGAAATGAGGAGATGGAGAGAAAGAAAAGGATTCCATGAGCAGTGTCTACATCCCATTACCATTTTAATTGTCTTTTTATCCCAAACTCATTCATATTTCAGTCGCCTGTCACAGAAAGTTAACCATGCCTACTCCTAAATCAGCTTGTCATCCATTGTTCATTCTTAATTACAGATTAGACTGATTGTAGACACAGACATGGACAGTCAGTATAGTTATTCCTGTTATACTTCTTTGATGTTTGCTGCCAGGGGAGCATCCGTATTTGGTGCATTGTAAAATACATTTTCCATAGCGGTCTCAAAAAACTGTTGGACAACCTTCATGCTTACTGTTTGATGGTGAAATTTATGTCACTTTGACTGAGGCAAACCCTACTAAATAAGATAAGATAAGATAAGATAAGATAAGATAAGATAAGATAAGATAAGATAAGATAAGATAAGATAAGATAAGATAAGATAAGATAAGATAAGATAACCTTTATTAGTCTCACATGTGGGAAATTAGTTTTGTCACAGCAGAAAGTGGACAGTGCAAAGTTATATAGCAAAAGTTAGAGATACAATAAGAATAAGATATTCAGGTATAAGTATCATATAAGATAATAATAAAATAATCAAGGCTTAAGTGGCATAGAATCAAGGAGAATTTGGTCACAAGCCCTTAAGAGTGTGCTTCCTGCTCCATTAAGTTTCTTGATTTATGTGAAACTAATGTACAGTCATACAGGTGAAAGATTAAAAGAACAATTGTAAACAGAATGTAACTTTTAATTAAAGTTCATAATAGAATCCAACATTGTGCTGTACCCTCTTCATTAAAGAATGAGACTGCACAGAGATTGTAAATAAAGTCACATTCAGTCCTAAAGCACCTGTTACAGGTGTACAGTCAAAGTAGTTAGTGTCAGGGTCCTGGGTCTGAGCGACCCAGGGTCCCTGAGCAATTATGGACATGTGTGTTTTTGGTGTGCTGTCTCTCATTCTCCCTGCCTGCAGGTGTATGTGTATTTATGTGTGTGTCTGTGTGTGGATGCCGGTGTTTCTGAGAGCACCTGTTTACAGGCACCTTCAGGCCTGGTGGGTGTGGCCCTGCCAGGTGGTTGGCCACACCTGAAGACCATCACACAGCTGATCAAGCCTCGTCGGAGGAGCTACTTAAGAGTGCGGTGGAGCTCTCTCCGACGCTAGGTCATTGCTTGACTTCACATTAGTCTCTCGGCCAGTCAGTACGGTTAGTCTGCCGCATTGTGTGTGTCTTATGGCTGTCTCTCTGTTATTTCCCCAGGAGAAGTGTGGAGAGGCGAGGGCAGCGAGCATGGGGTGCTCAGACACTGAGGAGCGGAGACAAGGAACACTAGCACTGGGAAGAGGACATGTCACGGAAGTCGGGAACACATGGAGGATTTATTGTTATGTTTTCCATTCACTGTAAATAAACACACTGCTTGCATTCAGAGCTGGGTCCTCCTTCCTCACATCCCCACGGTTGGCCAGCATCAACCGTGACAGTTAGATCATAAATGTGTGCCAGGACATCGTCTAGCTATATAAACATGAATCAAATGAGGGAAAGGCAAATCGAGCCACAAGTGGCCTTTTATTTTATATGCAGCCTGTGGTGTTAAGAAAGTAAAATGCATGATGAGATACACTACAGGTTTGAGGATTTAAATACAGTATAAGCCCTTAGTTAACAGTGCTACTAAATGTAACCACTTTGTATGTTAATTCTGCTTGATGAATTTAAACAACTGATTAAATGACACGACCAAACTAAAGTTATTCATAAAATACTTGAATAATATGAATATGATGCACTGGATGCCACAGTGACATGTCAAGGCTGAAGAGCTGTGACGAGGAAACTCACCCACCGTGCATCTCATTAACAAATGTTGCAATGACTGCATTAACAAACTCAGTTCTTACTTTCTCTGAACTCCGGCGCAACCTCCTGTTACCAAGGTAACCACTGGAGTATAGTACACCATCAGAGGAGACTAAACCAAGCTCTGACTCTGAAACTTTCCTCAGGTGCAGTTTTTGACGTTAAAATCCTAAATTTCAGAAAGGTGAAAAAGATGGTTTTTTTTAACAAGGCCACTGCTGAAAGCCTGTGCATGTGATGTAAACATGTAGAATAAAGGCTGTGAATGATAGTGTTGCATTACCCGAAGGAAATGAGGGACTGAAAGGTATAGAGATAATTATTTCCTCCATTCTTCCGGTCTTTCCATTTCCCTGGTCCTCTGCATCCCATCTCTGGCTAGGCTCCGCTCCCCAGAGGTTTGCCAGTTTGCTATTTGTGTTTGTATGTATGTACTGTATCTGTGTGTGTGTGTGTGTGTGTGTGTGTGTGTGTGTGTGTGTGTGTGTCTGTGTTAGACAGAAACGCAGAGAGATTCTTTACATATTCCACTGCATGTGTACTGGTACTAAAGAAACAAATGCAAATGTAATAAAAATATAATTTTAAAAAAAGTAAAGTAATTTGTAAAATACTGTTTTTATTTACCACATTAACCAAAAATAACTTTTTTTTTTTTTTTACAATATTTTATATTTTTTTCAGTTTTCAGTAATTCCTGTCAATTTTTCTTCAGTGATAAATCATTTAATACATATTTGCATAGTATTATACATCTGTTAATATAAAGGTTTTGGCAGAGATTATATTTGTGTACGTAAATATGCTGCCTAATGCGAGAGCTGGCTGATATTGTTGTCACCCTGTGAGTGAGCCTATCTGTGTCGTGTGTGTCTGTGAATGCCGTCATGGTTAAATGCCATCCCGACGATCCCTCCTCTATGGTGGAAGTTCTTCAAAGGCAGATTTGAGCGTTTAGGCAGGTCTTTATATTCTACGTCTGTCTGTAGACAGATTTTGTCAGCACTACAGCATCACAGCCTAACGTGCGTCAGTCGCAAAACTTTACAAGTGAAGGCAGAATCGTGCTGTCTAAGAATATGCTTTGTAATATCTAATGTGCTCCTGCTACTAATTTGGTTTTGTGGCCTATATCTCAGCCTGAAGATGGTATGTGGTTAATGCGGTCATTTAAAGTATGTACTATTTTGTCAGTTTATTCATGAGGGAGAAGACATATGCCAACCAATGGCAGTTTCAGATGTCAGGGTGTTGCACTTATCAATATTTGTATATTGACTATGGAGCCAAATGTGCATCCTGGAGGCCAGGGAGGGTTAGCACAGGTCATATACAGAGCAGCATTCATAGTCTGACTCCAGCTGGGGACCTTGGTGACATGTCATTCTCCATCGCCGTCTTTTTTATTTCCTTTCAGCTTTGTTGGTATCCAAAAAGGAAAAAAAAATACCCTCCTGAAAACACTTCCCGTTAAATGTCAGTAACTTGAAAACTATGGAAAATGTCAAAATCCGCTCACTAATTCAGTCTAAACAAGTCCTGAAGTCTTGAGAGGTGACTGGCATGAGGGTGAAGGATGATGGGCCTTTCATGACACAGCAGCACTGTGAATATTTCCACTGGCACGAGGTTGAAGGGTCATCCATCTTTCTGTGGAGACAGAAAGACAAATAGGCTGACACTCTCCGGTGACTGGCTGTCATACATCTATCTCATCATTATTGAGCTGCTGAGAACCGGCACCCCATCAACCCATGTGACACTGCCAGCATTTTCACTCAGCCATGGTGCACAGGATCAGACACAGCGACATTAGATGAAAGGCTCTTCACAGTGTGTTTGGAATGATAACAAGAAATTTCTCTCAGGTTTGGACTAAAAAGTTTGCTTTTATAGGTTTTGATGGTTAAAAATGCCTTTGGTAGTATCACTTGTTAAAGTGGTAAATATTACCTCAAACTTTAAGTGAGTTTTTGCAATAAAATATACGAGCTATCTTAAGTATTCTACGTAACAAATCAAACTATGAATCCAGTAATTGGAAATAGAATTAACGACAAGATTAATAGAGAAGGAACTAACCTGAGCAGTTTAAACATATTAGCTTGGGATCTGGGAATCTGTTAGCCTTTTTTTTAATTACCAAAATGTAATCAACATGTTATTCTGTAATGAAAATGGGAGATAATTGAAGCCTTCCTTCTTTAGTCTGTTCTGCAGTGTCGTACAGAGTGTGTCTTAAAGGAAGAAACCTCAAGCTGTCTGTAATACTCCCCAAACCCCTGACCCTGGAGGAAATGGCACAACACTGCTAAGAATAGATCGGCCCTAGGAGGGTCGATCTAAGCAACCGGCCCATCAGTGAGCATGTCCTGCTGTCCTGATCTGTTTTGTTTCTAGCTGACTGCTCAGTGTAATCACCAGGTGCGATGAAATCTCATTATTCCAGGTCCTGATCTTGGCATGCCGGTCTGAATAATAATGGCCAGCTAGTGTGTTAAAACTTTGACCCCAGCATTAATTGCGCATGACTTGTTGGGTGCCTGCACTGGAAGAGCTTGAGGGATTTTGTTGCGAGGGATTTTCCTCCGCACTGCAGCTGGTGGGGAGCGTGGGCAGAGTACCAGGGGACCGACGGGTCAGAGTTCATGGCTGCAGTGCTTTGGCCAAGGTAGATTGTATTTCCTTTCACTCTGTGGTTACTCAATCTGTGAAACCTGCATCCGAGCCTGCTGTACTGGAGCGCTGATACTGATTGTAGTATTTATTAAATGAAATGCCTATCTATTCAATAAGACTAGATCGACTGTGAAGGGCCATTAAAACAGGGAAGGCAATAAGAATACTTAGCTATTAAGCAGGACTCTTTGGAAGGTAGACACAAAATGTGAAATTACTGTCCTGTGGGCTCCATGTGCCTGTGTATGTGTATTCTTCGTAGGCTTTTATGTATTTTGTGTGTGTGTATCTGGGAATGTGCACATGTCTACAGCAAAGCCTAAGGAGCAGACACGGTCGCCCCCTGAGATTAGAGTGCAATAAAGAAGGATGAACGCGTTCGGAAAGCTCCAAAATGCGTTCCAGACACCGCCTTACTGGAAATCAATCCGCTCGGTCAGGCCCCCTGCATACTGGGTTTAAGTGGGAGTGATGGCAGGAAAGAAGGAGCCAAGTAAAGGAACAGACAGTGCTAGAGAAAAGGAGGGTGGGAGGTAATAGAGGAAAATGAGTAGAAAGGCTAAGCAAGAGGAGCCGATTGAAAGCATTATAGTTAGCTCAGTTAGTGGACTAGCACTCTGAGCAGAGGTCAGTGTGAGTCAAAAGGACACGAAGGCATAAAGGCGGCTGTTTGGTCTTGTTTGTTTTTTGACGCTCATTGGCTGATGCTGAGCTTCATTGAACAGCCGGGTTCAAAACACCAATATCTCCGCTAGTTTAATAGCGCGCGCACATAAAAGGGAGTCCACTCTCTCTGCTGGAGCCAAACAAAAACCGAGGAGGACGGAGAACGGCTTTTATTTTCCAATTTTATGTGGTCTTCCTGTGAAAATTTCTTCTGCTCTCTTATTTGAGTGCTTGATGTGGTGGGGTTAAGCGAGGCAGAGGTCAACACTCGTATTTGTAGTGCTGAGACAAACACAGAGACTGGCTAGAGTAAATGCCGTGCTGACTTCACATCTGAATAACGATCATTGTTCTTTGCTGTGAATGTGTCAGAGGTGTCAAATGTGCCTCTTTGGACAATTACACACTGATCATGTTGCCGCTCTAAACACAAAGTGATAGAACACAAAAAAGATGTGGGTGCTCATCCAAAAGGAGAAATCTGCTGTGGAGGTGTCAAACTCACACATACTGTACAAGAACACATTAGAAAATAGTGTCTTACTTCTTAAACTTTATTGATGCGCTTTAAACATGGAGAGTTAAAAAAAAGTGACTGATTTGTCTTGGTGACATTGGAGTACAAACATATTGACAACTTGCAGAGTTTCACACTGCATACTGATAGCGTAGACATTGAACAAGGGCAACTGCAGAGGACTTACGCTTTGACTGCAGAGAAATGTTGTGCACAACGACTGCAACTTATTTATTTTATATAAAGCACTGGCCAGCTAAATGACAGAAGTATAAGGCCAACAAATAAATGTTAGCAAGTCCCTTGAGGATCTTTGTGACTTTAATGACACTCATTGGTTCAGAGTGAAGATGTAAATATATAAAATAGGCCACAAAATATAGCTTCATTTTTAAAACATTTTAGTTTTTTTCTGATAATTTATAGCGGTGCCGGCAGACAGTTGTGCTGGGCCAGAGTATATTTAGCAAGCATGACCCCATTTGTCATGTTCCTGAAATATATATTCAGTGTCATAAAGCGCTGACAGCAATGGAAGTAGATATGACCATTGTTAGGAGAATGGCAGATGCCAGTGACGGCAGTCTCGGTGGCTCAAGCTCCACATAATAATTCAAACAGCACTTTTGCAGACTATCTCTACTCTTTTCACTACACAGAACAGCTGTCTTTCTATTTGAAAGACTATTTATTTGCTTACTAAAACACAAAATAAGCAAAAACTCCAACAAACAGAGCGATTAAGTTCTAGAAATGTCGACCATGCAGTGATTTACAGCTTAACATTAATTAGTGCCCTTCAAATGTGCGTCATAAGAGAAGATGCAGCTCTAAAGGCACCTCAAGGTCAAGATTATGTTTGCTGGCACCACTGCTTGCTGACTATTTTCAATAAACGCAGCTCTGACTCTTTATTTCAGCTGATCGTTTACAGCAGCAGGGTGATGTATGTTGACTGAACTATAATAAACAGCCTTGTAATAAATGTACACGTGAGAGCCAGTGCAAGGTTCTATCATGTGCCTTTAATAATTGGTAGACAGCAACAATTTGGCCTTCCCTGGGAAGTAAATACTTGATAGGTGTTAAATTATTAACTTTTTTTGAAGTTTCCAGAGGCCAAACTAATGGCTAATGATATTGTGCCTTGGCAAAACGGTAAAAGCAGTTACTTAGTAATCTGCATGTTGACTTAAGGTTTACCTGATATGCTTTTCCTTATTTTCGCACATATATGCTTATACGTTGGTGTCTGTCTTCTTTAGTCTTTCAGCTCTTCTCTTTAGGGTTTGACACAGAAATGAATCTGCATTCATCTCACCCTATTCCTACTCCTCCTCTTCTGTCACTAACCCTATGAATGACCTGCTTCACTTCATCCACGAGTCTTCTCTGTGGTCTTCGTCTTTTCCTCCCACCTGGCAGCTCTATCTTCAACATCCGTTATCCAGTATATCCACTAACCGTCCGCTACACATGTCCAAACCATCTCAACCATGCCTGTCTAACTTTGTCTCAAAAGCACTCAACCTGAGCTGTCCATGGTGGATCCTTAAACATGGCCAAAGTTTCAAATAATGAGGCCAATATTTGCACAGGTAATCCCCAGTGGTCCAGACCCTCGGGCTTTAGACTGCTCGAAATGTTCAGTTTCAGATGGTTATTCTCTCTGCTCTGTATGATGTCACTGAATGCTCTCATCCCTGAACGTTCGTCTCAGACAGACACGTACACGCATTGAGTATGAACACAGAAGACCCACCATTTACTGTTCAAGTCTTTTGTTTGGGAAGGCCAGCCAGTCGAAGGGAAAGAAAAGGCAAAAAGGATGGTTTTGAACTGTAAACTGTGAAGATTTACTCTATTAAAGTCCAATAACTAAAACATGGAGCTGGAGTTGAGCACATTGGGCCCCCTTTAATACAGTAATTGACCTAAACAGTTAGTTGATCAAGATATTTCCACTGCATTTACTTTTAAACACTAACTGAAAACATTTCCACAATGCAATATGATGGGTAATTTCTTCCTCCTCAGGTTTTATATGATTCTCTGCACAAAGCAGATCCTTATTTGTTGACTCTGACCTACAACTACTGTGAGTGTCAACCAAACAAAAGATTGCTGCTGTTTTATTTTTCATTAAACTCCACGAGGCTGCTTCTCTACAATATTCCAGTCCCTAATGGATAATTAAATATGAGTCTTGGCACTATGAGAAATCACTGTAATCAAATCAGTTCCCACATCAGAGCATTTTCACCTAAGACAACTCTGCTTTCTTGCCATTTTTAAGTATATTGCCATTTCAGAGCTCTCTAGAGTAAAAACCTATATTAACTCAATGATGAAAAGAGGTAAGCTGATATTTCGAGTGTCAACCATTTCCTTGTTTAGTGGTAGTCAGTAAAAATAGATATGTGCTGAAAATATTTATATTGACAAAATGCTGGAAAAACGAGCAGGTATGGGGTAACGTTCACGAAATGAAAGAAGCAAGAGAGTCAGAATATGCGTGCTGTGTGAAAAAAAAACAAACATAACGTGATCGAAGAGTTTCACATGCACCATACTGAGGTTTATTCATAAGCCAAGCTGTTGCTTGTCATTTGGCCAGAGCCACTTAGAGCTGCTGGGAAAGAAATGATCCATGTCTCCATCTGAATAGAGGACCACATGTTGTCAACTCAATACTTTGCTACTGAAATCGCAGACAAAGACTTCCCTGTAAGGCAAGAAAGCTTGACCTTCAACAAATCACAGCTCTTTCACCGCACTGTAAACAGCTCTGTCTGTCTGCCCTCGTGGCTGTCTGCTCTCACGTCTGTCTACAAGAAAGTAAAAGGAAACATATTTTATATGTAACTACCTGAAATCTATCTCCTAATATTTATTTCTTTGTCTATTAAAGGAGGTGTATCTCTGCACTCTAAAAATAAGGTGTTACATGTTGCTGTTTCAAAAAAAAAGTTGCGTTGCTGTGTAAAGTCTTACTATATTGGTTGTAGCATATGTGTGTATAGTCTTTCTTTTTTTTTTTGATTCATTTCAAACGATTAAAATTCCAATAAAACAAACACAGGAAATGGAAAACATAATAAGGTGTTCGAAAGGAAGCAGGAAGAAGCAGTGGCTTATCCAGTCCCGCCCCTGAGTTTACTAACACAAATACTCTGTCATATCACCAACATATTAATATTCTTATTCTAAGCAATAGCACAACTATAGACTCATAATGTGTGATTAGCAGATACGATGAATTACACATAATTTATTTAGCACCTATATGTTTATAGATGTGTATTTAATCAATTTCCTTACTTCTATTTTTCATTACATTCTTCTTTTCCGTTTGTTTTTTGTGTTGTGGTCACCTTACGTTACATCACCAAAATTTGTTTCCCAGATGGAATTTTGTTCAAGTAAACTCTAAATACAGACTTGTGCTCCAGGACTGACAAAAACTGCCCATATGACAGATTTTTCATTTAAACCTCTTTATTGAAAATATTGCAACATTTCATAAGAAAACGTATCAAATATTGGAAGTGATGAATTGTATCCATCCATCTATTCGTCCACTTTTCTCAGCTATTCTTAGCCAGTTCAGAGTCTCTACCCCAGTTATCACAGGGTGAGACGCCCTGGACATCTGACCGGTGTGTTGCAATTTAGGACTGCCACTTACTCTGACATGTGTGTATTATGACTGATGGAAGAAGTTGGAGCACCCGGAGAAACTCTTTTGTTTTACCAAACCCTGTTCTGTTACAGAGCCATGCTGTGGTAATGTATGCAGAATCTAGCTTGGTATAGTTATTATTACTTGGGGACCTGTAGTAATTTTTAATACTTATGTAGGCTCTCTGGATCTTAGTCACATCTTAGTCTTTCCAGTTTGTAAACTGAAAATTAATTTTATTTATTTGGCAATAATATAGATGAGTAATATAAGTGAGCACTTACTCTAGGCAACAAAGTAGAAAGGAATACTTTGGAAGTGTAAAGTGCACTCTTACTTTTGAAAACATGACACCAATTCAAAACTTTCTTCATTATTTCCTCAGTCAGGTGAATACAAGTGAACCCAGACCTTTTATACACACTGATCCTTTGAGTACACTACTGCACTCCACCCCAGCTGTTTTAAAGACATTTTCATGGTCTTTCTAAGGAAACACCAGGAAACAATAATCTCTGTGTCCAGTAGTTTATATTGTATCTGGTGGTTCCTATTTCAGGCTTGCCAGGTCTGGAGTTTTGGCACCCAAGGCAATGACATGAATTGCTTGAGGCAACAGCTTGGGGATAAGCCTGGGGCAGGGCCGAGGCATCCAACAATGATAGAGAAAGAAAGCATGAAAGCCTGTCATCAATCATCACTCCATTAAAATGTACTGCTGGAATGAATGAGAGCTTGATTGTTATTGTACGAGAAAGAAAAAATTCATCAATCCTACTTTATGTAAATTTCCTTCTTACTGAATTTCTGCTAAATTCCTCCTCCTGAGCAGTATAGTGGCAAATGCAGTCGCTTAGCATGTTCAGAACTAAAAAAAAAAGAAGCTTTTAAGCAATTAAAGATGATCCTAAGAACAGTCTAAATAAGAATATGATTGTAGGGAAGGTTGAGGCTCGCTGAGGAAAGCTGCTGCATTTTGACACGTTGCATAGCCTCTGACAGCCCACCCCCGTGTAGATAGGTAGACACCAATGAGCTCATTTAAAACAAGACTGTTGCTGCGGCAAGGCTAAAAGTCAGACAGCCACTTCTGACAGGTGTCAAGGTGCCCGATTGTATCCTCAGCAAAGGCACTGTACCGCACTTCCTTTTACCTTCAGGTGCCATATGGGACACGGAGGGATGTGTTTCAATGCTAGAAAAATGAAGTATTTATAGTTCTTTTACAAAAATAATAATTTCCTTATTGAAAATCACAGGACACATTTGAAGAACATCTGTCATAACAGATTGCTATCATCAGTATTTCTATTGGTCTAATTGATCATTTGTGATTCCAACGATACCTTCAGAGTGGATTTCAGAGTGGAATAGCAGTAATTGAGAAGGATGATTTACTGAGTTAAAGAAACACTTCAGCTGTGTTTATAAAGCTTTATCATTTATATTCTTACGATGATCTGCTTCGGTCTTACAATTTTAGAATTTAGCATAGATATAAAATATATGTATGGCTGTGTAGTATATTTGTGTCTGCTTGTGTATCTTTGTTAAATTTGTCATTCTCCACAAAAGCAAAATTTGAAAAGAATAGAGTCACAAGAAAATCAGGGTATCACACTGTAATAAAAAAGAGCAAAAAAAGCTGTGTAGTATGTGAATTCAGAATTAATAATAATTCCTGATCTTAAATTAGTAAATGCAGCCAAAAAGCTGCTTTGAGACTGCTTCTATAAAATGCATAAATCAAACAAACAGACCAAAAATAAATAAATAAATCTCATACCTGGCTGCTATTCCCTTTAGAGTCAAGTTGTGCACCAACACATCAATCCCAGTGGTTTGTCCTTGCTTGGAACAGTCTTTGGAAATGCTGTAATGCTGTAAGTGTGGCAGTCAATACTTGAAACTCATGACTGATCTCCTCCAATGTAACCTTTAAACTTGAATTTAATTTTGGGCAAGACTAAGAGATTGCAAGGTGTCAAAAAATTGTGTTGGTTTAGACAAAAAAACAAAACAAAACAAAAAACAACACCGTACATTGTCATTATGGAGGACCCACAATTCCAGACATGTTCTCCCTCTGGTGCCAAAAGGTTTGTATGGATGTAACTTGCAGTAAAGTTGTGACCAGAGACCACAGAAAGTGAACAACATTCCTCAATTTCAAGCAATGATGAGTGAAATAACTGCGAGTAGGTTCTGAGTTAACCTGTTCTCAACTTCGAGGCAAGCAACTGAAGCAACTACTAACAAGAACGAAGGATGTTTAGGTCAGTGTTGTAAAGACATTACAAAGTTACCTTGGCAACCACAGCCTGGAATGACCGTTAGTGATCGAGCGTCGGCGACAAAGCCACAAGTGATGAGCGCTGCGCTTCCTGTATGGATGCCCATTTCATTGTACAGTGGAACTCTGACCCTCGCCGACAGTCAGATGCTGGGGAGTAAATTCATCTGAATTCATGATGCTGACGTTTATAAGTGTCAAAAAAACTGGTAGACCCAACTCTTGTTACTGGCGAGACCCTTTGAAATAAAACTCTGTGGCTTGAGCCTGTTGATGATCCTTGCAGCCTCCAGAATGTTGCTGCTTCTGCTCCGCGGAGCAAAATCACAAATGCACCTAAATGAGTGTAACACAGAGCTCATGACATCATGTGATATCCCGATAAAATCTACTGGCACTCTTCCCATTAGCTGTGCTCCATTTGTCTTCATCACTGACAGTCTTCCTCATCAATCTAACATATGCCCACATATCGGTATTTTACAGTTTAGCCACAACTAATTGCCCGACAACACAAATTCAGACATTTCAGTGTTTTTCAGCACAATTAAGCATATTTCACTTCCTCCCCCTCCTGACATGGAGTGTCGATATAATTAGGCAGTATTTCTTTTACCCATTTGCTTTGCACTGCCAACAAGTCATTTGATGAGTCCAAGCACAGCATGTCCTGTCACTGAGTGAATGTGTGAAGGAAAACTTTTACCTTCGCAACATTTTCATGCCTGTCTGCTTCCTAGAAAACAACAACCACAAAGAATCAACTCATGAGTCTAATTAGAGCCACAAAGTGGTAACAATGGCTGCTCAGAGATACCAAGAGACACGTAGGAAGCCAGCCAACGTATCTATGTATTTGTTTATTTATTTGGCTGTTTTCATTTTCCTAGCACACATCACTAAATCTATAGTAACCAAAACCTCAAAAACACAGCTAGAGAAGCTAAACGATGACAAGGTGTATCCAATTAAAGGTTTGAAAATGATCGTGATATGGCTCAATGGAAATTGCTGATTAATAATTCTTTAGGCTTACAACTAAAGTAAGATTTCCCGTGTTCTGGGTTTTCACTGTTCAAGATGTAACCTTATAGCTACCATAATAGACCCAATGGGACAAGTGTTGCAAAAATGTTGTTACTGATTATTAAATCTTTATGCTTTAGAGCTGGATGTTAGTATTTAGGATAAGTATATCACAGACATATCTAGTCTGAGTCTGTGAGAAAGAACATTTCTTGAGAAAGCATTACACAAACTGTGCCTTGTGTATTTGTGTCTAATATGTGCTAGGCTGGAGTGCACACTGGGGCCGTGTGTTCATGTGTGTGTATGTGCATATGTGTGTAGTCTTTAGCTCCCCTGCTGACAGTGTGTGGGTGATGGATGGCAGTTGTGCATACTGCCTGTTGTGTCACACGGACACAAACACACACACGCATTTAACTTACAGTTTTAATAACAATCTATGTTACACAGACATAACTAAGATGACAATGCTTGCTAATACAGTATGCTAACACTGTGCATATTCCCACTAATCTGGACAACACTGCCTCCAAGCAGAAGGACCTGTTACTAATGAGACACGCTTTTTGTGGTTTGATTTAAACCAAAAAAAGTCTCAACAGTGTATTTTATCAGGTTATACTTATGAAAAGTATTTTCCCACTGTGGTCCAGCGATAACTATGGATTACACATCTCTGACGCTATCTTTAAATACTTTGCGAAGTTTGATTAAGGTTGGAATTGTGCAATTACGCTGTAAAGTCCATTAGTTAATAGTTTTAATTACAGACATACCGAAGTGAAAATGTAAGTAATTAAAGTAAAACCACCAGTCAACTTCAGATAAATGCCATAGTCTGATTAAAAGTGTGAATGAATGGTGGCATTCAGAGTTTTCAGATTTTCTTAATATGAGAAAAAACCTGCTGTCACACAGATCTTTTGTTTGTCTGTCACAGTTAATCCTCTTCTAATAACACAAGCACCAGTGACTTTAACTCATGTGCACAATGATTTATTATATCTTACCTCCTTATCCAGCTCAGTTCATTATAGGGCAAAAGGTGTGATACACCATGGACACATCACATCAGCCAGTTTAAAATTCTTTGGGCATTCACTGGAGTATTGTTGTCAGATCGAAGATGGAAATAAGAGCATGGACTACCCGCTCACTGTGAGGTGTTTCAGTGTTTACAGCTTGAGCATTTGGTGTTGTAGTTAGTAGGCACAAAGACTACTGACAGTGTTGGTGAGAGCGGTGGTGGAGTCGTTAATTTCAAGTCACTCAAGTGTAATTTTTTTCATTATTTCAGCCAAATTTATTAACTGGATACATTTTCTTGATAATGATCACATGAGAAAATTTGGAGAGACAAAAATTGGAGAGATAAGGCATCAGAAAGAAACTTACAACGATGAAGTTATTAAGAAAACAATGCTTTAATTCTAAGTAATTTTAATAGGTTGTTATTGAAAGTTTGGTAGCCTGAGATGAGGATGAAACAACTAAAGGACTTTGAGCCTCAAGGAGCAGTCTGGGCACGATGTCAGGAAGGGGTTTGTTTGACCACCTGGCATTAATGTGTTTGATCCTGTCTCAGGTGGACAGCTTCTAGTAGAGGCGCAAATGCACCCATGCATTAAGGATGCATTGAAATGTGATTCCTCAGACCATACTTCAAGGTGATTTGAGCAACATATGGCCGTATTCATTTAGAAGTGTATACAGAAATTTGTGCATAAACATTGAAGGATTCAACTGACATCTCTGTAACTGTATGTACTTACAGACATGTGAAAAAGAAAATAGGTAAAAACCTTTCTATTTTAGGGTTTAAGAAACCCCCATCTCTAAATCTCAGATGAATCACAAGACATGATGTACCGTGTCATTATTGACATAAAGCTACAAGAAGCAGAAGCAGTGTGTGTAAAAGAAAAGCTTCAACCTTACTCCTTCCATGGAAATTAAGAGTGTCAATTAAGAGCAGCCAGGTTCTGCTAATCAACGCACTAGATTAACTGATAATCATCAAATGTGAGCGACTCTATAAAAGCACAAACAAAGTATTCTAGCGTCAAACGTGAGGCCATCTGTCCGAGAGCTAGCTTGGTCCAAATTTGGTCAAGCAACACAACAATCATCGCAGGCACACCAGCAAATCTACAACAGAGTGCCTTAAAAAGACAAGAATCAAGGTGTTGCAATGGCCCAGTGAAGGTCAGACATCAAGCTGATTGAGCTGCTTGAGAGATTTTAAGAGAGCGTCCCTAAAGTAATGCTTACAAATCAATGAACTGAAACAATGCAGCATAAAAGAATGGCCCAATATTGCTCCACAACAGTGTGAGAGACTGATAAAATCATTCATAAAACAATGGCTTTAAGTTAGACACTGAATCACGGGTGTGCTTAATTTTTGTCTATCAATGAAATGCTGTATAAATTTAGAACCTGGCAAGGGTCAGACCATTTTGTATTATGTCCTAATATGTCAAACCTTGGATTTGAAAGAGGATGTACTTTCTTTTTCACATTAATGTATTTCTGGCACATTCGACACTGGAAGTTGTGCCTTGTGGTGGTTAAAAACATCAGTGAATTTAGTCTTTTTAAGTAGAAATGATGTGAATGTTCACTTTATTATAGAGCAAGGAAAGTAAACCTGATTGTAACTGATCACTCAGTACACATATTAGCATAGTTTAAGAGTGT
This sequence comes from Neolamprologus brichardi, assembly GCF_056152115.1. Lineage (NCBI taxonomy): Eukaryota > Metazoa > Chordata > Actinopteri > Cichliformes > Cichlidae > Neolamprologus > Neolamprologus brichardi. Next base: position 16,851,531 of record NC_142121.1, on the reverse strand, counting down.
GAAGATGAGAGCACCTGTAAAATAATGATCCCGGCAAGATAAAAACACTGCAAATTTGTGGTCTTTTTAAAGTCTTTTTAAAATTACAGCTGTAATTGTTTTTTCACTGAATTAACTGACTTAGATAAGATATAATTAATAACGGACGACATAATCATATTTATAGTGGTTGATATTCAACAATACTATCATCAGTAGAATGCTATGTGAATTTAAAGTCAGTCTTTCCATTATTTGTTGTTCTGTTGAGCTTGAAATGTTCCATTTCTTATTCGGGATAAATCACATCTACAACCATCTAAGGATTGTGACACCACAAGAACGCTGTTGATGTCAGATGTGATCTGTTAGGGTCACACATAGGTCTTGAGAGTCATTGCTCACTTGACTTAAGGTGTGAATTGGTGTGAAACTATCAGTTAGGATGGTGTAAGTATCATATTCTGTCTATTCTATTATCCTCCATCCTGCAATAATACTCCAGTGAATAGTTTAATTTTAATTTTGATTTGAATGAGTTATCCTTAAAAAAAAACTTATTAGAGTATTACTTCTTGTTTAGTTTAATTATTTTTGTTTAGTTTATTAAGATCCCCATTAACAAATCTGTATATTTTATTAAGAATGCACTACAATATATATACGTATACTACATGTACTATACCATAACTACTGTAATTACACTACAACCGAGGAGACACACAATGTCATAAAAAACAAAACACATATACAAGGAAACATTACAATACAACATAAATTTCTCCTTATATCAGGGTAAGCTTTGTTTAATTTTATAAAACACAACATTTAAATTCAACATCCATTAACACAGCACACACACAATAACCCAGATTCATATTAACAGTTTGTACCTGTGGTCAGGTGTCTTAGCAAATCATTCGGAAAGTTGTTTAAACCCAAACCTAAATTTTGATCTGTTTTCTTGTGTTATCTCTTTCTGCAATTTTTGCCATTGAAATAAGCAGTCAGAATCCTGAGGTTTATTTTTACAGGCTATTAGCATATTCTCTATTATTCTTATATTTACTAGATCCATATTAGAATTGACATTTTTATCCTTCGTAATTAGATTTTTAATCAAATAATACGATATATCTTTATCTGTCCTTTGCACATTATTTATTAGATATGTACTTTATTAGGAATTAATAAAATAATTTGCAACATCCATTTATTTAGTTCAGAAATTACTTTCAGTCTCCATATTTTTTATGTCTGCCCGTTAAATCATTTAATATTTTCCCTTACTATTTTTATGTCAGTTTTATTTTCCTAATATAACTAAAATATATTATAACTAATCTAATATAACATATTTTTCCTTCTTCTGAAATTCATATTTGAATGATGACTTTACATCATCAGTGTGTTTTTTTTTCACCTAAAAAACTTGATGTATAAAATGCAGCGCTTCTGTGAGAAACGAATTGGACAAAAACAACAGATGTAGTGAAAAATGATACAAATATAAACTCATACATGTAAACTGACTTTTAATTTCTTTTATTTTTCAGTTTGTAAGGTTCAATAATCACTCCAGTTAAACAAAACTGAATTTTCTTTGCAATGATTTCATGGTTCAGGCTTTGCAGGGCTAACGTGATAATAATATTTATTAATTTGCAAAATATCAGCCAATGTGATTTAAAACCAGGTTTAATGGCTACTAACTTTGTCCGTTTGCACTTTACCACATACTTCTTGATTTCTTTGTCCAGCTGTGGCGTTCTGACATTTCTGGTGATAAACTTTCTCAATTATTCCTTTCAACCTCTGCCATAAATAAAGCATGACATTTTGCTGTTTTTTTTCCCACGTTTTATTTAGTATAAAACATCTGACAGACATAGATCACAAATCTGAACATCATCCATAAATCTATACTGTCTAGAACATCACTTAAGGACAGATTGCATTCTGGTGACTTTCTCACCACTACTTTTAGATTATGATCACTACAGTCTATCAGTATAGATATTTCTTGCATGCATTATTGTGCAGCATTGGTAAAGATGGGATCAGGACAACAAGAGATATTTCTGCAGTCTGTTTCCTGACATATTCTTGTTGGAGCATTAATTACTTCAGCTAATCAACATGCATTTGCTAAAGTTAAGAGTTTATTTTTCATAGGACATCTTTGCAAATTCCATTCGATATTCAGGTCATCCAGGAAATTCATCTCATAATTAAGATCACACACCTGATCTAACACATCACGCTTAGTGATCAGGTAAACTTTTTTGTTAATCAATGCGTAAATTTTTTTATCTAATTGCATTCTAACTTAAGGATACTAAATATATGAAAAACAGATACATTGGGTAATTTAATATTATATTTAAAAAATAAACATACAGTTTACCTCATTACCTCATCATTATATGCCTTATTTAATTCTCCTCACAATATATGGTCCTTTTCTTTGTATCATCTTCATATTTGGCAGGTCTCTTTGTCATCGACACCTCAGTTAGGTTGAATCATCTGAATAAAAAAAACTTCTCTGCCGTCTTACGATCTCTGAGTCTTTCCATTTTGTGGCTGGATGAATTATCCCATGTTAAATCCAAGGATGGGGCCCTTCTTTTGCCATTTCAGCGGTCAAATCAAGGAAGCTCTGCACCTTCATTCCTCGAAAGTGATGAAAAACTTTATAAATCATTTCTTCCAGTAAATGATTCCAATAATTTCATCCAGTAATGCATAAAAATGTACAAGGAGGAGATGCTAGATTCAGTATGTGGTACGAATATTTCCTCTTTTTCTTGGCATCTTTTGCAAACATTAAAATCAGAGCCTGATGGCTGTTTTCCCAGCTCACCATATTTGTGTATTTTGCTGTGTGTGTGTGTGTGTCCCTTTTATAAATGTGACAGGGTATCTTTTGATAGAGTGACTGGAAATAGAAGCTGACCTTAAAAATGTGATGGATGAGTGGGTTGGATGCAGAATACTAAAGCTGCCGGCGTCAGGCACCGGCCCCTGTTGGCTTATAGCTTAAGGTCATTGCGCGGTGACAGAAACGGGAATGGGGAGGGTGGGAAAAGACAATTCATCTCGCAATGGCCTGAACCTTGATCCCTCATCACAACTCTGTCTGGGCCTCCTTGTGTTTTTGCGCAGCCAGACATGTCATGGCGAATTAGGCAAACTCACTCGCCAGTAATTGGTTTCTGGGGAAGGTTTTAGGCTGACATTAGGAAAAGAGTGGCTTCCTTCTCTTGTTAATTGAGCCAGTGGTTAGTGTCAAAGAACATGGCAGAGTTGTTCCCCCAGTGAACAATGGCATTAAGAGTTTCCGTGCTTAAAAAGTTTCTGCTTCTCTCCTTGTCAGGTCATCGAAAACCTGTCTAGTGTGCCACTGTGTCCTGCGAGGATTTGTATGTATCATTACGAAGGACGATTAAAGGATAATGGATTGAGTAAATGCTGCTATACCACCTCATGCGATTGCCACCGATTTGCTCAGAATAATGTCAAACTGTTGTATCACGGGTCTGCAGGGTATGCAACGGCTGGCAGCTGTTTAAACTTTTATCTTGCCAATGCATTTTTGATGTCATGACCCTTCAAGCAGTTGAGAGGCAAAAGAAAAGAGGACGCTTACATTAATATGTTTGCACATGTATGTCCATTATGAATTCATTATGGGCAGCAAGTTCAAAGATGTTGACTCAGTAAATAGAATTTAAATTCATATAACGATTTACTGGAGGAAGGTCCACGAGTGTCTGTCTTTGTTCTTGTAACTGTCTAATCAAAAACCACAATGTCCTGGTGTGTCTATGTGTGTGTGTGTGTGTGTGTGTGTCCATATGTATAAATGCATAAGCTCATATCTGCAGAGGAAATATAGACATCTCAGAACCCAGCAGGCACTCTTTTTGATTATAAATTCTCTTAAAGGCAGCATTGCTTCTTTTGAAACTTTCTCAGTGTTATTTTGGGGAAGCTAGTACAAACACCGTTCATTTTAGCATTCACACCTTTTCACAAGCGTGGAGCTGTGTGTCTTTGTGCGTTTGCAGGAGTTGAGGGACAGGTGAATTACGCTTTTTAGCAGCTGCACTTTGAAAGGCACCCTTTTTTAAAGCAACCTTAAACACACCCCTGGTGATTTGAGTTGGTCATTTGGAGGTAATAGAAAGAAGTTTTTATGAACACTGAAATTTTATCATGTTTTATTCATGTGACATTTGGCAAACGTTTTGGCATACAAGGTTGCTAAATTTCTAGACTTTTGTTTTTCTCAAGCATGTTGCTATTAATTTGGTATCAGATGGTAGTTGTGGCACTGGGATACTGACTGTCCCTGAAGCTCATGATTTTCTACGCTTTACACTCTCTGAATTCTCCTCACACAATTTTCTGCTGGCTTTCTTTTTTCTTTTTTTTAATGGTTCTCTGTGCTGGATCGCATTCATAGGGACAGCTGTTTCTTTCCCTTGATTACAGATACTTGTATCTGGATCCTAGTCCTCCTCTTACGTCTCCCTTTATTTATACTCTCTCTGTGTCTTGTCTCTGTCATGTTTCTTTGCCTCATTTTGCCTGTTTGGTGTCTTACTTTGATTAGTCTGTCTCTCCCCCTTTCCTGAGGACAGACTACATAAAGGTAGTCTGTCCTCTTTCCAGAAGAGGAGGTCCAGGGGCTCAGGTCCTAACTGCCTACACTTCACAGCAGAGTTGGCACATTGTCTGAAGAAGATTTATAAGCCCCTTGAGGTGTAGTTAGGTTTAGAAAACATGCAGGCTCAGACCAATACAAAGCCATCAAAAAAAAGAAGGATAGAAGAGAAAATAAAGCAGTCACCCTGCTTTATTTTCTGAGTAGTTCAATCTAAGCTTCAGTACGCGATTATATTTGAGTTCTTCCAGTTGTCTGTCTGATAAAACAACTAATGTGAAACTTTGGTTGTGAGAAAATGCAACAAAAAAGCATTTTGATTCATAAACACTTTGAATTTGATAAACGCAACACACAATGTTCCAACACACGCATATGTAGTATTTTCTGTCTCAGCTGCAATAGCCTTCTAAAATGTGCAGCTCTCATATGAGCCATGACCTCAGCCTAAAAAAGTTTAAACTTTTCTACAGCAGATTCAGCTTTCATGTTTTGCAAAAAGCCTTTAAGAATATGAACACTTATAATATAAACTTAATGACTTATCTTCTACACATCTCTAAATACACACAAAGTGTTTTAGAGATGCTTACTGTGTACCTATGGCAGCTATGGTACGTGATACAAAAGAAAGGCCCAGTCCTATCACGCTTTTAAGAACCGCAGCATTGTTTTTGTGTCATATTTTGTAAATATTAATTTCACAGTTATCTGAACTTTCTGGCATGGTGGTACAGTGACTAGCACTGTTGCCTCACATCAAGAAGGCTCATGGTTTAAACCTCCCCTTTGGCTGGGGCCTTTCTGCGTGGAGCATTTTCTTCCCTTCGTGGCTGCGTGGGTTTTCTCCGATGATTCTAAATTGGACGTGAGAGCATGTGATTATCCATCCCTCTATGCCCTCCTCCTGCACCGTAATGGAACTGGGAATTCAATGTAAATATAGGCCTTTTACAGTGAGTTGATGAAATAACCAGGAATTATCTCTTTATTTCCCCCAGAGGCCAGTTTCCGTCAGGGAGTGTTTGTTGATGGGAAGTGAGTGAGCGATCATGTCTGTGTCACTTCATATGTAATTCCTGCTGATTCATCTGTCTAGTCATTGGCCATTAGTCCATTAGTTGTTTACAGGTTTATACACTCACCGGTCATGTTGTTAGGTGTACCTGTTCAATGGCCTGTTAACACAAATATCTAATCAGCACAGCAGATGACAGCAGCCTTTAAGCATGTAGGCCAGGTGAACTGATGTCAGCTAAGAACAGAAAACTAAGGATTCAATTTGACATTGGACAACAGAGGAAAACACTGGAAACATTTGAAAAATATTGCCTGGCTCTTTCGTGGCACACTTTAGACCCCTTAGCACCAGCTGAGCATCATTTAAAAAAACACAATCTACCTGCTGGCCATGTCCATTCCTTTATGAGCACAGTGTACACATCTTCTGATGACTGCTTCCAGGAGGATAAGACACAATCTCACAAATCTCAAATCATCTCAAACCAGTTTCTGAATGATGGCAATGGATTCCTTGAATTAAAATGACCTCCACAAACACCTGATCTCAATCCAGCACATTTAAGAACAGGAGATTTGTATCATAGATGCCTAGCTGACAAATCTGCAGCAACTGTGTGATGCTATGATGTCAGTGTGGATAAAAATCTAGCACCTTGCTTGATCTGTGCCCTGAAGACAGCCCTGAAAGCAAAAGAGGATCCAGCCCAGTACCAGCAAGGTGTACCAAATAGTATCCAGTGAGTGTAGGTGTACACGCTGTTAGCAGTACTCACTGCACTTTTGGTGGGGAGAAATTTTACGAAAACAAACCTTGATTTGCAAGAGCACAATAAGTTAAGTGTAGTAGTGAAGTTTATGTCTACAAGTTTCTGGGAGTATATGTGGGTGTGAATACATGTGGGTGTCTTGAGGTATTGCGTACACTTCACAGTTCAAAGTATCTCAAGTTTCTAATATTAAAAGATGAAAAAGCATAACCTTGACGATGATGACTGTACACAGTGCTTTAATGCATTCCTTCTTATTCAGTGACACATTATCGGTTCCAGGCGTAATTTTTTAGACGTCATCGTCCTCAACATCTGTGGAAAAGTCATGCTTGAGCTCATCAGTGTAAAATAGACATTGACCACATTGATCATGCAACCGACTCATTTCCTGTCAGTGGAGTGGTAGAAAGTATTTGTCTCAAACTCCTCTGCAGAATAAGCGCATTCAGCAGGAGGCATTAGAGATGCAGTCATAATACCTTTTGATAACCAGTCAGACGAGAAAAGAAACGGACAGATGAAGGAATGACGGGTGGATAAGTCCTGAAAATCAGAGGACCGCTGGTAAGACACAGCGCTTGTCAGGATTTACAGGCTCTCAATTTGTTCTGGGTGGGTTGGTGTGCTGTGAATGCAGGTACAGTTCTGATTTGTGAGTCTAGTGATATCACTATAGGCTGAGTGAAACGTGAACTCCTGTTGCACTGTGAACTAAATGTATGCAATCAAAAATAAAAATCACTCCCCATCAGAGGATCTTTTTAAAAGTCTAATGGTCCTGTTCCAGAAAAGGTTGTGTGAATTATTATTAATGTGCTTTGACTGACAGCATTCACATCCTTTCACAGAATTACCACTGCCTTTCTAGATGCTTTTCCCCTGCATTTGCTTGTGTATAAAAAAACAATTTCTGTCAATAAACTCGCCTTATAACTGTAGTCTTCCTTTTTTATTCTTATGCTAAGTAGAGGGTGAGAGCTTACATTGTTATTTAACCACAGTGCATGCAGGGTCACTCTGTTTACTGAGGTTGTTTCTTACTATATCACTATTACACGCTGATGTAGGATTGGTCTGTGCATCGTATCTGTAACTCTGTTCTGGAAGGCCTTATTTTCTTTTGAAAAGCATGACACCGTTATCATTCTCTTATCTTCTGTGTATTTATTATGATGATTTTGAGGATGTTAATGTGGACAATAGAAAATTATTTATTTTGATAGGTATTTGTGTTAGGTGAACAAACAAGCTTTCAAAGCAGAATTCAGTACGTTAAACAATGATGGCTCAATCAAACGTCAAGCCACCAGCTTAACTCTCCAAGCAGCATGTTTGTTCATTCATTTTCATTCAGTCATTCATTATTTTTAACCACACATTTTCCAGTATTTTGGTATTTAATGGGGCGTTTTAGTTTAAAATTATAAATTTTAAAGAAAAAAACTTGTAAATTCAGCAAAAAATCAAACAAACTCTTTAATTTGTCGTTTTTCCTTTTTAGTCAAGAGGGTTAAGTAGGGAAAAAATACATATAAACTCGTTGCTTCCATGGGAAACTTGCTGTGATGCAAGTGTAGAAAGACTGCATACAAGAAAAAAATCTGACATCGACCACATTACTTGCTAGCAACCTATCAGCAGAAAGGATGACATTTGCTAGTCCGGATGTTTAACATCAACCACTAAACTGGCCTAAAGTTAGTCGGTTTATCCTAAAAAGTTCTGAAATAATTCCTTTTAAATAGACATTCTGTTAATAAGTTAATAAGGGAGGAGGCAAATGTTGGCTCCAACTTTGGAGGTGGGGAGATGTGGTCATTACTTTGATTCTTATTGCACGAAAGGGTAAGAGGGCGATGGTAAAGGACAGAAACAGCCATATTATACTGCTAACACAATATCTTTGCATCGACAGCATGCTCACACAAAACTGACACACAATTACGCTTGTAGTATTGTATCCATTTCTACCTATACATGTTTCTACAGCAGAAACATGTATAGGTGTTTCTGCTGTAGTGCTGATTGCTTTGAAGTCTCTCTGGGTTGGTTTTCAACTTTGCTTTGTGCTTTTATCTTTTTTTTTTTCAAACATAAAAACTACAAAGACCCACTGTATGTAATGCATTTCAGTCCATGTTGCAGAATAATTCAAAAGTAATGTAACATTTTCCAGTGAGTAATATAGTAACAGAATGCATGACTTTAAAAAAAAGTAACAAGTAATGAGTAATACATTACTATTTCGAGTAACAACCCCACACTGCCACATCTGTGGAAAGTTTGACATTTTGGGAAACACTTAGAAGAGTAGGCTTTATTGGTGAGAGTTAGATGTATAGATGAGCAATACTACTTTATATTATAAGGGAGCCAGTTAGCTTTGGGGAACAGTTAGCTTTGCTCTGTTCAGAGCTATATTTCCCTTCCAGTCCCTCTAACACAATCAATGTAAGTCTGCCAAATACAGAGTCAAGACTTAGTATTTTAACTAGTGAATGACACATTGTCTCCTGTATCTATTTTGTTCCTTTCTTCAGTGCAGTTGGCACAGTAGTGCACATTTGTCCAGGGACAACATGTTTGTTTACTATTGTGACTATGGAAAAGCTCTGATTAACTTTAACTAGCCTATATCGCTTCCTTGAAGCCTCAGATTGATCTTCACTGGTGTATAAGAGCAGTTGTAGAGTGTGTTCACAGCGGTCGGTCGTTTGGACCTGCCTCCTCAGGGTTTGTTGTTTGCATGCTCTGTTTGCTGCTTGCTCCCTTACATTTTATTTTCTCAAACATATTTTGAAAAATGCTGACCTATCCAGGTGGCATAGCGGTGGTTAACACTATAACCCACAGAAAGATGGTCCAGTCTGCCTGCTGGCTCGGGCCTTCCTGGGTGGATTTTGCATGCTCTCTCGTACTCTGTTTTGGGATAATGCAAGGCCCTGCGGTTTCCCAAAGACATGAATCTTAGGTAAATTGGTAGTAATTACCAGTAGGTGTGAATGGTTGTCTGTTTCTGTGCGTTGGCCACGAATCTTGATTTAGGTTATCATGTCTAGTCCAGTGCTTGCACAGCGAACTGTGAGTTTTAGGTCACAGCGTCGTCTCCGGGTAATCACCTCTCACGCCTAACTGAAACTCCTCGTAGTGTTCTGCTGTTCAGCTGCACTCGCTTGTAGATCCATTTGAGGAGTGAGTCAATTACCCAGTCAAGTGTTTAGCTAACAGCTGCTGTATAATTTCAATGATCATGTAATCTAATTTAGACAAATTCTATTTTTGGGTTGTTTGGTTTTGTAAGTTAAATCAGGTGAACTTTTTTTTCTTTTTTTTTCAGGCTAGTCACTATTCCCCACGAAAGGTTTAGGCACCTTCATTAATCAAAATCATTAGACTTTTTTTTGTTTGTGTTTGGAAAATTATATCTAATGATCTCCTGCGCTTGTCATATCCTGTAGTGGTTGTGTGCTGGCGTCTCCTAATTAGTGTCAGAATGAAATATGTATCCTGTTCTGAATTTATTTTTTGGTATTAGGAGCCCTTTCGGTGATGTTTGTGTTCTGGCACGATGCTCCACTCACTCAAGCAATAGCATCTGATTGAAAAGTTAGAGTTTTTATTACTTTTCTTTTTTTTTGTGCCTGAATCGTGATTCTTTTTATCAAATGTCTGTCAAAAACTGAGGTCATATGAAAGATGGCAAAGCTGAAAATACTGGGCAATGAAAGTGTAAACAAACATGCTCATAAACACAAAGTTAAGATGGGAATTTGAAGACTGGGGATAACTGTACACACCTGTCTGTGTGTTTGGAAAAAACAGAAAAATCTTATCTTCGTGTGTAATATCGGAACCCAGGAAAAAGGATTAGAGCTTAAATAGGTTTTTAATAAGCAAGGAAGTCATTGAGAGGTAATTATCCACTGTTGCAGGAGACGTGTGATTACTGCAGTATTACTTTCATTTCTCTTCCTTCTGCTATGCAGAGTGATAGCTGTGTGTGAGAAGCCAGAGGCCATAGTGTTGAGAAAAACACATGAACTCAAATGGTGAACAGACTGGCATTTCCCAGAACTGATGTGTGCATGTGTGCATGTTTGTATCTGAATGTTTGGTGTGTGGGCGGCTGCAGTCGCAGTTGGAAAAAGTGTGCACACGTGCCTTGCTGCGAGCACACATCAGCGTGGTTGGCTGTGTGTGATACTAAGTGGGATCCGTTTCAGTGTTCACGGTAAAGCTGGGTTTCATGTAGCAACTCTAAATTGCTGCCAGTCCATCTATGAAACTGGTAGCAAACAGTAGACATGGTGTGATGATAAACATGAATAATAAACAGCGTTTTTGTAGAGGGAGTGCTGTCAGAGATACAGAGGGAAGCTGGTCAGCTACAGTGATTTGTATGTGGGCAAGGACCATCCTCTGAAGGTGAACAAGCTCCGGTGTGATAGCTTTGCTTTTTAATCAAGGTGCGTGCAGCGTCGTATCGGCAGGAGATTTATTGCTGAATTGCTTTCAGTCAGTTACCTGAAACAGAGCTGCATACTCTCACAGCCAAAGAGCAACAGAGAGCCAAAATAAGTGTTCAGCCCTGAGAATAATTGGTTAATGTTTACTAAAACTCAGAAGTAAAACAAATAAAATTCTAATTACTTTTTTTTTTTTGGACAATATTGCTTTAGAGATTCTCTGAAAAAGACAACAGGGCATAATTCACAGAACTTATGTCACACTTAGTGATTGGATCTACAGTCTTTTCCAACTAAGAGCAGTTAAAGGGCTTTTAGCTGCAACTCTAAAATAAGTCAACAGTTTATCTCCCTATCCCTCCTCATTAGTGAAATCTCTAGGCTACCACACTGAAGATTATTGTTTTGTTTTTCTTGAGATTGTGATCTCCTAAGCACTTTGTGAGAGCTATTAAAGCTCCGCTTCCTTTACCAGAATACCTCTTTAAGTAATTTTGAGGCAGTGTTTGTTGGTTGCTGGATGTTTTTATGTTGTAGTCATATGCAAAATTAAATGTTTGTTTTGGTGTTGTGGAAGGCAGTGAATTTTCCTCTGGTGAAACAGGTAGTTATCTTAATAACACTGATGCTTAAAACTGCAAATTATTTAAGGGAAAGTGGATCCAAGCATTTGGCACATCAAGTTTTCATTTTCTATAAAAAAAATGTAGTTTGCAATGTCAGTACTGTTGCTTAATAACAGACTAATATGAAACTAAATGAATGATCTTAGATCAGAAGCAAACCTAAACTGATTTGCTCATTTTGTCTTTGCAATGATCTCTAAAGCTTTTTAATGCTCATAACTGGGAATGTACAGCATGGCACTTCATTGTTGCCTCTTTGTGGTTCAGCATATTGCCACTAGAGCTCACTCTTAAGCAGAACAATGCAGTAGGTGAGGGTAGTCGTCGTTAGTCTCTAAAATGCTACTACACCCTGTTTCCTTCACATATCTGCTTACACATGGAGAAACATTTATAATTTTGGCAACGCAATTTCTTGCTTCTATTTTTGGATCCATTTAATAGCACTGCTGCTACTTGATGTACCTATTAGGTTTAGTGCTTTGTAACCCTTTACAGCCCATGACAGGCTGCCGTATTAGTCCTATTCGATTTTATTCCCTGAAAGGTTAAAGCCAAAACAAAAGTTATTTTTGTTTTATTTTTTCATTTTTACAGAGCAAGTCTAAACGGCCCGAACCCTGTCCCACCAAAAGTCCCTTAAGTTAAATTCTTATCATTGCATAGGAAATTCTCATAATGATGCAGGACCAACATAATTAATTAAACACTTCCTAATGCTATGTTGATGCTCACCTGGAACCAGAAACATGCCGCTTCTCTTTGTGTTTGTGTGGATTCAGGTGCAGGCTTCGGAGTTGGACAGGGACACCATGGGAAACAGAACAAAGACAAGCATGTCTAGACACTTCTGAGGCAGAAGGAGCCACTCTGTCACAAAGGTAATATGACAAGTGTTCACTTTTGCCATCACGAGACCCAGGGAAACTATCCCTTGTTACAAGGCAATGACAAGTTCAGGCAACAAAGGACAGGTAAATTGACAAGAGCGTGGTTAGAGAAAGAGTTGAAAGTGGTTTACAGAGTTAGAGAACACTCTGGGGAGAGTCTGGGTTGTGGAAGAAAAGAGAGAAAGAGGTTTGAGAGATAGACTTAGAGAAGAGTAATAATGAAGAATGAGAGCGAGTGGGAGGGAGCTGTCAAAGCAGAAAGAAAGTGATCAAGTAGGTGTGCGGCTCAGAGGGAGGCTGGGGAATGGAGGGACAAGGCTGGTGAGAAGAAGGTGACGGGCGGCTGTTTTAATAACTTCAACTTACCACAGGTCAATTGAGATGAGATCTCCACAAACTCCGAGGTGCCTTAATAAAAGCCTTACACATCACATTGAATAACTCACCATGAAAAACCAATGAAGGCTGCAAAGGCTGTGACAGACATGAAAAAACATGGGGACTTACCCGCCTTTATAAAAGCTGGTGTTACAGTCATCTGTAGGAGGAGAAAAGAAATCGATACCAAACAATGGCAAAGCAACTTTATTAGTTCTTATTAGACCAGGTTAATGAATCCCACTGCAGTGACAAAATGCATTGATATGGGCTGTGAATTGATTTTTTCCCCTTCAACCTTTCCATAACTCCACCTAAGTGTTTTTCATCTCTTCATTCTCACTGACTACCACATCTGCCGCAATTCTGTAATGCTCCCGGGTGACTAAAGCTTTGTTTTGGACGTAGGCTTTAACGGCTCAGCTTTCTTCCACTATGAGCTGCTTGCGTACATGATGATAAATCACGATACCCACAGGTAGTTATTGCTGTCAATCTCAGGGCAAAAAAAAAAAAAAAAACCCGTTCTTGGCTCTGAAATTGACTTTATTATAAGCAATGACTGATACAGAGATGCGATCAGCAGAGACGCCAAATGCGACGATTTCTCTACCTGTTGCTCTTTTGATAAACTATGTGGTTTTCTCAGGTGGAGGGAAAGCATTACTCAGGAGTGAACCAGTGTCTAAATTAACACTCTCCACAAGCTCCCTGGTTGTTTGGTCTGCGGATATTTGAGTGATGTTCTGCAGTCCAGAAACAACAGCCAACATGACTAGTGAAATATTTCCATGCCTATTGCTTAAACTGTAGAAAATCAGAAGGCCAGGTTCTTCCATTTCTTAATAAAAGATACATTTTTTAAAAAGAAAAAATATTTACAATACAAAATGCCCAGCTTCTGGAAAGTATGTTCATAATTTGCACAGCTGAGGTGTTATTGAAGCCCAGGTTGATTTGATAGTAACCTTCAGTTCATCTGCATTTGTGTCGGGGTGTTTCTCATCTTTCTCTTGACATTATCTTGACGAGATAGCTTCTCTGTCACCAAGCAAGGTGATACAACAGTCAGCAAACTTCTGATAGTAGCGTTGGCTGTGTGGACACGTGCTAAAGAAAACTGGCATCTCCATGAAGCTTGTCTGCAGATGAAAGTGCTCTAAAATCGTATCTTCGAGGACTGCATTGACTTTGGACTCAATGAAAAACAAAAGACCAACCATCATGAACCCCAGGAGATGACATTCCACCCCAAATCGTCACAGACTGTGGAAACTTCACACTGGCCCTCAAATACCTTGGGTTCTGTGCCTCTATTATCAATTTATTCATATTGCACCATTCCCAAGCACGCCCTACATGAAAAATGTACTATGCTTTAAAGGTATATGAAGCCTCAAACATGAAGCAAAAGACACGTCACGGATATCTGGACCACTCACCCTCCCAGGTCCCACATCGTGACTACTTCATCTCACCTTTTAATTAAAGATGACTGGAGAAATGCCTTTACTTAAATTTCACCAGCAGACTATCACCTCGAAGGCTGTTCAGTGAGCCTGATCGTAATTAGATCTTCTGGCAAACTCTTCCTGGAAAAAAGTGATTTTAGACCTCTTTCTAAAGTCACATTTGGGGGATATGGTTATTTTCGTTAAGTAGAAAACAGCTTTTCTGTGGAATTAATTATTAAACACCTTAATTTGTTGGCTCTGGGATGGATTGGCTTCCTGTCCAGGCTGTACCCTACCTGTCACCCAAGGACAGCTGGGATAAGCTCCAGCCCTTCCATGACCCTGAGCTGGATAAGCAGTTAAAACATCGATGGATGGATAAATGTGCTAGAGTAGTCTTGTCACAGTCAGAAGTGTGAATAATTTTTCTAATCTTTTTAATGCTGTAGATTTATGTTAGATGAGTAATATTGAAGTCTTTATTTTTAATCAGTCCACATTCAATAACCCAAAAATGTCCAAGTATGTTTTAATTTCTTTCCAAAATTACTAAAAGCCAAAACAGAACTCTTTCGTTTATAAAAGTCCTCATTTCAGTTATTTATTTATTATTAATTTAAGTACATTATAAATATAGTTATTTGCGAAGAGATGCAGCTTTATGTCTTCTTGAAGAACTCCTAGTAGATCATTTTCAGCTTCATCTCTTAGGATGCAGTAAAGAATTTAGGCCTAGCTATAATCTAAGGGTACATCCAAAGGATTTTGACTTGGCCACTCTGGCACTGTCTTGGTTATAAGCATGGTTCACAGTCTTGCTGCAATATTAGCCACTGCCACAGCCTCCGTCCTGTTTTCTTCATGAACTGGTCTATGTTTGGCTACATCATTCTCCATTTGTGAATGGACATGTATGATTCAGCTATTGCCATTCTCACTGTAGGTATTGGGTTTACCAGATAACAAGGAAGGCCTGCTGTTCATGCTAATGCTAAGCCTAAAGCTTGGTGTACATCATGTGTACTTTACCAGCAAATCATCACATGTGAAAAGCTGTAAACAAATAAATGTCTATCAATCCATTTATTTATTTCCAGGGCAAAAGGTGGGGTACACCGTGGACAGGTTGCCAGTCTATCACAGGGCTAACACAGGAAGATAGAAAAGCATTCACACTCACAATCACACCTACAGCCAGTGTACAATCACTATTTAAGCTAACATGTGCTGCTCAGACAACCCAAAGGTAAGACTGAATTCCAGAAGCGTTAAGCAGTTCTAATCCACATTAGTAAAGCAAAAGTCTAAAGTAAATAAATGCTATCCTTTGCAGCTCAGAATATATTCTCTACTAATTTAGAAAATAATGGGGTATGTTCAGCTTGAGTTAATCCTGTAGGGAAGTATACACAGAAACAAGAAGTTTATATTTATCCCCCTCCCCTGCTACCATCCATGATTACATTTGAAGGTTATACAATTTTAAGGAGCCCTATTGTGTTCATTTCCTGCTCCACATTTTTATTGCTTGACTCTGCTAGATTAGCTTTGCATGATTGACAGTTCAGAATATTCCTACAATTCTTATTTACCTTACCAAACAGCTTTGGAGCAGCCGCCCAGAAGTAAGCCACAGCTGTCTTCCCTTTGTTGACTGGCTGCACCTTATAAACAGTCTGTGCTTATAAAGTGCCTTCTACTTAATTTCAGCACTCAGAGTGCTTTCTTACTACAAGCCTCATTCACCCATTCACTCAAGCATTTTTGTTCCTATAACAGTCACGCACACGTTCATCAGGATTCATCAAATCAGGGTTCATTGTCTTGCCCAAGGATCCAAGGATACTAACATGCAGACTAGGGAAACCAGGGATTAAAACACCAGGCCTCCAATTAGTAGAAGATTAGCATTTTAAGCCCCACCCACTTAGAATTTAAATGGGTGAGGCTTTTCTACTCACAACCAACCCTGTGTGTTTTTAAATGACCATACAGCGCCATCAATAGGAAAAAAACATCTGAAACTTTGTCTTTAAAGCACCCTGATGCCTGGGGTTAATTATTTGACCAGAACATTGAATGCATGACAAACAAGTAAATGTAATTTGAGCAGATGCTAGAAGAGTCTTCGAAATGCTGGATAGAAGCAAACCACACAAGAGAAGCAGAATAATGTGAGTACTGAAAGATGTCAGTGATCATTTTGTTGCTTTATCTCCTCCACTAAATGTTAATGCAAGCATGACAAACATATTAGTATGCCATCATTTACTTATTCCAATTCAAATTAGTTAAAAAAATACTTATATATGGATGAAATTTGGACATAATTGTTCTTGATGAAAGGCACAGGAATCCTCAAATTTGGCAATTATTTTGGAAAACTGTGCAGTCGATAAATCATTAAAAGTGTAGAAGTGAAAACCCACTCGAACAGTCAGATACACAAAAAGGATTTTAATGAGGAAAGTCCAATGATTTTATATTGTGCTCTTTCAAATGGATGTGTGTGGAGAGTGTGTTGATGTATGTCTGAAGTCCTGCACTTAAACCTTCAATGTAAAACAGTTTTTCTTGGTTTGTGTCATTCTAAAAGTAACAAGGACGCTCAGTATCAGAAGGATCAGGTTTAAAATATATATAGAGTCCATTTAACACATGTTTATGCCATTGCCAAGAGAAAAGACAATGAAAAGCATGAGAGGAGAGTTATGAAGACCTGATTGCTCACAACATCCTATTGCGTTATTGGTTTTTTTAATAGCATAACCACCTACTATTGCTATAATATTGCTCTGTGTTTAACCATGGGTGGAAGAGCTAACAAAAGGGAGAACAGCCTGATCCACTGAAGTGATGCCATGGATGATCAAAGCAGTGTGAAAACCCTCCTGATTTAATGAGGACAATATAACTTTTGTCATTTTGTTCTTGTTTACCACTAATGTAGTACGCAGTCAGCAGTATTTGGCATTAAGATGCAAGGTTTACGTTACAACTATGTGGCAATTATATTCATTTGGGTTGGTTTTACCATCTCTGTTCGATGTTACAATGGAGGTCATTCGTTTCTTCAAACGTTTTGAACCTGATTTTAGAAAATAAATTATTCATATTTTTAAAAATGTTCTTTTGACTTTTGTGTGCTGTACTGTATATGCAGCAGGTTCAATTTATTTTGTGCATTTTACCCAGGGCAGGGTCATACTTGTGCCCTGCAGGTCGATGTTGCTGAGCGAACAAAAAAACAAAACAAAAAAAGTTCTTCAGATGCCATTTAATCAGTGCTGTAACCTCTCAGTCTCAGCCTTTGAGTGTCTGCCATCAAACAAGTATTCCAGCTACAGTTTTCTGTTCCATGGTGCTTTAGAGGCAAATCCAGTCTGTAAGTGGTTTTATATAATGTGACATGCACAGTATGTCACATACACCCCAGCATCTGTTCGAGCAATGGCAAAAAATCTATTTTGCAGGTGTTGGAATGGGCTGCGTGGCAATTTTACAGCCTTTTTCTAATCTTATTGGCCATTTAAACTGCTACATTTACACATACACATGCACATATTACGTTCTCATATATTTCCGTATGGCACTCTTCTGTACGATTAAGAACTTTAGTTACCTTGCATGCACACCAATAGCCAATCTAAAATCCCTAATTAAACTATCATGCATGGCAGGTGCAATGAAAACAGAGAAATGCCTGGAGACCAGGTGATTCAAAGTCAGAACCTTGTTGCTGTGAGACCATAGCGCTAAATCTGGTCAAATACCTAATTATTCCTAATGATATTTTGGAATTTGGAATTTACTGGAAGATAGTAAAAAATGTTTAGAACTAATTTTACACCCAGTGAAATGTTTTCTAAATTTGAATTCTTTATTTCTGCTGAAACACCACAGAGGTAGTGGATGTGGTGGGTGCTGCTTGCTTATCTCTCTGAAGCTGAATAATCAGATCACAGACAGCTTTATGGCAGGTGGGGGATCTCTTTTGCTTTCTGTTTTTGCAGGAAACATGCAAGTGTCTGAAATCAAATGGCAACCTGCTAGCTGTTTTTATGGGAGGTCAGGCAGTGATCTTCCATGAAAAGTGTCTACAGTGCAGACAACAACTCTATTGCTGCACGAATGCTATGCTAAAACTGTCCTCAGCTCCCTTGATCTATGGCCTTAGTGAACATTTTCTTGGCTTTCTGGACTCGGTCGATAGTTTCAAGTCTGACTGAACGTTCGGGTTTATTTTTATTGTGACTGATATGCTGGTACTGTTGGGTGTGTCAGATCCTCCCCTCGCTTGTGACACCTGCTTAAAAAGCTAAGATGGTAGTCGTACATGCACGCCATAAGGCTCATCTTCGGTCTTCACAAATGAACCAATGACATCACAGTGGTGATCTATATTTTATATGCAATCTATAAATTAGATTTATGGCTCCCTTACAATCACACCCGCTACACTGTTCCTGGCATTGAAGTTGTTAGTTATAGCTGCTTTTTTTGTCTGGTTACAGGCAAAAAATAAATCCTCTAGACCCTCTTTTGAACTCCCTGTGCTTGCTTACAGCCCAAGGATGTCCTAGAATCTATTTTTCCTCTGTAGCCTGTGGTAAAAAGGCATAAAGGGGAAATATGCTATTGTGATTATTTGGTGTACCCACACTTATGACATCTTTTTGTAAAACTTGGTGCGTCTCCTCTAATATGAGCCCATTTCACTGTGTCCTCCTGCTAGCAGAGCTGCAGACCTGGGTATACATAAATTTATATTTCTAATACAAGTATTACAAATATACATAAATATATAAATATTAGTGTGGAATGTTCAACATCCCTCACACTTAGAGCATTGATCGTCCTGCTTCAGTTCACTTCATTGTTTCTGATTTAAACTTAGTGTTATACTAAGTGTTAAATTTAGTGACTTTTAAGTAAGTAAGTAAACTTAGTAAGTAAACTTTATTTATTAAGCGCTTTTCACAGACAGACAATCACAAAGCGCTGTACACAAATATTAAAATAAACAATAAAATCAATAGACAATATATACAATGTAAAAGATCAAATGTAAATAATGTAAAAAATATAAAATATGTAGATCAACAAAAGGCTTGTTTGAACAGGAGAGTTTTTAACTGTTTTTTAAATGAATCCACAGAGTCAAGGAAACGTAATTGTAGTGGTAAACTGTTCCACAGCCTTGGTGCAACAGACTGAAAGGCTCTGTCCCCTTTTGTCTTCAGTCGTGTACGGGGAACAACTAAGAGATTCTGAGTCTGTGAGTGGAGATAACGAGCAGCAGTGTATTTTATAAGAAGCTTGGATAAGTAATCGGGAGCCTGGCCATTTAGTGCTCTGTATGTTAAAACAAGAATTTTAAAGCGAATTCTAAACTCTATTGGGAGCCAATGTAAAAAATATAAGATGGGAGTGATGTGAACACGCTTGGTAGAGCGAGTTAGTAGTTTGGCTGCTGCGTTTTGTATAGCTTGGAGGCGAGAAAGAGATGATTTATCCAAGCTAGTAAACAGGGAATTACAGTAATCTAAGCGTGATGACACAAATGCATGAATGAGTTTTTCCAGTTCAGCTGAGGAAACCATATGTCGCAGTTTAGATATGTTTCTTAAATGATAGAAACAGGAACGAGACAAAGATTTTACATGAGAGTCAAGGCCCAGAGAAGAGTCAAATATTACACCAAGATTTCGAATATTTGACTTGACAGATGGACAGAAAGAGGCAAGAACCTGACTGATTTTAGAATGTAGCTCAGGAGGAGCTATGATCATGGTCTTGGTCTTGTTAGTATTTAGAACAAGGTAGTTGCTTGAAAGCCAATCAGAAACCTGGGTTAAGCACTGGACTAGGGTGGACAGCCTATCCAGCTGATGAGGCTTAAAGGACATATGGAGCTGAATGTCATCAACATAAAAATGAAAAGACAGGTACCAGCTAAAGGAAGCATATAAAAAGAAAATAGTAATGGACCTAAAACTGAACCCTGTGGGACACCACAGGTCAGGGCAGCAGTGTTAGAGGAGAACCTATCAGTCCTAACAGAAAAGGTCCTGTCTGATAAGTAGGAAGAAAACCAGTCTAGGGCAGAGCCAGATATACCAGCCAAAACCTTGAGCCTGTTAAGTAGGATTTTGTGGTCGATGGTGTCAAAGGCTGCACTAAGATCAAGCAAAATGATCACAGAACAGTTCCCTGCGTCAGATGCCATTAATAGATCATTATAGACTCTTAAGAGAGCGGTCTCTGTAGAGTGCTGCTTTTGAAAGCCAGACTGAAAAGGGTCAAGAATGTGTAATTTACATAATAGAGACCTGAACTGATTTTCAACAATTTTTTCAAGTAATTTACTTACAAATGGCAATTTTGAAATAGGTCGGTAATTACTAGCAGAGCTAGGATCAAGATTCTGTTTTTTTAACAGAGGAGTTACCTCAGCATGTTTAAAATAACATGGAACACAGCCTTGCCTCAGTGAACTGTTGATGATGTATAGTAATGTGGGACCAATGCTGGTGATAGACCCAGACAGGACAGAGGGAGGTAATATGAGGATTTCATTTTACCTAAAACTATAATTAAGTCATTTAGTGTGATTGGAGAAAAGGAGGTAAATGATCCAAGACAGCAAGGGGTATCTTCATAAGGGGAGGCATTTGAGGAAATTTTGGATTTTAAGTCCATCACCTTATTTACAAAGTAATTAAGGAAAGTATTACAATCTTTATCAGAAAACAAAAGAGCATGCTGGGTTGGAGGAGAAACAATACTGTTGATGGTATCAAATAGAATTCTTGAATTATTTTTGTGACGATTTATAAGATTATTGAAGTAAGAGGATCTGGCCTCTTTGACTGATTCATTATATAGGTAAAGTAGTTCTTTGAAGTGCTCACGATGGACAGTCAGACCGGTGGACTTCCACAGACGGTCTGCTTTCCGATAGGAGCGTCGAAGACCACGAGTCTGATTATTTAACCATGGTGTCCGGGAACTAACAGAGCAATAACTGGTTTTGAGAGGAGCAACCTGATTTAGAATGGCAAGACAGTGTTCATTAAGAGAATTAGTTAGAAGCTCAACCTCGTTAGAGGAACTTTTAAAATTAAAAAGAGAGGAAAACTCAGAAATTATAGAGTCATCAATAAAGCGCCTGCGCCTAGTAGAACCTTGAGGATGGGACTCTGAATTAACAGATACAGTAAAAGAGACTGACTTATGGTCACTAAAAACAACTTCATTTAAATTCATGTGGTCAAGGGAAACACCATAGGTGAAGACCAAGTCCAGAGTGTGCCCAGCCGTATGAGTAGGCCCTGCTACATGCTGAACAAAGTTGAAAGAGTCCATAATGCTCAGGAACTCCTTAGTGCTACTGTTTGTTGAGTCATCCACATGAATGTTGAAATCTCCAACAATGATAACCTTGCCCATTTTAATAGTGGAAGTTAAAAAGTCTTGTAGGTCTGACAAAAAAGACGCAGCAGACCCAGGTGGACGATAAATTAAAATGCCGTATATGGGCTGTTCTCTTCCAATTCTTATCATAAGCATCTCAAAAGAGTTGGAGCAGCTTGAAGAAATCATCTGGCATAAAAAAAAAAGTCTTAACTACTTTGTGTCACAAGAAATTTGACAAAGAAAACCAGGAACCAGAAATTTTGCAGACGCCAGCAATGGCAGTAGAATCACAAATTTCTCAGTTAATTAATTAAAAGACTCAATGAAATACCAAAGCAAAATACTCCTTTCTTAAAATGTCATTTTTATTTAGGGGTCATTGCAAACCACTTAATTAAGGTAACATTATATTTTGTGTCAGGACACAAACTGAAATAGGGTGGTTTCTGAACAGGTTTCTCAAAAACTAACATTACATTACAGTAGAACTTGTGTTAGCTTAAGCTTTTAAATAACATCAGCCTCTGCAAACATTTCAGCCTATGGAGTGTTGAATTTAAAACAACAATGGCAGCTTTCTCAAAAAACAATCAAAAGGCTCTTGTAGGGCCTAGCTTACAATATAAAGCGACTGTTGTTGTGATTTGGCGCTGTATAAATAAAAGTGAACTGAATTGAATTGAATAATATTTTGGATGTTGCATAGATAGGTGCTTGGTTAAACTGGAAATATTTCCTACCTTGGTCTGAAAAGCACATCTGCATTATGTGCATATTGTCTCTAGTGTATCAGTTATCGGCCGACTCTTACTGCCTTTCTTATCGGTGAGTTTAGGTAAAGCTAAAGCGGTAGCTTGGTAATAAACGTTATTTTGAGTCTTGGTTATTGTGACATTCCTTATTAGTGATGCCGTGGCATTGACAAAAAGACAGGAGGTGGAGTCGCAGGTGGTGGAGTTAAAGATGCTAAGAATTTTGATGGGAGTGACCAGGAGGCACAGAATTAGAACTGAGTATATCAGAGAGACAGCTCAGGCTGAGCGGGTTTGGCGACAAAGTTAGAAACGCAAGCCTGTGATGGTTTGGACATGTGCAGGGGAGGGATAGTGGATATATTGGGCAAAAAATGTTAAATACAGAGCTGCCAGGCAGGAGGAAGAGAAAAAGAGGAAGTCCACGGAGAAAATTCATGGATGTAGTGAAAGAGGACATTGAGAGGGTTTGTGTGACGGATGCTAGGGATAGGCAGAGATGGAGGCAGATGATTGGACCTCTTTTTGTGGCTACTATGTTCAGTGAGTGACAGTGAGTAGGAAGCAGCAGCTCACCTGAATGAGCTCTTTGAACATGTGCAGTGCGATCTTGTAGTTTGCTTCCCCAATGAAGGCTGTACACTGTGTGTGAGAAAAATTATACCATCTCTTCTTAGTTTCTGTAAGAAAGCCCAGCTGTAGGTGGAAGAAAGAGCAGGAGAAAAACAACAATCTCGGATGTATCACTAAGTGGAGAAAGTACTAAAATGTGATGTGAGATTTAATGTTCGTTAACACTTTGGTATGACTTAACAAATCTCCACCTTGCTATAGATAAACCCTCTAAGGCAGATTAATATTTTACTAGAGGTGTGTTCTAAACTGCGATAAAATTCTTGCACTGGAAACCTTCCTAGGGAGTAACCTTCCTCTCACCCATTACATGCTGGGATTGCCTCGATCTCCCTGTGACGATGGATAATAGGCACAGAGAATAAATGGAAAGATAGAGCTCTATGCCCTTCTCAAAATGCTATTAGTTTGGAGTCCTACCTTGCAAAAGAAGATCTATATTTCATGTGAACGGAGAAGAGGTCAGGAATGTTTTGGGGGTAGTCAGCAGACAGGATACAAGGTCCTGTGTTATACATGGAACAGCAAAATTAGTTTCAGATCTGTGTTGGAAAAGACATGATGAGAACTGAAAATGGGAATATGCAAGAACTTTTTAGTAAAATGTCACATCCTGTCTTTAATTTGAACTTTAATTAAAAGCCTTGTATTCTGACCTTGCCAAGAACCAACTCTCTTTTAGAGTAACACCCTTTTTTGAATATTGTACTCAGTGAAAAAGGAGTGTGTCGGTGAACTGTATTTATTAAAACAAATTTATGTATGCTACAAGTCGTGTAGGCACTGACAGAATATTCAATATTTTCACAGTTTCTATGCTTCAGTGTTCTTTGCCATCAAGGTGATGCTATTAAAGCAAAAGTCAGGTCTTGCCACATCAATTCACCGAGTGAAACAAAGAAAGATGTGGGTGACGACTGCAATTCATTCAAGCTTTTCAAACAGTTTGTAATCATCCTTGGCTGCGATTTTCTCTTTAAATGTCGTTACATTTAAAAAAAAAAAAAAACCTGAATGCTGCACTGGAAAATAATGGCATGTCCTTGGTGTTGCTTGACAACCAGAGCTGTTTTGTCCTAACTGAATTGCTATTCTTTGCAATGGAGGCTTACAGCTTTTGTAGCTCACTAGTCTAGGAATGCAGGTCTAACTAAACACAAATCTATGATGTGAATGTTTTGTGGCTATGCGCTGGTGCAATACTACAATGTTACATATAAGATAAATGTGAATATACTAGAATCTACTTTAAAAGAATAATACTGACTGTGTTATTTTCAATAATGGTGACAAAAGTCACTAACCCTCTCGATTCAGCGGAAGAGCCAGCTCACTGAAGTTGCATTACCAGTTTAAGACGACGTACCAGCAAGTAGGGATGGGTATTGATAAGATTTTCACGATTCCGATTCCATTTTCGATTCTGTTTAACGATTCGATTCTTTATCGATTCTCTTATCGATTTTTTTTTTTTTAAAAAAGGAGAACACTAAGATCAATTAGCTTAGATCTTTGTTTTATATCTTCTCTTTGAACAAGATAGAAATTTAGGAGTAACATGGCCTTACAAACCCAACAGTGAGATCTTAACAGATCCAACCTACAGCTCTTCAATGGGGTGTCACAGGGTCCCCAGGAAAAAAAATTGTGAATGTAAAATAATAAAATAAATATTCTTCTGTAGCAATTACACAAGAATATCCAATAATGTCCCTGCCTACAATTAAACACATTCACTTACCGAAAATCGGGGGCATCTGCTGTGGCAAATGGGTGCAAGCCTTTTACCACAAACTTAGTCACAGCTCCGTGACATTCGTCTATCCCGGCCTGAAAGGAGACGCTACCGGTAGACTGCAGTGAGAACTGCCAGCATCTGAGCCAGACTCTGTCTCTCTCATCATAGTCACCTAAATGCACAGTAATGGCAGGTTTTGTAATAAGGCAGATCGCGCTAACATAATATGCACTGTTAGTTGATTATTTACCTGCCGCATTAATGGGAGAGGACTTGCAAACGTTACCGCTGCTGCTGGGTTGAGATTCACGAGTCCGGAGCGGAATTAAAAACACGACATTCATTTAAGGTCATCGCGTGTTTTGTGAGCAAATGCTTTTGCATATTCGTAGTGTTTCCTCCCTTAAATGAAATATCTACTTTGCAAGTATTGCAAGTTGCCCTGTTGTCATCCGTTCTCGTAAAGTATAACCAAACTTTTTAGCGTTTGAGCCGCCATGTTTCCTGCCAGGTAAATGACGCTCCGCAACGTGGTGACGTCATTCGGGGCAACTGGAATCTTTAAGGGAATCGTTTGCAAAAATGGAAATCAATTCCAAGGAATCGAAACAGTGGGAACCGGTTCTCAATAAGAACCGGTTTTTGATACCCATCCCTACCAGCAAGTCTCTGTTTCGACATGTGTCAAAAGTGCAGACTTAAAACTTCAAACCAGTTTTTAAATCTAAATAGTAGTGTTATGTGGATTTTATTGACGGTACACTACAAAAATTGACTGAAGCCAACAAAATAGCCATGCTTGGTGGATACAGAAGACAGAAGGACAATAGAGCTGAAGAAAACCCGAACGATGACTGGACGATTGGCGATTTAAACTCTTAAATGCAGACCTACACTGCATCACTGAAACAAAACTGAGATAGAACCAAGCCCTTGTGCTTACACCAGGGATTGAAATGTCTGCCGCATGTGTGCAGGATGAATAACAAAAACATTTGGAAACAGATAATGTTAGCGAGAAAGAATTCAAAATGAGAGAGAATTATATCTAGCTCAAATGTCCAGATGACTTGAATGAACTGAGTAGAATTTCGTGGTCAAATGTCAAGATCACCCTGACCTTACAAAATGCACTTTTTTTGTCATAGCTCAATAATTCATGTTGTACATATTACAACATTTCTCAGAGATGTCAGACAGAATGAAGCAAAGTGACTGCATTTTACGTCCAAAAGTTTAACTTTACTGTCACATTATGTTCTGCAAAAATCCTTTTAGTAACCAGCATAGCTCAGTAAGAGAAGTGGAGGTTGTGACCATATTTCACATTTGATTGGAGACCCCAGTGGTGACACAGGATGCAGCACAGTAAGGCAGGACTTCATGTTTAATAGGCTGCAAAACACATGTTTTAGGGGTGGGGGTTTGGGGTGACATTTTGCCTAAATGTCTTAGGACTGCTCCTCATTCTAACTCAGCTATTCATAAATCCAAGTTAGTATATTCAGAAAAACTTGTGAGATAACTGAAGTTGTGAATATCATGACGACAAGGTTCTGTAGAGTGCTCCTATTATCAGCAATCTGACCTCCCCATATAAACGCTTTTCTATTTTCAGGCTTAGCCCACTCACAGTCTTGGCAACGAACTGATGCAGAGGCTATGAGATATCATATATCTCCTCACTCGAGTCCGCTGCGACACCAACACACTGCTGCATCATTCAGCAACGGACACAGGCTGTGTGGCCGAGAATTTTCCCAAAGTAAGAGTGGGAGTCCTCACATCCTCAAACGAACTAGCTACATTGGATTAAACTCACTAAATGAAAGTGTGTGGACTTTCACATGAATGATCTTACCGCCAATCCCTCACTCATTGATCTCTTTTAGTTTGTATGTAAGACTTCTCTTATTTCATGTTCTATAAAGAATAACATCTGAAACATATAATACTCACAATAGTGCATAAACATAAATGCCTTGCAGCAGTCTTTTGCTTCTTCCACATGGTTTCTGCAGGGATTTGGAATATTTGGTGAACAACTAAAGTTCCAGGTAAAGCTCAGTAGTGATGCCACATTTGAAAAGACTTGATATTAAAACTGTTTATGCTAAATTTCTTCCCTGCCGATTGACATGGCTAAGGGTGGCGTGAATGCACTCGGCACATCTTTGAATGACTAAGAGGAAGGGTGTGTGTGTGTGGTTTGTGATAAAAGGTACTGTGTTGTCCTACAGCTTACCGCTCAGCAAGCAACTCCCCGGGGGAATCTCACCTTGCCTGCCTGCAAACTTTTAAACCCGGCTGGAATCTACATGGCGTCACATGGATTTTTTCCATAGCGTTCGATTGCCCCATGTGGATATGTTTCTCTGGTTTTTGATTTCCCTGTGTGAGCCGGCCCCACAGAGATCCAGTAGTGTATTTTAATTTGTCTTCGCCGTGTATCACATTGACTGCTACAAACCTGGTGGCTGTAGTAGTAGATGCTAGGTGACAGATCAGCTAGAAAGTATGCTAAAACATAATTTAACCTGGCTAAAAAGAAATAAAAAACTTTTCGTACACTTAAAAAAAGCCCACTATCCCTAGATTCACTTTTCATTTTTATTTCACAATATAATATTTAATGCCAAAGGAGACAGTTTTCTCCTATGATATTTTATCTTCACATCTTTTTTTAGAAGCAGCCTCTTGAGCCATAAATTGATGGAAATACTAGACTCTGTGCCTTAACATCTTCTTAGTCTTTGCCTCCTCCTCCTTCTTTTCCTTTCAATGCTGCTCACTGTCATGCTCCTGAGCTTTTTTGGTGTCTGGGTTTTGAGTTGCTTTGGAGGTTTGGATTCCTCTTTGTTATTGATTGTTTTCCTTCTTGTTCTTTCAGTTGATACATTGACTTACATGTTTGATTATGGTCTGGTTAACTTTTGAATTCAAGGTTTATGAAGTTTGAATGACCTACTGTTGTAGTGTTGGTTTTAAATCCTTGTTTTTTGTTCCCACTTTAAGTTTGTTGTATGTGTTTAGTTCCCTTCACCTGCAGGTAGTATTGTTTACTTTTGTGTCTACTGTTAAAAGAGTATCATTGTCAGTGCAATCAATCCCATTTTTTCAAAATTAGACCAACAGCATTTCACTTATGACTCTCATTTGCACCTTTTCTGAATAAGTTAATGGACACGTTTTTCCTATAGGGCAGGGATACCATTTTTAGATGTATGTCTTGTTTGAAAAGCAATCCTCCACTTTCTTCCACTCTCATTCAGGGTTGAGGCTGGCCTGGAGCCCAGCTGGCATAAGGCGAGAGGTGAGGTACACCCTGTACATGTTGTCAGCACAAAGAGAGTATTCATGGTCACATTCACACCTGCAACCTGTGTAGAATCACTTACTGTGGATGTCTTTAGACTGTGGGAGGAAGCCAGAAAGAATCCATCCAGGCATACACAGAAAAGCCCAGGCGGACAAAGGATTAGAGCCAAGGACCTTCTTGCCATCTTATTTAAAAATAATAAATGTATTCAAAAAAGTAAGTATATGCTATCAGGAGGAGAGCTTGAAGGGCTCCTTTGCTTTTCTGTATTACCAAAAACATTTGCATATAAATACCTCTTTCTGTTTTGTGTGGTGATTCAAAATAAAGGATAAAATAAAATGTTTATGACCAGAGCTGAGTAAAATTTGATTTAATATGGCTGGATAAAGGCTGGATAAAAAGAGATCTAAGCACACAAAAGCATTTTATTTTAGAATTAAAACATATGCTATTTACTGCCAACATACAGATTACGTTAGTGTACAAAATTAAAGTTGCCATAATCATAGTGTTATATCCTCAGTTGAAATAGCAATGTATAATGTAAAATTAGATGGCAAGCTTACAGTTAATTCTGCACTGTTCTTCAGTTTTCAACCCAGGTTGGTTTTTTAGCCTGTTTTTGTTTACGCTGTCTGGTCACGTTTGAGAAGTTAAAAAGCTAACGAGATTCCTAGTTTTCCAGAGGTGCTGATGGGAGCATAGCAAAGAGTTGGTTGTAAGATATCCATAAACGTATCTCAAAAAAGGAGCAGAAATGTTGGATTTAGAAAGTAAGTGCTTCCTGGCAAATTTACTACATCATATTTGCAGCTTTGTTTTTCCCCCAATACGTCTGAATACCCCAAGAAATGTTAATGTGGGTTTCAAGGATGTAAAATTGTCAAACTAAGATTGCACAAAAGATTTAATGAAATTCAAATTTAATAGCAGGTTTTGAAATATTCTCTCTTTTAAGCCTTTTAATATTTGGTGCTTTTCTATGTTTTTGGAAATTCTAGTTTTTGGAGGTTTGCTGTTTTATTGCATTTTTTTTTTTACATTAAACTCATAACTGATCAATATATTATCAAGCAATTTATCAGTGCAATAATTTCTGATTTTTTTGGTTCCTATATTTTGTGCACTGTAGTCCATGTATTTAGTAAGCGGGAGTTGTACACATTCCCACTACGTGTTTAAAATGATAGGTCTGCATGGTTTTTTTTTTTATTGTTTACACATCTGGTAGACATGAATGTTTCATATTTTTTTTATCTCAAGGATTATCCCTTCTATACTGAATAGCAACGCCATTGCTTGTAAAAATGTCTTTCTGTCAGAACAGTGAACAAGCATCCTTTTGTTATTAAATATTTAAAGATTGCTGGGTAATATAAAAAGGCATAAAGGCAGATTTGTAATTTAAATTGGACCTTGAGGATGTGCTTTATCCCTAGCATCCTGCAGCGAGGCTGCAAGGCAAACAACTGAAATTTTAATATCTACTTTTTGAAATCAAGTAGTAAGTGGTACCTTTCACCAGTGTCCACATGCATAAAAGTACAAGAGAGGTTACATTAGGGCATACTCAGTGTCTTTGTGGTCTGGTTGTTTTTCTTTGTTCTTTCATTAGATAACTAGAACAGCACCTTCCGCTTTAACCCCCCACCCCCTTCACCCCAAATACACTGAAGCTTGTTTTGCTGCTGAATATGCCTCAAACCTCCGCCTTTGGTCCCAGGTTAGTTCAGCCTCATGTTTTATTGATGTATTGTTGTTATTTGTTTCCTTGCCGGTTCCCCTTGCGTGTGTGGCGAAATGACGCACTCCCTACACAACGCACCTCAAACAGAACAACAGCACGCATACATAAGGGACAGATGGGGGTTTGCTTGGATGGTAAAGCTAGTATTGCCCCTGTTGTGCAGTCATATGCTGTTTTTATAATGTGTTCAGTGGATAAAATGAAATAAAACTGGATCTTGGTTTGGTTGGATAGCCTTCACACATATTAGAAGATCTGAGTAGCTTTTTAGATTGCATCCAGTCAGAACCTGCTCACTGTGAGGGATTATTAAATGATAATTAAATGCATGAAAAAATTTACAACCAAAGTGACATCAATAGGAAGAGATCATATGACATTTCATTCATTTTAAAGCTAGAGATATAATGCCAGTGGGAAGAAGAATAGACATGGGGGAAATCAAAGTTGTTGAAGGAATGTGCTTGTTCTGATCTAAATATGACAATCTAAATTTTAGGTTTTGATGGGGAGGTGCAGAATTTACAAGAAATCTGAAAGACAACATTGGTACTGTTCATAAATCAGTATCCAAAAACACATTTTGTTTGTAGCCCTCAAGAAAGAAGTCAACTCTATACATCACTAGATCTCTTCGAGGAACTTCTTACTCACAGCTTTCAGAGTGTGGGAACATGGGAAATACCTCTAGATTGAATTTATTTGAAAATGGGCTTGTAATTAAATAAAGAAAGTGAGAGAGCAAGATTTGCTTGTATAAAAATAGAAGTGGGTATGTGAAAATGCATTTCCTACACTGAACCTCCTTCTATTCATAGGTAACACATTGCCGGTTTTGATCATTTGAAAAATTGTGGCACTAGGCGATTTCTAAACATGCAGCGGAAGATGGTCTCTCTGGTATACATGAAGAAGTATTAGTTTACAGTCATTGGAAACATTATTAGGTTCACCTGATACTAAATAGTTCGACTCTGTTTTGCATTCAGAGCTGCCTTAATTCTTTCTGGCATAGATTTAGCAAGGTGCAGGAAACATTCATCAGAGATTCTGATAGCATCACGTCCTTGCTGAGGATTTATTAGCTGGGCATCCATGATGCAAATCTCACATTACATCACATCCCAAAAATGCTCTGTTGGCTTGAGATCTGATGGCATGTTATCTTGTTGGAATCAGAAGAAGGACATGGTAAGTCAATACTAAGGTTGCTTGTGGCCTTTGAACGATGGTACTAAAGGGTCAAAATCAAAACAGATGCACAAACATATTCAGATCCTCCTCATGTTTTTGCTCGGTTGCAAACAGATTAAAACAGTTTATCTGAAGAGTCTTAGAATTTTTTTTTATTTTTTCCCCTCATCAGTCTTCGCTCAGTATCATACCTCAGCACAATATTGACAGAATCAAAATGGCTTAAATGAAGAAAAATGACATTTCAGTCCTTTTACACTGTATGTAGCTGAAGTGTTTTTAGCAGTTATTGCAGCCTTGAATCTTGCTTGCGTATCATGCAACAATCATAGCACACTTGGATTTAAGGATTATCCGCCATTCAACACTGCAGATTTTCTTAGGATCTGTGAGTTAGGATGGGTGTCATTGGTGACTGATTTTGTGTTTCCAGTTTCAATTATTAGTTTACTGACTGGGCTAAATTGTTACCTATACGCAAATTCAACTTTGTGATGCCAACAGGTTTCATCAAGGTAGAGCTGTAGGTTTACCCAGAAGAGTCTTCCGATCCCTGCTAATGGAAACACAGCCCCACGGGATGGGTACCGGTATCGGTTCTGACATAAACGGTAGTAACCAGACCGAAAAGCAACGCACCTTTTGGTGCTTTATTTCAGTGCTTTATTTCAGTGCTTTTTATCCCTGAGATGTCATACACTTTGGATTCTAGCCAATCATTTTACCTTTCCAAGGATAGTAGGCGCACCCAGGTTCTTTTAGAGCAGAGCTACAGATTAAAAATGCCCAATGCCAAGCGGTCAAAAGTCTGGCTGTACTTTACAGCAAAAGATGCAAACTGAGCAGCCTGCAACAAGTGCTTTAAGGTGATACTGTGCAAAGGAGGTAACACCTTGAATCTGATGAAACACCTGCCGATGGTTTGGCACCGGTATTGGATAAAACCTAAACGATACCCACCCCTACCCACAAGGTGATATTTCTACCACTGTGCTTGACTGTTGGGATGGTGCAGGGCAGGTGAGGAGTGGTAACTCAGTTCATTTACATACAATACATGGAAATGAAGCCAGACAGTTCAGTCTTAGTTTCATTGTAGAGAATCGTGTTTATGACAGTCCTTTGTATTATTTTTTGCAAACTCCAAATAACTGTATATTATTCTGTGAGGGGAGGTTTTTGTCTGACACTCTGCCGTAAAACCAACATCAGCGTCATGCTACACTGACAATTGTTTTCTGCACACTGAAGCTGAGCCAGAGTGACCACTAGGTCACCTCTCTTGACCAGTCCTTCTCTCCTGATTGCTTATTTGGGAAAGCAGCAAATTTTAAGAAGAGACCTGGATGTTATAAATGCCTTCCATTTAATAGTAACACAGGCCTCTGTGCTACTGGGAACCTTAAATGTAGCAGTCATTGATCTGTGCCGGCACAATGCTTTGTTCCTGTGACCTGTATTGGTTTTCTCTCCAATAGACACTGTCAGGTGTCAGACAGTATTGTTTGCCTTTAAGAATTGTGACCAGTTTGATTTTACACAGGTGGACTCTAGTCACAGTGGATAAACATTTCAAGGGAATGTAAATGGTAAATGGTAAATGGCCTGTATTTATATAGCGCTTTACTATTCCCTAAGGACCCCAAAGCGCTTTACATATCCAGTCATCCATTCACACACTGGTGATGGCAAGCTCCATCACAGCCACAGCCACCCTGGGGCGCACTGACAGAGGCGAGGCTGCCGGACACTGGCGCCACCGGGCCCTCTGACCACCACCAGTAGGCAACGAATGAAGTGTCTTGCCCAAGGACACAAGGACACAACGACCGAGACTCTCCAAGCCGGGACTCGAACTGGCAACCTTCCGATTACAAGGCGAACTCCCAACTCTTGAGCCACGATCGCCCCCATGTCACAGTTTTAAAGAGTGAAAGGGTCTAAAATACTGAATGTACTGCATGTAGAAACATATACATAAATAGATTTACTTTATTGGGACTTAGAGTACTCAAAAAAACAAACACCGTGTTTCTGGATTCAACATTGGTCAGGTTATTCATCATCCCACAGGGTCTATCCTGGTGTCTGGCTGTAACATGCAGCCTCTGTGTTTCAGTATGCTGAGCTACAGTGTGACAGCAGAGTGACGGAAAAAGCTAATTGGTTCAACTGATGTGTCAGCACAGTGGTAGGCTCAGTGGAGAACAGCAAATAGGTAGCAGCTCCTGCCAGCCTCTTATAATGCCATAGCACAAGCCAAATGCAGTTCAGAGAGGCTGGATAAACCTGCAGAGCTGTTGCGTTAGAGATCATTTCCCGATCCCCAGATGAATATATTAGATCAAATAACAGCTCAAAAGTTTTCTGTTATTTTTTTCTCTTCTCTCAAAAATAGCAGTTTCACTTTGTGGATGTGTCTACGTACACTCTGGGACTGAGGAGATTTTGAAAAAATGCAAATACGTCCACAAAGCCCCCCCCCTGAATATAAAGACAGAAAAAGGAGAAAACTTTTTTTTTCTAGGCAATGCACAATGTCAGATGACAGAAACCCAGCACTCCTCGGTTGGCTGTATTGGTAAATATATGTCAGGCCTGTTTGACATGTTTGTCACTTCTTCTTCTGCAAGCATAAGAAAATTTTTGATGACTCATCGTGACTGGGGTTATTTACATAAGTATTGCCTGTCTAATATGGAAGCTGCCATCATATGAAACTGTGAAAGCACTTCAGAACCAGATACTGTTTCAGTGTAAGCCAACACTCTAAAGACATGTGGGAGCATTGGCTAATCTAAAGTTGGATTCCCATCAGGGTAAAACTGGCAACTGTACCACGGCCCCCAAAGTCCTGTAGACTTGAAAGACTCAGGTACACTGTATCCACTGCTCTTCAGCTGATTGATTAATTACACCACTTAAGAATAGTATTACCTTAACCTGCATTAGTATCTAGTGTTGTGGCCGTGTCTTGTAGCAAAGCAATTTGTCAAAATAACAATCCATATTCTGCCTTTATTTCAATCTTGAAAGTGGCAACGTCTCCCCCAGAGCTCCAATTCACTGACATCTATGTGCATCTTCTGCAAAATTGCTCACCTTACATGCTGCCAGGATGAAAGCTTTCAAAGTGTGGACAGCTGCAAGTATTCTCATCCAATTCCATTCTGTTTTATTTATACAGCACCAAATCACAACAACAGTTGCCTCAAGGTGCTTTACATTGTAAAGTAGACCCTACAATAATACATACAGAAAAAAACCCCCAAAATCATATGACCCCCTATAAGCAAGCACTTTGGCGACTGTTATGACATGCATAGGTTCTTTCTCTTCAGCGCCCTCTGCTAGTCATAGTGGAAATACTCACCAGCTTATATTTTGGTGGGGTTTTTCTGTGTTCCTGTGGGTAGAGGAAACAGGAAACTGGTCGCTTGTTAGCCTGCAGAATATGTTGTTGCTCTTTAAAACGTTTCTGCCTTGGAGAGTTATTGCTTGTGAGTATTACTGTACAACATGTTTACAAGTTTATTTGGTGCATTTCTATTACAGAGATTTGTTTAGAAACCAGTTTTTTCATCTGTTATGTTTATCTTTGAGGAAGCTAAACTCACTAAGTTGTATTGTGATCAATACTGAGTCGCTGTTGATTACACATACTATATAACAGTATAGTTCATATCCTAGAAGTGTGAGTAAAAAGGAAAAGACATCTTGTAACATTTACTTTGTGTTTGTTTTTAGTTTTACGGGAAGAAAAGGATGTCAATCATTGAACTACTGACAAAGTAAAAAGCCTTAAACTTACTTCCGCCTCCAATGTTCATTGAAACCGTTGGCTGTCTGTCAAGTTGGGCAAAGGGACGCACAATAAGGACAGAACAGCGACAGTGGGAAGGAAAAAATCCCTTTTAACAGGAAGAAAGCTGCAGCAGAACCAGGCTCAGGGAGGGACAACCATCTGCTGTGACCGGTTGGGGTGAGAGAAGGAAGACAGGACAAAAGACATGCTGATATGGTCTGTCTGGATGGTTAAGGGAAGTGAAGAACAAGAAGTTCTTCATCTTTAAAGTAAAAGTAAGTGCTAACATAGCTAGCTTAAATGAACTATCACATGTAAAACTTGCATTTTGTTGATTTGGGTAGTACTGTTTTTGCCCTCCAGGTGGGCATGCCCCACTAGCTCTTACGGCATGTGAAAACTATGGATTGAAATTTGTGCCCTAAATTTCTAAAGATGGCTTAAT
The DNA here is from genome assembly GCF_056152115.1 of Neolamprologus brichardi. Classification (NCBI taxonomy): domain Eukaryota; kingdom Metazoa; phylum Chordata; class Actinopteri; order Cichliformes; family Cichlidae; genus Neolamprologus; species Neolamprologus brichardi. Next base: position 16,816,218 of record NC_142121.1, on the reverse strand, counting down.
GTTTATGTGCACGGATTTGGTATTGGTGCCATAGTAATGGCTGAGTAGAAGCCCTAAATTTGCCTTGAATCACCCTAATTGGAACATAGTATTGATTTTGTATCAAAGGTTAGATTAAAAGACAGGAAAGAGAAGTGATTCTACACAAGAAACATCAAGTATCAAAAGAAAAAGACTTACAGTTGTAACCACATTCACCATACAGATACTGTAGATAAAGACATTTATAAGACATTAGTGGGATGGTGGCACAGAGGTAAAACTGTGACACCAATCTGCTTGGTAATATGCAAGAATGAGAAGAAAAAAAATCCTGCAAATTAAACATTCAGTCTGAGCTCTCTAGAACCCAATATTCCTGCAGCATTTCTGCATTTATAGTTTACAATGCTTGCAGATGTTTTTTTTTAAATATAAATGTATTTTTCAACATGTGAAACACCAAAGGGATATCTAACTTAAATTGCAAATAGCAATAAATGTGAAAAAAGGCAGTGAACATCCTTACTAATATGAAAATTAGTAAAGATATGCTAATGCAACATCTATATTACATTTACTCAACCCTCTACACACTCTCAGATCAACTATCCATCATTAAAATATTATTTACAGATCTTTCTCTCATTTACGCTATCACTCACCTCCCTTTTCCAGGGCTTTGCAGAGAAAATGTCGTCCAGTGATACTAGTTTAATTATATAGACCATTAGGGGAAGGTAAGATGACTGAAGGTAAATGGACTGATTCTTATACAGTGCTTTTCTCCTCTCCCGTAGCACTCAAAGTGCTTTATACAACATGTCTCACTTGAGTGCTTACCATCTACCAATCACACACATTTATACTTCATTGGTGTATCAGTGTTCATGCATAGAGCCACAGTCTCTATTCTTTGATCATACTCCATCGGAGCATGAATATGTGTGATTGGTAAATAGAGAATTTGGCTCGATTTGGGCAACTCAGAGTGCCCTCGGGATGCCCAAAGATATCTGGCAGCCGGGTATTGAACCAGCACTGAGGCAGGTTAGGACCAGGTAGCAGAGGGAAGGTCCAGTTGTCTGGATATCTGGAATTATGGTGTTGAATGCTGAGCTGTAGTTCGTGAAGAACATCCTCATGTACCATGCCTGTTCTCCAGATGGCTCAGTGCTCAAGCCAAATCACTGTTTTTGTACTCTGACATACCTGCTTGTTTTCTGCTGCTTGCCACTGAACACAAGCTCTGGACAAGCTAAGACTAACTCAGGGGCAGCTCTGACTTTTCCAGCAAATCAACAACGGTGCTGCAACCTTCTTGCAAATATCATGTAAATTTTTCATGTAGATGTGTAGTTGAGCTCAAATTTAACATTACTGCCTTATTGCTTTGATGATGGGTGCGCCATGCTGACGTCGCTTTTGCCTTGAAATTCCCTGCATCGAGCCAAATTCTCTAAAGTATTTGCTGAATTATCTAAAGTGACATCTGATAGAGGTTTTTCTCTTTGAAGCAAACACTGTTTCCCCCCACAACGAAAGTCTCATCTGAATACACGATTCATTTAGAAAACAATACATATTAATGACTTTACACAGAAACCAGGGCATCTTTCATGCATTTTAAACTTAGCCTCCTGTTTTACATTTTCTTGGAAGATCACCCTTGATTTTCCTGCTGTTCTCTTTCTCACTGCATCCCCATTTTCTTCTAGCCACCTCCAGCAGACATGTTTATTTATAGCAATGACTCGTGTGCAAATAAGCTATTGGGGTATAGAACACTGAGTAGTTGAGAAGCAGGTTCAGACGTCAGTCACAGCAAAGCCTTAAAAAGCACAGGTTCTGGCAACTTTTTAGATCCCACCCATCCACTGGAAGGCTTAGGTAATAAAGCACTGCCCAGCTGAGGCCTCAAGGGATGGGTTGCTGCCTGTGTGACTCATTCTCCGAGGCTGATCTTGTCCTGGTTCTTTCTATTAATAGCCATCTGAGACCATCTGAACTCTAGTTTCTAATAGCTTCACACCCTCTACTTGGCCCAGAAAAGAAAATCATCCATTCTCAATGGTATGGCTCAGAGGCATGAGAATAAAACCACCCTATTGTTACAACTTTATGCAAATTTTCAAGACCATGTCGTTTTTTTTTTTTTTTTACTTTCACGTCCGGTTATGAAATAGAGCAAATATACTGCGGCCAGATCAAAATTACTTTTTTGTGTTATTTTCACTGTTTTGCATTTAGGGTAGCACACACACACACACACACACACACACACACACACACACACACACACACACACATATATATATATATATATATATATATATATATATATATATATATATATATATATATATATACAGTGTTGGGGAGTAACAGAATACATGTACCGCTGCTACGTATTTAAAATACAAAATATGAGTAACTGTATTCCATTACAGTTACCGTTTAAAAAGGTGGTATTTAGAATACAGTTACTTTGTTGAAATAAAGGGATTACACGGCCGTACTTCCCTGTTTCATATTGTCGAGGGTCAGGACTGTTTGGGTTTTGTTTGACAGCTATGTTCTGATGTTCCAGGCGGCAGCGTTACGGTTGCCATGGTTACAGGGTGACGCTCTCTTTCTGCATGTTTCCTGGGTGAGAGAGCGCCTTTTTGTTGTTGTTGTGCTAAGCTAATAGGCAGAATGCTACCGGTATAGCTCTAAAGAATGTAGCATCATAGGCAGTGTAGTCCGTGCTGCAGGGAGAATGGACTGCCATACCCGTTATGTGTCTGTGAGCGAGGGAGGGAGAAAAAGGAAAAATACGAGCTGTCATCGAGCAAAAACGGGAGCTGGGAGCATGTAAATATAATAATAACCACTGCAGCCAAGAAGAGTGCCTGACGAGCCCAGTTGTAAGTAAGCTATTAAGACTCGACTGTACACCGTGTTCGTGTTTTCCTCCAAAAACAAAAAGTTCCGTTGGAGCAGCCTTTCAACGCCTCTCTCTGTCTCTCGCAAGCAAAGTTGACCCAGACAACAAAGTAAAGCTATTTTTCGGCTACGAGTCCGACACAGAACCCACCGTATTAGCCAGAGGTCCCTTTATTTATTATTATATATATATATATATATATATACATATATTTTTATATATATATATATATAACAGATGCAAGTGCAGGACATGGGTGCTCACTCACACATTAACTGTAACAATTTTACACCTGTCCAAAATATAATTCATGAAAACAAATACATGAAAATGATTCACGAGGAACATTCTGTTCTAGGAAAACCAGCAAAGTGAAGCCTTCTTGTTTACATGGTAAGGTGTAAACAACAACACTCAGTCAGTGTACCATGAAATAACTTCTTCTGTTTTCCTATTTTTGGTAGAGTACTGCTGCCAGTGAGAAACTGGAGAGGGAGCAGGAAGGAGGATTCCCACATTCTGTGATGATGTGAATGGTAGCTATATATGTGTCTGTGTGGGCAAAATTGTTGGAGCTTTGATGAAATATTACCAGAGCTACAGCTTTAAATCCCCTTAGACCCACTGATATAATCTCTAGATGTTTAATATAGCAAATGTAGGATGTGCACAAAGAGCATTTGGAGATTGGTTTAAAAAACAAGTTTGAAGTTCATGACTGTTCCTATTACAGGAAAAATCTATAGTTTTTATTTATTACTTGCATCTCAGTTATGAATTTTTAATGCATGGCTAATATTTATCTTATACACAGAAATGTTGAAGTACAACACCACCAACAAAAAATATGAAAAGAAAAATTACTTACTAAATATAACCATGGGCAATGCAGCTTTTTATTTAGTTTTTTATTGAAATATTTTATGATTTGGTATTACTTACAGCCCCCTGGCTTTGCATTTCTTTCACTTTATAGCACACTCCCAACTTTAGATTGTTTATAGCAACAAATGCATACAACATTGTATATAATTTCATTTATAGTACTCAAGTGCTAATGTTTTTTTTAAAATTGCATTTCTATATACTTTACTTCCAAGGAGCCAGACCTTGTAGTTTTTAAAGTGATCTTGAGCAATAGTTCTCCAAACTCCCTGAAGGTCTTTCAAAGTTTTTCGTTGGACATCGGCTGCTTTTTCAGCCATTTTTTAAAAAACAGCAACAGATGAACTATATCTGAAAGTTATACCCTAAGAAATAGGGGAAAAAACAGCAAAGACCTGACTCGGGACCTGAGATCCTTCACTTAATCCATCTACTGTTCATTGAACCCTCATCAGAAATGGTCTCAGTGGGAAGGTGGCTGTCAACAGGCTTTCTTAGGAAAGGCAGACAGGGAGAAAAGGCAGATGTTTGCCAAAGTATATAAGAACTGGACTGAAAATGAGTGAATGCAGGTTTTATGGAGTGATAAATCTTTTTTTTTTGTTCAAATCTGTATGTAGGAAATCAGGAAGAAAGTACAACAGTGAATCTTTGCAACCATCTGTAAAACATGGTGGAAGCTCTGTTATGGTTTGGGGCTGCATGTGTGTCTGTGCTGTTGGGAATCTTGTCAAAACTGATAGAATTTTGAATGCAGAAACATCTTATCAGATTTTGAGACGTGTCAACAAGTTTGGTTTTTCAGCATGACAATGATCTCAAATGCACATACATACATGGAAAAACATACAATGGAACAATATCAGTCATGGATTGGCCTCCAAAAGAACAAAAGGCAGCCAACGTCCAAAGAGTTCTGAATGTCTTTCTAGAAGCCTGGTAAAATATAAAGAAATGAGGGATGTTCAAGACTTTTGTACAGTGTTGTATATCTAAAGAAGCTTCCCACAAGAAGTCATTCACACAATTTATGAAAGCCTGAAGTGAACTGAGCAGTACTTCACACACATCATGACAACAATCCTTGGCCCCTTAAGGAAACAGCAACTGACAATGTACAATCCTGAAGGACATAAATACCATTCTTTACCAGCCGCATCCTCACATATTGAGTTCCCTTGCTGAATACAAATGTGAATGATGTTGGATGATTTTCTCAGAGGGTATGAAAGTCATTTATCTACTGGCATCTGCTGAATATAAACAAAGAAAAAACACATTTTTCTCAAGTCACATATTTTTAAAGGAACTGCCCATGTTTAGAGGGATACCAAAGGAGACAAGTGTTGTAATTTATTTTGCTGAGGCAATATTTGGTTTGAGTATTGCATTAGAAGTAGCTTGTTTTAACCGATCAACTAAAAAAATGCATTAGAGACTGAAATCATCATGCCATCATCAAGGGTTGAGATTGCTGAATGTGAATTTCTTTTTGGAATCTCGAAACTATTTGTTACCAAAATGCTCAGAGAGTTTCTGTCCATCACTCGGTGACATATTTAAAAGCTGAAGCTGTTTAATGCTACAAACTAAAATTGCTGCCATTCAGTTGTTTTCTTCACCTCAATTGAAGAGGGCAGCACACTGGGCATCTGACCCAATGTGGAATATGGTTACAATCTTGCCCCCACTTCTTGAGCACGATGATGTCACAGTGAAGATGACCTTTGGATATAAAATAAAATGTTTGTATCATTTTGACATAATTCTATTATGAAGTCTTGAGTTATAACAAAAACATGTTTTACAGTGACCTTAGTCTTTGGGTTTTGACCAAAACAATCTAATATTCAACCTCATGGACAGGCACAACATTTGGATGCCATCATGTGGGATGGTGGCTCACCTTTCAGTCACTCCTGCCTGGAGTTGCTGCTAGGTCTGTGGAGGAGGCTTACACTGTCACACTCTGTCGCTCAAACAACTCCACAGCTTTTCAATGGGGTTGAGATCAGGGCTCGTTGCTCATGTGGTGCACTCTGCCTCCAGCATTCCAATGGCACGATCCCAGTCAGGTTGCCCCATCTCCATGTCAGTTTCTCCAAACCTGTGATACCTTTTTTATAGGGTTGGATGTGTTTGACAGAGGAGTGGTCATTAGGTATTGGTTGGATAAGGGTATTGTAACTTCATCCTCAAAACTGTGTTTTCAGACACAGGGCTACTAACCATAATCAGTCAGTCATGACTAAATCCCACATGCAGGGAATTATCATGAAAGCAAGCCTACATGCATTGGTACAACTAATTTTCTTATTAGAGAAAGGCAAATTGAGCAACAAATAGAGTGGTGCATCATTAAATCTCTTTAGTGTACAGTGGGCCATTTATATGGATACACCGTAATAAAATGGGAATGGTTGGTGATATTAAAGTCCTGTTTGTGGCACATTAGTATATGTGAGGGGGCAAACTCCTCAAGATGGGTGGTGACCATGGTGGCCATTTAGAAGTCGGCCATCTTGGAAACTTTTGTTTTTTCAATAGGAAGAGGGCCATGTGACACATCAAACTTATTGGTAATGTCACAAGAAAAACAATGGTGTGCTTGGTTTCAACGTAACTTTATTCTTTCATGAGTTATTTACAAGTTTCTGACCACTTATAAAATGTGTTCAATGTGCTGCCCATTGTGTTGGATTGTCTTCCTATTGAAAAACAAAAGTTGTATCCAAGATGGCCGACTTCTAAATGTCACCACCCATCTTGAGGAGTTTGCCCCCTCACATATACTAATGTGCCACAAACAGGACTTTAATATCACCAACCATTCCCATATAAATGGCCCACCCTGTATATTTGATTAAATATATGGTTAAATTATTGACAACTAATGAATAGAAAAATTTGCTTTCTGTTTGGCCTTAGTTTAGCTGAACTCAAATTTTTCATTGTGCTATGTGATTTTTGTTGGTTGGCTAATTGACCCAGTAGTTTTTAGTAAACTAGAGGCATTATTCTCCATTGCAATTTTAAAAGACATGTCTCTTTGTCTTATTGCACCAGTAGCCTGCAACCTTGTATGCAGTGCCATGAGACATAGGGAAAGCCAAAGGGAAGAAAGAAAGGAGACAGTATCATGTGTTGATAGTAGCTGCTGTTTTTAATTGCTAATGTGCATAGAGATACATGTGGTTTAATGTTTGTTGTTGGCCTTGTTGACAACAGAATGCAAACCGAGATGGCATTTATCATTCAGTGCAGAAAATGTTTTTAAAATCTGGTGAAGGACATGGATCTCCCTTTACACCCATATTAAACTGTGTTTACTCTGTCACTCCGCCCCTGCACTGTTTCTAGCGTTATTGTAGGGCACATATAAAATGATTATTTAGCTCAGGTAAACCCAGCAGGACTGTAAAGCATATAAGATCCAATCCCTGAAAAACAGTAGCCTCGACAGCTCAATGACAATACAGTGTGTAGACCTCCTGAGACTGTGGTTTCACTAAGAAAACCTTTGCAAACTATTTTACCTCTTTCCTCTGCTCTCTTTTCTTGTAGTGACTAATAAATACTAACAAGTTTAGATGTTCCCAAACTCCCAATGCAAACAACAAGAACTCCTCCAGATTAACCAGGTAGGATATAAACTAAAATGACAGATGGACTAAATGGAAGGTCTGCTGAGATTTCTTGAAGTTCTCTAATATTTTGGTCAATACTGACCAGCTAAGAGAGGCAACAGTACCTGTAACTGGTACTGAGTCTTCAGTGAGTTCAGCCTTGTGCAAATAATTTCTGTTGTCATGTATAAAGTTCTGCTGCATGCTATTAGCGATTAAACTGCCTGTTGTGTGGCTCAGATCTGGCATGGACGAGCACAGGTTTTCCTTGCAGTTTATATGCAGCTCATTTCAACTTTTTAATCTGATTTATTAGCATTAATTCAAAAGTCAATAAGTTACAAAAGTAGTTGGTCATTACTCTCAATTATCTCACCTGGCTGATAGACAGAGGAAAATATAGTGTTTGTCACTCTAATATCATCCTTGTTACCTAGAAGGATCACAATTATGAGGCCGAACTGTCAGGAACAATAACAGAGGAAATGTATCAAAGAGACATGAAATCCGCATTGGTGAGGAGCACACCATTGGTTTCACTAATGAATCCCGTTCTCTGCCTGGAGATTAGTTTAATAGACACGTGTGCAAATATGTGTATGCTATGGAAGAGTGCAAAAGCGTGGGTGGGTGTTTGCCTTGGATGTTCTGTAGCTGTTGTGGAGTTTTCTCTTTGATGCTGATAGTAAAAGAGGTGCAGCAGATGATACACACCCACAAATCATTGCTGCCGGTCGCCAGCAAGGTGAATATCCGCCAGAGGTCATAGCCTTGACCAATATAAAGAGTGAACTCTCTTCATGTAATACTTAAGTTAAAACATATAGTGCTAGTGATAAAGACGTTGGCTTCCTGCCCAACACAATGCAATTTAAAGCCAAATCACTGAGAAAGTGCTAAATTCTCTGACAGACTCTGATGGGACTTTATACAAACACAAACTTAACTTAAAAAAAAATATGAATAGTATGGAAGCCAGGATCATGTTATCATTCCTCAATGACTGCAAATGTCTAAAAACAGGAATTACTGCAGCCAAAAATAGAACTACTAGCACTGACGTTCTCCTCCCTTCCTCATGAATCCTCATTATCGAATGCATGTGCATCTGTAGCTCAGGGGATCCAGACTTTCTTGAGTACTCCAGGAGTTGTTTGTAGTTGGCAAGGCTTCAATGCAAAAAAAAAAAAAATCTGCAATCTACATGAACACACTTGCAACGCTTGACACAAATCCAAGGAAATTCTTTGATTTCTGTGAGAGATGACTTGCAGATAAAGATGGGGATTCTGGTGAATCTTTTGAGGAAATCTTTTGCATTCGCAAAAGAAAAACGAAAAAATTGCAATGCCTCACTTGAGCTGGGCTTTGCATACATATCACTCTTTTCAGGAATAACTGGAGAAAATTATTCCTTTCTATCCTCCTTTGTAGGTTTGAAAGGTGTTTCATTCCCTTTACATAAACAGTTGCACTTGATATGTTCTGAGAACTATAATGTAGTGTAAATGACAGTCAAATGACTCATAAAGACACTCCTCCTTCCACCAGCTGTCACTGTGTTGTAATATATTCTCTTCTAATTGTCATTGCACACGTTGTTCAAATGATATCTTTACATAGCTATGCAAATGTCCAGGTAATGAAAGACAAACAGAAAACCAGCCAAACAAACAAAAGTGTCAAATTAAAACCAAAAAAATCAATTGACTCTGATCAGTATTTGGTATGACCACCTTTTCATGCTGTTTAGCAGGTATGTTGTTGCAATCTTATTGGATTAAACCATCTGTTGCAGGCTTCTCTTTTTTTCTTGTTGCTGCAGTTATCCATCTATGACTCAGGCTTCTATCGATGCACAATTCATTTGCGATTGATCAGAAATCTCCCTGGTGATTTTCCGTTCATTCTGTAGAAATATTCGCCTTTACAGAAATATGATAACATTTAAGGTTTGCACTTTATTTCTGCGTTAAAATATGAATGTGAATTGAACAATTGCACATTCTCAAGCCATAAATCTAACAATATTTATTTAAAAAAAAAAACCCAAATATTCCAAGTATAATATTCCAAGTGCCACAGAAGTGCTCATTCCCACATTCAAAATATAGTGCAACTGCTATATTTTGAGGGGAAAAAATATAAATTTTTAACAATTTAAAATGCAGTGGTGCATATATAACTATTAAATATACAAAGTCACCGGTATGACTCACTTAACTGTAAAATTGTCAAAAAAAAAATACAAATGGTTTAAATTACAAAGTTTTGTGAGTACATTATGACTGAGAACTGAGAATGTGATTTGATCTCCTGTAACATCCTTTAATAAAGAGCATAATTCATGAAAATTGTTACTGCTCTTGCGTTTCTTATGGCAAGATCAATACTCTTCAGCTTACTTTGGTCACATGTGTCACTGTTGTTACTGTTTTCTGTCATATCAAACAAAATGTTGCACATTTCCCAAGATAATAACGTTATACCCATTGAATTCTGCTACACTTAAGGTCTGAGGTCTAAAGGATGGCATCATTACTCATTTTTAACTGTTTTTCAAACATTTTCATTGTTACAAGGTCTCACAAATGAAGAAATATCATACAATCCCACTTTGAACAAAGCTGATAGCGATAAATAAAAGATAATCTCCTGATTTGTTGCACTATCATTAATCTTTCGTGACTCTAACTGTGCTGCAGAGACAGAAATAATATTTGATAAAAGCCTTTAACATAGAATAGGAATTACTTGAGTGACACAAAGATAGCACATGTAGTCTTCAAGGAAATGCACAATTTTTTTTTTTTTTTGGGGGGGGGGGGTGATGTTATGATGTTGATGTTATTTGTGTGTATATATAAATTTCAACAAGTAAAACCATAGTGGAAGTTTGCAAGTTAGAATAAAGGAAACTAATTTTAAGGCATCTTGCATATTCCATTTCATTTAAAAAAATGGGGGCAAATTGGGTTATTATATACATTATATATAAAAAGCCCAAAGGACAAGAAGTGATTGTTATATTGCACACATTCCAGACAAAGCAAGTTGCACTACTCATGGATGTCACACCCACACATCCTGCAGGAAAGCACCACAGAAACACTATAAATAGGTTTTCTACTGCATGTACACCTTTTACACCACTGGATTGGTGTCAGAAAAGAGCAATTAAATGACAGTTTTGCAGGCGAAAAAAACAAGAGTATGCAGTGTGTGTGTGTGTGTGTGTGTAAAGGCAGACACAAAGGAAGAGTTAACTCAAAGCAAACAATTAATAAAAGCAAGTTTCACATAAGGAAGGAAAACATGGGCGCCAAAAAAACAGTAATGAGCAGCTATTAGCTTGCCGAGCACCTCAGTGCTTCCTTGTCTGAAGATATTGGTTATGTCCACTATTGTATTATACGGTATTACATAATCTCAACTTGAAAACAAATGGCATTAGATGATAGGATTGATTCAGTTACCGCCCTTCTCTTTTACTAAAAATGAGAAAGGCATAAACTCAATTTCAGCTGTCATAGGATTGTTTTTATATTATTACCACAGACAAATGCCCAGTATGGAGCTGGGGGAGAATGTCGGCCAAAACTGAGGGAAAATCTAATTACAGTGGAGTGATTGACCATTCAAAATAATGCTACCCTAGGTATGGCAAATTTCGAAAGCTAAATGCGTGGCGGTGACAGGAGATCCATATTACATCTTGCATCTGTGTAATGAAAATGTGATATTGGAGACATAAAGCACATGTAATTGGCAGTTCTGTTTAACAAAACCCACGGAAACATTGCTACTGGAACAAAGACATAACGGAGCTCAGATAAAACCACTGTTTTTACAATTTGATATTTAGCTCAGGCGGTCTTCGAGATTTCATTAGTTTTTACACCTGCTCACCACTGGAACTCGCGACACCTTGACATTCATTAGTATCGGATGCTGCAGGAATTCATTAGTTGCCAGCTGACAAGACTAAAAACTGCGGAGCTCGAGAGCAACTGAATCAATACTTTCACAGTTTTAACAGAAGTTGCGTGATGCTCTGTGGCTGCCGTCAAAACGTTCAGATTTCTGCCTCCTGATGATTTTGATCTATGCTGACGCTTTCCATTGCTTTACGGTCACTAGAGAAGTAACAGACTGAAAGTAGTCATTTGAATGTAGAAGCGGCCATCCTGACATCCAAAATGAATTTATGCACAGTGAGTCAGATAATACTTTTCCTTCCGGTGTTAAATCCATATGGATGTTATACTGATCAGCCTCATAAATGCGTAGGTCTGTGTAGTTGAAAGCTGTCATGCTATGCACAAATAAATTCTTCACATCATGACTCAGTACAGGAGATTATTTAACAAGCTAATAAAATCATTTACAAATGTTTAAAACCATCTATTACTGGAAAACTGTGTTCCACCAGATAGTAATGTCACCAATAAAGAGAAAAAAAAGGTTGATATTTTCTATACAAATAAAACCAAAATGCAACCAGATCCACAGCTGCTTGTTAGTGTTGCTTGTCAAGACTAAGTAAGCTTCAGAGGGGGAAACGGGCAGAATACGAAGCTGCACTAATGAGCTTCATTATTAGTCAATGATTTTAAGAGGCTTTGTGAAGAGATCCACGAGGGGAATGAATTAGCAAAATTCAGATTAGAACACACCAGCGATTCATATCAAATGCGCCTTGATGCTTTAGATTACCGAGTATCAGAAGTAACATGAAAACAAGAAAAGAAAGGGTGCAATGAGTGAGGCTCTGTGTGGCTATTTTTTTCCCAGTATTATCAGCCTCTCACAACACAAGCAACATCAAAGCTGATCTAATGACACAGAGACATGCGAAACACGCAGAAAAAGAAACTGCTAATTTTTAGCTTTTATTTTTTTTTAATTATTATGTTTTTTATAGACAGTATCTCTGAAGTGGCTGTGTTAATATGTGAGTCATACTCCTCTTCCAGTCCTCCTCCCTCCTCTACTGCCTTCTCAGATCCGTTGCCCCTCCCTTCCAGACACCCTTCTCCCCCTCTATTTCTCACCGCAGTAGGTAGTGTGAGCGCTGGATCCCTGCTGCATTACTGGAGCCTTCTGATCTAATTGTTTTGTAATGCGGAGATTTTGCTCGGGATGACTCATAACTTAGAGAAGGGTAGAAAAGTGCAGATGTCAACAAAAATTCGAATGAGTACAAAATAACAGCCAAGACACTCAAAGCAAATTAGAATACCCCCTACATAGCTGTCTTCAACGAAATGATATTGCTTCTCTCAGTTTTCCTTACATCCTTCAGGTGCAGTTTCCGTTTATTCCTTCAATGCATTTTTTTCTGTTTCATGTTTGTCGGCTCTGCTTCGGGCTTCTCAGCAAGAATGTCACTGCTAATTTTAGAATGCTTCAGCTGTCTGAGCCCAATTAAACATCTTTATACCATTTTGAACTTTCAGTAAAGCTCAGCAAGCAAACACTGATCAGCTTATATAACTGAAAAGAAGGAAAAAAAACACCCTGGAGGAAACTGCAGTGTAAGGTGAAATGGTCCAATATTACCACAAAACCTCACCAAAGTCATAATACGTTTTGTAAGGTATTTAATGGTCCTTAACGCGATTTAGGCTAACTTATAGTTTGCTGTTCTAAGAAAACAACATTAGTCCTGGCAATATCCAGAAACCAGATTTAAGTAAAATTTATAATTTACTACTAATATAAAATCAGTCTAGCATTACACCCATCCTGTTTTAAGAGCAACCAACAGCTGCCTGGAACAGTTTAGCATCTTCCCTCACTGTTTTTTATAGTTGCAGGTGCATTAGACAGGGCACCCTTCTAGCACACCCATGATGCTGACTGCGATCAAGGGTGAGCCTTTTCTGCTTTTTAGCCTGCTGTTCTGATAGTCTACTGAGTAACCCAAGCTGTTTTCACACATGTACTGCAGCACTGAACTTTTGTAGACATGACACGAGAGATCTGCGAGTGAGAATGCAGTCAGATCAGAGATTAAACATGTCAGCAACCTACAGCAAAGTCTGTGTGATTGTCTGTCAGATTGGCTCCTGTGTGAGAGGAGGAGAGGTAATAATCCGTAGAATTCCCAGAAAATGATTGTGTCTCATGTGCATTGCCTTCCTCTATCTAGGGAATACCTTTGCTGGATCAGAAAATGTCCTATATAAGACACTGAGTAACTTTATCCTGTTCTGTGCTTATAACTGTGTATACTGAAACTAAGTAAAATTTTAAAAAATACATGAAATTGATGTTTTTTCACCTCAGGATTTTAGGCATGGCAATTAAGACAACATCAAAGGAAAAGCACAATTTGCCTCACTGGAGAAATGGGTGAAAATGACCTGTGAAGTTCAGAGGTCAGGACCCTGTAGAGGTATAATACATTGTCTGACTACAAACATGAAGAAAAAATAGCATTGGTTCACACAACAAAAGCAGGTATTTATATAAATACATACTGCTACCAGGTCTGGAGTGGGACAAAAAAAATCGGCCCTGGTGTTTCTGGTCCACGCTGCCCAGCGTGATCAGTCAAAACAAGATGGTCCAGTTAAATATCTGCACATTTTTTTCTTAGCTTTTCATCTCCACCTTTTCACTTTTCTTTGTCTGTCCTTATCAACCATTCCTTCCACACTAGAGTGTGTTCTACAAGGTGCATGAACTCACAAGGAAGGTATTGGAGGGTCCGCCTGCGTTAAGAGATTTGATTGAGTAATCCAGTGTCAGCAATGAAAATCAAAAAATGGGCTGCTGTCAGTGTTTGTAGCTCTTCAAGCCGGCCTGTAGCCTGTAAAATATGACAATGAAGAAAAAATAAATTAAAAAACTAATAATTATATTGATCTATTGGCCCACTCTAAAAAATATTTACATAGTAAAAATAATCCATACTTGAATAAATTTAGTGCATGCTAAATTATCTATTTATGTGTGGGACAATGAGCAGACATGATTTTTGTACATATTTCCTGACTTTGTGAAGAGTTTGTGTAAAGACTGAATTAAGTCAACTAAATGCTCCTGCTTGACCATGCTAACTAGAAATAAAAACATGACTTTTCACTCCGTTTGTGCAGCAGGGTTGCACTGTTTTCCACCAGTTCCACACTTCATCACAGCTGGACATGGTAGAGATACAAAATATGAAACCCAGCTGTGCAGTTGTTTGGTCTGTTGAAAGACTCGTACCTTTCACGAGACAAGTGTTACAAAGCTTTTCCTTCTCCCAACATCCAGAGTAGTTACTCTTTAATCTCTGTACGAGCGCTTGGAAGCAGTGTTCAAACAAACCTTTGATGAATCAACCCACTGGTGTTCAATAATGTGTTTTGGTTGTAACATCACGACAACCTTTCAACTAGGAGCTTAAAAAAAGTAAATCAACTGCAATCTTTGCTTAGTACTCTTAGAAAATGATTACGCATTTAATTTGACGAGTTTAACCAGTCAATCCAAAAATAAATCACGGATTAAGTGATGACTAATATACAGTAAATATTGCTGAACTTCAAAAGTACAATTCACAAGTAAGTGCTTTATTATTTTGGTAAACTTTCAAGGTACATAATGAAAAAAAATGAAAGAGGATAAATTTGGAGGCTGCAAAACAAGTTAGAGAAAACTAATTCCACAGCAGCAATGATGAGTGGCATGACATTAAAACTTAAAAAAAAATTCCAAAATTGTATAGTGTAATGCTAATGTCTTATTCCCGCCTCCACAATATGATGAAAGGTTCAATAGCAGAGATCTAAAGTGATGAACCTTTTGTCCGAGCACTTTTCTCCCCTGGACATTTAATTATGCTAAATGGCTCTCTTAGTGTGTGAGTGGCCCTTTCACTGGCTTCTCTGCTAATCAGGACGTGGGCTGCTGGCGACTTGTTAGCTGACCTGCTCATTATTCTTTAGCGTTAACGTTTCTCATGCTGAAATGCACACTAATTGTTTGCAGGAAGCTGCAGACTCGCCCACCATGCAAACCCAGGTTAACATATCCCTTGATAGATTATTTGCCTGTCAGCCTTTTTAGCAATAAGAGACACAAAGATTTCAAACTACTCTCATTAGGTCACATTAAACTTTAAATAACGTCATTTAAATCCAAGCTTTGAAACCTGTCAGTCTTTGTTTTATGTGACGGAACATTTCTTAGTAAAACACACAGTTTTTTCAGCTGATCGAGGATCTGCTGAGAAAAAAAAAAAAAGTTTTTTCATCATTTTAAAAAGTATGTGCTAGCACAGTCCAGCACATGTGATGTAATAAGTTCAGCCAAACTACTTTTCATTACTTTTTTCTCTAATAAATTTAGAATGAGCTTGTCAGACTGAAAATCCAATAGAACAAGTGACAAATTAAAATAATACTCAATAAAAACATGTCTTCCAAGGTGCTGGACCAGCAGAACAATTGTGCAGTGCTCTTTGGTGTGCTCTAATGATGGAAAACTATTTTTTATTGCAGTGACCCTTTCATCTTAAGAAAAGGTAAATCCTACTATTTGCAGGATGCGAGTCACCATTCTTGCTACTTATAGAGTTCAAAGACTGGGCATTTTTCCTTTTGTTGTCAACAGTCTTGTATACAGCCAAAATTAACTATATGGTTACAGCTATATAGTCAACTGTCTCATGAATCCTATAAATGCACAAAAGTTTATGTAATATCTTTAGTTCTACAGGTCCAAAAAAAGCTCAGGGCAGACGAAGAGTTAACTTTTATCTTATGTGGTGACTATTTGTCACTGTTGCATTTTGCCATGGATATTTGTGCTCCAGGTCTAAGGGTTAAACCCTTGAAGAAAAGAATAGGAAACTGATCATTTTTTGTCACTAAATCTCATCCTTCTTGGTGGCTTGTGTGCCCGTATGTGTTTGTTTAGCTCAGCTTCTTGTTCTTCTTATTACATGACAAATGTCACGGTAGTCACCTGCATCCTCAACTGGAGATTAATCTTGCTTAGGAGCACTCCACTGTGTGACAGGTCAGATTGAGAAAAATGACTGTTAGCAAGAAAACATACGCAACTGCAGGTCTTGCCTCCATGTTTCCGTCTTCATCTCTCAATCCCCCCACCCCCATGTTGAATGCCAGCCCCACCAGTTCTCAATTGCCCCATGGACTCGTACTACACATTCTTACCACCAGATGTTAGGGAAGACCATGATTTATAGGCTGGGTTGTGAGGTATGTGGGTATTTGCAAGCATAATTGAGGCGTGGCGTTTTATTGGAGACTGTGTGTTGATGTGAATGTGGGTGTATCCACAGGGCGGGGGTAGCTGCGTATGTACAGACTGAAAGGAGAACGATAATAGGTGTCTGTCCATGTGCACTATTGTTGCTTCGTCTAATTAAAAAAAAATAGTCTTTGCTTCATTAGGCTGGCTAAATTGAGAACCTCACTGGCGCAGTTGTGCAGCATTTTCCTGATAATTTTAGTACATTTAGCTGATTTTAATCAAACTTTAGTTATTATTTATTTACAGTTTCCAAACTACTAAATTATAATAAGCAATGTTTATTCATTGGATAACAGTTGTTTTCTGGATGGTTATTTTACATGTGATAACTTTGTTCATAAAACTTTGTTAGTGGTTAATAAATACTTTGTACTGCAGCCATAAAATTATCCGAAAGACAATAATGTTTCAAATGCTTCCCACCTTCAGTATTTAGAAGCTTGGTTAGACCCAGGGACCTTTTTTGTTTCACTCACTGCTTTTTTTTTTTTACTCATTACATGTTTTTTACACATTAAAGCTACTTACTTAGGTTGAGACTATGGCACCAAAACCAATTAACACATTGTGCCTTTCTCTGACTTTGTTAATGTCTCAGTTTAATAATATAATATAATATAATATAATATAATATAATATAATATAATATAATATAATATAATATAATATAATATAATATATAAAACTAACATATACTACATATACTATATACGTATATTATATTAACTATTTATTAAGTATAAGTACAGATAATTGTATTAGAAAATACAGTAAAAGCTGAAGCACTGATTCAGTTTCTTTACCCAGATAAAAGTGAAAAAGTATAGGCTTGAAATGTAAGAGTAAAAAAATACAAAATAACTCTTTGAAGGATATTTCTACTAGCCAACTGAGCCTCATGCCTTTAATATAATAATAAAATAATATTAGTACACTTTTTTAATTTGTTGTTATTTTGTTTTTAGTTTCCACACCTAAACAGGAAAATGAACAAAGTCAGGCGTTAAAGTGGGATTCATCAGGTGTTTGAACCCTAAGATTGGCTCGAGTGGCTCAGTGTGGAGAAAAGAATCACAACTCACAATAACTGATTTTTTATTTCATGTGTTACTTTTATTTGCATTCATCCAATGCTTCAGTGCTGTCTGTCTGTCTGTCTGTCTGTCTTTCTTTCTCCATCTAAGTGAAGGTATTTTACTTTACTTTCTCGCTATAAGAAATAGAGCAGCTGGACCTTTAGCTTACAGACACACTGTGTGACAAACTGCACAGAAACAGTTTGTGTGTTTGCAGATATTTTTTGAGCAGTTGGAAAACTTGCATTAGAGATTACCTGCCACAGAAAAAAAACATTACTCCCTTTAAGCTCCTTCTGCTGTGCTAGCTACAGAAGAGTAGTATATGTAGTATTGGATGCTGAAGTACCATGACCACAACTATGCACCAAAACTGTCATTGCAGATTGTTCCACCACAATTTAACCCCTGAGTACAGTTATAAATGAATACATTACATCTTTTTGGCTCTTTCGTCTATTTAATATGCCAATAGCATTGTCTTTTATATGTTATTTTTCCATCCATTTTCATCTATTTATGCAAGAAGTTTTCATTTGGGAAATGAAAACTTCCCACATCTGTGTGAATGATCCTGTTTATGTAAGGAGAAAATTAAAAGTTGTAAAGAAAAACTAATACTCAAGTAAAGTACAGATACCTAAAAATTCTACTTAAGTACAATAAGAAGGTATTTGTACAAAAAAAATATTAATGATTGATGTTGTTACCATTTTTGCATAATTAAAATGTGAATTAACATTGTACTGTATCTATGGTTTTACCTGGCAGAAATTTGTGATGAATATAAACACGTTACAGTTTTAAGTCTTGCTACTTTCCTCAAATGTTTACTAACAGTTTGGATATCAAACCCCCACAGTTCGTATTGAGATTTCTAAGCTCCAAGTCACTAGTAATGCATACCCACTGATGGCTAATTACACAGCATATGAAAGGGAACAGAGATGCTCTTTGACATCCACACACCACAGAGCAACCAGCAGGAAGCTGAAGCCTGTTAGTGAGGACACGATAAGCTTAGGTCTAGATGCTCGGTGTCCAGGATACCTTTCCAAGCTTCTTTCATTTGTAAAATCCCAGAGATACTGCATCTCATGTTGCGCTTTTACTGTAGCATGCACAAATAGGATCTGTCTGCAGCACTTTTTAAGGAAAAATGTACTGAAAAACTATTAGGGACAGGCATGCAGTACGTAGTACGTGTGTGCAGATGGATATCCTCACACACAAGCTTTAGGGTCTTTGATCAGCTTAACTTTTAACTTCAATAAAACTGGAGATCAAGTAAAGTACATTGTTGCAATCTTACTCCCCCGTCTCTTAGTTTCCATTGAAGTCTCTGATAGTGAAGGCGCATTTGCCTTAATAGTTTTAGAATTTCATCAAAGAGACTTCTCAGGTCTCAACCTGTACAGTTTTTCTGACAGTCTGGCAGCTATAATAAATATTTTAGGCATGTTCATTTTCTTCACACTTGACATGTAAAGAAGGAACATTTTGGATGTCATGCAGTCGTACTCAGTGCTAACGCTGGTTAAGATCGCTGTACCTATACATACCACGGGAATTTATTTTGTGGGTGATGTAAAGTTTTGGGGTTGTTCTCGTTAATGCAGTATCAGAAGTATGCAGGAGATGATTGTTAATATTTCACTGAATAAAATAATGAAGTGAATATGTATCAGTCCTGCATTTTAATAAGAAGAACATGCCAATCTATTTTATATTACGGACACTCATGGATTTCATCTGTAATTTTTAGGCGTGCAACACAAGGTGGCGATTCTAGTATTTTTTCTTTAAATGGCAAAGATTACACACTTTACTAATGTGACTCAGCAAGTACTGCATGTTGCACCAACATGTATTTCAGTTCAGGCCTTCACAGTCTGTAGAGAATGAATATGAATGAGTTTGAAAATGCAGCCATGACAGATGGTGGTCAGTTCAAACACTAATATTGGTTTGATTTCATGAATATTTTCTATTTCTCAAATAGAGTTTCTCATTCAAGATCTTGTGTACTAATTATAATATATATTAATGCAGTTTTGGATGCTTTTTCTATCATTCATATACAGAACTATGACGGTTTTGTAAAAGCGATACTTCTGGAATTGACTTTCCATTTATAGCTGTTTCTATCTATTCTATATAATTTGCTCTGTGCTTCCTACAAACTTTCCTTACAGGCAGCATGTGACTCATTCTACTGACATTAACAAAGGCTTTAGGCGTCTAAGTCAACATTGCAAGCAAGCCAGCATAGAAGGCACGTTACTTAGATCACTAATAGGAATCGAGCCAAGAGTATTCCCATCTATTAGACCTGAGTTTTTTTCCTTCTTGACATTTCTAGGTGTCCTTGGCCTGTCTTTCTACTTAACCCTAAACTTACTTGATTTATTTATTCACTCAACTTTACAGTCTCATTACTGCTCAAGTTCACTGTACATTTATTGTTAATGTGCTGCAGTCAGTTGCTTTGTTTGAGAAAACCCCACATCTTTAAATAAACACTTTGCATCCTAATTGGAGGAGTCCTGCCCCACTCTTTTTGGCTGCTGCACTATTTGGCTGCTGTGATATAAAGCCGCTGCTGCTTTCTGGATTACAGTAGGTCAGTTGGTGCCAAGTGGGACTGCCTAGGCTGTCGTGCCAGTGACGGGGACAAGGTCAGCCAGAACAGTATGTAGCCATTGCCAAATCTCTGCCCAAAACTCTGTTTAAAATCATAATCAGCTATGATTATATTCACTGCAATTATACAAGCTAGGTTTTATGGTCATAAACTGTGAGCCTAATGTCTGCTAGTGATTAATTGGAAAGCATAATTAGATTTAGAGATTTGGAACATAATAATCAGCTCAACATAGTGAACAAGAATATGAAAGTGACAAATGCTTTGTTGATATGATTACCTGAATTAGATTAACATATTACAGGCTAGTGATGTTATTTGTTTACAAAATTCTTTCTTTGTACTGAACAGTTGTGAAACACAGATAAATGAAGAACAAAGTAAAACATTTTGCATTTCAAACTACTGCATTTCATTTGTTCCTTTCAAATTGTGGGTTTTAGGATCAACCCAGTGGTGTGATCATTCACAATAGTTCCATCGCAGGACATCCAGTGTCAATCAAGGAAAAATCCAACATGGCACGCTAAAGACAGTTTTCTGTGGAAGACTTGCAGAGTTTTCATTTTCCATTATCGGAAAGACAGTTCAGAAGGATTTCGGTTTAAAAAAAGCAACAACAAAAAAAAATCTGAAGAACAAAAAATGTAATTTTCTATCCTGAAAATTGCCGGACCAGACAAAAGATGAGCAAAAATATTTGTTAAAACCAGAAGTGAGTCCAAAGATGGAAAAAAATGTGGCTTAAGGGAAGTCCCTCAGGATAAAACTCAGTTGTGACCAAGGTTAGATGAAACTAGGAGTAAACATGGAATGTTCCACCAATGCATCCAAACATTTTCACAGTAATACTGACGTTTAAAGGGAGATTTTATTACTGTATCAAACATAGATCATGTTTTGCGCAGGTAGATAAAAGTGTTTTGTTTATTTGGTTTTTTGGAAAACTGTCTCCTTAGCTTCTAAATTATGAACAAACTGGTCATTTTTTAATGTAAAGAACATTGGAAATCTTTTTTTTTTTTTTGACATATTTGGACAAGCAAACATTTGATTTTGTTTGAAACAATGAACCTCTGAACACTATACTCAACTAAGTCATGTCGTTACATTTTTAAACTTTTTTTTGTTCTTTTTTCAGAGGCCTTAACAGTTTTGTATCACTAAACTGATGTTTTTATTCGTCTCATTTCTAATAATTAGCATACATAAAGTGTGAAGTTTTCATTTGTTCAGGCACTGTGAGTTTGTTTGACTTATTACCAGCAATGTGGATCAAGCTCCTGTAATGGATATATAGTGAACAAATCCCTCATAACATTGAACCGGGAACCCCATACTCCTGAACCACTCACCACAGGATACTTCTCTGGATCCATAAAACACATGTACGTTGAGTAAACTCCCGTGTACCATTCAATATCCTTGAGAGGATAAAGAGCTGGTCCAGTGTTCTGTGACCAGGATGAAAACCGCATTGTTCCTCTGTATCTGAGGTTCATCTAACAGATGTTGTCTTCTTTCCAGGACCCTGCCATCAACTTTCTCAGAGAGACTGAGGAATGTGATCCCCTGTAGTTGGAGCACAACCTCTGATCCCCCCTTCTTAACGAGGGGGACCACCACCTCAGTCTGCCAGTCCCGAAGTACAGCCCCAGATCTCCACGCAATGTGGTAAAGATGTGTCAACTAGGACAGTCTTACAAAATTCAGGGCCTTAAGCTGAACCTCATCCACCTAATGGGCCCAGCCAAAGATTTAGCCAAAGTTTAACTGCCTCAGTGATGGGGAAGTTGTTCCCCTGGTCCCCATACTCTGCTTCCTCTATGGAAGATGTGTGAGTGGGGCTGAGGAGGTTGGGACATGCTCCAGCCTCCCTGAGAATGCTGTCAAAGTTCTGTCAGAAGTGGGAGTTAAGATGTCAAGGACCGGCACCTCTTCCAGACATTCCCGGAACACCCTTACAATGCCTCCTCTGCCACCTCAAACTCATCATCTGATGTTAACCAGTTGACAGCTCAGCTCCTCTTGTCACCCAAGATCCAGAACATGTGGCCTCAGATCCAGTGATACAAGATTCCAAGATTGCCTCTTGACCTGCGACCTAGGGTGTTCTGGTGCTGTGTGCACTTATGCACATGCTTATGTTTGAACATGATTTTTGACCGAACACCACTTAGGATCAGATAAGGCAGGCCATTCCTTCCAATCACGTCCCTCCAGGTCATGCTGTCATTGGCTACTTGAGCATTGAGGTCTCCCTCTACGAGTTGCCAGATGGAGTACCCTCAAGTAACCCATCCAGTGACTCAAGAACACTGGGTACTCTGAAATGTCATTTGGCACATAAGCGCAACCCATTACCCGGCCCAATGATGAAGGGGAAGAACCCTCTTGTCCGCCAGCAGAGACTCCAATGTGCAGGCAGCAAACCGAGGGGATGCAATAATACCCAGGACTGCTAGCGGCACTCTCACCAAGGACAACTCCAAACTGGAACAGAGCTCCAGCCCCTGTCCAGAAGATTGATCCCCTTGTTGGACATCTACATCACTCTACCATGCAAAATGTCTTCGGCATGCCTGTGTCCATACTCATAGGACCTCTCACCCCTTTGAATCCCCCAGACAGCTGAATGAGAGTCAAATTTAGCATCATTATCCTATTCTAAGATCAGTGTCTAGAAGCTCTCTGGTGAGCAGTGAAGCAACTCCAAACCATAACATTTCAACCCTCATCAGTGACAGATGATTATCTCATGGGAGGTTGTATTTATTCTTACTTTAGTCTGCTGTAACTCTGGTCAAACAACACTAAAGAAGGCCAATTTCTCGTAAGATTAATTATTATTTCCAGTATTATTTCCATATCACCAGTCTACTGGTGATCTTTCTAGGGTGTCCCCTGTTTGAGATAAGCCCCCTTTGGACCCTGATATGGATCCATGGAAGAAAATGAATGGATGTACAGATGTAATGCTTATGTATGGATCAGTATCAGTGAAGCAATACAGAAAAAAAACTGACACAAATATTTGCAGAAAAAAACGAATTGTTTTCATTATAAAACATGACTTTGATGCTCTCTCTGTATTTGGTGTTAATAGTATGTAGTGTTTGCATGGATCACATTATGTCCGATTATGCAACACTTTTTTGATCATTTTATCAAATTCTAATAGAGACAACAAAGGTCAGAATAAATAAAAATTAGTTAGTAATTTTTATTTTTAAATTTTTGCCAAAACATTTGCACACATGCGATAGTTCATCCTTAGGGTGGATCTGCACCTACATTTGAAACTACATGTACATATTATGGGGTTCTTAGACTGAATTGGAGCTTCACCAGCCGGCCTTGGACAAACTTTGGGGTGTTCGCCATGTTGCATTATTGTCCTTGCACTGAAATTACTTGTTTAAAACAATTTGGAGAACTTGAAATGAAATCTCATATAGTCATCCCCATCTCTCTTGTTTTTGCTGAAGGCTTTAGAACATTCTTGAGCTTAAGATGATGACAACATACTCTTCAAAAGGAAAGATATCACAAGACAAATTTTCAGAGGTTTAAATAATACAGGTTGGTTTCATCTGTCACTCCCTTAGCAGGAGATTTGAAGGTATGATAAAGGTAGGGGTGTGGTTATTTTTTTTTACATGCAAGACCTTATTTTGTTTATATAAATAATAAAACATGAAATGACAACAAAATGTCAATCTTATGTTTCATTTGTTTGAGTGTCTCACATTTCTATCACATAATAGGCAGTATTTCAAACAGGATCAAACGTTTCTTTTCCAGATATGTCAAAAAAAGCCAATGTTTTTCTTCTTGTATTTTTATGAATGCAAGGTTGTGTCAATCTTACTGTCATATTCCATATTCCATATCCATATAATGATATAATTTTGCATTTCAACATTTCAACATGTGAATATGTGTCCTGATTTGGTATGGCAGACCTCACGCCACATATTACATATGCACGCACACACATATAGGAGTGCATGTGTATTATTAAGTTCACACCTATACATGTCTGTGCACATGCGTGCGTGTGTGTAATATGTGGTCTCTATAAATCATTGACCATATCACTATGGAGCTCACTCCACTGACCTTTTCTTGTCTCATCCCAGCAATAGAGCCTAGATACATATCGATGTTGTCTAACTGCTGTATCCCAGGCGCCTTGGGTTGTCCTGTGCAACACGCTACTGGTGTTTGAAGTAAACACTCACAGAGAGAAAGAGAGAGAGAGAGAGACTATGATTTTCATTGCTAAATTGTTCTTTAAAGTTGTCATGTTTGTCTTTTATGTTAGCCATTTAAGCACAGAAAGCACTGATTTGTTTGATGTGCAAATGTCAGAACTTGAAACTGAGTACCTTCAGTTTGGAAGCCTGAAGACATTACTATGTGTTTTATAGTACTTTATGTAAGAGTCGATTTATGTAAGTGCATTTGAGGTTCATTGAAGTACTTATTCGTATATCTACATCATAAAACGTGCCGTTGTTGTTTTTACATAAAACTATCAGGAAAAAGGATTTTCATAAACGAATGTAACTACGGTAGGTGTGTGGGGTCTTGTTATGCCAGACAAGAAGCACTCTATGATGAGTATTTATGGCTTATCAAGAAGGTGGGCTGAAAAATTGGAAGCCAAAAAAGTAGAAGGCCTATCTTCCTACAACGAGAAATGACAATAAATACTTATTTTTAAAACCATCTGGTGAAAACTAATGTGGACCACACTATACCTTTTATATATGTTCAACAATTCAGAGTTGCACTGCATGGTAGAGAAGCAGAGACGCTAATAAATGAAGCGCTTAGCACAAACAAAGCTGATTATGAATGTGATAATCAGATTAACATGCTTGACAAACATAGCAATGTCCCAAAATAATACTTTATGCTAAATGTTTGGAACATTAACAGATATTTCTTTGTTTACACCAATAATTCTGTGAAATACTTTGATTCCTCCTTATGGTTATAGAAACTAAAGCTTGGTGTTGATATGAGGCCATACATGCATTACCTTCTTGAGTAACGTAATGAGGAAGCCCATTGATTAGCTAATGGAAACATGGCCTTTGTCATGTTTACTCTGACATTAGTGGTGAATTACCATGCTCATTAGATTAGTGTAGCTGATGAGTCTGGGGGATTACGTTCGAGGCATTCTCCATGTCCAAATTTTCAAGATAAAAACTAGATTCCAAGGAGAATAGACAAACATGCCTTCTATCCCGAGGACTCGGTGTGACCAGTGTGCCAACATGTCTGATGGCTGGCAGCAAACGGAGCAATGAGTCATTATTTCACTGCTGCAGTGCACAATCACACACACCTTTTGCAGCATGGAGAAATCCCTGTGTATTAAGCTCAAAGCAGATTAGCCAGTGGTGTATAAACATCTGAAAGAAAGACAGGTGACTTTGAGATGTTCATTAGTTTTGTTCACACAATATGTATATTTTTGTTTTGGAATTTTGGGGAAATTATTTCACAATATTCTTTTGGGGAAGGATAATAATGTAACACTAGAATCTGTAAAAATGAATGAAAGTGTATGTAAATCGGGGTAAATGTGTTATTTTACAATATACAGTCTTATATAGAGGTTTTTTATTTTTTTCCTGTCACTAACATTTGAGTCATTGTTTTTTTTTTTTCTTGAAGCCCCTGAAATATACATCCCAACGTAATGAGTCTAATACTGACTAAACATTTCAACACAAAAGTTGTTCAAAAACGAAACTTTTTTCTACTTCAACACAGTTGAAAAACACGAGACATGAGATTTTTTCCACAGTACCCACACTACAGATAAGCTCACTAAGGACAAGATGAAGTGTCTTTATCAATAAGTTTTAGTCATCTACTTCTTTTAAATGCTTAAAAGAGGGAACATAGCGGAAATTCAGTGGGATTCAACTGAAATTATTTTTCATTAGTAATTAAAACTTTGATAATTTTTTCAATCAGTTTTGTTTATTTGTCAATAAATCCTAATAATTAGAAAATAAAGAAATAAAATGCCTTTTAAGATTTCCCAGAGTACAAAGCAATGCAATTAGTTTAATGTCACTAATGTTCAAAAATGTTTAAATTTTAAATAATACAAATATTTGTAAGAAAAGCCAATGATCCTTCTAATTATGCTGCAGATTTGAGATGCAGATTATCTTTAAATCAAAATCTAATTCAAGTCTACCGTTCTATGGCATCTACCTCCCCTCACCCCCAACTGGTCAAGGCAGATGATCACCCCTCTCTGAGCCTGGTTCTGCTGAAGATTTCTTCCTGTTAGACTTTTTCCTTCCCACTGTTGCCAAAGTGCTTTCTCATAGTCAGGTTTATAGGCTTTATAAAACACTGCATGGCTCTTAATTAAGTAGGCTGTTCTTATGTCATGTAATGTACAAACACAGGTTCTAGATTTATAAATATAATGTTCCCGTTTTATAAACTCTGTTTATTATTGAGGCTGTAGTTGCTGTTGATTTTGTATTGCACTCTAGAATTTATTTAGCTTTGTTTTCAAAATGCCTCCCCCCTCATATTGTAAATGGGTAGCTAAACCATTAGATGCAATGCATGATAAAATATGAATGCTAGTAATTTCACCTCTGTAATGTATGCAATCTGGACAAGCAGCATATACCATTGTATTACCTTTATTATTATCGTTTTTTAATCAAAATTTTAGCAACATGGGATACAAAATATAAAAATATGTTTCTGAAAGACTGACACACAAAAATAGAAACTGCACAAATCTGGCGTTGTCAGGAAATAAAACAAGGCTCCTAGCTGAACTTGAAGGCTAATGGGAAATGGGAAAAAACCCTTTATCATGTTACCAGCACAGTTAAAGGGAGAGCCCAGCCCACAGTTATGATTCCACTAGCCCTGAGACCTCCAACAAGACTTACCTTTTATCCACTCCTCCCAAGAGGAGAGCAGACACTATAACCTTTATTCAGCATGAGTTCAGGCCTGCCCCTCCAGACACAATCACTGGTTGAGACAACCTTTAAATTAAGACAGATCTGCCTCGCCGTCTCACTGTATACTCAGAAAATTGTCTGTTGGTCTACCCTCTGCTCTCCTCTTATGTTTCAATATTGCCATCCTCTCAAAACAAGTTAGCTCTGTGTCAAAAAGTAGACAGTCGACTTGCCAGTGGGCAATTTGTTGAAATATAGACAGCAGTGACAGAGAGATCTGTGTTATTGTTCGTTTTAGGGTGCCCATCATCAATTTTGCAAAGCAGGTTTTTCTGTCTCCCCTCAATTTGACCTCCTGTTCACATCTGAATAACAATAGGTGAAAGTGACAGTATCACATTATGATATCAGCCTGGGTAATCCTTAGTATGCCATGCAGCCTTGCATTTTTTAGATATTTAAAAGTACATCAACTTATACTGAAGCTGTTGACATAGGAAGTGATTGCAGCATTAATAATTCAACATTTTATTAACATTCTACAATCCAGACTGCTGGAATAATAGCAGCATGAATACTGCAAACCATTTCCATTTTAATGGCGCTAAATATAAGACCTTTTACCACTATGTCATACATCAAAATGGCAGCATTACAACCACGCTCACAGTTACGTTGAATGTTTGTGACTCAACAAGTGATTTATCATGAATCATTATGTTTTCATCTAGAAGTTTTGATTGTTACTGTCGGCACTGCACTTGTGATATGTTTACCATATACACAGATTGTTTCAAGGGCTGAGAAGGCCAATACCAAGGGTTGGACCCAAATGCAGACATGATGGGCAAGTGTTAGAACAAAGGTTTTATTAAACTCAGGAATCTAAAAGGACAGGTTTCTGCAGGGAGCGAATGTCACAGGAGATTTCCTTGAAAGAGAGGAAAAGCTGGATTAATCTGGTGAGTAAGAGCAGTGGCATCAAGGTAAGTCTTTTGATAGCGAGTGAGGGGAATGAATTCTTCTTGGTGCAAAAGACAGCTGTGATTCCAGGAGGGGTGTCAGCCAGGTGAGCATCAGAGGGAGTGCGGGAGAGATGTCCGAGCTTTTTATGCTTCAAGAGTTCATGCTCAGTTTCAAGGACGACCAATCAGAGTTAATGAATTCACATTTATTGTTCCTATAGTTGCTGCAGTGATTGTTAAGGTATCCCTTAAGAGGAGCGGTTCATATTGAAGAACATATCTGTTGTCCCTGTTAACTTGAACCCTCTTATTGCACAGTAAGCTTATAGCCACATTTTTAGAAGAACATATTTTCAGCTCCACTACTTTAAAGTGCTGAAAAATAAGGAGATATAAACACAGTTTGGAGCTCGGCTAATTAGGATGGAAATGCCAGTAAGTAGCAATAAACCTGTGCAAAAGTAAAATTCATTCAGGTCATTTAAATGTGAAAGTAATGGACTATTCTTTAAAAAAAAAAAACCTTAGCGTTAGCATCAACAAAACAATAGTCATCATGAAAACTATTCAGCTGTCTTTTTGTTTATCATATACTTGTTTACCTTTGAGGTAGCTTTTTAAAACTAATAGAGCATTTTCTCTCAGTATGACACATGTTTCTCTATACTGTACATTCAGTTAGCTTGGTAACACAAACTGGGGGTGAGATATGCGTATTAATATTTGAATATATGACAGGAGGAGAGGTGGAAACAATTCATTGGTTTTCATCCATGATTAGTCACTTTATGAAGAAATGGGCTGGTCAGATGAGGTCCTCTCTCCATGTTAGAGCGGCTCATGCGAAAAGAAGTCTTAGTTCACATGACCTCTCAACATCCTATTGCTGCTTTCGATTAAATCTCCCCTCTCCCCCCCTATTTCTCCCAGCATTTTTTTTTTCTTAAGCCACTTATTTTTTGTGGGGCAAAATATTTGAACTTCATGGGTTAATTTGTAAATCTGCCATAAAGCAGTGCATTCAAAGTGGTGTCGTGGGCACAAGCTGACATAGCAGGCTAGCATTAACAATTCAGATACAGCATCATCCTCACTTGCTCCATATGCCTCTGCTTTAACCCGTCTGGAAAAAACAGATGGTGAAAGAGCTTAATAACACTTGAGTCCTCATCTGTCCCCTGGTCACACTCGTTGCTTTGTAGCTGATATTTCTCTTGACTTTGAACTCTAGCCTACAAAAAGAAGCCCTCCTTAACACAAAATGCATTCATTTTCTTTCTTCTTACAGCATGTAGTAGCTAACTCCAGAACGGCACGTCTATTAAAAACTAACTCTTCAGCATAATTTAGACCTGTGTTATCATTAAAAACTAACGATGATCAAATGAGGTGTTTCCCCTCAGATTCAGCATCCCCAAGATGCAGAAATTGTCACAAACAAGAGATTTTTCTCACAGAGGTCATTCTTTACAAGGTTCCTATGTATTTTTCATCACCACCATCATTCCTCGATTCATCGTACCATGTTACCCCGGAGTCTGACATTATCACAGTCCTGAGGGTGCTGAGGACATTACAAATTCATGTGCCCTATTGACTTTGGCAACTCCATCAGCACATCTACCTGCAGACACAGTACACAAACACAGTTTTAGTAATGAGAGCATGAGAAGTTTGGGGTTTTGTCACATTAGTTAGCACAATTTCGATCATGATGGCAATGGCAGTAATAGTGGAGATTGGAGAGTCCTGGGAAATAATAAGCACCTTCATTACCTGCAAAAAAATATACAGGGACTTCCGCTTGAATGTCAAATGCCAAGAAATGGATATGTGGGAGTTTGCTGACAATTACAATAGAACGGCAAAAGTACACAAATGAATATCCATTTACAAAAAAATGTGCCGGTGCTTGTGTGGCTAGTCTGTCCTCTAGAAAGACACTTGAATACAGCCATTTTATTTTTGCCACTAACATTTTTGGAAGTAATGTATTGTGTTCATCTGTAGCTCTGTTTCCTCTGTTTTGTAGGTCACCTCCTTAATTTGAACGCCTTTAAAATCTTAGAGAGAAAATACAAACTATTTTATCATTCTGGTCAGGAAGACAACATCTGTGGGCTCACAACTCAGTCTGAATAGCAGGTAAACAGATACGATTTTGCATCCAGGCATCTGGTCTGATTCAGGCAATGAATGTACTGTGATCAAACAAAATGAAGTACAGCAAATGTTTTGTAGTTTGGATTATGGTTCTCTCAAAATGTATCTGTATTTGCACATTAGTATAAATTCTTAAAATGCAGATTTGGCGTCTTTGTTAGGGTGTTAGGATTCTTTTGTATTAGCTCACGTGTGATAACATTCATTAGCTGCAAGTATTATCTTGATTTCATCCTGCTATTTTATCTCTTCGTCACTGCTTTGCGCAGCACCCTGAAGATCAATATCTATCTGTTTGAGCACTAATTGCTGGTTCTTCTATTGCTATTTTTATGGTTCATCCCTTACAGCGGGTTGATAGTCACCAAACAGAATTGTGTTATATCTTTTCACAATGACAAATAAAGAATCTTACTGTGTATATTTTATTGTTTAACACTTTCCAACTACAACAAACTCTGAAGAGTAGAATTTCAATTTTGAAGAAGCCACTTAGGGTTAAGAAACGTGCATGTTTCCTAACCCTAATGCATTTATCCACAGAAAGAAGGCACCTGAAATAGAATCAGGCTAAATTGTGTGCATGATACAATTTTTCTTTCTATCTCCCACGTAACCATAGTGACTGCTGGTTTTCGCTCAAGACAGAAGTAACATTTTCTATATAATCAATAGTGCATGGAAATTCTTTTAGGGAAAAAACCCAAAGTCTGGTTTCTTTTCTACTGATTAAAATGCCAGCGTGTCTCCAGTTAGAGCCATCTGATAGACATAACCTTTAGTGGGCCATTAGGAATATATTAAAAAAGACTCATTTCCTGGGAACATGTCACTGATGAATTATTAAAACATCTAAAACAGGCCACACCATTCTACTTCTTCTCCCCTAAAAAAGATCACCACTGATGAAGAGTTAACCCCCTGAGTGACGAACACATAAAATAAAATGTAAATTTGCACTTACAGGACACGAGCAAAGCTAAGATCAAGCTTACAAATCATCAGATACGGCCTCTGATATAATTTTCTTATCGATTTTGAACCTGGCCTTGCTGACTTCACCAGAGCCAACCCTTGCTCCGGCCAATCAGTATGCATTCGAAATCAATGGGTCGAGCAAATGCACAAGGGTAAAGTGGGATCTTTAATTGGCAACTGCGCAGCTATGTTTGACTGGGAAGAAATCAAATCCTGCTGCTTAATTCAAATCAAGCAATCCATTTTTGCATCTTTGAAGAGTAATTTAAGAATGGCAGCTTGAGAATGAATTACAAAGTGAAATCAAATGTCAATACAGAATGAGTGATAAGTCACAGCAATCAACAGACGTAAGCAAGGAGCCATGCAGATGAAAGGCAACACC
Organism: Neolamprologus brichardi; assembly: GCF_056152115.1. NCBI lineage: Eukaryota > Metazoa > Chordata > Actinopteri > Cichliformes > Cichlidae > Neolamprologus > Neolamprologus brichardi. Next base: position 16,784,350 of record NC_142121.1, on the reverse strand, counting down.
ACACTCAGGAATGATTCATAGTAAGTCCATAATCTCCCTCATCTGAAATCTCTCCTGATAAAAGCCACTGAGTAGTTTTCTGTTCTTGAACTAATAATTCAAGCCAATAGCCTGTTTTTACTAAAAAAGCTGAAGGTTAGCATTTGAGGAGATATCTAGTAATACACATACAAATACTCTAAGGATCTTTTTTATTTCTCTGCTTGTGGAAACATTTCTTGAATAGAGAATGGCAGTATCAGTATCAGTCACTTTTGATCATATTTAAGAATGTGAATACTGATAATGATGGCTTAATACTGAGGAGTACTCCTCTTTTGACAATGGCATACAAAGTTAACTGTTTTTTCCGTATTTCAAAAGTACTTACTGTAGCATATTAACATCACTTCTTTAGGTCTGTGGCAAACTAAAATCGAGTCATATATTGCCCTTATTATTTGTTTGAGACAGATTTTGGAAACCTAATTTAACAGGAAATCATGCCTATGCTTTTCTTTAATAAACGGTCAAATACAAATGTGATGTAGTTTTTAAATTTGTTGGTCCGGTTTATTTTTAGTTTTAATGAGTACACAACCCAAAGCAATGCCACAGAGCATTCACAGTATAATGTGATATGTGCAAAACCTAAAAAAAATCTCCTTATTCCCAATTACCTGCTTGATTCAGCACACACTGTGCTTTTTCCTTCATTTTGCATTGTACAGTGCCATTCGCATGCTCTGTAGGGCACAGAGTTAGACAGGTGCGTGTTGCCCTCCGATTGTTTGTAGTGCGTGGGTTGGGTTTGCGTGGGCTGGCTAGGGAGTTAACTGATGTCTGTCCATAACTGAGTTTCCACTCTCTGGCTCCAGACAGGCATGCAGGAAGTCAGGCAAACAAGCTGAAAGGCTGAAGCTCATAGAAGTGAGAGGAGGAGATGGCCAGGGTGGCTGAGCTGGCAGGGGAAGGATAGCGACTGGTGCATTGTGCCCAAGCAGCTTGGGCTGAAGGAGCGTGAGAGAGGCCAGCAACTGGCCCATGAGGTCCACAGATGGAGCCTCTGGATGGATAGAAGAGAAACCTGGTCAGACTTCTCAGATGCACTTTTGGATGACTCACAAGCCCTCAGTGTCCTATACACCTACACAGAGACATGAAGCAGAACGTTGTAGTGCAGCTTGCTGCTCGTGTTTACAGATGAAGAAAAACAGGAAAGGGAAGTCATTACTTCCTCTGACTCTCTCCCTGGACCACTTTCAGATTATCATACTGACATATGACTGTACTGTTGTCTAGGTTAACAACGTGAAAATTAAATCTGACAACTCAGATGGCATGACGCTATTCTGATGAAACAGATATCCTCCAAAAAATGAATGTTTTGTTTTTTGGAGTTTTTTTTGTTTTGTTTAAAAAAAAAAAGTCAAATTCATATCCAAATCTACAAATGAAATGATAAATGGTGATAGGTTAGATTACATACTTGATGGTTTTGCTTTGACACTCTTTGAGTGAGTCTCCCATACTGTATGTGGCAAAATCAGAAAATAATAATACATACTGTAGGTGGGTGTGAGTTAACTGCACCCAGCAAGGAGTTATTATTGCTGAGGAAGTGAGAACAGCTTTACAGTAGAGTGGAAATCCAGGAGATGTTAAATTGAATTTAGCATCTCAAGTGATGGTAAGTGGTCATTGCACAGCACTTGCAACAGATCTAAATCTTACTAAATCATCGCTACATGTACTGTGAAAACTTTTCTCATGGTCAAGTGGGAGTGGACTTTATTTTTTGACAGCTCTTTCACTTCTAACATGTGGGTGTTTATTCATTTTTTTAAAAAATTGGTTATCATTTTTGTTGCAGCTAGTGCAAATTGATTTATATATTTAAACCAATCATTTGCTGTTTATGCTGCTAGAAGAGCGAAGAGCGAAAAGTATACATAATAATCCATATCCATATCCAATCCATTGTCTTCCACGGTCCAAAAAATATTGGCTAAGAAAACAAGTAGAGGAAATGGTCTCTATGAACAACAGGGACACTCATAAATAGAAAGATCACAGCTGCTTTTTTTGTGCTATATTTGTTTTTTTCTAGATTATGAGATTTTAAAATATTGCTTCACCATTAAGCCGTGATAGGACAGTAAATCAAACTAACTAATATGTAGCAATTTTCTTCCCCTAAATGAAAATGGCAGGGGAAAAATGGAAAATGCAAGAATATGTCATCATCATCATAACATGTGTTTTGTTACTGAAAGTCCATGAGTTTCTGTTTCTGTCATGCGCTGTAGCAGGGAGACCACAGTGAGAATGATACAAATCCCTTCCTAAAGCTCAAAAGTCAATTTAAAAACATGAAGGCAAGAATCTCCCTATACTCTTAATGTCCTTTTCTTTAGAGAAAAACAGAGACCACAATAGGATTTATGAAACATTATGTTCTAAGACTAGATTTTAGGATGCATTAAAATACCCACAGCTCTGTATTTAATATCATTTCCACAAGCAATCCTCCCACTGAGTGACCCTGATAGTTCGGTTCACGTTCCTCGTGCTCTTCAACCTTTCAGACCACTGCAGAAGACGTCTGCAGTTTTAGCGTCATGAGGACCCAGTGTATCATGTGGAGCACACAAACCAAACACTCCCTCCAGAAATAAACCAAGACCCTGACACACAGACCTCACTCTTGTCTTGCACTATTTGTGTTTTCTTGCCCATTGTGGCACGCTGTAACACAATTCTGCCACTCAAACAGAGGCGATGACACATTAAACCCTTTATAGACACATCATGCATATTTGAAGACAAAGCATTTGGCCCATAAATAGCACACGGGTGAAATAACTGACAAAGCAGTTGGTAGACATGTATGAGTAAAGCACTGAGATCTACTGCACATCCTGTACCTGAAGGTTAAGCAGAGCATGAATGACGCTATACTCGAGCAAATGGGAATTGCAAAAGTCTTACAATTAAAAATAAAATAACAGCGCTGATAAAGTTGTTTAGGAGATGAGTGATTGCAATTGTAAATTTTCTTGTGATGTCTCAAAATTCAGTTGGTACTTGCAAATTGCGACTGTTGTGGCTGTTAGGTTTGCTATGACATTAGAAATGACAGTAAACATATTGCCGTAAAGCACTTCTATTGAATGATTTGCAAACATGGCTGAAATATGAAGTGATAACTGCTGTATAAGTATAATAATGTAGTATTATCTCTTCTGGTATGCAAATGTTATGAAACATAAACTGAGTTCTTTCCACTATTATTGAAAGTAAAGCCAAAAGCCACCATTGTTTAAGGAAATTGAATTGAAAATATGTTTTATTTAATGGTCGCTTTTCGCTCCCATTCACATGCACATCCAAGATATTTCGTTTTCTTCAAAACTATTGCAACATTTTTGAGTGGATCGGTACTTCGATAGTTTTAAAGCAGTTACACAAGCAAACAAGCAAACTTTATTTACCGCCTTAAACTCCTCCCACAGAGGATAAAGAGGTTAACTGGTCATTCCAAATTGCCCATAGGTGTGAATTGCTGTCTCTTCCTCTTAACCCTGTAACATGCTGGCGACCTCTCCAGGGTATGCCCTGCCTCTTGACCTTTGGGATAGGCTCCAGTCTTGACCTGAAAGGCAGCACAACGGTTTATTTATTTGCAAGGAAGTGCAAAGATGAGGAAGCGATCATTATGCAGCTTTAATATTTATTTTAATAAATATAATGGAAAGCAGTAAAAGGTATATTTTTGCAATATTCATTTCTTTTCGGAGTTCCTAAATTGTGATTCTGTGGTTTCATTTGCACTTCCTCGTTGAATCTATGTAAAGTGTACGACATAGTCTAAACGAGTGGCCAAGTCATTGCCAGTTTTTTTTAGATGGCAGTGGAGTTTGTCGCTTCAAGTATGTTTATATAACAAGTAAATGGTAAATGGCCTGCATTTGTATAGCGCTTTAATCAGTCCCTAAGGACCCCAAAGCGCTTTACACTACATTCAGTCATTCACCCATATATTCACACACTGGCAATGGCAAGCTACGTTGTAGCCACAGCTGCCCACTGACAGAGGCGAGGCTGCCGGACACTGGCGCCACCGGGCCCTCTGACCACCACCAGTAGGCAAACATGGGGTTAGTATCTTGCCCAAGGATATTTGGCATGCAGCCAGGAGGCAGCCTGGGATTGAACCACCGATCTTCTGATTAGTGGCTGACCTGCTCTGCCACATGAGCTACAGCCACCCCAGCAAAGATGGATAGAGGGAAATGACGGTACTGAACGGGCCAATCACAGTGTTTGGAGTCTTTGTGGATACATTTCTCAGGACTGCGATATATTTCATATATCCACTGTAAGTCGGCTGAAGGTGGAAATGTGAGATAGATAATGAATTAATGGGTACTCTTGCACCCAGTTTTGCACCTGGGTTGAAATGGTCCATTTTTGCACTATTACATTAAAGTTAAACATTGTCCACAGGGGCAAAGATAAGCACCTCCTGTCAAAGGTATAATGCCAGCACCAGATGGTACTCCCCCAGTGACATGCAATTGTAGCCCTAAAGTTACAATAAGGTACTTATTCTGAGAGTAAGGAGCAACTGCACAACTTTCACAATGGCTCAAGGCAGTTAAGGAGAGGGGAAAAAAAGTATTATTTCAGTTTTCCTCACAGACTTCGCTAACTAGTTCAGGGATTCACGCTGGCATCCTTCTGGTCTGATATTCTTCACTCTCACCTGCTGCAGGCTCACAGTGCTGTGTGCCTTTTTATGTTCCCAGCTCTCTGCCAGTTGTTTGAAATCCTGCAAAAGATTCATGTTCACGGTGAAAGGGAGAGTGCTGTAATAGGAGGCATGATTTCACAGCACATAGTGTTTTCTCGCACAGGGACCAGATGAGGTCCAAGTCTGTTTCTCATACATGGGGAAAAATAAGTCCAAGAGTCGAATGAATTTTTTACTGAAAGTGCCCGGCCAAGAATGGGAATGTAACCTCAGCGTACCCTCACTATTCCCTTTCTGCCACACGCATATCTCTTCCCTCACACAGGCTCACCCACACAGCAGTATACGCACATGCCAGCATAATGTAGGGACACATACACAGAAGCACATATGGATTCGGCTGACTCCTGAATAATTGAGATGTTGCTATAAAACAAATGGTGCACCATATAGTGAGAGGTGGCAGTAACCGGAGAACATCATGCATTAGCAGTTTGATGTTCTAGCTGGATCCATGATTGTCATTTTTTTCCTTCTTTTTTCTGCCTTTATAGTGCAGACACACACACACAGACGCAGACACGTGCAGAGTTCAGTGCACAGCAAACAAGTCAGCTCAGCTGGAACAAATTTAACTTGAGGGCCTTTTTACTGCATCCAAGATTACGACTTTATAAAATATGAATATACAAATATTGAATTAATATGTAACAAAAGAGTGACTCTGGGAATGTAGCTTTACTCAGCATACTGTGGTAAAAAGTAGAGAGGATTATGCAACCAAGAAAATGGGACCAAACAGTGCTAGTCATGTTAGCCAATGCTTTACACTTCTACTTTGTCGCAGTTCATTACCGACTGCTTGTTGGGATTATACTTACAGGCTGAATCTATGGTGCTGCAATCAAGTATTTTTGTTTAGCTCAGTCCAGATTACTACAAACTCTGTGAGGCCATTATGATGGCATCTGCAGTGCTAAAGCTGGGGATGCACACACAGAGCAACAATGCATGTGTGTTTGTTTAATAGTGGATCAACAGAGTGGGTATTGACCAGCAGAGATGGGCAGTAACGCGGTACTTGTAACGCATTACTGTAATCAGATTACTTTTTTCAAGTAACGAGTAAAGTAAGGGATTACTATTGCAAAAACGGTAATTGGATTACCGTTACTTTCCCGTAGGAACGCTGCGTTACTGCGTTACTAAAACCATGATTTTTTGCGAGAATGTCTCATGACAGTGACGTAAGCAAGTGCGACGTTTGTGAAAACAGCTGTGTACAGAGCAACAATGGATATTAAATCGAGTGCGGGAGAGAGTATGAGCGTGCAGCGTTTAAAGCGTGGAAGTACTGACCTTACTTTGAGTTTGATTCCATAAAAAGTGACATAAAAATTTGTGTCCGTTGTGCGTGGGAAGAAAACTTCTTTTTACAGCGAAAAAAACCCCTAAACTTCCGTGCAAACGCCGAGTGCGGTATGACGTAATGGGAAAGTCACAGAGAAACTCGCGGATTCTTCCACTGACCGCTGCGGCACACCTGCACCAAGGTAAACCTCCGCCCACCTGCTTTACAGGTGAAAATAGAGCAAAAGGACCGCTGAGTCTTTGACTTTATTTATTTTCTGCTGTGTTTTACTTGCATCTATTTGAAAGAGTGAGTGTAAACACAAAAAATATTTTATTTTATGTGCTGGAATGTGCAGAAAATAGGTTTAAATATTAAACAAATTTCTTCCAGTCAGAGAATGTTGCATATAATTAAAATTTTGCTTGATGCACAAAGTTAAAAGATTAAAACTAATAAAACAAGTTTTAAAAAAGGACTTTTCCATTTGATTACATTTTGTATGATGGATTATGTAGAAAAAGTAGAATTGGGCTGAAAGATCTATCGCTTTATCACCTATTCAGGTTGTAAATCGTGTTTTTAAAAAGTAACTAAGTAACTAAGTAATTAATTACTTTTTAAAATAAGTAATCAGTAAAGTAATGGGATTACTTTTTGGGGGAAGTAATCAGTAATTAGTTACTGATTACTTTTTTCAAGTAACTTGACCAACACTGTTGACCAGGTGTCACAATTCCAAGTAATTCAATACTCCATTTATTTAGAAGAGTGGGGTAATAATGATGAGATGAACCCAAGCAACAGCAAATGACAAAACCAACGTGTAATACTTTAAAGTTAAATATAACTCTAGGCTCCAGTGGACCTCCATTCAAGTTAATCGTTTTCAAAGTGTCATCATGTAAATCTGCTCCTCCTGATTAGTGTGCTGGTGTTCATTTTAAAAATATGCCCATAATTAAGTACATATTAGCCCTAGGCTTGATTGACATGCGTGGTCTATAGCAGTTGACAAGCAATTTTGATAAGACAGTTCTGAGGGACACACGTACAGTTTTTAATTCAGGTGAAATATGAGTTTTATATTTTGTTTCATGTGTTCCACAGGAGGCAGAGCGATGCAGTGGTTAGGGGGCTCCAACATTGCTCTGCTGTATCCTACGCACAGCCTACAGACAGCTTTGCAGACTGTCTACATGTTGTACCTGTTTACAGTGTCACAAACTGGTCTGTGGGCTACTTGTGCCATTTCTGGTCCTTGGCAGCTGTAGAGAAAGAGCTCAAGTGAAACTGGTGAAACCAAGTGTTGAAAAGTGTCCACTGCAGCCACGGTCTGCTCTTCTCATGTTTTTTGTTTTTTTTCTTTGTGCATCTCTTGTTTGTGTTGAATACATAGTGGAGGTTGCATGTTCTCTCTGTGCTTCCATGGGTTCTCTCTGGACTCTCACTTCTCCCCACAGGTCAAAGACATGCATGTTAGGTTAACTGGTGATTCTAAATTAGCTATAGGTGTGAATGTGAGTGTGAATGGTTGTCTGTCTCGATGTGTTAGCCCTGCAACAGACTGGTGACCTGTTCAGTGCCCACTGACAGCTGGGAACTTGATAAAGATGGACGAGATGTTTTTGTCTCGACTCTGTCGAGTCAACATATTACATTTTCTGAAGTCTGTGTGCTGTTTATTAGCTTTTTTATTCATCTTCTATTCACAGCAATTATGGTTTGATCTTTGGATAATTGTACACAGTGACCCTCAAGAGGATGTGATGCAAAGTATTTCTTGTTTTTGTTGATGACTTCCAATTTTGATGAGATTCGTGTATATTTTGAAATATTGAATTAAGTAGAAAGTCACTCCATTCATTTAGAAGTCACAAGTCACGGTTCTGTGAACATAACAATCATGTGTTGCAAATATTGGCAGTGGGTGTCAGTATCACTTGGTTTGTCCCCTCAATGCACAAACTGTGACTGTTCTGCTTTAATATAATTCAGAATAACAGTAGTTAGCATACAAGGTCCAAATGAGAAACAAATCTATATTTCTAACATCTCAATATCTGTTTGTGGATACAGAAGAAGAAAACTGAGTTACGCAAAGTTCAAATACTTAAAGGATGAGTTGAGTGCCACAAGACCGAAAGGTCGGTACAAAAATTGGACTCAAGTGCAGGAACCTAGAAAAGAGATAACGGAAAGTTGAAGTTGTTATTGGGCCAGAGATGCAGCCTGGAGCTTGGCAGTTAAGCAGTCACACTGAGGAGAGAGGAAAACTGAGTTGGGGAGGTAGTGGAGAGGAGCTATACATGGTGAGTATATTGTACAACTTTTCTTATTGCAGGTGGAGGAAGTAAGCGATGAGGGAGGAGTGATGTAAATCTGGAGTGAGGTCAACGGTGTGGAATGGCTAACCTGAGATCCAGAGGTTCCAGATGGTGTGCAGTGGCAGGAGGGCAGGCAGGTGAGGCACAGAGCGATTTACAAAATGGGGGTAAGGTATCCTGAGTCCTGAGGTTTAAGTCAAGATGAGTTCAGGAACTGTGGCACAAGAAAATAAGGTTAGCAGGGTAAATCACAAAGAGAGTTTGAAACATGCAAACCGGCTGCCAACGTGAGTTGATGACAAACTGGCGGTGAACGAACGTCAGCGTGAGGCTCAAATCACTCTGGCTTGATTGCCTGCAATCAGCCCCAGGTGTGTGGAACTGCGGAGGAGAAGATGGTCAGGGGCGGATACCAGGTAGACTCAGGAGCCTGATGGAAAATTCCAGCCACACACCCGGACCATGGCATTGAGCCTCTTAATGGGGCTGAACGAAAGCCTTTACCTCAGCTGTCCTACACAGCGAAGACGAGAACAGTGAAGCCAACTTTGTTTTAATTCATTTTAATCACAGCAGTGCAGTGTTGTTTGTCCTATTTCTTCTTAATTCTAATGTTACCTAACAACACATTAAATTAGCCAATCAACTATGTATGTGTGCACAGTTCTGCTCCAGTTTCATCATAGTTTAATAAAGTTGAAGTTTTGGCACTTTAATATAGACTTTTAGGGCTTATTAAATCATGTGGCACATGTACAAAGATACTGAGAAATGACATAACCAATGAAAACACTTTAGCTTAATGTAGTTTCCTGTAGTTTTTGGTTAAGAAATACCCCAAACCCATGTGTGGCTTTTTATTAGCTGCTTTTGGGTGTGTGGAGATTGCATTCACGGAGATGTATGAATATAATCTGCACGTACTGAGCATCGTTTCTAATGGAGAGCCATGTGAGACTAGAAGCTGCACCAAAGTAATCTGGAGGTTGATTTTTTATACTAATTATATCCCCTAAGAGGCATCTATCGCAGCTGAGTGGGAAATGCAAAGTATGCTCTCCAAGTCTAACCGCATTACATTCTATTTATTCTAATGGATAAATGACCATCTTTATCGGCAAATGTGGTCTAACAAATTGTAGTGTCATGAATAGAAATTTAAAAAAAGAAGATATTTCCAAGCCTTATAGTGATTTATTGTTACCCATGTAACAGAAATAACTTTCTGGCTGCACATCAATAAAGTTAGAATCACCATGGTAATGTAATCTACTTTTTCTAACTTCAACTTTACAAGTTTTCTTTTTTATCATAGCTGCCATGACAAAACGGTGACAGGTTGTGACGCTCTGCTATTTATAAACAGCTGCTGCTCTGAATAAATAATAGCACCAGAATAGGCCTGTAGTATAGGTCACCTTGCTGCTCATTTCATCAAGTTCGTCAAGATTTTACTTAATGTCTGCAGAAAATATTTCACTTGAGGTAGCTCAGTAAAATATGGATTTATGACACATGGCTGACCTTTGAGAAAATGCCTTTCACGGCTCATTATTTTCATCCATTACAAATATCTTAAGTTATTCAAGAGGGTGACCGATTTTTATGTGCTCTCCACTCTGCCTGATTGTTAGTGTGATATCAAACACTTTATGAGGATGTCTGAAGCTTCTTTGGGGGTTAGAGCCAAATAGATACACAACACAGTCTGACTGTTTGGTAAGGAAGAGACAGGCTATCATTATTAGCCCAAAACAAAGGATGTGTGAGAATGCGAAAAGCAGTTTCTGCTTTCAAAATAAACATTCTGCCATTTCTTGTTCTTGTTATCTTACCATAGTGTTAATGATGCAACACGCTGACGTTTTTGTAAGTTGAATTTGACAAGGACGCAGAAAATTCCAGGTGCATTAAGAATAAGAACAAACAAATACAACAACTGCAACACATTAGTAATGAGTAGCTAACTCAAAGGTAAGACATCTGGGAATCAGACATAGAACTGAATTTAATATTGCATGCAAACATATGTTTCTATATTCCAAGCTTGATCGTCCAACAGTAGTTTGAAAGTCAACAAGTCAATGATTAAACCATGATTTCGATACTGTGTAATTCAATCGGCATCATCATAATTAACAATGCATTAAATGACTTGAACTAGTTCACGTCAGCCTCAGGTTCAGTCTCTGTGGTCCATCCACCCAACAGCCTGGTGTCATTGTTTCCAGCTTATTTATTTTAGCTACTTGTTCATTTTTAGATAGTTATACTTAAAGGTTTTTCTCAACTGTCACGGGTAATGGAAAAATACAGACTCAGTCGCGGAGCTCTGGATGCAAAGTACACAGTGCGTTTATTTACAGTGCCCAAAAATAGTTTCAAAACACAAAGTGAAGTGCAAAGTCCAACGGTGATCTTCTCCAAACTCCCAGTGGTGCGCAGGTGAGTTCCCAAAGTGACATCCAAGTGTGTGTTCTCCTCCAATAGCTTAACCCCGCGGGCTCCTTCTCTCCAACCTCCAGCTCTGTATCTTTTCCTCCTACAAATGAGCAAAAACACCAGGTGAGGAGGCTAGCCGGCTAAAGCTAAGCTACAAGTCAACAAACACTCTTTACTACCGAGCTTCCAGTACAATCCAGCGTCGACTGCCATCTGGACACACAGTTAAATACCTCAGCCCACAACGAAGGATGATCAGTGACAGCTGGGTGGCAAATCAGGTGCAGGTGTGTCAGCCACTGGGTAGGGGAGGAGGAGAGAGAGAGAAACGCACATACACACAGGCAGGTCGCCCCGGGAAGGACCGTCCGACCATGACAGTAACAGTGTTTTGTGGAGGTTTTGTTGCTCCTGTTGTGTGAAACTGGATTCAAAGAAGGTCCTGCACCACAACCAATGATTGCTTTGGTTGCTGATTGATTGCCACAGTTGCCTGCAGATTTTCATGTTTGTGTGTAAATACTCGCTAACTACTTGCCAGTGGATAGGTACAACTTGCCTTCAAAGTACAAGTTATACCTCAGTGCTGCAGCCAGCGTATTTCATAAGGAGCCACTTTTACTTTGAAGGTAAATGGTCTGTATTTCCAGTTTGTGTTGTACTTTTCACAATTTCTCTACAGCTCAGAGAGTAGCTGGACAGTGTTTATAGACAGCCCGATTAAACTACAATTGCTGCAGTGTGCTAGCCACCAGAGCAATCACAAGGATGTTTCTGCCAAGCGATTGGTTAATGCACATTATTCCCTAGCGACATGTGCTTGGTAGGAGGTCAAAAAGCTTTAGGCTATCTGTAGGCTTGTGTCACTGGGGTTTAAGAAATAACTTTTTAAGCAACTACCACCAACAATCTGTAACTACTCACAGGTAGGTGGGGAATGCTTATTTCCCCCCTTATCACAAGTGATTAACTCCTTATCTCTAGGCCTGCTTCTGTGGTCTTATTCACTTTATCTACGTTGTCACCATATAGATCCTAAAATAGAGCACAAGACATCTGGGTCACATGTCTACAAAACCTCAAAATTAACGGTCATATAGAGTGGAAACAAGATTTCTTTTACTTTGTTAATCAGGTTTTTAAAGCTAACATGTAGACAGCTCTTCAATCACATTACAGTTTACCCCAGTAATGTAACGTGCTACATTTCACTTACAATTATGATGTTACTTATGATACAAAGCATCTTCAGTTATCTGAACAAAGAAAAAAATCACCAAATAATCCTATTTTTTCTTCCTGTGCACATCTTTAACAATCGGCTGTTTTTGGTTTGTGTGCAGGAAGATGAAAATCATGGTATGGTACAGCGATACAGGAGATCTGTATTTTTATTCCATAAAAGAACAAAGAGTGCAATGGTAAAGTGCAAATTGCATCCAGGACTGAAACAACTAAATTACACTGGTAACAGAACTTCAGCTCTTTGCAAACATCTGCATAGCCAGGATGCTAACACAAAGCTAGCGAAGAATCCAGAGTGATGATAAAGCTGAGTAAATGCCAACCTCAGCTCAGCAACCAGAGCTGAAAACAGCAATCATGAAGATGATCATTTTAAGTAACATATTAGTTGCTACACATTCCTGCACCAAGAGGCATTTGCAATATTATTAATATTTAGACTAGATGATAGGTTCAAATACTTTAACATTACAAAGTATTTAGCTGTCATTATAGTAAAAACTTTTGAAAGCCTTTTTCCTCTTGTTCATTCATGATGCCACTGTAAATGGAGACTACAATGGATCTCTTTCCTAATAGCTGAACATTCTGATATTGTTTCCTGTGCCCTTTCTCCTTGTGTAATACTCTCATTGTTTAAACCTGCTGTGTATGGTGCTAGTGATGCACCACATCCTGGAGCTCATTTCAAGTGTGTGCCTTGGCACAGATGTGAAAAATACCGTGTCAACACAAGAGCACACATTAAATGTACCAGGACTATACATGTAACTACCAATGTATGGGAACGGCTCAGTGGACTTTGTCAGTGCGTATATATTTAGCCGCTGCAGTCCTTTATCAGTGTGGTGACGTCTCCCACAGTCTCACCCAGCTGTTTTTATCAAGTCATTCTGTCAGCCAGGCAACCCCACACTGCTGCATTATTCATACTCTGCTACGGAGACAGGGGAATTGGAAGTCCCGACCACCACTTTGAAGACATGCAAAGAAGGGGGGAAAGACTCTGCACCGCTTACATCTGCTGTCACCGGTGCTTTCCCAGTTGCTGTGATCACGTTGAACGCAGGAAAATTATTAATGAGACTATACTAACATGTGGAGGTGAGATCTAATTGCGAATAGATGCTTACATTTATGTGCACAGGTATTTTGTGTGCATGGATGCATGCACATGCATGTGTGAAGAATATGCAATTTTGTTTAATGTCATTGTCACCCAGTTTTCCTTTTGGTTTTGTACCAATGTTCATTAAAGCCATAAATCATCTTCCGGGCTTTGGGTTTCCCTTGCACAGGCTACAAAAGAATACAGCTCCCCTCTGTACTATAAATATCTTAGATGGTGAAACACCCCTTTCAGGCACTGTCAGAGACAAATCTAACCACCATCTTGTTAAAAAAAATTGTCTGTGTTCATTTCAGGATAATTACATAATCTGAAAATTCTGACAAGATAACGGATGTGATGGAAAAATGAAAAAAACACGTGTGCGCCCCCACCCCCACAATACCTCATATTTCTAAAAGTCTCCTTGTCATTTCAGTTTGATAGAGACTGTAGCTGTAAGGAATATGACTGATCTTCCATCACAGAGATTTTTTTTTGTCAGTCCTAACATCATAATAGAAATACAGCAAAGCTGAATAGATTGACAGCATTTCGTAGATGCACACAGACCCACACACAAAACAAAAGTAATATTCCAGAAATGAAAGAATGCATGAAACCCTGATGTAAAACTAGGCAAATAACGCCGTGACTGTGTATGCTGGTGTTTGACGATTTGCTCGTGTTTGCATAAATGGGAAAGCCTGATTGACAGAATGACTTCCAGTATTGACACAGTGTGATTGAGTTGGAGATGTGAGTGCACTCTGCTGGCAGTGTTCTCCATTTGTCACCATCTTGAGCCATGAGATGGGCCGGAAGACGCCCGTTGGACCGGAGACCTCCTATCTGCCTTGCCGTAATCCCGCTCTTAGGATGTACAGGCACGCCTACGGCCCCCAAGAACACCCATCTCATGGAAACTAATCCATTGATCCCACTCTGTGTCAGCCACCAAAGCAGTTAAAGCTGCGAGCTACAGAGCTATGCTATGTCAAGTGTAGCTCTCATCACCAAGGATTCGACAATGTGAAGATATTGTGGAATGCAAATGGTCAAATGGCAGCTTTGTTTATGAGTAGTACACAAGAAAGAGGTTGTTGAAATAGCTTCTTCTCTAATTAAGACTCAACCCTTTTTATGAAATTGATTAACATGTATAACTAATGAATGGTTTTATATTCATTATAGATTTGTCTGTAACTTAAATCTAATCAAGAAAGACAAGAAAAATCAGAAACACCATTAATCATCATCTGTTTTCCTAATGTCTAAGGCCAGCTTTTTATTCCCCAAGTATATATCAAGTCTACGAATAAAACCCAAATAAAAATTGATATAACATGATTTATGAAAGAGGCTCATTGGAGAGTAGGGCAATGAAAATGCCATCCGCCTGAAAATCTAATAAGCATCCTCTCTGAATCAGCGAATGAGGCGGTGGCATGTACAGGAAGCCTTTCACAGGGTGATCATGTATTAAACAGACTTCCTCTCCTCAAATATTCATGGGCAGAGATTTACTCATTAATCTTTCATTATCTTCTATCTCTCTGTTTTGCATACATCAGGAGCTTGAAGCTGTTATTGGTTACAATCACCTTCACTGCGTACATATTCCTACGTGCGGGTGCCTGCACTTTTGAGCTGATTATAGTGCCTACGTGCAGCAGATAATGAGTCAACTTATTATTTGAGCATCTGATTTTGCTGCTGCCTTTTCTGTCTGATTTAGGAATGAAATTTTTAAATATTTGTGATGAAGGAGTCAGAGTGTCTGGATGCCTAGCTCAAGGGTTCAGTGGGAGAGGTGTTTGGATGACCCACAGACTAACAGGATCTCTACATAAACACAGATGTTTGTCTCAAGGAGCAGATACACTTCAACTTGTCATTATGGCTGCAGACCTGTGCATAAATACAAACAGCCAAGTGGTGGTAGAAAAAGCTCTGAGATAATTAAACCTTTATTTACAGGGAAGTGAAACTCTTGAGATTAGGAAACTCATTTGCAAGAGTGTCTTGGGCCATCATGTGTGGCATGAACCTAGCATGTTTTACGCGC
Source organism: Neolamprologus brichardi (assembly GCF_056152115.1). Classification (NCBI taxonomy): domain Eukaryota; kingdom Metazoa; phylum Chordata; class Actinopteri; order Cichliformes; family Cichlidae; genus Neolamprologus; species Neolamprologus brichardi. Next base: position 16,769,074 of record NC_142121.1, on the reverse strand, counting down.
CCTCCTGCTGTGAGGGAACAGCACTAAACACTTCACCGTTCTCCTGCTTCCAGTTCGACGACCACCATGTTCAGATCCCCTGCCATTTGCTTTTGAAAGTGTTGTAGTGTATAAAACAGAAGAAAATAGACAGATTCACTACATGAATAAATGTGCTTAACTGCATTTTAGTACTATACAATGCAATAAGTAAACATTCTACTACTTACATCGCTTTACTCTCATAAGGGGCAGTAAACGAACTAGATTTATTCTAACTTCAAAGCTTTATGATCCGAGTCACGTGATGCTGCAGTGTGTTCCAAATTAGACCTTGGGTTGGAGACAGAGCAGGCTACAAACTATCCTCCAAGATGAAAGCAGTTTTGAAAGTCCAGTGAGGTCAGTGGTTCACTGGCTACATACTTGGCTTCCCAGAACCACCCCCAGCATGATTAAGGATGTGCTGTGATGTGATCCCTCTGATTACCATAGATGACTATAGGAAGGCAAAGCTGTGTGTAAGACTTCAGGGGGACACTGGTGGGCAGCAGTTGTATCGACCTGCTACCTTGGATTCCTGTTAATAATATACAGGGACTTAACACGCCTACATATGTGAACAATGTGCAAGAAGAAATGCCTGGGCAAAGAGAACACACCAAGTCGGGAAAGCAGAGGAACAAAAAAAGGCATCGAACTAGAAAATAAATTACACATGCACAAAAAGAAACACTTTTGAATGTAAGACGCGTACACTCCCGTTTCCTGCACATGAGGAAAAAACGCTTTAAATGAGGCAAAATCTAAATGTCGCTCCTGATAATGACTTTCGTTCTGCTATTTGTCCACTGACATCATCATCACCATGGTTCTCAGAAATTGGACCTTGTTATTCTGTCGACTCTCTTTCTACATGGTCTGACTTACTGGTAACAATGCAATTAATCAGAAACTCTGGATCGAGTTTCTTTTTTCTGAAAAACACAACTTTTGGTTTTAACTTTAGGGATGTGCAAAGGAGTTCTTTTCAGTGTCTTCAATCACTAGGAGCATTTCTTTAAAAAAAAATAAAAAGTTGCTCAGATGATTTGTTTGAGTCCACTGACTCACTCAGGGGACTCAGCTTCGTTGTGTAACCTGTTCAGTAAACGAATCACTGAACCTGCACCTTTCCCCTCGGAGTGACGGGATCTGAGACCGTCTTAGAAGCCACCGAACAACACTCAGGGCTGTCATTCCATGTGTGGTAGTTTCACATGAATCACTGAAAATGTGCAGCTCTCTTGCATTGAGTCACGGCTGCTGAAGCACCAATGTGTAAGGTGAAACTAGTACTTTGATTTAGCCTTTTTTAGGAAAGTGTGTTACCAAAAAACAAACTTGCTTTTGATTGTGTACCTTAGTATTCATGTGGCTTTGTAAGTGGAAGAACACGACCATTTAAGCCAATTATCTTGTGCTAAGTCAGCCACATCAGTCTGGTTAGCCCTGCAAAGAGTCATATTTGTGTGTAAGAATGTACTTGTTCATTTACTTTGAGTAATGTATATACTGAAGACTGGATGATAAACTGCACAACCTCACATAATATTTTGAAAAGAAACAGTACCAGTGTATCACTGACATCTACAGAGTATTACAGTTGATGTTGCACGACTAGGTGTTTGGGCAGTGAGTTAGCCCAGTATAATCAGCAGCAGTTCCTTAAATCTTGCAATATGTCTTTTGGAAGAAGCACCTGACATTGAGTTGATAACATCTTTTTACATCTTTACTGCAAAAATGAACCGGAAAACATCTCAATTTCACAGTTTTTCCATTTGTAGATTACCCTGACCTTTTCCAGGAAACAAAATGCCTGTCTTTTCTGGGAAGGATTGGCTACGGATCCAGACTGTTAACAAGCACAGGGAGATCTTTTCCATCCCAACAAAGAGTGTTGTACTTATTTTTTCATATTTATTTTATGAGATACAAAATGTTTTCTGAAGTCTTCCTGCTAACACTGGAGTTTTCTGATATGACTAATGCAATAGTGAATCACCATTGTACAGAACCTGGTCAGGCTCATCCTGTTTCCACCGCTCATCCGGCTTTGAAGAGGTACGTATGTCTGCCATCTGTTGTTATCTGGGCACCCGCTGACACCACACGAAGATTCATTCATATTCATTGATTGGAGCTTGTCGGGCCCTCTCCAATGTTAAAAAATAGATGAAGGTGACTTTATGTCCACGCTGTCAATCAGAAAGTTCAGTAAATTTGAAAATATATCTAAACCTGACTATAAAAACTGGAGCCTGACCAATATCAGCCAAAACTAAAGTAACTGATCTGCTGAATAGTAATGCATTAGCAAGTGCTGTGTAAAAGTTGACATTTTGCTAGGAAAATGGCAAATAAGTGCAGCAATTTATTGAAAAATAGGGAGAACATACATGGAAATACAATACATAAGCAAAAGGTTTGTTTAGTTCTAACAAGCTTGAAAGTTAGTAATTTGTAGCAATAGCAATGACCACCTTTATTCTTCAAAATAGCCTGGACTACGTTAGGCAAGCATTCTTGTAACAGTTCAGGAACAGTTCTTTAGGCTTCAAGGACATCCCAGATATCTTCTTGGATATTGTCTGCCTTTTGTGCCACCCTGCATCATGCTCAGTGTTCATTAGTGAGCGTCAGCGTGGAGTGCGAATTTGGACGTGTGAGTGTCTCTTTGTGAAGAGGGGAGCCTTGATGTGTTTTCCCTTCCCTGGAGGGCCCCTTTCCCTTCACCACTGTATATAGCACTTGGTGTGACTCTGTAAATAAACTCGCTTTAATTGTTTCATTCAGAGTCCTGTGTTTGAGTCCTGCCGTTCACCATGATGCATTTCTATTCAGGTATGCTTCTACGGCATTGTCAGTGCATTTGGGATCACTGTCATGCTGAAAAATGAACCCATTGCAATCAGATGCTTTCCGGATGGTAAGGCATGGTGGATCAAAATCTGATGATACATTTCTGCATGCCCAATTCCTACAGTTTCAACAAAATCCCCATCACCACGGACTGAAATGCAGTCCCAAACCATGACATAGCCTCCACCGTGTTTTACAGGTTCCTGTATCGACTCAAAGTTGAAGCTCTCCCCTGAGCACCTCCATGCATATTGATGATTCATCACGCCATAAAACCTGTTGGCACTGATTCCCAGGCCAGCTCTGGTGGCAACTGGCCCATACTTATTTTCCTCTAACCTTTCCTTAAGAACATCTTCTTGACAGCCACTGATACCATTTCTTTGTGACCGACTCACTACCTTGGCAAAACATTACTCCATTGTGACTGCAAATCGTGGACAGTCAATAGTACTGCAGGCCAAAGGTTTGTATTTTTCACATGTTTCGAGCAAAGACTACTTGGATCATGTATCCAGGAAGGAAAAACAAAGATATGAAGAGAAAATACAGATTTTGGGGACTTGTGATCCATACTCTGCCCTGGCAGCTTTATTTAAATCTCTCCGAGAGCTCCAGGATGGTGACATCTAAGTGTATCTTGTAGAGAATTGCTGATCTTCATTTATTTATTTTTATTTATACAGGTAGTCCCATTGAGACTTAATGTCTCATTTACAAAAGAGGCACTTCTAACACATTTGACAGGATGAAAGCTTTCAAAATACAGAAAAGCTACATGTATTTTCAATCTGGATGGGTAAATATTGCCGCTATGCAGGAGGTGAAAACAAGACGCTAACTACATAAAAACTAATGCACAAGGACAAAAGCTATGATGAAGTGTATTGACACTTTTGAAAATGTTCTGGAGAGAGGATATCCAATCAGAATTAATTAAGTTGTGTAAAAAGGCAGGATGGGCTTGGAAGTGATCCAATCAGAAGTTAAGTACTTGTGCAGCAAGGTTATATGCACACAATTTGATCAGCCTCTAACAAACAGGTTTTGAGGGGGTTGGTGAGGAAGTTCCCATGCTCTGTGTTTCTCATGACAATGTAACAAAAATGTCAACGCTTGGGAGGAAGAGAAGAGTTGACGTGGACACATTTCTCATTTAATGTCAAGGAAAATAAGATGCTTTGTAAACTGTGTGGAGCAACTTTCAGGGGTAAAAATATGACAAATTTTTACACTTTATATTTTAGTCAACTGAATCAAGTTCAGATTTAGTTAATCATACGATATTTAGGCGACTAAAAGTAAAAGACTTTTGATGATTAAATTATGACTAAAACTAAATTATGTTTTAGTCAAAAGATTGTGAAGAAAACAAAATCAAAATTTGCAGTCAAAATAAACCCTGGGCTGGAGGGCAAAGGACCACAATACTGTTTTTGCCCACCAGGTGGGCGTGTCCCACTAGCTCTGATGTCACATCGACTATGAATAGGTGGATGAACTGAAGGGCCAGATGCATCTTACAGGTCTTCACTGTCTTTACTAGAGTTTTTCCTACTTCTTACCAGTGATGGGCAAGTTACTTTGAAGAAGTAATTAATTATAGTTACTAGTTAGTTCTTCAAAAAAGTAACTGAGTTAGTAACTGAGTTACCAGATTCTAAAAGTAATTAATTACTTGAAAAGTACCTATTGCGTTACTTTTAAAAAAAATGTTTAAGCTTCTGGGGTCCAGGGTATAATTGGCCATTTAACCACTTTTGATTTTACCTCGACATTTCACCTTTAAAAACTATTTACTTTGCCTTGTTTGGTTTCATTCTTTTCAGCACAACTTCCTGTGTCTGAATTTACAGTTATGTTTTCATTTTGATATGCTGTATTAACACAACTGATCTAAAATCAGACAAAAAACATAAAAAAAGGTGATATTTTCACTGTAACAACCACAAACATGTTCATTGAATCATATTTCATAACTTTAAATGCAAATATAAATTGTGAATTTTAAAATCATATGCAAGTTTTGCAAACAACAAGTTATTTGCAGCCATTTACCTTTTACTCTATTTTTGAAATAACCATTTCAAACTATTTACAGAACCATCAGGTGTTCTGCATTCAATAAGATGCCACACAAATTATTTGTGCCACTCCAAAAAAATAAGACCTGCAGGTCTGACAACAGCAGGTGTATCACTCCTGTTTCTACCTGGAGACAGCAGTCACCTCATTGTTCTGACACACAACACAAAACTATCCACAACACTACACTCTGACTACACAACACACAACACACTTAACTACACGCTCCAAACATGCCAAACGTCACAAATCTCTCAACATCTCAAAACTCGCTCTCCCTCTTTTTCTGCTTTCTCGCTCGCTCTCTCTCTCTTTCTCTCTCTCGCCATCGCTCCTAAAACTTCCCCCTCTCCCTAAACAACCAAATGTCATGTCGCCATATCATTTTTGATTGGTCGAAATGGTGCATTTTTCCACCAACACGAATGGGCGTTTTTTTGTTTTGGTTTTTTTTACTTTTTGGTCATAAGCAGAGAGTGCTTGCTAGCGCTGTCCTTAGACAGCAAACATGATGAAAATATTGAGGAAAAAACACATATATTGTTTATCATGACTCTGGTTTTAGTGGCCTATCAACACACTTTAAAAACTGGTTTATGTCACCTTGTTGCTTTGTCATCTTGAGGTGGTCATGTGATTGGCTTACCACGACTACTTTATTCTTCCTCAGTCAAACAGCAGCAGTCACGCGATTGTTTTCTCCCTAGCTCCAGGTGTTGTGCCAAAAAGTGGTTTGTCTACCAGAAAGTAATTACCGTCCGCGGGAGCGCCCGCAGCTGCTTAAAGCTGTAGCGCCCAGATTACTTACAGCTACTTCCTTTGCAACTGATATAAGCCGCGGTAACCTGAACACAGCTTCAACCGGCTGTTTGTTGAAAAATAGTAACGCGACCGCACCGCATTTTACACGATACGAATAGTAATTAGTTAGATTACTCGTTACTGAAAAAGGTAACGCCGTTACTCCCATCACTGCTTCTTACCAATATGACATTCACATACTGTTTATCTTCTGTAAAACGTTTTTCAGGCCTTTGATTTGTTTGACAAACTGTGTTATCTTTCGCATTTTTTTACTAAAGAAATGAGAACAAACGATGTGTTTCAAGGTTCAAGCTTCAAGTAACAAAATCTCTAAAATGCTATTTAAAATTGGTTCTTTGCTAAATTGTCTGTAACAGTGGTTCCTTCCTTGAGTTAGATGCCTGTTTTATGTTTGAATTAATTATAGGTCAGCATTGCACAGCTTTAAAAAATCCTTGAAATGGCTGAAAAAGCAGCCAATGTCCAAGGAAAAACTTTGAAAGACCTGTAGAAAACCTGGAGAATTGCTCAAGACCACCTTGAAAAATTACAGGAAAGTCTCTTGGCAAGAAGATAAAAAGAAATGTATCAAGACTTTTGCACAGTACCGTGGTTTTATATATTGCTTTATTTTTGAAAACAAAATCCTAAATAATTTCAAAAGATGACTTGTGTTTTCTATTTGTAAATTGGTTTCCATAATTTTTATGTCACTAGTAATAATAATGATTTCAAAAATCTAACCCTGGTAATGACCTACTCAGGAAAGGAAAGAAAACATTGTGAATGCAAACAAGTAAAAACAGAAATCAATAAGCAAATAAGTAAAAATGTGACTTTGGTTCAACCTGAATTTGATGCTAAAGGTCAACTCCAAAGCCCACACTGTGTTAACAATAACACAACAAACCCAAAATATCACGACAACACCCATTTCAACACTTGTCATATTCACAGTAAAGATCCAAAGTGTAGAAGAAAAACCACCCACCGTGTATACAGCAAAAATGTCAATACACACCACAAATCCCCCCTGTGGCCCACACCGTATGCTGTCATGAAAAAAGAGCCTAACTTGTCTCTCAGTGTTCAGTCATCTGTGTTCCACATGACCTGTTAGATATGCTTAATAGCTGAAGAACACTTCAAAGACACAATGACAGAGGACACACAAAGATCCCAGAAGTTTATTTGCCAGCTTTGGATGCATCCAGACAATCACGACTTGGCTGACGGGATGTAATGGAAAGTCCTACGACTCATAGTGGGAACAGCACAAACATCAGATTCAAACAACACAGCGCAGCACTGTCAGTAGTAGAGTGCCAGCTGAAACAGATGGGCAGATAAAACAGCTGTGTGCCTAAATTAATAGGGTTTTCAGCATCAAGCTGACAGCTTGTCTCGGTGGACAATGTGTTACTCACTGACTATAAATGTAATCAGATTACAAACGCTTTTTAAAAATCTAAGTGATGTCTTGTTGGTTTAATCAAACACATTTAGCCCAAATTTTCATGTCGAATTTGATTTTTTTTCTTCTTTTTGTAGACAGCCGATGAGTTTGTTCGGTTTGTTTTTCCTGCTGATTGTAAATTGGATTATAAATTGGATTTGTTTGTAGATAGTAAGAGCAAACATAAAACATGTCATGATCAGTGGTTTGCCACCAGGTTTTTGCTTTATTGGAGTTTTGATTCTTGTTTAATAGGTATTTTATTTTCACTGTGGTATCTTGCTCTCAGTTTTTCTTGACTATTGTTTGAGGCCTTGATTTTCTTTGTACTCTAGTTTCTTGTGGCATTTATGCTCTAGTTACAGCTCAGTGTTAGCGAAGTTTGTGTTTGTTTTTAATTTCCTCGGTGTTATCAGTGTTTTTCTTTGGTCTTTCTGTGATCATTTTTGTTCCAGTAAAACTGTTTTTGTTTTGAATACAACCAAGTTTCTGTTCTGTATTTAGAAAGTGGATTACTATTTGATTTGCTCATTATTATATTATGACCTTCTTTCCTTATCGAGTCCCTGGTTTCTGTTTTATTTATGGATTTTTAGGGAATAGTTTAGTTTTTTTTGTTTCACATCGTCTAATATTTGTAGATTGTTGTATTGTGTTTATGCCTCAGTTCCTTTGTGTTTGTGTGTGTTTGTTTTTTGATTTGGGTAATTTTCTTAAGTTATTTCCTGTTTTATTTTCTAGTTCTTTTTTTGTCTGTTCTGTTTTAGTTGCTCCTCCGATCTGTATTAACTTGATTGCTTGAATATTTTCATGTCTTGTTTATTGTGTTCAGCTGTGTCTCATTTCTCCTCCTGTGTCTCATCCCTAATGAGACTTTTCCATGTCTACGCCTTTACTCGTTGAGTCCTCTTTTTACCTCCCTGTTTATTTGTGTGCTCCGTGTTTTCTTGCATTTTGTTTTCTTTGAGTTGTTGGACCCACTTGTGTGCTTCAGGCGTCAGTCAGGGATAGAGGCACTGGCAGTCGCTTCTCTGGCTATTGAACCTCAGTCCTGGGACATGGAACTTCACCTTTCTGGTGGGAAAGGACCCTGAACTAGACATTGAGACATACTACATATAGTCAGGATCACCTCAACAGACAGGTTGGATTAGAACGTGTTTGCTGGAGAGGGTCTGGAGTTGCCCTCAGAGAGAGGCAACAAGTGGGGCTGGGTATATGTTATTCCCTCGCTTCCTGCCTGTATGTTGGAGGTTTCTCTCATGGACTTCAGGATTGCTTCCCTGTCCCTCCAGTTCAAGGAACAGACTTTGACTTTAGTTTACCAAAAAGTTCTTTGATTAAACACTGGTCACCTGCTGACCCATTTGTATCCTTGAAATGTGACTAATTCCACAGAGGAAGGGTTATGGAATTAGATCAGATTTGTCTATTTTTTTAATTTAAAAATGTGGTTCAGATATAAGGGACATGTTTTTTTTGGCTATGAGTAGTGTGACTTATCCCACTCCTCACACCTCCTGAGTTGGACATATAAGTATAAGACTGTTTTTGGAGTGGAAACAGTGCAATCTATTTGCTAGTCTATGTAATTTTTTGGAGACATGGTAGTGTATCGACAGATGAATGTTTAATATTCATTAAGACTTGTGTCTATGGTCACCCAACTCACACAAATCCACCATTCAGTCTCCCGTTGGCTGCACTAATGGTTCACCCACTCCTGGATAAAACACTTGGCAGGCATATTGAGTATTTCTCAAAGCAGAGAGGAAGGCCTTCTGAGATATTGAACATCTTCAGTTCAGAGCTAATAATAATGACAGACAGGGTTTGAAACTTCTTCTTACAAACTCTAAACTGTAGATTGCTAGTTTCTGGTACTATGCACGTCACTTCTGGAATGGGCTGCATGACAGCGTTAGGTTAAAGACTCACAATCCCCTGTAAGCGAGAGACGTTAAATCTTTTGCATCTCATTTTTCAGAATGTTTTAATTAGTGTGGTGTGTATGTGAGTGAGTGCTTGTTTGTGATAGATGTTTTAGTGTGAATGATTGTAGCACATGCATTAGTTATGTTTTTCCAGTTACTTGAGTATTTAATTCATCATCCACCCCAGTGCTTTTCTGCCCTCTGATCTTTACAAAAAGAAAATAATTATTTGTGTGTTAAGCAGCTAATTTACAAAATGATTTTTCCATACTTACAGAAAGTGATTTTCCTCCATCATACCCCAATGTTTCTGAAGTTTGTGTAAGTTTATCATTGCACTCATTGCCAGTAGAGGAAAAATAAGCAGTGCGGAAGGAAGTATTGGGAACTTGACAGTCTTTTGGGAATGACTGTCAGCATTCTAAAAGAAAATTCCTGAGACATTATTACTGCTCAGAAAGAGAGGGACAACAGCGAGGTTATGCACTGCAGACTATTTACTGACTGGAAATTTGGCCCACCATGTCTACATAACAGCGCTCATTATTTTACCTGATAATGAGCACTGTGATTAATGAGTAAATTACAAACCCAATAAATCACTTTACATTAAAACAAATGTCATTGTTGGTATTTAACTACACACTTCTATTGACTTCTATTAGACAACTGAGTTATAACTTCATTTCCATTCTAGTAACAGTTCACATCACCAGTTTTCTCAAGGCACCATATTTTGTAAGATAGAGATGCTGTAGTAGTAAAGGGAAACCCCGGTGATGAGACCAACCCCAATGACCAAGCGCTTGGCAACAGAGGAAAAGAAGAACTCTCTTTTAATAGGAAGGAGGAGGCAGGGTTAAAAGGCGACCGTAGATATAAGTTTAATGTGTGAGCCAAAGGACAAACCCTGATCAAAAAACTACTCCGTACTATAAAGTTTACACTTTTAATTGTAACATTATGACTGAGTACGCATTTTTATTATAAATGTTGTCATTTAAATTCATGTTTATGGCATTATGTAAAAATGCATTTATACACTCCTCTTTCAGCCACCTTGAAGTGCTTTGTGTCAGCTGCCTGCAGCAGTGTGACCTTCCTGCCTCTTTCTCTGGCTTGCTATTATATATATATATATATATATATATATATATATATATATATATATATATATATATATATATATAAGATTGCACTTTCTTATAGAACTGGAGACAGTGTGAGACACCCTGTGAGCTTCACAGGAAGTGCATCATATTTGAACGTCTTGTGAAGTTTACTCCCTGGCCTATATTTTCAAATTCCTAAGCAATTTTCAAGGATAGAAGAAAGGATTTTGGAGAAAGAGATTTTTGTCCTCTATTTACAAAGAAGCTTTCTCCTGTTTTATCTGTAGGGCATGTTTGAAAATGTGCCTCATGGATTGCTGGTCCATGAACGGGGTGTATGGGGACCGGATGTGTCACCAGGTTGATGACGTGTTACCACTGGGAAATGCTTCTGAGGATGCAAACTTTTGACATGTGGATTTGATACCGTCTAATGGTTTCCGATGAGTGGGAAATCACCTTGAGACTAAACTTTTCAAATCTATTCTTAGGAGAGGAAAAAGAAGCCAAAAAAAAGTGTCATCTCTCTAGCGCCATCTCAACAGAAGAAAACCTCAGACAAGGATGAGAGAAATAATAAATGTCAAGTATTATTTTATTTTATTAGGCAAAAGTAGATCTTAGATGTGCTTGAGTCAGTTTGATTTATCATCTGCTGAGACCAGCTGAGTGCCTCCTAATGACTTAGAAAGATATAATTCTAAAATGTTCGTTCTCATCAAAAAATAAATAGTCACCATTTTAATTAGGTGTTAGTCACACCTAATTAAAATGTTGCTGTCCATGTCTGACTTCATTTTTAGGGAATCTGACCGAGATTTTTCACATTTTCACAAACAAAGCAAGTCGTAATCCAATATTCACGGTTCAGTTCTGCCAAAGGGGCCTTCCTTGTATGTCTCCATCTCTCATGTGTACTTGCTTAAAGTCAATTAAAAGACAAGCAAAAATGATGTATTTTTGTGTTTTGTGATACCATGGATATGATAGTGAAGACAAATGGGCTGAGCTGATTTAATTTAGTCTCTGTTGCAAGTCTCTTATGAATGTGTATTTAGGTGCGGCGCTACAAATGCGCTGCAGGTGAAAAAATATCTGCTAACACACAGCATTGTTAGCTGAATGCACACTCTCAGGTTATTTACTGCAAATGAAAATCCTTTCTCTTATTCTTTAGAGATACAGTCATGTATTCGATCCTCGAGCAGGTGTATGTGCAGTGATTTAAATGATTGATCTGCCTTAACTAAATACACCATAACTGTCTCATTTGTGTGTAGATCAGTCCTATAGATCATAATGCAGCTTTCAGGGACATGGAGACTTATAGTAACTACTATAGTAAATACTTTGAGTTTCCTTTTAGAGGAAAGGATCACCATAAATCAATAAAAAGTTGCTCTCATTGATCACCTTTATCCTTTGATGGTGTGGTGGTGTTTTCTTGCTGCTCCCTTTAACAGGACACTGGGTATGAAAATGATATGCAATGGCATTCAAGGTCACGAGGTTTTAGGTCTTACATAGCAATTTCTAGGTTATATTCCTCCACCTGTGTCACAGAAACTTGTGGGGTCAATGCCAGCATACACTGAAGCTGTTAGGAAGATATTTTAGGCTCATTTTTCCTATAATTTTTCACCCCCATACCTTCACCCCCAGATGTGTCTGCCATACAGACACATAAAAAGAACAAAGGGTTGGAAGAATACTGTCTAAGGTTTATTTTTAGATGAAAGAGAAAATAAATAAAACGCACCTTTTTTGAACAGTTAGCGTCAACGCCAACAGTCAACGGCCACGTTTTTCCTCTAGGTTTTATCTGACTTGTGTTTGGATCTATTTGTGAACTCACCAGGGAAATGTTATATCAGCTCCAATCAGTCCCACCGACTGAGGGAACCAGCTGCAGCACTGCAGCATCACAGGAGGTTTAACTGTTCCTGCACTAGAGCCGGCCAAATCAACAAATCTGCTCTCTAATAAAAACTCGAGTGCAAAACAGTCATCATCTGGAGAATGCTGCGCTTGCCAATAGTAATGCATTCACTTTGGCTCTCTTGTGGTTCTTCCCTTTCTTGATCATTTACTTAAAAATCTAGGAGTCAAAGTCAGTTTATTTATGGCCAGTGGTAAATGGTAGATGTTACAGAAAGAAGTTACATTAAAATAGGCAAAGTTCATATCATGCTCAAAAAGATTCCAAACTCATGCTAGTAAAATGAATATATTTTCTAATTTTAGTCAATGATCAGTCTCTTTTTTGCATTATTGGAGTAAGTCACACAATAATTTAAACAGTTTCAAAGCTGGAAAAACTTTTTAATCTGTGTTTTCTTGCCTTTTTGAATCCATCCAAATATTTATTACAAATCTTTGTCAATCTTACTGAACAGGAGCCGTCGTGATTTCAGTGGGGCATTACAAAAATAATAGCAGATTGAATTTATTTATGAAGCTGCTTTTGAGTGAATTACTTTCAAGCCAAGATGTGATGCTGGCTATGTGTAGTGGTACAGCTGCCTGAAATGTTAAAGGAGCTGCTTTTGCTGCCGTTAGCTATTGCAAAAAAATTCATCTTCATCCTCCAAAACATTTTCCCCACAAACATATATGCAAAGGACATCTGTACAAGTTTGGTCACTTGTGCTTTACATTTGAAATCCACAGATTCATATCTTACCTACAAAAGCTAGTTTGAAAGTGCATTATGTCATCACAAAATAACCAGGTGGGACTAAATGGGTTGAATCAGGGAAAAACATATCAAAGAATATGGGAAGAGGACAGGAATGTCTTTTTTTTTTTTTTTTTTACTTCTTTCCTGTGTGAACATTTCATTTCATCTAGTTTTTTCAGCATATGGGCTACAGGCACGAAACAACAAAGAGTAATAAAAACAATTAATTTGAGATGTTATGTTATGTTAGATATGTTATGTTTTACATAACATAATGATAGAAATAAGGACAAGGAATGTGAGACCACAGACAACAACATAAAATGGTCCCAGTGAGCCAATATCACCTCTGGTTTAAATTTACTAGCACACATATTGGATATTTCTGCTTTCATGTCTGTTTATTTCACATCATTGTCACTGTTAGTAAAAAATGTAAATTCACAGCTCTGTGCGCACAACAACTACAGTCTGTCCATACTAAAATGCAAAGTCTGTATCCACCTCTGAAAGCAACCAAATATTGTCCAACTAAAATAAGGAGAAATAAGACATCTTGCCATCTGAATAGCAAAAGACTTCACCCTGCTTTTAACAAACCTCAGATTCCCAAATCAATCTGAATTAAAGTATTTGATTACCAGTTTCCTAGCAACCCAAGACCATGGCCATCTGTTGCTTCTGCAGGCAGACGAGTCGGCCGGCGCTGTAGCCAGCAGGGAGGAATTCCACCACCCTTTCCTTCTCTCAAGCTTCTGCAGAGCCCCTTGTTTCATTCCAAAAGAAAGAGAAAGACCCAAAAGGGTACAATTTGCAGTATCTGCAAAACCCATCAAAAATACTACTTTCCTGAGTGCATTCTGTTCAATAATTCAGCTGCGGACAGAAGGAAGAAATGAAATATACACACAGATAAATGTCCCACTCTGTTCCATGCAGGCCCTGGGAGGACAGCATACTTCTCCTAACACGATGGACTTGAAATTGCAGATATGTGAAGACAGGATATCAGTTTGAGTTCATCTTCTGACTGCACCTGCCAATGTAAATTTGCACCAAGCATGTTTGAGGAGAAGCAGTGAGAGAAATTCTCAGCAGTGAACATATCCTTTTCAAACCTTTCATGAGAGTGAACCATTCACCACATCCAGTTTATTATTCTCTTAACCGCTTAACAAACATAAGGTCACATGGGAGTAGGGATGGGTATCGTTTAGGTTTTATATGATACCAGTACCAAACCGGTACTTTTGAAACGGTGCCGGTGCTTAAACGGTGCTCGAGCCGGTGCTTAAAGAATGGAGAACACACACTTTGTCCAAAAACCTCTCATGTTCAGCTGTTTTTTTGTACAAAGATAACAATGTTAGCCTTTTCTGCAGCTACAGAGCATATATGGTATCACTCTTGGCTGGAAGCAGTGCTTAATAAATGGAAAAAACACCAATTTTGTCTAAAAACCTCTCATGTTTAGCTGTTTCCCACTTTTTCTTTGGTCATTTTAGCCTTTTTGGCCAGGGTGAAGGGAGTATCTGCCATCAAATAAGAGGACAGCCTCATGTAACTACTGCTAGTTCACCTTACGTGCATTAATGTAATAACGTGGTTAGCCTACTCAATGTAAATTACACACCAACAACATTAAGCTACTCACGCAGAGAAGAACGGCTGCTGCTGCCATCATCATCCGTCATCATTTCTGCTACACTGGCAGGGCTAGGGGCCAGGACTCTCCTCTTCGGGTTCTTGGGGATGTTGCTAAATCTGGGACCGATAACAGGCACCACTCCCGCAGTAGATGGGCACGGTGTGAGGTCTCGCAGCAAGCTATGAAATACGGTGGATTTCTCGGCTTTTAAAAAAACGCTATGTGTCGCCAGGTGTTTCATCAGATTTGAGGTGTTACCTCCTTTGCACAGTATCACCTTAAAGCACTTGTTGCAGGCTGCTGAGTTTGCATCTTTTGCTGTGAAGTACAGCCAGACTTTTTATTCTGTAGCTCTGCTCTAAAAGAACGTACGTACCTGGGCCTGCCTACTATCCTCGGAAAGGTAAAATGATTGGCTAGAATCCAAAGTGTTTATGTCAGTGTTTATGTCAGATATGGGTACCCATCCCTACATGGGAGCTGGAACCAGTGCATCACACACAACCACATACTTGCACACCCACACTTATGGACAATTTAGAATCACCAAAAAACCAAACGAGTATGTCTTTGGGCTGTGGAAGGACACCCACACAAGCACTGGGAACAACATGCAAATTTCACACAGAAAGGCTCGAGCTGACCAGGACTTCAAGCTAGGAACTTTCTTCCTGTAAAACCTCACAGCAAGAAAGTTGTGGATTGTTTTAACTCCCTCAGTGGGATTATTAAACATTCACTGAGGCAGTGAGATGCTCCCACTAGAGCTGAGGAAAAGGTGCAAACTGTCTTCAATCATAAAACATAAGCTACATAAATGAAAAATGGGGGAAATGCTTTACTCACTTGCACTGATTTTCAAAAGTCAGTTAGTGGTTCCCTGCAAACCGCTGCTTGATCACCAAGTGTTATCTCCTAGCATTACTGTGGAAACTAACTGTATGTTCCATGTGAATCTGCACTTTATTTGGAATCCAAGCTCCCACCAACAACAAATCACTTCATGTCCCAATAATCTACACATATTGGCAATTTCAGAAGCCACAGTTTTTACTGGCCTTATCCAAGTCAAAGAAGACAATTTATTCATTTTCAGCACTTTGTGTCATGTTTCCATTTGGTTGTTCAATTTGTGGCCCTTCACTTGCTGTAAGCACTCTAACTCAGTCTGTCCCTCTGAGAAAAGATGCTTCTTCTCGGCAAATTAATATTCCTTTAGATTCTACAGAACTTGTCTAATATCTTTGAGTCTAATCCAAAGCAGATTTTTTCCTAAAGGCTCAAACTCAAAATGTAAATTAAAGGTCACACTAGGATTCAGAAATATTTGTTGACACTGAGAGAGGCCCAATATAGAGCCATAAAAACAGAAATAGGACTGAATTTCCTCAGTCTAGATGCTGTTGGTGTTGGAGTGAGTAGGAGGAAATATGAAACCTTTCCTCTGAAACTAAAAGAACAATTTGAATGTGCAGTGTAGGTGGGGGATTGTGTAATTGTATTTCTGTAAGGAAAGATTGGTGCTTTAGAGCCAGCATCAATTGACATATACCTTTGAGAGGTCAAGGATCAAAGCTGGGATAGGCTCCAGTTCGACCCTGAACAGGATAAGTGGAAGAAAATTGATTGATATAAACTTAGAACAAAAAGAAAGGAAGTTTTGCTTGGTGGATTATTTCTTACTTGTAACAATGATTCTTGTTAATAAATCTTATAAAGTTGGAAAGCCTGTTTATTTCCCCTTAAATGGTGCCACATTTGTGTGGCAAATACATTTGTGGTTTGAGCAGCAGAGTTGAGTATGTGGGTTAGACCCAGAAAAACTTGCTAAATCTTTGCCAGTGCCAAACAATTTATTCTGCTACTGACTTTGAGCTTCTTGTACCCCAGATTCTGAAAATCAGGTCTCTGGTTGGTACCTGATGAGCTTGGACCTTGCTACAGCAGCCAGTTGATTCTCTACTCCCAGCATGTCATATTCTTGATAGAGCCCTATCCATAGGGTAATATCAAACTGGTGTTTAACAAAGACGAGTTGCAGCATTATTTGGAGTGATCGCTAGTGCCATCTCCAAATTACAGGGCAAGTTCCATAACACGGGAGATGTCAGAGACAGACCAGTGGGGCCCCAATAAGACAACACGACAGGAAGCTGTTTCTTCATCATGTCAGCACTTAAGAACCGGCAGTCTTCTACAGATCTGCAGGATGATGTGGCTGTCTGCTCTCTACCCAGACAATCCAGAACAGACCGCACACAGGCAATCTCCTATCTCACAGGGACACCAGGGCAACTGCTGGTTGAAGAACGAGATCCCCTCCCACGACATTGTATGGCCAAGTTGAGACTAGTATGAGGAGGAGGTGCCAGGCTGTTGTGGCCATGTGTATATATACATCAGTCCTCATTAGCATAGTGATTTGTGCCAGTGTGTAGTGACTATACAAGTTACAGAGTAAGCAATACAAAGAGTAACAGATTACTTTCTCCTGAAAGTGAGTAAGCAATGAATGCATTAGTTAAAAAAAAAAAAGTAATGAGTAATGTGCAGTGCATTAAGTCTTTTGAGTAATAACCCCAACACACTACTTATCAAAATAACTAAATTATGGAAGATTTCCTGCCCTAATAAATACATTAGCCCAACTTAAGATACATTTTTGTATTACTGAAGGTTCTACTTATTTGTGTCTATTTGAGGGTCGTATAAACTGACCTTACAGGTATTTTTAAACACATGAGTGACTAGTTCAGCAGATTTTGTCATTGAGTTTACAAGACTAGCATGAATAATTACTGGACAGTTTAATTTATATTTATCAAAGGTTGGGAGGAAGGTTTGATGAAGTGCCTGGACAAGGACCAGGAGCAGGGCTTTGATGAGGATGTTGAAGGGACCTCAGGTGCATAATCCTGTTCCACTGTCAGGCTGAGCCCTCAAGGATTTGTTTGCTCCAATTTAGTCAGTAAAGCATTTGTGACATTGTGTGCTGACATTGGGGTTCAGCTCAGTCCGTGTGTTAATTTGTAATAGTATTGGCAGGTCCTGCTAGTAAAACATACAAAGCAAATTCCAACTAGTCATTGAACATTCTTGTTGTTTATTTTGGGGACTGCCCACATAAAAAGGTTGCCAACAGCTAATTATATTATATGGAGCATAAACAATTGATAATTTTTCTACATTTGCAACAGATTGTCTACTATACTCCAAAGAGAAACATGCTTTTAGGGCATCTAAAAAAAGTGCTGGTGATTTTCTTGCAGTAGTAAAAATATTACCTAGGACAATTTAATCACCTTATAAAGGAAATGACTTTAAGCTCTAATACAAAAAGTCAAGATCCAATAAGATCTTTGGGTTAATGGATATACTGAGAGAGAGAAAAAAGGTCTACAAATGAAAGTTATTGTTAGCATTATTTGTGTCATGGTTCTTGCATTCAAATAGCTTTTTGTGATCAAATAGTTTGTCTACTTTTTATCACAGTTTTCAATAACAAACAACATTTTACAAAAAAGGGAAATAAATACTTTTATGAACTTTATATTTAATGCAGTGACCATTTGGAAACATGTCCTTTGATGTATTTAAAGCAGTGATACAGCTTAGTGATGAGAAGCACATCCATCTAGCGTCCTATTAATGGGTGATCTATAGCTTTAAATCAATTCCTAAGCCAGTGGTTCCCAAACTTTTTTCGCTGGGCCCCCCTTTGTTTTACAGAAAAATGTTCGCGCCCCCCCCCCCCCCCCCTCGCACGCACGCACACACACACACGCACGCACTAACACATCCTCCAACCACACACACCCATATTTTGCTCAATTGCGGTTTATTTCACACCTCAAACATTTAGTAAACAATTAAGCAAAAACAAGTAATCTAAGAAAATAAACTGCTAACTAATTTACACTACGTCCACACCTACACGGGTATTTTTGAAAATGTAGCTGTTTCGTCCACACATAAACGGCGAAAATGGAGATTTTTTAAAACTAATTTTTTGCGTTTACGTGTGGACGAGGAATAGAGTTCATGTGCCTTTTTTCACGTCAGCTGTGCGCCACGTTATTGTTTACATGAGAGGAATTGCAGAATGGCAGATAGTCAGATTAACAGTATTTTGTCTCTATCTTCAGGTTTTACACACTTACATATAAACACGCAGTTACTGTCTATTTAGAAAGGCAGAGGCGTCACGGTGTGATTATTTTACATGTAGTTGTTTTTTTCCTGTGTAATAATATTCAACATTGCTATCAATACATTTTTCAAAAAAAAAAAAAAATGCCTCTCTGTGCAAAATGGGTTTAAAAACATGAACAACTGTGGGATACTGTTTGTCCGTGATTTAGACAGGGGGAACAAATCCTGGCAGGATCAGCCTGATGTTATTTGTATCCCACAGTAACTTTAATGCATAAAGAGCTAACATCTCCAAAATGTCAGGAGTAGTTAGTCATTACAACAAGTGTTTGTGAACTAAAAATCAAGAATGGGGATACTGTTTGTCCGTGATTTGAACAGCCCAGCGTGTGCTCCCGACAAAGGGAAAACCAATTCTTCAGGGGAGACCTACCTTGGCACTTGTGCAGGTGAAACCAAAGGGAAGATATGCTTCGCTATATTTTCTAGTCTTTGGCTTAGAATGAAGTTGATTTGGAAACATATTCAGCGATGCTTCATCTCCTGCTTTTGTGTAGGCGCCCCGTGCTAGCAGCATTGTTTTTTTTGTTTTTTTTTTCCCCTTTTCATGCCGCGCCCCCCCTGCAATGGCTCTGCGCCCCCCCTAGGGGGCGGGCCCCACACTTTGGGAACGTCTGTCCTAAGCAAGCAGTATCTACACAAGGACTGTGGTACATTGTGACACACCCGAATAGATTTGCTTTAAACCCATTATTGTATCTTCTTAGGAATATCCCATGGCTTTATGTGAAACCACAGTTACCCGTATCTCTCCAAGTGCATATCAATAGCTGTAATCTATTGTGGAGAAGGAAAGAAAAGGTTTGATCATCATTTTCTTTTTACCTGTCCAAACTAAATATTTGTGGTGGAGGAAGATCAGCTCACATTATTTTTGCCGACCACACAATTGGTCCAAATTTGACAAAAGCTTCATGCAGCTGTTTGCAGTCCTGCCAGCTGGAGATCCAGCAGCCCAAGTGACTTAATTTTTTTGTTTGTTTCTTTTATGTCCTTATGAAACAGCTTGTCTTTAATTTTGCTTGCGGTGTTGGATGCTATACGAGTCATGAAAACAGTTTCGTCCAACTGGGATTCAGTAGCAATCAATTTGGCAGTGGGACACCTAAGCAGTTTAAAATCTCTCTGTCGTCCTCTCTAACGCTAGCCCTCCTTCTCCTCTCCTCTACCAGCCTCAGAGACAAAGTGATTTACTCCAGGGCTATGTTTAGAATCCACTGTCACATCACTGAAACACTCAGTAATGTTCATCTATAATTAGAAACTCTAGTGTCACTTCTATTTTTTTTTTTCATTTCAGCCTGCTGTTGCCTTCATCCCTTGTTTGAGTATATGAGCTATACTTTGCCACCATATGGCTACCTGCAATATAAGTAACTTTGTAATATCCAAAGTTTTGTTGCAGCACATTAATTTCCCTCCTGATTCTGTGTATGTGTCTGTAATAAACAGTATCCGATGAGTTGCTGAACCTTTTCTAATTTATTCTTATTGGGGGAAGAACGTTTCCCGATTCTGTGTTGTTGTACACTTAGGTTAATTAATAGGAATGACATTTTCTGAACTTGCTTTTTCATTAATGTTAACCAAGTTTTGTAGCCAGATGTTCTGCATGTTTACACTGCAAACATAGAGTACTGTGCAAAAGTCTTGAGTCAACCTCAGAGGTATTTTTCTCTCCTCACAGACTCACACCAGGAACTGTTCACATGTTAGTTACAGGAATGGTTTAAGTCTGGCTCCTTTGAAGCGAAACATAAAGAAATCAGGTTTGAAACCAGATTTTAGCTCAGTACTACATACAGTCAGAACATTTGGGAAACTGACATCTTAAGTATCAGCATTTCCTCATTTTCTTCATCAGAAAATATATAGACACATCTTAAAAACAGGGCTGACATAGAAACACTTCATTCATTCAAAGGAAAGCACTTAAACATCCATCTTTGTTTGTATTAGCTGTTGTCTGTTTGCTCGTAGGACCCTCCCTCTCCCCTCCCTCATCCACTGCTTGCCATTCTTCCCCGCTGCTGGCATTAAAAGGGGGGGGGGGGGGGGGGGGGGGGCACCAGCCCCTTTGGAATCCTTCTTTGCCATCATTAGTATTCTGTGGGGAAATAAAAGGACCCATCTGTGGAGGTGGTGATGAGGGGGTGACAGGAGGAGGAGGAAAAGAGGGAGGGGGCATCCCCTGAGAGACCAGGGGATTAACCACTGACACATGGAGCCTGCTAATAAGGTGGTTTGGTAAAACCCATCCATAGGATCAGTATTTACATGTGTAACAGACACCAGGCGCACATATCCATACACCTACATGCATGCTACAACAACAATGTGGCTTATACACTTAAAAAAGTGTCAAAGTCTATCACACGCTGCAGCCAGACACACACAGTAGCAGTGCAGCACCCTTTATTAAATTTGTAGTAGGGCCACATCTGGTCACATACACCCAGAGAACAAAAGAAGTGGAGGAGGTGGGGGGCAGTGTCAGATATGGAGATTTCATTCCATGCTGTAGAGTATTAATGTGCATGTGCACACGCCAAGCATCTGTCACGTATAATTGGAGGGTGTCAGGTGTGGACATGGGGCCAGATTCAGTCCACCCACAACATGGATTGTCTGCTCCCGTGACTGGTAGAATCTGTGTGTCAACATCTATATTTATTACGGGGCTGACCCAGAGGTTTGGGAAGATGACTGGCTGATAGCGGATGAATGACTCTTGAGATCGTCATGAATCATGTTGCATCATTCACAGATGCCTCTCATCTACAACAGCCGTTGCAGTTGTTGATTTAATCGGAATTCGTTGATTGCTCCAAACATTTCTCCAGAGGCTTTTTTTTCTGGCTAAATAATAAAATAAATAAATAATCTGCTCGATGTCAGCTGTGTTCAGTTAGAGCATCTTTGTTAAAGCAGTAAAGCAGGACTTTGTTTGTTTTGCTCTCCACATTATATTGTCACCAAGTGCGACATCCAAGTGCTCGAGATCATGAACATGAGACCCTTCCTCTCAGGAGACTTTCCTGTTACTGGCACCGCTCAGAAGCCCCACAAGAGTCCCCAACGCAGCTTGATAGGAAAAAATCTCCACACCCCTCCTTTTGCGGGGAAGGTTCTGACACTTTTGCAGTTTTGTTTGCAAAAGCAGTCTCCGTGTAGACTTCGAGTTTCTGCATTACCAGACTGTTCATGAACGTCTGCTGACACGAGGAAGGGGGATTGCTCATTACCTTCGGGTTTCATTCATGCTAGCTAGGTAATGTGTCGCGCGGGTTGATAGCACCGCTCGGAGTGGGAATTTACTCATGGGATGAGGCAATTAACTGGGATGCAGTGCATGCTTCACAACAGTATGACAAGGAGTTCTGCCTCTGTCAGTCTCTCCGTCTCACCTAAATTTAACTTAAATGACAGTCTAGTTTAGCAAGCTCGTATATAAATAGATCACTGCAAATTGAGGAACAACAAGGTAATATAGTGCCATTCAGCGCAAATCAGGGTCTGATTGGCTTCATGAGATATGCTGGATCTAGAAATAGAATTTTGCTGACAGAGGAAGCAGTTGGGACCAAAGATCGATACGCTCTCTCTCTCTCTCGCTCCCTCCCTGCTTTAAACCTTAGGCATTTTGTCTGAGCGCTGCATTTTGTTTTCCCTTTTCCTGTCTGGCCATGCACTGACTGAAGAGACGGTGGTTTTGATTGTAATAAAGTTTACCTCTGAAATACTCTTGCGCCTGCAGAGTCAGCTTGCCTCAGAATTATGCAGACTGAGGTTTAGCCACTTAGGAAACATTAGTTTTAAATGTTTAGCATTAGTGCTCAAAGGTTGTTTTTTTGTTGTTGTTGTTGTTGTTGTTGTTTTTTCAATAAATCTGCCTAAAAACCATGAACTTACACTTTTTTGTCTAACTTTCTTTTTTCTTTTCTTTCTTTTTTGCATAACACAGAAATGTATGTCCTGTGGTGCTGTTTGAACAGCATTACCTAATGATTAGGCCACGTTTGCCTAACTGTAGTCATACAATCCTTACTTAATCATAATCATTAATAATAATAAAAAAAAACATAATCAGGACAGTGTTGGCATGTGGAGATATTAGAGAGGAAAAGTATTTTAAAAACATTAGCATTTTATAGCTGCAGAACTTCAGTGTAAATTGAGATATTTTGTTTTTGTTTCTAGTGCAAATTTGGGTGTTTAAGCTGAGCCAGAAACGTTAATGAGCATGCACAGTGGGTTGCAGATTGCACTTCAAGAAAGGGTTTTTTTTTTTGGCTTCTATGATAAACTTCTAGTTAAATGAACGAGCATCTACTTGAATTTAAATATTTGATTTTTATTGTCATGGCTACCAAGTCCTCCTTTGCAGCATTTCCAGTTTCTATCTGCCTCTTTGGCTCTCTCCCTGTAAATGTGTGAATACACAGGGAGTATTACTTCATGTAATGTGGGAATTTGCATGGGCAGTCCTTAACGTAGTTATCTGGTCGTACATTTGTGAGAATAAAGTAATTTATTTATGACAGACAGTGATGTGACACTGGGTGCTGAGTCGAGTAGGGGAGACCGGGGATAGTTGTAACATTTTTGACATTTCTGTCTGTAAATTAGAGCTCTTTTAAGGTAGTGGATTCAAAATGTAATGCAAAGTATTTACATGTCTCGGCTATTAAATAGTGCAGCTATTTTCTCTGCAGCACAATTACCCATTGCATGATATGGCCTCAAACACAAAGAGTGAAATGTTACAATTAACCCCATAGTCTGGGTTAGTTGTAACATATCCTGGGGTGAAATGTAACACAATGAAATAAGGGTACTAACAAAACATTAACATGTAATCTTTGTTTATTCAACACATGAATGCACTTAGAGCCATTTATGTAGCTATGTGTGTGTGTGACAGAATGCAGAAATCTAGCTTTTGAACATATTCCAACCTCCCAAAAAAGACAAATTATGGAATTTTCTGCAACTGAATATTTCATTAATTTTGGTTGGTCTTCCTCATTGGCTCAGTGGGCATTATAACCTACAACTCTTGCACCAATTTTGAACATAACAATGAAGCTGAAAAAATGTAGTTGCTCACCAGCATCGCAATTCCATTACTTTTTATCATGGCTTTCCTTGGTGTGGTTTGCAAAGTGCTTCAGAAAGATGAGGAAATCTGTTTCTTGCACCCATCCTGATTTATTTCCACTACCAGTACTTCCTACTGGTCCACCTCTTACACAGTGGTCTGCATAATGTATGTGTGGGAACACAAACAGTGGAGGAATTGTGTTGCCAATGGCATTAACCGCATATACAAAAGCGACCAGTGAACCTCTCTCTGCTGATGTCTTTGCCCCAACTTGTTTAATATAAGTTAAAGTAATAGTGTGGTAAGTTGTAACATCTGCATTATTGTTACAACTAACCCAGACTGTTGCTGTTACAACTGACCCAGACTCCTATAGCCATGAACTAGCTAACATTACAGCCAACGGCTAAAACATTAGCACTAAAGACCTACACAGAATATATCCCCATAGGCATATAAATAACATAATTTAAGTTTGATGAGTTTAACTGCAAAGCAGATAATGCTATTAGAAATTGAAAAAAAGTAGAAAAACTATTTTTTTTATAACTTTTTGGCATACAAATTACTTTTTTTCGTGTTAAATTGTCTGTGTTTGACAAAATGTGCTGATTTTTCACATGTGATAGCAGAACTGAGTTGGGCATGCACAGAATGAGTCACATCATTTGAAACTTAGCCCTGATTGGAGAAATTGGAAGTGTTACAACTGACCCAGTTACAACTATCCCCGGTCTCTCCTATTTATGTCCTGGCCTTTGTAGTGGTGATTATAAGCTGTAAATTAATGTCCTAAACAAGCAGCTAGATGGCGTGTGTCCGGGAAGGTGCGAAATTTGAAACTGTGAGTCAAACAATAATGATTTTGCCTTGTAAAACATGCGCTAGTCAATCTTTCCCCATATGGCTCCGAACATGCTTGCAAGCTGCCGTCGGTCAGTGACGATTCCTCCTACACCAAACAGTGGAAGTGATCTGGGCCTGCACTGCACGTCCAGCAAAACAGCAGCAGATGGTGAGAATTCTGGATCTGCGAGCCTTTGTGATGGACACCTCTGAGACTCGAGTGAGTGACAGCTGTTTCTCAGTACGTGTCTGTTTACTGTGCAATCAGCTGCCCGGGGGGGTTGGCACAAAAAGCTTAATCACAGATGTGATGTCATGAGCATGTGCCCTTCGGTGTATCATTAACTAATGATGTAGGAGGAATCGGCACAGGATAGACTTTTTAAAGAACTGCATAAAATGTCATTCTTTTTTTTTTTTTATAAAATCCTTTTTTGAATATAAAAGCAACTTTTTCATTCTTTAAAGAAATTCATAAATATTCAAAACACAGCCTCTAAAAATAAACTCATTAAGCTGCGTTGTTTTTCTGTAGCCCACTGAACACTGAATTACAATGCTTTCTGAAAAAAGATGTGTACTGTAATAGAACCTTGATTTTAGCAACTTTACTGATACCAGTTGTGGAGAGTTAAAACAAAACTGATGATATTATATTGATTATTTATTTGTATACACATATAAAACATATATAGACATGTGGTTATGCCTATACATGGTTATAAATGGGGTCTAAAGTCTGAATATATGTTTGCTTTGTTGTAATATACTACATATATTTTGTGTTCAGTAATCCATGATTGTGTCCAATATCTGCTCATTTAGAATGAGGTATTTCAAAACAGTCTGAACTCAGGTTGTAGTCACAGATGCAAAGGCATCCTCGTGATCTGATTTCCTACTATAGATGAACAAAGGAACCTTAAGGAACAGCTGCATGTATCTCCGGTTTGAGATATTATGTATCTGAACCATCTAAACACCCCATTTGTAAAGTAGCGGTTGATTACACTCATTGCTTCACATCGTGGGAAAACCGTAAAACTGGGAAGCTAATGGGTCATTAAGAGATTTAAACATTTTACTGCCTCATTTTCAATATTTATAGCCTTTGTTTACTGTTTTGTTTGTTTTTTTACATTATTTTCCTGTTTCAGAAGACTTTGTTTTAGCTGTTGTCTTTAAACACTTATCACACAGTCATTTAAGTATATCATACACTAGCAAAATGTGTGTGATTATTTGAATCTGTTCAACACTTAATTCGGACAAAGATGTAACATCGTAGATCCGGTCATTATGTAGCTTCTCATTTTTAAGTTTCTTCTCATCTGTGTTTTTGGGTTTTTTTTACCTGACTTTTCCAACTTTGTTGAAAACTGTGATGTTAACCTCCAAGGTTTGGTGAGAATCTAATATTTGCTGAATGGCTTCACTAAACATTGATGCTGATTTTCCATTTTCATCAAGCACAAATAGCATCATTTTCACATGAAATAAAAACTCACGAGCTCTCACTGGAAGAAAAGCATCTGAAAGCGTGGTGTGATCATTGCTGAGAAATATTTGACCAATCCACACAGGGCTTATGCAGGACTGACTGGGTTGTTGACCTTGACTCGGTCGATTATTGGTGGACTTAAGCAGCCCTGGCCCAAGTTCAATCCGGGCTACTTATTTTTTGCAGTGAAAAAAACCTGAAAATGCCTTTATTTCATATTTGTGTCTTATGTTTCCACTCTTCTTAAGACCAGTCAATGAAATTATTTCTAAGTGATTATCTGCAGTCTGTTTGTTTGTATTTGGAGACGTCTTTGGTGCTTAGCAGTCATTGCCATGTTGTTTTCACTGCATTTCTCAGTAATCACTGTGCCAGCATGATGATGTCACTGGACTTGCAGCAGCTGCCAAACCTCCAAACAAACAGGCATGAGCTGTCCTACTGCAACTACAAATAACAGAAGGGATGAAATTAACACAGTGCCTCAGTGACCATGTCTGAAGAGACAAAAATATCTGCGACATGTTAAGGAAGAATGATTCCATGTCAAAAATGCTGCTTTCCATTGATTTGAGTTTGGAGCAGGCAGCTGGACAATTTTCCAAACTTTTTACATTGTTATTATTTTGTAAGTCTCATCTCTTTTCATTTCACACATGTTAATTTACCACAGCAGTGTGTCATTACATTTTTGTCTTTTCTCTCTCTTATTCTGTGTTTTGTCCTGTCTGTCTATTCTCTCTTTATTCCTTTTCTCTTTCCCCCATATGACTGCCCCTCCTTCAACCTGGCTCTGCTGGACGTTTCTTTCTGTTGAATGGGAATATTTCCTTTGCACCATCACAAAGCTCTTGTTCATAGGGCGTGGCTAGATTTTCCAGGTTTCTTTAAGAATACTGTAATATCTTTACTCTGTAAAGTGCCCTGGGGCGATGTTGTTGTGATTTGCACAATATAAATAAACCTGAACTGAAGTGAACTGAAAAGCTGTTGATACAACGTCTTATATTCTGTCAGAGAAGACAAAAGACTGTGTTTTCAGCAGAAAATCTGAAAAGATTTACCTTGGAAATTCTGCAGTTCATTTCAAGCCAGAGGCAGCATTAAGATTCAGTGTCAGTCTTCCTTTAGATTAAGTTTCACCTGGTGGAAATGCTCCAATGTCAGTGTTCCCTGTTTCCATTAAAAAAGTTTTGGGGGAAAGTTCCAGAAGTAAGTCACCACTACTGCTCAAACGAACAGAACAAATTTTCTCAGCCAGCTAACTTTGGCATCATTGTAAAATTTCACAGTCAACATTTAACAGTCAACAACATTTAATTTAACAGTGTAAGTTGCACCAACTGTGGCAAACTAACCATCACAAATTTAACATGAAACCAAAGCAGGTATAATAAGATAAGATTGCCATCCATGTGCAATACTGTGCCCACCTCATTTCTTAATGTTTTGCCTCTAAGGAGTGTTTGTTGACTGAACAGAAAGACTGAACATAAATGACTGAATGATGGGAAAAGCACACAAGGAGTTGACAACAATGAGACAAGGAAGTGACAGAAACTGGACTGGTAAATGAGAATTGGAAACAGCTGAGAACACAGCTGGAATGAATCTAACTAATGGAACAGAGGAAGTAAAACGAAACAATGCACATAAACAACAGGTTATCACAATAAAGCAGGAAACATAGGAGACTAAACAGTGTCTATACTGAAAACACTAGGTCAACAACCCAGGTACCCTGACAGTACCTGACCATTTTCAGAGGAACAGTTGTTTGTTTGTTGAGCCAGTTAACACTAACCAAAGAATCCTTCAAGCATAAATATGGTAACAAACTTACAGAATGAACCCGTGTTGGGTTTAACAACAGTTTGTGGAAATGGTGGAGAAGTCTACAGCTTCTTAGGAGTGGAGATACAGATGTCACTTTTATTTTTATTGCACAAAAGAAGAAGATTACAATGGTGAAATGCAAACTGTGTCCAGGACAAAAACAACTGCAACAGCTGATACACAACTTCAGCTCTCTGCAAGTATCTGCATAGCAAAGTGATGTTAAAGCTGTATGCTGATCCCAGCCCAGCAGCCAGAGCCTCTACTTCAGTGGATAGTGAAAGCAATGAGAGTGAGCAGTAAGGCTTGCAGGACTATAGCCTCCTTTTTTCCGCCTGTACATGTTTGTACTGTATAACTACTTATAACTACTATTAACCTCTGTCTCTCTTCCACAGCATGTCTTTTATCCTGTCTTCCTTCTCTCACCCCAACCAGTCGCAGCAGATGGCCGCCCCTCCCTGAGCCTGATTCTGCCGAAGGTTTCTTCCTGTTAAAAGGGAGTTTTTCCTTCCCACTGTCGCCAAAGTGCTTGCTCATAGGGGGTCATATGATTGTTGGGTTTTTCTCTGTATCTATGAAGCGCCTTGAGGCGACTTTTGTTGTGATTTGGCGCTATATAAATAAAATTGAATTGAATTGAATTGAATTGGTGATGCTTGGAAATCTGTTTTTAACTTTGCTTTGCGTTGTTAGTTTTGTGTTCATAGGTTAAAAACTAAAAGAAAGTTGTGTGTGACCTCATCAGGATAGGGATTCATTTTGGTGTGTGGGACTGTAGTCTCAGGTTTATACTGTTATCTGACAGTTACACGACAACTGATTTCAGGTCATTTTATGGAGTAATGCAAAAGTAATGCAGTGATCTGTCCATCTATGGATGCACACAGCAAAGATCTTAACAAAGAACTCATTTGTATCTTTTTTGAACAGGGCACTTTCTTTAGCTGAATCTACAAAAAAAAAAATTATCCAACTATATCTGGCCTTATAGTTGATTCATGCTTCAAGAAGCCATTCTTCAAGGAGAAAAGGCTGAGTTATGCCATATTACCCAAGAACTTGTGTTAAAATCAAATGGAACAGGTCTAATGGACACAAATTTGTCATTTTTAGTGTATATGTTCATCAATATGTAAGGGAGAGAAACAGGTTCTGTCATGATTTGGGCAGCATTTCAGCCAGTAGTGTTGGAGATCTTGTCAGATCGATGGCATTATAATTGCAGAAAAGTACGGTCATTTTTGAGTCACACGCATACCATCTGGAAACCTTGTAATAGGCAACAGCTTAATTTTTCAGCATGACAATGATCCCCAACACACTGCCAATGCAGTAGAACCATAACTGGATAGAAAAACACACAATGCGGCACTATCGGTCATGGATTGGCTTCCCCAGAGCCCAGACCTCAACATTATTGAAGCAGTGTGGAATTATCTTTACAGAGAATGGACCAAAAGGCAGCCAAGATCCAAAGAAGAGCTTTGAATGTCCTTCAAGAAGCCTGAAGAACTATTCCTGAAGACTACTTAAAGTCCTCTCATCTAAAAAAGTTCAGGCTGTGTTTAAAAATTTGGCCCACTGTCTAATGTCATCAGTCCAGCTATCAAGTTATCCGTGCTGCTGTAGACAGTGTTGCTAAACGTTGCCACCACAGTAATGGTTTGTAAATGGCGGAACAGGCATTGTTGTCGTTTGTAGGTCTGCAATTGTGTAACAAAGTATGAAATGCAAATGACATGGATATCTGCCTTAGGAACATTAATGTTTCAGCAGTGTGTCAATCATTGTAACAAATGTTCCCTGATGGGAAGAGCTGTGTAGGAGGGCAACCCTTCCAACAAACGGAAGAGGGAAAAAAAAAGAAGAAGTGAGAAATGGTGGGATGCACAAGCACAGTCTGTTTTTCTACTACACGATTTGGATGCTTTACCCCAGGGAGCACAGGATGCTGTTCACAGGTGTGAATGAAGAACCTGGTTGGTTGCCTCGCCTCCCTATGTTTCCCACTTACACTTCTCTCCTTATAGCACAGCTTCACTTTTTACAGAGCTGCCACAGACAATTCCCAAAGAGTTGTGTGTTTCTCTGTGACAGGCATTTCCTTTTGTTTTGAATACATGTGAAAAAGATGGGAAAAGCCTGCTTTGTGCCTCTGCCTCTCAAAGCGATCACTTACCTTTTTGGTGTGCGTGTGAGGATTGGGGTAAAGCAATCTCTAGGATCTCTATATGTGAACCCTTGGAAGCATGAGAAGTTTGTAAGACTGGAAGAAAAGGAGAAGATGCATTTTAGAAAGGCAGAAAAAAAAAGAATGTTAAAACAGGAAACTCTTCCTATTATAATCAAAAGATGTTGAAATAACACAGGTTTCTTGAATCTTTTGTGATGTAAACTGGAGAAAGGGGACTTTGCAATTTCTCTTTTCTCCAGCAACTTTTTCTTCAAACATTTGTTGTTTTCTTTGTCCACAAAACTTGTTTTTGTCAGGAGTCATGCATTCAAAATCAGTACTGTTCCATCTGTCTGTATTCTACAGTCTCCTCAAATATTTTGCCTATTTATTAAAGCATTTCCCACCCCTCTCAGACGCACACGCTCATATTGCGTTCATTAAAACGGAAGAAGGAAGATAACATAACCACAAGCTGCGTGTCAGTGTGAAAATTTGACTCTCATGAGCACATAACCCATGAAGCCTGAGCCTGACAAGCGTCTCTCTGCTCTCCACTGTTCTCCATTCATTAACACTCATCTCATTCAGGAAATCTCTCACAACTTTGGAGACGTGAGGGTGAATGATATGGAAAGGGGTGCAGCAGTGGGTGTCTGTAGGGGGAAGGAGTAATAGGCTGTCTTCCTCCTTCATTTTAGAGGCAGGTGAAAGAGATGGGGAGGAGAATTAAAAGAGCATGAACATATTTCTTCTCGCAAATCTCACACTGAGTCTTCGCACCTAACTTCACCAGCAGTGATACATTATTCAGTGTTTGCACAGCCTCGCCCTAGACCAGAATGGGCACAGTGAATGTACGAGCTGCAAGAAAAATTAAAGGCAAAAAAGACGGTCAGGCTGCAAGATGCTGGTTTGTTTGCATCCCGCTGAACCTTGAAGGTCTGCGTGCGTAAGGTTTAGATATTGTCGTTCATGACCGTGTTTCTTCTCTTCAAGAGCCAAAAATGTTCTTTGAGTTTGACGTATTAGCATAACAAAACGTCCCAGTACCGCTCCCACTCCCCAGGAAGTTCAAATGCAACCCACCCTGCCACTACCACTGCTACCAGCAGAAATGTTGAGAAGCACATGGGACAAAACAGCTCTCAGATCAAGTCTTTTGGAGAACCAAGCTGAGATCAGACAGCTTTAAAGAAAATTGTTTGATGTCGAACAACGCAGAGCCATGGGGTTTGGGGAATTTTTTTTACAGTTAAATAGCAGTGACTAACGGGAATATAGGGGGTTCTGGGAATAAGCCTATTAAAATGTGTGTTAACAAATTAGGGTTTTCACTGGCATGTTGGACTTGCATGTGAGAGACAGTGTGCAAATAGTCTTTAACTGAGGGTCCAATTTGCAAACTATTCATTATTTTCTATTTATTATGTTTGAGCCTACACTTAGATCAATGGGTGTATATATTGGCCTCCACAGACAAGATTATTGTCTGCACAGTCCCAGACCTTCTGGCAAATGCTTTGTCTTATTAAGTAAATCCACATCTATGTAGACTAGACCCAAGCATAACAAACACCCAGCTTTATAACACCTGAAGCATCTACAAATAGAAGACTTGATATGGCTGTTTGAATTCTTCTTCAGAACTGATCCAGTCAATATGTTTATATTGACTGGATCAAATTACTGTGTGATATGAAAGGACATACTTGTACAGACGGTTCATCTGTTTCCTGCAGCTCCGCAGAGGGTTTTAAAGTTTTACTGCTTATTGTTCAGATTTTTAGTTCGAGTGCAGCAACAACTTCACTTTCAGCCACAAAAGCAAGATGTTTTTCAGAGGAATGGGCAACCAGAGCACTTAAGACAAAGATGTAGACAAACAAAGAAAGAAAACAAAAAAAGAAAGAAAAAATCAGAAGCTGAAAGGGTCTGAACTACACTTGGAGAGGTGGATGGAGACATAACTACACATCTGAGATCTGCTGCATATCTACAGGATATGCAAATAGGCGACTGTTTGCTAGCATAGAAGCTGTATAAGTTTATAATATCTTCTTTTTCTAGCCTTTCGTGCTAGCCTCAAGGTGTCTAGAGATGATTCATTTTTTCACAGATGTGTTCTCTGTTCTCTAAATAGGTTAGAATGTGTCATTTTTATTCATGACTTTTAATTCTTTTCTTTTTGTTTATAGCAGGCGTATTGCTAAATGCACCATTCTTTAGTCAGTTTATTAGTAGTCATCAGCAACAACGTCACCTCTTAAGAGCTTGAAAAATAGAAATCAATTGGACTTCGTCAAGTTTGTGAAGAAGTTTCATGTGCTTCACATCCAAGACGAAACTTCAGTTGACCTACGTCCAAAGAGGTAGGTCTTTTGACCTTTGCATGTGTGTCACATGATCCAGTCTTTGGAGGTTCAAAGACAACAGTTGCCTTCTTTTTTTCAAGCTCTGAAGATTACTGTGAACTGAATGACGGAGGACCTGCACAGACAGTTACAATGTAACTTGTATCCTGTGTCCATTCTATTTTATTGGTACTTTGCACATTATGTTTTACATTACTGTACATTTTTATTTGCTTTCATTTTCATTTTTTTTCTATTTTGTTGTTAAGTGCTTTTCATTTCTCCAAATCTGAATCTTTTCTCACTTTTTTTTTTACCATGTATGAACTGATTTTATTATAGCTTCATTCATCATTTGTTCTGCCATTTTTAAAACTCCTAACTCCTAACTTGGCGACTGTTGTAATAACCACTACACGTGATATTTTGAGCTTATTTTTGTAAAGTTGGGTTGTTGTTTTTTCAAGGTGCACTCATGTTCAAGCTTAGCTTGGAGACGTGTACATTTAGTAAAGTAGCTGAGAAAATGATGGTTGAGGTGATTTTCTTTCCAGGCCAAATAGCCTCATAATAAATGATGGATAGTTCTGGTCACCCATGATTACTCAAGCAGCACAGGTAAAGTGTTTCCCTCTAAGCCAGAAGCAACTCTTGATCAGTGGTCCATGTCTGCAAACCCTCGCCCACATCTCCTATTTTCTCCCTCCCTGTCTTTGCTGTCTCTCTCTCTCTAACACGTTGCTCCCAGAGGGGTTGATGTTCACCACAGTGTGCCGCCTGCTCAATGGTAGATGTGACAGAGCCCGCCACAAGAAGGGATTTAAGGGAGAGGAGGATTGAGGGATTCGTGGCTGCCACAATCAAGAGTTTCATAGCAGGCATGACAAGACTGCCCCCCCCACCCCCACCCCGCTCAAACCTGACCACTGAATGATTCATGGGGTAAAATGCGAGGGGGTGGAGTGGGTGGGAGGGTGATTGCATCACTGCTGTGTCTGGGCCTTTCTTGTACTCCTAACCCTGACATGCAAGAGAGATGTTACGGAAGAAGGAGGGGGCAGTGTTTGCACTTGAGATAAATAAACACACAAACACACACACACACAAAAGTATTGTGAAGGGAAGGAAATGTTAATCATACACACAATAGAGCAGTAGTGCTCATTCACACACAGATACACACTTCTGGCTTCACATGCTCATCAAAACATGGTGACAAAGAACGATGGGTGTGGCCATGTGGGACTGGGAGAGGTGTGGGTATCCCCACTGGAAAAGCCCTGAACAAAACCTCTCCTTCCCCCTCCATACGTGATTAAGACGTGTCTGGAGGCAGAGAGCTGATTATTAAAAGCTTGTTTGATTCCAAACTGTTTATTGAGGGAGTTAGACTCTAAATTTAGGAGCTCTTTCCATTTTCCCCAGAGAACGAAACAAAACAAAAAACCCAGAGAGACAACTCCTGCGACAAAATCAGCTGTGGAACAGCTCAAAGATGCTAATACAGATTTAAGACGTAGAGTGCAGAGAGGAGAGATGATGCGGCACTATGAGGAGGGAGGAGCCATCTTTTATTGATTCAGGCATTAATGTACATTATGTACAAATTGGTCAAGGGTGGCCCCTTATGTGGAAGCTGTGCAAACAAATTGATGCATTTGTCTCAATATCCACTTGTGGGGGTGAATATCAAATCCAATTTATGTAGGAATACATTTTTTGTCCGTTTCACCTGCCTCATTTGCTCCATACAGAACAAGTCTTGCAGTCTCTGCTTGTCAGGTGGACCGAAGCTGCTTTTCACTTTGACAGCAGAAGAGCAAAGGGGTAGAGGGGGTATAAATAAAGACCGGAGACAGCATTTATATCACACAGGTAGGTTTAACACAAAAAAAAGGGCCCTGACAACCAACAATCTGTCAGCCTTTTCTTAGCAACAGGGCAACTCCCATGAATTGGTGTCTTCGGGGAAGAAACAGAGATGCGCGTCTCCGAATGAGTGTGTGGCAGTTTCTCATGGCTAACTCACTTTGTTGAATTTCATTAATCATATTTAATACCTGTGCTCCTCTGTGGCAGTGGCTGTTGGTGTTATTACTGTGTCTCTGATAGACACACATTGTGCATCTGTTTCTTCTGTTCAACAGGCAGCGTGTGCACACAAATGTAAGGTGTGATGCAGAACCCCATTCCAATGCAGAGCCCGCTCAAGGTCTGCCTGTGCAGTGCACACAAATAGCCCAAAACACTCAGACATGCACACAAATGCACACAGTCTCCGTCTTTGTCTCGCTCCCTTTTTCCACACATACAAACACACTTGACACATGCGTATACATAACCGTGTCCCTTTGTGGACCGTTGCCATGCAACATTTCTCTGATTGGGTTAGTTGAGCTCTGGTGCATGTGCACTCACAGACACATACACACACACACACACATACTCCTGCTGGCTTATGAGTATCAGATCACACACATAATCCTTTGCCACACCCATCCTCCTCGTCTCCCACAGGACACAGCTGCACTTCCAAGGCCAAGGATGGAGTGAGGAGAAACACAAGGCAGTCCAGGAGGAGAGAAGCCCTGTGTGGGGCTCTGCAGCTCAGTCGTAGCTTCTCTTGATGAGCTCCTCAGAGATGTTTGATGGTTCTTCAGTTTGAATTGCAGATTCATTTATTTGTGCATATTCAACCTTTTTCCTTTCCTCAACTTGAAAGGCACAAACACATCTGTGATTTCACTTTTGACGCATTGCAAACGTGTCTTTTAAAAGTTAGACCAACTTCACACAATGCATTTGCTGCTTTATTTTCTGCTGTGCTTTATGTTTGTTACAGGAGGAGATCTGTGCTCATGGAAATAGGTGGTTCTTCATGTAAGCTCAACATTCATAAGCGGGCAGTAAACTGCAAACAAAATCTATATATTCTAGTCAGCGTGTGTGATGTAACTGTGGCTCTGCTGCACTTTCGTAATTCAAAAGACACGTCTCCTCGAAAAACAAAGTGATGTATTTCAAAGATTAGACATTGATTAGAAAATGTTGTTGTTTACAAAAATTTATTCATACAAATCTTACAACACTTTCATAACAATGACAAACGTAAAACCCCATATAAGGACTCCTGTGTGTATAACGATGTCACTTGTACTAAGGTTCACTTTTAAAACACATTGTTTTCAGATAGATAAGAGATTAAACATTGAAGTAAGGCGTTCGGCGCTTTCAGAAATATCAACAACAGGCATTTTCTATGATCTGAACAACATCTCTATTATATTCTCAAACCCTTTTAAATCTAGATAGTGATGCACAAAGTTGTAATATGTAGGGAATATTTTCTCATTGATAAATTACTGACCCAAAAGAATCGACAACACGTCATAATCAACAGTAACGAACACTGGTCATTGTCTACTGTTCTCACAGACACTGAACACCCCATGCACACACACACACAAACAATCAGACACACACACATACATCGCCTGCTCCACTGACATACACATTCTATTCACTTTTCTAATATACTTTATACTCAACAAATCATTGCCATGCTTTAAAAGAAAGCCTAATTCTACTACTCTTGGGGCAGACTAAGCCGAGCGATTAAACAGAGGAAAAGGAAGTTTTAATGTAAGCTAATGGACTGCAGCATTGTAGGGCCACTAAAATTGCCATCTGTCACTTGTGGTGAATATTCTTTTTAGTATTTTTTTTTTAGTATTTTTTTATGTTTTTCTCACGTCGAAGCAAGGCACCAAAAGCCAAAAGCTGTTTCCACCTCCGCATGCATGTTCAGTCACTCGTCCACACAAACAAACATTAAATGCACACACGCTCACAGATAAACGCAATATGCACATACGCACTCACGCAAAGCCTGTACGATGGAGCCAAATTGAAGAAGGAGTGTGTTGATAGTTTCTATGGGGGAACACAGGCCACTGATTAGATTGCAGGGGTGCATAAAGCTGCATTTGCATAATGTTGAATAAATACATGAGATATCTCTCTAATAAAAGTCATAGGGAATATCCCTCTGCTGGAGGGCTGAATTTCATTCACCTCTGTTCTGCTGGTCTCATCCACCTTGACTCACATACTCTTAAACCTTCTTATGAAACCAAAGTGAAGGGAATTCAACGTCTGACATTTTTTTATCAGACTCATTAACCCTGATCTCACTTCAGCAGGTGAGCAGAGGCAGTGGTGCCATCACTTGTTTTGTTTGTTTGTTTGTTTCTGTATTGACGTGCGACAAACCTCCTCTGGCTCGTGGGTGCTGTAACCTGTGTCTTATGCAACAGGCTACTTTGCTTGCCTTTCCTCTCTCGCTCTCTCTCTCTCTTTCACACACACACACAAACACACACCGTCTCTTTTCCCACTGCCTTTTCTTCGACTCCACACACACATCTCTTTATCAGCTAACACTCTTCACCTGCTTCCTCACATACTCTAACACAGATCAGCTTTACAGTGAAACTAGAGCATTAACATCAAACCAGAAACTTGGCATGGCAATCTAGAAGCTAAAGAACTTGAACTACTACTACAACCAAGACAAAGGCAATCAGCATATAAGGGAGGTGAGGGGGTCCAGTGTCTTGTTCTATGATATCCACAATGACAGCAGCAGGACAGGTAAAAATAAAATCAACAAGTCAGTGCAGTACCAGTTTCTACCACTTCTAGCCCTCTTTCTTCACATTTCTGTCACAAAACATCTGAAAGGGGGGTGGGGGTGGGGGGGTGCTGAAAGAGGCTTAGCACAGCTCATCTCCTACACAGCAACAAAAGCACAATCGCATGCAGTTTGTAAGTGAAAATTAGCACGGTGTCAGTTTTCACATGCACCATTAAATCAGAAATAAGAGTCCAGTATCTCTAACCCCAACTCAGACGCTACATTCCCTCTCCTCCTCTTTTGTCAAACTGCATCACTTTCTGCTCCTTCTGAGTCCTTTCTGAATATTTCGGAGCTTTGCCAAAATACAATCAACAGTTTAAGCATTTTTTTCCCCTTTCTCTTCTCCATTTAATCCTGTTGACTGAACAGAGACAACACTGAGATGACTATGTGCTCTGTGTAATTTTTATACTGTACACAATACACATATGTGAAACATTCCTTAGACAGTCGTATCGAGCATAATTTATCTCCCACTGTAAATGACTCTCGAGGCGAGTGAGCAAGCAGTGTTTTCTGCATACTGTTAACAGCAACTCGAGTGCTTCCTTTCTCTTTAGTAAAGGCATCAGTGCCCTTGCAAAAGCCTGCAATGAAATTGGAAAGAAGGTTGAATTTTTTACCAGCACTTACATTGACTGAACGTGTAAGTCAATCGGTTAACCATCAAATGAGAGGCTGTGGAACAAAAGCCGTCTGAATTCCCCTTGGAGGGGCAGCAAGCTATACAAACCCACAGAGCTCCCATTAAGGGAGCGTGGAGAAGCGTGGACAAGGGCAACATATATCATTTAGGATAAGCCGGATATGCCTCACATAGCATGCTCACTGCTTCTTTGGGCCTGTTTGGAAAACAAACAACACTAAAAAAATAGAACGTTGGTTACAAAAATAAGTATAACATTCAATACTTTGATTGTCTTTTTAAAATCTATTTATTTTCTGCATATGTAGATGACTTTTAAAGATTTCAAGCGCATAATGTTGAAGGTGCACAATTATCTCTTTTTTTTACTGGTTTCTTCTTCTTCTTTTTTTTTTTTATCATTTTGTTTTGTTTTCAACATCTTAAACATGAAAATAAAATATTGGTCCACAAAGTATAACTGTGCGGTATCAAGTGCTTTTGTACAAAAAGAAAAAAAAACGATATTATTATTAAAATATTCATTTTAATGGCTTTACTTCATACATAAATACATGTTGAAAGAACACAGGCGCAATCCACTGGTTGGTCAGATATATCTGAATGACTTCGATTTAACGACTGGATGTATATACACAGGAGGGCAGTTTGAGCGCCTTAACAGCGCTACAAATAGGCAAGCCGGCGTCCTTTGTTCCTAACTCTCTGTCTGTACCTTCTACCCAGAACCGCTGCCAGGTATTTCTGCACGGCCATCTGCTTTCTATAGCGACTGTAGCTGTCAGTGAAGATCCCATCTGAGTGTCTTTTGGATAAGGGCTCTGATTCTTCCTCCATGCTGTTGTCGTCACTAAAAAAATACAGAAGATAAATAAAACAACAGTGACATTAGTTATAGCTGCGAGGTCTTGACTGGTTTGTGCTCTTTTTGATGTGGCATTTCAACTTTGATCATCTCTTCATCTGGCCAGTAGTCATTAATAATGCATTTATGGGCCTTTATTTTTATTTTGTTTTATTTTATTTGTTTTGTTTTGTTTTTTACGTTAAAAATATATATATGTGAGGAAAGATTTAGTGATTTAAGCGTTTTGGAAAGGTTATGAAATATTAATTTACATCCCATTACATATTCTGACGCTTGCTTTTTTTCCCCCCACCACCCATTAATGTTTGTAAAAGCAAAATCAATTGATAGGTAAGACAAGGGCTACAAATAGCGCTGTATTTCAGTATCTTATTCTTAAAGAACATAAATCGTGGATGCAATGTCACGCCACATCAAAATAGGAGCAAAACGGTGGAATGAAAATGTCCAGACGTTATATAGAGGGGTAGCATTTTTTAAGAAGAAGAAATAAACCACACACGCACGTAAAATGACAGACAGTGACACAGCAGCCTGAACTTGAGCAGCGCAGAAACATAAAAAAAATAAAATAAAAACGATGACTGCAGGTGAACGCTAATAAGAAATGCCCTTACCCTGCACGAATTGTCATCAGAGAATGCAGATAATGTCTCGCTGTTAACTGACCCAGGATCTCCCTCAAGGCTCTATCTAATTCTTCCTCAGCATGCCTTTCTGGTCTGAGATGATAAAACGCCAAAACACATAGATCGTCAGTGACTAAAATAAAAATAAATAAATTAAAACAAAATTAAAAAAATATATATTAAAAAGCGCGGACAAAATGATCAAAAGTAGCCTAAAATGTTCCCGCCCACTCGCATGTCCAATATCACATCAAGTGCAATAAATAAATAAGAAAAAAGAAAGAAAGAAAAAAAGGAATTACAGGCTATCCTTTACGAATCTGCCGACCTTTTTTTTTAAATCTTGATTAAAACTGCAGGGAATCAACATTTTAGGCTACTCGGTATGAAAATAAGACAGGACAAATAACATGAGAAACTCTGGGAAAAATAAAGCAAGCAAACATTATAGCAAACAGCAACAAAGTCATTAAATTGGAATCCAGCCCAAGGCTTTGGCTGTGATACGAAGGCGCATTTACCTCTTCTCCTGTGGGTAGTATAGGGTGTATGCGTCGTCGTTTAAGGATGGCGGGCTTCGTATAGCAATCTGATCACTATCAAAACCCATGTCGGATAACGAATTCCCGTCCTCATCGAATGCGTCGTTTTCAAGTCTGCAAAAAGAAAGAACATTCATCACAATTTTGATCAATGAACACGTGTGGACGCAGGAGTGAAAGGATGCCAAATGTCTGTATCTGCCTTTAAAAACAGCGGGCGGTTAAATGCAATGGAAAAGGGTGAAAACGGGGGGGAAGGAGGCTTTTTAGAGTAAATAAATAAAGAAAAATAAGCCAGAAAACGAATAATTTAAATTTGGCGAAAATAATGACTTGAATTTTATTAAATGGGTCCTGCTGTATTGTTTTTTTTCTTTGAATATGTTTTTCTTTCTGGAAGAAATCGGGTTTTTTTAATATATATATTCCACTTGATGCTGCCGGCTCCAACCTTATTAATTATTTAAAACTCGAAACAATGGGTGTGAAAATGATCACATTTAGTGTAGGCGTGGAGCTCAAAAATATTAAAAAGAATTCAGAAAATACCTTTTTTATGTATTTATTTATTTATAATTTGATCAACGAGAACCACGCCCAAAAATGGATATGCTTTTCCCGAAGAAGGAAAAAAAGAAGAAGAAGACTAAATCTTAAATGGATAAAGCTCTCCTATTCGTTTTGCCTCGCCTCTCCTTGGTGACGCCAGTCCACCGTCATCCCGAGGGCTATCCATTGCATCGACTGCATTCTCATTTTTAATAAGGGGAGTTCCGTGAACCGTCCCACCGGACAGATACTCCTGTGCAATTTCCATACTCATTTTCCACACCAGCCTTGCATTTGATTGTTTAAAAGCCTGCATGTCCTTCTGTTATCATGCTTAACTGGGAGATTCTAAAACTTGCGCGCGGAGTTTCTGCGCAATAGCGCGCATTTATTTGAAATAAAGTGAACAAACCTCTTTTTCGTTGATTGCAACAAACGTAACAGCAACATTAAATGAAACGTGTTGCTGAGGAGCATTTCAAATAGAACATAAAGGACAACGATAACAACCCAGAAACCTACCTAATCTTGGGGTAACTTAGTCCAAGAGGTGTGCAGAAGACGCTGTAGTGCATAAAGATCCCGTAGATGAGCAAGATTAAAGTCGCTTTACTCGAACTGGCCATGCTGTTAGGAAATGAGAAACAGACACAACATTAAACAGAGCAGTTACCTGACAATAAAGCGGCTTTTTCTTTGTTGTACCAAAATCACAAGGCGGTGCTACTTTATCACCACTAATAAAACTAAAAAGCTGGTTCGAACATGAACCTGTTTGAATTAACTGGATAAAGATAGCGTCCACTGGCTTATACCAAAAAAGGATCATTAAAAACGAGGGGTGGGAAGAAAAAACGGGATATTTTGTGTTTTATTCACCTCATCTTGTAAAAGTTACACTGCGGTAATGACACCAAATCCTCTATGTTCAGCGTCAAAGTAGCTAAAAAATTGCAGATCTCCACGCAGTTCACAAAAAGGGAAACATTTCCATTACTTTATCTCGCTCTGGAGCATAAATTTCTCCGAGTTGTAAGACAGTCCGCAGATAAAGCACATACCTATAGCAGGAAAGCAGAGAGGAGGCTGTGCTGTAGGTTGTGGTCCGGGCGCGGTTGTGGCAGTGCGTGTCTGCGTGTGTGTGAGAGAGAGAGAGAGAAAGAAAGAGAGAGACGGTATCTTTCTCACTGCACTTCTTCCCTGGCTGAAGCGCCTCCGTCGTCTCCTTATGTTCCCCTCAGTGCTGTCTATCTCACTTTTATACCCAATTAATAGGACTCAACCGGTCGCAAAGCCAAACAAAAACTCGGTGGGAGAGTACGCTGTCTGTGCGTCTACATATCGTTGCTCTAAACTTTTGTCCTGTGCTGTGATTGCCTTGGATTTTTATCCATGTATCGCAAGCCTTGCCCCCCTCCTCCTCCTCCTCCTCGTCCTCCCCCTCCCTCCAATAAGTCACATTAAGGATGCTATAGACGTCATCATGTCTTCCTCCCGGAATATAATAGTACAGTTCCTTCCTCATCGATGCATCCGTCAGACTCACCCCCACCTCCCTCCGAAGATGGAAGTTTACTTTCAAACTTTCTTCTTTTTTTAAAAAGAGAGAGAGAGAGAGAGAGACAGAGAGAGAGAGAGAAAGAGAGAGAGAGAGAGAGAGAGAGAGAGAGAGAGAGACCCTTGTGAATGCATACATGAAATCATCAAGTTTTGATGTGACGCCCAATACAGATCAGTTCGTCAACGCCTTAACCACTACATGCTTTTCTTGTTGTTTTTTTTCTTCTTTTTTAAAAATATAAAATAAATAAATAAAACTCTCACGTCACCAATAGGTTAATTACGCTTTAGTGATTATCCCTGATCTGGGAAGTGGTGCTGGTGGTTTCAAATGACTTGATGGTTTTGATGGAGGGTGATCAGGCTTCCGATGACCAAGTCCAAGGCCCCTGGGGAGTCAGGAGCTGTCCAGTGCTGAAATGACTCGTCTCAAATTGCGGCTTTAAGACTTTACATTCACTTTTCTTTTTGTTCTAATCGTTTACAACAATTGCTCACTGGATGTCGAGGGGTGGCTTTAATGGCCGCGCAATGAGAACGCTAAGGTCTAAACCTAACCTCTGGATTGTTGAAATAAACGAGGCACATAATCGGATTTGAACGAGGGCTGGTGACGCAGGATGCTGGTTCGGAGAGTCTGCGTGGCCGAATAAACGATTCACGTTTTCCCAGCATTGTTCTCAAATTATCTATGTCATTACAATCTGCTGATTGATGTGTTTAAACGAAAAACGACGATGCAATGCTTTTTATATAGAACATGTGTCAAATAACCAAGAAGAAGGCCTAATCCTCTCCACCCATAGTGGACTGGTGACGTCTAATCTAATTTCGAGCTCGTGAAGAGTAAGTCGAACCTCTCTGTATCTGCAGCTTCTGAACAATTTGCTCTTTATTGTTTGTTCTAATGCCGCAGTCAGATGATTGGAGCAAAACTTGGCATTCTTTTTTACTCCATACATGAGACTTTTCATTTTGGAGGTTCGGAGGCCGGTCTAGCAAACTTGAATATTTTTCGTGGGGACTGGTAATATTCGCCAAATGGAGGGGTCAGGAGACGCTTAGGTTTAACTCTGCACCCCCACTGAATCAGATCTATAGCTCACCAACCAATCGAAGAGTTTACCAAAGAGGGGAGACGGAGACATTCACGTCAGCGTTTTGTTTACGCTGACGCAATATGACGAAAAGAGCCAGTCACTGCGGGAGGGGGCTATCTAGAACCTCTCCTTGATTCATATGAAGAGAACAACTTAAAGCCCATGCGTTTCAACTGGAGCAGACTGCTAATATTAGGCCGGGTACAGCAGGTAGCATGCAGCTCCGTAGCCTGAGCAAACGGCGCCATCATGAGGACAGAGGACAAACACGCTGAGCCATTCTGCCGAGGTTTAGTCATCATCACAGAAGCACACAGAAGGAAAGAAAGAAGGGAGA
The DNA here is from genome assembly GCF_056152115.1 of Neolamprologus brichardi. Classification (NCBI taxonomy): domain Eukaryota; kingdom Metazoa; phylum Chordata; class Actinopteri; order Cichliformes; family Cichlidae; genus Neolamprologus; species Neolamprologus brichardi. Next base: position 16,725,513 of record NC_142121.1, on the reverse strand, counting down.
AGTGGAGCAAATCCTCACACCAGTAATTCCTCTTCATAAAGTGTCACCTTGTTAGTGAAACAGCTTAACTGAGAGCTTCATTTAAAATTCGTGTGATTTCGGCATGACATTACAACTGAGACGGTTATTTTGCATTTAAAACACAGACGCGTAAAATGGAGCTACTCCAGCGTGGCCTTGAATGTCACTGCATGTGTTTAGTGAAGGCTCATAAAGGCCAGTTTCCCTATATGACTGACCCATAATTGAAGTACCTGCAAACTCTTGCAGGCTCTTTTTTTCGAGCTGGAACCTCTGTGAGTTGCTAAACATCGACCATCAGAATCAGAAACACACAACACCACAGAGAGATCAGAGATAAGGCAAAGGGATATATGTTCATCAGCTTTTCTACAGATTTCTGTCCGATTTGTTATCTGTGGAAGATTTAAATTCAGATTTCCCTTCAGTCCATGTTTATCTATTACATAATGCAATGTAGTAATAATAATAACAGTTTATGTGCTTTATCAAATGCAAATAAAACCGAATTCAATGATTCAGTGATCTCAAAAGCCGTATTTGACAAAAGACCATAGAAAACAGACCACCCTATGGCAACACGTCTTCTTTTTTTAAAAAAAAAAAAAAGGTCTGTAGACAAGTGTGAACTGAGGAGACCAGTTGCTGGTCTTTGGGGAGAGAAATGTTCCATTCTTGTCTGCTATAGGATTCTAGTCACTCAACAGTCTTTGTCATATTTGTTTAATTAATTTTTCGGTTGGTGAAAGGGTCTCCGCGGGATTCTTTTCTAATAGAGCCAGGTTTAGCATTCTCTTACTGAAGGCTTTCCCTGGAAAACATGTCATCTGGATGGACGCATATGTTGCTCTAAAAGCTGCATATACCTTTCAGCATTGATGTGCTGCACACATCTGGTCTTTCCAGCTGTGAAAGCTGCCAATTACACAGACACTAATGGACCCTCATACTATCAGAGACACAGGTTCAAATTTTACATTTCAGTTCATCTGAACACAGAACAGATTTCCACTTTTGCCTCAGTCCATTTTAAATTAGCTTTGGTCCAAAGGAGAAGACAGTAGCACAAGCTTATGTTTATGTTTATTTAAAGAGATCATGTCTAGTAATTAACATGAGAACTTAAATTCATCATGTAAATATGCCAGATTTAGCCACACAGACTAATTTTCATCGGCATACAGCGTCTGTTTTGCATAGAAATGCTACTTTCGACTGCTTCCTCACTCACAAGGGGTCACAGGTAGCTTTGGTTGTTTGATTTCATAGATTCTTGCACTAGATTACCTTCCTAACCCAATCCCAAATGATTTTATGTCTCTCTCTCTCTTTAATATTGATTTTCAACCCCTTGCACACAGAGATTTCTTCAAATTCTTGTGTTTTGATTATGTTATTTGTTGTAGATATATAGATATTCACAATATTCAAATTTTTACATTGAAGAACATTATCTTGAAATTGCTCCACAATTTGTAGACACAGTTTTGTTGAAAATTGGTGATCTTCCATCTGTTCTTTCTTCTGAGAAACTCTGTCTCTAAGAGGTTCTTTTTATACCCAGTCATGTTGCCTGTCCAATCGCAGCTCATATCCGATCATACTGCCAACCTCTTGTTAATCAACCTAATTAGTAGCAAAATGTTGCTCCACGTGTTTTTTTTTTTAGTTCCACTTTTTGTTGCCCTGTCCCAACTGTTTTAATGTGTGTTTCTGCCATGAAATAAAAATGAGCTAATATTTATCATGAAGTAGTAAAACATCTCAGCTCAGTTTTCTATGGTGAATAAAATATGGGTATATAAGATTTGCAAATGATTGCATTCTCGTTTTATTCACAATATCCACCTTTTTTGGAATTGGGGCAGTACTGAACTACAATACTACTGCTATTTAAAATAATAATAATAATAATAATAATAATAATAATAATAATAATAATAATTAGAAGAAGAAGAAGAAGAAGAAGAAGGGTGAGGTGGGGTGGTCAGGATTATCTATGATGGATAATGGTATATTGCTCAGTGGCCTCTCCACAACAGCTTCAAACTTTCTAATCAGGTTATTTGGACTATAGCTGCCACTAGTGCAAATGCTACTCCCCCATATCTTGACCTTATTACAAAAATAAGAGGAGGGCTTTCTTAAGGACATTTTGAAATGCTATTAATCTTTCATCACCTTGCAAGCCATGCACGGCCCATTGGCTGATACCCCTGAATCAGGAGGTCAGCAATTAATGGAGGGCACCACCAATAAGCTCATAAAGAGATCAAATTAACACTGAGCAGAACTGAGTGTAGCTTATTGCTGCAGCCCTCCTCCACAGTCCCAGTTTCTTATGTGACCCTTAGGGAAAATTAATTGCATACCGCTGCCCTGAATGGAATTTAACCAACGTGTTTGAGCAACAGTTGTGTTTATTTCCACCCCAATAACTGGTTCGCATGATATTTAATCTGAGCATGGATGTTTACTGTAAATATTGTCCTTTTTTGTCCTGTCTGTCCCCTCACCCACAGCTGGTGACGACAGATGGCTGCCCCTTTCGGAACCTGGTTCTGCCCGAGCTTTCTACCTCGCACTGTCGCTAAGGTCTTTACCTTAAAATATAACGTGCTTTGAGATGACCGTTGTTGTGATTTGATGCTATATAGATCAAATGGAATTAAATTATTTAACTTTAAAGGCTAACCGATAATAAAATATAATATTAAATCTGACCGATGAAAAAAAAAAAATGCAGATATCGAGCAGTGGAAATCATTGCATGATGACAAGCAGTGACCGTGCAAACTCTGAGAATCCTTGCTCGTATGCATCCGAAGTGTTTTGCAGAGGGAGTCACTTTCTATGAAAAAAGCATCTGGGGGACATGCTGTGGCGCCTGCGCACTGTGTAGTTAGAGTCAGTAGGGGTCAGCAAATCACTTGAATTTTGTTTCATCCCTTTACAGACACACTCCCGCTGTGTCTGTAGTCAGCTTTTGGTTAGGTGTTCAAGATGAAAGCCCAACATTAGCCTCCCGCTCCCGCTCTCCTTCCTTTTCTCAATAAATATTTTGAAATTATTTTAAATATGATTTTTTTTAAACTACCGCCTCTGTGTAAGTTTAGAAATCTTATTGAAACAATGAATATTTTAAGTGTTTTACACACTATGATTTTTCAGTCTGTGCTTCGCAGACAGTCTAGCTGAAACGCGCAGTCTTTTACACCTATTGTTAACTCAAGTATCTGCGTGAACACACCTCTTTTAACCGTTTGTAAAACCCAGATGGCGCTAAATGCCTGCGCAATATGAACAAAGTTCAGAGGTGAACACCACGATGCGACTGCGCTTTATTTTTATGGCCAAATAATACATCTTAAAAAAAGAAAAAGAAAAGAAAGAATGAATGGAGATTGTTGGAGAGCATAACTGAAAACGCTTTAGCTGTCCGGGCAGATGGTGGGCTTTCTCCTTTACATGGATGTCGGCCATATTGGGCTCACGGGAAAACCGTTCAATAGGACACAATGATACCTTCAAGTTCTATCGGAAATAATAAAACGTCGACATGAGCAGGCGTGGGCTAGATAAAAGTTTGATTTGTCTGACCAAATAATTGAATTATTCAGATTAAAAGACTCTTTATCTTGTTGCAGTACAAAATATACCACGGAGTAAGATATCCGTTACACATGAGTAGTTTACTGACAGATCGATCTAGACAAAAGTAATTACTTTCCAGTTATCCTCGGTGTGGTTATTTGCTGTACTTCTGTGAGCAAGCTAAAAATCCTTGGGTTTCGTACAGTCTGACAATTAGAAGAAGCAATTTGGTGATATCACATTTTTAAAGAAACAAAGGCCAAACATTCAGAAAAATAATGGTCAGATTAATAATAATAATAATTATTATTATTATAACATAAGCGTCTTCAATCCTCATTATAGTATACACACACAAACAAACCGTGCTATTATATATATAGTAACACTGGATACGAATGGATATTTATATTATGCTGCCTCTCAAACTGGAGGTATGATTGGCGTTTGAAGTTGGGATTTGCCGATGTTCGAGTCTAATCTGAGCAAGTGAAGGCAGCATGATTCCTTCTTTGGCCTCGTCTGTTCCTCGGTCCTAGTCCGGCTATTGTTGTGTGTCTTTCGGGGCAACCCTGACCTATCGGCAGGCGGTGATTTCTGATATTTTAAACTGCTTTGCTCAGCGCCTCCACCGCCATATTAAGTAGTCTTTGTCAGCTGGCGGCGTGTCCTCGCTTTGAGGGAATAATAATTTTTAAAAAAAGGATCCCAGTGAAGGGCTCAGTGCTCGTGAAGTAGTTAATCGGTATGGGACAGACGGAAGACTGAGATTCCACGTTAGTAGAGTCTGCTTGTGTCGCCCGTTTCCACTTAAGGTTGTCGACGTGAAATTTAAAACGCTGGGGGAAAAAAGGCTCACAGGACGCATGTAGCCGACTCACCACACTGCTACGGTCGCTTTTGAGGTAAGAAACGCTCGCCAACAACTCACATTTTACGTTGGAAGTCGATTCAGCAGGGCCTCGTTGTGTTTGTGACACTTGGAGAAAGTTGGGAAGGGACCAGAGGAGTTTCCTCGCTGTGTTGCATTGTAGTAAAAGCATGTTTCATTATTAATCCGCGTTTAAGACCGCGGTGGGGTGGGGGTGGGGGGGTCGGTCCTGTGTTGGAGAGGACAGCTGTTTGGAAAGGCTCCAAAACCGTCCTGGGACAAGACGAGAGCAGAGTTGTAGCTATGATGAGAGGTATTATTTATTCATTTACATCTTGTAAATCTTTATTTCAACTACATATTTTGGTTCTTTTCATACAATAAAAGTTTACCACCCTGTCCCTATCTCTGTGCCTCACCCAGTCTCCCTCTCCACACATGCATCAGCTGCTTTAGGCCTCAGCTGTGATAGGCCTTTTAATGCAAGGCACTCATCAGATTTTTCTAAATGGCAACATGCAATTTAATTACATGTTGCCAGTGTTTTGATGGCAACTTTGCTATTGCGTGCTTTTATTGTGATAGTGCAGCTCTGTTCCTCAGACTTATACACACGTGTGTAAGATTTTCAGGCATGCTGCTGTGTTGGATTGTGTATGTATCCTAACATTTACTGCCCCTGACTATGCATGTGTCTGTCGGTGTGCTTATATACTCTGGTGCCACGGTAATCCCTCTGTTAGTACAGCCCCAGTTGGCTGGACAGTTGTGTCTCCTTCTCACACAGACACAAACACACACATATACACACACAGCTGGAATGGAGAGGGCAGTTGGTAGAGGAGTGAGGAGCACTAACAGGTGGTGTTGGCTGCGGTCCAGGAGCTTGAATTTTAACTGGGTTGAAGGATCCTTGCATACTCTTTGAGTGTCCTCATGGCACGAATGAGACTCTACACTGTCATTAAAGTTTGCTGATTAGAAGCCTCCAGTCTTTTGTGCCACAAGTGGAGAGGCTGAAGTCGTAAGGCAGCTCCACACATGTTGGCAATCTAAACAAATGTTTGGATTTTTGGTGAAAAATAAAAAAAAATAAAAGAGGAGAATTCACCGTGGGCAGAGGGAACAAGAAGAGCTCTTCTTTTTAATAGCTTGAAGATGGCTCTTTCTCTTTCCCAGCCTCACTCTAGCCTTTGACGGGCACAGCAGGTGGCCTCGACGGCATGAATGGATTCGGAAGGAAGTTCATCTCCTAGCTCCCCGACAGTCCCCTCCTCTCGCTGTGATTGGCAGAGATGGCAGGCTGCCCTGAAGATAAGACCGAGCTGGGCCTCAGAGAGTGTGCCAGGGCAATTACTGCGTTATGCTTTAGTAATGGGTTTTCAGGCCCCTGTATATTTTCATTGCTCAGTGCTTGTGGCTGGCGTTAAAAACCAAGGCGATTAACTTTAATATTATGCAATGGCTTTATCTTTATCAGAATGAGCAGTTTGGCTGTAGAAATAATGTTTACTTATGCATATTGCACATGCTCATTAATAACTTTTTTATGGTGCTGAAAAGATCAATGAAAAACAAATGAGCAAGGCTGGAGTGATTGATGAATTCATCTGAAGAATCTACAAAAAAAAATACTGAATGATTGCTGGTTTTCAAACTTTTCAAATGTGAGGTTTTTTTCTGCATTTGTCTCATTTACACCACTATGACTCAGTTTTTTCGATTTTTGTTTTCAGTGTCCAAAAAGTTCAAAAACAACTCATGTTTAAGGATTTCCAGCGGATAGGGTTAATCCACTACCAGGATCACATAACCATTAGGAAATTGGTGCACGTTTTCATCTATTCTTGGATATAGAGTATAAACATGCTTCTCTCTGTAATTGCACCTGCTCTAATAATCTGGCTCTCCAGGTATTTGAGTATTTCAATACAAAGGTTTTTCTTTATGCAATGTTCCAAATAGGGCTTCAGTCTATATTTGTCTCTATAAGTTGTGAAATAGTGGCTTTAAGTTAAGTTCAGGGCTTTAAGTTTGCGTTCATATTCACACAGTATATTTACATCCTGTCTCCATCAGCTGTCTTCATTATCCATTTGTTAATACTGCTTTAACAGATATTTAAACTGATTTAACTTGTGAGAACATTGCCGTGCACATCATGCAGATTCATTTTGAGCTATTTGTAACTTATTTATTCCTTTTGTTGAAGCACTGGAACAGATGTCATTCATTTTAAAGCTCTTCTAATGATTGACAAACCTCCACCTGTTTTATTTACATTATTATCAGACTATGTTAATTTACAATCCACCATTATATCAAATAGTTTTGTTTTCTTCGGTAGGAACATTCTTAACACTCAGTTGGTAACATTTAACACCAGTTTATTATCTGTCACACAATCTTCTACAGCCTTCAACTCCTCATTACGTGTTTCCTTTAACTTATCGGTTGAGGCTATAAATACACATACTCTTGAGTCATCAGCATATATAGCAATCTGAGCCTATTTTAATAAGATCATTAATAAAAAGACAAAATAATAATGGTTCCAAACAGCTACCTTGGTTACTCCACACGTTACATGTCTTGTCTTTGACAGACCATTAAAATAAATAATCTGCCTACAATTTCACAGACAAAAGTATGTTATAGCTGAAATGAGTTTGCTGACCTGGAAGCAGTACATATGTTATCACTGCAAGATAACATCAAGTATTATTCAGGCATTTACAGCTACCATCTGAGCCTTTCAGTGACAAACACAGCACTTTTAGTCTGACATGGACAGTTGTCTAGTGCGATTACATTGCAGTCATTTCATAGTTACCCATTATAGCAATCTCAATCACTACCAATGCAAACAGTTGTGATCCAACCAGATTGGAACCAGTTAGAAGAAACCTGGCTTATACAATGTTGATAAGCCTGTAAGCTACCAGAATAGTTTGCCTTAAAAAACTGTCAGAAACAGAGACTGAACGATGAAAACCTTTGCTGATAGCTTTCCGTACTTGAGTGTTTTTTATATTTTGACTTACACTCTATTCTGGCTTACATATTCTGACTTAATATACAAAGTCTTACACTCTGAAAAAATACATCCTCTGTTGAGCTCTGGTCTCGGGTATACACCCTACAAGCCCAGTCTGCGTCACAGAAATGTCCCAAGTGACTGCAAAGTTTGCAAAAGGCAGTTGTGTAAGGGTCAAAGTCTTCTCCAAAGTTGCGTCATTCGCGATGTGTCACCTCAGTAGCCAGAGTAAGGAGCTTCATCTCACAGGACATAATGCATGAATATCACATTTATACAGAGCTGTACTGAACCATTTTTCTGAAAGCAGACATGCTGGAATTTGTTTTATTTCTTTTTTTTTTAAAAAAAGCCCTCAAATAATTAAAACCAGTTTGTCCATTAGGATTGAGTTTGTTTTCTTTTCGTTTGACTGATCTGAGATTTAACATGATGTTTTCTTTTCCCTGTTTTTGCTTAGTTAGTCTGCTTACAGTTTCTGCCTGATATCTGCATCAAATTGCTATACTGACTGTATAACTGGTTATCTCTTGTGTGGTAGCTCGCTAACTCGTGCCATTATAACAAGTATAAGGCTAACAGTTTGTAATGCTGGAATTTTTCTTAATTTGAATGTTGATGCATGCCAGCCGCAGCAAATAGCTTCCCGTCTGTAGTGCAGCTTCATTGTTGTATTTTCCCCTCTGGGAAGCAGCAGCCTGTGTCTCCTTAATCTGCATCAGCATCACTGGTAGTCTGGCACATAGCCTTGCATGTCGCATGTCCCTGGATAGAGTCTATTGCCAGAATTTGTTTGAACACACACCAGTCGCTGGGAGTAAAGTTATTCATAAATATGCGTGGGAGTATCTGGATAAGTATATTTCCTTTTCTTCTGTTATTCCACACAGTGGTGGTTGTTTGAAGTGCAATGCAACTAATCAGTATTGTCATTCTTTATTATTGCACCATTTGTTTTCTAAATTAACATATTTTTCATTTCTGTAAATGGTCCGTTTGATCTGAAGGAAGATCAATAAAATTTAATGAACGTGAAGGTTTATGGTAAATATAAAAAAATACCATTCAATTAATGTTGTTGACCTAAATGCATCAAAGCTTCAAGCACTGCCATGGTAATCTATGTCCAAATCAGTGCTTCATTTTTTTTTTTAAATACATGTACTTTACTAAAGAAATCAAAGAGACCACAAAATAACTCACAAAAAACATGATTTATAATGCATCAACATTATTAAGGTCACTTTATTGATCCTGTTTGACGCAAGCTGTGATGACACCACAGCTCAGTCACCACGTATACAGCTGCTGAGGGTGTGCCATACTCACTGTAGTGTTCTTCTGAGTGATTGGTGTTGCCACTCAGACTTCTATACAGCACAAGTGCTGGTCTAGGAGTAGAAAATGTCAAAAAAGACAAGCAAAGAAAATCAGAATTTGTTTGTTTTCCTTTAAAGTATTCTCTGGAAAGTCTGATCTTCTCTGGAAATCAGAGGTTCTGTGCTATCGCTGAGGTGGTGGTTTAAAAACAACACGACCAGCTGGAACAACAACAAAGCGTGGCACGCACCAGCGGATGTGGGGCCACCCTTTGTGGTGCTGTTTGCGGGGGCAACATCAGTGGGTAGTTTATTTCAGACAACATTTAATGGTAGGCGAGACCACCACAGCTGTCATCTGCCAACAAGTGACACTTGTCAAAATAACCTGTCTGGATACAGTCTATAAAAGAAGCTACTTTTAACTGCTTGCTTATTCACAAAGGATCACCGCAGCAGACAACTCTGTATGTTTGATTTGGCAATTTTTTTTTTTCTTTACGCTTGATGCCCTTCCTGGTCCAACTGGAATAATTTCCAGTTCTTACCTAAAAGGAATTTATAGGTTACAAATCTACAGGAAGTTTGGCAAGTAACCACAACAGCTATTGCTAATGCAAACTAGGACTGCAACTAATGATTATTTTGGTAGTCGACTAATGTGCCAACGATTGTTTCAATAACTCTTATCTCCACTTCGTGTGGGCAAACCTCCTGCACCAGGCTCCACTACCTCACCTCCTCAAGTCTGCTCACCTGTGAATGTCACCCTGTTGTCTCGTCCCGCAGCAAATTAAAATAATGACTCACGAACATTTGAATTTGAAAATTTAAAAATAATCTAATGTAATTGTAACATTTCTCAATAGGACATGGTTAATTCTAATTTTACTATGATTGCATTCTCTTTAACGACTACTCAGGCAATCGTTGCTCAAGAGTTGGGAGTTCGCCTTGTAATCGGAAGGTGCCGGTTCGAGCCCAGGCTTGGACAGTCTCGGTCGTTGTGTCCTTGGGCAAGACACTTCACCCGTTGCCTGCTGATGGTGGTCAGAGGGCCCGGTGGCGCCAGTGTCCGGCAGCCTCGCCTCTGTCAGTGCGCCCCAGGGTGACTGTGGCTACAATGTAGCTTGCCATCACCAATGTGTGAATGTGTGTGTGAATGGGTGGATGACTGGTTGTGTAAAGCGCTTTGGGTCCTTAGGGACTAGTAAAGCGCTATACAAATACAGGCCATTTAATCAGTACACAATAAAAATATAGTTCAGATTACAGGTTTAGCAGTATTACTGCTGTTTGCAAGCACTGCTTCCGTCTTGGATGGTGATGTCCGTGTTGGTAGGGTGTCTTTGAATTTTCAGGTTGGAAGTTTTTGGGGATTGTTCCAGTTGAATATTCTAACTCATAATGCCATAGATCATAGGCTCATTACATGATATGATGTTGCCCACACCTATGCTGATGTGTAGTGCACAGCTTGTTTAATTACTGTGGTTGTTCCAAGTGGTGCCAGTCGATAGACTTTTTTTTTTAATGCCAAGATTATTATGTTTTTTCATTCTTGTGTCTATTTGTATTTGTCTATTCCTGTTGTACTTATTTTTTACGATCTCTTCTATTCCGATAGTTTTAGTAATCTGCCTGCAGGAATCTGCTAACATTTGTAAGCCCTTATATTGATACTATGATTAGTGTTCTTTATACTAAGGTGATGATTGTTATTCTCTTACTGATAATTAAAAAAAAACTAGCCAGAATTGAATAGGAAGAATCGACGGTGCTGAACAGGCTAATCACAATAGTTGAGGGCTTTGCTGACCTGACGTGTAATTACGGTTCTCTATAGGAGCGCGTCAGGTTACAGCATAGAGTTAAGAGGGTTTTGTGGTTATGTCATAGGTCACAATGTAGGTTTCACGCTGTAGCAAAACTTGAGCATAGCTCTTTTGCTAGCTGCTCCTGTTGTTAAACTGTAGAACAAATAGTTCTGCCTGTAAAGCAGTGCAGTGTTGCTGATTATCTAGTAAAACTTTTTGAAACAGGATCAAGCCGATGCCAGATCGGCATGCCCAGTTTTGTCAAAATCACTGTTATGTTATGTTTTTGAGAAACTATGGGACTAAGATGTCCTTTGTGAGCTGACAAAATACTCCTATTTCTTAAATAAAAAAAATTATAGCTCAGCTTCACGAAAAATTGAGTTTTTAAGAATGTATAGTTTGCACAGGGCAATAACACAATGGTAACATGCACTATACATTATCCATCTTAAATCAGATCATGACCCAAATCACTGTATGGGCTTGAGGCACCATTTACCGTGCCCCTTGGAACCACCAGAAAAATGGCACATTTCTTTCAGCTAATCTCATTGTGTGTATAACAGCCTCATTTAGGAAGCCATCTGAGAGAAGATACAGTAATCTGCCTGTAATTTGATTTGCTGTGAAGGCGATTTAAGCTGTCATTGCTGTTGGCAGATTTGTCACACTAGAGAAAACACTGGTAGTAATATTTATCTTTGTGACATGCTCTGGCTTTTTTTTTCCTTTTACAAAACTGCAGTTGATGTATACTACAATGATTTGGCTAAGCTGTTGTAATGATACCATTTTCTATTCATGCCAGCTGTACTTGTAAATGTTTGTCTATGAGGCCATCTGGTTGTTTTGAATATTTAATTGGAGCATTTGATTGATAGTTGGCTGTTGGGTGCCACTGTAAGAACAGTTCTGGGCCCTTATAAGCTTTTGTGCTGTTGGTGTTGTAGGAATATGCATGGGATCGTATAGTTCGGGGGATTGTGAGTGTGATGTGCTCTGTGGGGGAGCACCACAAAATCCTTTCTCTTTGTCCATAACAAAAGGTGGGGGCAGACAAAAGAGAAAGCCAGAGGGAGAGGTGAAGTTTCTGCCTTTCTCAGAGCACATTTCCCAGTTTAAGTTTTAAAGAAAAACTGGGTGGTTCATTTGTTACGTCTCTCTCTCTCTCTCTCTCTCTCTCTCTCTCTCTCTCTCTCTCTCTCTCTCTCTCTCTCTCTCTCTCTCTCTTCCCCCCCCCCCCCCAAGAAAAATAGAAAACTGAACCAGAATATGACGGACAACTCTCCAATGATGTTGGGGCATATTTTGATATGGACAGTAGAAAAGCCAGTTCCAGTTCTAAAGGAATCACATTCCACATGTTTTTAAGGCATCGTTGAAGATTTGTATTTGATAAGTTGTTGCTGTGTTATGTCTAGATTCTGCTTCAGGCCAATTCTTGAGATCTAAAGTGAAACTTGTGGCTGTTGAGCCAGTTTAACATTCAGACTTGCTCAGGCTTGTTATCCATCCATTACTGTCTTAGAGAGCAAATAATATGAAATCATAATGGTGTAAACAGCAAAGGTTGTTTAAACATATCTGTGACTTTGGGAACAAAACGGTAGTCTTCACAAGAGAAAGCCATGCTTATGTCTAGATTTTTTAAATCTGTAAAACATTTTTATGTTGATACAGTGATCCATACTGATTTAACTTGATTTGGTCTTCATCTTTCCAGTTATTGACCCTTCATCTTAAAGCAGACATGCCACTTACATTCTTCTTCATCAGTTTTTATGCTATTAGCGGCAGGCTAAAGTGCTGCTTCCAAAACAAACAGAATTTTGGATGTTTTTTCAGAAATGTTTTCACAGATTTGTTCCAGGTCAGCTCTATGGTTCTGCACTTTGTGTATCGGACAGATGAAGCAGCACGTTTTGAAAAAAGGTGGGAAAGTGAAACAATAGACCACAAAGGTTGTGCAATGGGGAAAAAGTATAACAAATTAGATAATGATACGTTAGTCATAGTTTCTGTCAACAACCATTTTTTTCCTAACTCAAACAAGAGGATAACTAAATAAAAACTAATGCACAAGGACAAAAAATATAATGTAATGTATCAAGACTTGTCAAGGCCAACATGTTCTGGAGAGATGAGATCTAAACAGAACTAATTAAGTGATGTAGAAAGGCGGGACGAGTTTGGAATGGATCCAATCAGAAGTGACCTCCTTACGCAGTAAGGTTAGACGTGGGCATGTGATCTCCCCCCCCCCCCCCCCCCCCTTCCCCAGCTAACACGGTGGGATGGGGGTGTTCAGCTAACTTCCACGCTTCCCGTTTCTCATGAAAATGTGACAAAATGCCAACAAAAATAAGATTCCTAGTATTTAGCAAATCTGACTGGTAAAAATCTGACTTTTACTTCTTTATTTGATCTTGTGATTAAGAGTTGTGCAACAGTTTGATGTTGTGTGTTGTGTTTTATGAATGAGAAGAAACCCAGAGCTTCCACAGAAAAAACACAGAAGTGGGGAGTATATGCAAGCGCGTCATCAATGTTCAAAAGTCAGTATTGATAAGTTATGGAGGTGCATTAGTGCACATGGCATCTTTATACATCTGTGGAGGCTCCATTATTGCTAAACAAAATCATGGACATCATAAAAGAGGCATGTGACTTTAAATGTGAGTTATGTTTTTGTTGGTAGAAAGTCAGTAAAAGTATCAAGTGTTTGGGTTTTTTTGTTTTGTTTTTTATAGTCTATTTTGGGTGAATATGTCTTGGTAACCAATGAAGTGCCCAGAGCTGGTTCGAGATATTTGCCAAACTGAGAGGCTTGCATTTTAAGGACTTCGACGATATAGGTTTTCCGAGCAGCTTATTCTGCCAATTGTGTGGTTTCTTTTTCAGGAAAGGCCTCAGAAGAGGATGTCATTCATTACAAAAACACAACTCCATAGCGGAGCAGGCTGAGTGCTGAACTGACCTGGACACAGCTCAGATCCATCACACATTAGAAACATTAAGAACATTAAAGGGGAGGCCTAAACGGCAAATGTACATTTTGGTGGCATCAAAATAAAAATCATTGTTCCCATAAAATCCACTTGGACCTGTTTTTTTTTTTTTTGTTTTTTTTTTTTGGTCAGCTTGCTAGCAGTATAGAGTTTCTCCATTGAAATACCTGCGTAAGTATTCTGTTATACTAGAAATTTAGTAGACAAATTTTAAAAAAAATAATCTGGAGAATATTATTTTCTATCCTAGCATATTTGGTTTTCCAAAACAGTTTTCTAATCTAGTTTTTTTTTTTGTTGTTGCATTTTATAATAACCGACTTTAACTAATTGCCAGTCGTAATGCTGCCGTGCCCACACAGCTCACATGCTGCTGTCACCTGCTGGTTATCTCGTGCTAAAACTTCTGTTAGCTAGACCTCCTTCTGCAGAGGATGTCTGGATTCTGAAAAGCAGCTGACTCATCCTCATGATTTCTAGTAATATATTTCATTATAATTGTCATATTTGCATTTGATTTCTTCTAACATTGTTGCTCTAGACACATAAATAGAATTTAACTGCAATTTAACTGTGCAGTACAGTATAAATATAAATATTGATTGTTTCAGGTCTGATTCTTCTGGCTCAGCATTAGCTTTCCGTGAGTCCTGTTTATTTGTTCTGAGAAAGTCAGTGCACCATCCATTCATATAAATGGATCGATGTGAAACAGGAAGTTTGAATTGCTGTGTTGCTGTGGTTGTAACACAGCAATTCACAATCCGAGAAGTGATTTTGTTGGTTTCAGTTTGATGAGACAAATTGGCCGTCAAATGTCTTTTGCTTGCTTTGTTGTTTATTGTAGCTGTCGACCTTTAGCTGGATTTTAAGTAGAAAGGCTCAAAGGGTTAACAGCAGTAACGCTGTAGGTCTCAGTGCAGTGTAGCTTTTGATTTTGTTGCTGATATAATCGCTGCCTTGCTGCTTGCACATTGCGATTGCGATCAGGCTGTGTTGGGCTCCTTTGGCGCTATTCCCAACAGTCGGCATGTTTTCAATCTTTTATTTACTCTGTGGTGCAGAGCTGCACTGAGCTACACACAAAGAGAAATGTGCAGTTGTTGTGTTAGGGCTCATTTATGCATAGAGAACAACAAACAGGCCGAGCAGGGGATTTGTGCTGCAGTTTCTTTGTCGGGTGTTTTGTTACTTAATGGGAGGTGACTGCTGAACAGTGTTTCTTTAGCTTCAAGGCCACTTAACCTTGGAGCCAAAGCTCAGAGCGACCAAAGCTACAGCCTAACCTCTTAGCACAGAAGAATAACTTCACCTGACTCAGCCGCTCACATATTAAGTGCTATAATCCTTAACTAGCTTCAGAACAAAGATACTAATTCAAATTGGAACATTAAAAGAGATTTGATGTACTTATATAACCCTTAATTAGGCTTAAATTGTGGTATGTTTAGGGTTATTATTATTATTTTCGCTTACAGAGATACTGAAGTTTATTCAGGCTTTTGAAAGGCTGCAATTTCCAAATTACAAGATTCACACTTTTAATGATAACTCGCACAGCTAATGTCTTAACAAGCTGGAGGAGAAAAAAAGTTCACTTAAAGTTTAGTCAACCGGTCATGTTCCTCGCAAATGTAGTCAACTGTAGCTAATTAACTGAAACGCTGCAAGCTTGCGAAAGTTTCTTTAGTCAGAAGTACCACTTTTGTTCCATTTTAATGACTGAAGAACACTTTGTGAAGTTGAGTGAAAGAACAGCAATTTGCACATAGTTATCAGATTTCACGTGTCTTCAAACCGCGTCATGTGGTCTGGAATACAAAGATAGCGCTGCGGTAGAGAACAACTGCAAATCCTAATATCTGAGACACTGAAAACTTTTGTGAATTTTTTTGGCTTCAGATACGGTATAAACAATGAATCCATTATGTTAATGTTACAGATCTGATAAACACACTATTAAAACATTTACAGCCCGTGCAACCGTAGGTCACATACCAATGAAAAGGTTTAGCCATGTGATTTAAGCCAACCAAAACCGAAAACAGAAAACAAGGCAAACACTCAACCATAATCCAGCATTTGAACACACATTATCTTTTTTTTCTTTAACATTTGAATGACAAGTTAAAAGTAAAATCAGCGACTAAAGCTAAAGATGCTTCGATCCAGCTTTTTTTCAGTTTCCCACCCAGTACCAGTTACATTGGCTTTTAGTATCTAGGAATATGACATGATGGTTTTAAACTGATGAACTGTAGTTCTCACTGTGAGGAAGGGACTGTGACTCATTCTTTTATGGCGTGCACTGAACCAGCGTCCTTCTACCTTCTCCCTCAGTCTCTCTGACCGAGTGTAATGAGCGCAAAGTGTGACGGGAAAAACAACCATGATCTGATATCTTCATTCATGCCAACTCACTTTGGCCACAGCTCTGCCATTTACCACTGATTCCTAACATAATTATTGTTAGTATTATCAGAGAGTATATGCGATTATACAGTAACATTGTACACTGTAGATTCTATAAACAATTATCCATTTATAATGACATATTATAAAAAGCAGTACTTTTGGATACGTGTGGCTAAATAATTATAGAACAACTTATAGTGATGTATAAATAAATATAACATCTTTTCATGAAGCTGAATCTGTGTATTAGATTGGCATATTTATTTATACCATATAAATATATTATAGGTTGCATAATCAAAACAGTTCTAAAACGAGGTGGATAGTGTTTGGAATTAATTAATTAACTCCTTTTGGAGAGGGTAGTGATTAGATTATGTTTTAGTGAATATGATGGATTTATGATTTTTTTTGTGTGTTATCACATATTATTTATGTGTGAATTGAAGATTTGACTAATTGAAAATGTAGTTTTTCCACAAGTAATTTTATCTCCACCAAGTGCTGACTTTAATTTTATTGGTAGATTGATTAAACCCGTAACAGTTGTATGCAAATCCTTTCAGCATTAACGGTATCATAAGGGATGAGTGCACACTTCAGCTATTCTGTTACAAATACCAATGTGACCCTTCACTTACGGGCACTTGAAACTATGTTGTAACATTTTACAAATGCCAGGATATGAGTCACTGAAACTGGAGCAATCTTGGAGTTGAGCATCCATCTGCTGTGTAGTGGCAGCTTGTTTCACTCTGCTGTCACGCGCATGTGCGCGCGCACATGCACTCGACCTGCATACACACAAGTAGTTTGACATAGAGGTCAAAGGTGAGAAAAATGAGTAAACAAAGCAGGCACTGTAGAGGATGCTGTCAACCGTTGACAACACACACGAGCTCTCACACTCAGACACCGAATACGTTTCTTTGCGATCACACACTCTCCTAATTTGAGCCCAGATCATACGCTGTGCAGACTAGACTGCTAAAATGCAATGTACATGCTTTTAAATATCTTTATCCCAGCATGCATTTCATGCACAATCCGAGCATCCAGTTTACTGCTCCAGGGCAGGTGTGGTTGGTATGCTTGCACTGAGTACAGTCATTGAAAAGTTCCCTTTTGGGGCTTATTGGGAACTTATTCTGAAGATATGAGCCAAAATATTACTTTTTTCAAATATCCCATAATGTGACTGTATAAACAGATACAGGTCCTCACAATTTGAGTAATCCCTGGACCACACACACACACACACACACTACTAACTCACTGAGTCATGTGTATCAGTAAGCCTGGGAGGGAAGAGCACCAGCTCTGAATGCCAAAGGGCTTTTTCTCCCTTTCAAATCTGTGTCAGTGTAGTGTGAACACAGGGGAGAGATGCCCGTAGGCTGGAATCGTTTCTTGCTGTGCAGCCTTGAGAGGTTTTGTCGGGACTTGTAAAGTCACGTGAGGTCACTCCTTGTTTTCTGTATGCTAGAGTCAGGCTGAAACCCTCCAAAATGCTTTAGGCTAATGATGAACAATATAGTAGTTTCTGTTCATTTGTGTCTTCAAGTTCAGCCCTCATGACAAAGCTTATTATCAAGTCAACATTTATGGTGTTTAGCATAAATTTATTTTATCCAGCGAGACATGATGGTGGCTCATGTTACAGATATTTTTCACAGATTTGTACTTTGTTTTTGTTTTTTGTTTTTTTAAATTTGCCTAATTTGGACACATTTTTTGGAAATTATATCATTTGCATTTCATATTTTATAGTTAACAGCATCGCATTTACACCACAAGGGTGACAAAAGCATCTTTAACCCAAAGCATCTTTCTTGGGCTACTGGTATCCTGGTATTTGATCGTCAAATCTTCCTCTTCCTCGCAGGCTTGATGATGGGTTGTGTCAGGAGTAAAGAGGACAAGGGTCCAGCTCTGAAGTACCGACCAGACAACTCAAATGCCACTCTGGCCAGCTCGCCCCTGGCCCACTACGGGCCCGAGCCTACAATGATGGGGCATTCCCCTGCTATGAATGCTCACAACAACAGCTACAACAGTCATGCTGCTGGCCTCACACCCTTTGGCGGGACGTCTTCAGTCATGACGCCCTTTGGCGGTGCCTCCACCTCCTTTACTTCAGTGGCTGTGAACAGTCCCTTTCCCAGTGTCATCTCAGGTTAGTTTGTGGTGAATCAACATATTCTGTATTCATAGATTTCTGTATTAGAGAAGTTATAAATGAATTACTTGAACAGCTTTCCTTTCTATTGTGTGATGCACAAACTGTTGTACAACGTTAGAATAAACTCAGTTGATCATTTGTTATGCAGAGGACGTAAGCAGCAGATGTTATGCAAATGAGACATTTGAAACGAGTCAGCCAAAACATCATTGCTGAACAGACCCAAAATAGGTCTGTATTATGGGAAGCAATGCAGAGGCATGGCCTCTCCTGAGCCAAGAAAAACAATAACATGGACTGGATTGAGTGGCTTTAGTAAATGCAAATTGCATATTGAAAGTTTTTATTTCCTACACTAGTTAGACTTAGAATGACTTTAGAATTAAGGCTGTGTCGGTCATAGAATGACTCTGAGTGGATTTATATTTAAATTATGCAGGAAATGTATGCAACAAAGCATAATGTTGCCTCATAAAGCACGCACACATCCCTCATTCCCTTCATGGCTCTTTCACGATGCTGTGGCCTGAGGGGCTCCTATGGATCTAATACAGCCCTTTTAATTTTCTCCTCAAGATAAACATATCTGAGTCCCGTTGTCTCTCTGCACTCCATCACTTGTCAGTTCTTTTTATTGTGAATAAAAAATTAAATGACCTCCCTTTAATTTGAGGTGATGCCACTCATTTTGAGAACGCTAGGAGGAATATTCTGCTTCTCTGATGAATTCTTAAAAATAAATCAGAGCTGAGAGAGCCAGGTGTATATGCAGACCACCTCTGGTGGTATAGCAAGGAAAATAAATACCTGAAACAATATTTCGCCGTGTTCTGCCATATTTCCATTTTACCTTTGTATTAATCTGTAATTTAAGGCTGTAACAAAGAGCGATCAAAATGAGTGTGTGTTTAGAGGAATCAGGCGTTTCAATTTCTCTCACTTTCAGGTGGTGTAACGTTTTTTGTAGCGTTGTACGACTACGAAGCGAGGACGGCAGACGATCTGTCTTTTAAAAAAGGGGATCGCTTTCAGATTATCAACAACACGTGAGTATATTTGCTTTTTACACTGACAAAATGCTAGGCGGATTTTGTGTGTGTGTGTGTGTGTGTGTGTTTTTAATCCTTCAGTGTATTCAGGTCTGATATTAAGGCCGAGATCTGTCTGGGTTAATGGGTTCCTTTAATGGGCCATCTGTTTAGTGTACATTGCTTTTCTCTTGCCAAAGAAAAACATGCAGTTAAATTTATGACATTATACCAAAAAAAGGATGCTTATTATTGGCGCTTTGATGATAACTGAAGGTCAAGAGTACTGACAAACCAATTAGCTTTGTAAACCAATGCTCGTTTACTTCTTTTAATTTTATTTTGTGGATTACTCAAGTCTTGTTCTCATAGTGCTTTGTAAGGATATCATGATTTAGAAGGAGAAATATGTCACTTGATACCTGCCGCAGCAGCTTTACCTTGTACCCCACATGTGCTCAGGTGTGAAAATAGGCGGCGTGCCAAGTGCTCTGCTCTTCTTGTTTGTCACGTTCCACGTCCCATCCTACCACTCTGTGTGTTCACATTGCTTTTGCGGTGATGAAAATGCCATCTGCTTCTAGAGAAGAGGTGGGACGAGTACAGATTGGCTAAAGGTTTTCAGACAGATTCTCTCTTCCTTCACTTTTAATTTAAGCTCCACATCTGCTGTTAAACACACTAGTAATTGTGTCTACTTGCTTATTTTAGCGTTCTAGAAAATTTTGATTCTTCTCCAATCAGTTTTACTTTTTTTTTTTTTAAAATAATAGAAAACACATATATAACATTATATAGGGCTTTGGAGTTGATATAACAGCCCAATATATTGTGGGACCGCGCCGCGGTTCAGTAATGCATGCAAAGGAAGAGCTGGGTTAAGGGTGGGTTCCAAATGGGTTTGCATCAACAGCAGTAACTGTAGGCGATCTTGAGTTATTTAAATATTGCTTCCTGCTGAGGTTAGATGTTATCAGCTGATCGCAAGCTGATCTTGACTTCCTGTTTTGACTAAATGCTTAATATGTGGTCCTTGTGTCACATCACAAGTCTTTGTCAGTTGTTTGCAATTAAAATAAAGAAACTCAAACCCTTGAAATTTATTTTAAACATGTTTTTATCATCTGTACAAGTGATTTTTTTTTTTACAAAAAAGCTAATATTAGTCATCATATATTAAATAATTTTGTTTTCATTTAATACTATATTAAATAATATATCAGTTATTTAGTTTCAATTGATTTAAAAAAAACAAACAACAACATTCAGCATCTGAACTCCACCCACATTTTGATGACTCAGACTGCTGACGTCTTTGGATGATGTTAATCCTACCTCTCTGTCTTTTTTTCCCCCTTTGTATACTTTCATACCAGCTCCCTTTCTTTTGGAATGGATAGGTTTTTTTTTAAGTCAAACTTTTGTGTTTGTATTATGTGGTTCTGATTTCTAATTTACTTCTCTCTTCAGGGAAGGCGACTGGTGGGAGGCGCGCTCCATCAACACTGGGCAGAAAGGTTATATCCCCAGTAACTATGTGGCTCCAGCAGACTCCATACAGGCTGAAGAGTAAGAACTCGCACAATTGCCTTTCCAAACATAGTATATTTTCCTCTCTCCGTCATCCAACAACTTTTATTTCCACGTCTATCTTTTTTTTTTTTTTTTTTTTTCCTTCTTGTTTTTTTCCTGTTCCTCACCCAACTTAGTTTTCCTCTGATTAAGACAAAATCCTGCTGCTGGGAGGACACACAATGTGACAAACCCATCATGTACACATGGCAGAGAGTCTAAACAATGAAGCCATGTATTGTCACAGGAGCCGATGGCGTTCTCTTTTCTGTTCTTCTTGTGTGACAGAAACATTGTGCTGCTTTTACACAGTTGTGGCCTAGATTCTCTTTTAGCTGTTGGCCATTTTCACATTTTCACTTATGTTTGAGGTTTAAACTGCTCATTTAAATAAAAATAAAAAAAACCTGGGTAAACCTGCCCAACTTTGCCTTTAGCATGAAAAATAACTTACTGTGACTGAGTTTGCAGGATTTTAGTATATGAAGCAAAAAAAAATTTAACTAATTTCTTTGATTGAACTTCGCAAAGTAAGCCTTACAAATAAGAAAATGTAGATTTTTGTTGTCATTTACATCTGGGAGACAAGTGGTAAATAGAAAATATACCATGGAATGGCTGTTCCACCAAATTCATCCCAGGGTCAGACCGTGCGATGTTCAGAGAAATTGCAAACAAAGCCCAGACACTGTATACACAAACAGAACAAGTATAGCTTGTTTAGAAGGGATGCCAGGTGAAGAAAAAAATGGCGGCACTGTTTAGGTTTGCAAAGTTGCATCTGAACAAACCACATGACTTCTGTACCAATGTTCTTTAGAGCGGTGAGCTAAAGCGTCACGTTTGGTGAAAACCAAACACACCATATCAGAACAAACACACGTCATACCAGCTGCAAGCACGGTGGTGGAGGTGTGATGATTTGAGCTTTTTTTTGCAGTCCCAGGACGTGAAGGGTTTTATTATAACACAAGATTAACCACGCTGTGCATGTCCTCTGACTTCAGCCTTTTATTTTGCCGAGCCAGCTAATTTAAAAAAAAGCCTCGCTTTCTTGAACCTCCTCTGTAGTAGACCCCTCAGTTCATCTTTCGGTCACTGAGTCAACCATGAATTCATCTTTAGATACCTAAATATTCTAGAGTCAGAAGCCATCTGTCCGACAGCTAAAGCTTGGCTGAAATTGGGTCATGCAACAGAACAGTGATCCCAAGCAGAGCAACAAATCTACAACTGAATGTCTGAAAAAGAAAAGAATCAGGTTTGTAATGGCCCAGTCAAAGTCCAGACTTCAAGCTGATTGAGATGCAAACCTGAAGGAACGCTGTAAAGAAGAGTGGGGCAAAATTCCTCCACAATGATGTGAGAGGCTGATAAAGTCGTACAGAAAATGAGTCCTTCGAGTTATTTTTGCTAAAGGTGGTTGTACCTTTTGACCTATTAAAGCATGGTATATGTTTTTAAAAGGATCGCAAAATCTTGTGATAACTTTATTTTCACATGACTATAAATTGAAACATGCAAAACACTTGTTGAAGCAAAGTTTTAAACAAGTGATTATTATTTTACCTTAAATTATATTTTAGATTTTTCCCTTGTCTTATTTTCAATGCAATAATATTAACTCCACATATAAATACCTGACAACTGGTTGATGCCAAATATATTTAATTTCTGAAGAAATTTAACTCCCCGCTGTCACATTACTAAAAAACATATCCCTATTATATGAAGGAGAAAATGTCAATTGTGTGCAGTGTATCACAGTGGGCCCTCCTCCTGTGACTGATTGTTTGACTTTATTTTGGCAGATGGTACTTTGGTAAAATGGGCCGCAAAGATGCAGAACGCCATTTATTGGTTCCAGGAAACCAGCGGGGAACTTTCTTGGTACGAGAGAGTGAGACGACTAAAGGTAGGATGATTTATAACAGACATAAAGATGGGCGTGGGTATAGAGACGTCACCACTTCCCTTTAAACTTGAACTTTAGCGTCATGACGATTTTCTTCTTTTGGAGCAATAAGTGACTCTATTTGGACACGAGAGCAAAGTGTTAGCTTGCCAAGTCACATTTGCTGACAATTTATTTAGAAAGATGTTTCTATTTTTTTTTTTCCTTTTTTTTTGCCTGTCCCATTTGGTTCTTTAGCCGTCAGAATTGTTGTCTGAAGACCAACAAGGATACAATGGATTTATTTTGCCAAATGGATCATCATGGCTTTGCCGTATTGGTCCATTTGATCGACCTTTGTTTTTATTATTTATTTTATTTTATTTTCAGTTGTTACAGACAGGACAGACATGAGTGAGGGATAGGAAAGGGAGAAAGAAAGAGGAAGGAAAAGAAAAACAGAAGGGGAGAGGGACAGTGAGAAAGGAGGGGGGAGGAATCTCTGGGATCACCTGTTGAGAGAAAAAGAATAGAAAACAAGCAAAAAAAAAACAAAACAACATACTAAACACAACACCATCGCATTAATCTAGCTAAGTGTAAACAGCAGTAAATACTAAATATTGAATGTTGTTGTGCAGCACGCAGGACAGACAGCGCACAATGTGCTTTGAAGTAGCAGCCAAGAAAGGTGTGATTTAAGTCTACGAACAGTGAACACCCGTGTGCACACCTGTGTGGATCGGCGCGCTTGTATTCAAATGGTCCCCCCCCCCCCCCCCCCCCCCCCCCAAAAAAAAAAAAAGATGTTTCTATAGAGTGCTGTGGGCATCACAGGAACACAGATACCTGCTGATTCAGGCTAAATAACATACAAATAAAATTTGTAATATGGAGTACAGACATCTTGGCCAGCACCAACACCAAAAACAAAGTTTAAAGGTCTCACATTTAAAGACTGGAATGAGTGTAGCATTTTTAAATACTGGATGATATTGAGATCCGGTGCCTCAAGTTCTCATTTGGTGAATTGAAATTTTTGGCACTTTTGTGTTTCATTTTCCTTCTCTAACCAGACACACTAGCAGCGTAGCTACATGAATGGCTGTAATGCTTTGTCACTTGACCCACCATTATCGCTTTACTGTATAGTTTAATGTAAAATAGAACCATAGATCTATCTGTCTGTCTTTGTCTGTCTTTTCATGAGATTTGTAGGCTCATCTGTGACTGTGGCTAAATATTTTTTTATTTCTTATCGGTTTAGTTATTTTAGAGTGTTTATTTTCCCGAGCAACACATCTAATTTCATTTCTGTGGATTGTTAAGGTGCGTACTCTCTGTCCATCCGTGACTGGGACGATGTAAAGGGAGACAACGTCAAACACTACAAGATCCGCAAGCTGGACAACGGCGGTTATTACATCACGACACGAGCGCAGTTTGAGTCATTACAGAAGCTGGTGAAACATTACACAGGTATGCTGCCCATCTTCTGCACACTCGGGCGTCTTATTTACATGTGGAACGCATTTAGACAAAGTGTTGTTTATAACTGGACAGATGTTTTTTTTTTTTTGTTCTTTCCTTTTTTCAGATGCATATTTTATGAAGCCTAGTGGTGTTACTTGGACAGATGTGATGTAAAAGTCACTGAGACCATAGAGACTTATTCTTTTGAAGGGTTTTAGCATTGCAAGTAGTCCCCTGCCTTTTACTCTGGCTCCATACAGTGTGTAGACCAGCAGATTCAGTGCTCACAGTGAGAAATGTATTATTCAGCTGCAGATCTATGTGTTGAATATGTATGCGTGTTACAGAGGCTTTTTTGCTATGGTGATTCTGAACTAGTCGCAAGCAGCGCTTTCACCGACACGGTCACAGCTCAGTAACTCAGTAACGAGGTTCTAAAAAAAAAAAAAAAAAAAGTTTAACCCACTGGGACTTAAGCCAGAGGAGGCCATGAATACAAAAAAATGTTTCACTTTTTTAAAAAAAACTGTCTCATGTAGCTGAAATCTGCACAGTATTGATAAACAGTCATTCTAAAGGTCTCCTTTGGTATCTTAAAAGAAAGTGACTGCAGCGCATGGTGTGTAAGCACATTCAGTACAAACTGTTTGTAAGAACTGCACAAATCCTGTTAAACTTGTAAGAAAATCTATTTTAAAAAAGAGTGTTTGTTAAAAGATACTGCGTTTCTGGTTGTGTTGACCGCATTTTTCCACATAACTGATAGAAATCACTCGCTGCTGTGTGGGGTTTTTTTTTTTTTAAAAGAACTGTTACGGCTCAAAGCTCTGCAGCAGTGTAGCCTTTGATCTGCAGACAGAAAGTCAGGAACAAGTGAGAAAATCTTCACTGGATCTTAACTGCTCAGTGTTTGAATACAGGCTCGATTTCCACTCATTCCTCTGTTTTCCCCTATTTTGTGTGCAGAATTCCAGCAGGACATAATGTAGCGAGTGGTGCTGCTGCCAAACAAAAAACAAAAACCCAGAACCTTGATCTTCTTGCCTTTTTAGTGAAGTTGAAATCAAAATAAAACACGGGATACTATTATGGTGAAAATCAGATTATTTCTGGAGGGCATGTTGGAAATAAATAGTTATTCTGTGAGGTGTGGGGACGGGGAATCAAATCTGTTGTGATTTGATTGTAGTTTGCTGCCTGCTGGTGGCCAGGACTGCATGTGGATAAAGCACTCCAGATCAAAGCTCATTCACTCACTCATGTTGTTTTTTATGTTGTTGTTTAAACTCACTGTTTTTTTTTTATGTACTTCTTCCTGTGTAGAACATGCGGATGGTCTGTGCTACAGGCTGACGACTGTGTGTCCCACAGTAAAGCCGCAAACTCAGGGACTAGCTAAGGACGCCTGGGAAATCCCACGAGAGTCACTCCGGCTGGAGGTCAAACTGGGACAGGGCTGCTTTGGAGAAGTTTGGATGGGTAAGAGGCCACTAGAGCCGTACTCAAGCACACAGTATGAATGATATTATTTATTGAAATCAGCCCTGCAGGCACAGAAACCAATGCTTCTATCTTTCATTGTGCACACTCACACTAAAGAGTGACAAAGCAAAATTCATCTACATGCCCTCCAGACGTTATGTGACAATGATGGCTGTAGTTTTTGTTTCCTGCACAATTGGTTGACAGCAAGGACGCTACTTTTATGTCTTTGTTAAATATGGAGCTGGGGATTGAAAACAGCAGAGACTTCATAATAAAGAGATATGTCACTGAAAGAATCCTGAATGGAAGCTGTTGGTAGGAGTATAAACCCTTATTATAATCTTTATTGATGCACAAGTGCTTGAATAAGTGCCTGGAGGCATTTCAAGATGGCTGCTGGGTGGCAATGCTTGCTTCTAGAAGGACTACAGTAAACAGTATACAGGAAGTAGTAGTATAGAAGCATTCTGACTGTGAAGGGGAATTCTTGGCAAGGATGAGCAACTTTTTTTTGTTTGTTTGGGGTTTTATTGTTTTGTTTTTATGCGTGTACAAATTAAATAAACAAGATGCTGTCTTGCATCTGTCTGGATCCATTTCTGCTCTAACAGAGCAAGATAACATTTGAAAATATAAAACAGATGCTGTTTTTCCCCCTTTTGTCGATTCAAATTTACTCAGTTTATTCAAACCACAAAGAGACAGAAAAAGAGGATGTTTCCCTGCAAAAGCACTCCCGACACAGTAAACGCCTACGTAAATGTGTTAGTAGCTGAATAGTTATTGTGTGAAATATGTCAGAAATACATGGAAAGGCTGCCAGAAACAGGAACTTTACTCAGAGCCATGTTTCCAAAGAATTTGCTGTTTCAGGACGAGGTGACGAAGCACAGCTGTAAACATGACCGCGATGAGCCGCGGCGTTTCGAAAACGTCTTAAAAATTTGATATGTTGTCTTTGTGTCCTTTTCAATTAAATATGGGATTTGATTGATTTGTGGGTCATTGCATTCTGTTTTCTGCACTTTAATATTAATGAAATTATTAACAGGGTTGTAGATGGCCATGTTAAGGGATACATTGCAATAAACCAGTGGCCTTCCTACTTCCGATGTTAACAACTTGCAGACATAAATCCCGTCTGTAGTGCTGGTGTTTGACACAAACACTTATAAATTAGTGAAGAACAGGAACAACTTTGTGGACATAAACACACACAGTCATTAGGGCCTACAAACATGCCCACTGTGCATGATTTATATGCGCATGAATATGTAACTTATGTAAAGTTAATGTGAAAAACAAATGACACTGGTTTATATTAGTGTTTTAAGTTGAGTGGCACTAACGTCAAGAGTGGGCTTGTCTTGCTGCCTCACCGGCACACGTACTGATGTCAGAGCTGATCACACACACACACACACACACACACACACACACACACACACACACACACACACACACACACACACACACAGCTCCAGTAATCACAGGTCACTTCCTACGCTTCTTTTCACTGGCCTGCTTGCGAGACGGGGGCCTCTGAGTGAACACGACTCTCTTCTTTCATCGTTGAGTCTTTAATTAAGCCTGCCCTGCAGCAAGCCTCGACCTGCAAGCCTCCACTGAGCAATCCCAGGAATCCCTCTCTGTCGCTCACTGCTTCGTGGTTTCGTGATGGTTTTTTGCTCAGCTGCAGTTCGTGCTGCTCGTGCATTTTGTTTTTTTTAGATGATGTTCTCTATGCACTCCCCACCTCACGTTATTACTTATAGATATTATCATTGTCCTACTTTGTCCTTCAGCTTGCGTGCGTGCACGCAGAGTTTGTTCGCTATGATTCATTCATGAAGCTCAGCCCTCTGACGAAAGCAGTAGATCTCCTGCTTTGGCTTATTGTATGTAAGCAGGGCGTGAGTAAGTGGCTCTCAATCAGGAAGTGGCCGATTATTTCAGCTGCCATGTTCTCTCCATACATGGGAGCCCTGCCAGAGGTCCGAGTGATTTTAGGACCGACTTTTTAATCAATCCTAAAACGGTTAAAAAATGGGCCTTTTTAGTCTTTTAATGAATTGGAAGTGTCTTAAATTGTATTTCCCCTGTATCTTTCAAGCAAAGTATTTACTTTTGCAAAGTAAATAAGTGATCATTCACATTTTGTTTCATATATATTCAGGCACATGGAACGGTACGACTAAGGTGGCGATCAAGACCCTGAAGCCGGGCACCATGTCTCCAGAGGCTTTCCTGCAGGAGGCTCAGATCATGAAGAAACTGAGACATGACAAACTGGTACCTCTCTATGCCGTGGTGTCCGAGGAGCCCATATACATTGTTACTGAGTTTATGGGCAAAGGTAAGAACTGTTCAGTTTCCAAACCAGATGTTATGACGATGCACACAAAGAATGTATATCTTAAATTTATTTGTATAGCCCAGTATAACACGGAGGTTCCAAAGAGATTCACAGGAACTAAAGCATATGAACCCATATGAAAACAGACATTTAAATAAACAAACAGTCCATCAGAAATAAACACAAATAAAAAAACACACAAATCGTGTTTGGTTTTAGAGCCAATAAATGAAGAAATGAAATTTAGTTTTAAACCATTTGTAGTCATTCATATGTTAAACACAGTGCTAAAATGCTCATTAAATCAGTGTCGCCTGGCTCTACAGATAGGTGTGTATCGACTGCACAACTACACTAACAAATGTTTTGCTGTTTGGTGACGTTTCCAAGTGGTAGCATGTATAAGGAGAACAATACATGACAACTGCCTTGTGGAATGCCATAGAAGTCACGAGTGGTTGATCTCCATAGATGATGATGAATTTTCTGTTAGTGATAATATAATATGATCTAAAACATTCAAGTATATTATAAAAGAGTCATGCTGTGACTGAAAAGCAGATTTTCAGCTTCATTTTTCATCTTTCTTTTCATTTTTTTTGGAATAGCCAGCCAAACATGCCCATACCGTTTGCATTGACGTCTCTTTGGGGCTTGTAGTTCAAATAACACTAAAAATCAAAAGACAACCACTTTGAATCAACTTCAGATGTGTGCTTCATTTGGCATGAAATAACAGGAGAGCTCGCCTCACCTGGCCACGAAACTGCTCGTCAGTCAGTTGTCTGAAAATGGAGACTGCGTATTAAAAAAATGGCTATAATACCCAAACACTTCATGCATTCATTTTTGTAAAACCTCTGAATTAAAGCTGAAAAATCTTCCCTTCAAGCACAAATTGATTTGTTTATTTGGATTTAAATCCACTGTGGTGGCATAGAGAGTCAGAGCGGCAAGAAAATGTATGTTTATGCAGAGCTTGTTTGAGTGCAGCTTTGAGATAAATACATTTTTTTCCACTCCAAGAGTGAGGCAGGAAGTCTGACACATCTTGTGTAAACCTTAGAAGTGAAAATATCGACAGACCTTTCAAAGAATTAAAAAAAACTGACGTCCTCTTGGAATAATAATTTGTGTCTGTCAATTTTTCCATTAGAGTGTTTCTATGAAAGATCTTCTGTTTATCTTTTAACCTCAGAAAAGTAAATGCAAATTATTTCAGAGCTTATATAATGTTATCCCTGGCCTCAGAGCTCTTTTTAGAGCTGTCACACCGATTATACTTAAGCTAAGCGATCAATAGTCAGCCAGTCCATAGCCACTCCTTTCACTCTGATCGATTGATATATTATTTGAGCAGATGTTAAACAAAAGCAGCAAAAAGGTAAAATTTGAACTCATTAACCGGTAGAGAACTGTGATTAGAACAGCCAGATAGTTCCATCACCATTTAATAATTATTACATTCTTAATCTGACCCCATTAAACACACACAAACCTTCCAGTCAACAACTTGCTCACCACTGGATCCCCAGCAGTCCATCAGCCTTTAAAAACACATCACAGTTCATTTGAAGGGTTGTATTCACTTTTTAACAGTCGTGGTGCCTCCAGGTTATTTCTGTTTCTGTTTATTTTGGTGTTGTCTTTATACACGTTGCAGACGGATGTATTGATTCTCTTGACAGTAGTCTTCTAAACTCTGGCAGGTAGTTTACTGGACTTTCTGAAGGAGGGAGATGGAAAGTATCTGAAGCTTCCCCAGCTAGTGGACATGGCTTCACAGGTAGGATGAAAACTCAGTCTTTAAATGCTAACACAGGTGCAGCAGCTCCCCATGTCTCTTCCCTGCCCAGCTGCTCTTTTAACTCTGACTGAGGGGAAAGATTATCATACATCAGCAATGCAGCGGAGAAAGCTCCACGCGGGCTTCTTTCCAGCCGTGTGTGTAGGTGTGCATGAGTCAAATATTCACGCCCTGTGAATACTGGTTTCGGTTTGTTCTCCATCTGGCTGGCATAATTTATTTAATATCTACCCTTCCCCTCTCTGCCGCTTCCTGTGCAACAATGTGCGCCTCCTCTCCCCCTCCGACAGCTCTTCACCCCTGCGTGTGCCTCCCCTCGTTGTCCCCCACTTAACTGCCTGTAGCACTTAAACGCTGCTCACCAGAGGCCATTTAAGCTCACTGGTTCAGTCACCTACTGTGATCTGCTCTTAATTTGCCTCTTCACGCTCACAGGCTCCCTCTCCACTCTGCGGAGTAGTAATTTTTCTTTTCCTTTTTTTGGGGGGGGGGAATTAAAACTGAAACAGGCTGAAACCCAGAGACGCCTCAGAGGGAGTTTACAACAAGTGTGAGAATGGTGTCGAATGGCTGTGTTTAGGATGTTTATCCAGATGCTGTTGGTGTCATTGTCACAGGTGTAGAGTGCCTTGTTTGAGTTTTGTCTTCGTGTATTCTTGACACCTAAATGCAGCTATGTTTATTTGATCTATAATTGAAAATTAAACATCCTTTTTTCATGCTTCCACTTTTGCTTTCTGAAGCTGTTAGAATAACACCATTACGTCCTGTCCAATCCAACTTAATCCCAGATTGCAGACGGCATGGCCTTCATTGAGAGGATGAACTACATCCACAGGGACCTGAGAGCTGCCAACATTCTGGTCGCTGATAACCTGGTGTGTAAGATCGCAGACTTTGGCCTGGCTCGGCTCATCGAGGACAACGAGTACACCGCCAGACAAGGTGTGTGACAGGGAGCGGATGCAGTTGGACGCATGTTTGTCTGCACTGACTATAAATAGAGAACATGTTTATACTGGGCCTCGCAGTGCCTGTTCTGATCTATTTAGTTATGACTGCTGCTTAATACAGGACTTGGAGCTTAAATAAATTGAGTTGAAACTGAAAATGTCACAGCAGATTTTGATATTAGCTATAAATAAAAATGCAATTTGCAGGCCCGCTACATGAACCATGATTTTGTTCATTTAGGCTACACGTGCTTACATTTTTTGAGCTGAAGGGTGGTTCAAAAAATCAGTTAACGTTTCTAAACAGTTGACCGATTTGGCATCCTGATGTGAGGATGTGCTGCTTTTTCACAGTTTCTAACATTTGAAAAGTTTAAACTATTGATTTACCAACTGAGGAAATATTCAGCAGTCTTATTGATGTTTTCTTTGCCCATGCTTGACTCGCCTCGCTCTTTCCTTTTTTTTTTTTTGCCAGGTGCTAAATTCCCCATCAAGTGGACGGCACCTGAAGCTGCCTTGTATGGACGCTTTACCATTAAATCAGACGTCTGGTCGTTCGGTATCCTGCTGACTGAACTTGTGACCAAGGGCAGAGTACCATATCCAGGTAAAGACAGCACACGCAGATACATGTAATGCACTTTTAATTTTTGCTGTAGATCCTTTTGGCCCCTCCTCCTTTGTTCAGCTGAATGGAGTTCTCCTGATGGTTTGCCCCAGGAGACAGTTTTGCGTCACGATTATTTTCCAGCACGCTATTGTCATCCTCAGTCATCTGGGGCTTTTTCACCCTGTGAATTAGAATAGAAATCCACACATGTGATCTGATGTGAGTCATCTCAGGTGTTTAGTGACTTGTCAGTCACGGGCAAAGTACCCTTGCTTGTGTGAGCCCCCTTCTTATCTCTTTCTTCCACCTCGTTTCTGCCCCCTGCTGTATGAGATCAGTACTGCAGTGTGTGCCTTTAACTGTGTTAAACTGACAGTGATTACAGAGCATGCCATATGGACGACTTAACGATGTCTTGTAGAGGTCCATCTGGCTCCAGTGGCCTTCTTGGTTTCAGTGCAAATCATTCCTCTAATTATTTCACCCCAGAGCTGCAGATTCAGGGGGTTGAACCCACTTATTTGCATTTTTTTAAACCATAATGTGTCTAACTGTACATGTATGGTCTGCTCTTCTTATTTGAATTCGATGCTAGACAGTGCAGATGTATTTGGATGCAGTTAGACCAAGTGTCTGGACCATGATGTGTCATTTCTTTCCCATTTTATCTCGAGTGTGTGTGTGTGTGTGTGTGTGTGTGTGTATAGGTATCTACTGTTACCCGAATAGGCAGACATGATGTTAGAGCTGAGGTTTTAACATGCAAGATGTAAATCATGCTACCACCTCAGCAGCCGACATACTGCTGCCACCACATCCTGGTCTCAGCAGCTGCTACGGGCTTTTCCTCTCCTCTCCGACTGTGAGATAATCTGATCCCCACTCTCCCACAGAGAGATGGAGGGGGGAGGATGCGGCTATGCTGTGACCATGCCGCTGACTCTGTGTCATAACCTCTTTTAGCTGCAGTTGAGCTCCCCACGGAGCTGTTTCTGTGCTGTGTCACAGAGTTCATGATCACGGTCTTCCTGTCTTGGGAAGAAATCTGTGACACTGGGACCCGGAGCTGGAGCAGTTCTGTTTGTTTTCTTCTTGTTCAGTTTTATGAGTAAACCAGTAAACTGGAGGAAGCTACGCAGACTTCTCTGTGAGAGCGCTGGAGCACCTGTATCGATCAGTTTATTTCTGCTAACAGTCTTATCTCCCTGTATGTTTTAAAATTGACTAAAAGTCTTAACAGGAAATAATGAGTGAACTTCAAACTGGGTCACTGAGGTTTTTTTCCCCCCTTACCACAGTGGTCTGCGTGGGCATTTAATCCTGCTGTCAGCTGTATGACGGCAGCGCTTTCTACAGTCAGGCTGCACACTGAGCTATTTCCTAATCAAAAGTTGTACTAGTTTTCTTGACCAGAAAACTTTGGAAGACTCCTTCTGTTATATGGTTTTTCAAATAACCACGGAGAGGAGATTTCATATTGATGTGGAAGTCAAACTATATTAGTTGATTGTGTGTGTGTGTGTGTGTGTATGTGTCCGCGTCCGCGTCCACGCGTCCAGTCTTGGCTGGATATTTTCCAAAAGACACAACTTTCAGATACTATAGAATTTTTATTTATTTATTTATTTAGTAGCTAATAGCGCTAATGCCTGGCAATCTGTTTTTGGCGATTCAACTAAAGACGTTGAGAAGATTAATTTATTTTCTGCCAGTCTGTTTGTAACAAAGTGCCTTAAACATACAATTTAAATGTAACTGCAATCAATTGGTCCAGTATGTGTAGCCTCAACACTGGTTCATCTGCTTGAATTCTTCAAAGGCAAAAATAAATGAATACATCCGTACAAGGACTGGAGTGAAAATTAGTGAAAAAGCTGCCAATGTCCAAAGAAAAACTTTGAGAGATCTTCAGAAATTCTGAAGATCTATTACTCATGACCATAATAAATAAAATTAATTATATATAAAACGTCTAGAGTTATATTAAACCACCAATCTATGAAATTTTATTCCCATCCATCAGAGTGCACAGCTTCACTCGGCACATAGGTTAGATGGTGCGATAATTTCCCTTTTTGTCTGTCTATAGTGTAAATTTCCACTATTACAATCCCATTGCCTTACTTAGATCAAATAAATGAATAGATGTATGAAGTACCTTTGTAATACATGTTTGGATAACCTGACTATATAATGGCTGTCCATTTATATTGTATTTCTTGTCCTTTTTTTTCCTTTAAGGTATGGTGAATCGAGAGGTACTCGAGCAGGTAGAGCGAGGTTACCGCATGCCCTGCCCACAGGGCTGCCCCGATTCACTGCACGAGATGATGAAGCAGTGCTGGAAGAAGGAGCCAGATGAAAGGCCGACCTTCGAGTACATCCAGTCCTTTTTAGAAGACTACTTCACAGCCACAGAGCCACAGTATCAGCCAGGAGACAACCTCTAGTCGGGAGGATCTGGGACAAACTCTGGCAAACCGGGGTACATCGGCAGAGATCAAAATCCAGGAAAACCAACAAGTTTCTGCTGAAGCTGCAGAAAATACTTTTTTTTTTTTTTTACAAACTTTTCCAAACTGACATACCTGATGTAGAAGAAGTAGAGGTTTGTCCCTTGTGTACCTGGGGGGCCAAATACGTGGGGAAATGTCCAAGCGTGCAGATCGGCGCTGGCGGGTTGAACTCTGAGAACTCTACATATCACAATAATCCATATAGGCTGGCCACAACACTGTGATCCAAATTTTCAAATGAATGGTTACTCGCGGATGCATTTTTTTAATGAACGTTTTTTTAAAATGAGAAGTTCCCCTACCCTTCCTCCAATCCACCACCTTTTTTAAATTAAATTTAACAACAAAAAGTCTTTGATATTCGAGTGAGAGCTTTTATATGTATATGAGTTTGGTATGAATATGTAGGTTGATAAGAACAGACTGCTGACAAATCAAAGGAAAAACAAACGGCATGGATTTGAGTCGATTTGTGGCGACTCAGTGGGCACAAAGGGGGCAAAGGATTCGAGTATTTCCTTTAATTTGTCAGCCATATGTATGTAGTGGGCGCCCAATTACTGTGTGAGATGTTACGTATGTGCTCTGACTGTAAAGTGTGGAGCATTATGAGGTGGAATAAATGGAGGAGGAAAAACGGTGGTATCGTATGGATGCAAGAATGTACTGAGAGATGACCGCAGATGTACATACAGTATGTATAAAAAGTGTATTTGAGCAGGTGTGACGAGGTGGAAGAAGCAGGAATAACAAGTGTTTTATATGATTCTTTTTTTAACAGGATTGTTTGAATCTCAAATGAAATTTTCTTTTTTTTTTTTGTCATTTAATCTGGGACTTGAAATCATAAAGAGGTATTTTGCTAATTTACAAGTGCAAACAGTTTTTCCTGATTAACGTTTTGTATAAGAAAAGAAAAGATTAGACAGTTCAGCTGTGAAATTTAATTAAGATTGTCTTCATCTTTCTATAAGATTTGCTTCTTGTCTTTCTTTCCCTGTTGCACTGCTCTGATTGCTACAGAAGATTCTTGTAGATTTCTCTTCATTATTGCACACATCTACACAGTCGAAATGCAACTATGCAAAGCCGTGTGGTGATTTTTAATGAAGCATCTCCAGTGGTATTTGCATGTGAGCAGCTCCCCTCTCCTATGATTTTCATAGTTCAGTTCCCGGCAGTACAGATGATATATCACTTCATGTGCGAGTTAACTAGAAACAGACAGACAAAACAAACACCTGGCACACACTGTGTTCCAGACAGGGCTTTAGTGCTTTTACAGATCAAAATCTAATATCAAATTCTAAGAAATGCTCTCATTCTCTGTCCAGGTGTGTGTGATGGGGAAATTTGGGAGTATGAAAGCTACAAAGATGTGAACTTTTTTTGTTGTTGTTGTTGTTGTAATTCTTTCTGTTCATCACTCAAAGAACATATGTGATTGTTCTTAAACATAAAGACATGGGGACTTGAACTAGTAGGGACATGAATAATGAAATTAATGAGAAAAGTTACTAATAATGATTTTTGTACAGGAAAAAAAATAAAAGGTTTACTCAAAGGTTACTTTTACTACTTGTATTCTTGACGAGTTGCAGTGATCCTCTTGAAGAGTCCGACCCAAGACGTCCAGGTGTTTTCTTCAACGTGGCCATTTTTTAAAAAAAATTCATTTAAATTCATGCTTCTTTTTACTTTACTGAATACGATGATTTCTGACTTTGATTTGACATTTGTAGATTTCAACAAGATGATGGCTACAATACAAACATGCTCGAGTTGTATTCACTGTTGCACACTGCAGTATTACTCATCTTCGAACCTGTAAAGAAGCAGAGAAAGCAATACCTAAATGATCTCCAGCGTCGTAGTAAAACTGATGAATATTGCATCAATATTTCAGAAAGATTCAGCCTTGCTATCTAATGACATTTCTGCCTTTTCTTTAAAAAAAAAAAAAAAAAAAAAAAAAAAAAGACAAGTGATACTGACAAAAGCATGGGTGAAGGGTTCAGTCATTCTGGCTCTCACCTGACCATCTCCTTGTACTTCTCCAGAGCCTCCCGAGCCACATACTGAATGAAGGCTGGGTCCTGCAGCTCCAGCTCACTGGGAATGGTGAGGGTAAGCGGAGGAGAGTTTAGGATGCTTACCTCCACCTTGGTCTCACGAACAGCCTCATTCTGTTCATTGTGGCTCTCTGGTGCCACCTGGAGAGTGGAAGAAGTCATTTTACATCAAGCACTCCTTTGCAGTGGCATATACAATAAATATTCCACTTTTACGATCAGATTTAAAATTTTCCTTTTTGCTAAAGCTTAAAGTTCGGGCTGGATCAGATGACTGAACCATTCCTATGTTACACTGCTATAGGTGAGTGCTGCTGGGGAGGGGCTTCCCGCGATGCACCGAGCATTTCTTCTTCACTCGTCTCTTTTCACTCTGTGCATTTATTCTCCACTGCTGTGTTTAATCATTAGCAATTAAACTCTGTCTCTCTTCTATATTTTATCTTTTGTCCTATTTTCCTTCCCTCACCCAATCAGGCATAGCAGATGGTCGCTCCTCCCTGAGTCTGGTTGTGCCAAAGGTTTCTTCCTGTTGAAAGGGAGGGTTTTTTTCCCCATTGTCACCAAGTATTTGCTCATAGCAGGTTGTGTTATTGTCGGGGGTACTATTTTATAAATGTTTGCGATTTAAATTTGGTTTATTGAAGATTTAAGAGTTCCATGACAAAAGCTCTGTGGATATACGTCCATTTAAATTTCTCTTTAAGAAAACATATATCTTCTATTTTTATTTCATATTTCATCATAGCTTTGCCACCTCTTCCACCATCCCTCCTCACCTTGGTGATGTGGAAGATATTTTGTGGAGCGCTGCTGTTGCTCACAGCCTGAGCCACCCAGCTGTATACAGCTGACATGTTGCTGAGCCAACTGACTGTTTCATCAGTGTGGTGCTGGACAATAGACAAGATCTCATCATACTGCTCTTTGGAGATTTCCAGCAGCTGAGAAACTTCATCCAACTCCACGTGCAGTTCCCGAACACTGGGACACTCTGGAGCCAAGAAGAAGATAAGGTTTTAAGTTTCAAAATGTCAGCTCGAATGAACGTCCAGGTTGAGGCTGGTGGTTGCTCACCTGTGAGCAGAGCTCCCTGGCAGTTCTCACACTCGCTCTGTAGCTGCCAGCACTCTGATGTCTGTCTGCGGAGGGCTCTGCACAGCTTCCTGTTCTGCAGGAAGCGAGGAAGACTTTCCCTCTCTACAACAGAATTTGTTTTATTTTAGTTTGCTAACACTTTATGGAACAGCTAACAATGATAAAACTGAGTCTGTACAGTTAACTTACAAATGAATGCAAAAATGCAAAAAATGCACTGAAATATGTTCAATTACATTTAAAATGATTTCAACTCAGTAGTTCCAAACCATGTGACACTGGGAGCAAGGAATCTGCATATTTTAATTCCAACCAATTCCAGCAGCACCTCTGTTATAAATTTACAGATGGAACCAGAGAAATCTGCAGCTGTTATCATTTTTTTTGTATATTTTTAACCACACTGGCACACGTGAGGCAAACTGCTCAGCTTAATCATTACCTTTCTTCTTCTCCTCCTCCACTGTCTTGTGGATATCATCAAACACCTGGGTCACCACAGCTCCAAACTCATCCACCACACTTTTAGCAAAGTCAAAGAAGGATTCCACTACTTCCTCTAGCCCCACACCCTGCATGAAGCCCGAGTCACGGGCAGGGTCGTAGGGATCAGAGGTGGTTTCTTCCATCAGGATATCGGTGTTGTTCAGAAAGGCTCTCTGAAGTGCTTTGTCAAGCCTGCTGCTCAGCTTAGAGACCAGGGTGACGCTACGGTTCACCAGCATTCCCACTTTATTGACCAGTCGGTTGAAGGAGTCTTCCATCTGGACGATCTCTGTGTCTGTGTTGTTATCCTGGTTTACCAGAATGTCCCCTGCTTCCAAGTTGGGCTCACGGGGACCAAAGCGCCGGGAAACTCTTTTAAAAAAGTTTTCTACCTACAAAACAGAAGTGATGGAAATTGATGCATTTCACAGAATAGAATTGAACAACTGTGATTTCAGGATTGGGAGATAATTCAAAAACCTCCCGTTTTAGCTGAATTTAGCATCTGTTACTCAAACATCAGGATTTATTTTGAGGTATTGTTTTATTGTTAATATACAAAAAACCCCAAAATTGCTAAAATAACAAATACACAATGAAAAAATTAATTAATGATAATAAATTAATAAAATAATATTTCAGTTTTTATCTCAGTATGTATCTATTTTTTAAAATAGATTTGCACTCAATTTTATGACTCCAACCAATTCCCATTACTGACTAATGTATTCAAGCGACTTCAGTCAATGTTATTCAACGCATTGTTATGAAAATACAACAGTCTGTCAGTGGGAGAAGATTGCGCCAACTGTACAACTGTCATTTTTCAACTGAGAACATGTAACTTTATTTCTAGCAGCATTATTTGAAGGGCATGAAAGTCTGCATACCTTAGCATGGAAAGAAACAAAGCCCCTGCGGCAGGTGGAGGTATAGAAGTTTTTACATGCATCCTCCAGACAGGGTCTGCAGTCCTCCCACTCAGTCTGCAGGGAGTCTTTGCACTGCTCCTCTGCCTCTTTTAGCTTCTCAGTCACCTCCTTGGCTAGTTCTGCTGCCCCCTGGTGGTCAAAATAGGATTCTTTAATATATTTTCATCATTGACCTAAATCTTTTATTTTCTTTTGCAGGAAATCAAACGTCGATCCAACCTTCTTCTTTTCACTGCTGTTTTTCAAAGACCTCATCAGGTGTTCATGCTTCTGCTCGTTCCTCCACATCACCTCCTTCATCTGCTTCACCCCATACAAAGCTCTTCTCACCTCCTCATCCACAAGCTCCTCACCACCCAGTGACAACTCTGAGAAAACAAAAGGAATCTGAGTGCATTTTAGTCTACACATAAACACACTATTAAACCCTAAAAGTTTAATATTAAGAACAAGAAACACATTTCCTTCAAAGTCAGTTAAAAATATTTCTGAACAAAAGAATAATTAGTTGAAACAAATCTACTTGGAAGAGTCTGTTCTGCAAACTCACGTTTTAAAGTGTCCTCTGAGATGCCTTCACCTTGATCCGTAGGTACAGAATTGAGGAGACCCAGCATCACCAACAAAAGTGTTAAACCCAGCAGGAAGTTCATTTTGGAGCTCTGTCACAGCGACAAATAAAGAGTCTGACAGGATATGGTCACTCACATTTAGACACTGAGATTTAAACACAAGTAGAGCCTATCTGTGCATTAACTTTAAGATTATTATCAAAGAGATCGTTTTGCAAAGATGAGTAAGCAAATACTTTAGAAAATATTACACTTATGAATACTCAGTCCAATAACCTGCAAATATTCAGTTAATATAGGTAAATATAAGGCATGGATAGACTTTAGGTCCAAAGGCTTTGGAGCACTGATGTACCATACAGAGTTATTAGAGTTTGTATTTCTAATTGATTTTATTTTTATTTTGTTTTGACTTTTAGTTGTTGTTGTTGTTGTTGTTTTTATACTTGACTCAGTCTTGTAGACATCCAAACTCTCAATTAACATGTCAATGTGAGTTTTACTAAATTAATAAATATTAAAACTAAGGGTTTTTTCCCTCTAAATTTTTATTTTATTTTACTTAGTTTTCCAGGTTCACAAAATTGCCTCAGTTTTTTATTTACTTTAATTTCAAATAACTAAAACATTTAGTTCAGTTTTTTGGTTTTGTTCTAGTTAACTGTAATAACATTAATGCCATGGCACTTCAAAGAGCTGCCAGTCTCTCCATAGATGAACTGAAGACGTCAAAGAAGCGCCCACTGTTTCTGTCGGTGTCTAGCTAAATGCAGTTATGCACTGCTTAAAATAATATATATATAATATAATAACATACACAAGTATTCAACAAGTATTCAACAATTCAACAAAGTCGGGAAAGTCCTTTGACTGAACATGAAGGTGATACATCTAATTACCTCTGCCGTTATGGTTTTGGTGGTATTTGCATGTCATTTTGTTTGTGAACACAACAGCTTGAAAATTTTGAATGAACTGTGCTAAAACTTTGTAGGGGTATAGAGTGAGGTCATGTTAACAATGCATGAACATTTCTCCTACATCCACCCAGCTCTTCAATTTAATGATTTGTTGGTCAAAAAATGGCAAAAAGCTTTTTAACTTCGAAAGTATGCACCACCACGGGTGCTGTGTATTGCCAACATATAGAAAGCACCATATAAGTATTTAAAATATCATGTCAAATCTGACCTTTCTAGATTAATATGCTAATAATGCTGCACATAGTTACTTCAAATGTCAGTTTTGAGACTGACAAGAACTTTTTGAGTACAGCTAAATCTTATTTTTTATGTACTTTAAATTGATAACAACTTTAATACATATAGTATGTTCATGAGTATTTTAAAACCTTTTTAACTTGATATTAATCCCTAAACATTTAAACATTCCATTGTTTTAATAATCAATGAAATGAATGCTACATGTGAACTATATGCACAAAAATTAAAAATACTCAAAATAACAATTATACTCAAAATTATGTCAAGTATATTAAGATGGTGAACACCTGCACTTTGCACTTGGCTTTACTGCACTACGAACTTCTAAAAAGGACAATGAAAATAACATGAATATATAAAGAATACACTTCTTTTCCTTTAAATGTAACTACTCCCCAGAGAGTGAGCTGCCGAGGTGGAGGTTTGTGCTCTCTGGAGTTTTTTTCTTAGGCTTTCTTTCCTTTGCTTTCAAATCTAACAATTTGACTTATTTGTGCTTGCATACACAAATCCATCTTTATCTATTTTCAAGAAAACAATAAGTGCTATCTAGTCGGCCACAAAGGAAACAGGATTTAAGGGTCATATAGAAGTCTGCCACTTGGTGGCGCTACACAGCCACTAGGCGCTGAAAAATCCCACCTCTCTCATACTTACTTCTCAGTTACCATATTTGTTTACATTTCACCAATAGTTTCCTGCACAGAATAGTGATCACTATACTTTACTCCATTTAAACAAATTTAACTTATATTGTTTAGAGCAATGGTGTAGCCTGTTATGACTCTATGAGGAGGCTTTGCCCCTTTTCTTTTCTTATCTTTTTATTCATTTGGCTGACTGAGTTTAGTTTTTACTTTAAGCAGCACCAGTGTGAGGTCAGCAGCAGGCGGTGATCACCAAGCAAAAGGCACCGTAGGGTCAAATTCAGCTCAAAAATCTTGCAAGCTGTGTTTCCGACAGGAAAATCTGCTGTGTCAGGAGGTTAAGCTCCATAAAATCACAAGGATACACAAAAGAGAAAACTTTAAAAATACATTTTTGAATTGTTTTGAGTTGGGTTGCCAGTTTGGTAACAATTAAATCATCTGCCTGAATTTTCTAGAGCCTGTGCCCTAATTATAAGCCTCGTGAGTTACACAATTTGGCATGCAGCAGGGATTTACAGTAAACAGGGATGAACTTTTTAGGGATGTGCTAAAAACAGCTTCTCTATTCTATTTTACTGTCTCCAGTTTTTATTAAAATATGTTTAAACTGATTCAACTATAACCCAATAACAGACTCCTGTCTTTTCCTTGGCGTATCTCACTTTTTGCCATTTGCCAGCTGACATCCAGGATGAGTGGGTAAAAAAAAGGGGGAAGAATGGTGTATTTTTTTTAACATGATTTAATTATTTATGGTTATGGTTATAAATTTAGGTTAATTTTTAAATACAGCTGCTGAATATTTGAATTTTATTTATGGCAATAATTAAAGCATCTATCTATCTACAACTGTTACTGTGCTATCACAGCTCATGGAAAATTTCCGACTTCACTTAATGACAAAAATTAGCTGAAGAAGTGTTGATTAACTAAAAGACAAACATAACAACAACAGAGCAATTACATGAGGCACAACTCACCAGCAGCAGACTGAAGGTGCTTCTCTGTCGACCGAAATAAACAAAGTGGTCGGTGTGGACAGATCTCGACAGGATATCTTGACCTGACGAGATCTGTTCGTAATCTTTCCACTTCAGCTTTATCCTATTACTGTCTTTGCTTGAGGTTGATGCCCGGTAATCCGGCAGTCGTCACGCTGACTGAGTGGTTTGTTTTGGAAAAAGACTGCTTAGTCACATCAAACGTACTGTTGACAACCATAAAAATGTATTTATTTCAA
Source organism: Neolamprologus brichardi (assembly GCF_056152115.1). Taxonomy (NCBI): domain Eukaryota; kingdom Metazoa; phylum Chordata; class Actinopteri; order Cichliformes; family Cichlidae; genus Neolamprologus; species Neolamprologus brichardi. The sequence goes on along the minus strand of NC_142121.1, from coordinate 16,683,276 downwards.
ATGTTGTAATGGGGTATCGGCACATGTCAGACAAGACTAACCATCAGAGGCCAGAAGTCTTGTACGTGCACATTAGAGGCTGAAAGGTTTGAGCGAGGTTTACTCTCTGGCTGCCTTTTATATGAGGTGCAGAGAAGATGTCCCTGAAGGGATTCAAGTTAAATAACCACAAAAGAGTCAAAATATGTCTCAGAATCAACTGCAAATTCTTATTACATCTACCAGCAGCTGTACATCTGTGTAAAGGCTTTTGGAAATGTTTGCTGCACACACAAATATTAATGTTAAATTAACCATTAACCAGTCAACCAAGCAACCAAGCACACATGGTTGTCTCAGTCCTGTTCACACACACACACACACACACACACACACACACACACACACACACACACACACATGAGTGATATAAACACAGTGAGCTGAGATTTACACGTTATTCTTTCTGTTGTTAAGCTTGTTTTGGTTTTTTTTGGACCTGAGCCAGACTGATCTCATAACCTATACTGGCACAGGTGAAAGAAAATACACACAAATCCTCACTTTGAAGTAATATTACACTCTGTTATATATTATATCAATAGAAGCCAGTCCAGCCTATTTTTTTTTAGTAAAGGGACACATTCCTCTCAGCAGAAAGCTGTTTCCATTAAAAGTTTTCATTCTTGGTCAAATGCGATGGACTCTCTCACTGCTGCTCCCATCATTCTCAAAAATGTGCCCTCTTTGCATGGTGTGACCCAGATAATAGAGTCCTTATGGATAATAATCAAAAACAGCCAGTGCTTCAGCCTCACTGACACCTTCTGCACCTGGTTCCTATAACACTGCAGGGAAAACCTGTTCCTCCCATGTCCTTCCATGGCTCAGCTCAACATAAAACAGTTGAATGTATAAAACAGCACTTGGCTGTGTAAGACTTCAAGCACACAATTACTCATCGAGAAATTCAGGTCAATTTTATTTATATAGCGCCAAGTCACAACAACAGTTGCCTCATGGCTCTTTATATTGTAAGGTAGACCTTACAATAATACATACAGATAAAAACCCAACAATCATATGGCATCCTATGAGCAAGCACTGTGGCGACAGTGGGAAGGAATTACTCCCTTTTAACAGGAAGAAACCTCCGGCAGAACTAAGCTCAGGGAGGGGCGGGGCCATCTGCTGCGACCGGTTGGGGTGAGAGAAGGAAGACATGCTGTGGAAGAGAGACAGAGATTAATAACAGGTATGATTCAATGCAGAGAGGTCTATTAACACATAGTGAGTGAGAAAGATGGCTAAAGAAGGAATACTTAATGCATCATGGGAATCACGCAGCAACCTACACCTGTTGCAGCATAACTAAGGGAGGATTCAGGGTCACCTGGTCCAGCCCTAACTATATGCTTTAGCAAAAAGGAAAGTTTTAAGCCTAATCTTAAAAGTAGCGATAGTGTCTGTCTCCTGAATCCAAACTGGAAGCTGGTTCCACAGAACAGGGGCCTGAAAGCCGAAGGCTCTGCTTCCCACTCTATTATTTAGTAGTGTGAAAGTGAGGTGCTTTAATAGGGTGATATTATAGGGTGGTACTACAAGGTCATTAAGGTAAGATGGGACCTGATTATTTAAGACCTTGTATGTGAGGAGCAGGGTTTTGAATTCAATTTTGGATTTAACAGGGAGCCAACGAAGGGAAGCCAATACAGGAGAAATATGCTCTCTCTTTCTAGTTCCTGTCAGTACTCTTGCTGCAGCATTTTGGATTAACTGAAGGCTTTTCTGGGAGTTTTTTGGACTTCCTGATAATAATGAATTACACAAATAGTGCTGGGTGTGTGTGTCATGAAAGTCTGAAGTCCTGGGTTGAAGACATAAGCAGAGAACTGAATTATAATGAATGAAACTGTTAAAAACTGTTAAAAACTGTGCCACTCAGCTAAGAACAGAAAACCGAGGCTACAATTCACACTAGGAACTCATAAGGATCCTTGCAAAACAGGTAAAACCCATCGATAAATTCTGTTGATTGCAGCCTGTTTACAAAGAGAAACAGGGATATTAGACATGAAAACAGATACAAACATTGGAAGTGACTTTTTGGCATGACACCTGCATTAGCAGCATGCACCTAATAAAATGTGTGTGACTGTATTTATTCATTTGATAACCCCTTTATTCAATAATTGCATCTTTTTCCATTTTATTGAGCAGTTATTTATACAGACCAAAAGAGAATGAAAAGAAGTGTGGAGCACTATTGTACTCAGATCCTCAAATGAAAACCTGTGCTCCTCATGTATTCTGGAATCTTCTCCAATTTCTTCACATTTTTAACTATATTTAAACAACTGGAGCTCCTCTTAAAAAAGTAATAATAATAAGAATGATGACGTAAAAATAAAACTATAATATGGAAAATCTGAAATGAAAATAGAAGTCTTCTACCTTTTATTTTATTTTATTTTATTTATTTATGTATTAATTTAGTTAGTTTGCCATGAGACAAACATTTCAGTCCACTCTGTTTTGTGTTTTCGGACATAAAAACTGAACCAATAACGGGGAACACAACATTTGGAATCACTATAATTCAGAATCATTCTCCCATATTAAGACTGGGGAAATCAAAATGAACCGCACAATGGCAGCTGTGTGTGTGTGTATGTGCAAACACCCTCTGCAGACGGTGCGCACAGATGTGAGGAACACGTGGTTTCTCCAAGCAGCCACTTCCTCTCACGTATGGATTCCTTCACTTTGGAGTTTCTCCTGTTACTCTTGCGGGTGTGACTGGAGCGCTCATGACTCGGATACACCCTCAAACTCAGCATCCCTTCCAACAACCACATAACTATTTTACATTTTTCCTCCCTGCTTTTTTAGATCTTCTTCTTCCATTCCTTATTTTAAGCAAAGTGCGTCCTTTTTTATGCAGCACTAAAGTTACCTGCGCTGAAGGAAGTCTAGCTTAAAGAGCTGCGGATGGAGCGTTGAAATCTTATTATTGTTCTTATTATTCTTTTTAATAACCTATCAACACGCTAAGGAAACCGGGAAAGCCCACGGATTCAAGGTGCCTTGGCGCATAACGGGAGGTTTCGGGCAAATGCCACTGCGATGCTGTGGATGTGACTTCAAACAGCAGCTTCACAACGGTAGAGTCCTGTAAACAACAATGAAAGGTAAGTTTAGTCTGGGGAAAAAAGTTTTAAAATGATGGAAAATATCTAAATAGCAAACTTCGGTCTACTTTCTGATTACCCCACATTCCTCTCGCGCTTTTTTGTCACACTTTTCTGCGCGCTCTCTCTCTCTCACTCTCTCTCTCTCAGTCTGGGGCATGAGGAATGCGTAGGCTACAACTGGCGTCTAACATCTGGAATCAATTAAGGCACTCTGTTTGGGATTGTTTTGCATCTGTCCACTGCTGCACATCAAACACTAACCCGTGTTAGGAGAACTTTTCAAAACGGAGGAAAAAAACGAATCGTGGTGCAGTGAGTGACAGCCTGGGGAGGGAGAACGTGTTGTTTTAAATCAAGGTTTAGATAAAGATTTCCTAGATGTGATTCTCATGTGTTGCCCTGGTGTTTTGGACTAAATTAAGCTCCTCCATATCAGTCTCTGAGGTCCAAGCTTTATAGGCCAGTAAGCTGTTTCCCTCTTACAAATAACAAACACTGCATGGTTACTGCCATCTTGTGGTCTCTCTTAGAGAGCTTCACATTTTGACCAAATTTTTGATCATCTCTGGGATTTCACATTATTTCCACCCAACAGAATGACAGACATTGCCCTTATAATTTCAATTTCTGATATTCCTGATTTTAGAAAAAAATAAAATAAAATAAAAAAATAAATAATAATAATAATGAAAGGGGAATGATTTATGGCCTGACCATCAAATTAAAGAATTCAGAAATTATGGCACTGCATAACCTCAATGCAAAAACCCCCCCAAAACAAAACAAAAATGCAAATCATATAAAATCCATTGTTAAGGCAGGTAAATACTTGCTAGGATCAGCAACTTAAAATAAATTTTTAAAAAAAGCGAAATCAGCTACATCATAAACTACCTTTCAAAAACTACAAGATTCTTTTTCAAGGTCTCCACAGAGTCCATACTCTGTAGAAATAGAGGAAGTGCATTCTGCAATCTGGGCGCAACAGCTTGGAAGGCTCCTCTCGAGTTCTGAAACGGGTGTGGGGGACCACTAGAAGGTTTTGATTCTTGGCCCTTTCTTGTTTAGACAAGTAAACAGACGATTAAAGTAGTCCAGTCTTGTAGAGACAAAAGTATGAATTATCATCTCAAGTTCACTTGATGACTCAATTAATCTAAGTTTTGAGATGTTTCTCAAATCACAAAAACAGGTTCTTACTATCCATTTTAAGTGTCACTCCAAGGAAAAAGCTTGACCAAAAATAAAACCTAAATTTGGAGACCTTGGAGAGTTTGTCACCTTCAGAAGGCTTAAATGAGCAGTATAGCAGAATATCATCAGCAAAAGATGATAAGAAACATCAAGAAACTGCTGTATAAACTGGCCTAAAGGAAGAATGTACATCAAAAACAGAATAGGCCCCAGCACAGAGCCTTAAGGAACTCCACTCTACTGAATCCTACTGCTTATTTTTATATAGATATACAGACATGGAAGTGTAATTTTTTTAAAATCTAATCTTCAATGAAAAAGTAGAAAAGAAAAGAAAATAAGTTTAATTATTTCTTTAAAGTGGTTGTGCTTTACAGATACTGCACATTGCTAATACAAGCAGAGATTTTTAACAGAATAAATATCAGTATATATTTACACTGTTTATCTGTATGTATTGTTACTGCATTCATTTAAAATTTGAATATAAATGTGAAGGGACGTCTTAATACAGAAGATAATTAAAGGGAAATAGATACTTACAGAAGGAAAACACAAAGAGGCACTGGACTGCTGTAGGATTCAAGTTTTAAAATACTGATGTTGATGGGGCAATATATTGGGCGATATTAGCTGTTTTTCAATATACTGGTATCAGCATTTAAAGAAGAGATTGAAGAAACACCCTTCAATTGTGTTATGATTGTTAATGCAACTTCTCTGTTGTCAACACGTTTGGAATGCTAGCTGATCCAAGCAAAGTCAGGCGGTGCAGAAACAAGTAATCCACCACTTGCCGTGACAATAAAGCACATTATTTTTCTCTGTATTATCTTAGTAAGGACTCATAAATATCTATATATAACAAATGTTATTGAAATCTGGCAATGTTTCATCTGTCTGGTAGAAAAAAAATATCAGCCAACATATATATCAGAGTTTTAAATCAGTAAATATCAGTAACGGTCTGAAAAATCTTATATTATTATTATTATTATTATTGTTATATATTTTAAACTTTCTTTTCCATGCAGGACTTTGTTTATATCAGAGAGACAGATAGCCTAACCTTCCAAAATGGACAAATTGTGTCCTCTCAGTATTATGTAACTATTAGTCTCACTAGTATCCACTTCTGGAATGTTAAACAATCTTTCTTAAGTATCCTGGCCCCATGCAGCAGTACACATCGCCAAATCCAAATAACACTCACTTTGACTTGCGCTTTTTTCAGGTCAGCCCTTCGGGTAAAATTCCATTTCCCAAAAATGACTTTTCAGCAGCTCCAGACTTACACTGATATAACTATTGTAATGGGATGTTTCCATGTTACTTGGAAACATAAACAGGAAAGAGGTTGTTGAGGGTATAGGAATAGGGAAACACAAATTGTAAGATTGGTTTAGTATGTTTTACAACACTTTAGATTGTTCTGGTCACCTCTTAGCTCCATCTGCTCTCTGTCCATGGGGTCTGCTAAAAGGTCAGAGTCATTTATTTCAGTACTAGACCTTGGAAAGAGGCAGCTTCCCATCACATGTTTCTTACTTCTCCCATTTCCAGCTGAAGAAGCACTGATAGAAAAGAGTCACTGCTCTAGTCTTCAGACATCTATTGCCCCTTTTAAGGTTATATAGATGAAAAAGGGGGTTTTTGTCATAAGATTATTGGGACATGTTCTGTTTCTTTATTTTCATGGGAGAATAATCCCACACAGTGGTTTTGGGGGTTCAATCCTGTCAAGGTTGGACATGTTGATAGTCTGACTTAGACAATCTCTGTTGGACAAATTTTGGACATGTTTTTAAAATGTCAAGGGCAGATTCAGTGGGCAACAAATATACATTTCCTATATGATTTTCTTACAGTAATCTTTGAGAGAGACATGGTTTTAAATATCCTCTACATAGGAATATTTTGATTTAAATTGACTGGAGAAGTCTGTTCTTTATTAAACTGTAATTTGTGTAGAAAACAAAAGCTAAGCTTACTTGTTTGCTTAGGGTTTCAGTAATGTTTCAATCGCTTCATCAACAGGCACAGTTTACAGTATATTCAAGCTCACATCTCTTTATTTCTGTCTGACTGAATTTAACATTGTATTGCTTTTTGGTTTCTTTTTGTTTACTTTCCATTAAATTTTATCCCTTTTGCTGTTTTCCTTCCAGACGACTTTGCTGATGAGGAGGAGGTGCAGTCCTTTGGTTATAAAAGGTTTGGTAAGTAAAAAGTGACTTCTGGAACCATCTGCTGTGACCACCTTAACTGGTTCATATTTCTTATGACACATCAGTGATTTTGCACACTTTTTGTGTGTGTGTCTTGGCTGTAGCCCATCTGCAATAATCCTTGAGGTTAAATGCAGACTGCAACTCATTTCCGAGAAAGGTACTTATTTTTGGCTGTAGTTTTCATTTTCATTTTATTTCTTTGTTATAATTGAAAAGGATTACAGTGGAACGAGAAACCACAATATCCTGGGTGTTCCTGACTAGCTGATAACTTTGCAGTTTTATCAGCACATGTGTACTTCTGTTAAACCCTGAGCTGTATAAAACATAAAAACTGCCTCCCACTGGATCTGTTCTTGGTATGTATTTGGGTCTTATGCAGACAGGTTTGTTGACTTACCCACTCATCAGGTAATATATATATACCTCAAAACAAATGTTGTTAACATCCTAGATGTATGGCTATATTGATATCAGCCATTGGCTTGTGACATATGCAGAATCTGTAGGCAACAGGAAAGATTTCTGATATGTAAAGTGGATCTGAGAGTCCACAAACACCACATAAGATTTTCTTTTACAGAGGAGGTACCCTTTGTTGGATGAAAAAATGTACATTTCAGACATTTCTGTACTGGCTTTACTTTTCAGACACCATGTGTGGTGCTTAAATGGAATGCAGTTTCCTGCAATTCCCATAAATGCCCAATAAAAACAGATCAAATTGTATCCTTTTAATATTTGAGTGTTACAGAGTCCTTAGTGTTTATGCAGCCTAAATGCAGTGTGTGAAATACCTACCTTAAATAAGTTAAAGTCAGTTTAAATTTTATGTGTAGAGATCCAATTTGCAGCAACAGTCTTCTAATTTTAGGTAAAGAACCTACAATTAGAGAGAAACAACTCTACAAGCAAGCATTTAGTGACAGTGGGAAGAAAGAACTCCCTTTTAACAGGAAAAGACCTACACAGCTAGACTTCTGTGTGGGGGAAGCTGTCTAACACGACAGTTTGGAAGGAGAAGAGAAAAAGGACAGCATAGGGAGAACTTTGGGAGAAAGAAGACAAGTCAGTGACACACAATATTAGCTTGTAATTACATTATCGGTGAAAATAGGTGAGTGAAGAGGAAGAGCTCAGTTAATTATAGGAAGTCCCCCAGCAGCCTGAGCCTATAACAGCATAGTTAGGTGATGGTTCAGGATCACATGATCCAGCCCCGACTATACGTTTAATCATAAAGGAAAGGCTTAAGTCCAGTCTTAAAACTAGAGAGGGTGTCTTTGTCCTGAATCCAAACTGAGAGCTTGTTCGATGGGGGAAGGGCCCTTAAAGCTGAAGGCTCTGCCTCCTGTTCTTCTCTTGGAAGCTCTAAGAACCACAAGTAAACCTGCAGTCTGAGAATGAAGTGATGTATTGGGAGAATATGAGGTCGCTAAGATATGATGAAGCTTGATTATTCAGGACTTTTTATATGGAAAGAATCATTTTCAATTTAGTTCTGGTTTTAATCAGGAAGAGAAACTAATGTAGGAGAAATATGTTCTCTCTTCCTGGTTCCTGTTTGTACTCTTGTTGCAGCATTTTGGATCAACAATGTATCGCATGTACAAGACGTTCCAAATGTTGTTTATTTTTACAAGTAGATTTTGTTTATTTTCTAGGCTGTCTTTTACTGTATGTGCGTTACACATGAATGCATGTGCTGATCCAACTCTTCTTACAAGAATAGGGCAGTTTGCATTTCTTTGCTTCCAAACCAAACATCGTTGTTGCTATGAATGTGTTTTTGTGTCATTCAGACAATATTTATGTTGCCCATTATTTATTCAGACCATCTGCACTTTTTATTGAGCTGTTTGACCTCTGGTTTCTAAACAGCTGCGTGGGATCACATAAGTGATAAGGGAAATATTTTTTCAAGTAGCTCTGTGGCATAGATTTTGTACAAGCAACACAATCCCTCCCTCCCCAGCAATATTAGTTTTGGATGGACAGGGAGAAATTTGTTTCATGTTGCTCTTAGACCTTCAAAACATATTCACTCGGCACGTCATTTCTATATTTTTCATACTACAACTAGTCATTTAAGTCCTCAGTCTTATAGGGAAGCATCAGCATTTCTTGTTTGTCCACTCAAGATTGAACCATGACAAGATGTAGTTTGATGTTTCGATATAAACAGTCACATACTATGAGCAGATTGATATTGCACTCATGTCTTTGCATAAAACTGGGAGCTAGAAGCCATGAAGACGGGAAGCTTAGAAAAACATGTAGCTTGCATAGTTTATACATCCACGCTACATTTCAGGGATTTTCTCCAACACAAAATGTTAAACTGTACCTTTAACTTGTCTCCTACACTTATACATTAGCAAAAAAATGGTATGTTGCCCTGCGTCTCCTATGTCTTCTTTTAATGACAGGAAAGGTGGTGTTGACTCATTCTGACGTTTACTTTTCACAAGTGGTCTGTTTTCCCACTGAGAGTACGTCCAAACCTGAAAAGTTGCTGAGCTGCTTCCTGTGTCCATACTGGAGGTTTATTCATTGCCGGCCCGTACTCCAAAAAAGAAAATGAGACAGAGGTGGAGTGTGGGTTTCAGGTCTGGCCTGTGCTGTGTCAGCAAAATGCCAAAGGAGAGAGAGGGAAGAGGGAAGTGGGAAAGTCTATTTTTTATTTTATTTTAAAATGCTTCCTTTATCTTAGCATCACTCAGTGCCCAGTGGTTGTTTTTGCAGTTTGTAATCTGCATTTATTTTTGACTAATTCCACAGGGAAACATTTTTCCATTGTTTTGTTTTTGGGTTGTTGTTTTTTTGGTTTTTTTTTGTTTCTTTTTTTTTAGGAGCTGATGAGTCACGTTCTTTGCTTGACTTATTTTTGGGAACAAGTGGTTTTAATTTATGTTTGAGTTTATTACAAGAAAAGAATGCTTTCTAAATGCCTCCTTGTTACTTACACCCCCCTTCCAGAACACGCATGCATGCACTTTATGTTCCGTTGTCGTAATGAAAAAACACTTTCTGGTGTTTTCAATAAAGAGCAGGAGTCTTGGGAGGAAACAGAGTGAAAATATGAATATGAATGCAAGCAGAAAAAAACAAACTTAAGAAACTAGGTAACTAAAATAGAAACAATGAAGGACAACCCCCCCAAAAAACTCTCTCTCTCTCTCTCTCTCTCTCTCACACACACACACACACACACACACACACACACACACACACACACACACACGCACAACTTTGCTGGTTTGTTCTGTTTGACCATACACAGAGTCAAGAGAAGATAAGTTAATCCTGGATTGACCAGTGATAGTCTGGCAGGAATGGACTTGTCTGTGGGGGCCAGGGTAAAGCATGCCACAAGGGCTTCTGTTCAGAGCATCAAAGAGGGACAGTCGCAGGGCAGCTGAACAGACCCAAGGAGATTAGATTTAACAAGGTGCTGGAAACATTCCTCAGAGATTTTGATCCGCAATGATATGATAGCATCACACAGTTGCTGCAGATTTACATGAGGCAAATCTCACATTCCACCACATCTCAAAGTTGCTCTATTGGATTCAGATGTGGTGACTAGGGAGGCCATTTGAGTACAATGAACTCATTGACATGTTCAAGAAGCCAATTTGAGATGATTTGAGCTTTTTGACATAGCACGTAATTCTGCTTGAAGCAGCCAAGAGAGGATGGGTACACTGTGGTCATAAAGGGATAGAGTTAGACTGTTGCATGTAAGCATTGCCCCAAAGTGTGCCAAAAAAATCTGTGACAGTATTACCATCTCCGGGAGGTTAAACCATAAATACAAGGAAGGATGGATCCATGCTCTCATGTTCTTTATTTAAAATCTTGACCCTACTATCTGAATGTTGCAAGAAAAAATTAGGCTCTTTAGACCAGTTAATTATGCAGTTTTGATGAGCACAAATTGGGAATGGGAACTGTAGTCTCAGTTTCCTGTTCTCTCAGGAGTGGCATCCGGTGTGGTCTTCTTCTGGAGTAGCGTATCTGCTTAAAGTTCAATGTGTTGTGTGTTCGGGGATGCTCTTCTGCCTTCCTTGGTTTGGGGCTGAGAAATATGAACTCAATTCAAAATCACCACTATGTGATCAATTCTTTTCTTCTTTTTGTTTGATGTTGTACCAAAAGTGTTCCCAAATATCGGACACTGCATTTTTATTTGGTAAAAGCTGCTCAAGTTTCACAGTCAGCTCGTTGTTTGAGTTTTGTCAAATCAAATCAAATCAAATCACTTTTATTGTCACATCACATGTGCAGGTAAACTGCTACAGTACATGTGAGTGAAATTCTTGTGTGCGAGCTTCACAAGCAACAGAAGTGTGCAAAAATACAATAACATAAAAACAAGCAAAATATAAGACTCATGCCGAATCTTTTCAGTCTCCTGAGAAAGAAGAGGCGCTGCTGCGCCTTCTTCACTGTTTTGTTTATGTGTACTGACCACATAAGATCCTCAGCCAGATGTACACCAAGGAAGCGGAAGTGATGGTGATGGGGATGTGTACTTCTCTGCACCTCTGGAAGTCCACTATCAACTCTTTGTCTTTGCGACGTTGAAGGTGAGATGGTTGTCTTGACACCAGTGGGTCAGGGCGCTGACCTCCTCCCTGTAGGCCGTCTCATCACCTTTGGTGATAAGACCCACCACTGTAGTGTCATCCGCAAAACTTCACAATGATGTTGGAGTTGCTAGTGGACATGCAGTCGTAGGTGTAGAGTGAGTACAGGAGAGGGCTCAGTACACACCCCTGTGGAGCACCAGTGTTCAGTGTGATGGGGGTGAGGTTGATGAGGTGAAGTGATGCTGCCCAGTCTGACCACTTGGCGTCTGTCAGACAGGAAGTTAAGGATCCAGCTGTGTTTTAAAGGGGACGGTACATGCTGGAGTAGTAACACAATTTAAAAGCAAAAACAGGAAATAACTGACTTCGGTAAGATTCCTATACGCTGATTTCCTTAGAGAACTGGATATTTTCTACTTGTTTTTAACAATTCCTTCTAAACCCTCGAGATTGTTGTGAGGAAAATTCCCAGTAGATTAACAGTTTCTGAAATACTCAAAACAGCCCGTCTGGCACCAACAGCCATGAGATGTTCAGAGTCACGTAAATTCACCTTTGTTCCCCATGCTCAGTTTGAACTTCAGCAGGTCGTCTTGACCATGTCTGCATGGCTAAATGCATTGAGTGGCTGCCATGTGATTGGCTGATTAGATATTTGTGTTATCATTTACTGTAAACCAGACATTAAATGCAGATTTGTTTGTGGTACATCCGCTAACGTTGGTCTTTGATGCTCACATTATCACTAATAACAGTGCAGTAGTTATTCACACATCATTTGTCTCAATCTACAGGGTTCCTCTAAAAAAAACATTTTTTCTATTTATTCTTTTTTCTGGGTTGTGAGTGAGTTTAGTGTGTCATTATGTGCGTCAGAGGCCACTGTTCCCATGCATGTTGTATTCATTAAGGAATAGTACACGTAAGTTGTTGCCACGTTGTTTTTTCTACATTCTGCATAAAGATAAACCTTTCTTGACTTCACCCTGCTTCCGACTGAGGGCCTCTTGAGTGTATAAGCAGTAGCTTCAGCTGACCATAAATTGTTTCATCTTCAATGTTTGACTCCAAATTTGTGGAAAAGGGTGTTCAGATATGAAAGCCAGGTGGGGTGGAACTGCAGTGCGTCTGACTTTCTTGCAGTAGCAGAGTTAGTCATTTCTTACAGACCAACAGATTTTTTTTTTTTTAGCCCTGCCATAATTTTAGTTGTTTAGCCTGAACCACTAGCCTAACCAAACTTTAAGATATCTCAACCATTCTTTTGTTTCTGTCCCTAGTTGAACCCTCATGCAGAGCACGATTGTGAATACACTTGTACATAAATATAGGAGGTAGAGAAATTGAGAATGAATGGAATTTTCCAGAACCAGCATTTGTACGCAGATAGTAGGAGTGCAAACTTAATATAAACTGCTTTGTATCCAAAATAGGTCTTAGCCATGCACAGCTGGATGTTTTATGGTGTATATGAATTTGTATTGAGTTGTGATTCTGTCTGAACTCCACTAAGGCAATTTGGAGATCACAGTACGTTCCAGCTGCCTCCAGTTACATCTTATTCACAGCATATAAGACTTCCTTTAGTACAGACATTGCCACATAGATATAAACTCAATAACACAATAACTCAAAATGTCAGTGAAAAAGGATCTCCAATTTAAAACATGATACTTCTAGAGTTGCAGCAGAGTTTCTGTCAGTAAGTAGTTTTATATATAGCCACAGTTGTTTTTGACTGAAATTGGCCTAACCACCTCATCCTTCGTCCCCAAGGGATATGTTGGTCAATTTTAACGAGATCCCTGGAACTGACTGTCACCTTCTCTCACATAATGGATGCTTGTCAAGCTCTGCATTCATGGCAGGTTCTGGCTTAAGAATAACATGGACAATATTGGAAGCATCTGACTGTATTTTCTCTCTACAGTCTCAGACGGGCTGGATGACGAACTTGTGTATATGTCTCAGCATCAGCGTTACACTTAATGAAAGTCTTCTGGCCCCAGTGATGGCCAACATAAACTTATCTGCTTCCTCTCTTTGAAAAACAGCAGAAAACTTCACTGAAACTGTGCATTTGTCATTGCGTTGCCGTGAATCACCTCGCTGCTCGCTGTCTGACTCGCAGACCTGGCTCAGGGACTCTTGTTGCTCCGGCTATGCGTACATTGGCCCCAGTCCAGCACAGAGCTAAGTGTTTTTCTTGTTTATGCCTTAATACTTTCATTTTGATGGCTTAAAATGTCTACATTTTATCCAGAAAAGTAGGTTATGTAATTTTTCCAGTTACTCAGCTCTCATGTCTTTTAAATGACTGTGTCAAGTATGCATTTGTGTATTCATATCTGTGCATCTGCTGCAAAGGAAAATTAGAACCGCCCAGTCACCCTGAGCATTACTATGCAGGACTGAATACACGTAGTTCAGTACAATAGTTCAGTGTTTTTCACCCACACTCCTGTAAATCAGATTTTCTTACAAATAGTCAGAGTCAGTGAATAGTTTAGATTTAGTCAAGTTTAGAGTTTGGAGACACTAACTCACTGAATTAATTTCCTTTCTGGGGCTTAAAGTGTAAAAGAAACTTTCAAAGCATGCAAATATTTGAAAGATTTAAAAGACTGAGATCAGGATATTTTATGACGATTATTCACTGATATCAGTGACAAATATGTTTTTATTGCTTTGTCACATCAACTCAACATAATTTTTACATCTGGCCTGTGCTATATTTCCCCTAATGTACACATCTTTGCATCCAAAAAATACTGGTCCTCCCTTTACACCGTGCATCTTGAAGAAACAGTAGTAAGATGTTAAGTAATAGTGTATGTACTATAAGTAAAAACAAGGTGTTTGTTCAAGCGCCAAGAAACAGAATATACTTCAGACCATTTATTCTGCCTCCATGATTGATGTGAACAAAACAGGTCCTCACAGCTGTGAGATCCCTCTCTGTCTCCACTGCAGTGTGTTTCGCACACAGTGTAGGTGTTGGCACTGTGGAAAAATAAAGCTTTCATTACTCACCATGTTTATTGGACACATATTTTTGGCCAAATATAATGTAATAGTATTGGCTTTTTCACTGTGTCTTTGTAAAATGGATAGATGTGTATCCAATGTGCAGTACAGGCTCACCTTTGAGACTGACTTAGGCTACGTTCACACTGAAGGCGAAAGCGCATCAAATCTGATTTTTTTGACCCTATGCGACCCATATCCAATCATGGTATGACAGTTTGAACGGCACAAATCCAATATTTTCAAATCCGATCTGGGTCACTTTCGTATGTGGTACTGAATCCAATACATATCCGATGTTTTAGAAAGCGACTGCTGTTTGAACAGTCATGTCGCATTAAATCCATCTTTTACGTCACTGACACAAGACAGACGCCAATTATCAGTGCCGGAGAAGTGCCTGAGAAGACATCGCAAACGCTTCCTGGCCATCCAGTGTAGATGTCAGTGAAACTGTTGGGAAGACAACATTGGAGAAACGTGAACATTTTATTTGTACTGTATCATCTGCAGATTCTGACAGAAATCTGCAACTATCCTTTGAAGCACCGCTCCTCTAAAACAGCAATAAGGATAATTATTAGGTTATCTACATTATTATGTAAATAACAAAATAACTTAAAGCAAAAATTGGTCCGAAAAGTCCGAAGTCTTTATATTAAGGGCCATCAGTCAAACAATATTGTTTGCTCTGGGTCTAAACAGAGCGTGTTGTGTGTGACATCTTCTTTTGCGCATGCGGGCCGCTTTGAGCGTTCACACTAGAGAGCGTTTGCTGTCGCATTTTATTTGTAGCGTGAACGAGCAGACAAAAAAATTGGATTTGATCAAAAAATCGGAATTGAGCATTAAGACCTGCAGTGTGAACGTAGACTAAATGTTGGGTGATTCACATTTGCAACTATTTCTTGGCCTACAGTATATTCTACTGCAGCTAATGGTGATTTTGCAGGCGTTTGAATAAGTTAATTGTGCAGCTTTGCAATGCAGGCACCACTCTACAACAATCTTTGCATATGATTTGTTCTGGGTTAAAATCACTTTCTCTAAATTTGAAGTATTTCCAAACAATAGACAAGCAACCTTTACGAACAAGCTCTTTGCCTTCAACTGTGCCAGACATTTGATTTTCTGTTATCTGTTGTCTTTTAAGATAATGATACTGATCCAAACTTTATCCAAGAAACTTTGCAGCACAGGGAACAGCTTAGATTGGCAGATGCAGGCATGTGGTCAGGCAGTGGCTTAGGGAGCAATAGCGTTAGATTAGCTTTGCGTTCGAGCATTGTTTTTTAAATCAGTAGATCATGTTTATTTAATTGTGGGAAGCCAAAATCATGTTTGTAATTAAAGCTGAAATAATTTTGTGGCCCTGTGACACACTGCATGCATTTTTTAATTCGATACATTTGACATAAAACAAATAGCAGCTGCTAATTTACTTCTGAGAAATGTGGACCAGAGTAATAGGTGCACTGTTTCTGGGAAGGAATGCAGTGAAATCAGATCTTAAATTTTCTTCATTAATTCATGGCGCTATTTTGCATCAGTGGGAAAAACATCAAAAAATCTGATGTTTAGTTTTTGTACTTTCAAACTGCCTAATCAGCCATCAAAGAGCCCACGACATATGTAAATGATTGGGAGCTCTTTATTCTGTGTCTTTGTGGCGACATACCACATCTTATTAGATACAGTAAAAGCTGTCTGAATGATTAGACTAGTGAGAAATGAAATGTATTGGCATCCTCGGATTAAAAGGTATATTGCATTAAATAACTACTTTGATATGCATCACAGTAAAACTGCAGCTGCTTAACAAATAGTTAGATACCATCGTCTCTGTGGTCAGCATCTTTCCCCACAAGTAAAGCCAGACTTGGCTGGACAGCCTGCTCAGTCCACGCTGTGTGGTTTTATTGGCTCTACTTGGCGATGAAGCATGAAAGAAAGTGCTTTGTGGCGATGGGATAGAGTGTAGCACCACCTCAGACAGACTTAGGGTTATGACCATCAGGCTGGGTGATGATTGTAGCTGATTCAGTAAGTGCTTCCACGCTGGGCCACCCAGCCGGCATGACCACACAAAAATCCAGCTGCACAGATGGTATGTGGAGTTAACACCAGCGCTCAAGTCAAAATCCGAGCAGGTTTGGACTGAAACGAGAACGCAATGAAAGATTCATAGCCTTCTTGACAAAATATGTCTCAGGTCATGTTCTTGTGGTGAATTTGAGATTTGTGGGGCTTTGTGAGTGAACTCCATGAATGTCATCCAAGACAGCGGTCCCCAACCCCCGGGCCTCGGACCGGTACCGGTCCGTGAGTTGTTTGGTACCGGGCCGCGAGAGTTGAGGCTCAAGTGTGAAATGTATGGTTTTCAGGGTTTTTATCGGTTTTCAGCGTTATTTTGTTATCGTTTTATCGTTAACTCGGTTTTCCTGGTTCTTTTCACGTGTGTTATGAATAAATCTTCTTTTTTTCGGTACCGGTACTGGTTTTATTTTGTTGTATTTATCCGCAACACCTTAAAGGCCGGTCCGTGAAAATATTGTCGGGCATAAACCAGTCCGTGGCGCAAAAAAGGTTGGGGACCGCTGATCCAAGACAGATAGTTCTCCGTGAGGCTCCACTATGGGAGCCATCATAAAAACAATTTTCTCTGAATAACATGGTTACAATTAAAGAAATGTTTGATATTGATCACACTTATGCAATCCACATTTTACCAACGAGCACAGCATGCTTTCCTGGTAATAGGAAAATTGCGTGGTTCTTGAGGCATAATGAGATTATAGATATGGCGCATTCGCACATGGAGGTTTCCAAAGTTTTAAAAGGGTGCTTGCTTTAGTAGCATCTAGTGAATGAAGCACTTTGAACATTAAAGGTTGAGGGACTCACTGATATGGTCAATTCTTTTATTCTTGTTGTTTTTTTGTTTGTTTGTTTCATGTATTGTCAGAATATATGAAGTACTGCCACCTCAAAGTACACAGAACAACTCAACACTAACTGATTTCTGTGGGCTAGAGGGCTCAATTATACCAAAACCATTGAGTACAGGCCAAATGTATGCACTTGAATCTTACATTACTTTATGTTCATGCATACAAGCTGTTCTTGCTTTTGCAAGGATTTTTATTGTGGGACTAAGTGATTAAAACCAGTTTTCAATGTTCCTTCATAATTTATTGTTTGCATCAGGGATGCTGAAAGTGAGTGGCTGTTTATGTTATTTCTTTTCTGGCAGATAGAGTAATATAATTGGCAAGGATTTGAAAATAGCATTAACCCCATGTATGATGTGATTAGCTAATATTGGTCCTTTTATTATGCTTATTGAAGAAATTGTTTTTCAACCTAAAAACCATTGTTTTATCTCAAGAGTGCCAAAGGAATCTGTCAGAAGCAGAAATACTTCTTAGAGAGACAAAATTTGGCTAATTATATATAAACAGCTACGTGTCTGAATGGTGCTTTGCTTTTATCTGCTGCTCAAATATGTTTTGACTCTGTTGCAAAAGCAGAAGCTAAGACGCAAGCCTCCACTCTATAAAAACACATGAAAGCCTTGTGTTTCGATTTCACTCTGACTGATTTGCTGAAAAACAACCAACAAGGGACTGCTAAAGACAGAATGTTCTGGCGACACGATGCAGATGGGTAACCTGCCAATTCACACATCGCTTTCTAGCTCAGTTTTGTGTTCCTGCCTGAAACTGTTCAGATTTTTAGTATATTATTAAGCTGCAGAAAAAACATGGAGTGTGATGATTCAAATGATTCGCTAGAAGTTTCTGTTTGGTTTAATTAGCTATATGTCAGGTTAAACGCAAAGCTTTTGTTGTACCCTATTTTAGCTAAATGTTTCCACAAGTGTTTCACACTACTTACCTTCATTTGTTGGAGATAATTATACCTGCTAAAAGGTTGGTTTGACTTTATGCATCACTAGTGTTTTTACACTTGCTGTTCAAATTTAAAACAACTATAATGAAATTACTGACCATTATAATTGGTTGAATTCCACTGACTTTCATCAAGAACTGATACTAAGCGGTCTAACTTTTCCACGGTACTGTTTAACTTGACATTAACTCATTCCAACATGCCAACATTGGAACATGATCAGGAGAGACCAGGGGGTCTGTTGTACTGCTCACAGGCCAATAAAAATTGTTTATGGGTTCTCTATGTTTTGCTTTTTGGGGTTTTGTTCTGTTTTTTTGTTTTGTTTTGTTTTTCAAATTCATGCATGCCCGTTTTACCGGCTGGCTGGGACCTTTCTTTGTGGGATTTTCATGTTTCATGTTCTCTCTGTACTTCAGCTTCCTCCCACAGTCCAAAAATATGCACATTAGGTGAATTGGTGACACTAATGTGGCTGTAGGTGTGAATGTGAGTGTGAAAGGTTGTCTTTCTCCCTATGTCATCCCTGTGAAGGTATACCCTGCCTTTTTTTTCCTTATGACAACCCAACTGTAACTCTGAATTGGATAAACGTAAGAAAATGGATATCTGTTTTAAAATGAGAAGAAGCTTAAAATATTCTGTTCCAGAACCAAAAAGGATGAAAAGTTTGTGTTTTATACATTAATAGACTACTGCCTGGAATTTAACGTGTCTCTCTTTAGAGCTTTACTCGTGATGTAGTTTCAAAAATGTCTGTGCTTATTTGTGTAATAATACTTTGTCTGGCTGTACTAAATATACAGCTTTTCACATTTATGTTTAGTGCCCCTCTGCACATAAAAACGGCAAATCTTTCTCATTGTAATTAATGGTTTTATGCCAGTTCTGGAGAACTGGGATATCAAACGTTTACAAGCACTTAATGTGTATAAAAATACATACTTGCATGCGCCTGTGGTTGCAGGTGCTGTTTGAGTTGCACTTTACAGCAGTCCCCGGTAATATTAACTCCCAGTTATGTTAAAAAGCCCTGCCTGTGAGCACTCGTAGTGGACCTACCTCACACGCTGTATCAGCAGTTGGCATTTCTTCCACTGTATATTGTGGCAGCAGATGTGACTCTAACTACATATCTCCTCATCCCATCATACACTATTGGCCTGGATTTAAATGGAAACTGCTGACTAGAACAGAAAGGCTTTTTGGTCACAGCCACACAAAGTATGAACAATACAGTGGCCCAGCTTTGTTTACGAGGCACACATGCACACTTAAATGTATGTCTTAGGATTACAATATATGACCCATTTGTCATAGTCTGTCTTTCTTTAACCAAGCACAGATGGAATGACAAAACTGGGGGTTAATCAACTCCATCTTGGATCTGCAATTGTCTTTGATATTCCAGCTAACCGTTTTTTTTTTCTTTTTTTCCCCTCTACCAGTTGGAAATAAAAACACAGAGTGCTCAAAATTAGAAATGCATCATAAAGTTTCCCCTAAAAAACGAGCTCAGTTCTATTCCTTTTCACAGCTTGCACAATTCCTTCAGTAGCTCCAATTTTTTTGTTTTACTCGCTCTGTGTTGTTATGAAATCCTACTGGAACTAAGCACTCAAAGGGCTTTTAGGTAAACAAATGTTGCAGGCAGAAATTTATGTTTGTTTTTATAAAGCAGCTGGTGGCATTAGGAAAGACTCATTAAGGAGATAATTTTGCATGAAATTGTGTTGTTCTTTTGCAAGAGAGTCGAGCAAGCAAGAGAGTCTGGAAAATTAGTCATAATAGTTATTGATGGATTGATGGTCATTAATGTTTTGTTTATTCTTTTTTGTCAAATGAAATATCCCCGATTACACGTTCAAGATATGAAAACATGAATTACATCAACTGGCATGTCTTTCTGTAAGTAATACTCGGATTTGTTATATTTTCACCATTAAATCTCACTAGCTAAAATTGAAACTGGAAAGAGGAGGCCTCTGTTGTGTAAGACAAAGGTTGATGGCATTCTGAAGAGAGGATGTGTTTGAGTCACCCGTCCACATTGTATATCCCAGTGGAGTGTTTGTATTACTGTCTTTGGCCAAAGCCTTATGAGTACAATATACAGTTTTTTCAGCTTTAACCAGTGTGTGTGTGTGTGTGTGTGTGTGTGTGTGTGTGTGTGTGTGTGTGTGTGTGTAAAACATGGGCATGTCATCCTGCTCAGACATGCAGTCCTCTATATGTTATTTAACAACATACAGATCTCTCCTAACTGTAACACTCTTAACTCCTTACTCATCATGAAAAGGAAGTGAATACCAGTGGGAAGGTTTCTTATAAAAACACTCAACATAGTCCACTGAAAGCAAAGTTTAGAACTTAGCCACTTGCTTGGCACGAAGGAATGATGTATCAAATGTTTGCATGCATCCTTTGATTTGGCTCCACTGTAACAAGGCCCAGATGTGCTAGAGAGAACCTGGGGCTCAATTTAAAGTGTTATAAACCTGTCAGCGGATTTATGACACTGTAAAGTTAAATAAAATCGCCTACTTTGCGCCAGAAAGAAGAAAGCAGCGGATAAACAACAGTAGAATGGTTAAGCTTGATAAGCATTTGTTAGAATTTATTTAATATTACTTTCTACACCAGGATCCTTTTCTACGTAGCTGCAGTGGTGTGTCTAGAAAATTTTTGTTGGGGGGGCCAGGTAGGGGCACAGATTTGGAGAAGGGTGGCAGATGTAATTGGCAGATAATGTTAAAAAAAAAAATTCTACCAACCATAATTCAATAACCCTATAAATTATTTTTTTAAACTTGATTATGAACTTATACAAAATGTAGCAAGATATTTAAAAAAGAACTTTTATTGATTATAAAATACGCTATATCGGATTTATATCGGTATCGGCAGATATACAAATTTATGATATCGGTATCGGACATAAAAAAGTGGTAACGTGCCATCTCTAACATGAGAGAGAGAGAGAGCCTGGCTAAGCTAGCTCGGCAGTTCAAGGTGCCTAATGTCTAGGTAATTTGTCTCAGTGGTAGCTTCCCCTGTGGCATAGTGCTTACTTATTAGCATTCCTGTTGGCGACTGTTAGCTGCAGGAGCCGGAGTGAGATGCAAGGACATCGGTTCAACTTGCAAAACCTGCTCAGGGTTTAACTGTTTAACATGGTCCTAAAAATGGCATCAGGAGAAACATAATCAAGTTCTTTAAACCCAAACTCCACCAGCAAGATAGAAGTGTCGTTTGCTTTGATGTATTCAATCCACATCTTCTCGCTGTGCTGAAATAACTCGGCAGTTATTAAATGGATTGCTGCATCCTCCTTGGCCCACTGTGCTACATGTTTGTTTGATAATCTGTGTGTTTTTTGTGTATCTACTCAGTTTGTTGAAGCAATTTCCAAACCAAATTGTAAAAAGACAAGTCCAAGAATGATTATGGAAATCACAAACTTGAACTCGATCCACAAATATATCGAAGTAAAGTTACGACGGTTTATAGATCTACAGTTTACAGCTGTAGACAGACAGATATCACAGGGGTTTACCATTTAAAAGAAAAATATTTGCGTTTCCTTAGGAAATGTGAACATGCTCTATTGACAGAATCAGAATGTGTCAGACTCCATTCAGGTGGGGAAGAAAAGTTCTGTGTGACTAATCTGGGTTTTGGCTTATCATCATTTTCCACTTATATACAAAACACAAGGCAAAATCAAAGAATTAATGTGGTAGCCATCCACAGCTACTGTATGTAAGGCTCTGACCTGTACAGGCTTTCTTTGTGTTGCTATGGAAATTTCCACTGCTACGCAGGAGGGAGAGAGGGCTTGCAAGCAAGTCTAATGTCAGGTATAAGGAACTGGGGAATTTTTTTCTTTCACTGGCTAGAGTCCAGATGAAGTACAGCTGTTTTAGAGACACCGCAGTGGAAGGCTTCATCTTTCACTGTCTGTTTTTCCCTCTGTCTCCTAATCCTCGTCCTCTGTGTTTCTTCTACTTTCATAGCAACAATAAAGGATTTGCCAAAGATAAAACTGACTCATAACAGAGCACAACTTCTCCTAAGTATCACCGACAACTTTAAAAGCACTCACAGGTCAATTTAACATCACTGATCTTATCATTACAATGACACGATATGCTGGGAAACCTTGGATTCTGGCATTCATGCAGATGCTACTTTGACCAAGCCTCTCATCCACGCTGACAGCGATAGGACTCTGAAATGGCAACAGTATCCCACAACAGGGGAGACAACAGTTCGGAACAATGACCCAGGCTCCATACTCTCCATATCCCAGATCTCCGAAAGGGAACAAAATACACTAGAAAAAGCTCGATGCATAGAGACGCCATCCTGCATACTACAGGACCCACAGGATCTGCCTAAATAATCTGATGGGTTAGCATTCATTTTAGTATTCAATATAAAAATAAAAACTGCAGTCAATCCTTCAGAGAAATACTCTATGGGGAAGTGTAGAGCTTAATACTCGGTTAGCAATGTTTATACCAGCAGCTACAATTCTAAAATGCTGAATTTTTCAATATCTACAGCACGTTCCCTGCTAATCCATGCTTCCTGAGCTAGAGACACAAAGCAGTGCCATCCTTGTAGACCAACACTGCTAGCTGTTGTTCTCCAGATAAGGCACAAGTAGTCTTGCATTTTTCTAGAAATATATTTCTTTTTGTCTTCATTCAAAAGGACAAACCACAAAAAACTGACTGGAAGCACAAGGTTTTCATTTGACATCAATAAAATGTAAGTTGCAGTATATCCTCCACTATACCTCTGCTCTTTGTAGCATTTTATGACATTTATTTGCCTTGTGGGGATTATTTGGCTCAAGTCCAGGTTGCTGATGAGGAATCTGGCTGCTCTCCTGCTTCTCAGCTCTCACCATGCCTCAATGGTTCTCGGCATTCTGCACCAGGCCTTTGGTGTAACAGTCCCTTTTAAGTCAACTCATGACATATGTCATCATATTTATGTTTCAGTCACAGTGGTCCTATGAATATAAAACAAAATGCATGTGCTGACTAATGAGGTACAGAAGTAGATTTGCTGTCTGCATGTACATAAAGAGAGGACTTGAGTGAGTTTTTTTTTTTCTTAAAATACTCCATATGGTAAATTTAATTATCAAACTTTGTTGTAATGTACTTTGATTGACATCATTAAATGGACAGTATAAGTGTAATGTCAGAGATTCTGACTACCTTTCACTTTGCACATTTTAACGTCAAAACAAAACTGTGTCAAAACAATCAAAAAATGTCTGATGAATGGTTATAGAAACAACGTAGGTTTATTTTACTTCTTGATTCTCTGCAAAAGAATCTTTTAGCTACCTTGGAAGTGTTAGTGTGGACCACATCACACAAAATTGTTGTTTATGCAAAATCTCTTGGAGGTTAGAAAAAAAAACCCCCGGCAGTGACAAGCAGTGGGAAAATGTTACAGCCCTGGAACAAGTCATCAGCTGCTCTGCCCAGAATGAATTTCCATGTTAGTTCAGTCTAAGCGTCGCTGTGGGGAAGAACATGGCAGTTATGGTTTTTAACCCAGGTTATACACAGTATGTGCTAAATTCTTGTTATGCTAAGTGTAGATACTAAAAAGTCTTGAAAAAAAAACCACAATTATTTTTCTGCCACAACAATTAAAACACTCTTTTTTTTGTCTTTGTTTAAGATTTTAAAGTCACAGACACATTTTTTTTTTCTATTTCTGTGGGAAAAATCCGGCCAGGAGAAAAGTTATTGATGCAAAAACGTATGTGAAATTCATCACCTTACACTTTCCTTGCTTTCAACCCAGAACCTGCAGATGTTCAGCTGCATGTTTACATGGTGTGATGCTGTACTTTAAACAGCGTGTGTTCAGGGCCAGTGGGGGATTCTCTGATGGAGCTCTCCACACATAAGGACAACAGTGGCCGGCATATCCATGTCTAGCTCCATGGTGGTCCCCCCCCTTAGTTTGTCAGATATGATGTTTGTACAGATGTCTGGGTACAAAGCAGAAAGGACAAACCCTCACTGCCCCTTTGGTGGTCCCGGCCTACCCCTGACTTTAAAGCATAGAGCCTCCTTTGGCTACAGATTCTATCCCATCATGGGTGACGAGACTTAAAGGGACACATCTAGGACTCTGATGCTTTTTGAAGGAGGAAGTCATGTGAAAAAGTCAGCCCAGCTGTGCAAGTCTACATACCCATAATGCCAAGGGGCACCAGAGGACTGACCCAGAAGCATTGCCTATGTAATGCACTCATTTACTCATAGTCCTGTAAAAAAGAACGTTTTCACTGGTTTTTATGTGAGTGCAACCCATGTTTCAGTAGCCTGTAAAATGACCTTTAGTAGCAATAACTTAACATAACCATTTTCTGTATGACTTTATCAGTCTCTCAGACTGTTGTGAGGGAATTCTGGCTCCTTCTTTACAACATTGCTTCAGTTTCTTAAGTCTCTCTTAAGGTCCTGCCAAAGTATTTCAGTCAGGTTGAAGTCTGTACTGAGTCTGATTATCTTTACACTTGATATCATCCTTTCCAGTTTTTGAATAAACATTTAACCCTTTCATGTATGAATTATGAGAACCTCAATCAGGATTTTTTTTTCTTAAGTATTTTTTTTTATCTATCTTGTTATCTGACAACATCACCTTTGGAGTGACACATCAGTGTCCAATGTTGTGGTTTATGTGCAAGTATACCATCACCACGGACACAAATACAAGAAAACAGACTTTGAATAGCTGTCCACTGTAGTCACCACTATGCATGAAAGGGTTAAAATAGTATTAATACATTTTATAAATGACATATAAAGCCATAGGTTTTGGCTAGTTTCCTGCATACATAGCAACAAATAAAATACAAGATGACCTCGCTGATCATCTAATGAATTTTATTAATGAGTTATGATAATGATATTGTACTATGAGCAGTAAGGCCAACAGAGCTATTTGGTTATACCTGAAGTTTGAAGGGAACCTTTTATCAACACTGCTACTGTGGAAATCTTTAAGATTCTGCCATTGTTAAGATTACACGGCTGAATGGAAGGATCCTTAGTATCATTTTTGTCTCCATTTCAATCTTTTAATACAAGATATACTCAACTGTACAAGTTATCTTTTGGATTAACTTTTCTGACTGTATTCTGTGACCATGGTGGGTAGATAACATGTTTCTATAAACAATTATCTCCTTATTATTGTTATTATTCCTGCTCAACAGCCTTGAAGACTGCTGTTGTGCTCTGTGAGGTTCTTTGACCCATTTCAATGTATTTCAGATTTAAATAAAAAAAAAAATTTTTTATTACAGCTTGGGTTTTAGTAATGAGTTCCAATAATGATAACTAAAGAAAGATGAGCATCCAGGACATTACAGTGGTTGTAAACAAACCCTGATGTTAGCTACTTGAAGTTTGAACTCTAAGACCTTTATCCATACTGTTGCTTCCTTTGTCTTTCAAATGAAGCGATAGCCAGTCTCTCCAAACATTTAGCTTGCTTACAGTCTGTATGATAGCTGCACTTTCTTCCCCAGTCAGTCTGGTCTTTCAGCAGTGTCACTGTGTTTAGTGATCACAGCAGTTGCTTAAGTGAGTGCACTGTTTTTATAAATAATAGAACCAATGTTGAAAGTAAATGGAAGACCCACTTTGTTTTATGATTATCTATAGCATATGACAATTATTTTATGGATCTTATGTATAGGACACCTTTTAACAACATCTTTTAAATAATAGTTTGTTACAGCTTAAGTTGTATTGATGAGTTATGATAATGGTATGATATTATACTAGAGAAACATGAGTGTCCAGGCCAAGACACAAAGTTATAAACAAACCCTGACGTTAGTTATAACTAAAGTTTGAACTGTAAGCCCTGCATCCACACTGCTGCTGTGATTTGTTTGTAACGGCAGATGGTGATATTGCACGATTTTCACATTTTGTTTGCAAACATCCAAATCGGGAATGTGTGACAATTTTCCATAAATTCTCCTTTCCTAAATAACCTGATAACCTGAAGTTCTTACCTCTTACATTAAGAGCTTTTTGGCCTGTTGTGAATTCACGGCAGCTGTCTTGTATCTCTGCTTACTAAATGCTACTTTGTCAATTCGAGTAAAGTCAAGCAACCAACCTGCCTACAATGTTTAGCATTAAATCACTTAGTGTTGGTGATTTTTAGGAAGCAGAAGTAAACATCTGTGACATGAATGACCAAAAATCTCACTGTCCCAGTGTTCTAGGTTTGTTGCCAATGACACAGAAGGGGAATAGTAGTGTTTTGTATTGGTTCCTCAGTCATATGGATAACACATGTGCAGTGTTTTCAAAGTTTCATAGTGAGTTTTCTTGGCAGTTAATGGGGCCAAATGTTTTCAATTGATACTCAACAGGAGAAAAGCACAGCCTGTGCCACCACAGACACGCAGGTCTAAACTTAGTGATGACGTAAAAAAGAAAGAATCCATGTGGTTTCACTTTTTATATGAAAACATTTGGGATGTTTTTATGAACTTCCTTCTTCAGCTGGAGCGTGTATGGGTTACTACTGCAATTTTATTCTTCTTGCTTACAGCCAACCTAGAATAGAATAGAATAGAATAGAATAGAATAGAATAGCACTTTATTATCATTGTAAATGTACAACGACATTATGGGTGTTTCACGCCAACTGTCCCGGAATAAAATATATAAACTATAAATAGACAGTGCTGTACACTGTTCACTGGTTTGTGACACAGACCCTGTTGTGTGTTACAGGAATTCAGGAGGGTACAGAGTGCACCAAGTGCAAAAATGACTGGGCATTAAGGGCAGCCATCGCACTCCTCTATGTGCTCTGTGCCCTGCTCACCATAGCGGTGGCTGTCCTCGGATACAAAGGTAAGCCGTAACTGAAGTTAAAATGCCTGCTTAAACAAATACTCTAATTTTCAGCTGGATTGCAACTTCTGACATCCACAACAACTTACCTGACAACACTGAACCCCCAATGTGTGCAAAACGGGTAGAAGTGGAATGGCAGATGATGACCTCAGTTCTTCCAGAGTGGCTCAGTTAGACCCTTTCTTACAAGCCAAGAAATATTGATGCTCTAAGCCAAATACATAGACTTTCCTTTAACTACAGATGATTGAACACGTATTTAATTAGGAAATTGTGTTCTTCACTACCCCTCCACAGACTGGCATAATAGATCACCCAATTATGTAAATGTAAAAAACATATTCTTGCCATTTCCTTATATTTACATGTGAATTAAGTTCCTGTCCTTTGTGCGCCATGGTGATATTACTTGTACAAGCCCCTGGACTGTCAAAAGGCATAGCAACTGGCCCTGTTGCCCTTGGATGTATAATCCTGTATTGTACTCCTGTAGGTGTGTTTGCTGGTTTAGTATGACGTGATTCCCAGAAAGTGAGAGAGGATCAGTATGAATGAAATTCTGTATAATTTTATTATGAAGTTCTTTCTCTTCACACAAACTTGGTTGTTTTTTTCCTTTTTTTGTCTAATAGATAGAACGATAACAAACAAAAAATACGGTACACAAAATCTTGCTAGAAAGTCCAGAAAGGATGATAAGGCCAACTTCAGGAAAGAGTTTGGACAGACAGAGAATTAAGATGTCTGACTTCGGCACAATTATAGTTTTTTTCCCCTTTGTTTACTCCTGACCTGCCCTCTGACTCCCATGGTCCCACAGCTTCTCTCTGCCTTCGTCTTTTTCTTTGACATTTGATAAAACATTAAATGGTTGTATCACTAACAGTCAAGCCAGAGGCTTTGGCCTAAGATTAACCACTCTGTTGACAGAAACCGTTGTTTACTGTCCACCATATTTGACATCTTTAGCCACAGCTCTAAATGGGAAACAGATTGTGTGGCGCTGTCCTTACTGCATGCATGCTGCTGTTACTCCCTGTTTGAACAATGGAAATAATATTAAATAGAAACAGACAGGAATTCCACATATTTCAGGCGTTATCATCGGGGAATACTTTCTGTGCCTTACACATTTGTGGTCCAAAGCAGTCACAGAAAAATATGCCGAAAGTATCCTCGAGTGAAACACCGCTACAGTCCTACCTGCTCCACAGGCAACGGATGGCATATTTGCCTAATGGGGAAAGACTTAATCCAAACTACTCCACAAGTTTAGATTCAAATCAGAATTAGGTGCTGTCAGGTTTGTTTTAGGCTTCCAGCTTTGCGTCTGTGTTAGCGTCGAGCCCAAGTGAGTTTGATGTCTTGGCTCTAATGTCTACCAGATGACTGTGCAGCGACTACCCAGGCTTCCCAGCCCAAAGCAGATTTTATGGCTTGGTTGCAATTTGTTATCTCGTGAACTACAGACTAACTCACAAATTGCTGTGAGTGTCCAAAATACTTTGAGTGTGCAAGAAACCAATCTGAGCTCTGCATTCTATGACTTTCTTTCTGTGCACTTTGTTATAGATATGCTGCTATTCTTCAAGTTAATGCTTTAATTCCTGTTAAAGAATCGTTTATTTAAATGTCTGCTCCAGCAGCTTTCATCAGTGTTAATCTCAGTTTGGGTAACTGCCTAGCTTTTGCTCATAACTTGTCCCAATAGGCAGCCAGACTTACTAAAAGACTTACTTAAATTAGCAGCCTTATATAACTCGCAGTGCCTTTCCAATATAAGGATGTGAAAAGGATGGAAAGATTAACAGGGGTGAATGAGAAGGTATGTTCAAGATCAGTGGGGAGTTTTGCAGGTGTTTCTAGTTTATTCTAGATTTTTGTCACTGTTATCAATGGAATAAATTTATAGTGTTTCTGATTCACCCAAAAGAAAAGCATGTGACCATTTCAGAGAAACCAAGACAGATTTAAAGGAGATTACTTCAGTTCTCAGCAGTTACCCAACAGCTCTTTGAAGCTGTTTTTGTTTGTCCCAAGTGCATGTTATTGTTTCATGTTTTTGTCACTCCTGGAATGATAACAGTGAACGCTTAGGGTGTTTTCCAGTTCAGTATTTAGACGCCCACATACTGAGAGAAAAACAAAGCATGGAAGAGAGGAGACTCTTCCTGCAGATGTAAGGAGGGAGAAAATGGAACCAGAGTCGTAAAGCGCTGGCGTGGTATTGATTATGTGTTTGACATTATTTACACTGATGAAGTGGAATTTGTGAGTGTTCACTGAGGATGGAGATCAACGGATACACAGTTGCCCGGTTACAAAAATGTTAGGAAAGTTTTTCACTCCATTCAATCCCATGTTCCCATCAGTGGTGTTTAACTTTTCCAGTTTTTCAGTATGAGTGTAACAATGCCCTCTGCTGTTAAGAAGCCCTTCTGCAGAATATACTATATCTATCTTCAACTTTAAGACAGTCTCTTTCATTTTTTCTTAGTGGTTGAGAAAATGGACAACATGACAGAGGGCATGCAGAATTATGGAGGCAAGATCAATACTGTGGAGACAGACTTAAAGAAACTAGGTAAGTCCCAGTAACACAAGATTATATCATAGATGCAGAAAGCTGCAGAGATTTCAGTGACGTGTACAAGAAAGTAGGTTTTGGCTTTGACACTATACTATATTTGTATGTCCTATTAACAGTGTGTGACTGTTTTTCAGATGATCAGGCTGGAGTGATGTCAGTTAATGCCACTAGTGAGATGAAGACTTTCAAGTCAGATCTGGAAGCGTTACAGAATCAACTACAGCGCATTGCAGACAGGGCAACAAGTAACAGCGACAGGCTGGATGAACTTAGGATAACAGGAGGTGATACGGAAAGTGGACATGTCTCACTGCAGCGTTTTATGGAAAACAATGATGCTTCACTGCGTGGCATCAAGCAGACCTTGACCTCTTACAGTGGAATGATTGACAGCCTTGAGGCGGACACTGCACGGCTCCAGTCTGAGATACAGAGCCAGGTCAAAGTACAGAGCCAGACTCAGGTTGATGTCAGTGCGCTGAACATCACGCAGGCCCAGCAGCGCAATCTCCTCAGCACACTACAGAAGACAACTGAAAATGCAGGACAGGAAGTTCAGAAACTGAAAAATGACTATCAGATTCTGCAGCAAACAGCCAGACAAACACGGGCTGACACAGAGTGGCTGAAGGAAAAAGTTCAGAACCTTCAGGTTTTGGCAGCCAACAACTCCGCCTTGGCCAGAAACAATGAAGAAGCTCTAAATGACTTGGGAGCTCAGCTCAGCACTTTAGCCAGCCAAATCCAGAATACCTCAGCTCTCACAGAGGGACATGACCAGAGCTTGCATGAGATGATGGACCACCAGAGAGACCATGATAATGCCACCTCGTTTAAGTTTGACAAAATGGAAGCACGATTAGACAGACATGAGAATGACATGAACCGCGTGACTGGAAACGTTAGCTTTGCCGCACAGATTCTTGGTGTCATCAGTTCCGAGCTGAATGGCCTGAGGTCCTGTGCTGAGACAGTAATGCAGCACTCTGACCTGTTAGTGGGACTGAATGGAAGTGTGACACAGGCCAACGCAGACAACAGAGAGCTGCGCGCCCAGCAGGATGAACTAACAGCCAGGTTGGACAGAGAAGTCAACAACTTGTCCATGGTGATGGAGGAGATGAAGCTAGTGGACAGCAAGCACACACAGCTTATCACCAACTTTACCATCCTACAAGGTGAGGAATACCTGGTGTGCCTGATTCAGAGCTTTTCATCTTCATATGTAAATAAAGCACCTTTTCCAATTATTTGTGAAAATTATGACAAGTATATTTAATTATTCTAGGTATGGAACTAGTACATTTTTAATTAATATAGAAAAGTATAAGAATATATAGATAGATTTCTTCCACTTCCATTTTGTTAAATAAATAAGTACAACAGTTTTCAGTTTCTTGGGGTAAGTTACATCATCTACAACCTTCTGGTCTTAAGAAGAATCATATTTATGAATTATTTGTGACTTCTGACAGTGACTAGGATTGTACCTCTTCTGGTTTGTAGTATGCATTTGTACCAGCAAGATGAAAAGAAATATAAGATTACAAGAAATCATTTGTGTGACATTTTGTGTGACAGTGCATGTAAACATTAATTGTTACACATTGTTCTATCAGTTATAGTTCACTTATCTGCTCGTATTTCAGGTCCACCAGGTCCAAGAGGGCCCAGAGGTGATAGGGGTCCTCAGGGGCCAATGGGCCAAACGGGACAAAAGGGTGATAAAGGAGACAAAGGAATGCCAGGATTGGTCGGACCTAAAGGAGAGCAAGGTGCAGCCGGACCACCAGGCGCAGCAGGTCCAAAAGGTTCAGTTGGGGCTCGAGGTCTTGTAGGACCTAAAGGATCAAGAGGGTCTAGTGGTCGACCTGGAAACCCTGGTGAGAAAGGTGACCCTGGGGTTCCAGGGCCTCCTGGGAGGGATGGACCTTCCGGAATGCCAGGACCGCTCGGGCCACAAGGGCCCAGAGGAGCAGCAGGACCTTCAGGTATGGAAGGACCCCGTGGACCTGTTGGACCCATGGGCCCTCCAGGTCCTCCCGGTCTCCCAGGACTTCCTGGAACTCCCATATTTGTAAAGCCACCTCAGCCCACTCAGCCCCGTCCGGTCCCTCAACCATCTCAACCTTCTAAACAAGTACAGGAACCACAGGGCTCTGTGTCGGTCCAGCCTCCTGTTGCCACAAGTCCAAAGCCTGGTGAGTTTTGTCCTGTCTCACTCCCATCAAACCCAACCGCTCATGGCAGATGGCTGCCCCTCTCTGAGCCTGCTTCTGCTCGAGGTTTCTTCCTATTAGAAGGGTGTTTTTCCTTCCCTCTGTCACCAAGTGCTTATTGATGGAGGTTGTCTAGTTGTTGTGGTTTTCTCTGTATTAGGGTTTGTAGGGCCTTTATCTTAAAATATAAAGTGCCTTAAGGTGACTGTTGTTGTGATTTAGTGCTAAATAAATAAAATAAAATAGAATCGTGCACGGTGGCACGGTGGTTAGCACTGTTGCCTCACAGCAAGAAGGTCCTGAGTTCATTCCAGCCTGAGGATCCCTCCAGCCTTTCTGTGTGGAGTTTGCATGTTCTCCCCGTGTTTGCGTGGGTTCTCCCCGGGTACTCCGGCTTCTTCCCCCAGTCCAAAGACATGCACTTTGTGGGGATAGGTTAATTAAAAAATCTAAATTGCCTCAGGGCAATTTAGATTTTTTGGTGTGAATGTGAGTACGAATGGTTGTCTGTCCCTGTGTGTTAGCCCTGCGACAGACTGGCGACCTGTTCAGGGTGTACCCCGCCTCTCGCCCTATGGTAGCTGGGATAGGCTCCAGCACCCACCGCTTCCCTGAAAAGGATAAGCGGAAGCGAATGGATGGATGGATAGAATCAAGTGATTAGATAAATTAGACCAGGAAATTTTTGTAAATGTTGATACCTTGTACCATCTAAACAGCATCTCTAGTAATTTTGTTTTCTTGGATAACATGTATGTGGTAATTCATTCTTCCAGGTTGTCCACGTGAATTCAGAAACTTTGGAGACAGCTGCTATTACTTTTCTTCTGGTTCACAGAGGCTCAACTTTGATGAGGCCAACCGGTTTTGTACTAATCGTTCAGCTCATATGCTCATTATCAATAACAATGAAGAACAGGTAAATTAAATTAGATCCATATATTCCATATAAAGCTATTGCTAATTTTAAACAATTGCACAAATTAACATAAAACATTATTATAAACATTTTTTTCTTGTTACGTCTTCTTTTCTATTCTACCTCTAGCAATTTGTAAAAAAAGCCATCACAGGAAAAGGATATTTCTGGCTTGGACTGAGTGACAGAGAGGAGGAAAATGTCTGGAAGTGGGTAGATGGAACCATACCAGTTTTCACGTGAGTTGCAAATTTGTGTATGTATTTTAACTGTACAGGACAATTTTAACAAAGTGTAACCAAGTGTCTTTGTGGTTGTTTTTAGGAAGTGGAAGCCTGGCCAACCTGATAACTGGAAGCATGGTCACGAAGACGGCGAGGACTGTGCTGGCCTTATCCATGAGGCCAACTGGAATGACTTTTACTGCACTGACCGCATTGGTTTCATCTGTGAACATGCCTTTGACAGTTAGTACCTTCTTCATATTGGACTTTTAAATTTCCTATTTGTGTGTATTTCCATAGTTGCTTAATTTGTGTTTTTGGAAACAAAGCCCATATGACGACCAAGTTTGTTTATTCAACTCCAAATGTATATTTTTAAAATGTGTCACAAATGTGTAATGTCTTAAAAAATTACTCAAATAGTCTTTTGTAGACTTATTCAGTTTTGTTTATCTAAACAGATCCAGTAATTATGATCCCCTGTTCAAATTGGACTGATTCAAGACCACCTTGATATATTTTATTAAGTTTTTCAAAAGAAAAATAAACAGTCTAGTTTATTTTATAGTTATATAGATATACACACAGAGACATATACACACACAAAGAAAGAATTTAATCTATTTTGAAATTTTGTAATAAGGCTGTAACAAAATGTGGAACAAGTAAAGCACTGTGAATACTGCACTGTAACAGTGAACATCCCCTGCTAAGTGGAGCTTAGTCATCATTAATAGCTGTTCTTTCATACAATAACACCTCAAAATGTCACTGTGAGAGCTATAACTGTAAATGCAACATCTTGGGCGCACACACAGAGATGCAGATACAAAATGTGTTGTATTTTTTTTGTTCTCTTCACAGTGAAAGTTCCAGTTTTATAGCATCCATCTAAGAAGTAGTGATCAGTCTCCTTTCAGGAGAAAGGTGAAGAGGTTGAAGACGTCACTATAACAAGGGCCATGCGGAGGAGCGCTACGTGACTAGAGGACTCTGATAAAGCCAGCCCAGTGGAGCATCACTGACACTTGGACTTTTATTTGTCTTTAAAGGCACTTTACAACATAGTACCGTGCAAAAGGCAGAGCAAACACAGAGCCATTCCACTGTTGTATTAATTTAGATTTTGTACTGAAAAAATATGAGTATCTTCATTTATTTAGGCTGATGCAGCCACAGTTGTACATGTGTATCTGTAAATAATATTTTACAAATGACAATTAGTTGGTTGGAACTGAATTTGATATTGTTTAATTTGTTCAGTTACTCAGTCTTTACACATTCAATCTGTCAGAGTATACTTCAAATAGAAATCTTTGTATCCGATAAAATACTCCACAGAATCATAGAATCATCATTTGTTTACAAGCAAGTTCCCACAAACATGGTGAGCAACCACTTGTAATCATTACCCAATAAATACCTGTAACCTAACAAAAAGAAAGAAAAGTAGAGTAAATTTTCTCAGTGCTTTTTTTGGAGGATGGGGGAGAATTGATTGCTGATGTGAGCAGTGTTGCTGCTTTACAAAGGACTGTATTTCTTGGACTTTGACCTGCCAGTATTATCTTAATCTGATATATACATGATCCGTATGCACATGGTTTGTAATGTATCCATTATCAGATGATTTCTTCATTATGCCAAATGCAATATGTGAAACATTATAATTTTTATAATCATTTTTTTGTTGTTGATCTTATGGACTGAATAGCAATGTTTAATCCAGTTTAAGGTTGATCTGTGAGTTCATTCAATCACCACATTCCGATGGATCAGGTCAGAATGCTTAACACAATAAAATGGGGAAAGAATTTGTGTGGAATCACTGACTGTTGTCCATAAAATATACAGATTGGTTAGCATGAAATGCCAAGTGTTTACACATAAAAAGTAAAGGAAAATAGAAACTTTAAATTTCAAATATTACTGCTAATCTGCTATTTATGTATTACTTGCATTTTTATTTTGTCTTCAATAAAACTAGTGTATAACAGTATAACATCAGTACTTTGAGAAAAAGTAGCAAAATATTACAAAAAAATCTGAACTTCAGCTAAACTTACATATTTCACACACTCTAGACAGAGTGTGTGAACATCCCTGATGCTGCCTAAACCTACATACCATTGTATTAATAATATAATAATAACATGCTAATATTATAAATTGACAATTACAACACCATGACTAAATAATGGATTTATATAATGTAATATTCAGTCTTTCGAAAGATAGATAATTTCAGATTTACTAACGTATATTTGTATGTTTTGGGCTTTGTTTGTTTGTTTGTTTGTTTGTTTGTTTGTTTGTTTGTTTGTTTGTTTGTTTGTTTTTTGATATGTATGCTTTGTCTAAAAAGTGAAAAATGCATAAAATAATAAATGCGGACAATAATACCCTTTTTAAGATGATATACTTGTTCTAAGCACTAACAAAATTCTTAAAATGTATGATCTTTTCAAAATTATACTTGAATTATATATATGCTAATATTGGTGCCAATTTTATTTATATATATACACATATATACACTTTTAATTAAACTCAGTGTGCTTTCCATACATTATAAAAACATTTTTAAACTGTATCTCGGTAATGTCCTAAAGCAATTAAAACAACTAAACAGAACTTTAACATAGACCCAGTTGCAGAGATGGGCAGTAACGCGTTACAAGTAACGCGTTACTGTAATCCGATTACTTTTTTCAAGTAACGAGTAAAGTAAGGGATTACTATTGCAAAAACGGTAATTAGATTACCGTTACTTTCCCGTAGGAACGCTGCGTTACTGCGTTACTAAAACCGTGATTTTCTTGCGAGAATGTCTCATGACAGTGACGTAAGCGAGTGCGACGTGCGTGACAACAGCTGTGTGCAGATCAACAATGGATCATATATCGAGTGCGGGAGAGAGTATGAGCGTGCAGCGTTTAAAGCGTGGAAGTACTGACCTTACTTTGAGTTTGATTCCATAAAAAGTGACAAAAACATTAGTGTCCGTTGTGCGTGGGAAGAAAACTTCTTTTTACAGCGAAAAAACCCCCCCTAAACTTCCAAGCAAGCACCGAGTGCGCTACGACGTAATGGGAAACTCACAGAGAAACTGCCGTATCCTTCCACTGACCGCTGCGGCACACCTGCACCAGGATAACCCTCCGCCTACCCTACTCCTGCTTTACAGGTGAAAATAGAGCAAAAGGACCGCTAGTCTTTGACTTTATTTATTTTCTGCTGTGTTTTACTTGCATCTGAAAGAGTGAGTGTAAACACAATATATATATATATTATGTGCTGGAATGTGCAGAAAATAGGTTTAAATGTTAAACTAATTTCTTCAAGTCAGAGAATGGTGCATATAATTAAAATTTTGCTTCATGCATAAAGGTAAAAGATTAAAACTAACAAAACAAGTTTTAAAAAGAGACTTTTCCATTTGATTACATTTTGTATGATGATTATGTAGAAAAAGTAGAATTGGGCTGAAAGATCTATCGCTTTATCACCTATTCAGGTTGTAAATCATGTTTTTAAAAAGTAACTAAGTAACTAAGTAACTAAGTAATTAATTACTTTTGAAAATAAGTAATCAGTAAAGTAACGGGATTACTTTTTTGGGGAAGTAATCAGTAATTAATTACTGATTACTTTTTTCAAGTAACTTGACCAACACTGCCCAGTTGTGTCTTGACTTTAGGCAGCTTGGTCCAAAGGACAAGACAACAGTGAGGCAAAGCACCCTCAGCGCATTTAGGTCCAACTCAGGGAATAGTTAAAAGATTTGCACCTCTCTAGAGAGGTCCACTTGGTCTTACTGAGCAAGTCAGAGATGTACTTGAAGAGCAAGCCACTGAGAGTTGTATGAACTAACAGAGATTTTAAACGTAATCCTGGGTGGAACCAGGACCCAGTGAAGACTTCAATATTGGGGTAATTTGATAAAGTTTCTGTTTCTGTGTAGGGATTCTGGATGCCGCTGCTTTAAACTGGTAATATATCCAGTAATATAACTGGATAAATATATCCAATATTTCTTTCTTGTCTCTGTTCAATTTTAAAAGGTTTGTAGACATCCAGCAGTTAATGTCATCTGTGCTAGAATTACATATTGGTTAATGTAGTTTCGTTTAGACCACTGTTAATTACTTAAATTATAAATTACCCATTTATTGCTTCACTTACGCCACACGAATCCTCTAACTACAAGATTAAAGTCTTTATGTGTTACTCATTTTCACGCGCTGCAGCCTCACATTCACATTTTGTCACGTGATCGACATCACCTGACGATGACATGTTATTTTTTTCTATGCCAAGGACAATTTGTGACTTATGATTCATTCTCTCTAGTTTGCAGACAGCACACAGGGATGAGCAGTAGTCTGACAGGGAGTGTTAAACTGTAGAGGTTTATAACCGTTTATTAAATACAGTTAGGGCTCCTTCGATTACCCAGAATGCCCTGCTTGTTGCCGTCTGGCGAAGGAGTGACTGTGTAGAAAAGAATCAGTTAGCTACCTTTGATACCCATTAGGTTGTCGTTACTATGCATTTGTATTGTATCAAATAAGAAAAAAGAGGGAAAGAAAATATCTGGGAAAGGCGAAATCTGTTGTCGTCTATACACCAAGCGATGCCTCTCTTCACGACCAACCCCTTTGACCAAGATGTTGGTGAGTAATCACAACTGGAGGCTGTTATTAGCAGGCTAGCTAAGTAGCTGTGACCAAACAGCTTTGTTTGTGTTCTCCAGCAATGGGCAACATTTCACTTAGCCACTGGATTTATATTATTGTTATATGGGTAACGTTTGGTACATACTGTAGGTTGTGTAAACTGACAACCCATGAACCCACTGAAGCCCATGATATTAATTTTGATGTCTGTTTTGCTTGTTTTTGAGGAGCATAGATGGCTAGCTTGCTCCCCTATCCTATGTGTATATTTAGCTAGCAAACAGCAAGTGACCGTTTGGCGATAGCATCCTAAACTGGTGATGTTATTCTCGAGATGTATTACGTGTATTATTTAAGTCAGGCCAACTCTTAATGAAGGCGGAGACACAGGCTTGTCATCGGATCACTGAATTGAGTTAGCAAGCCATATCACTGGCTACCTTTATGTATCCCATCTTCTGTTAGCTAACCACAATTATGTGCTTGACCTCTCACAGTGAGTGGAAGTGAAAGAGGATGCGGAGCTATGTGAAACCACAGAGTATCGCTGTATTTCCTGTCGTCTCTTTGATCTTTGTCGAGTGGTTAGCCACCTAATTTTCATGTAGAGTGTGTAGTTTTCATATAGATGAAAAATGCACAACACCGTTCACTTGCACAGCCCCATACACAGCCTCAAGCCCAAACCCAGCAGTAAATGCTGGTTTGGTAAAACAAACCAGCCTTTAAGTGATCGTGCTCTTCTGTTCCTGGCTTTTACTACTGTTGTGAGCATCTGTTACTTCACTATACTGTTTTGTATGACATGACAGCAGCCAAAGTGATTTAGAGGCTTGAAACCCACATAGTCAACATAATGAAAAATAATAAGTGGAAAAAAACGTCAGAAATAAGAATAAAAAACATTACTAGTCAACTAAAACGGGTGGAAAAAAGACATTTGCAGTGAGTGTGATCAAACCATGAGGGACCTCAGACTTAATTAAAGCAAGTGTAAATAAATCATTAGAGCTGATTTAAAATCATCAGCTGTTGATCAGGTTGTTATTTGGGGAAGCAGATTATTCCAGAGCCAGGGGGCCATAACCACATTTGCCTGGTTGTCTTTAGCTTTTAGTTGAGTAAGGGGCACTGAGAGAAGTTGTTGGGATAATGAGTTGGTGACCTGCAGACAAAAAAAATATCTGTTATGGAACTCATTTATTTGAAACTTCACAGATAGCCAATGCAGTTCAACTAAAACAGGAGCAATGAGCTATCTTTTTTTTGTACAAGAGTCAATCAGCTGCGTTTTGAACCAACTGGAAAGCGTGGAAATGGGCAATTCTATATACAGAGAATTGCATTAGACCAGGTGAGATTTGGCTCTAGCAGTGGTTTCACTTGGTAAAAGCTCTCCTTCCATTCCTTTGATTGCTAAAATTCACGGAATGTCTCATAAAAACACAAAGATTGAATGGTTAAAGGACTAACTGCCTCACTGAGGAGGGTTGTGTAGCTCGGGGGGTCTGAATAAAATAACTTCAGTTTTTCTTAGTTTCTTTCTTTAGTTTAAGGGTTTGTTTTTGTTTTTTTACATCTGTGATTCCAGATCTTCCAAACATTCAAAGAGGTTCTTTATGGTTTGAACACAGTCAGGTGTGGCAGGTAGATAAAACTGGGTGCCACATAACAAGGATAATGAATTTTGGCTTTCTGTCCATCTCTAATACTTCCAATCTTGTTTGGGGTATATAGAAATATTTTTCTAATGCTTCTTTTGTCAAGAGCAAAAGAAGCAAAAAAACCTTTTTAATGTACTTATTACTTCCCAATTATTACTTCTACTTCCCAACAACAGCAACTGATGACTCATGTTAGAAAGCAATGTCAGCTATTTACACATCTTATTTCCATTCCTATGTTTATACTTGGAATACACTTAGCTCTGTAATAGACTGGGAACCTGTCCAGGGCTAACTTAGACTCTTGCTCTATGACAGCTGGGATAGACTCCAGCCCAACTGCAACCCTGAAATATCAGCGCTGTTGATTGCTGTGGGCAAATAAAGGGATGGTATGTGATGCCACTGGCTGATGTTTATTATTGGCTAAATATTATTGGCACAACATTCAAGAAGATGTTAAAATGTTGTCAGACAAAGCATTTTAACATCTGTTTAATCTAAATCTAAAATGTTCTTGTTAAACACCTTATCTGCTCAAAATTGCACAAGTGGTACTTGGTAAAACATGAAGCTGCTTCCAAGACCAGAGGAGTCAAATACAGTACACACAGAGTACCGGTAGATTCAAGACTAACCATTTCATTTGGAAGAAAAAACCCAATTCTTAAGTGGCATATAGAACCCACTGCTGATTGAAATGCACTGATCCTTAGATAAACTTCAGGTAAAGTCTTCGCAGATCATGAGCTGTTAGATTGTGTTCACTGTAGTGCGGTAGTGTTGATGGGGTGCTTCTCATATATTGTCAGCCCTTTGTACCCCATTATTTTTATGCTTATGTGTAGAGGAACATAGTAATCTTGTTGTTGTGATTTCTCAGTACCAAACATGATCATGAAAAGAGGATTCTCACGGACCGTTTACAACAGTGATTCTTTTATTTTTTTGTAGGATTACAGTAGCTTTATTACTCCTCTACAGAATTCCCATGTCTCTTCTTTCCCATCTCTAAATACAGTCATGCAGGAAAAAATATGCTTTCGCTGTAAAGACTTCTTCTCATGCCAGTTGGTGTTCTTCTTTCCTGCAGAGAAAGCAACCAGTGAGATGAACACTGCTGAGGACTGGGGCCTCATTCTGGACATATGTGACAAGATAGGGCAGTCACGCACTGGGTCAGTTAACTTTCCTCATTCTGAGGCATACCAACACATTTCTTTTATATTTGAGTTTTGGATCATTAGAATATATATTCAAGGAAGTCTAAAGAAGTTTAAAAGAAGAGTTTAATATAGCTTAACCCTCTCAAACCTTTGAGTTGTGCTGTTCTGTTCCAGGCCCAAAGAATGCCTCCGCTCTATAATGAGAAGAGTGAACCACAAGGACCCTCACGTAGCCATGCAGGCACTGACTGTAAGCAGACTCGTAACAAACAGCCATGTTTTGTTTATGTTTGATAACTTATTTCTTAAATGACACTAAGCTATAAGCTTATAAAGTAACCACATTTACTCTTTTATAAGTGATAAATTACGTA
Organism: Neolamprologus brichardi; assembly: GCF_056152115.1. Lineage (NCBI taxonomy): Eukaryota > Metazoa > Chordata > Actinopteri > Cichliformes > Cichlidae > Neolamprologus > Neolamprologus brichardi. The sequence goes on along the minus strand of NC_142121.1, from coordinate 16,642,379 downwards.
TGTCAGAAGTATTTCAGCTGTTTACTTACTTCATGAGGTTCATGAATAGGATGTACACTTTGTCTTCGCAGCTTCTCGGTGCCTGTGTCTCAAACTGTGGGAAAATTTTCCACTTGGAGGTGTGCTCCAGAGAGTTTGCCAGTGAAGTCAGTAATGTCTTAAACAAGGTGTGTGGTAAATTTCACTTTCTTGTGTGTTGTCCAAATAAGCCACATTAACTATGTGGGATTTCTTCAAAAGGGTTCACTTTTGATCCGTGTTGGCATAAATGCTTTAATGTGTGTTCTCCAGGGCCACCCCAAAGTCTGCGAGAAGCTGAAGGCCCTGATGGTGGAGTGGGCGGAAGACTTCCGCAATGATCCGCAGCTCAGTCTGATCTCAGCAATGATCAAGAATTTACGGGAACAGGGTGTCACGTTCCCTGCTGTGGGCTCCCAGGTTGGTATATGAGTATGGTGGTTTATACCCCACCCCCACAATTGCAGTGGATACATACCTGACGTAAGTTGGAAAATGTTTACTGTTCAGAATAAACGCTAATATTAATGTGAGAAAAACAAACAAACTAGGAGATAGTATAGCGACTGCTGTTTAATGGGTTACTATCGCATTTCACTCATTCGCTAACAAAACTGAAATGATGTTCGCTCAACAAGCATCATCGTTACCTTACGACAGGTAAGCTAACATAAACATTACTGTAAAAACATTAATATAAACAAGGTATCAAAGCGACACACTAACTTAACTCTCTAAAACTGACCCACTCAGAGTTGACGTCACAGCTCCAGATTGCTGACGTTTTACATTCTGGTGCACTGCAGTCCTGCTGCTGTGGAAGGAAAAGCTCCGCTTTGACAGTCTGCATTCAACTTTGTTTTCTGGGAAGTCCTTTAAAATTCCATGTCGACTTGTTTTTATAGTCTATGTCATCAATTATGCCAACGAATCGTTGCAGCGCTAGTGGTTAAGATCAGAATTTTAAGTTCTGGCTCATTCTATTTGTAATGCTAGTATCTCTCTTGGTTTGCTCAAAATCCATCCACGTTCTTTTATTCTTTTGATTCATGAGTGTAAGTCATTATTTATGTGAAGCACATGATTATTGTCTTCACAGGCTGCTGAGCAAGCAAAAGCAAGCCCAGCTTTAGTGGCAAAGGATCCCTCCACATCAACAAACAAAAAAGAAGAGGAGGATTTGGCCAAAGGTAAAGAGGACTCTATCAGATAATCAGAGCACCGGACCATTTTTTATTTTGTTTTTGTAAAGGATTCTTGTGTAAAGACTCTTTTTAGTATTCAGACACACATAGAAATGCATTAGAAGCATGTTCATTAAACACATTTTAACTGTTGTTTATTGGCTTTGCAAAACTCCCCCTGTTATTGTGGATTAATGAATTGCAGATGTTCCACAAGGTTTTCAAGGGCAAACACACAATCACACTCTTGTGATTATCTTATTATCTCTCTTGTGTGCAGCTATCGAGTTGTCTCTGAAGGAGCAGCGTCAGCAACCGCAGACCTCAATGTCGAGTCTTTACCCAAACACCTCCACCCTGCTCTCCTCACACAAGTCTGACGGCAGAAAAGTCCGTGCCATCTACGATTTTGAGGCTGCAGAGGACAATGAGCTCACCTTTAAGTCGGGAGAAATTATCACTATCCTGGACGATAGGTGAACTTTTACACACATATAATCAAGAGCACACAACAAACCGGGACTTTCAGTATATAATAGTGAGCAGATTTCCTGGGCCTATGTTGCGTTCTTATTTGGATGGCTGTTCTCTTTGAAGCCTTTTTGAAATGCTCTTTAGAAAAGCACAGAATCCATGAACTCAAAAGAAAAATACGTTTTAAACATCACATCTATGTATTCATGCTTTAAAGAGGTCTGGAAATGACTTTGTAAAATGCCAATGAAATTATTAAGGATTACATTCAGTTACTAAAGGCAACATTTTTCTTATAATTGAATGGGCTTTTTGTTTTCTTTCTCCCAGTGACCCAAACTGGTGGAAAGGGGAAACATATCAGGGGGTGGGGCTGTTTCCCTCCAACTTTGTCACTGCTGATCTCACTGCAGAGCCTGAGATGAGTGAGTACACACACTTGAATCATTGCTGTTTCTTTGGTAGCCCATTTAGTCCATTAGCAGCATTGCTTTATAGATCTGGGAGTGTGATATCCAGAGAGCAGAGTGCAGTAAGAGACACAAAATAGGTACTGAAAAAATAACACTGCCTAAATTTCTGGGAAGGAGTTCAAGCAGTGTGTGATCAGCACTTTCTCCTGCTGATGCTCTTTTCTTATGTACCAAATCTTTTTCTGGTATAATTACAGAGCCCTCTGAAATGCAACATTCATATTCATATGTTGTTATCTTTATGCTCTGTTCTATCTAATTCATTGTTACCACAGAAATGTTTTGCTTGCTAATTGTATGGCTTTGTCATATTGTTGATTCTGTGGGTTTGCATACTGGGTATGTACATCATGCTGTTGCACTTCTACTGCCTTCATGCTGTGTGCCACCGTTTCTTGTAATTCAAGTTCAAGAAAAACTTTTATCTAACTTCTATTTTTATCTGATATCTGTTTCTGTGCTGCATGCTTCTATCAGAGCATTACAGGTGATCAAGTTAGTTTGTCCTTATCTCTTACGTTTGCGTTGCTGACCACTGCCACTGTTGTGTTGTCTTTCTCCTGCTGCATCTGCGGCTGCTTGAAAACCCACAGTGAAGACGGAGAAAAAGACAGTACAGTTCAGTGAGGACATTCAGGTAGAGACCATAGAGCCCGAACAGGAGCCAGTGTACATAGACGAGGTGAGTGCTCTGCTGTGTGCGCTTTCTTACTCAGATCATTCAGATTTATTAAGGTCACAAGTTGCTACAGTAAATAAAAAAATCTCTTCCAGTATAAGATAAAAAACTTTATTACTTCTGGATTAAGTTGTGAAATGATCTCACATCTATCCGATACTTATCACATCTTCTCAGGACAAAATGGACCAGTTACTGCAAATGATTCAAAGTGCGGATCCAACAGACAACCAGTCTGACAGTGTTGAATTATTACAGCTTGAAGGTAATTTTCATTCATTTATTTATTAATTTCTTATGCAAAATATGAATATATGAAAGTGAAAGAAAAATATTTACTAACATTGTATACATGCTGCATTTTGGAAAAGGTGGATTTCTGTCAGCCAAAGAAAGAGATTTAAACAATTTTTTCATCAGGTGCCTGCAATCAAATGGGGCCCCTCATTGATCAGAAGTTGGAGGATATTGACAGGTACATTGTGTTGATGTGGTGTGCTTTATTCATAGAAATTCCGAACATTGTAAGCTCAGCAGAAGTGAATAACACGCAGAAGGTGTTTGACAAGATATGGATTGCTGATTGTTTGTATCACCAGGAAGCACTCGGAGCTGTCAGAGCTGAACGTGAAGGTGATGGAAGCGCTGTCTTTATATGCCAAGCTGATGAATGAAGATCCCGTCTATGCCATGTATGCCAAGCTGCAGAGCCAACAGTATTACATGCAGCAGCCTGCCAGCGCCGCACAACAGGTGAAGTCAATACAAACTTCTTCTTTTTTTAAATTTGAGAAGCAGCTACATTCTGAAAGGGAAGTACCAACACTGGGAAGTCTAAGACACTTGGAAAGAAAAGATAGATTACCATGAACCTGAATGATTGAGAATCTACACAGACAACATTAGGAGCTGTTGTCATTCTTTCAAGGACTTTAAAGCTGATTGAATATTAATATTTCCTTTGTGTTTATATTTGTCACCACAGGTCTACCCTGGTCAGCCTGCATCAGGTTCATATGGCATGAACAGTGCTGGGGTGCAAGGCTATACCGTTCCTATGGAGCAACTTCCTCCTGGAACTCCCATTCCTGGTCAACCAGCTCCCAGGTGAGTTTGAGGTTACCCACGGTCCTGCTACAGCACACAGTACAAATACTAAGATTATTGGTATCAGTTTCCGCTGTTGTTCTCCTCTCTTTTATGTGAGATGAAAAATGGCAAATACATTTAAATGCTTAATTACATTCACGCTTCACTTATTCTTTAAGTTATTTTTACATATGGTAAATTTTCCGCTGGTATCAGAGGCTGTTACTCAGCTGCAGAACCAGGCTTTCACTTGTTCCAGCGTTATAGACAAAGCCTTCTTAAATACCTGAACAACTTCTGCTTTTTCCTCATTGAAATTGAATCTTGGTTTCCACATTTTAAATCAAAGTATTTGCTGTACTTGGAATTGAAAGCAATAATTTCTCACCATTGAGCAATTCCTTACACACCACAACAGTTCTGTTCTTAAACAGACAGAGGTCTTACTAGTGTTAATATCTCCCTCTTGCTGTAGTATAATATTCACTTTTTCCCCATCATTCTTTTCACAGTGACGTTCATATGTACATGGGCCAGCCGCCAGTGTACACTGCAGCTCCAGGCGGCATGGCACCAGCAGATGTTCAGTCCTACCAGAATCCAGCCAGCAACCCTGGCCCAGCACCATGCACAACTCCCGCAGGCATGACGCAGACCGCAAACTACAGCGCTGCCTCTGGCGTGAGCATAGCACCCTCCACAGATGTCCCACAGGCCCCCTTCTCAGAGAAAGCATTGTTATAGGGCCACAGGAGCTCACTGATATCCTCACAGGCACATATGCACTCTTACATACAGACACACACACACACTCACAAAAAAACAGACCTGATCAAATAGTTATAGTTGAAAATGTGTTTTTATTGCATAAGTTGACACCAGATCAATTAAAACACAATTTAAACAGAGTTAACTAACATTGGCACGTTTTCTGTTGTATTCAGCCGATATACAGTGAAAGCTGCAGTGCAGAACTTTAATTTCCTCCCTCTGGCAGTCAGAGTAATTAAACAAAAATATTATTTGATTTTCACTGGAAAGCGTTAACCTGTTATTTGAAGATTCATGCTGCTGTCAAATGACTGCGCGTATGTCTAGCAGACGTTTGACATACTACTTTTATATGGCGGAGTTTACACTGGACTTCCATTTTTTTTTTTTTTTTGAAGGAGTTGGAGAGTGTTCATTGTTGTTGGCTTTCCGTGTTTCTCTTGTTTATACAAGCATCAAATCTCACAATACCAAACACTCTACAAGCCTGATGCCAACTAGATACGAGTCTTTATTCTTCTGTTTTTGTTTGATTTTGTTGGTTATGTAATTTTTGGCTTGTAAACAGTTTCTAGGTGCAGTCCCATCATCTTCTGGTGGTAGTAGACACTACATCCTACCAGGTGCTAGTAAAATAAAGGAACAATGTATTTCAGGAAAAGAAATAGTTGGATAAACTTTCTTTTCTTTTTAAACAACTATTCAGATAGCCAGAAAGATCGTATCTTTCTTTTTTAGATCTTAGTCTCTCATCTGACTGGTGAACTTTTCTTTTTTTCATCCACAGTATTCAAAGAAATTAGAAGCGTAAATCTACTAAGGATTTAGTTTCTATCTGCCATACATCTAGCCCAACTCCAGCTCCCAAAGTTTAGCTCTGGCTATTTCGCCACACATCTCACATTTCAAACTTCAATAAACTGCAAAGTTTAGAGAGTTTTATCAGGTGCTAATAGCCTTGACTATAGCAGACGTTCATTTTTATGCAAAGGTCCCACACTCCAGCTTTAAATACACAGTTCTGCTTCTCTTACCAGTAAAGAAGTGATCATGGGGATTTTTTTAAAGAGCTCACACTACACTGAGTCACAAAGTGGGCACTGTTGTTTTTTTATTTTTATTAGTATTATTATTTTTTCCCACATTTTCACAGATGTCCTGTCTTTAGCATAAAAGTATGGAGCAGCTTTCAGTTTCCATCTCTCAAGCCCGATCACTTCAAATCTAGATTTGATAGCAATACATACATTCTGATTTTTTCTTGTCACGTGCAAAACCATTATGGCATTAATTGCTTTGTGTTTATTTCAGACTATTGAACAATTATGGCAACACTGGATTACAAAACATTTTTTTCCAATTATTTCCTAGAAGAAAAACTAAAAATTTGGTGCTAAGAAGTTGTTTTTAGGTCATATGGAGTTAAATTTGCATGCAGAAAAGGGTTGTTTTTCAGCAAAGCAAATATTAGATTCTCTCTTCCAATATTTAATGCTGAAGCTCGACTTCAGCATATGCCATTATTTTTGTTTTTTTCCCCCTGTATTATTAAATTTAATAGTTCTCACACAACAACTTAAAAATAAGAAGAAGAAATGTCAGTTTCCCACTTCTAGCTAGCTATTTAAAAAAATGCAATTACTATTTGATCAAGTGTGAAATATATGCACACACACACAAACACACAGCTTCACACCACCCTCGGTACACACACTGAGACTGCACACACACAATGCACACTACAGGCTGGCATACAGCAGCGAATGCACATACAGACACAGCTGCACTACTTGGTTCACGTATCCTGTGAGTAGTGCGTGATCATTTTCCTTCATTCACACACTGACATAGAAATAAAATGACAGTGTCCCACAGCTTTCTCACCCACTTAAACAAACTATAGTTCTAATCATGTCTCAGAAAGGGGTGTCAACTTTTTTTCTTCTTCTTCTTCTTCTTCTTTTTTTTAATTAAAGGACTTTTGGTCTGCTGAAAACATCAGGATACTCTTACATTTTGTATATGTTGTCAAATTTTAGAAGTACTGAAAACTGAAGCCACTTTGTTTTTGGAGAGAAAAGAAAGTAGAGGAACTGAAGCATGCACATAACTCTTGTATATACTGTACTGAACTAGTAGTGAAGCCACATGATGACCTCATGGGTGGCGCTGTATGCTAGCACAGCTCCGGCTGTTTCTCTCAGCCTTAAAAGCGAACTCTGCAGTCGGGATTTTTCAGATGTGTTGAGCCAAAGAGAACAAAGTGGTTGCAGGGAAAAAGTGTCTGAAAACAAAATGGTATATTTCTTTATTTCTATTCTTTTTGCATTGTTTTTTTTTCCCCTCGAAGAAACAAGACTGACTGCTTAATTCATGCTGCAGAGTTTTCCTTTTAAATCGGGCAGTTACGCATCTTTTTTGATGGCTTTGCTTTGTGCCCATCAGGGGCTGTGTTAGCAAACCTGCACCACAGACTTGGCTACTAAGTGGGAGAGCCCCAGTGTCTCCCCAGTGTCTTTAAAGCATTTCTTTAGTTAGTGTTGGAAAAATAAATGCTTTCTTTTTTCTTTTTGTAGTACGTTTTAATTTATGTTTGGATTATTGTTAAGATATTTTAAATGGAGAAGCAGTGAAGGATGTATGTATTCAGAGAATAGATCAGGATATGTAATATTCTGTCTAACTTAGTTGTATATTTAATTGCTTACACGAGAACATGGACATTTCTCTCTGTGTTTGATACATGCTTGATGTACTGTAGGCTCAAATGATAATGTAAAAGCTGACTGAACCCCTCCATGCTTTTCAAACCTGTCCGTTAACACTAATACAGATTCTACCTGAAGGTGTCTCTGATTCTGAATATTCAGAGTCAGGATTTGTAAACGGCTCTTTACCAAAGTCTCCCTAAGCTAAACAGTTAGCGCTATGTAAGTCATTCAAGATCAAATGTACAGGTCTGCTCCTCATATCCTACCGTATTCACCTTATTCTTCATATTTATCTAATTTATATTGCTTCTACTCGGACAAAGCCTTTGGGAAAGAGTTCATGTTTACAAAAACTGACTGGAGTATAAAAAAGGAAACTAATTTATCTGTTGTATTTGACATCGAATGATGTTACATGAAGGAATTATTAAGAATTGTTCAATTTCTGGTGAAATTAGTGTGTTGATCTAACAAATTGGTGTCGTTTAAGTTTTTCAGGAGGTACTATGTTTCAAACTTCCTACTTCTCGACACCACTGTGAGATTACAAACCGACTCGTGTTTTAAGCTCTGTACCTCCAGTTCCTTAATTGAGCGCTAGAAAGATGAAGAATATTTTTTGTTTCTTTGTTTTGTTGCCTTCAACTAAAATCAGGAGCGAAATGGAAAATTAATGTGTTTGTTCAAAGAGGGTTAAAAATATCCAAGTAGCAGCTGTTCTGGGACCATAGGAGCCAGTTTATTGTCACGTATCATCCAAATGTCACATCTTGTTGCACCCCCAGAGTTGGACTGTAACCTGATGTACTGTTTTTGTTTTGTACAGGACTGAGATGCTGCCATTTTTTTTTTTTTTTTTTTTAGTTTTAAAGCAACATTATTGTAAAAGTTCCGTCTAAAGGTGTACCCTGCTGTTTGTATGTATTCTTTTAACCATACTTATTAATTGGTATTCACAATAAAACCAGGCCAAATGTACAGAATACTAATGACTTCACTTGGCTTGATATTGTGTTCATATATTTACACAAGTAAGGGTAGTCCTGATTATCACAGTATGACACACACAGTCTGAGTTATTTAAAGGATTATCCGTCTGTCATGCTAGGAAGTATAAACCACCATGAATCAGTTTCACCTGCTTTGGTGTGACTCAGTGTGACAACAGGTGCAGTGATTAGGCAACGACCAAACAACCCCTCCAAAACAGCAAAGACTGTGCAGATGGTCGATGCAGACTGTTGCTCTCTCCCTGCTGACTGATTTTTCTCTGGTTTTGCTGCAGCTGGTTCAGGTTGCACAGGTAGTCTCCCAGCGCACTGCTGTGTCTCCCAGCGCAATTCCCAGAGTGTGGAGGACATACCAGGAAATGGACCTGCTACTGCAAAGAGAGCTTAACAGGGAAGGAGAGGGGGTGTAAACCCAGCAGCAGGACCGGTATTCGTTTGTGTGGAAAAAGAACGCTGCCAGAGTTCTATGTTCTATGAGTTATGAAAGAGACTCCATGAGGTTGTCATATAGGTCAATGCTCACAGCTCAGCATCATGCAGCTTGACTGGTGTTTACCACTGACACCCTGTTCTCTTCACAGATGAGAGCGGGTTCATGCTAAGCAGATGTGCCAGATCTGAAAAAGAAACAACACGTTATGCTTTCTAACTGGACAGAAGATATCACTGACGTTTAACCGATTTGCTTTTATACTGTGATGATTGATGCTTTAATGATTAAGTTTTTGAGCAATTTTGTTTAATTGTTTACTGTTTGTGAGACTTAGGTATTTCTGCATGAGGAAAACTTATTTGGTTGATATGAATTAGACATAATGGACATATCTGTTACAACAGGTAAGACAATATTTTACAGTCTCTGTCCTACATGCCCTCTGCCTTTAACATAACACAATGCAGGGAAGTTCTCCCAAAATTACACAAGCACCCAGGATATTCCATTCATATCGTACTCACCAGTCAAAGACAGGCCAGCCAAACTTTTAAACTCCTTAAGCTCCCTCCAAACCCCTCCTACAATCAGCCCTACATGATTGAGAAACTTGGAAAAACTAAATGATTATATAGTTTGATTTCATTTCAGTAAGAAACTAGAAAATTGTCCTCTTCCTTGCCACTAGGTGGAGTTTGGTGTATGTGTAAGCAAGGCTGTAAGCGTGTCACTGTGATTTTAAATTAAATTATTTATACAGCGCCAAATCACAACAACTGGCTTCTTTAAATGAATGCAGTAGGAAGTAATTAAGTTTTATCTGTTTGGGAATTTAACAATGGAAAGGTATACCTCCATTTCAGCTACACACACACACACACATACAAATCCATCCATGGTTTTCCAAATGTTAATGCTTTATATATCAAGAATGTATTTCATAACTAAGTAATTTTTCTTTAGAGAAAAGCAAGAACCTAGAAAATCCTGCTTCTTGCCACCAGGTGGAGATCTGAGCATGTCTGAGCAAAGCTGCATGTAGCCATTCAGCATGTCACTGTGATTGTAACTGCAGTAGGAAACTATTAAGAATAGTTTATGCTCACTATAAAGGTTTATCTGGTTGAAATTTTAACATCAACTCACTGGAAAATTATATCTGCAAACAATGTGTGTATTACTGTAAAAAAACAACAACAACACATGCGTCAAACAACCAAATATCTTAAGATAACACTTTTAGGATCCCACCTGCATCTCCTCTTCGCATAAGTGAATGCAGAGAGGTTCTCCAAAACTACACAAGTATCCAGGATGGCACATTCCTAAAAATCCTCCATATTCACCTGCGATGGGCATTTAAAAACAAATGTCACTATTCCTTTTTGGAAGGTGTGCACAGTTATAGCTCGGTGTAATCTACCCCTGTGATATTATAGGATGGGAGATCTCTTCTTTGTCACCCCCCATAAAAAAAAAAAGACAAGCATGATCACCTCATTACCTCAGCAATAAAATAATACAGCCTCCAGTGCAGTGTAAGCAATGTCAGTGTGCAGAGTCCAGCGTCTCCACGGGCTCGTTTTTAGGAGATGATTGTTAAAGTCTTAAGCTCTGAGTTCGGATCAGCAACTGGTAATCCAGCACCATGCCCTCGGGGAAGAAAGTCAAGCTCATCCTGTATGAGGTGCTGCAGTTTGCAGCACTGATTGTACCCATCTTTGTAATCATGGAGAGATTTGCCAGCCTCATATACAACGTGAAAGGACGGGATCACACAGCATACTGGCTCGTTGTGGCGGCTTCTATTGCCTATGTGACCTCTGTGACCTTGCTGGTGTGGGCTCCTGTCAGATATATGACTATTAAGCAGCGGGGATTCATCAGAGAGGTCATGCAGTGGTGAGTTGAGGCTTTTGGAACGTAATAAGTGACAAGCTTATTGTTTTGTGTGTATAAACATAAACCGAGTCTGTGTAACCTTTAAAAAAAAAATTATAAATCTATCTTAAATGTGAAAAGTCGAGTTTACTGAGTAAACTTTAGTTCAGTTCTGTGATTTGCTGCTACAGTCTTAAATTGTCTGGTATTACAGCTCATCATTTGGTAGTATTTATTGCAACTGAAATTAAGGATCAACTATTTTAACTATTAATTATTTGTTTAATGACTCTTCTCTACTAAGTGCTACCCCTAATAATACAACCTTTTAGCTCATGTAAGTATATTTATGTCTTAGAAATGAAGTCTTCCCTTACTCTCAAAAGGGAATATAAACCAAGTGAGCATAGATAACAACTGTAATTGAGTGTAGCTGCTGTGTTATAGAGTAGAATTATTAAGCTGCATGAAACTGAAAGACTACTTCAAAGTCTTTTCAAACACAAATTAAAAATCTAAATATAAACTCATGCACTTGTTAAAAAAAGAACAGTTACGCTTCATTATGGGATGATCATTATGTAAATGTAAGCTGTGTGTTTTTCAGGAGACCAACAGCATTGGCATATCTAATCCTGTGCACATTACCGTGCTTTGCTATCCTAATAGCCAGCTCCAAGGTAATGTCACCAAGACTGATTGATCTTGTCACTGAGGAGCACTTGTTGATGTTTTGTTCAGTCATGCTCTGACAGGGTCCTTGAAGAGGCATACAGAATTTGTTGTAAACAGTCCATTAGAGGCCACAGTATTAAGACACTATAATTATTCACTGAGTGAACAGCGACATGCTACACTGCACCACACAGAAAGAAAAGCATCCCTTCTCACTGACTCACAATGATCTCTTGAGGTTTACTTATTCAATGTCAATCTACAGGTAGCAAGAAGTTGTACTCTTAAACAGTTGTATTGTATTCTTTATTAGGTAATTATATAGTAATGAAGTAAATACTACATGTTTGTACACCTATTGTTTTTGCCATATTGTCAAAGAATTTGTGAGAAGGACTTTGGCAGGGAAAATAGGTCCCCAGTCACAAGACTGCCATCCCTCTGAGCTATTCAGTAACCTATAGTGAAAACAACAGGTTGTCCATTAACTTAAGGTTTGATGCTATCCCCGACCCTAAAAAGAAAAGAATTTTCATTCCTACATTACACTGTGTCATTTAGTATTTTATTGCTGTTCCAACAAGAACATAAATAAGCACAAAGATGTTTCTCATATTTATTCACCCAGTGTTTCTTATTTTACGGGCGTAAAGATGTAAATCTGCAAGGATAGGGAAGTAAATCCTAATGGGAATGCAGGCGCTTCTTTCTCATTGGAGACAAATGTTACAAAGACTGTCAGTTTCATTTTTTTCCCTCACTTTATTCTTTACCATTGCTTATTCATTCATTGTTTTTTTTTCTATTATTGTGAAACCACAGGTGCAGGTGGACAGAGGACAGACACTGGACAGTTTCTCTGAGTTGCCAGTTTCCCTGGTGCTTTTCTTCCTCATCTGGGTGGATATCATTGAGAGGATCCGACCCTGCAAACTCATGGGAAAATGTAAGGCTTGAATTCTTCCAAATCTTTTATGATTATTGAATATTTTTGCATCACATTTCATCTTCTGTGGGAGTGGTTATTTAACTGAAGCCATAGACCCTTTGCGCTTATTTTATTGGTTTGTTATTTTATTAATGCAGCACAGACTGCAAGCTAGTTCAGAGAAATATCCCTCACTTCACTCACATCAGATTTCAAATCAGAATCAGAATCAGAATACTTTATTAATCCCGAAGGAAATTAGGGTTACAGCAGGCAGCACGCTAATGGCGCTTGCGCACTTACAAAGGAACCTTCTGACCAAACTTTACACAAACATCACATTGGGAAGACATGTCAGAGAGGTAGGCTGATAGGAAAAAAAACGAAAATACATAACATGAGGTGAGAGGAGGAGAAAAAAAACTCCACTCAGACTGAGCTCCTAGTGGCAGATCAGTTTGATAACAGAAAAAAAACACATCAGCACAAAAAGCACATGACTATCAATACACCATAGAAACACAAGACAAGCAACAGGGGCGGGTAGAGAGTAAGAGAGAGCCGGTGTAGACAGCGCATCCGGTTCTGCAGCATGTCTGCGCTGGTCCAGTCGACCGCCATCTTCCCCGGGAGGGGACAAGCATCGAAGGTGTTTGGAAAGGGAGGGGGGATGAGTGTGTATCAGTGTATGTGTGTGTGTCCAGAGTTCAGCTGAGACAGTGTCCTTCGCCCTGCTAGGCTAAGTAAACAGTCTTCCAGCCAACCCAGGTGGCCTTGCGTAGGATAGGAAGAACAGTCTAAGCACAGTCTGTTATTAGGGTGTTTTTATTCAGCTCCAGCCTTGAGATCACAGCTGGCGCCGAAGTGGTAGCCGCATGAAGTGATGGTGGTTTTTACTTTAGTGCGAGCAACTCATGTGAATTTCAAAGCTGTTCTAACAGTCCAACACTGGTCTCTCAATCTCCTGTTGGAGAGCCGTGAGCTTCTCCATGATGTTATCAAACTTACACTCTGTGATGTTTTCATTCTTGTGCTCGAAGAGCAGATTCTGAGAACTTCTCCAAGATGTAATCCAATTTTCGCTCAGAGGTCTTATTCTGAGTGTTCACGGCAGCCGTAAGCTTCTCCAAGATCTTATCCGTGCTGCGCTCAATGAGCCCATTTTGAGAACTCACCATCGATTCAATCCCAGCGGGCAGCCTTGTGGGGTTTTGAACAGCCGATTCCACTTTCTTTAATCTTCATTAAGTCAGGGCCAAGCCAGCTCCGATCAGCAAGAACCCTGTTATCATGGTTCCGAATAGGTAGATATCTTCAGCACTCAGGCTCACCCGAGCCCAGACTTCTCGTTGAGAAAAGGGTGTCAATTGCATTCAGGGACCAGTTGATCAAATCCATAATTCCTCTTTAGATTTTAGAGAACAGACTGTGAGAGAGTGTTCCAGGGAAAAGTAATACAAAAATACACGAGACTAGACAAGGATACAAGAGGCTAAGCAGGGAAGATAAGGGGGAGAGGAGAGGAGAAAAAGTCCGACCGCCTTCGCCAAGAGCCAAAGAGGATGATAATAAACACACCCTTCCTAATTTAGCTGTTTAGTAAGCTGCAAAATTTTCCAGCTTTCCCTAATACATCCCTGTACCACTGCTATATTGCGTCAGTGCCTGATTCTGTTTATCTAGACATAGCATTTTCAGTGGGAGAAATGTTTTCATCACCAAGTGACGATTTATAAGGTTGGGGAAACCTGCAGTCAGCTGAGACAGAAGAAACACTTGAATGAGTGATACTTGAAAATGTTTCTACCACTGAAAACTCTACATCCAGATGAACAGAGTCAAGTTATTGAGACTTTGGTCATAGACTTCTGGTGCATTTTCTAACCAGTTGAATACAACCCACCTAAACAGCTGGAGAACACAAGAGCACAAAACATGACCAAGATGACAAATTCTCCAAATTCAAATCATGTATCTGCTAAATGTACAGTAAGAAGCCTGATTCATGGAAGCTGGACCTTACAGTCTACAGTAAACCCTAACACTAACCACCTTACCCCGTCACATGATTGTCGTTACCTATGCTAAAGATGATTTTTCTTCTCTTATTTTTAAAAAATGATTTAAAAAAAGACCAGTTCTCTTGTTATTAGCTAGTCTTTCGGATAATCTAACTTATACAGAAAAATTTGGTTTTGTCATTTATAGCAGACAGCTTAGATTCAGACTTTGACATATCAGGCCCTGTCCTCACCCACATGGAACCAGTGACCACCGTATCAAGCCAGATGAATCCTGAAGAAGGCCAGAACGGTGTGACCCAAGGCCAACCAGAGGCCAAAAATGGCAGTCCCTCTAACAGATTCCACGATGTTGCCAACTCACCACCAAGAACACGAATCACCAGAACAGCCTACTTGTACTCCTCAACCTCACGCCCTCTGTCGTATTCGGGTCGCCCAAGCATCCTGTGGAAAAGGGACGGAAGGTCAGAAATATTTGTGGATAGTTTCCTTTTCTGGTTTGACACTGTGGAGATGGTGAGAGTGGCAGGACTGCCCCCAGTGTTCTACTCAGGCTGGGTGTTCCCAGTCTACATCCTCACCTTCCTGTCTACTCTTCGTATGATTATCACGCCTCACAACCCCTTGCTGTCTTCTGCTGGATTTGCTCTTCAGGACTTCCCTTTCTTTGTTTTCCGGGTTGCTCTGATTGCTGTGTTTGGCTTTGTAACACCCCTCTTATACCCATTGAAAAATGTCCTGGTAAGCCTAGCTTTTATCTATTTCACATTTCTGACCAGGCTGAAAATTTTTAGACATCACAGCCTGTTTTGAGGAGGAGTGGCACATTCTGTTGTTGATGAAAAAGCCACTTGGACTGTGAGTATTTTGACAGTTGGTCTTCATGTGTGGAGAGCAGCACCAAATCAACAAGATGCTGGTGCTGATGATGGCGAGCAGCATGTTTGAATTTTTCTGGCTTCTAATGCATTAAAAGGACATTCAAACCAAAGTGCAAAAATCATTCCGAATTTTGTTTAAAAAACAGGTGTACAGATGGAAGTATAAAATAAGCCAACTCTCATCTTGATTAAAATATATTTATTGGTGCAAATGTTTATCTGCTTAGTTTTGTATTTTAACTTTAAATTTGTTTACATTTCTTTTGAATAAAACCTTGAAAAAGAATCCCTTATGTTGACACTGGTGTATATTCTGTAAATACTTCAAAGCTAATCTGATTTTATTTATTTGTTAAAGGAGACAAAGTTAGGTGGATTGACAATGGTTTGATGCGCTATATCAGATGAAGTACACATGATTCTGAAGTGAATTCAAAGTGTAATTTTCATTGTGAGGCCCAAAGAGATTTAATTAATTTTTACTTATATAGTCCCAATTCCCAAAACAGTCAACCCAAGGTACTTTATATTGTAAAGTAAAGACCAATATTATAGAAAAAACCCCAACAAATATATGACTCCTTATGAACAAGGACTTGGCGACAGTGGGAAGATAAAACTCCCTTTTAACAGGAAGAAACCTCCAGCAGAACCAGGCTCAGGGTGGGGCGGCCATCTGCCTGGTTGGAGGTGAGGAGAACGAGAAGAGAACAAAGTGAAACAGGACAAAAAACAAACTACGGAGAGAGCACCAGAGTTTAATAACTGCTAATCATTAAATACAGTAGTGGTGTATAAAAGTGAAAATAGAGTTAAAATAGACAAGTAAAGAAGTTCATCATGGGAAGCCCCCAAGCTGCCCAAGCCTATTGGTTCAGTCCAGCTCTAACTATAATGACATTTTTAAGAATAAGCTTAAGAGAGTGTTTATCTCCCAAATTTAAACTAGGAGCTGGTTTTATAGCTGGTTAATTGGTGATCCTAAAGTGACTACTGATGTGAACATGGGCATGACTGACTGTCTGTATGGTATTAGCCCCGCAACAGATTGGTGACTTGTCCAGGTGTATTTGGCCTTGCTACAACTGAGATATTCTGCAGCTTCTCTCACAACCCAGAATTAGATTAGCGCAAGAACATGGATGGACAACCCACTCAAAAATGCAACAAACAAACAAATGAAGGTAAGTTAACTTAGAAATAAATAACTGTTCGGTAAACTTTCTGGGTGTGTCAAGTAGGTGATAAGCATGATGATTTCAGACAAGGTAATTAAACTTGTGATTTAAGAGCTGATGCTTTGTCTTTGGTCGATAAGTACAGTTTTATTATACAGCATACTCACCTGGACATCCTTTATAAAAGATCTTGTTTGTTCAGATGGAGTGGCTTACTGCTCAATCTTTGGGAATTTGTCTCAAGAAATTGTGTGGCAGTAATGGTCATATAATTAATGCCACAGGGCAGCCAATCAAGAATCTCATAAACAGATGGTTAGTTTGTTAAAGGCAAAAAGTAAAACATCTTAACAAGTATCTGGGCTATCACAAGCTTCCAAAAAGATAAACACCATTCTTCCAAAAGATATGCTGTGCTTCTAAACATTGTTTGAGCGTTTGATTGGGTTGGGATTTAATATCACAACATGTGATAATCATTTTCATGGTCCACACAATCTTTGATGAGTCCTTCTAGGCTACAGCTATTATCCTCATCTGGCAGAAATATCCACACAGACCACACAGATTAACTTCCTCCTGAAGAACGTCTTGCCACTTGGCAGCCATTTCAATATGCCTGTGGGTAATTATTTGCACACTTATTTGAAGCGTTATCTAAAACAGCTTTGAATTCAAAAAGGGCCAAAGAATATTTTACCATACGTTTTGGGAATCATCAATATGGTTCTTGGCAAATGTTACACAAGCCTTTGTGTTCTTTTTAGTCAGCAACAGTTTTCTCCTTGGAACTCTCCTATGCACAGAGCTGGCAAAGTACTTAAATAGAAGTATAAATACTGCTGTTAAAAAACACTCCAGTAAAAGTTAAAGTACTGATTCAACTTATTTACTCAAGTGAAAAAATACCAGCTCTAAAATGTACTCAGAGTAAGAAAGTAAAAATGAGCTCTTTCGAGGATGTTTCTATTTTTGTGCAAAGCTAACTGAACCTAGTTGCTATATTAGCATAATGAGAAAATAATATCACTGGACTCTGAAGAGTTCCATGGAGGAGGCTGTGCATTGGTGGCATTTATGAAAGAACCATAACATCCATTACGATAAAAATAACATTGGATGAAAGGGAACAACGATGGCTACGTTTTGAGAGTAAAATGATGGCTGCACACCAAACACTGTGGACACAGCAGCAGTTTAAATAGAAACTTTTAAGATCAATTTTTTTCCCTGCTCCCACTCAAGCAGTTGAGCTGTCTCACGCTAACCTCCAACATTTCATCCCATACACACCCATTATAAACTCAGAAATGGTGACTGGAACTGAAGAAAAAGTATAAAAGATATTAAAAAGATAAATACAACCTGAATAGTTCAATGTTGTGGCTTCATTTTACAGTTTGAATGGTGTCTGTCGGTCAATGTATGTGGAAGTAGTTAGATTGGAAAGAGGCGTAAGTTGAATGAGAATTTGAAGATTCTCCCATTGAAATACACTGTAAATTTTTGTTGAATAAAGTTGAATAATTAAAAAAAATATATAAGTTAAGAATGAGAAAAATACAAGCACACGTGTCTAAAAGAAGAGGAATCTAATGGTGGTTGAATGGTTTTTCTAAGTTGAACAGTGTTAAAGGAGATAGCGTACAAAAAAACGTACTGAAGATGAAAAGTAGAAGAACAATACTGTGGATGTTTAATCAGCATCCATACTAATTATATTGGAGTGGATCTTAGCATCATGGGCTAAAATTCAAATGAATCTCTGCTACAGTAGCAGTTAGTCTGCTTCAGTTTGATTTGCAGCATGTTTCACAATATGAAAAATAAAACATTTAAACATTTAAAAGCACGAGGGCTTACACGTAAGCTTTAAATTTCCAAGTTTATCAAATCTCACTGAGCATCCTTACCTTTAAATCTAACCTTTCTTCTTCCTCTTCTGTCCTCTTTCTTATCTTTCTCCATCTCTGAGTGAAGCTCTTTCTTTTCTCTCCCTGTGAAATACAGCAGCTGGACCCTTAGCTAGCGACACACTGTGTAACAAGCTGCACACAAACAGTTTGTGTGTTTGCTGATGGTTGTTGAGCTGATAGAAACGTTACATTTGAAATTACCTGCCACTTAAAAAAGTCACTCCCTTTAAAAAAGTCAGGACTAGCTAGATGCTGAATTACCGCAGCGTACAGACACCTGCAATAATTCTGGTGTTGTGGCAAAAACAATGCATGAAGGCATAGCAGTAGTTTATATGGTTCTATGGCTGTACAACTCAGTGGACTGGAACCTTGATATGCATGTGTGCATGTTTCTGTGTGTATCTGTTGTTGTGACACAACAGAGAGCTGTTGTTGGTGTTTACTGTAATTGGCAGTCCTCCACCAGGACAAACCTGACAGAATTATACCCATGGTGCATTTGGTCTTTGTTCCTCTGATGCATGAGCCGGGGCTGCAGGACTAATTGTTTAAGGGAATTTTCAAACCAGCAACTATTCTCGAGCGAAGAAAGGAAGAAATGAATGGATTCAGCTGGATTGCTGCTGATAAATCTGAGCTGTAAATCTGTTGCCACACTAAGAGAGAAGATTTGTTGAAGGTGTTATTAATGATATACAAATGACAGGGCAATAGACAAGCAGCTATGATTCACAGTGAGAGACCATAGCTGGCCTGCTTTCATTTACCGGTATAGAAACTAAAATTATCTTCCCTTAATTTCCCCATAGCCACCATCAGCCTACTCTTTAATGATTCATATTATAATCTGCAAGAAGGCATTAGTGCAGCTCGAGTGATTATGACCATGTTGCAATACGTCATGTTGGCAGGATGGAGAGCACTTTTTCTTTCCCTTATGACATTGGGTAAATGCTCCAAATGATCAAAGGAAAAACACCAACAGCTTTACAATAAGAGACTAAGATCCACATTCATGGATGGAGAGTTCTCTGAGGCAGGCTTTCATTTATTTATTTATTTATCTGCCATCAAATTAACCCATCAAGCCTGCTGAGAGAGAGGCTTTGCATTAATTCTGGCATTTTAAAATTCATATTCAGCACAGTGAAAATAATTTTTGTTAAGTAGTTTTGTCTGGCTTGGAAGTCCAATTTCCTTATAACAGGAGGAAATAATCTTCTGCTCGAAGAAATATTCATACTGCCTCTAAAAAGGTGATTTTTTTGGTTGTACAATGTAAAGACGTATTCATTTATGATTTTTAATGATGTTTAATTTAATTTTATAGATGCATTTAGAGGATGAATCACAGTTACTTTGACTCCACAGGTCTATACAGTTTCTCTGTGCCTGTGGGTTCTTAATCCAGTGTCCAGAAACATACATATCAGGTTAACTGGTGAGCCTAAAGTATCAAAAGATGTTAATGTGAGGGTGTGATAGACTGGTGACGTGTCCAGTTTGTACCCTGCCTCTTACCCAGTAATATAGGCTCCAGCTAGTATAGGTGCCATCTCTCTGAAACCCTGAACTGAATAAGTCGCTAAGAAAATGGACACAAAGATTCAGACAGAGAATCCTCGCTGTGCCAAAACAGCCAAGCAAGGAAGCAATCAAGAAAAACTGGACTTTCAAATAGTTCCATTCATATCTTACTTTACTATCTGCAAATGTCTCTCAAAACTATATCCAAAGACTTTCCTTTATTGACTAGTTTCTGATGCACAAACTGCAAATAAAGAAGTTCCTATTTTACCCTAAATCTTTGTTGAAGCTGTGGAAAGAAAAATCCTGCTCAGCGCAGCTACACAACAAGGGGCGTAAGCTAGCTGCATAGCCAGTTATATTTCCTCCCTTTCTGATGCTGACCACTTTTCCATCTTTAGCCCGTGGCGATTACACTCTGTGGATTGTGTTAAACTTCATTAATTTTACCATTGTTAAATGTGCTATGAGTGAGTATTTATCAATTTCCACTGCTGCTAAACCAAAATAATTCAAAGAATGGATCAACACAGTTTGTCATTTTCAAGTTAACAATTAAGACTGTAAACTAAGAGCGATAAATCTGCTCTTTGCATTTTAATCTCAAAGAATGAATGAAAACTTTGGACTTTAGCCTGGCTTTCGCGTGAAGCCTGGTAAATGTCTAATAAGCTCTGACTTTGGACACTCACGTTAAATCTCTGGTTTGCTCCTTGAGAAATATTGCTGAGTCCCATTGTGTCACGCTTTGAATTAGAAATTGTTACATGCATTTGTTTCATCTCATTTGGACTATTGTAATTCTTTGTTTTCTTGTTTATGTAAGGCCTCCTTGGAATGTCTGCAGGTTGTCCAGAATGCTGGTGCAGGGCTTCTGACCAAGTCTTCCAAGTACTCGCATATCACACCTCTGCTGATCAAGCTGCACTGGCTCCCTATTAAATTCAGAGTCCACTTTAAGATCATGACTTTGACATTCAGTGCACTGCATGGTAAAGCACCAACATACATCAGAGATCTTTTACATCCGTTAATCCCCAACAGGTCCCTGAGGTCATGTGATCAGGGCTTGCTGGCTGTCCATCATACAAGGCTGAAAACAAAAGGTGACAGAGCTTTTGTAGCTGAGGCCCCCAGACTCCCCTTTGAGTTTGAGATCTCTGGACTCAGTGGTCTCATCCTTTTAAACTTGCTTTTGGTTCATTTTTTGTTTTTATTGTTTAATGTTTTAGCTTCTGTGAAGCACTTTGTGATTTTTTTCTTGAAAGGTACTATACAAATAAAATTGCACTTGCTTACTCATATGGAGTAATTCCCAGTCGTGAGGGCTGGGTTATCTTGTGATTCTTAACTGTAGTTTAATTAACACATTACAAAATTTGTGATAGCGCCCCAAACTATTCCTGCTTATATCTGTAAGCAGTCAAAATTATTTACAGTATATAACCAACCAACCAACCAACAGTCTTGAGAGAAGCAAGCAGCTAACCTTAGTATTTAGTCATATCACCCACTGTTAGACTGCCTGAGGTTAAAAACTGGCAGGAACAAACTGATCAAACTGTGCCTGACTGTTCACATGTTAAATATAAAGCTCAAACTCAAAAATACTTCTGACTAAACCGACTCTTTCAAAACAAAATGTTCTAAATATGATTATTCTGTTTTTGTTTTTTGTTGTTGTTTTTTCGAGGTACATGATTTTAATTAAAAATATAAGTCTTAATATTTCTTCAGGTAGAGTCCAAGATCAAAATGAAACATGTCAGTGCGCAGTGTTTTTTCTGGGTTTTTTGCTCCCACAATGCAATGGGTTGTTAGAAAACATGGATAAATACCTGTATAAAGATGTATTTATATTAGCATGGTACACTGTTTTGCATTTTGCAAGATTTAAATCTTTTAAGTTTGGGGGGGGTTTGTCTATATTTGGACTGTACCATCAGCAGTAAGTTTTATTTATGAGTTGTGCAAATGTTGCCACAGACATATGCAGTTCCCATCAAGGATCTTCCACACCTGTTTTTGCATGCTGATGTCACTTGAGCACTTGACACTTGCTAAAATCGTGTCTAAAGTGGAAATGGATGGAAATAGTACGGATAAATACACAGATTTTCCTCTCTTGATTTCAGTGGGTTTTTTTTTAACTTAATTGTAAAGGAAACAGTCGTCATATTTTGTCACAAATGGAAACAGAGTAATTTCCTGTACCTTCTAAGCCCAGTCTCAAGATAACATGGAAAAATCCTGACATCGGAGGAAAATGACACAAAAGGAAGCAATGGCAAAGAAAGAGAGACAGAGAGAGGATATTGTGGAAAGAAAAGAAGATAATACGATAGAGTGAGAGGAAAAAAAACAGATAACAGAGAGAGATGGCGGGGAGGAGGAAAGTTGGGGGGTGGTGTTTAGGGAGGGGTGAGGCTTTGTAAATCTGAGAGGCTGGAAGCGCATTTGAATTCAGGCTGTGTGTCTCCTGCGCTAGCCGAATGTTACCTGCTCTAGCATGGCAACAGAGAGAGGGAGAGTGGTGAGCTTCAGCTGCAGCCTCCACACACACAAACACACGCACACACACACACGTGCATGCACAGCAACAACAGGAGTGCGAAGAGTGACTCAGGTAAGCAGGAACGCCCCTGATGGAAGACGACCCTCGAGAGAGCAAAGCAGCGTGTGCAGTGAGAGGGAGAGATACTGAAGGAGGAGCCATAGAGCTGGCATTTTTTTGAGGAGGGAGAAAAAGAGGAATCACGCTGAAGCTAAAAATCTCTGAATCTGGACTCCCAGGGTGGGCTTACATTGAAGGATAGACAGGAAAAAAAAGAAAGATGGATGTGGAGCGATGCAAGTGTTCTTATTGGACAATTTTGTGAGGCTGCAAAGCACTAAGGGACACAGAAGAAAATGATATTTAGTTTTAATAGCAAGACCATTCGGAGGGCTTAAGCCAGGGGGAGGCTGAATGGGAGGTTTTTAATTTTTTTGGACAGGGTGAGCTGGGACAAAGAAATGGGTCGGGTTTGGTATCAGGAAGGTAAACACACACAGGATGGAAAAAGAACCACCTGTCCTTCTTAAGATGAGGTGAGCGCACATTAACAGAAGCACACACAGAAACCTCGCACACACTCGGCACATCACACCGAGTCTTCAGGACAGTTTCGCAGGATTCACGATAGATTGGATCCTTGCTCCTCGCAAAGTGCGTGACTTTGAAAATGCTTTAAGACGTCTGCCGTCGGGATCCCCTGGATTCATCTGAGGACTGAACTTGTGAATAGAACCAGCCACTAAACTCCCAGGTGACTCTCTCCTGCGACAACCTGTGGACACAAGCTCTGCTTTTTTTTCTTTTGTGGGATCCCCCTAACAAAAAAAAAACCCAAAACAAAAAAAAACTCCCTGATGAGCTTGCAATTAGGTGGATCACCTGTCTCATGAAGATCCTGTCCTGAAACGAACCATTCCCGGAGGCTTCATCAGCCTGTCCCCTTTTCTCCCCCCAACTAGATGTCTTGATGTATTGCTGTGGGCTGGGACACTGGCGGAGAGTGCAGTCCACCTATGTAAGTGACCATTACAGCATCCATCCCATCTTTTTGATCTCATAGCAACATTGGAGTTGTTTGGTGGTGTGTGGATTTATCGTATACTTTTGCAAAAGGAAATGCCGATGATGCATTCATATTTATATCCAGGGTTGTCATTCATATGCAACGTATAAGCATGACAGAATTACTGCCTGCAAGCAGCTGTGAGCATGAGTCTTGCAACCTTTTATTTGCTGCTAAGCTGTTCATTTCTCAGTAACAATGAGTTTTCACCTGGGCTGCATTTTACCAGATGGTGAAAATGTCAAACAGCTCAGCATATTGACTCCAGTACAGGACTTTATAGCACCGTACCAAAAGATGGAATATCAGGTAATGGAGAGTTTCCTTTTTTTCCCACCCAGGCAACAGTTTGGTCACTGAGCAAGTAAAGTAAACAATGTGTGAAAATTGTCTTCAAAATTAAGACGATTAAGTGATACAACATGACAGTTCCCGTCTTCCTCACATCGTATGTCCTGGCTGAGGTTTCTGAAGGTGAAAAGAAACGGAGGAGGACAGACATGTGCTGTTATCTAATTGCAAGTCAAGTTTACTGTCCTCTCAATGACAGAGATGAGAAGGAGGACAGTTTCCAGCCTCTGCAGCGCTCTAATCCACCTGTTTTTCTTTCTCGTGCTTTTGCCTGTCATCTAACTCTCTCTTCACTTGCCCTCCTATCTCCTTCTATCCAGTCTCTGTGTATCCTCTGTTTAGTTGTGTTGTAGTCAATGGAGTGAGAGTTGTGCATTGTGCGATGGCGCTGACTGCAGAGCACCCTAACCACATTCCTACATGAAACAGGCTTACTGTCAGCCCTCAGCACTCAATAGGCTGTCAGCGCAGAGCCGCGCAGATTACCACGTACTGTAGTGCTGCATGTAATGTGTGCCCACCTCAGCAACGAGCCAGGAAAGGAGCTTACAGACTCAAAAGGCACGGCTGGGTAAAAGCAGTGACACATCCTCCTGACATTCAGTGTAGTTTCATTGACATGTGTGTGTGTTTGCAGGCTTAGTTTAGCACCTAGTGTTAAATAAGTGCGTGCAAATATTAAGAACTACAATTCTACAAAATCTCTTCTGTAGATGCACTCACTCTTTCTAATTTTTGTGCAGAAACTACATTACTCATGCATTATTTTTACTCACGTTGCTATGATACATTATGTGTCAGGGTGCTAATTACACTTGAGTGAGATATAAATACTTTTATAATAAATAAACAGCCCGGAGGCTGCTGGACCAATAAAGGTTGGAGAATAAATCACAGAAGTCACCACCTCAATAATCAAATTGATAAATAATCAAATAAACATGTTCTAATATACAATTTCCATAATCGTATGTTCTTTGTTATTAAATATGTCATACAGTATAGATTTCTGATTTAACACAGAATATACATTCTGACCCGAAGGATTCTGAGCGTTATATGTTGCCATCCCCAAATGCATGTTTCAGGGAAGGCCTTACTTATTTTAGCAAGATAATGCAATATCTTGCATTATTTTTAAGAAATTTGAACTCTTGTAAACTGTTCTAAAAGCTAAGTTAAGATGAAACATCCAAGTTCTACTAACAAGGCTTTGGAAATATTAAGTGGTCGATTTTTTATATTTTTTCTATGCTGTCACCGTTTTAAATAAATATATATAGCAAAGAAACTGAATCATTAGTCAATTTAAATTCTTATTTTCACTGTGTTCCTCCGGGTGGGGCTTTTGCCGTCGTAGAATAAAGCTGGATTATTTTAAGTGCTCATCTGGCTCTAAGAAGGAGGTTATGGACATCAAATATCAAACAATTCTCTCTGTAGTGGCTGCCATTTTTTACACTGAGAGTCAGAACAGCTTAGCCAACAGGTGAAGGGCAAGGCATGCTTATCCCCATTACACAAATGTGATAAAACCTTAAAAACACAAAATAAATTTCAGGAATCAGTTTGTATGTTACCTAAAATTCCCTATACTTCCCTCTCCACTTAAAGTTGTTGTTGTTGTTTTTTTTTTTTTAGAAACAAAAGCATTCATTTAAAAGTATATATAATCAAAACATCTTTTTATAATACGATACATACAAAAAATGAAGGGAACATTTGATCATCAGTGTAACATAACGTCAGTTAAACTTCAGGTATTTCTGTCTAGGAACCACTTCAATCCACAGCTGCTTTGGTGCAAATGGAAGTGACAACAGGTGCACAGAAGAGGCAACAAAAAGACAATCCCCCACAAAGGAATGGTTTATGTATTTTTTTTCCTTTTTTCCTCATCCCTCCTGACTGATTTTTCTCTAGTTTTGTGTTTTGCTCGGGTTCTTGTCAACACTGGTAGCATGAGACGGTAGCTGTATCCCATTCAGGTTGCACAGATATGGTAGCTGCTCCAGGTTGGCAGAGCCACATGTCCATTTCCAAGGATTTCTGTGTCTCCCAGCAGAGTCTTATAACTTTCATTTATTTATTTATTTCACACTTGGTACAACAGTTTCCACAGTTAGTTCTTTCAGACAAACCAACCACACTTTCTATCAGTAAAGCACTGCAACTGTGGGGGAGGTACCAGGAAATTGGCTGTTACACAGGAGGCGCACCGCTAGACCTAGAGAATTACTTCCAGGAGGGTACTCATGCATGTTCCTGCCCAAACTGTTAGAAACCAGCTCCCGATGTTCTTTAATGGGACCTGTGCTCACAGTCCAGTATCGTGCCCATTCACTTACATTGACGTTACTTTTTTCATTACATTATTTGAATGTTAGCACGACATGAGCATAATATTTTGTTGTTTGGCTGCTTTAACCAACCAAATGTCATTTACCAAAAAAAGAAACCCATTAACAAATGAAACCTTGAAAGTAAATGTAAATAAAAACACATTTAAATAATAATTCCACAAGGGCTTGTTTAATGCAAGGACACATCATCATTCATTCATTATCACATTGGTGAAATTTTAAAGTGAGGGTTGTGGAACAGGCAAAACGAATGCATGTTAAAATCATTTTTACTTTGGGATCATTTGAGCTGACTCGTGTGGGTTTTGATATTCAAAACAAGGGGAATTTAAAACCAACTCTGGCAGAGAATCAAAGCTTTAAATGATCGATGTAGCAGCCGTGCTTTTTGCCTGGCTACTCCTGCTGTAAACTTGAACACTCACATGTTTAGGGCTCGCTTTTTTCACTTTATGTGATCTGTTTGAACAAACAGATAAAGTCACTTTTTTTTTTTATCTGTGACACAGAAGTTTCTGTTTTTATTTCTTCTTATTCACAAGTTCTTAAGTGGGACTCTTTCTCGTGCTAATATAATCAAAACAGATCACAATAACAGTGCATATTTACCGACTCTCACACATGCCAAGATATGGTTTTGGTACAGCATGTTTCCCCTTTTTTAGTCCAACAGCATTTCTGAACATTTCAAATTATATTTTCACCTTTAGGTTTATTTCCTGCACAGAATACAACATTAAACATGAACTCTTGGCTTCTTTTTTATATTGCAGAAGTGACTCTATAAGGACCACAGATCTATACCGTGCTAGGGTGGGCATTGATTATAACGTTCAATCAAAACCTTTTGGATTTGGTGAACACGCTGCAAGCCGTGGTTGGTATTGATTTGTTTCTTCACTCATGCTGCTATATCCTCCTTCACCGGAGGCGATGGCATTGTGATTCATACTCGAGTATCTCTTCAGGCCAAAAGAACCCTTCAGCACTGCTCAAATATAGTTCTTTTTTTATGTATTTAAACATAGATGCACTGTTCACTGAAGGAGAGTTATAATGAATAAATTATTTGTGGTCATATGGTCAAATCAATACATTTTTTTTAAAAATAAAAATATGAAATTATTTTTGATCATTGTTTGTTTTTCTAAGAGTGGGTGTCACACACAGAGTCTTACACAAGAGTCTAATAGCTTAGTGGACCATAAATTACTAAAGACAGAAGGAAGCAGTTTTCTCCCAAACATGCATCTCTGATGTACACAGGCTAGAATGCTAAAAATGCTATTTGATTGCTGTTAGGTGGTGTCCTCAGTAAAGGCCCTTGGATACCACTATGACTTCCTGTTACCTGGGTAATTTCAGATTTAACGCTGAAGTTGTCTGCAGCATGAAGTTAGTTCAGTTGTTACAGGGAATATCACCACAGTAACTTATGTAACACGCCCCCTAGTGGCAAGTCGACTGACAGATTAGATTTGGTCCTGAACAGACCAGTTAAATGATGAGATGGACGACAGGTAGTGTGTCTCTTTGTCTCAAAATCAGAGTGAACTCAAATAATATAATCAAAACCCAAACAATCATATGTGTTCTTCACACAGGGTTTGACAGGACAAACATTCCTGCTCCTACTGTCCTAGCAGCAACACATTACATTCCAAAAAGCAAAAACAAACCTTTACTTGGTATGTTTATTATATGGATCAAATGTGTGATTTTATTACTTACTAACCTGAAAAAAGATGGGCGACACACTTCGCTGTCACGTTAGGGTGGAAGTGCCCCCTCGTGGCGTAATTTAGGATCGCGCAATATGTTGGCTCTTCAACAAAAATCATAAAATTACAGCCCCTCTTTAACAAAATTACGCATGAAAACTTACACAATATACAAAATTAAATCACATAATGTGGCCAAGCATTATGGTGCGTCACACACGGACCCATACTGTGAACATGACCTGCTCCAGAGCAGCTTAGAGTAGGAGGTTCTTAAGCTTTTTAATGCCATCAAATGTTGGACTATCAATGAAAAATATAATTTTTTTTAAATTTGACCACAGTTGTATTTTCAGCTATTAATATATGACCCAAATTCTGTGCATCTATTTGTACTTGCTGATCTCGTTTCAGATTTGCACATAGTGGCCGAAGTTTGACCTCAGCTTTTATATTCTTTCTTTCTTTTCTCTCAATCAAGTCTGCAGCTAAAGGCATAAAAACTACAACTGTTTTTTACACATTAACTTAATGAAATACTCAAATATTATCCATCAGATTCTCCTGTGTCTTAATTGACAGAACTGTGATATTGATAAATCTGTTAACTTACACAGTCAGCATATTTGTCCTCTTTCTTCCCTGGCTTCAAATAGGATAAACTTTACTAGTAACTCTTGTCCAGCTCTACTGACTAAAGCACTTAAAGTGCCCACTTTTAATATTAAACATTAAACTACTGTGTAGTGCTTTTTCTTTCACATGCATACTCACACTGCTGCTTTGTCTGCAGCAGCTGTGTTACTTTCAGTGATACTACCCATTTAACCTCTTCATGCCCATAATCTGAGCTGTACTCTGAGGGTCACTGGGTTGCTGCAGTTACAGTACTACATGGTAGTAACGGAGCATGTGCGAATATTTTTGATGACACTGTCGCGGTATCCTTGCATGAGGGATTTTTAAATAATCTTTTCAGCCACAGTCGGAAAAAAATTTTTTTTTGACTTATCACAGATTCCCCAGCATACAAAGAAGAGTTTAAACTGAGTTTCAGTTTACCAGAAATAGTTCTTTTTAAAATATAAAGTAAAATAAATGAAAGGTCTGGAGGTCTGGCAAAGATGAACTAACAAATGAAGCAACAAAGACACCAGGATCAGCATTCCAAAAGGGAAAGAGCAGGGATCTGAGGTTGCTGGAGATAGCCTCCTCTAAATGTGGGGTTACACCACCACCCTAAGAAAGACAGAGGAGATGAGCAAGGGAGGAGCAAGGGAAACAGAAAAGAAGAAAGAAGGAAAGACGAAGCAAACACAAGGGGAGGCTGCATATCACTGATATCACTAATAATTGTGGATACTACTAAAAATCCTGTGAATGTTTATAGTATCCACTACTATCCCCATAGTATCCCGGAATTACGAATGTTTTCGACATTCTTAAATTGTTGTAATTCCAGGGAACAGAAAAACAAATGTTTAAAATCCAAACTGCTCGCCTTAAACATATGGGTTTGCTGACTCTTACTTAGACTACAGTTGAGTGCTTACCTGCACATGTATTACATGTATTTTTACTGCAGTTGACTGAGTTCAGCATGTGCTGTGGATCATATGGTGCTGTGTGTATTCAGTAAATGTAGCCAGATTATTCACACAATGCATGATTCAATACAGCAGTGCAAATGAACTGCAGAGTCTCGAAATAAGCAGCAGTCAGCAGGTTAATGGTCTGACAGTGAGCATCGGTGCGCGCTGCCTGTAGTCCTCTCTCTGCATTAGGTGTTCAGTGCAGTGTGAGCAGTGGAATTTTCATCTCAAGATTTCAAGACTCCCCATGAACTTTACTTTCTTATAGTACTCTCACTGCTGCCTGCTTTAGCAGGTTATGAAGAAAAATGAGAAATTTCACAGCAGCCAATTTAATGTTTCCTCTTTAATCTCACACGAGGGATCAGTAACCGACTCTCACATCTGTCTTTGCAGTTCTTTGTACTGCTTCCTCCACTTCATAACCTTCTCCTTCCTAACTCACTCTCCCTCCATCTTAAAACACTCACTGCCCTATCCCTCGTATTCCATTGTCAGTCTCTACTTTCCCAGTTGTAAGAAGGGTGGGATTGGCACCAGCATCCAACCACCAGCATCGCAAGGATGGGGGCATCAGCCCCTCCTAAGTTATTCATACAGGTTTCATGAAGATGAAGCCACTGATAAAGAGAAGGAGCAGTGAGACTCAGGTGGACGAATGAAAGAACGTTCTCCATGTGCTATTTCTGCCTCTGACAGGCACTTTTGGAGTCATCCTATCTTTGTTTCTGTCTCACTCCCACGCCTCCTCCTCCTTGACTGAGTTTTGGAGCATGTTCTGCCGGGTGTGATTGGAGGGCAACGCTCCAGGCAGATGTAAATCTGGTGAGGGTTGTTGGCACAGGGGGAAACAGAGGATGTCAAATGAAAATCCTGTCTCCATCTCCAAGCGGGCTATTGCGCTTAAAGGTGGACTGAGATCTGGGTCTTTGTGGATGCTAAGCTTATCACGAGCCGGGTGCTTGACCTTTTCACCTGCAAGTCATGTCAAAATTGCTCAAGAACAAAAATGTGTCCTGGGTGAGTACTGCCTGTCTGGTAGGCTGATGGGGGGAGGCAGATTATTTCAGCTCAATGTTTAATGCTTCTCAATTCTGTCAGGCTTATCTGCTTTGAAATTTGTCGTCTATGGTTGCATTTTCTAAGGAATGATGCGTGTAGAAGTTTCAGTATATCAGAGTTTGGTTTGTATATTCAAAAGACAAACTCACTGTCGGTGATGCCTCTTCTGCACATCTGCTTTGGTTTGTCCAACAGCTGTGTGGTGATAAAAGGCTCAGCTCTTCTTCAGCTTGCTTTGCACCATCCTGCCGTGTCAGTCGTACACCGTCAGAGCATCAACTGACAAAAACGTATGAAAAGACACTGACTGGGCTGAAATCGATGAATGGAAATAACTCTAGTTCACTCGGGGCTAACTTGTGTTCACCAGGCTTCCAGTGTTAATGATTAAAAATTTTGGTTGTGTTCACTTGTTACCAAAAATAAGATTTTCAGTCTTTTCTTATCTATTTATTTATTACTTTAGTTCAGGGGAGGTGTGTGGGTTTATGGACATTGGGGAGGGTGGAGTGTCTAGTCTTGCCTGAAAATTATGCATGCTGTCCATCTCTGGCTCAGCAGTCCCACAGTACCGGCCCCAGATTGACAGAACACACACACACAAAGGTTATAAGAAGCTTATGGACAGGTCTTTGTTTATGTATGTGTAAAAGCACATGTGCACATGGACTCATGTGTGGAGGAGTGGATGACAAGTGAGATGAAAGATGTGTGCTTTATATTTCTGCATTTTAACACTAAAAAAAAATCTGTGACTATATATATTTATGGAGAGAGAGAGAGAGAGATAACTGAGTGAAGAAGTCTACAAAATTGTTTCTGTCAGATGTCTCAGATTAAGTTAGTGTAGTGAGTTCTGTCAACTATTTTTTCTATAGTGAAGATTTTGATAAGTACATTTGTTTGAATATATGTTTTTACATATGTTTTTACTGGGTATATGGCAGCAGCAGAAGTTGAAAAGTTTTTATCTCTTTTAATCTGCCAAACATTATTCTAAAGGCTTTGATAGTTCAGGGAAAAAACAAGAAAAGGTTAACGTTACCCTTGTCTGTAAGTCCAAAAAATATTGCGGTATTATAGAAAGTATAGACATGTTGCATGTAGCTTTTGTGTCTGATAAGTGAAACCAGTGTATGCTGTAGAGACTGTTATCTGTCTAATAGCCAAAATTCTGGCCAATTCTTTTGAAGAAATCTGGCTGTATAAAAAGTTCTGGGAAAAATAGCTCTTGTGTCACTTGATCTTTGACCGCTGTAAAGTTTATGGGTTCAGTTTCTATTTTCAGTTCTTACTTAATACAACATGATTTTCATTTTGTAAATTATGGTCCCGATTAATGTGCAGAAAGAAAGTAGTGTTTATATAGAGCTACAGTATGGTACAAAAGTCTTGAGCTCATTTCTTTATATTTTACTAGGAAAATGGGAAATCAGTGCAGATTGAAAGGCAATGTTTAGTGTGACTAGCTTTATTCTTCATCACAGCTTGAAGTCTCTTAGGCAACTTTCTTGTCATTTCTTGAAGTAGTCTGCAGGAATCGTTCTCCATGCTTCTTGAAGGACATTCAAAACTTTTTGGGGGATGTTTGCTGCCTTTTGTTCCCACTCTGCTTTACTAGTGTACAGTCTGGACTTTGGGGAGGCAAATCCATGTCTAAAAGTGCTGCACATTGTCTTTTTCTATCTAATTTATTGCAATAACAGCGCATTTGAAGCATTGTGATACTGAAAAGTGAAACTGTTGCCATTCGGATGCTTTTGAGATGTTATTGCATGGTGGCTCAAAATCCATCTGTTGTTTTCTGAATTTAAAATTCCATCTATTTTGGCAAGATCCCCCAAACTACTGGCTTAAATGCAGCACCAAACCAGGATGGAGCCTCCAAAGTTTTTTGCAGATGTCTGTCGACACTCACTGTCATATCGCTTTCCTGACCCCCTCTGTACTGATGATGATGATTTCAGCCAAAATTTTCACTTTGTTGGAGTGTTTCATTGGCTCTGCAGGGGAACCTCCTATTGCTTGAGGAGATTTAAGGTGTCATAGATCAGAGTTTAGTAAAGGCCAAACTCTGTTAGAGCTCAGGTGACCGCAGCTGTCTGACCTCTGATCAGCAGCATAGATATTGACAAGGACAAGAGCCGTGTGTGTGTTTATGTGTGTATAGAGCCCACATGTACATCTGACCCAGGATTTATTATCATCTCTCCACAGAGTCACAGCCTGGCTCAGCTGACTACAGGTCTGCATTTTCTTTTCTATTCTCAGTTTTATGTAACACTCCCATCTTTGTCCCTCTTCTCCTTATAAGCTCTCCCTGGAGATTTTGGTACCACACGCCCATCTGCTCATGTCCCCTGTCCAGCTGTCCAGGTTGCAAGCCAAACACTGTTACTTACCTTTAAACAGTAGAAGAGGAAGTATACATTTTTTTTTTTTAGGTCCTATGAAATGCGTAAAGACAGAATGATAAAATTAAATTATAAACCTTTATAAACCTTTTCAAATCAGAGGTATTATCAGCAAAATAGTTAAGCAGTAAAAGTAAATTGGCATTGTGTTCAATGATCTTTAATAAACAGCTATTACACTATTTAAAATGACGAAATAATGTGGATAATATACAAGCTAGTTAATAACTGGTTTGCAAACCTTCTGTTGATTTAGCTTCAAAAGAAGCAGCGTCTATGTGTGGCTGATACTTGGCATCGAGTTTTAGTGGTGACATAATGACACCGAACCAATGTGATGAAAGAGTCTCTCTGCGCTCTCTGGATGATGAATTCTGTTTGTCTGTAATTCCATGCTGTAAATCGGGCGCACAATGGAATTATGGTCTGCTTGTTTTTTTTAATTTCCATCTTTCTATTTTGGAGCCATGCCATTATAACACTCCAATTCTTTTTTTCTTCTTTTTTGCACACAAACCCTAGGAACACGCGCGCACACTAATCAGGGACAGCACGCACAGAGGATGGATTCTGTTCTTTAACAAAAGGGGGGAAAAGAAAGTATTTAGAACTCATAGAAAGCTCGGGTGGGTTGGAGACTTTCCTGGTGTGTTTGGTGCCCGAGGTCAGAGTGAGCGGTGTGCGGCGTAACAGATGCCGCACGGAGAAATAAGCCTTTAATACCCACAGGACTCGGGAAGGGGCAACTACACTCAACTCACATCAGCGACTTAAGTGAAACCCTTCACGCAACTCTCGCAGTCTCCGGTGGTGTCCTCGGCGTCGCGGTTCTGAGAAGAAATTGCATCCTCACGCTCAAACTGGCGCGCAGGGAACACGCGTATCTGTTGCACTGAAGAGCATCCTCGGAGTTATCCACCTGAGTGGAGGGAGAACCACTCTCATGGCATGCTTGCCCATTTGTTTACTGGAGCCAGGTGAATGGTGATTTGAAGTGGTCGTTACAGCCTTGGAATAGCGCTACAGGACACCTTTAACTGCCATGCCGCCCAAAAAGAAGGTAACATTTCAGATATTTCTTTTTCGTGCATATCTGTGCGCGTGCGCGTGTGCTGAACAGGAAGGGTTGGAGAATACGCCATCTGTTGCACTGGGCGTTAATCCTTGTGTGAGGCCTTTCCACATCGTTGCACTCGCTATGTAACAGCGCGCAGGGCAGATAGAGATGCATATCCGCATGCTTGTATCATGTCATATGTCCAGCTGAAAAACAGACTTCAGATAGGGTTGCATAACCAATAGTCTGTGAAAATCGGATGGATTAAATCTCTTCTCGAGCTTCTCCCTCTCATTTATGACTCTTGTACTCGCGGTGAACTTTGTGGCATGTGGTATTAAACCCCAAACTATGTGCTGCACCTGTTTGGCTTTCTTTTCACTTCACGTGTTGTAGCTGTAGAGCACGCCATCAGCAGCATGGTTTTGTGTCTCTTGCACATGCTGTGCAGTCCATGCATTGTTTTGTTTTAGTTATGAAACCAAGCTCCAGTTTGTAGTATTCAGGTAAACTTCACAGAGTGAGGCACCCACTTCTCAGTCTTTTAAACAGCTTGAGGGTGAAGTAACAGTACTTAACGCTGTTAGGGGGTATTCCCAAAATCTATTTAAAGACTCCTTTAACAATCAGCATCACAGCAGCAAATCTTATTTCCTTACACACGCAAACTTCTTAGCTGGAAATAATCTAGTGGCCTTACTGAATTTGTACAGCATGGACCATATTTATACGTCTAATCATCAGTCATATTGGTCTCTGTTTATTTATTTTCTCACATCTCATATTACAAAATACAGTGCCAGTATTGTCTGTCACATTTCCAGAAGGAACTATAAGAATTTCTTCTATATTTTGGTCTTTAAGTTCATTGTTTTTGTGACATACAGCTTTTCCTTTTTGTTTTAAACTGTGCTACTACCTAACAAAACACAAAGTTAGAGAAACAGAGTGGGCAGGGAGTGTAAGAGACAGTAGTTGCCGGAAAACAAAAATGGCTATAGGAAAGTGAATACCATTTGCATGGTGGCTAGAAACATTACTTCAAATACTAATGTTCCTCTGTAGCTGCAGAATATGTAAAATGAAGTATACTTTGATAACACGCTAGCTGTAGTGGCCAAAATAATTGTAAACATACCTTCAAAGGTTCATGAATACCTTTAGAACAGGAGGAAGTGTTTGGACATACGCTTCTTGGTTTAACAAAGCTGATATTTTCTCCTTTTTTGGAGATGTAATACTAACACATCGCAGGAAGACTTTGGCTGGCCTACTCTTTTGGATTGCAGTGCTAGTTAGTGCTGGCCCACTGCTTGTTACTTAGAATAGGAAAAGCCTCTTAGTAGTTGTTACTGGGGCATTACATGCTGATACCTGCTCTCCTTCCAGGCAGGAAGTGGAGTAATAAGATGTGGAGCTGTGTGGAAAGTTCCAGAAGTATCAGTAAACCTGTTTCCTGTGAAATTGGGGCTGTTTCCAAATTTAAAATGTTATTGTTTGCATCAAACTTTTTGCAATTTAAAAACAAAACAAAAACTACTCTATATTTATTTTATTTTGTGTTTAACTTGATGTCAGGCTTTTGTGCTCATAGAGTGACAGTTCCAGTGATAGTGGTTGCTCAGTACTTGTGCAATAACTAAGTGAGAAATGATCAGAACACCAATGGCTGGCAAAATGATATTTTATAATCCCCACACATGCGCACACCCCTCCGCACACCAGTTCTAATCACGTTGCATCACAGCGTTGTGCAGAGCAGAAGAGCAGAGAGATTTCTGTGAACTATAGATGAAATGTATCTATTACAGGGGCCCGGCAAGCCAGGATTTAAGTGATACAGATACGACAAATGCTTCTATTTTATGTATATCTGATGACTGTCAGGGAGCACTTGAGCACATCCAGTCGAAGCTGCAGTGTTGGCTGTCTGTGAGGAGTTTGTCTCTCTGTCTCTAAATCCTGGATTGACGCATGCTATCTTAATCTCCTTACTCAGAGACAATCATGACCCAAAGAGAGAGACAGACAGAGATAGAAAAGGATCCAAATACACTTCTTATGCTTATAACCCCCCTCCCCACACACACACACACACACACACACACACACTCAATATGAGAAAATATCTCTTTTTGTTTTTTTGTATTTCTTGATGAATGAGTAATCATTAACTGCAAAGTGATGAGACTGAGTGATGAGATGTTACTCTTTAAAGATTGACCAATATTGGATTTATGAGGATAATACAGACACAGATTTTTGGGGAAAAGAAATTTGATATTGATGTGTTGGTGGTAGAGGAGCTTCACAAACCAGTTAGCAGCTTAATATTAGGACACAACTGTGGTCCAGCTGTGATGCATACTCTGCTACATGTGCTGCACACAGTGCTGATAGAGTTAAGAGTATTGCAAGCAGTGGAATCAGAAGTGTTGTAATGCCACCTTTTCTAAATCACTCCAAGAGTCTTTTTTCCACAGTATGTTTTAATGTTTCCCACAGATGTAAGCAGCTACAATGTGTTTCTTGCAGGATGACTTCTAATTTCATGCCCAGGCATAGTAGAGCAGCGATCTGTTCTTCTTCATACATTTAAAGAAATTAATCAAATAATGTTTATTAATTTCTTTAGTTGCAATTACAAACTGTAATTAGACACGGCAGGGTGATGAAATCAGAAAAAAAGAATACATGAATGAAATGAAATCCTGCCATTAAATGTATTTTTGAACACTGCCAATAAAGCAGGGTGTTTGGGGTAATCCAAAAAATCTTCCATACGAAACTGCAAGCCCATCTTAAACTGTTCAGTGATATTTCTTCTTTGTTGGCCTTTTTCTTTCTCTCAGCATAACATGTTGATGGCACTGACTACTACAATAAGTTCCCGATGTTTATTTGTTGTCCAGTGATTCAAGACTCTTTCAGCACTTTATACTAGAGCCTGAACAATTTGTTAGTGGGCTCATACTATTGGTCATATCGATCTACTGGTGTCATCATTAGTAATGACTGATAAATGAACTTGAAACACCCTTCAACAGTGAGTGTTGGCATTACATAGATTGTCCACCAGAGGGCGCTCTGCAACTTTGTTGTTCATGAAATGTGTTTAACTCTCCACAAACGCACCAACCGACTGATCTTAGCAGAACTGGGCAGAACCAAAGAATAACTACGCAAAAAATTAGAAGCATGACATATCCCATACTTACTGTACAGTCTGTTATTTCAGATTTGATACTTTTGTGTGAATCCACCTGCTCAATCTGCCAGTCACTTTGCTGCTGCAACACTTGAATTTCCTTCAGTGACGGAAAAAAAAGAATATGTCTATTCTATTCTATATTGGGTTTTCTCCACACATCAGATATCTTAAAAAATCCAATGTCAGTTGGACTCTAATTTATATATTTTTTGTGTGTGAATCCTTTTTTTTTTACCGTCTTTTAACAGATTCTCCAGGAAATTAAAAAACTATGCTCCTATTCTTTTGGTTTCTAGAAATTATGTCCTAACAGAATTTATAGAAGTATGGTTAAGTTGTGGGATTGCATTAAAAAAGCTGTTGCCACCACGTGTTGCCAGAAACTTTTGTGTGACTTTAAAAGTTTCAGAAATTTAGATGACGGTGGTGAAGAGCTTTATCGAACAGATGTCCATCCATTTCCCTCCATTTATCCAATTCAGAGTCACAGGGGCTGGAGGCTATCCCAGCTCTCATAGGCAACAGACGGGGCGCAGGTCGCCAGTCTGTCAGAGGGCTCAAATAAAGAGACAAACAACAATTCACTCTCACATCCACGTCTGCAGCCAGTTTAAAATTTCCTTTGAACAGTGGGAGACAGGCAGAGGATGCCCACCCTACCACTGCACCACCCTCTCATTCTAACAAATATGCTGTATCCTCTTGTGTGCTAAGGATGGGGACTGGTCTGCTACAGTATGTAAAACTCATTTCTCTTGTAACATGAAAATTAAGCATACTCTCTCAAAACCCACTTAGATACAACTAATATTGCATTAGTATTCAAACTATGGATGACCCATTGGCCACGTGGTCAGGACATTTCAGCTCCTGACAAGCTGGAATGTTGCTTGTTGTTATTCCTCTTTGCTCTAAAGAAACAAAAGCTGACAGTATGGGCCCTCAAATATGTGATCATGTATCAGCCATCAGATTTTGTCTACATCTGTCTGAATTGGAGGAGCCATTAAGTTACTAATAATCTAATTTCTACAGTTTCTACATTTGTCACTGCAGCAACAGCAACCTTTTTTTACCCTTTATTTTTACTGGCAATATCAGCAGCCATAATAATGATAAAGCCCACATTAACAAACTATATATGAATTAAAATACATTTACCGTGGTACTGATTTACTGCCTCTTTTGATCTATAATTTGAGATCTAAAGAGATGTGATGCAGCCTTAAACTCCACAGACGGAGATTTGTGCCAAAGTAAAGATAGCTGTGCCAGCCCGGCCGTATCTGCTCTATGGTAGCATCAGGGAGAGGGCATGGAGCCAGTCTCCTTCAGACAGATGATGCAAAGCAGCTGATTAGACAGGGCTTGGAGAAAACAGGATCAGAACACTCACTGCATGCAAATGAACTGGCTGTTAATGACCAAGAGATACAGTAGCAAAGAAATCATCACAATATACAGAATAGGATGTCAAAGTAAAAAATGAACAGCAGAAGAAGATGGGTGTAAGAGAGCTGAGTTTCATTATTCCTCACCTACAGAAAAAAATATGAGGAAATATTTATTGGCAAAAATTGACAAATGTTTCACCACACCTGGGCTTGTTGCCAGCGCCTCATTGGTGGGCCGACAGGAAATTAGTCACAATTAGATCACTGACCTGCTCTGCAGATAACAATAAACTGTAATGAAGGGGAAGAGGCCTGTGTTTGGGTCCTTTTTGATGCATGACTCTCTATTCAGCAGCAGGCTTTTAATAACCATCCCAGCATGTATGCACAGATCAAAAGTGTGATATGAGTAAAGATATTACATCTTTGATCTTGTTCATGAAAAAAAAAATCATTGACTCATACAAGATAAAAACGTCAAACTCACCAACAGACGCTACACTCATGCTTTCTCAGCCAAAACCAGCACATCTACTTTAAACAGCTGCAGTAGAAAGATATTTCCAAGTGCTGCAACAGTAAGGCCGCTATTGTCATGGAAAAATATGGTCCTTGAGATACCTTCTGCAGCAACAGTGTCTACATAGGCAGTTTAGAGCATGTCAGTCAGGTATTTATATGCCTCTCTGACAGATTTTGTCAAATTAACCGCACTGCACCCGTAGAGCCATGACACTTTTATAGCTGAGGCCAAAATGAAGGCCAAATGTGAAGATGAGTGCAGGTCCCTCCATTGAGTAATGAGTAAAGGGTACTAGAAGTGGGATGGCAATATGTTTATCTGTGTGTGTCAGCAGTTGGGTGTGTGCAACATCGTTTGTGGTGGCAACTTTCACTCTACTTTCACTATGTTTTAGTGTATTTTGGCAGGTGCTTTAGGCAGGTGACAAATCAAAATAAAAAACAGAACCATTGCCATCTTTGGGGTATCTGATGGTGCTGTCTGTAGAAGCAATACCTTCTTCTAATCCATTTGTCTCTGTAGATGCAAGGATTGCTGCAAATACCTTGAGATGACTGTTATTGTGAATTCGTACTATATAAATACTGAAATCCCGAACTGAAGTAAGATCAGCCTCATCCTGTCTGATCTGCAATACACGGCGTTCCAAATTATTATGCAACTGATATTTTTCTCTGTTTTTCCTAAATAGTCGATTCAAATGACAGTTGGCATAATTTTTGAGTCATCGACCAATATGGTATAATTCAAATGTTACTAAACAAAACTCCCAATGAAAACAGTATGTTTTTCAAAAATAAAAAAACTTAAAATGCACTGTTCCAAATTATTACGCACACAGAGTTTCAAAAGATTTTATAGGTTGTAGAGAATTGAAAATGATCATTTGTTGAATTTGCAGCATTAGTAGATCAATTTCACTGACACCAAAAGTTATTTCAATCAAAAACATCTTAACAGGTCAAGTTACATGTTAACATAGGACCCCTTATTTGATAGCAGTTTTACAATTCTTGCATCCATGGAACATGTAAGTTTTTAGAAAGTTTCTATTTGAATGTCTTTGCAGGATGTCAGAATAGCCTCCCAGAGCTGCTGTTTGGATGTGAACTGCCTCCCATCCTCAATTTTTTTTGCTTGAGGATGCTCCAAAAGTTCTCAACAGGATAGAAGAAAGTGGTCAGTCAGAAACTCCACATACTTTGCAGAGGTCATTTTCACACCTTCAGGGACCCTAAAGGGGCCGACCAGCTCTCTCCCCGTGATTCCGGCTCAAAACATGACTCCACCACCTCCTTGCTGACGACGCAGCCTTGTTAGGACATGGTGGCCGTCCACCAACCATCCACCACTGCATCCATCTGGACCATCCAGGGTTGCACTGCACTCATCAGTGACCAAGACTGTTTGGAACTTAGTCTTCATGTAGCTCTGGGCCCACTGCAGCCATTTCTGCTTGTGAGCATTGGTTAGGGGTGGCCGAATAGAAGGTTTATGCACAACTGCAGGTCTCCATAGGCATCAGCAGCTTCAAATATGTGTTTGCTGCTTAATCTGATGTATTTGTCTGGCAGAAACCTTCCTCATTGTGCCTTTATCTGCACAAACCCATGTGTGCTCTGACTCAGCCACAAATCTCTTACATTATGGTGATCACGCCTAAATTTTGGTGAAATATCTAAGGTTTTCATTGGGTGTCCAGGGTATTCAACTATTTCACACTTTTCAGCAGCAGAAAGATCACTTTTTCCTTCCTATATTGCTTGAAAATGGTGGTCTGCTTAATAATGTGGAACATCCTTCTTTAGTAGTTTTTCCTTTAATTGGGCTCACCTGGCAAACAAATGATCATAGGTGTCCGAGATTGATTTCAGTGATAAAAAGAGTCCTGAGACACAATTCCATCCATGAGTTTAATTGAAAAACAACTTATTTAATCTTTATGACACTTAAACACAATTTGCATAATAATTTGGAACGTGGTATAGTCTCTTCCTGGATGATGTCATCCATAGCACACTGAGTGGTTTGTATAAAGCGACTTTAAGCCTCTCTCTTATTTACAAGGCGTCACCATAGCAGGAAGCTCCCACATTTATGATTGGGCAGATTTTTACTTTCCTAAAGCAACTCGCAAGGGATTCAATCTGTTCCTGGGGATCTTCCCTCGTGTGAAAATGTGTAAGCCACTGCACTGCGGAGCTGTGGAACAGTTTATTGAGTAGGAATATAATAAATTGTATTAATGCCATCACAGTCATCAAATCTCAACCCAGTTAAAAACCCGTGCAAGAGTTTGGACTGACATGTCTGCACCACAAACATTAAAACATCAAATTTCCTGAGGAAATAGCTTTAGGAAGAAATGTGTTTCTCCCTCCAGCAGAATTCCAGAGACTTGAAGAGCCAATACCAAATCGCACTGAAGCTCTTGTGGCTGCATATAGGAGCAACAGCTTACTTCTTAATGTAAGGGTTAGGGTAACATGCTTGAAGCTTTACAAGTACCCAAATATTACAGTTTTAAAACTCTGTTATCATTACCATACTGTCATTTTTTCAGAACTGCTGTCATAATTTTCATTTGCATTGTGTGGTATGTCAGTGAATGATGCTGGAGTCACAGTCCTATAATAAACTGCCAAGTGTTTGAGCTCTCTTCTCAAACTTAAGGCTCTTATTATAGTAGTTAACTGCGACAGGGATGAAGGCACCACCGATTTGTTCACCTTGGTCTTGTTCACTGAAGTGGAAACTCCTAGCCTTAGATGTCTTTTTTGTGACGAATGAGATCACAGCAGTACCCGAGGAGTATCCAAGAATGCATGGGAGGGTACAGGAGGGTAGTAACAAATCTCCATACTCACACAACCAGAGATCAACCAAATTAAGTTTACCCATATGAATATGAATGCTTTGAACAAATCACTATGGGATTAACTATATCCTTACCTTCCTAAATAACTATCTATGTTTTACTTCTCTGGGTTTTGTCCTGTAAATTGCTTGTCTTCCGAAGTGGTATTAGAGCTGACAATTAGTACTCCATCACATAAATCCATTTAAGATATGTCCTTTTCTGCTGTTTAGGGGGCTAGAATTTTACTAGTGTTAGTGCACTCATGTTTGTCCAATTAACATATTAATGTCTAGCCCAAACACTATATATTTACGCTAAAAGAAGCCAAAAGATACCCTAAAAACTGAGCTCTAATTCTCTGGTAGAATTCAAATCTTTTCCTGCTCTTTAAATATATTAAAAGGGCGATACTTCTTTCATCCTTTCAGCAGTTAAAATAACTATAAAAAAGTTGTCTTCATCCAAAAAGCATCTTTAGTTCAACTAACTTCTGCTTCCTGTCTTTCATGCTGATGTTTTACACTGTTGTTGGATTAGCGTCTGAACTTCGTGAAAAGATAAAAAGATTGATTTTTATGACATATTTAAAATACTATTTATAGATGAGTGTACAGGTGTAATAGTTTTCTGCTGTGTCATCTGAGGGTGGAAGTACAGTAATGAAGCCGACATAAATATAATGAAAGTTTTATGACGGTTTAACTAGCTCCTTGATGGATCTCCCATTGAGTTTTATGTAATGCTCACTTAATGTCTTTAGTCTGTCTATAAGGATGAATTTGAAGGAGAGTTAAGGTGTCAGGTATGGGTTGTTGTGGCTCTTATGTATATTTTTCTAAGGATTG
This sequence comes from Neolamprologus brichardi, assembly GCF_056152115.1. NCBI lineage: Eukaryota > Metazoa > Chordata > Actinopteri > Cichliformes > Cichlidae > Neolamprologus > Neolamprologus brichardi. The sequence continues at coordinate 16,599,511 of NC_142121.1, read as the reverse complement.
TGGTATACAGAATGTAACAGCAGACATATTTTCATCAGTGGAAGTAATTTATGCTCACGTTGCATATGGTTGCCATGGAAATGTCTTTCTGAATGTTGAGTAATATGAAGCGGGAATTACTGTATGAGTATCTTCGGCCAATACACTCTACACAGTACAGTGAATAATATATTCAAGAGGAGACACTGAAAGAAACTTAAGATAATAGATGGATTTTCCTTTCTAGTTTTTAACCCTGTGAGGAGGTATTTTGTGATTCAGCATTCATAGTAATATTTACTTTTTCCTTTTTATTCTTGAATAATGGTGGGTGGTATGGCCAAAGATCATAGAGCGGTCATTTAAATTAAACTCTCCCCATGTGAGTCTTCCCACAATTAATGTGGAGAGACCTACATGACTGGTTGTGCACATAGCTGTCTGGATTATCCCTCTGATTATATTCTGAAATATTCTGAACTTACACATCATGATGCATGAGCATTTTCATCTTTGTGTCACCACCTATCATGCTGCACCTTGAAGGAAATTTGGATTGCACATCACTGTATTTTAATTATTTAATGTAGTAATCTTTTTTTATTTCCCTTGACAAATCATATCAAATCGAAAGATCATCTATTATCTTAAATTGTCAGTTTTCCCACCGTATATCTTGTATTTGAACTCATCTCCTCAACTCAAGAGGAAAATGTTCTTGTACTGTTTGATACAGTTTCCTACAGCAAAGAGTCAAGCGTGCCTCCCAGTGTACAGCTAGTATGTGTAGACATGAAGACTCTATACATTCTCCCAACCTACTTGGGATTGCATCCTTGATAGTTAATGTTTCATTACTCTTTGTGAAAGACTGAAAATATCTTCTTCTTTTACAGTTATATCCTCTGGTGGGCCAAAGGTCTGTGTGATTTGAAATTTGATAAACTTGTCCGTTCAAGACTGGACTTTCAGGAGAGTGTCAAAGCCATTTTAGCCATAACCTACTCTCTTTTTCACCACTTGTGTTTCTGTATTACCGACATGGAGCAGATAAAAGACAGGTGTAGCAAAGAAAAAGTTTGTCCAGCTGTCATTAACTTATGTTACTGTAAGTGCAATAAAAGCTTTCCAAATAGTGCTAAGTGCAAGATAACTAAATGAAAGAGAAAGGAAAAGAAGGAGGGAAAGGACATAAAGAAGTCTCCAACATTCAAAAAAGAAATGATCATTTGAGCTCCACCACATGCATCCAAGTACTTCACTATATGGTTGGATGACCAGGCAATGACCTGGTCCCTCCTCACCTGACTTACAGTGAGAGAGGGCGATGCACCTCTTTGAATAGCATTTGGGAAACTGTAGTTACTGCTTTAGCAGTCACTCAGTCATGAACCAATCAAGAAACTTAAACACTCAGTTGATGTAAGGTAATGAAAAAAGGGAGGTTACGTTCATTACCAGATCTTTTTGAAAGGCAGTTTTTTGATATTTTATTTAACTAATTAAGTTGAAAAATACTTTTTAAAAAAAAATTATGCACTTTATGAAGCTGTATCTGTATAAACAGATGTGCTTTCCTCCATTGTTGCTGAGTGGTGCGACAGAAACAACCTGCTGCTTAACACAGAGAAGACCAAGGAGCTCATCGTGGACTACAGGAGGAATGCTGACCCACATCCACCCATCCACATTAAGGGGACGGCTGTTGAGCGTGTGAGCGGCTTCAAGTTCCTGGGAGTCCACATCTCCGAGGATCTCATCTGGACGACCAACTGCTCCAAGCTGGTCAAGAAGGCTCACCAGCGCCTCTTCTTCTTGAGGACTCTGAGGAAAAACCACCTGTCCTCAGACATCCTGGTGAACTTCTATCGCTGTACCATCGAGAGCATCCTGACCAACTGTATAACAGTCTGGTACGGGAACTGCTCTGCCTCGGACCGGAAGGCGTTGCAGAGGGTCGTGAAAACTGCCCAGCGCATCGCCGGAGCACCACTTCCTGCCATAAAAGACATATACAGGAAGCGGTGTCTGAAAAGGGCTGGGAAAATCATCAAAGACCCCAGTCACCCATCACATAGACTCTTCACCCTCATGCCCTCTAGGAGGCGCTACAGGAGCCTCCGGACTAAGACCACCAGGTACCGGAACAGCTTCTTCCCCACAGCTGTCAGACTCCTGAACTCTGCCTCCTGACATCTGACCCACGTTAAACTCATGGACTGGACATACACACACCCACAACCACCTACACACACACACACAATGGACAACCGTACCCTCAAACACACAATAATAACATGGACTGAACCACCACTCACAATCACTAGCACTTTATATACCTCTGTAGAAATTATCCACATATCTCACTTATCTTAACTGCACTACTGTATAGTTCTGTGTAAATAATCATACGATAATTTTTAATCCTACAACTGTTTATAACTTGCATAGTTCACATTTCTGTATAACTGTATATCTCAGATTTCTGTATAGTGTTTTTTTTTTTTTTTTTTTTTTAATTTCATATTTATATCCTGTTCATAGCCTGTACATAGCTTGTACTCACTACAGCCTGTACATACTTATAGTTATAGAATATTCATAACATACTTCATACCGTGTACATTATAACATACCATAATAGACCCATTTCTGTAACATACTTACATATCTATATTATTGCTAATATATATTGTAATATATCTATATCACTAAAGCACTTCTGGATGGATGCAAACTGCATTTCGTTGCCCTGTACCTGTGCATGTGCAATGACAATAAAGTTGAATTCTATTCTATTCTATTCTATTTTGCAGCTGACAGCTGTGCAACTTGCCCTCATATATCTCCTATTCGGTCAGTGTCAGTCAGTGGAGTTCTCAGTTCACACTTTCTGCACTCAAAGTTGAAAAGTTGATTCTGTATATCTAGACATAGTGTTTTAGTGAGAGGAACGCCACTTGGATGATTGAGTCATCTGAGGAAGACATTATCCACTTGGATGAGTGACAAAATGTTTGATGAATTTTTGATGAAACTTTTCCCCCCTTAAAATTTTATGTCCAGATGAACATAAGAAACTTTCTGGGATTTCCTTGCCTAGATGACTGAGCATGCATCAAGATATTAGTTTAGTTTACCAAACTTGGTACAAAGCCACACTTTTCTTTTTTCTTTGGTTTCTTTGGATATTAATGATCTAATAATTTTGCACATTTTGTCATGCAAGGCTTAAAATACCTGCTAAATATCTGATGTTGATGCAAGCTGCATGGATAACAGGATCCTTTTAAAAACTGGTTCAGAGTTTAGTTCGACCTCTGGGGAATCACAATCCTCCAGGGCAGCCAGCTGGCTCCTGGTGACTTGATGGTTCTGATTATTTAGGTTTGGGGATGGAGTCCATCTCCCCAATCAGATGCTCCTTTCCTAATGCACTCTCCTGGCGTGTGTTAAAAGAGCTGTGTAAACACTTTTCAGCAGAATAGGAGTCACCTTCAGGTAGCACATGAGAGAGCGTGCCTTTACTCCTTTTTTTTCACGTCATCCTTGCCCTCTACCTTCCTTTGCCCACCTTCTAAGCCACGTAATCACAGTAATGGTCTAAAAAGATTCTCCAACAGGGAGAGAGAGAAGGACAAAAGAGAAGAAAGAAGGGGGTTTAATGAAATGATGAGGGGATCAGTTAAGGTCAAAGACTTTGAAAGAGTGGAGTGAAAAGTCAACTTGGAGTACCTATATAAGAGAAAAGTTTAGTGATAGAGAGAAAATACTGTACAGGGAAGAGTCTGGGTATTATTGGTCAACAAAGATGCAGTTTCTTCTAACTCAGATGATTCAATTTAATATCAAAAGAGAAAGGACTGTAACAACTAATGAACTAATGATCATCTATTAATGTGAAGATTTATTTTCTGAATTGATCACATCTTTAAAATCACAATAACACAATGAAACAAAAGCCTTTTTTTAAAACATTTAGTTAAATGTAATTTATCTCAAAGAAAAAGTTTGGATCTTCAAACTTCAGAGGCCGGGGCCAGATTATGCACAAGTTGGGAAATCTGAGAGAATAATCCAATAATTATGAGACACAATGAGAAAATATCTCAGTTCAAGCAGGTACAGTTATCTACAGGGTGGGCCATTTATATGGATACACCGTAATAAAATGGGAATGGTTGGTGATATTAAAGTCCTGTTTGTGGCAGATTAGTATATGTGAGGGGGCAAACTCCTCAAGATGGGTGGTGACCATGGTGGCCATTTAGAAGTCAGCCGTCTTGGATACAACTTCTGTTTTTTCAATAGGAAGAGGGCCATGTGACACATCAAACTTATTGGTAATGTCACAAGAAAAACAATGGTGTGCTTGGTTTCAACGTAACTTTATTCTTTCATGAGTTATTTACAAGTTTCTGACCACTTATAAAATGTGTTCAATGTGCTGCCCATTGTGTTGGATTGTCAATGCAACCCTCTTCTCCCACTCTTCACACACTGATAGCAACACCGCAGGAGAAATGCCAGCACAGGCATCCAGTATGTGTAGTTTCAGGTGCTGCACATCTCGTATCTTCACACCATAGACAATTGCCTTCAAATGACCCCAAAGATAAAAGTCTAAGGGGGTCAGATCGGGAGACCTTGGGGGCCATTCAACTGGCCCACGACGACCAATCCACTTTCCAGGAAACTGTTCATCTAGGAATGCTCGGACCTGGCACCCATAATGTGGTGGTGCACCATCTTGCTGGAAAAACTCAGGGAACGTGCCAGCTTCAGTGCATAAAGAGGGAAACACATCATCATGTAGCAATTTCAAATATCCAGTGGCCTTGAGGTTTCCATTGATGAAGAATGAACCCACTATCGTTGTACCCCATATACCACACCAAACCATCACTTTTGTTGTTCCAACAGTCTTGGAGGGATCCATCCAATGTGGGTTAGTGTCAGACCAACAGCGGTGGTTTTGTTTGTTAACTTCACCATTCACATAAAAGTTTGCCTCATCACTGAACAAAATCTTCTGCGTGAACTGAGGGTCCTGTTCCAATTTTTGTTTTGCCCTCCTCATCCTCGTTGAGATGCTGCAGTAGCTGGAGTTTGTAAGGGTGCCATTTGTGAGTAGCTAATATCCGCAGAAGGGATTTTCGACTAATGCCACTCTCCAGTGACATGCGGCGAGTGCTACGCTGTGGGCTCTTGCTGAATGAAGCTAGGACAGCCACTGATGTTTCTTCATTAGTGACAGTTTTCTTGCTTCCACATTTTGGCAAATCCAACACTGAACCAGTTCCACGAAACTTAGCAAGCAGTTTGCTAACTGTAGCATGGGAGATGGGTGGTCTCGTAGGGTGTCTTGCATTGAAATCTGCTGCAATGACCCGGTTACTGCGTTCACCAGATATCAACACAATTTCGATCCACTCCTCACGTGTTAACCTCTTCAACATGTCAATGGCTGTGAACAAAGAGAAACTTGTAAATTACTCATGAAAGAATAAAGTTACGTTGAAACCAAGCACACCATTGTTTTTCTTGTGACATTACCAATAAGTTTGATGTGTCACATGGCCCTCTTCCTATTGAAAAAACAGAAGTTGTATCCAAGATGGCCGACTTCTAAATGGCCACCATGGTCACCACCCATCTTGAGGAGTTTGCCCCCTCACATATACTAATGTGCCACAAACAGGACTTTAATATCACCAACCATTCCCATTTTATTACGGTGTATCCATATAAATGGCCCACCCTATAGATGGCTTCAATGCAGCAACACAGTGAATAAAGTAAACCAGGCACAGTCTTCATCTACAATTGAGTCTAGAATCACACACTGTAACTGTTATGCCAGACCACAGACATGTCCATTAAGATCTTCCCCACTTATGTAAAACTTTTAAATAAATATGTGAATCAGAACTGTAAAGTAAAAGGTTGCTTAACTTGCGGTATTAATTACAATCTCTTTCAAAATTACATTCAACTCATTCTCGTAAAGTCATCAGCAGTAGTTCAGTATTGCTTAATAATTCAGCGGGGGCGTTTTGTACTATTGGCTGGGTGACACTAGCTCACAGAAGAGCTGGGTGCTGTGCGACCAGATGTCTTTGCCAGGCATGGGTAAACAAAAATCCTTGCCTTTGCATAATTGTGCCCCAGGGAGATTTACTTCCTCCTTCTCTCTGATTTTCAATTTTCGGTTTTGACATTGTCTCTACTGCATCCACCAGCTTTTCATAACTGTAATGTGTAATTACCAGCAATCTAACACTTTGATACGTTATGTCCTTGTGATTCTTTGATCAATACTTTTGTTGTTTCTCGGGTATTAGTCGTGTGTCCGCCCCCCTCCCCCCCCATGAGCAAATATGTGCACATTTGTGCCACCACTGAATGTGCTTTTGTTTTGTTCTCTCTAAAGATAATTTTCTTTTACTTTGTTTTCTTCTTGTAGCACTGTAGCGCTCTCAGTCGCTTCCCTCACGCCTCATGCTTTCCTTCCTCGTTGCAGTCTCTGCTATTCTCTTTCAATTTCATTTTAAAGCTAAGCCATTTGGAGTTGAAGATAGGTCAGAAGTAAAAATTGGCCTATGGTAATGACATGGTGCATAATCCATCATCATAAGTGTTTCAGTAGTGTCAGTGTGCACTCATTTGGAATAACATGGAGAGGGGGAACAGGTGGTAGAGTAAAGGTGTGCCAGATAAAAAAGGTTCTTTGGGTTTGCACAGTGAACAGCCTATATTCTCAATTACTTAAAAAAAAAAAGTCTTAATCATATGAACAGCCATAAACTAGTGGATTGTAGAAGTCTTCATATTAAATGTTTAAATTATGTCGACATTTTGTTAGGTTTTTGAGGAGGCAGGTATTGCAGCTGACTGCAATGTTTGCTGGAGAATGTAATTGTTCCCTTTACTGTGATCAAGTGGAAACACTGTGGGGAGCATTGCTCAGGGTGGGCAGCGGGCAAACAAAAGCAACTCTCCATTCCACTTTGGAAGAGTAGCAATTCCAGTTTTTTGCAGAAAAAAACATTTTAGCTAGGACTGGGGTGTGGATTGCCATAGTTGAGCTTATTTATTACTTCACCATTTAGCTGTGTATGATTTTCAATGTGCTAACAAGTTAAAGAGCATCTAAATGAAGCAGAGCAAACATTTGCAAACTAATTTTAATGTTTTATATCATTGCTAGGGACCTAATACAAAATTCACTTTGTGCACCAACAATTTCAGATTAGATTTGAGAATATTGACTTTGACCCACCAAGGGCGCATGATCTAAATGCATCAGACAGAGCAGACTGTCTTCAACAACAGACCTGATTTGCGACTCTGGGATGCGAGTGCGTATCACGAGTGCCAGATTGACGCGATGGGCTTTGCCACCTCCTGGCTATGACACTGAGAGCATTAATTACCATGTCTTTGAGAGGACAATCTAATCTTAGGGACACATGGTGCATAAACTTAGGTGTCCCTGGGGGAGTTTGCTGCTACATTTTTGCAGAATTACATGCAAAGTTTCTTGAAAGCTAATTGATAAGTTGTTTAATTATTGTAATTATTGATCACATGATCAGTTTCTCTTTTGCATCTGTGTTTCCTGGGAATCAGCTGTTAGTCGTTAGTAATAAATCCATATTTGCATTGATAGGACTGACCCAAGAGTAACTGGGACACAAGACAAGTAAGGTAGAATAAGAGAATGTTTTTCTGTTGCTGAAATCCTGTAAAAAGAATATATAACATGTTATGTCGTTTATGTTATGTTGTTTACCCGTGTAACTGATAGAGTCCATGCAGTTGAGAAGGCAAATGTATAGGAAGGGACAGCTCATTGTGAGGCAATATTTTATTTAGTTTTCTTTTGTTTGGTTAAATTCCATAAGGGTTTTCCTGTTAGTTTCATTATGACTTGTTTTTTTTGAAAAAAAATGCCATTTTTAGTTTTTTCTCTTGCTAAAACTCCACTGTTTAACGATTCCTTTTTGGCTCTCGTTTGCTGAACAACTGCAGCTCTCGTTTTTTTGGGACACCCTACATGACTTGAATAGATTCGACTTTGACTAGGACAGAGAAACTTTAAAAAATAAAGTGCGACATGTAAATTATGCTGTTTGTTCATCAGAAAGAGTATGGCTAACTAATGATGCTGCTGAGTTGCATTACTGGATAGAATTTTAAAATATGAATGTTTTCCTTTACACTGCTGCATGTTTGCTCATATCTGATTGGTGGGCTTTCCTCTCTGTTATTCTAAGGTCTTTATTTTGAATCCAGTGTTTCTGGAGTTTGAACCATGCTTGGACTGTAACCTTGCTGCTGCTGCTGCTGCATTGATTTAAATACATTTTAAATGTCTCATATGCCCCCCACTATGTAACCACCCTTGAAATGACTGCAGCAGAAAATATGTAATTTCTTGTCCTCCTTCTGCAGCATTCCTCTCTTGTCTTATTTACAGTGAATTGATCAAACTAATTGCTCTTCCTTTGTATCTCCTGCAGGGAGAGCATAAGGACACAGATGTCGTTGAGGAAAGAAATGCCCAGGTGCAGCTGGAGAAAGCAAAGGTACTTTTGCTCTGTTGCATCATGTAACACCTGATCTGACCCACTGTGGCTTTTACAGACTCATTTTTGAGAGAGGCTGCTCTCAAGGACATGATTACATCACAGACATGAAACACACACATCAGGACATTGGATTAGCGAAGCAATATTCTTCTACTGAAATGAGTCATCACAGTCTTCATCCTTGTCGTTCCTTTATGTGCTCACTGCCAGGAGAAGGACGATGACCAAGGATATTGATTATTGCTTCAAATAAATTACAATACTTTCATCTTTAGCCATATGCTTTCTACTATGATAGGAAAATAACCAATTTAACTGACACAAACTATATTGTAATGCAACAACATTTAAATTGTAAAGAAATTTGATATGTGATTAATTACTTTGCCGTCGGAACAACAGTGGAACAACATTTTTCTGCAGTGTGACTTGAATACGTTCAAATCATCGGCACATCTGCATCTGAAATCTGTTCAGATGCAGTTAAAGATTACCCTCTGATATACCCTCTGTTTGTATTTCTATAATCTATTTAAAAAAGGTATGGTCTTTTCTCTGGTTGCTCATTTTATGGTTATGATGTCCTGAAAATCTTTTTCAGAGCAAAATTTAAGAAAGTACCAGATTTACCAATTTACATTTACTGGGTTTCACACACGCATTCCTCTTTCTAGTTATCACTGTCGTTCAAACCCATCAGGTTTTGATGTGATCCAGATGTAAGTATGAAAAAGATAATGTAATAAAAGAGTCATTTTATTAATTAATTGGCATTGGCATTAAGTTCTGCTAATGAAGAAAAAAGCAAATACTGTTAAAACAGTATATATAAATTGTTTATGTATGTTTTCTCTTAGTGTTTTCTCTGAGTCATCAAGTAATGTGGTGTGTCTGTAAAAAAAACTGCATATGCATTTTAGTAAGATTGTGCAGTTAATATTAAACACAATATGTAGATAGTCAAGATGAGGTAAAACGATTAAACCTGCTGGTATTATACTATAAATGTAATATCATATGGTTATCATTTTTAAGTCTGGCTTACATACATACAAAATGTGCGATATAGGTTTTCCTTTTGCGGCATAATCACAGTTAAGGTCATTAGAGATGTGTATATTAAATTAAATCCTCACCTACAGATTTAATGTGCTCCCACTGTTGCTTTGTAATTAAGGCGGCAAAGACACCCGACCTGTCACCTACTGACCCTGCAGCCTCTCCCACAGTCTCTAATCTTTCCAAAGTGGAGTAATTAGCAGCTTGATTGACAAGCCACCGACATTTGATTCTGATAGGATTACAACACCAACATTCGGTCAGGAGGAAGCATACAGTAGTTACAGTGCAACAAAGAAGAAACAGCAACAGGTCATTTTTCCTAAGCATAAAATAAACATATCCCTTTGGTGGAAGAAAAATCAAACAAAACATTATCATGTCCCATGACAGTCAGACAGCAGGAATTTAATCATCAGTAGCTTCATCTTATACAGCTGAAATGCAGAATCTTCCAGAATTTGTGTCTGAGCTATATTTCTAAAATATAGAGCACTTCACATTAAACTTATACTTGTTTTCCTAACATCTGTCAAAATGTTAATTTATATGTGCATCAGGCCACATATTTGTGTATGTACACAAAATGCTGGCAACACAGCCAATTGTACTTGACACAGTTATGCAGTTTAGCCACACCCCTTAATTAAAAAAAACTGTAGAAAAGGGAGAAGAAAAATGATCTAATAATGTTAAAACACTGGAAGTCAACATTCTGAAATTCTCTAATAGTTAGTTATTCCTTACTGAACTGAGGAATCACAATTATGTGCAACTGCACATACAGTAAAAATAGGATTGAATATTAATACAAGGATAAAAGATCAGTGACTTGTTTGGTCGTACGTTACAGCTTGTGGTATTATCACAGTAACTCTCTTTTCTTGACTAATGGTTGTATTTTTAACTTTTACCTACTATTTTATTACTTACCTATTATTACTGACCTAATTCATTAAATGTCATATTTATAAAAGCTTAGCTTTTAGCCTTTGTAAAATGGATTACACAAGGTTACTCTCTTACCCTTTTGTAGATTGTATTGTATATAATATGATTTATTAGTAATCATAACTCCTGCCTTGAATTCCCAGTACAAGCCTGTGGCATTTGCTGTACGATGCAACTTCTCTTACACGCCAGCAGACGATGACAACGTCCCTGTACCAGGCCAGGCTGTCACTTTTGAGGCCAGGGACTTCCTACATATCAAAGAGGTTTGAAGCAAACACAAATATACATATCATGCAAAATTACAAACAGTACAAATGGGGGTTGTTAGAAGGACCTAACTGACAGGGCAGAACCAGACGGATTTTAAAATGAGAAGCAAAATGACAACAAACTGATGGAATGTAACCCAAGAGACGGAAAAGAAATCCAAAGAGGAGAAGCAACACAACATCCCAAATTGTCCAGATAGTGACGTACTTTTGGTGCATTCTTCTTCTTTTCACACACTTTGAAATGTGTTGTGGTTTAGCTGATAAAGCTTGACACCTGTTAATTAAGATTTGGGTTAATTTTTTAGATACAGATAACACAAAATGCAAAGCTACAGTTGCTAAATTGGACCATTAACATCATCAGATAAAAATAATGTGAGTCACATGAGAACATCAATCTTTAAATGTCCGCTCTTTTTTTTTCTTCTGAATGAGCAGAAGTTTAACAATGACTGGTGGATCGGACGGCCGGTGAAGGAGGATGGTGTGGTGGGCTTCGTCCCCAGTCCAGTCAATCTGGAAACCATTCTTATCCGAAGAGAAGTCCAAGCGAGAAAAGCTGCCAAGGCATTAGCCAAGTATGTACATCGTGATGCTCTTTCATTTCCTTCATGAGGGTTTTTATGCAGGAATTTCAATGCAAAAGTTGTGTTTTAAATTGACCACAAATAAATAAAATTGCTGGAGCAAAGAGACTTTGAGAAAACAGTGTTGGTTCTAGGGATGGGTATTGATAAGATTTTCACGATTCCGATTCCATTTTCGATTCTGTTTAACGATTCGATTCTTTATCGATTCTCTTATCGATTATTTTTTTTTTTAAAAAAGGAGAACACTAAGGTCAATTAGCTTAGATCTTTGTTTTATATCTTCTCTTTGAACAAGATAGAAATTTAGGAGTAACATGGCCTTACAAACCCAACAGTGAGATCTTAACAGATCCAACCTATGGCTCTTCAATGGGGTGTCACAGGGTCCCCAGGAAAAAAAATTGTGAATGTAAAATAATAAAATAAATATTCTTCTGTAGCAATTACACAAGAATATCCAATAATGTCCCTGCCTACAATTAAACACATTCACTTACCGAAAATCGGGGGCATCTGCAGTGGCAAATGGGTGCAAGGCTTTTACCACAAACTGAGTCACTGCTCGGTGACGTTCGTCTATCCCGGCCTGAAAGAAGACGCTACCGGTAGACTGCAGCAAGAACTGCCAGCATCTGAGCCAGACTCTGTCTGTCTCTCTCATCACCTAAATGCACAGTAATGGCAGGTTTTGTAATAAGGCAGATCGCGCTAACATAATATGCACTGTTAGTTGATTATTTACCTGCAGCATTAACGGGAGAGGACGTGCAAACGTTACCGCTGCTGCTGGGTTGAGATTCACGAGTCCGGAGCGGAATTAAAAACACGACATTTATTTAAGGTTATCGCGTGTTTTGTGAGCAAATGCTTTTGCATATTCGTAGTGTTTCCTCCCTTAAATGAAATATCTACTTTGCAAGTATTGCAAGTTGCCCTGTTGTCATCCGTTCCCGTAAAGTATAACCAAACTTTTTAGCGTTTGAGCCGCCATGTTTCCTGCCAGGTAAATGACGCTCCGCAACGTGGTGACGTCATTTGGGGCGACTGGAATCGATAAGGGAATCTTTTGCAAAAATGGCAAACGATTCCAAGGAATTGAAACAGTGGGAACCGGTTCTCAACAAGAACCGGTTTTCGATACCCATCCCTAGTTGGTTCGAATGTGTATACACTGATACTTTTGGCACAAAGACGAAAAATTAAAAGGAAAGGTTGTGATATCAGCCTGTCTGCGGGTGGTGGCTCGGTAGCGGACCTTTTTTAAAAAACAAAAAGACAATTCTAAAGTCTTTTTACTGGTGTGGAATAATACGTTTTCAATTTTAAAAAATTATCAACCAGACTGGTAAACAAGTTTGCTGTAGTGATATGCAAATAACATTTTGACTTAAAACTTGTATCATACACTTTCCCAGCTTACTTTTTAGTAATTTAGTGTGTTCATGTATGAATGACATTAGTTATTTTATGTATTTTATGTTGTTTAACTTAAGTTTGTTTCATGTCATCATGTGTGGTAGTAAATTATAACGGCGATGACTATATTTCCCTTTTGTTACTTCAAAAGGTTGCACCCCCACCCCCCTCACCAGAAGGCAAAAGCTCATTGATTTGAACTTGACACAGTTAGACTGTAACACATCTAAAGAATCTTAAAAATGTTGCTTTGGTGGAAACTGCGCTGAACCACTTTGAGGGATTTGCCCTCTAAGCTTCATATATTTGTGTCTTATGCTATAAATAGACACACAGTCTCTAAGCACCAAAATCCTTCATTGCATAGAAACATGGTGGTCTATTTTTATCATTACTAAAGCACTGAAATTCAGAGTGTGGTAAAATCAGCGTTTGGTTGTTGCAGACTTCAACTAAATCAGAGATTTCCTCTCATTTTAGCAAAGCTGCATCTCAGGCAGCTCAAGATATGAACTCGAAGAAATATACTCCTCCATCACAAGGTCAGTATGTGCATACAAGGGAGTAACAATAAATATGTTTTCTTTTTTATTCATAATAACTGTGGAACGTTTGCTATTTTGTCATTCTGCACAAGCAGCCAATCAGCAGGTGAAAAAGAAGCCGGTAAGTGATGAAAGTGTTTACACTTTGTTTACATCTGTGTCAGTCCATCGATCCTCATTATAAAGAACACTGCTTTCTAGAAACACAACAACTTATTTCATCTTATTCATATCTTCACTGCATACAGTGAATTCTTGAATGCAGAAGCTTTGGTTTTGTCTTGTGTACCATTTTACAAGTGTTGCTCTAACTTTCAGACTAAAGCAAGGATATGTGTGTTGTCCATTTGACTGACAGCGTCAGTAAAACTGGCTTTCATGATTCAGCTGTGTACAGGCAGGAAGAGGACCCAAAATGCAGAACTCCCAACACGTGGGAATAACTCAAAATTCAGCTTTATTGCTGACACACGGAAATCATACAGGACTAAACTAAGCTGGAAAATATAAACTTCATCAAGAGGCACACAAGGAAACACACAGCATGAGGGATGACACGACACTGACGCAGAGAAACACAGGGCTTAAATACACAGGGGAATAACGAGGGGAATGAGACACAGGAGGAGAGCACAGCTGGGAGAAATGAGACATGACGAGACCAAAGGGAAGCAAAACTAGAAACACTGACATGAGACACAGACCTTCAAAGTAAAACTGAACTCTAGACACGTAAACTTAACAGAGACTGGGGAGGCAGAACATCGAGACCTGAAATGTAGGACTGAAGGGCACAGAGTTAACACCAGGAAACCAAACAACAAAACCTAAGAATTAGAACTCAGGAAGTACTATAGAACCAGGGAGCTAGAAATACTAGGACAGAAACCAAAACACAAACAGTCATAATCCATGATAAAATCAAAAGTAAAAGTAGAAAACTCAAAACACTGGGTCACCGATCCAGGACTTTGACACTTTTCAACTGAACTTTTGACTTGCATTTAGATCACCTTGGTATATTACGGGCTAAAAAAATAGTTCATGAATTTCTAAGTTGCTATCTCATATGAGAACAAAATCTAATGCTCAAAGTGGTATTAATAACATGTTAATAAGTTATTCTTCTTTATATGTTTAAGCATTTGAGTACAGCCAAAATTGAGCTTGTGATCATCATGCATCATCATCATCATAGATAATGGGTATAGTGGTTCCTTATGTAGCTCTTGTTTCATAAGCAAAAAATCTAACTTTGGGGGATTTTTGTTAATTATTATTTTTTGCTACAGGGGGAGCAGGTGGCTATGTATGATGTAGTGCCTACAATGCGTCCTGTGGTTCTAATGGGACCATCACTGAAGGGCTTAGAGGTGAGCTTAATTTGACTTTTGAAGAAATATAAAACTCTAGTATTATTTGATGAATTTGGAGTAACTTTATTTGTTTCCCTCTTGTAGGTTACAGATATGATGCAAAAAGCACTATTTGACTTTTTAAAACATCGATTTGAAGGCAGGTAAGTTCTGATTTAATTCTTCACATAATCTATCACATAATTTATTTGAAAAAAAAAAAACCCAAAATAAAATAAAACAACAAAAATCATAACTGTGTAATCACGATTGTTATTTTGTCTCTGCTCCAGAATTACTATTACGCGGGTAACAGCAGATATCTCACTGGCAAAACGATCCATCCTCAACAACCCTGGCAAAAAGGCCTTAATGGATCGCTCCAACACCCGCTCCAATTTAGGTATGCCGCCTGTCATCTCCAGAACAGCTTCCCTGGTTGACATTCACAGCATAAAGACAACTGAAGCAGTAGTAGCAATAAGAAAATAAATCAATTACAAAAACAAATGGAGAAAATCATGAAAGCCACTCAAAATGCATCATATATGAAAACACAATGTCCCAATATAGCATCTCTTCCCGTGACATGTCAGTGTTACAGCTTCCCTGCACGCAAGTTCAACCCCTCCACCACCCCAGCATCCACCTTCAGGCTCCAGGGCATGTTAACTTATCACTCTAATGTGAAACACATAGTGATAAAGAAGCATCCCTATGAGCTCAGAGCATGGACATCAAGCTCTAACTGTCTGCTGCTGTAATAAATCAATCATTTCAAACGACAGTGGTCTGACTACACTTCTTTGACTCACTTTTTTGGTCTCTGGTGGCAAAAAACTTTTGGAAACCTAATTAGGATAAAATAGGAAACAATACTGTCTGACCCAGGTTTGATATGATGCTTGCTTTATCCCATTAACACAGTGTGGCTCATGCTCACAGAGTTTGCTTTTATATATGGTCCAAAGATTATTCCAAATTCATAATGTGAGAGAATAATTTATCCATTGCCATGAAGACAAAGAGTTTGAAATGAATAGTTAAATATGACAGAGAACACTGACATCAGATCTGCATAAAGCAGTCTGTTGTCTGTCAGTTACAGTTATACACTGACTGGAAACTTACTGTGGATTTGATGTCTTTGTCCCAGTGACACTGTGCACTAGGATAGTGCAAATCTCGCCTTTTCCTAGAAGAGTAAATATTTGGTATCAGACAGAAGCGTGATAAAAATTTGTTTGGTTTTCTCTACTCTTGTCTTTCTCATTGCTGTCTCATCCCAGATGCTGCCGGTATGTATGACTGAAAGCACTGGTAGTCCTTGTGTTTTTGAATGCTCCACTTTCCTTCTCCTATCATTACCTCATCACATCTGTCTCAGCTGCCACTTTTTTAACACTGTGTATGTATACAGCCATTGACTTGTGGACTTCACTGTCGTTAAAATTGAAATTGACTGTTATTAAGTTTTTCAGTTTGCTGGGTTGAGAGATATGCATGTGCTTCACTGTTATTTGTGAACACTATAACTCATTAAGGACAGAAGCAGCCACATTTTCTGTATGCCCTGCTTCACGCTCCCTCTCGTGGCCAGTCTTTAAATACACTCCCATGAGTGTAACAAGTCTTACTCACCGCGTGGATTAGCTCACCAAGAAAATGAAAACAAATAACCTTTAAAGAAGTTTTATTAAGCATGGCATGTTTTTCATTAACGCAGGTTTTAATCTGCTGATGTGTTTTGTTTTGAAGTGAGTGTGTGTACCTTTTTTGTTTGGTAGTCATTTATTTTCTATATTAGAAATGGTATAGCAGAGAAAAGATGACAATAATTACATAATAATAAGCACATATCCTAGAGTGTCCGTGGTTTTGCACGTGACAGTGAGATGTGCTTAAAACTAATATTGACATTTATTTTTTGTACATTATCAAGCCTGAACGCCTCCCCATAAAATATATAAAAGTACTGTCTTGATACAGTCTTGATAAGTCACTGGTATGTCTTGATACACATCCGTATCCTAAAAACAAGTTATATTTAAGATGTGTTATTGTTGTACATGTTAAAATGTTTAATCATGCACAGAGTAACTTTCCTGGATTTTAGATGTTAAAGTCTTGCTTTTGCTTTCTGGTGTTGCAGCTCAGATCCAAGGGGAGGTGGAGCGTATCTTTGAGCTCGCCCGCAGTCTGCAGTTGGTCATTTTAGACGCAGACACCGTCAACCACCCTATGCAGGTGTCCAAGACCTCCCTGGCTCCAATTCTTGTCTATGTAAAGATCTCCTCACCAAAAGTAAGCTTCACCGGAAAAGACTGTGGAATCCGATGAGACATGATTTTTCTAAACGTGAACTTTGGACTATTTCAGTTCTTTTAATGTTTTGAACTAATACTAAAGAGAAACTTTAAAATGCAAGTCCCTTTTTTCACTTCCTCTTTTATTCTCCTCCTTCTCTTGATTCCTGACAAACAGGTGTTGACAAGACTGATCAAGACCAGGGGGAAGTCTCAGACCAAACATCTCAATGTTCAGCTTGTGGCAGCAGACAAGCTTGCTCAATGTCCACCAGTGAGTGCCATCTAGTGGCAGATGAGAAAAGTTGGCAGAATTGTGACTACTTTAGTGTATGAATATATACTACATGTGTTATTTCCAGTGGGACTGCTGTGGGCCCAACAACAACAACATAACTGACGATTTTGGTGTGCCTTTGAAACATCATTTAGACCTTATTTGTGATTCTCAAAAATAACCACAGATTTTCCCTTGTCTCCTGACTGTTACACACTTTTCAATTGAATTTTTCCATTTCCTGTAGGAAATGTTTGATGTCATCTTAGATGAAAACCAGCTATCGGATGCCTGTGAGCACATTGCTGATTACCTGGAGTCCTATTGGAGAGCCACTCATCCGCCAGAGATGGAGTCTGCCAACGCAGTGGTGGCCCAGCTGGCTGAGAATACACTGCCTGCCAGTCCTACAGTAATACCGGTACTTAAAACACAAACAAGTACAGAGAAAAACTACAAAGAAAAACCAGATGTAAAGTCTTCCTTTCATCTAATCTCATCCCATTCATCTCATGTATTAGAAAGACAGCTGAGTGTGGAAAATAAATGTTTGAACTGTGAATAATCTCATCAGAATTCATCTAACACTTTCATTTCATTTCCTCTCATCATACTTCAAGTTGAAGAAATGAGATAGGCCTACCTCTGGTGAGTGAGATATTTTCAGACTCTATTGTCACTCCTGTGTAGCAGTGGAGATGAGTTACAGTAGTTAGTACCATATTTATCATGACTATAGTGTAATCTATGTAGAAACAACTTAATAGTGCTGTGAAACTTCCTGGGAAAATGACAGAAAACAACAGAAATATCACAGACTATATAAAGATAAACTAATACTGTAGTAGATACAAACAAAAGGCAATAGTTGGATTGATAGGCTGACCTACTTTTATTTAATTAAGTTAATTATCCCAAGCTAAGGCTAAGGCAATTAAAACACATGTACTTTTCTTCTCTTCTTTGATGAATCTCTTAGCTTAACATTTGGTGAAGTTGCATTTCTTTTTTACCATTGTCCTAATTGATTTAAATAAATATTTGTGGTGCAAACAGTTTAATATGTAAATGATTTAAAAAAGGAGTGTTGGCTATGGAAATTAGGCTCATGCTTGCGCACATCTATACAGTTTCAACGATTGAGCTTTAAATAAAACAGCACCATTTCTACCTTGTGCATATACTAAGTTTTAGTTTTTACAGTAAATATGGAAACTTTGTCTTTATTCACCAAACTGAAAATAGATTTTTGAGGACAAAATACTGACAAAGAAAATAAAAGCCAAACATCAAAGTAAATGTCTCACAGATCTTTGCAATACTTATTAAACAGTCGTGACCTGTAATGTAATGGTGGATTTAAGCTCTCCACCCTCCACTACATACAAAAATAAGATATCTGTCAATTACGGCGACAGTTTTGACCAGATCATTAGACACAAGAAGATAAATATTATTCTAAGCTAAAATGATGGT
The DNA here is from genome assembly GCF_056152115.1 of Neolamprologus brichardi. Classification (NCBI taxonomy): domain Eukaryota; kingdom Metazoa; phylum Chordata; class Actinopteri; order Cichliformes; family Cichlidae; genus Neolamprologus; species Neolamprologus brichardi. Next base: position 16,580,688 of record NC_142121.1, on the reverse strand, counting down.
TTCCATCATGAATGACCATTTTAAAGCAGTGATCCAGTTATACTAATGTAATCACAATTATCTTTTAATTCATGAGAATATTTTGTCTAAAAGTCATATTTTTAACTTTTTTGCCCCAATTACCATTTCAAGTTCTATAATTTATAATACAAAAAGAACTTTCATAAAGATCTGTCCATAAGCTTTTCCTGGCCTAAATTTGTAAGATGTATAATCTGTGATATAATGGTTATATTTAGTCAGAAAACACTATGTTTTTTCTTTCTTTTTTTCCTAGGATGAGCAGAAAAGCAAGAAGTCAGTTGCCCCTAAGAGGAAAGGCTCACGGGAGAACCATCTAGACCATGAGCCCCCTTCAGTCCCGGCTCAGGAGCAGACCGCTGAGGAGGGCCAGAGAGAGGAGGAAGAGCGGCTCCTGAGGACTGAGCCAAAAAGACCCCAGCACACCCACCACCATCACCATCACCACCACCACCGGCGGACGGAGCACCACAGCCACGCCCAGCACAGCCAGCCTTCGGGTGGCATGGAAATACAGTCGAGCAGGGATTACGCCTCAAGGCCTCCTCGAAGGTACATGCCCGAGGAGAGGGATGGCGAGGTGGACGATGTCCTAAAGGAGGACGAGGAGGAGATTTACTGTAACTTCCGGGTTCATAACCACCATCATCACAACAGTAACCACCAACACCATCACCACCACCACCACCAACATCATCGTGGAAACATCCAGCCATATGTTGGGGAGGACTACGAACAGGAGCACAATGAGCGCAACCGGCAGCACAGACATCACCAGCATATTCCACCACGGACACACCACACAACGGATCACTATACTGCACACAACCATCACAGCTACCACCACTACCCAGGCAGAGACCGGGAGAGAGACCGGGAGAGAGACAGGGAAAGAGAAAGAGACAGAGATAGAGACAGAGATAGAGACAGAGATAGGGATAGAGAAAGACATAAGGACAGGGAAAGGGACAGGGATAGGGATCGAGGTAGGGATAGAGATAGAGACAGAGATGCTCGACAGTGGCACAGAGATTCCTATATACACTAGTGACTGTTGTTTCTACTCCAGGTTGATGCATGGAATTATGCTTCTCCCCTTATAATGCACTAATGGGCAGGGCAGGTTATGTCTTCTTTGTAGTCAATGTTTCTCCTCATATTTCATTTTTTAAAGATTTACCCTGTCCCACATGCACACATTTGGTTCTTTCTTATTTTAGCTCTTGTAAGATAAAATTTTTTGTATGTTTTATCCTAAGTCTTACGGCTCCATACGTGTTTTGGCACAAACAGTGGTCAAGGTTAAACTGCATCAGAACACTCATGACTCGCTCTAGTCTAGTGTTCACGATAATAATTTCATATATAATTTCAGTATCCACTAAGGTTGGTTTTTTAATTTGTCATGATCACTGCAGCCAATGGATTTGTCTGACCACCAGTCCAATATCTAAAGATGCTCAGTTTACAGTAATTGAGAATAGCAGCAACAACAAAAAACATGTATTATGTTTGGATTCAGTATACAGTAGCTGTGACATCAGACTAAAATGTTTTACTGTGACTTTGTTTTGATATTGTGAAACATTATTTTGTGTCAACTTGGTTCTTGAACCAAACAAAACAATCAGTTTGGAAATGTCACTTTAAGCTATTGAACTGCAATTTGAATCTTTTGAACATTTTATTGACTAAAGAGTAAATTTACTAATGTATAAAGTGGCAGGTTAATCAATTAAACGAAATCATTATTTGCAGCCCATTAATGTTTATCTCCCTTATCTGACAACTAACTCATTAAATGCACAAAATGTGAAAGAAAAGTTACAACAATGAATGTTGTATTTTAGGATATTTTCTTCTACATGTCTGCACAGTGAGATTTTTTTTGTCTGATCAAATGTTCATATAACTGTGGCGAACAACCGACTTGTGCATTTCGGTGTCACATCTTCATTTAAATTGGTGTGTCCAAAGACAAGTTATTTTAAACACTGTTATGAAAAGTCAAACTATTTTTCTACATGATTTGAGAGTGAAGTCACTACTTTACTTCCTACTTTTTACACTGGTGTACAAGCATATTTACTGACTCGTGTTTGCTGTGTCTGGAAGCATGAATAATCTTTTGGTGACACTGACCTGTGCTATATGCTGGATACTCTATGCATCTTCTTGTGATAAAATATATTGCTTGAATACAATCTCTATGCATTTGTACATACTTCATAATTGCCTTGTTAAGTAAACGTAAGGAGAACCAGAGAGCCTCTTGCACTGTTTGGTAAGACTTTGGTAGAACCACAGACTTAACAAGACGGGATTGACTCTGTTCCTTTTAAGACTTTTTTTGGCTATCTTTGTTTGTTTGTTGGTTTTGTACAGCGTTCAGAAGTTAAGTTCGACAAATATGCATTCTATTATTGAAAATCATTAAACTGTAAAATGATGTCATGATGTCACTGTCCACTGAATCTATCAGCGAAGGTTTTTTTCAAGATGAACTCAAGATCATCCAGCAGTTTTGCAAGAGAGAAACAAGGTAACTTGCCCGAACACTTAAGGTCACAGGAACCAAGATGGACAAACATTTAAGCAAGCTCATATGTATTTCTCATTTTATTTAAAACATCAAATAAACCAACAGAAAGCTAAACATAAATTCCTATCGCTACACTTTTCCTGGGTCTTATGGTACAACCACTAGACTAAGTACCAAGAAAGAGAAAAGCATGACTTATAATTTGTGTTTTGCTGATAAAATCCTGAGCCATATTGTCAGCAAATTATTTTTCCATTACAGTATTTGGAGAATTTTCTCTCAAGATAGATGAATGGTTTGATGCACAGTATTTAAAGAGAAACAAAGTCAATGTAGAAAATGACACAGAAAACAGTGGGCACAATTTTCAGGTTCACGTGTTCCATTATAGATTTAATATGATAATAGTGTTGCTGCAAGAGAGTTCAATGTAGCTGTTGATTGTTTTACTATTGTTGTGTAGCATAACCTATAATATTGAAAATTATCTGCAAAATAATGAGTAAAGTTTTAAAATAAATATGAAGTACAAAGAATAATACTTACATCCAAAGTACAGTGGAGTAGAAGCAAAAGTAATAAATGTTGAGCTCATAAAAGAGGTCAAAGAAACAAAACTAAACTCGGGCAAACAACTGCAAACTTAACAAACCAAATGACTGCCCAAACAAACATAACTGACCTCAACAGGAAATGACACAAGGGTATATATAATGGCTGATCAGACCACTATCACATGAGGGGTAAGTAAACAGAACACAATCATAAACCACAAAAACGATGCAGTACAGTCTAGTTTGTTAATAAACAAAGAAGAAAATCAAAACCACTAAGCCCTAAACTCAAATATTTAATCAAATACAAAGCATAGCAACATGCATAGCTCTAATTTCTAATTTTTTATTGGATTTTTTGACAGATCTGAGAACTGAAAGCTGCATAGAATTATGTTTCATAAGTAATAAGAGTAATTGTGAAGAAAATCATAGAGGACAAACTGTGAATCTTCTGTGAATTAGATTTCTTGTACCCATCTATAGTTTCATAGTTCCTTGATTTACGGTGCAGTTGATTGTATTTGTCTTGTTTCTTTTTTGGGTATCTTTAATGTTTCATGCTAAAGTTCACCTAATATAAAGTAAACCATAGAACAGTTACATTGCCCTACAATGCATGTTCGGTACATTTTCCCCATTGTGAGAAAGTGAGTTTTCTTTTTATTAGGTATTTTCACTGCTTCAGAAACACTTGAATAAATTATTGCTAGTTTTGGTCTAAAACATGTTTTTCGGTCGCTCCTATGAATGCAACAATGTATAATTTTAAAGCATCATCGTCTCTGAAACTAAACCTTTCATCAGAAGAATTCAATTACTGTTAGCGGTGAATAAACCAAACCACTTTTACAAGTTATTGCTTTGTTTTTGGAAAAGAATGATCACACATTCAAGATAAAATGTGTGGCGACCCACTAGAGGGCTCCACTCACACCCAAGCTGGGAGGAAAGATTCTGCTGTGTTTTGGCGCAATATGCTCAGTTCATGTTTGGAGGTGAATAAAGTTGGAGTGTAAAACTAGAGCTCCTGTGTCGTGTGTCACATGCCTCCATAAATGTTATTTTCCATTTATATCCAATGAAGAAATACTAACCTAACCACAGTGTTGGGGAGTAACGGAATACATGTACCGCCGTTACGTATTTAAAATACAAAATATGAGTAACTGTATTCCGTTACAGTTACCGTTTAAAAAGGTGGTATTTAGAATACAGTTACTTTGTTGAAATAAATGGATTACACGGCGGTACTTCCCTGTTTCATATTGTGGCGGGTCAGGCTTGTTTGGGTTTTGTTTGACAGCTACGTTCTGTTGTTCCAGGCGGCAGCGTTACGGTTGCCATGGTTACAGGGTGACGCCCTCTCTCTGCGTGTTTCCTGGGTGAGAGAGCGCCTGTTGTTGTTGTGCTAAGCTAATAGGCAGAATGCTACCGGTATAGCTCTAAAGAATGTAGCATCATAGGAGGTGTAGTCCGTGCTGCAGGGAGAATGGACTGCCATACCCGTTATGTGTCTGTGAGCGAGGGAGGGAGAAAAAGGAAAAGTACGAGCTGTCATCGAGCAAAAACGGGAGCTGGAAGCATGTAAATATAATAATAACCACTGCAGCCAAGAAGAGTGCCTGACGAGCCCAGTTGTAAGTAAGCTATTAAGACTCGACTGTACACCGTGTTCATGTTTTCCTCCAAAAACAATAAGTTCCGTTGGAGCAGCCTTTCAGCGCCTCTCTGTCTCTCACTAGCAAAGTTGACCCAAACAACAAAGTAAAGCTAGTTTTCGGCTACGAGCCCTACACAGAACCCACCATATTAGCCAGAGGTCCCTTTACTACGTACTACGGTTCGGAGCCGCGGACCTTCAGTTACAGTAATAAATCACAGCAATAGTACATTCATGTAGTTGTAAACAGCATGATAATATATTAAGTAATCCAAAGTATTTAGAATACGTTACTCTCATTGAGTAACGTAACGGAATACGTTACAGAATACATTTTGGGGCATGTATTCTGTATTCTGTAATGGAATACATTTTAAAAGTAACCTTCCCAACACTGCCTAACCAGTAGATAAATGTAATGGGTGTATAAAATAAAGCATTTTTGCTAGTTAAGTAGTCAAAGGATCTTGCAAAGAAAAGCGTCTGGACTTCTTTAAGTTGCTTGAAGACGTTTCACCTCTCATCCGAGAAGCTTCTTCAGTTCTAAGGTCAAATGGTGGAGAGTCCCAGTGGGAGTATCCCCCCACAGAGGGACAAAAGGACCCCCTGATGATCCTCTAATTGTCTGAGCCAAGGTGTGAATGCATGCAAATTCCTGAGGTCAGATGGCCCAGGATGTGAGTGGGCGTTAAGGCGTCTGGGGAGGGAACTCAAAACTGGATTATAGATGGCAGACAGTTGATGTCGTAAACCACCGCCTCTGTTCAAAGATGGTCGCTCACAGTGGACATAGATGGCTTCTTTCACTCCTCTTTCAAACCATCTCTGTCCAAAATGTGAACATTGGCATCCTCGAAAGAGTGACCTTCATCCTTTAGATGCAGATTGACTGCTGAGTCTTGTCCTGTGGAGGTGGCTCTTCTATGTTGTGCCATACGCTTGTGAAGCGGCTGTTTGGTCTCTCCAATGTAGAGGTCTGGGCATTCCTCGCTGCACTGCACTAACTAGTGTAACCAGACATTATGCTGAGACATTTTAAACTAAGCAAAGGAAGTACTAGAATAAATCAGATGAAACTTTTGGAGAAAGTGAAACCGATATTTTATTCTTGTAAATAACTTTAATCAAATTGTTTCATTTCCTGCGATAGAGGTCTGTCGTAGATGTGATCAAGATTTCAAAGACAAAATGGATCAGTAGGACACGTATGTGACAGTGTTTGCATTATTTACAATCAACTGCACATCCCAACTTTGGTTAACACACAAAAATCAATCTACACCTATCCATGTAGAGCTATTCTAACATTTATATTTGTAAAGAAAAAAAAATGTATGGATTAAAATTACTGATCAGTTATCTTTTAATTGGGAGTTTTTATTATTTAAAAAAAACACAATTAAATATCAAATAAGATTATCTGAAAATATGCCACTTACTGCTAACTGACTAAATAAAACGAAATTTTCTAAATCAGAGCTCTATTAGATTATGCAGGTATACACATTAAACAGTTAGTTGTGAGTTCTCATCATATGCATTTGATACCAATTAATTTTCACCCACTACACCAGCCTGGACCCGTTCATTGTTAAAGAACATCGGGTTATCAAAGGTAGTTAAGTTTTGAGAGATGGACTGGCAGATACCAGACTTTTTCAACAGGAAGATGATGATGACTATCCCTATGGCAGTGACAGTAATGCCCAGCATAACCTCCAAAACCATGTGGCCACTGGCTTTAGGATCCTCTATAGAAGAACTTGCTGTATAGATTGAGCACATAGATTAGTCCAACTAAATTATAAATGTAAGACAAATATAAAAAAAAACACAACTTACCAATTGTTGTTGGTGCTTGTAATACTAAAAAGAAGATTTAAAAAAAGATAAAAATTTCTGTGTCACTGCAGGAACTGGTACTGTAATGCTAAATCAATTGAAACTAGTGCTGTCAGCGTTAATCTTGTTAAAATGTTGTTAACGCCATAACTGCATTAACGCGGCAAATCTCCGTTAGTGAGTTAACGCGGATTGCCCCGTGTGAGGGCTGCAAGGTGTCAACGCGTCAGCGCGGTTAGGTTGTTAACGCATTAGCGCCATGCAGCTCCTCCCACATGGCGATCCGCGTTAACTTGCTAACAGAGAACCGCCGCGTTAATGCGGTTATGGTGTTAACGTCATTTTAATGAGATTAACGCTGACAGCACTAATTGAAACATGTTGTTAAGTGTATGTATTGCACATTTGTGCTATTACATTTCTGGACTTACCTTTAGGTGCTTTACAAATAAATCCCTTGCTATTATACACATTGCCTGTTGTCCAACTCCCATCTAGAGATGCAATTGCTCCATAGATTCCAATACCGCCAGGCTCATTTGGACCCCAGTTAACGAAGTCAATGGCTGTTTTATCCAACCATTTCCACAAGCCTAGAAACAAACAGAATTTCTCTTTTGCTCTACTTCAGTTGCAAGAAAACTAGTACTTTATTTTTACTCTTGCAATAGGAAATATGTATAAAGGGGAATAACTTGAAAAGTTACATTAATTAGCCACTTCAGAGCAGTAGAAGTGACTGAAAACACAACACTAGCACCTTAATGCGCCACTACCAAATATTCATAGTTGTGTTTGGCAGTTTGCTTTTTTCCCTTCCTTCTTAATGGTCAACAGGTGATGAGTCATCAGGTAGCCAAAAGAAGTGTGGACGTCTAGAAGTCTGAAGTAATCACTGAGTTTGTCTCAATTGTTTGTTTCATGTCTTTCTAAATGCAACATGAAACATTAATCTTTTGGGGAAATTTGATCTCTGGGGATCTGTCTAAAGGCTGGTCTACCTTGTAAGTAACAAGTCACTGCAGAGAGTCCAGGAAAATCACTTTCTCAATCACAGCAACCTGTCACTTATCACATTTTATATTAAAACACTAAGATTGTGTTAATTGACACTCAGCTTGAATCTTCAGCATGGGATCGAATCAGAATCAGAGAGACTTTATTTATTGCCAAGGGGCAATTAAGATACAACAGAGCAGCGTGACATTGAAGATAAGGACAGGGCATAAACAGCCAATAAGAATGAGATAATAAATACACTAGCACCAGACAGACTAACCAGCTATTTTATGTCACGGTTACAATTATAATTTTCCGTTTATGTGTTCTGTTTTTATTTATCTTCAAGTATACATTAACATTTTTCCATGAAAGAGTGGAAAAAAATGACTGTACCTTTGTGAGTCTGATACATGCCAATCCAGAAAAAAGTTTGGCTGTCTTTAAATACTAGCACGTTGTTAAAAATGAATCTTTGCTCAGCAGGATTTTCAATGCTGGTTAGAGTTCCACCTTGACCAACAAAAGATAAACAAACTGTTAAATCCAAACACAGCTGATGGACTGGGAATTTGCATTATACCATTCCCATATCCTTACCATATCTTATACATAGTGCAGATGCATCTCCCCAGTCAAAACTTCCTTTGACAAAGAGGTAACAATAACCCTTGAAGGGTATCCAGGTATAACCAGTTCTTGATGCTGGGTCTTCAGGGCAATTTCCTGGAAAACTGGCTGATTCTGTTGACTCTGTTGGTGGCACATCTGTGAATTCAAAAGTAACCAGATATATAGTTTAAATCCAATGAGCATTTAAGTATCTTTAATTGGTACTGATATACAATAAACAAACTATGTCAGATCTAAAATAGCGAAATAAAAAAAATAGTTCATAGTGCCAGAAATGCAGGATCGCTTTATCAGATTTTACATGAGCCCTACCTGTAGACTTCATACAAACACTGGCCATGTTGTGAGTGCAATCAGCAGTCTTCCATTTTCCATTTTTATTATTCACATACACACAAGATTGTTGCATGTTTGGTTCCAATCGATCCCAGTTGGAAAAGGTCATTTCCCAGCCGTCAATAGGTCTGAAATATCCAGTCTGAAGGAAAAAGATGAAGATGATATATAACATGCTTCATGCTTCACTGGGTGAATGGGTTAAATGCAGAGTGTAAATTCCCTACAGGGGATTTATTAACATCAGGTACATTAGCAAAACGAAATAATTACCATACCATAACTAAATAATTACGCAAACATTTACATTAGTAAAGTTACAAGTAGATTAGGTGAAACCATTTGTGTGCTGTACCTGCTTTTTGTTCAGTCCAATCCACAAAGGACCTTCCATTTCCAAAGCCATCAGCTCAACATAGACCTGTGACCACTCATTTCGCAGGCTAGCCAGGTTAGCGCCATCAAGCTCACAGTACTTTTTGGCTGAATCCCAGTTCATTTCCTGAGTAACAACTTTGATTGAATCATTAAGTATTTTCACATAGCCATTGTTAGCTGTTGGTTCAGGGGAGTCTGGGAGAGATGGATCTGTGCACAGTAAAACTAAATAAAATAGTTAAAAAACTTAATTCAATTTTAATTTGCTTCATCTATGTTTGAAGGCTAGAATATTGTTCTGCTTCCGAGAAGAAATTACTTATTTGCCCAATTGTGACACTATTCTGTTGGAATAAGGCTAGATTAAAAACAAAACAAAACTGAGAAACTCTTAAATTCAAAATAAAAACTCAAAACATTGATTTGAAGACCCAGGACCATGACACAAAATGCACTGATAGTTAGTCAAACATTTTTTTCCAAACAATATACTAACTTCTGTGTTCTAATGCTATATACGCTCTCATGGCAGCAATACAACACATTCTTGAACATGTGAAATTAGCTCATTGTACTCAGTTGGCCTCCACAGTCACCAGATTTCAACCCAATAGAGCACCTTAGGGATATGCTGGAACAGGAGGAGCTACATACATAGAGCTACAGCATTTTCCTGATGCACTACAGTATAAAAATACAATTAAATAAATATATATAACAAGCATTTGAAAATCTTGGCTCACCAAGATTACGAAGACAGATATATCCATATTTGTCACTGCAGGACCTTTGGTCCCATTTCCCAATACCACTGGTACGATCAGTTGTCATCACAGCACATCCTCTCTGGTGAGACAGACAGAAAGAATAGAAATAAAGAAACTAAGGTTATATCTGGATCTGTTTTGCTGGCCTTACTTTCCATATTTATGGTTTGTGTTTATTGCCAATACACTACTGTGAACAATTTCTTTAATTCATTATTAACCCTTATATACTTTTCAGGTCAAATTTGATGTGTTTTGACATTTGACAGGAGAAATGTCCTAAATGTCATTATTTTATTATGACATTTGATGACTAAACAAAAAGAATACTACTTTAATTGTTTTTTTCTTTTGGGGGGGTGGGGGTGGGGTGGGGTTATTTATTATGTTTTGAATGTTGTACAGGTGATACGAATTTTTGAACATTGAAGCTGTTCCAGGTCAATGGGGGTGTCAAAATTCATAGGCTGCATCCTCCTGAGGCCGCATTTGTAGGCCGATTACATCACAGCGACGTGACAAAGGCTGTCCAAATTCGTAGACTCCTTCAATAGCAGCCGACAAATGCGTCCTCCTTTTCCCCAGATTTGAAGGATGGGTTGGGTGTATCCTTCGTGGCCTACCATATCCCAGAATTTATAGCACAGCCCAGCCAATTCCAGTTTCCAACAATGGCAGCAGCTGCTTAGTTTTAATATTACTCTTTTTACTCTTTCTGGGTCACAAAATTATTTTTTAACATATTTTCAGGCTTGAATGTAGCTGTGTAAATTTAAATATCTGCTCGGTTTATCAAGATCTCACATATTTGCAAAAGTGCTCCGACGTTTTTTGGAGACGTCTGTTACCCACCAGCTTGATAGCTAGCCAGGGCGAGAACAGCGAACTCCCGGCACATCGTTTGCAAACCCCCTGCGGTCTTTCGCTACTCAGGTTAAACATGAGAGAAAGGGACCTTCTGGTCAATAAAGGATTAGGCTGCACAGCATCTCTGCTGTTCCTAGGACTGCGTTGTTCTAACGTGAGATCTCGTATGTTGTTCCTGGGATCTGACGCACATACTCGCCAAGTTTGGGGGTCACTGCCCCGGGTGCCCTTGTTACCACTAGGACCACTGTTCCCTTCACTACGGGTGTCTTCCACTGCTTGGCCACACTATGGCTGATTGGTTAGCCATCACCAGTTTGCCTGTCTGTATCTGGAAGTCCCAGACTTCCAGTTATGTGATGGATTCCTCATCCATTCCAGATAGACTATTTATCGTGCTAAATTGAGCTTTGTTCTAAATTATTATTGTATCAATACTATGATGGAATTCTTGGTCTGGATCAAGATATAGAATACAAATAGTATGCAAGGGTAAATAATATTAACTGTTTTTTTTTTCAATGTGGCATAAGGAGAGTAGTTACCCTGGCATCTCTTGAGAAATAACCGCGATGATCTCTCTGCAATGAAAATTAGGATATGAACTAGAGTGATATTTGAATATAAGGAGAAAGTATATTATATATAATGACAATTAAATAAAAAGCTCAATGTATCATGTGCTAGAATCATTAACTACACAAGACCTTTCTGTGAGTTGTAACAAATTAACTGTTATTGCACCTTCCAGTTAAATAATCAAGTACCTCATCCTCATCATCCGTAAAATGCATCCAGTGCCCAGTCATCTGCAACTGAAGACTGGTACGTTAAACATGCTTAACAATGCACAGAAATACAGTGTATACAATTCAGATGTATACAAATGACTATAATGCTAATAATTTTTTGTTGTTGTAAAGTAGGAGGAATAACAAAACTGACAAGGTTAAACTTCAAGTACACTGATGACCACTCACAGAATGCCAGTTGGTGTACCGCACTGGTTGTCCATCGGTCCAGTAAAATGAATAACCAAGCAAATAATGTAAACCGATCCAGAGGTTTGTAGTAGGCGCGTCCAACATTTTAGAAGTCAAAAACACTAGAAATAATATAAAAAACAGACATTGTTTTGTGTTTGTCACAAATATATACTTATTTTGAATTTCATGTTAGCAGTTTAAATTAAGAAAATGGTAGGACAGGGCACTGGTGAGCACTGTGTGTCATCATTTACATTTATGGTTTTACATTATGGAGCCCTGCTCTCAAAAACTGACATAGATGTAACACTGCCTGTGTAGCTGGATTTAAGAAATAAGTGCTTAAAGTTAAACTTTAAAAACACGTTTACTGCCATCTTCTGACAGTACGGAACGTTACATGACCAGTTTGGTTGGTTGGTTGTGGTCAATAGACTTAAATTAGTTTATGTTAGCTAACTAGTAACAGAACCAGTAATTCAAGAGAAAATTAAACTAAAAATCAGTTTAGGGGGATCACTTTTGTGCTGTCCCTGGCTGCAACAAGTTTTATGTTAAGAGACTGAGGATATACTGTCCACTTTTACTCTCTATTTTGTTAGCAGTGAAAGGCTGTATGCTGTGTGGCTAGCTGCACTGAAGCAGGAAAATCCACCCGTTAGCTGTAATGTTCAGGCTTATAAAGCACTTTATGAATGAGGACAGGGTGGAGGAAAGTCTCTGTGAGTCAGGTGACAGGTGGCTCACCAGACCACCGAACTGGAGTCAGTAAATTATTTTTCCTTGTCTGGCCAAGTGTATCCAGCAGCGCAATAAGCTAAGCGCTGTTTTATGCAATAAAATAGTCTCTTGTCCTACACACATCTAGACAGTTTACATCACAGGTTACTACATGCACATCACACAAAAGCATAACTATGTTTCTTATTGAAGCCTGATTGGGAAACCCATCAGCATGTCTGCAGGGAAAATGTATGTGATAAAGAAAAGCAACCAAAAAACTGAAGGGATCAGAGGAAAAGATGCCACACTTTATGGACACACTTTCATGTGTCCACTACATATTTTTCCTGGTAACATAAAATAGATCTTTCTATCAGTATGACAGAGCATAAAAACACAAATAATGATTGGGTTCAGACCTTTTGACTCCTTTGTTATAAAAGAGAATGTATAATATAAAAAGGACAAACCTTGCACATGCTTTGAGAGAATAGAGGCCAGATTTCCTCCTTTGTTTTTGCATTGTGTTCTTGCTCCTTCCCACGTCTCTAACTCCCTGTTAATGATGCTGTAACACTGTAGTTGAAAAATGATCAGCTTGTGATACTTCAGATTTGTTCATTCTTATGCATAACTGTAGTTTTTAAAATGCAGTGTTATAACACACTAATGAGTTACATCACATTTCTTTAGGAGACAATATTTAGGAGTGACTCTGACCTTTGAATTAAATTTTTTCCAGTCCTGTGGGCAGCCACCCTTTGGAAGAACAGTTGGTACCACTGAAATGTGCTCGGGCATTGAGCTATTGCGTTTACAAATGAAGGAAAGCTGAAATCCACAGTTATAATCATGCCAGAACCCTGTGAGCCGATTCCAAATATAAAATATTTTTTGTAATTGAAAGAATAAATATGCAGATAATGGACTTCATTAGTGTTTTATACTCATGTTAATATTTGGATGAAAGCTAGTGAAAATGTATCAGCTTACTCACCCCTAGAGGGAGTAATAGCCACACAGTTCTCGTCATTGTTCTGGAAGTTGGGCTGATTTTCACTCCACGCTTGAAAGACGACTGGAGAATCATCCATCCAGCTTTTTGAAACACAAATTTTCAAAAACGTAAATGTGCATTTCTTTTTTCTACCTTCTACACTCACTGTGTGTTAGGAACAATTCAATTCAATTCAAAAATCTTTAAATAGTGCCAAATCACTTCTCATTAGGATGACCAGTCTAAACTATAGGATTTATCAAAAAAGGAAACTTCTAGTTTAGTTTTAAGTGTATTCCTAAAAGTAAAAAAGGTTTCCACATCATGAATCAGTATTCCCATCATGTAATGGCTGCCTCCATCAGGATAATGAGCCATGTCACAAAGCTCGAATCATCTCAAGCTGGTTTCTCGAACTTGAAAATGAGTTCACTGTACTCAAATGGCCTCCGCTGTCACCAGCTCTCAGTCTAATAGAGCACTTTGGGATGTGGTTATGGTTGTGTGATTTTATCATGGGGAAAGAAAAACAGCAAAAGTAAGAGAGAATTAATGATGATGTTTATCAAATGTGAAGCGTAGTTTCGAACTTCTTTTGCTGCTGGTTCAGTAAATTTTGGTTGGATAGTGACAAAACCCTGACCGACATCTCACAGATTCTGATGCGTTGGGACCACACTTTGTGTGTACGTCTTTGTGCGAAATCTGTTTACCTGCTCTCATTTGCTGTTTCAGCTGTTTGTTGGTTGTTGAAATAGTTTTGTGAGCTTTAACCTGAGATTCTGCCGTTTCTGGCAAAACACTTTTATATTTAAAAATCAATTCAGGATTTAATAAATCGATATTGCTTTATTCAAGCTAAAATCGATTTTAATTGAAAAATCGATTATCGAACCCACCCCTAATTTCCAGCACATTGTTGAATCTATGCCATTAAGAATTAAGGCACTTCTGGCAGTAAAAAGGGGTCCAAACTGGTACAAGCAAGGTGTACCTGACAAAGTACCTGAAAAAGTAGTTTTTTCATTCCTAATTTTCAAATTGCAAATAAGACAACACAGTGTTCAACAGGTAATATCGGCTATATGTCAACTATTTTTGTTAAGTTTCTTTCTCTTTTTACATTTTTATGTAATTTACTTAGAATGAGAATTTGCATATTAATGTTCAAGGAAGTCTAAGGAGCTTGGAAAGAAAAGCGTCTGGACTTCTTTAAGTTTCTTGAAGACATTTCACCTCTCAGCCGAGAAGCTTTTTCAGTTCTAGCGTTAAATGGTGGAGTGTCCCAGATTTAAGCTCTGTGGGAGTAACCCACCAAAGAGGGACAAAAGGATCCCCTGATAATCCTCTAATCACATGAGCCGAGGTGTGAAAACGGGTGTAGGTCACAATCAGCCAGGGTTTCGGGAGAGTTCATTGTGAAACCTAGCCTCACCCTACATGATGGGTGGGGCTAGCCCATTGTTCATTAGGGGTGCTGCTTTCAGTCATTATGCAAATGTACTGTTTAAAAGGTTGGTGAAACCTGCAGTCAGCTGAGACTGAAGAAGCCACTTGGACATTTCTCCCACTGAAAACGCTCCGTACAGATGAACAGAATCAACTTTTTGGAATTTACTTAGAAACATTATTTGTTTTATACTCACGCAAATGTTCCATCAAGATCTACAATGAGGCCAATCCAGTAAGGACGATGACCTGTGTCTTGTATCTAGCCACAGATATGTAGAAAGGAGGCTGAATCAGAAATATTTAACTTGTAGCATGACCTGAACTTAAATTCTGTGGAAATGGATGCTAGTAGTGTAGTAAAGTATGTTGCTGCTCACCAGTTTCCATAGAAAGACCCTTTCAGCTTCACTGCTGATAGTTACCAAGTCACTATGCCTCTGCTGGCAGTACCGACGAGCATCTTCCATGCCCATCTGATTTCTGTTAATATAATACTGATTCCTGTTCCATTCAAACCACCCATCTGATGTTTTATTATAGCCTGGAAATAGATCAAAACATGCAATATGGATTATATTCACTATAACTGTTGTTTTTTTGATTTTCTCTTTTTTTAGGAAGACATAGTGGTTGTGTGGTTGAAAATTTAGTGGACTGAACAACAGATTAGCTATAGGTTTTAAAAAGTTAACCCACAGTTGTAAGCTTTATTGTGCTTTGAAGAACAAAAAAATGGAGATAAAGGTGATTTTCTTCAGGTTTGATGAAAAAAATGCCAGACTTACTTGGAGTGACGGGGTCTGGAGGCGGATTTGGGGTCATTCCTGTATTGTTATAAAATCATTTAAAAACAGTACACTGAACAGAGAATTCGAGGTTCTGCAACACAGCTATAAGCAGAGAATATGTTAAGAAATATGACTGTGCATCCTAGTGGGTACTAAACCAAGAAATCGTGCATATAGGAACAAACCAATCTGTACACAAAATCAGCTCCCAAATAAAGATTTTATCAATAGTTTGATGTTTACTCCAAAATCTGAGGACAATAAATCTTAGGAAGACATTGTGGGAAAGTTACTCTCACTGAGTTCACCTTCAACAAATGCATCTTAGAGAGAGAAATGTGTTTGGTTAGCAATTTCACCTGCACGGATCTGGCACAGCCATGCGCTGTATTTCTCACAGTGTATGTCGCTCCAAGATTGTCTTCTGAATGTGCGCTCTGGTTTCATTTCCACACAAGACTCAACATTATTTTTATTGTTTGGCTCTCCAATCTTCCATTGTTGGAAATTTAGCTTTAAAAAGAAGAAAGCAATGAAAAAAAGTTGTTTATTTAATTGCATCTTCTGAATAATGCATTAAAATGAACAACTTACTGGAGTTCCGTCGCTCCATACATAACCTGTGTCAGGATCTGGGGCACTAAGTCCAATCCAAGCTGCTTGTAATCTGTAATAGAAATTTACATTATTGATATAAACTTAAAAAATAATTGTTAGACATTTTCCAACTCATTAGTTATCTGTGGAAGAACTTGCTAGCAATTATTATTATTATTATTATTATTATTATTATAACAACTAGTTCTATTTTCTTTTATACTGTACCTAGGTTGTATGGACTGAAGCTCAACAGAACTGTGGATGCTGAGCAGGTCTCCTCCGATAGCCCTGCAGTAATCTTTGGCTTCATACCAGGTCTTCTTTTGTGTAGAATACCTATCAAACAACTTAACACCAACCGGCATAAAGATGCTCAGTGTGATTTGGTAATGTCAAGGTCACAGAACTTTTATATACTGTACAAAGGCTAAGATGTTGTATTCACATGGGGTGATCAAAAGGTTACTGGACTTAAACATTAAAAATATTACCCAATTAAATTTTTGTCAGGCTGCTGTTTTTAAATTGTTTTCTGGAAGTGCTGTTCTGATCATACACACTGTGCTCTCTGCAGTTTCAACATAGACCTTAAACTTGCACAAACAGCAAAAAACAACTTCTGTTTTAAATTGGTGCAAATGTCTTACAAAAGGATCAACACAGCTGATGGAAGCTGGGTCTGCTGCTATGACTGAGCAGTTTTCTGCAGGTTTTAGCTGAACAGTTTCCAACCACAATGACAGACTGCCGTGTGAAGAGCGAGACCAGAATTACCTGAACTGTAGCCTGAAACATGGTGTATGCTAGCATGCTAGCGTGCACTACTATAGCGAGCACTGAAAAACACAGTGTTACTTTGGCCGTACCAGCATAATCTTTGCTTGCCAACTTGAAACATTCCCAATTTTTGCCTCGCTGGAACATTGTCCACTTCGCAAAATGTAAAATTAAGTTGAGTATCACAACTGGAGGAGACCCAGCATGCACTGCAGAGTTACAAGCACAAAGGAAGATCACAAGACTGCAATGAAGTGATGTGAAAATAGAAGCTGGTTTAAAAGGGAGATTTAGCACATTTAAATCACTTTTATTGATCTATACTGGGAACTTTTTGATGGCCCTTCATATATAAGTATATGATCTTGTCTTTAGTATGAGTTAGGACAACCTGATCAAATTAAGTTTTTCCTTGAGATTGTACCTTAAAACACCGGTTACTAAATCCCAGGTGAGTCCAGCCAGATGCACACTCAGGAGGGAAAAGAGTGGGTGGTGGAGGGGTTAAAACTGCCCCCTCGGCCAGGTGCTTACAGATGTATTTCTCCTTATTTGTGCAGGGCACCACATCCCAGAGGCCAGCAAAAATCCCAGTTTTCATCGCAACACAACCCTGTCTGTTCCCTTTCATTGTCAGGGAAATAATAAAAAATTTAGTTGTGAGGCTACGTTCTGCAATGTCTTACTGACGGAGTTAAATGTGTCACCATACCTGGCATTTCAGCATTCCAGTGTGTGAATCTCACTGAGTCTGTGTTGGTCCATACAAATTCTTCAGTATTTTTCTGGTTTGAAAGCCCCAGCCAAAAGTATTTCTCTGGTCGCATCCCCACCAAGCTTACAAGAAATGCATTATCCACCCTGAAAATAATTTCAAGAGTACAGCCGTTTAAAAAGCTTCAAAAGTTGATAGAGATAAAGATAAAGTTGTTTTTCGTTCACATTTTGTTTTGTGCGCTCAAAACATATGGAATAAAGACATGTAAAACAAATCTTACCCATTTGAAACATCAGCTAAGTAAGAAAGGGAACCTTTACAGTCATCTTTAGCTTCATCAAATGTTTTAGTCTGTATTCCTATAAAGTAGCAGTATGAGCCGTGTCTCCTCCACCCCTGGTTTGATGGAAAAGAAGATCATGAAGAAACACTGTAAATGATTCAGATTTTTAACAATGACAAGGAAAAGGGGATTTTTTTTTTAAAGCTCAGTTATGGTCAGTTCTTATTATGACCCAGCAGCTGTGTGGGGCTCCCATGAGTAATAATATGGAGCTTGAAATGAGTGAACAGGTTTAACAGTATTTGTCAAACATCGGTCATGTTAAAAACGACTGTCAACACGCTCAAGCAACCCAGTCCACTAACTTTCACCTAATTGTCTCATTGTACGAAATTATTCTTTAGCTTTAAATTTTGCAGAAAACAGTATTCATTTAATTAAATAATCATTATTTCATGCAACCTCAACCCCAACCTAATAACTTCACAATTCTTATGGTTTATTTTTTAAACAAATTCATAATTATACTCACATTTTTGCAGCCTGTGTTCTGCTCCACTTCCTCTCCAGATGGTCTTAAGGCACTCATCTTCTTACAAATAAAGCCATGTTGCTCCTCGCATACACGATCTGCCCAGTTTCCATTCTGTAACAAAGTACCATAAGTAGATCTGGAAGTACTGGTATTGGTATTTTTTTAAACTTTAAAAATTTAATGTCATATGTTAATGTAAATATTTATTGTATATGCTGTGCATTGTGTGTTCAGTATAGTATGTTGGAAGACAAAGACAGTGGTACAGTCTTCAGTGTGTATATGGACTTTTATTTTTATTGCACAAAAGAGAGAGCGCTGATAAAGTGCAAACTGCATCCGGGACAGAAACAAATGTATTACACTCCTGACACAACTCTTAGCAAACACCTGCGCAGAAAGCATCCTAACACTAAGCTAGCCGAAAACCCAGAGTGACGATAAAGCTGAGTGAATTTTGACCCCAATCCGGCAGGCAGACTCTGAGCTTCAACAGGTAACAAAAGCAATGAGAATACACTGATCAGAACAAAGAAGGGAAATAACTCCAACATGCACAAACATTTGACCACACAGTGTGCAATTAATTTGCATGACTATAATGTTTTGATATACTGCTCAGCAATGGTGGTGACTCTCAAAGCAGAGCCAATGAGAACCCGAAAAGAATTGATAAGAGAATCGACAAGTAATCGAATCAATGAGTAATATTGATAATGGAATCTGAATCACAAAATTATTATCTATTTCCATCCCTAGTGTTCAGAAATGCTCTACAGCCTCAGGTTGTATTGTATTGGTTATTGAATATTTGAGTTACTGTTGTCTTCTCAAAGTAGACAAAGCTGAAAGCAGTCATCATCATTTTTGTTTTCCATTCTGATGCTCTGTTTAAACATCAACGGCTCCCTATAAATGCACTGAGTTGCTGCCAAACTGCCTAATAAAGTGGCCAGTGAGTGTAGATTGAAGTAATATGTGCACCGTATGCACTCGATGATGCTGCGTACCTCTCCGCGCATGAGAACACAGTCTTTTATTTCAGAAGACACAGCTGGTTTCCCAGACTCCCAGCTGGTGAAGGCGACAGTCGAGTGGTCAGACCAGTCAAATAACCCCTCTGTCTTCCTGTCATTCATTCCAATCCAAAGCTGATCAGTGGATGCTGCAGAAGTTGGTTATAAACAAAAGGACATTTTTGTATTTTTCCAAATGTACAAATGGATTACATGCATGTTAGAAAACATGTTCCATACAGTTCGCTTGTTTTTATTCATGGTTGTAAATCTTTTGAATAACCTCAATGGTCTTTATATTTTCCTGATGTCAAAGTATTGATTCATTAACATAAGGAATAGAGACCAGCACCTGAGGATTTACGGGGATTTTTTGCTTTAATTATTTGTTCCTTAACAATGATCCTTTTTTAAATAAATATCCATACATACTATATCCAAGCTGAGAGATGATGAAGCTTTGGTCCTCCACACTGTGGATGCTCACTAAGTCTCCTCCATCCTGGTGGCAAGCTACCTGAGCCTCAGACCATGTTTTCTGAGCCTGATTCCTGTGGAAGCAGTGGCCATTGTAGTGTATCCAGGGGTTTGAACAAAAACCTGTCCCAGCTGATCATAAATAACAAAGTAAAGTAATAAAATAAGTGTTGAGGAATATTTCAGTTATGCTGTAACCAAAATCTGAAGAAAAAAAAGATATTTTTATTTACCTTGTGTAGGAGCTTCTTCAGCCTCTTTACTGTAGCAGATGTAGCCCAGTTTATTGCTACAAGGTAAACTTTGCCAAAGGTACCGTACACTAGGATCAACAACTGCACAGTTGTATCCCGGATTAGGAAGTGGATGTCCTAAACATGATGATAGATATACTTTACATGTTAACTCTACAACAGTCTTATACCAGGGCTCAAATTTCTATCTTTCTTTTTGCAGATGCATTTCAGTTTTTTTCAGTTAAACAAATTGTATATTTTCTATTAATATGTTTTATTATTGCTGTCATAGAGAGTCAGACTGTTCTGCCTCTTTCATGTCTTTATGCTAACTTAAACAGCTGTTTTACCAGTAATCTGCTAGAATATATTATATCACCTGAGTCCCATTTCATGTAACGGTAAGGCCTGCCATTTATCCATTTCCAGCCATGTTCTGGATCTAGGATCAGTCCAATCCAAAGTGTATTGCCCCCTTTCCATAGCAGTGCTGTTGGAGCCATTGAGTACAGAAATGAAAAAGAAAAATTGTCTTTCACTTTGCGTTAAATAAATCTCTAATTGTAACCTCTATCATCCCTGTTGGACAACATCTCCCACCCCATGCAGGAGACTCTGACAGCACTGAGCAGCTCCTTCAGTGGCTGCGGCACCCACAATGTGGGATGGAGAGATTTCGCAGGTCTTTCCTCCCCACTGCTGTCAGACTCCACAACAAAGACTTCAACTGATCAAACACACACATCCACACATGTGCAATAGCAATAACACTAAGTGCAATACTCTTTCTGGCATCTTTGTATTATACTCATATTGTATATAGCATTTGTATTCTATTTTATTCGATTGTATATAATATTTTATTCTATTTTTATTTTATTTTATTATATTCTATTGTGTACAGTATCTTATGGATATATTATTCCAGTGTTTTTTTCTTCTAATTTTTCTGTGCAACTTTGCATTGTCCACTGCTGTAACAAAACAAATTTCCCACGCGTGGGACTAATAAAGGTTATCTTATCTTATCTTAACAATAATCAAAACTAGTGTTAATGTTCTTTTTTTTAAATGATGGGGGGAAAAATCATGTAATCCATAACACAAAGATAAGAGATAAGAAAAGATAAGATAAGATAAACTCTGATTAGTCACACGTGCGAAATTTGTTGAGTCACGACAGAAAGTGGACAGTGCAAAGTTACAGGGAGCAACAGTCAAGAAAAACAATGGAATAGAATAAGATAAAAAGAATAACATACTATATAAAATAGAATATAATACTATGTTTGGATACACATACTTTACAGGAGTTAAAGTATGCACATAAATACATGATCACTTTTTCAGTGTGTCTGAGGCACATTACCTGTGATATAAGCCTGCTCGTGAGGAT
Organism: Neolamprologus brichardi; assembly: GCF_056152115.1. Classification (NCBI taxonomy): domain Eukaryota; kingdom Metazoa; phylum Chordata; class Actinopteri; order Cichliformes; family Cichlidae; genus Neolamprologus; species Neolamprologus brichardi. The sequence continues at coordinate 16,559,102 of NC_142121.1, read as the reverse complement.
CATCGATGCTGAGAAGAGAAGCTCCCTGCTGTTTGCAGCTGACTTGTGCCTGGTGCCAAGTCAAAGCTGACTGTATGTTAAGCTGGTAATACGCTCCCGTTGTTGGGTGCATATTCCAGTCTTCCTTGGCTGTATATACAAAATGCATATATGTTTATAAGTTATGTCAAACTCATTTTAGATCATGGGTAACTTTAATCTTTAGTGAGCCTAACCAGTGAAACTCAGCTTTCCTTCAATGCAATTCAAATGTATAGCTCAGGTTCTCCGCATGAGAAATGTATAAAATGACAGAAAAGATTCTGGTAGCTCATTGCTCACACTGTCCTTTATCTTTTTAAAAGATAAAAGTTTTTTTTTTCAATTCAAAGAAAAATTGTCTTTTTTTGGGAGGGAAAAACAGCTTTTCTGTCATTTAATTGTTTTTCTATAATGTAACTACTTTGTTGTAGTATGAATGGAAATAGTGATTGAGTCATGATCAAGGAAAATTGGGAATATAAGAAAAGCAGCAGAACTTATCAAAATACAGTTAAAAGTTTAAAGTCTATGCACTTCTTCATATTTTCCAGAGTCTTCCAGTGGGTTGGTTTGGAGTCTTTCCCAGGCCAATTCTGGCCCCGGTCTTCAACAACGCTGGTGCAATAGTTAAGGTAATACTTTACTTCTCTAACTCAATGTTGATTTTTTGCCTCTGTTCAGCTATGGGAGTTGACTTAAGTTAAAAGTATATAACAAACCAGAGAATCCTTGTAAGAGCTCTGAAAAATAATTGTAGGTCCTAATAGTTCAATTATTTACTTCAATTGATTTCATTACTCACACATAGTTGGGCAGTACCCCCAGCGTTCGCTTTGATAGTTTGTTTCAACTGCACACCAAAGACGCTTTTCCGAGGAGTCAAATTTAGTACAGTCTGAATACCACTGAGTTTTGTATAGAAAGGGAAACATACACGGCCTTCCCGCTGCATTTCCACCGATGGTAAAAAGCTCTAAAAGGTCAAATAAACAAACAAACAAAACAAAGAGTGACTGTAAAACACATTTATCACAAACAGCTTTAAGACATGAAGCTATAAATTGCATTATATTCTTTTTCACATGGCACAATACCTCTATAAGTTCTTGTGCAGGCACCACTGGATGTTCCTGAAATTGTGAGGTGGTTATTTGGTCCTGTTGTCCTGGAGAGAATGGCTGTGTTATCTGCAGTGAGCTCAATGTAAAGCTCCTGGCCTTTAAGAGCGAGCACTGTTTCGTTCTTGCATTCCCACTTTTGGAGCTCACTGGCTTCATCGCAATCGTAGAGGTTTACTTCACTGCCCACACTTTTTCCCTGGACACCCAGGCACTTGTTCTTCTGCAGAACCAGTAGTCGATCACCAATTGTCCAGCGAATGTCATTGCAGTGGTTATTTGTTTTTATCAAACAAAAGCCAGTGGCCCTGTTAGTTAGCTGAAATGGTGAGTCTGTTGAAAAATAATTGATATAAATTCACTTCATTTCCATGACTGGGATTGCTTTTGGTGCCTCATTGACTCTGAATATGCTGACATAAATTAACAGGATAAACACGCTTGTTTTAAAAACACAGAGCAGAGGAAATCAATAAAATCTGACAAAAGATTAAAATTAAAAGTTGGATTACTGTACCATCTGAAGCCAAACAATCAAATGTTTGGATGAGGATCACAAAGATTTTACAAGTTATCCTCATTGTTAGTATTCTTGCATTTCGTAGCAGAAAACTTTATACATTCATTTCTTGCAAAGTGTTTAAGGCTTGTGTGAATGACTGTTGACCACCAGTCCAAAGAGTATTATTTGTTCTGTCTCAGAGGAACAAGGAGGGCCTTATCAACTTCCAGTATTACACAAATTACTATGTGATTGAAACTGAGTAATGAACAAATCAGTGTGTGAAACAGGAAGTGTTAGATTTACAGTTACAATTATGTTGCAACAACCACGCTGAGGAAGTTATGATATCCTTCTGTGAATGCCTGAAAGAACTCAGTGGACTTTTCGTGGATGCACTGGTTCTGTTAAACTGATGTACCGGTTTTTATCATTTATCCTGTTTAGTCTTTGCCCCCTACCTATATGATGGATGTACATGTGTTTTTCTTATACACTTTACATTAACAGTTTTGATACGTGCAATACAATTAAAGCTTTATTATTACTAAAACTCAACATTGAGTATAGCTGATGAATCAGTGTTACCTTGAGGAGAAAACACACAATGTAAGTCTTGGCTTGCAAAGAGAGTAGAGGAATTGTCTGCATGGCTGAAGAGTGGTTTTATTAAAGTAATAGATTATTGTTTCTTTTGAAATGGTAATTTAAGCACACATATCTGATGACAGCCAATTACAGTCTAAGGAGCTTGGAAAGAAAAGCGTCTGGACTTCTTTGAGTTGCTTGAAGACGTTTCACCTCTCATCCAAGAAGCTTCTTCAGTTCTAAGGGTGAAATGGTGGAGAGTCCCACGTCCACTGTGAGCGACCATCTTTGAACAGAGGCGGTGGTTTACGACACCAACTGTCTGCCATCTGTAATCCAGTTTTGAGATCCCTTCCCAGACACCTTAATGCCCACTCACATCCTGGGCCATCTGACCACAGGAAATCACATGATAGGGTGGGGCCAGGTTTCACAATGAGCTCACCTGAAACCCTGGCTGATTGTGACCCACACCCGCTTTCACACCTTGGCTCATGTGATTAGGTAAAGGATCATCAGGGGGTCCTTTGTCCCTCTTTGGGGGGTGGGGGTGGGGTGGGGTGGGGGGAAATCCCACTGGGTTTAAATCTGGGACTCTCCACCATTTGACTCTTAGAACTGAAGAAGCTTCTCGGCTGAGAGGTGAAACGTCTTCAAGCAACTCAAAGAAGTCCAGACGCTTTTCTTTCCAAGCTCCTTAGACTACGATGACCTGGATGACTGAGAACCTTCACAGACACAGCCAATTACAGTTATTTATCTTCTACAGCATAGTGGCTAATTAAAATTTAAACACTGTTTAGAGGCCCTAGTTAAGAGGAAGTGGGTAGTGGAACTCTGAGAAATGAACCCTAACGAAGAGGAAGAAATCCAAAAATTTAGCAGCTGAGACATCAAATTATAAACTGCTTAGTAGACAAAGTAGCTGGGTGAGAGTGAGAGTAAGAGAAATTTGCAGGTTTCAGCATGAAAACAATAATTGTGCCGTCATGTGAATATTATTGCCTGTTTTTTCAAACTGAATAGGTCTTACTTGCTTGTTTTATTAAGCATGAATCACGATGATATGAATACAACTTGTGTCAACTTATTGTCATGAATCACAGACAGAAGGTAGACAGGTTAAACAAACAAAACTTTAATTCAGCAGGTTGAGCAAGTCCACAGCAAACAACAAAGCTACAAAAGCATACAAAAATCCCAAATGTTACAATGTTAGAATTTACAAGTTGATGCAAAAACTCAGAAAAATGCTCAATACCATTTTTGACAGCTGTAGCCACTACTGTGGGACAGACTGTTAATCTGCCCAGGTTGTACCTTGCCTCTAGACCACCCCCAACCCTAAACTGGATAAGCAAGTGCGAATGGTTGGATGGATAGCCACTACCTGTTGAATAGAGTAATTCAAATCACTTAATTGTTTTTGGTGTTTTGGAGACTTTTTAATGCACTTATCAAAAAAGAATAGTTTAATTGTACAAACAGCACATCCAAGATTTCTGTGCTCCAGTTAGGGTAAGTAAATCTTTTATATTTGTTTGCTAGATAATACTAATTAGTAAATATTGCAATAAATTAGCATGTAGATGCCTCCATGCAGTCAATAAATGCAGTTTTTGAGATCTTACTGTCTTGTCCTAGGCATGAGAAGCACATGGCTGGCATTTTTTTTGGATTTTTGCTTTTTGTTGACATAGTTGACAGAGTATAAATGTAACTCAAACTTTAAAGTGTTTAAAAGTTTGAAAATTTAAAGTCCAAATTAAATGACTAAAACTTTTATCATCAATTTTAATTAAATAAGCAAGTCATTAATAGATCTGAGTTACTCTTGGAATAAGCCATTAACTCAGTTTCCAGCTAGACCCAGAAACACAAAGGTGTTTCGTGGCCCAGGAAAGACTTTTTGTCCACCTATCACGTGAGCTGTTAACTCTCAGAATCTTGTCCTCTGATTCAGTTGTGGCTTTGGGTCTGCCAGACCTCTTCCTGTCAGAGTTCGCCCCAGTTTCTGAGTGCCTTTTGTGAAGGAAACTGTACTCACTAACATTTTGACTTTTTTTTGCAATTTTTCTGTAGGAAAATTTACATTTTTATGTGTTATGATGGTCTGTCTCTCTTCCATTGTTAATTGCCTTTTTCTTGCCATTTTTTAGCAACACACTACTTTCTGCAATACAATACTGTTCAACTGATGCTCAGTTGGTAGGTACCACAGTGTATTGCAACACTGAGACAGGAAGTGTTGTAAGTAATGCAGAAAAGTTGGAACACCTGTAGGAATTAGTAGCACCAGCTTTCAAGGCTGGGTCAACCTCCATTGCTGCAGAACAGCTTTAAATTGTTGACTCATTTTGTCTTCGTTGAAAATTCTGAAATGTTTATTATTTTTCAGTTTTGGTTAACCTTACCTTTTTTTCTAACCTTTGGCAGTTCATTACTTGCCTTTGTACCATTTCAAGCTATATATTGGACTTGAACAAATTTAATTGCAATAAAGAACTTGAAAAATTGGGGTATTCTTTGGCCGGTAGTGTATATAGTCTGAATATTTAAGAACTGGTGATCCACTGGAATTTTCCACACAACCATCTCTAGGATTTATAGAGAATGGTCTGAAAAAGAGAAAATATCCAGTGAGCTGCAGTTCTGTGGATGATAATGCCTCAATATGTAAGAGGTCAGTGGAGAATGATGATACTACTACAAGTTGACAGGAAGGCAAGAGTAACTCAAATAATTTCTGAATGTATAACATGTAAAGCCTTGAAGCAGATGGACTACAGCAGCCTGTCAGCTTGCACAATAGAAGAAAAATGTTGCCTGGTCTGGTGAGTCTGAGCTCTTGTTGTGAAATTTGGATGGTATGGTTAGAATCTGATTTCAGCAACATGAAACCATGGATCCTTCCTGATTTGTCTTGATATTTCAGGTTGCTGCATGCATATATGATTGTTGACTAGGACATGCATTAAACTCCATTTACCCTACCTTTTATCCTAACCATAACTGAAATAACAAAAGCCAGCATTTATGTAACCTACATTCACAGAATATGATAATATGAGATGATTCTCACCTTTTATTTTCCAATAAGCCATTATTTGCTACTTGCTGCCACCTCAGCTCAAATTTTTATAACATACTAGGAAATCACATGGGCTGAGAAAATGAGCCCAAAATATTTAAATTACATACTGATTAAATCTTCAGTGTTCTCTTCTGCTGCATTCTCTACCAGTATACTGGTGTCAGCTTGCTCAGGCTGTGACACTCTACTGCTGAAGAAGAGCGGGTTATCGAAGGTGTTAGGGGCGGGTAACTGATGACCAAATTTCTTGAAGAAGAAGACAGCAGTGACTGCCACCACTGCAATCCCAGTAATGACTAACACAACTGCAGTGGTTATATAGACACGCTGATGATGAGGTAATCCAGTTTCTGTACGGAGTGAAAAAGTAGATGGTAATCCGCTAAAAAAACATTTGTAACAATTTTACATAAAATAAATAGATAAAAGAGGTGTTACTTACGGGCTGGTGGTGATGGCGTTGGTAGTAATACTGCAAAAGAAAAAGAAGAACAAATAAGATACTTTATTAAAAAAAAGTAGCTCTACTTCATTTCAAAGTAAAAATAAATTGTTCAAGATTCTTGTGGAGTAAACAGGCATTTATAAATGGATCTAATTTTGACTGTGCACTCAAGATTCTGACCCACAAGAGGTATTTCTTTCAGCTTTTGGATTCATATGACTGTGTTATGTATGCAGTCAAAGTCTTACAACTGATTCAAATCAGCATTATTAAAAGGAAAAAAAAAAACAGTGCAATAAATAAATATTACTTTACCTTTTGGTGTCTTGCAGATGTAAGGTCTATAATCCCATATTTCGATATCCTTCCATGTCCCATCTGATGTACTAATCTCCCCTGTGCGCAATCCAAAGCTCATATTAAAAGGTTGACCTTCAGCCCAGTTAGTGTAACCCATGGCTGTTCTGTCCACCCAGAGCCATTCCTCTGCAGGCAAATAGACAAAAAAAAAAGAGATGTAAAAATGTATTTTTTTTCCCAAAATAATATTTTTAAAGAACATAGCAAAAACAATAAATCACCTTTGTATTGTTTTTTAAACAGGCCAATCCAGAAAGATGTGTAGCCATCTTGAAAAGTTCTCAGGTTAATTTCTAGAAATTTTTGCTCAGAGGAATCTTCAATGCTGGCAAGCATTCCACCTTAACAAAACAAATCAGTTGTTAATGAAAACTACAGCAATTTATTGCATAAAAGTATCTTTCACATAGGTTGCCTACCATGTGCTACACAGGTGGTGGATGCTTCGCTCCAGTGTTTTTGCTCTGTAATAAAAATATAACAATAACCCCTGAATGGTACCCAGATATAGTTCTTGTTTTCTATTGTTGCCTCTGGGTCTTGAGGGCAAACTCCTGGAAAAATGGTCGACTCTGTTGGCAGCACATCTGTGAATGAGGTAATGTCAATAGGATCAATTAATTACATTCTTTTAAAACTTTGTTGTCAAAACAGTATCTTTCAAACTGTGTGTGTGTTTGGTCGTACCTGTAGACTTCATGCAAACACTCATTAGTGTCTCATTACAGTGAGCGGTTTTCCATTTTCCATCCACATCCATGTATACACAACTTCTGTCCTTTCTTGGTTCATTTGTACCCCATCGACTGAATATTAAATGCCATCCATCAACATATCTGAAAGAACCATTGATCTGAAAGCAAAGATTAATGAGACAGCAGTTACAGATATTTTCTGATTTTCAGGAATATCTGCCCTAGTAAGCTTAACTGCATGGAGGGTAAAACAGACAATAAAAAGAGATTTCTTTCTGTTAAAACAGTTGAATTAAACTAGCATGGTGATCTATACTGCTTAAAAAATCCTACAGAGGTTGCATAGGTAGTCCAGCACATCAATATGTGCCATTTCCAGAAGGTTTGCTGTGTCTCCCAGCTCAGTCTCAAGAGCACGGAGGAGAGTCCAAAGAGACATGCAGTTACTCTAAGAGAGCTTAACAGCTCTACATTTTTTTAAACAGGTTTTTTCAGAAAGATGCAGTGTTTGGACACTTAAGAAAAACTTTTTTTGTCTTCACCTTGGTTGTCTTGATTCTCTACCTATGTGTTGTCCACTGTGTTACATAAGAGGTGCTGTTGCTCAACATGCCTTCCTCTCACAGAGCATCTCCCTGCTGGAGCAGGGATGCTGCACTGCCACACTGCTTATTAAATGAATGCCGAATTTAATAGTGTTTTTGAGTTTGTTGGTGTTATGTGCAACTGCTTCTTTACATCACATTTATTGGTACCGTCCTTAAATGTAGTCAAGTTAGCCAGTGCTTTATAACAGTCAGCCATTTCCAACCATGATTGAGAGTACAGAATGTAAACACACAGTAACTTCAAATGTGTTTGCCTAATGCTGGAAGATTTATTGTCAAAAGGGACGGCTAGATTTAGCTGACATTAGGTAACAGGTTAATACTGGTCACTATTACATTAACGGACTATTATTGCGGCCAGTAAACTGAAAACCATCCCACTGGTGTGGTGCATTTCTAGCTAGAAGGGAATCACAACATCAGCTAGCTCTAGACTTTTAATAAGAAATGACAGCTGAGGCTGGCTCCATCCTCCAACATCCTTATATTGGATAATAAGAAGAGGATGGATGACAATCTCAGTTCAAATTTATCATGCAAAAATTGTGCTGGATAAATAACTGAATGAGTGGATAAATAACTGGACCAGTATATTTATCCATCAATGACAATTTCATTCTCATAATCACAGATTATTTAGTTAGATAAAATCCGTGTTGGAACAATTTATTGTACGCATAGGTAAGTTTTAGAATTTTTACCAGAGTCAGTTTCAAACTGGTTGACCTATTATTGAGCTATGTACTTTTTATAGGTTTTTAAAAGTTTACCTGCACTTTGTGTATTCCAAACCAAAGAGGAGCCTTGAGATTCAGCGCCATGAGCTCAACATAAGCTTGCGTCCACTCATTCCTCAGGCTAGCTAGGAGGGCATCGTCATTTTTACAGTACTCTGCAGCTTTATCCCAATTCATTTGTTGAGGAACAACCTTAATGGAGTCATTGAGTATTTTGATGTAGTTAGTAGAAATTGTTGGTTCTGGAGAATCTGGTTGAGATGTGTCTGTTTAGGATTAGAATAGAAACAATTTTATTTATTGACTTTTTTTTTACATAACAAACCCCTCTACAGTACTCTTAAACCTATTACAGCTATTGTCAATGCGGAATCATACTCTTGATCATAGATTTTATATATCACTTATAGATATAGATATTAATTATAGGACTAAAAAAGTCAAAACATATTTTTAGTTGTTTTAGAGAGTCTGATGAAGCTGCAGCTGAAGTTGGGTGGCAACAGGCCTGGGGATAGAAATGGACTCACCAAGATTTCGATGACAGATAAATCCATTGGTGTCATTGCATGACTTTTGAATCCATTTCCCAATACCAACCAAAGGCTTGGTATTGATCACAAAACAGTTTTTCTGTGGAAACAGAGTTGGGTCAACAGAATGATGCTATGTGGTGACACAGGGAATTAACATATACTTCCACATACAATATACTGTATTATTGGTTACTGTTTAATCATCGGAGCAGATTATATTAGGAAAGCTTTCTTTCTTATTTTATTTAAACATGCAAACATTTGAGTGCCCTTGCATAATATATAGCTATATAAATAACAGATAAATAATTAAATAGTAGTTCTGTCACTGTAGAACTTGTAAAATACAACAAGAACTGTAAAATGTCATGCCATAAAGTGTCACTGCACTTTACAAATAAGTTTTAAAAACTACTTACCGTTTGATCGTACCAATACCAACGCTGCAATGTAAACACAGAGATTTTAAATATTTATACAAGAATATACAGTTATAGATTATTTCTAAGTATCTGACCCTTCACAATAGGTAATTATATTCTGTATCTACATGGTCCAAGTACACTGCTCAAAGTTAAAGAAACACTTTTTAAACAAAGTATAGCATCGAGTCAGTTAAAGTTCTGGGATACTGATCATTTAATAAGCAGAGAAGGCTGTTAATTGGTTTCAGCTGATTTGCTGTTAATAACATTATCAACAGGTGCACTAGTGAGGCAACAGTGAGACACCCTCCAAAACGGGAATGGTTTACCCTCACATTTTTTCCCTGCTCATCTTTCTCTTTGTTTTTTCACTAGTTTTGTCATTGACTAGAGTTAGTGTCACTACTGGTAGCATGAGGCCATACCTGGACCCTACAGAGGTTGCACATATAGTTATGGTTGTTAGCTTTTAATGAGTATAATGTTTTCTCAGAAAGAGAAACACAATAATTTATTATTATAATTCATTCATTTAATTATTCATTAGTTAATGTCTATATTTAGATTACCTCACGTACATTATTACCAAAATTGGTATATGACTTTGGTTGTCCATCAGTCCAGTAAGTTTTCCACTGTGACTGAAATAAACCAATCCACAAGTCTGTAGTAGGTGCATCAGCCATTTGAGACAGTAGAAACACTGAAAATGTAGACAAAGATTTATGGTTGAGATACAGTGGCTTGCAAAAGTATTCGGCCCCCTTGAACCCTTCCACATTTTGTCACATTACAGCCACAAACATGAATCAATTTTTATTGGAATTTCATGTGAAAGACCAATACAAAGTGGTGTACACGTGAGAAGTGGAATGAAAATCATACATGATTCCAAACATTTTTTACAAATAAATAACTGCAAAGTGGAGCATGTGTAATTATTCAGCCCCCTTTGGTCTGAGTGCAGTCAGTTGTCCATAGACATTGCCTGATGAGTACTAATGACTAAATAGAGTGCACCTGTGTGTAAATCTAATGTCAGTACAAATACAGCTGCTCTGTGACGGCCTCAGAGGTTGTCTAAGAGAAAATTGGGAGCAACAACACCATGAAGTCCAAAGAACACACCAGACAGGTCAGGGATAAAGTTATTGAGAAATTTAAAGCAGGCTTAGACTACAAAAAGATTTCCCAAGCCTTGAACATCCCACAGAGCACTGTTCAAGCGAACATTCAGAAATGGAAGGAGTATGGCACAACTGTAAACCTACCAAGACAAGGCCGTCCACCTAAACTCGCAGGCCGAACAAGGAGAGCACTGATCAGAAATCCAGCCAATAGGCCCATGGTGACTCTGGACGAGCTGCAGAGATCTACAGCTCAGGTGGGGGAATCTGTCCATAAGACAACTATTAGTCGTGCACTGCACAAAGTTGGCTTTTATGGAAGAGTGGCAAGAAGAAAGCCATTGTTAACAGAAAACCATAAGAAGTCCCGTTTGCAGTTTGACACAAGCCATGTGGGGGACACAGCAAACAGGTGGAAGAAGGTACTCTGGTCAGATGAGACCAAAATGGAACTTTTTGGCCAAAATGCAAAACGCTATGTGTGGCAGAAAAATAACACTGCACATCACTCTGAACACACCATCCCCACTGTCAAATATGGTGGTGGCAGCATCATGCTCTGGGGGTGCTTCTCTTCAGCAGGGACAGGGAAGCTGGTCAGAGTTGATGGGAAGATGGATGGAGCCAAATACAGGGCAATCTTGGAAGAAAACCTCTTGGAGTCTGCAAAAGACTTGAGACTGGGGCGGAGGTTCACCTTCCCGCAGGACAACGACCCTAAACATAAAGCCAGGGCAACAATGGAATGGTTTTAAAAAAAAAAAAAAAAAAAAAAAAAAAACCAAAACAAATCCATGTGTTAGAATGGCCCAGTCAAAGTCCAGATCTAAATCCAATCGAGAATCTGTGGCAAGATTTGAAAACTGCTGTTCACAAACGCTGTCCATCTAATCTGACTGAGCTGCAGCTGTTTTGCAAAGAAGAATGGGCAAGAATTTCAGTCTCTAGATGTGCAAAGCTGGTAGAGACATACCCTAAAAGACTGGCAGCTGTAATTGCAGCAAAAGGTGGTTCTACAAAGTATTGACTCAGGGGGCTGAATAATTACGCACACCACACTTTTCAGTTATTTATTTGTAAAAATGTTTGGAATCATGTATGATTTTCGTTCCACTTCTCACGTGTGCACCACTTTGTATTGGTCTTTCACGTGGCATCCCAACAAAATTGATTCATGTTTGTATTTTCTTGCTAAAGTGCACCGTGGTATCAGTTCTAACTTGTAGGTATGCCAGAACTGCACAACAACAGAAATTCAGTGGTAATTTTAGCTACTAAGAACAGATATCTGCAATGACAGTAAATGGACCACATAAGAGGAGAAGTTCACAAGATCTAAATACATATTTGAGTAAAATGAAAATGAAACACACCTTCCACCTGTCTTGAAGTAACAGATGCCAATTGTCCACCTTTTTGTTTGCACTTTTCCCTTGCATCTTGCCATGTTAAATTCTGATTCTTAAAAATTCTGTAACACTAAAATTGAAACATGAAAAAGATCAATATAGTGTTCCAAGCACTGACAACATATCCCTTCAACAGTAAATAACAGAAAAATTAAAAGACATGAAAAGATATCTGACCTTAGAGTTAAATTTTTTCCAGGTGGGTGGACATTCACCTTTTGGGGACACTGTAGGCACTGCAGCAGTGGTGTTTGTGGGTGTTGAGCTGCTGCGCTTACAAAAGGACATATACTCTAACCCACAGTTGGAGTCATGCCAGAATCCTGCTAGCCATTTGAGTATAGTAAATTAATCATATAATCAACTCAAATGATAGATTTGATTTTTTTAAATCTATCTTTAATCAGTTTTGATATCACACAAGCCAGCTATCCGTTCTTGTAGTTTATGTATAAGCAGAATCATGATCAGAATACATGGTTGTAGAGGTGCTCTAAAAACTCTCTATGGGCTCTTCTTGTTATGGCTATACCTATTATTTCGGTACACTCACCATTATGATGTGTCATGACAGCACAGTTTTCGTCAAAGTTCTTGAATTCAGGTTGATTTTCATCCCACCTTTGAAACACCACTTGAGAACCATCCATCCACCTTAATGTAAAAAGACACATGGTTTAAATATGTCTGTAAAAACTTATATTACCAACACAGTCACATGCTGGTTTAAGTAAAAATACTCTTTGCCTTCTTCTTTTTAGTCACAGTTTTTGGTTTTAGTTATAGTACCTGAATTAAGTTAGTAAGAAAGATAGCAAACTGGAATAGTAACTGATACATTTTACAAATATTAATTAAAAGTAAGTTAAAGATCACAAACAGAAATGTAAATTAACCACAATTTACAGTTAATATGTATTTAGGTAGTTAATAGGTAATTTTGTCTCTGTATACTAGCCATCAGATTTTATATCAAACAATCAAGATATGATTAAATGAAATTAAAACTGGTATACTCGTACATCTGGCATGCTGCCTTGCACTAAGTACTCTCTATTTTTAACGTGGTGTCACATAAATTTAAGTTTATTTTGTTGTATTTAAATTTTTTAACCAAATTCATACTCACTGAAATGTTCCATCAAGATCTACAGATAGGCCAATCCAAGAATTCTGATAACCTGTTGAAATCTGCACAAAAGCATGGATGCATAGTAAAACTGTCTGTGTGGATGTTTCGGTTTGTTCAGTTACACCTTAATTACCCATTACCTTGGTAAATCTTTTACAAATGCCATTGCTCACCTGTTTCCATAAAAATATCCTTTCTGCTTCACTGTTGATAGATACCAGGTCACCATGCCTCTGTCTGCAGAACGTACGAGCGTCCTCCATGGCCATCACGTTTTCATTAATGTAATACTGAGCCCCATTCCATTCTAGCCACCCATCAGAGGTCGTGTTATACTCTGAGAATAGATAAGAAATGTGCATGTGTGTGGTTCTCTGGTTGAATTTAGGAAACTAGTACTATGTTATTTTTTAAGTAAAAAAATCTGCATGTTTTTGATCTTATGCTCATACTACATAGTTCACTTTCTTCACTGTAAGTTTTATACTCACACTGTATCAATCAGGTAAACAGATGTTTTGTTTTTTTGTTTTTTTAACCAATGTCCCATTATCTTACGAGACTTCAGAAGAGCAACTTTAGGTTCCTATTTATATTTTGGATTTGTTGTTGGGTTACATTAAAAAATGTATTATATGAGTTAATAATTCTACATGGCATTCTACAAGAAAAACAAAATTAATAATACTGTTTGGCCACAGATATTCGCCATGCAGTAAATCAGCATCCATTAGTTTCGTGTCAGCATAGTATGCCTTATGGCCTGGTAATCATAATAGAAAGTCAAAAGTCATGTAAAGATGCTGACCGCAATGTGGTCAAATTCCTCAACATACCAGGGGTGACAGGGTCTGGAGCCGGCTTTGGGGTGACTCCTGTAAAGGTATAAAAACAAAATAGTGTAGAGTTACTAGTGACCACCTCCACCTTGACATTGTGAGAATTCATGAGGCCGACAACAATAAATGTCTAGTTCAAAAATATGTTGCAAAAGAATTTTATAACTGTGACCATGCTTTACCTGCGTGGATCTGACAAATCCAGTTATTGTACTTCTCACAGGGCACATCACTCCAAAGCAAAGTTTTATCCCCATACACGTGTTCTACTTCAACACACAATTCAGCGTTATTTTTATTGTTTGGTTCTCCATCTTTCCAGTTTTGGAAGTTTACCTTTATACAAAAACATGATAATTATTAACAGTAGTAGTATTTGTATCAGTTGTAACAGTAGCTCTAACATTATTAATGTTAATAATCATCATCTTGATCATTATCATCATTTAGGCTACATAAACCATTGTAGAGAGTTAAAAACTAAACTCACCGGGGATATATCACTCCATACATAACCTGTGTCTGGGTCAGGAGCACTAAGTCCAATCCAGTATTGATTATGCCTAAAATGGACAAATGTATGTTCCAAAGTTTAATACTTGATTTAGCACTCTCTGGAGGAATGGTGCACTAGTCTGCAAAAATATGACCATCATTGAACAATCATTGAGGATGAAATGGGGGTGGCTTCTACATCAGTAATTAATTACATTGTATATATAAAAAATACTGTATTTTTAATTTTTTTGTAATAATAAAAATCTTTACAAAATATTTTCATCTTATGTAGACCAGAAAACACTATACCAATCATTGTAGATGTAATTACGTTGTAAGACGTAATTGTATGTCCCTAGTAAATCAGCACTGCTGTGAATGCTGACTAAGTCTCCTCCAATGGCTCTGCAGTAATCTCTAGCCTCATACCAGGTCTTTCTCTTTTCTGAAGCCTCTGGAAAGATCTATAAACAAAATATAAGAAACTGAGTTGTGTGTAATATATATACACACACACACACACACACACACACACACATAGGGAGGGAGAGAGAGACATGCTGCACCTTATAACAGACGATTCTGGATTGCATCTTAATCCATCCATCTGTGCAGTTAGGCGTGGCAGTGGTTGGTGGAGCTGGGGTTAAAGCTGCCCCCTCTGCCAGGTGTTTGCAGATGTATTTTTCCTTATTGGTACAAGGCAACACATCCCAAAGGCCAGCAGAATGCCCAGTTGCCATAGCAACACAACCCTGCACATGACCTTGTGTTATAAAAGAAAATGTTAGCTGTCATTTGTGAAGAGACCTGCCAACTATAGTTTACATATAGATCATGAGATTGTTTCATTACCTGGCATATGAGTGTTCCAGTGAGTATATCTCGCGTAGGCATTGTTGGTCCACATAAAATATTCTCTGTTTTTCAGGTTTGAGAGACCTATCCAGAAGTGTTTCTCTGGCCTCAGCCCCACCAAGCTTACAAGGAAAGTATTATCCACCCTGGAAATATTTACACAAGTTAGATTACAGACTGCCTGCAACTTGATACATTGGTGTGAAAAAGTGATTATCCCCTTGATGATTTCCTTAATATTTTTCTCACACTTAAATGTTTCAAATCATCAAACAAATTGTAATATTTGGCAAAGACAACACAAGTGAACATAAAATACATTTTAAAATGAAGGTGTTTATTATTAAAGAGAAAAAATCCAAACCTACTGTGTGAAAAAGTGATTGCCCCCCATTAAGTAGTTGGGCCACCCTTAGCAGAAACAACTTGTCATGGCTTTGTGCAGGCAGGCAGGAAGAGAGGACCCAAAATGCAGCACTCACGGAGACAGAAGTGACTCAAAATACTCAGCTTTATTGCTGGGAAGAAACTGAATAAAAAACTACCAAACTATCCATCCATTCATCCATTCGCTTCCGCTTATCCTTTTCAGGGTCGCGGGGGGCGCTGGAGCCTATCCCAGCTGTCATAGGGCGAGAGGCGGGGTACACCCTGGACAGGTCGCCAGTCTGTCGCAGGGCCAACACACAGGGACAGACAACCATTCGCACTCACATTCACTCGCACATTCACACCTAGTGACAATTTGGATTATCCAATTAACCTATCCCCACAAGCTGCATGTCTTTGGACGGTGGGAGGAAGCCGGAGTACCTGGAGGGAACCCACGCAAACACGGGGAGAACATGCGATAACTGGCAATGAGTGTTTCACAGCTCTGTAGAGGAATTTTCACCCACTTGTCTTTGCAGAATTGGTGTAATTCAGCCACATTGGAGGGTTTTCAAGCATGAACCATCTTTTTAACATCATCCCACAGCATCTGAATCGGATTTAGGTCATGACTCAAAAGTTTTCATTTGTTTTTCTTAAACCATTAAAAGGTGGACTTTTGGTGTGTTTTAGATCAGAAATGGATTAGATTAGATTAGAAATGGCTTTGTAACCTTTTCCTTTACCAGACTGACAGATGTTAGTGAACTTATTTCTCAGGTGTTTCTTTAGATTGTGGTATGGTGTGTTGCTTTTTGAGATATTTTAGCCTGCTCCATTTTACAGACAGGTTCTATTTAAGTGATTTCTTGATTCAACAGCTCTGCCGGTAATCAGGCATGAGTGTGTTTAGTGAAACTGAACACAACTTTACAAAAAATGTGGTTAATCACAGTTAATTCGTGATTTAACGAGAGAAATCAGAAGGGGGGAAAACACTTTTTACACCACCGTATATTACCTTTTTTATGGTAAAAATTTTAGGAATCATAAAAACTTTTTTTTACCCAGTTGAAACATCAGCTAAATAAGAGTTTGAGCTCTTGCAGTCATCATTGGCTTCATGAAACGTCTTTGTCTCAATCCCTACAAAGTAGCAGTAGGATCCATGTCTTTTCCAACCCTGCATTGCAGAGAAACAACAGTTGAGGAACTATTCAAGCCTGTCGTTAAATGCTGTCTTTGTGTACATATCTTTTTGTGATAGCAAGAAGAAAGACCCCACATGCAGAATCACTCTGCATCAGTGTGACTACTTCAAAGTCAAAGTAAACTTTATTTTCATCTCTGCTATATACAGAACAGTATATAGCGAGACGAGACGACTCCAGTTACATTCAGTGCAAAACACAAAAATAAATATAAGAAGAGTAAGAAAATAAATATACACTTTAAGACTCGGGTAAAATTTAAAATGTACAATTTAAAGTTTGATAATACTTTGTATTATCCTGAGATAGCTTACTCCACTCACTCCACGTTTTGTCCTAAAAGTCCAATGACTAAATAAGGTGCTAATTTAATCAAGAGAATCTGCCTGCTTTTTTTTTCTTAATTGTTTTTCCTATAAACAACATCCAAATACAATTTATTTGATTAGATATCATATCCCACGTGTATGCTGGTTTCCCAGCTATTTCTTGGACCATAGTCACAAAAGTAGCTTTAGACATTGTACCATTTGAAATATACAACAGCCTTTACAAAACAGAAACAGATAACAGAATGTGTGCATTCAGACCAACCAGATGCAGACATTCTTTGGAAAATATATGAAAGGTTCACATACAGTTTTGCAGCCTGCGTTCAGCTCCACTTCATCTCCAGAGGGTTCAGAGTCACTTGTCTTCATGCAGATAAAGCCATGTTTCTCATCACACACACGGTCAGCCCAGTTTCCATTCTGCAAGAATGAAAAGAACAAAATATATGTGGAAACTGAAATTAACAAGAGATAGACAGGCTACGGTGCATATCATAAAACAAAACCCTCATACTCTTTGATATGACTGGGTTTTTTCTTTTATTTTTTTATTGTATTTCTTTTGTTTGTTTCAAAAATCATGTGAATGCGATAACTCAAAGAGGAAGTAACGTAGGACTTTCAAATTCATACCATAGGTTCATCTACTAGCTGCCAGAGAGTGCTAAATCATCTTTTTGCTCTGAAACTGATTTAAATTGCCTTCCTAACAATCATACAACAAGTTCCCGCAGAACGTTTCCTTTTTTATGTTTATGATGTTGAAACAATACATTTCTCACACTGTTAGAATATAGTGGAAATATGTGCTTATATACATATGTGCATAGAAGAGACTTAAAGACAGGCCCCAGACTAAACGTGTGTAGCAAAGGTTTTGAAATTTACTTTGGCTAATATGTGTATACTGTATGTTGTGAAGTAAGGTGTGATACATAGCTGCATAGGTTTAGAGACAGTGTTCTTTAACAGAACTGCATAGTTTTACAGAAAAACGCTGGTGTGTCATAATCATCAATAATCACTCCCACATTGTGCACCTTACCTCCCCTCTGATCAGAACACAGTCTTCTTGTTCAGAGGTGACAGTTGGTTCCCAAGAGTCCCAGCTAGTGTAACTCACAGGAGAATCATCACTCCAGACAAACAGCCTCTCTCTGTTCCTATCATTTAGTCCAATCCAGAGTTCATCAGTGGATGCTGCAGACAGAAAATAATATTAATTGTTGTATAATTTTCTTGATACATTCTGCTCATTTGCTATTTTTTAGTTGTTACTTTTACATCTAAATCGTAGACTGTTGCTAATTGTTGTCTGCCAGAATTGCTGGAAACTTTATCATATGTGAGATGTGCAGTGATACAGGGATCAGAAAACAACAGGAAGTGACTGAATGCTTATGAAGAGATAGATATAAAGACCTGCCAAATTATTAGTCGATTCCAAAAACTAACAACTGACAAATGGTCATTATTATAAAGAGGAAGTCTGCCTGTTGGCTGAGAAATGACTATTACCTGTTGTCAGAGAACTGGATTTTCTTAAGTTGGAGGAGAGTTGTACATTGAAACTACAGCAGTAGACCCCTTTCCTAGGAAAAGATTGCTCACATTCTTATGAAGTGTGTAGCTATAAGATGTTCATTAATATCTGGGTTTGGTGTGTCTTTAACCTTTGAGTGTGATGTTCAACCCAACTTAGACATTTGCAAAATTAAGGAGAGGCAACTTCTTATGACTTAAACACAAGCTGAAAACTTCCTGGAACATTAGCAATAACTTATGTTGGTGTTGTTTCTGGATCAACATAATAATATTGGTCCAGGACTGAAATTGCAACTGACCAATCACATTGTTATGATGTCATATCTTTTCAACTTGGAAAAGAAAAGGGAACGATTAGGATTAGAGTTGGGAATCAGTATGTGATTGTGGTTTGGGTAATGGGGTTAGGATTAGAGTTTTGCTGTGTTGGTGTGATGGTGTTTCCACATCGCAACACTATGACATCACTGCAATGTTACTGATAACAAGCAATGTTGAACCTGGACAAACATTATTTTGGTTGATCCAGAAACATACCAACATATTCATATTAGATCGTGCCTCAAAAATATTTCATTTTGAAAAGGCAGACGTGTGGGGAAATTACCAACAAGATGGATATGAAGTCTTGTGTGAAGATTATTTTGAAGGAATACAAATTGGGCTCAAAAGTTTTTATTGCCATACCATATCCAAGTTGAGAGATGATGAAGCTTTGGTCCTCCACATTACGAATGCTTACTAGGTCTCCTCCTTCTTTACGGCAAGCTTTCTGAGCATCAGACCATTTTTTTGTTTCATTACGATAAAGGTAAAAGCAGTGGCCATTGTAGAGGATCCAGGGTGCTGTACAAAATCCGCTCTCGGCAGCTATGAACCATAAGAAGAACAAAAGAAGAAGATCAAAGAAATAGAGTTGGTAAAATCATCAAGTTTTTTAAAGAGAAGAGAGAACGGATTTTTTTTATACCTTCAGTAGGTGCAGCTAAAGGTCCTTCACTGTAGCAGATGTATCCCAGTTTCTTGTTACATTGTGAACTTTGCCAAGAGTACTGAACAGCACCATCAATAATTCCACACTTATATCCTGGATTAGAAACTGGATGTCCTACAGTACAGTGATCGTAAATGATACTTGTCACTTATGAGATGAGACTCGGCAACTTTCCATTCACATGATTCTCAAGATATTTAGAAGCATGGTGTGTATTGTGTATAAGCATTTTAGTTTTAATGGAAATGAAGCAAAGGCCTACGATTTCTACCCAAGAGTGACAAGGCTATGTGATACACAACGCCACCACCATAATTTAGCAGTGGTTGAAATTGCTGACCAGTAACAGGTTACAGTGTGGCTAGCGCACCGATGTGGAAGAAATTTATAAGAAATAGGGAAAAAATGTATTTAATTGCTAACAGATAACATTTCTTATATTAATAAAACCGATGGCAAACATGATCAAGATGAATTGATGAGATAATTTAACATTAGTAAGATAAAATATCATCAGAATGGTAACACAAGCTCCTGAAACTTGAAAGAAAACTTACCTGAATCCCAATTCAGATATGCATAAGGATTCCCATTAGACCACTTCCACACATAATCTAAATTCTGGAAGATCAGTCCAACCCAAAGCTTGTACTCCTGTCCCCAATTTGCCCCTAATAGTGCTGTCAGTAGAGTTTAACAGAGAAAAGAGACAGAGAAAACAAAAGTTACCAAGTGTAATACTCAAAACATAATCATCAGCTGGAGCAGTGTCTACAGTCTACAGACCACATATTACATTATCATTTGTTTCATGGTTTTGCAAAATAAACTGTTTACGGCAATATTTTTTCATCCTTTTGATGGTCACTGTAGTGGCTATATCAGTTTCTTAAAGTTCTCTCTTTCTCTTATATTTAAAATAACTACACTACGGATGGACAAGCAACTGTTTTTACGCGTTGTGGTTAGCAACAACGACGGTAAACCCAGCATGCCAGAATATGCATAATATGCATATTTTTAGGTGCTAAAAAATAAACCTTAGACTCAAACGTTAGAACAGGCTTTTCCCAGCAGCACGCCATGTAATAAATACTCACAAAGAAAATGGTGGCCGTTACAACTTATGTCTAAACCCTAACACTTGACTCCAGGTACACGACGCCCAGCTGAAAACACTTCCAGCAAGTTGAGTGTCCCGAGATTCACAGAATTTACATAAAATGTAAAATTTTTGTAATATATATATATATATATTTCGTTGTTGTGACGATAAATGTCTTAAATCGGAACACGAAATTTTGGTCACATCGCATAGGCCTACCACAGTAACTTTAATGTTTCAAGTTTTAGCTATTTGTCAAACCTCAGCATAAATGAAATGTTTTGTTTTCAATATATTCAGTGTAGTGTGGAGATTTGTCTCCTTACCTGAAATATAAGCCTGCTCGTAAGGATTGCTGATACTGAGCAGGGAGGCACTCTGCTGTTTGCAGCTGGCGTCAGCCTGATCCCATGTAAGCGCTGACTGTGTGTTCAGCTGATAAGATGCTCCTTTTGTAGGGCCTTTGTTCCAAGTTTCTTTGGCTATGACACAAAAACAGTCAAAGTATTATAGTATTGCACTGAACTTGTACCTCAAGATGCCGTTCCTCAATATTTAAATTTGGATGTCTAGGTTCTGCTTATTACTCTGAAAACCTGTATTAGAATTGTTGTGTACTTACAGTTAGTTGGGCAGTAACCCCAGAATTGACCATGATCATATTTTGTTTCAACCGCACACCATTTACGGTTCCCTGGAGAGTCAATTGCAGTGCACTCCGAATACCAATTGCTTTCGTAATAGAAAGGAAACATGCACGGCCTCCCAGCTCCATTTCCTTCAATGGTATAAAGTTCTGAAGGACCAAAATAAGGAAAACATATAAGAAAAGAACAAAGAATAGCTTGAATAGTTTAAGCAACTATAAATGTAATTGTTGAACATCTTGTAATCATTTGACACACTATCTTTGCATTACAACTATTTTGGAACTAAATATGAATATCTACAAATTTATTATGCCACTAATATTATTTCCATAAAAGTTATCATGAATTACTTTACAATGTTTTTTTTATTTATTTCACTTACCTGTATATGTTCTTGTGCAAGCAGCGCTGGAAGTCCCAGAGATTGTAAGGTGGCTACTGGGTCCAACTTTATTTGAGAGCACGGCTGTGTTATCGGCAGTGAGGTCAATGTAAAGTTCTTGGCCTTTGAGAGCGATCACAGTTTCATTCTTGCATTCCCACTTTTGGAGCTCACTGGCTTCATCACAATCATACAGGTTTACTTCACTGCCCACAGTTTTTCCCTGAACACCGAGGCACTTATTCTTATTCTGAACCAAAAGTCGATCCCCAGATGTCCAGCGAATGTCATTGCAGTGGTTATTTAATTTTACCAAACAAAAACCAGTGGCCCTGTTAATTAGTTGAAATTGGGAATCTGTAGAGACAAAATATTGAAAAACAGTACTGTTGGAGATGTAAAAAATAAAGAATAGGTTATAGAGGATTATAGAGAAATAGAGGACATAACAATCTTACATGCAGGCAGGACGCACGATACTCTGTAAAAGCCTTAGCAAAAAATACAAGAAATAGTTGATTACCGTACCATCTGAAGCCAAACAGAGAAATGTTTGGATGAGAAGCACAAAAGCTGTAGAAGTTATCCTCATTGTTAGTATTCCCATTCCTGTGTCTTATATTTTTATATGAGCTAGTTGCACAGGAGCAAAAAACAGGGTGTGAATGATTGTCAACCATGACTCTTTATATCATCCTGTCTTGCCTCATCATGATGAGTGATGTTTCACAAGAAAAAGGGAGGGAAAGTTACTGTGAATTTTGCTAAGGACAAACAGTGTAGATAAATAACCTTGAAACTCTTTGGTTGAAATAATAAAAGTCAAATATTAATTAAAGTTAAAACTTCACTTTATAGATACATGTAAGTGAACTCTGTAACTATGATAGATACAAACTCAAAAACTCAACATAAATTTGTGGTGTACAGTATTTTCCCTAAAAAACCACTAACAATAAAAATACAGAATAGTTTGTCATGTAGTCATCTGGGTAGATATCGAAATGAAGCTAGGATAGATTTTTTTATCATCTGAGTGATTCATCAGTTGTGTTAGAAAGATACAAGGACTCAGATTGTGATTTAAGTGTTGCGGAGTTGCGACAGTTGTGGCCAGAGTTGTGTCTTCAGCCAGTAGTTTGACTCTGAGGGAAAAAATAAATCTTGTGTACCCCATTGCAGTGTGAGTGTGGTGGTCCCGTACTGGTCGATATTAGAGCTTACCACGTTCTGGTACTTAAGCCATTTTGGGCCGTACACATTTTATCACACTTGACGAGACTAAGGGGAGACAAGGCTAGAGACACAGGCTGTGTCCAAATTCAAGGCAAGGCAAGTTTATTTATATAGCACAATTCAACAACAAGGTGATTCAAAGTGCTTTACAGAGACATTAAAAAACAAAAACCAATAAAAAGCATGATTTAAAATGAAACATCTGGTGGTACAAAAGTTAAATTGTTATAGTGGTTGTATTGTTAAGCAGTGTGTCACGGGAGTGGAACGGACTCAGGCGCAGACGGAGGTGGCACGGTTCAACAACACTTATTTAATCACACTGGTGCGCTATATACACGTGAAGGGGTGGGGGAAAACACCAGGGTCCCGGGGATCAACAGGCTGGGGAGACACACTTCTTCACACTCGCTCTGCTCCTCGTCCAAACAGTCTCCACACAAGCAGCTCACTCTCACTCACGGGGTCCAGGGGTCACAGAAGGGCTGATCCAGGTAACGAGAGTTACACCCCGGCAATAATTCAGTCACTGAAATTATTCATGAAATTAGCTAAGTAATTCCTAAATGCGTGTAGATTAAAGAAAATTGTTTGATTGTCTCTGATGAGCCTAAGGTGCAAAACATGCCGGCGATGATGATAAAGTCTTTCTAGCTCCTTCTGCTTCTAGCTGCATACCCAGCCTTCGAAGGATCCTACCTACATGACGTAGGTAGGATCCTTCGGAGCCTGAATTTGGACACAAAACCAGACATGAGACAAGGGACTGTCAAAGTAAAATGAACACAAGCACAGAGAACACCTAAACACTGGAAGAAAAATAACAAAAAAACACAAAACTCTAATAAATTAATAAACATAAACATGGAGTTACCAGACTCCGGACGCTTTCAATTTGCTGACCATCAGATTTTGTTGCAATGCAAAATTGTGCAATTATTTAAAAAGTTATAACTCTAAATGATGTAAGTGCCAGTGTCCTCTACAGCGGTCTCACCGCCCAGCATAAAAGCTTCCTGTTGTGAGTCAGAACATTGTCAGGAATAGGGAAGGGCGTAAAATTCTCAGTAAACAGTATCAAACTTTCTCAATTTATATCTGTTACTTCCTTATTGGGTTTAGAATTTGTAGTTTCAGGTTTCAAACAACAGTGCAGATAACCATAAGCTGTGACTTGTACTCCAACAATCTCTGTATCAGTGATGCTTGTTAGTTTAATAAAGTTAGCAAATACTTGCTCAGTAAAACGGTTTTGAACATTTAACAGTCTGATAAAGAAAAGACTTTGAGCTAGTTGTATGTTCTATGTAGACCCAGTGCACGTTTCCTCGAATCTCTGCATCAGAGGAGGCGAGGCTGAAGTTAACATGTCCCATTGAGCTCCAATAGCGGTAATCTCTCTGGTTTTCTGTTGTAATAAACACTATTGTGTATACATGTCAAGACTATTAAGATGGCTGATAATTCACTCAAAAAAGATAAAAACAGTTCTAATGAGTACTAAAATAAAACATGTTTCATGGATCCCTGGATGTTAAACTTAATTGTTACACCTGGTAGAGCAGCCACACTGATCATTTTATCACAGATGAAAGGATTTAGACAGTTTTTAACTCTCAGTGTTTCCACAGTGATCGCTTGACTTATGGACCTGCAGCGGAGTTTGGGCCCAGACACGGCTAATGACGTCAGACTTAAAGACCGGATTAGAACAGGTTCTATAGACACACAGACAACCAAACTCACGTTCACACCAATGGGCAATTTAGATTCACCAATTAACCTAACCCCACTAACTGCTTGTCTTTGGACTATGGGAGAAAGGATGGAAATCCGGACCTTCATACTGTGAGGAAACTGTGCCACCGTCCATATACAACAATGTTTTAAATAATTACATTCAGAAAATAAAGCAAATTTAATCAATTTTCACAGTCATAACATACATATTTGGTTAAACATGATTCTCCTGTGTTGTTTCAAATATGCTTTTAGCCATTTACTGCCACCTCAGCTCAAATTTTCATAACATACTAGGAAACACATGGGCCATGCAAATGAGCCCAAAATATTTAAATTACATACTGATTAAATCTCCAGTGTTCTCTTCTGCTGCATTCTCTACCAGTATACTGGTGTCAGCTTGCTCAGGCTGTGACACCTTACTGCTGAAGAAGAGCGGGTTATCAAAGGTGTTAGGGGCGGGTAACTGATGACCAAATTTCTTGAAGAAGAAGACAGCAGTGACTGCCACCACTGCAATCCCAGTAATGACTAACACAACTGCTGTGGTTATATAGACACGCTGATGATGAGGTAATCCAGTTTCTGTACAGAGTGAAAAAGTTGATGGTAATCAGCTAAAAAAACATTTGTAATAATTTGAAATAAGATATGTAAAATAAATAGTTAAAAGAGGTGTTACTTACTCGATGATGGTGATGGCTTTGGTAGCAATACTACAAAAGGAAAAGAAAGAACAATCAAATAAGACACTTTATCACAAAGCAGCTCTACTTCATTTAAAAATAAAAGTAAATTGCTGTGGAGTAAACAGGTATTTGCATTCGTAGCACGGTAACAAGAGTTATTCCTTTTGGATCCATATGACTGTGTCATGTCTGTTGTGAACATCTTACAAGAGATTCATATCATTACAGAAAAGAAAAAGAGAAAACACTGTTAAAGATTATTTTACCTTTTTGTGTCTTGCAGATGTAAGGTCTTTCAACCCACATGTCAATATCCATCCATGTCCCATCTGATGTACTAATCTCTCCTCTGCGGGGTAATCTGCTGCCATTAACAGGTTGACCTTCAGCCCAGTTAGTGTAACTAATGACTGTTCTATCCAACCAGAGCCATTCCTCTGCAGGCAAATAGACAAAAACATCATTTAAAAAAAAAATATTTATTTTGAACTGAAACTTTGGTTAAAAACAAATTATAAAAAAATATGTTACTATTGTTATTATTATTATTTACCATAAAAATAAATAATGACTCACCTTTGTATTGTTTTTTAAACAGGCCAATCCAGAAAGATGTGTAACTATCATGAAAAGTTCTCAGGTTACTTTCTAGAAATTTTTGCTCAGAGGAATCTTCAATGCTGGCAAGCATTCCACCTTAACAAAACAAATCAGTTGTTAATGAAGACTACAGCAATTTATTGCATACAAATATCTTTCAGATAAGTCACCTACCATGTGCTACACAGCTGGTAGATGCTTCTTGCCAGCGCTTTTGCTCTGTGATAAAAATATAACAATAACCCCTGAATGGTAACCAGATATAGTTCTTGTTTTCTATTGTTGCCTCTGGGTCTAGAGGACAAACTCCTGGAAAAAGAGTTGACTCTGTTGGCAGCACATCTGTGAATGAGACAATGATGTCAATGAGATCAATGAATTACATCTTTTAAAACTTTGAAATGTATTGTTTTGACAACAAACGTGTGTGTGTGTGTGGGGGGGGGAGAGAATTTTTTTTTTTTACGGATATCAGTACGTGATCTGTAATTTACGCTTCTCAACAATGATTCAAGTTTAAATGAAACAGACATGCCAGTCATTACAGGGTTGTAGGGTATCTATAAGCCAGTGGTTGGTCGTACCTGTAGACTTCATGCAAACACTCATTAGTGTCTCGTTACAGTGAGCGGTTTTCCATTTTCCATCCACATCCATGTATACACAACTTCTGTCCTTGCTTGGTTCATTTTTACCCCATCGACTGAATCTTAAATGCCATCCATCAACATATCTGAAAGAACCATTGATCTGAAAGCAAAGATTAATGAGACAGCAGTTACCAATCAAGAAAACTAGCAGAACCATAGGAACCTTCTCATCTGTAATCCAGTTTTGAGATCCCTTCCCACGCGCCTTAACGCCCTCTCACACCTTGGGTCATTTGATCTGAGTAACTCAAATGATAGGGTGGCGCAAGATCTAACAGTGGGTTCACCCGAAACCTTGGCTGATTGTGACCCACACCTGTTTTCACGCCTTGGCTCATGTGATTAGGCAGAGAATCAATAGTGGTCCACGACCTTCTTAGGAACCCTCCCAATAGGGCTTAAAAATCTGTGACTCTCCACCCGTTGCTCTTAGAACGAAAGAAGCTTCTCTGATGAGAGAATAAAAGTCATCAAGTAACTTAAAGAAGTCCAGACGCTTTTCTTTCCAGGCTTCTTAGAACACGGTGACCTGATGACTAAGACACTTTCACATACATGCAGTTACCGATATTATTCTGCTTTTAGGAATATTTCCCTTAGTAAGCATAGCTGCACAGAGGATATAACAGTTGAACGGAGTTGACTCAAACTAACATGATAATCTATGCTGCTTAAAAAACAGGTAGTCCAGCTCCTCCAGGATGGCAAATCAAAATGTACCATTGCCAGAAGGTTTGCTGTGTCTCCCAGCAGAGTCTCAAGAGCATAGAAGAGATTCCAGGAGACAGTTACTCTGAAAGAGGTGGACAGGTCTGTAGAAGGTCCTTAACTCATCAGCAGGATCAGTATCTGCTCCTTTAGCTAAGACAGCCCGAGCTGGGTAAAATGATGGAGTTTTAAGTAACGGTTTAAGAGTTTACATAAGAGGTGCTGCTCCTCAACGTGCCTTCCTCACACAGAGCATCTCCCTGCTGGATTAGGGAGGCTGCACTGATCATGCCCTGGGTAAGGTAGGCACTTTAGTAAAACAGTGAAACTTTCCACAATGCTTATTTAATGACTGCTGCATTTAAAGGTGTTTATTTTTAATGCAGCATAATGTGCAACTGCTTCTTTATATCACATTTATTGGCATCTTTGTAGTCAAGTTAGCAAGTGCTTTATAACAGTCAGTTATGTCAGCCATGATTGAGAGTACAGAATGTAAATACACAGCAACTTCAAATGTGTTTACGTGGTGCTGGCAGACGTATTATGAAAAGCAATAGCTACATTTAACTGAAATGGATGGATGATTAATCTCAGTTCACAAACAACCGAATGATTGGATAAATAACTAGGCCAGTATATTTATCCATCAATGAAGATTTCATTTTCATAATTACAGATTATTTTGTTAGATAAAATCTTTGTTGAAATAATTTTTTGTGCCCATAAGTAGATTTTTGATTGAATTTGCAGTCAGAAGTTTCAAAGTGGTTGACCCTATTATGGAGTTATGAACTTTTTATATGTCTTCAAAAGTTTACCTGCGCTTTGTGTAATCCAAACCAAAGAGGAGCCTTGAGATTCAGTGCCATGAGCTCAACATAAGCTTGCGTCCACTCATTCCTCAGGCTAGCTAGGAGGGCATCGTCATTTTTACAGTACTCTGCAGCTTTATCCCAATTCATTTGTTGAGGAACAACCTTAATGGAGTCATTGAGTATTTTGATGTAGTTAGTAGAAATTGTTGGTTCTGGAGAATCTGGTTGAGATGTGTCTGTTTAGGATGAGAATAGAAACTATTTTATTTTTTTTTACATAATAAAACCCTCTGAATCATTCTTAAAAAGTTAGGTATATCCAGTGATGAATCATATCCTTGATCATAGATATTATTGTTATTATATATTATATAGAGATAGAGATATTAATTATAGGAATGAAAAGTCAAAGCAAATTCTTTGTTGTTTTAGAAAAGCTAGAGAGTGTCTGATGGAGCTGCAGCTCAAGTTGGGTGGCAACAGGCCTGAGGGTAGAAATGGACTCACCAAGATTTCGATGACAGATAAATCCATTGGTGTCATTGCATGACTTTTCAATCCATTTCCCAATACCAAGCAAAGGCTTGGTATTGATCACAAAACAGTTTTTCTGTGGAAACAGAGTTGAGTCAACAGAGAATAATGAGATGTGATGATACAGGGAATTGTGTCAGGGAACACAGGGCATTCTTGGATCTTTAAAATCTACTTACCTTTTGTTCATAATACCAATACCAACGCTGTAATGTAAACACAAAGATTTTAATTATTTGTAAATAAAAAAATATACAGTTATAGATTTATCAGTTTGTCTGACTCTCCACAATAGGTAATATAGACTGTATCTACATGGTGCAAGTTCACTGCTCAAAAAATTAATGGAACACTTTTTAACCAAAGTATAGCATCGAGTCAGCTAAAGTTCTGGGATAGCAGAGCAGGTTGTTAATCAGTGTCAGCAACTTTGGGGTTAATGAAATTATCAACAGGTGCACTAGAGGGGCAAAAGTGAGCCAGCATCCAAAACAGGAATGGTTTTACAGGTGAAGGACACTGACATTTTTCCCCTTCTCCTCTTTTCCGAGTGTTTCTTCACTAGTTTGGCCTTCGGCTAGAGTTAGTGTCACTGCTGGTAGCATGAGGCCATACCCTACAGATGTTGCACAGGTAATCCAACTCCTCCAGGATGGCACATCAATATGTACCATTGCCAGAAGGTTTGCTGTGTCTCCCAGCACAGTCTCAAGAGAATAGAAGAGATTCCAGGAGACCGGAAGTTACTCTGGAAGAGCTGGACAGGCCTGTAGAAGGTCCTTAACTCATCAGCAGGACCAGTATCTGTTCCTTTGTTGAAGGAGGAACAGGATGAGCACTGTCAGAGCCCAGCAAGTCATCTCCAGCAGGGCAATGGTGTAAATGTCTCTGACTAAACAATCAGAAGCAGAATTCGTAAGAGTAGCCTGAGATCACTACATCATGTAGGGTGGCCTGTGCTCACTGTCCAACTTCATTGAATTTGATTGGTATTTGCCATAGAATACCATAATGTTAAATCGTTCAGCATGACTGGTTTGGTTGTGGCCCAGTGATAGTCTGGAGAGGCATATCCATGGCAGGATGCAAAGACTTTTACAGGTTTGGCAATGGCACCAGTGTTGCCAACTTGGCGACTTTGGCGATATATTTAGTGAGTTTTCAGATCCTCTTTTCTAAAAAGCGACTAGTGACAGAAGTCTGGCGACTTTTGCTGGTGTTTTTAGGAAGACTTATGACCACTTTGTGACGTGAAATCACATATCGCTCTTACTCTCAACAAGCAGCGGGTGCTGCCATGGGCACCTCGCCCGTGCCAAAGCGCTCACAGGCAGCAGATCATCCTCATACAGCAGTGTCCCCCAGCTGGTGTCAGAGCAGATGTTAACCCCTACGCGTCCAAACTGCAATGAATCACGCATGAGCGAAGCCACTGCTCCAGCCCTGACTGTAACGCAGTCAGTTCTTCTTTTACTTTTTGTGGATCACAAGGTTTAAAACTACTTAAAAACACACACACACACACACACAAAATAACTCCACCAGAGTGCGTATTTCAGGTCACTTTTGCCAGTTCCAAGCCCAGATAAAGCAGGTGGGCTGGAATTGTGACCAAAAAAAGCAATAATTGCTAAAAGAATTGAATTTGTAGTTCTAAATATATTCTAAATGCATTTAGGGTGTTTTTTACTCACTTAATGTTCTGATGTCCCAAATCTGGTGGGAGACACCCGAAACACTATCAGTCGTGTCATTAGAAACATGCCCCAATGTCATCAAGTATGTATACAAACATGCGGGGGCCATACAAGCTACTGAGTCATCTCTGTGCTTGTCCTCCTAGATCTTAGTGTGATACTGGTTGATACTTGGCCATAATAGCTTATTAAGTGATTAGAGCATGCTGTAGCAATTAAATGTACTGCATTGCAGTGGTTTGAATCAAATCTATCTGATAGACTCCAGTTTGTTCATGTAAATTGAGTCCTCTTTACACACTTAAGGTTAATTATGGTGTTCCACAGGGTTCCATGCTAGAACTGATTCTGTTACATTTCTCACTTAGGCAAGTGTAATCTATCCATGAAGCCAGATCACACACCAATTAGTTAAACTATCTTGCTGTATGCCTTAAAGACACAAAGATCTGGATGATCCCTAATTTTCTGCTTCTAAATTTTGATAAAACTGAGATTATTGTGTTCTGCCCTAAAAATATTAGAAATATGGTATCTAACCACATGCTTACTCTGGATAGCATTACCTTGGCCTCCAGAGACACTGTGATGAATCCTAAGAGTTGTTTTGACCAGGATATTAAACAGATATGTAAGACTGCTTTCTTGTATTTGCGCAATATCTCTAAAAGTAGAAATATTCTGTCTCAGAATGACGCTGAAAAACTAGTTCATGTATTTAATACTCCTAGGCTTGACTACTGTAGTTTTTTTTATTGTCAGGATGTCCTAAAAACTCCCTGAAAAACATTCAGTTGGTCCAAAATGCTGAAGCATGAATACTGACAGGGACTACAAAGAGAAAGCATATTTCTTTTATATTTGCTTCTCTTCACTGGCTCCCTTCTAAATCCAGATTTGAATTTAAAATCTTTCTCATCACATACAAAGTCTTAAATAATGAGCCCCCATCTTAGGTTAATGACCTATAGTACTGTATCACCACATTTGAATTCAGCCACTTCTAGGTTGACCATTTTCATTTTTGTCAAGCCAGGTGGCATCTGTTCGTTCCTGACACATTACCCAGTCTATATAGCTACAGATTTTCAGCATGATTTTTTTTACTCACTGAGAACAGATTATTATTTTACCACTTACATCATTACCCAAATTGATGTATGACTTTGGTTGTCCATCAGTCCAGTAAGTTCTCCACTGTGACTGAAATAAACCAATCCACAAGTCTGTAGTAGGTGCATCAGCCATTTGAGACAGTAGAAACACTGAAAATGTAGACAAAGATTTATGGTTAAGATATTTTCTTGCAAATAAAAGTGCACCGTGGTATCAGCTCTAACTTGTGGGTATGCCAAAACTGCACAACAAAAGAAATTCAGTGGTAACTTTAGGTATTGGGAATAGATGAATCTTTGAAGGATGGCAAAATATAGCTTGTTTAAAACAGAGTTGTTGGCTTTGTGAGCTGTTGCTGTAGTATCATAAATGGATTGCAAAAGAGGAGAAGGTAACAAAATTGAAATACTTATTTGAGTGAAATGAAAATGAAACAAACCTTCCACATCTCTTGAAGTAATAGACATCAAGTTTCCACCCTTTTGTTTGCATTTTTCCCTTGCATCATGCCATGTTAAATTCTGATTGTCAATGATGCTGTAACACTAAAATTGAAAGATGAAAAAGATCAATATAGTGTTCCAAGCACTAAGAACATATTGCTTCAACAGTAAATAATAGAAAGATTAAAAGACATGAAAAGACATCTGACCTTAGAGTTAAATTTTTTCCAGGGGTGTGGACATCCACCTTTTGGGGGCACTGTAGGCACTGCGGCGGTGGTGTTTGCAGGTGTTGAGCTGCTGCGCTTACAAATGGACGCATACTCAAGCCCACAGCTGGAGTCATGCCAGAATCCTGCAGGCCAGGTCAGCATATTAAATTAATAACATTATCAACATGAATGAAACATTTAAAAAATCTTCAATCAATTTTGATATCACACACTCATTTTATCTTTTGTAGCATGTCGTCTTGAGTAGTTTCTTTTTCTACATACTTTTTACTTTTACTCCCTACATTCTTAAACAAATATCTGTATTCTACTTCTTACATTTTCAAAACAGACTCGTTACTATTGCTTTAACGCATTAGGGTCAAGTTATTATTTCGTCCCTGCGAGCCTCAAAACATCAAACCGATTTGAAGCAGAAGTCAATCCTGTCCATGTGTTTATCACCAGAGGATGACTCAGAAAAAGAGATGACGTGTGCCAAAGTCGGGGGATAAAGGCAGGATGGTGTTTTTCTTTTTTTTTTTGTCATAACACCGCAAAAACTGCAGGTGTCCGTATGTTGCGGTTTAGGTACTTTAGCATCTAGCTAGTGCTACAAAAGAGGAATGAGCATAATGGGAGTGACTTTTTTTTTAAGTGGCAGGTAATTTCAAATTTCAAATGTTTCTATCAGCTCAGCAAACATCAGCAAACACACAAACTGTTTGTGTGCAGTTTTTTACACAGTGTGTTGCAAGCTAAAGGTCCAGCTGCTGTGATGGATTTAAAGTAAAACAGTGTGTGACTATGACGACATTTCACTTTTTTTTTTACTTTTACTTGAGTACGAAGTTGAATGGTTACTTCAACTCAACTTATATTTTCTAATAGTAGTATTTCTACTTCTGCTTCAGTAAAGGATGTCTGTACTTGTTGTTGTTGTTTGATATGTGTGTATGGGCTGTAAATGATACGTATTACTGTGATAAAACTAGGGTGCCATTAAAACTGAAGGGATAGTTGTGACAGGATGGCCTGAGTGCTATCTCTGGGTGATACCACTTGTTCTGTGTATGTATTTCAGTGAAACTGAATCATATTTCGGTACACTCACCATTGTGAGATGTCATGAAAACACAGTTCTCATCAAAGTTCTTGAAGTCAGGTTGATTTTCCTGCCAACTTTGAAACAACAACTGAGAACCATCCATCCACCTTAATGTAACACAGAAAAAAAATTTGTTTAAATATATCTGTAAAAGATTTGTGACAATAATACCAAGACAGTAGCATACTGGGTTCATTAAAGATACTCTTATCCTTCTTCTTTTTGGTCACACTTTTGTTGTTTTTAGCTGTAATAACTGAATAAAGTTGGTGGGAAAGATTACAAACAGGAAACTCCAAAATTTTACAAATACGGACAAAGCTTCGCAAATAGAAATGCAAATAGATCTGCATGTGCAGTTAGAGCTTAAAGTATTTGGACAATACGACGCATTTAATTTCCCCCTTTGTATATCAGAACAGTAGATTATAAATTAAACACTCAAGATATGACTGACTGAAATTAAAACTGGTATACTTATCTGACATGCTGCCTTGCACTAAGTACTCTCCATTTTTAACTTGCTGTTACATAAATTGTTACGTAAATTGCATTTACATTTTTGTCACTAAATTCATACTCACTGAAATGTTCCATCAAGATCTACAGATAGGCCAATCCAAGAATTCTGATAACCTGTTGAAATCTGCACAAAAACATGGATACATAGAAAAAACTGTCGGTGTTTTGGATGTTTTAGTTTTTGCAATTCTAACTTAAATACCCATTGCCTTGGTAAATCTTTTACAAATGCCATTGCTCACCTGTTTCCATAAAAATATCCTTTCTGCTTCACTGTTGATAGATACCAGGTCACCATGCCTCTGTCTGCAGAACATACGAGCGTCCTCCATGGCCATCGACTTTTTGTTAATGTAATACTGAGTCCCATTCCACTCTAGCCACCCATCAGAGGTCGTGTTATATTCTGAGAATAGATAAGAAATGCGCAATCTATTTCAGTAAATGTGCAAATAATATGACCCTCTTTTTCAAAGATTTCAAAGAAAATGTTATAAAAACATGTTTGGAAACTACTGTAAATGTGTTAGATAAGCAAGTCTTAAAAAAATAACTTTTTTCATGACAAGCTCATGTTTTTCCAGTTGTTGACAGTGAGGCTTTAAAATTATGAACAACAACTGCATGTTTTCCATCTTTTCCTCAAACTACACAATCCAATCTTCCTTTCTTCACTGTGAGTTTTATGCTCATACTGTATGAATGAGATCTGGTTGTGGCAGATGGCCCCGCCTCCCTGAGCCTGGTGCTGCCGGAGGTTTCTTCCTGTTAAAAGGGAGTTTTCCTTCCCATTGTCACCAAAGTGCTTGCTCATGGGGCCTCATATGATTGCTGGGTTTTTCTCTCTATGTATTATTGTAGGGTCAACCTTACAATATAAAGCACCGTGAGGCAACTGTTGTTGTGATTTGGTGCTGTATAAATAAAATTGAATTGATAAACAAATAAACAGTTCAACTATGAAAAAACAGTTCAATCTAATTCAACTGATCTTGCAACCATCAGATACAGAGAAAAATAAAGGATGGTCAGCCATTAAATCCTTTCAATGGGCTTCACACACTCATAGAACTGATTTTCTATTTACTATTACTATTCTCACAGGTTTTTATTTTGTTTTGTTTTTTGAAACCATCATTCCATTATCTTTTGAGATTTCAGAAGACCAAGTCTAGGTTCTGTGTCCTATTTTGGATTTGTTGTTGGATTATGAATGGTAAACGGCCTGTATTTGTATAGCACTTTACATAAAAAACACATTTCATATGAGTTCATAAACATTCATACATTCATGTATTCATTGTACATGTGTCCTAGCAGACACAGCTATGGTATCAATTTCAAAATTCTACATAAGTGTTTTCTCAAGTTATCGCATTCACAAACACGACACCCATCCATCCCATCTGCCTGCCCAGTGGGGGTCACAGCAGTACCCCATCAGCCTTTAACAGCTTAGTGGTAAAAACAAAACAAAACACAATAATATTATTCAGCCTATTATTATTATACTTATTATATTATAGTAGTTTCAAATATTTTCCACGCAGAAAATCAGCATCCATGAGACATCAGTTTCCCTGTCAGCATAGTATGAATAATGGTCTCAGCCTGGTAATCCCAATAGAAAGTCAACAGTCATGTAAAGATGCTGTCTGGCAGTGTGGTCAAATTCCTCAACGCACTGTTGCACCTACCAGGGGTGACAGGGTCTGGAGCCGGCTTTGGGGTGACTCCTGTGAAGGAATAAAAACAGAGTAGTGTTGAGTTACTAGTGACCACCTCCAGCTTGACATTGTGAGAATACATACAATAATCTTCTGGTCCAAAAAAAAAAAAAAAAATGCTACAAAAGAATTGTATAACTGTGACCATGCTGTACCTGCGTGGATCTGACAAATCCAGTTATTGTACTTCTCACAGTGCACATCATTCCAAAACCAAGTTTCCTCCCAATAATTGTATTTCATTTCAGCACATGATTCAGCGTTATTTTCATTGTTTGGCTCTCCATCACTCCACACTTGAAAGTTTACCTATATACAAAAATAAGATAATTATAAATAGTAGTAGTAGTATTTGTAGCAGTAGTAATAGCAGCTGTAACATCAGTAATATTAATAATAGTTATCATCATTTTGGCTACATAAACCAGAGAGTTAAAAACTGTAAACTCACCGGGGATCCATCGCTCCATACATAACCTGTGTCTGGGTCAGGAGCACTAAGTCCAATCCAGTATTTATTACGCCTGTAATGGACAAATGTATGTTCTAAATGTTTATACTTGTGTAATTTCTTTTTCTTTTACAAAGACCTTTTATTTAGTTATTAATGTATAAATATTTTGTAAAAACATGTTTCCTTTTTTCTATCAGTGATTATGCTTATACACAACTCATTGCTTGAGAATGATAAGAATCTATGACTGCCACTAATGTGTGACTTAGACTGGAGGTGTACTTTACAAAAGATTTTTATCTTATGTAGCTCTGATTGTAGACCAGATAACACCATACCACGAAAATTGCATTTGTAGTAAATCAGCACCGCTGTGAATGCTGACTAGGTCTCCTCCAATGGCTCTGCAGTAATCTCTAGCCTCGTACCAGGTCTTTCTCTTTTCTGAAGCCTCTGAAAAGATCTTAAAGAAAATATAAGAAACTGAATTGTGATCTAAAGCTTTGGTAATATTTGTACATTTAGAACTACATGCTAAACATGGGCAGTCATCTCTGTTTTTATGTCATCCTTGTTATGAATAGGATCAATAGAATAATCATATCCTTCTACAACAGAAAGGATTATGAGATGGGAAGTGACAGAAACCCTTGTGCAGAAATGATCAGAAATTACTAACAAAAAGGAAAGTATGAAATTGATGGGACACGCACTCAAAACAAAATTAACATGTTTTTCCTCTGCTTATTTCACTGAAGTTTTTTGGTTGTTTTTTTTTGGGGGGGGCCAGTTTTGAAGTTAGCTCTGCAATCCAAACGGTGATATTGCAGCTAAGCTAAGAGAAATACCATCTATATTTACATTCTGGGATGTTATCACAAATAGAAGCCTCTTGTCACGTGTCAATGCATACTTTCTTTTGCATAAATGATGCAAATGACAAGTGTAGTTTGGTTGGAATGAAATCTTTCCTACATAAAACTGATCACAAGGTTGTGAGGCTTTTCTTTATTTGTTTGGTTTTTTGGGGCTTATAGCAGCACAACGCATTCTAGTTTCAATAATTTTTCTGAGTAAAATAACATCGGACATGTCTTTACCCGTTTATTCTTTTAAAAAAACCAGTTAATATTGGTCCTCTGCTACTGCCTTGAATCAGGAGGAGCTCAGGGTAACTTACTTGTTTATAGTGCTACTATACTGATGCTCTTGATAACTCTACTGTTTGTAAAGGGCTTGTGAAAAATAGAGACTGCAGAATACTTAAGTCATGTACCACTGTGGCAGCCACAGTACCTTATAACAGACGCCTCTGGATTGCATCTTAATCCATCCATCTGTGCAGTTAGGCGTGGCAGTGGTTGGTGGAGCAGGGGTTAAAGCTGCCCCCTCTGCCAGGTGTTTGCAGATGTATTTTTCCTTATTGGTACAAGGCAACACATCCCAAAGGCCAGCAGAATGCCCAGTTGCCATAGCAACACAACCCTGCACGTGACCTTGTGTTATAAAAGAAATTGTTAGCTGTCATTTGTAAAGACATCTCCCAACTATAGTTTACATAGCGATTCACATTTTGCATTACCTGGCATATGAGTGTTCCAGTGAGTATATCTTGCATAGGCATTGTTGGTCCACATAAAATATTCTCTGTTTTTCAGGTTTGAGAGACCTATCCAGAAGTGTTTCTCTGGCCTCAGCCCCACCAAGCTTACAAGGAAAGCATTATCTGCCCTGGAAATATTTACACAAGTCACATTAGAGGCTGCCTGATGCAAAATTACATATACTTTTTTTAAATGAAAACTATTTTACCCAGTTGAAACATCAGCTAAGTAAGAGTTTGAGCTCTTGCAGTCATCGTTGGCTTCATGAAACGTCTTTGTCTCAGCCCCTACAAAGTAGCAGTAGGATCCATGTCTTTTCCAACCCTGCATTGCAGAGAAACAACAGTTGGAAAACTATTCAAGCCTGTCGTTAAATGTTGTCTTTCTGTCTTTTTGTGATAGCAAGGAGTAAAACACCAGAATGCAGAATCACACTGCATCAGTGTGACTACTTGTTTACTCTACAGGAATGATTTTTTTTCCTAAAAATGCAATGACTAAATAAGATGTTCTCTTAATCTTTTTACTATAAACAGCACCCAAATACAATGTTTCATTAGGCATCATACCTTATGTGTATGCTGCTTTCCTAGATATTTCATGGACCACAGGCACAAAATTAAATTTAGACATCGTGCCATTTGAAATATACAACAGCCTTTACAAAACAGAAACAGATAACAGAATGTGTGCATTCAGACCAACCAGATGCAGACATTCTTTGGAAAATATCTGAAAAGTTCACATACAGTTTTGCAGCCTGCGTTCAGCTCCACTTCATCTCCAGAGGTTTCAGAGTCACTTGTCTTCATGCAGATAAAGCCATGTTTCTCATCACACACACGGTCAGCCCAGTTTCCATTCTGCAAGAATGGAAAGAACAAAATTCAAGTGGAAACTGAAATTAACAAGAGATAGACAGGCTACGGTGCATATCATAAAACAAAGACCTAATTTTCCTGGATATTAATGGACGTTCCTGGCATCCAGTGTTCTTTAACAGAACTGCATAGTTTTACAGAAAAAAGCTGGCGTGTCACAATCATCAATAATCACT
This sequence comes from Neolamprologus brichardi, assembly GCF_056152115.1. NCBI lineage: Eukaryota > Metazoa > Chordata > Actinopteri > Cichliformes > Cichlidae > Neolamprologus > Neolamprologus brichardi. The sequence goes on along the minus strand of NC_142121.1, from coordinate 16,520,601 downwards.
CCCACATTGTGCACCTTACCTCCCCTCTGATCAGAACACAGTCTTCTTGTTCAGAGGTGACAGTTGGTTCCCGAGAGTCCCAGCTAGTGTAACTCACAGGAGAATGATCACTCCAGACAAACAGCCTCTCTCTGTTCCTATCATTTAGTCCAATCCAGAGTTCATCAGTGGATGCTGCAGACAGAAAATAACATTAATTGTTGTATAATCTTCTTGATAAATTCTGCTCATTTGCTACTCTTTAGATGTTACTTTTGCACTTAAGTTTTAGACTGCTGCTAATCGTCTGCCAGAATTGCTGGACTTGTAAACAAACTTCATCATATGTGAGATGTGCAGCGATATAGGGATCAGTCAACAGAAAGTGACTGAATGCTTATGAAGTGACAAAAATAAAAACCTAGTTTTATGTCCAAAATAGCAGGATTCCCAAAGTGACCGACTAATAAACGGTCATTATTCTAAAGAAGTAGTCTGCATGGTAGGTCTGAAGTGACTATTAGCTGTGGTGAGAGCCCTGGATTTTCTGAAGGTGGTGGACTGCTGTACATTTCCAAGAATAGATTGCTCACAATTGTATTATGTGTGTAGCTATAAAATAAGATATTCATTAATATCTGTGTTTGAGTGTGTTTTTAACTTTTCAGTGTGATGTTCAAATTAGACATTTTATCAATTAAGGAGAGACAACTTCTAATGACTTAATTACAAGCTGAACACTTCCTGGAACTTTAACAGTTAACTTGATATTTATGTGGAATTTACATCTTTCAGTTAAGTGGATTGAAGTGAATTTAGGGCTGAAGTATAAAGGAGCATAAATTTGTTCAATATTCAATCACCTGACTTCTTGTTTTTATCTTTTGACTTTAGTTTTATGAGGTTAAATGTGTTCTCAGAAATGGACTATCTGATATAATCATGTTAAATCCAGAATTGAATTTAAAATCCTTCTCATTACGTACCAGGTCTTGAATAATCTGGCACCATCTTGTCTTAATGACCTTATCACCCTATTAGAGCACTTCGCTCCCAGCCTGCTGGCTTACTTGTGGCTCCTACAGTAAACTTAAACTTAGAAAGGGAAGCACATCATTCAGCTTCCAAGCCCCTTGACTATGGTTCAGAGAGGTAACTGTTGAAAAAAAAACTGAATTGTTGGTCTTTTTCTTAGATCAACGTGTTTGTCTAGGTTTGTCTAGGATCCACACTGTATATGACAAATAACATTGTTATGATTTCACAACTTTGCAACTTGGAAAAAACTTGCGTTCGGCATTAGTATGTGATCATTGTTAAGGTTTGGGGTGTAGGGTTAGGGTTTGGTGTGTGGTGTGATGGTGTTTCCACATCACAACATTATGACATCACTGCAATGTGATTGATAACTTGCAATGTTGAAACTGGACAAACATTACTTTTGTTGATCCAGGAGCATACCAACACAATCATATTAGATCGTGCCTCAAAAATATTTCAGTTACTCACCAGCAATTGCATAAAAATTGCATAAATATGAAAAGTGTTGGGTGAAGGTTATGTTAAAGCAGTGGTTCTTAACCTTGTTGGAGGTACCGAACCCCACCAGTTTCATATGTGCATTCACTGAACCCTTCTTTAGTGAAAAATAAAATATGATTTTTTTCAAATTCAAGACATAGATATGGGATATTGGTGCACAAAATGAGCCGTCCATGTCACGGTGGAGGCTCTGCTGAACCCCTGAGACCGACTCACCGAACCCCTAGGGTTCGATCGAACCCAGGTTAAGAACCACTGTGTTAAAGGAATGCAAATGGTGCTCAGAAGTTTTTATTGCCATACCATATCCAAGTTGAGAGATGATGAAGCTTTGGTCCTCCACATTACGAATGCTTACTAGGTCTCCTCCTTCTTTATGGCAAGCTTTCTGAGCATCAGACCATTTTTTTGTTTCATTACGATAAAGGTAAAAGCAGTGGCCATTGTAGGGGATCCAGGGTGCTGTACAAAATCCGCTCTCTGCACCTATGAAGCATAAGAAGAAAAAAAGAAGATCAAAGAAATAGAGTCAATCAAGTTGTTTAAAGAGAAGGGTAGAGAAGGGATTTTTTTCTATACCTTCAGTAGGTGCAGGTAAAGGTCCTTCACTGTAGCAGATGTATCCCAGTTTCTTGTTGCATTTTAAACTTTGCCAAGAGTACTGAACAGCGCCATCAATAATTCCACACTTATATCCTGGATTAGAAACTGGATGTCCTACAGTACAGTGATGGTAAATGATACTTGTCACTTATGAGATGAGACTTGGCAACTTTCAATTCACAGGATTCTCAAGATATTTAGAAGCATGGTGTGTATTGTGTATAAGCATTTTATTTTTCGTGGAAATGAAATAGAAGCCTATGATTTCTACCCAAGAGTGATAAGGTTATGTGACACACAACGCCACCACAATAATTTAGCGGTTGTTGAAATTGCTGAACAATAAGAGGTTCTCTGATTATTGCTATATCTGCAGTGTGACTGGCACGCCAGCGTGGAAGAAATTTTATAAAAAATAGGGAAAAAAATATTGACTTGCTGACAGATAACATTTCTTATATCAATAAAAAAAGATGACAAACATGATCAAGATGACTTGCTGAAATATTTTAACAACAGTAATGTAAATTATCATCAGAATGGTAACACAAGCTCCTGAAACTTGAAAGAAAACTTACCTGAGTCCCAATTCAGATATGCATAAGGATTCCCATTAGACCACTTCCACACATAATCTAAATCCTGGAAGATCAGTCCAACCCAGAGCTTGTAATCCTGTCCCCAAGTTGCCCCTAATAGTGCTGTCAGTAGAGTTTAACAGACAAAAGAGACAGAGAAAACAAAAAGTTACCAAGTGTAATACTCAAAACATAATCATCAGCTGGAGCAGTGTCTCTCAGCTTAAATGAATTGTTTTGTTTTCAATATATTCAATGTACTGTGGAGATTTGTCTCCTTACCTGAAATATAAGCCTGCTCATGAGGATTGCTGATACTGAGCAGGGAGGCACTCTGCTGTTTGCAGCTGGCATCAGCCTGATCCCAGTTCAGCGCAGACTGTGTGTTGAGCTGATAAGATGCTCCTGTTGTGGGGTCTTTGTTCCAGGTTTCTTTGGCTGTAACACAAAAACAGTCAAAGTATTATAGTATTGCACTGAACTTGTATGTTAACATGGTGTTTCTCAACATTTCACACAAATGTAAAGTTTGGGTGGTTCTGCTTACGCAGTAGATTATTACTCTGAAAACCTGTATTAGAATTTGTTGTGTACTTACAGTTAGTTGGGCAGTAACCCCAGAGACCATGATCATATTTTGTTTCAACCGCACACCATTTACGGTTCTCTGGAGAGTCAATTGCAGTGCACTCCGAATACCAATTGCTTTCGTAATAGAAAGGAAACATGCACGGCCTCCCAGCTCCATTTCCTTCAATGGTGTAAAGTTCTGAAGGACCAAAATAAGGAAAACATATAAGAAAAGAACAAAGAATAGCTTGAATAGTTTAAGCAAAATGATACTTTTATCATTTATCAACATCTTGTAATCATTTGACACACTATCTTTGCATTACAACTATTTTGGAACTAAATATGAATATCTACAAATTTATTATGCCACTAATATTATTTCCATAAAAGTAATCATGAATTACTTTACAATGTTTTTTTATTTATTTCACTTACCTGTATATGTTCTTGTGCAAGCACCGCTGGAAGTCCCAGAGATTGTAAGGTGGCTACTGGGTCCGACTTTATTTGAGAGCACGGCTGTGTTATCGGCAGTGAGGTCAATGTAAAGTTCTTGGCCTTTGAGAGCGATCACAGTTTCATTCTTGCATTCCCACTTTTGGAGCTCACTGGTTTCATCACAATCATACAGGTTTACTTCACTGCCCACAGTTTTTCCCTGAACACCGAGGCACTTGTTCTTATTCTGAACCAAAAGTCGATCCCCAGATGTCCAGCGAATGTCATTGCAGTGGTTATTTAATTTTACCAAACAAAAACCAGTGGCCCTGTTAATTAGTTGAAATTGGGAATCTGTAGAGACAAAATATTGAAAAACAGTACTGTTGGAGATGTAAAAAAACAAAGAAAATCTTCATCCATTTATCATACTTGCATACTTCAACTGATTTTTATATTTATAATTGCAGAACGTTTACTTAAAGAACAGTTTTTATGATAAAATCACAAATAACTCATTGTAGAATTGTAAAAACAAAACAAAACATAAATACAGGAAACGATGGAGGACACAACAATCTTACATTTAGTACAGACAGGCAGGACGCACGATACTCTGTAAAAGCCTTAGCAAAAAATACAAGAAATAGTTGATTACCGTACCATCTGAAGCCAAACAGAGAAATGTTTGGATGAGAAGCACAAAGACTGTAGAAGTTATCCTCATTGTTAGTATTCCCATTCCTGTGTCTTATATTTTCATATAAGCTAATTGCACAGGAGCAAAACACAGGGTGTGAATGATTGTCAACCATGACTCTTTATATCATCCTGTCTTGCCTCGTCATGATGAGTGATGTTTTACAAGAAAAAGAAGGGCAGGGTTACTGTGAATTTTGCCTAACTGACTTGTATACTGATTTTCTAGCTTATACAAAGAAACAAAAATGTAGACATTCTCCCTGTAGTCAAGAGAAGTGGGAGGGAGAGAGATTTAACTCAAAAAATGTATGATTTAGTAAAAAGAAGTTGAATTAAGTTAATTGTTGTTGGCAAACAGAGTTTTTTTTTTTTTTTTTGGGGGGGGGGGGGGGGGGGGGGGTAAAATAAAGTATTCATATATAGCTGGATTAAAAGGGATAATATTTAGTGCCAGCGGAATGAGCTGCTCAGACTGTGAACCTTTGGTTTTGTATTTTTTGTTTTTTTCTCTGCTAATTTTTGCCATGCTAGAGTAAGGAATCAAGAAGCTTTGGATTTCCACTCATAAGTGCATCTTATGATCCAGTTGTGCTTATCCTCAGATCTTGTTTTTCCCCATTCAGCTGACTCTTCAGCACCTTGATTTAGCGCTTTGATTTAATTCAGCATTGTGATTTACCAATTGTGTTAGAAGGATACAGGGATTCAAATTGTGATTTAAGCACAGCAAAACATGATCCACAGCTGCTATGATTGGTAACTCCAAGCATAGGGTAATAATTGCAAAAATTAAGCTTTCATTATTCTGACGGTCAGAATTTGTTAAAGTGGAAAATTATGAAATTATTTTTTTAAAAATATCACTCTAAATTATGTTTTTTTGTTTGTTTGTTTAATCTAGAATTTGTGTTCGTACTTAGTTTTTTCACTGAATTTGCCACAAGCTCTGATCACCACGCTCTGCATCGGTAATGTTAAGGCTTATATGTTTAATGCAGTTATCAAAATACCTGCTTAATAAAACTGTTTCAACATTTAAAATGTCTGATAATAGAAAACCCTTTGAGCTAGCTATATTTTTTTATATAGTCCTACTACGTTTCCCTGAATCTACATGCATAAGAAGTATAGAGGCCAACAAAGGATGACACACATAGGAAGTTTCAAAATAGCTCTGGTTTTCTGTTGTAATAACCACAACTGTATGTGATGTCAAGACTAATGATACATAATGATGCATCACGCATAATGCAATAAAAAAAAATCAAAATGGCTTGAATGAGCATGATAATAAAACACACGTACAAAAAGATATATGATATATGGATCTCTTCATCTGCAAATAGTTTGTCATGTAAGGATGTGAAACTGCCTGGATTTAGATTTTCAATTAGGTCTTTTTCTCCTATGCCTTGTAAAGCACCGGTATAACGATAAGTTTAAATGGGTGAACTACTGTATGTAAAAACACTGTGAAATTGTTAGAAAATCCTCTGCTCACACTGTTAGAAAAAACATATTTAAAAAACAGTAATATTCCGGCAGCTGGGGCGCCAAAATAAAACTGTAAAATAACAGAAAATAACTTACTCATAAAAATACGGTTATTTCCAGTAATGAAAATACAATTTGTTGCCCTAATTTTACATGGGATTTTGCCTTTTTTTAAGTGCTTTTAAACATTAAATTAGGAACAATTTAATGTGATTAAACAATGAAATTACCTATAAACAAGGTCAATAAGCGCTTTACAATTCCACTTTATAATTCCCCTCTGGCCACCTGTAGGTGGTAGATGAAGTGTCTTGACCAAGGACACAACAACCAAGAGTGTCCAAGCCGGGGCTTGAACCGGCAACCTTCTGATTACAAGGCGAACTGCCAACTCTTGAGCCACGATTGCCCTAAATAGCAATAATAATAATAATTATTTGATGTAAAAAAAGTTTATAAGACTCATTTGATATATTTTTCCATAGCATTACATTTAAATTTAACAGTTCAATCTTTCAAATAACGGACAAATATTTGTGAAATTATGATACATTTGTGAATGTATTTTAACAATCTAAATATGCATATGTACAGACAAATACATTTAAAAAACAAGACAATTATGTTTTATTACATTTACAGTGATTTTACGTTAATTTACATTTGAAATGTAAAATCACAGTCTATTGATGTAAATTTAATGATATTCTAGAAGAACAGTACAAAACTGTAAAATACACAGTAAAATACTTTTATATTAGGATTTTCTTTTACAGTGCACAACAAATGCAAAATAATGGCTATTTTTTTTTTTTTTTCCTGTTTAGCAACCCTACTCTCTTATGATCAGAAGTGACGTACTATGCATTTGATCATGTCAGAGTTGACTGTAAATAGAATGACTTGGTGTACTGATTAATAGTTCTTCAAAAAGAGGAAGCTCTTATTTCTGACTGATACTGTGTCATGAGCCGAGGTTCTCACAATTACTGGACCCAGAAACAGACTCAAAACAAATTAAGCAGCAAACTATATACAAAGTTTTGTTCTTGTATGTCTCCAAAAGTTGATTCTGTTCATCTGGATGTAGCGTTTTGTGGGAGAAACGTTTCGTCACTCATCCAAGTGACTTCTTCAGTCTCAGCTGACTGCAGGTTTCCCCAATCTTATAAACAGTACATTTGCATAATGACTGAAACCAGCCCACTGAAGGAACAATGGGCTGGGAGGTCAGTTCCTTAATCATAATTATGCAAATTCTCATGACCATTGATCAACAACCACTGACCAAAACCCACTGATCAAAGACCACTGATCAATGGCCATGCGTACCATTCACAGAGAGTTGGGGAATGGCTGCAATCACAGCATTGTAAGATGGCGAAAGATGTACCCTTAGGCCCCCTCCTCGATTCAGAGATGGTCTTTCCCTTTCCACGTAAATGGCCTCCTTGACTCCGCGCTCAAACCAGCGTTCCTCCTTGTCCAGGATGTGTACATCCTCATCCTTGAAAGAGTGTCCACTAGCTTGTAGGTGTAAATAGACTGCAGAGTCCTGGCCTGACGAGGTAGCTCTTCTGTGTTGTGCCATCCGCTTCGCCAGAGGTTGTTTGGTTTCCCCGATGTATAAATCCTGGCAATCCTCCTGGCACTTAACAGCATACACTATGTTACTCTGTTTGTGTCGGGGGACCCAATCCTTGGGGTGGACCAATTTTTGGCGCAGCGTGTTTTGGGGTTTCTTGTATGAGAAAACAATAGCAAACTATGAAAGTGAAATTTAAATTCAGGCCAGAGGAAACAGACCAAATATGGAGGTCAGTGCCGAGAGAAGCCATGATTGGGACTGTGGGAAAACTGCAACAGAAGAGGAAACAATTACTTAACTGTGGGAGAATCTAGAGAGATGAACTGACAGAGAGTGTTATCCAGCATGCAGGGCAGGCAGGAGGACAGGCAGGTATGCTCCTTCCTCCGGCTTGGCATACAGTCTCAGAGTGGTGGACTTGGGGTGACGACAAAGCATCTCCTTGGTAAATTCTGCATTGTGACTTGTGCTATAGGCTTGAAGTTGGCCAGTGTTGTTCACCATATCCCTGTTGATCTTATATAGTTTTAGGCATTCCAGGATCCATGCGTGAGGCATTGAATCATGGGCTTTCTTGTAGTCAATCCAGGTGGTGCACGGGTTTTTCAGTTGGTCTTACAGTCTCAAGTGAGTGATCTTTTTACCTGTAGCTGGTATTTTGCCCCTCTGGTGTTTTTGCCTTTTCCTTATCTACCCCACTCATGTATTGATCCATGTACAGGCGTGACAGCATCGTCCATGTGGTACTGAGGGAGGTTATTGGTTGATAGTTGGATGGGATAGGTCCCTTCTGTGGAATCCTTGGGGATCAGGTCCATTTGGCCTTCAGTTAGCTGTTCTGGGTGTGTCTCATTCATTAGCATCTGGTTAATGAACATTTAATGAAACATTTTTCATTAATTACATTTAATATCTCACTTCAGCTGTCTCTTGCGAGCTCAACATGCAAGTTGTGTAAGGAGAAAAAAGGAGAAATAACAACTCTAAACAACAGCAGCATGGCGCATAATGACTGACTTTGAACAAAAATAGCGTTCATCATTTAATTTACATTGTACATATCACTGACTTGTTGTCAATCATTACTTCACAGATAAAATTCAAAAATTAAGGAAAAATTAGTGCTTGGATGAATTTGTTTTTAAAATTTTTTTTTTTTTTTTTTACAAAGATAAGATAGATGTTCAAGTTGAAGTTGATATTCACATACACATGAAGAATGAGTCCCAGCCTCTTCAAAACAATGAGAAATAGTAGGACCTGTACCCATGGCGGATATGAAGGCTTACACAATAGAACCTGAGCCTTTGTTCACTCTGTAAAGAATACACAAAGCGCATACGTGAAAAAAAGAGGGAGAATTCATGAGGAGCATGTATTCTTGCTTTTTTTTTTTTTTTTTACTAAAGGGCAGCTACACTAATGCTTTCTCATGAAACACTGTCACCTGGTGGTGAAATGTTTTGTTCAGTTTTGTACAGTGACTGTAACTATTTCCTTTAAGGCAGGGGTGTCAAACTCAAATACACAGTGGGCCAAAATTCAAAACTGGAACAAAGTCGCGGGCTAACATTAATATTTATTGAAAAAAAAAATCTTCCTCCAGATATAAGAATGAATCTTTTCTTATGGACTCAAACAAGTTTTGCTGAAAAACTGAATATGGAACAAGCAAAGCTTAATACTAAACAATATATATATTAGCTGTATAATACCAGTAGGCCAGCTCTAATAGTAATTTGGTATGGCTTCGCGGGCCAAATGTAATTAGGCTGCGGGCCAAATTTGGCCCGCGGGCCAGAGTTTGACACCTATGCTTTAAGGTATACTGACAGACAAAGACTAACAAAATCCAACGATAAATGAGAAGTGGAAATCAGGTTGGCAGAAGCATGAGAGCCTAGAGCAGGGGTGGGCAACTCCAGGCCTCGAGGGCCTTTAGATCTCACCCTGGGTCAACACACCTGAATCAAATGATTAGTTCATTATCAGGCCTATTATATTATATTATATTATATTATATTATATTATATTATATTATATTATATTATATTATAAATAGAATTAATCAAAAACTAAGCAATCTGTGACATGACATGACATGGCAAAGACATAGTAAAAATAAATAAAATAAACAAATGCATTAAACTAGTAACACTGTCATAAACAGAAGTAGGCAATGATCTCTTGTGAGATTGAGAGAAAAGAATGCTGTGGCAAGTTAGAACACTGTGTCCATCTTGAATGAAGCAACACAATATCCTGTTTAGGGATGGAAACAGTCAGATGTTTGCTCTTAAATTCTTCCCAAACGTCTGCCATAGCATTTTCAGTTCCTGTTTTGCTATCAATCTTTCTAGCACAACATTGTGATAATATATAAAGCGTTGCTACCACAGTAAGAAAACCCCTGAGATATATATTATTGGAACAATCACTGCAGTTTTTCAAATCTCAAATATATCAGAGTTCATAAAAACATCTTTTTGTGTATCTCTTTTCTAGCATCTATTCCCTTTCTCAAATACCCAGATTAAGCAATGGTTTTAACAGCACAAACAGGGTTTCGGCATTTAGAAACTACCGTATTTTCTGGACTATAAGGCACACTTTAGTATTCTCAAAAATCGACAGTGCACCTTAACGTAACCCGGTCATAGATTACATTTTGTTATAATTACACAAAATGTGTTCTTTATACCGACTGTTAGGACCTCCAAGCCTTGTAGTTATATTCATTATCAGTTAGAGCATCTCCTCATTTTTTCTTCTTCTTCTTTGGTGCAACCGTATAAATACAGTTGTCGTGTCCAAATTCATGGGCTGCATCCTCCTGAGGACCCGGCCATCGCGGTCTACGTGAGCCGGGTCCTCAGAAGGTCGGGTAGGCCGGAAGTAAATGGCTGTGAAATTGGACAGTCTAGCCTTCTGATTAGCGTCACCGCTGTCTCGGAGGAGTTTAATAAACTCAGCCATCTGCTCCTTGCTATCTAAAATATAACAGGACACTGGTGTAAATTCTCTAAACAACAGCAGCATGGCGCATAATGCGGCCTCAGGAGGATGCATTCCATGAATTTAGACACCCCCAGTGTACCCCCTTGGCCTCTCCCGTTTTCTACAATTCCCCTGTGGGAGAGGTTGGTGTAATTTCTTTCCCTACACTGTAAAGCGATCATATAATGTATATTTATCCACCCCGATGCTTCTGATTGTGATTTTAGTTCAATTATTATCATCATTGTGCCTGTTTTTGTTAGATGCTATAAATGTGTAGTATGTGTGTGTCACAAATGTGTTTTAGGCGCCGTTAACACTAGCATTAATATATAATTCTGGCTAGCTTGGAAGTTGTGATGGGTTGAGCTAACCCTCTTCCCCACGGTTGTATTTGGTCGTAGGAGCTGGAGCGGGCAAGTTATTTACTTGGAGGTCTTTCTTTCTTTTACCTTTCTTTGTCAGACACAATGCAGGAACCCATTGGTTACACACCTTATGTATCAATTCTGGTTGTGCTTACTGACCTCGGACCGATTTTGTGTGGTACACGGTGCTCAAAAATCTCTCAAAAAATGTTTTAGTACAACTTTGGTGAGCTACGAAGCTGCACTGCTTGATGGATTGTCGGAGCATTATGGCTACCGTTGTCAGAAGCTTTGCGGAGTAAACCGAGTTCAAACTCTGCTTCAGGTCCCAAAGTCAAACAAACACTGCGGCATCACTTAGACTTAAAATCTGCCTAAATTCTTTCATCTTTAATAAAAGGATCAGCGTTGCTGCTTCACCAGGTGTAACAATTAAGTTTAACATTCAGGCATCCATGAAAACAGAATTTATTAAATTTAATGGAGTTCGAAGTTAGCAGGAAGTTAGCTTGCTAGTTTCCACCTAAACACGATGTACTATGTTCTGACTGAGATTTCTGAAAAAATTTAAACTTACAGCTCTGCTATCACTTCCAACATAAATGAAGACAGAAAACTAAACACCAGTGACTTTTGTAAAATTACTGAAATTTCACTAGCTGGTATATATAACGATGCACTTCGTGATCACTAACGACAGAGATATGTTAGCATAACATAAACACAGTGAAGCTGGAGGATGAACGCTAACTTTTTCCCACTCAATAAAAGTAACTGCACGGTTCCCGATGGTTAGGGACAAATGCAATTGCATGGCAGGATGCTGTAAATGGACTACACTTTAGTCAGGTGAACAACTGAGATAATCTATCCACATTAAGAGGTTAGTCATTAATATAATAATAATAATGACAATAATGGCAATAATGACGGCCCGCTTGCATGTTCTACAAAAAAATGTGCTTTGTTGTGTATCTGACGGACAAACACCAAACCAGTTCCACATCACTGAAGTGGCACCATTTTTACAAACTAATTCTGGTTCATCCGCTTCACTCAACGATCCGCTTTCTCCCTTCTCATTCTCCATTGCCGCCATGCGTGTTTGGCCATGTGCATATGAAAACAAAGGCACTGCGCATGCGCAATATTCTATTGCGATATTTCATTTTCTTATCGTTGCCTAACATTGTAGCGGTATTACCGTGAACAGTATAATATGGCCCAGCCCTACCTCGAACCAACCTGAGTAAGAGTCAACTACAACTAGGTGATGTTGACCATTCCACTCAAAGATGTCAGTGGCGACTGTTGACCAGGGTAAGTCCGGCACTGGATGTAGCTTGCTCTTGCTCTATATCTTCAGTCATTGTGGGCCAAAACACGATACCACGGGCCCTGTGTTTAGTAGCTTCTGTGCCTGGGTGCCCTCTGTGGAGGATGGCAATATAATCCTTTTGCAAAGACTTTGGGATCACTGTCTTCGGGCCTTTCATGACAATGCCATCTTCTAGGGTGAGTTCATCTCGATATGGGTGGTATTGACAAATTTCTGTGGGCAGCTGAGTTTGTCTGCAAGGCCAGCCTCTCATTGTGACAGTGCTCAGTTTCTGTAGCTCTGGATCAGAGGCAGTGTGTTCCTTCAGCTGGGTCAACCTAGAAGAAGAGTTTTGTTGGATCGACATGATCTCGTAGTCTGCTGTTTCATCACTGTGCTGATCTGTCGAGGTTGTGGGAGCACAGGACAAAGTGTCGGCGAGGTACATCTGTGAGCCTTTTTTGTACACCATCTGAAAGTTGTACCTCTGCAGTCTGAGCATCATGCGCTGCAGTCTGGCTGGAGCTGAGTGTATGGGCTTGTTCAGGATAGTGACTAACGGCTGGTGATCGGTTTCGATTAGGATTTGCTTTCCATAGATGTAATCATTGAACTTGGAACATGCAAATACAACTGCAAGAAGTTCCTTCTCGATCTGCGCATAGCGCATTTCGGTCTGCGTCAGAGTACGAGAGGAGTAGGCGATTGAGGCACCTTCCTGGAGGCATGCAGCCCCGAGTCCATACTGCGAGGCATCACAGCGTGACGGGTTTCTGGACGTCGTAGTAGCTGATAGTGGGTGGACTAGTTAGGCTCTGTTCTAAAGCATCGAATGCATCCTGATGCTGCTTCAGCCAGCACCACTGAATGTCTTTGCACGTTAGCTCCCGAAGTGGGGCTGAGAGCTCACTGAAATTAGGAATGAACATTCCTAGGTAATTAATCATCCCTAAGAAGCGTTGGAGAGCTGTGATGTTTTCAGGTGTGAGCATCTCCTTAATTGCTTTAGTCTTTGCTGGGTCAGGCCTTAAGCCCTTGTTTGTGAAGATGTGACCAACATAACAGACTTCTTTGAGACGGAATTTGCACTTTAGGGGGTTGAGTCTCAGCTTGACTTCAGTACCTTTCTGAGATTCACTTCATGCTCTTTCATATCTGTTCCGCCGATGATTATGTCGTTGACGATGACAGCACAGGGGTATCCAGCAAAGATCTGCTCCATTGCACGCTGGAACACCTCACTGGCTGAATTTATTCCATACGGCATTCTGAGAAAGCGGAATCTGCCAAACGGAGAGCTGAAAGTCGTGAGCATGGATGATTTGTGGTCAAGCGTTATCTGCCAAAAGGAGCATTTCGCATCCAGGATAGAAAAGACTTTGGAGTTAGGCATTTGGGCGGCTACCTCCTCTATAGTACGCATAGGGTGATGCGGGCGTTTCAGCGCTTTGTTTAGATCTCTTGGATTGATGCAGAGTCTGATGTCATCTGAATTTTTTTTGTGGGTTGCCACCATAGACGACACCCATTCTGTTGGCTCAGTGACAGGGGTGATCACACCCAACTCGACCATGCGGGTTAATTCTGCTTTAACCTTGTCTTGCATTGGAACTGGTATTTTGCGTGCAGGCTTTACTACTGGTGTGACTTCTGGGTCTATTTTCATGGAATAGGTAACCGGAAGCTTACCAAGTTTATCTTCGAAGAGATCTGAATACTCTAAGAAGATCTGTACTGAAAAGGTGCTTTCCACATCCTTGGCTACATGGTGGACTTCTTTTTTCAATGTGATTAATTGTAATCGGAGTGAGTCTGGTAAGCCAAGTAGTGGTTGTACGTCCCGTTTCACTACGAAGAACTGCAAAGGGTATTCCCTGCCTGCAGAGTGGCATGAAAGTGTTGCTGTGCCAGCTGTTTGAATTTCCTCACCTCCATATGCCACCAGTTTAGTTTTCTGTGATGGCAGGAGTTTTTCATCTTGTCTCAGATGTTCAAAAAGGTCAGCTGGCATGACATTACATTTGGCGGCAGTGTCCACCTTGAGCTCTATGGGTTTTCCATTAATATGCACCGTGGTGAAAATGTCATTCTTGTATGGAAAGCAGGGATTTATAGTGTCTATATTAATTCCAATCACATAGAACATTTCCTCATCGCTGCTAGGCGCTTGCATCTCAATGTGGTTAACGGGTCTCTTTTTGAATTGCCGTGTTTGTGATGACTTGCAGCATTTCTGGAAGTGATTCCATTTTTGGCACTTATGGCATTGCTGGCCATATGCTGGGCATTTGTCTCTTTTTGCCTCGTGGCTGCCCCCACAGTTGTTGCAGTTTGTTTTTGCGTGAGCGGGCCTCTCTTCTGGTAGTGTTGCATGCCGCTCATTGCCTGTCTTTGTCTTGACTTTGTGTAGACGTTTTTTCTTTATTATGTGATGCAAGGTGTCCACCTTTGCTGCCATTTGTTTTGGAGCTGCTAGAGCTTTTGTATGTTGATCTGTCTGCTCGATTATCTGGCATATTTCAATTGCTTTGCTCAAAGGAAAATCGCTATTGGTTGTCCTAAAAGTTGGTAGAAGTCGCTAAATGACGTCATTGCCTAATTTGCATAATTGGTCATGCTAATGTAATTGTACGTTGTTGGAGAGAGAAATAACATAGTGGAAGAGACATAAAGTGAGTAAAAGACATCCTAAATGCATTTAGAGTTTATTTAGAACTACAAATTAAATTTCTATTAGCAATTATTGTTTTTTTTTCTATGTCACAATTCCAACCCTGCGCCGTCATAAATAAGTCTCCAATAACACCAGAAAAAGTCGCCAGATTTGTTGCTAGTTGCTAAGGGGGTCTGAAAACTTGCTAAATATAGTGACAAAGTCACTAAGTTGGCAACACTGGGGGGGGGGGGTCTCACCTTCGCGCTTTCTCACTGCGTGCGTGCGCAGCGTACTACTCGGAACAGGTATATGAAAGCAGCATTAACGAACAATATTAGTCAGATGTTCTACAATGACTGAAAGGCACAGACAGTTATTTTTGCAGGTTTTTCGACTGTAATTTTAAATCAGAATTTACTTGACAGGTTAGGCACAAAATCTGGGATTTAGTCTGCATTTGGTCTTATTCAGTGTCAGGCACAAAAGCATTAGTTTATTTTGTGTGTGTTTGTTTTCCAACAACCTGTCCAATCTGTACCCCACTGTCATCAATGCTAACATTCACACCTACTGTCAGTTTAGAATCACCAGTTAACCTAACTTCATGCATGCCTTTGGGTTGTGGGAGGAAACCTCTCAGACACATGCGAACACCACACAGAAAACCCTGACTTTACACCCATGAACTACTTGCAAGAGGCAAGAGGTACTAAGTACTAATTACCAACACCATGCTGTCCCATATGTAGATTAGATATGTTAGTCCAAAGTGTGCCTGAGAAAAAACAAATTACACAGTTACGCTAACACAAATTTTGCTTTTGAAAACTAGAAAGATAGCGACTAAACATAATAAATACACATTAATTGTTTATTGCCAAGTTTAATGTTTATTCAATACCAACAGGCAGTACATTTATGTATTTCAAGACTACAAGCAATGAACAGCTACTAGTGGATCTAAGCACCACATGTAATAATTATATACATTCAATCACAAGGATAAAGAAAGACAAATCAAATAATAATCCTATTCATACAGACATCCTAGAGCTTAAATTGGTCTGTAATGAGGTTGCCACCTCCACTGAAACTCACACTTAGTGACTTACTGTTAAATAATTGCATGTATTTACTGCATATAGTAAACAACCAAATAATAAATCATCAAAGTGTAATGCATCAGTCTGGAACACAGTAAAGTTTATATCCTAATAGACCCTACCTAAAATCACAAAGTTAAAACTGGTTCAGGGTTTTCTGCATTCTCTATTAGTTTATTGGTGTCAAGCACATCAGGTTGCGATCGTTCACCATTGAAGTACAGTGGATTTTCAAATGTGGGGAAG
This sequence comes from Neolamprologus brichardi, assembly GCF_056152115.1. Classification (NCBI taxonomy): domain Eukaryota; kingdom Metazoa; phylum Chordata; class Actinopteri; order Cichliformes; family Cichlidae; genus Neolamprologus; species Neolamprologus brichardi. The sequence goes on along the minus strand of NC_142121.1, from coordinate 16,504,416 downwards.
GGACCAGGAGACTTCTTGTAGAGGAAAAATGCAATGACTACCAGTGTGGAAGTGATCGTAATCACCAGTACAACTACCACAGTAGTGTGGACACGAGTTTGATGATCTTGATCTCCATTAGATCCTGCAGGTTTAAGCAAGCAAGTTCAGATTTTAAAACATGATTTAAATTTTCACAAATTTTCACTAAATTTTTAGTAGTATTGTAGTATTGTTCAAGTAGTATTGTTATATAATTAAACAACACAGAGGCATATAAAGACAGAACTTACCATCTTTTGATCCTGAAGTTTGAGGCATCACTAGTGGCAAAAAAACAAAGGAAAAGAAAGAAAGAAATGGTAAAAACGCAAACATATAGGTTTATTAGCTCTCTCTTTCCTGTAAACCATAAAACGTTCAGCATTAATGTAAAGTAAGATGTAAGCTATCCAATGGTAGATGGCATCTGTGTGGTGTACTAACAAGCTGCTTAGTAACACGTGTAATGAGTATTATTAATTATAAATTATTATAGTTGTGCATTTGTTAATATTTTTTTTCGATAAATAATTGGATATAATTACTTCACATTGACACAATTATTTTACCTTTGGCTGTTTTACAGATATATGGTCTGTCGTGCCATCTGCGACCCGAGTTCCAAGTCCCATCTGAGGTTTGGATTGCTCCATAATCAGAATCCGGCTCATCTTGAGCCCAGTTAGCGAAGTCCAAAATAGTTCTATCCAACCAAAGCCATGTCCCTAGGGGCAAACAGAAATGTATTCCTTTTTTCACTTTGCTAACTTACCAATACCCCACTGAATGTGGCTACACAGTTGCTGACAAGAAAGACATGATAAACAGTACTGATTTAGTGGTGATTTGAGGTTATAGTTTGTTTCTTCAATTAAGTCAATAAATTGTTAATATGGTTTCATTAAATAGTTTTTCTATAAACACTAAAAGATTACACTTATTGTGGCCATACCTTTATGAGTTTTAAACAGACCAATCCAGAAAGAGTTGTGTCTGTCTTTGAAATTTGTCACAATGCCTTTGATGAATTCTTGCTCGGAGGGATCTTCAATGCTAGCCAACACTCCACCTTAAAAACAAAAATTGACTGGTTGTAACAATGTTGAAAACACATATTAGGCTTAATCTTAACACCAAATATTTACTGTATAGTGATTCTAAAATTATTCAGCATGTATCTTACCATGCCTTACACAGCTGCTAGCTGCATCTGCCCATTCAATTTCATCTTGGATAAACAAATAACAATAACCCCTATATGGCAGCCATGTGTAGCTCTGTTGGTACTCTAGATCTGTATCTTCAGGACAATTTCCAGGAAATATTGTAGACTCAGTTGGTGCCACTTCTGTGAAGAATAGAAGCAATAATGCTCAATGAATCACAAAATGTTTTACTGTGACTTGGTCAAACGGTTATCTCCTGGGATCAAAATGTTCTGCGATGTCTGTTACTGTAAATTAATGTAAATAATAAAAGAAAAACACTTGAGCTGACCAACAGCCAGCTAAGAAAAAAAAACCTCTGAAATAGCTTATTTAATGGACAGTAATGGGTCTCAAACACTCACAGGCTATCAAAGTTCTGTTCTCGTTACTCTCACATGATCAGAACACAGAGCACTGAAAATCCTGCCTCTTACTTTTAACTACATCCTTCTAAAGACATTAATAAGCAGAGATTGCTTGACATTGGCCAGTTACCTAGCAGTTGCCAATTTAGTAATATCTAATATAGACGTTAAGAGGTATAATCAAGATGCCAAAGATGTAGGAAAAAATCATTAACTTGTTAAAACATACCTGTAGACTGCATACAGGCACTTTTTATGGTCACATTGCAGAAAGCGGTCCTCCATTTTCCATCCACATCTACATACACACAAGGTTTGTCCCTGCTTGGTTCAAATTCAGCCCAGCCAGCATTGTTCAGATGCCAACCATCAATATATTTAAAATAACCTCTAGTCTGAAAAGAAACATGGATCACATGTTGTCAAATCAATAGTTTTGTGGGGGATGTTTTCTGTCTGTCAAAACTGCTTCTGCCAATATGTGTTATATAGATTACAAATTTAGATTTTATTAAGAAGTCAGCAACCTTGCACCATATGCCATTTGTCATGATTTTCCAAAATAAGTCATTTAATAACTTTATCGCATCTTGTTTTATACATAACCAAAGAACCCTGTATAACTCTTATTTTCAAGTGTCCTGTATGTTTAATCATTTTATAGTACTTTTTATAGTTTTTATAGTAATTTTGGATAGTTGCAGCCTTGTACCTGCTGTTTGTTAAGTCCAATCCAAAGAGGAGTATTGAGTTTTATAGCCATTAGCTCAGCATATGCCTGTGTCCAGTCATTTCGCAGGCTGGCCAAGTTGGCTTTATCAGCTTTACAACGTTTCTGAGCATCATCCCAGGTCAGATTTTGAGTAATAATCTTGATGCTGTCATTTCCCAGAGTCTCATAGATATTATAATCTATGGTTTCAGGTGGTGCTTTCATGTTTGGATCTGTTAAGAGCAAAAAATAAAATTAGACATGAGATTAATTTACATTTTTTGCACCACTGCAAACATTATAACTATCAACAGGACTTTTTATTTATTTTGTTGTGCATTATTTGCAAATTTGTTCCCCATAGCAGGCCAAACACATTGATATGAGTGAGCTACCACTGGAATGCAGTTGTACAACAACAATTTAACGTCTTAAGATCCACCAGATCTCCAACGACTTCATTATGGGTTAGATGTTAGATAAATGTAAATATAATAATAGAATTAAGGCTTATGTTTGAAATGAAGCTCTTTTTGAGTTTGGATCAAATGCTACTTAACCCTACCCCTAAATGGCGAGACTGCAGGAGAACAAAATATTTTATGAATTATGTTTAGCCTCTGAAAATGTCTACTCCAAAGAGATGGACTCACCAAGATTCCGTTGACATATATATCCATTGGTGTCATTGCAAGACCTTGTTGTCCATTTACCAATCCCAAAAACAGGATTTCCGTTCATTACAACACATTCATCCTGGGTAAGAATGGTAAGTGATCATGATTTTAAAATCTCTTTTTTTTAAATGTGCAATTAATAAAGATTACTTGTTGCATACAAGCAGTGGTGACATGCTTAAACTAATATTGAAAATCATTACCTCATTCCATCTTTTATAAAAGGTGCCAGGATGACGATGATGTCGCTGCAATCAAAATGATCATTATTAATATTTCATTAACATTTCTATTCCTGGGAGAAGAAAAACTTTTGGTTGGAGTTTGACATTGACCTCTGACCAAGCCCAGCATCACTGGACACATCTATAACCACACCTACCTGTCAGATCACAACGCATAGCTCAAACTATGTTTACCTCATTCCATCTCGGATACATCATCCCAAAAGGTTGTTCACGTCTCTAAAATCAAAATTTGCTAGTGTAAATATTTCTTTAAAATTTCAGTGAAAAATAAAATGCTGGTCAGAGCTGGACACTAAATTCTGTGTAGTTCAATTAAATCATAGCATCACTGAATATATATCTGTAACTCGACAAGAAATGCGCATTGGCGACTGCTGCTGTGATTTGGTGCTATATAAATGAAATTTAATTTAATTTAATTGAAAATGTGAAATCATGATACAAAAGCAAGCTGTAAAATAACAATACAGCTACTGATAGTTGTACAAAGGATTAGCTTCACATTACACCTGTATGAGATTGAATGAACTCACAGAATAGCCCCAGTTGGTGTATTGCCTTTTTTTCCCATCGGTCCAGAAAAATCCCTCTTGGCTTATAGCATTCAAACCAATCCACAGGTCTGTAGATGCTGTATGAACCATTCTGGTGATCAAAAATGCTGAAAATTGAAAATACAGACACAAGATATTAAATGTAGGTTTCTGGTTTCTTTTCCATTTTTGGTAAAGTATTCACATCTTCATAAGCTGTATGATATGTTTAACTCTTTCCTCCATAATGACCTCCTCTGTGCCCTTAATGAGGAGTTTTGAAACCTTAATATACACCGATAAAAATGTGGTTTGACAGCCATTTGAATGGGCTTTAGGTTTTTCCAAACTTAGCCCTAGTAATATGTAGCCCTAAGTACAGACAGAGATCAACCACACTAACTTCAGAAGCACACCCAGTAATTTTGTTCTGGAAGCAGACCTAAAATATAACAGAAACCATTGAGTCCAGAAAAGAGAAACGGGGGATGCACCTAGTAGGTATTTAAGGGGGAAAGAGTTAAAGTTTAAATCCAAAGTTTAAATCCAAATCTGAATAAAACATAATTAGAACTAACCTTGCACACTTCTTGTAGGTATAGAGACTAAATTGCCCCCCACATCAATGCATTTTGACCGTGCATATTCCCAGGTGATCTGCCTTTCGTTAAAGATGTTGTAACACTGCAGAAAAGAAATGTAATTATTATTATAAGAGTTAGGTGAAATATTTCACCACTGAAACCTGTGTATTTTAGATGATCTCATTTATAATTAGTACTGAATGAAGTACACAGATGGAGGGGTCAAAATTTGCTGACTTTTTTTTAATGCCACTCCACATTTGACAAACGTCTTTCTGCTTCCTTGATTCTCCTTCATTTGTGTTTTATTTAGTGATTTATTACATTTTGAAGAATCAACTTGACATTTGAAGCCAAATAAAGGCTCAATGTAAAATTTGATGGTGGGCCTCTGCTGTAATGTTGTCATTTTAAAAACTTCTCTGAAATAAAGGTTTAAAAGTCTGACCTTTGTGCCAAATTTCATCCATCTGTTTGGGCAGCCACCTGTTGGAGCAACTGTTGGGGCCGCGGTGGTGTTGGTTGGCAATGTCCTTCCTCGCTTGCAAATAAATGAAAGCTCTCTTCCACAATTAGAAGTCCTCCAGAAGCCTATAAGATCAATCAATTATTTTAATCCAGACATCGTGTCTAGATTTGATCATTTTTCAATTCAAGCGTTCAGAGCATTTTTACTCACCCATGTGATAAGACATAAAAACACAGTTTTGATCAAAGCCACTAGTGCTGGGTTGATCTTCATCCCATCTTCGAAATGACACCGGAGTACCATCCATCCACCTTAATGTAGAGCATTATAGTTAAATTTTTAATTGGATCATATGAAAATATTCATAATTTGATGTTAGACTTTTTTGTATTATGGTGTCACTATTTCTATTCCATAATAAATAAACAAACATGTGACAACATGGATTCAGTTCACTGATGACTGAAAAAGAAAAATCTTCTTTAGATCAAATGACAGGTCTTTTGAACTGATATCTGAAACTTAACCAGTAAAAAAAGGAAATGTACCTCATTACAAATCTAATAGGAAATGCACTTCTTATCAATGATCATGAGTCGGCCTAAAATCTCCCTTTTCCCCTTATGGCATTAATGATTACTCACCAAGCTGACCCATCAAGATCCACAGACAAACCTATATAATAACGCCCATAGCTTCTGGATATCTGTAGACACACACATAAATATGCACAATTATCTCTAGTGTGTGTCACATTCTAATGTTTTCGGCCTGCTCTAATATATTAATAAAACAAAACAAAAAAGTACAAATTAAATACATAGATATTTACCTGTTTCCATAGGAAAACATTTTCCTCTTTACTGGTTATAGATACTATGTCACTGTGCCTCTGCTGACAGAAGTGACGAGCATCTTCCATGGACATTGACATTTTGCTAATAAAATACTGATTCCCTCTCCGCTCCAGCCAACCATCCGAAGTGGTATTGAATTCTGTAAAAGTTTAGAAATACATTGATAGACTTGTCAGTGTTCTACCGTATCTTTTGGTCAGATCTGTTTGTCCAAGGAGACCCAACGTTAAAAAAGAGCAACTAAAACACCTGGTGGCCACATCAGACTTTTGAAGAGGGCTGAAGGTACACAATGAATAAAAAGGTATAAAATGTAAAATCTATCCCATTGATATTCAGATCATCCCAAATATTTTTCAACTAAAATTTATTTTTATTCATTAATTTCTTCAGTGATGTCATTATCAGAGGTGGAGCAAGTAAAGTACAAGCATTCTTTACCTAAGTAGAAGTACAGATATATTTGTTTAAAAAAAGGTACTAATTCAATACTAATTCAAGTTCATTACACACTCACTCAATTATACCATCTATTTTTTATGCAAAGGTAACTGAACCTTGTCCTGTATTAATGTCATTCTAAAATAATATTATTGTTACATGAGAACACAAATGGTATTCCAATCTAAATCTAAACCTAATGAATGAACTTTGCTTAAATCTGTTATGTAGGACACAAGTAGTTTAAAAACATTTTTTAAAATAACCATTTTTAGTTGTCCACATAGTAGAGCGTGACTTTGCCTCCACACCGCCACCAAATAATTTTTAATGTGTTCTCCAGTAGATTTTCTTAGTGTGCAGGTTTTGATCACTTCATCACTTTGTGGGTTTACAAAACTGAATTCAACATGATGTATGCAGATGTTTCACAGCTATACTAACAGTATACTGTATATTGTCCTTATACTAGACCTTTAAAGTTGGTAAAAAGGTGGATGCTTAATCTAAGCATCACATGCTTAAATTCAAATTAATATACTACATTTACATAACACTGATCATGAGCACCACAATATGAAAATGGATAGAAATTATCAAAACACATCATATACAAATCCAATATGTAAAAATGCTGATGATTACATGTAATCAGTTTATGAAGTGTCACTAAGCAGTCCTTATCTTTAAATATAACCTCTCTTTTTCCTCCTTAGTTTTTTTCTATATTGGTCTCATGCTCTATAAAAATACTGTTTATAATTTATAGTATAAGTTTGTTTATTTGAAAGGTAACAATGAAAATGATTTATCAGACTGCTTTGGGAAATTGCAAGTTTGAGCTACAATGCGAAACCACCAAAAAGGATGAAGCTGTACTCGGGCAGATCTGCAATCCAGGTGTTGTAGTGCATATGTGTTATTCACCCAGGTTATGTTCGAGGTTAATTCATGTAAACTTACCCACCACAGTATTATTCGAAGGTAGTTTTGGAGTCACTCCTGCAAGAACACAGACAGAAGTCCATTTTATTCAAAGGAAAGGAAAGCAACAGTAAACATGTGGTGGCACAGTGTAGTCTACACTGCAGTATACTGTAATGCAGTCATTATTTTTAGTCCGAAATGTGTTTCAACAATAGTGACAATTTCTCCAATCATATACACTAAAATTACATAATATTGTGAATATTAACAATAATCTCTTCACCCCCGAAGACAGAAAAGAACATGCATATGAAAGTTAGTTAAAAAATGTTCCAGCACTGAGACTGGTCAGCATTCAGTCAACTATACCTGCACGGATCTGACACAACCAGTCATTGTAACTGTCACAGTTCAAATCATTCCAAGAACCTTCGTCATCCCAGTTATGTATCACAAACTCAGCACAAGATTCTGCATTGTTGAAATTGTTTGGTTCTCCTTCCTGCCAGTGCTGGAAATCTAGCTGTTAACAATAAGAAACAACAACATTATGTTGAGTAATTGTAAATATTTTATTAAAATAACATTTAATGATTTAATGACAAAAAAACAAAAGAACAACAAGAACAGAATGCCATTAACTTACTGGGCTTCCATCAGACCAGGCATAACCAGTGCTTGTTTCAGGAATGTGAAGTCCAATCCAGGCTTTTCCACCTCTGCTGTACAAAAAAAGAAACGACACTCTCACTGTCTTCTAAAGTACTAAAACAAACATTTTTAGCTACATTAGCAGTTAGCTGATGGTGTCAGTCTCATCAGAGAAGCAGCTAAAACATGTCCATACGTTTTCACCCTACAGGCAAGATATGGTACTTCAGGTGATGAAAGTCGAAAATATGGTGCATCTGAATTTGCTACTGCATAGAACACAGGCCAGATAAGTAGGTGTGACATTTACTACTATATGAATGCTTTTTTTCAGTAGGTTAAAACACCAACATGGTGTGTTGTGTGAATGTGAAACATATTTGCCAGAATGCTGAATATTTTTAAACAGGATTATTTTACGTAGACGATCATTGTCTAGAGTTTGATCTTATGTTAGGATAAACTAATGGTTGTATGATTTAGACTGGAAAATAATTGACAGAAGATATTATAAACAGTAGTTGTTATTGTAGACTGAGTCATGCTGTACCTGAACAGTCGTAGCTCAGCAGAACTGTGGATGCTAAGCAGATCTCCTCCAATGGCCCTGCAGTAATCCCTGGCCTCAAACCAAGTCTTTTCTTCTGCGCGAGGACCTGTAAAAAACTTCAAACGCAAGACAACAACTCTGTAAATTTCTCAACCGCAGATAGTTCATGCATTGAAGGTCATTGAATTTAATTTAATTTTGTGAGCACAACACTGAATGGAGTCCTGAGGAATAAGGAGAAATAGAATGCAAAACACAAAGAACAAGTCCCCATCGTAATGAATGAAGAGATTCTTAAAACTGACAGGTTGCTAGTGTATCATAGGACTAACACACAGAGACCCACTTACACTCACATTCATACTTATAGCATATTTTGGCTGACATCGCATTGCTGTAAAGTGCCAGTGCTAAATACTCCACAATAGACAAAGTTTCTTTGAGTTCACTCAAGGCTGACCGAAGGTTGTACCTTAGCGCACATAGCTCTCGTTCCCACTCGAGTCCAACCCTCTGGACATTTAGGAGGAGCTACAGTTGGTGGTGGAGCAGTTGGAACCATCCCCTCTGCCATGTACTTGCAGATATATTTTTCTTTGTTGGTGCAGGGAAGCAGGTCCCAAAGTCCAGCCAAAACCCCAGTTGTCATGGCAACACAGCCCTGCTGGTAACCTTAGGGCATTGAGGAAAGCAATAGTCATGTGCAACTTATTGGGCTGCAGTTTATTCCCGATATTTAAGTACAGAAATTCAGATGCATCCATACCTGGCATTTGACTATTCCAGTGAGTGAACCTTACTGTGGGTGAGTTGGTCCACTCAAAAACATCAATATTTTTTTGATTTGAGAGCCCTATCCAGAAGTGTTTCTCTGGTCTCAACCCCACCAAGCTGACAAGGAAGGCATTATCCACCCTGCAAAAATGTATACAATTCATAGATTTCTTGTCATTTTTAATATACCGTGCAGCACATGCATCTGCATGCATGTTTGTGGATTTCCCAAAGAAGTCGTTATGTGATTTATAACAAAAATGAACTGGTTGTTTTCTTACCCATTTGAAACATCAGCTAAGTATGAGTTTGAACTCTTGCAGTCTTCACTAGCTTGACTGAAAGTCTTTGTCTCAGTGCCTACAAAGTAGCAGTAGGAGCCATGTTTTTTCCATCCCTATAAGAGAGTAAACACATCACAACTGAGGAGTACATTAAAATTTCATTTATCTATTTTTAATCTATTTTTTTAGAATGTACTACTGTTTTTACAAAGTGAAATTTGAACCTTAATCATGCTTTGTTATTACTCACAGCTTTACATCCGATGTCTATATCTGGTTCACTTCCAGTGCTTTCAGTGGAACTTTGCTTCATACAGATAAAGCCATGTTGCTCATCACATGACCGATCTGCCCAGTTCCCGTTCTGCAAGAACAAAAGCATTGTAAACACTTGATTTGTGGGCTGGATTGCTGAATGGATAAAATGCAAATATTTAAAGCACTGTAATTACAGTTACTCCAAGGTGCTTTGGTATATTTCTCAAAATACTAAGCACTCAAAGTGCTTATATGTGCAGTAAAACACTATCACATCCAAAAAGCCTGTAACGTGCCCAAAACCTTCAAATCATGAAATGTTTTAAAGTTTAGATATTTCGTAAGAATGACACATGGCTATAGAAGTAAATTCATTGCCTTCTAATTCTAAAGGAGTCTTGCCCTGTTTTCTCTCACAGTGAATCTATTTTACCAGTCTACCACACCTAAGATACAGATTTCATAACATTCAACTTTGTAAACCAGTGTGGAAACTATGAAGAAAAATGTCGGAAGAAAATATTCTGCAGCACACAACTAAGTTAAAACGGTAGAAAAATGTGTAAAATATCAGTATTGTAAAACATGTACTCTAAAAACAGCACAAAAAATACAGTTTAATATTTCTTACAAAACTTTTTCTTGAAGATCGATACATCAAGGGTAGTGGATTATGCTTCCTCCATGCATGATTTGTCTAGCTAAACATATATAGATGAATAAATATGCACAAGGTCTTACCTCTCCCCTGATGAGAACACAGTTATCTCCATCAGTGGAGACTCCTGGTTTTCCATATTCCCAGCTGGTGAAGGACACATGAGAGTGGTCACTCCAATCAAACAGTCCCTCTGTCCTAATGTCATTCAGTCCAATCCAAAGCTCATCAGTGGATGCTACAGAAAAATAATGGACCAAATATCAGCCAGAAGCTCAAATTTCCCCATTACACTGAAAATTACTTGTACAGTTCATAGACTGGTAAAGAGCGAGAGGCATTGTCTGGATTGTACTTTAACAGCTCACACATGCGTGGAAATATTTGACATAGACTCGCAGCAAGCTAGAGCTGAATGAATGACATGATCTCTATTGTCACTCCTAAATGTACAGTCATGCTGCCAGTTATTATGTGTAAAGTGTGCATGTCATTCTCATCTGTTAAGGCTTTCTTAATAATTAGTCTTTTATACAAAATTCAGTATTTTTTTATTATTTGCCAGAGTAAAAACAATTATGATATAGAGATGAATACAGCACTATCTCAGAGATATTACGAAGTGAAACTGTTATTCATATATTATTGAGTGCTTACTCGCTTTGTACTCACTGGCTGTTTATGTATTAGTAAACATTTTGGTTTTGATTAAAGACAAACTTGAATAAACTCAGTAGGTGTAAATAGAAACTGGATTAGGTGGAATACACATTTTGATTAGGTTTAGGTGAGATAGACAGTTTAGTTAGAGTTTAAAAAAAAACACGATTTAAATTAAATGCAAATAAAGATGTTGTGACCTAAGCCTGTGTACTTTTTTTAAACCACAAAATATCCCTAAAGTTTACCATATCCTGCCACAACAATAAAGAGTTTAATGATGCTATTAGTGAATTACAAACTGGAAATCTCAGCACATGTGCACCTTGTCAAATGTATGAAATATATTTGCTGTTGGGAATCTGTTTTGTATTAACATTATTTCATGGAGATATGATTGCCACATACCGTATCCAAGCTGAGAGATCACAAAGCTTTGATCCTCCACATTTCGGATGGTCGCTAAGTCGCCGCCTTCTGCACGACAAGCTTTCTGAGCGCCAGACCATGTTTGAGTATTACGCTGAAGATGAAAACAGTGGCCATTGTAGGGAATCCAAGGTGCTGAGCAAAATCCTTGTTCAACTGATGATGAAAAGAACAAATATATAAGAACTTCACTTCTGATGTCCCCCAGAAACTACTGCAATCTAGAGAAATATTCAAATCGCGGTAAAACAGAATAGAATTTTTTTATATACTTTGTGGAGGTGCTGGTGGGACCCCATCTTTGTAGCAGATGTAGCCCATTTTCTTGGTACAGGATGAACTTTGCCAAGAGTGCTCTCCAGCAGTGTCAAGAATTGCACAGTTGTGTCCTGGATTAGGAAGTGGATTCCCTAAATCAAGATAATAATGATGATGGTTAACACTCACACGTGACCCAATCATGCACAATAAAAATTTTAGGAGTACTTTAAATCTTTGAGTAATTTGTAACAATATTGGTAGTATTTAGCATTTAGAAAAACTAACAAAAGAGGGATAGAAAATGAAAATACTGTATTAGTTCAAAAAGATAAAAATGTGTAATAATTAGCAGAAACTTGGAGACATGAATGAATATTTAGTTGTTGTTGTTTTTTTAGGTTTAGACTGTTTTACTTCTTACAATTATGTACATGAATTCTTGAAAAACCTTTTACCCTAAGAGTCTAGTTGTCACAGGAGTTAGGCTAACAGATTATATTTGCTTAACACTGTAATTTTCTGCAACTTTTCAGTTAATTTCCAGATCGCTCAGATGTTTTGAGGATTATTGCTGAAAGTAACTTCGTCCTTGCAGGGAGGACTTACCAGAATCCCATCGCAGATAACGGAAAGGTTTGCCATCAGTCCACTGCCAACCATGTTCTGGGTCCAAAACTAACCCAATCCAAAGTTTTTTTCTCCCTGCTCCCAATAATGCTGTGTGTTCAAGTGTTTATGAGACAGCGGGACAAAAAAAGAAAAGCACTTGTTTTTCTTTCCTGAATTAAAATATCAGCTTTACAATAGTCAGTTGGTAGGAATAAGACAGATAAATACTAAAATATAGTGCAGGTTCATGCAATATCAAAAGTATTTGAAATCCAAAATCTTGATTATTTCATTTAAAATTCAAAAAGCTGCATCTGTTTGAGTTCTGGCAAATATCCACCAGGTGGCACCTCACCTGAGATCAAAGCTTGCTCACTGGGCTCCACAATACTGACCAAGGAGGCAGCCTGCTGTTTACAGCTGGTATCCGCTTGTCCCCAAGTCAGAGATGACTGTATGTTCAACTGGTAATATGCTCCTGTTATGGGATTTTTTCTCCAGTGATCTGTGGCTGTATTTTGACAGAAAAAAAAATGAATTCAAATAATTCTTACATTTTCACTCCAGTGATGTTGAAATTTGACAAACTCACAAGTGGATGGGCAGTATCCCCACTGTTCACGTTCAACTTTTGTTTCAACTGCACACCATGGTCGCTTTGTTGAGGAGTCAAATGTAGTGCAGTCTCCATACCACCGGTCTTTGTAAAGGAAGGGAAACATGCAGATCTTTCCGAATGCATTTCCCTCAATGGTAAATAACTCTGGAGGTGAAAAGAAAAGGATTCAGGTTGGGTCAAGTGGCTATAGACAAATGCACACTTACACATAAAAGCATATGTTTTATACTATACCTCTGTATGTTCTTGTACAAGCACCGCTTGAGGTCCCTGTAATTGTGAACTGGTTATTTGGTCCTGTTGTTTTTGAGAGAGCAATTGTTTCATCAGCTTTCATCTCAATGAATAAATTATTATTTTTGAGGGCGAGCAGAGTTCCATTCCTGCAATCCCACTTTTGCAGGTCGCTCTTTTCATCACAGTCATACAGGCTCACTTCACTCCCTATACTTTTGCCCTGAGCTCCCAGGCATTTTTTAGTTGTGGTAACATAAAGCCGGTCATCAGTCGTCCAGCGTAGGTCAAGGCAGCGGCTATACTTTTTCAGCAAACAAAAACCAGTGGCTTTGTTCATGAGTGAAAATGGGGAATCTGCAAAGGGGAAAGTTTTAAAAAAAAAAAAAGATCAGCCTATTGCACAAAGTTTATTCCAGTATGGATTCAAACAAGCCTTTAATAAAAGCCGTGTTTGAATCAATAAACATCCTAATATATAAATATATTTCCCAAAAAATTGTGGGGTTTCTCAAGGCTTGGTCATGACAAATCGTTAAATCAAATGTTTGAGCTTATACTGTACCATTTGTTGTTGAGCATTGGCATGTTGTGATGAAGAGGCCAAAGACTGCTAGAGATATTCTTGGGAGCATCATTCCTCCAACCAGTCTCAGAGCAGCAGACAATGTCCATGCATTGCAAGCAGAGGACTTATGTGCCTGAACATGAAAAGGAGGCAACCTTAATATCTCTGACATGACTCTGTTTCCCCCCACCCCCCACCCCCCCCTTCATTGAGAAAGTCTCATGTTTCACATTGGCACATTTCAACATTTTGCTACTGGTACATGGGTGGACAGGAAGGAAGGAAGGGCAACATACACAAAAGCACACAAACACACACTCTTTCTGTTAAACTCCAGACACGGCAAAAAGCTGTCCCATTCACTTCCCCTCCATAGGAAGAAAGAAATGCGTAAGAGAATTTGCTAAACATGTTTCATGAATCAGCATTAGTGACCCAGAGAAACAGTAATTCACAAGCTTTGATGCAGTACATATGGATTTATAGTGTTGCCTTTGACATCTTCCTTATGATTAAGTAGGGGTCAGAATCACAAAGTTCCTCACAGTACTACAGTACCATAATACTGTAACAATGTTATCAGGATAAAGGCATTCTGCAATATTCTACACAGCCCAAGATCGTCTACTATCACACTCAGTGATATATTTGTTACAAATTAAGAATATTGCTCTGAAGAGGCAAAAGCAGGAAATGTGCTTCTATTTATTTGTACACGTATATTAAATTCATAATGCATTTTCTGTGTAGAGTTTGCATGTTCACTGCAAGGCTGCCTGGAGTCTCTCCAGGTTTTCTGGCTTTTAAGCCAACAAGTAACGTACCCAATGGCTGTAGGTGCAAATGTGTGCAAGTGAATGGTTACCCTGTGTCTCACCCAATGAAGCTGAGGTGACTGATGCTACCGATGCTATAATTCATAATGTTATGACAGATCCGGAGGGGGGGGGGGGCAACCGCCAATTTGCTTTACCTCCTTAGCTGCAGTCACGCTAATGAAGAAAACACTGTGTGCATCCTGAGTGTAGTAACATAATGTCCTGCTTTACGGTGTAGGCATTCAGATGTTTTTTTTTTTGTTTGGTTTGTTTTGTTTTGTTTTGTTTCCAGTTCTGCCTTAATATCTATCACTGCATTTTGTATTTTCACTTCCCCTTTGGTTATTCTCCTTTTTGTGGTGGCACATTGTGCTGAAGTATGAACCTTTGTTACCACAATGATGTTTTTATGATGCCTGGATGAAGCTGCTACACTAATAAAGCTCGAGCTTTTGTTAAGCAAAAAAGAAAATAATACTTTTTCCAACATATTTAGAAACAAAACTATTATTGTAGGGTCATTCAAAAGAAATACCTTCAAGAATATAAACACAAATACTTTACAACAACATGCAAACTATTGTTTACACAAAAAGCCCAGATTAGACATAAAATATCTAAAATAGAGTGCACGGTTCTGAAAAAAAATCTTTGGAGAAATGAAACTAAGAAAAGAAAAATGCAAAGAAAGAGAAAAACATTAACAATCCGAAAAATTATCCGACAAACATGGTGAAGGCAGTGTTATGGTATCAGCATGTTTGGCTACCAGTGGGACTGGGTAACTGGTGTTTATTGATGATATTAATGCTATTGATGATAGAAGCATCCAGATGAACTCTCTGCTCAGATTTAGCCAAACCCTGGAAAACTGATCGGACAGAGCTTCACAAATGGATAAAGTAAAGCTGTTGGTTATTTAAGATGTTCTTAAATAACCAAGTCAGTCAGCTGATCTAAACTCAACAGAGCATGCTTCTCACAAGCAAGCAGCAACTAATGGTGGCTGCTTTAAAGGCCTGGCAGAGCATTATTAGGGAATAATTACATGTGATGTACAAGGGTAAGAGGTGTGTTATTTCAATTGCTATCCAAGTATAAAAAACAATCCTTATATCCTTATATTAGTTTGTCCAGATTTTCCTGGAGCCGACCCAGTTAGAAGGTCAGATCAGACCCAACAGGCTTGACCATTACAGCTTTTAAACAGGAAGTTTACTTCACAAAAAAAGTGAGAGCTCTCCACTTTTGTATATTTATATCAATTTTAATAGCAACAAGACACATTAGTAAGACCAAAAGAAAAAAAGTTAAATGCTTGACCCTAAACCATGTTCTCAAGCCATTAAATGCTTTTGGAATCTACAAAATATAAGTTAGCCATGCATTACGAGTTATGATTTACAAGCAAATGATAGACATGCAGTATAGTTCATTGAGCACACCCTGGACTTTGGTGTTTGATAAGGTTTCACAATCTCAGCTCAGCTGTGGTAATAAAAGCTGATGTCCAATATTTCAGGTACAAACTGAAATACTGGACTTACACTGTAACCTGGTTATGATATTGAGATGTTTCTCTTTATTTGGACTCCTCACATTTCTCTTGTCATCTTTGTTTAGATGTGAAACAAATATTTGCTCTGCTTTCAGGTATGTTTCTTTAATCTGAAATTGCTTGCACTATATTTTTTGTACATCCTGAGGAAATAAGGGGTATAACAGTAAGGGAGAGCACTCATGACTCGTGTAACCTATGACAAATTGTGCAGTGTTTGCTGTAGTAGCTTTAAAATGTATGAATAAGAGTAATATAAATAAAATGCACCAATAAACATGTCTCCTTGATATCTTCTTGTAATGAAACTGTCTTCACAGTACTGTTAGTCATCATCTCGTCTCGTCCTGATGAGGAATTTAACAGTAATTCTGGTAAACGTGTTCCTGCTGACCTCAACTGTGATTTCAAAGAATTGTGGCAACGGCTCTGATGAGGAATTTTGTGGTATGTGGTCGTTCTACACAAGTTAGCCTGAAGCTTAAATTTATATTTTAGTGTCAGCTATTTAAAATTTCCCAGACATTACTGGAGAAATTGTGATGTCCTTGTCTCATGCACATGGCCAGTTTAACATGTGTTGAGTAACTCGTGCATCTGTTAAGATTTATAACTCTTTGACTACATCATGATCATTATTTTGTACCTGTTGCAGTCTGTAAGAAATGTAAACACAATTAAAGCACAAATAAACAAATATAAGCGATCATGTGTTCTACTTACTGTTCTACTTTGAAGTTACAGTTTTTCTTTTTACATGAGTAAATTTGTTCGTTAATTTACAAACACTGGTTGTGAGATGCTATGTAAAAGCTTGACATCAGAACTTTTTCTTTGCACTTTTAGTTTGTAGCTTTCAATGATAAATCCATAATTTGATATATCATCTAAAAGGCTCATGCGACTTTGAGGATCACTCCTGTGGTTGGAAAGATGTTAGTCAGACCTCTTATTCCTGGAGAAGGCAGATGGCAAACATTACCTTAATACCTGGACAGGACCATACCACAGGAAGTTCATGGGGTGATTAGTATAACTTCCTCTCATATTGTTGATGGCACATTTTAAAGTGGATGCACAAACTACTGAGATCCATTTTTCATTTGATTATGAGATTTAGCCTGTTAACACTGGATTTTTTTTTCTGATTGCCACAGGTCATGTAATGCATATAGATGGTAAGGAAGGAGGTGGGATTTTTTCAGATGCTGATTTGGAATATTCTGTTGACCAGGGAGCTGCTCTGGGATGCCAGATTAGGTACTAAAAAGTAATCATTAATATATGAGTCCCACAGCTGAGTTCCTGATTGATAGTGCATATCAGAATGCCCCGTGCCAGCAGTTATCTGTTTTTATGTAATCTGTCTGTTAATATGTTTCAGGTTTTGGTACCATATTTATGATCAAGAATCATCATCGCTCCCATCAAGATCAGCTCTTACAGTAAAAGTGATCAGAGACCACACTGAAACAGATTTACTGAAGATTTCTGGTGAAACAGATGGTTGGGAGAATGCCACAGCGTTAATTGGAAATCAGCCAGGAGGATACAAGGTTAGCAAAGCATCCTGTAGACTTTAACCTATACATAGAAAGTAACAGCAAACATTTAATTAAGGTTAATATCTTTTTAGTTCCTCCCTCATATTATATTGATCTTTATCTGATCTTTAACTGTTTCCTGTTCTTCTGGAACACCTCTGCATCTGGGGGAACAATAAAGCATTTCTTTCACTAAAAATGCAAAACCATAGCACTCAGCATTATGAAGATGCTTTAATACTAATTTTATGGCTGTTTGTTCTGACGTATCGACCAAAGTAGTTGTCATTGTTAAAAAATATGCCTTTAATTCTTTTAATTTAGTAATCTAATCTATTCTTCTCATTTTGTCATGTATGGACCCAATAGACGTCTTTTGTACTTGTAAAAAATGTAAACATCCGTCAGTTTTTTTCAGCCATACTGGAACCTGTTTTAACCCAGTGGATGACATCAGGGTTTCAACCGTGTTTGCGTGGCAAGATGAAAGTGTCATGTTTTCAGTAATGTCCTACTGTACTTAAAAGCAGCAGTGTACAAACACAGTACAGAGAGTTTAAGGAACCATTTGTTCATTTTTGACCCTCTGCAATCATAACTAAGAGATTGTTGGGGGGGGGGGGGGGGGGGGGGTGTCTTCAAAGAAATGCAGTAATCTTCTCTTATAAGGGTGAAAAAATACTTTCTAATTGTTGATTATGAATTTAATACTGACTTTTCAGAACAAATGAAGAGTAAAGGTCTTTTTCTTTTTGCAGCTACTGTTTTCATTCAGTCTTTCATTTTTGGAAAAACTGGATGTTATGTTGGATGATATCAACTTTGAATACTGTAAAGAGGGGGAAGTCCCAGCTGGAGGTACAGACCACCTTTCATGTGACTTTGAAAAGGATACCTGTGCATGGTACCATGACTACAGAGCCAGTCTCTTGTGGGAAAAGAGTAAAGGTGGATATGATCGCCCAACTGGGAATGGTGAGTAGCCTACTGAGCATTAACACATAGGTTTAATATTTTGGATCTTCCTGGGAGATATGGATTGGAATATTGTGATTAATGAATAATATTAAAGCCATCATGAAACTATATAGCAACACAGTTTAAGTAAACTATAAAACCATCCAGAGTACTATGCATGGCCTCTGATGTGTCTTTTAGGTCATGTGCTCTTCTGTAGTATTAATAACGCAGTCATTATCTTAAATATCTGCTCACGTGTAAGATTTATGTATCATCTATTACAAATTGCAGTAAATTCAAGTGAGTGTATAACTTGACTTTTCCATCTCACTCATCACTTCAAAGTTTATGAGATTGCTCTGAGTGTATCTCCTGTTGTGTTTTGTTTTTCTTCTGCAGGCTACTACATGCTCATAGAAGCTAAACGAAACCTAAACATCTCATCGGCAGCCAGACTCATTAGCTTTCCTCAGCCTGCGGATCAAGTGCTTTGTGTGAGTTTCTGGTACCACATATTTGGCAACAGCATTGGTACGTGAACCGCTGTCCATAACTGCACTTGGAGGCAAATTTAATCTAAATGCACAGAGAGATAACAATATGTATTTTAATGAATTGAGATACATTAAATGTATTGCTGTTCTCTCATCATCAGGCTCACTCAAGTTTATTGCAAAGCATTCTGGTGAGCCAGAGACAGTTATGTGGATGAGAAGTGGCACCCAAGGAAACAAATGGCATTATGCTGATCTTACCTTCAACAGCGACAAACCAATACAGGTATAACTGATGTTTTTGTAATTGCTATAGCTTGTTTGTTTGTCTGTTGGCAAAATCTTTTTCAAGAAATACTACTGGAAAAATATTTTGTGCAACAAAATCTGATGTATACCTGTTTTCCAGTTTATTATAGAAGCTGTTACGGGAGGTGAACAAGGGAGCATAGCCATTGATGACGTAGTGGTGTTCAGCGGCGAAAATGGTTCTTGTCCACCAGAGAGAGAGTGCACCTTCCAGGGCTCCCTTTGTGGTCTGCTGCCTCACCAATCTGCAAACTTCAGCTGGGACCGGATCACCGGAGAGTCCCAACCAGCCCTCTCTTCAGGCCCCAGAGTGGATCACACACTGGGGACAGATCAAGGTATGCAAATGTTTAGAATAACAATATACGGTTGATTTTCAAAACCACACATATATTAAATGTTTTGTGTTGTTGGAATAAAGCTCAGTAGATCAGTTGAAGTGACATGATTCATCCTCTGGGGAGTATGAATGAATTACATTTTATCAAGGCCAAAGTCCACTTTATTGTCAGTATTTGTTGTTTCCTTTCCAATCTTGAAGTTTAAGGCAGGAATAGAGATGCAGTGCATGTGTTGTGTTTATTGGCACATGATACGTTTTCAGTAGAAATATTTGATCTTATTTGAAAGTACCTGCAATGTTTTTTTGAGGATGACGCATTGTCACACATGATATAGTTAGTGATTTAATAAACACGGTGCCTTTCCAAGCTAAGCAACCTGTGCACAAATATAACTATGCATGTCCTCAAAATAAAGCAGAATGTATGATAACGCCACATATTTGTAGGTTATTACCTGAGCGCCCAGTTGTGGAGCCATCCTGTGGGGTCCAGAGGTGCAATGACGAGCGCGGTGCTCAAGCCTACCCCTTCAAAGGGGGAATGCCTAATGTTCTGGTACTACATGGAGGGAAATGGCGTGGGAGAGCTAAATGTGTATCTTCAAACCCTCAGCAGCCACAAAGATCCCCTCAAGCTGTGGACCAGAGCAGGTGATCAGGGGAAGCACTGGAGGCATGGAAGAGTGACACTTCTCAGTCCTCATAGCACATATCAGGTATGTACACATAAACACAATGTTTTTTTGTTTTTTATGTCATTTTATACATTTTCTGTAGTTTGTCTAATAATATAATATAAAAATATATACTGTTTTGAGGTTTTTTCCTCCGGCACAATATTGTTACACTTCATCTAATACTATATACATATATATATATATATATATATATATATATATATATATATATATATATATATATATATATATAAAGATTGCCACTGTCAATTAGCTGATGTCAATAACTGATTAACTGATTTTTTTAATTATGTTTTCTCCTGTATGGCTTTTTCCTTGTGTCTTT
Source organism: Neolamprologus brichardi (assembly GCF_056152115.1). Classification (NCBI taxonomy): domain Eukaryota; kingdom Metazoa; phylum Chordata; class Actinopteri; order Cichliformes; family Cichlidae; genus Neolamprologus; species Neolamprologus brichardi. The sequence continues at coordinate 16,483,770 of NC_142121.1, read as the reverse complement.
GTTTTTACCATTTTGATGCAATTTGTCAAGTAATTAAAAAAATAGACATTTTACATATTTCAAGGATAATGAAACACATACTTTCATCATTTTAGCAATTATACTTTAAAGGATGTCATGTAAAAGACAGAGCTATGACACGACATTTGTGCTTTTGAATTCGAGGTGATTTTTGAGGCAATAGTTGGGGATGAACCAAGCAGAGATATTGCCATTGACGACCTCATAGTCCTGAATGATGCATGTCCTCCGACGGGTAAGTAGCCACTGTAGATTTTAGATAACAAATCAATCGTAGTGTTTATTTGTTCGATTGATTTGATTTGATTACACTGTGTGTATCCAGCTGTATAATGTGTCTTTGTATTTCTTTGAAGGTTTTTGTGACTTTGAGAGGGACTTCTGTGGTTGGGTCAACAATCCTCCCCCAGAGTTTGGAGTTGAGTGGGATTGGCTCTCTAGCAAAAGTGATGGCTCAATGATTCCACCCAGAGACCACACCACAGAATCTGCTTTAGGTAAGTTACATGTCACACATGTACTTTAACTACAGGCTCACTTCAATATCACTGTTATAGCATTTGCTCTATAAGTGAAGATATCCTTCAACTTCTTAGGAAATGTCAGAAGATGCAACTTTTTAAAAAATAAATATGTTTTTCAGGCCACTTTGCATTTTTCGTGGCATCCAATTCTGATAAAGAAGAAATTGCCCAACTGGAGAGTGAATCAATGGCAGCTGTTGACCAAGCTTGTCTGGAGATATGGCACTATGTTGGAACATGGCTATCAACTAGTGAGTACAGTTTTTTTTTTACTTTATATTAATCTTATTTTATTAACAATTTGCAAATATGTGGTGTAAACAACATAAGGTCTGTTTTTCTGCAGTCAAACATGAATAGTTATCAACTTTACAATAACTTAAAGACAGAAACTACCAACATTAATGTCAGTCACACCATGTTAGTGTTAATTACACAGTGTAACAGTAATTTCATGCTAAGTCCAATGCCAGTCATGAAAAAACTCAATCCAGATCTTAGTACAGTTGTCAACATTGACATTGTAAGTGGAAAATTTATTTCAACCTGTCAAGAGATCAGTGAATCTACTGTAGTAACATGTGTCCATTAAGGAAAAACGGGGATACAAAATAATAGCATCAATGTAACTACTAGCAGCCATAAATTGAAGTAGCAAAAGCATTTGTGTGCAAATTAGCATGCAGTTGAACCTTCACTTACATTCATTAAAAAACCCAAACAAAAGTCTTATCATTAGTGGTGCTTTGTGTTAGAAAAATAAATTGCTGTCTCTTGTTTTTATTACCTTATTTCCTTGTCGTTGTGATCAATTCTCAGCCGTTATTTAAACCCCTAAATAAACTGTCATGTGTTGATTATTGAGGCATGGATCTGATACAGACAAGTGAGGCAGAGCCATTTATTGAGGCTGAAGTTAAAGTCAAGAACAGCACACTGAAGTGGTTCAACCAACTCTAGAAAAAAAAAAACTGAGAGGAAAGACTGTTTATACACATGAGGGGGGTGGAAATACCAAAGTAACAAGTCACAGCTGCAGATAGTCAAGACAGAAGGAGAGGGAGCAAACCCAAAACCAGGCACAAGAGTTAACTAATTAATAAAGTATAACCAGTAATGAATGTAGAGATAAAGAAATAACTCCTCTGTTAAGCATCGCCTCAACAGAAGCGATAGCACGGGAGAATGAAACAAAGGGAAACTAGTAAGGGAAATAATAAACTCCATGATTAAGAAACAAATAAAGGCTCCAAATACTAAAATAATAATAAAACTTTAAATAACTTATACATAAATAGTAAACATATCTAAGAACCAAACAGAGAACCTCTAATAACAAACATAGTATAAACAAAGAAATAACAGTTAATTATTCTCTTGATGACCCAGGGCCTTCAGCCATTACACTGACAGTGTTTGTCAATGAGCCTGCTGGACTGCGTGCTGTGTGGAATACAAGTGGATTTTCTAATAACAATTGGATCAGAGACAGGGTGGATTATAGCGCATCAGGCCCTCACCAGGTAAGAATTGCATCATTTTTTATGTTGATTTTCCCCTGAAAATATTGACCAATGATAAATCAGCGCAGAGTTTTAAACTTCTATTGTTCTTTATCGCAGATTATTTTACAAGCCAGGTGTCCCGCCTCAACAGATGACAGCTTTTCCCTGGATGACGTTCACATAATCAGGAACATGTCTTGTGATGACCTCATTCCAACCACTACACCATACCCAACCACCACCATGACCAGTGCTCCTGCCTCTGCCATGGACTGCACCTTTGAAGAAGGTAAAAGTGCAAAATTTACCAGAATTTTAGCAGAAATAGCTTCATTTGTTAATAGTATGCTACAAAAAGAAATGCCATTCAAGTTCTTATGATTACTGGCATTAGAGCTTACAAATTATGGTCATGATAATGAAAATGTTAGACATAAAATTACCTTTAAGAGCTTTTTCCACAACTAAAAGCTCATAATCATTGCCATTGTGTTTTTCTTTTAATCATCAGTGACTTTGAAATATATGGACACAACTTAGCTCAATGAACAATAAAGAAATATAAATGAATTTACAATATTTGTTGGTATTATTGGTATCCCATCTCCTTCATGCCCAGTTCAAAACACCGGGCTTCATAACACGACTTTGCTTAGTATGCATTGGCTACATCCATCACTATATATGATCTATAACATATATAGTTATATAACTATAACTATAAAATATTATAGATATGAATGTGTAACCACTCCTACATGCATTTTTCTCAATTTAAGTATGTCAATTTTTTCTTTCCTGCTCATGTACTTATATAGTGTTTTAATACTCTCTTGTAAAAACAGGTCTGTGTAACTGGGTCCAGGAGGTCAATCATGATTTGAACTGGACTCTCAGTATTGGACTTCCAGTTGAGCAACCATGGGATGGACCTCAGTATGATCATACTGTTGGGAATAATGAAGGTATTCATTATTGACACTAATATAAGCAAAGAAGCAGTGCATTTATAACAGAAGTCTAGTGACACAAACAACTTTGATACTCAATTATCCTTTGTCTTGTTTTTCTAAAGAAAGTCTTTCTTTCTTTCTTCTTCTTCTTTTTTTGGCTGTTCCTTGTAGAGGTCACAACAGTGTCTCATCTGCCTTCAACTCACTCTGACCTTACCATCCTCATCTGTCACATCAACCTTCTGCATGTCATCCTTCACTACATCACTACTTCTCTTTCTGTTATTCTCCTGTTTAGAAGCTCCATATTCAACACCATTCGGTCAATATATCCACTATCCCTGTTCTGCAAATGTCCAAATCATGTCAGCCTTGCCTCTCTAGGTTTTTCTCCAAGCTGATCAACCTGAGCCGTCCATCTGATGTACATATTTCTAATCTCGTGTATCACTCCCAGTGAAAATCTTGGTACCTTCAACTCAGCCTCCTGTCTTCTTGTCAGTTCCACCATCTCAAACCATACATGATTACATTATACATCTCACAACAAACTTGTAAAGGTTTCCTTTCTCTCTTGTTGGTATGCTTCTGTCACCTCTGACACCCATCTCCATCCACTCCACCCAGCCTATACAGTATTCTCCTGTTTTCACAACAGTCCAGCCTTTTATTCTCATCTTCATCCATTTTCCCTTCTCTATCAAGGTTTCTTTCTACTTATTAATGGATTTGGATCTAAGGATGGTGAAAAAGCAGTCATCTCTGTTCCTGTCATTACTCGTGCGTCACCAATCTGTGTTGATTTCTGGTATCACATGCTCGGGCCTTCAGTGTCAAACCTGGATCTGCTGGTTCAAACAGTATGTAACCATTTTAACACAACTGAACCTTCAGTTTCAGGCTGTGCTTTATATCATCTTCAGATTTCTTCACATTCCTTTACATAATTTTTTCTAGAAATCATCTGAACACTTAGTTTGGACTCGTCGGGGAACGCAGAATCCAGAGTGGATGAATGCGAAAGTAACCCTCAGCATGAATGACATAGTACAGGTAAACCTCACCATGCCATAAAAATGTCAGTCAATTTTCAAGTTATTTTTTAGCTTCTGACTCTGAATAGAAATGTCTCTAATTCAGAAATATTTAATGTAGCACTTTGGCAGCATTAAACTTTGCATCATCCTTAATTCACAGATTGTGTTTAGTGGTCAAAGAGACACCAGCAGTCAAGGATTCATTGCTATTGATGATGTTAAAGTTAGAGAGGGGGCCTGCAGTAATCACGGTATGTAAACATTAACTCAGTACTCCCAGTTATCATCAAATAATAGCAAATCAATATCAAATAAATAAATAAAATAAAACTTTGCAACCTTTTTGTTTTAAACACCATTTAGATGCGTGTGGGTTTGACTCGGACTTGTGTGGCTTTGAGAATGATGTGAGTCATTTGGGTCGCTGGATTCGCAGAAAAGGAACAAAGCATCATGTGGATCACACATATGGAACTGAGAATGGTGAGTGCTGAACTGTGACACAGTGTCCCTGCACAATGCGGGATTAACAGAGCTGAGCAGTCATGGTCTCACTCCAACAGGACAATATTTATGCTGTAACTATAATGGTAATATATTGTAAGTCCTAAGTTTGTCCCTTGATATCAACTTGTGGATCAGAGCTCTACAATAATAAGTCACAATAAAAATGTGACTCACCATCTTGTAAAATGATTATCAAGAAGGAATTTGTTGTATAATGTAACACATTGTTTTAATGTGAAAATACTGCATAGTTTTATTACTCAATCCAATCATCTGTATTTGATGTGTTATATCTAATATTTCATACAACTCTATTTTAAAAAAGGATTCTGTTACTTAACAGGCCTGCTGGATTATCGAGGTGTTGGCTCTTCTTTTAGCTAATCCTCTGCAGTGCTTGACACCTTTTAGATGGCAGCTAAAGATACAGACAATATAATACAATACAATATTTTACCACTGAAGCAGGAATGTTATAAATTGCCATAAGCTGATTTTCACAATCAGTCATACGAGTTCAACAAATTCTCTGAAAGTAGCAGCATTGCTCTCTGCCTCAGATTTTAGTCATCGTTTCTCAGAAATGTCCCAGTCAACAGTCGTCTTTGCATTTTTGTCAAAAAACAAATTTTGTTTTTATAGGTTTCTACATGATGGTAAATTCTACACAGGATGAGATTGCTGAGCTGTTCACACCAGATTTACCTTCAGTTAAAGAAATGTGTGTGCGCTTCTGGTGAGTTCAAAGATCCATCACAGATTTACAAATGGAGGTTGAAGATTGGTGCACATATTACTGTGCATTTAATGTAAATGTACTATTTTTAGGTACTGGTTACCCACAGACTCATCTAGCAACCTCGCTATCCATATAAGACAAAGCGCAGAAGTTGGTGATGTCCTCTGGCAGCAGACTGGAGGGCTCTCTACAGGGTGGGAGGTGGCAGAGGTCACGGTGTCATCACCTACAAAATTCAATGTAAAAGCATTTATTTTATTTTCTGACAATCAGACAGTCTTATTCTTCCAGTATGTTTCATTTTGTATTTTTCTTTATCTTCTGTGGGAATTCTACCTAAAACAACTGTGTTGCTTGATCAGGTGGTGTTTAAGGCTGTTCATGTGCATGGCACGAATACCACAGTGAAAATCGATGACTTTTCTGTGAGGGACGGAGCCTGTAGTCCTCCGGGTAGCTGTGACTTTGAGTCTGGACAATGCACCTGGGTCAACATCCTCCAAGAAGACGGACATGACTGGGTGCTGGCCAGAGGAGGCTTCCACGGTCCACCTACAGACCATACCACACAGAGCCCGGAGGGTACGGCCTTAAACAAGGATTACTGAGTCAAGGTTTTAGCCACAAAAATGTGATATACAGGGGGAAAAAACTAGATAAGCCAACAGTTCTCTTTGATACTTTTGGATAAAGATTCTTACATGTTGGGTTGATTTTCCATCGTCTTGCAAGACTTGCTACAAGACTTACGAGGGTTTATATGACCTCCATTGCATTTTAGTCTGATGATATCAGCTTTTTGAGCCTTTTAGGGAGATTTGTGTGCACATTTTGCATATTATATTTGGGCATATTGAATAAAACAATCAAGAAACCACTCTTGGTTTAGAAAGTATTCATTTTGGTTCAAATTCTAGTGGCTGACAGCTCAGTTTTTCATTGATATCCGCATTGGCATAGACAGTATTCAGACTTATTTAAAATACATTTAAATCCTTAAAACTGCACTGACCAACATTTTTTATTTGCTTACATATTTTATGTATAATATTAAAGTGGTGACTCTTGGGATTCCCATCAGCTCTGCACTACTTAAATATCTTCTAGCTGACACTAGTGTTACGGTTTAGGCTCAGCCTTACTGCTCTTATCTGCTTTACAAATAGCTAAAGCTAAACACTCAGAAAGTCAACCAATGGTGTGGATTTCAGTTCCCAGAGAACATTTTGTCTTTGTTTGAAGTTTCAAAATGTGACAGATGGTGTGAATCATCTGAAACTTAGTTAATTATAATCAAAAACTGCTGATGTTGCAACCTGATGATGTTGCAACCTGATCTATGTGAACTGAAGTTAATGTTTAACTGACATAACATAGTTACTTGAAACATACTTCTCTTTTTTTATTCCTGACTTATGTCCTGTTGCTGACCTAACCTCCTAACTGACTACATGTAATGTTTCTAAATTCTAGATGCTCTCTATTTATAAATATCTAAACCTTAACAACTGCATTAATATCATTAGAAAATGATATGTTTAATCTTTTAACATTTATCCTGGTGTACCCCAAGTTTGAATTATTAAAACAACAAAAGGCAGTAGCATTAAATATTAACTGTATTTATTTATTGTGTGAATTTTGGTTTTTTTGCATGGAGGTCGGTTCCTGTTGAGCTCGTCACCAAACCAAAGTCACAGCAGTGTTGCACAGGTAGTGTCTGAATGGATCCAACTTAAAGATACCACATCCTGTCTCACTTTATGGTACCACATGGACAACAGGTCAGCAAAAAAAAATCAGGTTGCACTTTATCCTGTTTATCTTGTGTAGTTTCCTCACTGACTTCCTCAAGAAGTGTGCACAAATGTCATGTATTCGTGAATCACCTGCTTTACTTTGTGCAAGACTGAGAATATTCTGTGGCAGAGTTCAGTTTGTTCCAAATAGAGTTGCACTACCAACAGTGAAACCAGCAGCCTTTTAACCCTGTAGCAGAAAGATGCCATTATTAGTTTTGGAAATGAAAAATGTACATTTCTTGTTTTTAACAAGAATCTCTCTTTTTTTCTCTCTCTCAACTAAAACAATTTTCCTGTTGTCCATCAGCGACTCCGGGACTTTGCAGGTGTTCATACGTTCAGGGCCGTCAGACGAGGATCTGATGTTCCACAGTAACAGCAGTGAGAGCCGCTGGGGCAAGTTCTCTCAGTCTGTAGAGACGTCCAAACCTTTCCAGGTATCCCAAACAGATTTAGCTGTTACATTAGAACCCAGGAATATTATATACATATTTACATGCTCTCTCAAAAACAGCTGCTGATCGAGGCAGAGACTGGCAGAGGATTCATTGCCATTGATGACATTGGTCTCACACCAGGCCTCTGTCAAGGTACTGCTATTCTTTTTTTTGTTGTTGTTGCATTCCCTTTTTTCTTAGTAAAGCAAGTTACAGAAAATATTTTGTTTTCTTTTTGACACAGTTAATGAAACAAATTTAGGGTTTGCGGGTTGCTCGTTTGAGAATGGCACATGTAACTGGGAGGACATCAGTGTTGGCCAGTGTCGGTGGATGAGAGGAAGGAACGTTACTGGGAATACAGGACCACCCGTGGACCACACTCTGGGCAATAATCTTGGCAAGGCCAAATACACACACTAAAGCTATAATAATACATTTACACCAAGTGTCAAATCAAACTGTCTCAGATTACTTTTCCTAAACCTGGACTCTTCTTACAATCTCAGCCGGCTTTTGTCTTTTTGTACAATTTGTACAGTCTTAGCAACACTTGTGTTTATGCAGTTTCACACTGAGATAAGTGTAGACAATCAGCAGTTTTAAGTAGGTTCTGATCTGACGCATCCAGGTTGGTACATGGCAGTGGAACCTATCCGGGGTGATCAAATGAGCCCTGCTACCCTCCAGAGTCCCTTCATGAAACAGGCTAGCACCACCTGCATACTGCACTTCTTCTACAACATGTATGGAGAGGGTATGTTTATAGGATCTATGTCTTCAGCAAATAAATAAATAAATAAATAAATAATACAATTCAAAAAAATTATTCCAACCTTTGCAACAATCAATCAATCAACAGATGCAGAAGAGCTGAACATACTACTGAAGGAGGGATCCAGGACCACCAGGCTGTGGTGGTTATCTGGTAACCACGGAGATTCATGGCAACACGGTGAAGTAACGATTGGCAGAATACCTCAGGACTTCACCATCCTGTTTGAGGCCTCCAGGACCTTCGAAATGCCCGGATACATCGCTATTGATGATGTGGACTTCACCAACTGCAGCCTGCCTGGTAGGCTACCTGCTCAGCCTGTGCGCTCTGATGTCCTCTTTACTATTTTGTCCCTTTTGAACTTTTATTTTTTATCTTTTTAAAAATTATTATTAGAGCCACAGCCTCAGTGTCCTGAGGGTGTGTTCACATGCAACAACAGCGTGTGTGTGGACACCAACCATGTGTGTGACTTCAGCGATGATTGTGGGGACTGGTCTGATGAAAAGAACTGTGGTGAGAAAAGAAAAATGCTCTGTGGTAGATTTTGTACTTGGAAACTGAATTTCCTGTTTTAATTACATTTATTTTTTTTTATTATTCACTTCTTTCTTTATCTGCTAATTACGTAGAGCTACAAGGTGTGTTGGAGCGCTGCAGCTTTGAAGACGGTCTGTGTTCCTGGGCAGCAAGTGATGTGGACACACCCGGAGCTGAGTGGACAGATCACAAAGGAGAGGACGCCTGGCCCCACCACGGACCTCACAGGGACCACACACAAAATTCTGATGCAGGTCTGCGAGTTAAAGTCTGAATTATCTTTGCTTTGAATCAGTAATGCTGTGATTTATTTTATTGTTTAATCCCCTCTTATCCAAACAGGTCACTACATTATACCTGGAACTCACCTGACTGCAAGTGGCGAGACAGCAGAGATTCTGTCCAAAACTTTATTGCCCAGCTTTAATTGCACTGTGAGTTTACTGTATGTAAATTAAAGTGTTGTTTACAGAAAAACACCACCTTGTGTTTTTTAGGCTACTGACAAGTCATGTCACAAAGCTACATAAAAGCTAAAAGAAAATCACCAAAATGTCAAATGGGGAGAAAAAGCAGGCAGTTAATAAGCTCTTAATATGCTGCAGTGGTTTCATTAATACAGATAATAGTAATAGCTGATGGGGACAAAATCTTGACAGATTGACAAACTGCAGGAGATAATAATAATAACCTTTGATGTATTTAATAGCATCTATTTGAAGCAATTATGGGGCACAGTGCAAATAAAAACTGCTGAACACTTCTGTAATTATACTACAGTAATAACAATGCTTATCTACACATATTTTTATTACCTTTCTGATTCTTATCTTGAGTAATTGCAGTAAAGTATTAACTACTCCTGCAGGTTGCTGAGTCTACAAGAATTCTTTAGCAAACACCATCCTGTCGTCAGCCCGTTCTTTTTATGCTCATGGTACTGTTGCAATACTTTCAGGTGAGATTCTTCTACTTCAGCCTGAATGATGCTTCAGGCCGACTAACTGCACAGTCCAGGACTCTACGGTCCGGTAGTGACGACAGAGTTTTATGGACCAGGGAAGCATCACAAAGCTACAGCTGGCAGAGAGCCGAGGTTACGTTGTCCTCCGCAGCCAGCAGCAAGGTTAGTGAGGACACAAGCAGTTAATTGAATGGCAGCCACTGCCTCATGTGTATAAATGCTGTTAGACATCAACTTAAATAATAGGCTTAAATCCCTGAAGCTTACAGACATTATTGGAATTATAAGACCAAAAAGACTGTTGAGGCCTTTGCATAAAAGTGAAAGTATCTGTAGATGAATGAATACTTCTTATATGTACAATATAATTATGTGTTGTATCAGAGCTGCTCCCTAGCAGAATAATAGCTAAAAGGCCACAGTCTAATCTCTGTTTTATCCTCAGATTGCCTTTAGGTATGAGCTCGGCGGCGGTCCCAGAGGTCTGGTTGCACTGGACGATGTATCTTTCTCCAGGGATTGTGTATTTGACCCCGACAACAGCGAGCTACCTGACCTGTCGTCGACCTCTGCCCCACCATCAACCTCTAACACACCCACTTCTCCACACTTGACCTCTACTGCACCAATAAACCCCTGTCAGGTAAGCTGCAGAATCTGACTTTATTTATGTGATAGCAAACTTAGAAAACATAAATTATAAACAAGTCTAAATACACAGTGGGTATTTGTCGCTTTTTTTTCCTGATGCAGGATAATGAGTTTTTTTGCTGGCAGTCACCGGAAAAAGTGTGTATTCTGGCTACCTTACAATGTAACTATCATCTAGACTGCCCGCAGGGGGAAGACGAAGCCGGCTGTGGTGAGAGCTGCATATTGTATTCAGTGTTTCTAGCAAGAAGTTTGTCTTGAAAAAAGTGTTATTATCAAAGTTGTGGCAAAAAAAACTATTGAGAAAAGGCCATCTAATCACTGTTTTTCCTGAATGTGGCTAGTTGGAGAGGTCATTTAAAACAGTAACGCTGCCATAAAATACACTTCTGTAGTCCTCTAAATGCTAATGTAGCCTACTGCGACAATCCTTAAAAAAATTCCTCCTTTGCAATGGTTAAAATGGTTTATTCATCCCATTTTAAAGCCTGCATGTTGTGGTGCTGCTGAATTTCATTATGAGTAGTGTTTTTACATTTTGACAGTAAATATGGTGGAGTAAATATTACCAAACAGTATTATGAAATTTCACTGTTACTTACAGTGTTTATCCACTGTATAAAGATAGTTTTATTCTCAGGCTTTTTTTATGCCAAATATTCATTTTTTTAAGCCGTGCTGTATAAAAAAGAAGCACTGGAATAGTTGGGAAAGTTTTCATAAGCGCAAGAAATCAGATACAGATGGACTCTGCATAGAAATGAGTTGCACACTTATCCCCAAACAGGTCATGTGCAATTTCAGCGCCAATGAAAGAAGAAATTTAAGTCCTCGCACACTTATGCAGTGTTGTGATTTGTAAGCCTTGATGACAATTTTAGTGCTTTGACATAACCATAAATAGGCTGTTTGTGCTAGAAAACCCTCCAATGTGGTTGAATTATAACAATTCTGCAAAGAAGAGTGGGTCAAACTTCCTCCACAGCAATGTGAACGATTCGTTATCGCAAACGCTTTGCTGCCAAGGGTGGTGACTTACAGTTATTAGGTTTAAGGGGTGAGTACTTTTCATATATGGGAGGCTAGTAGGTTTGCATAGCTTTTATTCCCTTAATAAATGAAATCATCAAAACTGCCTTTTGAACTCAGGAAGGGGGCAAAACGCTTTCACAGCACTGTAATTGCCACCAAAACCTCTTGTATGCCTTTAACAGGAGAAAACTGGATCAGTTATGCGCTTCTTTCTTTTGAGGCTTGTGTTTGGGCCCAGCACTTGTTTTTTCTTTGGCCGTGATGACCATGAATATTGTGACTGTTTTATCAGCAGAAATTCCTTTGACTGACGCACCTGCATACAACACAAAATCTTTTAAAAGCAGTTTACTTCTCTTGAGCGAGTGATTTCCACAGCAGTGTTACTTCTTGATTTGAACCCTTCAGGTCCGTGCACATTTGAGAATGATCAGTGCCGATGGACTGATGTTAGCGATGGACAGAGCAAGTGGCAGAGGCAGCGAGCCAGTAACAACACTGAGCCACCCACTGATCACACTGCAGACACAGGTGGCTGTTATTAAGTAGTTCGTTGATGTTATTGTCATAGCTTCACTTCACAGCGTGTTTAATCACCAGGTGTCTGTTATTCTCAGGCTACTACATGAGAGTTAATTTCAGTAAGGGGTCTACACAGAGTGAAGCTCAACTCGAGAGTCCCCCGCTGTCTCCTTCGTCCCCCTACTGCCAGATTCGGTAAGCAGTGATGCGCAGACAAATGATCGCGTCGAATCTGTTTATTTTGATGGATATATTTGATGGATATGTCCGTGTATGAATTGCTCAATGCTTCAAAGCTCCCCTCCCCTCTTTCTACCATGCAAGTGTCTTCCCAATCCAACGCTCTCTCTGCTTCTTCCTTCCTTCTTTCCTACACACAGGTTTCACTTCCACATCAGTGCAGAGAGCGCTGGGTCACTCAGAGTGCTTATGCAGCAAGCTGGAGGGAGTGAAGCAATCTTGTGGTCACGTAGTCACAGCACCGTCTCTCATTGGAGCCCGGAGCATCTGCCTCTCGGCCTGCACCAGCAGCCTTATAAGGTGTTTGATTTTGCCTCCTCTCAACAATGAAAAATGTACACGGGAAGCAATGAGAACAAATGAGTTTCATATAATAATAAATAATAAATACTAATCATTAAAAAGTGCCTGACCATTTTTTGTCACCAGGTTTTGTTCAGTGGCGTGAATAATGCAGCTGCTTCTCATGTTGTTGCTGTGGATGATATCTCTTTCCTAAACTGTGAAAAACCCTACCAACCTCCAGGTAAATAAAGTTAATTCAAAGTGACTGTTAGTGAATATATGACATGAGAGGTAGGGGAATGAGTGTGGTGCATGTATCATTTTATATCCATTTTTGTGCCATGTTCAGACTTCCCGGATTATTTTTGTTTTCCTTCCCTTCTTAGCTCTGGCATCCTTTGGCTGTTCTTTTGAAGATGGCCTGTGTGCTTGGGTTCAGGGGGCTGAGGATCAGCTGGACTGGCTTAGCGGGGCAGGTCCCACTCAAACCTCTAACACCGGGCCTGCAGGAGACCACACCAGCAGCAAAGGTCCTTTTACCTCATGCAAAACTTTCATTATGCTAGTCACAATATTGTTGCATATTTATGCAAGTGCCAGATGCCTTGTGTCCTTCAAGGCTGGCCTTTGTAACCTTTGCTGAGCATCAGCCACTATAACCACAAGTGACCATTAATGCAAATTGACTGTTGACATGATAACAAGTAGACCTGAGTGAACAGGACAGACTGAGTAATGTCCATCACAAAATGGCAGAATGCACATAAAAGACAAATCCTGTAAGACTAACTGCAAGATGGTGCATCTTAATTCCACAGTTAAAGCTTAAAATTGATTAACTGGGCAGTTTTCATAAATTGTTATAAACATTAGCTTAGTTTTTGGGACTATATAACCAAAAAGAAATAGTATTGTATTGCTTGAAGCAGTGGCATGATTACATAAAATTATAGTCTTACAAAATGTCTATTTCTTTTTACTTTTAGCATTTCTCAAATTTTGGTTTCTAAAATTCTCCCTTTAAACTTTTTATGACTCAGTGTGAGACAATGTGAAAGTGGAGCATCACTCCTCACACGCCACATATGCAAGCTTAGGACATAAGTTGCAAATTTATTTTTTATTAAAAGGTTGAGACATTGAAGTTGTCTTGTTTTTGTTTCACAGGGAAATACCTTTACATTGAGAGTTCCTCACCAAGCATAAAGGGTGATTCAGCCCAGCTGAAGTCTTCACTGCTTCCACCTGCTGGTGAAAAAGGATACTGTTTTTCATTTTGGTACCACATGTTTGGAGCCACTGTGGGTTCCCTCAAGATGTTCCTGCAAACATCTGATCCCTTAGAGAAAACTCTGGTAAAAATATGCATAAAATTAGTCATTTTCTCAATTTGTTTTATCCAGTGAACGCCAAAAAATATGGCAGAGGCCTTAAGAAGGCCGCTTAGGTTTTTTTTTTTTTTCTTTTTGTTAGTCATGCCGTTTTAGTCTGGACACGTTACTTCCCTTTACTGCAGGAAAAAAAGGGGGAAAAAACGTCTGTGTGGCCGATTGAGAAATATTTGCGGCTGTTTCCACTGTGTTTTTCTCTGTGTTATTATACTTTTCACATTCTTGTGAAATGCTGATTGCAAAATCACATTAATGCATGGCATAATGAATGCAAGATGCACACTTTCAGTGCATAACACTGTGTTGCAAAAATCCTCCTCACATCCTTATTGGGATGAGTGAATCAACATCCTGTCTTTCCTGTAGGTGTGGCAAAAATCAGGAAACCAAGGAGATGAGTGGCTGCAGGTTCAGAGCCATGTGAACGTGCAGAAAGTCCACCAGGTTGTTCTGGAGGCAGCAGTGGGGGGAGAGGCTGGAGACATAGCCATCGATGACATCTCCTTGAGTCCTGGAGCATGTCCTGTTTCTGGTAATGGAGCTGAAAATGATAAAAATTCCAAGCAACCACATTAATGTCTGTTATTTGCTATTTTTGCTACACATGTTAAGTAATTATAATGTTCCTTTTCAGTTTACTAGCTGTATGGATCAAATAAAATGCTAAGTAGGGGTTTAATAGTCATTTTGCAAGTATTCATTTTAAAAATGATGCAATAAGCGTATAAAAACATACCAGGTACTTCACGTGGGCATTTCAAGTTGCCCTGCCTCACACTCTCCTCTCCCCAGATACCAAAACAAGCCCTCCAAAATTTGTGAGGAAGCTGCCAAATTTCTATTTCGTCCTCTGTCAGCTGCATCTCTCTCTGATGTTTCAAACTTCCATCATCCCAACATCCACCCCTTCCAAAGAGATGTTTACTGAAGTTTAGACTCCAATTTCATTCATTTGCTCTATTAGATTTCAAACAGAAGCTCTCTGACCAAAATACATAATAGTTTAGCAGCTCACTGAAACTGCAGCAGAACTAGTCTTATCCAATGCACAGGGAGCACATATAGCTAACAAGCAGACAGTAATGTAATTAACTGCAACTGATATTACAGTGTTAATCGAAAACTATCATGTCTAATGTCCTCAGATTAAGTTAAAATGTAATAATGTTGTACAGATTTGTGTGACTTTGAGGATGGGAGCTGTAACTGGGAGCAGCAAGCAGCCGGTGATTCTGAGTGGATCAGACATCAGGGATATACTCACAACCCTTACACAGGACCGGAGAGCGACCACACCACCAGCACACCTACGGGTCACTACTTCTACCTGCCTTCATCCTCTACTGACCGAGCTGGCCAGAAAGCTGCAATGTTTTCACCTCTGTACCCAGCAGGTGAGAGACTCAGCAGTATTTTTATATAATGCAGACAGGGGCCTGCGTTCAAACAGGGCCAAAACAGTTCAGGGGATTCAGATGTGGTTTTTCTTGTCCTTCAGACAAAGGATCTTGCGTGCAGCTGTGGTACCACATGTATGGCAAAGGAATGGGGACACTAAATGTTTACCAGCAAAGTGAAGATGGGAAGGAAGCTCTGATTTTCTCTCAGACAGGAGACCAGGGCCTTCTGTGGAGGTTTGCTCAGGCTTCTCTTCTGCCTCGGCTTCATCCTTACAGAGTGAGTCACAAAGATCCATCCAAACTAGTGAACAGAGCAATTTAAGTCATCATTATTTAGTCCAGTGAGAAAATTAGTTTTGTGTATTCGGTACGTACTGAAGCAGAGGGCAGCGCTCCAGCTGTAAACCAGTGCCTTGATCAGAGGCACAAAAACAGTTACATAAATAAACGTGTGAACAAATAGATGCACAGACAACAAAAAAAAAGCAGTACAGTGTCTAAATACATTTTTAATTTTTCACACTCAAATTTTGGCATTTCAGGGGGAAATATATTTATTTTAGTTGTTTTTATTCAATATTTTTTCAACAGCTTTGCCTACTGGTAAAAACAACTTATCTTCAGTAATTGAATTATTTTAAAAAGTAATAAATAGTTAAATGAGCTTCACCTTATTCTAATATAAAACATAATTAATGCTTTTCTGTTAATTCAGTAATTATAAAATATTAGTACATTTTAATACAGGTTTAACCCTGCTGTGGGTCATTATGTCCCCATAATCAGTATTATTACTCACCACTGAGGTTGTTCTTTTTTTTTGATGACACTGTACTTTTACTTCCACTACATTGTGGTATTGTTACACAAGTAAACTCTGGGAGTGTTTTTTTTTTTTTCATTACTACAACTGTATATATTTGTAAGCCATTTTCTTTATGTTGTTTTGATATGCTGCTTAATTTGACTGTGTTTGAACAACATCTGTAAATATTCAAAATAATAAGAGGTGTCATATTTTCATTTAATCGTTGTGTTGTGCAGAAAAAAGTCTGTTGTTTTTGTAAAATGGAGTTGAAACCCATGCACTAGTTGTTCTCAGAAAACATTAAAGTGTTTCCTGGTAATAATGTGGTGAATTAGAGTAATCTACAAAAAAACAGAAGACCAATACTTCAAAACCTGATCACATAAAACTGCATAAACACATATTACTGTGAGAGTTTATTTTCTTGGGCAAACACAAATTGTAGCACATTAATTGGTAACAGTACTTTGAGTGTACAACAGTGCAGTGTCACGGAAATGATACAAAAATATAAAATAACACTAAAATAACTCTTCCACTAAGATTTTTTAAAATCTGGTGTACATGCTTTGTGTCTCAGATTGTGGTGGAAGGTGTGAAGGCTGGCCCTACACAGGAGGGGGACATGGCTATTGATGATGTACAGCTGACTGATGATCAGTGTCTTCCTCGTGGATTTTGTGACTTTGAGGACACGATGTGTAGCTGGAGAAACCTGGGTGAAGGAGTCGACCAGGGAGACTGGCTCCGTGGCAGTGGTGGTTCCCCGAACCCACATACAGGACCCAGTGTGGATCACACTACTAATTCCACACAAGGTAGTAACTATACCGGATAGAGACAAAAAGTGAACTTTACAGATGCATGAAAAACACAATTGCCATGAGTTCAGTTATACACCATGAGTGACTCAAGCAGCATTCATAAAGAATCATTGTGGGAATAAAGCACTTTACAATTATTGGCTCGTGAGAAATAGCAAATGAGCACTGACTGTTTGAACTTTCATCCATGAAACACTTGGCTCAATGCCTAATGCAGAAGCAAGCTGTAAACCAGACGACAAAACTGTTAGCAGGAGGTCACTTTTTACACAAGCAGCAAATATAGAGCTAAGTTTATTCAATGTTTGCATTAACCTGATGTTCTTGAATCTAACATTCACTTTTATTTTACGTCTCTTTTGGGTCTCCCCTGGTCTTGAAGGAACCTGGAGGAGTTCTTAGTTGCCTGAGGCTATGATAGTCTCCAGATATATAAATAGATTAATTAGATTAATTCTAAATAGAATATAAATATTGATTGTAGCAGTTTTAATCACCAATAAGGTTCCGCATAGAGACAGAATTGATTATATAGAATAATTTGTCATCGGTAGACTGTGTACAAATACGTAAACCTTATTATATGTACAATTGGAAAAAAAGTATCAGTTTACCAGATTTGTAGTCAGCAAGTCCACCATGTCCAGCACTATGGCCTAAAGGAAGTATACCATCTGATAAGATAAGATAAGATAAGATAAGATAAGATAAGATAAGATAAGATAAGATAAGATAAGATAAGATAAGAAGAACTTTATTTATCCTGAGGGAAATTCTTTTGTTGTTCATTATTTTGATATGCATGCTTGTTTGAAATCACAGTTTTTCATGACACTTGCTGCTATTGTTAATGTGAATGTGCTTGCTGTGTTTCCATCAGGTCACTATGTTTACGTGGACAGTTTTGTGGGTGAGTGGGGAGTCTCATCCTTCCTGGTCAGTGATGTTTTACAGCCCTCCACACGAGGGCACTGTCTCACATTCTGGTACCACATGTATGGAAACCATGTTGGGACTCTCCGTGTCTATATAAATAACAGGTAAATACTTCTATCTGAAGATCATCAATATTAAACAATATTATTATACTAATGAAATTTTCTGCATTACATAAAATAAATGGGTGTCATCCTGTCTTGCAGGAAAATGCAGGCTGGTGGTGATGAAGTAGGCCTATTGAAGTGGACTGAAACAGGAAACAAGGGAGAAAAGTGGCAGATGGCAAATGTGTCTGTCACACATGATGAAGCATTCTGGGTATTACTGAGCTTGTGATAAGTTTCATGTGGAGAAATACACAAAATATAAAAGTGAAAAATGAAATGTTGATTTTATATTGCAGCAGATTACATTACAGATTACTTACCATTACAGAGAAATGATTCACAGGTGGACACAAGTAACACATTTGGAACAAAAACTCTTATGATTGCTTTTTGATAAAGCCCATTAGCCAATTTTCATGATGACTGTCAACAAAGGCAGTAGTTGACTTTAGAAGTCTAAAATTACTCCATTTTAAAAAATATATACATATAATAATAATAGGGGTATGGGTTGTACAGTGGTTACCTACTTTGTACCTATGGACGTAAACAAACCCAGGTCCTGGTAACTCAGGATTTAAACTATGTGCTTTTCAGATGTGGATCCCCGTGTTTTAACTTTGCTCTTTGATGCGTAACAGTTCTTCTCAGTTGGTTCTTTATAATATTTAATGATAATTTTACTTATGGATGGACAAAATGTTAATGTCAGTTATGCAGAGAAGGTCTGACAAGGATTTTTATGCAAACCCTTCATGAACCTCAGCATTAACAAAACACTGAAATATTAACCTAACAGCAGCACTTAAGAGATTATGTATTTGAATGGGTTTACTGAGGATTTATATAATTTGTGGCTGAGTATTTCACTTTCTCTCAAAGCCTTCATTGTCTGGGGATTGTGACAGATGTCAGGAGCAAACGTTTGAATTTATAGGCGATGGCATACATGCTGTAAATGCACTTGTATTTATGGGCTTTAAGACTTTATTTACATTTAAATTACAGATTGTTTGTCATTACAGCAGTTCTTTTGTTAAACCTGCGACTCACCGACTTCATTCATGGAATTAAGCACTCATATACACCCATACAGTGATATACAAATCCCTTTAATTTAAGCAGTCTGGATCATAATTTTGTTTTTGCATGGAAGTAATTTTATTCTTCTTATGTGATTTGTACACAGTTGTGTGAGCTCAGAGGTGGGCAGCAGTATATATTTGACAGTTACATTGCCTCGCTACAGTCTGCTTCATGTTTTTTTTAGATATATATGTAACCTTTAAACTTCTCTCTCTTTCCTTCGCCACAGTTTGTGTTTGTGTATCAGCGAGGCAGGACGGCAGGTGGGGACGTTGCTCTTGATGATATCACCATCATTCCAGGCAGCTGCTACACAGAGCCTCCCATTGATCACTTTGACAATAAGGGTAACTATAGGCCGCCGGAGGATACTTCATAAATACGTCTTACTATGTTTTTCATAGAAAACTAGAAGAAAATAATTTCTTGTACTGTGGAAAAATGCTTTTCTTATGTAAAAAACAACAAATTATTTGTGGGTTTACATATTATCCCCAATGACCATAGCAAAACACCTATTTGCATTAATATTTGGGGCAGACACTGTCTCTTTTTTTTTTCTTTTGCACTTTATAGCACAGACTGCCAAGCAAGGTTTACTCCCAATTGTTTAGTATTTACTCCCAATACTTTAAATGGGTCACGAATATTTATCATTTGATTTTGGCAGCTTGAAGTTAATTTTTAAAACAAATCAAACAGGACTAAACACTGAAAATCGATACATGTAATAGTTATATATGTCTAGGTTGTTTACCTCCACAGGACAGTGTGTATTTGACTAAACAATGACCAGACAGTGCTGCTCATTTATGTGCTTTTATCTGCCTTCACTGATAAGAAGAACATCTTTGAATATTGTCAGCTTCGTCTTTCAGAAAGTGAAATATTGGAAAAACAGTCATCTGTTTGAATGTGCATTCATCATGGTTCTCTTTGTGTGCAGGTATGATTGTCGGCCTTGCAGTTGGGCTAATTGTTCTTGCTGGGATCATCATCTTCATCGTCCTCGTTATGCTGAACCAAAATCATAATAAAATGTAAATTTAACAACAGTGATTAGGGATTCAACATCAGGTGCACATTAATGGTGATTGCTCGTTTTTGATGTTCAATAACATTTGTACTTTGTGGTCAGGAATCAGCAGCTATTTGTGAACGATGACGATGCGATTAACCAGAACTCAGTGTTTGACCTGTATGACTGCAGAATAGATGTAAGTAAACATGATGTGGTAACAGGAATCCTGTTTTGTTTTTTTATCAGATTATTTAAATATGTTTCTTTTCAGGGCACGCAACATGGCACTGAATCTGACTTCTCCTTCTTTAACAAGATTTATGATCCATCGCCGCAAGCAAGGGAGGCCACCACTTCATCGACTGACGCTTAGGCCAGATGTTTTTCTGTCAAAGTAAATAAAATAAGTAAAATCGAAAGGATTTTTCTCTTTATTGAATAGATGTTAATTTCATGAAATCAAGTAAATTACGTTAGAATGTGCATGTGGGACTTTTCTCAGGAGAGAACATAATCAGTAATTCCTTAAGTGTAGGATGCATCCCCCTGGTGGGCCCTGAAGATACTGCAGGTTGGCATAACAATCTTTTGCCTTTTAAATTATCCACATTAAAAAAAAAAAAAAACAACACTAAAAGAAGACAGCCATTGTATTTAAAAATGAAGCATTACTCTTAATTTTCTGAACCATTTTCCCATCTTTAGCTTGTAACAGGAAAAACTAAAACAGGGGAAATGGCTATCAGGTGCAAGAAGTAAAGCTGCTGCCAGCAAGTCGCCACTAAATCAAAGTGAATTAGTGAAAAATACATTGAAGGAAATACTCTAGCTTCTGCTTGTATGATGAGGTAAAACCTTTGCAAAAACGTATAGTATTCTTATTTTAGGAAACTATACATTTTCCTGTCATTGTGTAATAGAGGGCACTTTTTCTACAAAGGATCTTATGATGTCCAAAAGCAGCAGCTTCTTTCAAGTCTTTTTATTAGACAAAGGTTTCAGTGCAATGTATAATACAAAGCACTTTCAGAATTTTTACATTCTAGTTCTCTCCTCGACCATTAAACAACAACAAAAAAAAAAACACATAACCAAACATAAAACAAACAAACAAAAATCAGGAACAATAGTCGTGGGCCTTTCAAAAAAAAGTCCAGAAAAGGGGACCACAGTTTATAACATTTGTTTTTTGGCCCACAAGAGATTCAGGGTAGCGGCTCAGTTTCTGACCACATTACTGAGGTTTACTACAGTGTCAAGCTAATATACAGTGGTGCAGCGGTCTCCATTCCACATGTTTTCTATGTTTATATTAGCATCAAAATACACTTGAAGTGCTTGAAGTGCTACATGTAAAAGGTTTTCCTTATGGGGGATGCATATTTTCAAGAATGATGTTTGGTCCTGAGTTCACCCACTTTAACAACTGTCCAACTGTCCAACTTGTCCATGGGAAATATTCAATTATCAAAATAAAAATGTAAATAAAAAAGAATTAATTTGTTTTCTTTTGACCTGGTATCTGTAACCGGAAGGTCGTCGGTTCGATCCCCGGGCTCTCTGTCCTGGTCGTTGTGTCCTTGGGCAAGACACTACCGCCTACTGGTGTTGGCCAGAGGGGCCAATGGCGCGATATGGCAGCCTCGCTTCTGTCAGTCTGCCCCAGGGCAGCTGTGGCTACAACTGTAGCTGCCTCCACCAGTGTGAGAATGTGAGAGTGAATGAATAGTGGCATTGTAAAGCGCTTTGGGTGCCTTGAAAAGCGCTATATAAATCCAATCCATTATTATTAAAAACAAATATAGAAGGTATAATTTATTGAGTTATCATAGGCTAATTCTGACTAATTGCAACAATCCATTTTACACTGATCAGTAGCTGTACTTCATGGTCCAGAGGTTGTTCAACAGAATTAAACTAAAAAACATTCAGTTCTGTTATTTCAAGGTGCATCCTAATTTATTTTTGCCTATCCAAAATCAAAAACCCATCCAAGTCGAGTAAAATACTTTCACCACAAAAAAAGAAAGAAAAAGAAAAAGATTTAATTTTTAGGATGATGACTGAAGTACTCTGATCTTCTGCAGGCACATCCTTTACAACTCAGTTTTTAAAAATCCTGGAAACACCTGCTTTCAAGGTCAAAGGAGCTTGCAAAGAAAAGCGTCTGGACTTCTTTAAGTTACTTGAAGACGTTTCACCTCTCATCCGAGAGGCTTCTTCAGTTCTAAGGTCAAATGGTGGAGAGTCCCAGATATAACCCTAGTGGGAGTGTCCCCCCACAGAGGGACAAAAGGACCCCCTGATGATCCTCTAATCGCCTGAGCCAAGGTGTGGAACTGGGTGTGGGTCCCAATCAGCCAGAGTTTCGGGTGGGTTCATTGTGAAACCTGGCCCCACCTTATCATGCGAATTCCTGAGGTCAGATGGCCCAGGGTGTGAGTGGGCGTTAAGGCGTCTGGGAAGGGATCTCAAAACTGGATTATAGATGGCAGAGAGTTGGTGTCGTAAACCACCGCCTCTGTTCAAAGATGGTCGCTCACAGTGGACATAGATGGCTTCTTTCACTCCTCTTTCAAACCATCTGTCCTCTCTGTCCAAAATGTGAACATTGGCATCCTCGAAAGAGTGTCCTTTATCCTTAAGATGCAGATGGACAGCTGAATCTTGTCCTGTGGAGGTCGCTCTTCTGTGTTGTGCCATGCGCTTGTGAAGTGGCTGTTTGGTCTCTCCAATGTAGAGGTCTGGGCATTCCTCGCTGCACTGTACTGCATACACCACATTGTTAAGTCTGTGTTTTGGCGTTTTGTCTTTCGGGTGAACCAAGACACAAGAAGTGGAATCCTTCACTGCGCACATCAACGCTGTGGATAAAAACATCAAGTTCACCAGGGAAGACACGAAGGATGACTGTTTGCCTTTCCTGGACTGCGCTGTGCACATTGAAGAGAATGGCAACCTCAACATCGAAGTTTACCGGAAGCCCACACACACGGACCAGTACCTCCTGTTTGACTCCCATCACCCTCTGGAACACAAACTTGGAGTAATTAGGACCCTACACCACCGGGCAGAACATGTTCCCTCTAAGCCTGAAGGGAAAAAGAAGGAACACACACATGTAAAGGAAGCACTCAAAACGTGCGGCTATCCTAAATGGGCGTTTTTAAAGTCAGCAAAGAGGCACAGAAAAGAAGATCAGACACCAGCGAGGGAGGATAAGAAGGACAGGCGCAACAACATTGTCATCCCCTATGTAGCCGGTGTATCAGAGAAACTCAGGAGGGTTTTCTCCAAGCATGACATCCCGGTGTACTTCAGACCCAGCAACACACTCAGACAAAAACTGGTTCACCCGAAAGACAAAACGCCAAAACACAGACTTAACAATGTGGTGTATGCAGTACAGTGCAGCGAGGAATGCCCAGACCTCTACATTGGAGAGACCAAACAGCCACTTCACAAGCGCATGGCACAACACAGAAGAGCGACCTCCACAGGACAAGATTCAGCTGTCCATCTGCATCTTAAGGATAAAGGACACTCTTTCGAGGATGCCAATGTTCACATTTTGGACAGAGAGGACAGATGGTTTGAAAGAGGAGTGAAAGAAGCCATCTATGTCCACTGTGAGCGACCATCTTTGAACAGAGGCGGTGGTTTACGACACCAACTCTCTGCCATCTATAATCCAGTTTTGAGATCCCTTCCCAGACGCCTTAACGCCCACTCACACCCTGGGCCATCTGACCTCAGGAATTCGCATGATAAGGTGGGGCCAGGTTTCACAATGAACCCACCCGAAACTCTGGCTGATTGGGACCCACACCCAGTTCCACACCTTGGCTCAGGCGATTAGAGGATCATCAGGGGGTCCTTTTGTCCCTCTGTGGGGGGACACTCCCACTAGGGTTATATCTGGGACTCTCCACCATTTGACCTTAGAACTGAAGAAGCCTCTCGGATGAGAGGTGAAACGTCTTCAAGTAACTTAAAGAAGTCCAGACGCTTTTCTTTGCAAGCTCCTTTGACTACGATGACCTGGATGACTGAGAACCTTCACAGACACCTGCTTTCAAGATTACCTGTTTGCATAACGTAATAATCTGTGTGTGCAAGAGAAAAATAAAATATCTTCTAGAACATCGAAGGCCCTTTTTTCCCCATTTTGATTCATTTATTTGATTACTCAAAAAAAAAAAGAAAACTGGATCTTCATGGGGCCACTGCTTGGGTTTGAGAATGTCACTACTACGCCCCTGTGTCCGCTCAACGAACCCACAAGGTCGGAAAAAAAACAGTAAATTGCATTTTTAAAGCCAAAGATTGGCTTTAAGGCTCCTTATTTATTCCCACCGTGGCATACATCTAGACACATCGAGCAGCTGTTGAAGAGAGTCGCGTTTTTTTACGGCTTTTAGCCCACCAAACCACGTGGGACGTTATACTCGACGGCTTCATTGAACGAGCTCACAATCAGAGAGAGTACCAGGAAGACAGACAGAGGGAGAACTGTGCTGAAAGAACAATGGGAGTAGACGTCGAAACCCTCAGACCAGGAGACGGTAAAGCTTTTTTTGTCCTCCCCTCTTTAGTTCCAATTATTCCGTCCCTTTAAAACTATATTTGCCTTTGGGTGTATATCAACCTTCGTTTTCTTTCTTCAGGAAAGAGTTTTCCAAATAAAGGATCGACAGTTTCAGTTCACTATGTCGGTAAGCCTCGCCTCTTTTGACCATTTATTCATTTACTTCGAGGTGAAAAAATAAATATGTATTAGTATAAACTGGGTTTGTAATAAGCATCATTTCTCATTTCGTGGACCTGCGGACAGTTAAATGAGAATTTGATTGGTGGCAGCAAGCTAATTCTGTAGCTAGCACTGCTTAGCTTAGCTTAATTTAGCGTAGCGTAGCATAGCTTAGCGCCTGGAATTGAGGGGGCGGATAGCCCACCTTTAAGATTGCGACGTAATACCTACAATAAATAAAATGCGAGAAACGACAAACTACCGCTAGGGTAACGTGTCTTTATTTAAGGATTTGTGCTAATGTGAGCTATTCTAGCCGCATCCTGACAGCAGCTCCCGGCGTCCCAAGATGTCGAACAATTCCTGCTCAAACTAAGCTGCACCGTGTACCCTCAGCAGTACATTTTTACCCAGTCACCTTGTGTGTGAATACAACATGACAGTCACTCGAATCTTTTAATTTGTATCTTTTGGCTTCGCAGAGGCTATCAGGCTTTGACTTTATTAATTTGGGGCTGCTTTCCGACAGGCACCCTGACAAACGGCAAGAAGTTCGACTCCTCCAGGGACCGAGGACAACCCTTCCAGTTCAAACTGGGCGCAGGTGAAGTCATCCGTGGTTGGGATGAAGGTGTAGCTCAGGTAAGTGGAGCTTTGAATTTTGAATTCTGATCAATGTTATGTTAAACACATGAAAATACGTTCGTTGCCTTCGTTTTGGCAATAGCTCAGAGTCATTTCCCCCTCAAAAATAACAAAACAAAAATATCACCGTGGCTTACTTTAGCGTTTGTGTAAGATTATTGTAAGTCACAAATGAATCTGTTAAGATGTTGCTGCCTTTTATTATCAGAGGCTGCAAATATGAGCAGAAACCAGGCCATCCATTATCTACATTTTACACTCTGAGCCATTTTATCTGATGTTTGCTAGCAAGCCATTTTAATTCTGTTATTTCAGTGCTGCTTTTTAGAGCTTATGCTTTATCATATAGATTTTTATTTAATATTTGCATACTTATTTTGCTTTACATTTTCATTTCAAAAGAATTTTATTTTTAATAAAGTAATGGTCTGCCAAAAATACCAGAGATTTCATTGCTTGGCTAGATTATGAGGTAAAACTGTATCATAAAGGTATGTCGAAGACCGTAATTAGGATTGGTTGTTTTTTGCTTTTTATTTCATGTTTCTTATTAACTTAGTCATGAAGTGCACAAAGGCCAAAAGACTACTGTGGTTATGAGGTGTATAAGTTTAAATATTTCAAAATACAAACACAATCTTCTACACAGAAAAAAAAAAACCCACTTTGCGATCAGTTTGGTTGCCAGCAACTTGCTGCTGTTGCATGAAATTTGCAAGGAAGACACTGCCTTTTCCGCAATCACTCGCCTACTACTTGCTGCACAGTAGTAAAGCACTAAAAAGTGCAAGGTGCAAACAGGCAGTGCAGAGCAATCAGTCATGCAAACTGCAGCTGCTGCACACACAGTAAAACTGTTCATGCTGCACGTTACAGTAACAGAAAATACAGGCAATTTTCATCTGGGGCCTTCAGGCCTAGTATTTGTTGTTGTTTGTTGCTGTCTCATATGGCTTCACTCACTTAAGCCAGCGTGAAACGTCTAATGAACTATATTCACTTGTGTGATTTTTTTTTTTTTTTTTTTTTTTCTTTCTTTCTTTCTTTCTATTTAACACATCTTCAAAGCTGTATCAATCACTGGGAGGGCTTTTAAAACAAAGTAAACTTTGTTCATTTCACTCACCTATCTAACTTGGTCTTCATCTCCTCCACAGATGAGCCTGGGCCAGGTGGCCAAGCTGACCTGCTCTCCGGACTACGCGTATGGCAGCAGAGGATATCCACCCACCATCCCTGCAAATGCCACTCTTATCTTTGAAGTGGAGCTTCTGAAATTCTGAGGGTTTAAATTGAGTGTTACTATTCATTTTTCTTCCTCATCCTTTCCATCCACATTTAACAGTTTGATCAAAGGTGCTGTCATTATCATTCACAAACACTGATTAATTATTGCAGAAAGAATTTGTCTCAAATACATCTTGTGTAGATGTATTTGAGACAAATGAGAACAGGAAAATAAGCGTCTTAAGGTGATTGTGAAGTCTTTAAAATTTGAAGTAGTAGTAAAATAATTTGGGGAAATGCTGGTAGCTTTCTTGCTGGAAGTTGGATGACATAAGTAATACTTCTCTCTGTTCAATAAATATGAAAAACCCAGCTTAAGACCAGAATTCAGCAATGTCTCTGTTCAAAGAAATCAAAAATCCACCAAGTGCACCTTGGAAAAACAGAAGTCGAGTCGTATGCCAAGGCCAGTGCTTTATCTTGTGAATTTTAAATAAAATTATTTCAGTTGTTTCTTTCTTTGACCATGCTCAATCTCTCCACTGAAGTGACCAATAGATTCTGGGTTTTTTTGTTTTTGTTTTGTTTTTTTAACTCTGTGTAACAGCACTGAAAATCTAACTAATTAGTCATCTACAGGTGTTGGTAAATGACTTTACTGACCTTTTAAACAGTAGGCTCATATTTACCAAATGCATATGAGCAGTATTGATCTCATCTCACTTTATGTAGAAAGTCTTTGCCAAAAAAAAGCCTGTTTAATAGGTTTCAGATGAATTTAAACTGGCATTGGACGGAAAAAAAAAATCAGTATTAAAGTATATGATTGCTGAATCTGGCCAGTTTATATTGGTAACCTGAAAATGACAATTTAATGCAGTCTTGGATGCTAAGTGAAATTTGAGGATTTATTTAGCTTTATTTTCTGCCACTTGCCTGTTAAATTTTTAAGTTGTTGATTATCTGCATCTTACCCATTACTCAACACAAAGGGCACACGATAGCACGCCAAAAAACCAAGTAACATTTCAAAACGTGTTGGATATCAGTCCTTTTTAGGAAATTTTCATATTGTTCAAGCAGTTTTAAAGTAATGTGGTAATCCCTGTCAAAACACATATAACACCTTTTAGGGAATATTTTTTTCTGAGTAGATTTATCCCGTCAATAAAAGCATTGATTTGACAGCTTAAACAACCAAGAAAATAGGAAACTCTTTATATGTTTGGAAATAGTAATGCACGGTGACCTGTTCAGTTTCAAACATAATCATGCCATTTATATTGTTGGTTACATTTTATGAAACCTGTTCTCCTTTAACTTTCCTCCTGTATCTTTGAAGTTACAAAGTGTCTTTGTCTTTTGTCATAATACAGTCACATTACTGGTAGTGAGGTTTTTTTCTTCACTGTATCATCCATTGGAATTTGTCTTATCTTTGGGAACTGCATTCTTGAATTAAAAGCGTAAACTATAAATGTCTCATTCATTGCTACACCAAGTCTCTTTGGGAATTCTAGTTTAGAAGACTGCTGTATTTCCAAGAATTGGTGCAGATTTCTAAATTACTAAAAATGTGTTTTTGTTCTGCTTGCTTAAACGTATGTCAAAATTGAAATCCTTGAAAGATTTCTGCTCTGTGGGTTTACTGGTTGGAGTTAAACTGATCTGTAGCAGTTTAATGATAAATCCTGACCAGGAGTGTGAATTGCATTTTTTTTATAGCAATACTTTAAGTGCTTTTTTTTTTTATATAGGAAAGAGATGAGTTTTTATAAAGTGCCTATAAACGAAGAGTATTGTTAGGCTAATAGGCATTGCATTACTGTAATTAAAAGCAGTTATTGTTTAAGTTTTATCATATTAATGCCTAACTGAACATGTTAATATTCATTATACAGCTTCTTCAGTAACGACAATAGTATTTAAGATATATATCCATTTATTTGATGTCTTATATATACACTAATGAGTTCATGGGTTTATTTTTAGTAAGTTTATCAATAATTTAATGTAATTATGCTAATATATCTGTAATAGCTATTTTATAATACAGCAAAGCAACACCCAGGGTGCTCCTGCTTGTGTTGAGAGCCTAGCATCAAGTCACACAGGTGCCGCAGTTTCCTTGATCTCGTCTACATGTTTGTATCCATGATGCACCGCCATCTAGTGGAGAATAATTGAGTTGCATTCACTTAGACTCAGTAAGCTACCATCATATATATGTCATAAGATTTCAAATCATTTGACACTGGCTGTTTTATAGTCTGTTGTGTAAAAAAACAACAAAATAAACCCCAAATAGTATTGATATTTACTGCAGTTTATGCCCCTAGTAACCTGCACCACCTAACGGGTGGAAACAGGAAGTCACTGTAGTTTTGAGCAAATTTTTATGATGATAGAAATATTTCAAGCATCAACACGTTTTTTATGTCATAACGAAACAGCATTGCGTAAAATACCATGAAGAATATATTGCAAAATCAAAGTGAATTTACTCAAGTACAGGTGTTAGAGCACATCATCTCATGTGCCACTGTGCTTTTTTTCATTGTATATTCTGATCTTGATTTGTTGAGCTGTAAAGTAGAATTTAGCAACAAACATATACAGATATACAGCCATTAATATATTTATATAGCATAGCTACACTTTTACTGTAATGCACAAGATGCTGGAGAAACAAAGTAGAGTTTAGCAATAAACAGAAATATTTGGGCACAGCCTGGTGGATCTGAATGTCTCAAGATTACTTTATGTAAGAAGGATCCATCAAGTGGAACGATCTTTGTTAAAAGGATCCCGGTCATTTGATATGTGTTTGGGCTTTTATGAGGCCTATTTAACAAAGCCCACCTCTGCAGCCAGTCACGGGCTCTCCAGCTAATGATCCAGATGATAAGTTTTAGCCCGTTACACTTCCACTTACTAATTTACCTGTATTAGCTCATTTAATATAACATGATTTTCCTATATTAGATCGAACTCTATAGTATTCATTATTTTCCACTTTCTCCGGAGCTACATACAGGTTTTCACTTTTTAGCGTATGTGACATCTAGCAATCACTTTCTTTATTGCAGAAGCATCGTAGCAGAAAAGAAAAATAAACAGATCTTCAGTACAAGACGTGTAGTTTGCCTTTCTGAACACTAGAGGGTACTCTGGAGTTCATGAATTCAGAAGGCTATAGGATAATCATTACTGTACTCCAAGAAACAGATTGCTACAGCATTCTTAGTGTGCTCTTTGTTCTCTGGCTGGGGAATCAGAACTTACATGATCAGCTGCTAATTTCATTGAACATGAGTTCAAAGGTGACAAATGTTAGCTGGTTGCTGGCAGTTATTACTTATCCCTTTTTTCTACAATGACCAGTAGATAGGAAAATATAGTATTATAGTATTAGTATTATAGTATAGTATAATATCAAAACATCAAGAAAATAATTTTCTTCACAACACAGAGAGCTTTGTGATCTGGTAGGTGAAAGATCTCCATAATTTCCACTCTACTTGATTTGCTTGTAAGAGTCACAATCTCAGGCCTTAGAAACTGAAATGTTAAGAAAACACAAATAGACTCAAATTTATGCCATTCTACTCCTCCTTTTTATTAGGAATCATATGTAAATTATGAAAATATGTTCTTCTTCACAGGAGGTTGGTGACTTTATTCCTGTGTGGATCATTTAGATCTTTGTAGCCCTGGTTATTGATCCACTCAGTAATGGTAGTTAGATGGTCATTTCTCATAACATCTTTGTTTTGAAGCAGAAAAAAAACATGTCTTTACCATCTCTGTGCTGTGTTTCTGAAAACTGTTTTCAAAGGTGTCAAGCCTGGTTTTACTCATTGGGTTGTTCTGAAAGTTTTTCAAGTCCTTTTTACTATCCAACCAGAATGTTGGCATTGAACCAAGGATCGTCAGCTTGAAGGTTCCCACAATATCATCTTTACTTATTGTGTTGGCCAAGTGTGTTTGTGATATTGTACTGGGAAATTCACAATGTATTTCTTTAGGCACGTAAATGATTGGGCGTTCACCGCCATGATATTTGTGTACATCAGAAATGTTCCCAGTAAATGAGTTTGTTGCCATTTCAAGCATGGGTTCTGCTAATCTGCTATTCTGGTTCAATTTTCTGACCATCAATATGCTACTGACTGGTGGCTGGTGAGCTGCATTGATGAAATGCCCAATTCCTTTATTTTTTATTGCATATGTTTGCCATTCTTTGTATAATTTCACTTTTCCAACTTCTTCCTGACGTACCTTTTTGGTTTCTTTTATGACTTTTCCAGCTCCCTCTAACATGTACCAGTCCCCTCCCCCGATCGTTTTAGTTAATTCTTTCCGCTTGATGAAAGACTCCCATTGACCTGGGTGTCTGAGGAGAGCATTGGCCTCCACAGATCGAAGACGATTTGCTTCCAAAGTGATCTCTTCTTCACTGGCTTGTGGTTTCATTCCACGTGCCCAAGCAGAAAACAGACAGCTCTTGCCTTTGTTGTCTATGCTCACTGTCTGGTTATTGATGTACACATCATAATGGCCATCGGGGTATTGGTCACTCTTTGGTCTGTAGATCAGGGTCACAGTTTGATTGGCATGTCGAGTGTCTGGGCTCAGCTCCTGCATTTTGGTAAGTCTTCCATTGCTGTCCTCTGTTAGGATGACAACTTTAGTGCCAGTGGCTTCTGACAGGACTCTGATATCAAGGATGGTGCCTGCAGTCGTGGAGTTCTTGATCTTTTCAGCATGTGATTGTGACCGCTGACCTACCTCTCTTTCAACTTTTGGGTTAGAATTGGGTGTTTTGGCATGTATGCAATGTATCTGTTGTCCTGTCCTGCTCTGAGCTTTTCCTCTGTTCTGACACTCTTTAAACCCTTTCTCACATATTTACCAATAACACCATTTGCCTGGTCTTTAACAATAGAAAACATGTGACTGGAGAACTTCTGGTGGAAAACTTCCACCAAAGCATCAGCCAATAAAGTACTGATGGTGCTGCCTAAATCCTGCTTGAAATCTTTCAGCAGTTTAATGTCTTCTGCAGACAGATCACTTACATTCACAGTCTTTGATTTTTGTTGCTCTTCTTTAAATATTTTCAGCTGTTCATGAAAATTTGAAAAAAATTTGTCTGACAGGCTGAGCACTGCACTGATGGCTTTCCCTGTCAGTGTGACCATGTGGACACCTTGTATAACTGTCAGAGTTGCTTTTGCTGTTCCTCCAGTGTGTGATTTAGTTTTTTCAATCACTGTGTAGAGGGATGAATTCAGTTTGTTCTGCCACCTGAGGTCTTCATGGAATGGCTGTATTGCAATTTTGCTTAACTCTGTGAAAACAGCCAGCAGCTCTTTCAAAGTAAAACAAAAAAAGATCAGAGAGAGACTCGAACCACTAGCATGCCATTAGATTCAATTACAGGAAGAGGACCCTGAATCCCACCCACAGCCAGGATCTGGACAGAACACAAATAAATAATGAAATGAAATAGACTGAAAATTTAACTGAGTAATCAGGAAGCCCTGTGTTTGGGTCCAATTTTCCGTAAACCTGACATTTGTTTCTTATAACTGTTGCTTCACACTAACGGTGCCTAATCCATCTAAAAACAGCAGCATGGTTTCCATATGACACAGAGTGATGACTTTGAATGAACCTGGTTGATTGAATCTTGATTAAATTTGTATTGTTGCTCTGACCCCTTTGCAAAGACAAATTAAAAACTCACAAAGACAACCAACTTGTGTGTAATTCTATTTATTTCAGAATGTTCATAACAGTGGCCAATTATGTTTATAGGCCGTTTTCACCAATATGTTTTAAATACATTTAGATAAACTTTTAAAGTATGTAATATCATATTGGCACATTTCCCTGCAGTTTTATTGTCCACTATTGTGTAAAAACATTTCCATAGAGATAATATATTTTATAATTTCACTGTTAACCCCCCCCCCCCCCCCCCCCCCTCCCTCACTACCACCTTCATAGTTACACTGAATTAAACAAAAATTACACACCGTTTGCATGATAACGAATAGGATGCTGCTGACAGTGAACTACATGCAGGTTTTTTTTTTCCTGTAGCTTCTGTGATTCATCACAAGCAGTTTCTTTATCTCCAGAGCTCCTTTCACTGTCAGGCTCTGCAGAATCACTCCAGCTGTCACCTTGTGCTCCAACCAACAAAAAAGAAAATCAAGCTGCTAAATCTTAATATGACACATGTGTAGTTTGTCTCTTGAACACTGGAGGGCACTCAGGTACTCTGTGGATGATTTAGAAGCCTTTCAGAGGGATTAGTAATTTACTACAAGAAATTGTTGCATCATTTTAGTGTGCTCTTTGTGCGCAACAAAAAACAAAACAAAAAACAAAACCTGTCATAAGTTTGCGATCTACATTAAGCTATAATGGCTAAACAAGCAGTTAGGACTTTCTTTTTTTCTGTGATAAGCACAAAAATTAAGTTAAAATTAAACCAAAGGCACAGCGATATCTGATAATGATGATTAGGCAGGTAGAAGATCTACAGGTTTTCACTGTACTTCATTTGCTTGTAAGAGTCACATTCTCTTCTCTCGCAAACTGAAAAGAAAACAGAAATCCACTCTGGTCAGATGCTTACCACAATGCATGCTACTCCAGGTACCTCCCATCCCTTTCATTATGAATCACATATAATATGATGTAAAATTTGATGTTACCTTTTCATCAGAGGAGGTTGGCAACTTCTTTCCTGTGTGGATCGTTTTGATCGTTGTAGCCCTGGTTAGCGATCCAATTATTAATAGTAGTTAGATGGTCATCTGTCATAACACCTTTGTTTTTAAGCTGGTCAAACCATTCCTTTACCATCTTTTCACTGTGGTGTGGAAGACTTTTTTCAAAATCTTTAAGTCTGCTTTTGTTTATATTTGTATTCTGGATGTTTTTGAAGTTCCTGCTACTATCCAACCAGAATCTTGGCATTGAACCAAGGATTGTCAGCTTGAAAGTACCCACAACATCATCATTACTTATGGCTCTAGTCAAAAGGTCTCTGAAGGCTGGTGATTTTGTACTGGGAAATTCACGATGTACTTCTGCAGGCACATAAACTGTTGGAAGTTCACGGCCATGATATTTGTGTACATCAGAAATGTTCCCAGTAGATGAGTTTGTTGCCACTTCAAGCATGGCTTCTGCTAATCTGCTATTCTGGTTCAATTTTCTGGCCTTCAATATGCTACTGACTGGTGGCTGGTGATCTGCATTGATGAACTTTCCAATTCCTTTATTTCCTTTTGCATGTGTTTGCCAGTTTTTGTATTTTTCTACTTGGCCAACTAATTTCTGACGTAACTCTTTGCTTTCTTTTATGGCTCGTTTGGGTGCAGCTCCCTCTAACATGTACCAGTCCCCTCCCCTGATTGTTTCTGTTAATTCTTTCCGCTTGATGAAAGACTCCCATTGGCCTGGGTAACTGAGGAGAGCATCGGCCTCCACAGATCGAAGACGATTTGCTTCCAAAGTGATGTCTTCTTCACTGGCTTGTGGTTTCATTCCACGTGCCCAAGCAGAAAACAGACAGCTCTTGCCTTTGTTGTCTATGCTCACTGTCTGGTTATTGATTCGCACATCATAATGGCCATCGGGGTATTGGTCACTCTTTGGTCTGTAGATCAGGGTCACAGTTTGATTGGCATGTCGAGTGTCTGGGCTCAGCTCCTGCATTTTGGTAAGTCTTCCATTGCTGTCCTCTGTTAGGATGACAACTTTAGTGCCAGTGGCTTCTGACAGGACTCTGATATCAAGGATGGTGCCTGCAGTCGTGGAGTTCTTGATCTTTTCAGCATGTGATCGTGAGCGCTGACCTGCGTCTCCTTCAACTTTTAGGTTAGAATTTGGGTGTTTTGGCATGTATGCAATGTATCTGTTGTCCTGTCCTGCTCTGAGCTTTTCCTCTGTTCTGTCACTCTTTAAACCCTTTCTCACATATTTACCAATAACACCATTTGCCTGGTCTTTAACAATAGAAACAATGTGACTGGAGAACTTCTGGTGGAAAACTTCCACCAAAGCATCAGCCAATAAAGTACTGATGGTGCTGGCTAAATCCTGCTTGAAATCTTTCAGCAATTTAATGTCTTCTGCAGACAGATCACTTACATTCACAGTCTTTGATTTTTGTTGCTCTTCTTTAAATATTTTCAGCTGTTCATGAAAATTTGAAAAGAATTTGTCTGACAGGCTGAGCACTGCACTGATGGCTTCTCCTGCCAGTGTGACCATGTGGACACCTTGTATAACTGTCAGAATTGCTTTTGCTGTTCCTCCAGTGTGTGATTTAGTTTTTTCAATCACTTTGTAGAGGGATGAATTCAATCTGTTCTGCCAGCTGAGGTCTGCATAGAATGGCTGTATTGCAGTTTTGCTTAACTCTGTGAAAACGGCCAGCAGCTCTTCCTTTCTTCTCTCATCATTCAGGAGATCGTGAAGTTGTTTTTTGTCCTCAAGTTGTGAAAGAATAATGAGGTCTACTAATGAAGATGAAGGCTCTTTTTCTATTTTTAATTTCACTTCATGATCAGTTCTCTCTTTCACCTTGCTTTTAATTTCTTCTAATATTTTTTTAATTACTTCATCTTCTGCCTTTCCCAGTTCATAGGTGATGAGTTCTTCTGCAATTTTTTTAGCTGTGTGTTTTACAGCATTCTTCATATTTGTCATTAAAACATTACTGAAGCCATCTTTAGCTTGTCTAGAGAGAAATTTTGGCATTGACTTAAGTTGTTTGCCAAATTTAACTAAGGTTTTAAAACATTTGAAGCCCTTTGAAATCAGTTTTCCAACTCCAAACCCAATGAGAGACACTCCAATAGAAATGGCTTTGTCTATAGCCCATGACTTCCAGCTGAATTCTCCTGTCACCATGGCCTCAATACCAGTGATGCAGTCTGATATTCCCTCAATAATGAGTCCCATTCCAACTTGAGCAAATGTTCCAAATGTAAATGCAGTGAGCAGTGCTCCTCCAACAATCTGTAAAACTCCAAGAAAGAACACCAGCAGACCTTCCCATGAGAAACGAGGCTTTTCTTCCACAGAAAATACATATTTCAGACCTCGACTGTAGAGATTGTGAGCTTCAATTTGGAGATCTTCATCAGCATCTGAAAATAGTGAGAACGTCGGAGATTTTTGAGCCATTCCATCCCTCCCTTTCTCTCTTATTTCTCGTAACTTTTGGATGGCCTCAGTAATGCTTTTATCAAAGTAGCTATACATTGTGGACCTGGTTGATAACTGTTTTTCCAGGCTGGTTGTGTTGCTGTTGGATGAGTCAGCAGAGGACATTTTTACAAACT
The DNA here is from genome assembly GCF_056152115.1 of Neolamprologus brichardi. Classification (NCBI taxonomy): domain Eukaryota; kingdom Metazoa; phylum Chordata; class Actinopteri; order Cichliformes; family Cichlidae; genus Neolamprologus; species Neolamprologus brichardi. The sequence continues at coordinate 16,447,661 of NC_142121.1, read as the reverse complement.
GAAGACAGACAATTAGTTCCTCATTGGGAAACTTCAAAGATTCCTGTGCCTTTGTTAGATCATCTATGGCCTTAGTGAGGTAATCTGATTTCTTTTGTTGTATAGTGCAGTATGCATGATTGTAAAAAGCTACAGCTGCCCAGCTTTTATCCTCTGTCGTGGCTTTTTCAAACAGTCTGGTTGCAATATCCCACTTTTTTTCATCCAGTGCAATATTTCCAAACTTGATGTAGTGATAAATGCTGGAACAAGGTGAAGTCTGACTTTCAGACTGACTTTTTGCCTTTGACAAATCAGCTTTCAGACTCTCTTGCAGTTCATTTCTCTTCAACTGATCAATTTCTTCTGATTTAGTTTGCAGCCAAATCCCCCAGAACTCATTCATGATGGCAACAACAGCTCTTTCCTCGTCTCCATCAGTGGTGTTATAAATATGTTGAAGTGTTTCACAGTATTCTGAAAACAGGTCCTCCCGCAGTTTCATCTCAGCAACATCATTCATCATGTGACTTATCTTTTCTGCTGCAAGTCGGTCTCTTGTGCTCTTGGCTTCCTCCAGAGAGGACACTGGGTGAAAAGATGGCTGCAGGTGTTCGGTGGAAATGATTATCTGAGCAGATCCAGGTTTACCTTTGCGTGCAGTTCGTCCAAAAGCCTGGAGTTCCACTCTTGTGTTCTCAGAAAGGAAGGAGAGGATCACAAATAATCCTCCATTATTGTTCACCTTTGGGGACACTTTAATGTCTGTGCCACGCCCAGCAAGGTTTGTGGCAACAATGACATCACCAGGATGAAGCTCCTTGTCTATTTTACTCAAACTGTCTCTGTCACTGCGGCAGTAGAGAATCAATTTTTTATTTGGGATGCAGCTCTTCAGCTCTTCATAGATCTCTTTGGCTTTGTTGATAGTTTCACAGATTACCAATGCTGCTCTTCCTTCTCTGTATGAATTTGGGGAAATCTGAGCTGTGACCACATGTTTTATTTCAGATTTCCATTCTTCAGCAGTTTTTTTCAGAGTACCTTTGACCTCAAATAACTTCTTCCTGTTGAATGTTGGTATTTTGCACACAGAGAGATTTGGATACAGGTCCTGCAAAAACTGAATGTCTGCTTTGCTCCCCAGTGTTCCTGTTGTTCCGTATATTTTTCCCTGGTATTTCTCAAAAAAAGAAACGTTGGAAATGTAGTTTGTCACTGTTGAAATTGTGCTCAGTTTGACTTGGTGTTTAATCTCCACAAACTGCTGCAGACCATCACCCCATTTCTTATTCAGTTCAACAATACCAGTGGATCTGAAGTCCACTGGACAGACGTTGTCATTTTCTACGACATATTCTCGTCCTTGTTTCAGTAACATTGCCAGAAAGGCATTCTGAACCCACACTGAGACTTTCTTCTCCACCAGATTCTTTAAGAATCCAGGAATGCTGATTTTATTGTTTGCTTTATTGTTTTCACATGGGGTGTACTGAATCATCTCAGAGATCAATTCTGCAATGGGCTTAATGAGAACTTCTTCTGACTTATAGAGAGGACAACACAATCCTTCCTCCAAGACAAGAAATGAAAGCTCTGGGATGTCCCGGTCATTGTATGGACTGCACTTTTGAAGACAGAGCAGTCTCTTGTCATCTAGCGTGTAAACAGTAAAGCCGTAAGGCACATAGTCTTCAATTTCTTTGAAAAAGTCAACCATAGCATCCTGACTCACTGTTTTCAGTTTACTGAGAATTTCATCGTTTTCACTCTTGTAGATATCTTCTGTAAATCCTTTTGGCACAATGTTGGATTCTTCAGCAATACCTAAAATGTCCATTGGATGTTTAATTTCAGTGTCTTCTGTGTTTATTGAGTCAAAGATGGCCTTGAAGAATGAAGCAGGAGGACCTCGTACAAATGTCTGGTGTCCTGTAGATAGGAAGCCATACTGACTGACATGGCTCCAGATCATGGTGAGAATAATGTTCAGGTGCTGCATGGAGACCATGGGGCTGGACAGGTATGTCAGCTGCACTCCTTGATCTAGCAGCAGTGAGTCCACTTCATCAATAATGATGCATTGAAAGTTACGATCAGGCCTCACATCCTTCATCTCAAATATTTGGCGAAGGTGATCAGCAGCAAAGGCTTCAATGGTTCCATAGACCACGTCCTTCTGATAGCATTCTTTCCGATATTTATCCTCATTTTTATTTGTGTTTGTGTCGACTGTAATGCCAAAGGACTGGTAGAATTCTGCCCATTCTTCAGCATCTCTTTGACATAACACAGAGGAGCTGGACACCACATCCACCTTTTCACCTCTAAGCACACGCAGCACTGCAAACATCGCTATGACACAAGACTTCCCTTCTCCAGTTCCCATCTCCAGGAGCTTCCCAGTGTCAGACAAAGCCAACAGGCACCAGCTTATCATCTGAGTTGTCCTTGGAAACCACTTCCTTTCAGCTTTGTGGAGGTGTACAGCATTGCATAAGATTGCAAGGATCTCCTGAAGGTCCTCTGTCTCCATGCTGTGACTCAGAGTCCTAGCTCGCCGTATATCTGTGTGTTTTTTAATTTCACCAGTTTTGATGAGGTTTGTTACATGAGTTACTATGTTGTATGATTTACTCAGTGTTTGTTCGTCAATTTCTTTCATCTGCCGTATTTCATAAAAAAGGTTGTCAATGCTTTCAGTTTTCTCATCTTTAAGGCTCTTGTCTAGATGCTGGATCAGATTCTTAGTTGTGCATGAATCTATGAGCTCAAGGAGAGAGTTGTTGTTTTCATCTTTCCACTTGGAAGAAACCTGATATGTTTCCATCAAATGTAAAATCTTCAAGATGAAAATACAGTTTTGATCATGGTGGTGGATAGTTAATGCTTCGAGAAGGTTTAAGACCTCAACTGGTGACCAAAGTGGGTTTTTTCCAAGATTTGAAACCATCTTGAAGACTTCTTTGGTTTCTTTGTCTAAGTCTTGGAATTGTTCCACACAGGCAAATAAATTATCCAAACACCATTTGCCTGCAGGATCTGTCATGTTTTTAACAGCTTCTGTTTCTCTAGCAAACACTTGCAAGAGATTTTCCAGAAAGGTCAAAATGAAGATCTCATTAGAAAGCAATTCCTTTCCTGTGATTTTCTTTGAGATGGTGATGATTTTACTGCCAGTGGTTGTATTTTTGTTTAGGGTACTGTGGAGGACCTGAAAAAGGGCCTTAATAAACATGTGTCTCAGTTCCACATCTTCACTGTGAAATTTACTCATGAGGTTCTGCAGGACCTCTGCAGCAAACACCAGGGAGTCATCGTCTTTGAGTCTTGAAAGTTCCAGATTATGGAAAGCACTGAGACTTTGTTTTTCAATAATGAATCCACGACTAAACTGTGTATGCCCTGTTTCCATTGCCTCTATGCCATGTTGAACATAATCTGACACAAAATCATCCATTGTACCATAAACAATGTCTGCTTCATAGACATCCTGGAATGATGGATCAGTCCTCTTCATGTTTGTGTTGAGTGAAATGTCAAGTTGCTTGTAGAAGTCAGACCACTCCTTTGTTTGCTCCTCTGAGTGAACATCAGAGCTCAGCACAATGTCCAGTTTGTTTCCCATGCAGACTTGCATGGCTGCAAACATGGCTGTAACACATGGGTCTTCTTCCACACCAACCAGTTGTACCACTCCACTTTTCTGAGTCAGCACCAGTGCACACCACCGCACCATCTGCCTCACTGTGGGCCACCAGCCTGTTATGTTGAACACTGCTTTGCAGAGCTGACACAGACACTTCTGTATGTTGTCTATATTCAAAGATTCACATTTAAATGAATCTTTCATAAAAGGTTCTTCTTTTGGTACATTTTCTGTATATTTCAGGACACCAGTGTTAATGTTTTTTATCATATCAATGACAGAGTCATTTAAATTCCAGAACATCTTTGCTTCTGCTAGAACTGCAGTTACACTGCTCTCATCTTTTCCTCTTAGAGTCTTTTGGAAATCCTGACAAAATCTCTCAGGAGCAGCAGATTCAAGGAGCTGGATTAGAGAGTGCCCACAGTCATCTATCCAGTCTGGTGGTATGTCATACACTTGTACCAAGGTAAGGATTTGAGTTATGGAATCATCATCTGCATATTTCTGTGACAGTGCTTTAAGCAGAGTGACTGCCTCCATTGGAGTCCATTGGTTCATTTGCACAAATTTGAGGAGCATTTCAGTGGATTCTGAGTGGGCTTCTTTTACATTTAGATCTGTGAGTGTGGATAAGAGAAGCTTTAAACACTGGATTTCCATCTTTAAGGTAAACAGAGAGGCTCTTCCAACTGCACTCTGCAGTGATGATGTGAGGGTGCTCAGGAATTCAATTATAAAGAGGTTCTCAGTGGAAATCTCATATTCTGCCCATTGTTTGGCTATGAGGACAGCATCATTATCAGATCTGCTACCGTCATGGAAAAAGTGCATCAGGTTCAGATACAGGGCTTGAGTCAAGAGGAAACTCTCAAAAACACCACTTGCTGATTGGCTGATGGATCCCAAATGGGACTGCATATGATTGGAGATGGTTTGTAGGGAAACCCCTTCAGATATTTCCAGAGACAGAGCACAGAGCTCTGTGATGAACACCTGAGTGTGCTGCAGAGTGCTGATGGATGGAGGAGCACTAATCCACTCATCAAACAGAAGTTTGTCCAGGACTGAAAGGATCTCACTGAGCTGATCAGCTGTGAGCTGAGTCAGACTGAGATTTGTAACTGGGAGACTGCATTTCACCGAGAGGATTTCAAGAAACTCATCACTGTCACTGCCTGATTTATAGTTAGCTTCAAACTTATCCAGATGTCCTGTTAGAACATCTCGCTTGGACTCACATTCATCTAAGATGTGGCCACTCAATTTTTTCTCAAACTGCTCTTTAGCTTGTTGGTGAGATTCTTTTAGTCTTTGATTCAGTTTTTCTTTCTGTTGCTCCTCCTCTCTTCTCTTCCTCTCCTCTTCTCTTCTCCTCTCCTCCTCTCTTCTCTTCCTTTCCTCCTCTCTTCTCTTCTCCTCCTCTCTTCTCTTCCTCTCCTCCTCTCTTCTCTTCTCCTCCTCTCTTCTCTTCCTCTCCTCTTCTCTTCTCCACTCCTCCTCTCTTCTCTTCCTTTCCTCTTCTCTTCTCCTCTCCTCCTCTCTTCTCTTCCTTTCCTCTTCTCTTCTCTTCTCCTCCTCTCCTCTCTTCCTTTCCTCTCCTCTTCTCCACTCCTCCTCTCTTCTCTTCCTCTCCTCTTCTCTTCTTTTCTCCTCCTCTCTTCTCTTCCTTTCCTCCTCTCTTCTCTTATCCTCCTCTCTTCTCTTCCTCTCCTCTTCTCTTCTCCACTCCTCCTCTCTTCTCTTCCTCTCCTCTTCTCTTCTCCTCTCCTCCTCTCTTCTCTTCCTTTCCTCCTCTCTTCTCTTTTCCTCCTCTCTTCTCTTCCTCTCCTCCTCTCTTCTCTTCTCCTCCTCTCTTCTCTTCCTTTCCTCTTCTCTTCTCTTCTCCTCCTCTCTTTTCTTTCTTTCCTCCTCTCTTCTCTTCTCCTCCTCTCTTCTCTTCCTCTCCTCTCCTCTTCTTTTCTCCTCCTCCCTTCTCTTCCTTTCCTCCTCTCTTCTCTTCCTCTCCTCTTCTCTTCTCCACTCCTCCTCTCTTCTCTTCCTCTCCTCTTCTCTTCTCATTTCCTCTTGATCTCTGATTGGCTTATTAAAGCAATAATCACACTCATATGCGTCATTGTAACCAACTGGTCTGTAGTATTCACCTCCATTGAACACATGTACGTGTCGCCCATGAATAGTACTTTGGTATAAGTTCTGAAATGATTTGCATGGAGGCAAGACTTTAAAACATTTGCAGCATCTCAGGCAGCTTCCCATGTCACTCTCCTTTGGTAATTCATTACCCATTTTTGATGTTTTGGTGTCTAGAAGAAAGGTTTCTAGAAGAAAAAAAAAAAGAAAGAACAACTTAATGATCACAGACTACCCCAAGGCAGTGCCAGAGCATTTAGGCAAAAAGTATCACTCAAGCGCTGTTTTAGGTCATCTCCCAAGTCAGGATCCTGGGATCAATTGGGATAGAAGGCAGAGGCAGTGATACAGGAAACAAAAACGAGCCTGCCAAGCTGGTGAGTGAGAAAGGGTAAAGAAAACACTGCACAAACCTACGCTGCCCAGCCTTTTCCTCACAAACGACTATTATTAACAAAAGGGATGAGCTGAGGCTACAGCTGGAAGATAATAGACTCACTGGGGACTGCTGCAGAGTTATGGATTTACCCAGCAAAACCCAATGCACTTGTCAACACAGAAACCAGAACTCAAAGAAACAACAGCAAGATGGTGGTCTTTCCCTTTATATTAATGAAAAATGAGCAAATAATACTAAGACTGTGGACAATCACTGCTCTACAGACTTAGAGTTTGTGAGATTTTTCTTCCCCGCGAGATTCAAGCTATTCTGACCACGGCAATATAGCTTCCAATGCTAAATCTAACTCAGCCCATAGCCTTCTACATAATGCCATTCGCACCCACCTGAATAAGAAAGATGAATAAGAAGCAGCACACATTAAAGCTGATGTCTTTAATCATGTGGACTTAAAAGTAGTGTTCCCCAAATTTCACCTGCATGTAAACTGTGCTACATCTGCGAAAAGGATAAAGTCTGCTCCAACATTAAACAGAGCTACTACAAAGCCTCACCATCACCCGCCTGGGCCAGTTGGACCACATATCCCTGTTTATGTTGCCAGCTTACATCCCCCTCGGGAAATGAACCCCGCCACATTTCTAAAACAAAAAAACTGTTACATTTTTTTTTACAATGTATAAAAACAAAACTGACACTTGTAAGACTTCATTAGAGGTGTAAGCATTACAGAAGGCACCTTTTAAGACACAGAAAAAGGAATTTTTTTTTCTATCCTGGCTTTTTATAGCAGATAATCCCTTAAAAATATTCTGCACTAGATCAAAAATGGAAGAAAACCATGAATCAACATATGAACATTGCCTGACGCTGAACAAAGTTTCAGAGGTTTTATTAGAGACATAGCTAGGCATTTTGCAATTTGGCATAATTTGTAAAAGTTTCAATTTCTCTGGTATTGAACAGCAGAAATTAGGCTTTCTTGTCAGAGGTCATTTTTGAAAAAAGTAAATAAATAAATAATAGTGGGCGAGAGTGCTGTAAAGAACAGTAGACTGGTGAAAAAGCTTGCACACAATTGCAGCCAGTGACATATTTACCAAAAGAATCTTTGAAAAAAGCGGGATACAGTAATATTGTTTTCCAATGGAAACTAAAAAACAGGTCACTGCCTACTCAAATACACTCAGCACTGAAGTCATTAGACTTAACCGAGTAATAAAACAGATTTGCTCCTGGGATACACTGCATTGGCTGTTGGAGTCTGGGGCTCAAGCTCATATATGTGTAGAAGTAACAAAATAATTTCAATCAGAGTATTTAATCAGATAAATGTTCAGTTTATTCCAAAATAGAAAAGGCTTTTGCTTTGAATTACATCTCTGCTCTCTTTGTAATATATGCATAATAATTTGAATGCAGCTAAACAGAAACAACATAAAAAAAACATTACATTTTCAACTTCATTTAACCCGATTTAAGCCTAAAAGTCTTTTACCACATGTTGTGGGCATCTGTTGAATTAACAGCAGCCTTTTTCTTCTTTTAAAGAAAGACATAAAGTCATCATTTCAAATCCTTTTTGTAAATTGCTTCCATTTTACATTTTAAGCACCCCCAAAACAAAAGCTTCCCTGTCAACTTGTGGCATCACGGCAGCAGCTTAGTACCATCTAAGTATGTTTCTCTAAGTGCAAAAGGTGAATGGTGATACAGTCATGTTTGGAGTTGGTTCAAGTGTGGACCCAAAAGCAGACAGAGGAGGAGGCAGATTGCAAAGTGAAGCAAAACTAAATACAACATACATGAGACAAGAGTTTCCAAAATAAACCAGGAAATAACTAAAGCATGAGAACACCTTACACAGAGATGGGTGGTATAGACTGAAAGAGTGACTATAAGCAAACTATAACCAAGAACTAAACTAGATAGCAAAACTGTAAATAAGAATAGCCCAAGGATGAAAACAAAGAAACTAACCATGAATATTTGTAATAGAAAACTCCAAAAACTCAAAGCACCATAACACAGGACGCCCAAAAATAAACATAAAAGCAAATGACAAGATTTTAACTTGCTGTCTCTCCAGCAGTATGTTATATTGTGGACTGTATTGTAGACCCAAATCTTAAATGAATAAATAAGATGTCATTAATACAGCAGTAGGCCCAGGCTATAACTAAACAATGGACACGCCATGCAGTTGTGTCTTACTTACTTGGCTTTGAAATGACGACTCTGGTTCAGTTTTGTTGAATTCCTATTTCCCGACTCCGCACTCCTTTGCTTGTATCTGTGAGGATGCAGAGACTGTGAAGAGAGAATGGGGGACTGAGAAACAACAAGGGAAAAGCAGAAGTGCAAAATGCTAACCGGTGTCTTATTTTACGAGTAATATCTTTGACAGCAATTGTTGCTCATATGCAGAGGAATTTGGCTGAAAGTCTTTTCTCCTCAGTGCATCTCTCCATCAGTATTTTCTAACTGTATCTTTAGGAAATATAAACATGCAAAACAAGTCCATCTAAACAACACCATGCAGCTCTGTGTGTCTTCATAGCTCCAAATTAGGTTAACTTAGTGTGTGCACAGTAACATTATTGCCATCTGTCAAACAGACTATTTAATAGCCAAATCTAGAAATGAACACACACACACACACACACACACACAACACACAAAATACAGCACTTACTTTCTTGCTATGTCAAAATAAAAGCAATACGAAAACAACTTCTCATCATTAAGTTTTTTTTATGCTTTATGTGTAATAATGGCCATAACTCCTAGTAGTTAATAGCCCTACTTTATGATAACCTCTTGAAGTAAAGCTAAAAAAATTTTGTAACTTCAAAACAATGAAGGTACGTACCACAAGAAAAGGCTTTTGTGTTTCTGTTCATGGAGTGAAACTATGGAACAGTCTGAATATGGAATTAAAGCAATGTCCAAACATAAAACTGTTCAAAAAGAGTTATAAAAATATGATCTTCTCGAACTATAAAGAAAAGGAAAATATTGAAATTAAGTGAATGTCTTTATTTAAAAAAAAAAAAAAAAAAAAAAAAAAAAACAACTCATGATGTGATATTATAGTATATAGTATATCAGAAATCTGTTCACTGTTTTTATTACAAATTATATCAGTAAGGAAGCTGACTAAATATTAACTGATAATTTATGGCAAAGGGGTGGGATTAAATAAGTGTTTACTTCTTCCCACTCCCTTTCAACATGTAAATTAATAATTTTTTTTGTATGTAATTTGTACAGTATTTTTTTTTCTTTCTTATTTTCTTTTCTAAATGTACTTGTATATTGTTCACATGTTGAAATAAATTACTAATCAATCAATCAATCAATCAAAAGTCTGCGCATAAATCACATTTTGACTGAAGAAATATGCATTAAAATCTGTCATTTAATCAAATCAAATTTGATTATTGGTCACATATAAACAGATATAAAAGAAACTCCTTAGCTCACTCTGGATGTGCATGAAGTGTTCTGAAGTCTGCCACATATAAAATAACACATTTATGCTTTTCACCTGTCTCTTGGTGTGATTTCCTGCTGCCTCGACGTAAAGACAAAGGTACACGTCTTTGCTTCAGAGGATGTCCAACACCATCTGGGTTTACAGCTGTGTCATCCAGAAAACCACAGTTTGCGTCCCCATCTGAGCTTTTATTCTGCCCGTGAGTTTCGTTTTGAGTCACTGTAACGGGACATGTTATGCTTTGTACGTTTTTTAAACTTTCTGTTTTGGGGGTGTTTCACCAGCTATTTACTTTTGCTTTCAGAGTTAGTCATTTGAGCTGTTTGCAAAGGTCAAGGCATGTAAGGGCTTAGAAACGTGACACTGAAAACAAATGTTGACTTTTCAGATTAAAGATATTTGCACTTGGACTATTCCACCAGGCTCCTCTCACTGTGGTACATCCCATCTTCCCAATATAGAAAAGTCACGAGTTTTCTGAGAAATTTTGTTGAAATGTCCTTAATTTATGGTTGACCATAAAACGACAACGATGCATATTAAGTAGAAAACCTTGAATGAATAAATAAGTGAGTATAAAAGTTTGTTATGTTTTTTTTTTCTCATTATATTTATTCACTTATTGCTTTTGGTTTTTTCTTTTGTAGATGGAGTGACTGAGTGGGACTCTCCTTTACAGATATGATCCAGACCAGTTGGAGGCAGAATATCATACAATTAAAACAACAACAAACAAAAACAAAAAAATTCTACATTTTTAATATTGATTTAATAAAATGAATAAACCTGTGATTTTAATGCGAAGCTGCCTCTTGTTATTTACATGTTAGAATCCTAATGTTTAATGGTAAGGTTAAAAAGGTTAAAAATATTTAAAACAGCATCATCACAACATTCATCCTGGCCATACATAAAGAGGCACAATAGTTTAAAGTGTTATTAGTAATTTGCTGTGTATCAGCAGAAATACCACTGAAGTCTTACTGCACTTTAGCAGTGACCTCGCTGCTGTTTCAGTATTGTGTTAGGGTGCAAATATGATCAAGGATCAATGTCAGACTTCAACATATATATTCAGTTAAATTCAGTGATGGGAATAACGGTGTTACTTTTTTCAGTAACAAGTAATCGAACTAATTACTATCGTTACAATGCCATTACCGTTACTAACAAGAAACTTGATCACTTCAAGATGACAAAGCAACAAGGTGCTATATACGAGTTTTTAAACTGTGTTGATAGGCCACGTAAAACCAGAGTCATGATAAACAGTATATACGCGGTGTTTTTTCCTAAATACTTTCATAACGTTTACTTTCTAAGGACAGCGCTAGCAAACACTCTCTGCTTTTGACCCAAAAATAAAAAAAAATTAAGCAAAACAAAAGACACCCCAAGTGTGTAGTTAGTGTGTAGCGTAGTGGATAGTTTTGTGTTGTGTGTCAGAACAATGAGACGACTGCTGAATGACACAGGTGCTGCTAAAAAGCCACCAAAGGTAGATTACAGTGTAAACGGTGTCTCTAGGTAGAAAACAGGAGGAGTGATACACCTGTTGCTGTCAGACCTGCAGGTATCAGGCTGTGATGTTCTCCTTTATAGTGGACAGAAATTGTTTTTGGGAGTGGCACAAATAATTTGTGTTACTTTTTAAAGAAGTAACTAGTAGCTATAATTAATTACTTTTTCAAAGTAGCTTGCCCAACACTGGTTAAATTAAATATTCAGTTAAATTAAACCTGACAGTTGGTTTTCATACCATTGAAGTCCCATTGACCTTCAGTCATGATTTCAACATCGTTTCAGTATAGACTAGTGTGATTTCACAGTGATGTAACTTTAAACTTCATATTTTGGATATTTACACTAATTGACACTTTTCTGAGCAGTGATGATGGGAAATCAGTTGGATATTAAATAAAACAAGTTGAGTCTTAAGAGGAACAATTTGGTGGTAAATGAAAGTCAACCACTGACCTGAGTTTGACCTCAGTTTCAGGGCTGAGAAATCACAGTACCAAAAAAAGATTTATTGTTACTCGTTATTCTGAAAGTCAATCACTTCCTTAAACTTTGTTCCAGTTTTGTTAAAAACTTTCCACTCAGTTTGAGGCAACTGGAAATCCCTAACATATTCAAAAGCAGTACTATTCGGCATTATAGTATTATAATGTTCCATCTAGCTTTCACTCAACAGTGTTGTCACAAGTGGTTTTCTTTGGCCTGCCTTTGTTTGTCCCACATTCTAGTGGCAAACATTTCAAAGACCCATGAAAGTCTCGCCAAAGACACACAAAGAAAACCTCTGCTGTCTTCCCAGTCTAAATCCCAAACTTTACTTTAAATTCATCATCTTTTGCTTTCAGTCAAAGTAGCAATACCACAGTATAAGAACCAAGTGTTGAAATTACCTTCATAAATTTAATTTAGCAATGTAGTATTCATCACCCTAGCTCACATAAATGTTGCTGGCCCATTTTGTTGTTTTTATATCCCTCAGCTGTTGAGATCGTGTGAGATTTACAGACTTTAATTGAACTAAAGCCAATTTTATTTCAGGGGCCTCATTTATGTCATGAGCTGGAATCGGCTTGACTGTTTTTGAATTCAAAAGCACAACCCAACAACAGACTCTTCCTTGTTTCCCAAAAAGTTTATTTAGAAGATCACTCATCAGTCACCGGCATTTTAGGGACACAGTTCAGATGGAGGAGGAGAGAGTGGTAAGTTAGAGCCAGAGCAGATGTAAAGCACTCTGTTACGGATTCAAATATTGAGGAGGGATACAGGAGGAAAACCCAAAATAACAACACTGGTCCGGCCGGGTCAAGTCAAACGATGATTTAATGAACACACGCGTGGGAGATGGACACCATACATCAGACAGCATCAGATCTCAATACAAACTCCACACACTCATTGTTTTATAAAAATCAGGGTATTAGAACGCCCCCTCATGCGTACAGATAATACAATACAGTCAATATTGACAACTTTAGACACATCAAGAAAAACATTCTCTTCGTCTCGAGGACAGACACTGGCTCCAGCGCCTCTCCTCGGAGCCAACTGTCCCCTACGGAGACACAACATTACAGCTGCAAGGTTTTCCAAATGATCAAGTTGACCTGTGTATAATACGCTGAGTCAGGGCTACAATATTAAATGCATGTTGGTTTAATGAACTGCCATTACTTAAAAACTTAATAAATTGATTGATTGAATCTTTATTTTGAACATGTTAAAAAGTACATCAACATAGAATCAACAGAGACAAATAAACAAAGCAAAGTTTAGTTAAAAGATATAACTGAATAAAAATCACAAAGAATCACATAATATCAGTGTTATGTAAGCGCGTGCAACCTCCTGAGCCCAAAGTCATCCCACACCATGGATCAGCCAGTCATAACGCTGACTGAAGTTTTTAACCCTTATTAACTCGGGCACAACTCTTTAATAAGCAACAACTGCCATATGTATAAGGTGATCATGTTTACACCTGCAAAAAAGAGATCATATAATTGTTCTGACACCTGTAAATAAAAGATTAACACCAGGTTATAACAATCACTGTAATAAAAAGGTTAAATGTAATGTCAATAACTTCAATCAATGTTTAATGCAATGCTTATTAAATGATTCTGATATAATGATGATGATTCTGCTAAAAATGAAGTAAAACACCCCTTTTCACCCGACAATTCCCTCTGTTGACCTCTAGGAGAATCCAGAGGTCACAACACCAAATGTTATATCAATTTTTGATCTACACAGCCAGTTCTACGTGCATCAGTGGCATCATGGACATGGGAGTCACAACTCCAGGGTCCACTGCCCTTATGATCACTTTCTCTAATAATGCTCTGGCACAAGGAATAAAACAACACCCACAAATAACAAAAATACCCACCAAAATAGACAAAGTAAGCATGACCGAAAGCACAAGCCCTTTCCACCGTCCGAACACCGAGTCCATCCAGCCCTCCAGCGGATTGTCAACTCCTGAGTGATCATGCATCGTTTCAGACAGGCTCTTTAAGCCCTCAAGAGCCCGAGTCACTGAGCCGTCCGGAGCGGTGTTGTTTGGAATGAAGGTGCAGCACTGATCTCCAAACATGGCACAAACGCCCCCTTTTTCTGCTAATAGCATATCAAGGGCCATCCTATTTTGCACACCCATTAATGAGGTGGGACCCACCTGCTCCGCTAACCCCTCCATCCCGTCTCTGGTCAGGTTAGAGAGTCTCAGCACATTATAATGAACATAATTAATCCTGTCTACGTTCTTGTTTGGGGTCACTGGAAAGAAAGCAGAGATTATTGGAAGATTTTCAAAACCGGCTGCTATTTGGTCAGCAAGTTTATATTCACTTGGAACCCCCCTGGGCACTCCAATGGAGTCGATCCAGGTTGGTGAATTCATTCTAGGGTCATAAACATGTGTTCCATCAATTTGTCTTTTTAGCAAAATGTGTCTCTTGCGTCTGGCTGCCAATGTGCGTGTGTTGCGCTGTGGGGTCGCTTTTACCTGATTTCCAATTAGCATAAGTGGCGCTCCTAGTCTCACCATCGCGCACGTCCCCACGCTTCCCAGAGGAACACGAACCAAAAGAGTCTTGTGGCCGCAATAATAATACAGCCCGCTCCTGGCCCAAGTTCCAATCAATGTAGATGCATCACTTACATTATTTGTGGTCCTCCCCATGTGTGTAACGGAACACCAACTGGGATCAATTTCTCCCAAATTATACTTTACTTTATCGGTGGAGAACTTAAAACACGTATAATTATCTTTTCTAGGCATAAACGGTCCTACTTGGGTGTATTTGTGGATAGGGGGAAATAAACTGGACAAAACAGTGCAATTCCCACTATTCACTACTTCTCTCGTCATTCGCAACATGCAATTATAGCCCCACTGATCCTCTGGATGCAGTGGCGCAGGTTCTGTGAACAAACGCGGTCTAGCGGAAGCACAAGCTACACAATTAGACAATTTTTGTTCTTTCGCATTTTGAGCCATCCAGTCCAGCCAGATGTTACTGTCACTGAACCCTGTGGCGCGTTCAATCAAATCTCGAGGTTTTAATGTGCTGTAGTCCACCGACAGGACCCGTCTACCGTTTGGTTCCTGCTCCTCTGGTACCGCCTCCGACGACCCGCTTCCTTTCTGGCCTGTAAAAGAAGTAACAGAGTTGATTGGATTGAAAGTCACGGGTGTTGCTGTTTCTTTTCTAACTGACTGTACTATGTTGTGTTTTCCTAAGAAATTAACTTTAATTAACCTTTTTGGATCAACTCCTGCAGTTTCCACGCCCACAACTAAATATACAGGTTTTTCCCGCTGCCAATTCCCCAATGACAAAGTCAACAGATTTTTAGATGGACTGTAATCCCTTTGAAGTTTAAGCTCATTTCCTGGTCCTAATTCTGACGGTTCCCAATTTTCCCCAGTATAACCCTTTACCTGATTCCAATTCCTACACCACCCGTCATAAGGCCGATTTCCCCTTTCGCAGTGTGTACTCACTGAGTAATCCCAGCAGATCCACACATTGTATCCTCTCCAATTGCCGCTCGAGCCCTTACAGTTAAAAACATCACACAAATCAAACGTAAAAGAGGTTGTGGAGCCGTTAACATAATCTAATTCTAAACCACCATAAGTGCTGAGACACTCATCCTTTTTACCAGAGATTTCGCGCTTCATTCTCGCCCGCGACTTGAGTTCACTGAGTGGTATATCGAGTGGGACTGGGCTGGAATGACCTCCGTGCTCAGACAGTCTGCGTGGGCCGGTCTGCAACAAATAAACCAAAAAACATAAAGCGGTGATTAATAACATAGTTAACATCAAATGAAGTAACCTTTTGTTAATTTTTGTAACTTCTCTCTCATCACAGGTTTCTGATTGTTGTAATGGCATTGTATCATGTATGACTTGTTTTTTGTTATTTTTGTCTTTTTTTTTTTTTTTTTTTTACATACAAGTTCAAAACTCTTCTTATCAAAGCCTTTATGTAAAATCTTCAATTTGATACCGCCCTTTTTTGCTGTCGCGGTGACTTCCTCCTAAGCTGGTCTTCGTTCTTCGGCCTCCCAGATAGACTACCGGTCGGCCCGTTGCACAGGTGTGAGGGTTTATTCTGCCTCTGTTTTTCACCTGTGTTGGGTGGAGTTGCAATTTTTTCCACCCAGCTGTCGTGTGCCGGTGCACACTGCGACCAGTGGTACCAGTTGTCGCCTCTCCCTTTCAGTTGAACCGCTTTCGCCGTCCGGGCAAACACCTCGTATGGGCCAGTCCAACGAGGTTCCTTCCACTTCCGTTTGATGACCTTCAGCCACACCACTCTCGCGTCTGGGACCTCTCCTTCTCCTGGGGGTTTTTCACAAGCCGCCTGCTTTGTGAAGCTGGACACAAGCGCCTTTAGCTCGTTCCAATAGTCTGCGTGAGACCTGTTCCCTCTCGTGCCCTGTTCGACCGGGCCCACCGTCCAAGGTGCCGGAAACTGTCTCCCAGTCAGCAGCTCGTATGGCGTGAAACCTGTGGACTGATTAACAGAACATCTTATGGTCATCAACGCAATCGGCAGGGCCGCGACCCAATTGAGCCCTGTTTGCGCGCAGATTTTAGCTAATTTATTTTTCAAATTTAAATTCATCCTTTCTACTTTCCCTTGGGATTGAGGATGATACACTGTTCCAAATTTGTGCTGAACTCCCAACATTTTTTCCACCTTTGCCAAATCTTGATTTTTAAAGTGGGTTCCATTATCTGATCGAATCCTTTTAGGGAACCCATGTCGAGGAATATAATGATTGATTAAACATTTGATCACGGTCCTCGCATCTTCCCTTTTAGTCGCCCATGCCTCTGGCCAGCCGGTCAGTACATCTACACACACCAACAAATAACGAAGACCACCAGGGCCTGAATCAATCATATCAGTGAAATCAATGACAATCTCCTCTCCCGGCCTCTCAGGCATCCGGAACTTACCCAATTCTGGTTTGATCCCTGGCTTGGGATTGTGTGCTCCACAGATTAGACACCTTTTGGCCTTCTCCCTTATCATTTCTCTGAGGTTGGGGTGCCACCAGTGACACAGATTTCTCTCCATTTGTGCTATTCCGACGTGTCCAAGTCCGTGGGCCTCGCTCACCTTCTGTTTCGCCATTTCGTCTGTTAGCACGGGACGCCCGTCTGGCCCCCTCCACAAGCCTCCATCCTGCCAGGCTCCCTTGTTTTTCCACACCCCCTTTTCCTCTGGGGATGCCTCCTCCTGGGCCTGTTTGACCTCCTCCGTTTGGTTAATTGGCCCTTCCTCTTCTGCAATTACCTGTATCATTTGTCTCCGTCCTTTATAGCCTGCTGCCTCCTTTGCGGCTTCGTCCGCTTTCTGGTTTCCTTTTGCCACCATGCTGGTTCCTTGTGAGTGCCCTTTGCATTTTATGATACTCACTTCTCTTGGATCGCCCAAGGCCTCCTCCAGTTCCTCCATTTCCTTCTTGTGGCAAATAGGTGCGTTGGTTGCTGTTCTGAATCCTGCTCTTTTCCATTGAGGCAGCTCCACGTGCGCTGCTCCGAATGCATACGCTGAGTCTGTATAGATGTTCACTCTCATATCCTTAGCTAACCTCAAAGCTCGAGCTAGGGCTATCACTTCAGCTCTCTGAGCCGACTGCTGTCCCTCAATCCTTTCTGCTTCTTTGACCTGATATTCATTTCCTACTCTACAGACCACCGCATAGCCGGTTTTTAGTCCTTCTTCATCTCTGTGGCAACATCCATCTGTGAACCAATCCTCAGCTCCAGGTATAGGTTCCGCCTTCAGGTCTTCTCTAATTTTTTCTTCAACCTGTGCTCTTTTGACGCAGTCATGTGGTTCCCCTGCTCCCATTAAATCTGCCATGTTAGTTCCTTCATGTGTGAATGTCAAATTTGGAGCCTCCAAAACTTTACTCAATTTCTGTTGTGCCCGTGGCGTCATACTAAATGCTTGTGAGTTCACGTACGCCACTATACTATGTGTAGTGAGTATTTTTAGTGGATGTCCTCTCACTACATGTGCTGTCTTCTGAATGACTTTGGCAACCCCTGCTGCATGTTGTGTGCATGTGGGATGTCTTGCTTCTGTTGGATGTAGTTTTATACTAACATACATGAGAACCTCCCTACTCCCTCCTTTTTTCTGAAACAACACCCCGTTTACGACGGAGTTTGTTTCGGAAATATCCAAATAGAATGGCTCATCATAATTAGGTGTAACCAAATCAGATGCTCTTGACAGATCCTGTTTTAATGCAATAAAAGCGATTTCAGTGTCAGACGTCCAAGGCAGTTCAGCCTTAAGATTTCGAACGCCAACTTGCTTCAGTAGGCCCCTTAAAGGGGCAGTTTTACCTACATAATCAGGAATGAACTTTCTGCTGTAACCTGTCAAACCAAGAAAAGAAAGCATTTCTCTCACTGTTCGCGGTTTTGGGTGTGTCAGAATTTGGTCTCTGTGTGTGTTCATTAAACCCACTGATTTGTGTGCGATTACCCGACCCAAAAATGTTACCTCAGGTCGGACCAATTGCAACTTTTCTTTACTCACTTTGAAGCCACACTCCGCCAATCTATTCAACACGACGAGCGAGGCTGCCGCACAATCCGCTGCTGACGGGGCTGCAATGAGAAGATCATCGACATATTGAATCAATGTACATCCATCTGGCAAATTACATGTTGACAGGGCCTCTTTGAGCACCTGATTGAAAATGCCAGGAGAAAGTGCAAAACCTTGTGGTAGACGTGTGTATCTGAATTTTTTGCCTCTGTATGTGAATGAGAAAATGTCTCTGAGTGACTCATGCAGTGGAAGACAAAAGAATGCATTTGCTAGGTCAATACAAGTGAACCACTTTTGGTCACACTTAATATCTGATAGTGCAGTGTAAGGGTTTGGAACAGGTACAGTGTTGGTGTGCAATATGGCATTAATGGCACGCAAATCATGTGCCATACGATACTTTCCTGTTCCAGATTTCTCCACCGGTAGAATTGGTGTGTTCCAATGTGAGTAAGATGGCTCTAACACTCCGGCATTTAACAGCCCTTCAATTGTTTCTGCAATTCCTTCTTCTGCTTCAGTTTTATGTTTATACTGCGGTCTGTTGATTGGTGTGTTTGATTTCAGGTGGAACAAGATAGGCGAACAGGTGGCCAGGCCAACATCTGCGGGCCCTTTGGACCACAAACTGTCAGGCAGTTTTGACAGTTGAGCAACTGCCTCAGGATGATCTGTTCTCTCTCTTCCATATGTTTCTGAAATTTCCTGATGTTCAAGGGTCACTACATCATTAGACATACAAGTTATACGATAGATTTTAGAATTTGGTGCATAACATAAATTTGGAATTTGGGTGCTTTGCCACCCTGCGTCGTCCAGCGCCCGCCTGACCATTGGTCCCAGATCACATGCTCCATGACCTTCGTGGACCGCCAATGTAATGTGAGGGGCCGAATTTTCTCCCACATTATACCAAGGCAGTTGTTCATCAGTTAATTTTACAGCCGCGGCTACACCTTCTGGCCCAATGTAAATGTTATTTGTTTGCACATTCCAGCTCTGACCCTCAAGATCAGACTGGAATAGTTCACGATAGGTGTCATCATTTTCCCTGTCATAAAAAAGAGTGACGTGGTATGGATCTCGTGGTGGGGAGTAAACTGCCAAGCTCATTATCCAGGGTCTCCACAGTTGGAATTGACTTAGAATGCCTTCCTCCAGCAGCCTTCCCCAGTAAATGTCGGCTTTGGGTTGTTCACAGTTCTGAAGCAGATACTGAGTCTTTGAGTTTGTTCCCAGGCACGGGAAATGCTGTCCTCCTGGTAGAGTAACAGACAGTCCATCTGCAGAGCACATGATAGTAGCTCCCAGCTTCACGAGCAGGTCCCTGCCCATGAGATTCACTGGCACTTGAGGTGACACCACATATTGATGTTTCACAGTCTGCTTTCCCAGCTTTGTCACGGCTGGATCGGTCAACGGCAGAGTCATTGGAACCCCGGAAAAACCCACCACATTAACTGTGTGATAGGAAAGTGTGGCACAGTCTGGTGTTGCTCTCAATGTGGAATATGTTGCTCCAGTGTCCACTAGAAAGGGCAATTCTGTCCCTTCCACAGTCATTGACAGCATAGGGTCTGCCATGCCCATGCTGTTTGGTCTCTCCGGGCTCCTTCAGTACTGCTGCTGTTCCCAGCCCCAGTCAGCCACTGGGTACTGAGCGACTGGCGCTGCACTTGGGTTTGGGGCTTGATATGCTCCCCTGTACCCATTTCTCCCTCTTTGTGTTCCACGTGCCTGGGGTGGATAGCCTCTCCTTTGATAGCTTTGAACATTTTCTGGACAATCTCTAGTCCAGTGTCCTTCTGCTCCACATCTCCAACAGACATTCCAAGGCATGTTAGTGGGATTCCCTGTTTCACGAGCTCTTTGCGCTCCCCTCACTGATCCACCACGCCCTCTTTGCGGACCACCGGTCCCCCAATTCCCTATGGGTTGACGCTGCCTTGGTGCATTGACGGGCCACCTGCCATCAGAGCACAGACCCGGGTCTGCCTCTGGCCATTCAGGCACGGGACCAGGCCGGGGCCCAGCTATCATTATTTTCTTTGCGTTCTCCTTTTCCTCTCTCTTTTTCTCTCCAACTTTGTTTTTTGCTTCTGCCAACTGTAACTTGACCAAGGACGCCTGTGCCTCCTCCAACTCTTTTTTTTGTCTGTTCGCGGTATCTTGTTCCTCCTGCAACCGATGTGTTACATGTCTTTCCCACTGCACAGAGTCTGCTACAGCGAAATCTGGATTTTTCTCTAAGTCAGCTTTTACTTGGTTGGGCAGCCCTGCCAGCACCGCAGAACGGAACCACGCACGATGCTCACCTTCATTACCTGGATGGATACCTGTTTCTGACAACCACTGCTCTTTGGCTTTTGCTAAAAACTCCCTAGGTGTATGTTGGGGGTCCCAATTTATTTTAGGTATAGCTCCAATATTAGGGGTTGGGTACTTCTCACGAACTGCGTCAGATAAGGCACCTTGCACTTCATGGTATGGCAGATCATTTGCATACCGAGTTGTATGGGCTATAGCCTCTACATCAGCTAGCCCACCACCGAGCATACAGTGGCCAGCAATAGCACGGAAATCGCCAATGGCAAGTTCCTGGCCTTCGGTCAATCTACTTAATGTTCTTAACCAACTCGCTCCTCCCTCAGTTATAGGTGGAAGTTGTTTAACCAATGCTTCCAAATCTCTTATTTTATATGGGCGGTACAGTGGTTCATTTTTTGAACCTGCTATTAAAGGAAGATTATAACTAGGGCCAGCAGCTCCTGGCTCTAGTGACACTTTTTTATAGCGAACCGCATGTTGTCTTCCTCTTAAACTGTGAAACATAGGCCTTCTCACTACTCTTCCTCCACGTGCCGATCTCAAATTTCTGCCTACATTTGAGTCTGACTGAACTACTCTGTCTGTTTCCTCATCACTCTCCTCTTCTGATGAAGTCGCACCATCTTCACTCTCCTTCTCTGGCTTAGCTTCAGTCAGTTTTTTCTTGACGTCTTTTAGCGTTTTTATTACTTCCGTTAATGCATTTGGATTTTCATGCATCCGGCCATAGACTTCTCCTCTCCAGTTTCTGTCCTTAGCCGTTGTGTCAGGTTTCTCCGACCTACTGGTTTGGGTCTGCCCTTCTCTTGCTGGTGTTGGCAACTCCTGAAAGGTTGACCGTTCACTTCCATCTTCCGTTGAGATTGTATCCTCCATTTTAGGGGTCTGTTCAGTCTGTCTACTGTAACTTGGCTGTTTCTCCATTATTACTTCTGAGTCTGACATTTTTTCTTTACTTGGTGGGCGGGCAGGCGAGGTTAAGCCTTCATCTGCAGCTGAGGCTACCTTTCTCCCTCCCCCACTTTGGGGCTGACATTTAACTGTCACTGACCTTTCTTTGGGACGAACTGTAGGTGGGGTGGTATATTCAACGTCCGCTATTCCTCCAAGAACCACTCCAGTTTGTCCATCTGGACCATGAACTTGTCCCCCACCAAGAGTCATCACAGGCATGATGTATGAATGTGATGGGGCACTAGGTGATACTGCGGCCCAAGTATATAATTTTGGTGTGTGAGGTTTGTTAACAACTTCTGGGTTTGACATTAAATCCTTCACTTGGCTCTTTATCTTTTTATTTTCCTCCTTCAGCTGTTTCAATGACTCCATGACATTTTCCATGTCTCCTGTTTCCTCCATGACATCCTCCATCATCCAAGATGATGCTCCATTCCACAGGAACAGCCATTTACAGCACTTTGCATGGGTTTCCTTTAAATTCTTGATTTCTTTTTTGGCTTTCCGGTTAACTGAACGTCCCTCTGTTTCCTTTTCCAGTTGTTCCAGTTTCTGTTCGCATCTCTCTCCTTCCGTTTTAAACACAATGTTTAGGGCTATCTTCTCCTCCAGCCCTCTCTGTTGGGAGGCAATAATTTTCCTTACCTCCACATCCATCATTTTGCATTCTTTCTCCGCTATTTTTAATGATCCAGGGAAAGCCAAGCGAATGGCTTTTTTTAGCTGTTGCAGTTGCTCCTCCATAGGCCTAAATGCCCTAGACCCACTAGATGTCGCGCTGGAGCTGTTTGCCATTTTCCTGAAACACAGGCTTACCTCCCTCTCAATGACGTTACTCGACTCCTCCTCCTGGGTCACCCCACTACGTCTCCTTGAGAGCTCTCAGAATTAATCTCACCACTCCAACGGTCACAGTCTCCTCCAGACCTGCTCGGTGACACACAATTAACCCAGTGCGTCAGAGAGTTGACCGTGGTTTTATTAATGTTTACACTCAATCACAATGTTTCACTCTCCCATTTAATTTAATAAAACCAAATACATTGTGTGCTGTACTTTATGCACGCTACAGCCACACAGTTTAACACCTTCACACCACACCAAGTTGCCACAAAACCTGCGTCAAGGCGCTCTCGTATCACATACTAATAAATAAACACCATTTTATTTTAACCGGTGGGAGAGTGATGAACCAGTCAAACCCAAACTCCTCAATAGTTCACCATTTTACTTATTTTACTTCAACACTAAACAATTAAACTCCACTTAGTCTCATTTACTCCAGACACCATTAACCATTTCAAACACACAGTCACAAACAATTCATGTCAGCCACACAATTTCAAAAAGCCAATTATCTCCTTTCAAATAATTTCTCACTTCGGGACTTCTCCACCACTAACTCCACAAATTTTAAGAAAGCATATCAAATTCAGTACCGGTCATTACCGCTTGTACCATGGAGAAAACAAACATAGCCGCCTCTGTGACTTCATACTCGGGGTCATCCGCCTGTATGGCTAGTTCAATCACCCCTTTAAATAAAAGTAAACATCGACTAATGTATAGATCTAAGTCGTCCACATGTATTTCTGAACTTATTGACACCTCATAAGGGGCATCTCCCTCTTCTGTCTGTGCAGAGCAGTCACAATTCACCTCCAGACGCCCCTCTACCCCTGTAACTTCAATGTGACAGGACGCTGATCGCAACATTCTTAGGGTTTTTTATAACTTTATATGAACAGGAATTTATCAATATTGAGTGGGGTTTTTCTTCTTTCAAATATGTGTGAATGTAAATGAATTTCTTTCTTTTCACAGGTCCACTTTATTGCGTGCTCATAGATTCACTTCTGTTAAAGTTATTCAACAAATATATTTTTATTTATTTATTCCTTATGGATTATGTCACGCTTATTAGTGGCTCATATGTACTTAAACTTATGTCTAGACTTGAACACAGAGGTAGAGCATCATTCCATCCTTTTTAGGGTGACAAACTCCACTTTCTCTGTATCAAGACAGCTCATAACCTTTTAACAATTTTATCTAAAGGTATTATTGATTAAGATTCTTCTAGGGGAATAAATGTGTGGTTTTCTAAATACACTTAAATTTTGTCTCAAATTAGTTCACTCCAATTTTGATCCAAATTGTAAACACTCACCTCAAGCATACACCACAATAACTCAGAGTTATATGTATTATATCTTATATTATCACAAGAAAGCAACTGGGTTAATCAAGCATACTTGTCTATAGTCTCACACTGAAAGAAAAAGACGCTCACAGTCTTATAACTTCATATATATCTTGCTTGAATCAAAAGCATTTTAAACTTTCCACTTTTCAGCCATGGAACACAAGAAAAACATGCCAACCACAGTCATTAATCATATATTCACAGCAATATTCAAAACTCATTTATATTGTCATAATACACAAACCCAGCATGTTATTTACAGGGCTTTAACAATACTTGCAAAGCATAATCATAACAGTCAATCACACTCTAAACAAAATGGACGCCCTCTGTGTACCTCACAGCAGCCACGTCATTTGCATGTTCACACACACAATCCAATCAGGCACGCAGCGCTGCAGCACGCTATCGTCACACACAGCCTCGTTTCACATTCAACTCTCTATCTTATTTTACACAGACGTCTTATATTTACACTCACTCTCAGGCCTGAAAGTTTTAGCGCCTACACAATTTTGACAAATTTAAGATAACGGGTCCAACCGAAGAAAGTCCAACTTTTTTGTAATCAATTAACCAGTATCAGCCTCTAACTGTATCTGGCCTGATCTCTAAAGTCCCTAAGTCAATTTACAGTGCCCAAAAAAGCGCAGATAAGGAGACTCTAACTCCTAGTTATTCTGGAGTGCCCCAAGCTCCACAGTGACCAACTGAACTAACCCTGTTCGCCGACAGGTCAAGGTTGCGCGTCCGCGGCCAGGAGGGAGCGTAACCTCCGGGCTATGCGCCTCCTAGTGGCCTCCAACCACCGTTCTAACAAAATTTATAATACTTTTAAACCGCCGTCAACCCTCTAAAACAAGAGTATGACTGACGCAGATGCAACGTTATGGACAATGGAGCCTCTAACTCTCAACATGGCCAACACAGATGCAATCCTTTAAACCAATGGAGCCTCTAACTCACAAAATGACCAATTCCCTATCAAGCTACCTGAGCCTCTAACTCAGTATTATTTTCATTTACCTTGAGCCTCTAACTCAGTATTATTTCTTTTACCTTGAGCCTCTAACTCAGAATTATTTCTTATAAGCTTATTTCAAATTTCAACACTCATGAGATTTTTCATCAAAATCAAAACAGGCCTTCACCAGTAATTTCAGTGAGTAGACTTTTAATTTATACAATCCAATTTGGCACAGTTTGGATTTACATTCAACAGGTTGTGCCTTACCTTTAGATGTGCTGGCCTGCCCACTCACGTCAGACCACTGGCTCGTGCCTGCCCGTTCGACCACCTCGGACCGTCCAAACCTCCAAAACTTCCCCCTCAATACCACAGGACGAGCCCCCAAAACTGTTACGGATTCAAATATTGAGGAGGGATACAGGAGGAAAACCCAAAATAACAACACTGGTCCGGCCGGGTCAAGTCAAACGATGATTTAATGAACACACGCGTGGGAGATGGACACCATACATCAGACAGCATCAGATCTCAATACAAACTCCACACACTCATTGTTTTATAAAAATCAGGGTATTAGAACGCCCCCTCATGCGTACAGATAATACAATACAGTCAATATTGACAACTTTAGACACATCAAGAAAAACATTCTCTTCGTCTCGAGGACAGACACTGGCTCCAGCGCCTCTCCTCGGAGCCAACTGTCCCCTACGGAGACACAACATTACAGCTGCAAGGTTTTCCAAATGATCAAGTTGACCTGTGTATAATACGCTGAGTCAGGGCTACAATATTAAATGCATGTTGGTTTAATGAACTGCCATTACTTAAAAACTTAATAAATTGATTGATTGAATCTTTATTTTGAACATGTTAAAAAGTACATCAACATAGAATCAACAGAGACAAATAAACAAAGCAAAGTTTAGTTAAAAGATATAACTGAATAAAAATCACAAAGAATCACATAATATCAGTGTTATGTAAGCGCGTGCAACCTCCTGAGCCCAAAGTCATCCCACACCATGGATCAGCCAGTCATAACGCTGACTGAAGTTTTTAACCCTTATTAACTCGGGCACAACTCTTTAATAAGCAACAACTGCCATATGTATAAGGTGATCATGTTTACACCTGCAAAAAAGAGATCATATAATTGTTCTGACACCTGTAAATAAAAGATTAACACCAGGTTATAACAATCACTGTAATAAAAAGGTTAAATGTAATGTCAATAACTTCAATCAATGTTTAATGCAATGCTTATTAAATGATTCTGATATAATGATGATGATTCTGCTAAAAATGAAGTAAAACACCCCTTTTCACCCGACAACTCCTTCCTCAGGGAATGCAGACCAGTTCAGAGTTTCCCGGGAAGGCTGTCACTGAAGGTAAATGGTTTCGCTGACAAAGAAGGTAACATATTAACAAAACAACAATGGCCCCACCTTATCATGCGAATTCCTGAGGATTCCTCACGAATTCCTGACCTCAGGAATTCGCATCCTGGGCCGTCTGACCTCAGGAATTCGCATGATAAGGTGGGGCCAGGTTTCACAATGAGCTCACCTGAAACTCTAGCTGATTGGGACCCACACCCAGTTTCACACCTTGGCTCAGGCGATTAGAGGATCATCAGGGGGTCCTTTTGTTCCTCTGTGGGGGGACACTCCCACTAGGTTTAAATCTGGGACTCCCACCCATTTGACCTTAGAACTGAAGAAGCTTCTCAAATGAGAGGTGAAACGTCTTCAAGTAACTTAAAGAAGTCCAGACGCTTTTCTTTGCAAGCTCCTTTGACTACGATGACCTGGATGACTGAGGACCTTCACAGACATCTGTTAGATCGATTGTTACAAACCAATCTCGCGGGTGACTGCATTCAAGAGCTGTCTGAGTATTAGCATCTTGAACTTGTACATTCATAGATACTTGTTCAAGACTCACAGCTTGCAGGATGGGACAAAGTCCTCCAACTTTTTTCGGAACAACAAAATAACAGCTGTACCAACCGTTTTATGTCTCTGATGCGGGGACCACTCATATTGCTCTTTTCTGCAATAGCGCCTTTATTTCTTCCCTCAGTATCATTGCTGCTTCGATGCCAATGGTAGTGTTTACAACTCTGCAGAAAGGAGGCGGCTTGACCTGGAACTGCAACTGGTAACCCATAGCAACAGTTTGCAGCACCCACGGAGAGGGCGCAAGTGTGTCACTGAGGGAAGTGAGCAGCCAGCCAGCGGGCGTGCAGCACCGTCGGTGGGGCATGTCGTCCCCGAGTGTGTCTGCAGGGGAATGCATCACCTGCCTGACCTGGCTCATTTTTCCTGCATGCTGAGTATTTGTGATTATTTGACAGTAAACACTCTTTATTGATTGTAACATGGGAATATGCACATTCATATGTTTTGGTGCAGGCAACCTTCCAGAGTTACAGCCTTAGGCATTTTGTAGGCATGGGGTTTGTGCTTGGGGCTGACAACCTGAACAGAACTTGGACGGCGACAGAGGGGTAAAAGCAGCTTCTCCCTGCCACTGGACTCTTTCTTCACTTAGAAACAGAACTGGGAGGGCTGAGGCTTCTTCCTCCTTGGCGTCGGGTCCCGCCGGTGCCCTTTGCTTCAGGCTGACTGGCATGTAGATCAGACTGGAGGATGTGCTTCCGCTGGCGGCACACCCACTGCTACAGTGGGTGCCGGTCTCTTGCCAGTCGGCAGAGGAGTGGTGGGTCTGTGAGAGCTAGCTGTGGGCTTGGGCTTCGCCTGATGTCTGGGAATGATGTTGCACAGAGCTTCTGTCTGCTTCTTCCTCAGATCAAACCTAATGTCTGAATAACCCAGCTGTAGACACTGGTTCATCCATATATACAGCCCTGTCCCTCTCCGGGACATCAGAGAGGGTCAGCCATAGGTGCCCCTATGCCACTACTGTCAAAGCCATCCTTCTTCCCAGGGAGAGCGCTGCACAGCGGGACTGACCACATTAACAACAGGTGCCAGCGGGCTGTCATCAGGAACCAGCGACCCGAGCTCCGCCAGGCACATTGCCTGGTACGTCTGGAGCATGGTGACAAATCATAGATGTCCAGGCTGATGTCCAGCACGTCATCGTCTTCCTGGGAAGCGTGCTGGGAACCATGCTCCTGCATGACCCCTCAACACATTCCATATGGTAAGCCCAGCTAACTGCGGGGACATCAACCAGGCTTCAGGCACCGTCTACAATCTCCTAGCGCGGACGATCCCCAGACAGGGCAGGCATCATGCTGGCTGTTGTGCAAAGAGAAACCGCATCCCTGAGGACAGGGGTGAACAGAAGATTTCTGCTTTGCTCACTTCGGTTTTAGTCACTGCGACGTGAAGAAAACACTGAGCAGTTTATATCAGTATGTGAATTGTCCCACACGCTTCTTAAGGCTCTGGATCTATGTTGATGTTATCATGTCTCTGCAAAAGGAGATATAGCTGCAGACAACGTCAGTGAGTTCATTAATGTCTCTACACGATTCTGTAAACACCGACCAGTCTGTACAGTCAAAGCAGCCCTGCAGGGCTAAAGAGGCGTCGTCACTCCAAACCTTTATGTGGTGTTTCCTCACCTTCTCTCTTCTCAGCACAGTCTTATAAACTGGCAGGAGATGCACCATGTTGTGATCCGAGGATCCAAGGGCGGGGCCAGCCACAGATGTGTACGCACCTTTTATGGAACCGTAACATAGATCCAGATAGCTGTCATAGCTTCATCATTCTCATCATTCTCTTAGGGCATCTCCTAATCAGAAGGTTGGTGGTTTGATCCCTGGCTACTCCAGTCTGTATGCCAAGTATCCTAAGATATCCAAGATACTAATCCCAAGCTGCTCTCCGATGTGTGTGAATGTTAGATAGGACAAAAAGTGAGGAAAGTTGTGTAAAGCACTTTAAGTGCTCAGATTGAGTAGAAAAGCAGAACCAGTCCATTTATCATGTAGCTACCCTGACATTTAATACTGGATACCATACTCTCTTTTAATGGAATTCATCCTTTTAACCACTGATCAGACTTCAAGAATTTGTCTTTTTCCTTACCGTGTTTGTCTCCCTTTGCATTTTTAATAATTCTTCTTGTGACCTTTTATTTTGAGTAAGATTTATTTTTATTTTTTTTTAAAAGTTATTTCAGCTTTTAATTGCTTTTAATTACTTTATCACATTCCTTTGTCCACCTTGGTACAATCTTCTTTTTGCTCTCACTTCCTTCTTTATAGTCAGCTTGCTGCTTGTAGAACAGGATTATACACATCATAAACATTCATATCAACTATGTTGCATTTCCTGGCCACTAAAAAGCCTGAGCAGAAATGAAACACCACTTCTGCGCACCCCCTGTATCATACTCCTCTACACCCAGTTCGATCTCAGTTATTACAGGATGGTGGTTACAGATCTGAGATCCCTGTGTTGGTTTTGTTCTGCCATTATTATAATAACGTTGGTCCAGGATTGATGTTATGTCATGGCTTTGCAATGTGAGGAAATTTTTTTTAAAATTTATATTATTCATGTTGGTTTACTAGTGTTTTTTTGTTTTTTTTGCTAATGCTAACTGGATGCTCAGACAGTTTCACTGGTCAGTTGTTCCCCTCCTCAGTTGTGTCCTTCAACATAAATACACCCTCAGTAGGGAGTGTATTTTACTCACAATACACCCTCTGCTGAGAGAGGCCTACCTCAGGCTGTTCAGATCTGGGTGTTTACCGTAACATCTCAGGGCCCAGATGGGTTTTTTTTCTCCTCATCTAGCCCTAGACTGCAGTGCTCAGCAGTCCCTGAAATTTCCCTGAGGGTGTTTGGGAAGTGTGTCTGTGGTTGTAGTGATGAAACCCAGCAGTTGACATCCACTGGGCAAACTGCTGCTCTCCAGATTTCCTGTTCTGCCTTCAGCTCGGTATATCGCAGCCTCTTCCCCTCACTGACGTCTTCCTTTGATACTGTAGTAGTAGCAGTACAGAGAGAGGTGGACCAAAGTACCAGACTGGTCTTAGGATGAATAAAAATGTACTACTTTGGCACTTTTGTTTCTTGTCCAGGTTTCAACTATAATATTTTGTGTGTTCCTTTTACCAAAATGCAATCGTACATTTACACTAATAAAAATTCAAGACAAAGTGATGCATTTCCTTGAAATTTTTATTCAAAAAACATACACAGCACAGGGTATTGGCTATAAATTACTACCCAGTTGTATGCAAAGTGACCCACCTACCACTGGGACAAAAACTTAAACACAAGAGCAGCAAATTTAGGTCAGAGTAATATCACAAACTAACCACCTATTACTAGTTTTAATTCACTTTTTGCATAAATAAATACATTTCTTAAAATATGGGAACCATACATATTCCCTTGTGAGTAATTTCAACTTTTGATCTCGCAAAAGTTCATCTTTATTATTTTTTCCTCCAATGTCTGTTGCGGGGCTCCGTATTTCCGGACTATACTACCTCTGTCTGAACTGTTTTCTTCTAAACTGGGGCACTGTGCCCCCACCACACTTCCATCCCATCACCTTGTTTCTCCGTCTTTCTGGCCCTGTCCCACTACAAACCGTCATCCACTCATCTTGGAAGTCGGAATACGCCCTAGTTCAATAATTCTGATTTAATCAAAAACGCACTATGAATTCACGTCGTCGTGCTCCATCCAGTACGTCACAACCGGTGCGTTCCAGATTACGTTTAAAGTTTCTTCCAGTTTTTTACTCTCGGAATCAGTGTTGCCAACTTAGCGACTTTGTCGCTATATTTAGCGGGTTTTCAGACCCCCTTAGCGACTTTTTTTTTCTAAAAAGCGACTAGCGACAAATCTGGCGACTTTTTCTGGTGTTATTGGAGACTTATTTATGACGACTTTTTGACGTGAAAGGGCGCGTTGCTCTTACTCTCAACAAGCAGCGGTGCTGCCGTGGGCACCTCACCCGTGCTAAAGCGCTCACGGGCGGAGGATAGTCCTCCCCCAGCTGCAGGAGATGTTCACACCTACGCGTCCAAACTGCAAATGAACCGTGCATGAGCGAAGCCGCTGCTCCCGCACTGACTGCAGTTCTTCTTTTACCGTTATGCTGTTTTGTGGATCACAAGGTTTAAAACTACTTATAAACACACACACACACACAAAGTAACTCCACCAGAGTGCCTATTTTGTGTCACTTTTGCCAGTCGAAGCCCGGTTAAAGGAGCAGGGTTGGAATTGTGACATTAAAAAAAAATAATTGCTAAAAGAAATTTAATTTGTAGTTGTAAATAAATTCTAAATGTATTTAGGACGTTTTTTGCTCACTTTATGTCTCTTCCACAATGTTATTTCTCTTTCCAACAGCGTAGGTTACAATTACGTTAACATGACCAATTATGCAAATTAGGCGATGACGTCATTTAGCGACTTCTAGCGACTTTTAGGACAGCTTTCCTTACTGAGGAGTTGGCAACACTGCTCGGAATTTTTATTAGAAATGGTCCCTCAATAGAAATTTCGCAAACGTAGGAGCAGCCTCACAATCCCAGAGTTAACCATTCAGAACACTGATAGCTTTTCAGCATGAACGCCCACACTAAACGAAGAGCAACGTTTAAGCTAACTTTCACTACAGAATTTTAAAGCGTTACTGTTATTTAAAAAAGAATTGCTTTAGTCGCGATATAAGGCAGCATGTTAGCCTGTGATATCATGGTTTCTGTGTTCCTCGTATTTGGTAAGTCAAACAACAGCTCCGTGTTTGCAGTACGCCTTTTATGTAAAGCTAACCTTAGCTTAGCTTGTAGCCTGTGTGGAGGATACTTATCACAGCGTCTTGATCCTGTGCTTGCCTGCAGCATGTCGCGCTGCCTCCGTGGTTTCTGCGGTGTCTTGTCACACAAAGGAGTATGCAACAAGGGATGGGCAGTGCTGCCCGATGTGCCAAGAAGGTACGATAAGAAAACCTTTCTAGAAGTAAACTCGCCCACATTATGTGAGTTCCCACTGTGAGAATAAAGAGTAAATAAAGAGCCGTCTATTTTAGTTGATGTTACAGCTGCTTCTTTTATCTCATAATTCTTTAAGTTAATAAACCAGAAAATCTGCTCTTTTTTTTAAATCATTTTTCCCCTGAAACTGTCAACTAACCTTCATAAATAGTTAGAATTGACACAGTTCAAATAATAGCTTTCAGGAAACATCACAAGTATTGTAAATAAATTGTAACTGTTTGTCTGAGGGGGCAGCACACAAACAAGTTATTAAGCTGCGCTTTCAGATGAGATAAACCTTTTTTTCATACCTCCAGTCCACCTCGACTCAGTTCATCTTACACATACTGAAACGTCATTTCATATGATCATATGTGTTGAGCATGTGCCTCTACAGCACTGTTGGCACAGGGTGAAATGTGGGGTAATGCAAGGCTTTGTGGCACACTATAACCATTTCAAATGTACCAGAGCTGTAGAGGTTTAAAAATAACTTGATCCCCATATTCACAGTTCAATTCACATGTTATTTATATAGCGCCAAATCACAACTACAGTCGCCTCAAAGCAGTTTATACTGTAAGGTAGACCCAACAGTAATACATACAAGAGACACACAATGACCTCTTTTGGTCACATCTTGAAACTGCTACTGTGTGAAAAAATAATGATGCACACAAGGATTGTACAATTCTAAACAAGGCAATTTCTTATACCCATCTATTAGTACCTGAAAAAAGTTGATTCTTTTCATCTACACGTACATTTGAAACGGTGATGAAACATTTCTCTATCTATCAACAATTAGTTCTTCATAATGCCCAAAAGATGACTAGGTAAGCTACTAGTCTGTGTTATCTTGTTGTTGTAATAATTACGTGAAATATGCAGATGGTTCACAGAGCAGAGGCTCCTCCACTATCAGAAAAAGTTGTAAGTGGTGCATACTGTTATCTGCTCCACAGCACATGCACGCAGTTTTGTATTTTGCAATAATTGCGCACACCAATTGTTCTTGAAATATAAAAAATTTCAAAATATAGTAGGAGTACAGAGGAAACTATTATATTCTGGCAGTTATTTTGCCAGTACCAGCTGGTGGTTGCTTAGTAACTTTACACAGTCTGTTGTGGTGTTTAAAGTTTTCTAAAATGTGTCTCTAAAAAGATTCACCCCAGATTTAATACACTGTGCATTCACTGTGCGTTTGTGTTCTTGACCTTTAATGTGGCTTTAATGTTCACATAAATGTTGTGCTGTGTTGAACAGGTACAGTTGTTCAGAGAGACTGCACAGCATATTCAGGAACTCGGTGCCGTTCATGTGAACTGGGGACTTTCATGAACCAACTCAATGGTCTGTCTAACTGTTTCCCCTGCAATACCTGTGATACAGGTACAGTAAGATGGAAACTTCTTTGTCAATTTTTAATTTAAAAAATAAAAAGGTTTTCAAATTGCACCAATGTTTTTTTTAGGTCATGGTCTCTTTGTCAAGCGGAACTGTACACCAAAAACGGACACAGTGTGTGATGTTTTAAATGGATATCACTGTAAAGATTTGATTGAGAGTAACGGATGTAGTTTGGCAGAGAAACATTCACAGTGTGAAGCTGGTCAGAGGATAAAAGAACCTGGTAAGAAAGTTTAAAGTCTAAGTCTATTTTTTAGATGAATACATAAATTGTGATGTTTTTGTGTAACAATGAATGTGTTTCTTTCAGGAACCAGCAGAAGTGACATAGTGTGTGAAGACTGTCAGCCAGGCTTCTTTTCCAAAGACGGTGTGAACTGCACTGCTTGGAAAACGTAGGTCATAATTTATAACAAAATCACTCTAAGTGTTTATTTTATTGTCAGTTATTGATCATCAATGTCTTAATGGAATCTCTCATATACTTCGCACTAGGGCTGTGCCACATCATATCATCTGCAATAATATCGTTATTACACTATACACTGTGTGTCGCTATAGCAAGAATATGTGTTTGTATCCTAGTGTTTATGACAAGGAGTCAAAACCATGCATGTCTGAATGTAAGAGCAGTGTGCAACTAAAAATGGAGCTACTTCAGCAGCTTCCAGTGAACACAGGACAAAAACATGCAGAAAAACTGTTTGGAAAAAAGTGAAAACAACAAACTGGTAGAAGAGGGTGAAAACACACCTTTGAGTAGAACGAGACACATGGGACATGAGCAGTCACTAGCTGCACTCGCTAGTTAGGCTCTATATAACAGGAGGAGCAAACAGTGGATGGAAATTAGTGATGCAGTCACATGATGGAAAAGCAGGACTTTAAGCATACACTTTAAGCATAGACTGACCAAGGCAGAAAATATTTTTTAATATTAATATATCTGTTACGTCCCTCTGCAGCCTCTAATCTGCTCAGTGTGTTCAGCTGGTGCTAATTGGCCATACCTAGTCAGGTGTGGATAAAAGCATACCTGAGGCAAGCTTCCCAGGGAGCTCACTAGTCTTTGCTTTGGTGGCACTAGCCATTTTAACCAACCTGATATTCCATTTTAAGATAAAACCTCTGTTCACCTACACTCTGGTATTCGTTTCCTTTTTTATGTTGCGGCTTTTGAGCCGGGTCGTAACAATATGACAATATTGTGCAGCTCCTAACTTTTTACAAGAGTAAGGCCATTTAATTAATTTCAAACTCAAGTTTTAAAAATTATTTTATACTTTCACTTGAAAATTCCAGGGAAAATACTACCTAGGCTACTTTTGTGCTTACATTTTCTTTCATTAGATTCACACTTCAGTTTAAGTAGTCTGACATTGGTGAGACTAGCTCCCTGGAAAAGAAGGATGCTTCATCTACTTACAGTTATTAATGCTGCTGCCTGTAAGCATTTAAAAAACATACAGTATTTTTTTCAATATCTTCATATCTCAGTTGTCATATATTACCCACCTCCACACAGAACTTTGGGAATTGCCCTCCTTTAGTAACCTGAGGACCAGTGATTCAGCTGATTAAACAGAAAATTAGCCAACTTTTATTTTAAAAATATTGTAATGGTACAAGAAAAACTTTGAATTTGTTTAAAATAAAGTTTTGAATAGTTTAAACTACAGTCATAGATTATTAGAGATTCATTAATAATAACATGGTGGTGTCTCAGTTACTGTGTATTGAAGATAAACACGAGTACCTCTGGAAACCTCTGCATGTGTCCCGTTCTGTCTGTAAACATGATAGCTTGAAATGTTTTGTCAGTTCTACACTTGTTGGAGTGTAGAACTGACAAAAATCCTCATGACTTAAGAGTGTATAATTCTTACAAACATTGTGCGTACTATCAACACATAGAAAGCACCCTATACAAATGTAAAACAGCATGTCACATTTGACCTCTGACCTCTCCTTCAATAGATCGAGACAGATGACAGCACAGTTGAGGCATCAGTTAATCCTGATGGCCACATTAGGACACATAAACATGAGCTCTGCTTTATCACAAACATCTTGTTTTTAGAGTGAAAACACAAGATGCTTGTCAGCAGGAATACTAACTGGAGCCCATATAGAATGCACTTTACAGATATTAATACACTGTTACATTTTTATGTCAGGCTCATAAAATAAAATAATAATTAACTTAGAACTTAAAAGTTGGCAGTACTGATGTGATATTTAGACCTGCATAATTCAGTTTTTCATCAACATTTGACAGGATATCAAAATATTATAACAATTTACATAAAATTATTATCTTGAAAATTCTCTGTGGTCCTGCTCCGTCACGTGGATTTATTTGGATTTTCTTTCTCTTTCACTTCTCCTTCCCAACAGTTGCTCAAACACACAGATAAAGGTCAGAGGAAGCTCAACCAGTGACGTTGTCTGTGGGAGAACATCAAGTCAACATTACTTTGTGTTTTTACCGTTTTTGCTTTGCTCAGTAGCATTTACTAGCCTTGTGACAGGTTAGTGCATCGTCTGCATTGTGTTGACTTTTCAGTTTAAAGCCTTAACAACAGTGTTGCCTTTTTGTTATTGCTTAGGGGTTTTTTTTCCTGCTGTAACACTAATTTTCTTTGTGTACCAATAAAGCAAAGAAGAAGAAGGAAGGAAAAAAATGTCCTTTTAAAAAGAAAATTGAACTCACTAACCATGAGAAGTTTATTTATATCATTAATAGACTTTTAGCTGGGAAGGCCAGAAGACCCAGCATTGACAACTGAACAGGTGCATTTGGATCACGGTGTTGTTCCAAAAGGTGATTTCTGGTGTTTCTGTATGTTTTTTGTTTTGTTTTTAATGTGTAATGTCTTTGCTTATATTGGTAAGTAGTTGCAATTTCTGCCTCTTGGCCCAACATCTCTTTAAAAAGACATTTTTAATGTCTATGAGGCTTTTTAACTGAATCCATGAAGCACATATAAAAGTCACTTTGTCAAAAACTGATTGCAGCTTCTACCTTGTGGGAAAAAATGTTGTTTGTGGTTCAAAATGACTCGATATCATTCATAACAGAAATGTTTGACATACTTTTTACACATTTTAGGCCAAAAGGTCATTTATTACGGTTTAAATGGGGGCAATCACTTTTTGGAAAATACCGGAAATCACTTTTCTGGCACCACAGCTAATTATAGAAAACATGTGTCCAAAGTCATATATTCACTAAAAGTGTAATTTAGTCACAAAGGACTAACATGTAGAGTATCAAATCACATTAAACATTGCAGAAATGTAATGTATCCTCTGTACTGTGTGTGCTGATGGGCTTTGGTCTGAAGGAGTTCATGTACAACAACATCAGATAAAGTCTGTGGAGGGACTTTACTGAATAACTGAACTTGTATAAAGTTATTAAAATCAAACTAACAGATTTGATGTCTGTTATGATGTATTTTGTTGATGCTGAAACTGTGGAACATACCTTAATTAATGTGTCATAAATATGAATATGGTGTTAATTTGAAGTATAATGGTAACTAACTAGTGACCTACTGGTTCACTTTTCATTCGCGGCCCTTTAAGTCACAGCTTACAGGCAAACAGCTCAAAGCAAATCTGATGAAAAGAAGCAAAGACTGTGGGAGAAGCAGTTGGAAAAGAAGAACTGCAATAAGAGTAAAAGTTACAGTGAAAATAAGATGGATGAAATAATCTGTTGTGTTCTGTCCAATAGAAGCCGTTTCGCCTTCTGTGGTGTGATTTTAACCTGAAGCTGCACTCGCTCATTCTTTTACAGCTTAAGAAAAACAAAGAAATGTTTTTAGATGTTTCAGAGTTTTTTTTATATCAGAATGAAAGAATGACTCAGATGAGGTCATAACAGACACTCCTTCATAAGATGACCTGTAAGTATAAAACGGTGTATATTTGTGGTTTTGCAGGAACAGCCTCCACAGACAGTGGATGCTCTGACTGCAGCAGTGGAACATTAACACCTTGTCACTCACGCACTAAGTAAGTGACACTTCAGAGCAGACATGGACACGTGATTTCTTCCAGTGCAACAACTTTTTAATTTTTTTCCCCCTCTGTACCTTCCAGATGTGAGTCACTAAACCAAATGATAACTCCAGGGCTTATGCTCAATGTTTGAAACAAAGGGGAAAAATTGTTACCATCACTGGCTGTGTGGTGGTTTTAGTTATGATTGCCATAGCTGTAGTGATTTTAATTATTGTCATTTTTAAAAGATGTATATATGTGAGGATGTCAAAGATCACTGATATCATGATTTAGATGATATTTTCTGTCAAGTAATAACTTTTTTAGACAAAAATAAAACTCAAAACAATATAGGAAATGAAAGTATTTATATTTTTTATTTTATTTCTGAGAAGGAAAGAAAAGAAAATGAAGCACTGAATGGGTCAAAGCAGCAGGCAAGACAACAGTGAAATGTTCACTGTGGACTCTGTGATCTTTTTCAAAAAGCAGCTAAAAACTCAACTTTTTAAACTTGTATTTGTGTGAAGTTTTGTTTTAATGTCTTAGAATTTTGTAATGAAGCACTTTGCGATATTTAGAGACGATCAGATTTTTACTGCAGCATTATGGAACAAAGAAGAGCAGTTTCTAATGTTTTTATCTTTCATATACAGATTTTCCTTGGAACTGGTTGTGGATGTTTGTGTAGATGAAAGTTCATAGTCAACACGTTCTCAATCCCAAAGCGTAACATTTTACGTTGCCATAGTTATCCTTGTAATGTATTTATGGGGAATATTTCATAAAAAAAAAAGGTTGACTGCACAGAGACAATAAAGAAAACCTTCAACAAACTTGTGTAAAGCAGACTGTAGTTCTTCAGATTCATGGACACTAAAAAGTTTGCATCTTTTTATGAAGTTAAGGAGCCAACATGTTAGTCGGTATCACAGACAGCTGGTTTTATTTCATTTCCTGCACCCTCACATCTCCAGTTTCACAGCCATGCACTTCCGGCCTTCTCGGTCTTCGAATGACCCGGCCCACGTAGACCGCGAAGGGCGGTGTCTGTCGGGGATACCTGGTTTTGGGACACAGCTATTAGATCCTACGATTTCCTTCAAGCCCTCTCCCCTTTTTTGTATTTATCTAAGCGAAGTTGATCCCCATCTGCCCTCAAACGTCATAAAATGGCTTGTTTTCGGTTTCTGTTTTAAGCCACAAAAACCGTTGATGCTCATTCTTTCCAACACTGAATTGATTTCTAGTGATGTGCGATACCACTGATTTCCTTTCCGATCCGATACCAAGTAATATTCAGGGTGGTAT
The DNA here is from genome assembly GCF_056152115.1 of Neolamprologus brichardi. Classification (NCBI taxonomy): domain Eukaryota; kingdom Metazoa; phylum Chordata; class Actinopteri; order Cichliformes; family Cichlidae; genus Neolamprologus; species Neolamprologus brichardi. Next base: position 16,409,199 of record NC_142121.1, on the reverse strand, counting down.
CGACGATACTGATCCGATACCGATACTTTGTACAAAAACGTATTTTATTTATTGTATCTCAAATTTTCGCCAAATATCAGATTACTTGTTCTCATCACTTAATAATGCAGAGTTAATCATATAGAAATGAAAATATAGAAATAGAAATAAAAAAAACTGAAGTTATGCGCTATTTGAACACGTTGCCTGCCTGCAGCACTAAAGGACTCTGTGAGAGACGTCTGATCTCGCCCTAGCAGCACCTGTCCCTCTACTCCTCTTCAGTTTGCCTCAATATACGCTTGTCATATTCTGTGATATGATTTACTCTGAGGTGTTTGACAAGGTTAGTGATGTTGCCACAACCATACATGCCAACCCTCCCGATTTTTCCGGGAGAATCCCGAATTTTAATATATTTTCAGGTGAGAATGTAGCTGTGTAAACTTGAAATATCTGACACATTGTTTTCAGACCCCCGCGGTCTTTCGTTACTCGGGTTAAACATGATATATAAGTCACTTTGATAACTTAAAAATGTTGTTGTTTGGCTTTTCCAGTTTTTGATTTGTTCGTGAGGAAATCGGTTTGGCTGAGATTAAAGTTATTAGATTAAATTAAATTTAACTTTATTAATCCATTGGGTGGGTTCCTCTGGGGTTTTCACACAGCTGAATAAACGTCAAACAGAAAACTGATTAAACAGAAGTGTGAGATGGTAGAGAGTTCACGCCAGCGCCAGGTTATATTTTAGATAGCAAGGAGCAGACGGCGGCGTTTCACTCCACCGAGGGAGCTCGTGACGTCATCAGGTGGAAGCAGCCTCTGAATTTGGAAACCCCGCTGTTTCCGGGCCGGCCAATAATAACGGTGACATTTAACGTATTTTATCCAATAAATAAACACTGTAAAATGAATTTATCCCCCCCCCCCAAACAGCCTTTTTGAATGTCTCCCTAGTATGTCCACAACACCTCACTTTTTTGCCACATGTATCGCAAACCACGTCTCAGCTGTTTGTGGAGGTAAAATAAGTCCACATATGACTCCAATTACGCTCAGCCATTGTTGTGAGTGCGCATGCCAGCGGCTGCAAGACATTTATACAGCCGTAATTTCGCAAATGACTATGAAAGGCGGAAGAGGAAGTAGTTCCTTTGAATGTAGACAATCTGAATGATATAGTTTCTTTCCACTGTGTTCCTGTTAATGATAAACTACAAATTTACCCTAAATTACTAAAATATCGATATTTTAATGTGAGAATCGATTCTAGAACATAAATGATTGGTATCGGAGGAATCGATATTTCAGAATCGATCCGCACATCACTATTGATTTCCTGTTTACACCCATATCAAAAGCGATCATTGCTGTTAGATTTATATAGAAATTTGGTGAAATAGAGCCTACAAATGTGTAGCGTGTTAGGATGTGATGTCATGGTTTCTGCGTTGTTTGTCTACGGTAAGTACAGCAGCAGTTTCGTGTATACGACACAGCTTTTAGCTTAAGCTAACCTTAGCTTAGCTTGTGAGCTAACTGAGCTATATATCTATCCCACGATATTAAAACTCATGTGTTTTCCTGTAGGATACGCCGCTGTCTTCATAGTGCCCGTGTTATCCTGTCGACCAAATGAGTATAAAACAAATGACGGACAGTGCTGCCCAATGTGCAACGAAGGTACGAAGAAAAGCGATGACAGCAATGAAACTCTTTGTAGTATTTAAACTATTGTTTTGACAGAAATGTGTACAAAGCTAAAAGCAGATCATTCTGAAACATAATATCTTTATAGAAGAAAGAAAAAAAACTAAACAAACCACAGATAAATAAAGAGGACCTGACTTTAATATTTGATCTTTGCTTGATTTCGTTTTTGAAATGACACGATAGACAGAAGTGTTTCTAACATGAAATGAAGGGTTTGCTTATACAGATGACAACCTTGTTTTTTTTGTAAAAGTTTTAAACATTTGTGTTAAATGAAAACACAATCTATCATTAGATATTTTATGTTGCATTTAAGTAATTAATAATTACTTCCTGCATCTCAGTCAAACATAAAAGGAGAAATATGTGTGTTTTATGTGTTATTGACCCAGAAAACCTGTTGTCTTCATTTTTTTTTCTTCCAACAGTCAGATAAATTTATTGATACTTAGAACTGACACAGTTCACAAAATGTTTTCCAGAAGCAGTAAAATGAAGCACAAGTTGCATTACCAGCAACGGGAGACAAAATATGTAAAGGCAAGAAGTCGGTAGTGAGCAAGCAACATATGAAGTACATTCCAGGGTTCTTAAAACAATTAAGCAAGATGGATAGTATGTCTTTACATGTAAATGTGTTAACAATGTCTGTTTACCCACTTTCCTGTGATTGTTTCCTTGTTGGCTTGAAGTGAAATATCCCTATGCTGTTACTTCAGGTTGCTGGAACTGCATGTGTCCATTTCACACTTTGGAGAGGCCAAGCATGAAATGGACACAGTGGACCAATGTGTTTATTACATGTTTTACTGTACTGGGTCAGGAAAAAGGGGCACATTGAATTTTCAGATCAGTAATGTTGTATCGCTCAGTTCACTTGTGATTTCCAAGCTGCTTGACCTATCGTAAAGACACCCCAACACTACAACACTACTTTAGGTTCACTCTGGGATAAATGGTGAAAGTCTGACATAAATGTTGTGCTGTGTTGAACAGGTAGAGTTGTTCAGAAAGACTGCACAGTAAATTCAGGAACTCAGTGCCGTTTCTGTGACCTGGGGACTTTCATGAACCAACCCAACGGCCTGTCTACCTGTTTCCCCTGCACATCCTGTGACACAGGTACAGTGAGATGGGAAATCCTTTGTAAATTTTAAATTAAAAAAATAAATCTTTCATTTAAAAGTAAATTACAGAATATTTTTACACTAATGTTTTTGTTTTGTTTTTTTTAGGCCATGGTCTTTTTGTCAAGCGGGACTGTACAGCAACAACTGACACAGTGTGTGACGTTTTAAATGGATATCACTGTAAAGATTTGATAGACAGTAACGGATGTAGTTTGACAGAGAAACATTCACAGTGTGCAGCTGGTCAGAGGATAAAAGAACCTGGTAAGAAAAATTAAAGTCTAAGACTATTTAGATGAGCTGATAAATTAGATTTTTTTTGTGTAACAATGAATGTGTTTCTTTCAGGGACCAGCAGAAGTGACACAGTTTGTGAAGACTGTCAGCCAGGCTTCTTTTCCAAGGACGGTGTGAACTGCACGGCTTGGAAAGTGTAGGTCATAATTTATAATAAAATCACTCTAAAAGTGTTTAATATATTCAGTTATTGATCATCAATGTCTTAATGGAATCTCTCATATACTTGGGACTAGGGCTGTGCCACATCATATCATCTGCAATAATACCGGTATTACACTACAGTGGGGCAAAAAAGTATTTAGTCAGCCACCGATTGTGCAAGTTCCCCCACTTAAAATGATGACAGAGGTCAGTAATTTGCACCAGAGGTACACTTCAACTGTGAGAGACAGAATGTGAAAAAAAAATCCATGAATTCACATGGTAGGATTTGTAAAGAATTTATTCGTAAATCAGGGTGGAAAATAAGTATTTGGTCAATAACAAAAATACAACTCAATACTTTGTAACATAACCTTTGTTGGCAATAACAGAGGTCAAACATTTACTATAGGTCTTTACCAGGTTTGCACACACAGTAGCTGGTATTTTGGCCCATTCCTCCATGCAGATCTTCTCAAGAGCAGTGATGTTTTGGGGCTGTCGCCGAGCAACACGGACTTTCAACTCCCGCCACAGATTTTCTATGGGGTTGAGGTCTGGAGACTGGCTAGGCCACTCCAGGACTTTCAAATGCTTCTTACGGAGCCACTCCTTTGTTGCCCGGGCGGTGTGTTTTGGATCATTGTCATGTTGGAAGACCCAGCCTCGTTTCATCTTCAAAGTTCTCACTGATGGAAGGAGGTTTTGGCTCAAAATCTCACGATACTTGGCCCCATTCATTCTGTCCTTAACACGGATCAGTCGTCCTGTCCCCTTGGCAGAAAAACAGCCCCATAGCATGATGTTTCCACCCCCATGCTTCACAGTAGGTATGGTGTTCTTGGGATGCAACTCAGTATTCTTCTTCCTCCAAACACGACGAGTTGAGTTTATACCAAAAAGTTCTACTTTGGTTTCATCTGACCACATGACATTCTCCCAATCCTCTGCTGTATCATCCATGTGCTCTCTGGCAAACTTCAGACGGGCCTGGACATGCACTGGCTTCAGCAGCGGAACACGTCTGGCACTGCGGGATTTGATTCCCTGCCGTTGTAGTGTGTTACTGATGGTGACCTTTGTTACTTTGGTCCCAGCTCTCTGCAGGTCATTCACCAGGTATCCCCGTGTGGTTCTGGGATCTTTGCTCACCGTTCTCATGATCATTTTGACCCCACGGGATGAGATCTTGCGTGGAGCCCCAGATGGAGGGAGATTATCAGTGGTCTTGTATGTCTTCCATTTTCTGATGATTGCTCTCACAGTTGATTTTTTCACACCAAGCTGCTTGCCTGTTGTAGATTCACTCTTCCCAGTCTGGTGCAGGTCTACAATTCTTTTCCTGGTGTCCTTCGAAAGCTCTTTGGTCTTGGCCATGGCGGAGTTTGGAGTCTGACTGGTTGAGGCTGTGGACAGGTGTCTTTTATACAGATGATGAGGTCAAACAGGTTCCATTCATACAGGTAACGAGTGGGGGGCAGAAAAGCTTCTTACAGAAGACGTTACAGGTCTGTGAGAGCCAGGGATTTTCCTTGTTTGAGGTGACCAAATACTTATTTTCCACCCTGATTTACGAATAAATTCTTTACAAATCCTACCATGTGAATTCATGGATTTTTTTTTCACATTCTGTCTCTCACAGTTGAAGTGTACCTCTGGTGCAAATTACTGACCTCTGTCATCATTTTAAGTGGGGGAACTTGCACAATCGGTGGCTGACTAAATACTTTTTTGCCCCACTGTATATACTGTGTGTTGCTATAGCAACATTATGTGTTTGTTTCCTAGTGTTTATGACAAGGAGTCAAAACCATGCATGTCTAAATGTAAGAGCAGTGTTTCAATGATGATTTAGTAACTAAAAATGGAGCTACTTCAGCAGCCTCCAGCAAACACAGGAGAAAACATGCAGGAAATCTGTTTGTAAAAAGTGGAAAACACTCCGTTGAGTAGAACGAGGCTATGAAGACACATGAGGAGACAGGAGCAGTCACTAGCTGCACTTGCTAGTTAGACTGTATATAACAGGAGGAGCAAACAATGTGTGGAAATTAATGATGCAGTAACATGATGGAAAAGCAGGACTTTAAGTAGTTGGTTAAAATCCTGACACGATAAATTGCCCCAGATAGAAAATATTTTTTATTTTTATATTTTTTGATTTATTAATAACAGTTTTAAAAGTTTTTTATACTTTATTTGAAAATTCCAGGGAAAATACTACCTGCGCTACTTTTGAACTTACGTCTTCTTTTGTTAGATTCACACTTCAGTTTAAGTAGTCTGACATTGATGACGGTAGCACTACAGTTATAAATGCTGCTACCTGCAACCATTTTAAAACTCAATGCTTTTTTTTCTATATTTTCATATCTCAGTGATATATTACCCACCTCCACACGAGACTTTGGGATTTGCCCCCCTTTAGTAACCTGAGAACCAGTGATTTAGCTGATTAAACAGAAAATTAGCCAACTTTTGATTTTAATGTTGTAATTGTAGAATAAATACTTTGAATTTGTTGAAAATAAAGTTTGTATAATTTAAAATACAGTCATATATTATCAGAGATTAATTAATAGTAACAGCGTGGTGTCTCAGTTACTGTGTATAGAAGATAAACATGATTACCTCTGGAAAGGAGGTCATGTTTTTAATAGGGTGTGTGTGCATGTGTGCCGTTCTGTCTGTAAACATGATAGCTTGAAAGGTTTCGAATGAGTTCTGATAAAACCTTGTTGGAGTGTAGAACTGACAAAAATCCTCATAACTTAGAGCAGTGTTTCCCAACCACTGTGCCGCAGCACATAAGTGTGCCATGAGAAATGATCAGGTGTGCTATGGAAGATTATCTGGTTCCACCTGATTAGTACTCGAAGCGTCCGGCATGAGTCACGGGCAGAACAATTACATTCTCTTCCACTAGGGGGCAGTACAACTATATGCTCTAATTAAATGAGTTGCCAACTGCCACAAATGTAAAACACCATGTCACATTTGACCTCTGACCTCTCCTTCAATAGACTGAGACAGATGACAGCACAGATGTGGCATCAGTTAATCCTGATGGCCACATTCAAACACATTACAGATGTAAACAGGAGCTCTGCTTTATCATAAACTCCTTGTGTTTAGAGTGAAAACACAAGATGTTTGTCAGAAGGAACACTAACTGTAGTCCATGTACTTGTACAATGCACGTTACAGATTTCAGTACACTGTTACACTTGATGTCAGGCTCCTAAAATAAAATAATAATTAACATAGAACTTAAAAGTTGGCAGTACTGATGTGATATTTAGACCTGCATAATTCAGTTTTTCATAAACATATGACAGGATATTAAAATATTATAACTATTATTATCTTGATAATTCTCTATGGTCCTGCTCCGTCACGTGGATTTATTTGGATTTTCTTTCTCTTTCACTTCTCCTTTCCAACAGTTGCTCAAACACACAGATAAAGGTCAAAGGAAGCTCAACCAGTGACGTTGTCTGTGGGAGAACATCTAGTCAACATTACTCTGTGTTTTTACCTTTTTTGCTTTGCTCAGTAGCATTTGCTAGCCTTGTGACAGGTTAGTGCATCGTCTGCATTGTGTTGACTTTTCAGTTTAAAGCCTTAACAACAGTGTTGCCTTTTTATTATTGCTTGGGGGTTTTTTCCTGCTGTAACACTAATTTTCTTTGTGTGATAATAAACCAAAGAAAAGGAAGGAAGGAAAAAAAATCTTTTTACAAAGAAAATTGAACTCACTAACCATGAGCAATTTATTTATACCATTAGTAGACTTTTAGCTGGGAAGGCCAGAAGACCCAGCATTGACAACTGAACAGGTGCAGTTGGATCACGGTGTTGTTCCAAAAGGCGATTTCTGGTGTTTGTGTATGTATGTGTAATGTCTTTGTTTATACTGGAAGGTAGACTGCAGTCAAAACGGTTTATGAAGGAGTTGTATATAAAATAAAGAAATTACCTGTTTTGCAAATATCTTTATGACTGCATTATTGTACCCAAATTATAATCAGTCTGGTTGTTGACCACTTAAAATGTCTAAAAAACTATTATGTTATATTTGTTGCAATTTCTATTAGCCTCTTGACCCAACTTCTCTTTAAAAAGACATTTTTAATGTCTATGAGGCTTTTTAGCTGGATCCATGAAGCATATAAAAAAGACACTTTGTCAAAAACTGATTGCAGCTTCTACCTTGTGGAAACAATGTTGTTTGTGGTTCAAAATGACTCGATATCATTCATGATGGAAACGTTTGACATATTTTTTTTTTATACATTATAGGCTAAAATACTGAAAATCACTTTTTTGGCACCACAACTAACCATAGAAAACAGATGTGTCCAAAGTCAGAGGCTGTATTTAGTCACAAAGGACTAAGATGTAGAGTATCACATTAAACAGTGCAGAAATGTAGTTTATCCTCTGTACTGTGTGTGCTGATGGGCTTTGGGCTGAAGGAAAAGAGTTCATGTACAGCAACATCAGATAAGTCTGTGGAGGGACTTGACTGAATCTAAAGGTGTTCACTGCATGAAGACAGAAACACAGGAGCTGTAAACCAGGACACATCAGCCAGCGTGGTTGATTCTCTTGCTATAAGACATACCAGAGTACCAGATTGATACAAACATGTAATGTAAATATAAATATTCATAAATCATATACAATTCTGTTCAGTCTTGTATAAAGTTTTTAAAATCAAACTAACAGATTTGATGGCTGTTATGATGTATTTGGTTGATGCTGAAACTGTGGAACATACTTTAATTAATGTTTCATAAACTCTGAATATTGTGTTAATTTGAAGTAAAATGGAAAGGACCATAACAAACTAGTGACCTGCTGGTTCACTTTTCATTCACGGCCCTTTAAGTCACAGCTTACAGGCAAACAGCTCAAAGCAAACCTGATGAAAAGAAGCAAAGACTGTGGGAGAAGCAGTTGAGGAAAAGAACTGCAATAAGAGTAAAAGTTACAGTGAAAACAAGCTGGATGAAATAATCTGTTGGCCAAGTTCAGTGTTCTGTCCAATAGAAGCTGATTCGCCTTCTGTGGTGTGATTTTAACCTGAAGCTGCACTCGGAGTGATTAAATTTGGAATCTAAAAGCAATGTGAGGATGACAAAGAACACTGACATCATGATTTATATTATATTTTCTGTCAATAACTTTTTCCTCAGACAAAAATGGAACTCAAAACAACACAGGAAATGACATTTTTTATGTCTTTTTTTATTATTTCTGTGAAGGAAGGAAAAGAAACAGAGGTACTGAATGGGTCAAAGGAGCAGGTAAGACAACAGTGAGGTGTTTGTTGTGGAATATTTAAAAAAAAAAAAAAAGCAGCTAAAAACTCAACTTTTTAAACTTGCTTTTGGGTAAATTTGTGTTTTAATTTCTTCGTATCTGTCACAGATTATTAAGCAGCGAACTCACTCGCAGGACTCTTAAGTTTAGAGAGAAGGTGAAGGATTTATTTACAATGTGGCACCAAGTGAGGATATATGCATATATACAGTGAGACAAATAACATGGGACTACAGGGGGGGTGGAGGGGGTTCCGAAGGGGAGGGAAGGTCCAAGGAAGGCGCACACACGCTCCTCTTCTACTGAATCCACAACTCACTCAGATAGTCTGATCCAAAATGCTCATGCTCACTCACACACATCCACAGGAATCCAGACAGCAGGGAAGATGGGCAGGGAATCCAGAAGGCCTGTACACAGAGGGAAACAATGTTAGGAGGAAGCTCTAGGAAATCACAAAGAATGCTCAAAGGGCTAGGCTACACTGACGCTAGGTAGTGTGACAATACCGTGAGGAAGCAGCCTCTCCTGCCGTCTTAAGTAGTTTACCAGTAATAATACATGTGATGAGAAGCCAGAGCAGCATCAGTGTAAACAAGCCACAGGTATGTGTTGAGGGCGGGCTCAGAGGCGGGGAAGCAAGGTCCAGTTCTGCCCTGGTGGGAGAAAAGACAAACACACCACAACCTCTCCAGATCTTGAGAACCATGACAGCATCCTGTAGTGAAGCACTTTGCGATATTTATGAGATGATCAGACCTTTACTGCAGCATTATGGAACAAATGAGGGGAGCAGTTTGTAATGTTTTTATCTTTGCTATACACATTTTCTGTGGAATTCATTGTAGATGTTTGTGTAGATACAAGTTTATATTTATCCTTGTAATGTATTTATGGGGAATATTTCATAAACAGGTTGACTGAATAGAGACAATAAAGAAAACCTTCAACAAACTTGTGTACAGCAGACGTACAGTAGTTCTTCATCAGATTCACGGACACGTTTTCTAAAAAGTTTACATCATTTTAAAAAGTTAACATGTTAGTTGGTATCACAGACAGCTGGTTTTATTTCATTTCTTGCATCCTCACATTTCCAAGATTCAGTGTAAGTGAAGCTACTGCCGTGTTGATCATTATGAGGTCACAAATTATTTGAGTCTACATACAAAAAAGATTAATCAAATGGAAGAGGAGACTGTGAGGATGGAGACAGGGAGACATCAGGATGTCCTGAAAGATAACGTAGCTGTTGAAACTGCTGGTTTTCTCCAATCACTGCTTTGTACTGATGCTGCTTAATAATACCAGTGAAGAGGTGACTGTCAATTTTATATAAAGACACTCACTTGTTCTTTGTTTGTTTGTTTTTACTTGTCTTATCTATTTATACTTGAAGTAATGATAGTACTGAATTGTTTTATACTTCTTGTGCTCTTTTATCCAATCCATCACTGGATTTTCAACTCTTTGCAGTGAATACACCACGACGTCTCATCATCTGGAGATTACGTTTCACCAAACTAACCACCACACTCCCTCTTAAATAATTACTCTTAAAACCTAAATATTAATTAATGGTAACCCTCTATGTGGCTATAAATTATTTACTTTTTATTTCACAGTGGCAAATACGAATCGGGGTACAGGTTCAAATAAAAATCCCAGCTTCATTATTCATTAGTAAAATCTTCGGCTACGAATACTTCCGCGATCCTCAGTCTGTCTCGTGTTACTCATACATATTCATCGGGTTCAGGAGTAAAACAATCGCTGGAATGTGTACAAATTAAACATTAAATCCTACGATTTCCTTCAAACTCTCTGTTTTATTGTCTCTGTTTAAACGAAGATGATCCTTATAAAACATAAGTAAAATATCTTCAGTTTGTCGACAAAAGTCATGCGAATCGTCAGTGTGGGACGGTGTTCTGACAAAACGTCCTACCTTGTCAAAACATCCTACCGTAGCGTAAATTTATAGTCTTGTCTATCAATCCGTGCTACCTTATCAGAATATGCTACCTTAAGTGGTTAATGGCTCCGTCGTATAGGTTGGACGTTCAGATGGCCAAACCACACTTCAATACTTTGAGTTATGTCGCTAGGACGTTAATAACATGCTTCCTGCATGGATTTATTTAGGTAGCATGTTCAGATGGCCAAATCACACTATCAAAACATGCTTCCTGCATGGATTTATTTAGGTAGCATGTTCAGATGGCCAAATCACACTATTAAAACATGTTTCCAGCATGGTTTTATTTAGGTAGCATGTTCAGATGGCCAAATCACACTATCAAAACATGCTTCCTGCATGGTTTTATTTAGGTAGCATGTTCAGATGGCCAAATCACACTATTAAAACATGCTTCCAGCATGGTTTTATTTAGGTAGCATGTTCAGATGGCCAAATCACACTATCAAAACATGCTTCCAGCATGGTTTTATTTAGGTAGTATGTTCAGATGGCCAAATCACACTATCAAAACATGCTTCCTGCATGGTTTTATTTAGGTAGTATGTTCAGATGGCCAAATCACACTATTAAAACATGCTTCCAGCATGGTTTTATTTAGGTAGCATGTTCAGATGGCCAAATCACACTATCAAAACATGCTTCCAGCATGGTTTTATTTAGGTAGTATGTTCAGATGGCCAAATCACACTATCAAAACATGCTTCCTGCATGGATTTATTTAGGTAGCATGTTCAGATGGCCAAATCACACTATCAAAACATGCTTCCAGCATGGTTTTATTTAGGTAGTATGTTCAGATGGCCAAATCACACTATCAAAACATGCTTCCAGCATGGTTTTATTTAGGTAGCATGTTCAGATGGCCAAATCACAATATCAAAACATGCTTCCTGCATGGATTTATTTAGGTAGCATGTTCAGATGGCCAAATCACACTATCAAAACATGCTTCCAGCATGGTTTTATTTAGGTAGTATGTTCAGATGGCCAAATCACACTATCAAAACATGCTTCCAGCATGGTTTTATTTAGGTAGCATGTTCAGATGGCCAAATCACACTATCAAAACATGCTTCCTGCATGGATTTATTTAGGTAGCATGTTCAGATGGCCAAATCACACTATCAAAACATGCTTCCAGCACACAATCATCTAATGTTGACAAAGAATGCAAAGAGACATGGAGGGGACAGCTGTTTTTATTAGAAGTTGTTATGTGTTTTCCTTACATTTTTTGCATTTATATTCTTGGTTGCTCTCTTTATATTTTGCACATGCAAAATGTGCCCATCTTTGGCAAGATTCACACTGCACCTGGAAAGGAAAAATAAATAGCTCATATTATGTTTGGTGAATACTATTAGTCAACATTTTAAACATGATTAGCAAGTAATGATACTAAGACTTATGTGTTTCTTTTGTTTTGTTTTGCCCAGAAAACAACGAGCTTGCAACTACTGAACAGAGCAGGTGTGCAGCATTCTGTATAAGTATACAAAAATGTTATAGAACAGTAAATACATTTTTTTTTACTTCAAAATAAGTGGGCAAAGGACATTTCTTACTTACCTTTCGTCTCTCAATGACACGGTGCAGGTATGCATCAATGACCTGTTTTGAAAAGTCAGAGTTTATACAACAAGTTCTGAGGTAACTGCTTGAGTGCTGTACACAAAAATTTGGAAAGGAATATAATTGCTGATAAAGGTTCTTTCTGCATGTACTGGAACTGGTAATTGTGATGTCACAGATGTCACAACATCTGTGTTGTTGTTGATAACAATCTTTCCTATTGAAGTGAATGGGTGAAACTTTATCAGAGTTTTGCAATATAAAACCCCCGACCTACCTGCACATTTTAAACTATTAATGGTGTCTGCACTGCAGATGCTTCAGAAGGAGCAGCACTTCAAAATCAGAATCAATAATGATAAGTTCTCTTACCTCATCAGAAAGCCACCGTGACCCCTGCAGTGTTCGAAAAGAGGAATCAAATAACTTGTATGGTCCAACAACTGACTCCAAGCGCCCAGTATCCTTTGCACGCCATAGCCTCTTTACTAAAAGAAAAATATGATAAGTTAGCTCAGGCATGCATGAGATTTTTAGTGGATAAGCTGGGTAAAGGCCGACGGGCCACAAGAGGAAAAAAGTCAACACAATAAACATGCATTTTCACGCAGAGAAATAGGAAAGGTACAGCGGGTGGGGAAAAAGAGAAAATTACTGACAGGCAGATCCATTTCCAGACTAACCCTAACCCTAACTTTAAAAATACATACCCAATTCCCAATGTCAACCGACATGCCATACCAGTAAAATCTGGAACAAATTGCAGTTCGAGTCTTGAATACACCAGTGTGTCCACCGATGGGACTTGAATAAAACTCTTGGAATAGTCCCATGGCTTCTTCTTTTGTTTTTATCACTCTCCTGTTTCCAAACAAGAGCACTCCGCCTATATTTAAAAAATGTAAATTAATTATAACATGTATTTAACCAATATTTACATTTAGTTATTTATTTACATTACAATACTGACCCTTCAGCCTGAATTTTGCGGCGTATCTCCTAAGGCATAGGTGTCAAACTCTGGCCCGCGGGCCAAATTTGGCCCGCAGCCTAATTACATTTGGCCCGCAAAGCCATACAAAATTACTATCAGAGCTGGCCTACTGGTATTACACAGCTAATATATATATTGTTTAGTATTAAGCTTTGCTTGTTCCATATTCAGTTTTTCAGCAAAACGTGTTTCAGTCCATAAGAAAAGATTCATTCTTATATCTGGAGGAATAAATATATTTCAATAAATATTAATGTTAGCCCGCGACTTTGTTCCAGTTTTGAATTTTGGCCCACTGTGTGTTTGAGTTTGACACCCCTGTCCTAAGGGTTTGCCTCTGGGACTTATCATATTCCGATGGGTAGGACCCAGCAGACAGAAACATGAGCAGTTCCTCGTATTTGTTCTCCATAACTAAGGAGAAAATCGGACAATTTCAACATGGCTTCGGAATCCATAAAGCAAATAAAACGACTACACAACGTTATCACGCAATTAACAAGTATGTGGTGCAATAGTACTTTCTTCGACATAACAACGGAGCGTGGTGTCCAGTAACTGCAGGAGGACTAAAATAAATTGAGAAGGTTTGCAGGAGTTTAAAAGCACAAAATAAACACTTGGAATATGACTTCGAATGAGCAGCTTAAGGTAAAAAATTATCACCTGTAATAAAGAAGTAAAACTTATAATACAAACCTTTTTTCGAAAGCAACGAGATCGGCACAAGATCGGGGTAGGATGAAATAATAGGCGTGTACTATTTACACCGGAAACATGGCCGTTTTGAATTGTGCGCATGCGCAGTAACAACAAGTAGGGCAGCTTGATGGGTAGGACGTTTTGTCAGAACAACTGACTTTGGCTCTTTGTTCCCTAAGTTTTCTTCCTGTTACGCCCAATCACAACCGAAAGCGTAACGAAAGTTCGAGTTGTTTCTGTTAGATTTGTATAGTACTTTATTGAAATAAAGCCTACAAATGTATTACAGAGCAGCGTGTTAGGATGTGATATCATGCTGTCTGCGTTGCTTATCTTTGGTAAGTACAGCAACATTTTTGTGTATACGACACAACCTTTAGCTTAAGCTAACCTTTAGCTTAGGTTGTGAGCTAACTGAGCTATATGTCTATCCCAGGATATTAATATTCTTGTGTTTTCCTGTAGGATATGCTGCCGTCTTCATGGTGCCCGTGTTATCGTGTCAACTAAAGGAATATAAAACAAATGATGGACAGTGCTGCCCGATGTGCAACAAAGGTAGGAAGAAAAGCGATGACTGCAAATGTGCACAAACCAAGGAAACCATTTTGCTCTGCCTACTGAGAAACCTATCATTTATATACTAACAGTGATTGGATGTTTAGCTGGGGGGAGGGTGAGAGGGGGTTTTCTGCTGAGTTTTGTGTGAGCCTGTGCAAAAAAAGAGCACGAAGGGAAAGAGCGAACGAGAGGTGAAACCATGACATTTGTGCCTTTTCCAGTGCATTTTTCAGATGCTGTAGTAAATCTTGTCCATATTCAGTTTGTGGGTAATCTATTTTTTTTCTTTCTCAGTTTCTGAAAGTTTGATTTAATGGGGCAGGACATTTGTTTAAGCCCCCTCTTGCCCCAGTGTAGAGCCGCCCGTCTATTATTAGATATTTTTTGTTGCATTCAGGTAATTAATATTGACTTCCTGCATCTCAGTTAAATTTAAAAGAAGAAATATGTGTTTTATTATTTTTATTATTATTTGTCACAAGCAGTAAAATGAAGCACAAGTTGCATCACCAGCAACGGGAGACAATATATGTAAAGGCAAGAAGTCGGTAGTGACCAAGAAACCTATGAAGTACAATCCATGGTTCTTAAAAAAATTAAGAAAGATTTACATGTAAATGTGTTAGTAATGTCTGTTTAAACATGATTATTTACCATGATTATTTTCATGTTGGCTTGAAATAAAATATCTCCCTCTGCTGTTACTGCAGCTTCTGCATAAGTGTCCATTTCACACTTTGGAGAGGTAAAGCATGAAAGGGACACAGTGGACCGATGTGTCTGTTACACGTTTTGCTGTGACACTGGATCAGGAAACTGGGCCACATTGAATTTGTAGATCTGTAATGTTGTAGCTGCTTGACTTACTGTATATAACACCCAACACTACAACTGCACAACTGTAGATTCACTCTGTGTTAAATGCTAAACGTCTGACATAAATGTTGTGTTATGTTGCAGGTAGAGTTGTTCTGAGAGACTGCACAGCATATTCAGGAACTCAGTGCCGTTCTTGTGAGCTGGGGACCTTTATGAACCAACCCAATGGCCTGTATAACTGTTTCCCCTGCACTGCCTGTGACACAGGTACAGTCAGATGAGAAATCCTTTGTCAAATTTAGATTGAAAAAAAAAATAATAAAGCTTTCATTTAAAAGTAAATTACAGAAACATCATTTTACACTAATGTTTTTTGTTTTGTTTTTTTAGGCCATGGTCTCTTTGTCAAGCAGAACTGTACAGCAACAACTGACACAGTGTGTGACGTTTTAAATGGATATCACTGCAAAGGTTTGACAGACAGTAACGGATGTAGTTTGGCAGAGAAACATTCACAGTGTGCAGCTGGTCAGAGGATAAAAGAACCTGGTAAGAAAGTTTAAAGTCTATTTTTTAGATGAACTGATAAACTGTGATTTTAGTTTTTTTTTCTGGATTGTGTGTAACAACGAATGTGTCTCTTTCAGGAACCAGCAGAAGTGACACAGTGTGTGAAGACTGTCAGCCAGGCTTTTTTTCCAAGGACGGTGTGAACTGCACAGGTTGGAAAACGTGGGTCATGATTTATATTCAAATCCCTCTAAAGGTGTATTATATACTCAGCTATTGATCATCAGTGTCTTAATGGAATCTCCAATATCCTGGGCTGTGTCACATCACATTGCCTGCAGTAATACCAACATAAATTTCCATGTGATTTAGTGTCATACCAGAATATCATTGCTATAGCAACACCATGTGGTCATGTTCTCTTGTCTGTATATACAGTCGTATATTATCAATTATTAATTACCCTTGACTAAAATAGATGTATGTAACTACGTACTGATGATAATCATGATTTTAATAAAAATATCACTATGTGACTTTCTATAGTGTGAAAGTCACATAGTGATAAATAATTGTCTAATTATTTGTTTTACAGAGTCTTGCTACATTCTTATACTCTCTCTTTTTTTTAGTTTAATTATTTTGCTACAAAGACAAAGTAAAGGTTTAAAAAACGTTGATTGTTGACTGTGTTTCTATAGATATTGCAATAATGATTATTTACATGATTTGTGTGAAAATTGAATTATGACATGCCAATAAAATGTTAGTAAAATGATGAGAACTGGGTAATCGCAGATAGAGTACTGGGTAGTTACAGGTAACTAGATATTAAAGTGGAACCTGCATATCTGAGCCACAGACAGACGACAGGACAGTTAAACAGTTAATATTGATGGTCACATTGTTACAAACATCTTTACAGTGCAAACACAAATAAACACTGATAATAATGATTTATTTATATTTTATTTCTTTTTTGCCACAGTTGCTCTGAGAGCCAGATTAAAGTTGAAGAAGGAAGCTCAACCAGTGACGTTGTCTGTGAAAGCGCATCAAGACATCGTTATTTTTTTATTTCATCTGTTGTGCTTTTACTAATAATAGCAATTTGCCTTGTGACAACAGGATTTGTGAAAGCAAGGTAAGTGCCATCTAACCAGTGTCAAATCTGCTCCCTCTGCACAGCACCTACAGTCACTAACATGTTAATAACTCTGTTTTTTAAGGAAACCAGATAAGAGCAAAAAATAATTGCTCAGGGACTACCGATGATGCCTGAGAATGCGGACCTCATGTTCGCCATCTCTCCTCCATTTGGCTAGCAGGATTGATGTCCTGACATCGATGATGGCTTCACCTGGTTCGGGACTCACATCCAACGTGGCACTTACACAGATTGATGCTGTAGCTGTAGCTCAGGTGGCAGAGCAGGTCAGCCACTAATCAGAAGGTCGGTGGTTCGATCCCAGGCTGTCTCCTGGCTGCATGTCAAATATCCTTGGGCAAGATACTAACCCCATGTTTGCCTACCGGTGGCGCCAGTGTCCGGCAGCCTCACCTCTGTCAGTGCGCCCCAGGGCAGCTGTGGCTACAATGTAGCTTGCCAGTCACATTCAATGTGTGAATGGGTGAATGACTGAATGTAGTGTGAAGCGCTTTGGGGTCCTTAGGGACTAGAAAAGCGCTATACAAATGCAGGCCATTTACCATTTACCATTCACAGCTGTTTAATCAAAGTGATGCTGCAGTCATCTGTTGAGGGTGCTAACCAGCCATCACCAATCTGGTTTTCTCTGCTTGATGCTCGCTCCATTATAGACAAACCACTTATTCTAAATGATCTCTTCATCAAGGAGTCTCCAGACTTCATGCTCCTGACTGAGACATCGCAGCAGGACATGGATCATGTTTATTTTGAGGAGATCTGCACAGCTGGCATTTCCGTCATTGTAACTGGGTGTCTTTGGGGATGTGGCAGAGGACTTTCTGCTGTGTACCAGCGCAGACTCACATGCAGGCTGATGAAGTCAGACTCTATTTCTTCATTTAAGTTACAGATGATTAGGGTCGGTTCTTTGAAAACCTTTTATTGTATTTCAGTCTACCGACTTCCTGGTGTTGCCAGAGTATTTTCAGCTGAATTCGGCAACCTTTCATCATTTATCATTACATTGGGGAAGATTGTAATACTGAGATATTTTAACCTTCATATCGATGGATCTGGTAACTCAGCTGCTGAGTCTTTGAACTTTAAGCACCATGTTTCTGGCTCCACACATATAAAAGGCCACACGCTGCATCTTGCTTTCTCCCTGGGTTTAAAAACAAACGATGTATGTGTGAAAAATGTACATGTGACAGACTGAATGTAGTGTGTATATTGTAGCTGTATATTTTTTAGTCTGTCATTTGTTCTGGATCCTTCACTTCATAAATTGATGATTCAAAGGTGGATTATAAATCACAATCCTGCTGAGAGGGTCCCTGCCTTTTTTGGTGCCAACATGACTCATAGTGACGTTCATACATTTATTTTGTCCTTTAACAATGAATGTAGGTCTACTTTTGACCCACTAGGACCCCTAAAACAAAGAATTGTCCAATATTCAAGTTTTTGTACTTGTACTACTAAAAATGAACATATTTATTATTTTAGGAGGTATTTGTAGAAGTTGGAACATTTGTGGAAGGTGTCCAAGCTCCAGCTTCATGAGTTACATGTTAAAGAATCAGTTTCATCACTAAATGACAGGTCAAAAAATGCCAGAATAGAATATTTTTCACATCTTATTGCTTCAGAAAAGAAAACTCTTAAAGTCTTGTTTGATACAATTAACAATTTTTTCTCTCACAATATTCCTCACGTGCCAGTGTTTTTAAAGTCTGAGTGCAATAAGTTTTTGCACTGTTTTGTAATTAAGCTAATGATAAACAGGCTTAAGGACATGTTTGGGTTTACTGGTGATGTTTTAAAATGGCTCATGTCATATCTGTCTGGGAGATCTTTTAGTGTTTTTATGAATTCAGTTATCTCTGAAACAACAGTTGTTCCTTCTGGGATACCGCAGGGATCTGTTTTGGGTCAGATTCCTTGTTTGCTTCATGTGATTCCTCTGGACCGAAATATTAGAACTCATTCATGCTGTACAGATTCTGCTAACCCAGGGGTCTGCAACCTTTAACACCCAAAGAGCCACTTGGACCCGGTTTCCACGCAAAGGAAAACACTCGGAGCCGCAAATACTTTTTGAAATCTAAAATGAAGATAATACTGTATATATTGTTTTATATATTGTTACTTTTATGCTTTGTGTGAACAACTAAAGTAAGTAAGTAAAGTTTATTTATTAAGCGCTTTTCACAGACAGGCAGTCACAAAGCGCTGTACACAAATATTAAAATAAACAATACAATCAATAGACATTATACACAATGTAAAAGATCAAATGTAAATAATGTAAAGAATATAAAATACGTAGATCAACAAAAGGCTTGTTTGAACAGAAAAGTTTTTAACTGCTTTTTAAAAGAATCCACAGAGCAACTAAGGTGTGTTGCTTATATGAAATCCATGAAGTGCTACAGAGAAAATTACATTTTATTTATGTAATTAACACATTTTGAACTCTTAAAGAAATATAACAAAAGGAAAGACACCCAGCTGAACTAAAATGATCCATGTAGCAAACAAAAACTGCTGTGAGCCGCCACCCTTATATCGCCTTTGGGCTTTTGGAGCCTTGACCTGACTTTTAAAAAGTAATTGGAAAAAAAGCACTATGCTGCTGAAAAAAATAGATATTTGCAAAATTCTGCCTAAATATGTATTTTACCTGGTTAATGTGTGTGGCGGGGCGTGGTCTGCAGCGCCGCTGCAGGGGAGGCGGACGCACCTGAGCGGCACCCGCAATCACGCCTCGCCGCCTTAAAGTCTGTGCTCTCTCTGCTGTTGTGTTGTCGGGCTGTGAGCTGAAAAGCTACAGCCGGCTGTATGCGTACAGCAACCGTGTGTGAAAAGTGGTCAGTAAAGAGATGCTGAAAAGCGTGTTCATGCAAACATCGTCGAGTCTGACGTGATATGTTTACAATAAGACTTATGGTCCCGAACCTCTGTGCACAGCATCTGCAAATCGGGGCTTTCATCTTTACGCAGGACTGTAAGCTGTCATCTGTGAGGCGTGAACGGTGTTTGTTTTAACATAGTTCACGGTGGAGCTGCTGACATAATGTGGATCCGAAGATCCATAATTGGCCTACCTGGGGTCGAAAGTCTCGATAAATGCACGGCGTTTCGGCGGGTACACCGGCTTCCGCGAGTGTGACGCTTATTTTGAACGGTGAAAAAATAATAAGATATAATTTTATTTTTATATTTCAAAATCACAATAATCTTCCAATTTAGAACTACAAGTTAAAAAAAGAACTAAACACAAATAAAATACACTTCAGCTAAATACTTCTAATTTATTTTCCCAAACCACCGGGAGCCGCAGTATAAGGACAAAAGAGCCGCAGGTTGCCGAGCCCTGTGCTAACCGTTTAAAAGAGCAGCAGAACACATTTTTGTTCAAAGCTTGGTATTTTATGTTGTATTATATCTTTATGATATGTTATCCTTTTCTTTCTTGTATAATTGTGAGGCAGTTTATTTGTAAAAAGTTACAAAATGTAAATAAATTTTACTTACTCTCCTCTCCACTATACTGTGTCCTTGTTTTACAAGAATAATTGAAGAATTGAACTGTAAAGTACTAACATAAGTAAGGTATTAGTTTTCAGACTCCTTGAAATTTACAGTTCAGATTAAAGAAAACTTGTAATGACTTTGTCTAATCCCAAACTTCTTCCTCGCTTTGCTTACTGTGCATTTAAAAATCAGCCTTTATGATGACTTTAGAGGACGTGGAGGTGTCAGTCCATCTGTTCTGTTTTTTGTTTGTTTGTTTTTTGCTGTTCTGTTTGTTTTGAAGCCCTGACATAATATACATGATTTCCTGCACATGCCTCACGCTAAGTACATGTATTATACTGTGGAGTCCAAATGTTCAGAGATATTTATGGTGAACTACAGACTTCACCATTAATTTTAGGTCATTTTTATTCTTCTCGAGAAAGCACCTCATTGGTCCCGTATTCATTTTACAACAAGACGAGCTCAAATATGAACATAAGAGTCACAAACAACTACAACCACAATTCCATACAAGATGTTCAAAATATAAATAAAAACAATGCAATGATACTTACCTGTTGCTAGATGCAAAATGTTCCTCCAGCTGTTTCCGTTTGTTGCTACTTATTTCTTCAGCCTTCTGTTGCGCTAATCGCAATGTTTTTCAGAGCTCTTGTTGTCATTGAATTTTTTTTCTTAAAATATAAATAAAATATGGGTTTATGAGATATAAAAATAGTGTATTTAACATTCACAGTTCAAAACAGTAGTCATATAATATAATGTATGAGCACTGTTTCTGAACTATAAAAGCTGAATTTATCACCAAATTAACAGTTTACCTGTGTTCTGTTGCTCCTCGTTGGTCATCACTGCCCTGCCTCTCCTGCTCTTGGCTGTGGGAGCTCTGTCTGGTGCCTCCATCTCCCCCTGCTGGGGTGGAGGCACAGTTGTGATAGCGATGTGTGGCCTTGGGTTTTCAGCACTCATGGGGGACTCCGGATGGCCGGAGTCTCCTGGTTCTTTCTTCTCTGGCTCTCCCTGTTTTCTCTTTCAGGCACTGCGTATAAGTGTGCTTTGCTACAGATGCAGCAATTGGAGACCAGCATGTCTGCTTGTTTCATCCCCCACCCCACTTCTTTTCTCTTTCTTTCTGTCCCTTTTTTTTGTCTGTTCCTCTTTTTCCTTCTATCTTTTGCCAACATGGCCTCCTCCTCCTGTCTGCTCCAGCATAATATCCACACAGATAACATAAAAATAATCAATAAATACAATAAAAATATTAATAAAAGGAGCCTACAGAGAGTCCATAGTGCTTCTCTCGGAAAAGTGAATGTGTTTTGCACAACAAAGCAATCAGATCATGATTCTTTAAACTACAAGTGTTTCATATGGCAGGTGTTTAAAAAAAGATGTGCTGATCTGAATTTCCTTTAATACAAATACAACCAATAATTATAAATCATTTAACAAACATAAATACACTTATATTAGCCCAGTATTTTCATATTTCACAAATGTTTGATTTTTTTAGTGTAATCATGACCCTTAAAAAACCCCACACACATCAATGCAACAGATTCAAAAAGAAATCACTGAAACACTGAAAATATTGCAGCTTCAATCCTCTTCCTCGGTCGTCTCCATGGATACATCATGTTTGTTACCTGTGGGCAGAGTTAAGAAATCAGGATGTTGAACTGAAGTGGGTGATTGGCGTATGTGTTGAAATAAGATAAGAGAGTGTACCTCACTTCCTGCTGCAGCAGATCAACAGCAGCAGGATGGTAGAGATGAAGTATGGACAGAAAACCAGCAGGTGGCAGAAGAGTCTTAGTACAGACACAGAGGGTGAACGAGGACGAAGAGAGGAAGAGGCCGAAGGCTCAGTATTACCAGAGGGCGAGGGTGAGGGTGAAGGTGAAGGAGTGTACATTATGGTTGTGTGAGGGGGAGGAGGAGGCTCTGCAGGAGATATGATGAAGATGGTTCAGTTTATTATCAGGTCAGCAGTTTAGTTTATGCTTGTGAATGAATGCTTTTCTTATTTTAAGTTTCTCACTTCCTGGAGTAAAGAGAGAGAGGGATTAGTTTTAGATTTTTTTTGCCCCCGACTCATATCTTTACAGCAGGAGTGATGTCGCTGCTCTGACCTTTGACCTTCAGCCTGCTTTGAGGAGACTGATGAATAAGAGTAGAACATGAGTAGAGCCCTTCATCAGACTGCTGCACATTATGGAGAATCAGTTCTCCTTCAGGTCCATGTCCAAGTTTGACTTTATCTCTGAAGAAATACGATTTTTTTGCTGAACCGTTTCTGGGTTTGCAGAGCAGAGTGACATTACTTCCTGTGTTCACTGGAAGTGCCGGGATCTCCAGGATCAACTGTTTTTCTGACCAGCAAGACAAACAGAGTCATTTAGAGACAGAGGTCCACAAAGCAGAGTCATACAGTGACAGCAAGACAGATGGGAACAGATCGCTTTCTGTACCTGAAACAGCGATGGAGACTTCATCGCTCTTCTGTCCAGATAAATTTTCACACCAGAAACTTCCACCAGATGAGACGGAGAGATCCAGAACACAGAAGGAATTATTAAACCTTCTAAAGTCTGCAGCTGTATTACAGCCCTCAGTGGATACTCCTCTGGTCCTCTTTACTCTCCATCCATCAGCTGTCTGACCATCATCGACACAACTCAGGGAGACATAACGGTCTCCTTTGAAGAACTGCTGATGGTTTGGGCTGACATACAGAGAGACTGGAGGACAGACAGAAACACAGACGGACTAAATGTATTTGTATTATTGGTCGAGTGAATAATTTCACTTCCATAAACTCACCTGCAGAAACAGTCAGTGCAGACAGCAGCAGCACACACACACCTGCAACATGAAGACAGTCAATAAAGGTCAAAGGTCAGAGAGAGAGGAGTCTAAGTAAATTTTAGTAGTTATTAAAATTGCTGTGGGTAATAATACAGCTGTGGGATGACTATTCAATTCAGTTACATTTTATTTATATAATACCAAAACAGTCACCTACTGACAGAGAAAACCCCAACGATCATGGTGAGGTTTTCTTCTCGAGTCATCTTTTTTCCCCTCGTTTATTTATTCATTAGTTATTACTACTACAGCATGTCTTTGGTCCCGTCTCCTTCCCCACACTTGCTCATAGACGGTCATCTGATGTTTTCTCAGTATAATTGAAGAATCTTCATCTTACAATGTAAAGCACCTTGATTCTTGTGTTTTGGAGCTGTCTACATTAGATTTTATTGAACTGTATTGACATTTAGTAATAATTTCACAAGAACTCCTCAGGAAACATCTGCTTTCATCTTGATAAATTTAGTTGTGTAAATCCACAAAGAGCAGTAAACCTCAGAGCAGCAGCAGGTCAGCTGATCACAGCCTGTACATTTATAAAATCTACCGCAATTCGCAATAGAAATTATTGTAAGTTATGATTCTTTTCTGCACACTAAGACATTTTAACTGATTTTGGGGTTTTCCCACCTGCTGTATCTCACTTTAACCGCTGACTGTACACAATTTCTGTTTAGAGGCAAAGTCACCCTCTACAAAGTAGGAACAGAAAACAGAGCAAATCTTTATTTTCATGTTCACCTTAACTGACTTAAGCTGAGAATATTTATTAGAATTAAAATTTAGACTAAAATAAAGTTTGGATTCCCATCTACTAATATTATTTTATTATTACCTTAACATAGCAAGGTTTGGTTCGATTCACATGTTTTCTGTTTTTTTCCTTAAGGCCAAACTTTCACTTCATTTTTTTCAGCCCTTACATCTTTCCTTGTGACTGTAATGACCAAAGTTACAACATTTGTCTTAACAAAAACTGTCTTTCGTCTAACTTCGGTTTAATACTTAACTGAATTCTTACATAATTTTGCTCATACAAATACAACTAAAACAAATACAAACACAACTTTATATATTCCAACAACAAAGTCGTTTCTTTCACCTTCCTATAACATGTGAGTCAGGTAAAGTATGACTTAACACAGCAGCCTAATTGATGACATCACCATGTCACTAGGTGCTGGAAAATTTTATCCATCTATTCATTCTAATCGACTTATCCATTTCAGGGTTGTGGGAGTGCTGGAGCCTATACCAGCCTATACAGGCAATTTAGAATCACCAGTTAACCCCATGCATGCCCTTTGATGGTGGGACAATCTGGAGTACTCGGAGAGAACCCACAAAACATGGAGAACATACAGACTCCACACAGAAAGACCCCGTCAAATGGCTGATTCAAATGCATGACCTTCTTGCTGTGAGGCAACAGTATAACAGTAACAGAAATGTAGGAAATAGAAGATAAAATGTGCCTCTTAAAGTTATAGTGAATGTTAGATGTTTTTCAAAGCAGTATTAACTAAAAACAAACATATTTCTGTGTTTTAGAGACAGAGTGACCCTCAAACTCAAACAGATAGTATGAGAGAGAAGTTCAACTAATCTCAAGGAGACTTTAATCTGTCTCTGAAATTATGTGTTTTCCATTATTCATATGTGCTGGATCTATACTGAATTAATTAATAAATGACTAAGATAGAAGCTCTGTGTTTGACTCACCGAGTAGCAGAGAGACAGATGAAGTTTTCATGATGTCTTAATGAAGATTTAACTCCACACTGAGCAGATAAACAACTTCAGCTTCCCCACTTCCCTGTTAGCACATCTAGGGATTTACTGGGACTTTTATTTCCTCCTCTCTGTGACCTCAGTATCAGTGCTCCATGTTAAAGGTTCTCTCAGTTCCTTAAATGTCTCAGGAGGACAGCGCTATCCTTTAGAAGTGGGAAGCATCGCATTCATCTGTGTTATCATTTCCCCCAGGCTGTCAGATTTATTCTCCTTCCAGTCCAGAGAACAATAGAAGATGATGTGAAACACTGGAGAAATCTCCCACTATCAACCATCAAAATTAAAATCCTTTGTTGGACCATATTAGTCTTGATACAGCCTCTGCTGCCCCATTAGATCAATCTCTCTCTTGTTATAGTAGTTGTTGTCAGGCCTATTTACCCCCACCACACTACCTGCTAGTTGCCTGTGCCCCCACCCACCTCGGACTGATTTGGTAGATGGACTGATTCTTACATAAAGTCTACTCTAACTGAGCACTCAAAGTGCTTTATGCAACCTGCCACATTCACACAAGCATTTTGTTCTATGCTTTAAATGCTTTCTAGCTAACATTCACACACATTCATACTCCGACGGATGCATCAGAGAGCAACTTGGGGTTAGTATCTTGTTAGGATATTTGGCATGCAGACTTTAGGAGCCAGCCCGGGGTTTAGTCTGCTAGGGCATAGCCGGCTGCCTGCAGAGCCTGCAGGGTTGTTGCGGGCCCCCTGTAGTTTCTGCACTATTGGTGACCCCCTTCCAGGTCCTCCTGGGGCTCTTGTGCTCTGGGGGACCTATGGAAGTCTGGGGTCTGGGTCTCCTCCGTGCCTGCTTTATGTCCTGGGGAGCAGGGCTGGGGCTTCCCACACCTACCATTAAATACTTGGAGAAACCTTATTAGCACACACACAGATTTGCACATTTGCACAAGTATTCACGCAGCTGTCTAAACAGGTACTTACAAATGCACAGTATCTCGGTCGGCTGCTGCCTCTAAACATGTCATGTGTCATTTATACTGTGTGCTGCTTAGTAACATTTAATATTTATTATTTACTGCTACGTATGCATATGTTGGTTGTCTCTGTGGTTTCCCTGCTGTTTTGTTTTTTTTGCTTGCTTTTTTTATCAGTGTTTCTCTCTCTCTCTCTCTCTTTCTCTCTCTCTCTCTCTCTCTCTATTCCTCTTCTTCTCTTTCTCTCTTCTTTCCTTTTCCCGGTATTGTCTATTCGGGCTGTAATAACTCAAAATAAAAAAAAATGTTTGTAAAAGTCTAATAAAGTACGCATATCAAGTGGACTAGTATAGCAAAAGCAATAATGCTCCACTTGGACATTTTGTTTAACCTTCAGACAACAATTCTGATCGCTACGCTGCCGGAGAGGACAAGCAAAAAAGAACAAATAAAAGAAAAAGTAAAAGAAAGAAGTCAGCATCAAATGCATTATTATACTTTAACCAAAAAATGTTTTATTCCTTAAAACATAAGCAAATTAATTGTTAAGCTTCAGCAGTTTCCCTTGTATTAAAATTAGTCAATAATACAACAACTCAAAATTTCAGAGAGTGGTTATCCACTGTGGTCGTCTCAGGCACACAAAGCTTCTGCTTACAAGGAGCAACTAACCAGAAAATGAACACGTAATCTTAAAAGAAGAGGAAGTAACATGGCTCATTTCAGACAGAGCTGAGGTCAACACCAATGCCCACCAAAACTGTAAAACAACTGTAGAAGAGATACTGTTCCAGGAAGCATTTAAATCCACTGACTGTTTTTTTTTTTTTAAATTTGGAATAAAATCTTTCTCTTTGAAGCTTTATTTTAGAATATCAATGAGCAGACCAGATAAACACTAACTTATCTTTTACACAAAACCCCTAAGAGAAATAAACCATCACAAACCACACATTCATTTCCAAAATGCAGAGAGAAGACATGTATCCCCTCAAAACTCTGTTACATATCTGAGCATTATGTGTCAAGCAGTCAAGCAGTCACTTAATGCAAACATACCAGCCTTGCTTATAGATTGTTGTTCCTAAATTTCAATGAGCTTAAACTCTTTGGTGGAAATAAAGACAGGCTCTCTCGGTAAGAGAAAGAAAGTCCAACAGGAGGATAAACAGGAGAGGATTGAAAAGATGTCGAAGAGTGAGCAGCTCGTTTGGGTGCAGGTCAGCCACAAACACAAAGTATTGGTATTGTTGAAGCTTTCGTTCACTTTTAGTCAATGTGCAATGTTTTTCATTATAATTTATCTGGATGCACTCACATAAAGCTATTTAATTCATTTTGAAGGTTTGTGCTTACTTTGCACCATGTTTCTCTTTTAAAGATTTTAATTATTTTGGCCTTGAGTGCTTCAGCTTCAGCTAACATGCACATTAACAGATATGAGAATTTCCTTCTTGCATCTATGTAATGTAGATAAAACCATATATCGTATAATGATGGTAATCATAAACTAATGTTCTGTATAACCCTGGCGTCTGTGTGGGACACACAGCAGAACACAGAACATTATTTAGCGTCAGCCCTCCGTGTGTTCATGAAGACGCCGCTCCTCTGCTACATGTGTGAATGCGAGCAGGTTGTGTGAGGGTACAGGTATGAAACTCAACCCGTCCACCATATTGTTTCAGCAATAAACACGAGTAAGTTTAGCTGAAGGCTGAACCGCACTACCTCATTCTAATCAATTATCTTTTTACCTGGAACTAATCACAAGCATATAACTTGATATCATCGAGAACCCATCACATAAAGCTTTTTAAGTCCATTTCTGTGTCTGTCCTCGATGAAGCACCAACACGATTCCCTCAGTAAGAGCTCTGCTCACGTTTATTTGCTGAGGCTCTAAAACCGCACCCACACTGAAGCTAACCTTTTATTTTCTGTGAGCAGATAACATCAGTCATGTTCACAAAATAGTTACCAATGAAGAAGATGAAGGTCCTTAGGTTGAGCTCCATGCTTCTGTTTCACTGTCAGAGCTCAGAAACTGTCAGGAAACCCGTTCACGTCACCTCTGAGTGCAGTTTAAAGCTTCAAATATCTGCAGCATCAGAAATCAGCACCACACTAACACAGCTTCCTGTGTGACCTCAGTGTGGGTAAAACAACAGGCTCACTCATCACTGCTTTAATAACCTCTGAGAAAAACAAACTGCATTATGTGTTATTTTTAATATTTATTTCTTTAGCACATAAACACTTTTTTACACTGAAACACAAAAAGATTTTCTGCTGCCATCCGTGAACATCTGTGAGGAGAAGACAACAGACCTTTAAATGCTTTGAGTCCATCACAACTTTTAACTTTACAAGACTTTAAATGCTTTACAAGAAACTGAAGTTCATACTGTATGGTTATTGTATTTATGATCACCTGTGTCAGTATGTAGTATAAAGACATTATATGAATGTAAAGTTTCAATACATGAAAATATATCTCATTAATTCATAAATTCAAACCCTTTAATATTTATAAGGGGTCATCATTTAGGATTTAGGAATACTTTCTCTTTCAGGGTTTAAAAACTAACCCTTTTACGTAAACGTGCATTTGTTTCATATTTCCTGAAAGGAGGCTGACTTGTTCTGCAGAATCTTAACCAGCTTCATGATGTTGTCACTTTAAATGGTTTTCAGACACATTTCAACATTTGCTGGAGGAGGCTGTGTGAATCTGACATTTGGTTCCCCAGTTTAACATTTACAGGCAGCATTTAATAAAGTTGTGACACAGCTGCTCATTTCTACAGTGCATCTGGAGACACAGATTCCACCGATATCTGACTACCAGGAAGCAAATGCAACTTTCTAGATTCTCTTTCACCCCCTAGATGATCGTTTGAGTCTCGTGCTGTTAAACTTCTGCTCAAAGTTCTTCTTCCCCACTTTAAAAGGAGTGCTGTTAAAAGGAGATTGGCTTATCACTGTGTGCTGTAGAGTCTTTACCTTACCATGAAAACACCTTGAGAAGAGTATTGTTGTCATATAAATCAAACTGAATTGTTATTTAATCTTTTTTTCCATAAAGTATCATATTTGTGGCTGAAACGGGTCGTTAAGTTTGTGGGAATAGAAAAGAAATAACAGTTCACTCACTGCAGAACTCCAGTTTCCTTATTTATTGCATCTTCTCAGACATTTCGAGCACACCTACTCTTCATCAGTAATAAGGTTTGTCAAAATCCAGGGGCTGCAGCCATCATGAAGCACAGGGCAGTACCATCTTAAATCAACTGTGATAGATCACATGACCAATAGGAATAATATCCAATCAGAACAATGTCTTATGTCAGACAAACAGGTGATAAACCATCTATTAGTGATACATATTACCTTTACTTGAGTAAGAAAAGGGTAAATGGGAAGAAAGAACAAGAAAAGAAATAGAAAGATGATTAAAAAAAGAAAAGAAAGAAAATGAAAATCCTCATTCAGATTGACTAGTTTTTCTGAGTGCTCCCCAACTTTCCCATAGCTCAGTCTCTGAATTCCTCAATCTCACGTTTCTACTGGAAAAGCCAAAAAAAGCAGCTGACCTGAGGACGGGCTCCTCATCCTCACTTCTGCTTTTCAGATCGTCATCTGTTTTGACCGCACTCACTCATAGTCACTTCAACACCATCAACACTGAACCTTCAAAAACACACTGCAGCGTTTTTAAACCACATCAGGATATCATATACTCACTCTGTGATCCCTCTTTAACATTAAAAAGCTGGGTAACAGTCAGACAGCATCAGGTGACCCTGCGCATCTGTATTTGTTCTATACAGAGTATAAAAACACAGGTGGACAGTGAGACTAACAGACTGACACGGGGTCATCCACAGCAAATAAAAGCAAATATTTACAGAAATATCAATTTAAAAAAGGAAAAAACAAATGCTTTGGTTCAGGTCATCGGCTTAATTCAGTTTTCCATAAAGCGAGATTGCAGAGAACATCACTGAACAGACTAACAAGACTACAGATGGTGATACTTTTTGATGTCTTTAACTGTCAAAATAAGGAGAGTAAATAGTGCTGGGGACATGTATTGTAGTTGCTGTAAAAATAAAGGATGTTAGCAACGATAACCTGTAATTTTGTGGTTTTGGAAGAAATCCATTTTCTTTTAGGTCTCCTAAACGTCTCCCACCAAGTTTCAGAATTAAGGTTCTTATTAAATAATTAATTGAAAATAAAAATAAAAAAGAACAAAAAGAACAAAAAGTTAATTAGTCGATCACAAATGAAAAAATATTTTACAGAAGCCGTCCATCTGTTTTAGAAACTTTTGTATTCTTCCAAAACCAGGAACACAAAACTACAGAAAAGTCACAAAACGACATTGTCGTGCAGATAAAACATAACATGTTTCAATGAGTTGTGTTGAGTTTAGCACTAATTTAAAGAAATGTCCAGTATTCTTACACCAGTATCATCCTCTTTGGGAGCGAACAGCTTTGAGCAGAGAGTTTAAGACCTCCCAGTCACCTCTCAACAAGGGTGCAGAACCCTCTCATTTTAGGTTTTCTGCAGCACTGGGATTAAAGGTATTACAGAAATACAAATACAAAGTAAATATTGCGATTTCCTCCAAAACTGTTTGTTTTGAAGCTTGTGTCCATGTCTCTGCCCTAAATCTGCATTTTGTTCTACTCATGATCATTGACTGAATATTTTCTCTTTGCACTGTTACAACCAGCTCACAGGCCTTAACAATGGTGTGTGGTTAGCACCATTGCCTCACAGCAAGAAAGTCCTGGGTTTGAAGCCACTGGCCAGCTGAGGTCAGCAAACTTTGTCCATCTACTCACGTGCATGACAATAACCTGTCATGACAATAAGTCAAAAAATTAAAATAAATAGATAAAATGAATAACCAATATAACTTCATAAGGACATACCTAATAGAGACTATAATCCAGCATATTGGAAACAGTTCAGTGCACATATAACAGTGGATATGAAAAACGATTAAGGTCCCTTAAAAAAGGAGAAATAATGAGTAGATGAAACGTGCTGCCAATCAGCTGATCAGTTTGGTCAGAAAGGCAACCTTTTTTTTTTTTTTTTTTTTTTTTTTTTTTTGCCTGTCCCGTTTGGCTCTTTTGCCATCAGAATTAAAGGCGAAGAAAGATGCCCAACGGATTTACTTTACCAAATGGACCATCCCAGCCTTGCTGTAATGGTCTATTTGATTCACCTTTTATTGTTTATTTTATTTTATTTTCACTTGTTAAATACGGGACAGATTTGACTGGGGAAAAGAAAGGGAAAGAAAAACAGCGGGGAAGAGGGACGGGGATAAAGAGAAAATAAGCAGACAAAAAAATACATATATCAATCACCTGGATCACCTGTTGAGAAAGAAAAAAGAG
The DNA here is from genome assembly GCF_056152115.1 of Neolamprologus brichardi. NCBI lineage: Eukaryota > Metazoa > Chordata > Actinopteri > Cichliformes > Cichlidae > Neolamprologus > Neolamprologus brichardi. The sequence goes on along the minus strand of NC_142121.1, from coordinate 16,377,742 downwards.
AAAACAAGCAGAAGAAAGAAAAAAGAGCAACATAATAAACAACATCACGATGATCTATCGGAATATAACAGTAAAAACTAAATATTAAACATTATTATGCAGCACGTAAGATCGACAGCGCACAGTGCGCTTTGAGGTAGGAGCCAAAAAGGGTGTAGTTTGTGTGTGTGAGCACCCGTGTGTACACCTGTGAGCATGAGCGCGCTTGTATGTAAAAGGTTCCTTCATGTAATGATCTGCTAGAGGGTGTGAGGAGCCACAGCCCCGTCCTCCAGGGCATGAAGCAGGTATGGAGGAGATCAAGACTCCAGACATCCAGAGACCCTCAGAACACAAGAGACCAAGGAAGACCAACAGTGGGGGCAGCCGCGCCACTATCCCAGAAAGAGCTGAGGAGAGCCCCAGATGAGGGGTCACTCGGCAGCCACGGAGCAGAAGCCAGGGGGGTTGCAGTGACGTGCCTGTGAGCTCCGCCGGCAGCCAGCTGTGCCAGAGTGACCGAGCCCCAGGCCGAGAGGCCGAGGGCACCCCACCCACGAAGTGGCCCGAGCGAGCTCCATGCTCCAGGCCCCGACAAGCAGCCACCAAGGAGTGAGCCAGTGGGTACCCGGACGCCCATCCCCAGACACAAAGAACCACCAACGCACCGATGTCTGAGGGTGTCTACCACTGGTAGGGAAAGTGGTGGGGGAGATAGGCCTCCATACCTTAGAGGGCCTGAGATGTCCCTAGAGAGGTGGCGTCTGAAAGGCAAGCTTATACAGTCATATCATTATTGCAGTCCCATGGTAGGCACTCTGCTGCCCTCTACTGTCCACAGTGGTACACATTTACTTGAAACACCAAATTTGGAGGACTTCGTGAAACTCATAACACAAAAGTGTGAAATCTGTTTGTTCGAATGAATTAAATTAAAAGGATCTTATTTTCACACTAAATACAACAAATAGCAGGCTAATAGCTTTGGAGGGTGTGAAGACGAGGCCACTGAAGTGCAGCAGCCCCCATGAAGCAGCAGGCCAGAATAATATAAGAGAGTGTGCTCATAAACTCAGATAACATTTCACTCTCCCAGGCTTTGGTGCCAGTGTGCCTTAAGACATGTACGATGAGTGCAGCAGTAAAAAGCATGAATGACTATCACCCGTTAGCTCTGAACCTGATAGTCATGGCCCACTTACAGAACAACATCAACACAAGAGAAAGCCACAAACCCGCTCTGCTATTCATGGAAGCAGCAGAGGTGGAACCACAGAACCACAAAATCACTGGTAACGACTGCTAACACCCTTTGTTTTTAAAGCCACTAAAATCAACGTCCTCGCCACTTCTGATTCTCCTCATTGCTCCTTTTTTCAGTGTTTGCTTTCATTTTGCTGTAGTTGGTCCAGTGTCAGTCTGTTACTTTCACTGTCTGCCTCTGTCTTAATTGACAGGATCTCTTTTTCTGAACATAACAAACCAGGTTCTTTGGTTCAGGTGGGTTTAAAAAACATCACAATGTGTTCAGTGATGATGTGCACTGAAGTGGCTCAGTGTGATGATGGGTTCCTAAAACAGATGTGAAGATCTGAAAAGCAGAAATGAGGTGCAGAAGTTGTTGCTCGGCTCAGTTTCATATTCATGGTGTGGTGACGTTATTCAGTCCACACAAACAGTGTTACTCACACTTTGGATCTTACTTCTGTTGTTTCTGTAACTTGCTATGTTTACACCTGCATATGTGTAGCGTTTGCATGGATACGGTTTGTCAGCTGCCATTTTCTTCTTCTTCTTCTTTTCTTTTTTCTTCTTCGCCATTCATGCAGTTATCATTATATACATGTCTTTGGACTGGGGGAGAAAGACTGAGTATCTTGAGGGAACCCACACACACACAGGACCAGGAAGAAGAAGATGGGAAACTCCACAGCGGAAGAACTCAACTGACCATCAGCTTCAAACAAGAAACTGTTGTGTCACTCTCACGGTTTTTTCAGTACTTATCAATTATTTGGGAGAATGAGGAGAACACAATAACACAATAAATAGTAGATATAAAAAACTTTGACTATAAAAACATTCACAGAAGGTCAGTGTTTGCACAGCACAACCTGCAGCTGAATCCAGTACCACCAATATAACTTTAATTCTACTGTGAACACCCAGCATATATTTTGAAGGTTGCTGCTCAGTAAATGTTAAAATCAAGCCTCTACTGGTTGAATGAGTCATGGTTTCAACAAATGCAGACATTTCAGTGTTCAGTATAAAACTGGAAAGAAAAAGTGTTTATGAAGTGTAGTGGGAATAAAGAATGACTCCTAATAACACATCTGTGTCATTGTGACCCTGTTTTCTGTAAGTGTGATCACGGAACTGAAAGAGGCAACTTTTAACCCACCGTTAAACACTCGACTGAAACTATGAAGGAGAAAATAAGTGACTTTTAATGAACTGACTCCATATCAGTATACGTTTATTCATATTTAAATGTTAAATGTAGAATAGAATAGAATAGACTTTTATTGTCATTGTACATGTGCAACGAAATTATGGGTGATCCAAGCCAGCTGTGCAGGAATAAATAACAAAGAGGAGAAATACATACGATAAAGATGTATTTCTGTATGTAAGTAAATGTATGGTTAGTGTAGACCCGGAAACTGTGTAAGGAAAGGAATAGCATTCAACACAATCTGAACAGAGTGCTGCACATGCAATAACTAACTGTAACAACTGTGGAGGAAGCCACATGGCAAAAAGAGATAAATGCCCAGCATATGGCAGTAATGTCATAAATGCAAAAAATGGCATCACTTCCAGAAATGCTGCAAGTCATCACAAACAAGGGGATTCAAAAAGAGATCTGTAAACAGTGTTGAGATGCAAGCGCCCAGCAGTGATGAGGAAATGTTCTTTGTGAATGGGGTCAATGTAGACTCTGTGAATCCCTGTTTTCTGTATAGGAATGACATATTCACCGCTGTGCATATTAATAGAAAACCAATAGAGCGGCGCTAAATGTAATGACATTCCAGCCGTTCTTTTTGTACAACTGAAACAAGATGGAAAACTCCTGCCATCACAGAAAACCAAACTGGAGGCATATGGAGGTAAGGAAATCAAACAGCTGGCACAGCTGGCACAGCTAAACGCTCGTGTCACTCTGGAGGCAAGGAATACCCTCTGCAATTCTTTGTAGTGGATCAAGCTGTACAACCTCTACTCTAAAATTCAGATGACATTAGATTGCATTGATCAAAGAGATTTAAATAAAGCTCTGAAATGCCTGCATCACCCTATGCGTACCATAGAGGCAGTGGGCGCACAAATGCCTAACTTCACAGTCTTTTCTGTCCTGGATGTGAAATGCTCGTCTTGGCAGATAACGCTTGACTTCAAGTCATCCATGCTCACAACTTTCAACTCTCCATTTGGCAGATTCTGCTTTCTCAGAATGCCGTATGGAATCAACTCAGCCAGTGAGGTGTTCCAGAGTGCAGTAGAGCAGATCTTTGCTGGATACCCCTGTGCTGTCATCGTTGACGACATAATCACTGGTGGAAGAGATATGAAAGAGCATTAACAGAATCTCAGAATGGTACTCAACCGTGCGAGGGAAGTCAAACTGGGACTTAAACCCCTAAAGTGCAAATCCTACTCAAAGAAGTCTGTTATGTTGGACATGTTTTCACAGGCAAAGGCTTAAAGCCTGATCCAGTGAAGACCAAAGCAATTAATGAGATGCCCACACATTAGAAAACGTCACAGCTCCAAATCTAAACTGATCATCAGCCATAAGTCACAATCCTAAACAAGCCCATACAGTCAGCTCCAGCCAGACTGCAGCGTATGATGCTGAGACTGCAAAGGTACAACTTCCAGATGGTGTACAAAAAAGGCTTGTAGATGGCTGAACAGTCCTGTCAGCTGGCTGGCAGTTCTTACATTAGATGATCTGGGGAGAGTTTGCAAGCCAAAACTTCACATATGAACACTAGGGCGTAGAAGATGGACTGTTTAAAAATGCTATTGCTATTCATGGAAACTACATGTAACTTGATGATGACAAAGTGAAATGCTGATTATGTTCTTACCAGTGAAAGAGTTTCAGGTTTGAAGTGAATGATTATTTTCAAGCTATAATGCTATAAACTAGAATCTATTGTTAATGCATTATGCTGAAGATGTTGTTAGTCATTTATACAGTCCTAGCTAAAGAAAGAACATCTCACCAGTGTTATTGTAAAACGGGGGTTTCCCATACCTGTTCGAAGCGAATAGTGCACTGCGCATGCGCCAGTAAAAATGTCTAAGACAGCCCTGAGTCATGCTGTTTGCATGCAATGTCTCCTCAGTTACAGTAAATGCTTACAAAGAATCACGAATCCAGCGTCTTTACTAAACATCAAACAGTTAGAATAACAATACTAAGAATCGGTCAAATATAATGATGCGGTGAATTCACTGGCTTTATAAAAGCCCAGAACATTCTTTAGTGAAATTACTTAATACATAATTTAAAAAATGTATTGTATTGTGAAAGCATCAGACTTCCGGTTCCATCCGAAAGTAAAGGTGGATTCATTGTGGGAAGGGCGAACTAGTGCAAGGTGAGGGAGGTCTGTTCATCTGTTTTCTTCCTCTCGGTCACTTTAATCTGGTTCTTCGGTCTGTCAGATTAAACTGGAGTCGTCCAGGAGGATGAGGATAACCGTGCTGCTTGTCTCCCTTCTGCTCGGTAACATCACCTTTATTCCTCTTTCTGTTTCTGTCAGTTTGATCAGTCAACAGTTGAAATACTCACTTGGCGCACACACGCACCGAGTGTGGCGATTCTTCACGTCCAGTTCAAGTTATTTCACCACAGTAACAATTTAAGATTACTCAGATATAACTTGTTAAAATGCCAGTATGAAGTTAAGAACATGAAGTCGTCTGTGTGAGCATCTGTATCAGTTCTTAATCGCTGCTTCCGGCTCTCTCCCGTGTGCGTGTTTTCTTACGTTTTTCATTCTTTCCTCAAAACCTCTCTGTCTCTCTGTCATCCCTCTCCCTCACTTACAGTTGGGTAAATATTTAAATTCAGAAAATTCAAATTTTCACAGAGATATCAACACAGATATAACTGATAGCTCAGGTGGAAGCAGGACTCCTCTGCGTTCAAATATGGGTTGTTTACTGGCGCAGAGTGCAGAAGAACAAAACATGATCTGCATCGCACGCATCCGCATTACACAGTAACTGGGTCATTTGGGTAAATACGCACATGCCAATGTACTGGTATTGTGCAGTGTCATACTGGGTATTTATTAAAGTCGGTAGCCTATTAAAACCCTGCCAGTCCACTGCTTGACTGCGTGCATGCATTTTGTACTGGGTTTCCCCTGCCGTTGTGAAACTGGCGACCCCAGGTCATCAATAAGCATCAATGCTGTTGAAACCTGGCCTACTGAATTGTACTTTGCTTCTCTTACTTGACAGATGATGATGATGTGCATGCAGTGACACATTTATTAGGCTACTTGAAAATATATTTCATTAAATTACAATGCATGTGGAACATTATGATATTAGGCAGAAGACTTGGTCCTGGACAGACTGTGTTCTCTATATGTCAGTATAAAGCATAGCATTAGTTTATTAATGTTTATTAAATTAATTGTATTTATATTAATAATCAATAACTAACATTTCTGTTCATCTAAAGGTCACAAAAGAAAATGCATGAACATCAGAGAATCGCTGTATATTGACTAATAGTAGTTACTGTCATGTCATGCTGCGGCTCTGAGGCAGGAAATTTCCTTATTTTACTCGATTTACACACCTGTGCTCCCCCTGCATGTTTTTACATGTGCTGACAGAGTTTTCACACAGTGTGTATACCTCTGAGGATTTATACTATAGTTATATTGAATAAGTGACATTGTCATGGTCCTCCATCTTTGAGTTATGGACCTAAGAGTTCTGTTTGTTGTTGACTAATTCCTGCTTGATTCATAGTTAGTATATTGTTATGTTTTTTCAGTTTTGTTTTTAGTAGATATTTTCTAGCTTATTTCTATAGGTTCTGTCTTAGTTTTGTAATCTAGTTTTGCAATTCTGGTTCAGTTCGGCTGTATCTACTTTTCCACTTGTTTTTTAAACATTAAGATAATTCATTTAAATTCTGTCCTATTTATATAGCACTAGTTCAGAACAACAGTCACGTCAAGGAGCTTAATATTGTAAAGAACCTACAGTATTAGAATCAAAACCTCAACAGTCAGATGATCCCCTATGACCAGCACTTGGTGACTGTGTGAAGGAGGAAAAACAACAACAAAAAAGGGAGAGAAAAGACAAGGGTAATGACATCCTGTAGTGGTGTATAAATGCACAGGGAATTAAAATAATGGGAAAGGAGAAAAAATGCATCATGGGAAGCCTCCAGCAGCCTGACCTCATAACTAAGGAATGAGTCAGTGTCACCTGATCCACCCCTAACTATGACAAAACTCAGATCTGCTTTCAGAAACTAATCTCCAGTCTGTTTTTTAGCCTCAGGAACTCAGGACAGAAGTTCACCCACTACCGTTTTCGTTTTGTAGTTTCTTAAATTTCAGAATAGAAACAGGAAAGCTGGACTTTCTTTTCATGTGTATGCACAATTGAGCTACAGATAACTCTACACCGGCTCACATTGTTTGTTTAGTATGGAACTCAGATTGATTTAACCTTTTTCTGTGTCCTCAGTTTCCCAGTATGTCTCAGGAGTCGAGGTGTATGAGGGGGAGGAGTCTGTCGTTCTGCTCTGCCAGCTTCCCGTTCCAGCTGAAGAGGGTGTAGTTGTGTGGGGACGCGATGACCTGAATCCTTCAATCATCCATGTTCGCACAGAGGAAGGTGATGATCCTACAGAGCAAAATAAACAATACGTCGACAGAACATCCATTCAAAAGGACGCCCTGAAGACCGGAGACCTCAGCCTCACTCTGAGAAAACCTACATTCTCTGACAGCGGAATCTACACCTGCACCGTACGCAAGCATGGACAAAAACAGAACCAAACTGAAGTGCAACTAAAGGTCAAAGGTCAGTGCCGTAGATTCCCCTTAGAGAGTGACCAGAGAGAAAAGTGGCCATCCAACATTACAAAGATGAAAGGCTTTCAGGAACGGTCAACATAACCAGAGAAGATCAAAGGCTACGTTCACAATGCAGGTCTTAATGCTCAATTCCAATTTTTTGATCAAATCTGATTTTTTTGTCTGGTTGTTCACACTACAAATAAAATGCGACAGCAAACACGCTCTAGTGTGAACCATTCACGGCCCTCAAAGCGCAAAAGAAGACGTCACACACAATGTGCTCTGTTTAGACCCAGACCAAACAGTATTGTTTGACTGATGGCACTTCATATAAAGACTTGTTTCGGACTTTACGTTTCCCAATTTTGCTTTAAGTAATAAAGTTATTTTGTTATTTACATATGGCCTAATAATTATCCTTATTGCTGTTTTAGAGAGGAGCGGTGCTTCAAAGGATAGTTGCAGATTTCTGTCAGAATCTGCAGATTATACAATACAAATAAAATGTTCACTTTTCTCCAACGTTGTCTTCCCAACAGTTTCACTAACAGCTACACTGGATGGCCAGGAAGCGATCATGATGTCTTGCCAGGCGCAGATAATTGGCGTCTGTCTTCTGTCAGTGATGTAAAAGGCGGATTTAATGCGACATGGCCATTCAAACAGCAGTCACTTTCTAAAACATCAGATATGTATCGGATTCAGTACCACATATGAAAGTGACCCAGATCAGATTTGAAAATATCGAATTTTTGTTGTTCAAACTGTCATACCATGATCAGACATGGATCGCATGGGGTCAGAAAAGTCGAATTTGATGCGGTTTCGCCTGCAGTGTGAACACAGCCAAAGTCAGACTTCTGTTTAAAAAGCATAAACCAACATATAACTGTGATTTCATCAGCAGAAATCATTATAAAAACAATCAAAATAAGATTTAAAAATCTTAAATCCATTTGAAGGAGAGGTCATACTAAAATTCATTTCAATTAGCATTGTTATTAACAATTAATTTATATTAATTATAAATGAATTCTTCAAAACATTCAGCATCATGTTCAGGTTGTGTTTGTGTTCATTACAGAGCGTCCTCCTCCTCCTCCAATCTGGCCCAAAGTTCTCCCAGCGGTCCTGGTTCCGGTGCTTGTCCTGGCTATTGGCATTAGTATTTTCATGTGTCTTGTATATCAAAGGATGAAGAAAACAGCAGGTGGGTGTAGTAGTGTGTGAGTGGGTGGGTGGCCCTTTATAGATCACCATAGTAACAAATGCTGCATACCTGGCCTGCTCCTAAAGGAACGGTGCTTACAGTTTCAGTTTTACATTTGATGTCACCGAGCAAAGTTTCTACAGAAGCCCCAACTTGTTAGGATGCCTGGGTCGTTGACCCAGAGGTTTGAGTTTATTATATTATTTATCATTTCTAGTCTTTGGTTTATTTGTCTGTGTTCTGTCTTATGGTTTACGTCTCAGTTCCCTCTGTTGCAGTGCCTGCGTGTGAGTCTGTGTCTTTAGTTCAGTCTGTGTTGTTTCCTGTTTTATTTTGAAGGTCCATGTTAATGTATCTGGTTTTGCTTCCCCTGTTTCGTTAGGCCTGATTTGCCCCAGCTGTGTTTCCCTCCTGTTACCCATTCCCTAATTGCTCCCTCTGTGTATTTAAGCCCTGTGTTTCAGTTTGTCTGTGTCGTGATCTACCGTTTTCTATGCTGTGTGTTCTGTCTGTTGAGTCTCAGTTTTGTTACCTTTTTGAGTTCAGCATTAAAGCTGTTTTTGAGTTTACATTGTGCCTCCGAGCGTCTGCACTTTGGGTCCACCATTCCTGCCTGCACACAGCCGTTCCATAACACAACTACTACATGTTCTGACTGGATATAAAAAATAAGATAAAATTTTTTCTATTTTCCCCAGAAATACTTTTGGAAAATTATTATTGATAACTTGATAGAGTAAACCTATAACACACCTGTCTCTGTTGGACAGGTGTGTTATAAAAATGTGTGGTATCTGTATCTGTCCTTCGGCAGCAGAGCTGAATCAGCCTGAGCAGCGTTCCTTCTGCCTGTCCAGCAGCAGTGTGTGGTGACACTTATAGGAAGACTGCCAGAAATTATGCTTTCTGCACTTCTTCTTGGCTGCTGAATTGTAAAATATTATTACCTTTATAGTTGTCATGTCATGTCATGGCGCTATATAAATAAAATTGAATTGAATTGAATTGAATGTAATTATTTATTTAATTTTGATTTATTTAAAACCATTTCTTTTGGAAAAGTAACAATAAAACACCATGAAAACACCCCAATACACATAAAATTGTATAAAAAGGACATCAATTATCAAAAGTAAATGTACTATGGCTTAAACTCTGTACATCATGGAAATAAGTGATTCCTAATAGATGTTTTTTTGAAAGATGGAGCCTGCATCTGTTCAACTTACCAGTTTTATTAAACAGTGTTGCTGAGACGGTAACAGAGAAGCGAAAGAGCCAGGTTGCCTCAAACACTTCTCCTCCATCAGGCTCCCCGTAAAGACCCAAAACATGTGTGCAATCAACCAGAAAAGAGCTACTGACCTCTCAGTGTCATTAAATCACATTTCTCTCAACGAAGACCCCCAATGCAGGATTTAAACCTCATTTCAAAAGAACAAAAAGAAAGGTATTGTAACCTTTATTAAAGTCAAATTCAAAGAGCATTGAAATCCAAAAAGCCAAAAGAAGTCCAAAAGAACACAAGGGTAAAAAAAAAAAACAATGAACAAAACAAGGATTAGAAACCCGAGGAGGACAATACAGAAACTCTGACAAAAGACAAAAGGTATGCTGGAGCTATGTATACATACAGATACAATGAGGACTAATTAGGGTAGAGTGGAAACACCTGAGTGGAGTTTGTATATTCTTGTTGTGCTATCTGAGTTCTCTGTGTGGATATTCCTGGCATCTCAAACCTGCCAAATGAAAAATTAAAAGCAACCCCTTGTGAGTGAGAGAATATCCAGAAGTAGCCTCATCTCATTTCTAATGTTTTTAAATTAGTGTTGATGTCTTGTGCAGTTTCCTCTTTATATACCTCTGTGAAACCTCTCAATTATCTTTTGTCTGAATAGTGGAACACAAAATAACTTGACTTAATGACAATTATTCCTCAATCAGTCTCCAAAAGTTGATTCTGTTCATTTGGACGTAGCATATTGTGGGGGAAATGTTTCGTCACTCATCCAAGTGACTTCTTCAGTCTCAGCTGACTGCAGGTTTCCCCAAATCGTATAAACAGTACATTTGCATAATGACTGAAACCAGCCCACTGAAGGAACAATGGGCTGGGAGGTCAGTTCCTTAATCATAATCATGCAAATTCTCATGACTTGCAGCCATTCCCCAACTCTCTGTGAATGGTACTCATGGCCATTGATCAGTGGCTTTTGGTCAGTGGTTGTTGATCAATGGTCATTATGCAAATGTACTGTTTATAAGATTTGGGTAAACCTGCAGTCAGCTGAGACTGAAGAAGTCACTTGGATGAGTGACGAAACGTTTCTCCCACAATCAACTTGAATCAACTTTTGGAGATTTACTTTCCTGGATGATTGAAAATGCATCAAGCCATTCCTCAATCAGATTTTTAAAAACATTTGAACACTGATTTTCGTCTCAACTATACTTCAAATGTTTGTTTTTAATGTGATTTACAGTTTCTGTTTAGCACAGCTCATGTTCTGCTCTGTTCCCTCAGTCTGCCAGCTCAAAGTTGTTGATGTGACAGAGGGAGCAGAGTCTGTCCTGCTACCCTTCATATCCAAAAAACTGAGGAATACGGAGACCGCCAAAGTGGAGTGGAAACATATCCAAGAAGACGAAATAAAGGTCGTGTATGAGAAGGATCAGAAAAGTACAGACACAACTCACACAGACCGCACAGAGATGAGAAAAGATCCATGGAAGACAGGAAACGCCAGCCTAACTTTGTTAGGTCCTCGCTCTGAAGATGGAGGTGTTTACATATGCACCATGTATGACACGCATGGAAAGGCCCTGAAACAGAAAGTAGTGGCACTCTGGGTCAAAGGTCAGTATTAGAGGATGTGAGCTTGTAAGATCCTGATGATGTCTTAGTGTGTTAACTTGCTTTGTTTCAAAGAAACATCTACAGTCACATTTAAGCATATTACTAAGTTGTCTATGAAGGTCTGTCTTCACATAAAAAAAACTCTGAAGAACTGATGAGTTATACAGGAAATGAAAAGCAGTGTGAGAGACAGAAGGATGCAGGCTATCATGAATCTTAGAACCTGTGTAGTAAACTACAAAAGTGTAAAGTGACAGCAGTTGTGAGCTGTGTTGATGCAACAGGCAGTTACATTTGTAGGGAAGAGCACATCAGGTTACAAAATGGGTTACCTCATAGCATTTCAGAATGGTTTGCAGTTGCAATTGTGCAGATTTCCCACTGAAGCATTAATCTCCAGTAATAGTCAAGAAGTGGGAAGAGGTTTTTTTTTTGGAGATGAAATCATAGAGAATAAAACTACAGTCCTAAGTAATAACTATATTTAGTACAAAGTAATTGTTTTCAGCAAAGATGTTTTCAGGAAACAGGAAGAACAGCTCTGAATGTGAGTGTCTATTATCCTCTGTCCTTCATACTAACTATACGCAGTCACGTGATCTTGGTCTTGGTCAGGACTCCGATCTGACCTGATGCTGTGTTTCTCTTTTACAGAGGGCTGGCTGAAAACCATCAGAAGCTTCTTCCCGTGTGCCAGAAAGAACAATGGGGTGATCTGAATGAAAAGGCAAAGGTGAATCTGTTCACTGTTCAGTCAATGTGATTCATCTCTTGATGAAGCTTTTCCAAATGAAACTCACAGTAATTAGTGTCATTACCAAATGAAAAGTCACATTACAACTACTGTGTGTTTGTGAGCTCTCAAATGTCTGTTTCAGTCAGTTTGAACACTTGACACATGCACTCAGCACAACCTGAACTAATATTCAGATCGTCTGTGCACACTTTAAACTAAAGTTCTGCATAGCAGTAAAGTGTTTTTTAGTACATTTGTAAATAAATTCAAGATTTATTTCATTTATTTAGGAATAAAATAGAAAAATTCAAAAAATGTTAGCTATCTAACATTTACAAAGGTAAACAGTTACTTTGATGACAGATGTCTGTACTAATTGATATTGTAGTATTTAACTATTTTAACTTTGATTTCGATTTACTGAAGGTTACCTGTGGGGTTCAACAGGGTTCAGTGCTGGACCCCAGTTTATACTGGGCATGCATGAATCGTATCTAAATTACTAAAACCTTATTTGCTGTAATGTATCATCAGGTATAGTCATTTATTTCTCTCTGGGAAAAGTTTAGAACAGTGCCTGAATGCAGTGGAAAAAAATGTTGCGACAGATACATCATCACTAAATTACAGCAAAGTAAAATGTATAATAATTAGTAACTAGTCAATAACAGCTGTTATAAATTATTAAGAGTGTGTACCACTATGTAAGTTTTAAAAACATGGTGCTAAAAAATATGAAAGTGAATCAAGACTTTCATTGTTTATAAAAAAAAAGAATATTTTATTTCTGTATGTTTATTGTTATTTATTCTTTCAAAATTATTTTACTTTTTTTTTTATTATGTTTTCCTTTGGTCTTAGTTTCGTTTATTTAGAATATACTGCATGTGAAAAGTGTAGTTGGAACATGCTAGAGCTTCAGCTTTCAGCTTTAAGACTAAAATCTCCAGTTCAGTTCATTTTTTGTCATTTATTTATTGTTATAGCATCTCTTGGTTGTTTTTGTTATTTTTGACTTTGGTTTTGTTTTCCTAGAAAAAAAAAGATGTATGTTAGGGTTAGTTAGGGTGTTCTGGAGTTTCAGAGCTGTTGTAGATCATACATAAAATATGCTTGTGTGTGTTCAGACTGTTTGTCAATGGGGAGACTCTCAGGGAAACATACAAATTGGACTCTGCTTTCTATAGAGAGTCCAATTTGTATGTCCAATTTGTGCAACTCCTGAAACCCAGGACTGTTGCACTGTTGCACTGTGCTGTGGTGGATCTACAGAAAACATGTGCTAACTGAGGAACTAATGAATGAGGAAGTAAGGAGTGGCAGAAAAGTATGTGCCTGTCTGAGCCTGCAAAACATTGAATTTGAAACCAGGATTGTACCTTTATTTGTTGTCAGGAACAATGCAGTGCTCTCTGCCGATGCTCGCACGCATTAGGTCTTGGTGTGGATTTTATTGTCATTCCTTAAAAAGAGAACTGGTACAGTTCCTTTTTTCATTTTTCAGCAGTCACAACAAAGTAACTAAAAGTGCCTGTTACAAGTATTTTTTTGTAGAGCTGAAGTTGTCCCTGTTGATTCTGATTATTTGTGCCATAACAGTGGTATAAACAGGAAACTGAAACCAACTCTGTGAATTCAATGAGAGGAACTGTTACAGAAAAAAACTATAACAATGTAATGTTGACTCTATCTCACCTTTCTTTAATCCTAAATCTGCTCATCCTCACTTACTAGCTAGCTTTTTATGTTAACATTTGCTATCAGCTATGGCATGATACTTAAACTGAAACAGTAACGTGTATCCCAGACATTGACAGATCCCATGTTGTGCACAGTGTATTCCATTTTTAATGGAATATCTTTTGAGGACAACCAAACTCTATTACCAGAGTCATAGGTACAGGCCATGGTCCTAAGGTGATGTTTGCTTTGGTCTGCAGTCCTGAGTAGAGCTATTCAAGTATCAACACTACCACAGACCAATGTCTATGGTAGTGTTGAAGATGATGCTGCACTTGGGAATCCCATTTACTAGTTACACTCTGATTAGTTTAGACAGTGATTGAAAAAAGGCACAAGAATATGGAATTTTACAAAAAACTGTGAACACCCCACTCATGTCTCTGCATCAGATGCATCTAGTTCTTCATTAAATTCACATGGGCTCTTGTTGACCTTTAAGTAAAAATATGTAACACAACACTGCAAAAGTGCTTGCGGTAATGGCGTCGGAACCGGGACCATGACCTTTATTTTTCATGCAACGTGCATGGTGTGTATTGTGTTCTTATTGGTTTTCAGCTAATAGCTCCTTGAGAATAACAATTTAGGTGCAAATATATTTTATGTCAGTCCAGTTGTATTGTTAGTTTTTGTAATATAGATTCAGAAATGGGAACAAATTGTGTACTTTTGCAACATGCTGCCATTGTAGTAAAGTGCCTAAAGATACAGATTTGCTAAGTTGATTCATAGGTCAGTGTTAAGTTTTAAACAAATGAAAAACATAATTCTGAAAGCAGTCAGGTACAATAACTGGATTGAAAGTGCACGAAAATGCCAATATAAGGCCATGCATTCATTTCCAAGGCAATGAAAGAGCTACACAGAGCCTAGAGAGGTATTGCTCCAAACTACTTTATAAAACTATACGACAGTCTTTCTCCTGGGTAGCAAAATATGAACAAATAAGTGTGATTTAAGACTCTTGCACAATGTTTATTTACAACAATCTCTATATACTCTTTTAATACAGAATATCCTCAACTGTACAAGTTATCTTTTGTACGAAATGTTCTGATTGTACTCTGTGACCATAGTGGGTATTTCTGTTTGTACTTCTTCTTGGTCAAAAGCCTTTCTGACTCTGTATTACTCTGTATTGATTGAAACCTTTGCAAAGGAAAATAAAACCCCACAAAGTCAAATTGTTTGTGCGCATTTCAATTTATTTTAGATGTCCTGAACAAGGTTAAGATTTTCCTTCACCTTTAATAATTTAATTTAAAATAAATATTTATAAATAAATATTTCAAAATAAATTACTAATCCATTAATGATTATTGATTAAACTTTCTATAAAAATCACCTTTTTAAAAAAGAAATGTTCATAATTTTGTTTTAAAATACATTTTAAAAATTAGTAAATTATTTCAAAAATCAAAGATTTATTTAAAATGGTGATTCCACTCCTCATTTTCAAAATTATTTCCTTATTTTGCTCTTCGAATAGCAATTATACTATTATATATAACTATTACATACCTATTACTACATAACTAATATGACTATTACCTCAACTCAGGACTGCCAATTGAATTGATATGAGTTCCCATTGATATGAATTCCCATTGTTTAAACATCAGCACAAAAACCTAACCCTTGACCTGAGTCTCTTTCCAAAATTCAGCAACAGTGCCACACGTCGCCAACAGACAGATTTCTTACCCCAAAAGTAGAGCAGATGACATGCTTTGGTCTTTCAAACAGCACCTTATAACAAGAACCAACCCCTCCTCTTTGTGACCCAGTATGTCGCTCATGTAAATCAGCAGTAGAAAATTTATACCATTAATGGAAATAAGTAGGAGAAAATTGGTAACATTACCAGAAATGAGCAGAAGTAGATTAATAACACCGAGAACATTGCAAAGTAATGCAAATAACATCATTACATCATTATCATGGTTCAACTGTGAAAACTGCACCATAGTCATCCAAATGTGGACTTTATTTCCACAGCTAATGGTGGTTGAGCCGTGAAAGTAAAACAAAAAATTTGAACCAAAGTGTACCTGGTAAAGATATAATATCATACAGCTGCACAGCAGTGGCGGTCCTAGCCTGCTTGGCGAACACTCCCTCTGCCCCCCCCCCCCCCCCCCCCCCACCACCACCACCACCACACACACACACACACACACATAAAACATATTAAGGATTATACATTAACATAAAACTGTTGTACACACACACATATGGAGAGAGAGAGAGTATTGTATGCAAACGGCTACCAAACAGCCATCATAATTCGTCATACAATGAGAACAGGACAAATCAACAACTGACAATGACTATTTAATATTAAAATCTGTAACATAATGTATTGTTTGGAGTTTAGTCTGTTACTGTTACTATTTTTACCATTTCTTTTTGGAGCAACTGTAATCCACATTATTTCCTTAGGGATTAAAAAAGTATTCGGACTCTGATTGTTTCAGGATGACCTGCTATAATCCAATGACACATCTGCTTACCTGTATCTTTTGCTTGTTTCTCTTCCTCTTCTTTTCTCTTTTTTCTAAACTGAGCACCTGATGGCTTTGAACTTTTCTTGTCCATCATACATTGGTTTTAATTTTGCACTCCAGTATGAACACAAATCCCCCAACTCGAGGATCGCCACAACATAACCTAATAGACCTACACCTTAGTTCACAGATTCACTTTGTCTACTTTGTCAAAACTACTGCAGATAAGCTATAATATCTGAATGAATGAACAAAAATAGATACATTCATTTTTATTGATGATAATTTAGGAACTAATAATATATCCAACAACACAAAGGTTGTGTGACGGCAATGAAAACTGCTGCAGAATCAGTATGGAAGTGGCTATTATTATGGAACCTATTTCCTCCCTCACTGCTTTCTCCTTGCAAAGAGCGGTGTTTCCAATTCTGTGGAATGTCGGAATTTATTTTTTTATCTTTAAGGTTCATGTATCCCATTATTTTATGTTGCTTCGTGGTTTGTGGCACAGATTTGTGTTTTGGCCTTTATTGCATACTGATTTGCATTTTAGTATAATTTTGGATTTAGACTGCTACACTCAGATACTAACAGGCATAGACAGAGAAGCCTTCTTTTTTGAGGAATGTGTGAGGGGGGATGGTCTGCCTGGATTGGTGATGGCACCAGAAGGTACAAATCTTTAAGGCTGACTCTCCTACACCAAAAGAGTAGGGGTGCAACGATACACAAAATTCACGGTTCGGTTCGGTTTGATACTTTGAGGTCACGGTTCGATATTTTTTCGATACAAAAAAAAAATGTTCATGCCTTTTTAATTTGTCATTTATTAAAATTATAAATATATATTTTAACTCAAAAGTACAGTTTTTAAATTTAATAATGCTGAAACAACAAAGTCATAAAAATAAGTAAATCTATCTGGTCGAGAAATCACTCATCTTTGGAAAAGAGAGTTTATTACAGAGAAATGGCTCTTTCCAAAATAAAAGCTATACTATACACTTCTTCTGGGCTATATTCTCAGCAGCATATTAAACATATCAGGTCCCCATGAGGAGAATCATGTGCTAACGGCTGTCTAAATGACTCCGGTAAAGTTTGTAAAAAGCGTGCTTGTTGTTTTTGTCTGCTTCCACTTGTCTTTGCACTAGGATGATGTCGGAGTAAATGTGCAGTCATATTCGTTGTGTTCCCACTAGTGCTGTCAGCGTTAATCTCGTTGAAATGACGTTAACGCCACAACACGGCAAATCTCCGTTAACGAGCTACCGCGGATCGCCCCGTGCGTGGGGCTGGACGGCCAACACGTTAACGAGCTAACTGCGCTAACGCACTAGTTCCCACCAATGTAATTGAGCATTGCGTTACTTTAGTCCATGACGTGCTTACCTTCAGGGTCATACGTCACATGAAAACCAAAATAGTTCCAAACGCCAGATCTGAATGAGGGTGGGGGAGGTTTAATTTGCCATGTTGCAACAAGAGCTTAACTTCTGTCTAGCTAGCTTGCCCTGCGCTCAGTGAATCTGCATTCGACTACTCCGCCTAGGCTGCACTGTCGAGCACAGATCCACTGAGCGCTCAACACAGACAGCATGGTCAGAAGGAAAGTTGATAAAATAAATAAAAAAATTTGTATTGTTAGATACATATGCGTACCGAACCGAAAGCACTGTATCGAACGGTTCAATATCGATACGAGTACTGTTGCACCCCTACAAAAGAGGGCCATAAATTCTGGTGTTAGGAAATGGTCTTCCAATCCTTCCCTCTTCTTTAACTCTACAGCCCTAAGCCAAAGGCAAGAGGTGGTTGCCATGGTAATGCAAATGTTACCTGTAAAAGGGCCATCTCTATATACAGAGATGTCCAGAGAGGTCCAGAAAAAGAAACGTGAGCCAATATTCTGTTTCTGTGGCCTAATAAAAGTGTTTGCTGCCTGGGTGTGGTGCTCATTGTTCGTTTGGGTCTCCTGAGTGAGGTAAGAGACACGGCTACCGTTTTTAACTTGAATCTTGAACTGATTAATACATTTAAGAAAATACACTTTGAGCATATTTGTCTTCTCTCTGATGAAAAAACCCAACAGGAAATGAGGCAGCTTGACCTGCAACAAGTAACCCATAGCAATGGTTTGCATCACCCACAGAGAGTTACACTTCATTCATGTAAACCAGCCAGTAATACATACACATCAAGTGGGTGCAACCTGGTGAATCTGAAGAGAGCAAGAATACTTTATGGTTGAAAAATTCACCAAGTAAAGTTATCCTTGCTGAAATGCTCCCCATCATCCAAACTGTGTGGTGTTTCCTGAGGCCTGTCTCATAAACCCCACATCAATCTCTCCAGCTAATCAGCAGCCCTCCAACAAATCATCCACTGCACAGGGACATCTCAACATTTAACCTGTAATACACATATTTTTCCCTGCATTACATAATCAATCATTACATTATTTACCTGCATTATATCAATATCTATATTTACATAATGTCCCAGCTTCATTTATAGCTACATGCTATAATTATGTTACTAATTCTTTCACTGTACATCTTTCTGGCTTTTATGATTCAAAGTTAGCATTTTATTAGCTCCCTCTGTCTAGCTCTTGCAGAATAACACCAGCTGCCACCAGAAAAGAATGACAAATAAGCATTGCTTAGATCTAAATGCAAGGGATGTGTGTTTTGCCTTTCTGAACACTGGAGGTCACTCAGGTACTCTGTAAAGTTCATGAATTCAGATGCCTATGAGACTGATTGTTAATGTTCTCTAAGAAACACATTGCTTTTTATATGCTCTTTATGCTCTGGCTGGGGAGTGAGAAGATATGTGATCAATTTCAGCTGCTCATATACTTGAACATGAGTCAAAAGTTGGTAACTGTCAGCATTGGTTTTGATTATTTTAAAAAAACATAAAATCTTATATGACCATACAAAAAATGTTATGTTTCTGAGTTTACAAACCATGAGCTTTTTTACAAAATTCGAACAACATTCAAATTTGTTTCATATCCACATAATGTGCCATATTACAAAATTATTAAAACATCAAAAATAAACAAAATAAAAACAGTTAAAAAAAACAGTAAATTTACTATTGAAGTTATGCTAGTATGGCTAAACAAGCAGTTAGGATGTTTTTCTGTGATGACCATTCTGAATAGGAAAATAGTCGTTATTAGTCACAACACAGAGAGCCCTATTGATGATGATCAGCCAGGTGGAAGATCTAGTGTCCTGTGTGATCTGCTTGTAAGTCAGATTCTCAAACTGAAAACACAAATCCACTCAAATGAATGCCACTCTAAGCACTTCCATTCCCTTTTATTAAGAATCACACATAAGTTTTGTATATGTGATTTATTTAAATGTCATTTTAAATGTGATTATACCTTTTGATCTGAGAAGGTTGGTGACTTCGTTCCTGTATGGCTCATTTTGATCATTGTAGCCTGATTTGCCAATCCAATCTGTAATGGTCTTTACATCATCATCTGTTATACACCTTTGTTTTGAAGCAGAGAAAACCATGTCTTTACCATCTCTGTGCTGTGTTTCTGAAAGCTCTTTTCAAAAATTTCAAGCCTGGTGTTACTCATTGAGTTGTTCTGAAAGTTTTTGAAGTCCTTATTATGATCCAACCAGAATCTTGGCATTGAACCAAGGATTGTCAGCTTGAAGGTGCTCTTTATATCACTATTACTTATGGCTGCAGCCAAGAGGTCTCTGAAGGCTGGTGATTTTGTACTGGGAAATTCACGATGGACTTCTGTTGGCACATAAACAGTTGGAAGTTCCCGACCATGAGAACTGTCTACTTTAGAAATGAGACTTCGATCCAGAGGAGATAAGTTTGTTGCCACTTCAAGCATGGCCTCTGCTAATCTGCTATTCTGGTTCTGTTTATGGGCCTTCAATATACTACTGACTGGTGGCTGGTGATCTGCATTGATGAACTTTCCAACTCCTGGATTCTGAACTGCATATTTATGCCAGTTTTTGTATAACTTTACCAACCTCTCTCTGAAGTATCTTTTTGCATTCATTTATGATTTTTCTTGGTTCACTTTCCTCTTCCACTCCCTTGATGAAAGGCTCCCATTGGCCTGGGTAACCGAGGGGAGCATCAGCCTCCACAGATCAGAGGCAATTTGCTTCCACAGTGATGTCTTCTTCACTGGCTCGTGGTTTCATTCCCTGTGCCAAAGCATCAAACAAGCAGCTCTTTTCCTTGCTTTCTTTGCTCATTGTCTGGTTATCGATGTACACATCTTAATTATCATGAGGATACTGGATACTGGATACTCTTTGTCTGTAAACTAATGTCACAGATATGTTTTAGCAGGTCGAGTGTCTGGGCTCAACTCTTGCATTTTGGTAAGTCTTCCATTGCTGTCCTCTGTTAGGATGACAACTTTAGTGCCAGTGGCTTCTGACAGGACTCTGATATCAAGGATGGTGCCTGCAGTCGTGGAGTTCTTGAACTTTTCAGCATCCTATTGTGGGCGCTGACCTGCATCTCCTTCAAATTTGTATTTAGAATTCAGTGTGGCGAGGTTTGGCCTGCGGTGCTGTTCAGGGAATGCGGATGCAGCAGAGTTGCACCCCGTTGTGAGTGTACAGCAACCGCGTGTGTAAATAAAGGATGCAAAGCATGTTCATGCTGTCAAGTCTGCCGTGGTCATTCACATTCAGGTTTCTTGGCATGCATGCAATGTGTCTGTTGTTCTTTTCAGCTCTGAGCTTTTCCTCTGTTTTGTGAGTCTTTAAGCCGTATACTGTATCATTGTATAAGAAACGATACAGGAGATACAGGAGATACAGGAGACGCGGTAAAAGGAGTGGCTTCCGTGTGCATATGAAAGCTTACCTTGAAGCACGGGCTACGGTTTACCCATATGCCTCTGGGGACTCGCTACGCTCTCTCCGTGAAGTCTCCAGTGATCGCCCCGTCGCTAAACTGCTTGGCCACCGGTGGATTTGCTCCGTCTCACAGCAAGCTTACCCAGCCCTTCCAGCGGCATGCCTCCCTGCTCGGACCTGGATCGCCTCCTACAGACGTGCACTGAAAAAAAGGGATTGGCCAGCTCTTGGATTTACGTAAGCATCTTGCGTGTATTTAACACAATTGCCTCATGCTTTAAAGTTAGGTGTAACTATATAGTGTAGAAACTACATGATATGCAGAGAGGGTAGATTAAATTGTTCATATCATGTTCAAGTGAAGTAAGTCAATAATATAGCAATGTTAAATCCTGCGACACTGCACGGGATTTCAGTCTCGCACTCTTTAGATCGTGGTTTCAGGAAGGCATCCATCTCAGTCAAGTCGAGCAGCCACCTCTACTTTTTTTGGTATACCAAAAAAAGTAAATTGGGTGGTTGTTACATTAAAAAAGTCTACCTTGTAATTTGAACACAATAATTTCATGTTTCTATGAACGTAATTAAATCATGTAGGATTTGCATGGAATTCAAAAGCTTAATTTGTTCTTGTTGAGATGACATGATACAATCTAGTAAGAGTGGTTAGTTGCTGAACTCATGAAATTCACAAGATCGCACAAGATTTCAAACTGCAGGAAAATCAGTGGAGTTATAAGAGGCAGAGAACTACACACACACCACGTGCATGCTATTGCTATTTATTGTGGATTAACCTGTCAAGGACAAAAACAAAAAAATTCTGCATCAAACACAGGAAATCATAGCTTTCCTGTGTTTCCTAGATTGTTGGCATGGTGGTTAGTGCCGTTGCTTCACAGTAAGAAGGTCCTGGGTTCAAATCCACAGTCTGGCTGGTTTCTCTCTGGGTATTCTGGTTTCCTCCCACAGTTAAAAGTCATGCAGCTATTAGAGCTAGGTTAATTGATGATTCTAAATTATCCGTGAATGGTTGTTTCTTTCTATGTGATAGACTGGTGAGCTGTCCAGGGTGTACCCTGCCTCGTAACCTATCACTTCAGGGTTATTTCCCAGCTCTCCTGCAACCCGGAGGATGGTAGTCATTGTAAATCCATTCAATTTTTATGGTAACCAGGATCTAGACTTTGTTGAACATTATGTAATATGAAGACAACATGTAGTATTTAAGTGACCAAGTAGTATTGGGGTAAAAGTTATTGAATAGTGTTGAAATAAAATGACAAAATTGTGAAGGATTAAAATATTCCAAGAGCTCAACTTACTTCATCTGAACATGTTTCAATCACGTTTTAGAAACACAAAATGCACAGGTTTATTGAATATGGAAAAGTTGTGTTGATTTAACTCAGTTGTTTAAGTTTCTGCCAAAGCAAAACATTTGTGTGCAACAAATGTCCACTATTGAATCAAGTAAATCAACATGGCCTTTTTTTCAGTGTGGTGTCAACCACAGCAACCTCAGAGCCCTGCGACGTGCTACTCGTGCGGATGCTGCGCCCTGGACACGGACGGCTCTTTTCAACGTCAGGTCACTGGTAAATAAGACCTTTGTGTTAAACGACTTTTTTTCCACCACGAGCCTCGATGCTCTCTTTCTGATGGAGACCTGGATTTGCCCTGGTGAGTCGCTTCCTTTTTCTGAGCTTCTCCCCCCGGACTGTGTCTTTTTTAACTCTCCGAGGCTTACTGGCAGAGGTGGTGGCTTAGCCTCGGTCTCTAAATGTAAATACGTAAATAAATATGTAATAAGTCCGACAGCTACCCTGTTCTTCCTACATCAGTTACGAGGCTCAACTTCTGGAGATGACTGCCTCGCGAACTTCTCTGATTGTTTTGGTTTACCGGCCACCTAAATATAATAAGACTTTTATTCACGAATTTGCTGACCTTCTTGGTTCAGTTATTTTTAAATATGACTGTGTGCTTATTATGGGTGATTTTAACATTCATATCTGCTGTAACGACGATCCATTAGCCAAAGACTTCCTTGCATTAATGGACTCTTTTAATCTTGCCCAGTGGGTTAACCAACCAACCCATGCTAGGGGCCACACCCTCGATCTGTTTTTTTCATATGGCTTGGACATTAGCATTAAGGATATAAGCAATGTTGGGATTTCTGATCACTTTCCTGTTATCTTTGATGTTAACTTATGTACTTCTGAACTTCACCCTGATGCTCTCCTACGCCCTACACGTATAATTAATTCTGGAACTGTGGAGAATTTTTCAATGTCTTTTTTCGAAACTTGCCTCTTCCATTCCTGACTGTTCCCTGGCTTCCACGATTGATGACTTTGCTAGCACCTTTTTTTCCCACATGCTCCTCCATCCTCAATACAGTTGCCCCTGATAAAATGAAGCACCCTAGATCCTTTTCCCGATGCTGGCTAAACGATTCTACACATGCCTTGCGACGTGTGTGCCGCCGGGATGAGAGAAGATGGAAGAAAGATAGACTCCAGATTTCTTATGATATCTTGCGTGCCAGCAGGTTGCAATTTCAACTTGCTGCTAAAATGGCCAAAGCTGCCTTCCTATCTAAAATTATTCTTACTCATGGTCACAACCCCCTATCCCTCTTTAATGTTTTCAATTCATTGGTTAACCCCTGTCCTGAAATGCCACTGGCGTGCTCTCCTTCTCTCTGTGAAATTTTTTTAACTCATTTTATTCGTAAAGTTTTGCATCTTAAGTCCTCGCTCCCTTCAGTGTCGAGTTTTATTCCCACCCCTGGTTGTTCATCATCATTTCAACAGTTTGAGCTGGTGTCACTCCATACTCTCAAGCGACTTATTGACCAATCAAAGAACACCTCTCCTGCTTATGATATCCTTCCATCTCGTTTAGTTAAGGATTGCTTCAGCATAATTGGACCCAGCATCCTATCTCTAATGAATATATCTCTACTTGCAGGCTCTGTTCCTTTAGCCTTCAAACACGCTGTTGTCCAGCCCGTTCTTAAAAAAAGGAACCTTGATCATAACGATCTTGGGAACTATAGGCCGATCTCTAAGCTTCCATTCCTGTCCAAAATACTGGAGAGGATTGTTCTTTCACAACTTGGATTCGTATTTGGATACGAATGGCATTTATCATAAATTTCAGTCTGCTTACAAACCCTGTTATAGTACTGAAACGGCCTTGCTCAGAGTCCTCAATAATCTCCTTCTGATTGCTGACTCCGGACGTTCTTCAGTCTTGGTCCTACTAGATCTATCCTCGGCCTTTGATATGTTAGATCATAACATCCTATTAGCGAGGCTTGAACACACAGTTGGCATTGGAGGTGCCGCCCTAGATTGGTTTAAGTCATACCTCTCTAATAGGTCCTTCTCGATCAATTTTGGCCCTTATTTCTCCTCTGCTGCACCTGTCTCCTGCGGTGTGCCTCAAGGATCTGTCCTTGGCCCCCTGCTCTTCTCACTGTATATGCTCCCCTTAGGCGCAATCTTTGAGAAGTATAACATCGCACATCATTGTTATGCCGACAACATACAGATGTATTTCAAGCTAACTGATGATCCCTCTATGTCTTTGTACGCCTTTCGCGAGTGCATGCGTGAGGTCAAAAATTGGCTCGCAGGTAACTCTCTTATTCTAAACGACAGGAAAACTGAAATTATCGTGTTTGACATTAGAGTCCCCCGTAGCCAACTCCGTGACGCCCTCGGTTCCTTTAACAGTTTCCTCACCGACACTGTTAGTGACCTGGGTATATTTTTGGATAGCTCTTTTAAGTTCGATAAACAAGTGTCTTCTGTTGTTAAATCTTGTTTCCATCAATTGCGTCTTATTAGCAAGGCCAGACATTATGTTCCACATAGGGACCTTGGAAAGCTTATTCACGCCTTTGTGACATCTAGGTTGGATTATTGCAACTCACTTTACTTCGGTCTTAACTCTACTCTCCTCCATAGACTCCAAATTGTTCAGAATGCCGCTGCTCATCTCCTTACTGGTAGTGGGCGGCGTGTCTCTATTACCCCTGTCCTTGCTGATCTGCATTGGCTTCCCGTTAAGTACCGCATTCAATTCAAAATCTTGCTGCTTACCTTCCGAATTATTAACAATATAGCGCCAAGCTACCTCATTGAGCTATTTAGATCATACACCCCTACTAGAGCATTAAGATCATCTTCCCAGTCACTCTTGGTACTGCCGAGATCTCGGCTGAAGACTAGAGGTGACTGTGCATTTGCCTTGGCTGCACCCGATTTATGGAACAACCTCCCCATCGCTATATGCGAGTCTGATTCCATCCATTCCTTCAAATCGCGGTTAAAAACCCACTTATTTAGCCTCGCCTTTTCTACCAGTTAACGCTTGCTTGATAGTTAGCTTAACGCTTATTCTTATCTTCGGCTTATTCTTAATTACTTTTAATTCATTTTTAATTTTTTTTTACTGTTTTATCCTCTACACTTAGCCTTCTTTTATGCTTTTATATGCAATTCTTTTGCCGTTGTGTGTTTTAATTCAACCTGCATTAAACCTGCTAGCACATTTTGGTACCTTGCCATAGCCCTCATCCTTCCCTGTTACTTCATCTTACCCTCTTGCATGTTAAGCACTTTGGTACACCATTGGTTTTTAAATGTGCTATAGAAATAAAGTTTGTTGTTGTTGTTGTTGTTTCTTACGTAGCGACCAATAGCACCATTTGCTTGGCCTTTAACAATACAGTTGTGTTGACAACTTGTAAAAAAAAAAAAGAAACAGTTCAACTGGAATCAAATGCTGTGTGGGTCCATGGTGTTCACAGAAATATTTACAGTAATCCTGGTTTTGTTTTCTGACAGAGACAGAGGTCAGCAAAGCCCAGGAATAGGACTGATTTTCCCATCAGGAATCTGTAGTGTATTAAGCCGTGGTATTAGCAACAGTCATTGAAATATTAATGTTTCAGATGATAAATCTAACACATAAAAGCCAGGATGGGAGAGTTTTTAGGTGATTTCTGAAAACTGACTTTTCTCTGCAAGCGAGGCTGTTCCTCCAGCACAGGGTGCTTCAAAAACCCTTGACAAAAATCTGACTGTCCTATATATATATAATAGACACACAAAACACTCCAGCAGGGAGATGGAAAATGCTGTCTAAATCTTGCTGGATGTTGCTGGTAAACACATTAGCAGAGTGCTTCTTGTTCACACTGACACATGTGGACGGTGACTTTTAAGAGCTGCCCTGGCAACCTAAAAAGGGAAAATGAAATTAAAATAAGATTTCATTGGTTCCTCTTTTAATTAAACATGAATATATTCCTTAACTGTAAGTTAAGGTGTGATTTGATGTACATTACCCACGACCCTGGGTCTTATGACCCAGCGTTTTGAGTTTTATTTTTATGTTTAAGTCCTTTAGGTTTTCTAAGTTCATTTCTATTATGCCTAGGTTACCATTATAGTTCTTTGTTGTTAGATCCCCCTTGTGTCTTCAGCCCGTGTGTTAACTCTCCCTTGCCTTTCATGTATTTCATGCTGTGTGTCTTGTGTTGTGTCTCATTATGTGTCATGTTTTATTTTGTAGAGGTCTTGTGTTCCTACATTCAATGTGTTCGGTTTTACTGTCGCCCTGTGACGTCGTTATGTTCATTCATATCAGCTGTTTCCCCATGTGTTTCCGCTTCCCCTGATCACCTCATGTGTGCATTTAGTCTGTGTGTTTCCAGTCATTTGTTATCAGATCATCTGGTAAGTTCACGACATGTTTCCAGGTATT
The DNA here is from genome assembly GCF_056152115.1 of Neolamprologus brichardi. Lineage (NCBI taxonomy): Eukaryota > Metazoa > Chordata > Actinopteri > Cichliformes > Cichlidae > Neolamprologus > Neolamprologus brichardi. The sequence continues at coordinate 16,350,967 of NC_142121.1, read as the reverse complement.
TCCGTGTTCTTGTTTCCATGTTTAGGATTTTTTCATGATACTTTCTAGTTTCCTCCCATTTTAGGGCTTTGTTTAGCATTGTCATTGATTTTGCCTTTTGTTTTGTACTTATTCATCATCCACAATAAATATATTGCTTTCTGTTAAAACTCAAGTTTTTGTTGTGCATTTGGGTCCTCTTCCTCACTCCATACTCTTGGCGAAGGCGGTCGGACTTTTCTCCTCTCCCTTTATTTATCTTCCCTGCTTAGCTTCTTGTGTCCTTGTTTAGTCTCGTCTATTTTCCTGTTGCTTGTCATGTGTTTCTATAGTGTATTAAGAGTTTTTCATGTTCATTCATCATTTTCTGTTCTCAAACTGATCTCCCTGTTGGAGCTCAGTCTGGGGGGAGTTCTTCTTTCTCCTTGTCTTTCCTGATGTTGTTTATTTTCTATTGTTCGGTTCCAGGTTGCTGCTCGTGTGGCTGACGACCAGCTACCTAGCCTGACCTGTCTCCCCAATGTGATGTTTGTGTATTGTATGTACGGTCGGCAAGGTCAGTCTCTCAATTGCCCCTCAGGGATAAATAAAGTCTTCTGAATCTGAGTACAGTCTGCCTCAGCCAGACTGTGACACATCCTTCATGTACCCAGCACATTTGTCAGGGCCATCAGGTAAATATAGGAATAATCTCAATCGTCTCCACACCTGAATTTAAAAAAAAAAAAAAAAAAAAAAAAATACTGATATTTACGATTAGCAGATTCAACCGATGCAGCCTGACTAAAATCCTAATTGTAAATGTTCAGCACAGACAGGTACTGTTTAATTTTTAGTGTTAACCTAAGGCACTGATCATGTATGATGCATGATGTAAACTTTAAGTTTTTAGCTTACTCAGGTGTGCCAGCAGGAAAGGGGGTCAATAAACCAGGATCCTGGGGTTTCTCATGCAGGATTAAAGGAGCCAGACTTTGTTCAGACAGGTAGGATTGTATTTTAAATTGTCCCTGGGTCAGTATGAGTATCATACAGTTTAAATGAAGCACTGGAAGTAGCACATATTTATTATAGACAAATTGTAGCTAATCAGGATGTTTATTGTGAATGTGGCTGTGGTTAATCATTTTACTGGTAATTTGATTAACTAGAAACTTAAATAGTTATGACAGAAGCAAACATTTCTGTCCTGACATCGTTTAAATAGTAATCAGTTGTACTACAATATGCTAACCTTTACACAATAACTTTACGCTAGCACCATAAAGATAACACATAATAATACTGACAAATGCATCTCAAAGCTTTTATATCAGCACTCGTTGTATTACTCTAGGGTTAGAGTTAAAGGGAATGTCCACAATTTTGACTTTTTGTAGGATATTTATTAAAGCAGTTTAGCAGGAGCAAAGAAAGAGACATACAAATAACCATAATAATCCCACAGGAATCAAATCACTTGAATTATATTTATGTAGTTAACCTACTGCTGATTTTGTTCTGATCTTTAAAAAGAAAAAGATTGAGAGGACAATGGGCACATTGGTGGAGCGGGGGGGCTTACTGGGCTTAAACCTGGGTCATTTTTTCAGAAGCATGGGGTCTTTTGGAGTGTAATTTGTTTCATAGTTAGAGGCCTGACTGACAACTGTATAAAACAAAAACTACATACAATATTCGAAGCCCATAGCGCATAGTTGTAAATTCCCCCTAATTTTTTAATTATGATTGTGTTTAACAGTTATAACATTTTTCTTATTTAGAATCATGTGATTGTATCATGTTGTCATTTTAAGCTAAAAGGCTGGATGTCGAGTCCTTTTGCACTCTTTTAGATGTAGGAAGTAAGTCCGGGGGGATTCAATCCCTTTCAGTCCCACCTTTCTTAACCCATATTCCTATGAAATGTGGCATCTGTTTTTTCACAAGCTGTTGTTTTAGCTTGTGGGTGAGATTCTTGTGGTTTTTGATTCTGTTTTTCTTTCTGTCGCTCCTCCTCTATTATTCCTCTCCTCTTCTCATCTCTTATTTAAGCTTTTGAAAGCAAGTTTTGCAGTAGTATATATAATTCGGCCCTTGCAGTCTGTAGTATTCCCCTCCATTAAACACGTGTACATATAAGTTGTTAATCGAATGTTTCTCCAAGCTGTAGCATGGTTTCAGATCTTTAGAACACAGCTGGCAAGTCAGGTTATCAGCCGGGTTAGATTCCCTTGGTACTTCGTTTCCCATTTTTGATCTTTTCAGCCAGGACGTGTTGGTTTTCTAGACAAAAAAGGAAAAACAAAGCAGGATGACTTAATGATCGCAGACTCCTCTTGAAGGACATTAAAAAAAATGTCCTGACCTCATAAGAGACGTGGAAGGCCCAGGCTATTTCATTTATGTGTTGATGTGTATACTGTGTCTCTATTCAACATAGATAATCAATATATGCATGAATCCTACAGCGTTTTTATTGGTGATGCTAAACAAGCCAACAGTTCTGTTTTGTTTTGATATCGCTTTCTGTCTTTTCTGTAGATGCCAGGGCTGTATGACCCCTGCTTATATGGAAATGTTTTTTATGTTGCTGATGTTCATTTAGAGAACCCATGTTTACCAAATGAATCTTTTGAAAAATCAGTGGGGTTAAATACTATGGCTTTCCAGTGGAGACTTAAGACCTCTTCACTGTTTCTATCTTCTCAAGTGGACGCAGCATTGAAGCTCTAATATTTGTAGTTGTACTTTTCTGTTAAAATACTTACAGTCAGACTAAAATGATTAATCCTCCGCTCCAGCCAGTTGAACTTGGAAGGTCGAACTGTGCCTAAGCAAAGAAAAATGTCCTGTCAGATATGACAATGCTACAGCTTTCAAATACCAGAAGCAATTATCAAGTCACTGGGCAAAAGCACAGTGCAATGCAAATATAACACCATTCAGTCTGTGAGCCTTAAGACCTATGGAATATATAGGAGAAATCAGTATGTTATCAAGTATTAATGAAGGGAGACAAAATTGGCAGTCACTGAAACAATATGGAAAAAAGAAAACAAACATGTTCGATTTACAAAAAACAATTAAACAACAAAAACAAAACAAGAATTTCTTGAAAATCCTCTATGAATATTCTTTGGGCTATAACTTACACAGAATTTTCTAGAAGACCTTCTACTGAGTAAAATCTTTAAAGATCTTAAATTACCTTCAAATAAAGATTTTGAAGGTGGAAAAGCAGTCACCCCAGCAATGTCCAATGGAAGTGAAACTAGAGAGTTTATCCCAGGGTTTATATCTGTTCATGTTCAGGAGTGATTTGAATAATATGTCAGATATGAGGAACTACGTTTGCTTCCTATTACTGTGAATAATTCCACAACATTCCTTGGAAGTTGTTTCTGTGAACATTGTGTTATGGTTGATATTTATGTTTCTTAAGTCTTTTAAAAAACCAAATATTGTAATGGTTTGCGGAGTGAGTGGATCCCAGGAGCAGACTCAGGCGAGGAGACCATAACTAACTTGAACAAAAAGGGAGCCTTTTATTTCGGCTGATAATCAGGTCAACAAAACAAGGCAGTAAGCACAGAGGCAAAACTAAACTGGAACCTAAACTGGGGAACACTGAAAACTCAGAAAACTGAGATTTAACTATGAAAACTAGGAAGACAATGACAAGGGGACTGTGAGAACTATGAACAGGACTTTGTGAAGGAACATAAAGGAACTATGAACTTATACATGAACAAGCAACATAAACATGACCTGCACAGTCCTAAAACCTGGCATGACATGAGGGGTGGAACACAGGACTTAAATACACACATGAGGTTATCAGGGGAAACGGAGACACCTGGGGAACAGCTGGCACAAATGAACCATAATGACACCACAGGGGAAGTGAGCTTCCTCATGTGGTGTCTCCTGTCTGCAGGAGACATGACAGATAAGACTCACTAACCTCTAAGGGAGAATTAACACAGGGATGAGACACAAGGGGAATCCGATAAACCACGAAATATAACTGAAAACTAGGTCTGACAGAATGTAGCTAGACAAACTGAAAAGAAACTAGAATACAGATGAATAACAAAATATCATGAAACTCACAAACACTGGGTCACATGACCCAGGACCATGACAAATATTGAGTATTCCAGGTCAAGTTTAGGTCCCATTTTTACTGAAATTAAACTAACCAGTTTATATTACTCCTTTTTCACACAATAGACACACCACTACTATACTGTGGTGGGGTTGTGGTTCTATCATATGAAATCATGGTAGCGAAGATGAAGAAATTGCCAGTGAAATAAAACAGCTTAACTTAGTAGGTAGTTAAGCTGTTTTATTTCAGATGTTTTCTAGTTGGCTATCTTTGGAGTCCAATTGTTTGAAGTAATCTTCATGTTATACTAGGCTGGTATTGGAAACCTTAGTCTGTATACTCCTTGGACCAAATATTAAGTATAAAAAGTGAAACTACATTTAAATGTGTTCTTTCTCAGGAGTGATTTGAATAATATGTCAGCTATGAGGAACTATGTTTGCTTCCTGTTACTGTGAATATTTCCACAACATTCCTTGGAAGTTGTTTCTGTGAACATTGTGTTATGGTTGATATTTATGTTTCTTAAGTCTTTCAAAAACCAAATATTGTATGGTTTGCGGGGGCAGACTGTGTGTGGGTGTGTGGATCCCAGGAGCAGACTCAGGCGAGGAGACCACAGCTGTGTCCGAATTCAGTGGAAGGATGTTCCGAAGGACGTATTTGGAGGCAATGACGTCACAGCGATGCGACGAAGGCTGTCCGAATTCAAAGAGTACTCCAAATGTGGCGACAAATGCGTCCTACTTTTCCCCGAATTTGAAGGATGGGTCCGATGTATCCTTCGTGTCCCACTATATCCCAGGAGTCATTGCAGGCCATCTGTTGCATAAATTCCAAACCAGAAGAAGAATTTTTTAGCAGAACAATGGCGGACCAATCGGGCGTGACAGCGGGAGAGGAATTCACATTCAAATGTAAGTATTTGAAAATCTGGTGGTACCAAAGTTGAACCTGTGTAGCGGTTGTGTTGTTAGGCTTTGGGCACATGCCTATGGTTATTCCGTAATGTAAATAATCCCCATAAAAATTTACATCATATTTATGAGTATGGTTTCATTAACCCTCATGCTGTACAGAACCTGTGATGTCCAGACGGTATTCCTCTGGTGTTCTGCCGTGAAAATGTTTGGATTTAGGGATCAACATAGTTGCCAAGGTTTCTGTCTTCTCTTATTTTTCAGGTGTGATCAGGACTATACTGGAGAAGATGGGCCGGCAGGGTAAAGTCACCCCCTTGCAGGCAAGAAAAAAGTGGGATAACCTAAAGGCAAAGTACAAAGTATGTCATTATCAAGAAGATAAGTGGTGAAGACACAAGTTAGTGAATGTACATTCACTAAGAGTTGTTATGGTGTCATTTGTCAACTGTCATTTTGTATTTCCTCTGCCCTTAGGATTGCAAGTATCCAGGGTCAGGAGAGGGAGTCAGTGGGAAGCCCACTGCTGCTGCTGCCCTGGTTTGCCCTCATGGGATGAGGTGATAGGACAGGGCCTTCCATTAGGCCTCCTGTCCTAATTTCCTCCCTCCCCAAGGACACCAAACTGCTGTGTCAAGCACAGCAGTGGGTGACCAAAACCTAGCGGAACCTGACACTGATGAGGAAGACAGTCATCCACCGACTACAGGGAGGAAGAGGAGGAGGGATCGGAATGAAGAGCTGCGCAACCTCATCAAAGAGGACATGCAGTACCAAAGGGAGGTCAAGGAGAGACGGGTGCAGAAGACCAGGGAGCGAAGCGACAGGCTCTTCTCTATTTTGGAACATTTGATTCCAAAATGATCAGGAACAACAACAACAAAAAAAAAGAACGTGTAGAGCGTCAACAGTATTGTAGGTCTAAAATATTTGCAGCTATTTACATTTGTTCATACAGGATTAACCTGAGTGACCTGTTCCTGGACCGTTTCTTCTACAACTCCAGCAAATTACAGGAAGTCTCTGTCAGTGTTGCTCGATCTGCTGAAGACAGATCAGACATGATGGAATGCTGCAACTGAGACATGCGGTTTGTCTTTTCTGGTCGGCAAGTGGAGAATCACACAGGGTCTGCAAAGAGAGCTTTAGGATGCTTCCTCCCACTGTCCACTGCATTGTCCATCCACAGGGTTTGCAGGGCCGGCTCAATCTACAGCTGCCACACCACCAAGATGTCAGAGATATGCAAGCAGAAGACGGTGGATGCTATAATACTACTAGTATAATACTTGAAATTTTGTAGCAGACAGTTTGACACAGTGGAGGAGCACTACTGACTGCATCTAAACCAGCCTCCCCCTCCTCATCCTCTGTTCCATCTTCCTGAGGCTCATCCTCTGGGGCCACAATGTCACCAGCACTGAGGCAGATGTTGAGGAGGATGGCACATGCAGTTACAACCTGTAGTGGTTACAACACACACACACACACACACACACACACACACACACACACACACACACACACACACACACACACACATAGTAAACACACTATATGTGTGTGTGTGTGTGTGTGTGTGTGTGTGTAATAGACTGTGAGTACAAGAAGATAATTATTATAATATGATGTGTTAAATTTGTTTAGATCAGAGGAATAAGGAAGGATTGGTCTGTGTTTCAGTTTGGCTTAGCTGTAGGCCTGAGAATGTGTGTAATTGTTTAGAGGGAAAGGAATTTATGGACACTGGGGGTCTGCCTGTCATAAAAGGAGACAGGAAGCTACAGTTGGGGGTTGCTGATGCTGATGCTTGTACCTTTAATAGAAACTCATAATTGTTATAACTTAGAAGTAGGTTTGCAGGAGACTCTCCACCTTATCTGTAAATGTAAGACAACAAGAGGCCAATGGCCTAGTGGATGCAGAGTGGGGGTCTCAGTGTTTGTAATATGTTAACTCTGTTTTGTGTGTTGTCTAAAGGAATTTGGTGTAGCTTGGGCGAGGAGATTACTTTTATGACCGGCAGGAAGTCACAGATACAGAGACACACACACACACAGTGCTTTGACTGTTACACTCACACACCCACATGCACACTCACTCACGTGCACTCACACATACACACGGGTACGCGCACACACAGGCACTCCCGTGCTCGTGCATACACACACAAACACAGAGTTTGCAGCACACAATGGGGGTTTTATGATGAGGTCGCTTCTATAAAGCTGACTGTAACAAACAAAGGAGTGGAAGATCTGCAGAGGGACACCGGCCTTGCACATCTCCCCTTCTAGAAGATGCATGCTTAAATGAAGATGAATAAAGATGAATAAAGGTTTTTGTGAAAATGACTACTGAGTCCGGTGCCGTCTCTGGATGCCCGAGGAATAAAAAGAACTGGGGTGAAACTGATTTCGCAGCAAAACACTATTTTAGCTCAAACATTATAGATTGGAATATTCACATGGTATTGGGTGGTCACTTATGTGAGGTACAAAGGTGTGGTGCACCTCCAGCGCTTGCAGGAAGATGGCCCTGAACCTTGTTTTCATCATTCCAAAAGCATGCTCTATAACGGAGCGTGCCCTGGAATGGTGGCTGTTAAAGCGCTGGGCTCCCACACCCTGGACTGGCCTCTTGTTGGGAGTGATGAGGGGGAGACATCAGGTCTTATCATCAGGTCTTATCTGTCATGTCTCCTGTCCGCTATGCAGACAGGAGACATGACAGATAAGACTCACTAACCTCTAAGGGAGAATTAACACAGGGATGAGACACATGGGGAATCTGATAAACCACGAAATATAACTGCAAACTAGGTCTGACAGAATGTAACTAGACAAACTGAAAAGAAACTAGAATACAGATGAATAACAAAATATCATGAAACTCACAAACACTGGGTCACATGACCCAGGACCATGACAAATATTGAGTATTCCAGGTCAAGTTTAGGTCCCATTTTTACTGAAATTAAACTAACCAGTTTATATTACTCCTTTTTCACACAATAGACACACCACTACTATACTGTGGTGGGGTTGTGGTTCTATCATATGAAATCATGGTAGCGAAGATGAAGAAATTGCCAGTGAAATAAAACAGCTTAACTTAGTAGGTAGTTAAGCTGTTTTATTTCAGATGTTTTCTAGTTGGCTATCTTTGGAGTCCAATTGTTTGAAGTAATCTTCATGTTATACTAGGCTGGTATTGGAAACCTTAGTCTGTATACTCCTTGGACCACATATTAAGTATAAAAAGTGAAACTACATTTAAATGTGTTTATTCTCAGGAGTGATTTGAATAATATGTCAGCTATGAGGAACTATATTTGCTTCCTGTTACTGTGAACTAAAGAATCAAGAGGCTGTTTTTGCTGCTTTAGACAAATAAAGGCACAATCTAGTGGTTGTTACTCCATCAGAGCTGATAAAACTCAAAAAGCTGGCGACTGTCCTTGAGCCAGGCAGGTAAACAAAACTATTTTTTAACTTATTGTTACTGTTTCATCAAAAAGTTGTATAGTTAACAGTTATTGTGTAGATTAATAATTACTTTCTTGAACTGTCTACAGTTTTGTGACTGAGCTTCTTGGAGGTGAGACATATGTTTAATGTTCAGCGGTTTTACCTGCTTTCTGCCACCTGCATCACATCATGGAGGTCTCTGATGATGACTCAAACTACAGGGTGAAATTTAAGATTGCCTTCACAAAGGACCTATCTCAATCTGTAGTTACACTCAAGCATGAGTGGCTCCAGATAGCTACTGTGCTTGACCCACGCTTTAAGGGTTTAAAGTGTCTTGCAAAGGTAGAGCGAGAAGAGGTTTGGACCAGCCTTAAAGGCCCTGCTGCAGGAACAGCAAAGACAAAGAACCTTCTCCTCTCTTCATTGTCTTCACACTGTGATTCAGATGAGGAAGCCCTGTGTACCAGGGCCCTGAGTTTGTACAGAGCAGAATCCACCATCAGTGGGATTATTATTAAAATCTACTTTAGTGCTACTTTCAGGCCATGTAATTATTCAAATCGAAATGGAAAAAGCAAAGAGAGAGATGGCAAAGTCAAAGGAAAGCCTCAAAGTCAAAACTCCTATATATTAAACTGCTATAGAATAAATATTCTTAAACAAGTAGACAAGTAGCTCAGGGTAATCAAAGATGGAGATGGAAATGTATTAGTTTAGAGAGCATGTTGAGAGGTGAAACAAACTTTAAACCCATAACATAACTCTGTTCATTGTCAGGCATGATTTGAATAATATATTAGGTATGAGGAAGTGTGTTTTTCTTCCTTTCACACTGTGGCAGGGCGTAGTCTGCGGTGCCGCTGCAAAGGAGGCAGACACACCTCGACTGAATGAGCAATTACGCTTCACCCACCAAGGTAGACTGAACTAGGTCCCAATGTTGTTGTTGTTACTGTGTGTGACTGCAAGCTGGAAAGCTGCAGCTGATTGTAAAACAGCAACCGTGATAATAAAGATGCTGAAAAGCATGAAACTGGATGGGTCTGCCGTGGAGTTATTCACACACACAATTTTTTCAACTTACTTTTTTTGTTTTATTTATAATTTTCTCAATGTGTTTTTAATTGTGTATACTGCAAACAGATGGCTAATAATTACTAATACCTAAGATATTAGGTATATAAGGTTTGCATTTATGGTGTACCTATGGTGTAGATCCTCTCTCCTCTATACTAAGTGACAGTAATGCTACAAAGTCACATAATTTCAGGTATTCATCAGGACTCCGATCTGACTCACTGCTGTGTTTAAACACATAATAATAAATAAAAATTATTGTATGTGTCTAACCAGTATTATCAGGTCAACTAAACCAAATTCTGTTCTGTCATGTCATGCAGTTTTTCAACGACTCAAGTAGAGCTGGATGTTAGCACCAGCCAAAAATATAGTATGAAGCATGTACCCACTGTGTGAAATGATCATGTGTGTTCATTTATTCTATATAACAGCTTGCAGCTTTCAGTGAAGCTTTGTGAACTAGAAGAGTAAGTGTAAAAAACAGCCACACACTAAATGATATTCTGTGTTTAAAACATGTTTAGTCAAAGCTGTTCAGGAGTTTCAGAGTTGTTTTAGATCAAAGATAAAAACCTGCTTATGTGTGTTCAGAGAGTCATTCAGTGTCGAGACTTAGGGAAATGTTTAAACCAGACTCTGTTTTCTATACTTGTAGGATGATTTTCTGCCTTTAAATTCACTTTGTTGGAAACTTTGGGATCTCCACTCCAGAGAAGTAAGTGAAAGTGGTGCAGGACATGGCATGACAGACAGTGATCAGGACTGCAACAGAAAGTGTCAGGTGCTTTGAAACACTTGTTGTACTACAAAGCAACCACCTGTAAAAAGCTGAACATATTCATCAGAACCATCTACAGACACATTTTAGCAAACAGCTCAGTTACCTGTGAAGGTCTGTGTTCACATTACAAAAAACCCAGTGCTCTATTTCTTAAAGTTTAAGCTTTCCATATGAGAATACACACAGAGCATCTTGCATTTTATATCTCCACGTAACCTTTTACATATTGTATATGTCTACACACGTGTCCGTTCGGCACACAAAGGAATCAAGTCCAGTTGAGCGCTAAGAGAGAAGATTGGTCAAGTTTAGTTTTTGCATCATTCTTTGTAGATTCCCTCACATCCATTTAAAGTTTTAGCAGTCTTCCTTCGGAAATTTGCTGAGATATTTCAAATTTAAGTGCATTTAGGCAACTTTTGTTGCAATTTGGTGTTATATAAATAAAACTGAATTAAACTGAACAAATGCACAGGAGGAATGGCACTGAACAGGCCAGTTACAGTAGTGCACATCTGGTTACAATGTGGGTTACGGCAGTGTGACGAGCTCAGATGATCATGTCCCAACAGGTTTATTTTGTTCATAGTGAAAGGTAAGGAATCTCAATGGCTGGCTGTTGTGCTTTTTTAACATAAATTCCTCAAGTTTTGTGTGATGGAGGGAAATGGGGATAATTTTTGGATTAAAAAACATACAATTTTGTAATACCTCAATTCCTTGCGTTTTCTATTTCTCTTGAGTCTCGCTCTTAGAAATATTTACATAACATAAGAAATCATTATTGGATATGTTTTTGACTCAAGTATAGGATACCAGATTTCAGTTTAAAAAAGGGAAATTTTTCCCAGTTTCAGTGGGTAAAAATATACAAGAAACAAAAATGCAGTTTTTTGGCTGCAGACCTGTTTTATCAGCCATTAATTACTTTGTGAACACACGTGAGCTGTTACACATTTACACAGCAGTATTTTGCATACCATTGACAGACGGAAGAAGTAGTAGTTCCTACCAACCATTTAGACACTCCCACCTTGTTAAAATATCCACATTTTAATATGATAATTGATTCTATAACATAAATATCTGGTATTGGAGGAAGTGATGTTTCAGTATTAATCTGCACACCACTACCAGTCAGAGAGACACTTAAATCACACGGCGTGGCTAATTTGCATTGCTTTTTCAAGTACTGCAGGAATCGCAGAAATGCTAAATGGGATAGTTAATCTGTTAGTTAGGTTAGTTAATCTAAAAGCCAATCCATTTGCTAGTAATTTTATTAATTGTATTAAAAAGAAGAAGATTTTAAAAATCTGTTAGTTAATTTGAAATTTGAAAATGTTATTTGAAATGAGGTTTTTATTCAGGGTATTTAATTTACTATTTTGTAATTATTAAGTATGGATATTTGATTTTGAAATATTGACTTTTTCTGTTTCTATTTTAAATAAAATTACTATACAATACATTAATTTAGTAATGTTTAAATAAATAACAGAATTAAAAAATACATTTTTAAATGAATTCACAAGTCCTTATTGAGGTACAAAGTTTATATTTTGATGCACGTGGTAGGTATGCACAGGTACAAGGATTAAAATGAAAAAGAGTGAAAAAAAAAAAAAAAAAGAAGCCGGTGTCCAAACAAAAACTTTAAAAGACCTTAAGAAAGCCTGGAGAACTATTGTTCAAGGCCAGTTTAAAAACTTACAAGAACACTTGAAGCAAAATGTAAAGAAAGAGAGTTGGATTCAAGATTTTACAATAATAAATTAGTTTTACTGATGTACTTTTAATGACTCTTGCTCACATAAATCTTGCAGCTGGTAAAAATGGGTCCAACTTGCATTTTGAATGAACAACATTTAGGCAAATTTAAAACAACAGAATATGTGTTATTTTTTTTAAATTGTCTAAGAATGTGTAATAAGTTACAAATAGTTTTCATTATTAATGAACTCTAAAATATCAGTAAAAACTTAAATGATAATGATTTCAGAAGAATTTGCTTTCCTTCACTGTCATTATTTTGTTTGTTTATTTTGTTATTAAAAGTTGTTACTCACACACTTTTTTCCAGTGAAAGTGTGATCAAGTATTTTGATTCAGGTTTTGCAATTTCGCTCTGAAAATGCCTACTGTGTTTATTTACCAGATAGTTTTTCACATTCTGAATCTGAATACAGGAGATGTGTGTTTTGCCTCTGTGAAAGCACTAAAGAGGACACTCAGATAGTCTATTGACAGTTCATGAATTCAAATTGCTCTGAGAGTAATCAGTCATGTAGTCTGAGAAAAAACGTTATTACAGCATTCTGTGAGTCTTTGTGTTCTCTTTGTGCTTTGGCTTTAAAAAAGGGTAAATTAGAAATATCAATTTATATTATTTTGCAAAACATGAGGATTTTTGCCAGAACAGACAGAACATTTTTTGTTGCTATTTTTAACAGCATTTCTAATTATTCTGTTGTGTTATATAATGTATTATATTAAGATTATATTAAAACCACTAAAGTAACTAGTCAAAAAGTCACTGAAATAAAACCAAATAAGCAAAAACAGCACAAAGCCCGTCTTAAATTTACAGTTGACATTGAGCCACAATGGCAAAGCAAGCAGTTAGGATTTAACTTTTTCTGTAATGTACAGTCTGAAAAAGAAAAAGATAATAATAAACCTTTGCTTATTGCTTATTATGTGCAGTTTTTCCTTATTGCTTATTAAAGCAACAACTGCAATCATATGCGTCATCATAACAAACTGGTCTGTAGTATTGCCCTCCATTAAATACATATACCTGTCGGCCATCAATACACCATTTATAGAAGTCATCCAATGATTTGCATGGAGGCAGGATTTTATAACATTTGCAGCATCTGAGGCAGCAGCCCATGTCACTCTCCTTTGGTACTTGGTTCTCCATTCTTGATTGTGTATTTAGCAGTAATATGTTTGTTTCTGAAAAATGAAAAACAGATTAGAAAGATGTTTAACATCACAGCAACTGTTTAAAACTTTATCAAACGCTGCACTGAGGTCATTGGGGCCAGGACAAGCACAGAGATGAATACACTAGTGCCAAATCACAAAAACAGTTGCCCCACAACAATCAGATGATCCCCATGAGCAAGCACTTGGCAACCATGGGAAGGAAAAACTTCTTTTTAACAGGAAGAACCTTCCAGGCTCAGGGAGGGAGCGTCATCTGTTGCGAGTAGTTGGGAGTAATAGGAGAAAGACAGGACAAAAGACGTGCTGTGGAAGAGAGTGCGAGATTAAATGCAAAGTGGTCTGTAGTCACACAGTGAGTGAAAGGTGAATAAGAAGAAATACGCAGTGCATCATCATGCAAGATTTTAAAGTCACTATCAAGCTTGATTTAAAAGTGGAATGTTCTTTTCTGACACATGGTCAAAAGACCACAAGGTGTGAGAAGAAGGTAAGAATATTTGGTGTAGTAATCATATTTAAAATGGCATCAATGTTTAAATGAAAATTAATGTGTGTGTGAAGCTGTAGAAAGCAGCTTTTCAGGTTTTAGAAAGTGTCTTTTATTTTGCATGTTAAAAATTGGTTTTCTTTTCCTCAGGGCAACATTGTGCAATAAGGGGTTCTTCTTGATGGCAGCCCAACATTTGGATATCTCAAAAGAGACCCACAGCTCCCATTCCAAATCAGGATCTCCAGTTAGACAATACAAGTAAACAATATATGACAACCCCTCATCCCCAACCAGTTGGGGCAGATGTGTCCCTTGCATGAGTCTGGTTAGGCAAGGTATTTATTCCTGCTTTTCCTTCCCGCTGTTGCCAATGCTCACTCATAGAGGATTATCTGACTGTTGGGGTTTTCTCTGTATTATTGTAGAATCTTTACTTTTCAATATAAAGCACCTCAAGGTGACTATTGTTGTGACTTGGCGTTAAATAAGTAAAACTGAATTGAGCTGAACAAGGAAAGAGAAGATGCAGGATTCCTGGGTGCACAGGATTACAAAAGTTGTTGAATAATGTGCACCTCTGTTTCACAGCCCAGAAGAACAGTTTTCTGAAGTTTCACACTGAGTGTTTTACGACATGAGAGTAAATATGACATGACATAGTACCATATGAACCAAAGATTGTATCAAGTCATATTTGTAAATATGTTTCAAGTGTTTTTCAGTTCTTTGTTTCATAATTTGTTGGAATATTTTTATAGCTAGATAGACAGATAATATTACACATGTACTCATGTGAATAATAATGGAAATGAATAACTAAATACATAAGAAAAGAAGGAACACCAACACCTATATTAAATTTATAGAGCTCTTCTAGGAAAAGCATATGTGTTTGGCACAACAGTGCATTCAGATCATGACTCTGATTGTAAAAGCTGCCAGACGAGATCGTCCTCTACATTAGGAGGGACTAATGTTGAAACAGAAACAAAGTGACTGGTACTTTTTTGTCATCCTCAGTTAATACAGCCTATGTTCGGAAGCCAAGTCAGACATTGTTAGATCTTGTGCTCCACCCTGCATCTATATGACAGTGTGAAATTTCCAGCTGTTGGCTATGCAGCTGATGGTACAGTTTCTGATCGGCTGATCAGCAAATACACAGGAGAAGCCAAAAGGTCAGTCATAACCTCACTGTTATTCACTGCACAAATCACAAGTTAAGACCCACAGTCCATGATGCTGTAGTGCAAATTACATACATATTACAGTATACACATTACACAATCGCTTCCTCTTTGTTCAGACATTTATTTACTTGATGTCATGTTGTGCAGCTCTATTTGCTTTAAGAGACTGAAATATTTATGAAAATGAACTTATATTAAAAAAAAATCTGAAAAAAAGCTCTGTCCAGCAATCTCTAGGAACATGGTTGTAACAGTTGAATAAATATACTTATCAGTCTTCAGTGTTGGGGAGTAACGGAATACATGTACCGCCGTTACGTATTTAAAATACAAAATATGAGTAACTGTATTCCGTTACAGGTACCGTTTAAAAGGGTGGTATTTAGAATACAGTTACTTTGTTGAAATAAATGGATTACAGGCGGTACTTTCCTGTTTCATATTGTGGCGGGTCAGGCCTGTTTGGGTTTTGTTTGACAGCTACGTTCTGTTGTTCCAGGTGGCAGCGTTACGGTTGCCATGGTTACAGGGTGACGCTCTCTCTCTCTCTCTTGGTCTTTCAAACAGCGCCTCATAACAAGAACCAACCCCTCCTCTTTGTGACTCAGTATGTCGCTCATGTAAATCAGCAGTAGAAAATTTATACCATTAATGGAAATAAGAAGGAGAAAATTGATAACATTAGCAGAAATGAGCAGAAGTAGATTAATAACACCGAGAACATTGCAAAGTAATGCAAATAACATCATTACATCATTATCATGGTTCAACTGTGAAAACTGCACCATAGTCAGCCAAATGTGGACTTTATTTCCACAGCTAATGGTGGTTGAGCCGTGAAAGTAAAACAAAAAATTTGAACCAAAGTGTACCTGGTAAAGATATAATATCATACAGCTGCACAGCAGTGGCGGTCCTAGCCTGTTTGGCGCCCTGGGCGAACACTCCCTCTGACACACACACACACACACACACACATAAAACATATTAAGGATTATACAGTAACATAAAACTGTTGTACACACACACACACATATGAAGAGAGAGAGAGTATGCATTGTATGCGAACGGCTACCAAACAGCCATCATAATTTGAAAGAAAGACATGTCTGAATTTATTTTTTATCGTTAAGGTTCATGTATCCCATTATTGTATGTTGCTTCGCGGTTTGTGGCACAGATTTGTGTTTTGTCCTTTATTGCATACCGATTTGCATTTTAGTATAATTTTAGATTTAGACTGCTACACTCAGATACTAACAGGCATAGACACAGAGAAGCCTTCTTTTTTGAGGAATGTGTGAGGGGGGATGGTCTGCCTGGATTGGTGATGGCACCAGAAGGTACAAATCTTTAAGGCTGACTCTCCTACACCAAAAGAGGGCCATAAATTCTGGTGTTAGGAAATGGTCTTCCAATCCTTCCCTCTTCTTTAACTCTACAGCCCTAAGCAAAAGGCAAGAGGTGGTTGCCATGGTAATGCAAGTGTTACCTCTAAAAGGGCCATCTCTATATACAGAGATGTCCAGAGAGGTCCAGAAAAAGAAACGTGAGCCAATATTCTGTTTCTGTGGCCTAATAAAAGTGTTTGCTGCCTGGGTGTGGTGCTCATTGTTCGTTTGGGTCTCCTGAGTGAGCTAAGAGACACGGCTACCGTTTTTAACTTGAACCTTGACCTGATTAATACATTTAAGAAAATACACTTTGAGCATATTTGTCTTCTCTCTGATGAAAAAACCCAACAGGAAATGAGGCAGCTTGACCTGCAACAAATAACCCATAGCAATGGTTTGCATCACCCACAGAGAGTTACAGTTCAATCATGTAAACCAGCCAGTAATACATACACATCAAGTGGGTGCAACCTGGTGAATCTGAAGAGAGCAAGAATACTTTATGGTTGAAAAATTCACCAAGTAAAGTTATCTTTGCTGAAACGCTCCCCATCATCCAAACTGTGTGGTGTTTCATGAGGCCTGTCTCATAAACCCCACATCAATTTCTCCAGCTAATCAGCAGCCCTCCAACAAATCATCCACTGCACAGGGACATCTCAACATTTAACCTGTAATACACATATTTTTCCCTGCATTACATAATTAATCATTACATTATTTACCTGCATTATATCAATATCTATATTTACATAATGTCCCAGCTTCATTTATAGCTACATGCTATAATTATGTTACTAATTCTTTCACTGTACATCTTTCTGGCTTTTATGATTCAAAGTTAGCATTTTATTAGCTCCCTCTGTCTAGCTCTTGCAGAATAACACCAGCTGCCACCAGAAAAGAATGATAAATAAGCATTGCTTAGATCTAAATGCAAGAGATGTGTGTTTTGCCTTTCTGAACACTAGAGGTCACTCAGGTACTCTGTAAAGTTCATGAATTCAGATGCCTATGAGAGAGATTATTAACGTTCTCTAAGAAACACATTGCTTTTTATATGCTCTTTATGCTCTGGCTGGGGAGTGAGAACTTATGTGATCAATTTCAGCTGCTCATATACTTGAACATGAGTCAAAAGTTGGTAACTGTCAGCATTGGTTTTGATTATTTTAAAAAAAATAAAATCTTATATGACCATACAAAAAATTAGAGATGGCACGATACCACTTTTTTATGTCCGATACCGATATCATAAATTTGGATATCTGCCGATACCGATATGAATCCGATATGTGTTTTTTAATCAATAAAACTTTTTTTAATATCTTGCTGCATTTTGTATAAGTTTATACTCAAGTTTAAATAAATAACAACACTAAAGCTATCCTGTTATACCTGTATGTAAAAAAAAAAAAAAAAAAAAAAAAATACACTGCGCCCAAAATATTTCATAGTTCAGTAATACCAATCTAATAAACTTAAACCTGCTCCATCCTTCCTATTCTGGTATTTTAAAGAGTATTTAGCATAAATATTAAGGAACCTAACTAATAGGGTTGCAAACTCCCAGCAAAAAAAAAATAGGGAACTACCCCCACCCCCACCTCATGATGCTTAATCGATGTAATCAAATTTAATTTGATGCAGGGAGGAAAATGCACAGAAATAAATTATTTTTCAATGATAATTAAATAGATTCAACATCTTTCTTCAACAAAATTGCAGACTGCACAGATGGTACCTTCCCAAAGGAAAAAGTACTATAGCTTACTAGGGTCTATTAGACTTAACAGTTACTATATACAGTAATGGACTTATATATATATTTTACATCAGATTAAAATTGTGGGTGTAAGAGTCAGATAATTATTTATTAAAAGCTTGACATTTTAAATCAGAATAAGAAAGAAAAGTATGTCTTTGTGCCCCCTTTTCCCTGTTCATGCCCTATTGGCCCCCCTGGCTAAACTTTGCTAGATCCGCCCCTGCACAGTTACCAGCCGTCAGCTGCGTAGAAAACGATCCTGGTGTAGAAAGTAATATTAAATAAATTCTAACAACAGCTTATCAAGCTTAATAGTGCTGCTGTTGTTCAGCCGCTGGTTTCCTCTTTCTTGTGCAAAGTGGGCCAAAAACAAAGAAGAGAGACGGACCCGCGACAGAAAAGCCGATCAGCTGATCATTGATCAGTTTCACGTTTGAAGTAGGAGCAGGAGAGGGAGGGGGAGAGAGGCAGTCGCTCCATATATCGGTTGTTAAGCTTAACGCGGGAATGCTTTACAAACATTCAGAGATGAACTTACACACTTGCTTTACTTCTCTCTGGGAAAACTTCCTCGGAGATGAAATGCTGGTTTGGTAGCGAAGCTCCACACAGCCGCTCTATCACGTGACGCACACTGCTGCAACGTGCTACGGTTATGAGCCGAGTTATGCCATGTAGCAAGTTTTGTGAGGTGCTTTTTTTATATTTAATGGATCGGATTACATTTTTTATTTCTCGCCGATATCCGATCCAGGAATTTGGGTCAGTATCGGACCGATATGTAATATCGGATCGGTCCATCTCTACAAAAAATGTTATGTTTCTGAGTTTACAAACCATGAGCTTTTTTACATAATTCAAACAACATTCAAAATTGTTTCATATCCACATAATGTGCCATATTACAAAATTATTAAAACATCAAAAATAGACAAAATAAAAACAGTTAAAAAAACCCGTCAATTTACTATTGAAGTTATGTTAGTATGGCTAAACAAGCAGTTAGGATGTTTTTCTGTGATGACCATCCTGAATAGGAAAATAGTCGTTATTAGTCACGACACAGAGAGCCCTATTGATGATGATCAGCCAGGTGGAAGATCTAGTGTCCTGTGTGATCTGCTTGTAAGTCAGATTCTCAAACTGAAAACACAAATCCACTCAAATGAATGCCACTCTAAGCACTTCCATTCCCTTTTATTAAGAATCACACATAAGTTTTGTATATGTGATTTATTTAAATGTCATTTTAAATGTGATTATACCTTTTGATCTGAGAAGGTTGGTGACTTCGTTCCTGTATGGCTCATTTTGATCATTGTAGCCTGATTTGCCAATCCAATCTGTAATTGTTTTTAGATCATCATCTGCTATAACACCTTTGTTTTGAAGCAGAGAAAACCATGTCTTTACCATCTCTGTGCTGTGTTTCTGAAAGCTGTTTTCAAAAATTTCAAGCCTGGTGTTGCTCATTGAGTTGTTCTGAAAGTCTTTGAAGTCCTTATTATGATACAACCAGAATCTTGGCATTGAACCAATGATTGTCAGCTTGAAGGTGCTCTTTATATCATTATTACTTATGGCTGCAGCCAAGAGGTCTCTGAAGGCTGGTGATTTTGTACTGGGAAATTCACGATGGACTTCTGTAGGTACATAAACAGTTGGAAGTTCCCGACCATGAGAACTGTCCACTTTAGAAATGAGACTTCGATCCAGAGGAGATGAGTTTGTTGCCACTTCAAGCATGGCCTCTGCTAATCTGCTATTCTGGTTCTGTTTATGGGCCTTCAATATACTACTGACTGGTGGCTGGTGATCTGCATTGATGAACTTTCCAAGTCCTGGATTTTGAATTGCATATTTATGCCAGTTTTTGTATAACTCTACTTTTCCAACCTCTCTCTGAAGTATCTTTTTGCATTCATTTATTATCTGTCTTGGTTCATTTTCCTCTTCCTCTCCCCTCATTGCTTTAGTTAATTCTTTCCGGTTGATGAAAGGCTCCCAATGGCCTGGGTAACCGGGGAAAGCATCAGCCTCCACAGATTGGAGGCGATTTACTTCCACAGTGATCTCTTCTTCACTGGCTTTTGGTTTCATTCCCTGTGCCAAAGCATGAAACAAGCAGCTCTTTCCCTTACTTTCTATGCTCATTGTCTGGTTATTCATGTGCACATCATAATGACCATCAGGATACTGGACACTTTTTGGTCTGTAAACTAATGTCACAGTTTTTTTAGCAGGTCTAGTGTCCGGGCTCAGCTCTTGCATTTTCGTAAGTCTTCCATTGCTGTCTTCTGTTAGGATGACAACTTTAGTGCCAGTGGCTTCTGACAGAACTCTGATATCAAGGATGGTGCCTGCAGTCGTGGAGTTCTTGAACTTTTCAGCATATGATTGTGAGTGTTGACCTGCATGTCCTACAAGTTTGTGATTAGAATTTAGCTTTCTTGGCATGCATGTAATGTGTCTGGTGTTCTGTCCAGCTTTGAGGTTTTCCTCTGTGTTGCGACTCTTTAAGCCCTTTCTTATGTAACGACCAATTGCACCATTTGCCTGGCCTTTAACAATAGAAACTATGTGAGTGGAGACCATGTAAACACTTTGGATACCTCCCAGAAGTGCTGTTGTTTTTCTGTGGCTATGCAATTTAGCTTTACCAGTCACTGTGGAGAGGAATGGATTCAGCATGTTCTTCCAGCTGAGGTCTTCATAGAATGGCTGTATTGCTGTACTGACCTCTTTGAAAATGGCCAACAGTTTATTCTTCCTGCTCTCATCCTTCAGGAGATCGTGACGTTGCTTTTTATCATCAAGCTGTGAGAGAATAATGAGATCTCCTAATGTAGATAAAGGCTCTTTTTCTATTTTTAATTTTACTTTATCTTCAGTGTCATTTAGTGTTTGAGTCAGTATTTTCCCTTCATTCTTTCCTGGTACATAGCTGATTTTTTCTTTTAACATTTCTTTACGTGTGTGTTTTACTACATTCTTCAAATTAGTCTTTAAGACTACACTGAAGCCATCTTTAGCCTGTCTTGAAAGGAACATTGACATTGATTTAAACTGTTTACCAAATTTAAATAAGGTTTTAAAACATTTGAATCCATTTGATATCAGCTTTCCAGTTCCTGACGCAATAAGAGAGACACTAATGGAAATGGCTTTTTCTATAGCCCATGAATTCCAGCTGAATTCTCCTGTCACCATGGCCTCAATGCCAGTGATGCAGTCTGATATTCCCTCTGTAATGAGTCCCAATCCAACTTGAGCAAATGTTCCAAATGTAAATGCAGTGAGCAGTGCTCCTCCAACAATGTGTAAAACTCCAAGAAAGAACACCAGCAGACCTTCCCATGAGAAACTATTCTTCTCTACCACAGAAAGTACATATTTCAGACCTCGATGGTAGGCGTTCATGGCTTCAACTTGGAGATCTTTATCCTCGTCTGACACCAGTTGAAAAATCTGGATTGTTTTGGACATTGCATCCCTCGCTTTCTCTTTTATTTCATCCAAATTTTGGATGGCCTCAGTAATGTTTTTGTCAAATTAACTATACATTATGCACTTGGTTAACTGTTTTTCCAGGCCGTTTGGGTTACTGTTTGTTGAGTCTGCAGAGGACATTTTTACAAATTGAAGACAGCCTGTTAGTTCCTCAATGAGAGTGGTATTATAAATATCTTGAAGATTTTCACAGTATTCTGAAAACAGGTTTATCTCAGCAACATCATTCATCATGTGATTTATCTTTTCTGCTGCAAGTTTCTCCAGAGAGGACACTGTGCTGAAAGATGGCTGTAGTTGTTCATTGGAGATGATTACCTGACCAGATCCAGGTTTACCTTTGCATGCAGTTTGACCAAAAGCCTGGAGTTCCACTCTTGTGTTCTCAGAGAGTAAGGAGAGGATAACAAATAATCCTCCATTATTGTTCACCTCTGTGGAAACCTTTATGTCTGTGCAATGTCCAGCAAGGTTTGTGGCAACAATGACATCACCGGGAAACAGCTCCTTGTGTATTTTGCTCAAACTGTCTCTGTCACTGCAGCGGTAGAGAATAATTTCACCTGGGATGCTGCTGGGACTCCTAGCTTGCTGTATATCTGTGTGTTTTTTTATGTAATCAGTTTTGATCAGCTTTGTTACATAAGTTATTAGGTTGATTCTCTCAGTTTTTGTTCATCAATATTTTTCATCTGGCGTATTTCATAAAAAAGAGTGTCCGTGCCTTTTGTTTCCTCATCTTTATACCACTGCACCATCTGCCTCACTGTGGACCACCAACCACCAGGTTCAGATACAGGGCTTGAGTCAAGAGGAAACTCTCAAAACTCCACATTATGATTGGCTGATGGTTCCCAAAAGGGACTGCATATGATTGGAGATGCATTGTAGGGAAACTCCTTCATATATATCCAGAGACAGAGCACAGAGCTCTGTGATGAACACCTGAGAGTGCTGCAGAGTGCTGATGGATGTCATTAAACAGATGCTTTTCCAGGACTGAAAGGATCTCACTAAGCTGATTAGCTGAGAGCTGACTCAGACTGAGATTTGAAACTGGGAGACTGTATTTCACCGAGAGGATTTCAAGAAACTCAGCACTGTCACTGCCTGATTCGTAGTTGGCTTCACATTTATCCAGATGCCCTATTAAGCCATCTCACTGTGACTCATATTCATCTGAGATCTGGGCACTCAGTTTTTTCAAGCTGCTCTTTAGCTTGTTGGTGAAATTCTTGTAGTCTTTGATTCTGTTTTTCTTTCTGTCTTTCCTCTTTCTTCTGCTTCTCTTCTCTCCTCTTCTCATTTCCTCTTGATTCCTGATTGGCTTATTAAAACAACATTCACACTCATTCAACTCATCGTTAACAACTGGTTTGTTGTATTCCCTTTCAGTGAACACATGTATGTATCATTCATGATGAAAATGATATTCATGGAGACAGGACTTTATTCACAGCATCTCAGTTTGTCACCCATGTGGCTTTCTTTTGAAACGTTGTTCCCCATTTTGATCTGAACAGTGACGTGGTACTTTCTGAAAGATAAAATAAATAAATAACCAAATTAGAAATACTTTTTGATATAACAGCCAACTCATAAGCACTTTATGAGACTTCATTCATTAGAAAAAAGAAAAAAAAATCAAAAAACAAACCTAATTTAATTTTGAAGGTTCTCCTCTTTATATTACTGTCTCACTTACTTTGGTGCAACAGCATCACAGCCAGTATTTTAGATCTCTTCCTAGAAGGTCTGTTTAGCCAACATGCCTTCTTGCTCTACAATTTCATCATGAACCTCAATCTTGCACAGAGGATGAACATCATCTGTGTGCACTGCCTGACTGTCATGTCAAGGATAATCCTGATGATGAAATCTAGATCCCCAGCTAGAATTCAGAGACCAAACAGGAATCTTCAAAGGTCAGAGCATTCAAGCCTGAAGTTCGCACATAGATCAGAAATTAAAGTCTTATAATATGCAGTTAGGCTAATAATTTTAAATCTCTACACAAACTGATAACCATGTAAAAGTCTTTTGGGATGAAAATCTCAAACTGCTTGCCAGTTCACTGCTGAACTTTCTTTACAGGCATTGATTTCTCAGTTCAAAGGGTTTGGAGTTAAAAGTCCTCTAAGCAGTGACCAAGCCTAACATCAACAGAAAACCCTAAAGGGTAGTTTCAAATGTACTAATGAATAGATAGATTCAAAGGAACATATTATGTCAACAGAGAAGAAGTAGTCCAACCATTAATGGGAGCCATTAGTAATATCCCATTGGTGCTGATATGCTAAAGCCATTCCAAGAAAAAGGCTTCTACACTTCCTACTGGTTTCTGAGCGCTGTAACCATCAATAATTTAGTTTTCTCAATTTCAAGGCATTTTTTATTGACATGGTATAAACTGATTAAACATTTGCCAAAGTGACTCACCTGTTTCCAAAACTTTCAATGCCAAGAAGCACCAACTTCAATGTACTGGAATGTGAAAATTGCTTTGGCCTTGTTATATTCCATTTCTTCAAACTAGAGCATGCTACTGGAATTTCTTGAGGATCTGTTGAAACGACAAAGGTGGTAAGGTCAGTGGTATTTAAAGTCTTTAGTAACTCAGTCTGCTCCATTGTGTAGTGCCTAACACATTAGCCTCACAGGTGAAAGATTCCTTGTTTAACACCAGGAAGACACACAAGAATCTGGAAGGGTTTCCAATGTGTGATTTGGCATGTGCAATTTTGAATTTGGCAAAATGTTTGCCAAATCAAACATGTTTTTTCTATGTGCGCATAGAAAAACAGCAACATGGAAGAAGGAACACAAGAAGCTGGAGAAGTACCAAGGGCTCAGAGAAGAGCTCGAGAAGATATGGAGGGTAAAGGCAGCAGTGGTCCCAGTGGTAATCGAAGCATTCGGTGCAGTGACCGCCAAGCTAGGCGAGTGTGTCCAGCAGATCCCAGGGACAACATCTGACATCACTGTATCTATCCAATAAAGGCTTTGTAGCCTTTATTGGATAGATTGTAGATTGACAGGAAAACGGGGAAAGAGTGAAGTGGGAAGACATGCAACAATTCCGCAGATCAGACTCAACCTGGGCCTACTGCTCTCGAGCCATACGGCATATGGTCACCTGCTCACCCACTAAGCTTAACTGGTGACCAGGGGAATTTTTTATATACCAAGAGTATGTGAAGGTGTGAATGGAGTAACCAGTTGATGTACACCACAGCAATAGTGATCCTTGACATACTTAGCTATAAGTTAAACAGTTACAAGAAGCAGTACCGAACTAGCGAACCCTAACCTTAACCCAGATAGCCCGCGAGTTTAAACAATACTCACTACATACAAAGTGGTCTAAACAGTCCCAAAAATATGGCATTATCTCAATTATGTCTTCCAGGTTCCTGAAGACCTAAACTTAAATAATCAATATAAATTGTCTAGTATACCACAAAACTTTGTGTTAGTAAATAAAACAGTTAGATGTTTACATTTTTCCTTCATCTGGAGATTTAGATGGACGCCATTTAACACAGAATGACTGTACTCCTTGTATGTTGAATAAAGTAAGACAGTGTTGTCTGTGTTATTTTCTTTATTCAAAAATGCTCCCCGGGAAAGTCTGTGGAGAGTCCATCCGTTATTCGAACCTTGGATGTAGGAGGAACAATGCAGTTTTTGTCCCGGACCAGCTCTTTATCTTCTCGAAGATATTTGAGGGAGCATGGGAGTTTACCCATGTTTTTTCTTGACTGGGAGATAGCATTTGACTGTGTCCCTCGAAGTTTTCTCTGGGAAGTTCTTTAGGAGTATGGGGTGTCTGGCCTGTTACAAGCCAGGAGATGGCTGTAGAGAGGGAGGTCTGAGCTTCTCTGCTTAGGTGAAACAGGTGGAGCAATTCATTCTTATTACATTACATTATGTGGAACGATCTGCCTTTAGAGATGAGACAGGTTTCTCTTCTTAAATCACACCTGAAAACCCATATCTTCACCCTGGCCTTTGACTCCTTGTGAGATGTTGGTTTTTTGTTCTAGTTTTATTTCAGATGTTTTAGTTTAATTTATGCTATTTTATCTTATTTTTTTTAAATATAGGGCTGTTTTAATTCTTATGTATTATGTTTTTTATTTTTTATTGTTTTGTTTTATTCTACAGCACTTTTGTCATGTGCTTTGTATTTTAAAATGCTTTATAAATAAAGATGGATTGGATTGGATTACCTTCCTCTGGAAGTTCAATTGGCAAAACTGTCTGTGCAACAATGTCCATATGAAGTGAAACTAAACTTAGCCCAGAGATTATATCTCCATACCACGAATGTTTTACCTGTTTTACTAGATCTCAGAATGTAGATTGTTTTGTTAGGATGCTACTGTTTGCACAGACTGATTGCACTTGTCACCTGTTGTATTAGACAATACAGTAGAACACAGTGTTATCCGGGTTATTTTTATTGGTCAAATTCTTGAAGACCTAACCTTGACTGCACAAAATAATAGGTATGGCGTGTTTTCACTGAGATGAAATATGACCTTTTCCTGTTGCTTTTTATGATACAATAGTAGTGACAAAACCACTCAGTGTTAAAAATCTGGTACCATTAAATAAATGGAAAGGATTTAAGATGAACAACAAAGTTTACCTGCCCAGTCAGTCTTTTTTATTTTGGTTGGTTATCTTTTGAATTTTAAAGTATGTTTACTTCATAATAGTGTACACTTGCAATTCTTACTCTTTACTTGTATCTTGATTTATCTTGATGGTTTTTCATTACTCAGAATGTAAAGTTAATGTAGATCTGATCTGCACATATTTGTTAAACAGAAAAATCCATAAAATCACCTTGGAGAAATGTCAGAATCAGAATCAGAAAGACATTTATCCCCAAGGGGCAATTAAGTTAACTGTAGTCCTGAAAAAATTGGATGGAAGATGCATCCTTGTTTATAATAATAATTTTATTATTATAAAGAATAATCTTCTTTCAACATTTTTAAGTTCTAAGTTCAATGAAAACTGAATCGTTTTTAAGCTGCTGTGACTGTGTGATACTCATGATTAGGTAAAAGTAGCTTTCTAAATTACTTTTAATTAATCAGAAGTTAAACATGAATTTAATGATTCTTCACAGACTAAGAAAGTATACGAACATTTACAGTTTATACACTGACATAAAAAGACAGTAGTTCATTTTATATTTCTGTGAAAAAAGTGAAACACCTAAGCTCCTCAAAGTCCTCTGAATGCTCCTTTGTGTTTTAGCGATATTGTGTAAATATAATACCAACAGCTGTTCCCCATCATTTGTTCAGTGAAATAAACACACACAACAAGGCAAATATTGTACTGGGGGCCCCTTTATCTTTAAGTTTAGTGAGAATTAAAAGAGTTGATTAATTACATTTATATTGAAAATAGAGGCAAACTTTTTTTTCCCATTTTCTAGTCTAGTCTAAGTAAGGTAATAAAATATCTTTTTTTAAAAAGTCAAAGTTGTTGCATTACCTTCATGTGGAGTTTTAGATGGGGAAAGCAGTCTGCACTACAGCGTCCATATGAAGTGAAACTAAATTGTAACTCAGAGATGATTAAATCTGTTACCTGCCAGGAATGTTTGAACTGAGAGTCAAACACAAAGCTGTGGCTTTTTGTTTTGTCTACATGTTTCATTTTGCATATGCATATTCTTCTTTCAGATCTAACCTTAAAAGACTGGTCTTGTTTAAGGACTCTGAAGTAGAGAAAGTTGGAAGCGATACAGTCTGAACTAACTGTTTCCAAACTCTGTGAGGACTCCTCAGCTCTAAATATAACCAGTTATTCTGTTCTGTTAAGGTGGGATTTTTATTTCAAATTCATACATCACCAGGTAATTTAATTTTAGTGGCAGAATGAGACTAAAAACCTCTTATTAAGATTTAGGATTATTACATTATAATATCATGTAACATAAGAGACATTTAGCCTTTTTTCTTTTTATTCCTGCCATGTCTGATGACTTTTGCAATCAGAATTATGATCTGAATGCACTGTTGTGCCCAACATATTCTGCTTTTCCTCCTCTTGTTGATGTGTTTCTTTTATCTCTTTTATTTATTCATTTCTATTTGTGTTATTTCAGTCGTTACATTAAATATAATATTATATATTATAGTATGACAATGTCTAAGCTGAAAGGTAGGAGAAAAAAAGAAGGGGGGGAGGATACAACAAAATATAATAAAAGGATGTACCCTCAACTGCTGCACCAGTAAGAAAAAACAAACGGAAAAAAACAGCCTCTGTATGTCTCTTTGTCATAAAATGTACTTGATAATAAGGGTGGAAAGCCACAACAACGCCCCCAGAGGCAGACAGAACTAGATCCAGGAGATCCGGGCCATCCACAGCCCTCAAGAGTACAAGAGTACACATCTCAGCGATATCTGTGCATCCATCGCAGCAGGAAAAGGACGGAGGGGCGCCCATGGCCAAAGAGCTAGAGTCCCAGAGAACAAGACACAACGAGCAGCCGACCACATTAGAGGACTGGTCACCCTGGCACAAGCTAAGAAAACCACCCCTGACCATTGCTTCCAAGGGTGCAGTTTAGCGTCTTTTTTTTCTCCTAATAATTGACATATTCTTGGTGAAACACCTGCTAATAATACAGCAAATTAAAATAATTTCATGGATTTGAGATATGGACAAAATCATATTTATTTCTCTTTCACTGAAATGTTTTTCTTAACCTAATCAAAATAATTTATGTATTAATGAGGAGCCCTTTAAGATTAGAAATGATGCATTTTGGCCAGTAAATATGGATTATGTTTAAGGTAAGCATTTGGTGCAGCTAAACCAGAGGCAGCAATTACCTGCCGTATTTTTGTTGAGCCCAGCACTCAGCGTAGTTCTGCAAGTGATTTACTTTTTACTTTCTAAAGTTTTTCCGCCATCTAATGGAGAAGTTTGGGATTGCATTCAGGTCAAAACCACTGCTGTATTCACTGTGTTTCCTGTAATTATGAGACTTGGATTCTAATTTATAATAATAAACTTCGCATTTACTCATTTCTGGCATAAGAAGTATTCACTAAATTAATAGTCTGATAAAACATTTTGATAACCTGTAAGTTTTACAACAGTATAATTTGAATTTCTATTAAGTCACTTAAGTAAATAGTAGGAGATGAGGAAATGTTTTTATGGCTGTTGTTTAACTAAAAATGTTTGAAAATTACATTTCAGATTTTCATCAAAAACAGTTTTTATTTTAGTTGTTACTTTATAGCCTGAAAGGATGCTTAGAAATAACTAAAATGCAGTTTTATAAAAAAAAATGTATTTATATTTTATTACAGAAAATTTTTACTTCACAGCTTAAAAATGAATTGAAAAATAAGTCAGTAAACAAAACAGTATAGCACAAAGTCATAAAAGTGCACTGATATCAGTCTGTCCGGT
Source organism: Neolamprologus brichardi (assembly GCF_056152115.1). NCBI lineage: Eukaryota > Metazoa > Chordata > Actinopteri > Cichliformes > Cichlidae > Neolamprologus > Neolamprologus brichardi. The sequence continues at coordinate 16,321,876 of NC_142121.1, read as the reverse complement.
CAGCAACCGGTGGTGGTTTGATCGGAGGACGGTGCTTCTGTGCGTCTTACACATTAACTGTTACGCAGAGGTTTCAGGATGATGGAATAGGCTGTAATAATGCAGACCTTCTCTGGATGAGTCATGTGCTCTTCTTTCACCGTCAGATTTATCCAGACCACGTGGATTTATGCACACACAACCCACAGCAGTTATTAATAGGATCAGTTTTCCTGATATCAAAAACATGTTGATTTTCCTAAATTGTAATGCCATTTACACTGTTTTATTAGTCACTCAGACTATCATTGATTATTATTGAAAGAAATATGTGTTTAAAAAATGTCCATTGTTAGTATAACACTCTTCTCACATTGGCACATTGCTGGGAGTGCATCATTTCAAAATTTACCACTAGACAAATCTTGCCCTTACACTTCACAGTAGTGACACCATAAAGTAGTGCTGCCAGTGCAATTTTTTTGTCAGTTCAGCCTGCCATGGCATTATACAGAATTTCGTTAGAAGAGAGAAGTGAAAATGGCTTCACTGAATTTCAGCAACAGTTTATTTTTTTACACAAAACAGTGTGAATGCAAAGGAATGCAGTGAAATGCACACATGTTGTTGTTGTTGTTGTTTTTTAACTGGCTCAGTGAAAAACTGAAAAATAGATATTATGTAAAAGCATTTACAAATTAAATCAATATGTAAATTTAAGACAGATTGTTTAAAGGATAGTCATGCAGGTCCTCGTTGACAGCAGTACTTTGTTCTGTGAAAACAACTTTCTGGCTAATAGTTGTGTTCCGGCCAGCGTCTCTCTCCCTGTTCTTCCTGCACACATTTTCACAGTGCAAAAGATTCAACAGATGCTTTCGCAACTTTTGTGAGATCATATAGAGCAGAGGGTTCATACAGCAATGAGAATAGGCAAGCATTTCACAAATACGAGACGTGATAGCCAACCGGTCCTGTGTTTTACAACCTTTGGGTGTATAGAGGGATTTGATTAAAAGCATAATATGGTATGGCCCCCAGCAAATGAAAAATGCTGCAACAATACACAACAGCACAACTACAGTCCTGTGCTTCTTTCTGTTTAAAGCTTGTAAAACCTTCTTGAGGATGGCAGAATAGCAGAAAATAACAATGGCGAATGGGAGGAAGAATAGCAGTGACACTTGGAGGTGTTGCCCGAGGTTGTCTTCAGATGTCTCACAATAGGTATAATTCTCCCAGTTTCCCACCTTTGTGATCACAGCTTCCCTCAGGGATGCAGAGATGCTGATGACCCAGGCAGCTACACAAGCACCAATTGCGTACTTCTTTCTGTCTAGTTTGTTTAGCTGGTTGTGCAGCACCACAGTAATGAAACGATCCACTGTCATCGCAGTCAGCAGAATGACACTGCTGTACAGACCAACAAAGAATGCGGCAGAAATCAATTTTCAGAAAAAATCTCCAAAGACCCAGTGGTGTAGGTGATCAACAGCCCAGAATGGAAGTGTGATGGTGAAGATTAAATCAGAGCAGACCAGGTTCAGGATGAAAATATTTGTGATACTTTTCAGGTTCTCGTAGATGAAAAGGACACATAAGAGGAGACCATTGCCTATGACACTGATGATGAAGATCAATATGAACAAAGTGCCAGTAAAGGTTGGAAAGTTAACCTCACATAGATAATGTTCTTCTTCAGTTTTGTAGTTGCTTTCCATTGTCAAGTTTCTATAAAACACAAAAACAAAACTAGATTTTTAAAATGTAATTAAATACATTAACTAAGCAGTTTTCTTTATGGGAATTTCTTTTTTTTATATTTTAGTTTTTGTATGATCTGTAAAACACAGAGTAATAAAGCACCAAATTAGGAGAAGATGCACAGCAAATACTGATCAACTTACCCCAAGCATCAGCTGTCAATTTCCCGTGCTGGAAAGGTTTTGATGTTCTTAAGTAAACTTATAGTTCCTCTTTTTAAGTTAGAGTCAGAGCACTGCCTTAAAGGAAAGCACACATTTTTTTAAACATTGTTTGTCATACTTTTTACTGACAAATAACTGTCTACAAGCATCCTGCATCAATCATACCAGACATCAGAATATAATATAACCTATAAAATCTGACAAGAGCTGTGTTGAAACTTTAAAGGTTATCATTTTGAAAGCTCCAGTTTGTATTTTGCTTTTTTGTTTCATTTTTTTTTATGTTGTTGTGTTATACTATTTGTAAGGCAAACCATGAGTAGCCAGTATTAAACTGCAGTGCACAAACATTTCATATTTTAAGATGTTTAAATATTTCTCCAGCATATCAGGATATCTTATTTATGTGTTATGCCTTCAACATTAGTCAAGAAAAATATAATGTAAATTTAAGTAAAAGGAATGAAAGTCAGACATTGTTGACCTGACTCTCAAAATGGACCATTTCAAATGAAATGTGTTTAAGCACAATTGTATGACACCTTGTTCTGATGTTAATCTATTAGACCTACGAATAACACATAAAGCAAGTCATTGGGGGTTATTGAGTCAGCAAAAACAAATGCATTTGAAGCCAAAGGAAGTCTGCACAGTCAAACTTGAGATAAGCAAATGTTGACCCTTTATTGTAGCTTAATGGCGCTTAAGAATAACAAAGTCCAAAAAAAGACTTGAGGGGCAACACAAAGAAAGTTCAACAAAGCCAGCCTTTCTTTTTGTTAGCTGCCTCAACAAAACCTAAAAGAGAGATGAACAGATACCCGTCCGAGATAACAGGTATGGATGCATATCAGCTTTCTCTGTTAGACTTTCTACTTGTAATTCTGTGCAAATGTAACAGGGTCATAAATCACATCTTGTTATAATTACGCAAAATGTTTTCTTTATACCTGACTGTTAGGACCTCCAAGCCTGTAGTTATGTTCATTATCAGTTAGAGCCCCTCCTCATTGTTCTTCTTCTTTGGTGCAACCCTATAAATACAGTGTACCCCTTTTGCCTCTCCCCTTTTCTATAATTCCCCTGTGGGAGAGGTTGGTGTCATTTCTTTCCAACACTGTAAAACACACATATAATTCATATTTAGCCACCCTGATGTTTCTGATTGCAATTTTAGTTCAATTATTGTCATCATTATGCCTGTTTTTTGTTAGATGCTATGAATGTGTAGTATGTGTGTGCCACATATGTGTTCTAGGAAACATGAATGCTAGCATGAATAGATAATTCTTGCTAGCTTGGAAGTTGTGGTGGGTTGAACTAACCCTCTTCCCCACTGTTTGCATTTGGTTATAGGAGCTGGAGTGGGCAAGCTATTTATTTGGAGGTCTTTCTTTCTTTTATCTTTTATCGTCAGGTATGTTGTATTTCGTGTTGTTGTTGTTTTTTTAATCTTATGTCAAATATGTTACGTGTAAATGCATACTTTATGTTTAATGTAAAAAATAAATGCCAGCCCTTTTCTACAATTCCCCTGTGGGAGAGGAGCTGGAGTGGGCAAGCTATTTATTTGGAGGTCTTTCTTTCTTTTATCTTTTATCGTCAGGTATGTTGTATTTCGTGTTGTTGTTGTTTTTTTAATCTTATGTCAAATATGTTACGTGTAAATGCATACTTTATGTTTAATGTAAAAAATAAATGCCAGCCCTTTTCTACAATTCCCCTGTGGGAGAGGAGCTGGAGTGAGCAAGCTATTTATTTGGAGGTCTTTCTTTCTTTTACCTTTTATCGTCAGGATCACACACAACGCAGAAACACACCGGTTACACTCACTCACAAAAAGGGGCACTTTGTGGATCATGTGACTCTTCTTCTGCACAAAATTATCCTCATGAGCGCTACCTATTCTAAACTGGAGACATCATCATCATCATCATTAAAAAAATATGAAAGAAAAATGCAACTTGGCTGCAAATAAGACTAAAATAAACAATTCAAGCTAATAATTCCAACACTATTTGTGCTGCTTTCTATTTGTCAGACAATCTGTGCTCTGAAACTCTGAATACATTTAAGCATTAAAGTTTAAATCTATAAAGGAAACATCAAAATCACTTTAGTTTGTGGGCAATAAATTAATATTAATATTATATAGCAGCAGATTAGAAACATAAGAACATTTACACATTTTCTGCTTCATTAAATCAGTATCAGTATATAATATTTAATGTTACAGCTGGGCTTCTTTCAGTAAGTGTAGTAAGGTATGCTTTATTCCTAAGACAGAGAAGCTATATACATACAACAACAACAAAAAAATCTGTAATCACGCGGCACCTCCAGTCATTTTTAAATCAATACTTAGAAACTTATAAAATAAACTATTCCCAACTAGGTTATGTATTCAGCATAGGTTACCACATTTTAGGGGGGTGTTCTTACCCTTTACTCAAAGTTCAGTGCTGAGCTGAGTTGTTGCGGTGTTGTTTTTCCTCATTTAAAAAAAGACTAGCAGATTTTTTTCCATTTCTGGTCTAGCACAGTTTAGCAAAGAAAACCATGTAAATAAGTAAAATATTACAATATTCCTACATTACCAACCTCTAGAAGTTTAGACGGAGAAAACAGTCAGTGCCACAATGTCGATATGAAGTGAAGCTAAATTCTCCCTAGACATTATGCCTACCAGGACTGTTTCATCTGACACCCTGTCTCTGAACTTATCATGCAGGGAATGATTGCATTCCTTGCATGTTGCAACAAGCAATACAGCGCCATCTGGGTCATTTTCTTTATTTAAACAGAACCAACCTTGATGACACAAAATAATAGCAATGGCCTGTTTTTCCTAAAATGAAACCATTATGAACACAAACAACAAACATTGTAGCGTTACTGTATGTTGAATTAGTTGCTATGTGGCATGAGGTAAGCAATGCATTTTGAGGAAGCCAGCACATTTCTCTGTGATGAATTTAAATACCACAGTAATGCTGCCCCTGCTGGAACACCGTCAGACATGCATTTCCATGTTTTACAATGTCATCGTGTGAGACCATTACACTCGAAATTTAATCTGTGTGCTTTTGAAATGTTAGCTGTGTTCTATGAAAGTCAGTTCTTTTTGTCTGTTCTAAATAAAGAAGTTTTCTTTTCAGTTGCTATGCAGTTTAGTAAGAATTTTCTCTCTCTCTTTTTTGCATATTTAAGTGTTTTGGGGGGGGGGGGGGGGGGGGGGGACAGAACAACAGAGTAGGGAGACCACAGCAACAACCTAGATAAGTATAAGTAACAGTAAATAATCAATATTGAATGTTACTGAGCAGCACGTATGTCTGTGAGCACCTTGTATACACCTATGTGCATGCAGACACAAACATGCATTCCCACCCTCATGCACACATATACAAATAGTCAGCATTCGCCCAATGTGGAGACAAACAAAAATGAACACTGTACACACACTCACACTTCCCAAACATACTCTATACCCCCAGGTCCAGGTAGCATCACCCCCAGAGGGGCAATCCACCCAGGAGATGTTGCCCTTGGCCCTATGGTGAAGACAAGGAGACCGCCCTTGGTTCTACAGCAGCAGGGAGGCCCAGCATCCCAGACCCTGACCAGGCTGCTGACTCCTCCTCCTGCTACTTGTTCAACAGTCCTGGGTCTTCTGTGTTGTATTTTTCATTTCATTCAATGTTTCCACTTTGGACAGTCCAAAGTTTGGACTGCAAGCATGCAGGCCAGTTCAGTAGGAAGGACTCATTGTGTGCTGTAATAGATGCAATACACATTTTAACATAGTCAAAAGACATCATCTGGTTGTGAGCATGTTACTCTAAAACTAAAACATGATAACCTGCATTTATGGATGGCGCGATGAACTGTGTTCATAGACCGTTGCAAAATATTGAAAAAAGTATTGTCTCACACATCAAAATCATTGTTTTCAGGTATTCAAATCAATTCCACATTTCCACAAGTTCAAATCACTTCCACGGATGTGGAAAATCAAACATTCAATATATTTTATATCTTCTTTAGGTTTCTGAAAAAATATGGACTTATGAGATTTGTATGTCATTACATTCTGATTTTATCTAAATATTCAACCTGTAATATCACAGAAATTTAGGCATTTTGTTTGTTCTTATATGTGGCATATTATTAGTGAAATAAGCAGTAATGAATCAGCATACTCAAATAAATGCATAACTCATACTAGTCCCACGAGTGGGTTGCTTTGTCCTTTTCTGAGTTACACAATCTTGCGCCATCCAACGGGAAAGGTTGGAGCTGCGTGGATGACCTGGTGCATTCACTTGTTCCCCGTAACCGTGAAACTTCAATGCAGATTAAGATAAGATAAGATAGATCTGTAATGTCACTGTTACCAGAAACACAGTTTGGCATCTCTCCATTTGTAGGTGTAGGTTTTTGCATTCAACATTCTTTGGATAGACGAGTGAGATAGACAGAGGATACTCAGGTTGTTATTAATGTGAATGTAAGTGCAGGTGAAAAAAGAGCAAACTCTCATAATGTCTTCTAACAGTTAGAAATTTGAGTGTATGATTGAGTTAAGATACATCCTGGCAGTGTGTGTGATTTCTTTTGCTCTTTACATCTGCAAGAAGATCATGATGTGGGACACTTTAGTCTTAATTTTGGTGCTTTTGGTTACCTTATAATACTCATGCATGGATGGAATTTTATGTATTTGTCAAACATTGTAATTGCAAAATTGTGCACTGTGCACATCACAGGTTAACACAGTCACAGGAATTATATAGTTAGTAGCCTAAGCCCACGTTTTCTGTCAGTACCTTAGGCCAATGCAGTATACTGGTTGAGATGCACAGATTCTTTTTCAAAAACATTTTGATTTATTCAAATAAAATTCAGACAAATAAAAAACAAATTAAATTAAATCAATGAAATGACGTGGAAGATGCTGATCAATACGACAGTGCCTGAATGCAACGTTTCCTGCAGCGTTGGACTTTGTTGCAGACTGAACTGATGCAGAGAAGGCTTGCTGATGATGAACACCGATGGAGTTGGACATCAACATCACACGAGGATACATAAATATCTAACTTTGCTTCGTCTGCTTTTTTTTCTTCTTTCTTTTCTCTTCAAAACACTGGACTGGATTTGTCTTTTTAAACAGATAACTGCCATCAGTGAAAGAGTGAAGAATCTGTTCAGGATAATTAATGAGTTTCTCTGCGCTCAGAAACTGGAGCTACAGGAAGGATGGCGACGACAAAGACGGTTTCTCTCGTCAGATGTCTGGTCTTTGTTCTCCAGCTTGAAATCAGCTTAATGAGGCTAAAATCTGCCTACGGTGAGTCATAAAAATGTAATTGACACCAGCTATAAAAATCACAGGCCCACATCGTGAATTAAGTGTTAATTATATTATTAATTTTATTTAGACAATTTTGAAATCACTTTTTCCTTTTTAACCTCTTGCTTTGAAAGCAGTGATTTATTTATTTATTATTTTAAGACGGCAAACTAATTAAATGTTTAACCACAATGTTTTGTTGCTGGTGCTTTGTGTAATAGAGTTCATGTCTGTAAGAAAATCGAACACATCTTGCATGGAAGCACCTATTGGCATTTGCTGTGGCGTGTTTTGAGCCCCGACAGTCACCGTGTGACAGATTCATGGACACATCACCCACTGATGTCTGGCCTCACACGCCAGGTCCTGGAGCTCCTGGTGTGAAGAATGTGAAGCATGCCTTCACTGTCCGCTGTGAAAGGAAAAGTTAGGACACTGTTGTCACTGGAAGGGAAGAGTGACCACATGTTTGCCACATGGCACCCACTGAGGAACTGTTTACATCCAGCCGGACGTGTAAAAGAGCGAGTTTGCTTATTGCTTATTTTAATGCTGTTAAAATAATCTTTTAATCTGTTTAAGCCTTTAAGTTTGGGGTGTTTCAGTAAAGCTGATGCACTCTAATACAGCAGCCTCACAGCATACAGACTGTTTTTGGCAAGGTGTTGTTTTACAGGATTTGGTTTGTGCTACTGTTAAAAATGCTTAAATAAAATAGAAATATTTTGTTCTTGGAAATGTGCTCAATACGACATAATGCAATTCAGCAGACAAACCACACCCTCTGAAGTGACGTAAGAAAAGCCAGAACTTTCTGAAAGGGTTCATATAAGAAACTTATATTAAAAACTTTGTGGATGTAAAGTTTATGACAGCATGTCGTGTTAAAATACAATTGATGTTCTTAATTATTTAATGCCTACTGTGATACACAGGTTTTTGTGAGTTTTTCAGCATTGTCAGTCAATTTTTGTTGTTGTTGAAAACACTTAATACAGTGCACAAACACATTTTTTAGGAATACATTTGGCAAAAAATGACAGATGTAGAGAAGTTATACAAATTAATACTACATAATAATAATACATTTCATTTCTTTTTTAAAATTTGTTTGAAGGTTCAATCAGATCAGACTTTACAGAGTTAATTAGAAAAGCGAAATTGTAATTAGAAAACAAAATTTTTCATTTTAAATTATGTATTTGTTTGTTTACTGATTTGGGGAAAAAAAAGCAGTACCTTAAAATGGAGAGAAGTAAAAGAAAAGCCTCAAGAGATCATATTTGAGAGGTACATTTAATATTTTCGATTTTATTTAAAACTTTGTCAGTTTGGTATTTTTGTAAGCGCTCAAGTTACAGTAAGTTAGTGATCTGCTGAATATTATATTGTCAGATTTTGCTTTATCTACTACATCTGCAAAATCCACTAAATCTGTTCACTGGACTCTTCAGTGAAATGTTGTCTAAAGCCTTCAGTCAATAGATGTTTAATTAGATTTGTTATGATGTTCGATTAGAACTCCTTTGTCTTTTATAAGTATAGATTTTTAAAAGTTTTTTTTATATCAGAATAAAAGAGAAAATTGCAAAAAAGCAAAACAAAAACAAAACAAAACAACAGAAAGACAGAACTAAAAGCACTGGTTTATAATAAATTGATTTATGATAAGATACATATAAAGCCCTATAAAATGCTTCATACAACAAATGCATAATTTTTTTATTTGGCTACATTGTTGTTGTCTCATTAAAAATTCTAATCTAATCAACCTATTTTCTTTGCTCTCATCTGTTACTTCTTAGGAGTCTACCCTGCCAACATGCAGAAGCCATCTCCTCCAGAGCAGAGGTTATATATAATCTCTGTGAACCACCAGCCCAGAGAACGGAGGTGGGCATCTAGGCCCAGGTCTGAGGCCCCTGACAGGACTGCAGATAAACGAGGCCACTACAGAAACCAACACCAGTCAGAGGAGTCAGATCCAAATGTAATGATGGAGGATGAGCCCAGTAATTCTACACAGATCGTAGTAAGGTTATTCTGCTGCAAAGACATTCAACAGCAGAGTTAATGTAATACAAATATTACTGTATTACTGATTTAGTGTTTAAAAAAGGGTACATGGAAAGATGTGATAAGCACATATAATAACATATATAATAAATATCTGCTGTTGTAGGATATGGATAATGTCTACTACACATCTAAAATCTATGCTCCTGGAGATGAAGCTGGTAAAGAGCTGTGGGTCAACATCAGTAAAATGGAGGCGGATCAGCAGAAGGTCCGTGGCTTCCTGCCCAGCACTCACCGACAAGCTGCGGTAAGAGATCAGTCTGTGAAGAAATAACTAAAATAGGAACATTTCAAATTTGTGGTGAGTGGTTTATTTTCCAGGTATGATGTCCAGACTGTCTTGTACACCTTTCATATTAGTTTTATAATTTCATCTTCTTCCTAAATAAAGACAAAAAAACAACAACTTTGTTTTACCTAATTTCCTGCTTTATGTTTCTGTGCTTCCAGAGAGTGAATCTTTCCTTTGACTTTCCTTTTTATGGCCATTTACTCAAAGAAATCACAGTTGCAACTGGAGGTGAGTCTTTAACTTCACTCAGTGTTGTTTCTGTGGAGGTTGTGAGCCCAAAGCTGCACGTGTCAGGAAATCCCATCACCTTCTTCAAATCTAAGAATAAACACACGTTTGTTAGTTGGAATTCCACCTATTTAATAAGTATATTCGTTTATTAAATGGTAATAAATAATTGTTACTTGCATATTTCTCTCTGACTTACAGAGGGAAATATTAAAAACAATTTTTTTAAATGTTTTTCTGTATTTGAAGTTTTATTGGGGCAGTATCAATGCCTGAGCTTTAGTGATTCAAAGATCTGACCGTTGCATTGATAAGAACAAAGTACATAAGTTAAATTAATGACTGTGTCTACAAGCAATTTACAGGACAGCTGTCAGTGTCAACTGATTATAATGTATAATAAGTTACTGATGCTAACAGCTGCACATCTTTTCCCACCAGGTTTTATTTACACTGGAGACATAATCCATCGGATGCTCACAGCCACTCAGTACGTCGCTCCTCTGATGGCGAATTTCGACCCGAGTCTGTCGAAAAACTCCTCTGTGTTTTACTTCGATAACGGTAGGAACTGTTGATTTTATTTATTTACTAGACTAAATATTTTTACTGAATAGATGCCCTAACATGTGCTGCATACAGTTGGCAGGGAATATGCAAACATGCGTACAAAACATTACAGTATTGTGTGTGTCCATGTCCATCCATTAGGCACAGCATTGGTGGTTCAGTGGAACCGCCTTCACCTCCAGGACAACATCAGCGTGGGAGCTTTCACCTTCCAGGCCGTTCTGCACAGTGACGGGCGGATTGTCTTTGCCTACAAAGAGGTGGCTTTTCTTCTCCCTTTTGTGTCAATCTTATAAAACGAAGTAAATTTATTCATGCAGTTTTTACCTCATAGATTCCTATTAGCATCAGCGACATCAGCTCTGAGAATCATCCTGTCAAAGTGGGCTTGTCCGATGCGTTTATGGTGCTTCGTGAGCTAGAGCAGATTCCCAGTAAGTTGAAAATTTGTCCTGTTAAAATTTCATCAAAATACTTTCTTTAATTATTAGCAGCTTATATGTGACATCTTTGTTTTCTATCCGACATGCGTCAGATGTTCGTCGGAGAACCATCTATGAGTATCACAAAGTCGACATTCCAGTGTCCAAAATCTCCCGTTTAACAGCTGTGGAGATGCTTCCTCTCCCTAGTAAGTTATTCCTATATATTATACCATTTGAACCAGTCATTATTCAAAGAATGTATAATATTTGTGCTACAGGGTATTCTACTATTATGCTGTTTTATCTGCAGAAGGCAAAGCAGTTTCTTCCTCCTCACTCTCTCTATGTTTGTCTGTCTTCTCAGCGTGTCTGCAGTTCTCCAGCTGTGGCCCATGTGTCACTTCTCAGATTGGCTTTAACTGCAGCTGGTGCAGTAAGCTACAAAGGTAATGTGGAAAAGCAGTCAAAGAGATCTTACCAGTGAATTTACCACTATTTTAGGAATAGAAAATGTTTCATGGTCTAATGTGGATCCATTAAAATTAGAGAATATTTTTATTCACTGAATATTTTTATTTCAGTGTGAAACTGAGGCATTTCTCACTTTGGATACATATGAAGATATAATAACTGCATTATCTCTCATTTTAATAATAATGAATTTGAAGTATTTTGTACATGCAGCCTCAACCTCACAGTTTATCCACGAAAGTTTTTTGTTGTTGCCCAAAGTTTGTTCAGTTCAGCTCTCAGTCAGTTGCGGTTGCGCGTGCAGGGATACGCTCACTCACTCACGCTCAGTAAACGTGATTCATAGGCGGTGCTTCCTGAGACTGTCTCATATCCTGTCACTGTGAGTAAACAGAGCAGGCTCGCAGAGTCATTCGCATGTCATTCACATACAGTACAGTCAACAGGAAGCCTGCGGGATAGTCAGCAGCCCCAACTACCCGAATCTGGCTTAGCGACCTTAAGAGATGAATATATAAGTTCACTGCAGTTAGCAGGAATATGCAGCTGAATCTCCTGTCAAGCACTGAAGAGTCTAATAAACTTATCTTTTAAATAAATAATTGTAATATATTTAGTGATTTGTGACAATGAAAAGGTTTTTAAATATTTTGTGATTATTATCCACATCTCCAATAAATCATTTTAATTTTAATTAAAAATTAAAGCATCAGCTGCCAGCACATGGTGGATAACTTAAATCTGCTTTTGGAAACATTCATCTCCACGAATAAAGTGGGTTGTGCTCTCACAGAGTGAAAATGTAACAGCAGTCATTTCATTCTCTCTCAGATGTTCCAGTGGTTTTGATCGTAAACGGCAGGACTGGGTTGACCTCGGCTGTCCAGAGGAGGTTCTTCTGCTTTTCTACATAAAAATTGACCACATTAGAGCTTAGCACCATTAGCGTGAGTCTGAACACACATTTTTGTTTCCCAGAGGCAGAATCTGCAATGTCCCCAGATGACGGAAGTCACAAATGTCACATCACATCACCTGAGACACCGATACCCTCCAGTTACTGTGTCTGCAGGGCAGCAGAGGACCTCTGGCATGACCTCCACCCCGGAGATTCCCACTTTCACCATTCCCTCAACACACAGCAGCATCAGCAGAGAAACAAAATCACATCCACAGCGTCCCACCAACAAATCTGCAGATGGTAAACTCACAAACCTTTTTTATGTGCTTTAATAGTACTCAAAGTTTGTTGTGACTGATTGTCTGATCACACTCCTCATGCAGATGTTTTCACTTGACTCTAATCAGAGAAACAATAAGAATAAAAAAAACAGTTTTGAAATATAATTGAAATAATTTCTTTGCCTTGATTACACTTTTATTTTGTTTGCCTTATAAACAAATGTCAGTTTTCTACTAACATAGGAAAACATAGGAGCGTGGATGCCTTTAAAGGAATCCTTTTGATTGTTAACATTAAAATGAATCATGTTGAATGCTGAATCATCTGAGATCACTCTGTCGCTGTTTGTGCAGACTGCAGCTCTGCAGCGCAGCCATCATTACAACCCCATGAATGAATGTTTGTTGTTGTTGCACAGTATCCGTGCTTGGTGTGTTGTGGAACATCTGACAGGGTGGGGGTCAAGTGGCCAGCTATTTCCCAGCCCCCTGTTAGCTCATAGCTGAGCATATACAGCGCCATGTTAAATACTGCATGATGTCCTCAGTGTGCTGAAGGATGGCCTGATATACGTTCATCACTCTGGCAGAGTGAGAAGGATTCAATATCCGACTCAAGCCAAAAAAAATTTTGTTGATTATCACTTTTTTCTTTCTTCTGCAGACTACGTTTTAAGTCAAGTCCACTGAAGTGAAAGCTTAGGAAGAGAAAATTAAGTTTACAGATTGCTCAGAAACCACCACTTGTGAAATTTAACCAAAATATTTTGTCACATGTCACGTCACAGCATGTCATGTACTGTGTGCATTTAAAAGTCTTTGTTTTTTCTTTTCTAGATGGTGCAGAGACTGCTTTTCACATCAGTGATGCACGTAAGTCACAGTCGAATGAAAGTGCCTCGTGCAGTTCTATTGGACCTGAAACGGTCTCTGCTTTCCAGCTCCTTAGTCTGGAAAGCAGACTAAGGAGACTAAGGAGAAAGTGTGTGACGTTAAACTGCACCCATGTGAGAAGTGCACGTAATTTCCTTAACAAATTCACATCCAGCGAGTGTGTTCAGTCTTGCTTCCTCTGCACTCTACCCAAGCAGTACCTCCGCCTTAGTCAAACACAGTGTTTCCCCACAGTGAGAATGTGTCTGAGGCAGGCCTCCTATTGGGTTTCGTGTGAAAAAGCACCAATTCACACAATGTCGCAACTTAATGAACCTGATATTGTTCAAAGTTGGTACATTTTTTATGTCGAGGAAAAGGAAAAGTTAACGTGACTGCAGCAGCATTTACATTTAAGTCTATGAGCTGAATCTGACCAGTCTCTGTGTACAGCAGGAGAGGGGGAGAACACAGACACCTATGAGGCATCGCCGATGCGTCTGCTGGTGGGAGTCCTCGTAGTGATGGTCCTGCTGGCAGCAGCCATCTTTACATACATCTACGTGTATAACCACCCCACGTCCAGCGCCAGCCTCTTCTTCATGGAGGTGCGTCAACCTAAAATCTGCCAAGATTTCCATAACAGACTTCCCTGAAAAAACGGCACTACTAGTACGGCTTAATTTATTTGAACCTACACTTGCCAACATTATATTTATGCAAAATCCCAAGTTCCTAGATCCTTTTAATTCCCCCCTCTTTAAAATTAAACTGGAAATACAGTGAATTTTAATAAATTATCAGAAGCAAACCTAACACAGTAAACATTTGGTTAGATTTAATTTGGAGGAAACTACTCACATTTACTATGAAACTAGTTACTCAAACTTCCCTTTAAAACATGATTTTAAATTAATGTCCAGACATTGCTTGACATTTGCAGACGTTACTCATCAGTTATTTCAGCGTGTTTGGAGAAGTGAATCAGCACCAATGAGTCACCTTGTTTTTACTTCCTATTGAACCTACAAGTACATTACTGAGTATGTTTTACACTCATGTACAAAAACATGCAATCATATTCCAAACAGTGTAATTATATAAAATTAAATAATACATATCTTTTGTTTGGTGCTATATAAACAAAATTGAACTGAATTGAAATGAACTGTTTTAGCAACGTGGAAATATTTCCCATTGAGAAAAATACTTGAAGTGAACTTTAACTTTTTATTGTATGGCTCTTATTTTACTCGACATTTGTTGTGAGAGCTCAGCCAAAATTCTTCCATCAGTTATTATAATATTCAGTGAAATATGGACTACACATGGATTTTACATACATTAAATACGTCTAAATAGAAGTCAGTCTGATAAAATTGGGCTCTGTGTTAAAACAGAAACGAACACTTCTAAAGTGGAGCATTATGTTTGCTTTAGGTGAAATGTGATGAATGTTTATGTGATCATCATGAGTGTTTGTTGTTGGACTGTAATGACTGCAGGAAATGGGGGGATAATAGAATGGGCACTATTTTTAATAGTTTTTTTTCCTTGAACTGTCTGCTAATTGTGCCCCCCCCCTCCCCCCCCTCCCCCCTCCCCCCCCCTCCACCAACCCCACAGCGACGCCCAACCCACTGGCCAATCCTAAAGTTCAGGCGAGGCTCGGGTCGTCCTTCCTACGCTGAGGTGGAAGCTCCCGGTCAGGACCGAGACAGCATCGTGGTCATCGATCCCAAAAAGTGTTTTGTGATTTCCGACAGACGAGAGAGCGAACAGAAAGAAGGATTCGTCATTCCTGATCAGAGGGAGCGCTTCCTAAGTTCAGAGAGCTCCTGACCAAAACTACAAATCCCACCATCCTTTGGGAAAGATCTGGTTCTCGATGGACGTCTCCTTCCTTTTTCAGATGCTACAGTTTATTTGTATTTAGCTGTTGCACTTCACTTTAAGGACAACAGCTGAGTACACAGAAACACAAAAACACCAAACCTCTGTGAGGAAAGTGTTACGATTATGTTTATGCACCAGTTTTACCTCCTGTTTGTATCCGTTAGGCCAGCCACAGCACTTCTATGAAGCATAAAGGACAAAATAATGAGTTTACTCTGCTCAGGTCATCCGCTCATTTTTACCACAGCTCCACAGAGAGCGCGAGGTGATGCTGCTGAATGGTTTAAACCACCTCTCAAAGACGGCCTTTATTTTCCACAGCTGTCCTTCCCACACCTTCACAAAGAGGAATGTCATATTTGAGTGTCATTTCCTCATCTCAAAATTACAGACTAAATTCCTCACCGTTACACCCACATCCACCTGAAGTGGAAAACAGGATGCACAGTGTTTTCAGCCCTGTGTAACATTTGCACACTGCAGCAACTTTGGCTTATTTCTCTTTATTTTCTATATTTAAAAGGCAGAAAACAACATTTACTGATTGCTTTGCAGATATGTACACTTCAACATACACACTTAAATAAAATACAGGTATACATTGTAAGTTGTTTAAATTTATATTAACTGTAGACATAAAGCAGTATCACAACATTTCTCTAACATGCTATAACTGCTCCTGTGTAAATGTAATCACTGTATTTCCTATATAATGTACAGTGTAAATTGCAGGTTTTATCCAGTAACAGCAGTGAAATGAAGACTGAAACATTTTCTAAATAAAACATTAAGACTTTTTTACACCTGATGTTTAATCATTTCAGATTGCTGTTTCACTGTTTGGGGAATTAAAAAGTAAATGATTGATTTTTTTAACAGTGATCAGTGCTGATAGAAATCTGCTGGATGTATCTGATAGAATGATGCAAATCAACTATTTCCTGCATTATTTGTACATCTCATATTACACATACAGTACTAAAGTCTTATGGTATATGATTTGAGGCGTGAGAAGTTTAAAATTAAATTAAGGCAAATGGTGTCTAGATGGATTGTTTAAGACTGGCCTGTAGGCTGCAGTGTAGCAAGGTCAAGGCACTGATGTGTTGGAGATACTACAGACGTTCTTGTCCGGTGACTTATTTGTCTTTGTACTCTAAAGCAGAATGAAAGAAAATGAGGAGAAAGACACATTAATTTGTAACCCAGGTACTGCTATAAAAGAGCAACTGCATACATAAATTGGCCTGTTTTACAAAAATATTTAAATAGAAAAATACACATTAAAAGACCTTCAGGTGTACCTAACCCGAACCCCTAATCCCTAACCCCCCTCCCCATTTGATTCAGTGTCACTGACACAAACTGAGTAGCAATTCTTGTTTCACCTATGCTTTTCCTGGCATGACACGTAATGAATTGCAAAATTTATATAATGTATAATTAATACATATTATTTAGTATGCAATGAATGTAAAGTCCATGATGCCCCAAAACAAGTGGAAATCCTGCTACAACCACTAACATTTTGCAGTATCCAAGCAAGAAACCATCTGCACAGCTATGCTCCTGGGGGAGGGTCAAATATCAAATTCATGAAGAAAAAACATTTGAATTTGAATATTGTCTAAAAGCAGCTGCATGATGCAGTGAAATAAAAAGAATATGATTTGGAAAACAGGGAAGATGAAAAGTTACAAAATAAATAGATATCAATGCAGTACTCCTAGAAAATACTCTACGTAAATGCTGCAATTTTGCATTTAGCTGATATTGGGTCAATAAAAACTAACAAGTCACTTATTACATCTTAAATATAAGTTCATTATGAATAACTAAAACACTTCATGTGTTTGTTTTTTACATAAACCATATGAAGTATTTCAAACTCTACTGTTTGAAGTAGGACAGTGTTTCTCCACCTTTCACTGGGGGTGCAGGTAATCGCCTTCTCATCTGTCTCGAGGAGTCGAGGGTGACGGGCTGCAGGGAAATGCATGTGAGAAATAGTTTTGTGTGCACGTGCAAAGTTTGACTTCCTGTTCTGAAGGACTCACTGCAGTGTGTTAGTGTAAACAGATACTGTACCATAACTGGAATAGTCCTGCTCTTGATCAAGCGCGACTGTGTGTCCACATTGAGACCGGCATTCTTCAGAGCAGCGATCCTTGCTGAGATGTCACAGATCTACAGCAGACGCAGAGAAAGGATTAAAATGATTTTGTTTAACAAACAAAACAGCACTGCTCAATATTTGAATTGTTTTTCATTTTAATCTGTTGGTGTAATTTTTATGTTTTTACAGCCAAATCTTTTTTTTAAAGGAAATACCGTCCAAATATCTGCCCATCAAAATCTCTCCTTCCATTTACATATTTTACTAGAAATCCAACCACGACCGACCTGCAGTTCAGATTGTTGTACCCTGGCAGCTGCTGCTGCCACCTGCTCCTCCAGAAAGGACAACTCCATGTCAGACGTGGAGCTGCAGATTTCCCGGGCACACTCCTCCAGGTCACTCAGCTCAGCCTCCAGACTGTACACTGATCCTGCTGCCACGTACACCTGCAGCACATTTTAAAAATCAAGTTTAAGTGTTTTTGAAACCTGCGTTCGTTTGAACTTTATTTCTCTAAAACTACTAAAATTGCACAAAACAGGAGCTAGCAGCTTGCAGTGATGGAACAAGGATAAGTGAAATACGCACTTATTTTGGAGATTTTGCTGCATCTTAACACATTTTTGCAAACGTTTTTGTTTGATACTCATCTTCACAATAATGTCATTAAGCTATATTTGCTCATTTATGTGCTCATTTATAACTATAATTATAACTGCAATACTGAAAAACAAGTTTCACTATTTCCACATTATTCTATTATTGAACAGTTAGATAATCATAAAGGTTTTTGGTTATAAACTTTAACAGGATGTTAAAAAAAATTTAAACAACATGTTAAAAAAAAGTTGGTTAAAAGTATTTATATCCTGGGTAATGTTAGGTATATATTAGATTACAAGGCAATGCGAATATTATATTTTTCATTATTCCTACCCTATCTGAGTTATTGTGTTGAAGTATGGGGGAATACATATGTGACTAATATGAAACCATTATACTTATTACAGAAGAGAGCACTTGAATTATGCATAATGTTAAATATAGAGAACACACTAATAGTTTGTTTATACAATCGAAATTATTAAAACTAGAAGATATAGTGACATTACAGACATTAATTATTATGTTTAGGGCAAAAAATAAAACACTACCTCTTAAGTTACAAAGTTTATTTCTATTGTGTTCAGAAAATGGGGACAGCAGAAGGAAGTTTTATTTTAAGCATCGGTTTGCTTGAACCACACAAAGGCAAATGTGTCCAACAGTCATGGGCATAAGAAACTGGAATTCTCTCCATAATCATTTTAAGGGTTGTACAAATGTTTCTCAATTTAAAATCTGCTATAAGAATAAAATGATAAACTGATAAGCTGAAAATAACAGAAATTGTAGAAAGAATGATCCTTTTAGTTTGATATTTAGTGGTATTGTTGGCATTGTTGACTATATTGCTCTGTTTGTTTTGTTTTGTTGTGTTGTGTTGTGTGCAGAATAGTGTCAGAGTGTATTTTTGGCTGTAAGTGCCTACTTGTATTATCACAGATAGGGGGCAGGTGTCAATAAGAATTTATTCTTCTTCCTGCTCCTTTTCATGCATGGAAACAGTGTTACTTTAATTGAAAGGAAGGTTGTGTATAGGAAATGAATTACTGCTGTACCATGTGTGAAAAAAAACAAAAAAAAAAAAACAATGCACGGTGGAATAACAGCTACATTAACCACAATGTTTATGTGTTAATTACTCGATGGACTCAACTGAAAATTATTAACAATAATGATTTTAATAAATTATCTCAACAGCAAGTGAAAATCTAGTGAATAAAGTGAAACTATTAAAACAAGCTGTCACGTCACTGAGTTACTGAGAGAGAAACTGAAGCAGAGTAAATGTAAGAGAAAAAGGAAGCAGTTAAAGTAACTTATTATTCAGTTGTCTTTGTTTCTTTTTAATGTTTGTTGAAAGATTTATGGTAATATTTAATTATACTTAGCGGATCCTTTTAAAGCCTAAATTAAAATGCTGCATCTTCAAAGCAAGAGCTAACCGTGCTACATGTGATGTAGAATATCTTTAAACTAAACTCACGTTTTCCTCCAGTCTGGAGAACTGCTCATCCAGTTTTTTGGGGTCAGTGTTGGGGGGCAGGGAGGTGGATGGGGGTGGGGTGTTTTCTCCTCCCTCCACACCCTGCAGCAGGTCTTCAGTGGTGTTCAGCACCTTCAGTATCTCAGTAGTGATGCTGCGCAGGGACACGGCTGAGTATCTCTACAGCACACAAACAGACACGGGTGTTACTCTAAATACTGACATCACCTGGCAGTGTGATTAAAGATACCTTTATTTTCATTTAAATTAGAAAAATAAGTAAGAGTGCAATAGAACAACTGTTCATGCCCAGGTGACCAAAATTTAGGAATTCAGTGTGAAGGATTTTAAAGCTTGCAGTTTGAATTTCCTCCACATCCTGATTTTTTTTAAGTCATACTGGGATATTAACGCTCTTACATTAGCCTGGACTCAGATTAATGAAATGCAGCACCACTCCACTTACTGCTCTAAATAAAGTTCAAAATAAAAACATCCAGATGCATGAATGAATTCAAATGCATTTCAGGAGGAGGGACAGTGGATGGTAATTAGCTATAAAAGCTAGTAAATCATTAATATTATGGATTTTCTTTTTTGGGGGGTAACGTTGATGACATGTTGAAAAATAACTTATGCATGACAAACATGGAAAAAAATTAAAAAACAAAAACTAATCTGAGTACCCGTCTTCAACCAAAACAAAGTTCATTCTCACCTGCTCCAACAGAGTCGACATAAACTCTATTGTTTTGTAAAGCTCCATGTCTCTACCCTACAGTTCACACAGCGCAGGAGGAAACGAAGCACACAGAGGAGAAAGAAGCATCAGATAGAAGTTAGTTGCACTCAAAACAAATGATTTCTAGGGAGTTTGCGCTGGACTTTAAAGTGATATACTGCAAGTAAAGGAGACACAGGAGAACCTAAACTCGTAGAGAGCTCTACTGGGGTGTCGGCTCTTACAGCTCTATCATAAACTCTTCATTTCGCATCGTCAGAATTGTTTTATTATGTTATTATAATCTAGTCCAATACAGCATGAAGCACTATAAGCTGTAATAACACAAATCAAGACTTCTTCTAAACTCTTAAAGGGGGCAGAGTTTGTAAATGAAATTTTAGCGCAGGCCTGTTGGACTGAATATAAACACTTGAGCTCAAATGAACGGAAAACTTTCAGGAGGTGAGAGGAAAACAGCGATAAAGCTGGAAGTTATGTAAAGCAGGTTTACACCAACGTTTGTTTTCTTTACGACAGACAGAAAATAGAATAAAGGTTTGGCCAGCCAGGAATTAATCAGGGACCCTCTGGCAAATACAACACACCATGCAGACTTGTTAGCACGATTATACATTCTTTGGAGGGTCTTTAATAAATCTGGTTATTGGGACAGACTATGTCTGATGCAGGATTATGTGTAATCCTGTCGCACTGATAGAAATAATGAATCCTGTGTTTCTTATGAACTGACCTTTTCATTTGTAACTGGTGAAATGTGCATGTGTGTGTTTGTTTTTTCTAAGGTGCATAGGCTCACTTTACCCAGCAGACTATTAGTAGGAAATAAGTGTCAGAAAAAAGCTTCTGAAATGGTCTCACAGCTTGAGCGCTTACATTCTGAATCTCCTCTGCTGACAGTAAACCCTCGGGCAGAGACAAAGAGCTGCTTTCTTCCATGATGTCTGAGCTTTTGTCTTTGACTTCCTTCATGTCTGTCTTCTCCATGTCTGCAGTATCTCCCCATGTCTCCAGTGCTTGCCGCTCTGCTGCCAGACTTCCTCTTCCATCCTCTTTTTCCTCCTTGTCCTCTTCTGTTCTTTCACGCATCAGGTTAGCTTCACTTGTCTCAAATATCTTGGTAAATGTCAAAGCTGCAGGTTTTTCTCTAACCAAACTTTTTTCACTTTCATTTACATCTCTGCCTGCCTTGTCTGTGTTCTCCCGTTTTGCAGAAATATCTCCTTCAGTTTCCTCACTTCTGTTTTCTTCAGGATGTTTTCTCACCTCTGACTCAGACCTCTGGTGGCCTCTTTGACTTTGAGACTCCTTTGAAAGATGTCCCGTCTCCTCTGAAGCGTCTGTGCTTTGTCCAACCTTTTCTCCTTTCTCTCCTCCTTGATCGCTGCTTTCAAATGTCTCTTCATCCTTTAGCTCTTTGTTTCTTCCTCTGACATTATCCATTATTGGTTCTACGTCCATGTCGCCCAAAGTCATTAACAACATGCTGCTGATTATTCTGTCGAATTCTTCATCGCTGTCCTCTAAAGATTGCCTCTTTTTCTCGCTTTCTTTGCTTTCTTTCTGAAACGTGTCTTCTCTGTCTTGGTCGGGCCACTTTGCCTCAAGCCAATTCTTTTGCTGTAAGTCGCTTCCCTGTGCTTCCACCCCTGTTTTTAAGTTAATCTCTCGTCTTTTCTCTGAGTTGTTTTCACTCTCATTTCCTTTGAAAACCTCTACTTTTTCAGCGCCTAAGTGCCCCTTGGCTATTGTTTCATCCACTGTTACCCTCTCCGCTGTGCAATCTTTATTTTCCGCTCTCTCATTTTCCTCATGCTGGACAGCCTCGACTTGTATCTGATTGTAAAAAGCATCCTCATGTATTACTTTTCCATCCCTGCCCTCTCTCGTTGTTTTCTCAGTATCAGCCATTAACTCAAACATGTTCACGTCCAGGTCTCCAATGGACTCTGTCCTCTCCCTATCTGCTCTCTCCCAAAGCTCTTCCATCTCAATGCTGTTCTCAGTTTCTCCTTGTTTCATCTCCTCCTCCATTTCTCCCTCATTCTCTCCAATTCTCTCCAGCTCATCCTCAGTGGAAGAAAACTGAGAAGCCCTCACTAAACTGACCAAGTCGCGTAGCTGTGCTGCTTCCTCTGCTGGCAGTTTCCACAGAGACTCTTCGTCCATCGTCTCGTCTCCTTCTCTGCTCACTCTGTCCAACTCGTCCTCTGTAGATGAAAACTCGGAGGCACTGACTTGATTAACTAATCTACACACTTTCATCACCAGCTCCTCGTCCTCGTCCTCGTCCTCTCCCTTTTCCTTTTCTTCGATGCCAACTTTGTCCAGCTCGTCCTCTGTGGATGAGAACTGTGAAGCTCTGACTTGTTTTTCCAACTGACATATTTTGTAAGTCAGTCCTTTTGGCCTTTTCTCGTCTTGCTCTTTATCTTCCTCCTCCATATCTTCATCGTTCTCTCTTTCCCACTCTCCCTCACTTCTGTCGAGGTTATCTTCAGTTGACGAAAAGTATGAGAGTCTGGACTGTGCAACAAGCCTGTAAAATCTGTATTTCATCTCTTCATCCATTTCTTTCTGTTCCTCATCCTCCATTCTCCTTTCATCCAAATCAATCTCCATTTTCCACAGCCTCTCATCTTCCTCCTCTACATCCGTACTTTCTTGAGTCCCTTTCTTCGTCTGTCCATCATCTCCGTCTTCATCAAGCTTTTCATTTCTTGTGGTCGAGTCAGAAACTCGTGCCGCTTGCTGCTGCAGACTTAACTGAAGCTCCTCGTCCACTGGATTGGATTTATTTACAGTGATGTTACCCTCGGAGTCAAACGGTTCAGGGGTCGTGGCTTCAGACGTCAGAGTGTCAGAGGTCACATCATCAGAAGGATGTGGTTGAACGTTGTCATTTTGATTTAAATCCTGCAAACAGAAAGAGTGTTTGACTTAGAAAATATACATTTATTATATTTACCATTTTATTATTTGTGAAGTGGGTTTGTTGTCTTGAAAAACAGAGACTTGACTGATTGATTTATCAGTTAACTGAGTAATCATCTTATTTCTTTATCGTCATAGCTCCATGCAAACAACTGCAGAAATTAGACAAGTTTCAGAGCAAAAGCTGGCAGCTTTGCATGTTTAAAGGTCCTTGAATGACTCAGCTGGATAGTCCAGTGTCCTTTCATCTGTATTTCTTTCTTACCGACACAGGAGAAGAAGACACCCTTTCTTTTTTACTCTTTCTCCTCTTCCGTGACTTCCTCATTTTTGTCACCTTCGTCTCTCCCTGATGCCCTCCTGCTCCCTCCAGGTTAAAGTTCACATCGATGATGTTTGTCCTGTGGGATGACGAAGGTCTCCTGATCTCTGCCGGCACCTTCCGCTTTAAGAGAGCCATGAGAGGTTTTTTAGGCTTCCAGTTCCCCTCAGAGTCTGAAAACAGATCATCTTGGCTGCCTCGCTCGCCCGTTAGTGGCGATGGGATGCTGTCGCCGGCGTCAGGCAGGTGAAAGTTAGAGTCCGTCATCTTCCTGTGGATCTCCTTGAGGACGGCACCCCAGGAGCTGTCAGGCTCTGATCTGCCTTCGTTGTCTGAGCCCAGACCTTCGTAGGCTGACACCACTCCGGACTCCCTCTCCAAAGCGCTGTAGACCAGGCTCTTCCTTTTAGTGAGTAGGCTGGGACGAGACAGCTGGGCGCTCTGCAGGGCAATCCAGTTCCCATCAGGGCTCTTCAGCACTGCGGACACACCGACGCATAGAAGCATTTACACAGACATGCACATACACACACAAGGACGCAGATATCACGCAGAGAAGCAGAGAGCAGTGTGCCAAACGAGGCATATAATGATGCAACAAAAACACCCACACAAGTATTACCTACCACACCTTTAACTAGAACTGAGAGCGTGACATTACAGCTCGCAGTTCCCCAACAAGGCAGAGAAAATTTGGATATGAAGCCAGTTTGTATGAAAACTTTGAAAAGAGATAAAGTATGAAAAAAAGCATTAAATGCTGATGCAAATGTGGACCATTTTCTTTAAAATTGTGAGACTGTAGCATTGTTTACCTGTCACTTAAATCATGTTGTTCCAGTTACAGGAGCACACATGTTGTATATATCATATGTAAATGAACCTGTTCCAACTTTTTATGGTAATACATTCAATCATAATCACCTACATCTAACGTTGTTAATAAAGTTGGCTATATAGATAATTACATTAGGTAGTAAAGTCAATAAATCTCAATAAATCAATTCAATCTACTGATAAAATAGTAGACTGAAAAGATAATTAATGTAAAAGGAATATTAAAATATCAGGTTTTCTCACTAGTTCCTCTGTTTCTCAGCAGAGCTCCTCAGGAATCATTTCTGCTTTTATCAAGTAAAATGTCTCAGTCTAATGGTTCAGGATCCTATAAAGACATGTTGGGTAAGGATTTGGACTAACCCTGACTCATCACTTATGTGCAGGATTTTATTTGAAGTTAGAAATATGAAAACTAGGTTTTAATATACAACAAATCATTTGTAAAAATACATCCATAAGCAGTCTGAGGAGGCTGAAAAAGTAACTGTGTCTAAATTTTAAGACAATTATAGAGCTTTCTGCGACAATCAGTGTGAGGAGAAAAATACACATAAAATAATCCAATTTACAACTGTGAGTTTAACATACTTGTTGAGTTTTTGAGGATCTTACCAGCGTTATCCAGCCGGTCTACACTCTTCCAAGACGACCCAGCTCCTTCCTTCTGTAATGTCTGCGGGGAGTCTTCTATAAGGCCCGGAAGGTCATTGTCCAACAGTGAGAAAGCAGATTGTGACCTCTGGGGAAAAAGATAAAAGTCATTGCAAAATTAGAAAAAAATAGTTTGGTGATATTTGAATTGATCTTTTATTTCTATAAACTGATGATAAAATAAAGGTTCCTTGTTGAATAGTTCAACCAGCAGAGGTCAGCATGTGGAAACAGAAATGATCATGTCATCCTTTGTTTCAGCGAAAGAAGAACTGATGACTTACTGTTCAGCTGCTTCTAATGTGCGTGTGAAGAAGAACCTAAAGGTCCAGCAACATTTATCATATGAAGAACAACCTTTTTACTTGACTAGCTCATTTTGGCCCATGGCCTTCATCAGGGTCATCACAGAACAGAGTCTAAGTACCAAATATTCTTTTTAAAAAAAAAACACAGCCTGGATGGTACCAACAAAAGAGATTTTAAATGTAACTTGTTCTTCATACTACATGTGCTCCTGGAGCTTTAACTTAGCAAACTGGTTTACTCATTAAGAATAAATACAAATACATTACTTGAGTTATTTCCCACCAATTATTCACAAAGGTAAAGTTATTGGATCACAAAACGTGTTTCTGATTTATTTATTTTTACCCAGAGGCTTGGTTGATGTTTCTGTGAGCTGGACGCTTGATCAGAGGGGGACTGATGTTGATGATGAAGGTCAGGGTTGTGTTCAAGGGCCAAGTCGTGATCATATTCTGCTCTCATCTCAGCCAAAGTCTTTCTCCTACTAATGATCTTACATAAACAGAGACTAGGATTAGTGCTGCATACAGCTCAGTACTGTGCAGATGAAAAAATAAATACAATTAAATAATTAACTCCTTTCTAATACTGGAAGATTTGAAGAGGCCTTCACATGCTAAATTATTGTTCTTATATTTTTTACTTTTTGCACAATGGTTTTGGCCAGTTCCTCAATGAGCTCTCCTCTGTGCTCCCGCAGATAGCGTGCTTCATTCTGCTTCTCCTGTTGTAAACACAAATAAAAAAGCTATTCATCGCCGCAAACAAACACTCTAAGCTGATTATTCCTCTGAATATACACTACATATACATGTTTGGTGTCCTGCATCCAAAAGCTTTAGCATACTTTGAGAGATTAGTAAGAAGTAAATCTTTTCTAACATAACTGTGTTTTTAAAGACGCAGCAGCATCAGAAATCTAAGTTAGAAAGGTCAAGTCATGAATTAAACCATGCACTGCACAAAATAATTCCCCCTATATGAAAAAGTATAACATTTTAAAGGCTAGCATGTTACTGGGGTTTCTTGTGAATGAGCAAATCGTTTTCAGTTGAGTTAAAAAAGGTATGCAGATATTAGATGAACTTTGTTTAAGAAAATACTTTCAACCTGCATTCTTTGAAAAGACCAACAGGGGGCGCTGACTATGGTTGAAACAAAGAAATTTAGGAAAAATATCCCTTCAGCTATGACCTCTTTAACAACCCAACCTCATGGCTTTATGGTCGTACATACTGGGCTCAAGGCTTACTGAATACAATTTTTTAAAATTATGATTCAAGTTAGAAAAGAAAAGAATGCGGTTTCATGGCAGTCCCTCCTTGTGATTGACAAGTTATAACCATACAAGGGTCACTCAGCCAAAACACATCAGCAAAAGCATTCAGATCGAGGATTCACATCATGACCTCCTCGGGTTATTTCATGGAGCGGCCACATTTTACATACAGCTATGAGCAAAGATAGCAATCGCCCTGCCATTGTCTTGTAGTATTAAACCATCTGAGTTTTGGACTGAAGCATAATCCTGATGGTTTAACTTAATCTGACTGAAAGAAAATAAAAAAACGGAATAGTCAGATTAAAAAGAAACTTCATGTAAGGTCTCTAGAGGCTATTTATCAAAGTGCAGATTGAGGATAATCTCTAACATAATGTAGCATTTCCAGTAGAAGACTGTATGGGTGGATAAAGGTTCGAACAATAAGCAACTATTTGTATGAGAGGAAAAACACGAATAACCTGATTGGAAGTGTCAAATTCAGCCTTGGAAATGGCCTCGTCTATGGCCTCCTCTGCCACCCGCCTGGCCACAGTGAGCGTCTCCGCCATGCTGTGCTCTAAATGCGAAAATAACAGTCACGTGTTTTGTTGTTACTTGAAGGACTTTTGGATCAAACAGTTGTTTACATTGTTTACTCTGCAAAATTTTATGAAGAAGGAGCAGTTTTCAGTTCAGTTCACTTTTAAAGACATGCATCTGTCTTCATTCAGTCCCAGTTTCTGCAGACTGAGACATGACCACCAGCCCAAAGCAGCTTTTCATTCATGTTTGCCGTCACTCATCCTGTTAGCGCAGTGAACTAGGCGCATGATGACAAATGAGAGCAAGGCAGGACACAGAAGAGAACAGACTGACATGGTTGTTTGAGATGCAACTAGGAACCTGTGCCAAAAGATTACAGCTAAGATCATAAAACTACTCAATTCTTCTGCTATAAAGCATTACATGAAAGTCAGCATGGGAACAAATATGGATTCATGTGGAATCATGAGAGGATTATGTTTGACCTGGATATTGGGAAATATCTTTTTCTTGTTGAAATTCACTTTAACAGGAAATGGATCACCAATCAGGAGAAAAAGGCCAAATGTCCGAGTAGCCAAATCTGCTGTATGGCAAATAGATGGTGAGCATTTCACTGACCGATTTAGGTAAAAGATAGAAAAGCTCTCACATTTGACTGCAAATACTCTCATATTGGTGAAGGTTCTCAAATATTTGCTGTCTGGGTCTGTCTGCACCAATGAGACCAACCCAGTTGCAATGGGTGTCTTTGCAATACAGGACTCAATCTGTTTGCCAATGAGTAGTATTCTTATAGTATATAAACACAAAGTTGCCAAGCACCGTTTTGCCATTAAATTTCTGGATTTCTGGCCTGGCTGGAACTTCATTATTATCATGGAGCTAAATGAATAAAACATGTAGCACCATAACACCTCTGTTTAAGCTATTAAATTCACTCCATAAGAGATTAAATCAAGAAACATAAAATTAATAGGCCTAAAACTGATGCTCCAGTAAGGGCTAAAAAAATAAGTCAACATTGCAATACAATACATATTGGTTTTTTGCAGAGTAACACAAGATGATCATCTGAACTGTGTTAAGTTAACAAAATCCACCTTTGTGCATCTTAATACTCTTCGCAAGAAAGCAAATATTTCCCTGCAAACCCAAATTCAGCTTTAATATATTCAATATAAAAGTTGATGTTATAATATTGTGCTGCAGATTGTTAAATTTGCATTTGCCCAACCTCAAAAATTAAGGAAAACAGAGCTACGCTGAGAATTAAAGGCGCACAGCTCCAAAGGGCTCACTGATGAGTTAACCGACCCTTGTACTTAAAGTTACTTTGACACTTCAGTATTTTACAAATACCAGAAATACAACTAAAACCAATTACATTTAGAACTGCAAGCAAAACCTGAATGGCAGCTCTTTTTTTTTTACTTTATTGCTAACAAACAAAAACTGAAACTAATTAGTTTAACGTTTATCTTTGCTAGTTACTGGGAGAAAGCTGAACTGGGGAAAATCTGTAACTTTTGCACATTAAACAAAGCATTTATGTCACCACAAAATGTCATACTTTTGACATGTGAAAATCCACGTGTATGCATGTGTAATTACAACAGCAGGTGTACAGTACAATCAAGCATCAGTGAAGTCATTATTAAATGTGTCTGCACCTTCAGTTTGTCTGTAAAACGTTGAGTCGCTCCCGCAGACGCTGTCCTCATTGCAGATGCTCTCCTCATAGGCGCTGCCCTCTGCAGACACACACGTTTACATGAACGTAAAAAGACTTCCACGTGGGATTAACCTTTTTATCCTGGAACCTGATCACAGAAATAACCTTTAAATAAGATGAAGCATTAAAGAGATGAAGGAGCATCTTTTTGGTCACTGTCATTTTTTTAATGTGCGTTATGGAAACTACATTTGTGCAATTATGAGAATTAATTTTGATATTTTATTATGACAAGAACAGTTTTCATTGCAAATACCTAAAGCTCAGCTGTGCTGTCTCAAGTGAGATGTTCTTTCCTGTATGAGAGCTTAATTTTTGATTTATTAAGTGTAAGTTTTGATAAAAATGACACTCTACCATGTTTTTTGCTTGGTTTGATTACTTGTTTCCTCACTACATTTGCTGGTAATACAGCTATGGTGTAAACAGATATAACTACACACACTTATCAACAGTATCTCTGACCGATATTTGAAATACATAATCTGATTTTAATGTCGGTAACTGCTCAGTAGAGAGCACTCAGTCACTCTCTACATAGTTTCCCCTTGCAGCTCTTGAGCTTTGAGCTCTTTTCACATCATTTAAATATTCATGCAACAATGCGGCCATTTGTGGTTATATAAGTGCATTAGTTTCCTCATGCATGGCATTACCAGCCAATCTGTGCACAGCAAGGCCTGGTTCAAGGGTACAGCTGAGTACACGGGGTCACTTCAATTCATTTAAAAGGCCAAAGAGCACTTAAGTAATATGAACTGTTCAGATTTTTAAAATGAAGCAAACACTTTACTCCACTGGTTAAAACTCCAGAGACAAGCTTGATGTGAAATATCCTGAAATAGAGACAACCTGAGGATTTTTTTTGTGTGTTTTATATGCAGGAAAAGGGATTTTGTTCTAGTGACCCCTCGTGTACGTCTGCAGACATCTGTGTCATAACAGATGCATGCGATAAGAAGTATGACCAGAACAGCAGCTGGAGGTCACTGTAACCCTGAAGGCACCATGAATCTCTCGGGAAGGCGAGCTGACAGAGGCATGCATGATAATATGAACTCTGCAGCAGAAAGTACTTCTCCCGTGTATCATGAATGGCAGAGTATATTCCAGTGATTTAAATAACAAATCAATAATCAACAATCAACAATATCCCATCTTTAGATCTTACAGAAATCCAATAAATTCCTTTAACCACAACTACCAATGAATTTATGAATTCCTTCAAAAATAAAACTGAAACCATTAGAGAGAAAACATTTCTAACCACCTTACAGACTCATTATTATATACAGCTACTTTCAATACTACTAATATTTACTTAACTTCAATATACACTTCCTCCAAACCATCAACGTGTCTTTTAGACCCTATTCCTGCAAAACTGCTCAGAGAAGTCCTACCATTATTAATTTTTGTATGATTAATCTGTACATTATATAAATTAAACCATCATTTAAAAAGCCATCACTCAACCCAGCTGTCAACTGGCCTAATTATAGGCCAATCTCAAACCATCGTTTCATCACTTTCTTGAAAGAGTATTTAAACAGCTAACTGATCAAAGAGTTATTGTTAATCTCTCTTCCATGGTGTGTTTTGTCCTGTGTTCATCTAATCACTTTCAACCGCTACCGGAAGATTTAGCCCAGTTCTGCCCGGTTTCTTCCTGTTTAAAGGGAGTTTTTCCTTCCCACTGTTGCTAAGTGCTTCGCCATAGGTAGTCATCTGTTTGCTGGGGCTTTCACTATATTATTGCAGGGTCTTCATCTTATAATATAAAGTGCCTTGAGGCAATTGTTGTGATTTGGGGCTATGTAAATAAAGGTTAATTGAAATTGAATTAAAATGAAAATTAAATCAGTACTAAAACTAACCTATTATTTTACAGTCTTAGATATCTTTAACGTACTAGCAGGGCTTGGAGCTAAATGCTAAAGCTAGCAGAATCCTAATAATCATCATTATGCCCACAATGTTTTTTGACTTGTTAGTATGCTAATATAAGTAATCTTTAACACTGAGGATGCCATTTGTTCTCCATGTTTACAGCAACAAATTAAAAAACTGAACAATTTAAAAAAAAGTGATGTCACACCAAGCTGCATGTAATTAAAAACCATCCATCAAAATAGCCAGTGGCACATAAAATCCCTAGAAAATGTTTAATGTGGTAGTAGCTCAAGGGAGTAGACGAATAATTTTCTCATACACCTCTCTACCAGAGGATATGCCCTCTGCTGGCCATTAAACAGACTGTAGGTTCAATGCCATGTTTTATCTAAATGTTGCCTCAGGCCGAAATCTATATCAGTGACTCCCTACTCACTCAGATCAGATTCATAGATCTACAAGAGTTTCATCAAAAAAAATTTATTAATCAATTGAAAAATGTAAACTTGCCTCAGCCAGTAATAATATGTATGAGATGACAATTTCTGATTTTGCATGAGTATATTAACACTTAGATGAACACTAAATTCTTATAGTAAAATCTGTTGATTCCCATATGAATCCATTAACAGTACTGAGAGCAAATTACAACAACAGTTGTAAAGATTTGTAGATGTATTTATTTTATAATCATCAGGATTTGACTGTTCGTAGAAAAAACATTACATTTGCCTTTAGGTAACGACTAGTTTCAGAATTCTCAAATGATGAATCACAACAAAAATCACTAGTTTAGATGATAATAAAACGCCTGTATGTCTGTACTATACAAAGCCTTGAGTAAATCATATATATGAGTTTGCCTCACTTCCTCTGCTCCTCAGGGCCACTTTGTTCCTTTGCGTCTCTCTTCAGAGGAGAATGTCTCCGAGCTTTGTTGAATCAGTGGACTGTGTTGAAAGGTCTTGAGGGGAAATGTTTCATTGCTGCACAAATCTCACACAAGGTTCAGGATCACACAGCATTTAGTTCTCAAATGTCAGCTCCGCTAGTTCTGATGCTATTCATGTCATACGCATTATTCATATGCAAAGTAACATCATGAGTCACGCTGAGTCGATCGCATTTTGCAACTGGATAGAGAGTTGAGTTTTCAGTGCCGGTCTGTCATAAAAGTACGAAAACGAAAAAAACAGAGTGCTAAAGAGTGCGTGTGCAGAGAATAAAAAAAGCTACCTACATCAGAGGAGCGGCGGCCTAACGCCAGCCCACATCAGTCCTCCTCCCACCAGGGTCAAAGCTCTGCATCATCTGCAGCAGGTGACCTCTCCTCCACACAACACACATAATTCTCTGAAATCCCTTGTCGGTTCAATCAGATCATACTCTGAACCAGTGGCTCACAGATGCTCTGGTGCTTTGTCACTGACTAGACCTAGATGCCTGAGCATATGTCACTATGGACACATTTATTCAAAGCTCTCTGTGTCTGAACCAAAACATTTTCAGTGTGACAGCTTCTCATTAAGCTGTGAAGACACAAAAAGCTTCTTCTACCCTAACTTTGCTTTCATTAAAGAAAAGCTCAAAGCCTTTTCTTACTGTCACTGAAATATAAACAGGTTAAAACTGAAAGATCTCGTGTAAAAACAAAACTTTTAGGAAAAGATATTGCAATGTTTAAAGTTTGTAATGAACTTTTCAAAGAAAATCTTTTGAATCAAATTCCTCTGAGAACAAACTCCTCTAATCTAGAACCAGGTCCATCCCTAAAAAAGTAAAGGGCTAAAGAGCTGCCGTCTCAAAATAGCTGGACCCAACACTGATATTAGTCATCAGGGAGCGCGAGGTGCACTGTTCACAGATGATTTGCTGATGCAGTGCAAAGATTCTGTCTAGCATGACTTTCATCCCTCAGAAATTCAAGCCCACCACAAAGCTGTCGAATCAGTGAGCTGTGCTGAAAGGTTTTTAGAGGAAATGTTTCATTGCTGCACAAATCTCACACAAGCTTCAGGATCACACATTACAAAGAAAAAACTGACAAGAAGAAGGTACCTAACCATAACTGGCCCTGCGCTAACATCGATTGAAGAACATCTACTGTCTGCAATACACATTACACCTATTAATAACAATAATTAAAGACTAGAGATTATAAATATAAAAACGTTGATCACTGCAGCTTTAAATTACACAAATTCTGAGGCCAAAAACAGAGGAAAACAAATTAAAAAGTGATCCACTGATTCGAGTTAACATAAACTGTGCTTGTAACTGCACCGTCATGTTCACGTCTACGTCTGTAAACACTTTTGAACAGTGGATCATAAAACCTGCACACATACAGCAGCACTGAGTCCCTGCTGAGTGAAGATATGAAAGAAGCAAACAAACATTAATAGACTTGAAGTGTAGCAACAGCCTGAGTGATTTGCCAGAGTAATGTGGGATGAAAGCCAAGAGCTTAATCCTGTTTCACCCTCTTCCCAAGTTCATGTTCTCCACTGCTTTGAGATATGAAACAACAAAAATCAAGACAACTTTGAGCAGGCACACTAATTTCTCATCAGAGTAGATTCTCCCTACAGCAAGCTGTTATGAAACGAGCCAATCATATGTGAGGTTTTAGTGAAGTAAAAGCTGGGAACTGTTTCCTAACTGAGAATCTTAAGCATCTAACGCAGTAGAAGTAGTTTACCTGTTAGCTCTGAAAGCGCACTGTGTTCTGCCAGGTGCTTCCTGTAAAGAGTCTTCAGCACTTTGGCGCTGCCAAACCTCTTGAAGCGTTTCTTCACATTAGTGTAAAACCACTCCAGTGACTGTGTCTTCAACAACCTGAGAAAGAAACACACAGACATACAACTTAATTTAGATTAATATAAATTATGCTAATCACCCTACCAAATGTGAAGGAAATGTAGTTTTCTTCACATTTGTTATTATCCACAGATTTGTTATTATCCACATTTTGGTCAAGTAACATTCAACCAGAATTTCAGTAACCAGGTCAGACACAAAAAAGCAAAACCATCAGTCAGTCCTGGTGCCAATCTACATCTGACTCACAGATGAACACAACCAGCTGCTGGCAGCTGTGCGGATTCATTTCCACTATGTCTCTCACATCAGTAGCCAAAACTTCTCTGGAGTTACTTCATAAATCAGGAGGCTGAGAGAGAATCAGCAGGAGATGGTTTAATCATTAGTAAAAGTTAGACAGGAGACACATAAACGTCTCACTTTGATGTTTGCAAGACAGCATGAAATCACACGGGCCGGTTTACTGAAGTTGGGTCGTCATGGGGGGGTAATACAGTGCCAACGCTGATTAAATAGCAGGATTGTCGCAATGATTTCATCTTACACGCTACCTAAAAATTAGTGTTTTTAAAGCTGGAAGTGAGTTGGAAAAACACAGCAGCTGTTATCATTTGTGACGGGTAAGAAGTCACAGCCAACAAATCACAGTGACGCTATCTGATCTGCACCAAGAAGGCAGCATTACAGAAACACTTCACACAAATTTAGCAGAGTCTTGCTGATGTAAAGTTAAAGAAGCAATCTGTAGATATGAAATCACTGTTTGGTTAACTGTGAAAAGTCTGAACCACCAATAAATCTAAATGTGAAGATGGTTGGGAGCAGTCCGGTGGTGCAGTAATTAGCACTGTCACAGCAAAAAGGTCCTGGGTTCAAATCTAGCCGGGATCTTTCTGTGTGGAGTTTGAATGTTCTCCCCATGTCTGCGTGGGTTTACTCCGACTTCCTCCCACAGTCCAAAACAAAACCTGTCCAGGGTACACCACAGCTCAGATAGGCTTCAGCCCCTCAACAACCTTGAACTGGATAAGAGGAAGATAGATAGACAGACGATAGTTGCGCAGTTATCTTCTACTGAATACAGTCAGCCAAAAAAAGACTAAAACTAGGTGTTTAGTGTTACACATCTCGTAGATACACTGTGCTGTTTTCTTTGTTTTACCTACTGTATCATACTAATTGGAGAAAACCCACACAATCATGTAAGGTCATGCAAACCCCAGACAGAAGGGCGTTTATGTACCCAAACCCAGAACACTGCTGCTGTGAACAGTATTTCAGCAATGTTTAACTTAAATAAGTCAATGTGAAGAATTTGAAGATTTCTGTAGACCTATCAGTTAGTGAGGTCACATGAATTAGACTAATGTGAAAGTGACATGTTACTCTGCAGAATCTGAGTAAGTGTGTAGAAAATGTATCTCAACTACAACATTTACAAATAGTGACTGACTCTATGAAAGTGTCTGTTTATAGCCTTGCACGCTATAACTAAAATTGTTGTATGTAACATATAAAACATGGCTGTAAACAGACCCAGTATATGATCCAATGTGTGCAGGGTGTTGTTAGTCTAGCTCAGTTATGTGCTGCATTATCTTCAAGTATATTTAAGATTGAAATTCCTATCACTGCTGTTTTTAAATTAACTGTATAATGACACGTTTATGTTTAATGAGGTACCCTCCGATCTCTGAGTGGCTGTAAGTGTGTGCACACAGCGAGTGCTTTGACAGGAAACAGAAGCAAACAATAAAATGTCACACATCATTACTGCACTTCTACAGGCTTTGTAAGGTGCCTCCTGGTGTCGACTAAGCAGTCAGGTTTTAACTACCAGCTAGTGGCAACGATGCCTCACTGGAAAGAAAGAAGTACATCTACAAAGCACTATTACATTTTTATTACACTGCAGTTTTTTCTTTATTTTAAATCTATTTGGATGTTCTACCTTTAGGTTCTCTGATAAATACTAAGTTAATATAGCACCTAAATACATCGTTTAATGCATGACTTGGTATCTGCAGGCCTCGTTGACCCCACGGCTGATGCTATATTGAATGATCTGGAGAGCATGTCATGGCTCTCTATTCTCATATTATCTACTGAATTGATTTTGAATGTCTGGGTCAGACAGCAGCACAACCCTGATCCACTGCATACAGAGTGGCATTTAAACCAGCAACTGCTTTACACGTTTAAAATTTACATCTACAGTGTCTTTGAAGTTTCTGGACTATATTAAGGCTTTTAAAAAGGTGCCATTGTGAAGTATATAATGTAAGCATTTAGCAGGAATCACAGGCTTTTAATTTGGACTCTGTGCAGCAGACGTGACCGGACATGGTCACTTCAGAGTTTGACTAGAGGCTGCAGAAATATATTCCCACTAAAACCCCACAAATCTGACAGTCTGTAACTTTCAAACACCAACAGTCTGAGGGTCGTACTCACATGTTTAGAGGTGAGAATGGTGGCTCCATTTTTTTTCTTCTACACGCAATCACTTCTGATTAAGAGCCTGTCTAGAAATGTGTTCTCCACACATTTGAACGATTATCACGTCTCGACCTTTTTTACGATTGCTGCATTTTCAGCCTTACAAGACAGCATTCAATTTGTCATAGAAACTATTTTTTGCTTTGTACCCCTCAGCAATGAGAAAAACATATAACAAGCACAGCCTCGTCCTTTTAAAAGAAAATGTCAACTCCCGAAATGTCAGCGTTTCATGAACAAAGGGAATTTTAATTATGACACACTTTCGATTTTATCCATTAGGCTTTAAGGTTAGGCTTTACAATCTGAGCAAACTGTAAAAAAATATAAAATTACACAAAAATACAGTGAAGTAGAGCATGTGGATTTAAAGTTCACATGCTTAATGGAGCGTTTCAGGATTTCTGTAACATTAAACCAACAAGTTGAGTTCGAGAAAAGACCTTTAAAGGGAAAATTTGGGAAAATGTCTTTGAAAATCCATTTTATGTTGCTGCACATCTCCCTACCTCATCTCCTCCTCTGTCATCTTGCATTAGTGCAAATGTTGGGGCCAAAGGAGACTTTATCCTGCACTGTATCTTAGTGTCTATGTTATGTGTAATAAGTGCTAAATCCATCTCTCCAACAGTGGAGTAAGACCTTAACCTTTGACGTCACTCTCAGCCTCTCATCCTCACTTAGTCTCCTTGTATATCGCGCGCGCGCACACACACACACACACACAGATAAACACCACAGCACTTCCAGGCACCACCGCTGACCTTACCTGCTCTTCTGGCAGGCGGAGCAGAGCCAGGTCTTGTCCCGTTTGTTGTACACCCGGCAGGCCTTGCAGACGTTGTAGTGGCAGTCGTGACACTGGCGTTTGGGGTTGAGCAGGAAGGTGAAAGGCGAGCAGCAGCGGATGCAGCAGCGCTGGTTGAAGCAACTCTGCCGTGACAGCAGGAGGCAGCGACTGCCCTCCTCGTCCAGCTCCTGCTTCAGCTCGCTGTGGGGAGGAGGGGGGAGAGAGATAGTGAAACCAGGAATGTGTGTGTGTGTGTGCGTGTGTGTGAGTGTGTGTGTGTGTGTGTGTGTGTATGTGTTGAGAGAGAGAGAGAGAGAGAGAGATGTATTAAATCTGTTTGAAAAAGATGCTTATGTGTCAGTGAGTAAGATAAGAAGTATAGTATTCCACAGGGATCATATGAAGTTCCTGTACATGGATAAAGCACCAGACCAGGGTTTACTGTGTCAAATAGGATGATTATGTGAATGAGGACACAGAGTGCACAGATGAACGCACACTGATCCTCTGCGTCCCTTTAATGAAAATGGAGCAGAAATTAAAGTGGTTTCAAAAATTCGGTCAGGTCGTCTCATCATTTTGTAAACAGAAAATAAATAGATACGGTGAGAATTATGGAGCTACTTCATATGTTTATCGAGCTGCTTGTTAACCTGAAAGCCTCTATCAAATAAATAACAGCCGTGGTGACTAAACCACAAATACATGGTTAAAACACACACAAAGAGCCCAGTGTCTTCAGTGCATCTTCACTAAGACAAATGAATTCAGTCACTTGTCCTGATAATTAACTAATGCTAATAACTGAACAAGTGACTTCACTAGTTATGGTGTTAATGATGGCAAGAATATATGAGAACTTGTTGAGGCTTGAAGAGAGAGATGTAAAATCAGGTAACATTGGACTGAAAGGGGTTCATTTGAGACCCCTGATGTCTTTTTTTAGGTTAAGGTGCAAAAGAAGTGAGAAGAGCTCAAGCCATGGAGATTAAAGCAATAATAATTTATGGTAATTAATGTAATGTAATTTTGTAATTGTGTGCCTCAATATGACTTTTTTTTAACATGCCATCTCGACTTTACATGATTTCATTTATAATCCTTTCACAAACACAAAGCACTAACAGACTTACAGCAGCCTGCATTTACAACCTGCAAACAGCACTTACATTAAGTGCTTTGAGTGCATCACTATATAAGGACCAGTCCATTTACCATTTTACCATCTGTTTCAGTGCCATGCATGGACAGCAGTCTGCTTCTTTTGTTGTTGAGTTAAATTAATGTTGCTGTCTGACATCATTGGCACAGTGTTTCTGTTTCTGTGCGTTTATGAGGAACAAATCTGTTCTGGTCAAACTGGTCAAAGTAATAGAATTAAAATTGTATGCAAATTCATTATTTGTTTTATAAAAATTAAACACATTAATCTAATTACTTATTTATTTATTTATTTTCTCATCTAAATTAATTGGACTTGGTATGCACAGCTCTCTTCATTTGTGGTGTTACTAGATCACATTTATCTGAATTTACATTGTTATAAATTTGTTTTAGACTGGCTGCTTTCTGCCAGGGAGCTGAATAACTGCCAGCTATTTTTTTTTCCTGTTACATTCAGTAAATGTGACAGCAAACAAACACGGGTAATTGTGTAACAATTTAGCATTCATTTATCTTATCATTAGCTTTCCAGCAAAGAAATACAGGCAGAAGCAGATGATTTGACAGGAGCTCCAACATGATGGAATATAAAATTAGTCAAACAAATGAAGGCAAAGCAGGAGAGGCAAATAGAAAGTGTAACTGTGTAGGTGGCACTAGAAAAAAAATCCATTATTTTCACATCATGACAGCAGGAGCATCAGCCATAACTGAATCATTTATAAATTATTACAGCTCAAAACTGATGGAGTCTGACAAGATGAGGAGGGAGGCAGGAACTGCTTCTGCAGGTATGCAGGTTGGTTTCATTTCAGTTTCTGATGACGTGAAATTCAAAATGCAAAGCACCAAAATAAATTCCTCATTTTGCACGCGACAATGTTTTTTAAAGTACGTTTACAGAATGTGATTTATGGAAACTTAGTGGTTTCTTTAAAAGAAAAGATGATGATGTTATATGTGACAAAAGCTCAAAGCAAAAACTCAGACAACAAATGAATATTTTTAGTGTAGAAAAATGTGTCAGTTTCTCTGTTAATCAATAGTAACAAGCAAAAAGTCACATCAGCGATGACGAAAAAGATGAATTTTATTTTTTTAAAAGAACAATTATGATAGCAAGCTTTGGTTCTGTTGGCTAATCACTTCAGCTCTGTAGAGTTATATGACTTAGAAGTCCTTTAAAAAATGTAACCAAAAATATTTAAATGAAACTTGTATTTTTAAAACCATAAACATTTTACAGTCTTCCTCGGATGCCCCTCACTGCAGCACCACATCCATTACTAAAGCTCAGTGGACGATATAAATACCTCCCAGACAGACCAGCATCAGCCAGACTCAGACAGACACTGTGTGGTAATAACATCAAGAAAGTGGAGAAACATGCACAAACATACCTGAAACATAAAGCATCCCATGATACTCAACGTAAAAAAAGCTGTGGACCTTTTTTTGGACCTAATAAGACATGTACATAATGTTTCGCAGCACTCTGCAGCTTTATCCTCACACACCCTCAGCGAAAGAAGCTTTTGAGCTTCGGTCATTCAAAGAGAACAAACAAGAAGAGGCTCAGGCTGTGTCAGCTGCAGTAATCCTCACATAAAGTCTGCTTCTTGGTGATAAGCTAACTAATGTCTGCTGGCATTTGTCTGAATGGAGCTTGAATGGGAGATTTGAATGGGGATCAGTTATCTTTTGTCATAAGAAGATAAAAAGATGGGTTATGTTGTTCTCTGTAAACAGTGTATCTTACCAAATGAATGTGCCTGCTGTGCTGCTTCTGAACAGCAGGGGACAGCTGTGTTTTAAGTTTTAGGATGTTTGTATCTGGTGAACGGAGGTTTTCACTATTCACAATTCCAGGACAGCTAATCTCTCATATATCATCAACTTCTAGGCTGATGCATGAAAATGTCTGACAAATAGCAGCTTATTTACATGTTAGCATCTATGAGGCAACATTATAACTCACTTATAGTTGTTTTTCTCATCTACTGATCAGTGTTAGTTCAGTCATTTCAATTATGGGAACCATGTCTAAGAAAAGCTTTGCAAAATCACCTTTTTTGCAATGTGCATTTAACTTGTATCTGCTCATAGCTGGGATACAATTCAGTTCATTTCTGATGTTGACATGTACAAATGACTTACTGAAGTTCAAACTGATTATCAGAATGAGGAAGACAGGTGATTTAAGTGACCTTGAATGTGGCCTGGTTGTTGGCTGGTCGGAGTATTTCAGAAACTCTCAAGGATTTACAGACAAGGGTTTGAAAAACAGTGAGCAGCAATTCTCTGGGTGAAAATCCCTCATTGATGCCAGAGGTCAGAGGAGAATGTCCAGTATGCTTTCAGCTGATAGGAATAGTAACTCAAATAACCAATCATTACAATCAAGAATGCTTCTAATATTTTTTTCTGTGCTCGTATTTTTGTCCCTTTTCGATCCCTTTATGACCGCACACGATGTCACAAAACTCAAATCATGTCAAACTAGTTTCTTGAACAGTGAGTTTGCCTCCACAGTCATCAGATGTCAATCCAGTATGGCACCTTTGGGATGCTCTGCTGGATTGAGAATGGGAGATTTGCATTATGGATGTGCAGCCTACAAATCTGCAGCAACTGTGACGCTGTCATGTCAATATGGACCAAAATGTCTGAGGAATGTTTCTGCCTCTCTATGCCATGAAGAATTGAGGCAGTTCTGAGGGCACAAAGGAGTCCAACTAAGTATTAGCACTGGGTAAGTGTGAAATCAGTAGATGCTGTGTTTAGCTTTAGAAATCCCCAGCACACTGCTTTAAAAATAAATCTCATCTGGAGTATTTATTTGTGTTTTTGTGTCTTTCTTGCTTTTCTATTATTATCTAATGAAGTAGTTATGCTTGAACATTCTTGAGAAAAACAGAAGAGTATTTTTTTATCACACATAATATCATCTCAGATCAGTTATAAAATACATGTGTGACATTTCAGTTATCCAAATCAGTCCTGAACGTCTTAACACAGAAGTTCCTCCTTTCATAAGAAAAACATGCACCAGAGGTCACAAAGAAAGTCAACAGCATCCAGATGTGTTCTCCTGTTCTTTGCTCATCTCTATTCCTTTCCTAAGTTAGGAAAGGAATAGAGCCCTCTCTGCCCTCTGATTGCTGTTTCAAATGCATGAACACTCCTGGGTTTCATCTCAGGGATGTGTCAGGGTTCCTGGGTCGGTGACCCAGTGCTTTCCGTTTTGTTCACGTTCAGTTTATTTCGTCACTTCCTGTTTGTTCCTGTCACCTCGTCTCGTGCCATTAGCCAGATTATGTTCAGCTGTGTACTCACCGGTCTCTCATTATCATCCTCATCAGTCTGTGTATTTAGGTCTTCTGTTTCCATTCGTTCTTTGTCGTGTCATTGATGATGTTCGTGTGATGTTGTCCTCCCCGTGTTCTCTCAGTCAGTCAGCCATTCAGTGTTCCAGCCAGTCAGTGTCCGTTCACCCTCTGTTCCTCCACTCCTTATAATAAACATCCACCAGTCTTCACCTACCTGTGAGTCCTGCGTTTGGGTTCCTTCTTCCTCGCCTCCACACAACGCCTGACAGAATGACACGACCCGTGCCACGAAGACACGATTGGGACCCAGCGGACTCGGACCTCAACGAGCGGCAGGAGGCAGCGCTTTACCGTTGGGCAGAGTTGGTCAGGGGAAAACAGCGGCTCTTCGCGGAGAGAGAGCACGTCTTCGAGGGGACTCGCCTGGCTCTGGGCGGGCCTCGGAGACGCCGCGTTCCCCCACCTGCTGCCTCACCTGCCCCGGAGCATTTGCCGCGGAGAGCGGACGTTTCATGCCGCGTTTCGGCCGCTCCCTCTCTCGCCGCTCCGCTCCTCGTTCACACACCCGCCGCCTCATTCGCCGGACCTCCACCTTCGCCACGACACCGCGGCTACGCCTCCCACCTCGGCTCAATGGAGGCTACCGCGCCAGAGGCTCAGCTGTTCACCCCGGCCGCTTCCTCTTCCCGGAGAAAGCGGCGCACACGCCGCCATAACATGGACTATTGTCAACAACTCCCGGTGGTGAGTTCCGGTAATTGTTTTCCACCCTCCTCATTTGACACTTCACCCAGATTAACTAAGGGACTCTACTCCGATTCATGGGGAGATTCCCTCCTGGATGATGTAGACTGGGAAGAGTTTTTCTGCTGTGCTCCCGCAAAGACTGTAAATCGTGGTGGCAGAAGAAACAGACCGAACACTGATAAACCTGCCAGTAGCA
Source organism: Neolamprologus brichardi (assembly GCF_056152115.1). Lineage (NCBI taxonomy): Eukaryota > Metazoa > Chordata > Actinopteri > Cichliformes > Cichlidae > Neolamprologus > Neolamprologus brichardi. The sequence continues at coordinate 16,279,608 of NC_142121.1, read as the reverse complement.
CACACCCGGTCACCATTTCCACACCCGTCACTCAGCCATTCCCCACCAGCACGGCAGCCCAGATCTGGCCTTCCTCTTCAGCCATTTCATCACCTCAGATGACTAGGGCCCGGCCTACACCCACACCAGTACCAGCTCCCACACCGGTGCCAGCTCCCAGGAGGAAGGCAGCTGCGACGCAGTCTACCTCCACATCCACTCTTGTTTCCCGGGTGGGGGTGACTGGTGTCCAGCCACCTCCCGTGCCTGTCCCAGCGCCCAGGCTGAGGGCAGCCTCAACCCAGCCTGACCTCCCTGGAGGCTTGGAAGAGCTAACCGGCCCAACTACTACTTCACCTCTTCATCCACCTCCTGATCCTACCTTTCACGCCCTCGCACTGTCCCTGGTTAGGCTAGCTGAAGTGTCCCCTGCTCAGGCACCAGCCTTATTAGCCCAGGCCGCAATCTTATCCCCCTCGGTAACTCTGTCATTAGCTCAACCATCAGCGTCGCCAACCTCTGTTCATCCCTTAGCTTTCCCACTCCAGTCAGTTCACTCACCTGCTGTTCAGCTTCCACTCCAGTCAGTTCCCTCACCTGCTCTTCAGCCTTCCCTCCAGTCCTCTGTAGTCCAGTCTCCTCCCGTCCTCCAGTCCCCTGTAGTCCAGTCTCCTCCCGTCCTCCAGTCCCCTGTAGTCCAGTCTCCTCCCGTCCTCCAGTCCCCTGTAGTCCAGTCTCCTCCCGTCCTCCAGTCCCCTGTAGTCCAGTCTCCTCCCGTCCTCCAGTCCCCTGTAGTCCAGTCTCCTCCCGTCCTCCAGTCCTCTGTAGTCCAGTCGCCTCCCGTCCAGTCAGTCCAGTCGCCTCCCGTCCAGTCAGTCCAGTCGCCTCCCGTCCAGTCAGTTCAGTTCCCGGACCTGCAGCCACAGCACCCAGAGCCAGCTGTGAGCCCTCCTGCTCGCCAGCCAGGGGCCTCCGCGCCCGCTGGCCCGGCCGCTCTCCCGCCAGGGGCCTCTGCGCCCGCTGGCCCGGCCGCTCGCCAGCCAGGGGCCTCCGCGCCCGCTGGCCCGGCCGCTCTCCCGCCAGGGGCCTCCGCGCCCGCTGGCCCGGCCTGTCTCCAGCCAGGGGCCTCCGCGCCCGCTGGCCCTGCCTGTCTCCAGCCAGGGGCCTCCGCGCCCGCTGGCCCTGCCTGTCTCCAGCCAGGGGCCTCCGCGCCCGCTGGCCCTGCCTGTCTCCAGCCAGGGGCCTCCGCGCCCGCTGGCCCTGCCTGTCTCCAGCCAGGGGCTTCCGTGCCCGCTGGCCCTAAAGCTGTGGCTCCGTCACCCCCGGCTCCCGTGCCGTCACCTGGTCCAGCCTCAGACCCAGCTTCAGCGTCAGCTTCTTCTTCGCCTGGGCCGGACTCAGCTTCAGCTTCAGCGTCTGCTTCGCCTGGGCCGGACTCAGCTTCAGCTTCAGCGTCTGCTTCGCCTGGGCCGGACTCAGCCTCAGACTCAGCTTCAGCGTCTGCTTCGCCTGGGCCGGACTCAGCCTCAGACTCAGCTTCAGCGTCTGCTTCGCCTGGGCCGGACTCAGCCTCAGACTCAGCTTCAGCGTCTGCTTCGCCTGGTCCAGCCTCAGACCCAGCTTCAGCGTCTGCTTCGCCTGGTCCAGCCTCAGACCCAGCTTCAGCGTCTGCTTCGCCTGGTCCAGCCTCAGACCCAGCTTCAGCGTCTGCTTCGCCTGGTCCGGACTCAGCCTCTGCTTCAGCTTCTGCTTCGCCTGGTCCGGCCTCAGCTTCAGCTTCAGCTTCGCCGGGTCCGGCCTCAGCCTCGTCGCCAGCTTCAGCTTCGCCGGGTCCGGCCTCAGCCGCGTCGCCAGCCTCCGCTTCGCCTGGTCCGGCGGCTGCCGCGTCGCCAGCCTCCGCTTCGCCTGGTCCTGCGGCTGCCGCGCCGTTGCCCCAGCCACGTTCTGGACGTCATCGCCGGCGCGGCCGCCCACCGGACCAGCTCAGGGGCCGCCGCCGCCTTCCTCGCGGCCGCCCACCGGACCAGCTCAGCGGCCGCCGCCGCCTTCCTCGCGGCCGCCCACCGGACCAGCTCAGCGGCCGCCGCCGCCGCCTTCCTCGCGGCCGCCCACCGGACCAGCTCAGCGGCCGCCGCCGCCGCCTTCCTCGCGGCCGCCCACCGGACCAGCTCAGCGGCCGCCTTCCTCGCGGCCGCCCACCGGACCAGCTCAGCGGCCGCCGCCGCCTTCCTCGCGGCCGCCCACCGGACCAGCTCAGCGGCCGCCGCCGCCCTCCTCGCGGCCGCCCACCGGACCAGCTCAGCGGCCGCCGCCGCCCTCCTCGCGGCCGCCCACCGGACCAGCTCAGCGGCCGCCGCCGCCCTCCTCGCGGCCGCCCACCGGACCAGCTCAGCGGCCGCCGCCGCCGGCCACGCGGCCGCCCGCCTGATCTGTCTCGTCTCGGCCGCCGGCCACGCGGCCGCCCGCCTGAACTGTCTCGTCTCGGCCGCCGGCCACGCGGCCGCCCGCCTGAACTGTCTCGTCTCGGCCGCCGGCCACGCGGCCGCCCGCCTGAACTGTCTCGTCTCGGCCGCCGGCCACGCGGCCGCCCGCCTGAACTGTCTCGTCTCGGCCGCCGGCCACGCGGCCGCCCGCCTGAACTGTCTCGTCTCGGCCGCCGGCCACGCGGCCGCCCGCCTGAACTGTCTCGTCTCGGCCGCCGGCCACGCGGCCGCCCGCCTGAACTGTTTCGTCTCGGCCGCCGGCCACGCGGCCGCCCGCCTGAACTGTTTCGTCTCGGCCGCCGGCCACGCGGCCGCCCGCCTGAACTGTTTGTCTCTCTGTGGGCTCCGTCCCTCCGTCCTGGGCCCCCTCCGCCCGCCCTGTTCTGGTCTTTTTCCCTTTTGGCCGTCGGGTGCCGTCCTTTGGAGGGGGGGGTACTGTCAGGGTTCCTGGGTCGGTGACCCAGTGCTTTCCGTTTTGTTCACGTTCAGTTTATTTCGTCACTTCCTGTTTGTTCCTGTCACCTCGTCTCGTGCCATTAGCCAGATTATGTTCAGCTGTGTACTCACCGGTCTCTCATTATCATCCTCATCAGTCTGTGTATTTAGGTCTTCTGTTTCCATTCGTTCTTTGTCGTGTCATTGATGATGTTCGTGTGATGTTGTCCTCCCCGTGTTCTCTCAGTCAGTCAGCCATTCAGTGTTCCAGCCAGTCAGTGTCCGTTCACCCTCTGTTCCTCCACTCCTTATAATAAACATCCACCAGTCTTCACCTACCTGTGAGTCCTGCGTTTGGGTTCCTTCTTCCTCGCCTCCACACAACGCCTGACAGAATGTCAGTGCAGAAATTGAAAAGCAAGATGCATGAAGTGAGAGCCCATGTAACAAGTTTGGGAGTGAGGAAGCAGAAAAGTGAACAATCGAAATGACATGACAGATTAAACTCATACGTGTGATGACTGAAAGCAGTACGTGACCTTTTGTGTCAAGTACTTCTGCTAAAGAGGGGATGAGCTGTGGAGATCTTTGGCCACATAAATCAGCTGTTAAAAACTGCAGTATAGATTGAATTTATTATTGTTTTGACCTAAGAAATAACTTAACTTTTGGGCAAAAGCATGTCTGTCTGTAAAGAACTCAAACAATGTCAACAATGTCTAATCATGCCGGGTAAACAATAACAAGATTAGCTGGTGGTAAGCGCTTTGCTTAGCAACACTTGTTGAAGTTAAGGAATGTAAAAAGCTCACCAACTAATCACTTTTTTCGTCATGTCATGTGGGGATTTAACAGAAAAACCCCTTTCAGTTGCACATATGATTCAAGCAGAGAAACTGTTGTCATTTCAGTGGCCTCAGATAGTGATGATGGGCCTTTTTAAACATTAATGCAGGTACAGTGAAGCAAATACACAGATTTTTGAATATGGACACAACATTGGATCAATACTGTAGTTCTACAGTGTTTTCAGGCCACAGACGTATGTTCTATGTTCAGACTAGACTGTCACAGAGACTTAGATAAAGTTAGAGTTTGGGAGTTGGGAAAATAAGTTAAGGTGAATGTACCGAAAATATATATGCAGCTGAGGGTCATACATTTTAGTCGTATAGTTTGTTTTTCACTATTTCTATAACTCGTGTCAGTTAAAGTATGGTACGTAACAACCACCTGCCCGTCTAATGTACTAAAGTACACTTCTTTAGAGCATATTTTTCTTACAGTTATATTTTGGTGTCTCTTTTCCTCAACTTTACAGACACTTTCCTCCAAAATGTAACCAGAAAATAATCTGAAACAACATAGATTAAAAGTTTAAAGAAAAGACCACAGGTTGAGAATCTGTTTGCTGGTCCTCAAAGACTGCGTCTGAAGAGATGCAGAGATATTTTATGGTGTTTCATAGATAATTCTGTGGACCCTGTTTCATCTTCAGTATGTGGTACTGAAAAATAAATCCATCTGCTTTTTTTTTAATGTGAATGTAGCTAATGTAGCTAACTGATCTGGTAGTGGCTTATAAAGTAAAACATTTCATATTAAATATGAAAAACACATATGCTTAGTCTGACCTACAGGCAGAAACCTCCTGTCCTCAGTGTGTGGACAGAGTGAGACTGGAGGGTAATAGCAACAACAACAAACAGTTCTTATGGGAAGTTATAATAGACCACACTGGGCTGATAAGCACACACTAGACATACTCTTAAAGAATTATGTTTTTTTTTTAAATCTAGCTGTGAAGTTACATTATCAAAAACTACAGATAAACACTTAATTAATCAAACCAGATGTCCAAATAAAAGGGCTTTTGCTGATAAAAATCTAAAGGAAATCCTGACAATTAGATTCATCTTGTATGTGTGGTCCTTCTCATGGGTTTTCAGCCCACTGAAAGCATTTTGGTAAACAGTGGAATAATGCTGTAAGAGGTAAGTGTTTTTCTAAATAAAGCACCAGGACCAGCAAGGACTCTTTTTTGTTAAACAGGCAAATCATTTTCCACTATTGTGTAACTCTCAGGCTGAGGCTACAGGCAATGAAACCCACCTATTTACCACGTTATTGTGCCTTTGTATCTATATATGTTGAGGTTGGGGTGAAGGAGGAAGCTGGTCTGAGTGCAGCGGAAAAAGGCTTCACTTCCTGGCTACTGTGTTTAGGACACACTTCAGAGCAAAGAGGCGGGAGAGGAAATCTCCACCAAGGTCTAAAAATTCCTCGAATTAAATTGTGCTAAAGAAAAGCAGCCTGAGAAAATTGGTGTAAAAGACCTTAAAGGTATACTGGTTATGCAGTGCCTTACTTACTTATATGTTCTTCATTTTGTTTTCATAGCCATACTTTATATTTTCATCACCATGGTAGAAATAATTTATAATCTGAAACATAACATATCTGTCAAACACAGTGGAGGCAATGGTATGACATTGGAACTGGTGGAACTGGGTCATTAGTGTTTATTGAGGATGTGACTGTGGATAGAAGAAGCAATATGAATTCTGAAGTGTACAGGGCTGATCTCTCTACTCAGATTCAGCCAAATCCTGCAACTGCAAAAGCAAAGAAATGAGATATAGTTCCCATTCCCAGAGGCCAAGTGAGTCACCTGATCTCAATGCAACAGAGGAGGCTTTTCAATTAATAAATAAAATACAAAACTGCATGCAGAGAAACAAACAAACAGCATCTAAAGGTAGCCGCAGTAAAGGCCCAGCAGAGCATCTCAAGGAAGGAAACAACATGTTGTGATGTTCATTAGTTCTAGGCATCAAGCAGTCATTCATTTCAAAGGATTTAAAATAACCTTCATGTTTAAATTAGGTTGGTTTGTCAAATTAATGTTGCGACTCTGAAAATGGCAAAGTATTAAAATGACTGTAATTCTCTGCACACAAGTGCGTCTCCGTGGTCTCTGCACAATTTTAATTTCCACAATCCCTCTTTCTGTCTACGCCAAGATCTACTTAAATTGCAACAAAAAATAAGAGAATATCTGCAATAATAAATCCTAGGTTTATGTTTCTTGCAACACTAAGAACAGAAAAAGTGTACTTTTATAAACCGCTGTGATAAGCTGGTTATCCAGCAGTTTCACATTTACTAGCAGACTCAAAGAAATAAGATTTCAGCAGAGGTAAGGAAGTTCAAAACTGTCAAACACTCATATGAGCAGTGAGAGTAACCAAGCTGCAATAGAAAAACAGCAGGATGGGGGGGAAAGTCAGTACAGTTCACTTCCTAAACATAAAACACCTGGAGCTCCACTGCATTTACAGGTCAAAACTCACTTGAGTCTCTCCTCCTCTGTCTTGCGCAGCTTCATGTCCCTCTGCACCACCTGCAGCACGTGCTCCGCCTCATTGTCCGTCAGTCCTGTCAGATCAAGCTTTCGACCCATGGCTGACACCCCACCAGCTGTCTCAGCCTCACCGACTAAACAATCAGCTTGTTGTTTTCATCTGGAAAAGAGAAAAAATAGTCAGGCCAAATAAAATGCACAAAATACAAACAAAAACTCCTGACAGTGACAATGTTCCCAGAATAGCTGAGTTTACAGCTGGATGGTTTAGTGCAAACTGGTGGAGGAAAAGAAATATATTCACTGAACAAGAAGTACTTCACTACTCTATAGTATTTACAGTTATAGTTATGAGTTCTAAGTCTGTGATTTTACACTTAAAAACATGGTATGATCATAAAACACAAACATTAAACTACGGTTAATCAAACATGTTTGAGCCTGATGTTCAAGGGACAAGAGTTTTTTTCTCTTGAGTCTTTAATTAAGACATGATTCCTAAAATATATGCTGAGACTCTTTGGAGAGAGTGAACCGGATCCAGCTAACATGTTTTTCCATTCAGGCTTCTTTATAATTCTCAGCATGTCACATGTCACTCCTAGGGACTAATTTATTACAATAAAAGTACTTTTACTCACCTTTGATACATTTTTATTATTAATTATACTTCACTGGGTTTTGTGTAAACTTGTAATCTAGTACTCTGACGTAACTTACAGCGTTCACAAGAAAAATCAGAGCTAATGACACTTCCTGTAGAAGAAATCTCTTTTCTTTCCATCAGACCTGAAGCTGCAGCTTACTTTTGTTTTTGTTTTTGAATGCGGACGTGAAACTAATAAATAACCGTAACTCTCACAATCACACGTATTTTACTGGAATGTGAAGCAAACAGTACCGATTTTAACGCAAAATACGAACACGAACAAAAATGCGAACATGCAAGTTAATGGTTTTCATTCAGGCTGAAGGTGATAAAGTCATAGCATGATTACAACAACTTACCAGAATCTGTGGCTGAAATAGAGAAACACCTTTAAAGCTGAACTCCGTTTACTTCTAGAGAGAATTATCAGTGAGACGAAGCCAAACGCTTATTATAATCCAGCGAGTCTGCGATTTTTGTTTCATCGTTTTTTTTGTTTTGTTTTGTTTTTTTCGTATGAAAGATTGAGGGAAAAAGTGTTTCCAGCCTGATCTGCGCAGCCAGGCCTGGTTTCTGAGAGAAAAGCAGGATAAATCCTGATTAGGGTCTATCCGAGCGTTTCTCCGCTTGCCAAGGCGACGTGGAAGTGATGAAAGCTTGTTTATATCACTTATTAAGAGGACATGGATTATAATAAAAACCTTAGGTTCTGACTGTGTTCAATCGTAAATGAACAATAGTCTTGGAGTCATATCTTGATGCTTTGCAAACACTCTTTCACCATATTATTCTTAAATCGCTTCAGTAACACGTGCTGTTAACAGTGTTTAATGGGTCTAAATTCCACGGGACTTGTGGCAGAATCAGCAAACAAAAAATGTAAAAAGCAGGTGATGAGGGTCAGAAACAGTCAGAAGTTTAGGATACATTGTGTAAAGATAAAGTCACAAACAGCTAAAGGTAGAAACTAAAACTGGTGGGTTGGGAGGGAAAGGGAATGGCTGGATAAAGAGCAGGGAACTGGGGGCATCTAGTGGGCAGGGGGAGAACTGCAGATTGTAGTTGCCGTTGTGAGGATGTCAAACATCCATCCATGAACCACGGCAGACCTTCTGAATTATGAGACACACATGTGTCGCAAATGTTTTTAGTATTTTTAACAGCGGCTCTCCTTCTAGGTTCTTGATGTAAGTAGGAACAGCTGTCCGTGGAATCAGCAGCGGTCTGACAAAACAATGATGGTTTGAATTGTACAATGACCCACATCTCTTTTGTTTTACTTTGCTCCAGTCCTCTGTACAGTTTTGCAAGATAGGACAAGAACTTTTTCTCTCACATTTTCTGCATTTCTGAATGAATGGAAGAGCTCACAGGCAATACTTTTATTACCAAAATCATCAGACTACATGATAAAAGAAATATTTGTGGATGTGCCAATACAGCAGAGATACTTAAATAACTCAGATTATGTTAAAGAAAATGATATTAGATAAATAAACTTAATTCAGGCCTATACAATTTTTAATATCATTAAGAGACCCAACGCACCAGTCAAATGAACACAGATTCCTGTTTACAAGAAATGCCTGACATTCCTGACTAAAGTTTGTATAATAGAGGCATAAATATGATCATTTTTCCATGTTACCTCAGGGTCATTTCTGATTGGTAATTCAGTAGGAGAATCTATTAGAGTGGTCCAAGTGAACCACTCATTTCTTTGTAATATCATTTTGGGGGCTTTTTAGCCTGTTATGGGACGATGGGGTAAGACCAAGGGAAGACAGTAAAAAGCCAGAGCCATGTTTACTAGCTTTATGGTGTATGGGGCACCGGCTCAAAATGGCATGCCTAATTATTGCATTTTAAACTAAGATGTGCTCATTGGAGAAAAAATCACTTGCGCACTTTGTTTTTTGTTTTTTTTTACAAAGGTTTAATTTCTCAGAAATTGTTTAAAGCCACTGTGGGGCAAATAAACATAAGAGAGTAGTGTGCAGTAATCCATTGTTATCTCAAAGTGATGGTTCATTTTGAAGTTGCTTCTTCCTTATTTTTCTATAAAAGTTGCTGATGCAGCAACAGGAGTCAAACATGTGGTCAAATCAGCACACAAACTGCAGGTACACAAAAACAGAAAAACACGTTCACTGCTGTGTGTACAAACTGAAAGGGAAGCAAAATAACCTTTCAGTATTTCTTAAAAAGAAGAAGAAGAAGAAGAAGAAGAAGAAGAAGAAGAAGAAGAAGAAGAAGAAGAAGAAGAAGAAGACGAAGAAGAAGAAGAAGACAGGGAAGAAAAATCAAGTGAAACATAAAATACACACCTACTAATTGAAGTTTTTGTAACTTGGGGGTTCTGTTAAACTGTGCTTTTTAATTGTGCCTTTTCTCTCTTTGTGAATCTGCTGAATTTTGAAAAATAATGTTGTTGTTTTTTTCCTTTTTTCCTTGAAAGGTTTTTGTTTTCTCCAGAAATGTTACAGTCTCCCACGTTGTTGTGGTGGAAACTTTTCCTTTTCTCCTTTACAAATGTTGCTTCAGTTCATCGAGGTTTATAGTCTGTCACTTATGCACAGCTCTCTACAGGTCCCACCATGGCATTTCAGTCAGGTTGAAGTCTGGACTTTGACTGGGTCATTAAAACCCACTGATTCTTTTTTTTTTTTCAGCATAGTACAAATGAAGCACAAAGCGTTACATCATATCAATGTTTTTATTTACTTTATAATGTTGTTTTCTTTTGCTTGTGCAGCTTTCCAGCTGCCTTGTTCCTGTGCAGCACTCAGCTCTGTCGTCAGGTCCTAGTATCCTACTGAAATAGGGCAGATGTGATCAGGTGATGGAGAACAACTGCCTCGCCTGAAACCTCACCCTGAACCCACTGCTCCACCCCTCCCCTACAGATGAGCCACAAACCACACCCTGCCACATTCAGCCATTTTGTTCTTTTACTATTGTGCTTGGGCTCTTCATCCTCTTGCATGATTTTATTTTGGCCAACCTTTAGCTGTTGGATAGATGGCCTGACATTTGACTTTAAGATACTTTGATATACAGAGGAGTTGACGGTTGACTCGGTGACTGCAAGATGCCTAAGTTCTGTGGCTTCAAACAGAAACCAAAATCATCAATCCTCTACCACTTTGCTTGACATGTTCTGAAACCCTGTGTTCTGTTTTCGTCAAACATGGGGCTGTGAATTTGCTGGGACATCTAATCTTGGGAAGACTGTAAGATAATATTAAGCCAAGCTAAGGCAACTTTATTTAAAAACCACTTTAAAAACAGCAACCACTGATCAAACAGCTGAACCTGGAGCAGCAGTTTGGTGTTGAAAGCATTTGTTTGTGTGGTGCATTCAGGTGTGATTTAACAAACCTCCAAACCTTCTGCTTTTATGGAAGTGCTCACACTTGGTGATGATTAATTAATCAGCAGCACCTAGCTATTTACCCTCTTAATTCCTATGAATACACTAATGGTGTACTTAGTTTTTCACAGTACTGCACAAAGTCAAGCAAAAAAAACATTATTTTTCACATGACTGTGTAACTTTCTGGTACTTCTGTGTTACAAAAGCTGTATCCAAACATCAATATTTAGTTCACACTAAATTTGAAGTCAGTCTCAGAGCATGATGTGTCTGCTTTATTTTACTGATGGCAAGATAACCTCAGTGTCATTGACATTGTTTAAACATGATTTCAGTGCATAAGGTTTAAAATATAACATTTGTAAAATAAATAAATAAATTAAAAAACACACAGAGTGTACATTTCATAACAGCTTTACTAATAATGATCACCAAAACTATTGCCTGACTCTGCACATTAAACCCATAGAGCTCCTTTTATGGATGATCAGCATAAATACTGTCTTTGGTCAGTCGACTCTTCTCCCTTCTTGAAAGAATGCACCTGAATAGGTTGCAAGTTTCCCTGACCTTGAGTTTGTCATACCTCCTGTTCCTGAGTTTGTTCCTGAGTCAGCTAGCTGGTTTCCTGTTTCTATGTCTGAATATCTTTCTGTTCCTGAGACCATCCCTTGGTCAGGTAACCGATTTCCTGTTTCTGAGTCAAAATATGTAGATGACCTTTCGGTTCCTGAAAATATCTATGGATCAGCTAACCAATTTCCTCTTTCTGAATGATCATACAATCTTTCTGTTCCCCGATGTATCCTGAAACTGTTAGTGAAACTGGGTAATCTGGCATTTCTTTGAAGCAGCGACAGACTGTCATTATTTTATCAGATGTCTTTCCTGATACCAAGTCTAAGTTGAAGGCATTCTGTCCTGAGTCTGTTCTGCCATTTGCATCCTGATCCTGAGTCAGCCAATGATGTCTATCCTCTAGAGTTGTTTGACGTCTACAGTCAACCTCCATCAATCTAGACAGTCATTGCCATAGACTTGCAGACCAAGGACCTTATGTCTGCCAGCTTCACTTGGATCTAACTGGTTTCCAGCTGGTCTTGCTCTCCAGCCTTAGCCTATCTATGTTTTCCCTTCAGCTTCACTGTAAAGATCAACTGAGATAATTTCTGAGGTGCCTTGTCCACCTTCTACTCGACTTTTACAAGAATTCTTCAGGTTTTTGTCCTTGTGGACAACCTTCTACTCAGGCCTATCGTCACAGTTGTTTCCCCTGTTTTCTCTGCTTCTATATGTCTGCATGTCAGAATCAAATGTATGTATGGGTGACTTGATTGAATTTTTCAGCAACTTGAGTTATTTCTCTTTGGATGTTTGCCTTCACTTATAATTTCTTTTATCAACCCACTAGAAACTGTCTAGTTGTGAATAAGCCATTTGATCATTTTGTTTCTTACTGGAAGTCTTGGGCTACAAGTTTGAAGAAGCCAAATAAACCTCCATAGTAGATTTCTAACTTTATCTGGTATATCTGGTCAATTCAATAAATGAATTGAAGGATGCATACAACTTTCTATGTCGTGAAATATCTAGCTATATCGTATGAATTTAGATTGCACAAACATGCACCCAAAAAACAGACAAGATGGAGTGTAACTGGAACTGGAGACATCACACACTCGTAGCTAATTAGGCAAAGAAAGGTTTATAACTTAAAAATTGATGGAAGTTTTTTCGTTCTGTGTTAAGGCTATAACATAGGTAATAGGTAATGTCTATATCTCTGTCTAAATAATGTCTAAAACTCTGAAAGAGTAATATGAGCCAATTTATTGTTAAATTTTATACTTGTTTCCTACTCTTTTCTCTACAGATGCTGCGGGTCTAGAAAAGTTTTGCCAGCTGGGCAGGTAGGGCATTAACAGGGAAAGGGGGCACAAAGAAACACTTTTCTTTCTTGTACTCATTTAAAATGTCTCGCTTTTAATAAATAATTATCTGAATCTTACAACCAAAGTTTTTATTTGATGTAAAATGTATAGAAATCATACATATACCAACAAGACAGTGTGCATCACTGTCACAACAGCGTTTGTTTTCATTCAAAGGCTTTATGGCTTTTCCTATAATACCTGGTGGGCCGGTTTCTAGTCAAAATGCCCGGGCCGATTTTTTGTCCCAGTCCAGCCCTGGGCACGACACGCAGTGAATTAATCTGAGAAGGTGCAATACAAAACAAATTTCCCACTTGTGGGACTAATAAAGGTTATCTTATCTTATCTTTAAAAAATAGATGCGGTGCATATCGCAAATTTCCTCCCATAGACACATTAGTTGTGCCGCTTCTTAATGATGGTATCTTAGCTAACAACCCCAACTACCAGATTAATCTTGTAATTGGCTAAAAATCACTTAGCCTACCGGTGAGACGGACATTGTTAGCTGGCAGTTTTTTCATGCTATGGCCATCTATCCAACAGCTAAAGGTCAAATGCTTCAGGAGCTTTCCGCTCATCGCAGCATCAGCACCACAGAAACCCATCCGTAGGCTCGAGACAGAATTCACAATGTGTTTTCGGGACTTTCAGGTGTATGGACTAATGTTTTCTTTTCTGATCAAACCAGAAAGCTTTAATGAGCAGCTGGATTTGCCTCACATTAACTGTCTGGACACAGAGGACATTGAAATGCAGCTGATTGAAGTGAAAAGTTCGACTCTGTGGGGGTCAAAGTTTGCAGAACTACGAACGCAGCTGGAATCCACAGTTGTGCATGTTCATGGAGCTTGCATTTTCACCTGCTGGACATCACTACCTAACAAGGTTAACTGTCTTCAGAACATTGCAGGGACATTATTTACAGTATTTGGCTCTACATATCTGTGTAAGCAGATTTTCTCTCACACCGAGAGTCTCCTCAGGTAGCCGTCTGAATGCTGGAAACTGGGAGACCTTTGTCTCTGAGTGGGAGACAAGAGATCACATTAACATCTCTGTATTAACAAACATGCCATACTGGCTCAATTTTTTCTTGTCATTGTTGTGAGGAGACCATAAATAGCATTTGGATTTTCTGTTGTACAGTTCATTTGCTGTTATAGAGTTCTTGTTATGGATAAAAAGTGTCTCTTTTTAAAAAAAAAAATAGCTGATAACTATTCGCTGATAACTGACAGCATCTGTGAACAAATATAATTCTATAAAGTTGTTCTATATAGTGTGTAACTATTAATATAGAGTGCTATTAAATTTATTGCTAATGCAATCATATGGCACATTGACTTGGCACTCATCATCAGAAAGGTTGCCGACCACTGGACTGGAGAAAGACCATCTTTAGGGAAAATGCTATTTTCTCAGGTTTTTTTTTTTTTTATTGATGTTAACATTATTAACTAGGAAAATATGCCACATGTACATCAGGGTACTAATTGTGAAATATTGGATGAAACCTTTACACCACAAGAAGACAATGTGCTCATTGCAGTGCTGATTCTTATAATGAATTATTTGTGCAATATAGCCTCAGAAGCGAAACTTCCTACTTCTAATACCTTTGAATGTCATTATTTATGCTCGTGACATGCGGATATGCAGCGGCAATTATAGAATTATAGTAAAAAAGAGGCCATGGTTTTCATGCGTTTTGTATTCGTATTGAACAACTCTTGCAAAACATTTGGACCGTTTACTTAAGCAGTAGTTGCAATATTACCGTGTAAAAATACTCTATTACAAGTAAACTCAGAGACAACCCTTTAGACACGCCCCTGTCCTTCACTCTTATATCACTGGCAGCTTTAGCTGTGAGCCTTAAGGTCAGTTTCACTTCTCTAGATGTTGTGGGGCTGATTGTTTCTTCCTCTCTGAAGATCAAGGTAATGTAAAAGTTTTACATTTTGTATACATTTTTCTGAATTGCTAAGGCACTAATATATTACACTAACAGTGTAAATAATAATTTTTCAATCATAAACATTAACATTTTATTTTATTTTATTGTGTCAATAACAGAAGAAGGACAATGTGTATTATATGAATGTTTAAGTACAAACAGAATGAGGTCCATTTCTTTTTTCCTATCATATTTTTGAGGAATTTAAGAGACACATGATGCTGAAAATAGTTGAGCTACTATGCTTTTTAGTGTGCAGTCAATGTTCCCTCAGTGATAGAAACAAAAATACACTACGGTCCTTATAGTATGATATGTTATTGTGACTGGTTGTGTGCATGATCTGAAACTACTGTGTGTTTTGTGAATGTAGTTAGGAGTTTGAGAATTAATTTTTGCGTTAGTATAGCAGAGTTGTCGAACTCCAGGCCTCGAGGGCCGGTGTCCTGCAGGTTTTAGATGTGTCCTTGATCCAAGACAGCTGATTTAAATGGCTAAATTACCTCCTCAACATGTCTTGAAGTTCTCCAGAAGCCTGTTAATGAACTAATCATTTGATTCAGGTGTGTTGACCCTGGGTGAGATCTAAAACCTGCAGGACACCGGCCCTCGAGGCCTGGAGTTTGACACCCCTGCTGTATGGTATAAAGACAGTATAAACAGTATAGTGTTAGGGTAAGGTATAGACCAGGGATCGACAACCTGCGGCTCCGGAGCCGCATGCAGCTCTTTAGTTGTTATAGTGCGGCTCCTCGTGGTTTGGGAAAATAAATTAGAAGTATTTAGCTGAAGTGTATTTTATTTATGTTAGTTCTTTAAAACAAAAAAAAAAAAAAAAAACTTGTACTTCTAAATTGGAAGATTATTGTGATATTGAAATATAAAAATAAAATTATATTTTATTATTTTTTCATTGCTCAAAATAAGCGTCACACTCGCGGAAGCCAGTGTACCCGCCGAAACGCCGTGCATTTATCGAGATTATGATCTATGTCTATGATCTCACTGGTTCAGGCTTATGCAGAACAGCAGTGGGGACAGAGCCTCTCCTTGGTCCCTCACTTGATGGTGACTTGTGCTATTGGCTTGAAGTTAGCCTCCAGTGTTGTACGCCACATCTTTATTGAGTTCCTGTATCCTCTTGTATAGTTATAGGCATTCCAGGATCCAGTTGTAAGACATCGGGTCGTAGGCCTTCTTGTAATGGCTATGATGCCTGATAGGAGCTTCCATGTGGTACTGAGGCAGGTTATTGGCTTGTAGTTGGATGGGACCGGTCCCTTCTGGCAGTCCTTGTGGATCAGGACTGTCCGGCCTTCGGTTAGCCATTCCAGGTGTCTCTCATTGACCAGCAGCTGGTTCATCTGTGCTGCCAGACGCTTGTGGAGTGCGGTCAGCTTCTTCAGCCAGTAGGCGTGAACCATATGAACCTTTCTTTGATATCTCCCACTGTGGTTGTTACTGGGTCCTGTTCAGGGAGGTTGCTGTGGTCTTCTCTTAGCTCCAACAACTGCTGTTATGGGTTGTGTCCTTCTCCCATATGCTCCTCCTCCAGCCTTGGTGGTGTTGTTCTCATATTGTTCCCCTGCCACTGAGAGTACATCTTGGATGGTTCTGTGAAGAAAAGCTGGTTTATTCTCCTGCCCTTTATCTCTTTGGTGTCACCTGGACAAGGCTGTGAGTTTCCAAGGCAGTTTTCAAGTCCTCCGGTATGGACAGCTTGCTGTACTTATTAGGCACCTTCTTCATCGCACCTCATATACATATATGTATATAAACTGCTGGGCATTTTTTGCTTAACAGGCATATAAGTGGAATGTATATTAGGGATGCAACGATACCAATTTTTTCAAACCGATACGATACCGATAATCTGAGTACTTGCCAATACAGAGTACAAAAAACGATACTTCTACCACACACAGACACACACACACACAAATACAATTATTTGGAAGACAGGTTTTATTATATTCCCTGTCGATAAAAAATTAAATCTTAATAAAAATTACCACAAAAAAATTTCAAGTGAAAAATAAGCACTTCTGTTAAATTATTGCAGAGTCTCCACATTGTAATTTTACAAAATATCACTGAACTATTGGCACTGTCTCGAGCTTTCAGAATAATAAATAAACACTTCTGTTTGGAATAAAATAAATACAAATTAGGTTTGCGAATAAAATAAACTTTTAAATTATTGCAGAGTGTCCATATTGTAAACAAACAAACAAAATAATTATTATTAAATAAATAATAAATAAAATAATAATTGGCTCCCTAGTGGCCAATCTAAAAAACTACAACAGAAATGACAAGCCACCCTCTGATTAATGAAATAATTTGGTATCGGTTAACTTTTACGAGTATGAGTACACACACATTTTACAGTATCGGGCCCGATACCCAATACCAGTATCGGTATCGGTGCATCCCTAATGTATATGTATGTTTACTTACGTTCTATGTATTATAAATGAATAAATTTTTGTATTTTTAATTTATTATATGTTTAACTGTTTCTTCAGTGTCATCATGGCTTGTTGTACATTAGTGGTAAAGAAATCTGAATTTTTAAAATTAATTATTATGTGCTTTAATATTTATAATTATCTACTTTATTTATTTATTTTGTGAGCTATAATAATAGTCAGCACAACTTTATGGATTATGGATAAGTTGTTATATAATTAAGTCATTGAATTTTTATTTATTTATTGGCTTTTCAGAAAAATGCTGGGCACGTTTAACAGCCACTGACTAATTGCTGACTAAATCATCAAAAATGGGGAATGCACCATCAGAAAGTAACATGGGCAGCAACCTGAGATGCTGTAAATGTTATAATGTCCTGCCTCCATGCATGAGCTTCAACAACCTTTCTCAAAATACTATTTATGGACGATATGTATATGTGTTCAACGGAGGTCAATATTACAGACCAGTTGGTCAGGATAATGCGTACGAGTGTAGAAGTTGCTTTGACCAATGCGGGAGAAGCGAAGCGGAGAGGCAGGAGAGACAGAGGAGAGAGGAAGAACAGAGAAGAGAACAGGAGAGGCAAAGGAGAGAAGAGGACAAAAGAAGAAAAAAATTCAATGAAACTCTGGAAAGTTCTTACCAATGGGCTAAAGAACAGTTTGAGAAACAAGTGAGAGGGCACATTTCAGAGGCATGTGAGTCTAAGCGAGATGTTCTAATAAAGCATCTGCATAAGTCTGAAGCCAACTATGAATCAATCAGTGACAGTGACGAGCTTCTTGAACTCCTCTCGGTGAAATGCAGTCTCCCAGTTACAAATCTCAGTCTGACTCAGCTCACAGCTGATCCACTCAGTGAGATCCTTTCAGTCCTGGACAAACTTCTGTTTGATGAGTGGATTAGTGCTCCTCCATCCATCAGCACTCTGCAGCACACTCAGGTGTTCATCACAGAGCTCTGTGCTCTGTCTCTGGAAATATCTGAAGAAGTTTCCCTACAAAGCATCTCCAATCATATGCAGTCCCATTTGGGATCCATCAGCCAATCAGCAAGTGGTGTTTTTGAGAATTTCCTTTTGACTCAAGCCCTGTATCTGAACCTGATGCACGTTTTCAATGACCGTGACAGATCTGATAATGATGCTGTCCTCATAGCCAAACAATGGGCAGAATATGAGATTTCCACTGAGAACCTCTTTATAATTGAATTCCTGAGCACCCTCACATCATCACTGCAGAGTGCAGTTGGAAGAGCCTCTGTGTTCACTTTAAAGATGGAAATCCAGTGTTTAAAGCTTCTCTTATCCACACTCACAGATCTAAATGGAAAAGAAGCCCACTCAAAATCTACTGAAATGCTCCTCAAACTTGTACAAACAAACCAATGGACTCCAATGGAAGCAGTCACTCTGCTTAAAGCACTGTCACAGAAATATGCAGATGATGATTCCATAACTCAAATCCTTACCTTGGTACGAGTGTATAACATACCACCAGACTGGATAGATGACTGTGGGCACTCTCTAATCCAGCTCCTTGAATCTGCTGCTCCTGAGCGATTTTGTCAGGATTTCCAAACGACTCTAAGAAGAAAAGATAAGAGCAGTGTAACTGCAGTTCTAGAAGAAGCAAAGATGTTCTGGAATTTTAATGACTCTGCCATTGATATGATAAAAAACATTAACACTGGTGTCCTGAAATATACAGAAAATGTACCAAAAGAAGAAACTTTTATGAAAGATTCATTTAAATGTGAATCTTTGAATGCAGACAACATACAGAAATGTCTGTGTCAGCTCTGCAAAGCAGTGTTCAACATAAAAGGCTGGTGGCCCACAGTGAGGCAGATGGTGCGGTGGTGTGCACTGGTGCTGACTCATAAAAGTAGAGTGGTACAACTGGTTGGTGTGGAAGAAGACCCATGTGTTACAGCCATGTTTGCAGCCATGCAAGTCTGCATGGGAAACAAACTGGACATTGTGCTGAGCTCTGATGTTCACTCAGAGGAGCAAACAAAGGAGTGGTCTGACTTCTACAAGCACCTTGACATTTCACTCAACACAAACACGAAGAAGACTGATCCATCATTCCAGGATGTCTATGAAGCAGACATTGTTTATGGTACAATGGATGATTTTGTGTCAGATTATGTTCAACATGGCATAGAGGCAATGGAAACAGGGCATATACAGTTTAGTCGTGGATTCATTATTGAAAAACAAAGTCTCAGTGCTTTCCATAATCTGGAACTTTCAAGACTCAAAGACGATGACTCTCTGGTGTTTGCTGCGGAGGTCCTGCAGAACCTCATGAGTAAATTTCACAGTGAAGATGTGGAACTGAGACACATGTTTATTAAGGCCCTTTTTCAGGTCCTCCATTGTAACCTAAATGAAGATACAATCACTGACACAAAAATCATCACCATCTCAAAGAAAATCACAGGAAAGGAATTGCTTTCTAATGAGATCTTTATTTTGACCTTTCTGGAAAATCTCTTGCAAATGTTTGCTAGAGAAACAGAAGCTGTTAAAAACATGACAGATCCTGCAGGCAAATGGTGTTTGGAGAATTTATTTGCCTGTGTGGAACAATTCCAAGACTTAGACAAAGAAACCAAAGAAGTCTTCAAGATGGTTTCAAATCTTGGGGAACAAAGACTTTGGTCACCAGTTGAGGTCTTAAACCTTCTTGGAGCATTAACTGATAACCACCATGACGACGGCTGTATTTCCATCATGAAGATTTTACATTTGATGGAAACATATCAGGTTTCTTCCAAGTGGAAAGATGAAAACAAAAAAACTTTCCTTGAGCTCCTTGAATCATCCAAAACTCAGAATCTGATCCAGCATCTAGAAAAGAGCCTTAGAGGTGAGAAAAAAAGAAACATTGGCAACCTTTTCTGTGAAATACAGCAGATGGAAGTCATTGATGAACAAACACTGAGTAACATAGTAACTCATGTAACAAACCTAATCAAAAATGGTGAAATTAAAAAGCACACATGTGATGTGGAACATGTTAGGTCTCTGTGTCAAAGCAAAGAAACTGAGGACCTTCAGGAGATCCTTGCAGTCTTATGCAATGCTGTACACCTCCACAAAGCTGAAAGGAAGTGGTTTCCCAGGGCAACTCAGATGATAAGCTGGTGTCTGTTGGCTTTGTCTGACACTAGGAAGCTCCTGGAGATGGGAACTGGAGAAGGGAAGTCTTGTGTCATAGCGATGTTTGCAGTGCTGCGTGTGCTTAGAGGTGAAAAGGTGGATGTGGTGTCCAGCTCCTCTGTGTTATGTCAAAGAGATGCTGAAGAATGGGCCAAATTTTACAAATACTTTGGCATTACAGTCGACACAAACACAAATAAAAATGAGGATAAAGATCGGAAAGAGTGCTATCAGAAGGACGTGGTCTATGGAACCATTGAAGCCTTTGCTGCTGATCACCTTCGCCAAATATTTGAGATGAAGGATGTGAGGCCTGATCGTAACTTTCAGTGCATCATTATTGATGAAGTGGACTCACTGCTCCTGGATCAGGGAGTGCAGCTGACATACCTGTCCAGCCCCATGGTCTCCATGCAGCACCTGAACATTATTCTCACCATGATCTGGAGCCACGTCAGTCAGTATGGCTTCCTATCTACAGGACACCAGACATTTGTACGAGGTCCTCCTGCTTCATTCTTCAAGGCCATCTTTGACTCAATGGACACAGAAGACACTGAAATTAAACATCCAATGGACATTTTAGGTATTGCTGAAGAATCCAACATTGTGCCAAAAGGATTTACAGAAAATATCTACAAGAGTGAAAACCATGAAATTCTCAGTAAACTGAAAACAGTGAGTCAGGATGCTATGGTTGACTTTTTCAAAGAAATTGAGGACTATGTGCCTTACGGCTTTACTGTTTACACGCTAGATGACAAGGGGCTGCTCTGTCTTCAAAAGTGCAGTCCATACAATGACCGGGACATCCCAGAGCTTTCATTTCTTGTCTTGGAGGAAGGATTGTGTTGTCCTCTCTATAAGTCAGAAGAAGTTCTCATTAAGCCCATTGCAGAATTGATCTCTGAGAGGATTCAGTACACCCCATGTGAAAACAATAAAGACAAAATCAGCATTCCTGGTTTCTTGAAGACTCTGGTGGAGAAGAAAGTCTCAGTGTGGGTTCAGAATGCCTTTCTGGCAATGTTACTGAAACAAGGACAAGAATATGTCGTAGAAAATGACAACGTCTGTCCAGTGGACTTCAGATCCACTGGTATTGTTGAACTGAATAAGAAATGGGGTGATGGTCTGCAGCAGTTTGTGGAGATTAAACACCAAGTCAAACTGAGCACAATTTCAACAGTGACAAACTACATTTCCAATGTTTCTTTTTTTGAGAAATACCAGGGAAAAATATATGGAACAACAGAAACACTGGGGAGCAAAGCAGACATTCAGTTTTTGCAGGACCTGTATCCAAATCTCTCTGTGTGCAAAATACCAACATTCAACAGGAAAAAGTTATTTGAGGTCAAAGGTACTCTGAAAAAAACTGCTGAAGAATGGAAATCTGAAATAAAACATGTGGTCACAGTTCAGATTTCCCCAAATTCATACAGAGAAGGAAGAGCAGCATTGGTGATCTGTGAAACTATCAACAAAGCAAAAGAGATCTACGAAGAGCTGAAGAGCAGCATCCCAAATAAAAAATTGATTCTCTACTGCCGCAGTGACAGAGACAGTTTGAGTAAAATAGACAAGGAGCTTCATCCTGGTGATGTCATTGTTGCCACAAACCTTGCTGGGCGTGGCACAGACATTAAAGTGTCCCCAAAGGTGAACAATAATGGAGGATTATTTGTGATCCTCTCCTTCCTTCCTGAAAATACGAGGGTGGAACTCCAGGCTTTTGGACGAACTGCACGCAAAGGTAAACCTGGATCTGCTCAGATAATCATTTCCACCGAACACCTGCAGCCATCTTTCAGCACAGTGTCCTCTCTGGAGGAAGCCAAGAGCACAAGAGACCGACTTGCAGCAGAAAAGATAAGTCACATGATGAACAATGTTGCTGAGATGAAAATGCGGGAGGACCTGTTTTCAGAATACTGTGAAACACTTCAAGATATTTATGACACCACTGATGGAGACAAGGAAAGAGCTGTTGTTGCCATCATGAATGAGTTCTGGGGGATTTGGCTGCAAACTAAATCAGAAGAAATTGATCAGTTGAAGAGAAATGAACTGCAAGAGAGTCTGAAAGCTGATTTGTCAAAGGCAAAAAGTCAGTCTGAAAGTCAGACTTCACCATGTTCCAGCATTTATCACTACATCAAGTTTGGAAATATTGCACTGGATGAAAAAAAGTGGGATGCTGCAGCCAGACTGTTTGAAAAAGCCACGACAGAGGATAAAAGCTGGGCAGCTGTAGCTTTTTACACTCGTGCATACTGCACTATACAACAGGCGGAAGGAGATTACCTCGCCAAGGCAATAGATGATCTAATGAAGGCACAGGAATCTCTGAAGTTTCTCAGTGAAGAATCACTAGTCTGCCTTCAGCTTGTAACAATGTCCTCTGCATACTCAGCCAACAGCAACCCAACCAGCCTGGAAAAACAGTTATCAACCAAGTGCAACGTTCTAAGTTACTTTGACAAAAACATTACTGAGGCCATCCAGAAGTTGGATGATATAAAACAACAGAAGAGGAATCCAGTGGTAAAAAAATCCCCTATTTTCTGCTTGGTATCAGGGGCTGATAAAGATCTCCAAGTTGAAGTCCATACCCTCTATAATAGAGGTCTGAGATATATATTTTCTGTGGAAGATGAGCCTCGTTTCTCATGGGAAGGTCTTCTAGTGACCTTTTTTGCAGTTTTACAGAATATTGGAGGATCATTGCTCACTGCATGTATGTTTCATAGATTGGCTCAAGTTGGCATGGGACTCATTACTGAAGAAAAAACAGACAGCACGAGTGAGTCTATGGTGACAGAAGAAATCAGCTGGAAGTCATGGGCAACAAAAAAAGCCATTTCTCTTGGTGTATCTCTCGTTGGGTTTGGAGTTGGAAAGTTGATCGCAAGGAGCTTCAAATCTTCTGAAATATTACTCAAAGGAATGGGCAAAAAGATGAAGCCAATGCCAAAGTTTCTCTCCAGACAGGCTGAAGAAAATGTTAGTGCTGTGACAAATATGAAGAATGCAGAAATGACAATCATTACTAATGATTTTGGGAATAAAGAAGAGAAAATACTGGCAGATGTAGTAAACAGCATCAAATCTGATTTAAAAGAAAGGATTGTCCCCAGTGTGGAATCAAACATGGAAGAAGATCCCTTAGCTACATTAGTAGACTTCATCATTCTCTCACAACCTGAGGATAAAAAGCAACTTCAAGATCTTCTAAAGGATGAGAACAAAAAGAATAATCTCTTGGCCATTTTCAAAGAGTTAAGCAAAACTGCAGTGCAGCCATTCTATGCAGACCTCAGTTGGCAAAATAACCTGAATTCATCTCTCTCTAAAATAACTGAAGAAGCCAAATCACACACCAAAGAAAATGCATCTGCAATTCTTACCACAATCCAAACTCGTTACATGGGCCGACTGGCAGACAATACCATCAGTACAGTGCTCAGCCTCCCATATAAGTTTTTCTCAAATCTTCATGAACAGCTGAAAATATTTAAAGAAAAGAAAAGCAACGAGAACGTGAAAGTAAGTGATCTATCTGGAGAGGACATTAAACTATTGAAAGACTTCAAGCACGACTTAGCATCCACCATCAGTACTTTACTGGCTGATGCTTTGGTAGAAGTCTTCGACCACAAGTTCTCTACTTACATTGTTTCTCATGTTCACGGTCAAATAAAAAGCAATATTGACCATCATATAATCATAAACAGCTTAAAGAGTGACAGGACAGAGGAAAAACTCAGAGCTGGGCAAAACAACATATACACAGCAAGAAAGCTGAATTCTAAACACAAACTTAAAGGAGAGGCAGGTCAGTGCTCACAATCACATGCTGAAAAGATCAAAAACTCTACGACTGCAGGCACCATCCTCGATATCAGAGTCCTGTCAGAAGCCACTGGCACTAAAGTTGTCATCCTAACAGAGGACAGCAATGGAAGACTTACCAAAATGCAGGAGCTGAGTCCAGACACTCGACCTGCCAATACAACTGTGACATTGATCTACAGACCAAAGAGTGACCAATACCCTGATGGCCATTATGATGTGCACATCAATAACCAGACAGTGAGCATAGACAACAAAGGCAAGAGCTGTCTGTTTCATGCTTTGGCATGGGGTATGAAACCAGAAGGCAGCTCTGCCGAGATCGCTTTGGAAGCAGATCGCCTTCGATCTGTGGAGGCTGATGCTCTCCTCAGTAACCCAGGACAATGGGAGCCTTTCCTCAAGCACAAAGAGTTGACTGAAGCAATCAGGGGAGGGGACTGGTACGTGGCAGAAGTAGCTGCACCCAAAAAGGCCATAAAAGAAAGCAAAAAGTTACACCAGGAAGAGTTTGGAAAAGTAGAGTTATACCAAGAATGGCAAAAATATACAAAGAAAAACAAGGAACACAATCCTCAGCGTCCTCTACTGAACAGGTACAATCACATTTGATATGATACTAAATTAGAGCTAAAATAAAAAAATCTGTGCTTTATTTTTTATTGTTATGTTTTGCTCCCTGGTGTAGAGTTATGGATTTATTGTACATTTGTAAAGCAGGATTATAACATTTAATGAATGTGATTGGTGCATGATGCTGTTACACGCAATACTTTGATTTGTGGCGAGATTTGACAAAATGGATGTGTTTTTTTTTCCTTTCTTTTCTTTCCAGTAACAACAACTGAGAACGAGACTGGTGAACAATCAAACAATTCTTCTACCTGTCTGATCATCATCAAGAGACTTCTCTATTATGATATGATACTTTTAATATATTTTTTTTTAACTTTATTGAAGAAAAAAATACAAAAAACACACATTTACCTCAATTTGGACATTAAGGCAATTTTTCAATTTAGTTTTAATTTAGATCTTTTGATTCTGTAGTAAAACATACATATTTAATACAGGTAAGACGGCATAAGAATCATACATACTGTTAGAAATCCTTAGTCCTAAATGCTGTTTAGGATTAGGTAAGGTAGGGCTGTTTGATTTCTTTCTAAAAGATTATTTTCAGACTTCAAACAAATTTTGACATGATCAGAAATCAGTAGAGTATAAAGGTCAAATATTCAATTCTAAGGAATTTCCAGACACAATAGCAAAGCATAGCATATTTTAGTCGACTGCATTATTAATCAGTCAGGAAAAAAGAAAGGTTAGCCTGTCTACATGTCCTTCTGTTGTCAGTTTCCAAGTATATTCCCAGTTAATGCCCTATAGTGTAACTCTATCTAATATGTAATCTTTTTTCAACAAAAAAGTCATTTATTTTCATGCAATTTGATTATTACATTGAATATATTGTTTTGCTTATTTACAAAACCAATTCCAAGTATTTGGGATTCTGTGTAAAATGGAAATAGAAACCAAATACAATGATTTGCAGATATTATAAGTTCATATATCTACATTTCAGCCTTGTGAATGCTGCCAGTTCCATTATTGCTGCCTAATGGGGGAAAGATATCCAATTGTGATTTTTTTTTTTTTGCTTTGATCACTGTACAATTTTTTTTCCAGACTCTGAATTCTTTAATGATGTTGGCATATCTTCCTAATTTTGGACATAGTTATATTGTTCTGAAATAGTTCCATAATTTAAAGGCAGTTTCTTGCAGATTGGTGAACCTCTACCCATCTTAACTTCTGAGATTTTCTTTTTTTTAATACCCGGTCATGTTAGTGACCCGTTGCCAATTAATATAATTAGTTGCAAAATGTTGCTCCAGTTGTTTTAAGTTTAGTACCACCCTATTTGTTCTTTCCCAACCTTTTTGAGACATGTTGCTACTATTAAATTCAAAATGAGCTAATATTTTTCATAAAATTCTAAACTATGTCTCAGTTCAAACATTTGATATATTTTTACATTTTATTAAGACCATTGCTTTCTTTTTGTATTTAACTTTTTAGCTTTTAAAAAAAAATGGTTTGTAATCTGATGTATCTCTTCTGTGTGCTAGACTACTTAATTAATTTGATTGTTCAATAACATATAATCAAACAAAAGTATTAATCAATTGACTTATATGGAATTTGTTATATATGTGTCAACCAATAAATGGAAATTAAGTAATGATGTAATAACAAGAGATGATGTAATGTTCTTTATCAACATCAGGCATTATCATTAAAGTGTTTCAAATTTATGTTAAAATCAAGACTTTAAACTAACTGCAAGTGTTACCGCATTATTAGAGAACACTTAAAATATTAATTTATTTGATATTTCTGAGGTTAAAAGTGATCTGTGCAATTACAAAACCTTCTGTGTTTTAATTCTCACAATTTTCTCTATGTTCTGGATCAATATATATATATATATATATATATATATATATATATATATATATATATATATATATATATAATTTATTTGTCTTCATAAATCGAGCTTAAATTTACTGTGATCTCTGACTATTTTTTTCCTCCACTGGGTGGTGTAATATATAAAATTATTACATTTGAATTTGCAAATACACTTCATGTAAATGTGATTATTTATATTTTTATCTAAACATAATTTAGTCTTGTACTTTTCACATATTCTTTAAGGATATTGTAGTTTTGCAAAATCATCCTATAGACTGCTCTGCCAACCATCTGGCATTGACCCAATCATGAGAGAAAAATGAATATTTCCTGACTGATCATCAGGGGTCCCTGTAGGTAGGCTGATGGCAGTTGCTAGATAAATAATGGCTAAAGTCCCGTGATGCGTGTCTACAGACTAGTAGGAGACTCTTGACAACCCCCTGTTGCTAAGAAGAAACTGGTGTTTTACAACCACTGGCAAAAACCACCTTTGGATTTGTGACTTTGGTACCAACAAAGACAAACAAAGACATGATCACACTGTCATCATTATAGCAGAGACTGAAGTGTCCCAGAAGCTGCAGGCAGAGTCAGACTTAACCTTAGAGAAAGGTATCAGTACAGCTCATCAGTTCAACAAAATAATCAGAGAGTTATGTGGTAGAACAACAGACAACATAAAACAAACTTCTGAAAAGTTAAGCCAAAGCTGAAGTGTCTTAATGTTGCATTTCTATGGCCACCAGGGGGTGATATTTGTAGTTCTAGTCCTATATAAGTGACTAGGAAAATGGCTTTCTGACTGATTTCTAAACATTTTCCTAGTGAGTTTGTGTGCTCACATTTTGGGTCATATTGAATGCACTAAGGCCCAGTAGAATAATAAATAAATAAATAAATGCATAAATAAATAAATATCTTTTTGAATTACTTTGAATGCAAAGCAAATCTAGTAGTCTGAAATAAGTATAACAGACCCAGTTTTACATGCCTATTTATCTTCTGCATTGTCTCAGTCAATGAACTGTCACAGACATTAAACACTAAGATTGTGTAGATGTACTTACTGAACCAAGTGACACAGTTACAAAGAGTTTGGGTTGGCAGAAGAAGTCATGTAACACTCAACACATCTGACACAATTTCAGAATAAACAGAATTCACAAAATAAATCAGAATTTAAAAGCAGCACTTACAAAATAATAATGATAAATAATTAGATTTCCTCCTTGTGGCGGGGCGTGGCCTGCGGTGCCGCGCACAGGAGGCGGACGCACCTGCACGGCATCCGCAATCACGCCCCGCCGATATAAATATTGTACTGGGTCCTGTGGTGGGGGTTGTTGTGATAATGTTGAGCGGGCAGCGGGAGAGCTGCAGCTCTGTGAGTATTGTGGACAGCAACCGTGTGAGTCAATAAAGTGTCGAAATGCCACTGGGTCTGCCGTGTATGTTTACACTCCTCTAAACTGATGTAATCCAGCTAAAAGAAACGTAAAGTCTGTGGATTGTGCTGTATTATACACAAGTTACATAAATTCATGCCTATTGCCAAATTATATCACAGCTTGACTTGATCTAACTCTTTGAGGCCTCAAACATGAAACATTTGCCAGAAAATTCCAATTTAAAAAAAAAACTGAAGAGTTTACTGAACCTTCTGACAAAAGTTTTTCAAAATGAATATTAATTTGCAATATGAGTTTTGATTTGTATAACATTTGCTACATCTGGCACACCGGTGATGTAGAAGTCTCAAAAACTCAAAAATAAACCCTCATGATGTGATTTCTCAGCACAGATAACCTTTAATCTTGGAACCTAAAAACTAGCTTGAAGCCAGACAGAAGTTTTTATGAACTAAGAAAAGACATATTTCTCTCTGAATGCCTAAAATTTTGTTGGAGTTATTTCTTCATGTGTTTTTGCTAGCATGCAGTCTTTGTTGATACCTTGGTAAAGAGAATACCTACTTCCTTCTGTTTTCCAGACTTTCTGACAAACTAAGCTAACACTGAATTAGTCATAAATCATATTTTTCACAGAAATGGAGAGAATTAAGCCAAAGGTTTACAATAGTTAGTACGTGACAAGTGATGGAAACTGTGGCTTTGACTGTGGGTTTGTGTGAGCGTATATGAGCCAAGAGATGGCTGTTTGCTATGTCTATTGCTGTTGCGTGAACTGCTATTTCCTCATTATTGTTCTGTAGACATGGCTTATTGTGACACCAGTTTTATTCATCAACTATGGTTGAAAGCTTACATTCACATCACAGGAATAATTTCAGGGATTTTAATGATTTATTTGAAGTGTTCTTTCTCCCGGTTAGAATGATTGCACAGAATACATCTTTAATTTGGTGCACAGCCACAGAGAACTGTTGATGTTGTAACAGCAAACTGTACTTTGGCAAATACATGAACAGGTTAAACAGTCAGTAAGTACTTAAAGTCATTACTGCAGGCAAATCACCAGCATCAGTCAGATCAGATCAAAGCTCTGCAAATCTACATTTATTACTGCAAGTCATCAAGGAAAGGTCTGATGGATCTTCCAGGAATAGTGATGTTGCTTTTAAGATTACTGATTGGTTAGTAGGCAGCAACACCTTCACCTTCATAGTATAGAAACAGTTGCATACTTTGATCTCTTCAGTTTGTTTTTACATGTTATGATACTAATTTAAAGGCTTGTAAACAGATCTTGTGATTGTTGAGACAGCATGGATAGCTGTTACATCCTGTCTTCAGTCTTTATGCTACATAATTAAGTTTGTAAGCTGTTTTTTTAATATAGTCTTCCATCTATCATCTAGGAAGAATATAAAGAAGCATAATGAAATTAAACTCAACTCAATTTTTTTCTAAACCAAGATTAAAGGAGTGGTTTTCACTGTAGTAAAACCACAGCTGTCAATGTATTTGGGTCACACCTCTTATGCACTCTTATTAATGTAAGTAAGTCTCATGTTGATAATGACTTGCATGCTGTGGACATGACTTGCAGTTTCCTGTTAGTAAGAAAACACAGCTCGCAGTCTGTTATTACCACATCTTTGTCCACAGCAGTTCTAGTGAGCATCAGCTTTCTGTTCATTTCGTTTGTCAGCCATGGACAAAACTGTGCTGCTCCTGTTGTGCCTGCAGGTTGTTCTGCTCATCACTGCCTTTCCTTCGGACGCAGCTGGTCAAGTCGTAGTGAAAGGTCCAGATCAGGTAAAAAGATCCGCAACAGCAATCAAAAAGGTAGGGATACATACATTTAATTATCTGTCTGAATTTACTACAAATTCCATATTATATTTTGTAGAGAGAGGAACTTTTTTTAAAAAAAGATTAATGCCGCAGAAGAGAAAGCTCGCTGTTTTAGGTTGTATCAACAGACCTGGATCACGTGGCTGGCAAATGTGTTTGATTTTGAGTGTATTTCTACTTTTCCATTACAAAATTGGAATGTAGCATCATAATAGGTGTTTGTGCAGTTTTATACTCCCTTAAGTTCATTCCTTGTGTTTGGAAAGATTCATCATTCATTCATGTTTTTTGGAAAACATGCATGGCGTATCCTCCAAACAAAAGAGGAGGGACCATCGGGCTTGTTATCAGTGCTCAGCACCATTGAAATCACACATGTCAACACATGCACATGTCTAAAGCTGCCATTACTGCATAAATTTATATACATAAATACATGCATAAGAGCAACAGATGCTCCCAGTCATATGACATATTTTGTCAAGGGGTCCTTTGGATATTTCAGCAAGACATTGCTAAGCCACATACTGCATCTTTGCAATAGCACGGTTATGTAAAAGAAAAGTCCGGGTACCTAACTGGCCTGTGTGCAGTCCAGACCTTACACCAACTGAAAACTAAGTGCACTGTGAAACAAGAAATACAACTGTCATGTACAGCTGTGTGGCAGGCAGAGGTTGGACCCAAAAGCAGGACTCAAAAACAGAGTTGCAAGCTAAAAGAGAAAGCTTTATTGCTGTGTAAAAATATTCAAAAATAAAAGAACTAACAACTGAAAACTCTGAAACTAGTAACAAAACAAAAAATAAACAATTAGGGAATACCAATAGAAACTAACTGGTCAAACTAGGAACACACGAGAGACTACACAGCTAGCAGAGACAATGTGACAATGAGCAGAGGGTGACTGAAGATTTAAATACACACAGGATAACAAGGGGATGGGCAACAGGTGGGAACACAGGAGGAACAAATCAGAGACAAAAAGACGGGGGAAGAAAAACTGAGCAAAATGCACAAGAGACCAGGACTACCAAAATAAAACAGGAAACACAACACAGAGCCAGACAGTGAGACAGCGATGGAGACATGATGGGGTGGGAAGAACACAGATGAGACCAGTACACAAAAGGAAACAGACTAAATGAACAAATAACTAAGAACTCGTTACTTGTACCAAAATGGTACATTTGCTCAGTTTAAACATTTGATCTGTTGTTTTATTAGATCAAATGTGGGATTGTGAGATTTGCAATTTATTGCCTTCTGTATTTATTTACTGTTTACACAGGATCACAATTTTTCAAACTCCTTGTGGACTCTGTATATTAATCTATAAATGTCATGACCATGATTTCTTTATACAGTAACAACGTGTCTATATTTTATGTTGATTTTAATTTATCATCATTACATAAAAATGCAATGTTCATGTCATTTCATTATAGGTGGCAAACAGGACGGTCAACCCACCAAAGCAAAAACTACAGAAGAGAAGGTGTTCCAGTAGACCTGGAGGGTGCAGCCCAATGGTAAATTGTTTTGTTATTTACATTTTCTTTATTTCCTGCTGTTACAGAACAGCAACTTGATAAACACTGAATCATCTTGTGAATTATCCTTCTGTTTCCAAAGCTTTCTTATTACAGAAAAGCCGATGTTTTTTTTCATGAAGAAAAAGCTGGTCCTGTTACTATGATCACTATTGAATTTTTTTTTTTTTTTTTTTAATTTCAAGCACATAGATATTTAGAGCTAAAGCAGAGCAAAGACTGTTTTATCAGTTATTTATTCATTTCTCTCTCTGCAGGGCCAGTAATTTACCCATCACACATTGCTGCGGCCAGAAACTCCTTCCTGCATTTTTCCATTGACCTGGGAGCTTCAATAATCTACGCATATAAACTATCACAACAACAGATTCTCTGCAAACATGTTGCAACATTGCAGTTGGTGCAGCAGTCACCTCGCATACATCACCAAAACAGACAGATGCTAAATTTGAACCAGCTCACTGGACTTCTCTGAGAAGTATTAGGGCCACATTAAGAAAATAAAATATTTTGATCAATCTGAGAATAAAGTCAAAATTTCAAGATTAAAATCAAAAATCTATTTTGAGAAAAGCATCGAAATGTGGAGATTACTTTTGTTGTTTCAGACAAACTGCCACGTTTCTTATACCTTTGTGTAGATGAGTTAGCCATTTCACATTACGTGAATGCAGCTGTCTGCACCATCTTTTCAACATCCTTTTACATTTACCATAATATGTTTGTGTGCTAAAAAAGAAATAATTTCCTTCCTTGTTACTTACTGGCTGATTGTCTTGAAACAAAACAGAATTACAATATTATTCTCAAAATGATGAATAATATTGTTTTTCTTAATGCGGCCCTAATACTACGTCGTATAAATAACCTCGGCATCTTAATTTTAAAAAAAAAATCCTAAAGCACTTAACTGTTTTAAGATTTTTTTTGTAAAACTATGGATTTGAAGAATTGTATATAACAACAATAATTGTTTTGATATTACATAAACATATAAACATTGCATGTTGTGAGGATTAACCACAGGAACATAAAAAGTGGTTTTGGTAATTACCAGTGTTGTGTATTTAGGGCAGCTGTGGGTACCTTGTGTGGAACCTTGCACTGGATAGTAATAATAATTTTGTTAAGTACTGCATGTGCTGAGTACAAACTGGACTAATAAAATATTTAAAGCACTGCACATTTGCGTGAATTAGACTGATATTCTTAAAGAAGTTGTGTAGTTAATTGTAAGATTATCCAATGATGACAAAAAAAGAGATGATAAGATGGTGTTAAACACAGCGCCAGAAAATCAGATGTATCAGATGTATATTTGCTTCTCCTTCAAGCCCCTGACTCACTGACTTTGAACAACTGTAAAACTTCCACATGTTTTCTGCACATTTTATTCAGTAACTTACTGACTTATCTGTGTTTGGTTTTAAGACAGTGAAAGAAGATTTTACTTAAAAAAAATAGTTTGATCAGACAATCTGTTCGTGCACTGAGGATGCAACATCAAAACACAAAAGAAGCTTTTCTACATGCAAAAAAAATCCTTATTTTCTTTGTAACACTCACTGAAACTGTAAAACTTTTTTGAGCAGAGTCACAGTCACATTACACAGTAACTGGTGGCCACAAGCAAACACTACAAAATAAGACTTCTGTTGCCCAGAACATGAACACTTAAAAGCACTTGAGTCTTAGTTTAGTAGTTTCAGTATCAAAAACAGAAATTGTCACACTGCCAGTGTACTTCAATGTAGTTCATTTACTGGAGGTAAAAACCACTGAATGTGAAAATACTTTGTTTAAATTATCCTTTATACAAAAAACGTAAACTTCTACACTTTAATACCATTAGTGACATAAAAATATTAGAACTGCTAGCACAAATGTATTCAGGAGACCAATGCATGAGGAGTGAGGAGTGATCAGAGGCACTAAGCGTTCTGACTCATTAGTAGGTTAGCTCCAGCTCAGTGTGTAAGCCTGTTTGAGGTGCACATTGTTTGAAATAAGACAAATTTAAGTACAACTTTATCCTACTATAAAATTAGCCTGTGCAGAGGGACAGCTCAGCAGCATTTTAAAGGGATCACCTAATGCCTCCACTTTGCCTCCAAAGATTCAAACACAAACAAAACTTAAACTGTAACTGAACAAAAATTGTAAATGACATAAAAAAATCAAAACAAGTTTAATAGTTCAATGACTTTGTATGTACGTTTGAATAGTGTCTATACCTGAAAGTATGTGGAAGATGCTGTCACCTCAGTTGCCCAAATAACTATTATTATCACTTGCATGCTGATAACAGCTTGCATGTTGTGGTCATGTCTAGTAGTTTAAAAAAAAAACTTCTGTGCAATCAAATAAATGCTTTGTCCTGGCAAAGAGAAACTATCACTTGTCGTCAGTCATGATAACAAACTAAACGTTATGAGTCTTATCAAGCTAAAAGACTTTGTACGTCCTTCAGCACCACTTATTAGGAGATTTGAGTGAGAGTATGTAAATGTTTGAGCTTGTACTGTTGACCCTGTGTGGATCAGAAAAACTCAAAATAACTTAATATTTTTTAAAGACATTAAAGATGTAGAATCATTCACCCTGAAAAAGAACTGTTAAAAAAAATCCTTAAAAAATGATGACTGTTTCTAAGCTTATGAACTCAACTGTAGTTTGTACTTAGTTACCACTAGTATTGTAATGATGACTTTCTCATTATTGTTTTATAGAAGTGGCCAATTGTGCATAAACTTTAATTTATCCACAACATGTTTCCTGTTAAAACAACTGACACTTTCCAAGAATTAAGCGATTAAGCAGGAAGGAAATGTTACATAAAAAATAAATATGTTAACTTTTTTAAAATTATAATTAGATTCTGTCTGATATAAGTCATTAACAAACATCAGTACCAGCAGTTACCATAACATAGCATTATGACTGAAAACAGGACGAAATCTCAAGCTTAAATGCGAAAGGTTATATAAGGAAATCGTTGGTAAAGTCACGCAAACATTGGCGTAATTAGAAACTCTTAATGGTTCTGGTGGATGGGTTATATTTCTAGTCAAGGCTAGCTGTGCTGTAGTAATGGCTGGTCCATTGAGGTAAAGTAAGTTGCACTATTTTTTAAACATGAAAGAGAAGAAGATATAATTAAACTTCCATTATTTAAATTCAATTGAAATGCCTTAACAGTGTTATTAATTTCATTTTAATACATTTTTTAACATTCTTGAAATGTTTTTTTAACGATTTTTTATCCTGAGCTGTTATTAGCCAAGTATAAAGTATAAATTGGGGGAAGTCCAGCCAACTTTGACGGGGGAGTTCATGTGTGATGCATCTCATGACACGCATATAATGTCACGATAAATGTCTAACGTGAAACAAATGCAAAAGCAGAGCATAAGATCACAAGTGGTTGATAAATATGAAAATCAAAACAGTTGGGATTAATAAAAAATCTTTTTTTAAACGTACAGACGTCATTAGTCGCCTTATGTGTTGCATTTCATTGAGACTGGCTCACTGGTTAAGGGGGAGATAGGATCCATACACACGTATACATAATACACTACAATCATAATTGTAACAGCACTGAAGGACTGTTAAGTGACTGAAGGACAGCCGTGGGGAAATGATGAGACCTGTGCAATGATGGCACAGCATCTTACCTCTCTGTCTCAGCTGCCTGGACAGGACAGGACTTACCTGTCACTGATCGGAAGCTGCACAGGCTACAACATAAAAAAGTGTTTTTATATTACAGGTAGTAACCTTCACACATACAAATTAACTCTCGCACAGGCAAAATTGAATTTGCTAGTACTAAAGTGAATTATCTCTCATCCTCATTTTTGTTATCATTCAATGTGTTCCATACTAGCTCTAGGAGCACATAAAGGTTGGCTTTGTGTTATTTTTAGTGGGTCGGTCATGGACAGAACTTTGATGCTGATCCTGTCAGGCCTGCAGGCTTTCCTGCTCATCATTGCCTTGACTTCTTCTGCTTCTGCAGCTGCTCTGGTCACAGTGGGTAGTTTATATCCATATCAGTTACGAAGACTCACAACAGCATTCAAAGATGAAATGACAGTCAGTCGTATTTAAAATATATAGATGATAATGCGCTAATAACATTTAAAAAATTATATCTGCTATGTGCAATTATATATTTGTGATGAAGAGGGAAGTTTAGAAAAGCTAGTGTAAGACTGAGTAGAACAGAAGAGACAGTTCTATAGTCTAGATTGAGAGCATGTGGCTGGTAAACATGTTTGGTTTTGACAGTTTTATTCTTTAATAATTAACTGTTCATATATCTATATATATATCATATTTCAGTAAAGACCTGAATCTATTCTTGCAAGCGTTGATATGTAACATGTTAAACCTATCTACAAGAAAATCTGTTTGCTTTGTAACACCAACAGTCAGAGCATATCCACAATATGTTACTAGTGTTCAGTAAGACTTGGGGGGGGGTCTTTGTCAAGCAAAGATCAAAGTCATCAATAAGAACAGGATGGACAAAACTGGTACATGTACACTACAAGACTGATAAAGTGAGGGGAACTGCAGGGGAACTAATCAGTATGTGAATGATGGTGGAGTGTGGAGTGAACAACTGAGGACCTCTGGTGGGTGAAATCGGTGTTGCAATGAAACGGTCATAAATGACCAACAAGGGTATGACAGAAATATTCAGCACAGACCAAACTGGCTTACATAATTGATGAGGCTGTGCTCATGTCATATGTGCCACCCCTACATGTCATATGTAAAGATTAAAAACTGCACTCAAAATGTTATGCAATGTGTGAGTTTCACACTGTAATAATACATAAATTAATGGACAACCAGCTCCAAAACTGCACTTTTGATTTCAAAATTAAGGAAGAAAATATGGCAGAAGAATTGGAAAACAAACATTTTTTGGTTAACATGATTTTTAAAAAATGGACATCGTGACGTGGGCGTCGTGTAATTTTCATCAAGATTCAGAAAACAGTCTGCAAGTGAGCACAAAAGCAGAGTCAGTCTGACTTATTTTTAGTTGGTCTGTCTTTATTTTTAACTATTGTATACAAAGTGAAGTATTTTGAGGTAACATCCCTTCACATATACACATGTACATTCCTCGGAGTTGTTAAATTTGTTGATATTTACTTGTCTTGCATTAGCCTAAGTCAGGGGTAGGCAACTCCAGGCCTCTAGTGCCGGTGCCATTCAGGTTTTAAACCTCACCCTGGGTCAACACACCTGAATCAAATGCTTAGTTCATTACCAGGCCTCTGGTGAACTTCATGACATGTTGAGGAGGTCGTTTAGAAATTTGAATCAGCAGTGCTGGATCAAGAACATATAAAACCTGCAGGACAGCGGCATTCAAGGTCTGGAGTTGCTGTAGTGGTCTGTCTTAGTGTATCTATGTACTATGACCAAAAGATGGAGTCAGTCCACCTTTATTTTCATTCAGTATAGTTTGTTGCATGCAAAATTAAGTATTTATTTGGAGACGTTGACACAGATAACAATTTACCTAAAAACTGTCTTTAATAAACATCAAAACAAAGAAGAAGCCTTGTTTATTAATTTATTTATTATCAGCTAATGAATATAATCAAAGGAAAAATGTGGTAAATACTCTAACTTTAGTCTTACTAAACTTACTGTAACTTTCCATCTTGTTTATAGTCATATTCAGGATTCAATTTAATTCAATTCAATTTTATTTATATAGCGCCAAATCACAACAAAAGTTGTCTCAAGGCGCTTCATAGATACAGAGAAAAACCCAACAATCATGTGATATGAAACATATTATCCAATATTTCTTATGCAAAAGCTACTGGAGAATTACATGTTTACCATTTACAATTTTTCTTGTGAAAACCTAAATACACTCTTACTGCTTCCAGGTGTGTCTTACACAATGCCAAGGAGGAAAAACATCAGCAATAATCCTAGAGAAGCTGTGGTTGCTTCCTATCAATCTGGGAAGGATTAAACACCATTTCTAAATAATAAGTCCATCATTTTTCCAGACATGGCTGTCTGAATAAGTTCACTGCAAGGCCAATCATGCAGATAAACTACAGATAAAGAAAAAAGAGCCTCAGACTTTAGAGACATTAGTTAACATTTTAAATGTATGCTAATAAGTACAGTTTGGTTTGTCTGGAGTGGTTTCTGTCACAGTTACGTCAAAAAGGGCCCAGAGTGAAAAAGGGACTGTGAACAACCTCATGAGACCCACAGAGGAACAAACCCAGCTGATCTGATGAAGATATAATGAATGACGCCACTACAGATACACACAAGGTAATCAGAGGAAGTAAACACAACTGGGGGGAACAGGGCACAGGCGAACAGGATCTAGAGAATGCAACAAAGGGGAGTAAGACTAAATGCAAAACACAGGATCGTGACAGCTGCCAGGAGAGAGCCGGGTCTTTCTAAAAGGAACATGGCAACACAGGGACAATGTCCTCTAGTGAGACAAGACCAAAGTGGAGACATTTGGACATCATGCACAGCCCTGTGTTTGGCAAAATCACACACAGAATATCAACACAAGGATCTCATGCTAACGTTTAAGCATGTTGATGGTGGGGTGATGATTTGGGCTTGTTTTGTAGCTGCAGGAGCTGGGCACCTATCAGTTACTGAGTTGATTAGAACTCAAATATATTAGAAAGTGTAGAGTCAAATGTGAGGCTAACTGCGGGACAGCTAAAGCTTGGCCAAAATTGCAAAAGGCCCAGACAAAGTCCAGACCTCAACCGAACAGAAATAATTTGTCAGGACTTTAGAGAGCTGTGCAAAAGCAAATGTTCACAAATGGCACTGTTCTGCTCAGTTAAGCCCTCAACCAGCTTTCTACTGGAAGCCTCATCCAAGCACTGACACTTGCATTTCTATGCCTACGCCCTTTTTAACTCTAACTTCTAAGTAATAGTAGACTAGTGTTTACACCACAGACACTCACCTAATGCATCAGATGGATGCATTGTGAACAACTCAGGGTTCAGTATCTTGTCCAAAGGTACTTTGTGACCCAGATAAGTGGGGCAAATTCTTCCACAAACATCTACTTCAAATTATTGTTTCTAAAGGGGATTCTACAAGTTAGTCAGTTGTGGTCTAGCAAAACATTCTTCTGTGGATAACTGCATGTGCTGAAAAGTCTGAAGAGAGTCAGCGTTATGAAAATATGTGCATGTGTATGGACGAATTAAATGCCTCGATTCTGCCTCTATCGGATATCGGATTTCAGAATCTTTATTGTAAACTCCCTCCTCTCTGTCCACGTAGAAATGATTATTTAGCAGGGATTATATAAATACTGGAGTGTTTCACAACTGCATTACACAGTTCACCATGGACAGAAAAGTGCTGCTGCTCGTCTTGAGTCTGCAGGTTTTCCTGCTCATCACAGCCTTCACTTCCACAGATGCAGCCACACTGCCAGACGATCAGAAACAATCTCTGGATGTGGTAAGAAGT
This sequence comes from Neolamprologus brichardi, assembly GCF_056152115.1. Lineage (NCBI taxonomy): Eukaryota > Metazoa > Chordata > Actinopteri > Cichliformes > Cichlidae > Neolamprologus > Neolamprologus brichardi. Next base: position 16,241,120 of record NC_142121.1, on the reverse strand, counting down.
CATAAACTTTAGCAACTGCTGGATACATATTAATGAATGTTTCATGTTGTTGCATTAGATGCTTTATTTGTTTATTATTTTTTCCTAAATTTTCTAATACCAATAGTGAATAAAGCATTCTCTTGTTGGTGAAGGGAATAACCAGGGATGACAGACGAAAGGGAAGAGAAAGAATCAAACGACAGTCCTGTTCCTCGAGGCGTGGTGGATGTTCCCTAGTTGGCCAAGTAAGACCAGATTTCTTTATTTTTTCATTCACAGTAAAATTAATGGATCTAATAATAAACTCATCATTAACGTGATTGTCTTGCATATAAATGACACAAATTAATTATTTGTTGTTGTTTTTCCACAGGCCAACCCTAATATTCCTGGTAATAAGGTAAACTTACCACAGATTTCTGCAAGTAGCATAAACAAGTGAAATGAGGTGGTACTGTGCATTGTATGTTTGTGTGCATGCTACAGATTAAAAAAAAAAACTGATTTAGAAGTTTAGATGTTGCCAAAAGAACATCTCACTCAGGCAGCGCTGCTTTCGTGTCTAACACGTGCAGCCTGTGGAAGCAGGCTGTGTTGTAATCACACTCTGTTTCTCTCTCTGGTTTTACAGAATGGTAAAACAACATCAATGCCTCCCTGGGCCGTTCTGAAGAAAAACTGAAATGTTGTTTTCGACTTTTTTTTTGTTTCGACAAAACAAAAAAAAGTGAGCAAAAAAGAACTCATCTATGCACTCAGGAAAACTGCTATAGTAATTGATCTATTACAATCAGTCAAATGTTAAATGCTTTTTTTCTGTGTGTGTCTCAGTGATCAGAAGAAAACCAGATGACCCACCGGAGAGCTGAAAACTGAGACCTTTACCGACTGCATCTTCTCTCTGAGAGACTTTCTTCTTTAGTTACAAGAAATGTTTTTCGTTGTTTCCATGTACTATTATGAAGGCAATAACCAGTGATGCTTTGCATGATGTAAGAAATCCCTATATTCTTCACTGATATGTATCTGCGTTAAAAGAATCAATAATCCCCAGTATACATTTGCTCTTATCACTTATCACACAACTTGCAGAAAGGTTTTATGGCCTCATGTTCTATAAAATGTTAAATAATAAGCTTTCTTCAAGTGCTGTTGATTTCATAACAGTTCACTTTGTGTATTCTGTGCTGCAAAATAAAGCTGACTGAAGTAGAAATGTTCATCTTTGTGCATCATCTTTAACAGTAATAGAAAGCCATGAAGCATTAAACTTTAAAAAGCTGTCATCGTGTAAGCGCTCAGCTGGGTCAGTAAATCCTGAACAGTTCTGCATAGTTTTAAAAGCAAAGCAGTGGAAGCACTTGAGGTCTGTATAATGTTTAACTACAGTGTTATTATTTCATTTTGATGCTGCCTGTCAACTTCCTCCTCCCTGTCCACATTGAAATTATAGCTAGCAGGGAGAATACAAATATTCAAGAGTTTCACAGCTGTATCACCCTCCTCAGTTCATCATGGACAGAACTGTGCTGCTGCTCCTGTTGAGGCCCCGTGCATGCCCCTGCATGCTATGTACCACCGGTAGCTAAAAAAAAAAGTTGCTGGCATCCAGAAATCCTACCAGTAGCTGGAAAAAGGTGGACTCAAAGACAACACAAAGGCACTAATCATGGCAGCACAGGAACAAGCCCTAAGTACAAGATCCATAGAGGCTGGAGCCTACCACACCAGGCAAGACCCCAGGTGCAGGCTGTGTAAAGATGCCCCTGAGACAATCCAGCACATAACAGCAGGATGCAAGATGCAAGCAGGCAGGGCATACATAGAACACCATAACGAAGTGGCAGCACAGTATACAGAACATACACAACATCTGTCCCGAGTATGGCCTGGAAGGCCCGAGATCAAAATCGGAGGCGCCCCTAAGGATGGTTGAAAATGACCCCGCTAAGACCCTCTGGGACTTCCAGATACAGACAGACAAACTGGTGATAGCTAACCAACTGGGCATAGTAGTGGTGGACAACCAGAGGAAGACGACCGTAGCGACTGACATAGCGATACAGAATGATAGCTGCATCTGGAAAAAGGAACATGAGAAGCTGGAGAAGTACCAAGGACTAAGAGAAGAGCTCAAGAAGATGTGGATGGTGAAGGTAACAGTGGTTCCAGCAGGAATCGGAGCACTTGGTTCAGTGACTCTGAAGCTAGGCGAGTGACTCCAGCAGATCTCAGGAACAACATCCGAGATCTCTGTCCAGAAGAGCTAAGATACTGCGCAGGACCCTCTTTTTGTGAAGGTAATTATGTATGAATGTAATATTATCTTGCACTGAAATGAATTGTCATGTGTCACGTGTGCAGTTATTACACCCTCAGAGTCATAAAGAACTTGACTTAAATTTATAACCACTTTATGCAGTAAGTAAGAAACAGAAACAAGTCAAATCAGGTGTGCAATATCAGGTCGTGTGTACTGCATAAAGAAGTTCTGATGTCTGCTAAAAGAAGATCCGAGCTGGATGATGCTGCCTTCATGTTGAACACCTGCACACAGGAAACAGTGCAGGCTGTGGAAAGATCTCTTTTTACAGTTTATGGCAACAACATAACCCTCGACAGGAAGCTCTGAAAAAACAGTGAAACACATTTTGATCAAATTTTGATCACATCTGTTGTGCAGGTGAGGAAAAAGAAAACATCTGTGCATGCAAGAAAAGTGCTGCTGTTTTATTAACATCAGTCCAATGTTAATTCCTCTGCAATGAGTTTTCCTCTTTTCTGTTTGCGTGTGTGTGTGTGTGTGTTTTCAGAAGAAAACGAGATGAAACAAGACCAGAGAACTAAAGACTATCACAAGAAATATTAATCACTGCAACTTTATATCAAAGTAAATAATTTATATTGATTTGTATACTGCAGCGCCCACTATCTTCATCAAGGATCAATAATTTGCAAGTACCTGCTACTTATGAAGTATAACACATATGTTTTAACATAAAAAGGTCAAACTCACATCAACCGCTACAAGTCTGAGTTATAATCACACTGACAGCTGGAAAGCGTGAAGAGCATTCATTATTCTATTCAGTAAATATATCACGTGAAATAATGATTTTACTCCAAGTCTAAGGAGCTTGGAAAGAAGGCGACTGGACTCGACTTTTTAGGGATATCCATTAGATGGAAATACGCGGTACAAGATTTTTTTTCTGGCCTGGGTTCTAAGAGTTGAGTCAATCTTAAAATGTCACATCAACAGACTGCACGCCACCAATTGGCCACTCAGTGACGAGGGCAACAGGCCGAGCAGCGGGTATACCATCACCTTGACGTCCTCTGTTTTTTTGTGTTGAGTGTGTGTGGCATACAAATGATGTCACAGACTTTTGGACGCATTACCATGACTACCGCAAGCACATTGAGGTAATGCTCAGTTGCAATGGAAATTGGAGTAACTGTATTTGTAATCGGAGTCTTTTCTGGCCTCCCCGCAATAAGTTTGACACCCCTGTTGTAAAAGAAAAGTCCACATGTATTAAATAACAGCAGGTTTTTTTCTCTTTCTTTACGGGGAATTACAGGACAAACAAGCACTTCTCTTGTAGCTGTAATGTGGCAGACAGACACAACAGTGTGTGTCGGCTGTTGGAACGAAAACATTTAGTAAGTGCACATTTCACAATAATGAACCCACATCCACCCACTCATAAACGAAACAACATCTAAGAATGTTCATTTTCTAGTGGGGTTTACGTTATACTATTTCCCTGAAGATTCCCCATCTCAACATATCGCTTGTTACCGTAAAACAGAGATAAAATCCGCTTTAAACCCACACCACTTCCCTTACAGTGAAGGGCATGTTGTGGTTTTATGCATGTTAGCAACACTTTGTTATGCAACTATGGCCACAGTGGTTAACAGCTACCAAATTATTAACTCTACTGTTTAAAACATATATTATAGAACATATGGAAGCAAATATCCAGGTTATCCTTAAGAAAACACCTCAAGAGACTGAAATTTAAATTCTTCCTTCTCAAATGTTGCTTGTGGAAAAAGGTCTTCAATAGAAAGTGAAACTCTGACAGTCCTGTGTTTATTCATTCTTTTTTTTATAATAAAGATTAAGTGTTTAATTTCCGGTCTTTGCTGAGTTCAGTGACACTTTTTTTTTTTAACTGTTGTGAAATACCCAAGGAGGGACTGCAGGAAGGAAACCAAGAGATCAGGTAAATAAACACAGTAAATGACGTGATCAAATTAAATCAAGATAAGTTAAACAACGCCCTTCAAACATCTTTCATATATGCTGCACGTTTTTGGACAAGCTACATTTTATCTACACACACACCCTATTTTTTTCCCTCGTCAGATGGAAGTTATTTGTTGGCGAAGAGTATATAAAGGCCTGTGTGTGTGTTCGTTTCACATCTTTATCAAACTCTTCAGCCACTCATCATGAACAAAAACACATTGCTGGTCCTTTTGAGTCTGCAGGCGATCCTGCTCATCACGGCCTCATCTGAGATGACAGCTGAACAGCCGACACCGGTAAGGAGGACAACTTTACAAAACCAGTGTCTAGATTTTCATTAATTATTACAGAAACTATCGAAATGAAATGAAATAAGAAGATGTGGTGTTTAAATATTGAATATTTGTTTCTTTTTTCCCAGACAGAGGAGATAACTTCTGTACACAACACGAAGGTGAAAAGCCCAAATGTTAAACATCTGAAAAAATGCCGCGTGACACAAGCAGGATGTCGACGACACCACTCAGTAAGGCAAATTTCTGTTTAACAAGTAAAATAAATTAAGGAATAATAATAATAATTTAAGTATTTACATCTCAAAACAATTTGCAGCATATCAGCAGTTTACTCTTTCTGTTGTTTAAAAGAAAACTCAGCAGTTTGACTCTACGTCTCATTCATTTTACTTCTGCATGGTGTGTGAAACTAGCAGCTCCCCCTAAAACCTTTTTCTCTTTTTATTACAGAAAGCACAGCAGGGATCAGACATAAAGCCACAACCCTACAGGTAACCACACAGTGCATTAAAAACAAAATCAAGAATCAGGTCCAAGTTTCTGCTGAGCAGCAGCAACAGTGAAGAAATGTGTGGCATTTTTGGTATGAAGATCAACACAGCAGGACTGGTTCATTTTTTAATTTTTGTTTTATTTCGTTCCTAACAGACCCAAAACTCGTAGAGGGAGTCTGGCTCCAATTTTGCTACAGTAAAGGAATGAAGTGAAGGAGTGATCACGTCTAGCGCGTAAGTACATGAAAAGTGAAGACAATGGGAACGATTACTAACACATTAAATGACTCCAGTTGCTATTTTATCTGGTTGATGGATTAACGTTGTTCAAACTGATGTGTTTATTCCTCCACTCCTTCTCAGTGAGTCGCCTGCTTTGTTTCTTCTGAAGATGATGAAATAAAAAGAAAAACAGAAATGAAGACCGACACTATAACTATAAAAATCACAATATTTCTCAGACCAGTGGTATAGAAGAAATATGTGTATAATATAAAAAGGTTATTAAGGCACTACATAAATGAATGTATCTGATACAATTATAATTTGATGTTTATGTTCACAAGTCAGTTTTTAATGTGGCCTTATTCGTTTTACTGGTTTTGATGAAATAAAGAGTACGTTTTCAGTCTTCTATCTGTAACTGCTGTTGTTTCATGAATTTCAGTTTCTAATAAAGTCATCCAGAGTTAAAGCACAAAAATGAGTTATTTGTCGAATGTACTACACAAACACACACACACAGAGAGAGAGAGAGAGAGAGAAAACCTCAAAACCTTGCACTTTTGATATCCTTACATACTACCTACTATATCTGTTTGTACTAAAACATATGTGTATATTAACAAAGAAAACTACATGAATACTACCTCATTTTATCCAGCTTAATAACACAGACTAGTTGACCCCTTTCTCTGGTATAGAAATGACCTAACAGAGGACTTACACCAAGACTGGACGCAAAGGAAAAGTTTAACACAAATTTATTTACAGGTAGCTTTAAATGCTGAGAGGGGGGGAAACGCTGTCTGAGAAGCAAAGGGGTCTGAATCTGGGTGGAGGAGCTGCAGGTAAGTTTGTAGGTGCGCACACACACTGTCAGCACCACCTGAGGGACTCTGGAGAAATCTGCACAAAGGAAATGCTCCAGAAAACAAACGATGAGCAGCACAAACAGCGCAGAAGCCAGAACACTATACCTCTTGCAGACACAAAGATCTGGTGACAACTGAGGGGTTTCCTCAGCTTTAAACAGTCAGCCTTGATGTCCACATGAGGAACAGGTGTGTTAATCAGTCCCATGAGTGACTAGTGGCTAAACCGAAACAGACTCACAAACTACATAATCAAACCATAATCAAACCTATAACCAGTTCAGAATCACCACTTAACTCAACATGCATGTCTTTTTCTGTGGAAGGAAGCTGGAGGATCTGGAGAGAACCCACACAGGCGCAGGGAGCACAAAAACAATACATTATATTGTTAAACTACAACATCACGTTATGTCAAAGGCACTCATCGAAGTTCTCCCCCAACAGGTCAGTGCATTTCACCATACCACAAAAAAACTGCTGAACTCAACTCCCCCCGATCCTACATCACCACAGAGTTTCTACAGGATGTGATAGAGCCAGGTCGCAGGGCCTGGAGGATATGCTGCCAATTCACTGTCATTAGAAACTCCAGCACCAAGATTATTAAATAACCAAGGTTAAATAATGAAATACTAAAACTATATGTGAAAAAAGTTCATTTAACTAGAAATGCAAAAAAAAGAAAAATGTAATAAAATATTGAACAAATAAAAACTAGCTTAAAACAACCTAAAACAAAATAAAAACACATGAGGAAATCTCCTTAGTTTTAGTATTTGTTACGCCAATCAAATGTGTTACAACAACTTGCCTAATGTGGTCTTAATGGACATGTTTATTGAGAATTTGGACGTCTACCAGACGGTGACTCATCTGCTTTGAAGAAGCTCTGTGTTTTTATCGAAATTCCTGTACTGACTTTCCTAAATCCTGCCTCTGGCATATGACCTAAATACAATAATACACTGAAACTAATAAAAACAAAACATATTCAAACAAAAGAGAAACGAGCAAATTCTGGAAACTAACGGAAACCAAACTGGATTGAAAGCAAAATGTCAAAATGAAATAAAAATAAAAAATAAACAGAAAATACAAAACTATAATAAACTATAAACTAAACTGAGAAAGCTGGTTTATTCCTTGTGCTTTGAGGGTGTATCTTCATGCTGAATCTTCTGTTTTGCAACTTAGCAGGGCAACTTTGTGGTGTGGCGGGGTGTAATGATGTAATTTTTGCCCCATGCAGGCCGCTTTGTAATAATTAAAAAGACAATGTAATTTTTCTGCAATAATCACTGATAGAGCAGCTCACTCAGAGAAATAACAAATGCAAAACAATTTCATTCATAAAATCAGAGCAAACTGAGTGTCTGTTGGTTTCCTGTTGATCGAATAGCTTCAACTGGCCTCAGTGGGAACGCCAAACAGAAGAGAAACAACTCTGTTCTTCTGCCAAATGTGGATGGATGACAAACGAATCTTCACTCTTCACTCTGCAGGCTGTTATCGCCGTGGGCGTGGGCGTATACAGTGAAATACTGTACATATCTCAGTGGCACTGGTCTACTTCCTCCTTGTTTGAACTCTCCCTGTCCAAATGTTCTTAGGGTGTCTACTCTGACTCAGTCTAAACATGTTCAGTCATGTTCAGACACAGAAACAATTCCTCAATAAACACCACAAACAAATGGTTTAGTGTGACTTGGTTTCTGTCTCCTGTCACTTGACTTCTCTCTCTGTCTGAGTCATCCTTCTCAGAGGTGCAATTGAATTGCACGGATACAAGATTCAGCTGGACTTGAAACTGGACAGATTTCCTCCCAGTGGTAAGAACAGTTCCTGACTCGATGACAGACAAATCCTTTAACAACTCCGTCAGTGATATATTGTTGTTGGAACGTCAGAAAACAATAAAAAATACAAACAGAAATAATTTCTTATTGTTTTATATCATATGCATTGCATAAAAGGGTTTCTCATCACATTGTTAAACTTTGCAGCAACATAAAACTTGTTTTGAAATCCTTTCCCCTTTATTTTTTCTGCAAATGTGAATGCATTTGAAACCAGCGGGTGCTCCCTTCACACAGAGACAGTCCAAATATAATCAAAGACTGCGGCTGGCATAGTACATTTGATGCAAGCTAACAAACATTAAATTTGAATTAAATCTGACAAAATATGGAGGAAACCTACTATTAAACTCATCCGGCTGGAAAATGAGTTTCAGCTTTAAACCAAATGCTTAGAACAATTTGTGCTTTATGAGAACTGCTGCAAAGCAAGTTGGTTTTTAAGGTGTTAAAACTGTGTTTGGGTAAGTTTAGTGTAAGGTTTGGAGTTATGGATGTGGCTTAGTGGGGATACAGTATTCAAATGCAGAGTAACAAGTGTGTCCGCATGTGTCATCTCCAGGCATGTGCATAGGTTTCCTCCAAGCACTGGTGGGACGTCAGTGGGAGCATTTGAGCATCAGTAGGTTTCAGTTCCTTGATTTGTGCAGAATTTTGTGCATTTTCTCCACCAGCTTCTGCTGGAGTTTTCTTATTTACGTGAAGAGAAACCCGAAAACAAAGCACCAGATGGCACAGCCAGATTCCCTGAGTAAATTCTTAGCTTTTTTCTTGTTTTTACTGTGGGGCCCACATACATCTGTTTTAAATACTGGAGCGAGGTATGCCCGCTGAGCACCCCGAAAATCTCCACATGTGCTTTCTGTTAAATCCAAAGCTTGAGTCTTTATTTTAGTATTTATGAATACAGAGTTGTATTCAATTTGCAGTAGGGAAACAAATGGAAACTTCACAATGGCAGTTTCTGTCCCTTACAATAATCCACTCCTGCACATGCATTGCAAAAAAAATAGTTTAGGTAAATAAAATAAATGCAGTGGTGTTACATGCTTACCCTTTCAAATAAACAAAAACTTTAAAATAAAAAATCTGAATCGATCAAACTCACATACAGATTTGTTTTTTTGTTGTTGTTGTTGTTGGTTTTTTTTTACTTCCCGCCCACACGCGCTGCGCTGGTGTCAAATCAAACGTACCTCCTCAGAGCAGTCTGAAGCCGGTCAGCAGCTTGGAGCGGAGCTCGCTGTGCACACGGGATCGATCGTTAATAAAACACAGTGAGTAAATATCAAACATCTCTATGTATCTGTGAAACATATTCATGTTTCTATTGTATTCATGCAAGCTTCGTTTTAAAAGCTGATTGGCTGCTTAGATTTACGGTGAACACGAGAGACAGGTTTGTTGTGAGTTCGTTTTTTACACCTGTGCTATGCAGTCACCATTCATTTATTTTTGTAATATTTTATATTACTGAGTGATTTAAGTCTGTTTGTTTGTCAGTTTTTTGTAATGTAGGTATAAAAACAGAAGTCAGAAACATTATAACAAAGCAGTTATTGAATAAGAAGTTAGATATTTACTTGAGTCACACATTCCAGTAAAGTTTTCAGTAAAATAAAGATTTAAATAGCCTTACATGCAAATGAATGTAAAATAATCAGCAGCAAGTACATTTTAAAGTAATATTAGAAATGTGATTTATCGTAACTGGTTCTTAGATTGTTTTGATGAATCAATGTGGAGTGACGTGCAGATATTTATTCAAGCACAGCATGTAATATGAGGTACTTTCACTTTATCTTTTATACTTTAAATCCACCAGATCCACTAAAAAGAAATGATAAGGTATTTTACAAGCTTGTACGAAGATAAACATGTATTAGTGAGAGTATGGCCTTTTTCTCATCTATTTAAGTATAGGACTTTCACATGTAAATGACTATATTTTAACATAGTACGACTGAAATTTTTGAACTTATCAACTCAGTTATTATTATTCCTTTAATACTGTTTTCTACAGTGCAGAGTAAAACTAGAGAGCAACTACAAATTCTGTTCTGTCCCAGAACTCAGTAAACTTTAAACAGGAGCATTATTGCACAAAAAGAAGATCATCAATTTCCTCCTTGAGCAGCACTTTGTTGGCTGGGTGTAAAAAAGTCCATTTCCATAGCAAGAAATCTTGAAGAAACCTTCAATCAAGAATCAGGTTCTCATTATGGATGGTCGTGAGCTTGGACCGACTGGGGTTGTGTAAATAACCCCATCGTAAACCAACATATGTCTTTAATCAGAATCTGAATCAGCATACTTTATTTATTCCTGGGGAAATTATGTGGGTTACAGTTGCTCCAGTACAGTAACATCAACAAAAACAGACCAGACTATTTAACAGTAGAATATGTTAAGATATAGGGAATAGCAGAATATAATATATAATCACCAAATAATAAATCATTCCTTAACATTACGCTTTGATAAGAGTTTTACTTTAATTAGTTTTTGTAATTTTGCCTTAAGATGTTTATTCTGAAGCCATTCTCACATATGCTGAACACGTGTTGCTTTCCCTTCACTTTACAATCCAGCTCATCCCAAGCCATCTCTGTTGGGTCTATGCTGGGGGAGTAAGGAGGCCAGGTCATCTGTTATGGTGGTTTGCTCACTGTCCTGTTAAAGGACAAGTGATTCAACTTCATATCAAGTTAGCAATGGTGGCAGTGAGGAGTAAAAAACAATTTCTAGAGGAGGGTGGACCACAGCAATAACCAGCTGTGGTGGAGAGATAATGTTCACTATAAACTCCAAACAGATGATGATTGTTTGTCGTTCCAAGATGTTGACTTAGGTGTTCCTTTGAATTCTGAATAAATTACAATAAATCAACCTTGTGTTGTGTCCACACATACTATTGCATTTGTTCTGTAGATGCATTTACCAGAAGCGCTAGAGGGCGCTAGTGAGTATGTTGTTCTGGTTGTGGTTTTAAAAGAAGAAAAAGAAAAAATAAAGAAAGGAGTTATCTCCGGTAATCCTCTGTTCCTACCTTCGTGTGTGTGTAATGCCTGCTGAACTAACACCACACAACAAGTGGCGACGAGAGTAGTGGTGATTAAGTTATGGCTCTGCTCTCTTTGCAACCCCCGGCTGTGTTCCTGGATTGTCCGGGCGAACCGAAAATTCCATTTGCTGCGTGGAAAAAGTTGTTCGATAACTACTTGCTGGCGATCGGGGGTACTGACTTTGCTACGGAGAGGAAGAGGGCCCTGCTCATTCACTGCTTGGGAACGGAGGGACAACGAATCTACAGCGCCTTACCACTCGCTACGGATGATTACGAGGGATCCGTAAAGGCTTTGGAAACGTACTTTCATCCTAAAGTCAACGTTGTCGCCGAGAGATACCGTTTCAGGCAACGAGCCCAAGCTGTCGGTGAGTCTACAGATCACTACGTTGCAGCACTGCGTGAGCTCGTGAAACAATGTAAGTTCGGGGCTATGGAGAATGAAATGTTGCGGGATCAACTTGTAGAGAAGACAAATAATGCTCGTATACGTGAAAGACTGCTAATGGAGGAGGATTTGACGCTCGATCGAGCTTTGGAAATTGCTAGGCGTACAGAGGCTGCAATAGCTGATGCAAAGGCCATTGCTGTTGGTGAAACAAAGCCTGTTGCCGCTGTTCAAGTACAAAAGAAGATGCGCAAGCCAAAATACAAAGCAGCTAAAAAAAACGGATACAGCTCCGACGTGCTACCGTTGTGGTTCAGCTGATCACAAAGCCAATGATAAATCCTGCCCCGCCAAAGACTGCAAATGTAATACGTGTGGAAAAATCGGACATTTTTCGAGAGTGTGTAAATCTTCTCATAAGCCTGTTAATGAAGTGACTGTGCCTGAAATGTGTGTTTTAACTGTTGACAATTGTGTCAGTGGTGATCCGGCTAAACTGATGTGCACTGTTACTGTCACTGTACCAAATACTGCACAGGCATGTACTGTTAAGCTACTAGTAGACACAGGGTCTGGTGTTTCCATACTGCCTGAACATGTTTACAGCACAAAGTTTGGCTCAGTTAAGTTAAGTAATCCAGCTGTTCAGCTTATTACATATTCAAAAGAGAAACTGGATGTATTAGGGTGTCTTAGAGCTGACATTACTTACAATGGCAAGAGTGCCTCCACAGATCTCTACATTGTGAGAACAGGAACACCCATACTGGGAATGGACTTGGTGACTGCCCTCCAGCTACACATAAAAGGGGGACAATTAGTTCTTGACAGTCCCAAGGTCTGTGCTACACTTCAGCAAACCTCTGCTCTGCCCACTCAATGTAAACAGGAATGTGAGTCTCCAGTTGCATTCGGATGTGCAAAGGACTTTGTACATAAAGTGAAGGTGCGACCTGAGGTGCAGCCAATACAGCAGAAACTTCGGCGCTTACCCCTGTCAGTCCGTGATGCTGTTTCCGCAGAACTCAAGAACCTTGAGGAACATGGCATCATAGAGAAAATCGATGCATCTGAATGGGTCTCCCCGATTGTAGTCACTAGAAGGAAGACTGGTGGCATACGCATGTGCGTTGATTTGAGAGAGCCTAACAAAGCGGTGGTCGTTGACAGTCATCCCTTGCCACTGATAGAGGACATACTGTCTGAGCTGCGTGGGGCTGTCATGTTCTCCACCCTGGATCTTAAATCCGCCTACCATCAGCTGAAACTACATGAAGAGAGTAGAGGGCTCACTGCTTTCATTACACATGAAGGACTGTACCAGTACTGCAGAGTTCCCTATGGGTTGAGTTCAGCACCTGCAGTGTTCCAAAAGATGATGACAGAAATCCTACGTGGCCAGAAAGGGGTGCAATGCTATCTTGATGATGTCATCATATACGGAACTTCAGAAGCCGAACATGAGGCCAACCTGCGTGCTGTGTTACACAGAATCAACAATGCAGGACTGAAACTCAATGTTGACAAATGTCAACTCCGTCAAACTACCCTGAGCTTTTTGGGTCAAAAGATCGGTCCAGAAGGTCTGCTGCCAGATGACTCTCATGTCACTGCTATCCTGCATGCTCCGCCCCCTACTGATCCTGCAACCCTGCGCTCATTTCTTGGCTTGAGTGCATGGTACAGCAAGTTTGTGCCAAATTACGCGACTGTTGTTGAACCTATGAGAGCTCTACTGCGTAAGGACTGTTCATTCCACTGGAACGAAGCAGCTCAAGCAGCGTTTGACCAAGTCAAGCGGTTAATCGTGCACAGCCCTGCCCTGGTGATGTTCGACCCCAGTAAGCCAACCATAGTCTCGACAGATGCCTCAGACTACGGTGTAGGTGCTGTTTTGACTCAACTTGACAGTAATGATGCAGAACAGACTGTTGCATTTGCATCTCGCAGCTTGTCTGATGCAGAGAGGAAATACTCAATCGTTGAGAAGGAAGCCCTAGCTTGTGTCTGGGCTGCTGAAAAATGGCGCACATGGCTCTGGGGCAGAAAATTCCTCTTACGAACAGATCACCAAGCACTTACAACACTGCTGACTACTAAGGGCAATAACAGAGCTGGTCTACGCATAGCCAGATGGTCAGCTCGCCTGTTGGAGTTTGACTATGAAGTGGAATATAGAACTGGGTCATTGAACCATGTTGCTGATTGTCTTTCTAGGCTTCCACTTTCCGAGACAGACATGGCATGTGCAGAGGATGTGGAGTCGGTTGCAGCCATCCTCACTGATCTTAGTGCTGTGTCTGAGGATGCTTTCCAGTCAGAGTGCAAAGCCTGTCCAGTGTTCACAAAGCTCCGTGTGCAGATACAGAAAGGCTGGCCTGCAAGGAAGACGTCACTGGAACCTGACTTACAGCCGTACTTCCCAATCCGCCATGAACTCGCGGTCTTGAATGAGTGCATCGTCAGAGGTACACATCGATTGCTAGTGCCTGAGTCGTTGCAGAAAAAACTCACTGATATAGCTCATGAAACTCACCAAGGCATTGTACGTACCAAACAACGCCTGAGGGAATTGTACTGGTGGCCCAAAATGGATTGTCACACAGAGACACTGATAAAGAACTGTGCAACGTGCAGACAGAATGATAAGTCCACTGTCACCCATGATGCTCCACTCCAACCCATTCCTTTACCAGCTGCTGCTTGGGAAAAGGTGTCTGTGGACATCATAGGCCCTTTTGAAATAGCCCCTTCTGACTGTAGATTTGCCATCACATTGGTAGATTACTTTAGTAAGTGGCCTGAAGTAGCTTTTGCTTCCCGAGCTGATGCAGCTACTATCATTCAGTTCCTTTCTGTAGTTTTCTCTCGTGAAGGGAATCCAAAGACATTGATAAGTGACAATGGCTCTCAATTTCTCTCTGCTGAGTTTGCTGACTTCCTTAAAAGCAGGGGAATCCAACACCTGAGATCTTCAGTTTATTACCCAAGAGCTAATGGGGAAGTTGAGAGATTCAATAGGTGCGTTAAAGACTGCCTACAGACTGCCTCGATTCAAGGACAACCCTGGAAATCGTTCCTCAGAACTTACCTGATGGACTACAGAGCAACCCCTCATTCAACAACTGGAGTTTCCCCTTCAGAACTGCTCCATGGACGACGAATGAGAACAAAGTTACAGGTAATGGATATGCCTGTTCCTCAGACAGAGAGGCGTACCATGTGCGAAAGAGTTAAGAATAAGCAAATGAAAATGAAAGAATACACTGATGCTCGCAGACACGCCAAACCATCCAACTTTCAGCCTGGTGACAAGGTACGGGTTAGGAAGCCATGGAAGGTAAAGAAAGGCGAGTTAAAGTTTTCCAAACCAAGGACTGTCATGACAAGGAAAGGACCAAACACTTATTTGCTGGATGATGGACGGACCTGGAACGCCTCACACTTATCGGCTCTGTCAGAGCTGAACACAGGTACTGATTCTGACACAACAATGGACTGTCATAAACCAGGAGCTGATCTAGCATCTAACTCTGAGCCTGATAGTTGGCTTAGGCCCACCAGGATGAGGAACCCACCTTGCTGGACCCAAGACTTTGTCATGGGAAAGTGAATGTTACTGAGTAATGTGAAATATGTTAAACGTGTATTAGGTGACATACATCAGAATGATGAAGTCAGGTTCACATAAGAAATCCTTGTTCAAAGGGGGAGATGTTGTGTCCACACATACTATTGCATTTGTTCTGTAGATGCATTTACCAGAAGCGCTAGAGGGCGCTAGTGAGTATGTTGTTCTGGTTGTGGTTTTAAAAGAAGAAAAAGAAAAAATAAAGAAAGGAGTTATCTCCGGTAATCCTCTGTTCCTACCTTCGTGTGTGTGTAATGCCTGCTGAACTAACACCACACAACACCTTGTCACACAAAGATCCTCTCAAACCATCACAGTTCCTTCTCAGTGCTACACAGCAGGATCCACAAGCATCCAACCAACTCTGTGTCTTGAAACAGTTAGATCTAAACTAAGACTAATCGGGCCAGAGTAAAAATTTCCACTGCTCTGATGTCATGTCTGATGTGCCTCTTGGCCAGAGTAGTTCTCTAAATCGTATTTGTCTTTCTCGATAATGCTTTATTTTATTTTGTTTATTTATTTATTACAAATGAAAACATCAGAGGGACAGCTTATGTTGAATAGTTTTGAGATGAAGTTATAGAGGCAACACTGAAATGGTTTGAACGTTACTTTCCTGACTGCACTGTGCAAGTGTAAAGTTTAGTGGAGGGGGTGGGGGTTGTTTTTTCAGGACTTTATCTGAGGCCTGTGATTCCAGTGAAAGGAATTCTTATTCCAGTGAAAGGACAGTTTCATTCTTCTGACTTTGTGGGAAAAGTTGGGGGATGGTCCCTTCCTGTTCCAGCATGACTGGAATCTCACCAGTGCATAAAGCAAGGTCTTTAAAGACATGGTTGGGCAGATTTGGTGTGGAAGAACTTAAATGGCCTGCACAGAGTCCTGACCTCAACCTGACAGAACGCCTTTGGGATGAATTAGAGAAATGTATTTCTGGAAGAATGGTTGAAAATTCCCATACACCCACTCCTAAACCTTGTGGAAAGCCTTCCCTGGAGAGTTAAAGCCGTTATAGATTGGGTGGGCTGATATCACATTAAACCCTATAGATTAAAAATGGGATCTCACCCAAGTTCATGTGGGTGTGAAGGCAGACGAGCAAATACTTTTGGAGCAGAAGACGAAGTGAAAGACCACAGAGAAGATTCATGGATGTAGTGAAGGTGGACATGCAGGAGATTGGTGTAACAGGATGGTAGAGATAGGGTAAGACATATAGGGTAAGCTATAGTGACCATTAAGTGGGATTTATGGTCCATGACCATATTGTGCTCCTTTGTTTCCTTGGCGGTATGTTTTGGGTCATTGTCAGGCTGGAAGAACCATCCACGACCCATCTTTAGTGTTTTTGCTGAGGGAAGAAGGTACTTGTCCAAGATTTTGTCCTGTACCCTTGGCATAAAAACAGTCCCAGGACATTTTTCCACCTCCATGCTCCATGCTTGATTTTGGTTTCATCTGATCACAGCACTTTCTCCCAAGCCTTCTCTGAATCATTTAAATGTTCACTGGCCTGTACATGTCTGTTCTTGAGCAGGGGGACGTTGCAGGAACTGCAAGATTTCTATCTATTAATGTATAGTTTGTTACGGATGGCATCTTAGTAACTGTGGTCACAAATGCCTTCAGATTATTAACAACTCTTCCTGTGTAGTTTTGGGCGGATCCACCACCTTTCTAATGATCATCCTCACCCCGTGAGAGTCATGGTCTGAATGCTGTGCTGGGTGTTGGGACAATAGTCTAGGATGAAGAACTTTGGCCATGTTTAATGTAAGTGTCCATGACTATGACACTACATACAGAAAGGATGCTTTTCTGAATATGGTTGCTCTGCAGAAAACAACCAATGGCCTTTTAATAATGCCCAACAGTTAACTGAAAAACATTCCACATGATAAACCCATATAACGAGGCAAAAGTAATGAAGATACTGCCAGTAGTGTTGTGTCTACAGTTTATTTTACAAGGGGGAAAAAATATTACAAACAACCTTGATTGAGTCAGTCTGTGCAAATGTTTGACATGGTTCTCTAAATATTTCCCGTGCCATTGCACTTTATTTGTTGATCATTTACTTGTGTATAGAAGTGAAAGAATGTGGGCATCTCGTGCTCCGAACTTGACTATAAAAACCTCGAAATCAATGTCTAAAAAAGGGGAACACTGTGAAGATAATTATAAATGTAGTTGTCAAATGAATGTAGTGGCAACAATAATATTCCCCTGTGAAAGTCAATGGAGAGGAGATTAATGTGCTGTAATCTTTGCAAGAGGATCTCCAGGGAAATTTGATAACATGCACTGGTAGAAACTAGTGCACTTTGGACTTATCAGTCTGCACGGAGGCTAAATGAACTTGTTTTATTTATCAAAGTGAAGGTACAAAAAGGGAGGAAGAGTTCAAGTCAGGGCATGGTGTCCAGATGTTACCACTGATAGCACCACGACAGAATAATTAACACACAATCACACAACTGTTTCCAGATTGCAGTATTTCTTCTTTACGTGTATTTTCTTAAACCCAGGGAACGTGAAGTTTCTAAATGTTTCCTAATGTGGCTCCAGTTCTGCTTACAGCTTAGCAGTGTTGTATTTTACTGTTTTATTGTAATGGGAACATAAAATCCAGACATCAGATCTATAGTTGCCTGCAGCTTTACAGGAATCGTGGCACTAAATTTTGATTTATTTTTGTCAGTTTCTAATTTGTGTTCCCTCTTGATTTAAGATAGTCCCCCTGCCAAGTAATGTGCACACTGTTGCTCAAGCAGAATGTTTAAAGACACGGTGAAATGAAATGCTTTTTGCTTTTTTCAGTATTTTTACAACAAAATCCCTCTCTTCTTTTAACCAATGAGCTATATAATTTGTTCAGTTTTCTTGTGTTTGAGGAGTGGTTATATGAATTACCTGTGGTATACATCCTGACCTCTGTTGCACTGACTTCACTCCCTCAGAAAAATCTCTCATTCAGCATTTCTCGCAAAAGTGAAACTCTTGAAAATACAAAAAAACTGAAGCTGAGAAGAAAACAGAGAAAATAGAAATGAGAACTACAGCACTCGGTTTTAAAACTGCAGTCATGGCAGAATGCGTCCTCTGGTTGCACCCTTCTCTATAATACTAATGGCCACTTGCCTTTAAAGTTGTTGATTGAATTTTCATGAGGAAAACTTTTTCATTGTTTTCTTGTATGCATATTCGAGGTGATCATAAACCCCAAAGCTGTATGGCTTTTGGGAATTTGTGCTAGCGTTACTGACATCCTTACCTTAAAAATACGAAACACATCATATGACATATTAACCATGCTGTAACTTGGGTTTTGAAACTTGGAATTTGGGGTTCCTGTGACATTTTCTTCTTTTTTGATCATAATCAATCATTATTCATTTTGCAGATTAATTTCACTGTACTCATATCTATTGTTTCGATGAGAGTGGGTCAGCCTATACTTAACCATATTATTACAATAATAATATGGTGTGTTCATACAAAAAGCAAACCAACTTTTCCCCTCAGATATTTGTCCCCAACATCTAAAAAGAGGAGGAGCACGGCAACCAATCACGTTACAGCAACATACTTTCAGACGTTACAATGTAGCCTACCTTTCTCCAAACTGAGTTCATTTTCTCTGTGTTTTATCTAAAAGCAAAGTTTAACCAGACCACTCCAATCGTCATCTCCGCATCCTCCATTTCTGATTTGTCAGTGGTGTCAGGAGAACCCCAGCTGGTTCATGCTGTTTTTCAGCAATGTTGCAATATTTTAACATGCACAAATGTACTATGCCCTCTTCTTTGGTTTTGTTGAGAATGCACCATTACACATGCAGTCATAGCTTTTACTAAGAATGATCAAGAGAGACCGAAGGACAGGAAAAAAGAAAAGCTTGAAAGAGAATGAAAAATACAGTGCTCTTACAACATAAATAAAGTTTCATTTGGTTAATCTCTAAGGTTTCAGGGTTTTTGGGTTTTTTTCTAAGAGGATAATCAAGGAAATTCTAAATGACTGCCCTGAATTACTGCAGTTAAGTCATATCTCAAGAACTGGATTTAAATCTGCCTCGTATATAAATCCTGCAAGTGTTTGTTGTTTGTATCACTCTGGGGATGTATATCTTTGTGAATGTTTACGTCTGTATTTCCCTTGACAGTTTTATATCATCAACATGGATTTCTCAGAGGAAGACTACGACTATGAAAACACCACCTACAACTTCACCTATGATGACTATCCTGCCGTATGCGAGAAAGGGGACATCCGATCTTTCGCGGCCCTCTTCCTGCCCATCATGTACACCGTGTGTCTGGTGGTGGGACTGGCTGGAAATGTTTTAGTCGTGGCTGTCTATGCCTACCACAAACGCCTGAAGACCATGACAGATGCCTTCTTGACCCACCTGGCTGTGGCCGACTTGCTCCTGCTCCTCACGCTCCCTTTCTGGGCTGCTGATGCTGCAAGGGGCTGGGAGCTAGGGGAGGTTGTTTGTAAAATCATGTCCGCCTGCTACACAGTGAATTTCACCTGCTGCATGTTGCTGCTGGCGTGCATCAGCTTGGATCGTTATTTATCGCTGGTCAGAGCACAGGATAGAGACCAAAGACGATGGCTACAGAGGGCGTTCACCAGGAAATGCTGTTGGAAGGTGTGTTTAGCTGTTTGGGTGACAGCTTTCCTCCTTGGCCTTCCTGATTTAATACTCTCAGAAGTGAGGCAGGCATCTGATAGAAATATCTGTCTAACCATCTATCCTTCATCTATGGCTCGAGGAGGTAAAGCTGTCCTAGAGGTGGTGGAGGTGTTGTTGGGATTCCTACTTCCTCTGCTGGTCATGGTGACCTGCTACTGGCGGGTGGGCTGTGCACTCCGGGGCCTCCCTGATGAGAGCAGAGGGAAGAAGTGGAAAGCTCTGCGTGTCCTTCTCATTGTCGTAGGGGTGTTTGTGATGACTCAGCTGCCTTACAACGTGGTTAAGGTGTATCGGGCAATGGATACAGTCTACAGTTTAGTGACCCACTGCGGGACGAGTAAGGTGCTTGATCAGGCGGCTCAGGTGACAGAAAGCCTGGCTCTCACTCATTGCTGTCTGAACCCGATCCTCTATGCCTTTGTGGGGTCTTCCTTCAAGATGCACATGATGAGAGTGGCCAAGAAGTTTGAAGCGCAGCGAAGGAAGAGGGGAAGCAAAACAACAGAAACTAATGTGGAGGAGGGGATGGAAATGTCATTCAACTCCCACACTGCATCCCAAGAGACAAACACATTCTCAATATGAGACATGACTAAAATGTCAGTGAGGTCTATGTGTCTATATATGCACACAAGGTCCAGCAGGAGAGCATATAAAGCTTTTGTTGATGTAGGGTGTAGCAGCAGTAGCAAAATGCTTGCAAATCATTAAACTGTTCAAAAATTCCACTAGTTTTAACAGTCTGTTCCTAAAAACAGTCTTTTTCTGCCAAAGCGAACAGTTTATGTGCTGGTTTCAAAGAGCTCCAATATATATTACTCTTGCCCTCTGTTGAGGAGAAAAAAACAAACATTTCAGCCACATATATTTTATGAAAAGACCTGTTGAGACAGTTTGTAGTTACTCTTTGCAGGAGTAGATGTATTTATTTACAGTAGTATCCATTAGCGTTTGGACAATGACATCCACCACAGTGGGTTCACTGAGAACTAATTCAAGTATTGCATTAAATTTTCAAGAATTACGGACATTCTTATTCACAGTGCTCCGTTTTCAAATTCTGGAAATTAATTTTAGATATAAGGATTATTTTTAATAGCTGGATGAAAATCCAAGTCCATGGACATCACCAACTGCTGCATTTCATTTCTTGAGATGCTCCACTTGGCTCTTACTACAGCTACTTCAGTTGCTGCTTGTTTTTTTGGATTCAAAAACCATGCTTTTCTAAGTTGAAGTCAGGTGACCAAGTGGCAAGTTAAGAATATCCCAGCTCTCTGCCTTGAGAAACTCTTGGGTTGATTTTCCAGGATGCTTTGGGTTTTTTCCGTGTACACTGTAAAATGCTATCTGAGCAGAGAGTACAGGCCTGTACACTTCATAATTCATCCAGCTACTTCTATAAGCAGGCACATCATTAATAAACACTAGTGACCCGGTTGCACTGGCAGCCATGCCAATGCCATAACACTGCCTCCACTATGTTTGACAGATGATGTGGTTTGATTCATATCACGAGTCATTTCTCTCTTCCTCCATATGTTTCTTGTCGTATCAGTCTGATAAAAGTTCATCTTGGTTTCATTTGTCAAAAAAAAAAAAAAGGAAAGTCTAATCTGTCTTTCATGTTGCTGAATGTAACCAGCGGTTTGCACCTTGTGAAACACACTGTGCTGATCATTTATCATGAGGGTGTATCTGGAGAGTAGACTTTGCCAATAATATGTCTACCTCCTCCCCAGTGTTCTTGGTTGTTTTTTTGTTTTTTTTAAACCAAGGAAAGAATTCTGCAATATTCCACTTTAGTTGCTTTCTGTGGTCTTTCAGGTCTTGTTTTTGAGCTGGCCTTCTTTTAAAGAACATACTAGATTGCATTTTTCAACCTAATGATGTCCTACCTCACCCTTTTTTAATATCTTGCGGGACATAATATAAGGAGCTCAGTAGACAGTTACCAAATACAAGCTCAACACTTTGAACCAAATGCAGATATTTGTTTAGTTTTCCATTATTCTGCTTCTCAACTGTCCAGTTACATCTAAAAATGGGAGGCTGTGTAGCTATAAAGTCAGTACATTAATCACGTTTAAATCAAATTTATTGTTTGATTTAAAAATCTGCTGAGGTGGTGAACAGAGGTAAAATTACATAAAAATATTCTCCAAATACTTATGGACCAAACTATCCTTTTAATCCAGATCTTCAAGTTAACTTGTGCTTCTCTGAAATTTCACCAGAAACTTGCACTCTGCCCACACAGTTAAGATTTATTACTAAACTCTCTCTGCATTACACACTAAAAACACCCACAAAGGAAAGAAAAACCAGACCTGCTGGAACTTCAGCTTTGTTGAAATAGTGCCTTGTTTAATTACAATCAACCATGAATAAAAACTCCAGACCCATTTCATGTAATAATCTGCACAGCCTGTAAACCAGATATTATATCGTGCACCTATGAAAGGGTAAGCAAAGACTTTGAACCTCTGTATGTTTGCCAAATGTCTGTTTTTCTCAGCTCAGGATATATCCTGAAAACTTAAAAAAAAAAACCAAAAAAAAAAACCAAAAAAACCAAACATTAACCATCAACCAAATTGCTGCAGTGCGCTGCTGGTGTTTCAGAATCGTGTGATACATCTACATCCACTGGGACTTTGGTTTGATGTGGGAACGCCGCATTTGTTGTTTCCTGAATTCCTAGGAACATCTGAAACACACATTTTTCCACACACAGATTCGCTCCTCTGCACTGAGAGCTGAGGCTGCACAGCGGGGTAAAAAACACTTTTTTATGAGGCAATGACGACAAGTTTGTAATCGTACTTTATCACTACATATGGGTTTACCACTGAGCTGAAATTCCTTAGAAAATGTGTAGCTGCAGACAGAGGGAGGGCTGGACACATTCAGATATTAATTATTACCCTTACCGTCCAGCATCGGCATCATTAACCCTGACAGATATAAACAGGATACTGCATAGTTCAAATGTTTTTGATGTCTGTTGCAACTTGTTATTCTTTTTTGCTCCAATTTGACAAAATGTATACAATCGAATGTTTACTTGTGTCATTCATTTTCTATTCATTAGATGTGAGGTTTATTTATTATTCTTTAATATTTTTTTTCCCTGCATCCCAGCTGGTGGAACTCAAGTATTGGTGTATACTGCAGGTCACACACTGTGGAAAGCATCTGAGAGATGTTATCCATCTGTTAAAAGAGCAAAACACTTCATTGAGCCAAAAAAGAAAAAAAAAGGGGGGGGGGAGGGGTTGATCCAATTTGAATTGTTGCATACCTTCTGTGTGAGTCAAGACAATTTTGAAAACAATTATTTGTTTCAGACTCAAAATTTGCATTCGAGTGATTTTTGTTCATTTTCCTTACATGCATTTCTTTTGCAAATACAACTGTGCTCATTTAACTGATTTATTGAGAACATAAACAATATTTCTTACAATAAAAAAGGAAGTATACAAAAAAACAACTCTGCAATTGTACTATATTTAGAACAAAAGTGCAACAAATTAAATTAAATTATGATTAAGGCAGTCAACTAACTTCAGTTTCAAACCTAAACTACTTTTTTTTTTTTTAATTAAATAAGTAAAAATATTCAATTATTTAACTAATGATAGGATAAACTGAGGCCTAAAATGGCAGTATCACAATAATTTAGAAAAGAAAACTTTCTGACATTTTCACAAAAACAATGTAAACAAAATGTAGCCAAAACATTAATTCAATAAATACAAAACGGTGGTTGAAATTTAACTGGGAAATTGAATAGATGAAGACGTACTGCATGAAGACAAAGCTTACATCTCCTGAACCGGATCATCAAAGAAGCAAATACTGAAATGTTATTGCAAAGTTCAACTTATCTACAACACTGTTACAGTCCCAAAAGTGGATAAGCTGTGCAAAGGAAAACAGTTATCAACAACTCAAGCTTTCCGCTGGATGTGGAAAAATACAGAGACACAAAAGTGCAGCAGGAATGTGAGGAATGTGAAGGATTTCTCTGTTTACTTGAGACCTCGTGGCTCATGGCTTTATAAATACCTTATGGTTCATTAAATCAGGCACTTGTTTTTGCTGGACAGAGTCTGGATATGTTTAGCTGTGAGGTGCACATCAGTGAAGTCTTTGTTTTTTGTTTTTGTAAGATGACAGTGGTATATCAAAGTATCATCTTTGAAATTTTAACAAAATAGGACAAATCTTTACAGTTTTTAAGAGGCAGAAAGTGCTTCTCAAGATTGTAAGAGTGTGCATCAGAGTCACCGTCAGACATCAGTAATTCAGGATCTGCACATCAAACAGGTCACACACTCCCTCGTTGTCATCCAGGTTGAAGCTGTAGTCTATACCTGAATTTGGAGAAAGGAATCAGTGCAAAAATGAAAAGATGGCACCCACACTGAACACAGATTCCAGCTGTTGATGATTTAGGACCTAGATCAGGATGTGAAAGGCAAGGCCCAGAGTTCAGAATTGGCCCGACAAAGACATTAATCCAGCCCGCTGCACTGCTTTGGAAAATGTCAAGGAGGGCCAACATTTACACTTTCATCTGTATTTTCATAAGTTTTACAGCTCCTTTAATAGATAAACAATTAAATAACATTTTATATTCATGTTTAACATTCCTGTTTTTTTGTAGTCTACTATAGAAATTTTCCTTTTCTTAATTAACAAAAATGTTTTGAACAATGAGCTACCAGAACTTATTCTATAGTTTTACACTTTTATTTCTGAGTTTAAGCCCAAAGAGTTGTGCTGTCAGAACAGCATTTCTTCTTTAGACTGACTGACTTAGAAGTGGATGACTTGGATGACTGATGAAATGTTTCTCCCACTGAAAGCACTACGTCCAGGAGAACAGAAGCAACTTTTTGGGAAATGTTAATATGCCAAATTAAGATGTTAAATATGTCAAATAATAAACCTGCTAAGCATCAGGATGTTAGCATTAACTCAGGATCATCTGTTAATCATCATCTGAATGTCTTCTCTTTGGCCTCCAGTCGTTAAAATGGACACATTAGTGATGCCTAAGGTCTGAAAGGTAAAACCAGAGAGCTTTATAACAGAGTTAGGGGTTTCAGTTTATCTGAAATAGGACTTTATGGCGGTCTATATGTAGGTAGACTACCTCCAGTAGTTAGGGGTAAGTGTGCCCCCAATTAGACAGCATTACAGAAAATTGGGGCACTGAATGGAAGCCAAGCAATGCACTGCTGTGGAGGGGTTAGCAGCAATATATATTTAAGCGTAGATACTGGATGTAGTTAAAACAGGTGCTGTGATGCTTACCATCAGTGGACATGAGTTCATCAATCAGGTCAACAGCTCCTACAAAGAAAATTAAAAACATGTTTCTATTCCACTGTGGTGCAAAACGTTCACTGTTCTGGACCATTTGTAGCATATCTGTAAACAATTCATTCCTTTCCTCCCACTGAAAGAAAAAACATTAAATAAAAGCATGCTTAGACCTAAGAGCGTCAACTGAATCAGAACTGAAACAAATGTGAAGTAAACATTAAAAAAAGGAAAAAGACTCTTCTGATTGTATTCAAATCCCTGGGCCTCACCCTCTCGGTTATCCTTCATGTGGTCTCCAGTGGCACTGAGCTTCAGTAGGCTGCTCACATCCAGAACAGACTGGAACTCCTGGTCCACCAGGTCCATCTCCTGCTGCTCCAACCCCATCACTGGTCGACCGTGATAGACTGCAGACAGAATGAGGAGTCGAAACAAGGTCACTTAACCTCATAATGAAGGATTAAGTTATCTGGAGGCAGAAAACAACAAATGTTGGAATGTGCACTTGTTTACTTTAATGTAAGAGTTTGAAAAACATGATTACCACCACTCTCATTTGTCCAGTAAATAAGAAGTTAATGCCAAAAGGCTGTTAATTTATTAATGTCCACGAGGTCATGCCTGAAAAGAATCCTATACATGGCCCACTTTTAATCTGAATTATTTTTACCTAACTCATTCTTAATGTACAAAAAAAATAAACACACCCAACCCTATGCACTGGCTTCGCATCTACACACCACTGTGCAAAACATACCATAAGCTTTCATTTTATAGATTCCAAGTGTTTCCAAATGTTGAGTAAGTAAAAATCATTCAGTGAAAGGTCTTGTGATTTTGTTGGGGAAATTCCTCATTTTTTTATTTTCTGGAAGGATGGTCAGACTGGGTTTCGCTTTGACACTCTTCTACTTTTAGTGCAACTCTGACTCATCCTCTATAAAACTTAGAGCTGTCAGCTGTTGATCTGTCAGATATACTGGAAGTCTTTTTTTTTTTTAAATAAAGCCACATGAACATATGCAATGATTAGCCACATTAAAACCAGTGAAGTATATGGCACCGCAATGCAATATTCTGATGGAGGGAAACTGGCATCAACGTGGATGTTACAAGCACCACCCACCTAAATACTGTTATAACCCTTCTACACAGCTTAACAGGTTGCCCACAGGTTGCATGGAATCCAGTCTCAGCATTACAGAAATGTACAAAAACAAGTCAAATTAAGGGAGTGCCTACAAGACCCACTGCAGGCATCCTGGTGCCGGACACCACAGGATAATTTCAGAGGTTCTGTAACCATACTCAGAGGGGCCAGTGTATTTTTCCACAGTATTAGGCAGGTGGTGAGGCAACCTTTAAGCAGTGTAAACAAGTTGTCAAGTAGCTGCCATTGGGAGAAATTTGATATCTTGTGACTCATTTAGGTGGAGAATGTTATTCCAGAGAATCGGATAAAGAAAAATGAAACTGTCCCATAGTAACAGCACTTTGAGGTTATTGAAGATCAAGTTTTCTGTGCAAAATTTTGTTCATACTCTCCTTGTTTATCATTTTTTCACAAGCTACAAGAGATTGAAGTAAATCTGCAAAGAAATGGGTCAAACTGTGCATACTGACGCTACAGTTTTCCTAAGACTTTAGATTCTTTTCTTATGGCCTAGATCTGGTTCATGTAACTCTGAAAGTCAGCTTGCTAAGAGAGGGAACATCGTGACAGACAGCAGTTTTATTTTTTGTTTCAAGATATTAGCACTGTATAGTATTACAGAAGAAAGTAGCAAATAATAACTTCTGCTGTTCCCGCATGTCAAGACTCTACAACAGCTAATACTTCTAAGTCAGCTGATAAACAGCAATACTTTTAAAACAATAAATCAATCACATTTACATAATCAATTTCACATTTGTCCGTGGACAGTGACACATTTTCATAATTTTGCAACTTGATCAAAATTTGATTAAAGTGCAGACTTTTCGGTTTCTTTAAAGGGTTTTAAGAAAAGTACTGCATCAACCGTTTTGGAATTGCAGCTATTTTAATACACAAGCTCCACATTCAGTGGCTCAGAACTCACTAGACAACTGACTGACAAGCAGCTTCCTGTCAAGTGAGGCTTGTTTCCACGTTACCTCACAATAAAACATCTATAACTTCCATCTTGATGTTGTGTGCGTGGTTTACTGGAAGCTGAGTCTGTCTGGACTGTGTCTGTAGGCAAAACATTTCTCTGAAGCCATCCTGCAATACAGTTAAACAACCAGGAGATCCTCTGATATTTTTATAAGACTGACAGGCCAATTATTTTGCATTCCAGTGCTGTTGACAAACACCTTTATAACCAGATACTAAAAAGTAAATAGCAAATTGAGAATTTTACATGGTGAATTACAAGAATTACATTTACCTCTATGTACCATTAAAAATAATGATAATGCAAGTTTTTCTTCACCTTGAAAGTTATGGTGTGGATTTGATAATGTCTGGTATTGTTAAGGAACTATTTTTGAATAAATGCCAGCAAAGGCTGCACAGTACCGGTTGCAGTAATATGCCAAGAAGTGTTGCAATGCATCAGGCCATGACCAGACATGACTATGTGAACATCAAAAATACCAGAAGTGAAATCCTTAAATGAAGAAGGAAGCACTTTTGACTGCTCCTGAGGGGTCACCACAGAGGACACATCTGCACGTTTTATTCTGACACAGATTTCACGTCGGATGCCCTTACTGATGCAACCCTCCTCCCATTTATCCAGACTGGGCCTGGGCCCCCCTGAGGCTTAAATACATTAAAGTATTAAAAATCAGGACCACACATGCAGTTTATTCTGTTAAAATAGGCACTGAAGTTCAGAAACAACATGCGCAACTGTAACTTGAGGCCAGTTTATACTACCTTCACATTATATCTAAAATATTTTATCAGTTTCTTTCTTTAAGCCAACATGCATGGGATTTATAACTATAGATTTATAGTTATCATCCATAACAATCTGGCACTACAGAAAGAAGAACACAAAC
Source organism: Neolamprologus brichardi (assembly GCF_056152115.1). Lineage (NCBI taxonomy): Eukaryota > Metazoa > Chordata > Actinopteri > Cichliformes > Cichlidae > Neolamprologus > Neolamprologus brichardi. Next base: position 16,212,976 of record NC_142121.1, on the reverse strand, counting down.
TCCATTGTTAAAAGCAGTTAAATGAAGGGCAGTGCTTACAAATTAAATGTAACAGCAAAAGCACCCATCACTCATAGTAGACCTGTTTGTTTAACATTGACAGTGTGTCTTTCTTAAAAGAAAACACACTATCATGTGTGTTAGGACACATTCATTCTTTTAAGAATATATGATGTTCGATACATTTTCTTTTTTTTTTTATAGAAACGATAGTCTTTATATAGGACTTTAAAAAAAGGGGTGTACAACACATAAACTGACCGACATCAGAACAACATATAATGGCTTCCTGAAAACTTTCTTTTCCTAACTAAACATGAGTAACTTCCAAGTCTACAACAAAGGAAATGAAGTCTTCTAATGAAAATACGTATTAAATGCTCTTTTTTAGCAGAAAATTAAATCTATAATTAACAGCTCTCACTAAACATGTGGCTAGCAATTAAATCATTTGCAAAATAACCAAAACGCTGTTATCAAACAATAAACTGCAATAAAAACTGTTCCAACAAAAACTAAACATCAGAAAGTAAACCTAGTTTTTCTGAATTGGTCACTATGTCAGAAGTTTCTTCTGAGGCCACTTTAAATTTCACAAATGACTCAAGTTGTAGAAGTTTTTCTTGACTACAAATGCAAAATTTTTATTACACATGTGTTCACCGCAGCTTCTTTAGCAGGCAGTAAAACTCTGTGGTGGTTTTGTTGAAGAACTTCAACAGCATTAAAATTCACATACCCTAAAGCCCATCCTTACCCATCTGCACGTCAGGAGGGGTGGCCGACGGAGTCAGCACATCTTCATGTTCTGGCAGCACCATCTGGTGGTCTGAGCAGAAAGACTCCTGGCTGCAGCAGGAGGTGGTGTTGGTGTTGGAAGTGGAAACTGAAAGAGGGAATCTCTGCAGGCTCGCGGGGGTGCTGGGTGGAGTTGGCATCTGACAGATGTCATCAGTGGGAGGTACAGAGAAGACCACAGGCACTCTGGAATCTGAATCTCTGTTGATAAGCATGACCTGAATGGGAGCAGAGTGGCTGCGCAGGTTCACCTGGTACTTCTTTTGACCACTCTGACCCTTAAAAACAGCAGCATGTCATTAAGTATGTCATTTAATAAAGCAGTTATATAGTTGATCTTTTTTTAAGAATATTTAAAACTGATCACATGATCACAAGGACATGAAATAAGATGCTTGCAGTGATAAACACAGAAAACTATCAGACAAATGTGCAGCGTTTTTAGGTTTGCACTGTTTAGTTTCTGTGCAACTTTACAGTTTTACTGTTTACCATCACAGCAATATCTAGATGCTCACAAAGTTACAGGCAAGCTGATTGATGTTAGAGCACACATAGGCCATTATGTACAAAATAAAAAGCCAAATGTAACGAGAATCTTGCAGCTCACTCACAAGCTTTTATCCACCTGTAATAAAATCTGCTAGACAAAGCCTGTGCTGTGTCTGGCGTCTGCTCTCATTATAGCAGAGTCAAATAAAACAGTACATTTCTATACAACCAAAGCAATACTACCATTTCTGGCAGTGGCACCTCCAGCTGAGTCCCAGCAGGAGCCACAACAGCTAGAAGGGTTTCTCCACTAAAAGCGCTGCAGATGTCTTCATGCGTCACAAATTTATATGTGTAGAAGTGTTAAAGAAGCCGGATTACTGTTGGAAGGAAATGGAGACAATAAACTTGAAAAACAAGAACTGTGAGCATTGTGCAAATCGGGATTAGCCTGGATGTCATTTCACTGCTTGACAATGGCAATTATATTTATAATCCCTGCTTTATAGTGTTTTCTCTGATCAATAGGCAAACAATGTTAAAAGGATCAGAGAAGGATTTGTTGTCTCTGAACTGAGTAAATGGGGCCTCAAGGGAACTAGAATTACAAACTATGCAGACAACACTACAAAAAACACCCGGTGATATTTCACTGCAAAACAAAGCAAGCCCTACTAACAGATATTTTACTCATTTAATATGAAAAAACTAAATTAATATTTGGTTATTTTACAAATTCTTAAGATGAAAAAGAAAATCAAAACTTCTGTTCTGCCAACATATGATAGAAAAGGCAGAGCGATGACATGAGATGCACAAAAGCAGCGTCTCCAAGTGAACTAAGAAAAACATTTATTTCAAAAAATGTAGTCATAAAAAGGATATGTGTTGACAATGGGATCATGGTTCAAGTGTTTGATGTTTTCCTCCAGCCAGGCCTTCTGGTTGTCCAGCTCTTTCTCTTGGGCTTCCAGCTCAGCAATTTGGGCCTTTAAGACATTTACCTGCTCCAAAGCCTCCTCAGTTTGGCTGGCTATGTTCTCACCCCTTAACATAATGTACAAGATAAGGATGTTTTCTCAGCATTTGCTCCATCTGCTTCATCTTCAATTAAAGTGTGTTTATCTTTAAATTAATGTAAGCACCAACTCTGAATGCATTTTTAAATCTACAGAAACATTAAAATAATAACAACTTTTTGAAATAGCAAACATTTTGTTTCACACCTCCACTGGATTACATTCTTGTTTTTCTTCTCAATTAGCCCCACCCCTTCCAGTACATTGGTGATATCATATATCCTCCTCTTCTGCTTCACTGCCAAGCTGTCTGCAGCCTGTTAATTCAGACAGACATATCAACATCACATCCATATTTCCATATCAGCTGTTCGTTTATAGCATCTTGAGATATACACTTGCAGGTCCATCATAGATACCAGGAAGTTTCTGCAGGAAATGCTTCATCTGTGAATCCAAGAAATAGGGAATTTGGCAAATTAAGCTGCACAAAACAACAAATCAAACTCCTTGGCAGAAGAAGCCAGTTATACAATACCAGAGGCGAAGGGAGGAGGGAAAGGGCTGAGTAACCTGCTGTGTAAACATTGCCCAAGTTTGGCGGGCAAGAAGAGAGGGAAAATGCTACCAATGATAATAAATAAATAAATAAATAAATAAATAAATAAACAGCTGCAGTAATTAAAGCTTCAAGTAGATCAGAGATTGACAAAGGCAGTTAACATGAAACAGAAGTCTCTAAGGAGAGCACTGGAGTGTGAAAGTCATTTACAAATTTTACTGGATGCCCAATACTTAAGGACATTGCTAGTGGGAAAATTCAATAGATGTAATCAATTATATATATAAAACTGACTGGAAAAAAACTTGATTTGGGTACCGCATTGTTATATGTTACTGCAGGATCCCACAGGGAGTCAATTGATATCTGCTAGGTCTCAGGAGCATAAAGACAGGTAGGCAGAAACCTTAATTTCAGGAGTTAAGTCTTAGCCTTCTCTTTTAAAAGAAGATGATTCCATTTCATCTTATAGCCCATGGACATATGAACCTGGTGACACTGGATCACAGGATAATGCCATGTTTAATCATAATGCAAAAAGACTGGGGATCAGGGTGCCACTCTGGCATCTCCCTGGTCGCTCATTAAAAGTAGGTTTCAAGGGAGTCTGCTATTAAACTTATTAAGTGTATTTTAGTGCAATTCAATTAGGCCTGATTTAGCATTAAACAAACGATAAATTGATAAAGCATATGAAATACAATGATTAGCTAATTTTCTGTCAACACATACTCTAAAAATATTTTTTCTTTTTAATGAAGAAAAAAAACCTTTTCAGTATCAGTGGAACTATAAAGGAGGAGTCCGGGTAATGGCGGCTTGTTAGTCCACCTGTTAAACAAATCAGTATACCTGACTGGACCCGTAATGACCGACAGCCCTTTGTTCGCATCTGTTGTATTAATGTTGTCAGTGGAAAACACCACTTAATGCTCCCCCCCCAAAACAACCCACAAAACCCGTCGTCTCCGTTTTACTGACCACTTTCAAATCAAGGACGCCGTCCTTGGCTTCTTGGAGCAGGCTGACAAACTTAATAGTGAGAAGCCCCAAACTTTTCTCATGGCGACTCGATGTCGAGCGTGCCGTCTCAGTCGTCTCAAACTCCATCTTCTTTTTATAAAAGAAACCCTTACTTGTTTTTATTCAGCCACCTGCGTTTTAATGCGAATAACGATAATTTCTTTAAGTTAGCAAATAACGTCGGATCCCTTAACGGGACGACAGCAGCACCTGAAGGGTTTTTAAATGAACGGACGTTACGTTAGGGTCCTGTTGCTATGGCAACCCATTTGTGGCTCGTGCCACGGTCGACCCCCACCGCCGAGCTCGTGCCAACTAAGTCCCGCCTCCCCGCACATCAAACATCACTGACCAATCGGTACGATTAGTATTAGTATGGAAGCCCATAGCAGCCAAAAATATAGGTTAACATTTTTTTTAACTAATTAAAAAAAATATATAACATTTTATTGAGCTATTCTACTTATTTAAATTATTTTGTTATAGGTCGTGTTTAATTTTAGCTTTCCTAACAAGGATTTCATACCATCTCAAGTATATCTTATCATATTTTGGTAAAATTCCAAAACACATATTCAAATTAACTTTTTTTTATCTTTACTTGATAAGTCATAGTAACTTAACATTCTTGTCATTTTTATTTTTTAAAATGGGGAAAAATCAACTAATCCTAACAACTAATCCTATATACAGGATTATATATAGCACCTATTTAACACAAATTACAAAAATGTTTGGACATCTGTAAAATCACAGTGAAGTGACTTTTAAATCTCATGATCCCATGGGGTTTTTTGTCATTCACAACTGAGACATTTTGTTTTATAATGACAAGTTCTAGCTTATTTTGAGTTTGATGGACGGCAGCAACATATCCCAAAAAGGACAGCACTAGGACAATAAAAGCCTGAAAAAAAATTATTTTAAAAAAAAAGAGAGAGAGAGAGAGAGAGAGAAGCCAAAGGACCATTTTACTAATTAACTAGCAACAGATCAGTAATGTGACTGGGTATAAAAAGAGAGGTGTGTCATAGAGGCAGATTTTCTCAGAAGTAAAGATAAGCAGAGGAAGAACAGGTTCACAAATATGAAAAAAAAAAAAAAAAAAAACCTGCACTACAAATTGCACAATAAATTACAATTTCAGAAAACTGTTCATCAGCATGAAATTGTGAATACTTTGAATATCTCATCATCTACAGTATGTGATAGTATCAAAAGATTCTGGGACAAGGCCAAAATTAAATATTATATGCCTGTTATCTCTGATGATATAGGGGTCCATCAGCATCAATGGCAAATTGGCAGCCTGCACCTCTGGAAATGCACTATTTATGTTGCAGGGTCTACAGATTGTAGGGCAATATACCGGAATTCCCGGACTACAGAGCGCACCTGATTAAAAGCCGCATGCTCTAATTGTAGAAAGAAAATCAATTTTGTACTTGTACAGGCCGCACCGGATTTTAAGCCGTATGCGTTTCACCTGTAATATGAGATATTTACACAGAAATATTACACGTGAGGATTTTTAACGTTTAATTTAATCCGTAAGGTAACATAAACATGGTAACATAAACGTTAACAAACATAAACATACAAAAATACATACTGCAACTGCTTTTTTCCCCTCGAACAGCGCCTGTAACACGGCTACCTTTAAGTCTACGTACGTATCGTAACACACAAATTACGTTGCTTATGGTTTTTTTACGGAACAGTGCACAAACCACATTACAACATCTCTTAACAACTGATAAAAATATATACCGTACGATATACACTACTTATCATTTTGATTGGTCTACTGTTACCAGGCAAAATGGCCGCATGAAAAAAAATATGCATTAGCCGCACGTCAGTATAATCCGCAGTGTTCACAGTGTGGGAAAAAAGTAGCGGCTTATGACCCGAAAACTACGGTATATGCTCCCATCAACATCTTTTTCTGGGAAGGCCTTGCATGTTTCAGCAAGACAATGCTAAACCAAATACTGTAGCTATTACAACAGCACGACTTCACAGTAGAGGTGTCCATGTGCCAAACTGGCCTCCAACAGTCCAGACCTTTCATCTGATACAAGACGGCCCAGGACTGTTGAGCAGTTAGAATCAGACAAGAATGGAACACCATTCTCCCAAAAGTCCAAGAACTGATCTCCTCAGTTCCCAGACATTTACAGACTGTTGCTTAAAGAAGAACGGATGCCACACAGTGGTAAACATGGCCCTAGCCCATCTTTTTTGAGATGTGTGACAATCATCAAATTGAAAATTATCCTATTTTTTTATTTCTTAAAATATTATATCTTTTCACTTGAAACAATTAATGTATTTTATTTTTTCTATTATGACTACAATATGGCTTTATGAGATGTGCAAATAATTGCATTCTGTTTTTGTTTACATTCATCACAGCACCCAAACTTTTTGGAATTAAGGTTGTATTCCTTAATTTTAAATGAAAGGAAAACCTTCTGAATTAATTTCTGTCTATCCGCCTTTCATGAGCTATCTTGGGGCATTTAGACCACAAAGCTGTAATTTAATAACCATTTCAGCCTTAAATAAAACTGCAGGTTTGCATAACATAGTGACATAACATTAAAGCAGTCAGTTTTGTGCTTTCCTGTGTTTACTTGGAACTGGAGTAGTTATGATTGTTCTTAATGTAACTCTGTATTTAAGAACACAATTTAGCTTCTTTCTATCTGAAATAACCACAAACTGTTAAATCATTATGTCTCATTAGCCTTTTGTGGTCTCTGGTTAGAAACAGAAAACAAAAATAAGATCAAAAAAGAATTTATTGAAGAAATAATACAGTACTAAAATACAACTTACTCTAAAACAAAAATACAAAAAACCCCGTTATTCGTTAAAAGTCTTTTAGTACACTGCTGAGACGTTTCATTTTCTCTTCCATGATTCTCTTGTTAGTTTCTGTCTCCTCCAGGAGCTGCCGCATCTCCTCCTCCACTTCAAATACCTGAGGAAGAAGCACAGACAGACAACATCAGCAGCAGAAACACAAACTGCTTTTCAAAATATTTGAAGCATTTTATTAACCATGTCTTGGTGGGTAAAATGCAATTAAAACCAGGCTATGACCAGAGCACACATTGGCAACATATGACCAGAGGGCCAGAACTGGTCGCTGAACCATCTCAACCCGGCCCTGGGTGTCTTAAAAGGAAAAATAAACAATCCAATAAAAAAAGGAAATGGCATATTTTATGTATCAATTTTATCTATTATGTATATTTTATGTTGAGATGAATAAGTCTAATACGTCTGTAAATGGTAAATGGCCTGTATTTGTATAGTGCTTTACTTAGTCCCTATGGACCCTAAAGCGCTTTACACTATATTCAGTGACCGAGACTGTCCGGGGCTCGAACCGGCAACCTTCCGATTACAAGATGAACTGCCAACTCTTGAGCCACAATCGCCCCCAATAATACCATTTAGTAAGACTCCAAATGAATGTGTGACACACAAACAACCCTTTTCTGTGCACTACAGCCCTTTTTACTCATATTTTTCTGGGGGGAGGGGGGGGGGGGGGTGTCAAGATTTACTTTACTGTCATTCAGCACTACTTCAAAGATGTAATGCAGAACAAAACTATGTTGCACAAGCTCACTTCTTGGTTTTTGGACTGAGGTCCCATTCTTATTTGTAATGTGTACAAAAATCCATGCACTATCATTCAATGCTGTGTGTACCATGTTTACATCAAAGTGCAGCACTTTACTTACTTTATTTTAGACAACATAGCCCTCTGAAGTAAACCCACCCCTTGACTGGAGGTATGACAAAAGAAAACACTCTTTACTTTAAAACATTTTCCTCGTCATTATTTTTTAATCTAACGTTGTCACAGTCACTTTTATTTTGTCCAGAAAAAGTGATGAATGTCATCAGCTGTTGCATAACAACAAACCGTTACAGTATGAGAAGAATTTCAGTTTTTCAGTGACTGAATCTACCCCATAATTTATAATGAATTATGAATCCAACAGTGAAGCAAGCGACTAAAGTCTGTTACGAAATGCTTCCGTTGCAGCCTCTCTTACACCTTATTTTTGAACTGTCACAGAGGAGGCGAACCAACGCTTGCGTTCCCCTTTCTCATACCAAGATATAGCAGTTTCTTTCTTCCACTTTGGAGAAAAAAACATTTGTGGGAAAGCTGCCCACATTTTACCTTCTGACTAGCCTCTTCTATCTTTTGGTGTTTTTCATTAGCAAGTCCCAGAAGCTCAGCTTGATGGGCAGCCTGGACGGACTCCAGCTGTCGACGGAAAGCATCGTCCAGGCAGTGTAATTTCTCTAGTGCAGCTCTGCGGAACAGACCAACACAAACGTGACAGGTTGCGTAAGGAGTGGTACTTTGGATGCTCTCCAAATGCTGCCTTGGGAAAAATATATGTCTGCGTTTTTGATGGTGAAGGGCCACAGGTATAAAGTACTAACACAGGAAGTGCAGCCTTATGTGATCATTTATTTACAACAAAAGCATTCACCTTGACTTGCTTTATGAGGAAAAGACTCAAACACTTTCCTAATCCTGATATGACATCTGAGACTTTTTAAGTACCATAACATTACAGTTTCATAAGGGCTTTGTTAAAAACTACTTCTTACTGGTGCAAAATTTACAAAGCTATATATCATCTTTCTTCTGACTTCTTCCCAGCAGGCAGGCAAACATCAAACACACAACAATCAATGATAGAAACCAAACAACAGCACTCTAGGCACCAAGAAAGGCACATAAAATGCATTTCAACATGCCTGACCCAAGAGAGTGAACCAGCAGCAGTGCAAAAGTATCACTGAAAGTCCCTGATAAGGGCAGTCTCTGAACAACAGGGAGAGAATAACTTGATATTTAACATACCTGTGTGCTTCCGTTGCCTTTTCTCTTTCTTCCAGCAGCAAGCGCTCCCTGGAATCAAAGTTCTCCTTCATATGCTTCACCTGGCTCTCCAGCCGAGTGAGCAAGTCTGCCTTCTCCTGCCACTTCTTAGTGGATTCACTAAAAAAATGAAAGACACAAAGCATAAAACATACTGGTTTAGAAACAGCTTAAAACTTTAATGTCTGATCATCTTCGGGTCGGCAGTAGCAGTCTAACATTGGAACTTGTTTGATTTAAACACAATTGTTACCCTAAAATGTCAGAAAGTACTCTGCCTAAGGCAGGTCCTTTTCCTTTTTGTGGTTATGCTGGGGTACTTGCCTGTAAACTCTTTTGACCTGCTCGAGCTCTGCCTCCTTGTCTTCCAGCTGCTGCTTCAGTTCCTCCTTGCGCAGGCTCAGATGTTCCACTCGCTCTTTCAGTTCAGCCTGCTGGGTTGTTTCCTCCTCCAGCTGCTCTTGAAGCCTCTTCTGAGCCTTTGCTGCCTCCTCCTTCAGCCTTCGGATCTGATCATCACGCTCCTGCAAGGACTACAAAGCAGTGACTGATAATGAGAAACTGCATGTTAATATGAATAAATGCATAAATGATTACAAAGCACAACAATGACGGTTAAAACTCAAAAGTTTTGTTTTGTTGTTGTTTTGCTTGGAGTTTGAGCCCTCTGGCTTGAGTAATACAAGTTCTCAACCTACTTCTTTGAGTCTGCGAATGGTTTCCATCTGGTCGTCCATGATTTTGGCTTTGATTCTAAGAGTATCATTGTCCTTCTCGTTCTGTTTCCTTTGAGCCTCCAACTCAGCACTCAGCACCTCTATCCTGGCCTCTAAACGACCACGGTCCTGAGCCAAAGACGCTCCTGGAAAAGAATAACCCATCAAAATTTCGCTTTAATTCCCTATGTAAACACATGTGGAAGACAAACGTTAAGAGAGATATAAAAAATAAAGCTGGCCCGGTGTTTTCTAATTGTGCATCTGGGCTATAACCACTAGATGGCAGACGTTTACCTGATAAAAATTTAAATCAGCACGTACTGTATTGAGCCTCTTTTTAAATTACCTCTAAGGTGGAAATCTCCAAAATTTTATGAGTTAAGCACAAGTCAGTGCATTAGATTGGCTCCAGGGAGGACCCGCACCACTGATTGCCAATAAACAGCTAAAACTGCATTATCAGCTTTTTCTGTGCACTGCAGGGCAGACTCAAGGTGCAAAACAAGTACTCTCCTGAATTTTTCCCACCTTGCTGAGCGAGCTCCTGGCCCCAAATCCTCCTCTCTACCTTGAGGCCGTCTATCACCGACTCCTGAGCCATGAGCTGAGACAACAGTCTAGCCTTATCTTTCTTAAGCAACTCTAGCTGCAGGCCAAGACGCCGGCCCTGTCCTACCTCTGCGTCCAAGGAATGCAGACGGCTCTGGCAGAGAGAGACAGACAGTATTAATGATCAATGGCCATCTGTCATGGATGGCAGATGGGAAGGCAGCTGGACCATTCAGTATTCATGATGTCTCAAAGTAGTCAGTCTCCTACAGGACCAGGGTTAACATGTTTTTGAAAAGGCAGTGACTGATGAATCTGTGCCCATGCTATCTCACATGAAGTCATATTTCAATATTTTAAATCCTGCAATCTGGGCTCAAATCCAGTTGAAATGCTGGAATAAAAATCACCCACATCTCCCTCTCTTACTGCAACGCTGCACACCTTTAGATGAGTGACAGCGTCTCTCTTGACTTTGATGAGGTCAGAGATGTGGCTCTTCTGTTCTTTGACCAAAACAGTGAGCTCCTGCACTAGAGAGCTTGATTTCCTCTGCCTCTCTTGGGACTTGGCCAGGGTTGCCTTGAGCTCCATCAGCTCTGCAGTCATCTGATCACACGCCTCCTTTACCTACAGAAAAAAGTGAGAGTGCGGAACTGAATGTTAATAAGAAATCTTGGGAGTTAACCAAAGTGTAGGTCCGAGCATTACCTGACACTTTAATCGGTCAGAACAGTTTCAGAGCCATGGCTTTACAGAAACACGTGGCCAGCAATAGCTTTTTCACACTTTTCTCAAAGGTCAAAAGTTTGGGTGACTAAGAGCAGAAATTTGTGCAAGCAGTAGCAATCAAAAATGAGATTACATTTTTGAACATTCTGAATGGATTCGAGCCCAATCCTTTTGTAAGCTTCTGTCCATGTGGCAGTCAAAGACTACTTGTCCAGAGGCAAAAGATCCTAATTCAATACCAGTTTTCCCCATCGTGCTGGAAAAAAAAACCCCATCAGCCAAGTCTCTCCCAACTGAGTGAAATCAAGTTCAATCATTTCACTTTTTAGTGTTCAAAGTAATCATTTATCAGCTGGACTGCTCAGAGATTGTAGTGTAAAATTCAGGGCAACATTACAGTGATTATAGGCCATCTGGATGGCAGGGGTCCATCTTTTAGCAGACCTCAGAGAAGCGAGCAGCCTCGATGGTTAGCGCCATGCGGAACTCGTCCTCCAGAGCAGTGTACTGTTTCCTGCCCTCTGCCAGCTTCTCCTGCAGCTCCGCCTCCCTGTGGCTGTGCCTTTCTTCCACTGATGCCACTTCCTTCGCCACAGCATCACGAAAATCTGCCCCACCGGGTTGTAACCGCAACTCTAGTTGTTTTCTGTAGGAAGGATGAAGCAAACGAGGATAAGGCATTAGCCTCGACTGTGTCCTCAACAGAAACTCTAAAGGCATGTAACTGCTTATTGTAATCTGTTTTTGCATTTGCATCTTTTTTTGCATTTGCATCCAATATTTAATTTAGATGCAAATTTCTAAATTAAACAACATTAGATATTAGAACCCGTTGAAACTTGGCATTAAATCAGGTACCTTGGGGGGTTCGTGACAAATAAGCAATAATAAAACTTTTCCAGATTTCTAAGCATTTTATAATATTTTAAAATTTATGAGAAATGTTGCATTTATCTAGGATCACACTGCTCATGAGAAGCAACTCTTTTACAGAAATGGTTTCCATGGCATCTAAAGATGAACTTTATATTTAGCAGGGGTTCTTCTTCTTAGATGTACCTGTGCTCTTGTTCCCTGGCTGCCAGCAGTTCATGCAGCTGCTGCAGTTTGTCTTTGTGCTGTCGTACTGACGCTCTCTGGATGTCCAACTCTCTCTTCAGAGCTGCTGCCTTGTTCTGCAGCTCCTGTTGCCTTTTTATCTGAGGAAGGTCAGCACATGTTTTATAAAAGCCTGTCAGAGCTGAATGACCTCTCTGTGCTAAATCCTTTTATCTATCTGAATGTATTCACTCCAGGCTGGATCAGTGAACTAATGCGTTGTTACAATCAAAAATTAGAGCGATAAGGGGAGCTCAGTGGCAGGTAATTGAATGTGGCAGAAGCAGTGTGATAAACTTGCTTTGATGGGAGAAAAACTGTATGTCGAGCATCGATTAGCACCGCCTGACTGAATATACCTTATCTTTATCAACATGATTTGTTCTAGGGGAAATAAGCGAACATCTGTACCTCTTCAGCCTGCTGGTGAGCCCTAAGCGCTTCTCCGTGGGAAACGCTTTCCTCCAGTCTATGCAGTGCAGTTTTGTGCTGCTCCTCACAGCTGCGGGCCTGCTCCAGCTGCTGGGTTAGGGATTGACACCTCCCCTCCAGCTCCTCAAGACGAGCCTGCAGCTCAGAGTGCCCTGATCGCTCTTTCAGCAGCAATTCTTTCAGTCTGGACGGGGAGAAAAATACAATAAGGGTGTCCAAGAGAAGCTGCGGTAATACCCTGAATTTCTCTTTTCACTTTATATAGAAATTGGTACCAGAAAGCACTCCCCAATTCTGTGATGCCCTTGGCTGTCCTTCCATAGTGTCAAATATGTGATAGCTTTTGAAATTGAAGAACTCTAACACTATAGTATAGTCAAAATCTTATCTCATGGGAGAGACAATGGAAGTAGAAATGGAAATGAGGCACACAGGGGACAACTAAGAAACTACAAAACAGTAGAAGCAGCTCACGCACAGTAGTCCACTATTAAAATGTGCTTTGATGAGTCACTGTAATCTGTCTCTCGCTGAGCATGGACGGCAACAGTAACAGCCGTGTTCAGTGTCATTAGAAAGTGACAGTTAAGATTGATTTGTGTAATACTGCTGACATATGCGCGTCATCGGGCCTCTAATTACAACCATAATGCAGATTTATCTAAGCAGGATGTGGTGCCAGCGAAGACCGTACAGAGCAGAAGTAAAATGGCCTTGTGGCAGCAGAGATAGGAATATTTAATCAAAGCCTCTGGAAATTTAAATGTTAGGTATATAATCAGGATGGCTGCGTCGCTTAATGATCTTTATACTAAATAGCTTTATTATCGCAGACAACTGCAGGCATACTTGAAAGGTTTTTGGTGTAATGGAGCCAAAATGTGAGCATGATTTCTAAAGAGACTATGGCACCGTGATAGTGAGACATTTTAATGGTGGGATGGATACTCATTGTTCAACAATGAGACACGCAGCAGGCCTTGGTCTCAAGAGAGCCAATACAAAAGATGAAGAGAGTAGAAACAGATGAGGATCCATTATGAAGCTGACAACTAAAATCCACAGAGAAGAGTTCAATTATCGCTTTTTTCCAGCATGATATCTGCTTTAGAGCTGCCTAACAGATTCAAGTGGAGGTTTGTGATGAAAGGCGTCCACGGTAAACGTGCCTCCCTCTTACCTGTCTGTAGTGTGCAGGGCCATGCTCTGAAGGTCCTTTTCCTCGCTGACCTTGGTCTGCAGGCACTTGAGCTCCTCTGTTAGCTTTCTCACAGCTTGTTCTGCCTTCCAGCGTCTTTCCCGTTCCTGGTCACGCTCCTCCACAATCGTCTGAGCAGAACACATACACAAAGCATGAATTCCAAGAGTAAACACACACTGAACGCTTAAAAAAAAAAAAGAAAAAAAAAAAAGGTGTCATTATTTTTTCTTTAAGTTGAAATATCAATTTCTTCTTACAGCTCAAGTGTTTTTTACAGTTTTATTTAAAGCATCTCGTTGTTTTTGTAGGAACAATGAAAACAACAGTGAGGATTTTTACCCCCCCTGTATAAACAAGTGAGTACCCCCCAAAAAATATTATTAGGAATAAAAAATATTTCCACCATTTTTCTCTCGTGTTACATCTGCTTTGAGGATAAATCCAATATTAGAAATTATTGCATGGGATACGTGCCAGAAACAAAAGGCTGTGATGTCCAAAAAAACATTAAAGAACAACTACCATCTGCCAATAAACATGGAGGACATGACACTGCTTTTTTTTTTTTTTTTTTTAATAATATGCTCTGAATGGGCAGATCAAATAAAAGAGTTGTTTGGCCACAGTGGCAGCAGATATGCTCGATGCATATGAATCACAGTTTTTCAGGAAGAGACCCTGAAAGAGTCTGTGAATTATGACTGTAGAAATATTATGACTGGTGTTGCTTTGCTGCCTCAGGATTGGGGAGTTTGCAGGAATTGATTGAACTCTGAATTCTGCTTGAAGATAACAGACGAGTGTTTGTCCAAAAGTTGAAGTAAAAGTTGACCCGTCAGCAGGATAAAGAATGGCAGACAAAGAACAAGAAGCACAGATTTAAATCATTTCAGATGTTGGGGGCATTTGAAGCACACAGTATAAGTATGAAAAATCCTTAATCTCTTGCAATAGAATGAATTTTACATGGAGGTTGTCAAATAATATCAGCAAACTAATGTAAGAGACTTGTAGAGAACTACACGAAATGCCTACAAGAAGTTTGTTCTGTTACTTTGACAGAAGAATGTTGGATCTGTTGATATTTTTGTTGAATAAATGATTGAAAAAATAGAAACTTTCTTTGTGGAAAAAAGGAATGGAATGTTTACTTACCACAACAAAAAGCCAAGAGTTTCACTAAATGTACTGAAATTAAATAACAGATGAAGGCTTGAACTCTAGGCTACTGGCTTGAACTCTATTTTGCGCGTAATTTAACAAAGTTACCACAAAGAAGTTATTGACATCACAAAGATAAAGTCAAGGTTACTGAAACAAAGCTCTCAGAAACAAAGAGCAAAACATGAAAAACCTTCTGTTTACTGTGGTCCTATTTCTGCTGTCACCTTCTAGAAGCATGATCCATTTATTCGATTCCTGCATTTTTTTTTGTTTACACAAATGTTTCTGCAAACACACCAATTTACTCTCCTTTTGAATGGGGACAGGACCGTTTCTATTTTACAGTCACTCAATAAAAACAGAAGCAGCTAGGTGACTAGTCCATCGTGTACTGTGATGGCATGCCACACATTGTAAGCTCCACACCTCACCACCAGTTGATTCACCTTAGTTTAATTTACAGTCACTACTTTAAAATATTCTACTTATTGTTCAATATTGTTTCTTTATTAAATGCATTTATTTTTCAATCACACCTTCCAATGTTTATATGGCGTGCACTAGGGATGGGTACCGGTGTCCGGTGCCATGATGGCACCGGTTCTGACAAACGGTGGTAACCAGACCGAAAAGCAGCGCACATTTCGGTGCTTTTTTTTCCTGAGCTGTGATACACTTTAGATTCTAGCCAATCATTTTACGTTTCCGAGGATAGTAGGCGGGTCCAGCTACGTACGTTCTTTTAGAGGAGAGCTACAGATTAAAAATGCCCAAGGCGAAGCGGACAAAAGTCTGGCTGTACTTCACAGCAAAATATGCAAACTCAGCAACCTGCAACAAGTGCTTTAAGCTGATTCTGTGACACTGTCAAAGGAGGTAACACCTCAAATCCGATTAAACAAATGCGCGGTATTTGATAGCTTGCTGCGAGACCTCACACCGTGCATATCTACTGCGGGTGTGGTGCCTGTTATCGGACCCGGAGCCCTGCTAGTGTAGCAGAAATGATGACGGATGATGATGGCAGCAGCAGCCGTTCTTCTCTGCGTGAGTAGCTTCATGTTGTTCGTGTGTAATTTACGTTGAGTACGCTAACCACGTTATTACATTAATGCATGTAAGGTGAACTAGCAAACACCGTCGTAGTTACATGCGGCTGTCTTCTTGTTTGATGGCAGATACTCCCTTCACCCTGGCCAAAAAGGCTAAAATGACCAAAGAAAAAGTGGAAAACAGTTAAACATGAGAGGTTTTTGGACAAAGTTTGTGTTTTTTCCATTGTTTAAGCACCGCTTCCAGCCAAGAGTGATACCATATGTGCCCCATAGCTGCAGAAAAGGCTAACATTGTTATCTTTTTACAAAAAAACAGCTAAACATGAGGTTTTTGGACCAATTTTGTGTTCTCCATTCTTTAAGCACCGGTTTGAGCACCGTTTAAGCACCGGCACCGTTTCAAAAGTACTGGTTTGGCACCGGTATCGGATAAAACCTAAACGATACCCATCCCTAGCGTGCACACATATTAACCTTGCAAGGTCAAAGTTCTGTTTTATGTTATATTAATACATCTTTCTTTGTTTGAGTTACCTGGGAGTTGGCTTCTCCTCCTGTCCTGCAAAAGGTGTGGCAAAGGGCTGGTAGACCTGAAGTACCACTGACAGCCTAATTGGATTGCACCACATGCTTCATGGCCTGGGGGGTGTTTCATGTTTGTTTAATTGTTTTGTATTAGTTGGTTATATGGCAGCCATCTTGTTTTCCCCCGTGTGTGTCATTTGGTTTAGCTAAACCAGTATTTAAGTTCCCCATGTGTCATTTCAGCAGGTCAGTTTATCTTATGTTTGTTTGAGGTTTTGTTAATTATTATCTTGAGTTTAGTCTATTGAGTTGACCTCTTTTATTGGTCTGGCTGTTTAAGTTTTGGCTTTGTTAAATATATTTTCATATTTTTGGGTCAATAAACCCCCCTTTTTGAATTAAAACACCTGTGTCCTTTATGCTTTACTGCTTGGTCCCTGACATGTACCCTGTAGGTTTCCTCCTCTTCAGTGGATCTGGTTTTCATATCGCCTGAGGCCTTAGCTGCTCTCAAAGGTCCTTTCCTTGTTGGCCTCACTGCCTCTGCACTCCCTGTGCTACCAGCCTTCGTCCTGGATCCAACGGCAGACTTTGAAGCCCTCCGTTTATGATTCTCCTGATCGCTGCACATAAAACAAATCACAAGTATTAAACTGGCTGTAAAATAGATTCTAAACAACCCTCCAGCTAAGGTCAAAGCAGAAAATTTACTGAGTTTTATAGGGAAGCAAAGTCTGAACAACTTTGAAGTAATATTTCAAAGTAACCTTTTTTTGATGAGGGCTATTGTGAGATTACTTAAGTTAAATTTCTGAATCTTAAGCACATGTCATTAGTGGATGATGAAGTAAGATGAGGGGGTTGACCAGAGAAGCGTGGCCATTAATCATGCGAGTGAGCTGCCGGCGGTAATTTCTAACACAGAGGAGAAAAGTCTATAACATATCATCTCTCTGAGGACAATTTATCACCCCCTCTCAAGTGGGAGGTAAAAGGATTTTCCCTAATCAAGATACCTGATAATATTAAGTTGATGCATGATGAACAATATGGAAAAACCCATTACTGCATATTGTTTGGTGAATGTATGAATGTGATTATCATTGCTTAGAGGTACACTCTCTGATTTTCATGTAGTGTCCACCAGTGCTGAAAATGTCTTCACATAGTTTAGGTTCATCAAGTTTTAGGCTTTGCTGAGTTGGATCTTAGCTGCTATAACAAAATCAGGGAGTCCAAATGTAAACATGATGGCATTTTAAAGCAGCTAACATGACACCAGAAATCTCTTTTGGTGCAGAATCACCTCTCTGATCTCTTGGTCTCTTTGGTGGTTGTCGACGATGTTACGCTGTCATGGTATTTGGGAATTCTCGTCTGCCTCCTGTTTTCCTTCCCGCTGTCACATTCACTTTCTGAAGTGCGGTCTGTGTCCCGCTTGGCTTTCCGTACTATCACCACAGAATGGGCAGATCTTCTGGATTTATTATCTGCAGGGTTCTGGGTAAATAACAAAGAAATACTTAAAAGTTTTTTTTGTCACCCCCCGGTTCCTTATATTTTTCTAGGAAATATAAAAAAGTGGGAAATATGTACACCAACATCAGTTAACACAAATGGCCCATAAGGCAAAAACAGAGTTTTTACAGTTTGAAGCTGTGATCAGACTCTTTTCAGATGGTGGATCAAATATGAATATACTTTTTTTGGGGACAAGATCCCCAACATCAGTGGCTGAAATCCTGCCCGAAACCATGATAGAGCCTCCACTGTGTTTAACAGATAGGCTACTTACAGCTGGGAGGGGTAAAAAGTACAAGAAAGCCTGGCTCATTATAAGCAAAATATAAAGAGCAGAGGGGTGATTTAGGACTTTTGCACACTACTTTATTTGGGGATAAATCACCATTTAAGAGCCAAATGTGTAAAAATTAATTTATGTAAAGATGACTTCAAAATATTGCCATGAATAATTTATATTGAACAAATAACTTCAAAGTGCAGTAGATTTAGAGAACATCAATTACATTAGCATTTAGTACAACTTTTTCTTTCCCACCTTTTCCTACTTTCACTATTTAAAAAGAAGCCAAAAAACAAAACAAAAAAACCAAGAAGGCACATATGCGCAAAAAATTAATCTTCAAAAAGGTGTACACCTGCTGGATGAGCTGGGACATCTGGTGCTCCAGTTTCCTGATTCGCTCTTCATTAACGGGGTCTCCTTTATCAGTCACAGTGGAGCGAACCGGCTGTGTGCGCGGAGGTTCTGGTTGTGTGACTGGGTCTGTGATTACTTCTGAGGTAGCACTCCTCTGACGAAACTGGGTCAGCAGCTGGTCAATGCGGGGTGTGGTGAGAGGAGCATCGCCTCTGACCTGCAATGGAAACTTTCACTTTTATTTCAGAGTTTCCAAATGCAAAAGTGTGGTTTCGAATTATAATGTATTTACAGGACTTCATTGCAGAGACGGAAAAGAGTTAATAACGGCAAGCAAAATGGCTTCTACTGCTGTTTGTTTTCCTGTAGAAAAACAGACAGAAACTGCCATCTGGTGCAATGAATATGCAAAGTAGTATATTGTAAAGCAACCAAACTTTCATCATCCCAGTATACATAAATTCATTATGTTCCAATAATTCAGTGACAACCGGGAAATCTATTTGGCTCGATGATATTCCTCGTTGCAGCGAAGCAGACCTACATAATTAGGTCTTCTATGAGCAAAGCTGTGTAATTATGATATTTTGTCTTAGATTAATACAAAGTGTTTGTGTGAGGTTTCTCCCGGTGAACCAGTTTCCCCGATGGTACAAAGACGTGCATTAATTGTTGACTTTAAATTGGACAAAGGTAAAGATGTGAATGGTTGTCTGTCTGTTCTCTGATGGACTGGTGATCTGTACACTGCATCCTGCCCTACGACAGCTGATGGGATAGATGGAATTTGTGTTTTTGCATAACTAACCACCCTTTACTCTTCTGTAAATAGTACGTGCTTTATTTAATTTTTTCTGTGCTTCTTAATCTATTATTCTATTTTATTTATTTATTTATTTTATTTATTTGTGTGTAGTGAACCCGAAAAGTAAGAACCTCATTGCTCAACATACCCACAGTTATTTGTGGTGTATATGACAATAAAATTCTCGGTTCTTCGTTCTTTTGTATCAGGAGCCCAGGATTTTAATACGCTGCCTATCAGGCAGTTGAGCATCACTCATGCAATAAGTGGAAACTGTTCTACAACTTTCTTGTTTTCATGCGTCTCACATTCTGTTGCGTTATGAAAGCTGTAAATTAATTGTTGGGAAATAACTTTATGCTCCATTTGACTTGTTTGTGTCAGTTGCAAAAAAGCAAACATATTGCGAGAGACTTTCCGGTCAAATAAAACAGGATTTAATAACAAAAGTCCCTAAAGCATGGTGAGTATATCTAAACAAATAAAAGAACTACACTGGAATTGATAGTAGCTTAGCATAAAAAATTACCGCTTCATTGTGACTTGTGTCAGATGAGAGTAGGAGGTCCACGTAATCTTCTAGACCGGGGATATCACAGAGACTACTGAGACTTTGAGGTGATCGGTTTCCCAGTCGGTTTAGGCCATCCAGAACAGAGACCTGCGGCAGTGACTGCAAAACAATCTCCCTGTAACCTGCAGTAAGATAGGAACGCAGGTGTATCAGAGAAACCTGTCGAGGCTAGAACTGCCTGATTGCCATGAGCCTCTTATTCAGTAATGTCACATCAGTGGTGCATATGACCTTCATGAAAGATCAAATAATTACGTCTGAATGAATAACCTTTGTGCGTCACCTTCACATGCACTATTGATGTACCCTATTTAATAGGTAGTGAGCACAACTTATGCAAGTACATCTACGCATACAGACAGCAAGAGTTGCATGAGTGCCTTCTCGTATTTAACAACATGAAAAGAGACGCCTTCAACAACTAGTGCTGTGAATTAATCATTAACTGAAAGATATGGATAATGGGTGCAAAGGATCACTGAAAAGCTTTTTACATTAATTTAACTGCAGCCAATCCAATTAATGAAGAAGCCAAATATAAGATAAACATAGAGATTAAAAGATCACAGTCATTACTAATAGCGGCTGTCAGTTTGACTGATATTCACTGGACTTTCATTACAGGGGGAGTTTTAAATCAGTCATTCTGCAAAATTGGAAAAAATATCCTCTAAAACTGCTGTTAATAGCTGATATGCTGGGTGCTATTATTAAAGTTTGATCCAACTGCAGTTGGAAAATATGAATTAAATTGTTTATCTTATACATATATATATATATATATATATATATATATATATATATATATATATTTTAGGGGTGCAACAATACTCGTATCGATATTGAACCGTTCGATACAGTGCTTTCAGTTCGGTACGCATATGTATCGAACAATACAACATTTTTAATTTATTTGATCAACTTTCCTTCTGATGGTGCTGTCTGTGTTGAGCGCTCAGTGGATCTGCGCTCGACAGTGCAGCCTAGGCGGAGTAGTCGAACGCAGATTCACTGAGCGCAGGGCAAGCTAGCGAGACAGAAGTTAAGCTCTCCTTGCAACATGGCAAATTGAACCTCCCCTACTCTCATTAAGATCTGGCGTTTGGAACTATTTTGGTTTTCATGTGACGTATGACCCTGAAGGTAGGCGCGTCATAGACTAAAGTAAAACAGTATGTCAGATGTGCCAGCAATGCTCAATTACATGGGTGGGAACTAGTGCAGGGCTCGCAAAATCGCTAGCCCGACGTCCCGGGGCTAGCGATTTTTCCAGTCGGGCTACCAAAATCTAACTCAACCCTGCCCGTCAGGCTATCGTAGGAAGGAAAATATATGTCTATGCTTTTGCATTCTTTCGCCAATGTAGCTGAGTAATTATGTCATTGGCATCGGTGAGCCACTGTCAATATGTGACATATTGAAATCGCGTTTGAATTTGCGATTGCTTTTTGCTTTCACTTTCATTTTGCGATCGCGAACGCTGTGTAGAGAGCAGCAGTACTGATTGGTGAGTGACGATTAATTGCGCACCAATTCCTCTGACATCGTCTTATCACTCATTGGCTTACTATTCAAACGCGACAAGTGAAATCTCTCGCTGCAAGCTTAGACATGTGAGAGGTTGAGTGCGCAAAGAATCGCTGACCGTTCTGTAAGTGCGTGTGTTAAAGCAGCAGGATTTACGCTGGTATTTTAGTTCTGCTCAGCCAAATAAGACAGGTCAGGGTGAAGAAGGGGCAGCCAAAGAAAAGCTTACCACAAAACGGAAAAGTTATGACAAATCAGACTATGAGGCAAAAAGAAAGCGCAGGTTTTTTGGTTTCATGGACAAAAGAATTTCTGTGGCTGGAATATGACAAGCTAAATAACATAATGTCTGCCGGGTGTGTTGTGAGTTTCATTTGATTTCTGAGTCGACAAGCGCCTTTGTTACTGGGACCAGTCATTTTAAGAAAGACCCCATCAGAAATGCATTATTGCCCAGTCTGCAGTATCTTTCCCAGAACAAACAGCAATTGCAAAAAAACATACTAAAAATAAACCAAGCACAACAAGAACTCCTGAAAAAGCTGTTTAGAACAGCGTGCTATATTGCAAAGAGTGAACTATATTGGCAAAATTTAGCAGTCTTTGCAAACTTCAAAAAGCAAATGGCCTAGATCTTGGTTCCACTTGCCTCTTACCCGTGATTTCAGTGGAAATTTCAGATTCAGGATCTGACACAGACTGATTCATGTTCTACACAGTTCTTACAAGTTCATAGAAATTTCTGTTCAATTTGAACCAAGTATTTGAGTTGATGGTTGTAATTTTTATACAGTTGCTGTGATTTGTATTTTAACAATTTTTTTGATTAATTTTTGTTTCCGTTACAATATTATACTTTAATGTATAATATTGTAAAGGAAACAAAACATAAAAAAAATAGCTTTCTTTTTTATTCGGGCTACTAAAATTTATTTTCGGGCTACCAAAAACTGAAGAATGCCTGCCCAAAGGGCTACCAGAGATTTTGAAATTTTGCGAGGCTTGTAGTGTGTTAGCGCAGTTAGCTCGTTAACGTGTTGACGCTGTCCAGCCCCACACACGGGGCAATCCGCGGTAGCTCGTTAACGGAGATTTGCCGTGTTGTGGCCTTAACCTCATTTTAGATTAAGGCTGACAGCACTAGTGGGAACACAACGAATATGACTGCACATTTACCCGATGGCATCCTAGTGCAAAGACAAGTGGAAGCAGACAAAAACAACAAGCACGCATACAAACTTTACCCGAGTCATTTAGACAGCCGTTAGCACATGATTCTCCTTATGGGGACCTGATATGTTTAATATGCTGCTGAGGATATAGCCCAGAAGAAGCGTATAGTATAGCTTTTATTTTGGAAAGAGCCATTTCTTTGTAATAAACTCTCTTTTCCAAAGATGAGTGATTCCTCAATCAGATACAGGGCTCGCAAAATCGCTAGCCCGACGTCCCGGGGCTAGCGATTTTTCCAGTCGGGCTGCCCTGCTCTGCTCGTCGGCCTATCGTAGGAAGGAAAAATATATGTCAATGCTTTTGCATTCTTTCGGAAATGTAGCTGGGTAATTATGTCATTGGCATCGGTGAGCCACTGTCAATATGTGACATATTGAAATCGCGTTTGAATTTGCGCTTGTTTTTTGCTTTCACTTTGCAATCGCGCGAACTGTGTATAGAGAGCGACAGCACTGATTGGTGAGTGATGATAATTTGCGCACCAATTCCTCTGACATCGTCTTATCAATCGTTAGCTTACTATGCAAACATGACAAGTGAAATCTCCCGCAGCAAGCTTAAACATGTGAGAGGTTGATCGCGCAGAGAATCGCTGAGCGTTATGTGAGTGCGTGTGTAAAAGCAGCAGGATATATATTTTAGTTCTGCTGAGCCAAATAAGACAGGTCAGGGTGAAGAAGTGACAGCCAAAGAAAAGCTTACCACAAAACGGAAAAGTTATGACAAATCAGACTATAAGGCAAAAAGAAAGTGCAGCTTTATGGTTTCATGGACAAAAGAATTTCTGTGGCTGCAATATGACGAGCTAAATAACCAGGGCTGCACATAAGTGGTCCACAGGTGCGCATTCGCTGTCAAAATAAAAAACGCGCACAAGATAAGAAGTTGCAACGCGTGTTTGCGTACATAAGATTTTCTGGAGGAGGACAGACATTTGTTTAGAACTCTTAAAGATGTCGAAAAAGCTCCTTTAAGCAATTACTTTGGTGTTCCTCCACCTCCAAAGAAATGTCAGAAGGATTCCAAACCACAAAAGAAGCGCGTATTCTCGGAAAAGTGGTTGCAGGAGGTGAGCTGGCTTCAAACAAATGATGAACGCACAGAGATGTGGTGCAGAATGTGCCGTGAAAATTTAATAAATGACAAATTAAAAAAGCATGAACATTTTTTTTGTATCGAAAAAATATTGAACCGTGACACCAAAGTATCGAACCGAACCGAACCGTGAATTTTGTGTATCGTTGCACCCCTTATATATATATATATATATATATATATATATATATATATATATATATATATATATATATATATATATATATATATATATATATATATATATATATACACACATATATATACACATATATATACACACACATACATATATATACATATATACATATACATATATACATATATATATATATATATATATATATATGTATATGTGTATATATGTGTATATGTATATATATATATATATATATATATAATTCGCTGAATTTTGCTTTTTGCAAATTCAGCGAACTGACATACTAGCATTTGATGCGGAAATGCTCAAAATAAAGTGTAATCCAAAGAAGCGATCTTTAAGACCTGGAAAAAAGTTACAATTCCAACTTTTCATCTCCTCTCACCCCTGCCATCAGAGACCCTGGCCTTGTTACCACAGTCAATCTGCAGTAAACATCACATCATAGTCTTTGGTTCACCACAACAGGAAACCTCATTAGTGCTTATCTCCATCAATAAAGCCAAAATATCATACCCCCTGGAGTCCCATCTGCACTCTAATCTTCCTTCTTACAAAACTAAACACAAATCTGAAGTTAGCCTAACTCTGCCCAGGAGCACACAACAGAGACACAACCATAAAGCACAACTAACAGAGTATTATTACAAAATGAACATCTTACAATAATAATAATGACAATAATAATCTTTTATAGTAGCTGATGTGATGATTTCTCACTGACTTGTGAGATTAGATGGTTGACATTCCATTTAAGTGCCCTCATTATGTTTCCTGGGATTTTTCCATTCCTTCAGTGTGTTATAGGACTTTGTTGGTACATGTTAAATGTCTGCAAAGTGTCAAAGGGAGTTTTTCTTCCCCTATTCTTCTGAATTTATATCCATTCTTTGCTACTTAGCAAACACCTTGTTGACAGTCCAGACTTTCATCTACATCACTATGTGATACATGCAAAATGCCTGACAAAAGGTAAATTTGGGATGTTCTTAAACAAAGAATGAACAGCTACCAAGCAGCTTGCCAGATGCTTTTCTTACTCAAAACAATGACCTAAGGCATTAGGAGAGACTGGACTTCTTTGTCCAAGGTGTATTTGATGTCCTATCCACTTTAGAAAACCTCCAGGGCCAACAGAGAGACACCTCCCTGCCCTCTTTGCTCTGGAAGGTGTTCCAACGAGCATCTTTTCAATAGCTGTCCAAAAGCCTTTAGAGGCAAGCACTATTGCTGGTGCCATGACCAGGTCTTCAAGGTAAATGCTTTTAGAAACACCAGATGCAACCATCTGCCAATGACTATCACCTTTATAAGAATTGGAGAGAAATCTCGCCCCTAAGCTGAAACTGCCACCTTGGTTAAGCAGCCGAAGTTCTCAGTCCAGATTATACTATCAAAACTGCAGCCAGACGTGACCACTGTATCCACATTCACCAAGGAAGTGATTATGCTGGAAATAATAGTACTCTGGGAACATCATATGGATGAGGAAATTGAAAGCATGTCAAGTGAATGCGTGCTGAAGGAAAGGCAGGTGATCCCGCTGACAAAAGGAGGACCATTAAATCAGCTGCCAAAACCACAGAGAGAGCAACTATGTGGCTTTCAATTACGAGGGTGGATTTGTGGACAATTCCTTGTGGGACACAAGCTGGGATCAGACCAACCTCAACTAGCTCACCCCACTGTTGTAACACCTGAAAAAGCACCTAAAAAAAGCTTCCACAAGATATGTTTCATCTAGCTAACTAACATACACTTGGACAACAATGACAACACAGCATTTGTAGATATTTAAAACTTTAAATTTGACACTAAATGTATGCAATATGAGTAAGCTAATTTAGTATGAATTACAGACTACAGTTTTATCACTACTTAAGTGACAAATTTACTTTGCAACAGTGAGCTCCTATTGGCAAAATAAGTCCCAAAGTCATTTCCTGTATACTGCTGGTTCCATTAAAAAACACATACACACACGCAAACATTTTTTTTTAAAATGCAAAAAAGACTGAACAAATTGCGTAAAAAATAAATATATGGAAGACTGGCATATTTTTCCGCTTGAGGAGCAAATCTCACACGCACCATTAGGGCGCTTCTCTAATATAGCCATTTACATTGATGTCAGTGAAAACGTATTGCTGCACTTGCTGGGCGTACGTTATTACACATTCAGTGTAGCTACAGGTTCATACTAAAAATGAAAGGAACAGAAACAAATGAATTCAGAGGGAAACAGCTCAAATATACAAGTACAATGACTTTCAATGCTGAGTTAATGCCCTTTTAGATAAACCATGTTTTCAATGTGTTGTGTTTTAATGAAAATTCCATCCCAACAAACATAAGCCTTCTTGTTTGGTTCTCCTACATCAGGCCAGTGCATTTACACATCTGATAGGTCAACATGTACAGCTATCACATCAATCAGCTGCTTGATACAACTGCACTCCAATACAGAAGTGGTCACAGCCTCTATCAGCTGAGGTGTCTGCTGGCCTTGTGGTTCAGATAAGATATTGAATACATATAACAAAGCTTCTGGCTTGTTTGTTGCTTCCGTTCTCTCTGCATTTTAAATCTGTATTTCTACAATCACTGTTGACCCTCTGAATATTGTTAAGTACCAGTTTTTTGTTATAGATGTGAACAGGGCTCCTGTCTATGAGTGTTAAGGTTTCCTACCTGGTGACCTACAGACAGGGTTGTCTCTGCCATCCTGACTTAAAGTCACCTCTCTTAACCCTTGTATTCCCAGAAGGCACTGCAGGAGGTGATCAATGCTGTCCAGGTAGTTGCTATGGAGACTGAGGTGTTTCAGCTTGTACTTCGTGCCATGGAGATACAACAAGCCTAATGAAGGCATGAAGAATTGACAGCATTGAAGCATCATTCCCTTGTTAGCATTCTCATTTGGGTGCAGAAAAAGAAAACACTGTTCAGGCAAAATTCAACTCACCGCTGAGATCATTTATCTGATTGTAGGACAAGTTTAATCTCGTTAAATTCACAAGCCCATTCAGTGCTGGAGTGAAGGGAGAGGACATTAACAACTGAGTGATTTTACAGCTCATAGAGCAGTGACAGCAATGTCAGGGTAAACACAAGATCCACTAATAAAGAATTATTACTTGGAGAACTCACAGAGAGCAGAGGCATTTATTATCTCTGTTAAATGGTGACTAAAGACTCACCTTCAACCTTGGTGATTAAGTTGCAGGATAAATTTAAAGTCCTCAGGGAAGTGAGGGAACTCAGACCCTCAATCTTAGAAATGCAATTGGAGGAAAGGTCTAAGTGTCGCAGGTGCCAAGCTGAGGTCAGGCCCTCGATCCTCGGGATGTGATTGCAGTGCAGATTAAGTGACGCTACAGTGGGTATCAGGGGAATATCTAGCAAGCTAGAAAGAGGGCAACAAGGTCAGATTCACAGCGGAAGGTAAAACTTTGTGCAAATAAGTACATGTTCTGAAGATAAATGTGTACCAACTAATGACTATTATAACAATAACAATACATTTGTTAATTTATTTAATCAATTGCTTAACAGTTTACTTTAAATGATGTAAAATCTCCTCTGAAAATTCTAAAAACTCAATCCAAGTGTTTAAAACTTAGAGGGTATTTAGTTTTCAATGACATTAAAGACAATTCTCATATTTTACTACAAAGAAAATATTCCAGATAAGCAACCTCTTGTGGACTACTAAAAACGTGGCATTTATGCAAATACAGTTTCTGTTGCCTAAGTGTCTCTCAGTTGACTGATGATTCTACTTGTACTTCTACTATTCTCTCCGTATTCACGAGTTATAGTCTTTACGCAAACTGTGAGAACTGAAAAAGCAATCAAACATGAAATACTAGAAATCAAACAGAATAACTGGCAAGTGCTGACGGCGAATAAATTAAGAAAAATCAAGCCCTCTGGTTACAGCTTTTCAGCTAAGAGGATAGGTCTCTGTTATTAAAATATTTTTGGGTTTGGATTTTCAGTCTGTCATACTCCCGTCAGTCACTGTATTAGTTACACCTGTCCTACTGCTATTTAACACAAATATTTACTCAGCCAATCACATTCCAGTAGGGCTCGAGGAAAGTGAGGATAGAGTTCATACATGGTCACCAGACCTGAACAACAGAATATTGGAGATATGATGAGGATCTGTACATCTGCAACATTTCAATATGGACCAAAATATTCACAATGAATTAAGAGAAAATGCATCTTACCCTGTAATGAAAAGGTGTGCCTATTACAGTGACTAGAAAGTTCATATTATATACAGAAGATGGGAATTTAGAACTAATTTAAAACTGACGACCACATAGCCCTTTTTTTATTTGCACTTGTTTGTCTGCATATTGCAAGACAGTGATATTGAATTCTTGGTAGCAAAGCTTTTGTCCACCTAACATACAGTCTTTTTAAAATCTGTAGTCACTAGATAATGAAGTAGATGACACTAATAACCTATATAGGCCTTTTCTCCACAGTGCTTAACTTATCTAGGCTTTACTTTAGATAAATAAAATTTTTGTGTTACTTCATTTCGCAATTCAACATTATTTATAGCATTCTTTGTCTGCACTTGCAGGAATGTATCACCTTATTTTATCTTATCTAGAATCAGATCTATACAATTGAAGAATGGTACTGATGTCAACAAAATGTTATTCATATGTTATTCACACGTGTCATTCTCATACAGCAATGAGTTATAGTTTACTTTGTATGGGGTCTTATTGTTCCATATAAACATCACGTTTATTAGCAGATTAAAATTGTAACGTAAAGCTCGTCATGAAGTAGGTAAATATTCATGCCAGACTTAATCGGTTCGTCAGTGGTACATAGTAGTCCCTTATTGGCTGATGTAATGTAAATTTTGATACATTAGTTGTGAATAGGTAACTTTACCTTGTTATGTTCTTGTCAATAAGACTCAGCTCCTTGCCTGCCATAACGACGACATGTAGCTGTCCCACCGCTACGCGTAAAGTCTGCTAACTAACAAAATAAACCAAGGAAACGCTACCGACATCAGGCTAAACACGTAGAAAACTCGCTAAAAAAAAAAGTCGACGAACACATCCTCTGAACAATCCTGCTAAGTTACCCAGCAGGCTAGCCAAAGTTTAGCGACTACCGAGCGGCCTGAAAGGAGTCAAACTTATTATAGGCCATCAACAGAGAACAACTGCAACTTCTGGGAGAGCCCAAAAGCCTTTCGTACTTCATTTTCTAACAAAGTGTTGTAAATTTATTGTTCGTTGGAGTTCAGTTGAACTAACCGCTTCTCGCATCATACTTCCTGTTTACTAGACGTCGCTAACGGGCACATCCGGGACAGCTTCTTTGCTCCGCCCACCTCTAGAAACGTAACATGTTCTCTTCACTCATTAGTACATTTCAATTTCTATTTTTAATCATCTTAACCTGCTGCACATCCTTTCAGCTTGATCCCTCTTCCTACCCAATCAATACAAGTCCTTTTCTCATTCCTTAGTGTCCTGTCTCAAATACAACTCGCTATATGCCTTTTCCTTTGCCCAGGATGCATTAGAGTCACATCTTTAAATATTTCTGAAGTTTTATCAAAGAAGGAAAGCAAAGCTAAACTAAACTAAATCTGAAGCACTGGTGTTTGGCATGTCAGGGAATTAATCAGGAATGGTTTATAATATCACAGTGTACACTGTGATATT
This sequence comes from Neolamprologus brichardi, assembly GCF_056152115.1. NCBI lineage: Eukaryota > Metazoa > Chordata > Actinopteri > Cichliformes > Cichlidae > Neolamprologus > Neolamprologus brichardi. The sequence continues at coordinate 16,183,414 of NC_142121.1, read as the reverse complement.
TGTAATACACTCAGTTAAAAGTGTAAATGAATACAATTAATACACATGTGAGAAATTTCATACACTTAATTATGTGAAAGTGATAAATGACAGCCAGAGTGAAATACACCAACTCTGACCATGTAAAACAAATAGAAGAACATAAAGCTGATGACAGTTGACAGTTTTTGCAATTCTGGAATTATTCATGGAGCAATAATTTAAATACAGATTTCTCCTTTCAGGCTTGCATCGCCAAAGTTATAATTAATAAAACTTCCTACATTAGCACCATCCTTGACTTATAGCCCTGTGAAACAATGCTTTCTCTAAGTTGAGTATCTTCGCTCAACTATGGCTAATCACAGATGTATTATAAAGATCCTGACCCCTATTATACTCATAATTTATCCAGCAGCTCTGCAGGCCGGTGATTGATTCAGTTCATCTCACAGTGAGCATTGTCCATATTAGAGACGCTGCATGACTGATCACTGTACTCACTGGCTGCTTGCCAGCAACGATAGAACCAATTATACCTGCAACCCAGCCAATGGCCCTCCTTAACCTGTGAAAATGATGATCTGGTGCTAATGAAGTGAGTGAATTAGAAATCCCATCTGTTGATGCTTCGGCACCTTATCTCTCATTGGCTGCAGTTTTCAAGGTCACAGTAATAAAAAATTTTAAAAGATAGAGGGGAGGAATAATCTCAAAGCCAATTAGGAATCAGTACTGATACACAAGGGTGCTGTAATTAAAGCCGACTGGAGAATTTTAGCATCATTCTGCACCTTTGTTTTCATCTTATTACTCCCATTTGTTTTGAAAATTGTTTGAGGCTGGCGTAAAAGGTTACAGAGAAGTAAAGCTTCAGGCTTTGGCACAAGCTTGGAAAAGGTTAATAAGAGTGCCTCCCTGATGCTTTGAGCTGAACACTATCATTTTATTTCCATGTACAAAGTGAGTTTAGCAGGACATTAGGATATATTTTTAATCACATGGCTGGAGCTAAATATTGTTCTCACAACAGATGCTGATTTTTTTGTTTTGTTTCCATCTTCAGAAATTATTGGAAAATATCCTTCTCAGTTAACAAAATCCTGACTACACATTGATAATTAATTGAAGCAATTAAATAATTATATGGAAAGACCTCTCAATTCTCATGTTTGAGAAACTGGAAGAATGAAAAGATTATACCAGTTATACACTGTTAATTACTGGAAAAATCTTTTCAGTTGTAAATACACTGAAAAGACTGGTTGCCATCTGTTGTGACCAAGTGGGGATCAAATGTTCACTGACAATTTAGCTGTATATAAATATGATTGATATTGTTTTTTTTTTTTGTTTTACACTCTCAGAATGAGAGAGGCATTGAGGCACCACCTTCTGCCCCCCGGCATCACTGCTGTGCCCCCTCCTTCTGACAGGAACTGTCTACAGAGCAGGTATGAGTGATGCCTGAGTGCACATACACAAGTCATAAGTTCCTGGCTCTCACGGCTCCTCTGCAGAGGGTTTCCCTAAGAAGGGGGGCATCGCAGGGGGCGCCGGGGGACGGGGGGCTGTGCCTCACTGCCCTCCTCGGAAAAAACCTTCTACAGAGGACTGGAAAGAACCAGGAACTTCTGAGGTGTGTATGTCCTGGTGAGCCTCCACCTTTTACAGGTGGTTGCAGCCTGGATACAGACACTTCAAACCTCATCTGAGGACAAAAACTACAAGAACAACATAAAAATGGAGAAAACATACTTTATAAACATGCAGGGTTTCAGGAGACGGCAGCACTGCAGAGGTGAAGACAGGCAGCTGTTTTAAATACACAAAACAATATACACAAACACTTACACAGACACACACACACTCACAACAACAGAAGAGAAACAAAGAGAGAGAGAAAAGGTGGTTATCAAGCACATGAGGTGAGGACATGCAGCCAGGTGAGCCTGTCTGATTGTGAATTTCTCTGCAAAATAAAATGCCCACAAATATATTGTAAGAACAGGCTTTTATTTTTTTTTAGTATATGCTGAATTAACAGTATAAAAGCTACTCTACCTGAATTTCACAAAAACATTAAATAAAATACAAGTTTTAAAGGAAAGGTTTTAATAAATGATTGTTTAAAAAAAAAAAACCAAAGTAGAAGACAACTGTTTAGTCGAAAAGTGTTATTAGATATAAGATATTCTCGCTCATAAAAACGTATTTCATAATGTAAACTAGGACATGTAGAAAACTTTCATACTTACTGAAAGATATTTATTAACACTATCTAATTACCAGCATATTTTTCTGAGTGTTACTGAATATGTGTAGGCAGTAGGCAGTGTTGGGAAGGTTACTTTTAAAATGTATTCCATTACAGAATACAGAATACATGCCCCAAAATGTATTCTGTAACGTATTCCGTTACGTTACTCAATGAGAGTAACGTATTCTGAATACTTTGGATTACTTAATATATTATCATGCTGTTTACAACTACATGAATGTACTATTGCTGTGATTTATTACTGTTACTGAAGGTCCGCGGCTCCGAACCCTAGTAAAGGGACCTCTGGCTCATACGTCGGGTTCTGTGTCGGGCTCGTAGCCGAAAACTAGCTTTACTTTGTTGTCTGAGTCAACTCTGCTAGCGAGAGACAGAGAGAGGCGTTGAAAGGCTGCTCCAACGGAACTTATTGTTTTTGGAGGAAAACACGAACATGGTGTACAGTCCAGTCTTAATAGCTTACTTACAACTGGGCTCGTCAGGCACTCTTCTTGGCTGCAGTGGTTATTATTATATTTACATGCTTCCAGCTCCCGTTTTTGCTCGATGACAGCTCGTACTTTTCCTTTTTCTCCCTCCCTCGCTCACAGACACATAACGGGTATGGCAGTCCATTCTCCCTGCAGCACGGACTACACTGCCTATGATGCTACATTCTTTAGAGCTATACCGGTAGCATTCTGCCTATTAGCTTAGCACAACAACAACAACAAGGCCTCTCTCACCCAGGAAACAAGCAGAGAGAGAGCGTCACCCTGTAACCATGGCGACCGCTGTCGCCTGGAACAACAGAACGTAGCTGTCAAACAAAACCCAAACAGTCCTGACCGCCACAATATGAAACAGGAAAGTACCGCCGTGTAATCCATTTATTTCAACAAAGTAACTGTATTCTAAATACCACCTTTTTAAACGGTACCTGTAACGGAATACAGTTACTCATATTTTGTATTTTAAATACGTAACGGCGGTACATGTATTCCGTTACTCCCCAACACTGGCAGTAGGATCTTGGTGGTTGCTTAGGGGACAGAATGTCAGCTATAGTTTGTTTTAAATTCAGTTTCATTGCTGAAACTAAGAATCAACAGGCTGTAGAGGGAGACTTTAATTGAGGTTTACTAACTCTTGCTTTCAAATCCAAGATGGAAAAATCTGTGCAGATTTAGCATATATTAACCATTCATTGGAATAATCCAAGTATACAAACTAAATATCACAGGAGAGCTTATGAGGCCACAAACATCGACGAGGTCCAGTTCAGAGACACAGGTTTAGCAGAAGTGAAGCCTAGAGGACAGCTGGCAGCTGCACACGTCTGTCAGTACCCACCTGTCACAAAGAGCAGCCTTTTCATGCCTGACTCTGCATAACTGTCTGTCAGCGCTAAAAACTGTTAAATGATGAATAAAGAAATCATCATGTGCATAGTTGTTTTAAGGGGAAAATAAACTAAACCCACAATTTCATTTCAACATTATGAGTAAACTAATCCAGGTATGAGACTCAGGCCTATGCTGTTGGTGTCTCATACTGTTATGTCCCTTGCTGTTAGCTTGTTAGCTTTCCTCTTTCTTGCTTTTTGTCTGTTGTTCCCTCTGATTTTTTGTCTTACAGCTGTTATTATCCAGACTTTGAATCCGTTATTTAATTTGTTTGTAAGGTGCAGATTAAAAATTTAGATTTATTTCAAACAAATCAGCATTTTTGAGGGTTCAATTATCAATATTTAAATCCGTCCTAAAGAAAACTTAGTAACTGTTTTATTTAACAGTAGAAATATCTTGATAGTGTTAGCGCACTGGTAAAGTTTCAAATGTTTGCATTATGCTGCAGTCACACAAGGGAAAACAGTGACTGGTGACCACGGCACAACCGTGCGCAATGAACTTGCGATCTTATTGGAAATGGTTGCTGAGAAGAATGGAGTCACGTTTCAGTCTTGAAAAACTTTGGTGTATCAAGAATTTAATAATATGCCAATAAGATGATTCCGTCTTTAAGTATGATATTGTATTTAATTGTCAGTTTGACCTCAATCTGTGATGATAAGATGATTCACTGAGATAAACCTGTGAAAATTGCAAATCTGTTGTCTTTATAACACACAGAAATTCAAATGAATTGCTCACATTCAGAGTCTAATCAGAACTCAGTTTTGAAACAAATAGTTGTGTAGTTGCTGCAGAACAGTGGTTTAACTTTATAATGACATAAGTGCACAGCAACCTTGTTTTAATAGGAATATAACCAGAAAAAAGACACTTGGAAACTAACTTAGATGAACCCCTTTTTGCAAAGAAACATGATACAGATGAGTTGCAATCATCGGCGTACACCGACTCAGACTGATTGCAACATGTCAACAATCTGCCTGCATTTCTACATTTAATGGGGAATATTTGTAATTCAGAAGTCTGTCTGACAGCATTTGGAAACACTTCATCTCCCACTAGGTGACCTGTGCAATCGCCTTGTCAGACACATTGAATGCTCAGCCCTACCCAGAGACTGTCCATGCAACACAATCTCTGGGTGGGGATGAGCTTTTCATACTTTTCATCAGTTAGCAAATGCGAAAAGAATTAAATGCAATCAGCAGTCAAACTAGATGCAAGAAGTATATCTCGTCTTTCCTTAGCTTTAGGTCCATTTAAATAGAAAAAGAAACAATACATTTACAAAAATGCGAGCTACACCACTCAGTTTTGGGGAGGAAGGACAGATTTTTATGTCAAAAATGTTTATTATCCATGGCTGTACAACAGAGGCAATGAAATGATCCTTGATAGCCACATTTTTAACATGCTGACAGCAAAAATTGCTGTTTCATTTTTTAAAATTTTAAACAGAAAGTAAAGAATTTCAAATACACGTTGTCATGTAGAACAAATTACAAACATGAAATGCATTCAATACCATGTGGCGACATTGTGAATAAATTACATACTGTACATTTGCTCAAAATGAATGAAAACAAAATGCAGAATTAATGAGTGTCAAAGAAAATATGTTACTGTTACATTCATATTTAGCTCTCTGCCAGCAACGCAGCTTTTCACAGTTTTCAATGCACAGAAACAGAAACAAACATCTGAGGTACAACAAAAGACATAAATTTTCTTCTGATAGATCACATAACTGTATTTTTATACACAATACAGACCACAATATAATAAGCACACAATATACTGTATTGTCCGTATTTTTCAGAACAGCAATCAGTCCGAGGGGAAATAATTGACTGCTGGTTGCGAAGATCTTGCAGTCGTCTGGAGAATATTCATACCCAGGATTTTGATGACGTATGCATCAGCAGTGGCATGTTCTAATGAGGCAAACAAGCAAAATACAAGTCTGACACACTCTTCCACTGCTGTCTGTCACTTCCTTTCCTTTAATGTCAAATGCACCTCCTTGATCAAGAAGATTTTGCTGGTATCTGTCCTCCCATCTTCTGTAATGCAAGCTTCATTATTCCCCAACTTGAAAGAAAAAAGAAAATTATTTTTTCATCTCTCACAGCAACCTCATGTGAAAAAAAGGTAGCTGCAGGTTTAAATTTTCCTGTGAAGCTTGGAAACTCAAGAGGACCAACATTAAAATTTTCTAACGCTGCTGTTATTACCTGCAACCTCTCAGATATCCACCAGAGGACAAGCAGTTCATTAAACCATCATCTTAACAATCTATCATGTTCAGACCGCCTGAGGAAGGAGAAAAAAAAAAGGAAAAACTTCCACTCGCAGGCACTTAAGGACAGCAGGGAGGAAATGTCAGCCAAGAGGCAAATTAAATCTCATAGCTATTTGTTCTTACAAAGAAAATCAGGGGAGATTTAAATGTCGTTTGACAGGAAATGCACATGAGAAAGAGTCATCTCTGCGGCTGTTCAGTCATCAGCGATCACTGCAGAGAAGCTGCTTTTCCTTTTGCTCCCAGATGCAGAGAATGACCCCACCTTTAGAAGAACATTTTGGAGGATTAAACTCAAGGATGAGCAATGTTTCTTACTCTGTTACTCTTTTTAAAGCAGGAAGCGAAAGTTCCTTCGAATTGCTTTCAACTGCTGGACGCTAAAATGTTTCTATGATTCTGTTTTTCATACGTTATTCCCAAAAAAAAATTCAGTTTTGTGTAAAATGTGTGTTGTTAAACCACGATTAAATACTGACCTTACTCAGTTGTCAATGTCCGATATGTGGTTCTCTATCTGCAGTAAAAGAAATAAGATTGCTTTAAATCAGTCAAGAATTAATTTTTATAACTAGGCAGCAACATAGCCTTCTCTTTTCTAGCTCAATCCACAGTCATTAAAAAAAAGAAACACTTCCAGTTCTAAGTCTGAAATACACATCAGTACATATTTAAAAAATTAACTGGTCCGCACAAGTTCTGTTATTCATTTCACAAAAACCATAAACATGAAAAAATGGATCCATGCTGCATTTTATTAACAGTTCAAGCTGCTGGTGGCGTAATGGTGTGGGGAATATCTTCTTGACACATTTAGTAACACCTGAGCATTGTTTCAATGACAAATAACACTCAGAGTATTGCTGCGGACCATGTCCATCCCTTCATGGCCACAGTGGGGTGACGCACCATGTCACAAAGCTCAAATTGTCTTAAGCTGATTTCTTGAACATGGCAGTGAGTTCACTGTACTCAAATGGACTCCACAGTCATCAGAACCTGGTCAATACCTGAGGATCTTTCATGTCCTGATTTTTAAAACCTTAGAAATGGCTGTACTTTTTTTAGTTTTGTTTTGTAAATCTTATTTTTTTTCTTTTTGTTTGTCCGAACCCTGAAAATATGCATCAATTCACATCTCATCCATGTCCTCTGAGACACATTTTACACAGTGTGTTTTCACTAAATCAATATAGGGATTTGGGGTTTTTGTTTATTCTAAGCCTTTTGGTCACAGTATCTATTGGAATAAGGCATATAAGCTTTAATGATTATCAGTAATCAATAGTTTAGTCTGCCGGCAGAATGAAGCCAATAAACCACCCAACAGTGGGTCCAGATCTCATAAAACAGGAAGCAGGTATGATAATATAACCTTATTATTTTTTCAGTGTCAAAGTAAGGGAATAGTTTTGAGAAATAAAACTGTCACAGTAATAAAACTGGAAAGCAAATGTTCAGTTAAATGATTTATGATTTTTAAAGTAAAAATTGGTGACATGCTGCATGCATTACGCTCTTTTACTGCATTACAGTAAATTAGCACCACCCAAAAAGTTTCACAAGTGTATCCAGAGAGTGATGTAGTTAGTAGCAGACAGTAATGTTTGATCAGTTTCAAGCACTCTGTGAGAAACTTTGCTCCGATTTCATTCTGCACACGGCGAAGCGTCTGCAAACAGCAGCCTAACTTCACTGGGGAGCTGGAGGTGCATAGCTTGTCACCTGCAGCTCTTCATCTAACAGCTTAGTGTTGTTGCTCCGTCTTGTTCCGTTACTCCAGCTGTCTTGTTTCATAGATGAATGACAGCAGTAATTACTGAGGTAGCTGACAGATGTGTCCCATTTCTTGTAAATATCTTGTGAAAGTCTAGTCTTGTTTTGTCAGTTAAATGATTTTTAATGCTTGGTGGCATCAGTAGAAAATGTTTGGTTTGCCATGGCAGGTTTCAATACAGCAGTTTTTCCAAGTATGTCGCCGTGGAAACTAAGTATAAACGCTCTCTTCATCAGTGATCGTGCGTTACCTCACTCAGCGATAGATAGTGACTTAAAAAAAAAGTCTGGCACTTTTAACTGCATAATTAAATTATTTACTCTTTTATTAAAATAAACAATGCTTTCAAAGATTTATAAAACTTCTATGCCTGAGGCTTTGCGTATAACACAGAGAAGAAGTTTGCCTTCGAGTTCTGCTGGCAGATGGGCTCAGTACCACACATTTTATTCAATCTGAGTATGTAAAATACATTTCCGAAGACAAACTCCTCCCATTCAGGTTTGTCTGAGACAGGGAAGGAAAGCCAAAGTTTTCACAGACACCGTTACGTGCTGCTGACTTTGGTGTTTTCATGTGATTTGTTCAGTTTCATGGCGGTTTATAATAGAGACGACCTCGAATTATTTTGTCATTGATAATATTTATTACTTTGTAATACAATATTAATTCAAAACACATTAAGATTAAGCTTTAAAACAACAGCTACTACTTTTCTTGGTTGCCACAACAATGTGTCCCCACTTTGCAGCATGTATGTTGTTCAGACAGAGACAAAATACACCTCACTCAAAAATAACATAAAATAAAAAATTGCCCTTCTAACTTCAACTAATTTAATTATATGTAATTTATCAATGTAATTTTGTTGCATAAGTACAATGTAAAATGTTACATTTAATGGGATCTGGTCAAACTAAACTTAATTGATTGATACACATTTAGTTTGTTCCAGGCACATTATCCTTAAATATTAATTAATTAAATAAATTCAAATGTAATTTTATACATATTTCAGAGTATTGTGTTGTGTTTATTGTGGGTGAAGAATCATTTTCTGAGTGTTTTTACTCATATAGTTTAGACTTTTCAAATCATGCTGATTGTCACAAAAGACAGCAAAACTTTGTATCCGTCACCACGAACAATCTGATTACTTTTTCATGACCATTTCACCTTTTAGTTTTGAGAGAATCCTGTATGACTCAAATGGTTCCATCTAAGGCAAAGCTATTTATACAACAGAGTTGAATGTACATTATACATACTGTTATTATTGGCATATTATGTCAGTGGAAAACATTTTCCGCATCATAGTATAGATAAACTACTATGCAAGAGTCTTGAAACACCCCTCATTTATTTATATCTTGCTTGGGAGATGGGATGGGAAACGTCCAAACATACATGGATATACAGAAAAAGAGGCAAAAACAGAGTTTTTATAATTCTGCTGTACTCAAAAGTTGATATTTGGTGTGAGTACCTTTATTCTTCAACACAGCCTGAAGTCTCACAGACAGCTTTCATGTAATTTTTTTTTAAGTATTCTTCAGGAATAGTTCTCCAGGCTTCTTGAAGGACAATCAAAGTTCTTCTTTGAATGTTGGGTGCCTTTTATTCTGTTCTCTCTCAAGATGATCCCACACTGCTTCCAAAATGTTGAGGTCCAGGCTCTGGGAGGGGGGTGATTCATGACTGTGTTTCTCCTCAGCTACTATCGGCTTTTACAGCATTGACAGTGTATTTGGATCACTGTCGTGCTAAAAGAAAATGACATCAGCTGTGTTGCAGATTGTATTGGTGGATTGAAATTTGATGGTTCTGCTCTGCATTCATAGTTCCATGTTCCGTGTAGACGCTCACCACTATACCTCTCTCCTGACCTCTGTGCATACTGGCAATGGGCAATGACTTACACTAATGATGACAACGATTTGGATTCATCAGTCTACAGGCCTTGTTGCCAACGATTTTCTGTCCCGTTATTGTGTAATTTGGAAGCTAGGGAAGTACTGCCAATACTGTGCCTCTACGTGTGTGTGTGGAGGGGGGAGAGTGGACTTTGAGTGTCCAAAGAAAAACTTTGAAGGACCTTCAGAAAGCCTGCACAAATATGAATCAAGACCACTTTAAAAAATTACAAGAAAATCTGTAGGAAAGTAGGACTTCTTGTGACTTTTGCAGACACGCACGCACACTTCGCAGCTAAATTGGAACCAAATAACTTCTTATTAATACTGTACATGGGTACTTGGCCTGCTCACCATGTCGCTTGTGCCTTCATCTTCAAAGTCATCTTCACCACCGTCTGTCATCTCCCCTGCCTCAACCTCAGCCGTCCCCTCCACTTCCTCCCCCCCAGAGTGGTCTGCTGCATCACCATGGAGACACTCGCACACCTCCTCCTGCTTCCTCTGCATCTCTGGCAAAAGACATCAAGAGACAAAGACTGGCAGTTAACATCAGAGCATAATAGATTTATAGACTTTCTATCTTGTTTTGATAATAGAAGAACCTGTATTTCAGACAAGCCTCTGAACAAGCATTTAATATGTTCAGTATCATTCCGTCATCTCTCCTCAAAGACTGTTTGTGTGGCTTTTATTTCAGTACATGGCGGCCTCTCTCAGCATCTTCCCCATTTTTCTATGCATGCTCATCAGACAGGTCCTCCCCTCCTGGCTGTCAAATCTTACCGGCATCAGAGCGATGTTGCCTCTCTATCTTCTCAAGCCTTCCCAGCAGTGAGTCGATCTTGGTCTTGATTTGCGACAGTTCCTTTTTGATTGTTAGAAGCTGATCTGTCTTCACTGCAAGCATACATTAATAAACTTAAAAAGCATAATTAATGGGATGTTCTACAAGAGACACTGTGACAGCAGCAGACTCTTCTCAACAGTCAAGTTCTTCACTGAAAATGTGGCACAACTGATGAAAAGCAGGAAATCTCACTGTGTTGCATTGAGGGGAGAATAATAATAAGCATGCGAGAGTTTGAACAGTACACCAGCTGCTAAAGCCATAATCTCACTGTTGTTGCTACCAGCGAAAATGTTTCTTTCTTAGCCGTGTTTTACCTCAATTTTTGTAGAGGAAAGATCTGGCTCTTACTATTAGATTTACCACCTTGTTACTAGCTTAGATGATAAGAAAACAGCTGCCTGCCTGCTGTAAAACAATAGAAAGTGATGAGCAATATGATGCAGAAATGCTACACAGAGCAGAAAATACAAAAAATAACCAAACAACTAGCTGAGACTCTGATCTAAGATTTATTCTGTATAATTTTGGTTTATTCACGACATTTCTGGTGTGCTTACTTTTGTTTTAACATGAATAAAAACTCTGGTTTAAATGAGTTTCAATGCATCTCAAGAAAAGAAAAAAACAATTTACTGTTTATCCCAGTCATTCCTAAAGTGTGTGGCGGTGGTCTGCAGGAGGTCAAAGTTTCTAATGTACAAACATGTAATTAGCTTGAAGCTACAAAGGAACAGCTTAAATATTTGCATTAAAAAGGTCATCAGAACTACTAAAGAAAATATGTGAGATTCAAATGATTTGTTTTTCTTTTCAGTTGGCAAGGGAAGGGAAAGTGTTTAATGAAGATTCAGCCTCAACAAGCAAATCACCAGAAGATCAAAAGGAATCAGAGAAAACACAAAGAAGGAGTCTTGTGTTTCAATCAGAGTTTTGATTAAAGGTTCAGTCGGTACAGGTTTCAAATTTGGCCAAGACATTCTTAAGTTTGACAATGGCTGGCTTTGTCACCTGACTGAAGATTAATTAACAATGATTGTTAAAATCAAATGATAATAAATGCCATAATAAAGTCATTTTTCAAGAAGAAAATATTTAAAACATTCACTTCTCCCAGCTTTTCAAACGTGACAATTTCTTGTGAATCTGTTCGGTTAGCTTAGGAAGTCATTATGGTCATTTTTTTCCCTCCCCATTTTATTGCATTATTTGACGGTTTTTGCCTCAACAATCAAAATAGCTTGCACATTAACCTCTTATTAAAATCAAAGTGTTTTTAAAAAATTGACTCATTTATTCAAAAGTAAATCGCATTCAACGACAGTTTTGACATGAAAATGATTCAGCATTTGGAAATCACTACAGTTTTTTACATCGCCAATGAGAGGATAAGCCACTTTTCTTTGTTTTGTATGAAAATCTCTTATTATTTTGGGGTTTTTGGACAGTTTGGTGAAAAAACAAACAAACTAAGTATGTAAATGTCAGTTTTGGCATCTTAAAAATTACAATAATTTTTTTTTTAATGCACTCACTAGACACTTAATTAGGTACACCTTACTGGGACCAGGTTGGACCTCCTTGTGTCTTCAGAACTGCCTTCATTCTTCATTCTTTGTGTTAATTAACAAAGACTCATTAAGATGCTGGAAACATTCCTCAAAACCTTTGGTTCAACACTGATATGATAGCATCACACAGTGCACACTGCAGATTTGTTGGGTGCACATTCATGATGCAAATCTCCCCCTGCATCGCATCCCAAAGGTGCTCTATTTGACTGCGATCTGGAGACTGTTGAGGACATTTGAGTACAGTGAACTCACTGTCTTGTTTAGGACACCCGTTTGAGAAGATTTGAGGTTTGTGACATGGCTTTATATCCTGCTACAACCAGCCATTAGACGATGGGTACACTGTGGTCAAAAAGGCACTGGGCATGGTTAATAACGATACTCAAGTAGTTTGTGGCATTTAAACAATGCCCAGTTGATATTAAGAGGCCCAAATTGAGCAAAGAAAGTTTCCTCCATGCCTTGGGGGTGACCATGGTTCAAGGGATTGGGAAGCTCATCTGTAACTGAAAGGTTGCAGTTTCGATCCCCCTGCTCTCTCTGTCCTGGTCGTTGTGTCCTTGGGCAAGCCACTTTACCCTACCGCCTACTGGTGTTGGCCAGAGGGGCCGATGGTGCAATATGGCAGCCTCGTTTCTGTCAGTCTGCCCCAGGGCAGCTGTGGCTACAACCGTAGTTTGCCTCCACCAGTGTGTGAATGTGAGAGTGAATGAATAGTGGCATTGTAAAGCACTTTGGGTGCCTAGAAAAGCACTATATAAATGCAATCCATTATTATTATTATTATGACAGCACCAGCCCGAACCATTAATTCAAAGCAGGATAGATCCATGCTTTGTAAAATTGTGAAATTCTGACCATACCATCCAAACTTCATTGCAGAAATTGAGATTCACCAGACCAGACAATGCTTTTTCAGTCTTTTATTATCTGGTTTTGTTGAGCTTATGTGAATTGTATCCTCAGTTTCCTGTAGTCCATCTGCTTCGAGGTTAGGCATGTTGTGTGTGGTTGTAATGCCGGTTTATTGGATTAACTGTTGTCTTCCTAATACCTCAAAGCGATCTGGTCATTCTCCTCTGTGTTCTGGCATCAACAAGGCATTTTCCACCAAAGGACTGTCTCTCACTCAATGTTTTCTCTTTTTCAGATTCTCTGTAAACCCTAGAGCTGGCTGTAGATCAGGAATTTCTGACATATTGAGATGGCTGGTCCCATGATGCCATGTTCAAAGTCACTGAAATCAGATTTCTTCCCTATTCTTAAATTTGGTTTAGTGAAGTTCAAAACCAATTTGTGAATTTGCTTGTAATTACATCTAATACAGTGCATATGTTCCTAATATAACAGATTTATTTTGACCATGTCATGTCTAAAATCTTTGAGTCGCTGCCATGTGATTGGCTGACTAAATATTTGAGTGTACCTAATGAAGTGTCCAGTGAGTGTATACTCTAATCAGTTCAAGAGGGACTATCAAGACTACTAATGAAAATAATCAGGAATTGCAGGCCTGACCTTTTTCGATTATTAACCTTGTTTTTTTGTTTCCAGAGCTTAGCATTTACACTTGCTGAGTACATTTCCATCATAATGGGCAGAAATGATACCCGCCAACATGTGTTCAAAGTTATGATAATAGGAAATGTTCTTTGTAGCGGCTGAATTTATTTTCTTTGCCATTAACTTGACTCAAACCCCAAAAATGGACATGGAGGTAAGTTTAAAACAAACAATCACATAAAAATCACATTTAGAAAACATCATTTGGCAATCACAACATCCTTTAGAGATGGCAGGACACTATAGGAACAAAAAGGGACAAAGAAAAACCACCAAACATACGTTTAGGGCCAGTGATGGAAGAGCCGACATTGAGTGCTCGGGAGGAGGAAGAGGAGGAGGAGGAAGAGGAAGAGCAAGCCCTGACTGGAAAAGAGGATTTGGCTCTGCGTGTGGTTGGGACAACTAGCCGTGAGCGTTTGATGGGGATCACAGCTCGGGTCGGAGGCACAACACGGCCGTGGTACTCAAACAGTCTGAAGACACATGAAGAATAAAGTTGTAGCAACAGAAATATTACAAGAGTATTACAATGCAGAGAAATAACAAAACAAAAAAAGTGGGGATATAACTCTGTAATCACTATGGGACCTGAACAGCAAGTGGTTTCCCTTGTTTTTGGTCAGATGTTTTTATTCAAGCAGCAAGGAACACTTACAAAGCACCTAATAGACATGCTGCAAAAGATGTCTGAATGATAGAGGTACACATTGAACAATGCCAAAGCAATTCAATCAAAGCCTGTTCCCAGTTGCCTTTGACATATCAAATTGCCAAAATAGCAATAATGACTCAAAGCTGAAGGATTCTGCTCTTGGGGATATTGCAAAGAAGAGGAAGTAAACAAACCAATGAAAATGTCAGAATGAAGATACATTCTGTGCCTTGCCAGCGCAAATGACCAGCCGGGGGACTATCTGACATTCAGTACCCGGCTATGCGGATAAAAGCATCATTAGTAAGCCCAACGGAGAGGAATAAAAACCTCCTCAATATGACATTCATTATGCCTGTGATAATGTAGTTACTTTGCCTCAGAAGGAAATGGGGCCATTCTGCTCAAAAATCATCTTTATTCAAGATGGGAAATGGGGAGAAAGGATGTGTATACTAAGGGCAAAATATCGGGAGGAAAGGGACTGGTTGAAAAAAGAAAAGTTGCAAATGACAAAGACGTGTGTTATTTACCAGTGAGCCAATGTTTTGTTTTGTTTTTTTAAACATACCTACTGTAGAAGTCATCTCTGTAGTAGTCGTAGTCAAATTCATAGCCACTGTGGAAATAAAAGAGAACATTTCTATTTTTCTTTGATTTTTTGTGCACAAAAACATAAAACAATAAAGGAAGAAAATGACGGTGCAAATGCATTTAGACTGAATTCTTTATTCAGTGCTGTCCTAAAAGACTATTACTGGAAAATTCCTTCTTGTTAAGATTTGATGTGTGGTTTCTTAACCGAGCTGAGCACTGGAATCAAATTTCCTTTAATCCATTTAAAAAATGAAATGCAACAACAGCAAGTTTGCCTCATTATGTTGCATTTCTTTCTTGGTTGGCTATAGCGGTAAACTTACCAGATTCCCATCAAACTAGAAAGCGAGGTAATGCAGGCTATTTCTACAAACAACTGCTGACAACAGGAAGCTTCCGTTCCCGGCTACAAATTACACTGTGATAAATCCGACACAACAGGAGTGG
The DNA here is from genome assembly GCF_056152115.1 of Neolamprologus brichardi. NCBI lineage: Eukaryota > Metazoa > Chordata > Actinopteri > Cichliformes > Cichlidae > Neolamprologus > Neolamprologus brichardi. The sequence goes on along the minus strand of NC_142121.1, from coordinate 16,168,082 downwards.
CCTTAAGACTTCTGCCACAATATGCACGAGTTCCTGATGGTTGTATTTTGATTACTTTTCAAAAATTCAGGATAATAGAAAGCAGAAATCAAAAGAGCTCGAGAGACGGTGGGCAGCTCAACACTGCTCACAGCTGCAGAGCTTACTCTTCCATTTTGGAAAAAGAAAGGAAGCAGTGACGGTAAAACAAACTTGATAAATGTAGAGAAATTAAAGCACTGTCATTTACAATATTGTGCCTAACAAATTCATTTTCAATAACTGTGTGTGTGTGTGTGTGTGTGTGTGTGTGTGTGTGTGTGTGTGTGTGTGTGTGTGTGTGTGTGTGTGTGTGTACGTGTACGGGTATTAACATCTTCATTGGGACAAAAAATTGGTAGTTTATTATACTTGGGCTGCTTGAAGGCATTTTTGAGACTCAAAATGTGGTTTTTGTGTCAGGGTTACAATTAGGTTCTGGTTAGGTTTAGGGTCAGGGTTAGGCATTCATTTTTGATGGTTAGGGTAAGTGGCTATTTTTTTTATATCCTTATGTCCCCACAAGAATATAATGTGTGTGTGTGTGTATGTTGCATAGTGCTGCCATCTTCCCACCCCTAACACACAGGTCCGAGAGAGCGATCTCTTTTCTGGATTTGGAGGCAAAAATCAGGCACAAATGTTTGAATTCTTTTGCAAAGTTAAAAAGAAGAAGAAAATCGGAGCTCTATAATGATGCAGGCCACTCTGTTCCCGTTGCATTGCTCACTGTGATGTGAAGAGTATTTCATCTATTGTTACTCCAGCACCTCGGTACAGCCTTCACATTAAAGTTATGTGATTAGAGCGCCTGACTACCAAAAGGTGCACGGTTCTAATCAATTCACAAAAGGCTGAAACAAAGGAAATTTGTCCAGCTGCTAGCTGTCGTCTTCCCAAACCTCCCCTCCTGCCTTTTAATAAGCATCCCCACTGGCCAACGGCAAGAATACAGATGAAAACACTGTGGTTCATGACAGCTTCCTTCCTAATGTAACAGATTTGTGTTGCTGGATAGTTGTTAAGCACGAAGTACACTTTTACAGCTATTGGGCTAGCAACCAATTAGCAGTAAAAGCAAGACAGCGCACTAGAATCGTCAACTATGATGAATAAGCAGCTTCCTTTACAGATACGATCTACTATGAAGATTGAATCTTTGACACGTTTCAACACGTTTTACCCAGGCAACATGTTTGATGTAATCTCTTCAAAATCAGTCTGGCACATAAAACTGCTACAAAACCACAACATGACCGTTTTACTTAACATACAAACATAAAACATGTGTTTTGTCAGATTTTATTAAATTTTAGTGAGATAGTTTAAATAGGTAGAATTTGTTATGTGTATGTTGTGTTCCTTCTCATTTTCAAATCCTCTAATAAAGGAGTTCCCAAACTCTTGTTCTTATCTTATTATCTTTTAAATAACACATAATCATGCAAAAGAATAATACTAATAAACCTTTCATAGCCTCATGACTCAATACCAGGTTCTAAAATTATTTAAACACACCATCTCACTTATTTAACAACAAATAAGCCGACATGTTGAAGCAGTGTGAGAAAACCAAGGAACACCCAATGATTCATTAGCTTCAAGTTATTATAGCTTGTATAATAAGAGACTGTTGTAGATTTGCTGCTAGGCTTGATATGTGCATTACCCAGATTCAACCAAGCTTTAGCCGTAGGACAGATGGCCTTACATTTGACTAAAACACGTTGGTATACAGAGGAGTTTAGGGACTATATTTTCAAACGAAGTCCAATTAACCACCCCTTCACTACGGTGCTTGACAGTTGGTATGAGGTGTTTGTGCTGATGGGTATAGTTTTTACCAAACATGACACTCCATTATAGTCAAACATTGTCAGTTTGGTGTCATCTGTCTAAATGACATTGTCCTAGAAGTGGTTTGTTCACAAGATTTCCAGAACAATGCAAACCAAAGCTGTGCTGCTGTTTTCTTTTTAGAGAGAAGACACTTTGTTGTGGCAAACCTCCCAAACAAACCATACTTGTTCCATTTTGTATTCTGGTGAACTTTAACATTTTAATAAGCTAACTGAGTCGGAGATGTATCTTGTGGATTTTTTGACAATCTTGAATGCTCCAGACCAGCAAACTGTCAAAACCTCTGCTCTTATGGGGGCGCTGACACTTGCTGATTATCAGTTAATCAAGTGCGTTTGATTAACAGCACATGGCTGCTACTTACCCTTTTAATTCTGATTGAAGCAGTAAGTGTGCACTACATTTTTCAAAGAGTCCTGCCAAACCTGTCCGTCTCACACAACTGTGTAAGCTTTTAACAGAGGGTCTGCTGGGTTGATCCTGTTACTTTGGGACAGAATATAATATAGACAGAATTTGGTCATGTTTCCAGTCTGTGTCTTAAACTATGTAAATCATATTCAAAGCCCCCGCAGGAAGGGACATTTCCCAAAACTATTCCTTTAAAAGCCTGAATAAGGTGTTATTTTGTATTTTTATTATACTGCCAAGCAACTTTGTGTGGACTTTTTGTTTGTTTTGTTGTCGTTTCTTTCAACGAGATGACAAAAGAGCAAAGTGTGTAACAGCAACAGACAAAAAAATGGCACTAATAGCACAAGTAGGGAATTGGCTGTTTCTCCTTAAGAGCACAGCCTGCCAGAGAGGATCATAAACACATATTTTACAGACAGCAGAGGCAGAGGGTACAACAGAAAAAGTAGGTCAGGAAAGGAACATCCACCTGACACTCTAAAATAAGAAAAACATGTTTCACCTGTAGAGGGATGAGAGAGGCCTCTTGGAGCCCATCTTAGGCCTGTACGGTTTGGGCTCTCCAGCCATGTTGATATCTGGGGGGAAAAAATGAGAGTTGAAGTTACAGTGTGATAGAGAAGCAGTTTATAATATAAAGATCATCCACAACATACAGTTGGATCCACATATATTTGGACAATTGCACCAATTTGTGTCATTTTGCCTTTGTACACCATCGCAGACAATAAATTTTCAACTTAGGTTCAAGGGCTTTAACAAAAGAACTGCATTAATAGTTCAAGAGGGAAATGTTCAAAGGCTCAAAGGTAACTGGAAAATTGTTAAAGAATTTTATGTCCAGGTGAACACTTAAATCAAGAACACTCCCGAGGAGGTAGGAGTATCACTGTCAAGGTCTACAATCAATAGAAGCCTTCATGAATAGGAGATGAATGCAGAACAAGGTGCAGAGTACTGGTTAAACTCAACAAGAAGGCCAGATTAGAATTTGCCAGAAAACATCTGAAAAAGCCTTTAGTTCTGGAAAAATATAATTTCTACAAATGAAGGCAAGATAAACTTGAGTGATGGGGCGACACAAGTATGACGGAGAGAAGCAGCTCATGATCCGAAGCATATTATCTGTCAGACATGGTGTTACGGTGTGGGCATGTATGGCTGCCAGGGAAACCGAACTAAAGTGCTGGTTGATGTGACTGCTGGTAGAAGAAGCAAAATGTGCACGGGGCTGTACTCTCTGCTCACATTCAGCCAAATGCAGCCAAACTGCTCAGACAGTGTTTCATAGTGCAACTGGATAATGACCCAAAGCAAGTTGCACCCAAGAAACCCAAGAGTTTCTCAAGAGACAGAAATTGGATATTCTTCAATGACCAAGTCAGTCAGCTGATCCCAGTCCGACAGAGCATGCTTTTCAGCTACTGAAGACAAAACTGAAGGCAGAGACCCACAAACGAGCAGCAACTGAAGGTGGCTGCAGTAAAAGCCAAACAGAGCATCTGAAGGGAGAAAACACAGCAGCTGGTGTTTTTATGCAAGTATAAAAAAATAATACTTATATCTAAAATTATTTTATCTTGTCCAACAGTTTTTTAAGCCTCTGAAGTGAGAGACTGTATAAAGACAGCTGCAATTTAAAAAATGTTCAAGACGGTTTTAATTAAAAACAACCAACATGATTTTTTTCTGATTTTTTTTTTATATCAATGCAAATATTGTAGATATTTTCTCTGATAAAACATAACTTGATTTCCCATGCACTGTAATTTTACCTAAATGTTACACAAAAATTAGTTTTCTGCTTAGACTGGAAATATTCTACATGTGTGAAAAAAAAATATTTATATTGAAATGAAGGACACAGATGCTTAGATCACAATATTATTTTTTATTTGAATATTTCCATAGACACATTTTAATCCTCTATATTCATATACATGTTATGACAGATGGAAGTAAATCTTCAATGTTTTAAGTGCTTATTTATGATGGTCATTCATGAGTCCAGCTTTTTTTCCCCTGGATGACCATAAACTTTTATTTTTATGAAACCAAAAGACTTCAAAGCAACTCACACCCAAAGCTTTTTAAAGAGTGGCACAAATAAAATTATGTTGCCAAGGAGACAATAGGATAATGGCAAATAAAGGGTAAACACATCTTCATATGTACACTGTAATAATTTTTACAGTTATATTCTTATAAAAGCACTATACCTGCCTGACTAGGAGCTATTTTTTAGCCTGTCCTGCAGAATACCACATCATACGATGTAGCACTGTCTTTATAAAGAGGCTCTCTGGGCATTTTCAAGCTCCTAAGAATTTTTGTTTAAAGGTTTGAACAAATTACAAACTGCATTTTTATGAGATTATCAGTGTGACAGTGTTTTCATTCAGAATTGCCATAATATGGGCCAGGGCTCATGTACTGTAGCAGTGTACATTCATCCTCACTGAACTAGACTTTCAGCAGAAACTGAATTTTTAAATTGTATGATCCCCCCCCTTAGATCTCATGCATTAAAAGGAAGTTTATTTAAAATTTCTTAGCTGAATGGTCAAAGTGGGTTTTGAAGATGAAAGATGCTGTGAAAAGTGGGCCAACATAGTTTTAAATTAAAGAGCAGCAGTAAAAGTAAGAGGGTGGTTGCTAGCTAAAGCTAATTATGTCTCGTAGCATTTCTGAGTGCATGACCATATCAATGGGATCAGATAAAAAAGAGAGAGCGAAGGTCAGTTTGTGTTTGTCTTTAAAAACATTTATAACAGTCAGGATGTTGTGGAGTATTCATTGCTACTTTACTGTTCCCATTTCCTTATTAACGCAGTTATTCCATTTTATATGAAGAACAAGAATATGAAGCGTAAACCTGCATTCTTTCTAGTGGCCAGGAGGTGGCGATCCTGAGGAAATGAAAAACAAATCCAGTTGTGTAGAAGTCTATCCGAAAAAAACCATCTAAGTCATGTTATTTATGATCTCCTTAAATGTTTTTCTGATTAATGTTTAGTGTCTACCTTTAACTTTAAGACTTCTGTAATACAGCAGAATGAATATTTTTGTAAATTATGTAAATTATGGCCCCATTTGGAGTAAAATAGACGATAAACAAAGCCATGCTTTGGGGCAGGCCTGCATTATAACTAGAGAGCTGCTGCCATATGAGCATTTGGCATTCTTAATTTGTAGGTCAGATTAAAATTCCTCAATTTAAGGTTTCCAAAAACAGCTGATGATGTCATAATAGCTACGTCCACCCTTTATATACAGTCTATATTTGGAAAAGAGCCACAAATATTATCCCAAATGTTCTTATAGTTTAATTAGTTAATAGTCGATCAATGAAAATTCATCTTTTAAGACTTACAGTGGGGCAAAAAAGTATTTAGTCAGCCACCGATTGTGCAAGTTCCCCCACTTAAAATGATGACAGAGGTCAGTAATTTGCACCAGAGGTACACTTCAACTGTGAGAGACAGAATGTGAAAAAAAAATCCATGAATTCACATGGTAGGATTTGTAAAGAATTTATTCGTAAATCAGGGTGGAAAATAAGTATTTGGTCACCTCAAACAAGGAAAATCCCTGGCTCTCACAGACCTGTAACGTCTTCTGTAAGAAGCTTTTCTGTCCCCCACTCGTTACCTGTATGAATGGCACCTGTTTGACCTCATCATCTGTATAAAAGACACCTGTCCACAGCCTCAACCAGTCAGACTCCAAACTCCGCCATGGCCAAGACCAAAGAGCTTTCGAAGGACACCAGGAAAAGAATTGTAGACCTGCACCAGACTGGGAAGAGTGAATCTACAATAGGCAAGCAGCTTGGTGTGAAAAAATCAACTGTGGGAGCAATCATCAGAAAATGGAAGACATACAAGACCACTGATAATCTCCCTCGATCTGGGGCTCCACGCAAGATCTCATCCCGTGGGGTCAAAATGATCATGAGAACGGTGAGCAAAGATCCCAGAACCACACGGGGGGACCTGGTGAATGACCTGCAGAGAGCTGGGACCAAAGTAACAAAGGTCACCATCAGTAACACACTACAACGGCAGGGAATCAAATCCCGCAGTGCCAGACGTGTTCCGCTGCTGAAGCCAGTGCATGTCCAGGCCTGTCTGAAGTTTGCCAGAGAGCACATGGATGATACAGCAGAGGATTGGGAGAATGTCATGTGGTCAGATGAAACCAAAGTAGAACATTTTGGTATAAACTCAACTCGTCGTGTTTGGAGGAAGAAGAATACTGAGTTGCATCCCAAGAACACCATACCTACTGTGAAGCATGGGGGTGGAAACATCATGCTATGGGGCTGTTTTTCTGCCAAGGGGACAGGACGACTGATCCGTGTTAAGGACAGAATGAATGGGGCCAAGTATCGTGAGATTTTGAGCCAAAACCTCCTTCCATCAGTGAGAACTTTGAAGATGAAACGAGGCTGGGTCTTCCAACATGACAATGATCCAAAACACACCGCCCGGGCAACAAAGGAGTGGCTCCGTAAGAAGCATTTGAAAGCCCTGGAGTGGCCTAGCCAGTCTCCAGACCTCAACCCCATAGAAAATCTGTGGCGGGAGTTGAAAGTCCGTGTTGCTCGGCGACAGCCCCAAAACATCACTGCTCTTGAGAAGATCTGCATGGAGGAATGGGCCAAAATACCAGCTACTGTGTGTGCAAACCTGGTAAAGACCTATAGTAAACGTTTGACCTCTGTTATTGCCAACAAAGGTTATGTTACAAAGTATTGAGTTGTATTTTTGTTATTGACCAAATACTTATTTTCCACCCTGATTTACGAATAAATTCTTTACAAATCCTACCATGTGAATTCATGGATTTTTTTTTTCACATTCTGTCTCTCACAGTTGAAGTGTACCTCTGGTGCAAATTACTGACCTCTGTCATCATTTTAAGTGGGGGAACTTGCACAATCGGTGGCTGACTAAATACTTTTTTGCCCCACTGTATCTATAGATTGTCTAGTGTATAACATGTAAAAACCCATTTGAAAAAGCCTTCCTCTATTTTCTGTTTTAATAGGTGTGAAATAGCAGCAATCTCATCAGAGATGAGGAAGTAGTGAGAGCTTTTCTTAGTTTGAGCTGTCTAAGTGCCTATAGGGCTCTGTGTGATGAAACTAACCAGGTGAACTGGGGTACAAAACATTGATTCATTTAATGATTTCACTTCACTTCATTGTAACGCTCAAACAGACGGTGCATAGTTTGCAAGATTTTGTAAGAGCCTCGAAACAACCGAGACTCTGACTGTGCAAAAAAGGGACTTCAAGTAAATATTAGGACACTCAGCTAAACAAAACAACAGAAATCCCCTTCAAATGCATTAGCAGACAGCTGTGACTCATCTGCACACACCTCATGACTACTGCCATGATTGACAGCCCCTTCTACCTGCCAAGAACGCCGGCGCATTAAACCCGGCTGGTATCACACCACGTTTAGTCTGTCGGCTTTCCGACGTTGCTTCATGCTCAGATTCTGCTCAATCAGCCTCGAGTGCTGCTCAAGGTCATACACAAAAAACACAAACAAAAATCAAAACTCCACCTTCCCACGCATACACACAAACAAACACAGGGGTGAACCGACAAAGCCGCAACAGAGATCCCTTTCTGATGGATGAGTCACCCTTGAGTTGCAGAGATAAAACATCAGCTTTGGGGATCATGCAGCAGCAAATGTCATGACTGGAGCTGGAGTCAAGTTGTTGTGCCTAAAGGGTTGCAGTCGCAGTTTTTTGGGCTTTTTCTTCCAGGGGTGGGGTAAGCATGAACTCTCTGCTGCAATATTAATGCACCAAGCTTATGAATTAAAGAATGGAAAATATCTCAGATAAATCCAAGCACTTCTCTCAGATTCACATTTTCACACAGAGTCCTGCAGCTGCAGCTGCGTCTGGATCTTCCATCACATTGTCTGCAGAATCACCATGGGTGCAATGGTTGGAGCCCAGACTTTCTCGCTCTTTCTCATTCTCTTGATTTCCTCCTTTCCTTCCTTGCTCTCCCTAATGGACTAATGGAGTGGGGGGATGTATCGCTAGCTCTCAGGTGCACAGGGACAGCTGTATCATTATCATTAGGACACAGGAAGACGTGAGGAATGGTTCGCACTGTAAAGCCTGCTCTTCTCTGGGCCCCTGCTAGGGTCATTAAAGACAGAGTGGAGCACTAAAAAGCACTCTAAAATGAACACTGTCACCTCACAACACCCCTTCCCTCCACATCGCAACAGACACACATAGAGTCTCTGATTAATTACAGTCATTATACTAATCATATACAAAAGTCGCATGAATAAGTATATGTGTGCTTGCAGCCTGACTTGTTTGTGCGTGTATTCATAAAAAGTTGAAGCGGGAGATAGAGGAGATAGAGCCTGTGTTGCTAAGCAATAGCCACTTAGGACTTGATTGATACTATAAACTGCATGCGGCATCGCATTGAAGGGGAATATAAAAATGTACTTTGCTGAAGCCATTATGTCCAGGTTGGCCACAAAAACCTATCACAGAGGTGAACTCAAAGTAGAAGAAAGTCAGTCTCAGACACTGTAAAAACACTGGCCGCCCTCTTAACTCCTGAGAGCATACTCCTATTGGCGCTGCTACAATGCAGAATGCACTGCTGTCAAAATATGATGAACAACGCACATCTACTCACTTTATCAAGTATGCCTGTTCAAATGCTTTTTAAAGCAAATATCTAATCAGCTAGTCACGTAGCAAAAACTTAAGGCATTCAGGCACGCAGACATGGTCAAAACAACCTACTGAAGCCCAACACGAGCATTAGAATGAGTATGGACAGTGATTTAAGTAAGTTGGTAAGTGTCATAGCTGAAATGGTTGATGCCAGAGAACTGCTTTGAGCTCACAGGAAGGCGACAATAACTAAAATACCAAAGGTATCCAGAAAACCTTTAAACAGATGGTCTACAGCAGCAGAAGACCACACAGTGCCATCAGTGTCAACAATTCACAAAGGCTCAAAATTGGGTGTAAACAACTTGAAAGAATTGCAGGGATCGCAAAATCGCTAGCGATATCTCCGGTCGGGCGACCAAAATCTATCTCAGCCCCGTCCGTCGGGTTATCATATAGCCCGACGGGCGGGGCTGAGATAGATTTTGGTCGCCCGACCGCCGACCGGAGATATCGCTAGCTCCGGGACGTCGGGCTAGCGATTTTGCGAGCCCTGCATTGATCCATGCTGCCTTGTATCAACAGTCCAGTAATGGTGTTAGGGATATTTTGTTGGCACACTTTGGGCCTCTCAGTATCAGTTGAGTATTGTTTTAAAACCACAACCGGCCTGAACATTGTTGCTAACCATGCTTATTTCTTTATGAAGAGCGTACCAGTCTTCTGACGGCTGCTTCAAACAGGACAATGTGCCTTTTCACAAAGCTCAGATTATCTCAAGCTGGTTTCTTGAACATAACAATGCGCGTTCATTGTACTCAAATGGCTGCTATAGTCACAACATCTCAATCCAATAGAGCACCTTTGAATTTCTGAGGAATGTTTCCAGCACCCTGTTGCATCTGTCATGAAGAATTAAAGCTTTGAAGGCAAAAGGTTACAGTTACAGTTTTATTGTTCAGAAATATTTAGTTTCAGTGTTCATGTCATGGTTCACTGTGTGGCAGACAGGAAAAGGACCCCAGTGCAGGAGACGAGACTGACTTAAATTTGCAGCTTTATTGCTCTACTTCAGCAGAAACAAACAAACAAAAAACAAACAAAAAAAACTCAAATCAGGCAGAAACTAGGAAATAACTAGGCACTTGGGAAGAGACTTGGAACAATCTGCAAACACAGCTAGAGGGGAGAACGCAACAAAGAACAGGAGGAAATGCATACAATATATAGACAGCAGGAGATACACAAAAAGGAACTAATGTAAAAAAACAAGAACCAGGAAATAACAAAGTCACATTTCCAAACACTTGAAACAGTCACACAGACACAAATTTATAAAATTCTATATTTATTTTATTTTATATTTATTAAATAATATTTTTATAGCTTTTCTTTATGTTAGCTAGTTTAGTTACATTTTGTTTGGTTACAGTGTGTTTTTTTAAATTTTAATCTGGTTAAGTAAATGTTTTCATTGGCTGTTTTTAGCTAACTAAAGCACTCAACAGATATTTTGTCGTTAAGTGCTCCAGTATGCTCACCGGCTAGTTACTAACTTCAGCTGTCTGCTGAAACAACCAAAGACTTTTATACACTTCATAAGGAGGGTGATAATTATCGGCAGGCTCATAATTCTTATGTTCACTTCACATTTAGACACTGGTTCAAGTGTTAATAACAGAAGGACAAGGACATCTGCCAGGGCCAATGACACTATCTCACTATGTGTTAAAAAGTCATTCAGATCCACACAAAAAATTCATCAGACTTCTTCCTCTTCCTTTCCACTGGCTGTACAACAAGTCTCACAAAATATCAGCTTTATAGTCTTTGTGCGATTCTGCTAAAATACACAAACAGATAATCAAATGTTACTGAAAGCATTACCTCCACAGAGCATCTGCATCCTTTCAGGAAGTAATACGACTACAAATAAAACTACCTCTGTGGATGCTACACAAGTATTTCCTAAACCTGAGCACTGCACACCAGCAGCTTCTCACTAATGTGTAACTGATATTCCCTGTTTACACTTTTTAAGACTTTACTTACATATTTACTTTTTTGTGTAATTTGGTGCATTTTTCTCTCATAAACTTCTCCACTAACCTCCCTCTTCTACAACTCCAAATTAACATTTCTACCTACAATGGTACGTCCTATTATTTACTGTGCAACGTGAAATATTCAAGCCATGTTTTTCCTGTCTCACACAGTCAGTTTGTAAGTCACAGTCTCAAAAGCTGAAGTGGTGTTTTCACACTGTCTTCCTCTTCCTCGTCTGTGTAGAAGATGAAAGGGCCAATAGCCGACTTTACAAGACCTCATTTCAGCTCAGCGTCTTCTACAGAAAAGCTGCGACTGAGCTCAGTAACAGTTCTATCTATCCACAGTGGCTCCTTCAAGAATACAATCATCTGCACCTCAGGGGCCCTCTGACTCACTTTGGATTTATTCATATTAATGAGGCTGTGCTGAATTACCTATGAGTGCTTCGCCGTGTTACTGCTTGCATGCATGTCTGTTTTAGTTAGATACTGATACCCTCAGCTCACCGTGTCCTTCGTAACTTTCCCCTCCGGAGACGTGATAACTGGACTGGGCACAGACAAAGGGAGTCATAGCACAGGCTAAATCTGAATCAGACGAGCCTGCTTTTAAAAGTAAAAAAAAAAAAAAAAAAAAAAAAAAAAGGGAAATGGATGCATAACCCCTCCGCTGCCTCTATTTAGCCAAGCGTAAGCTGAATCACAGAGCACTTGCAATTTTCCTCTTGAGTGAGGTTACTTTGATATGTGATAATACATTTAAAGAGACTTTACAAAGCAACTGAACATTTAACACTGCCGTCCTTCAGTGTTCTCACTGCAAAAACAAAACAATTATGACAGAAAAGGTGAGTGCTGTAGTAATACAATATCACCTGAGAAAATAAATGGGAGAAAACATTTCCTTCCTCAGCTAATGCCAAAACATAATCTTTTGGCAGGCAAAGGATCAATTCTGGCACAGAGCAAACTCCCATCTCTGCGGAGTCTACACGCATCCTGAGAGCAGGTGAGCGATATTTGATTAAGAGATCATCCAGGCACCTGCATGAATACAAATGTGCCACTAAGAGACATCCTGCAAGACAGCGGCCGCAGATTCAATCTAGGCTGTGTTCTCGCGCCCTGTAAATCTGACAGAGCAGACTTGAGTAATCTCCGATCACAGCTCATCGGCACAGGCAGCTCTTTTTCTTTTTGCGACACCTGAAAGTGCATTTTCTCAAATGGAGCAGGGTGACTGAAAGGTTGAAAGAGAAGACACGGCGAATGTGCCGCTGGGCGTTTGACTGCTCACACATGCGGACATCATCATCTCTGGTTCATATAACTATATTTAGTGGATGATATATGGTCCTAGAAATAATACCAAGAAATAATGTTAATGTAATTATCAGACCGTTTTAAGCCAGTTATCCAATAATATTAATATAAAAACAAAGACCTATTAATTCTTAAGGATATTCAGTCTGGAAGTTGATGACCTGATTACTGTAATAGAACGAGACTGCTACTGCTCACAATGAAAATGGAGCGTGATTTACCGTCGCAAGGGATGACAATGGGATTAGATCTGAACTGAATGTTATTACAAACCATCTATTTTCATGTTAGGCTACATATATTGTAGACTACATTACACGATGCAATAAAACACTACTTCTTCTCCCGATTTAACACACATTTATTCAATTTAGAGCTGATTTCACAAGAAAAGTCTCTGAACTGAGTTGTGGATCACAGGGATAGTCAGATGTTCATAAATGAATCATCTGTGGTGGGAACTTCTTGAGTGTTTTAACCGAGAAAAATTTCATGATGTTGAGCCGTATGAAGCGAAGCAGACTTAATAAGTTGCGGCATTTTAATTTGGAAAGGCTCAAAGCTGCTGAACGGTCAGCCATGTTAAGGATATCAACCTGGTCTTTCCGGGCGGATTTCGGATGCTGTCCTCTCACTGTGTCTGTGTGATTCCCCTCCCACTCTGCTTTTCTCCGACAGTCCAAGGACTAAGAGTGTGCGTTTGTCTGAATCTCTGTTTTAGCCTTATGGTGGACTAACGATGCTAAGTTTGAAAAGTTGGAGATAAAAAGAATAAATGGATGTGGTGAGAGTGCCATTTAAAGACAAACTCTACCCAGGCATCACATGTGTTCTCCCATGGATTATACTAAGATACCAACAATCCTGCACACTCATATATTACAGTAGTGACTTGTCAATAACAAAGTATCAATACTTTAAAGTGTACCCTGCTTTATCATTTATTTACCACACCAAAAATTACAGTAGATGACCTTAAACGTTTGCCTGGAAAGCGAGAAATCACCCACAAGCAAGAAGTAGGAACTTTCTTTTGTACAGTTGGACTCTTTTTTGCAACCACAGAAGTCGCCCCCTGTTGGTTAATACTGGCCTCTCTTTTCAGATCAGGAGGCTACATCCTATCTTTTGTATATTTATGACACCCAAATGTTTGCTCTGCTGTTAATACTTTGTTTCAGCCTGTAAACGTTTACCTGAACACCAGGTTTCAGGAGTACTCGCCTTTTGTGTCTACCATTTCCTGAGTTCTGGCAATTCAATCAATGCTAGTTTAAAAAAAAGGCACATCTCCATGATTTGACAGCGTGGATGTGTTGTGACAGGCAAGATACTGAAAACGTGTGTACTGCAAAACACACAAATCGGTGCTGTGTGAACTCATTTTTGAAGGGCTCAGGTGTGACTGATGTTCATTTATATGTAAAAGTCCAGCAGCGTTGATAAAACCATCAAAGCCGGCAAAGAATCTGAAGGTAAACTGATCAGAGATATAAACTGAATTAGCTACTGCATTAACATAATCTTAGCATGTATGCAGACATAACACTAAAGCAGTGAATCATTTCCTCAATACACCTAGGAAGTCTCGGTTAATATCTTGAGGTACAAGTTGTTGATGATGACATGTATACCTTTCTACTTTTGTTCTGAAAAATATAAAAAACAATGCCATGCACTCTCAATAGCATGCCAAAGCATCAGGTGATGATAAAACCCTATCTGAAACGTAGGCCAATCAGAAACTTGCAAACATTAATAGTGCACACAGTCTGACCTCAGAAAAAAAGACATAAAGGCACATGCTTTTGAAAGAAAAAAAGTATTTTCCCCAAAATGCTGCTTATATTAGCACAGGGCCTAAAAGAGAAATAATAGGGTGACATCTCGTTATAGACTGTGTTTTAAATGTCCCAGAGTTTACTTGTACTCTTCATTGAAAAATCATTTAAAAGAACCTGATAGTTTGTATTTAACTGTTAATAATTTAGAGCTTCATGCCGTCCAGGTGTAGCACTCAGTCCTTATTCTATATTCTATGAGAAAAATATCCATAAATTATCCTTCCTGGACCAGCAGTGCCCAAAATAGCTCCCCCCTCACTCCAAGCTCCATAGCAGCTTAACTAACATAGTTACGCTTGATTTATAGTACCCACATCCAATCTACAGCGTAGGCCTACACCCTATGCTGTAGCTTGACCTGCGGCTCCCCAAAATATGTTACTACATGTCGCAGCGATGCAGCAGCTGTGACAGGTCTGACTGGTGGTAATATGCGATGTAAGCGCAGTACATTGATTAGCACAAGGCTCGTGACTCTGTGAAACAAAATGTAATAGGCTGTAATCGTATTTAGTGTGCCCATTATTCTACTGCAACAGCTAGTATTCTGCCAGTGTGGACACAGGCTGTTTTTCTTGTTGTCACAGCTCTGTGTGAAGAATCAAATATGTATAAAGTGTTCTCTCCTCCCTGCACTTGATTAAACGTAACAGTTGTTCAATATTTACCAGCTCCGAGTTGAAAAGGATCAGCCGAGTTTCACTTGTAAGGGCGGAGCAATGCAGACGGACCAGCTCACAACGTCACGCACTGTGACAGGGATTCAATGCAGTACTATGAATGAAGCTGTAACTCCGCTTTTTTGTTAGATCTGTGACCAGGTAATTACTGGAAGATATCTTTTATCTCAAAATTCCCTGTAAGTCGCTTTGATTTAGCTCATTCTTACTAAGAGGAATTTGAAATAGCTTGTTATATATGTTTCAATGTGAAGTCAAATGCAGTTAGAGTGAATTTAAGATTGGGCTGCTTTAATGAGCTACTGACATATATGAATCATCCTGTCAATATCAAATACTTTAGTCTTAACCTGCTTGCAGGACTCCCACCCAAGAAGTGTACTGTAATTAATCTGTCAGCTCTCTTTGAACAGCATGGCTCTGTCTAACCATGTAGTTATTCCAATATGGATGAGGACCTTGGGGCTTAGACAGTTTTTGTTGTGGGGATACGAGGATTAATCGCTCAACAGCTTGTCCTTCCTTAATGAAATCCGTGTACTTTACTCTTTTGCCCTTTTCAGGAAAATGGTTTCCTGGCAGTGCATAAATTTGGCAGCCTGTCTTCAAGCTCCTGAGCATCTAATGAAATTATTTGACCTGCTGATCTATGAGTCATTTAGAAGAATGTGATGTTAGGCCACTGAACTTCCAAGTTGACTGGACTCTAAATATCACATTGGCGATATAACTATTAATAGGCGGATGTTCGTAAGCACAAAAGGCAACATTGTGCAGCCACTGTTGTACCTCCCAACATTGGTATGTGTTAATTTTTTTTGCATTAAAACATAATGAGCATACAGCTGGAGCCTGAGGTAAAGATAATTTGAGAGTCTTTCATCTCTCCTGAGCTGCACTCCTGCACTAATGCACTTTCCTCCTTTTCCAGTTTGGCATTTTCTTTCCTATGATGTAACTACGGGGCTCTCAAGTGCAACACTTTGAAACACTTTAACCCCTGGAGCCGGTCCATCACTTCCACATAAGCACACGCTTGTTAATCTGTGCAAGCAGCTGGAAAACAAAGCGGCAGCTGCAACCTGCTTGAAACTACTTAAACATCTGCTCCAAAACTTGTGTACTTCATTCAAAGGTGGACTGTAGACAAAACCACCTGCCTAAACTAATACAAACCTCCCGTGAGACATCTTTAGCATACATGAATAGTCATCAACTCTGTCATGAGCTACTTTGATAATTCATTGTTCAAACCAGTAGGTCCCAACATGTTGGTACTCATCCTCCAATAAAAGGCCAAAGTTTAATCAGACAAGCTGTGTGGAGGTTATTTGTATTTGAAAGGAGAAATATTTTTGTAACATTTTCCTCCTTTGCAAGCTAATAAAAGGTTGAAAACCACTGGCTTGATCACATTTAAGCCAAAATAGAAATAAAAAATCCATTTACATTTACTGCATGGGTTGATTTTATGTAATAGTAGTGACTTAGATTTCTTTAAAAAAGGAAATATCACAATAATAATACTAAAGTTAATGATGCGGTGCCATTTAGCTGCTTCAATTTCAGAGTCCTGAATGCACCAGAGCCTTACGTGACGTTACAAACTCGGGGCTGTGCGTGTGTGAATGAGCATGTCTGCTGAGAAAGCCCTGCTGCTGACAAAAATAACGCTCAGTTGCGGGCCACGTTTAATTAATTTCAATAAAATATTAATAGGAGAGTTAGAAACGCAAACTGCAGCCTTTTATAAATAATGGATGACGATTATCAGTTAGTACATATAGAGCTTGGTACATGAGGTTCATTAATGTTATAAATTATTCATGCACCCACAAATTTGCAAAGATGGACCCGCAGCACTCAGCCTCGTACGCGCACAGGTGCGCACACACCTGGAGCTGCGAGTCACTGAGCAGCTCCAGAGAAGACGTCTTACTCGTACAACCGCACTCTTAATTTGTCTCCAGCGACAGTAAAATTAAATCAGATCCCGCACCCTCAGAAATCTCCAAGCCCTCTGAAAAGCAAAGAAACAGGAAGAGGATGTTTTGCTGTATGAAGTGCTTAAATGACTCTGAGGTGTTGATTCTGCGCGATTTAGTTACAGTGCGACAGCCCACGCTGTGAGATCAAGCGAGTTATTCGAAAAGGTGCATCCACTCATTAAAATACTGATGATGGAGAAGCAGTGGTTACAAACTTTAATCCGAAAAGTGCCTCAAATAAACACATTTCCAGTTACTTAGTTTATCACTTCCAGTTGAACAACTTTTTAATCATTTACACGACTAAAACAAAACCCACCATCTTCCTATACGTTCTGCACCAGATGTTTAAAGTGCCAGTAATGACCTCCTCATACTCACATCTCTGATTGCGACGCCTGCCTTTGTACATGGTCATGACGAGCGTGGAAACAAAACGGGTGATGCTGTGGCTGAGCCGACTTTGCCTCCTCTTTCTCCTAAAAACCAAACAGACTGCCGGAGCACCTCGAGCTCCAGACTCCGAGCAGAGCTGAGCAGAGCCACTCTGGACCGTACCATTAATCCACCTATTCCAGGGGGAGCCATAGACGCAAACGCTCCACTATGCTCCAATAGCAAAAGCACAGAAGGGGAAGTAAAAATCCTGCTTTCACGTCTTTGCGCGGTTTATTTGCTGAGAATTAAAATGCGTTAATTATAATGATTATCTAAGGATGGCAGAAAGAAAAATACTGGCTACTCTCCCCTTAAAGTTTTGCCTAATAGAAGTTGTTGTAATATCTGGTATTTTTTGTGGAGCCCCTGAAGCCAAAAAAAAAAAAAAAAAAAAATCTTGAAGAAGCTGTATGACTCCAGTAGATAAGTCTTCCAATGTTTTATATATTTTGCCCATAGCTACATTCAAAGTCTCTCCATTCCTTCACAAAGTTTTTACCAAATTAACCGGATTTTTTTTTTTCATTTCTCCTGTAATGTTTGAATATTTTCAAAAGATGCCACACATCATATTTCACTTACTTACTGGCCAAAATATGCTTTTGTTATTATTAGAAAATTTTGTCTTATATTCTAATTTTCTGTTACATATAAACAGTTCCAGTGTTGGATGTTCTTATTAAACATGGTCAAAGTTTTCAAAAATTAGGTCAGTGTAGATGTGAGTTATCCCCATGAGACAAAAAAAAGAGCTGAGGCTCCACTTTTTTCTACTTTCTACATAGCTACACTCGCTTGCAGTTCAAATCTTCTCTTTTCATGGGGCAGCCAATAAGAAAAGGGTTGGCTTAAAGTGAGGGTGCCGGAAAGAGAGAGAGGGTTGACCGAGTGTCTGCCCCAACCCCCACTGTATGTTGAAAATCATTTATTTTGAACTATGCTGATCATGCAAAGCTGCTTCAGTAGAATCCACTTTAATCTAAGACTACTGAATCTAAAATAGCCATGATAGATGCAGAAAAATGTAACTGTCGTGTCACAAATATGGCATGTTTAAAAGACTCTTTTCAAAGACTCCACAGATATGTCCTTAAAATAATCTTCTTTGGTAATCTGACAGTTAATGATTGAATGGATGGATGGACGATTTGTTTTTCTACACATCAAAATAAATTAATAAATTAGGATAACATCAGTTTACATCCCCGTTGCATCCACCATCTCATTATTTCCATCGTCTTTAAAGGTGAAATTAATGGTAATCAAATAATTTAAAGGTTACACAGATTCTTCTTGACTTACAGGGTTCTCGTTGTTCTCAGTTTGATGGTGAGGAGATGAAATTCCATTTTATTTGCAACAACAGTTACTTCAAGGTGCTTTATAATGTGAGGTAAAGACCCTACACTAACATAGAGAAAACCCAGACAATCCGACGCCCCCCTATGAACAAGCACTTGGCAACAATGGGAAGAGTCAGGCTGAGGGAGGGGCCGCCATCTGCTGCGCCAGGTCGGCGGTGAATAGACCCACTAGGCAAAAAGGGTGGGGTTACATAGACTAATGGGTGTCCATGAGACTCACAGGTGACCAATATGATTGATGTCGGGTGTATCAAATAGGCTTAGCCCTAAAAATCTTCATTTAAAAAAATAAAAATGAACATAAAATACTTGCATCCAATCTACAGTGTAGGCCTAATATAAAGCGAAACCAGCAGAACTATTCCAGTTTGCATAATCATGACCAGATGTAAATAAACATACATGTGTGATATTGTTATGTAAAAATTGCTGGCAAGGGGAAACATTTTGATAACTTTCTGGGTTCTTGATTTTAGCCGACCTGGTCTGTGACCTAGAAGATTTGAGCAGGCTTAGCTTGCATGCAGGTGAACAGCTCATGGCATTTGTCCAGATAGCCTTGAACTTTCGTCAAATGATGTTTTCACTTATTATTCTTTTCTAAACAGTGCCCAGCAGAGAGAAACAGCACAGAAAAACTGACCTTTGCCCACATTAGCCCAGACTGGGTCCCCAAAAGAGGGGTTGTATCAAACATAAAGCTGTAGACAGTAAAAGCAAGACTAAAAGCTGAAAGATGCTGAATTGTGCGCTCACCTGTGTGAGTCTGCACTTGTGAGCGGCCCTCTCTAACTCACTTAACCCAACAATGATATAAAAATAGTGATTGGTACAACAACAAAGATGCACACGTGTGTGCACAGTACACTCCAAATATAGACTTCTGCATTGTGTGAACACTTGCCCAGTCACAGATAATATGTTTAACATGTTTAATTACATACACACAGACTGTTGTATTCATTTTATTACTATATAATTTCAACTGTAAGAACTGTTAAGATGTTATCCTTAGTTCCATGATGCTTTATAGGTATAATGACTACATGCAAGCATAAAAAAGGTCATTCTTTCTATTAATCACAGAATTTTAACCAATCTTTTTAGCAGAATAAACAAAACAAAATCTAATGAACGATTCATTTGATATTTGAGCTACATCTTTTAAAAATGTCCTGATTTTTCTGTCCTCTAAAGCCACAGAAATTTTCTGTTTGACCTCACTATTCAAATGGCATAAAAGTAAATCAGCCTCCCATTGTCACTGTCTCTCATTCATCAATCAGGGTTTTTAATTCATTTTAAAGTGGATAGCCTGTGGACTTAAGAGACAGATTAAAAAAAAAAAAATCAACAGTGTGTCTAAAGGAGCCGACTCCCCAGCTGTTGCAGCTCTTAGGCTTGGTTGAAGATGAAGCCTTGTAATTGTGATATCTAATTACACTGACATGGGGTTTGCAGCTGCCTCGTGCAAAGCCTGAAGTCTTAATTGTTTCTTTGTTCTCACAAAAAAAAGACAAGACACTAAAAGCTCGTGAAGAAAACAGGCTGAGTGAGACGATTTGTGGCTTCAAGTCGCCGAAATCAAACTCCAGTGTCATCAGCTATTGTCTCAATTTGACATCTCTTAAGAAAGAGTAAAAATACCGCTGTGTGACTTAAGTGGTGAAAATACTGCGTGACAACAACATATAATATATATATATAATTGTGTTCTGGCATATTTTCAAAAAAGTCGCCTGAGGCTAATTTAGAAATAAACCACATTGAGTGGCAGGCGAAGAACTTTCTAACAAACAGAGAAAAATCTTTTTGTGGAATTTAATGATTCATAAATGGAAAAATGTGATTGGATATTCTGTGCAGGATGCATGCAGTCTTTCCCTCGCTGAGTACAAATGAATGATACATGCTGAGGGACAGCATGAGATGTCCCAGTTTTTGGACTCAATGCTATTCTCTCAGCACCATCTAGTGTTCATGCAGATGAGAAATTAATAAATGCATCAGCAGAGGCCAACAAACTGCTGGTATTGGAAAGAAAACAGAGGAACCTTTAGATAAAAATTTAAGCATTAATATATGAATGTCAATGTGGCCTCACAGCA
Organism: Neolamprologus brichardi; assembly: GCF_056152115.1. Classification (NCBI taxonomy): domain Eukaryota; kingdom Metazoa; phylum Chordata; class Actinopteri; order Cichliformes; family Cichlidae; genus Neolamprologus; species Neolamprologus brichardi. The sequence continues at coordinate 16,147,322 of NC_142121.1, read as the reverse complement.
AGAAGGTCCTGAGTCCAGCTGGGGTCTTACAGTGTGAAGCTTGCAGGTTCTTCCTGTGCCTGCGTGGGTTATGTCCGGGTATTCCAGGATCTTCCTACAGCCCAGAGCCGTCCATCTTGTACCAATTGGTGACTCTAAGTGAATGTGAGCGTGAATGATTGTCTGTCTCTCAGTGTTAGCCCTGCAAAAGACTGCCAACCTGTCCACTGTGCACCCCTATGACAGCTGCAATAGGATACCGCACTCGTGCAACCCTGAACTGGATAAGCAGAAGAACATGAATCCATATAAATATCAAATTAGCAAAAGAAAAACAAACAGGCATCTAATCAATCCTCTGTATTGATTTTATGCCATTATTCTTGTGCGTATAATGATGTTTGTTCTCCTTTGTTATCTTTTTTGTTCCTGTGAAGACCTTCAAAACGTACTATATAAATTGATTTTAAACTAAAGCAATCTCAAAGAAATGTTTCTCCTTGTGGGGTTATTTTTATTTAAGATGGAGTTTCAGTAAACAAGCCTATAATCAAACTATTACTAGCTAACTACTACAATGTAACACCTTTCCTGACTCAAACTCACAAGTGCAGAATTTATTATAGGACCATCCGCTCTTCTCAACTAAATGCCAGGATTTCACAGGTTTTACTGTAGTATCTATTTCAACCACAGGGAGGCACTCAAACACTACAAGACTGCTGTCACCCATGAACGCTCTCCAACACTATAAACCTAAGCAAGATATGATCACACAAACACTGATTATGAAAAATGAATGTGGAAAATATCAGTACATCTGTGTCCAGATTTTATCCACGGAGACATTACAAGAAGGAAAGCTGAGTGAGTAAAAAAAGAAATGAAACCCTCCCCTATGACCAGCAGACATCTTCATCAGGGGCCCAAGAAGCGGTTGCGAGACGAAGACCGCATCAGGGTGATTGAATGTCACTTTTAGTCACATTTAACACTTTAAGTCATTGTATCTGCAATCCGGTCATGTCTGAAGAAATTAAAGCAGGTAAAGCAAGCACGTCAGTATCTCATTGCTATCAAATCTGCTCATGCAAGGGGTGGTACCTCAGCAGGCTGAGCTGCTCGCTGCAGGATATACAGGTTTGATTCTGACCTTGTAACATTCCTGTCACATATCATACCTTCACACAGCTGCATTTCCTGTCATGCTTCAGTGAATATAATTTAATAAAAAAAATGTTAAGGAAAATATCAAGCATTAATATCTTAGGCAGGTTGCAGATGCCTCTGGAGCATAATCAAATATGAAGTTCATGTTTAAAAGATAAGGTGTTTAGGGTTAAATTTCTTGGAAGAATAAAGGCAGAAGAGATTACTTCCAAAGTAGGAAGAGACATTACTTTAGGCAACTACAGAGCACCTCAGACACTTACTACTGTGCATTGTTAATATACTGGATTTAATGTCGGTGTGTGTGTGTGTGTGTGTGTGTGTGTGTGTGTGTGTGTGTGTGTGTGTGTGTGTGCATGTGTGTGTGTGTGTGTGTGTGCGCGCACAGATGGTCAGACAATCAAGAGCAGCCAGTGGAGCCACAGTATGGCAAACTAAGCAAAGTCGTATTTCACTTTGGCTGCTGTATGAAGCTCAGATGACGTGTTGACCCGAGATCTTCTCTAGACACTCTTTCTGTGTGTTTCTCAGAGAATACATCTGTGTCAGCATGCATAACAATGAGGCGAGCTTCTTTTAGCAGAGCAAAGGGGACGTGGTTTTGTGCTGACATCACTGTGAATATGTCTGTGTTGTGGCAAAGTGAAACAGAGTGATGTTTATGACTACGACTGTTTTTCTTGGCACTAACTGGGTCTTATGAATGCAGTGATGAGCAGCTTTTATTGGAGATCTTATTATACCCCCAATTTCTGGCCTACATTTAGAGCTAAAATTTTTATTTACACCTGAGCAAAAACTTTGATTGCTACTTAGATGAAGTGATTGATACCATTTTTTTTCATGGTACATTTAACACAAAGCTAGAGCCAGCACAGACAGGAAGATAGGGACACAGGAGGGATAGCTAGTTAAGCTAGAGCCAGCGGTCACTTCATTTGGAAAGAGAGCTAAAATACTGAAGTCAGAGCCAAAAACTCCAATGTTAAAATGCCCAACTTTGCAGCATTAAAAGCACATTTACAGCCTGGTACAAACAGTTTGGTCCTTTATGGATTGTTTAACACATCATAACAACTCTCAGGAGGGTAATTTATTTTTTTATAACTTATCCACCTGGACACTGAAGCTAGGAGCTTGGCTGGTTTGACAGGCAGATGCCTCAACACCTGGCAGCTGTGGTGGATCATTTAATTAGCAGCCTCACCTCTGCTAATTAGAGTCACTAAACTAAAACTTTCTACTTTGTCTGCACTGTTGGTGTCTTTTGGAGCGATTTTAGGAAATAATCTGACACTTGACGGCTTGCTCTTTGGTGCATCCTTGTGCTTCAGTTTAGGTGAGTGAGATTCTAGTGTTTCATTAGTCTGTTAGCACTAAATAGCAGTTATGCATGTCTATACATATCTATAGATATCTTGCTAGCTAAGCTCATTAGCATTAACTAATAACTTTACTGCCTTGTACAACTACATGACAACTTCTAGCTAAAAGGAAGCTAACATAAAGACCACATCTATTTTTTTAAACACAATCTTTGCTGGAAAACTGTTTAAAACAGTTGATTGGGCTCTGAGCTGAAGCTAGCTGACAGATAGTCTAACTTAGCCATAAAGAGACTGTTCAAAGCTAGAATACTGCTATTTCTCAAATAGACCTATGGTCTTTATGTGGTTTTGTTTTGTTGTTTTTAGTTTTTTCAAACAAAAATAGAGAGAAAATCAAAAGGAGCAAACCCTGGCTGGTCTGTCTTTATTTTATATTTGTTTCCTGAAGACACAGCTGGTTTGCCTGATAAGCTGACAGCTAGCAAGACATATAAGCAGGGATTTGACATTGGGTTTTCATTACTGAGCTTAAGGGTTCAGCTGACAAATGTCCTGCAAACACACAGGAGACATTGTGATACTTTTTCATATGTTGTCGGATAGTGAATTGATGCTAATCTCTGGTGCCCCCCTATCACATTTCACTATACACTTGACAATTTTTGAGTCTGAACAGCAACTTGAATTAATCATATGCAAACAACGTTGGCTTTTGTGGCATTTCTATTTTAACTATGATGTAAAAAAAAAAAAAAATCACAGTGTTTACTGTTTTTGCCAGTTTTACTAAATTAAGTATCCCTGAAATGTCTCTAACATTGTCTCTGTCTGAGACAGCTATTCACTTTGAAAAGTAAAGCCTTATAGCAAATGTTAGAAAGGGTTATGTTATCTGAGGAGCTGTCGGTTACCAAATTTCAGTTTTTATATTTTTACCTAACTGTGGTGAGCTCAGGTATTCTTTTAGTTAGTTGGTGGACTGCTTTGACTCTACAGTCTTCAGTTAGCATGTTAAAGTTCCTGACAGCACAATTAGAAAATAACTGGACAAGTGTGGCTCATTTGGAAGTGTTACTAGGAGAAAGTCTCTTCTCTCTAAAAGGAACAAGGCAGCAAGGCTTAGACTTCCAGAGTCGCATCTGATAAAGACACAAGACTTGTACAAATGAGAGCCACATTTGGCAAAAAACAAACACATCAGAATAAGCACCTCGTACCAACTGTCGCACACGGTGGTGGAGGGGTGATGATCTTGGCTTGTTTTGTAGTTACAGGACCTGGGTGCCTTGCAGACATTGATCGACCTGTATACCACAGTATTATAGAGTCAAATGTGAGGCGAACCCATCTACCAGCTAAACCTTTGCCAGAACGAGGTCATGTAACAGGAAAATGATCCCAAGCACAGCAGCAAATGTATAACAGAATAGCTGAAAAAGAAAAGTCCAGACCTCAACCTGATTGAAATGCAGTGGTGTGGGATCTTAAGAAAGCTGTGAATAAACGAATGGCCACAAACGTCAATGAACTGAAGCAATGCTGTAAAGAAGAGTGGGCCAAAATCCCTCCACAATGATGTAAGAGACTGATAAAGCCATACAGAAAATGGTTATTTCAAGTTATTGCTGCTAAGCTATTCAATCATGAGGACTGAATAGAGGTCTGTGAAAACTCTTTTTCACAGGACTGTAAACTACAGAGTCTTGTTGATGTATAAATGCAAAGTTTGGTACAAACTAAAGGACAAAACCAGAAACTTGGTCTTTAAATTATAATGAACTGATAGATTGGGTAGTTCCAGTAATCATTTCCAGAGAGGTCTGAGATCTGGAGGGTTCCTCACCATTAGACTTGTACTGATATCTTGGTGAGTACAATAATCATATTATATGAATAATCATCAAAAACTCTCGTGTTTTTTTTAAAAGGATACATTTTCATTACTGGCTCAGGCTGATAACTTGAGTGACAGTTTCACTAAAGAGATCAGTCATATAGTTGCAATAATACCAGAACAGTTCTCAAGTCACGTAATTATGTGTAATAACTGTTAACCTTGCAATTTTACCACTGCCACATGTAATTTCATATCCAGAAATGCATGAAACTGGGCAAATATAAGGTGGAATTACAGATGTGACCCTGCAGCACTCTTATTCATATTTAATGAGAGAACAGGGCTTGGGGAGGACTTTTATTCTCTATGGAGGAGGCTGTGAGCCAATCAATAAGTAATATAAGGAAGACTTAGAGGGATCCACTGAATGCCTATGAGGACTGAGGCCTGAATGTATGTACGAGCTCGCCTTGTGTCCTTCCCGCAGCATCTCCCTTTTTAACTCAGCTGATTAAGTAAAAACGTATTCTGTATCTCAGAAACTTTGCCGAGGCCATACTTCAGTTTATTAAATTATTTCATACTTTTTACAGATCAAATATAAGACTGGCAACCAGTTACAGTGCAGAACTTTTGACCATGAATGGTAAAAACCAAATGACAGCTCAAGGTATTCCAGCATTATTGATTAAAAATAAGAGTTGATGATTTGTAAGCTGTTCAGGCTCCATGAGGTTGAAATATAATTCTAGAAGCCCTTACACGGACCAAATCAATCATATTTTAAATTTTAAATTAAAACTGATTTTGTTTAGGTTTCTAAATAAACATTTATTATTGCTAGTTATTTTATTTAAAAAGGGGAAAAAACATTCAGGTCTACTAGTTCATCTCAGAAAATGTAAATATCTGGATGGGTAAGCAGGAACAGATGGATTTATGGATGGAAAGTTTCATATATTTTGGATTTATTCAATGTAAAGTGAAATATCAGGTCTTTCCTGTATTATGGCTTATAGATCATGAAAATCAGAACTCAGGCTTCTCAAATTGTGAAAATAATCAGAAGAACATTTCCTAATATTCTGTAAAATATGTTCATTTTTATATTGAGTACTTGGTTGGGAGTCAATGCAGGATGGCATGGAGACAATCAGCTTGTGACACTGCTGAGTTGATACTGAAGCCCAGGTGGTTTTGATAGTAACAGGCCTAGGGAGCTGAATACAGTAATGACATGTCTAGCAAACAATTTGGTAGTAGCTGTGGCACTGTGGGCAGGTACTAAGTCCTGATGGAAAAAGCAATACACATCTTCTGGTTTATGACCACGTTGAATCTGGACTTGGTAAAACACAGTGGACAAGCCATACTAGCAGATTACATGGCACCCCAAATCAACCCAGACTTAGGAAACTTTACACTGGTCTGGATTCTGTGCTCTCCACTATTCCTCCAGACTCTGGGACCTTGATTTCCAAATGAAATGAACGAATGTACCTTCACCAGAAAAGAGGACTGTGGACTATTCAGCAATATTTCAGTTCTTTTTCTCCTTAGCCCACACAAGATACTTCTGACACTGTCTCTTGTTCAGGAATGGCTTAATATTATAGCCCCTTTTCTGAATACCACTGTGTGTGGTGGCTCTTGCACTGATACCAGCCTCAGTCCTTGTGAAGTTCTCTTGACAATCCACTGTTGCTTGTCCACCTTTTCCCATCATACGTTTTCCTTCCAGTTAACTTTAATACAGCACTCTGTGAACAGCCATCCTTTTCAGCAATGACCTGCTGTTGCTTACCTCGTTTGCATGAATTTCTATTATGGTTTCCCATGCTTTTCCACCAAGGTTATCCAAATTGACATCATTAAGATCATTTTCTTTAGTAAAAGTATAAATATACTTCTATGAAATCGTTTATACCAAGAAAAAGTCTTTCAAAGATATAATGGAAAGACTCAAATTGCTGTACCGTATATGTCATGTGCAAGTGACCTCTATAGCATTTTATTGTTATTGATACATTATTGAGCAGTAAATGAGCGCTGCAGCAGGTCAAGTTGGAGCATTTTTCAACAACTATATTGTGTGCATATAACATTATAAGAGTAGTATCAGGATGGATTACTGAATAGGACTGCCAGGCACAGAGCCAGATCACATGGCCTTAGAGATTTCATTTGGTCAGAGCCCTGGTAAGACATGACTGTTAACATCTCTTGTTGGGCAGTCAATCAAACAACAAAGAGACACAAACCTCTCAAACAGCCACACTACTAAGAGGCACAGAACAAAAAAGTCACAATACAGATGAAAATGCCAACAGCTTTAAAGAAACACAAAATGTTTGCAGTCAAAGCAACACAGTAAAAAAAAAAAAAAAAAAGCACAGAGACAAAGATAAACCACCAGCAGGCTTTCAGTCTGCTTTTGCTGTTGTATAGCACGGATGCGGGCTTTCTGGATGAGAGTACCCAGAAGTTTATTCTGTCATAATCAGATCTGTCAACAATAGCGGCTTAAGCTCAGAAGTAAATGTATTAAAGTGTATTGAGAGAATGTAGTAGATTTACTGCAAATCCAAACACTCATACAAGTACCTGAAAATTGTACAGTACAGTGCTGGAGTAAATAATCACGTTAATTTCCTGCTCTGAATTTTCAGCTCAATCTGACGATTAAAAGTGGACATGTACACTGAAAACTAGAAACTAAACCAAAACTAAAACCTTCGGCATTCCTCACTTCTGCTAAGAGGACATTAACACTGGAATGTATGTACAGATGTATGTTGTACAATCATTCCCCTGTGGAAAAGGTTTAAAAAATAACAATTAAAAGCCCCAAACTATTGTTGATCAGTGTATGGAAACTTCTGACCACAATTGTATGTCCTGACCATTGACTGTAGAAAACAGTCAATGGTCCTGACACACAGTGAAACTAGAACCAACTCCGAAGTATTGAAAGTATTTAAGCTGTAAAGAAAGAAGTTCTCTCTGTTTATACTGCAAGTACTGAATTTACTGCTTCAGTTGATCATATGTTCACTGTAGTATATGTGGAGTATAATGGAAAGTTTCACCTGTTCATGGATCAAAATTGTTGCTTACCAAGTGATTGTCCAGCAACGATCCTGGCGTTCTCTCCAGCCACGGCTGCCCGGGCATTCCTCTCGCTGGCGTACTGAACAAAGGCGTAGCCTTTGTGGACAGAACAGCCCACAATCTTGCCGTATTTGGCAAAGATGGCCTCAATGTCAGCCTTGGTTACTACGGCTGTGTTGAGGTTGCCGATGAAAACGCGAGAGTTGAGGGAGCGCGGATCATTCTTGTTGGTCACGTTGCTAGTCTGGGTCTTCCCAGTCATCCTATTCCTGCAGCAATACCTGCAGGGAGACACAGTTGAACACTGCTCAGGAAGCCAGGAAGGTTAGATTGCAGAGGTTATACATAGAGAGTCAAACAGCGAGCAGCAGTGGGATGTAAACACTGGTCAGATCTGAGAGCATATGTTGTAAATAATTCCTCAGATTTTCTTTGTACAGGCTGAGAAACAAATCCCTTCCTAGTAAAATTGGGGAAAAAATGCTTGCATGTTATCCTAAAGGCTGACAAATCTTTAATGATTTCAGATTAGTCATATTCACGTATTTATTTTTACAACTGCCACATGTAAAAATTATAATACAGCATGTATTTGGTGTCATCTTTCCCTCCTGAGAATGTTTTATGATTAACCAAATGAGCAAAAGGACTGACAAAGAGGAAGACATTGATAGATAATAATTACAATAAATATCAAGCAAAGTTTAAATCAAACTCCAGGCACCATTGAACATAATTTTACAAAGCCAAACCTTGATTGCTGACATTTTTCTTTCAATCATCTTTCAACTATTTTCTCAATTAATCATTTAAAACATCAAAAAATAAAATATGGCAAGAGAGAGCGGTTTCCTGGTGTCTATTTATTTAGTTGATAAAACCCAACAATATTCAGTTTGCTGACAAAACAAAGGAAAAAACAAGAAAATCTATAATTTAAAAAATGACTGACAGTAACTTTGGATTTACTCCGCTGCTTATATATTTTTAAACTAATTGCTTGATTGTGGAAGCAAAAATCAAAAACCCAATGAAAATCAAATACATTTAAAATGTCTGAACAGACTGATTTTGGTTATTTTTGCCTAAACTGCTATTTTAAAATTCTACATTATTTATCTCGAGTATTCAGTGAATCACATGGTTACAGCTCATGAGTCGTTATGCTGCTTATGCTGTTATTATCCTTGTCTAAGTGTTCACTTGTACTTGTGCCTACCTCAGTGAGCACGGAGACTGAGACAGATTGCTGTCTGCAGGAGGGGAGAGGAACTCTGACACGGAGGCGGCTGTGATTCAGGCGTGTGAATCTGATAGATCTCACTATATATGTGAACTGTGTTCCCACATTTGAAAATAGCACATCACACTGAAGTCACAAGAATCCCCACTCACTGTTTTACTTTCTTTTTTTTCCTTTTGAGTCTCTTCTATATGCAGTGCCAGCGGTGGCCTTTATACTCCAACTGAGTATTTCACATTATAATAACTATGTTCATCTTTTTCATAGCATTTCAAAAGGGAGAAAATGTAGTATTATATATTGTTACAGCTATGGTTGACACATTGTTTCTATATACATGTTCATGTGATAAATAAAGCACACCCTACGTATCGGCACATTAAAAAAGTCCTTAGCAAGTCTTAAAACTGTAAATATACCAATATTATTTATTTACATCCATTATTTATTTACTTACCAAAAACTAAGTGCAAACGCAGAAGTATGTTAATGACAGTACCTTGTTTGTAAAGGATGCCATGAGAAAGTATCTTTTTTTCTAAAAACAGCATGGCAACACAGCTTAGGATCACATTATACCTGCCGCTTTGGTTGCTTTGCACATTGCCATTGATGTTGCATTCACTTGAATGATAGGTGTGAGGCCCCAGACATCAGCACTGGTATAGCAGGAGAAATCTAATGTAATCTTTTCAAACTTTTGCAACAACTCTCTCTGTATACACTGTGAATTCTGGGCTTGTACTGATATATCATTAAAATGGTGGTTTAAAAAATCGACACGACAAACTGGCTGTATCGCTAGCAACCAACATACAAGGTGTAGGTAATTGGTGCACAACCAGCCAAAACAAGACTGAAGCAGTGGCTTCGACGAGGAGATGTGACATCAGGTTTGTCGTTCGGTGTTGTTCACCAGAGCAAAAACAGCAAATGTAATGGCCACATTATACAAACGACAAAACTTCAGTAAAAACTAATTTTTTTGCACAAATGAGACTAAAGTGGAGATGTTTGGCCCTAATGCAAACCAAACACAGCATACCAGCTCTTAGCACGGCGCTGGAGGGGTGAAGATTTGGGCTTGTTTTTTAGTCACAGGACTTGGGCAGCTTGAGGTATTGAGCCATCTCAGTATGCCAAAATAATCCTAAGTCAAATTTGAGGGCATTTGTCCAGCTAAAGTTTGTTTCAAATTGGATCATGTAGCACGACAATGATCCCAAACACAAGAGCAAATCAACAACAGGAAGGCTGAAAAAGGAATAAAATCAAGGTGTTGCAATGGCCCAGTCAAAGTCCAGACCTCAACCTGCTCGAAATGCTGTGTTGTTGTGCATAAATGAATGTTGGCAAACCTCAATGAGCTGAAGCAATGGTGTAAATATGAGTGTACCAAAATTCCTCCACAGCCATGTGGCAGACTGATAAATTCATACAGAAAACAATTACTACATGCTAAAGCAGCTAAAGGTCATTCTACAAGCTCAAACAAATAAATGACATGGTGTAACACGTTGTATTTAGATTTTTTTTAACAAGCAAAACACAGAGATTTTTTATTATATCCTGATAAACACCTGATAAAACCTTAGACTTGAGAGGTGTACTTTCTGAATATGTACAAACTTGCTATGTGTAAAGGTACCAACCGCCCAGGTTATCAGCATTAAACTTGTAGTATGTCATTATATTTGCATCATAATATCACAAATGACATTTAACTGCATAACCACTACTTATGCTTAGGTTAAGTACTCTTTGAATGAAAGATTTATTTGAGTGCAGCATGGTATGTGAAAGCATGTGAATATTTTAACCACCAGAAGAATTGCTTTCAAACAGAAACCAGGTCAACAGAAATAAAGATAATTTAACTGGACTCCTAACATGAATTTGCATTTAAGCATAAAGCAAATAGGTCATCTAGAATTCATCTTAGGGCAATCCTTCTGTAAACATCAGCAGCACATCATGATCTTTTTACACCTCTGTGGAGCCTGCACTGTTTGCTCCTATCATGCCACAGTCCTGGGAGACGAGCATAAAGATGTGCACCACAAGAATCGGACACATCCACTTCAAGAGCAAGGAAAAAACTTTCAGGTTGTTTCTTCTTGGAATTCCCAGTTGGTGGTGGTCTTTGTTTGTGAGTGAGAGTGTGTAATGAGGCTTTCTTAACCCAGATTTCACAAAGTGTAGACACATTGTCATGCAGGATAAGCTCTCGTGAGGCTATAAGGACAGAAGTGAGTCCCAGTGGTTAGCGCTGTTACAGCTACTCACAGAGAGTAGAGAGATTAATTATTAATACTAAGAATTTAGATATATTTGTTTATATATAGTCATAATCAATTAATTTACAATCTCTGTGGTTTAAGCTTCTTAATTGAGAGGGTGCTCTGGGTTGTTCTTGTGTTATGGAGTCATAAAACTGGAAAATGTCAACATCATAACAAGCACTATTTGTTAGCCAGGCCCAGCATTTTTATAATATATAATTTGTTAATGAAAGAGCTTTAAAAATTCTCATTAGTAGATTTTATTTCCTGTACTGAATCAAGTTAGCTGTCTTTGTGCTAGGCTAAGCTAATCACCTGCTGGATGAGCGTTGTCTTCTAATTAAACACTAAAGCTAAGAAATCCATAAAACTCATTTTATAGAATCTAAAATATTTACTGTTTTCTATATAGTACTTGCTAGCTGATGTGCCTCTTGGGAATATATTTAATTGCTTGATTTTGCTGCACAGCTGAAACCAAATGAACTGAACATAAAACATATACAAAAAGAGGTGCAGTTATATCCATAGGTATTTTCTCAGAAATATTTTCCCTGCTGGAGGTGGAGGTGCGAGCATGTCGAGTGACAGTTACTCTAAACATCTGCACACATATACACCAACACAGTCACACTGACTGCATTCAATCCTCTCTCAGGTTCCCATGCTCCCGAACCGCTTCTTTACTTCCATCCTTTGCCTCCACCCACACATAATCCACTCTAAATCTCCTCTGCTGCTCTTTAAAAAATCTCCTTTTGCACAACAGAGAAGAGTAGATGAATTAAGACTGGTGCAATTCCCATATTACGGTAGTGCTGTGAGTTTAATTGACTTAATTATCGGTAGTGAGAGAGCAGGAAGCTGACACTGTATCCAATCAAACCTCAAATCCCATTCACCCTGTCTCTACCTTTTGAATGGTATCGCACCCCCAACACCTTACCTAACCTGCGGAGTGACTGATGGATGTGGAGTGCACTGAATGGCCTCTTTGAGGCAAATGTACAGAGGTGAGGCCATTAGATGGAAGATAGTTGATTAAGCAGGAGAATAATTTAAATAGATTTAATAAGAGAAAATGTGATTCAGACAAATGCTGAGCACTGAATGAAAGAGGTGGCATTTGCTTATTAAATACTAGTTAAGCGGTTTAAATGCACCGTGCTGGAAAGACTACAGTAGTTTGTAAATAATTTTTTTAGGTATTATATATTTATTCATTACATACAGTGGAGTGGGACATGCTAAATGGAATCTGCTGTTCTTACATTTAATTAATGGACACTCAGCATTAACCCTACGATGTAACCTACGCCATAACAGATGCCATAATTGACATGCATCTCCCTGGAAAATCGAGCTACACATCATGTCGATGCAGCCTACAACTATTGTGTTTGGCCTGTTCAGTACTGTCAATCCCTCCTGGGTTTCCAGATACTTTTTCCCCACAGTTTTTTCATTTATCAGTGGGAGAAAAATAATCATAGCTTCAATATAAGGATTTTCCGAGGCAGACGGTACGCAAAAGCATGAATACTCGTAACGATGTCGGTCAGTTACACCGTAGCACAAAGAAGATTCACCACAGAAATTTAAATCAGCCTGTACACATAAAGGAGTTTCCTTCCAAACAAACAGGAGAGATTCACTTTAGAAGCGTTTGCATCCATGAGCCTTAACAAATATGCAAAAGGCAATTTCTTTTTTTTCTTTTTTTTTTACCTGTGGTATTGTTCACAATCACATTAACTTGTTCGTTTGTAGTATTCTTGTGAATCAACACATTTCTACAGCCAAACAGTTTAAATCACTGCATCCACTCTTTAAAAAGACCTACAACTACACATCCCAAAAAGTTGATTCTGCTTATCTGGACATACAGAATCAACTTTTTGGGGTTTCCTCACCTGGATGATTAAGTATGCATCAAGACACTACAACTACACAATGTAAAGCCACTAAAAAGGTCAAAAAGAGCAAAAGGCAAAAACTGAACAATTATACATATTCTCTCTTAAAACAGCGAATGAGTTTTCAGTGATCACAAGATTAATCACATGTATTAATATGAGACAAAAGAGTCTTACATCTGCACCATCGCTCATTCTTAAAAAAAAAACTGCAGTGAGGATTTATTCTTTAAAAAGAATTTTAGCTTTGGAGGTGGGAATGTCGCTTTGGTCCAGAAAATATTCCAGTAAACTACTGGAAGTACAGCCTTGAAATTATAATTAGCAGACTTTACAGCATGCATGGTTGTATTGTTTCAGAGTTAATGACATATTTTAGAGGCTACCTTATTATTTTATTATTTTATTTTCATGCAGTTTGAGGAGTCAGTATAGGTGTTCATTACTGCTAAAATCTAACTGTTCCAATATACACTGAACTGTTAAAATATACATTAGAACCCAAATGATCCACACTCTTAGCCACTTATCCAATTCAGAATCGTAGGGAACCTGAAACCTCCACTGGGTAGAAGGTGAGGTACCCAGGGTAGAGCTATGGCCAATTTAGAATGACCAGTTAACCTAACATGGATGTCTTTGGACTGTAAGAGGGAGCTGGAGTACCCAGAAAGAACAAAACACCAACTTCACACATAAAAGCCTGTAGGCAGGTTCAAACCAGGAACCCTTTGGCAACTGTAACCACCTAACCACCGCACCATCCAAACCATAGATGTCCAAACTTTCATTAGATAATTGCATAGCAAGTGGCTACGCTTTCCTACCTGAATATTAGAAGCTCACCGGCCATCGAGAGTAACTTTGGGTTGAATATATGTTGTTCTCAAACTGCCATCTCTGTGACTAGGGGACATTCCCTCTATAGCTTGAGCCACAGCTGCTCAAACGTTAGCATCTAAGTAAGGTAATGAGCACGAAGACAAATGCCTGCCCAGCATCAGCAGGTTCTTCAAAGCCTGAGGGAACAGCATCGAGCAAAAACAGCTATATGGACCAGAAACGGTTGAAAACAGCAAATTGCTTCTTAAGTGTTTGTATGTCTGTTTCTGAGTTTAAAGCCTGGTGCAAAGTTGCTTGTAGACACAAGACATTACCTCGACTAATGGCTTGAAGTTTCTTACAATGTCTGCAAACTTGTCAAACTTCTATTAGCAGCTGACAGCATCAGATGGTCACTGAGCAACCGCTCAAGCGACGCTTTAAATAACCGCAGGCTGCATCTGGTACAAAAATACAACCACAGTCAGTCTAAGCAGAAGCTTTCAGTCTCCACATTTTTCACGTAGAGCATCACTCAGTTATCCTCAATTACATGTTTTTAATGAAAGTGATCACAGGAAAAAGGAGTAACATTATTCCTCTGGTTTTCAAAATGGAAAGAAAGAGACTTCAAAGGCCATTTACAATATTCATGAGGCTCTAAGATCCTCAAAGCCTTTTAAGAAGAAGCATGTGGCATAACTGCTGGCAAATGCTTGGTGGAAACGTCCCAGGCCAGGAAACATGCTCACATCGAATTCAAAGCAGTCTGATAGGCAAGACAGGAGGAGAGAGATGGTGCTGGATTCATCTTGGCATGCTTAACGCTCCTGACATTAATGCAAAATTACATCTTCGTGCATCACCGGAGCTGTGAATACATCCAAACTCATCACTGGCATGTTTTTCTACACACAGACTTTGTTTTGTCTCTTAAAAGTCTTTCTTATAACACAGAAGTGAGTTTCTGACAGTGATGTTTTCCTTTCCTTTTTTTGTTCAGGGCTTCTACAGCATCCTCCCGTGTTGCAGAGGTTCCAAGTGTAAGTATTTCATGGATCCTCTTTGGTCCTTTCACACTGACTGTCAGGGGCTTCAGAGCCTGAATTCTCCTGAGATAAAGAAGCGAGGAACCCGTGAAAGTAATCATTTTAGCACTTCCTCTCTCCCTGATCTCTCCTCACTGACTCACGCTCCTGTCTGAGGAAGAAAGATGAAAACTCCTCATCCGATATGACAAACACATATGGGATGTGAAAGATGCATTCAGGCCACACTCACTCCCCACTGTTTGAATGCTGCACTGCAGCATTTTATCTTTAGCAAGTTGACAGCGTACAACCGAAAGCGACTAACCTTGACTCTCGTCAACAGAGGAAAGTTTAATTTGCAGACATCTTCATAGTCTGTCTGAACAGAGCCATCGACACATGTCAGTTCTGCTTTATCAGGAGGCAGGTGTTTTCCAGCTGTGTCTCATGTCTCTTGCTTGTAGTGCCTTTCTGGAAAAACGTGGCTGCTCAAGTGAACAAAATATTGGTTTATAATAAGACACCTTTTCACCTTTTTGCCTCATTTCTTTGATGGACAGCCAAACACATTACAAGGGAAATAAATGTGTACTGAAACCTAATTACGCTTTCATACAATCTAAATTTACAAACTGGGCACCAATGCAGCTATGGATTATTTCTTCTCTTTCTACTGTTTAACATGTGTAACGCAAACATGAGGATCATCATGTAGATTAAAATAGATCAAACAAATGTTAATCAGCCATAAACAGCAGGTAGGTTTAAGGTGTTTAAGATAGATTCCACCTGAGCATATGTTTGATAAAGATGAAGCTGGAGGTTAGCTTAGCCAAAAGAGGCTAAACAGCAAGAGTGGCATGTCTGGAGAAGTTCTTCAACCACCTCTAAACCTTTTATCAGGGGACCAGAGGTGTCAAACAGGGGTATTTAACATCATGGGCCACTGAACTCTCCTCTCAGTGTGAAAAACCTTGAATCTACTGCTGTAAAATAAATAATAAATTATTGTCAATCGTGAAAAAACAGAAATCTTTTCTAGGCAGGTTCTGGCCCCCAGGCCTTATGTTTGACATCCCTGCCTTATATTAACACTATATACCCTGAATGTTTAATGTGTAATAAGAACAATAAACACTATGGTGATACCAGGCTAATTGAGTTTTTCTCTTGACTGTTTTTTCCGAATTTAACAGACATGAAGAATGAAGCATTCGTGTATTTTAATTCTTTCTGGTATCGTTTTTGTTTTGGGTTTTTTTTCCTGCAGACGCGTAGCACTTTCCATGTTTCTGTTGTGAAGATGTGAGTATTTAACAAAATGCTTCAATAATTTTGCTGAAATCACTCAGTTACTTGGTCTGTGGCTGTCACTCTCAGTCATGGGCCAGTAAAAAAGCTTGATTAAAGCAGCAAAACATCTCCAGACAAAAACAGGTTTAATTTTCAAAATTGAAAAACCTTGTTAAAATTGCATGAGTGCATTGAATACAATCTTCTCTGAGACTGTAATGAATTCAACTCAGAAAACAGAAAAATATTTTGTTGAATATAAACTGATAACACTGTTGTATTTGTGAGTTCAGTATAAAGGTGCAATGAGCCGCTCTGTAACTTATAATAGAAAAACACAACAGATTAAAGTAACAATTGGATGATGATTAAAATTATTTTAACTACTCATCATGTAGAGTGATGTAGATTAGTGAATGTTATTTATTAGGCCTAAACCTAGTATTGTGATTTATTAAATGTTATGCTGGAAACGGGCATTAATGATTAGTTTGAATGCAATAAACTAATCACATCTGGTTTGTAATTTCAATGTAATCGCCGCACATGAAAGGAAGTAACCACTTTCAATCTCAGCAAATCAAACTATCTGAAAACAACTTGACAGCACAGTAAGAGATGTGTTGTTCCCACGGAAAAATTTGTGTTCCCCAATCGGTTGCTATAAACTTTATTGGTAGTCCCACATTCATGGAGGCTTGAAAACCATTGGTAACCACCGACTTGTGTGCAAACACTCTACTCGTCAAGCAGCAATGAAACTGAAAAACCAGAAATGGAGAATGTCACCTTCAAAGTTGCACCATTTGAAATGTGGTAAGGCTGGGGAATACATTTTCCATAGCAAGCAGAGGTTGCCAGGGGGTCAACAGCTGATTATTAGACCTATATCTCTGAGGCCGTAGGGAGTAAGAATAATATACCTGAAGCTTATTAATCAAATTTATGTCTCCTTTGTTCAAAGACATGCGCATTACAGAGGAATCATTTTTTATGATACGCCCGTTTTCTCCATTCTTTTGAATCACAGCCAAACGAGAAACGAAATGTGGACAGAAAAACATTTATAAACTATGCTGCTTCCATGTATGAGTTTTTTCCCCCCGTCCTCTCTTATGTGAGAATATACACAGCATGAGGTGTGAAGATTTATCAAAATGCTGGGGAAAATGCTGTTAAGAATCTCTCAGTGACCCACCAGCTTTTATTGTTACTGGGAGACTTTGGAGCAGGAATAATGACTGCAGCTGATAGGACCGCCGCAATTTTTCATTGTCTGTCACAGTCAAAGAAAGAGACGTCATCACTTTAAATGCACAAATTCCACAAAGGCACAATAATATGCTTAATCAAAAAATATACAATTAAATTTGCATGTGAGTGCAGAGTCAAATTGCATTAGTGCTAAATTAAATTTAACTGCAGAACATAATGAATTTAACTCAGATAAATGGTGAAAATTAGCCAGAAAAAAAAGAGCATACCACAGACTTCTGAGCATTAACATAAGGTGGCTGTGTAATAACAACACTATGTGGGCACCAGTGCCCTTTTTTAATAACACTGTCTCACTCTCGTTCATTATTCCATGCTCCCTCTCAGCCATAAATTACTCAGCTAATGCCCCAACAGCAGCAGCTATTGCTGAATCATTCAAAGACCCCAATTAGCAATTAAGGACTTAATGAATAGAGGTCCTTGCTGGGCCGTTTTCCTCCCTGCCCAGAGGAGCCTGGTGGAATCTAATCTCTCCTGCAGGACTTGTACAGTAAATACTGGCTAACAGTGCAGAGGAAATAGAGAATAGCCCATTACTGCACACATATAACCAGAAACCTGCCTTCCAGTTTCAAGCCCTGTTTACTATGTAGCAGGAATTTCAGTTCTGCTGTGGATCTTAACAAGGAAGGATGACTGTCAGGCACTATTCTTATATTTTTTCCCTTCAGTTCACACCCCATTACCTTCTGCATAATACCTGTCTTGAGTTTGAATTGAAGAAGGAGAGGGGAAATGGCAACAAAAGGAGAGAGAAAGAGAGAGGGAGGGTATAAAAGGAGGTGAGACGGAAGGAGAGAATGAGCGAACTTCAAAAAAGGAAGAAGGGAAAAAGACATTTGCAATGCCAATCATTTTCAAGGAGCTTAGAACTGGGCCTTGGACCGGAATATCAAAGATGGAAAATGCAGGCATACATCATGCGGTTGGTAGGTAGTGCTAGCTTATAAATTATTACTGCGACTCTATCCTTTTATATTACTATCCCATCAGCCTTTTATCGTTTACATATTTTTCATATATTTGATGAATTGACTTTTGAACTGCAAGGCTATGCTTTACTGTGTGAGAGTCCACAAGTATGCGAATATGCCGAGTTTCTCAAAGGAGAATACACTCTATTTTCCATCAGCTTTACCAGCCTCTTTATGGAGTCTCTGTGAAGCATGAAGACTGAGGGCACACGGTCACGTGCCTAAAATGAGCAGTGCCATAATCTGATTTGAGCAACCTATAGCGACGACAGCCGGGAGATAAAGCACAATGTGACCTGTACAGTGAGATGGGATGAAGTCACATCTCTGGAAGACATTTTTATCTCGCATCTTACAATAATAGAAGTTCTGATTATCTCTGAAATCGGTGCAATTTAATAACATACCAGAAACGTGATCTGTGAGGTCAGTGTGTGTCTTTCACACTACTCACTGATTCCACATGGACATTGTTTTCAGGCATTTTTGCTTTACTGCATCGCTGTGCACCAATTCATTACATTCAAAATATTCTTAAAATTTTACTTTCCGTCTTGTTGGGAGTCTACCCTGTTCTCATGAAGACAGAGGATTTCTCCTGCATTACTAATATGTGTATGTGAATGAATGACAGGGGGGGAAAAAGACTCCACCTGCTGTTGCAGCAGGGGGAGTCCACCGCAGCTCTGCTCGAGGGCATATGAACATATGCCATGCTTTCCCATATCTCTTGGCACGGACATATTTCTCCATTTTCTTAATTCTCCTCTTGTGTGACTGCCAAATTTAGCTTCCTCTCCAGCAGGCTAAAGTAACTGGGTCACTAGAGCTGTGGGTAATTAGCAGATAACAAAATATGTTTTCCGCTTTATGACACCAGAAGGGTGAAGACTGGGGGTTAAAAGGCATATTGAGGTAATAATTTGGGGCAGGAGTTGACACCCAGGGTGAAAGGTCAAACGTGAAAGTCAGAAATGGAGCAAATGAGTCGAAATATGCATGAGGCTGAGGGGGATGCGGATGATGTGGATGTTCTCTTCCATGAATGTGAAAAACGGCACGACAAAGAGCTGATTATCATTTCATTTTAGGAAGAATTTGCAATTTAAATGAAAAATAGGCTCTCTTCTGCTGCTAAACGTTACGTGCCGACAATGTTTTCAGTTTATTGTGCACAACAGATTTTGTAGGCAGAGTGACGGCATGGTGAATGCATGCTGTGTCACAAACACTAAATAGTGCTCATTTTAATGCAAATACACATCCACTGTGATGCAAGCAGGAAAGATTCAATTAAAAAAGAACAAAAACATTCGGGCAGGAGCCAGTTTTTCTCTCTTCGTGATCCTTCGCTTTCTGGTTTCTATATTTGTTGACAAAATCAAAATAAAATTAAAAAAATCCCAATCCCAAACAAGAGTCGTGTGGGAAATGCTACAATTGTAAATATTACAGTTCTTATTTTGTTTTGGAGATGAAAATATAGAGAAGAATGCTAATTAACATCCACCAGCCAATTTTTTTACGTAGACCTGGAAAGACTGTTCTGAGATTTTGGTCCATATGGACATGATAGCGTCACACAGCTGCTGCAGATGTGTCAGCTGCACATCCATGATACAAATCTCCCATCCCTGCACAAAGACGCTGTATTGGATTGAGATCTGGTGACTCTGGAGGTCGTGTGAGTATGGTGAACTCAACATCATGTTTGAGAAACCAGTTTGACAGGATGCGAGCCCTGTCACATTATGTATTCTTTTACAGGAAGCAACCATTAGAAGATGGGTACATTTTGGTCATATACGGATGGACATGGTCACTGACAATACTCAGGTAGACTGTGCTGTTTAAATTATGCTTAGTTGCTACTAAAGAGCCCAAAGTGTACCAAGAAATTATCCTCTGCGCTGTCACGACACCATAAGCAGCCTGAACTGTTGCTACACGATGTTTCATGTTTTTACATGAAATATTGATACTTGCAAGCAAGTTTTTTTAATGCCTGGTCCCATCTGACCTGATTAGAGCCATGCATTAACAAACAGCTGAACAGGTGTATTTAATAAAGTGGCCAGTGAGTGTCAGGTAGAGCATATTCCAGCTTTGTTTTGTTTTGTTTTTTACCTGTGGCTTTGAAATCTAACTACAGAAAAGACCAGTCTCACTTATACAACTACATAACAGCTTCTTTCAGCTCCTCATTTACAAGGGGTTGCCACAGTGGGAAGCTCTGCGTATTTGATTTGACAGATTTTTATGTTGCGTGGCCTTCCTGATGCAACTTCCAGGGGATCTGTGTCTCCTCCTAGAATCCTTTGCTTTTTAGGCAAAAGTGTAGAACTCATAACTAATTTACTAAATTACCTGGGTGCTTTAGATCAGTTTCTGACAGTGAGTGTGCCTGAAACAAACCACATTTTTTTAGGTTTACAGTTTACAGGAGACCGTGCAACAGCTTGATTCATTTATGAGTCATGTTCAAAGTGTGTGTCTTTTTAAAGGTTTTAAAGTGGCTGCTATCAAACACAATCAATTTTAAAACAGCTGAATTTCTTTTCGTATTTTTAGATTTAATAATCCTGGAATTTCCCAAACTTTGAGCCTGGTATGCTGCTGATCTGCTTTTGGTCAAATACCCGTTTCAGCTGTAAATAAATAGCAACAAATGGAGTCCTGGGCAGCTTTCACACCGACAGTCTGCATAGCCCCTTGGATTACGTACCCCTGATTGGAAATACTCGGCACGGCGGTATAATCTTTAGGCTTTGCATGCAGACAATACATGTTGTGGGATCAGTCGGTGGTTGGTTTTAATGGGATTTGTGATTAAGGTTCCTATCTAAGTGGATTCCTCAGAGGTGTGTTCAGTCCACGATCTGATGCCTTTTTTTTTTTTACCAGAGTTTGACTGTTTATTAAATTCTCGAGTAATTGTTGTGTGTAAAGTAGGAAAAAAATGTATCTGCATTTCTATCCTTAAAAACTAAAGGATATTCCAGTTTTAAAGATTTACTATAGTATAATGTGTATTCTACGAAAACATTTCAATGTTTTTAAGGTGAAAGAGCTTCTTTAATCTTCATCAAATAACATTTTGGAGTGATCATAATTTTTACTCCTTACCAAGAACCAATCTTCAAAATGCAGAGTAAAAACTGAAAACCATTGTATTTTGAATGGCACTGGACTCGATTATACATTGTTTGAAAGCACAAAGCCGCATGGCTCAAAGAGTGTGGTCATTTTAGGACACCAATACCACGTCAGCAAATAGTTTTATACTTGCACACGTAGCAGAATAGCTTATTTTTCTGTTTTATTGTCTGTGTGGCTGCAAACCTGTTAAATCTCAGCGTGCTAAAGTTTATTTCCGCCAACAAAGTCCAACTCACAAAATGCTTTCTGCTTCTTCTTCTTCTTTGGTAAAAAATGGTGGTGAATGTCATAGGGTTACTTCTGTTGGGGTTGGGTCAGAAAACCCTCTGGGAAAAGTATAAATGTTCCTGATACTGGTAAAACAGAAATATCTACTCTGCTATACTTCTGTTTATTCTTAGTGCATAAGATTAGAGATTAAATTCTAAACACTAAAGAATAAAACACAGCAGAAATCATTAAAATAAGTTATCTCGTTAGGTTTTTAAAATTGGGCCGGCTACACTTGAGCTTCTTTTTTGAAGCTGGTGTTTAATGTTTGCTGAAGAAGTCTCAGTTAAGCTCTAGAGTAACTTAGAGGGCACCGTGTGTGCTTTTATAGTGCTGTTTATATTTTGTCAACACAAACAGCTCACTGTGGTCCGTTGAAAACACACACACACACACACAAAAAAAGAAAAAGAAAATAATGTAATCTTAAATGTCAAGGTTCTGGCTTAATATCTCTAAATTTTGTGTTACTTCTGAGCAAGTCAAAATGTTGCGATACAAACATGAAATTTGGACCAAAACATTTTTGTATCAGTGGCGTAAACAAACTTCCACAGATCACATGCAGTATGAGGGGGAAGAATCAAGCCCACAAGGATGAGCCAAAATGTGCATTTTCTCTAGTGGCCAATTCCTGGCTGTAAAAGTGAGTCGACCCATATAGACTCATGTTAAAATGTCCAAATTTCCAGCATTAAAACGCACATTTACAGCCCAGTACCTCTATGGATAGTCTTACCCTTCACAAAAATGCCTGAAAGGGATTAAATTTTTTATAACTTATCCATTTGAACACTAGAATAAAAGGCTCTTTTAGTCACTTAACTGGACCACTGCACTCTGGCTGTGTTGTTGGTGCCTTTAGGAGCATTTTCATGGACAGATGATAAACATTACAGCTTCAATCTATTCAAAAAGTTTGTGCTTCAGTTTTGGTAAATGTAATCTTAGTATTTTAATCTGTTACTTTGCACTAATGATTAGATGTGAGTGTCTGCGCAATGCAGGGATGTAAGTAGTTAGTAACAGCTTGCTAACACCTAACAAAACAATCTGACATTAGCTGATAGCTTAGCACTCCACCCTTTCATCCAATCTGGTAAACATCTGGCTCCAAAAAGCCAACATGCCAGCAAGGGCTAACGTCAAAGCTCCAAAATGCATATTTGAAAACCAGCTGTTGACATCTGTCTGTTTATCCTGTGAATCATTTTGATCCAGTCAATCAAAATGTCCAACTCTAAGCACTAAAAAGCATGTTTACACCCTGGTGCTGGAAATGGTTTTAGTGTCGAAAGCTGACATTCTCTTTTATAACAACACAACAATGATCACCCTTGAATTTGTTAACAATTAGATTTAGGGGCGCGGTTGATTTGATTGAGAGGAGCACCGACACAGGCAGCTGCAGGCGATCTGCTTAGGCCTCAATTTGTGGTGTCAGTTCCTTCAGGAGCACATCACTGGAGTTATGTGATAAATAATAAGGCTGACTGTGAAATATGTGCTGTCTAACAGTTTTGCTCTCTGATTTGGGAGAAATTATTTTATCAATCTGTTACTAGTTAGCAGGTTTCTGTGTCTGCGTGATGCACCTGTGCAGTTTATGGGTGAGGATTCCAGGTGTTAACTTTGCACTCAATTCTCTCCTCTAAATATAGTCACTTCTGGGAACAGAAAACAAAGATGGCGTGGGTCATAAAACAAGATTTAATTCCCCAACATGTGAATCCAGAAACTAATTAATTCTGTTTCATATAAAGTATTAAATTAAACTTATACTTTAGATTCCTATATTGAAATGGTTCAAGAAATGCTCAAATGTTTAATTTAAACTACTTTCCCTGTTGATAAAACACAAAATGATAATTATCCTTTCTTAGGCTTTTGAATGTGAGGTGCAGAGCTTGAAATAGCTGAGAATAAGACGTTTGCGGTGGAGAGGGCAGGGGTTAGTGAGTAGAGACGCTCCAGACTTCCAGGCAAGAATCATCTCGCTCCAGCTGCCAAAGGAATAAAGTGTTGGGAGCTGTCCATGGTGCTGAAATCAACCACTATCTCTGTGAACAGGGAATAGAAGGAACTGGCCGTGATGCCGAGATACTCATGCTGCAAGGTGAATGGCACGTCTCACAACAAAAGTGAGCATCAGGTGCATGCATATGTACACACTGGCTGTCGTTCAGTCAAGCTGCTGCTATCCAAACACACACTCTGCCCAGAGAAATGTGTTGAATATGACAAATGCAGGCGTAGAAATAGCATTCGAGAGCAGCAGCCTTAATAAGGAGCAGTGGGTATTACCACATGCATAATGTAACACAGAACTGAAGTAGATATCACACGTATGTGCTCATAAAGCCCACTCCTCCACATGAGCATCCCATCATCTTTCTTTCCGTTTCTGTCTTTGCCCATATGCTTTTCTCTTTGGTTATCTCTCACATGCAGGGGATATAAAAAGAGACAGAGAGAGACAGCTCTCCTAATCTGTTCTTTGACCTATAGTTTGAAAGCTGCAGCCGCTCTAAAATGTTTTTCATCCGTAGCTCGCTGAAGATGGGCTCTGTGGTGCGTGGCTTCAAGGCAGCCCGCATCGCACACCTGCTAAGGGTCAATGATCATCTCAGCCCACGGGGGCACAAACGTAAAGCCAGGCCTCCACTGGATATGGGCAGGTTGCTGACCAGCCCAGAAATGCCTGGCTAAACTTTATTCCTTCCATCCCCTCTCTGAGCTCATAGCGATTCAGTGCATGTGTGTATCGGCTGGCTATTCCAGAGTCAGCCTCCCACCCTCATCCCTTGTGGGAGATAAGTATTGTTTGCGTAGCAGCACATTTCATGCTCGGCTTCCCCCACCTGTTCCCTGACCTGCGAAGTCTGAAGGCTGGAAACGCTGTCAAACGTCTCCACACACATCTTTTGAGGCTGATTGAAAGGTTTTTGTCTAGAGCTCTGAAAGTTTCCCTCAGCGGAGCACAAAAACAAAACTTTGGTCAAGGATTCCAGCAGCTATTTAAAAGGGGAACGTCTCATGGGTTGTCCGGGATTTAGTGTTCTTTTTGGATTTGTTGCCTGCGGGTTTGCGGGTGAGATCTGGCTGATACAGCAAGGTCAAACTATTAATCAAATCTATCAAGCCTGATTTGCATAATGAGCTGTCACAGAATTTCCAGCCAACTCCTTTCCCCTCTTCATTGACTCATTTAGTGAGTTTAAGTTTCCCAGCTTCTCTGCGTAAAGCCTGACTGTGTCAACCAGTTATCAATCCCACATGCATCAAGGCTTGTGTGTGCAGCAAGACAAACAGGGCAGAGAAGCACAGCTGTGTCTGGTTCAGCTGGCAGGAATCTGTTTCCTTTTGCATACCAGCGATTTGCATTCATAAAGTTGTATGAATTTTGCACAATGCTGTCACTGGAAGGCAAATGTGAAGAGCAAAAGAGCTGAATGCCTTCACCTTTTCCAGTCGCTCTCTATAGAAACAAATTACACATTTACAGTGGAGATCTTTCTAACTGTAGCATGGTGACTGATTTATGTTTCTTCTCTTTTTTCTTCATTAAAAGAGCTCAAATTAGTTCATTATTTAAAACAAATCCAGGTTTGTTCGAGACATTTACTTAAAAAGACAAAAAAAAAAAAAAGGGGGGGGGGAAGGAAAGTTCAGACTTCTCTCATCTAGGCTGCAGAAAGAAGTACAAAGACAGCACCAAAACAAACTCCAGCAAAGTTAAATTTCTCACCTATTGGAAAAGCAAAATCCTCAAAGATGAAAATCAAAACTGTTATTTTTGCGCCCGAGGAGACGTACAGCCTCGAACACCAGAGAAACACTGTAAGACCCGAGAAAAGCACCAAAACCACACCAAAATAAGCCATGATAAAGGAGGAAAAAGCCAGAAAATAAGCAAAAGGTCGAGATCGGAACAAGTGAGCTCGTGAAAAAGCTGCTTCGGGAAGAGGAGAGGAAGACAGAGAAGAGGGGGGAAAAATATCAAGAGCGTCCGCAAGCACGTAGGGCTATTTCTCAGTGGATGTCACCGGAGCACAAACACTCTGCATCCAAGATTTAAATCATTGCATGCAGAAAACGAGAAAACATTTCCCCCCGTGTCGAAACACCAAGAACAGGAAGGAAGAAAAAGAGGACAAAAATATGCTTAAGAAAATGGCAGTGGGAAATGTACTCACCGAGCGGGAGTAAAAGGTTTCAATTAAAAAGAAATTGGGCGTATAGCCGTGTCGGATTGGCGGTGTGCAGGCTTGTGTACACCGAGGCTCTGCGTCTCTTTTGCGCTCTCCGTTCGCTGCTGGTGGTTGAGTCATGTGACTTCGGATTGGTCAGAGTTTTTGAATCAGTCCGAGCTTTCTTCTTGTATTCGCTGCTGTCTTTTTCTGCTTTTCTCCTTTTTTTCTGATAATGTCACTGATTTTTCCACGCAGAGCTTTTCCAGTTTCTCAAAATAGAGACCGGCACCTCTTTGAGGGTCACTGCGGGAGTCCCAGGAGGGTCCATGTGGTAACATAACATCTATTTCCCAATTATTTATTATGTTCATTACATGAAAAAAAAAACACGTGCAATGTGATTATTTTAATAATACAGTTTAGAGACAGTTTTCAAGCTCAGTTTGAATTCACAGTCTGCAAACATCTTGTAACTTTTCTGCTGTATAATGTGAAGATTGATTTGATTTGCTGGAGGAACACTGACTTAAAAGGCCCGATAGCTCATCCTCTGATTGGTCTGAGAACTTTTTATTAAATCCGAGTTGACCCAGAAAAGCAGAGATGTATGGAAGCTTGTTGCTGCCAGTGAAATAAATAAATAAAAATGTCAAGCAGTGCTAAGTCAAAGTTTTGAGTTATCTCGAAATTTCTAGTTACACAGTTTTGGGTCGATGGACAGTAAAAAAAAAAAAAAAAAAAAAAAACAGGCTTCTCTACAGAAATGTTAAAGCCCTGCAGGAGCTGCTATAGGAAAGCACATCTGCCGCATGAACTTACCTATAAGACATCTGAGCGTCTTTGGGGTCTTAAAATTTTTAAATTCTGGGAATTACTGAGATGTTTGTCTAAAAAAGTTTCTCCTAAGCATACTACTAGTATAACTCCAGCTTGTAGGTCATCATTTATATCCATTATATAACAGTACCCAGACAAAAATTAGGACTGCATCACTAAAATTAGGAGAGATGGGGATAGAACCTTCACTCTGAGGTAAAATGACCACACCCCAAATCTTCAAAATAAGCTGAACCTTTTTCTATGGGGCTCCGTAAAGACCACAGAGGACATTTTTTGGTTAACTCACCATAAAATGTAGATTTCATTGCAATGATTTTGCCTTTATGTCACAATAATTTAGTCCTAATATGGTTTACATGAATTTTAATCCACATGGATATTCGTTGTGATCCAGTCCAGTAAAAGAAAGGCTGCAGATAACTTGAAGAGGAGAAATGATGTGAGATTTTACATGATGCATTTAATGCTCATTACTCATATTAAACTGTAGATGTCCAACAGGATCCAGCTGCAGGTTGTGAGCACAGCTGCAGCTGTTCTTCCTGCTGTGACTGCTGATCTGCGTCTGGATAAGTGGTTATTGTTCGGACTTCTCCTGCTGCTGCGGTTCAGTCTCTAGTGAATATGTAGCAGGAGAAATAACTCAAAAGTATTGTGAGGTTATGTAAATGTTCCATAACATATTCTCATCCCAGGTTGTCGCGCTGTATAATGCCACCCTGCACAAGGTAACAATATCCGAGAAATAATGATCAGGTTTAACAGACCTACAGTATCCAGACAAGAAGGCTGAAGGGGGTGGGAATGGCCAGGAGACCATAGTTTGCACTCACTTTTTGCTTTCATTGCCACTCGTTGGTTAGGTTTACTCACTAAAAACTGCTTTTGTAGCTTAAGGAAAAGCATGGTTCAGGTTAAAATGATCTACAAAACATTAAAAATGCATGTAGAAAAGTGATGAGCTGGAAGTGACCCCTGTTTTATTGCCATGGCATGAGCTCTGCAGCCCCACCAATGTACACTCTGTGTATAATGTAACACACCAAAGACTTTGACAGAACATTATTTTCTGAGGCCGACGAAAATGGACTACGTTTATCTTGAAGTAATGCAAAAACAGTCATTAAACAATTTTCTGTTGAGCTTAAATCCTGTTCGATCACCTGATGAACTGCCTTCCTCATTTTAGCCGGTCTCACAGTGGTGATCTCAGCAGTTTCACAAGTGACATACATGATGTTCAAAACTGGGGGAAAATAGTAATCTTGTCACATGCATGATAAATTGAAGCTCCTTTATGCCGCTGTCAAATGTTCAACATAACAGAGAATTGCTTGTGTCACTGACATCCATCAACATTTTTCATTACACCGCTCCTTGTAGCTCATTATGTTATTTACATAAATTCAGTCCTTTTGCCAATTAACCATCATTGCTGAGGGCAGTATCACCCTCTAAGATTTTCATATATCATCAATTTCCAATTCAAGCCTTTTTGTGATCTCATTAAAATCCGCTTAAATGATTAATCAGCTGAGTTTCTACTGGGCCTTATGAGAATACTGGTGATCAATGAAGATGTCAATGGCAGCGGCTCAATAACAGAGTTTAAAGCTCAGTTAATGTCCACTTTGCCAGTTGGCCACAGGTAAGAAGCAGTATTTACTGAGCTTTCTGCAGGATGTTAATACGACTCCAGGACATGAAAGGTGCAGCATTTCTTAGGTCTGGAAAACTTCACCCCAGCTTATCATCATGTTTTATTTGATCCTGCTGTGCAAGGTTGACGGCTCCAGGGTTTCTACCCATTCTTGACGGAAACACGAGTGGTCGTGCTGTCAGGGAGGAACAGAAGTCTTTGTTGTTGCTGCAGCATCTGCCGGGCATATGAGCAAAGGGTCTGCATGGATCAATGACTTCTCAAGGGCCTGATAGGCACAGACAGATAGACGCAGGGGCAGCCTGCTTCCATGCACCTTTGTTTTCTTTTTACAAAGACAAATAACCTAATAGACTTTGACAAATACCTCGGGACCAGCATTTATCAGACATGTTCTTTGTGCTTCTTTGATTTGATACAGTGTGATTTAGGAAAACTTGTGTAAAGTGTGTTTTGTCACTGATACAGATAACAAATTTTAATCTCTTGGAGCTTCACTTGATATTTGTAAAGCTTAAAAAACGTTAGTGCCAATAAGAAGAAATTCATTTTTGCAACACAAAATAAACAAATGCCTATAACGCCAGAAGCCACTTTGTTAGGCACACCTTAATAGCCCTGGATTGAAACCTGTTTTTTGTCTTCAGAACAGCCTTAATGATTCGTGGCATAGATTCAACAAGTTTCTGGAAACATTCCACAGAAATTTTGGCCCATATTGACATGACGACATCACGTGGGTGCAGATGATTTGACAGCTGCACATCTATGATGTGAATCTTCCAGTTTCACCACATCACCAAAGGTGCTCTGTTGGACTGAGTTCTGGTGACTGTGGAGGCCATACACTCACAGTGAACTCATTTTCATGTTCAGCATGGTCAGCAACAATACTCAGGTGTGCTGTTTAAACAATGCTCAAGGGGCCTACAACACTGCATCACCAACAGCAGCCTGAACCACAGTGCAAGATGGATCCATGCTCTCGTGCTGTCTACATCAAATTCTGGCGATGTGAAAGCTGAAGCAGAAATAAAAACTCACTAAGCCAATGAGACTGTTGTTTGTTTGTTTTTTGTCTAGTTTTAGTGACCCTGTGTTAACTGTAGTCTCAGTTTCCTGTTTGTAGCTGACAGGAGTGCCACCTGGTGTGGTCTTCTTGCTGCTGTACCCGATGTGCATTCAGAGATGCTCTTTTGGCACTGGCCATTCTCCTCTGACCTCTAACCTCTAAGGCATTTTCACACAGAGATATTTTCTCTTTTTTAAAACAGTTCTCTGTAAAGCCTGGAGATAGTTGTGCAGGAAAATCCCAGCTGATCAGCAGTTTCTGCAATTTCCTGAGCCCCTGACACTGACAACCACACCTATCTGATGCTCAGCTTGATATTCAGCAGGCTGCTGCTGTGATTGGCTAATTAGATATTTCCACTGAAGTTTGATCAGATGTACCTAACAAAGAGGCCAGTGAATGTAACTATGCATCAGGAGATAATGTTTTTACAGAGACTTAAAATATTTGTATACAAAAACATAACTGATGCTACTTTTGTGATTTCATTCGGTTTCTATTATGATGCTGACACATTTTTTTCACAGTTTATCCAAGAGACTGATTTTTTTTTTTTAAACAAAAGTCAGTTCATGTGTTAAAATATATGTCGTAGTTTATTTGCATATGCTGGTATCGCTTCCTCCATAGATTTTGCTTTTAAATGGGGTTCTGAGTAGGGTTTCGTTCATAGCAGGTTTTATCACTGATATTTGAGACCGTCCTCCACCAGACAGTTGCTATAGGTTATTTGTAGTTTTATAGTTGTTTTTAATCGTAAACACTTTGACAACCGACAAAATGTATTTAACACAGCGTGCAACTGCCAAGCAGTTTAAATTTTGTGGTCAAAAGTCAGCTGTAACATTTGTGATTCCTGCAGCCTGCCTACCCTCTGATTTTTTTTTTCACTCTCTTGAAGTGGAGTCACTCCTGCACTGTGCAGCTTTTCAGTGGTGCATACATGGGTTGCTTTAGATGTTGGGAACAAATATATTGTGTAGCTGGAGGCCTAATTTGTGCAGTCATTGACTCGGTCACTCACTTGCCTCTTCAGTCCCATCTGCCCTGCTGCATTACCTGATGTTTCCTGACCCTCTTCTCACCTGTTTTCACACCGCTCATCAGCCCTCTTCAGTTTATGCAGCACATTCCCACCCTCCTACCTCTTGTTGCCTCAGCAGAAACCAGAACGTCACCGTGTATTTACGGATTCAGATTTCAGCTCTTAGTTCTTGCTTGTTTCTCTGAACTCTGCCTGTACTTTGGATTCAGCCTCGGCCTGCTCCCGTGTTGTGTTTTCATGCTTCGTTGTTTTGGAACAGTTAACCTTCTTTTTGTAAGCAATGCTTGCTATTTTTTCTTTTTCTTCTTTTGCTTTTACCAGCTGCCTCCCGTGTGCCATGCTCTTGGCTCCTCCGAACACAACCCTGAAATGCGGGATAATGGTGGCCACAACATGAGGTTTTTTTTCCTCCTTTTTATTCCCATAGCAACCAGTAAGTCAGTGGTGTTTTTAGTGCAGCATGGGATGTTGTGTGAAAATAATTATATTGCATGAGACACGATCCCCGTGGTAGACGAGGGCCAGAAATGCTCACGTATTACCGCTACACAACTGGTGAAGGTCACTGTGAAACCTTCGGGGCAGGAATCTTTTACACAGGTACACACAGATCAGCCACAAGATGAAAACCGCCAACTGGTGAAGTAAGTAAAACCGATCTTCTCATTAAAATGCAGCGTTCTGAAGGAAGACCTCAGGTCCTGCTATTGATGTGGATGTTACTTTAACTTGTGACATACACCTAAACACCTATCCCTGTGATCTGAAGGCAGCAGCCTCTCTCAGCAGAGTAATGGCACACACAAAAACTGCCCTTAACAGCACGGCTGAGATTAAAAACTCCCCAGATCCCAATCTGAGCTGCCAAAACGAACCCACAAGGAGGTCCTACTGTACAGTACAAAGGACTAAAGGGTCCACTGCAAGTGTCCTAGAGCGGGAGACACGCAGAGATTCATGCTTAGACAAGGACCTACACAATGTTAGGAAGCAGGTTTTAATAGAATAGAATAGAATAGAATAGCCTTTATTGTCATTGTACAAAGTACAACGAAATTGGAGTGCCACTCCCTTGGTGCAAAATGCAAAATAAATATAAATGTAAAATATAAAAAGTACAATAAAACAACCATAGTACTCAGACAATAATAAGTACAATATATACAGGATAGCAGCATAATATAATGATAGTATGAATAGCAGCATAATGTAATGGTAGTATGAATAGCAGCATAATATAGTGACAATGGCAAGTATAGTTAAGCAGGTTTAATTGTTTTGTGCTCATTTACTACGGTGATAGCTCTGGGAAAGAAGCTATCCCTGAATCTGTTTGTCCTGGTTTTATGTGACCTGTACCGTCGGCCTGACGGTAATAGTTCGAACAGTTGATTACTGGGGTGAGAGTAGTCCTTAATGATGTTGCCAGCTCTGCTGAGGTATCGGGAGTTTGCAATGGCCTCCAGACTGGGCAGAGAGCAGCCAGTGATCTTCTGGGCTGTGTTGATGACCCTCTGCAGTCCTTTCCTGTCTGCAACTGAGCACCCTGCATACCATGTTGTTATGCCGTACGTTAGGATGCTCTCTATGGTGGCTCTATAGAATGTCACCAGCAGCCTCTCCTCCAGGTTGTTCCTCCTGAGCACTCTCAAAAAATGGAGACGCTGCTGGGCCTTTTTTACCACCGCCGTGGTATTTGCAGTCCAGGAGAGATCATCAGAGATCTGCACGCCCAGAAACCTCATGAAGTGTACCCTCTCCACACAGTTCCCGTGAATATAGAGTGGGGCCGGGTCTGCTCTGCCCTTCCTGAAGTCCAAAATAATGTTGTGGCTGATCATGCACATCAGATGTGACAGACTGCATATTGGCTACAACTCATCATTTACAATGATGAATGATAAGAGTCAAAGACCAGCTACTCAAAATAACTGTGATTGTCCCAGTTTCAGGTTTTGGGAATGTATTTTTGTTTCCAGCAGTATCTTCTTGTTCCTCCCTCTGTCTTGTCTCTGTATGAAGGCCTTTGCCCTCATGGTTTTCTCCTCCTGTTTTATTTTTGATATATTTCTTTATGAGTCATCCGTGCTTTTACTTCCTGTTTTTCATTCAAGCTTGTTTGGAGAGTATTTCGATTTGGATTCATCCAGCATACTCAGTACCAATGTTCCCTCTAAGCTGCACGCGTGCGCAATTGCGCACTGCTGGCACGGTCTCTGCGCACGGAAAATCTGTTTATTAAAAAAATGCATTTGCTGCATTTTTAGGTAAACAGCTGCAAAAAACCTTTGTTGTTTGCTTAACTCAGTTACTTTTTTTGAAGTAGTAACTATATAATTAATATAATTAATTGTCCAACATTGGTCATTATTTACTGTGTTTTTACAGAGTTACAGGACTCTCTCCCAGACCACAGACTCAGACTCATAATACAAGTCAGAGCTTTATTTTTTTTTTAAAAAAAAAAAAAAAAAAAGTTGTGTTTTCAAAATTGGAGTTCAAGTTATTTTTACTTCCAATAGTGTTAACATACTACACAGGTCATGAACAAGATTTATTTTTAAATTTTCTTTGTAAGTGGGCTGAAGCACTTAATTAAAAGTAGTCTAACATAAATGTAAATACTGTAATTTGATTATTTTAATAAACCATGTATTTTGGATGGATTCGATGCTGGCTGCTGACCACAGTGCACACATGTGCTGTTGCTCACAGTGGTCCAAGGGACCGCTCAGGGAGTTTGTGCGTTCGCTCAGACACATGAAAAATTAGAGGGAACATTGGTCAGCACTACTTGCTATTTAAAATAGTTATTACAAAAAATAAACTACATTACTTTCGCTTATCTCTGTATAAAGAACCCAATTACATTAAAAGAGTAATGTTAATTAAAGATGACATGGATGGGGGTCTACAAGTAATTGACTTTGATGGTTTAAACTGAAAATTATAAATGGCTTAAAGATTAATTTTCAAAAACTTGGTTGGTAAAGTATATTTTTTAATAGATGCAAATTCATTATAATAAATCTCCCAATTAAATTATCCCCTTTTTGCCAGCAGATCATGATATATTGGAAACTCCTGCATAATCATAATGTGATCCATAATAACACACCTCTGTGTGGGATAATAGGTATATCACTGTCAAGAGAATATCACCGTGTAACAAGCACTGGATGTAGAGAGGTATTTATGTTGCACGTGGTTGATATTAAAAGCTGACTCATTCTGTACTCAGAATACTTTCCACTCTATATCTAATTTAGTTTTATGCTCATTAATTAATTAATTAATTAAGACAAACTTCAACCTGATCACCTGTCTGCTACAACTCTTTTCTCAAGACTCTGACTTTAGTATAGTTGAAATGTAGAAAATTAGAAATATGAGTTCCTAAGATGTCTTAGAGAACATCTGTCCTTTACTTCTTTCTAATAAATATCTGAAGTTCCCCATAAATCCCAAAGCCAAAGAAATGTATGTTAAACATTTAATTGGAATGCATCTATTCAGTGAGTTTTTACAATAGAATAGAAGAGTAGAATTGAAACTAGCAACAGCATATACTAGAGTATTGTTTGGCCAGCAATTTTACTTCTTAGTTACAGTCGGTGCATAATATATCATGCATAAGTCAGGTTTTGTGGATATAAATTATATGTTACTGTCATGAAGTTGAACTGATCAGATGCTTTCATGAGGCTTTACAGGTGCATAATGTGTCATTTTAGCCTGTTAGTAGGTGGTTGCTAGGAAACACAATGACATCATAATGTGGGATATAGACCTAACATGTACCTGTGTGGCAATTTTGGTTTCTCAGCTTCTGATTGTGTAGGAGTTTGCACACATACAGACAGACAGAGATTTCTGTATTAGAGCAACACTGTGACACACTCATGTGTGTTTAGTGTGTTTGTGCAGTTGACCCTCAAAGGATAATCTAACCAAAGCATACTAAATAAAATTATACATTATAAGTTGGAAAAATTATCTAATTTTTGCTTGCTTCCTGCAACGCTTTGGTCTTGCTGTACAATCTTAATGTTGTTGTCTGTTAACTGGTTGTTAGGCAGTGTGATAATGCTATAATACCAATTTAGAACACTTTGCAAAAGTCACTAGGTACGTTTTTCTTTATATTTTGCCAGGAAATTGGGAAATGGTTGCAGTAATTACAGCATATCAGGCAAAGCCAGAGTCTGTACAATTCTAACAAGCCTGAAAGTCATTATTTGGTATGACAGCCTTTATTCTTCAGCACAGCCTGAGTTCTCTTAGCCAAGCTTGTTGTAATTTCTTCAAATAGTCTTCAGGAATAGTTCTCCAGGATATTCAAAGCTATGTTTTGTAAGAGCTATATCTATTTCTTAAGGGCATGACTTGTAGATACAGTTCATCTGCTGCAGACTGGTTTTTAACACTGCCACTTCTTCTTTTATCCTCATTTGTCCAGTTTCTTCATTTTTTTTTTAAGGACACACTGCACATCGTGCTAAGATGGGCCAAGTTTACAGCTAATAGCTTTTTGAGAATCACCTCGTTGGTGCGTTAATTGTGTTTTATTCCTGTCAAACTGTCCTGTCATTGACATGCTCATTCAACTGAAGAAATGGTGCCAAATGATGCATTTTTGCCAAAAAATGCCTAAAGATACCATTTTAAATGGATTTATTTCTACGTTGTTTGTTATGTGTAGACATATCCTTTGATTTGGGTTAGTTTTGTGCTTGTATGACTCATAGGTCCGTGTTAAGCAGCTTACCAAACAAACTAAAAGCATTCCTCTGAAAGTCAGGTGCAAGAACTAGACTGAAAGTGAGTGGAAAGCAGCCAAAGTAAAAGCCTGAAGAACGGTTGCTCAAGACCGCTTTAAAAATGACAAGAGACTCAAGGATTTTGCACCACACTGTAGGTGAGAGCCATTGTTACAAGAAGAATAAACTTATTTTTACTGACCATGTTTCACACACTGTTAGATCCAATGCCAAAGTCTCAAACAGAAGCCATAAAAAAAAGTATGCTGAGGGTGATTTCAGCTTTTTATGGAAATCTGTGGCCTACTGTTCCTAGAGCAACACATCTGAAAGGTCTGAGTCTTCACTTCTGCAAAAACCTAAAAAGCAACAAAGGGAAAATGCACACCACTCCTTTCTGCTCAGTGTCACACAAATCTCAGAGCAGATGCCATTCCAGCACAGTGTGACTAAGGATTTCTGTATCTATTCATCTCAAGCCACGTTCCTCCACCCC
This sequence comes from Neolamprologus brichardi, assembly GCF_056152115.1. Classification (NCBI taxonomy): domain Eukaryota; kingdom Metazoa; phylum Chordata; class Actinopteri; order Cichliformes; family Cichlidae; genus Neolamprologus; species Neolamprologus brichardi. Next base: position 16,111,563 of record NC_142121.1, on the reverse strand, counting down.
GGTGCGCATGGTAATTCTCTGGCTGGGATCCCGAGCTCTGTGTGGATAGACCAACAATATCTGGCATGCAGCTCGCCTTATGCAGCTGATACTTTGGCTGACACTCCCAGGTCCGAGCCACACGCCTGCATTGGAAAGAGGTGTTCGCAGCCGAGCTGTGTGTGCTGCAGGGCCGGTCTCATCCTCAGCCCCTGATAAACTGGATTTATTCCCAGCCTCAGGTCGAGACACGAGTCTGAACTGAGGCAGAGAAAGAGCTGTAATTATAGCAGGGAACGGGACATGTAATGCAACATTAATGGCAGACGGGCTGATGCTTCGCCCACAATGCCCCCTCTTCAAACACGACTAGTGCATTAGCAGCAGGCTTCACTATCCCCACACTGATTGAAGCTATTAAATACAATTTAGGATATGCAGAAAGGAAACAGAAAACTGGTGGCTGAGTGGTGTATCTATGAAGACCAAATCATTTTTTGTCCTGGTGCAATGCTGCTGCTATTATTCAAGGTTCTTTGGGAGGAAAAAATACTGCATTTTAGTGGTGTCTAAATTACAGCTCTGAGGAAATTTTGAGTGCTTGTCCTGTAATTTTTTTCCCTTCACTGTTGCTCTGTTTTTGCTCATACCCCATTTTTCAGGCATTGCTTTGCACACCCTGCCATTTCTCACAGAAATTACTACGCAAAGAAAAGTAATTTGGTTGTCTCTGAGATTCATGAAAAAGCCATTTGTGCTGCTTACTCAAAAATAAGGATTAGACAAAAAGGTCATTTACTGATGCAGTCAGTCTGTGTGTGTGCTTTTTGTGAATCTGCCTGCATTTATTTATGTAGGGGGTTTTGTTGTCTTTTTTCCTTGAACGTCTAAGAGTGAGCGTCTGTTCGTGTGCAGATTCGTCTGTGCACCTGTCGGGTGCATGTGACTGATGAAGCGTAACCTTTTAATGTGTTTACACATTGACATTTCCCAAGATCTGTCGTGTTCCTCAGAGAAACTAAAACCCTTGACATTCTTTAGGCTCACATTTCCTTGAGCTGCTGGCTCCGTCGGCTCTCATACCAGGCTTCAACATCATAATTACATCAGCTTCACTCCATCATCTGCCCCCTGTCAAATACAAATGAATGTTTTTGCTTTAAAAACATGTTCCACCCACGATCTGAGCGCAGTCCAGGACTGTATCATGGACATCTACACTCGTGACCAAATCTTTAAGAGGTCACTCTTAAATATATATATTAAAGTTTATTTTTATTTTGTACTTAACTCTGTTACTTTAAGATTCATTTATTCACTATTTAATTATTTTATATGAATATAAATGTTCTATAAATATATTTTAAGTGGCTCCATGGTGTAGTCCTTAACCAGCGGTTAACCAGACTTGTTCACCTCACACATCCCTAGTTTGGAACTGGGAGGGCACACAAACCCACCCTAGGAAGGTCACATGCTAGCATTTCTAAGTGCTGGTCCCAAGCCCAGGTAAATGGGAGGGTAGTGTCAAATCAAATATTCAGATGTGTTGTGGTGTCCCCTTGGGGAATGAAAAAGTAACTTTTATTAAACTCACAATAATTATTTTATTTTAAAAATATATGATCATAGTTAATGAAGTTCAAAATATGTAATTTAATAATTTATTTTAACTGAAAAATCAGTAACTAATTAACAACAGTAGCCCTGTGTCACATTTAAAAGATAAAATAAAGCTGAAATAATCTGTTAATCCTTGAGTATATGATTAATTAGAAGTGACCACTGCGTCTAAAGAAACCCTGAAAGCAGCCGAGTCAGCCTTCCTCACCGGTGTTCAATCTAAATGTCAGCATCTACCTTCCCAGCTGTCTGTTTGCGGAGCTCCGTGCCCCTTGTGTTTCCAATTTGAGAAACATGCTTACTTTCATTTGGGCCCCGCTGCTCTTGTCAATGTAAATCAGGTAGGACTCTCAGACCAATCAATACAGACCTGAGAAAGGATTCACTCTGCACACCCCAGGGACTCATCAATGACACGAGTCTATTACACCAGAGCAAACGTGTGAGGGAAGCTGCTATGAATTGCAAATCAGAAACTACAGACTTGCCTGCTATGCAAACTGTGTGTTGTATTAAAGCACACTTGGGAATGTTACTATTGAACAAATCAAGCTCTTACTGCACAGTTGGCTAATCCCTGAAAATATATGCTTTGTTTAAAAAAAAGAAGAGACATACTGGATTTGAAACACGATCCTTATGGAAGTTTGTTTCCACCATTGGAAAAAAAACAAACATTTTGTTTCTGCCACTCAAAGGAAAATCCCATCTATAACTTACTGACTCCAGCTTCTGATAAAGTAACTTTTGACTTTATTTTGACTTAAACCTGTAGAAACAAGCTTCCATACAGCGGTGGTCAGAAGTTTACATATACTCATTATGAACATGAATTTTATTGTAATTTCACTGCAGCCTTCCCAAAACCCCAACCTCAACCCGAGGGAAATTCGTGAAGTATGCTTAAAAGTCTGGTCTGTGCAAAGAAACTGACTACTTTAAATGATCTCTACCAATTCTGCCAAGAAAAGCGGTCCAACAATATCCAACAAAAATTTTGGCAGAAGCTTGTTGATGGGAAGTGTCTGGTCGAGGTGCAATGCGCTAATATTTAACCAAAGATTAACGGGGGAGCATATTTGACCATATAATTTTGAAGCCTGTTCACTAAATTCTTGTTTTTTAAGTCTGTACAATCATTCCACCATGGAATAAAAAAAACAGTTCACTTAAATCATTAAAAATCCAAAATTATGAGTTTATGTAAACTCCGGAGCGCAGCTTTATGAGCTTAAGATTTATCATTCCAATGGAAATCTGTATGTCCCACTGTAAGGTCATCACTTTGTATTCCACCTTGACTTCAGTCTAAACTTCCACTCTGCTACATGGAGTTTAATGGAAGCGCAATGATATTTTTGTCCCCTCTCTCCTTGTCTGTTTAAAGTCCAATTAGGGACACACTGTGCTCTGACTTGCAGTCATTAGATGTGATGCTAGCCTGTGCTCTGAAGAGTGCTCTCAGGCTCCTGATTAATTCAGCTGATGGAGAAGTTTGATGCTCTTTCTCATTTCCCTCCTTTGTTAGTTAAACCTCAAGGGGTGATTATTAAGCTTCCTGTGGGGATTTGAAATGTTCACAAGTTGTCAAAACCTTTCAGTGCATACTCATGACCAATTACAGTAACCATTGCCAGCAGAGGGTCTGACTATGTTGATTTTCCTCAGCAGTAATGTGCTTGAAATGATGCTTGTACCCTTGAAGTACTTGCTTTGTACATAAAAAAAAAAAATAGCTAAATAAAAGAACATATCATATTTTGGTGAATGTGCTTAATTTTCAAACAAAGAGCTAGAATAGTTGTTTCAATATTTGATATGAAACTGCAGCCAGAAGTTAGCCTAGTACAAACAGAGGTTAGCCTAGTACAAACAGAGGTTAGGCGAGGACAAACAGAGATAAGCCTAGCCCAAATAGAAATTAGCACAAACGGAAGTTAGCCTAGGACATGCAAAATGTGTCCCAATTCATAGGCTGCATCCTTCGGAGGCTGCATTTGAAGGCCGATTACGTCACAGCCAGGCGATGAAGGCTGTCCCAATTCGGCCTACGTAGGCTGCTAAGACTGGGTCCTTCGCAGGAAGCGGCCTATGAATTGGGACACAGCTACAGAGGTTAGCCTAAAACATACAGAGGTTAGCTAGGGACAAATAGAAGTTAGCTTAGCACCTCACACAATCTGTCCGCCTGGACATCAAGAACACCCTGAACAACATCTGCTATAGTCTTATTTAGTAAAGCAATTTGCTATTTACCAGGCCTTTACTCTTAACTACGAAGTTTCAAGTTTCATTTTTACAAGATTTGCATGCAAATGTGCTAACAATATTAATATTCATTAATAAAACGGCAAAAAGAAATTAACTTGTCAAATTTCTCCCCCAGGCAAGTGAGGTAAGTTTCTTTCTTTAATTTTCTACTAAAGTTTTAAACTGGGTAGAGTAAAAAAGAATGAGATCTCAAGCGGCACAAATTAGCTTTCATCGAAGGGTGGCTGGGCTCAGCCTTAAAGACAGGGTGAGGTGCTCAGTGTAGAGCTGCTCCTCCCAATTGAAAGGAACCAGCTGAGGTGATTAAGAAATCTAAGAAGGATGTGTCCTAGACGCCTCCTAATGAGGTGTTTTGTGCATGTCCTACCTGGTTGAGGCCCCAGGGCAGAACCAGGACATGCTGGAGATATTACATCTGTCGGCTGGCTTAGGAACACTTCGGTGTTCTCACAGATAAGCTGGAGGAGGTGGCCAGGGAGGGGGATTTAATAACATGCACATATCTTACTAGACTTTCCAATAGGGAGTAATATAACTTGTAAATGTTCTTCTGTTGGGATAAAACAAAAATGTACAGATTTCTTTTTCTGGATATTGTTGGAGATCGTTGCTTTTCAGTGAGAGAAGCCCAAACTGCATTGATTTAGAGCAGTCATCTACAAGTCAGGAGGTCAATTTTAGCAGACTGCAATGTCTTTTAGTACAGTGATGCCTCGCTATAATGCAGTTCACCTTTCGCGGCCTCGCCGTTTCTTCGCAGATTATTTTTTTGTGCAATTTTGCATGTTTTTTTTGTTGTTTTTGTTAACAGCGCATTCTGTTCTGCATCCTGATTGGCTGTATACCACTGTCAATCAGTCTCATGCCATGTCTCCTGTACAGTACAGAATGCGTTCAGGTTGTCAAATTTACATAAATCTTCGATCACTAGTGGTGTGACTCTGAAGTGCTGCACTGTATGTTTGTAAGTTTTCTCTCCAGCAAACATAAAACTGTCGATGAAACATTTTGCACCATCAAAGGCACCTGTGGGTGTAGCATCCCCGGTTGAAAAGATGGTCTCTCAAACTGATGGTTCACAATCCTTTTATTAAACAGCCGTGTATGTGAACACACCGTAAGAGCTACAACATACAGAATAAAAGACTATTAGTAAATCAAACAGTGTGTTACCTTTAACCTTTTGACTTATTCATTAATCACAAATTAATTCTCTTTACCTTACATAACAAATAACACCAAAACTTGTAAATTATTACATATAACAGGGAAATCATTGCATCGCTGCCTAAACATGACGAGGTACGTTAGCACCCTCTAGTGGGTGAAAACTTAGGCTTTATGCTTAGTAGCGGTCAGCAGCTATATGCTCCGTAAAACAACAAAATACATATCTACAGGACAAACTTTGTTACAAACCTTGTTCCCTCATCAACCAGGTGCTAAGAAACTGCTTTCAACTCAGTGTTGCACCTTAATAGCCGTTCTTTTTCCCATTCCCGTCCATTAACCATAGAGCACACCTTCTCTCTGTGCATTAAAACTCGCGCTTCTGCTATATGGTTTACGCCACTTAATTTACGGCACCTTGTCGCTCCGTGACTTTCAAAATAAAAGCATCCGTTCCAACAATATAATTGTCACTCATAACTTTTACAAAACACTTTACAAAATATTAATGAGGTCATTTACACTCCCACCAAATCATTAAGAGCTTAACTGGGAATTAACTGAAGCGATAATGATTTCCTAATGAAGAAATGACCCGTAACCATTAAACTGTATGATAACACATAGTTCCATTGAAAAGAGGGAGCCTTAAACCTTAGAATGTAGTTAAACAGTCTCTAATAGCAAAACCAGTTTCTGCACTGGGCGTTCCACTATAGAACGTTTACTAGAACATTGTCCCTTCTCAGTCTTCCTTTCTCCGAAGCAAATCCTTACTTTTCTTACAAGTCCGTCTTTGTCAGTTACTGTGTCCATTACACGTGCTAATCTCCATTCATTGCGGGGTAGATCGTCCATCTTCTCCATGACAACATCTCCAACTTTCAAGTTTCTCCTTGGAGTGTGCCATTTCTGTCTTGTTGCGATGTTGGATAGATACTCCCTTTTCCAACGTGACCAAAACTGTTCTGATAGGTACTGCACCTGCCGCCACCTTTTACGTGCGTAAATATCCTCTTTGATGAATGTGCCTGGAGGGGGCAGGGATATCTTTGGCTTCATAGTAAGCAGGTGATTTGGCGTCAAGGGCTCTGGGCTGCTTGGGTCACTTAGGTTGTCCACCGTTAGAGGCCTGCTGTTGACAATCGCCATTGCCTCATAAAAGAATGTCCTTAACGATGCGTCATCCATTCTGCCAGATGAAAGTGAAACTGTGGAGCGCAGAATGTTTCGAACTGTCCTGATTTGTCTTTCCCATACACCTCCTGTATGGCTTGAATGAGGAGTGTGCATTTTGAAGTCACACTGCTTCTCTGCAAGAAATGTGGTAATGCGGTTGGAGTCCACTTGTTTTAAAGCTTCTTGTAGCTCATTTTTAGCTCCGACAAAGTTGCTTCCTTGATCGCATCTAATCTCACTGACTGCTCCTCTTATGGCTATAAAACAGCGGAGCGCATTGATAAAGGCGTCTGTAGTCATGTTGTCCAACATTTCTATGTGCACTGCTCTGCAGCAAAGGCATGTAAAAAGAAGTCCATAACGCTTGTGCTCTTTGCGAGCTTGTTTGGTTAGAAAAGGACCAAAACAGTCCATTCCACAGAATGTAAATGGTGGAGATGGCTCTAAGCGCTGCTTTGGGAGATCAGACATCTTTTGCTCCTCTGTGCCTCTTCTGAGTTTGCGACACTTCACACATTGGTGTATAAAATTTGCCACGGCCTTGTTGATGCCTGGAATCCAAAATCCATTCACTCTGACCTCATTGATTGTAAACCCTTTCCCTTGGTGCTGCACCTTACTGTGGAAATGATCTATTATTAGTTGAGTGACATGGTGACCTTTTGGAACTATCACTGGGTGTTTCAGTATGGAGGAGAATGAAGCATCTTTAAGTCTTCCTCCCACCTTAAGGAGTCCATCAGTATCAAGAAAAGTGTCCATTTGAAACAGTTTACTTTTGTGTGGAAGTGGTTTCCCGTTCCTTAGCAACCTTATCTCCTCTGCATATTCACTTGCTTGTGTGTCCTTTAGAATAACACATCGTGCATTTTGTCTTTCTTGTACTGTACTGTGGCCTGTTGTTTTGTCTCCCTTGGCACAGCGAATGAGTCGAGCTATGGCTTGGGTGGCCTTGTACCATGAGGAAAACTTTGTTAACTTGTCTGATAAACCTTTTTTCTCTGTTTTGAGCGTGTTCAGTGCCTGTACCTTCTTAACCTCTGGGTCTCCAAGTGGTATGTTCATGTCGATGTCTGCAGGTGGAGGTATTTCCTTTTCCCATAGAAACTGTGGCCCTTTGAACCAGTCGGATATGATGAGTTCTCTTGCACCTGAACCTCTAGAGGCAATGTCTGCAGGATTTTCCTCAGAAGGGACATATCTCCACTGCTGGGGAGAGCTGTTGAGCCTTATTCTCTGAACTCTATTGGAGACAAATGTGTGAAAACGTCTTACATCATTATTAATGTAGCCTAAAACTACCTTAGAGTCCGTCCAGAAATACTCCTCTATCTGTGTCAATCCAAGCTCATCTTTTAACATGTTACTTACAGTAATGGAGACAACAGCAGCGGTCAGTTCGAGTCTTGGTATTGTTGTTACCTTGATGGGAGCAACTCTGGTCTTTGCTGTGACTAAAGCACAATGCACTTTATCATCTTTGTTTACATGTCTTAAGTACGAACACTGACCATAGCCGTATGAACTTGCATCAGAAAAGTGATGCAACTCTGTTTTTACAATCGGGCCAAAGTCTTTAGGGACATAACAGCGTGGTATTACGATTTTCTCCAAGTTCTTCAAGTCACTGTTCCAGTTATCCCACATTGGCCTTAATTCACTTGGAAGGGGATCATCCCAGCCTGTGCCTTGTTTGCATGTCTCTTGAAGCACTCTTTTGCCTGTTAGTACAAAAGGAGAGATGAATCCTAATGGGTCGTAAAGGGATGCAACCATAGAGAGGATGCCACGCCTTGTAGCAGGTTGTACATTGGGGCGAAAACGAAACCTGAGTGTGTCTGAGCCAATGTGCCAGTGAATGCCTAGTGCTCTTTCAAGTTTAGAGTCATTAAACGCCAGGTCACATGCTTGCTGTGGGGAGGCACGTTCAGATGCTGGAATGCTTTCTAACACAGTTTTGTCATTACTTACAAACTTGTGTAGTCTGAGGCCACCTGACGCACAGAGTGTCTGAGCCTCCTGAGCGAGCTGTATTGCTTCTTTGACACTTGGAGTGCTCGTCACACCATCGTCCACGTAGAAATCCTTCATTATAAATTGAGATGCAAGAGGAAACTGTGTCTCATTTTCTTTAGCAAGATGCTTTAATCCATAATTTGCACACCCTGGCGAGGACGTAGCACCGAAAATGTGAACCTTCATCCGAAACTCTTGGGGCTCAGTGTTCATTGCGCCATTTTTCCACCATAAAAATCTTAAATAATCTCTGTCTGCTTCATACACGTGAAATTGGTGGAACATTTTTTCAATGTCACATAATAATGCAACTTGATGCCTTCTAAACCTGATGAGAACACCATTAAGGCTATTCAGCAAATCTGGGCCTGACAGCAAATGATCATTAAGACTGGTACCTCTGTATTTTGCGGAGGCGTCAAACACTACTCTGAGTTTGTCTGGTTTTTGGGGGTGATATATCCCGTGGTGAGGAATATACCATCTTTCTCCTTCTTTAGCTTCATTCTGCACTTCCTCTGCATCACCCCTTTCCAATATTTCACTCATAAACTTTATATACTGTTCCTTGTACCTTTGGTCCTTTGACAGTTTGGTTTTGAGGCTTTGAAGTCGCACAGTGGCCATTTGCTTATTGTCTGGTAGGAGGGGTCTCTCCTTAAATGGAAGTGGCATTTCATAATGTCCTTCAGTGTTTTTGTAAATGCCTTCCTTTAACATGTTGAGAAAGAAAATGTCATCTTGAGACACTGACTTGTTATCCTTGTCGTTATCCTTAAAGTCAGACTCAAGGACCTTGATTACATCAGCTGGAGTCACTAGGGGAAGCTCTTTAACTGCAACTCTGTGACACACAGTAGACATGCTAGAAGAGTCACCATAAGATGATGTCGGACCTACAATACTCCAGCCCAATGCTGTGCGAACTGCATAGGGTTCGTTCTCACCTCCTAAGATTACCTGCTTTGGAGCTAATGCCTTAGAGCAACTGTAGCCGATTAAGAGGCCGACTTCACATTCTAGCTGTGGAGGAATCTCGTTCCTTATTTCCTTGAGATGATTCCACCGCCTTGCCGTTTCACAGGTAGGAATGTGAGAGCGGTTAACTGGTATACATTCTTTAGTGTAAGCAGGAGGGAGTTCAATCATTTCTGAGGAGTTATAGCCTCTTACCTTGAGACCTGAGATGCGTTCGCTTGGCACAACAACATCCTTACCAAGCAGTGTAGTGAGCTTCAACCTTATTGGGGTAGCCTTAGCTTGGAGGTTATTAGACACATCTTGGTCAATGAACACGGTGTCACTTTGCGTGTCTAGGAGGGCATAAACAAGCCTTTCTGTACCTGGATGTTGCTCTGAAGAAACCCATACTGGTACAATCATGGAGGTGCTCACGCACTGTTCACTGGCTTCTGCAGTCAGAGACAGGGTAGTTGCAGCCTGTTCTGTGCTGATCTGAGTTTGTGGCTGGTTTGAGGCTGATTTATCATTGTTATAGTTGAAGTCATGCAGACAGGTAGGATGTTTTTTCTTACACACTTCACATACAAGTCTGTAATTACAGTTCTTTGCGCTGTGTCCGGGTTTGAGACAACCATAACAGAGTTTTTTCTCCTTTATATATTTCCTTCGTTCTTCAAGCAATGTTCCGTTGAACTGTGGGCAACTGTGAAGTTTATGTCCGTTGTTTTGACAGAACATGCATGGGGCCTTAACATTTGGACCTTTATTTTCAGTCTCAGTTATCGCCTGGGTGTGGAGAACACTAGAAGTGGGCCTTTTGTCCTTTTGGCAGCCCTTACCAGTGTCTGTGGTGAAGTTTGCAGAGTGGAGAGCCTGAAATGATGTAATTGGGTTGCACATGATCTCTGCTTCAGAAGACATGAACTTGGCAAAGTCCTTTAAACCTGGAAACTTCCCACTTTCTTTCATGAACTGAGTGGCCTGACGATTCCACCTTGCAGCTGCCCAGTTTGGTAACTTTTGAACGAGTTTTTGGTTCTCCTCGCAATCGTTGAGAATGCTTAAGCCTTCAATGTGGGGCATGGCCTCGTGACATGTTTGAATGAAATCAGCAAATGCCCTGAATCCTGTGCAGTCATTTGTTTGGATCTTTGGCCATTTTGCCAGTCTTTCTCTGAAAGCTCTCTGTACCACAAATGGATGTCCATACCTGTGGTTGAGACGCTCCCATGCATCTCTGTATGCTTCACTGTCGTTTCTATAGAAGATGCCATCAAGCGTTTGTCGAGCTGGGCCTCCTATGTATTTCTTTAAGTAGTGCAGTTTGTCAGCAGGTGAGATGTTCCTTTTATCAATGAGAGCAGTAAAGGAAGCTTTCCACTCAATGAATTGTATTGGGTCACCTGTGAACGTGGAGGGCTCTGGCACTGGCAGTCTGTTCAATGCAACACTATCCTGTACTGCTTGTGCTAAGTAGAGGACATCTGTTTGTGGAAGTGAGGTAGACACTACATTGTTGTCAGGGACTTTACTGAGATTAGAAACTGTGGGGGCTTTCTGAGCAGTGTTTCTATAGTCAACATCAGAGGCACTGATTTCACTCTTTATCTCAGTGTCATAGGTCCTTAGTCTAGCTCGTGCAGCCTTTAACTCCTTTTCAGCCTTCAGTTTCTCTAGCTCACGCCTTTGAGATTCGAGCTCCTTTCTTTGCCTTTCTTCTAAAAGCTGAATCTTTTCCTTTTGTTTTTCCTCCTCTAATAACACCTCATACTCTGCTTCTTTGGCTGCTAACTCTGCTGCAGCCTCTGCTCTCTTAACAGCTACTACTGACATTGCAGAGTATGACTTACTGGCAGAAGAGTTTTTACTTGAGTGCGTGACTGAGGAACTGTAAATGGACTGAGCATAGTCTGGCTCAAGAAGCTCACGGAGACGTATCTTTACCTTGTCCCTATCATAGTCATCTATGCCTGAGAGTCTTTCATGAGCAATCTTGATAATGTCTCTGGTGACTGCTTCACATGCGTCTATGAGTCGCCTTGTGCCACTCGAAGGAGTAATGTTTTCTCTAATTTCCATATACAACTTTATGACAGTCTCTTTTTCATTCTCTAAGATGTCCATGAGTGAAGCAATTTGATTGTCTGTTAAGTCTCCTTTTAATTGCTCTCGTGTTTTACGTACTTGTTTTTTCCATTCATCATAAACTTTGAGAAGCCGTTTTTCTTTCTTGTGGGCCTCCTCCTCCTGATATGCTTGCATTTTTTCAGTAGGCCTCCTTCGACGAACAGAGTGCGGAGGCTCCTCTTCCTCATTGGCCTTGGGATCCTCCACAAACTCTGTCTCTTCTTCAGATGCTTCCATGCTGAGGACGGGGCAATTTAGTTGACCATCAGATCCCAGAAGACCTTGTGTGGAGCTGTGGAACTGGGACCTCGATGCTGAGCGTGGGATGAAGCTCTTCTCAGCTGGGGTCAAGCTCTTACTGTAGCATCCCCGGTTGAAAAGATGGTCTCTCAAACTGATGGTTCACAATCCTTTTATTAAACAGCCGTGTATGTGAACACACCGTAAGAGCTACAACATACAGAATAAAAGACTATTAGTAAATCAAACAGTGTGTTACCTTTAACCTTTTGACTTATTCATTAATCACAAATTAATTCTCTTTACCTTACATAACAAATAACACCAAAACTTGTAAATTATTACATATAACAGGGAAATCATTGCATCGCTGCCTAAACATGACGAGGTACGTTAGCACCCTCTAGTGGGTGAAAACTTAGGCTTTATGCTTAGTAGCGGTCAGCAGCTATATGCTCCGTAAAACAACAAAATACATATCTACAGGACAAACTTTGTTACAAACCTTGTTCCCTCATCAACCAGGTGCTAAGAAACTGCTTTCAACTCAGTGTTGCACCTTAATAGCCGTTCTTTTTCCCATTCCCGTCCATTAACCATAGAGCACACCTTCTCTCTGTGCATTAAAACTCGCGCTTCTGCTATATGGTTTACGCCACTTAATTTACGGCACCTTGTCGCTCCGTGACTTTCAAAATAAAAGCATCCGTTCCAACAATATAATTGTCACTCATAACTTTTACAAAACACTTTACAAAATATTAATGAGGTCATTTACAGTGGGTTCCTTTGGTTTCATTCTATAATACTGAACTTATTTTTCTAGGAAGGCTTGAACTTTGAGAGTGTTTAAACAAGAGAGAAAAGTGTGAAAATGTTCATGCCTGTGTGAGAAAAGTGTATAAAGTGTGCAGTGAGGGGTTCTACAGCCTTAAAACATCTATAATAATTGTAAAAAATAAAATAAAATAAAGCTTACTGTTATTGCTTGTGCTTATTGCTATGCTATGCTTATTTTTAGAACATAACTCCCGCGGTAAACGAGGGACCACCGTACAGCTGAATTCTAACAAGACAAAAACACCCACCTATCACTGGATGTGATCATGCCCCTTATTCATAACTTTAAGCCTGAATGTAATTTAAAATGGTAAATTATATAAAATTTTATGTACAACTTTACCTCCTATTTGCAGTTGTGCTAAATGGATTATAAAGCTATAGAGACTCGTTTTTGTTGCCGTATGTAATTGCATTTATTTCTGCTTTAAATTGAGAATATAGTGGGCTTTATCTTACTTGTACGCAGCCTCAAGTGGCCAGTCCAGGAACTGCAGTTCTTTGTTCTTGAGGCTCAGAGGCCGCTACTTTCTTTTTCTTAAACTACACATTTTAAGCTCCGTCATTTTATATTTTCCTGGCCTGAATATTTACCCCTGCAGCTGACTAATACATATATGAATATATTGTTTTTATCCATTATATTCTTCTTTTCCTGCTGGAATCTGCAATAGGAAAAACACAACACCAGCTAACGGCCTCTCCAACCTTACAACTAAACTGCTTTCTGAGTTATGGTTAGGAACATCGCTGTTGTGGCAGATTCACATGCATAAAACATAAAAGCAGTGCCCATGTTTGTATGTGAACCTTCTTTTCTAACAGTATAAAAGCAAATAAGCAAAGCATCAAACTTACATAGAGGTACCAGTGTAAACCTTCTGAGCAGGCTCTCCAGTCCCAGACGTAATTTTTCTCTCCCTACTCATGTCAGGTCATTTAGGTTCATTACCCGTCAGCAACCGATGATAATTTGTGCGCTCGGCTGGAGGTTAGTGTCATATGCTCCCTCATTGTGTGTGACATGTGGGTCTCAGTTCTCCAGTCCAAGGCTTGAATTATTGAACAGGTTCTGCTGGAATGACCTGACAGTGACCTGGTGCTGCAGCACAGTAAGAGAGGTTGGACAGAGTGAGACTGAATCTTCCTCCCTGCAGGGCATATGATACAGGGCATGATTGGAGGGCATTAGTGAGAACATATTATTAATTAATCATCAGCTACAACTGGTAGCAGAGCAGGGTTAGCTGAGGATAAGAAATGAGAGTCAAATGTGGGCATATTTATTGCATGCACGGATTTTAATGGCTTCTCGTCTCCCTCTTGTTGATTCTGCAGCTGAATATCAAATACTAAAAAGTAAAACAATTTCATATGTTCAGTAAATATAAGGTGGATTTTGCACTAACACTCACAAAGACACCGCCATGTTAATTTCTAGAGGGCTTTCTCGTCAGTGTCAAGAAGCAAATCAACAATCGCAACCTAGATTAAGACCTAAGGGGGAAACAGAAACACAAGGCTGCAGAGCTGACTCTCCTCTCCAAATGAGCTCAGAAGACCAGTTTGTGCATGTGAGAATAGCTGAGAGGTAATAGTAGTCCCTGCACTAATGGGAGGTCTGTTCTGCTGAGAAGTTGTTACTGTCAAAGATGAAAAACTAGCTGAGGCCTCCTCTCTGTCTGCACGACTGCCATAAATCTCAAAACGTCACTCACAGAATCCTCCCGAAGAGAGTTTATGCCAGAAACATCAGATGGCTTCCGTGTGATTAAACAACATTACTGAGTCCCTTTTTAATGAGTCCCAGTCTTTTTTTTAAAAAAATTGACAAATATCAGTTTTGCTTCGAAGTATGTTTTAAATGTGGAAAGTTTAAATAATGCAGCAGGGAAAGTACAACTTTTCTGGAATAAATCCACACGCTATATGCACAGCGCTGTCAGTTTCAGTCGAGAAATCTACCTTTTTCTTCATTCCCTGTAGGTGCTTGTCTCCCGCGTGTGTCCCACGGAAAGATGAGTGCTGGTCTTTTATAAGTTTCAAAAAGGCACCATCTTAAAAATGATCTTCTTTGTGGCTGGCAGCTGCCTTCAATCTAAGCTCAAGAGTGCAGCAAGAATCATCTCAGTTCATGATTCTGCATACTTTGTCACCGTGCCTTGGAGACCGAGGATTTTCTGTTCTTATCCAACCTTAATACCCAAGCAAAAATTGAAAGCTTTGATTCCAAATGCATACATAGAAAGTCAAAAGGTTTCTCGTGTGTGTGCACGGAAAGAAACAGACACCAAATAACAAACACTTCCAGGGGCTACTGCTAGGGCACGCTTTCAAGAGCCTGTTAGACCAAAAACGAATTCCTTCGCACTTGTTTTAACCTTGACATCTGCCAAGCATCAGTTTCATTACGTCCGCCTACGAGCTGCAGACCGGTCAGCTCCATGCTTCAGAGACAGACCAAATTAAAAGCACATAAACTGCCAGATACAAAGCCCTGCTACAGATAATGATCAGCTCTGCAATTTTCCAGTGTATTTCACATCACTCTCTACCCCAAGCCTCCACAGTGCATTGATTTCAGTAAATAATAAGCAAATAGAGATAAAAATGAGTGCAAGAGGAAAGAAAGTGTACCAGCAGCAGCTCAGGGAGTACATTAGGAAACATTGTGTAAGGGCGAGCGATTGAGAGTAGGAGTGGTTTCATGTAATTCTCTGTTCCCATAATTTAAAAGGGTCTTAAAAGGAATGGTAGGAGAAACTACAGGAAGTAATATGACATCCATCTGATCCTCTCATGGTACCAATTCAGAATGTGGAGCCAACATGGACGCTGCAATGATCTGTTGTATTTTATTATTCAAACTAATTGAAGATAACACTTTATTGTTATTACATAAGTCCGTGTCTATTTTCTGTCTTTTTATTAGAGTTACTGTTAAATGTCTAACTAATCTGACTTACTATAAATAGAGAGCAATTAACTATCACTGCCATGTTACAAGTAAAGGGGAAAGCAATGAATATGTAAATTAGCATCATAAATCAAACATTCCTTACCATCAGCCAAATATTTAATTTCATCCACCATGTCTTATGTATATAGCATCAACAACTAACCGGGAGACGGTAAACTTTATCTCTCACTATAAGATGAGAAGTTTGATCCTACAATCCATCCTTTCCATCCATTTTCTCCCACTTGTCTAATTCAGGGTCACGGGGGGGCTGGAGCTTATCCAAGCTGCCAAAAACACCCTGGACAGGTTCTCAGTCTGAGACGTGGCTAACAAAGAGAGATAGACAACCATTTACACTCACAGTGGGAGGGAATCCACACAGACAAGCAGAGAAGCTGCAAACAGCACATTGATTCAAACCCATGACCTTGCTATAAGGCAACTATGCTAACCATCACACTTCGATACTGCATCTGTTACTACCTCCGGTGTGTTACATATTATATGACAGCTTGGAGGAAGCAGACAGCATTGCTCTGTCCATTGGTGACAAAATTAGCCATCAGCGTCTCTAAAGCTTTCCATGAGCATCGAGTCCTTTAAGCCTCGGTCACACAGAACGAGAGACCAATCAGCAACTGCTGGTCACTAAGTTTAAATTAGTATTTCCCAACTGGTTGGCAAGCAGTTGCAGGAGGTTCCTGGCTGTCTATGAATTTAATGCTATAGCCACAGTCATGCAGGTGTAGATGCCCCTGGAAACCAAAGGTTGCTATGGGAAAATGTATATCCCTTCACCGAATGGCGAGTGGATGTTAATTGATTGATTGATTTCACACAATAAATAATATGGAAAATAACAATAAAAATAAGCCACAAAAATGGTAAACTAAGGAAAAAGGACACAATGTTGTCTCCCACATCACTATGCTGCTCACTTTACATGTTTGAAAAGGAGTAGGATATGAAGAGTGAACTTATTTAATCTGTTTGATAACTATCAGCTCAATATTGATTTGTGTAATCGCATACACACATTTACACGTAAAGAAAAAAACACAAGTCTGCACACATATATATTTGTATATATATATTACACAACAATCTATATTATTACACCTAACCTCGCTTCTATATCTCTGTACCTGATGACAATAATATAATTATTTTGATTTTTAAACTTTTTCATGTTTGGACACTGCTTTAGATCCACACTTAGTCTGCTCCACATTTTTCCTCCACATTATACACAAAATCTCCTAGTCATCTGAATGCTGTGCGTCTTTAAACGTGACGCGCCCCTTAAATTGCAGCCCCCACACAATCACATGTCTGAATATCTACTGGCAACAGATTGTTCCCCTCTTGATGCGTTGTTTTTGCTGTTTTGAATTCAACAAGGTCAAAGAATTTTAACAGTTTTGACTGTAAGAAAAGAGAGTTTCTGTGTTTAGTGTTTCTGATATGTACAATTCTTATGGCTCTTTTTTTGCAGAATATACTGTGATTATAATGACATTTTACATGTAATTTCTCACTGTGCCTTATGTTAACTTAAATAAGGTATAATAAGAGAACAGTCATCACTGAAATGTTGTTAATTTGCTTTAAACATTTTTTTTTATTCACATTTAGTGGGGCGACCGTGACTCAGGGGGTTGGGAAGCGCATCTGTAACTGGAAGGTCGCTGGCTCGATCCCCGGGCTCTCTGTCCTGGTCGTTGTGTCCTTGGGCAAGACACTTTACCCTACCGCCTACTGGTGTTGGCCAGAGGGGCCGATGGTGCGATATGGCATCCTCGCTTCTGTCAGTCTGCCCCAGGGCAGCTGTGGCTACAACTGTAGCTGCCTCCACCAGTGTGTGAATGCGAGAGTGAATGAATAGTGGCATTGTAAAGCGCTTTGGGTGCCTTGAAAAGCGCTATATAAATCCAATCCATTATTATTATTATAACTTATTTTTATCCAATAAAATTAAAAAAAAAATTAAAAATAAAATTCTTTATTACATTTTATTATTATATTTATTATTGTTATTTGTCATTATTAAACTCAGACTCGCTCTCCTGTAGTTCACCTTTGTCTTGTCTCTCTTTGCCCTCTTTTCCTCCTTCTCACACCCAAATGGTCAGGCCGCTCCCTGAGCCTGTTAAAAGGGAGTTTTTTCTCCCCACTGTTGCCAAGAGCTTGTTCATGGAAGGCCCTCACATTGTTGGGGTCTTTTTGGCTCTTTACCTTGCATTATAATGCTCTGTGAGGTGACTGCTGATGTGAATTGGGGCGGTCGTGGCTCAAGAGTTGGCAGATCATCTTATAATCGGACGGTTGCTGGTTCGAGCCCCGGCTCGGATAGTCTCGGTCGTTGTGTCCTTTGGCAAGGCACTTCACCTACCACCTACTGTTGGTCAAAGGGGCCGATGTTGCGATATGGCAGCCTCGCTTCTGTCAGTCTGCCCCAGGGCAGCTGCGGCAACAACTGTAGCTTGCCTCCACCAGTGTGTGAATGTGAGAGTGAATGAATAGTGGAATTGTAACACACTTTGAGGGTCTCGAAAAGCGCTATATAAATGCAATCCATTATTATTATATAAATTGAACTGAACTGAACAGATTACTCAAGTGGAGATACCTGAAAATTCAATTTAAGTATTTGTACTTTGTTACTCCCCACCTGTGATCTATATTTTTTTTACCTCATGTTGACCTTTTTCTTGTATGTTCTACTGAAGTTACTGAAATCAAGAGAGAACACCAATCAGCTGGTTTGCCTCTGCACGGCTCTTTATATTAACGAGAAGCAACAGCCTATTCAAACCTCCCTGTGATGACTCAGGACCACTGGATCACCACATGAACACAACAGCACAGCAACCAGCTAGTCTCATGGTGACACATCTTCATCTAACACGTAACACAAAATATGGTATAGAACAAACGCAGAACAACTCATGATCACACAATGCGAAAGGCTTTGTAGCTGAAGTGCACCAGCTTTAACTTCCCTGATGCACCCTTCCAGGACAATCTAATACAAAGACGAGCAAGTTTAATGTGAAACATTTGTATGGTGTACCTTATACAACAGTGGCTATATGAAAACAACAGAACAACCCCCAAAATAAATTTATTTAACACAGAGTTGCAGCGTGTCTGTCAGCTACTTGTCCAAACACTGAGATTTCTACACTTTGGTTTTTGTGCTATACTGAGCTATGCTAACTGGCTCTTGGCTATAATACATATTTAATATTTCACTGACAGTCTTCTCAGCTCCTAAAACTATTCCTGAAACACACAACCACACTTATCATCAACTAAAACTTTTATTTGATCAGGCACGTGGACAAAAAAAAAAGGCTAGTCTTCCATTTGATCACATTTACTGTTGTGGAATATGTTGGCGTTACAGAGGAATGTTTCATCAGCAAAGAACAAAAGGCGAGATACGTGATATGTGTGTACCTCGGGGGGATAGAGTAAGCCATCCAGCTGCGAGCAAAACAGAATAAAAACACTCGCTGGGAGTCTGTTCTTCCAAGATTGCTGCAGAAGGCAAAACAAGATGGTTCTGCCAGTTATCCTTGTTTCACAAAGACGGTGGTGTGTTGCTTTCACAGACAAAAGATGTGTCATCTTGTCTCTCCTCTCCTTTCTCTTCCGCTCAGCTGCAGCAAACTGACCTTCAGTAAATATTATGTGAACCTGACAAAGCTGGGACTCCTTTCCTTCTATAAAAACCGATTTCTTTTCATTTATCTTTTTTTATTTTATTTTAATTTTGTTATATAAAAGAACCACCGAAGGCAAAAAAAAAAAAAAAAGCTTATGTTCCGTCATATAGAGCATCATCTATGCCTGAGATTATAACAAGGATGTTGCTTTGGTTTAAACCCTTAAAGCCCAGATGATTGTTTCAATGTGTGACAGGAACCTGAGAGTATTTGGGTCAAAGAGATTTCGAGCCTGACCTGTGAAGTGTCGTTCCAACCCACAGCCAGAGCACAAGAGTTTAAGATGTAGCAACCATGGGAAATTCATGCTGAGAGGAATATTCTGGATTGCAGATGCTTCAAAGCAAATGCTTAACAGTGTGTGTCAAATTGTGTGGATGTTTGTGGGGTGTGAGTGTGTATCTGTGTGTGAGTGAGTGTGGTTTTCCATTCATAATATGGTCAATATCATTGAACTCTATCACGCTTTGAGTCTGAATTTCTCTTCTGAATTTAAAGTAAGAGATTGTACATCTGTTTTAGCAAATTCACTTTAAATATCTTTTTTTTTTAAAAAATAAATAAATCAGTAGCCTCTGTAAGTATTTAAAGAATAGTAACATTAAAGCAAATTAGCTGTGGTGGAAAAAAAAATAATAAAAAACATCTTCACAGACATCTTATCTTATTAAAATCTTAAACTATACTTAAACCCTTAAACCCTGAAGCAGAGAAGCGCTTTGACAGCCTCGTCGCCTTTGAACACACACACAAAAAAGTTTGTATCCACCAAATTAAAAAATATAAAGCGTTCAACATCCTTGTATGCCAAATTCCCATCAAACCATGATAGTCTTCTTTACTTTGGTTTAAATCTTAAGCAGCTGGTTTGCTGAGGGAATATTTCCCCCCAAAAAACACTGACAGTCCTCCCGAGACGAGAAACAGTTCTAAGCTCTTTGTCATACTTTAACATGAATTTAGTGGCACGAAATGAGAGCAACTTTGTGAATTTACAAGCCGTGTGACATCTATTGTTCCAGCTCTGCCAACAAACAAGCTCTGAGCTGTTGACTGTGGCTCTCTCGACAAGCAGTGCATCAAATGCAGCGCTGCATACATTGCAAATAGTCTGTTTGTCGTCTTTGGTGAATGTCTTTATGCAATATTTGCAGATTTTATCTGCAGTGATCCTCATCTAAACAGTAAAAAAAAAATGCAGTCAATTCTCTAAGTTACATACAGACAGGGTGGATATTTGAAAACTTAGCTTTGAAACAGCAGCGCTCATACTGAAGCTTTTCATTTTAAACTTTTGATGAACAGACTGCAGATGCTCTTCGTGTCCTGAATCGAAAGTGTGGCTCACAGACTCAGGCAGTGCAACGGTTTGGCACTGCTGTGCTGAGGGTGTAATAAATGTACAGGGAAGATAATTTCAGTTAGCTTATTCACCTGCACTGTCTCTTTCTTATTCTTATTCTCTTCATTGCCATTCATGGACTGCAGGTTTGATTGGACATAATGATATCCCCCCTGCTCTTTGGAAGAGAGGGTGCCGAGGCCTCGCTGAGGCACCGTCAGCACAAACCTCCGCCGTGCTGATTCAAGCACCAGTGAAACTCCCACTCTGCCCAGGTCTCCCTCGCAGCCTCCAAGGCCAAGAAGCTTTGTAGCAAGTCAGCTAAAAATCGCCACCTGCAAAACATGAAGAAATGCCAACTGAATAACAACAATGTACTTTACTGGTTTTTGATCACTGAACACCCCAGGGTGCCTCCAGCTCCTTTACCCCCAACTCCCACAGTTTGTTTATCTGTGCATCTGTCAACTTCCATCCCTCATCTTTTTTTCTTTCGCTCCCCCTGTCAGCTTTTCTCTAAGTCTCCATCTGTCCATGTGTGTTTGTCTGTCTCCGTCTCTAGTTTCCACTCTCTGTGCTTACTGTATCTTCGTGCAAATATCCAGCAAAAACCACAGCTGTCCCTTATTCCCACTCCGTCTCCTCCTGCCTCCCTCATCTTCCCGCTCCCGTCCTTGTTCCTGTTGGTGTGAGTCGACGGTGACAAACAGCCGGCGTCCCCAGGTTTACCAGCGGGTTTGATCTCCGCTGGCGGAGCCGCCGAGCTGCGGCAGATCGATGACAAAGCCTGTCAGGGCAGCTCACTGTTATTCAAGGATAGATTGCATCTGAAAGCCCATGCACCATGTGGTTAATGAATTAAAGAAGTGGCCAGCCAACATTGATCAGATCAGCTGACAACCATCAATATCTCCCTTTTTATGGGGTTTATGGAAGGAAAGAGCAGTTGTTGAGAGACGTAACGGATGTCTGTTTTATGGCAATGCTGAACAGGCTCAGTTTTTATTTTGTTTCATGGCTTCGCTTTCAGATTGAAGAAAGAGAGAAAATGAAGTTACTTTTTGAGCTTGCAGATTCATTCATGGCCATAGAAAAACAAGCACGGTAAAAAATGACAACACAAGGTTCAGTATACAGACTGTTCAGTCACATCAAGTGGATTGTCCTCTTGTACTGAAATAAACTGATTTCAGTGGCTCTATACCGAGCTTCTGAAGCTAAACGCATGAAAACAAAGGCTGATGTTTGTTGAGCTGATAGAAACATTGCATTTGTAACTACTTAAACAAAACATGACTCCCTTCATGCTTCCTCCTCTTCTGTAGTGCTAGCTAGACGCAACCACAGCTTACGTATATGGGCAGAACTTTGTGCCATCAGAAACTGAATGCTAAATGATTACTGTTAAACCTAAGGTAACAAGCCTCTTGAAAATGTAAGAAGTAGAAAGTACAGATATTTGTTTAAAAATGTAGGGAGTAAAAGTAACAAGTAACAAGAAAACTAAATACTCACGTACAGTACAGATACCTGAAAATTCTACTTAAGTACAGTAACTATTTGTACTTTACATTATTTCGTTATTTCCCACCTCTGGCCACAACATATTAATGTTTTTTCATAATGGCCTGTTAATGGGTGGGAAAAGTGCTCAAGTACTTCATCTTGTATTCACAAAAAGCCGCTCTATCACGTTAATAACTCATTAATAAATTCTACTAAAGAAAGCTGTTTTGTGTTCATTATCAAGAAGACTGATAGTATGACTGGACTGAATTGTCAGGGAAGTTTTTACATAATCCATCATTGCTTCAGACTGTGTTTATTTATGGAACAGTCCACATTGTATGATAATACAAGTCAGGTCAGACACAAACACACAAACTGCTTGTGTGCAGTTTGTCACGCAGCGCGTTGCTGCTGTATGTCACAGGGAGAGGAAAGAGTGCGAGTTAACTTCACTCTGAGGTGAAGAAAAATGTAGGAAGACAAACAGGACTCGAGAGGAAGAAGAGAGGTTAGATTTACTGCTCAGTGACGCTCGATAAACTGCAAATTTTATGCAAATAATGTCATCATTTTAATCACATATTGGATCTGTATATGATGTGCTTTGATAAATTATTGTGAAACAGCCTGCAAAACAAACTACGGATGAACAGTTTAGCTTGCATTAACGTGGTGTAAAGCTCTGTGTTGGACTGGTACACAGTGACTGTGGTGCTCATGGTCAGATTTCAGTTACATCAAGCGAAGCAGAGACAAATTTGCAATTTGCATTCATTCACTGAATTCCACCTTTATACCAACTGTATACTGTTTAATGTAAAGACAGTTTAAACAGTGTAGTGTCAGTGTAGGAGATGGACATCAGCCGTGATAGCTGGTCAAACTTTGTGCATCTTGTTGAATTCAGTTGTGTAAATCCACAAAGAGCTACTGGGAGTTTGGGAGGTGTGGAGGCAAAGTCACTCTCTATCATGTAGGCAACTGGAAATAGTAAAAAAAGAAAATCATCATGTTTCATGTGCATTCACTTTCTTTTTTTACAAAATGCTCTGAGCTATCTGATATTTTGTTTGTTTGTTTGTTTGTTTGTTTTAGTAAAACCTGCCCATCTATCCATACTGCCAGTCAGGAAATCATTTTAATCTAATTATTGCTGAACAAGATTAGATAAGCATCACAAAGGTTGTCTGTAAACTACAGTTAACTGTCGGGAGTCTGAAATCTGCAGGTGGTCACCTGGCTAAAATGTTTTCATGTTATGTTACTGGTCAGAGCCTGTTCCAGATAGCCAGCTTGTTCTGGAAGTAATTACAAGACTTAACTAAAGCCCAAATCTGTGTTTACACAATAAAAATTCACCAGAAATGAGCAGGTTAGCATTCATTGCTTATAGTAGAAAAACTTGAGTATTCTAACTTTAGGAGTAACTGACAGGTTTTAGCTTCACATGCAGACAGAAATTATGAAAAAGTCTTTGAGCGTGTCGTACAGCAGCTGCCGACAGCTTACCGTTCCCTCCCTCTGGTCCCTCAGCAAACATGGTAGACCAAAGGCACAACTGCATAAAGAGTAATAAAACTTTAATTCATCAGAGAAAACAAAAATTACCTCTGTATTATAATTCAGAAACGAAACAGTCTCAAACAGCCTTGGCAGGGAAGAAATAGCACTGAAATATCTTGGTGCAATTACTCCCCTGCAGCTGCGGGCTCTTTTCTGTGTGACAATAAAAGAGGCTAGATATATTAGGACGAATGTTTATGTAGGAAAATACATTTTAAGAAAAGACGCAGTACAGCTGAGAATCTCTGCGGGGTTTCTCTTTATGTTTGTGCTTTTTTCTGTCATCTACCGCTGGCTTGAAACACAAAAATGTTTAAGGGAGAATAAGGTGATACATTTTCATTTAACAGGAGACACACAGAATTAGAAATTAAAAACACAATCAGCTTATTCTTTTCATTTCCCTACCAAAATAAATTGAGAAATAAAATAACATAAAACAAAAACAAAAAGCTGAATTTTCGCACTCGCACTAAAACCAATCGTGTAGCATCTGCTTTACTTCAGTCACAGCAAAAAAAGAAAAAAAAACACATCGATATGCAGAAAGTTCATCAGATTACTTAATTCAAAAGCACACAGAGAGCTAATACAGTGCTGACCTTTCAAATGACTCACCCACTCTGCTTGTCACACTTGCTTTCTCGCACAACTTTTACTCTCCCACACTGCTAACCATTAGCATTTCCCATCACCTCTGAAACAGTAAGATAATGCAGAGTGCACAGAGTGGTCCAAAAAAACATAATTATCATCTGTAGCACGAGCGCGGGGCTCCCTACGGGCCGCTACAGTCGAGGCCTTGTCAATTTATGGCTATAGTCTACCTTTTCACTTTATTGCTTCACTCATATAAAAAAGCAATCCCGTGGACAAAGCAAAGAAAATGAAATCCTGTCTTCAAATTGCTACTTTAGACTCAGTTAGTTTATTGGTGGGGAGGTTTTAGTCAACTCAAAATCCCACTAACCTCAACCAGAAACAACAAACATATCCACCTTTCACTTTAGTTCTGACCAAATGCAGCATGTTTGTGCCTTTGAGTTATTAATAAATATCGTTTCCATTAGTTTTGTCATCCTGCCTCTAAATAAAGGATGGACTCTGGATAAAAATGTCTGCTTTGGAAATGGCGAGCATAAGAAAATCTGTAAGTTAAAGCTCCTTTTTTTAAAAAACAAAAAAACAAAATCTTACCACCAATACTGAAGCTGGCTGTGGACCCTGTAGGGATAATACATGTACGTGTGTTGCACATGGATATAGATTTTTAGATGTGAATAATTCAGAGACAAATCTCAATGGAATTTATGTGCATTTACTGCCATATCTATCTATCTATCTATCTATCTATATATCTATATATCTATCTATCTCAGGAGTAGGAGGGGAAAAAAGGGTTTTCATGGCAGATAAACTCATCAGTAATTTAGTAATTAACACAAAACAGGCAGGCGTGATAAACCAGTAGACTAAATGCGTTCCGCTGTGACAGGCTGAAAGGCGCTTATCTTAATATCATAATGTTTAAAATCCACAGTAATTATTCTTCACGGAGGCGTGAAATTGATTCCAAACATTTTCTTTTTCTCCTCCTCACACGGTTTGATCTTTGCTCCCCCGAGACGACCTTTAATGAAATTCAATTTTGAGCTTTGACACTTTATGCCGCTCTCACACGTCTCACACCGAAAGATATCAAAGTTTCATCTCTGATGAAGTGTTTCGTACAGCTCGGATTTTAAAATGTTTTCACTTGTATCAGCGAGGGGTTGGACTGCTGACATAACCGATGCTGGATAAACTGATTAATTAAGAGAAAGGACTTTTATTGATAATGAAGGCTTTATTAAGGCAGGCCTGACACGCACACTGAGATGGAGACTGATTCTGTCAGACAGCTGGATAACCTGAAGCAGCTGAAGCAATGAGCTCTGAGAGGTCAGCCCCCCCTGCTGGAGGTGACATGCAAACATGAAGCCTAACACCCCAAAATGAGGTGAAAGCGCCACTGAAATGTTGTACTTTGTCTTCTTTATCTCAGTTAAACACATTTACACAGGAAATGGTTTATTGGATTGAGGCTTAAATGAAGCAAATTAAATTTTGAGAATTTAATTAGTAGGTCACCTTTAAAAATTGAATTTGTGCTAAAATGATCTGGTTGAAACGGCTTCACAGTCAGGACTAAAGGGCACAATGAGATCTGATAAAAGCAAGAGTGGTATTTCAGCCAGTAAAAGAATTCACACAGTAGATTTTAGCAAGATGTGTTTATAACAAACAAGTTACAACTACAGTCCAGGACCGATGTTACCCATGTCATGTAAAAGAGCAACACTCTCCGTGTGACAGAACACCCCTAGAATTTATTTTAATGTAATTTTTTACCTAATAATGAAGAGAAATATCAAGATTCACATTTTAAGATTCATTTAATTTGCACCATGTATGATGTGTTATCAGCGTGAACAGGCCATGATTGGAGTGGATATTCCAACTTGATAATCTGATTGTGATACCATTGCATCCGTGAATCCTTGTTTTACTTTGTGGTTTCTCTGATGAGTTTCTGTGTTTTGGTCATAGTTCTAGTTCCCCAGCATTTCCTGGTCTGTCTTTAGGTACTTATGCCTTCTATGTAGAGCCCAACCAATATATTGGCCCTCACTATATTGAGTAGTAAATCTAAATTTTAAAAGTACAGTAGTAATGGGACAAACAGTCTTCAACCAGAGTGCACTATGCAGCTTCCCTGTTGGCAGCACATGTTTGGAAAGCCACAAACCAGCTGACCTGAGTTGTGCAGATCATAAATGAGTAATCTACAACTTGTAACAGTAAATAAAGATTTTTCTCAACCCTTCTCTGTCAGACTTTCTCTGGCAAACTTTAGATAGAGCTGTTCACGTGTTTTTTTTGAGCAGGGGGACATTGCAGGGGCTGCAAGATTTCAACCTATTCCCAATGGTGTTTTAGTGACTGTGGTTCCAAATTCCTTTAGATCATCAACAAGCTCCTCCCTTGTGGTTTTGGGCTGATCCACCACCTTTCCACCTTGCTACTGCTGCTACTACTGCACATTCACCTAATGTATATACTATATATATAATGTTCTTACTCCAAATCAATTTCTGAATTTAATGTAATGTTTTTATTCTGGATTTTTGTTGCCTCCATATAAAATGAATGAACCATTCAATTTAGAGACTGTTCATTTCTTTGTAAGTGAGCAATAATTATTCCCCAAATGTAGATTAGACCCCCCCCCCCCCCCCCCCCCCAAATTTGAATCCAGCCTTTGCAGGGTGGAGTACATGAATGCCTCCCCAAGCCCAGTGAAGTTAAATTGTTGTAACAGCATGTGATAGGCATGTTCCTATGGTAACTGAAAGAGTCTGTGGATTAGTTGGATCTTGCACACATTGTTTATTGTATATTAAAATGAAAAAGTTCTGTACAGAAATAAAGCAGTATTCATTTAAAGGACTTGCACTACAATGTAAAACCTTCGGTCCTTCACTACACTTAAGAAAGTAAGACCCTTTGAACTCACAGACACAGCAGGGTAAACCACGCTGGTCTGATGCAGCACAAGCACAAGAGCTCAGCACAAATCCAAACTTTACAGGACAACAGCTACAATTAGCAACACGCAGCGCTTTCTTGCACACATGTTGCATGCAGGTAGTCATTACAGGACCCAGCCGTGTATTGTCTGCCTTTAAAGCTGTCATCACCAACAGCGTTTGCCTGCTCCAGGTGACTGTTTTGTGCTTCAGCTGCTGAAACGTTTGTTATTGAAAAGCAGTCCTTGTATCTGACAGCTGCAAACCATTTCTGAAATGTGGAGTTTCAGGTTTTGAGTGAAAAACAGCACCAACCACCTCTTAAATAAAGATTGAGAAAAATGCCTTCATTCATCATCCAAAGTGAATGTTGGGTCTCATTTTTGTTGTGATCAGCTGGTAGACTCTCTGATTCTGTTATGTGTGGAGAGAGCTGTATGAACCCATCTATGTGCTGAAGTACACATATTACTTTTTATGTACAGCTATTATTTAATAAAAATGTAGGGAAAAAAATTGCAGATTTTAAAACTCAACAGCCCTGTTACAACCAGACAAGCACAGGCACACAAACTCTATTTAAAATAGAACGAGATAAGCAACTGCTAACATTTGTCTTCTTCTGGGGATTAAATTGTGCTCAAAACATTGAAAACTTTATAAAACCTGAAAACAGAAACTCAAGAAGTTGCAGGAGTCTCCCAGACCTCCTGAGTTAGGATATGCTTGATTTACAATGAATGTGGGGGTTTGTACAGTAACAGCAAAAATGCCAGTTTGCAGCTGCGTACAAGCTAGAAAGCCTGCATTGATTAATATTGCCAGAATAACCAATCGTAAAACAACTACACTAGCAGTTTCATTTCCTGTTTCTCATTACTTGATCACACTGAGATTCTTTACATGTCTAGTGATAAACTGAACAAATGACGTGACATCCAGTTTAGAAATCTTTGAAATATCTCAAATCATGTGTACCATCAAGATTTATCTGATTAGGGGTCCAGAATCAGCACGGTAAAGACTCCAGTATTGTATTTTCATAGATTTTAAAGTTTTTCCTGCTGATAGAGACCTCCCCCGAGGTCATTCATACTACACCAAAGTAATATAGTAAAAGATAACTAATTAAATGACACAACAGTTAGACACATAGAAATGTGTTTTGATTCTTCGAACAGTTTGTCCCCACTAAAATAAACAATTAAAAATAGGACATTTTCTATTAATTAACAAAAACTTTCTGTTTTATAATTACAGGACACACAATATTTGACACATTTATTTCTTATAATTTAAACCCAAAGAGTTGTGCTGACAGATTTGTTATTTACTACATCAATTTTTCTTTAAATATGCTGTTGAAATTGCACTTTTTTCATATATTTAGATCTCTAACAGATTAATTGGAGATAAAGTATCTGAATTTCGGGAGCGGGACCATGAGTTCGGACCATGAGAACTTAACATGCTCCTTTCGGTTCTCATCTATATAAGTTCCCCCAGCTCTACAAGCTGTCCGTTCTTGTTTACGTGCCCCACCCTTCCTCCCCTTTTCAATTCATTAACTTCTTCACTTCTATTTAGTACATGGGGATCTGCCAAGCCCGGGAGCCACCACCAGTCCCCTTTGAGGCCTTCCCCAAACCGCAGCTCAATTCATGTCCAAACCATTCACCTCTATCTACTAAAACGCTGTCAAACCTCAACTAAGGACGTGGGCCCAGCGAGTGAAATGCAGAGTTAAACTTCTTTACACTGGCAGAAAGGAGGGTTTCACTGGTCCAGAACACAAAAGTGGGCAATCTAAAATGAATATGACATCCATGCACTAATGCATTAAGTAGCATTATTGGCATAATTGGTCCTTTAAGCTTTTAGCTCCATACTCTGGACTTCCAGCTACACAGCAGGTTGCACTTCAGATGAATGAATTGGTCACCATGGAGCTGTAACCTAAAAACATATATTTTGTGGGGTAAGCCTAACCTTAAAGCAGTCACTAGGTTTTAATCATTGCTAATTATATTTCTGTAAGTTTATGGGATGTCACCGCAGCATGAGCTCATTCAGAGCTTGTGCAATTTGGACTTGAATGAACTGAAGAATTTCTAGCAGCAAACACCTTCACCCACCTCTGATTTAATGATACTTAACAATGTCTGTTTTAGCTGTTGTTTGGAATTGGGTTCCATCATGTGAGCATGTCCAGGCCTAAATTGTTACCTGGCCCATCATCTTCATGCATTAGCAGAATGCTAGCATTTTAAAGGACTTACCTTTCCTGTAAGAAAAACAGGGCATTTGTGATTAACTCAGACATATTATGGATATTCTACTTGCCCAAACTAAGAAACAATGTTGGCAGTTAGCTTCATTAACTCCATCCATGACAGCTAGCTCAGGTGCAGCTAGTTTTTATACTATGGGTGTCACAGGTAAGTGGAAGGGTTTGCCATGATTAGCCTCATCATTTTCTGTTTGCATTCGTGTTTCTCTGACAATAGAAGCAAAATGAAAAGAAAAACACTGCCTTTAACCTCAAAGACATTCATCAGGGGTCTTGCAGGGTTGCTTACTACCTTTCAAAATATATATTTATATTTATATTTATAATATATATTTATGGTAATTGTATTTGGAAATAAACAGCTTATTGTTGCACATATAATAAGCTGTTTCTATAATAGGCACAAACCGGTGAAAGCCTAACACTGTTTGCCAGCTGGCACAATACACCCCTGCATGTTCACTGCAACAGCTGGGGACTGATGCACGGAAATGATGTGTATAATCACGGAGTAAGCATCACAGTATTTGGAATAGATTGACTCTGTGTTTTGCTTCTTCTCTTTTTCTATGTTTAGCTGCCAAGCAGATGTGTCTGTGACCGCAGTGTAAACAACAATTATCTAGAAATTAAATTCAAGGGATTTTTTTTCTTTATTTAGAACTTTACAAAATCTAAACAAATGAAGCTCCGTGAGGATCAAAGTTACAGAAAACCACTGAAACTAACTTTAAATACTCTCAGGTAAAAGGGAATGTACAACAGAGAGAAAATCCTGCCCACTAATTTAAATTCAAAGTAACCTAACTCTACCACACATCTATACAAACACCTTTTCGACAAACATACAAACATAACACACGATGCTATACGTGGCATGGCACTCTTTTCTTGTTCCTACTTTATAAGACCAGACTAAAACTAGGAAGCCTTCACCTTGTTTGAGAGAGTGAGATGGATTATTTAAAAGCTGCATTGTTTTATGATTGATCTGAAGCTTTGTGAGGCCTTCAGGTTTCTGTCGAAGGTTGTGGTCGAGGAAAATTAGAGACTGCAGAGTGAGCTGCATTGCCTGGCAGGTGTTGGTTCTGAGACTGATTTATTTTAAAATCTATTTGTACTGGTTCATGACGCCCCTGAGGAAATCTTCGAAGCGTGGAACAGCAAGCTGTGGACCAGCAGCCTCCTTGGCCGGCTCATCTGCAGCGGCGGCTGCGGCGGCGGGCTTAGCACGACGCAGGCGGCAGTTGTAGTCGTATTCAGGATCGCAGTCTGGATCAGGCAGGATTATGCCATCCTCACTTGATTTCATGGCCTTGGCAGCAGAGGGTGGAGCAAACTTGTGACAGTTGGGGTCAAATGGATGGCAGAAGAGCTTGGCTGGAGCCATGACGTCAGCCTTAGCCTCACGACTACTCTCGACTGGGATGCAGTCTCTGTCATAATGCACATAGCAGTCGTAGCCCTCCTTGGTCTTGCCACGGACACCAAGTTTGTAGCGTACCTGGTTGATTGATTGATTGATTGATTGATTCATATGTTTTTGGATCAGAACAGATGCAAAGCAGACCATGAAAGCATTATTCAACATCAATATCATTTTACTACATTATTAAACAGACCAAATGTTAAAGAAAAGATGAATTAAAGAATTATTCAGTCAGAAGGATTACACTAGATTAGATGAAATGACAGAAAAATTCAAGCCTGTTTACAGGACTTCAGATTCAGACCTGGTGCTCTGGTAGCTGTGGAGGCGGCTTGCGCAGAGCGGCAGCAGCTGCCAGTATGCAGTATGGGTCGTAGCGAGGGTCGCAGGACAGAGGAGCAGCAGGATGTGCAGGCTGATTTATGGGGGCGTACTCCACCACAGGCTTGGTCAGGCTGGCCAGCCTGGTAGCAGTCAGGGGGTTGCAGCTTGCATCAAACAGGGGGTTGCAGTGTTGCTCTTTAGCAGCCAGAGGAGCGGGTTGCATCAAGTGGTAGAAGCCAGTAGGAGATTTCTGGACCAGGGAAGCCATGCAGTAGGGATCCTTTGGGTTGCATTTGAGGGCAGCATAAGATGGAGCTGGACCTTGGGCTGGACGGTACCCATAGGCTGCTCTCAGGTGATACTGCAGACACTCTACATCTTCAGGTTGGCAGATTCTGAGCAATTCAGCCCTCTGCTCAGCACCCAGGAAGGGCTCCAGGACAGAAGCGTAGTAGTAGAAACCAGTTTGGCTCTTCATTGGCACCGGAGTATAGATAGGCGCTGGCACTTTGGCCGGAGCTGAAGGTGGCTCAGGGGCTGCAGATTTGCTGGTAACAGGGAACATGCAGTAGGGGTCAGTATAGGGGTTGCATAGCCTGACATCAGCAGACTTGATGGGGGCAGGCATCGCCACAGCCGCCTTTGGTTTGCTAGTTAACTCGGCGATGCACTCCGGATCTTCAGACTCGGCACAGGTCTTGTAGATTTCGCTGAGGTGGTTGAGGTAGTGGTTAAAAGTCGGCCCCTCCTCTGACCTGTGCTTGTTCTGCAGGTAGGCCACATACAGACGATCCAGGTCCTCAACCTGAAGATATTTGGAAAGGGGAAAAACAAGTTAACCATCCAAAAATCAAATCAAATCAAATGATGCAGAGGCCATAGAGAGTAAGTTATGCTGCAATAGATGTAGGCTGCCGGGGGATTCCCATGATGCATTGAGTTTTTCCTTTCCAGTCACCTTTCTCGCTCTCTATGTATTAACAGACCTCTCTGTGTTAAATCATATCTGTTATTAACCTCTGTCTCTCTTCCACAGCATGTCTTTTATCCTGTCTTCCTTCTCTCACCCCAACCGGTCGCAGCAGATGGCCGCCCCTCCCTGAGCCTGGTTCTGCCGGAGGTTTCTTCCTGTTAAAAGGGAGTTTTTCCTTCCCACTGTCGCCAAAGTGCTTGCTCATAGGGGGTCATATGATTGTTGGGTTTTTCTCTGTATCTATGAAGCGCCTTGAGGCGACTTTTGTTGTGATTTGGCGCTATATAAATAAAATTGAATTGAATTGAATTGAATTAAAAGTAAAACAAAGAGGAACTCCAAAGATAAATTTGCACAAATCCTCTGTTGAGAAAAACAGTTACTTTTTCACTTTTGTGTAATCCACAGAGCTTTCACGGGTAATACACACTGAACACATTAAGAGGTTAACAGCTTATTTAAAAACTGTTCTATAAAAATATCTGGGCAAATTTAGTTCTCTGAACTGCATAAATAAGGAATCTGTTAAAACTTAAAAGGTGGCTGAACCTTTCTGTTTCCTGCATTAAACGTGGCATATTTAATTTTAAAAAGGAGAGAAAAGCTCTCCTCAAAGTGCAGAGTAGTGACGCAAATTGTTGCCTCAATTTTTAAAGGGAAAACAAGCACAGTTTCATAATCGTGACTGGGAGAATCTGAATAATTAATGTGAAACAAGCTCCACTCACTCCCTCCTGGTTGTGGCTGTCCATGAAGTATTTGTACCATCCCCAGAAGTCAGGCACGCGGTTGAACTGGGGCACAGCCACGACGGGGACGTTCCTTCTGTCACGAACCAGCTTTTTTAGGCTGGTCATTGCCTCGGCTTTCACATCATCAGACACAGCGGCCACTGAAGGGAAGGAAAAAGAGAAAACACACAGGACTGTAGTTATACTATATATATCATATATATATCATTTACTGCTTATTATGAAGATTTTTTTTTTTAATTATTAACACACACACACACACACACATATACATAGGTATAGATATATATATCTATATATGTATAGTATGTATAGATATATATGTGTATATATATATATATGTATAGATAGATATATATCTATATATCTATCAATGTATATAGATATATATAGACAGTTTTGTTTGTTAAGTAGGCTGAATTAGAGACTTTAGGTCCTGTGGAGATGTTATAAACC
Source organism: Neolamprologus brichardi (assembly GCF_056152115.1). Lineage (NCBI taxonomy): Eukaryota > Metazoa > Chordata > Actinopteri > Cichliformes > Cichlidae > Neolamprologus > Neolamprologus brichardi. Next base: position 16,078,255 of record NC_142121.1, on the reverse strand, counting down.
AATTACTGGACAGCAGAACTCATTGATATCAAACTAGAGCCACAGGAATGTTTAATGTAAAATAAAAACGCCAAATCTGTATTTGCAGAGGACACAGTGCACAAAAGTCTGATGAACTGACTGTTGACCTTCATTAAACTGCATCTATAATTGGAACGGTAAATCCTGTTGGCAGCAAAGGATGCAGTTTGTTATAGTTAAGAGGCAGAGTCCATAGATGGGTGACAAAGAGAGATCACCCTGCTCCCCTCAGCTGTAGGTGAAGGAGAGCTTGAGCTGTGAATCTATTGTGCAGAGAGTGGGCAGAGCTTTTTCACACTTTGTTTTAAATAGTCATTTCAAGAACAACACAGTGACAGTGATTGTGTTTAAAAGCTCCAAAAGTTTAAAATACACTAAACACAGTTATTATTTCTGAAACCATCGTTATAAACGTCTGTCTTTGGATTAAGGTGCTGTCCAAGTACCAAAGAATGCACTCAGTGTCCCGGTGCCAGACAGCACAGGAGACCCACAGAGATGCCAATGCCCCAACAGGGCAGAATATATTAGCAGGACCTTCCCTAATTTTAATTATGTTCCTATAGAACGTAATTATATATGCTACTTTATAGGCCATCACACAACTAACAGTGAGCAGGTCCCTTTCCACTGGTACAGACCAGGTGAAGCATTTTTATCGTATTATATATATAAGCTGTGTTAAGTTTAAAGCAAACCAAACTTTTTCTACTGCTTGAACTTCACACTGAAGCTTTAATCTGGGAAAGCATGGGCTGGCTTTTACAGCCACCAGAAATGCATCCCTATAGAAGGCTGCTGCTGTGACTGGCTGCACCTCCATAAGATAGCCTAGAAGCTCTTTTATATTTAATTTAAATGTGTGAATTGCATCCTATTGTTGTTAAATCAGGTTAATTGGCCCAACTATTTCTATTATAAGTAGATTAATCTCTTAATCTCTTGGTAATTATCGTGTATCATAGGCTGACGTAGTTCTCATAGAGCACTTTAGCTTCTTACTTTAATCCATTATCACAATCCTGTTTCTGTTGACTAATTGTTTTAGCTCCAAACTAGATCTCCTCAGACTTTGTGTTTTACTGTGAACCAACATGTGAGTTATTTGGTGCTAATTGGCAGAATGGAAAGAAAAGGTAGCTACGTGGAGCATTTATCTCCCTATAAATAGCAGCGTTTAAGGTTTCTGCAGTTGGTTTTTAGGTTGATGAGGTTGTTTTGCCCCACGTTGCCACATCATACGTCCTCACCTTCCTCCTGCTTGTGCTGCTCCACTGGAACGGCCCCCAGAAAATCTGTAAAACACAAGCAGCAGCCACATTAGCAGCAGCAGAGACGTTCACTGATTAGGAACAGATGTTCCGCTTTACCACAACATCAGGGAAAACGCTGACCCACTAATAAGCCCCCGGGTGAAACACGGCAGGTGCTGGAGCGCCAGGCAACATCCTGCAGATTAAATCCCCCCCCCCCCCCCCCCCCCCAACACCAAGCCCCCACCCAGCCCCTAACTTGTATCGTATATCTTTGAACCAGCCCAGTGAAATTAATGCAGGTACTGGGGGCCTTCTTAAAGTTTACCTGTAAAACTACAAAGTCAGGCCTCACACAAACTAATTACAGATACACTGTAAAAATGTCTGGTGGGAGGGGAAGGACGTCTCCGGGTCTCTTCTGCTCCTGCTGAGGTTTACAACTACAAGAAAACAGCCAAGTCAGCTGATTATCCCTGAAACTTTCATCTATTAATGTGGAAAATCTTCCAAAGGGGAGGCAGTGATAGATGTGTTTTTTATGACCGCAGAAAGGTTTTGTAGTACTAAAGGGCATCATCATGACAAGCCATTTTACTGCTAAAGAGAGAAGGGTAATGGTGTTCTTATGACTCTGTGGCAGAGATTAACGTGCCCGGGGTTGGACTACACTACCAGGTCAAAATGCTTCTAAAGTATTTTTGTTTAAACCAAAAATAATGAGAAAAAAAAATCAGTACTCAGGTCTTTAATTGAAGTAAAGACACAGAGGAAATCGGAAAATGTAATTTATTTAAACCAAAACATACTTACAGTATCAAAAGTAAAAGTATCGTTATATACGTCAATAGACTGTCGGTGTGATAAATAGTTATTGATATGCTGATGTTAAAAGAGCATTGTACTGTTGGTCTTTTAGTTGTGTGACATCTTTGAGCAAAGGAACTACATGTGTCAGACGTTCAGTATGTAATAAAGTAGATGACATCAAGCTTTAGGAGTTTAGAGGGCATCTAGTTCACCTTCACTGGTCTAATTTAAAAATGTTGTATCTTAAATCTCAAAATTAAAAAAACAAAAAAACAAAAACTGATGTAAATGGTTCCTCTGCTCATTAAATTCCCGATGAAATATTTCCTAATATCATAGATGAAATTTATGAAAACTCTCACCTGGTAATAAAACAGCTGCTAACAGGAATCCTGTGCGCATCAGGGAAAGCGACGGTCGCCCAACACGTGCCATTTTCTGTTGTTTCTTTGTGCTTCCTGGGGGAAAAGGCAGTTAACAATATTCAGAGTGTTTGTAGGCTGAACTTCTGGAGGAAAAGTCTATTATTTCAATGCGACGAGAGTCTTATAAGAATTTTATTATTTTTGGGAGGTTTTTTTTGTCTTTTTTAAGGCAATTTTTCATGTAACTGATAGATATGGAAATCCTTGAGAAGACAATGCACTTGGAACAAAGAGAGCGCTTTTATTTAACTTTCTGATGCCAAGACAATGGAGAGGATTGAGGACATGCTGTAATAGAGCTTTTCAGAGATTAACGAGAGAAATAAGATGTCACTTCTGAATATCAGAATATCAAATAAAGCAACTGAACTCGACAATTCAAACAGCCAAAAGCTTGAGATGTTCTCTTGGATCGATGCGTGGAGAGCTGCTTAATTACATCTGTTGTTCTCAAAAAGACAGATGGCTTCTAAAAGTTGGACAACCTCACTTTTCTAACAAAGACAAGGCAGATGAGACTACAAGCGACCACTCCAGAATCATGAACTCCAGGGGTTATTATTGGCCCTTACCTGCAAAAGGTGTTGAAGTTGTGGCCTCTTGTTCCAGCAGCTGTCTTGGGAAAGGGGAGGGGGCTCTCTGCACACTGGTTATCTGAGCTGTCTAAACCTTCTACCTCTTTGCTCTCTGTATGGGCCGGACACACACGAAAACATTTTAAAGGCACTCTCTCGATCATTAAAAACAAAAAGGCATGTGATACAGTTTGCCCGCTCCAGGATTGGCTCCTGTGTTGCCACCCATCCAACCAATAGGGGTCCTGTAATTATGAAAGGTGAGAAGTATGACAGTATGACTGCAAGGTACCATTTAGAGCTTCTTTCCTCACAGGTTTGGAATTTATTTTATTTTAAAATAAAATAAATGGGAAGGTGTGAATGTGAAAGGTAGTGTAAGTGGGGCACTCACAGAGGTAAACCTTAAGAGACTTTAGAGCATGAGGTACTCCTGGTTTTCCTGGTACTTCCCAAATATACTCTGGAACTAGTAGATAAAATCATCCTCCACTACTAAGGGAATGAGTCTCCTGTGTTTTCTTTTCAAGCTTTCTCTCCCCAGGAACAGCTTTTCCTGCAGAAAATCGACTGCAAATAAAAAAATATTTCTACTCTGTTGCGTCAGTGTATTGACTAATGTGTGGGCAATATTTGCAGGATGACAGAACATGACTCATTTCACCTCAGTGATGCAATGCAACCTCCAAACAGCAACAGTTGCAGCTCATTTGATAATCTTTGTGAACCTCCCGTGAGTTTGTGCTGTCAAAAGTCTGCAGCCAGTCAGCTGTTTTATACTGGATGTGAAATCTTCTGCTGGAGAGAGAAAAAAAACCCAGAGCCAAATTCCTTCAGCCAACTCTGAATGGAGATTTTAAATCCTACCAACCAGAGTGATGGTAAAAAGGGTGGTTTCATGTGTTAAATACACATCTTTTAGATGATTAAAAATGCTTGCTTTTGTTGCACAGGCATATTTTCTGCTCTGAAACAGCACAGAGGAGATGTAAGCCATTAGGACAGGCAGGTCTCATACAGAGGGCTTCTAATGAAGTAATCTGCTTCTGCTGTGGAGACAGCCATCAGGGCCAGCATGCCAGCAGCACTGTTTGCTACATGATCCTGATGCTTGGATCATGCCACGTAGCCGGCACAGCCTGCAGCCTGTGTCAGTGGAATATATACATACTGGATTTGGGAGCCATGAAAACGGGATAACTGAGCTTAAAAGAGTCAAACAACATAGGAAGCTAAAAAACAAAACAACTCATTGAACTCAGTGTACTTAATTGTACTTTTTAAAAAGCTTTTTAAATAATGTGTGTGTATCCATGACTTTAGGCCCTTTACTTCAATCATTTTTCTGTTTTAGCTAACCCTTAAAAACTGTGACCATCTTCCATTCCAACACATCACTCAGGTGCTCTACTGGATTTGCAATCTGGTTGCTGCTGTGTTATCCTGCTGGATGGGTGCACTGTGGTCATACAGGGATGGACATGATCTGCAGCAATACTCAGGTAGGCTGTGGTGTTTAAATGATGCTCAAGCGGTACTAACAGTCCCAAGGTGTACCAAGAAAAGCCCGTGGATGCACGGTGGGATCGATCCATGCTGTCATGCCTTTGACATTCAGTTCTGACCCTACCATCCAAATGTGACAGCAGAATTTGACACTCAGATTAAAGTCACCTAAATCATTTTTCTTACTCATTCTGACATCATATATACATGCTGAAGTGCTATGATTTGCCACCATGTGATTAGATATTCGCTACTTGATATTTGTGTTAAAGCAATTGATTAGGCATACTTAATAAAGTAGCCTGTGATTATATATACATACATAAATATATGTTGACAGAGAGACAGACCGAGACTAAATCAAATTACTAGGTTGCCATTTATTTTCTAAATATTTTCTGCATTCGCACAGTTTGTTCTCAAGGACATGTGACCATCTCGCATGAGTGACAGTGACTCAGCCTTGGCTATGATCCATGCAATTTGCACATTTCTGAATTACCAGGTTTGTCACAGTGGGAGGCAAATTGCTGTCCTCTTCATTTTAAAACAGATCTGCCATCACAACAAGTCAATCTCTGTGTCTGTGTGAAAAATATACAGCAACTTAAGAGAAATTAGGGGGGTGGGGAGCCCAGAAAGTGCTTCTTGTGAAGAAAAAGCTCATTAAAAAACATAGATCCATGTTAATGATGATGCCTGTCAGACGTTTTTACAATACTTTAGCTGTGCCTTGAGTTACTCTTTACACTTAAAGAACAAGAGCAAATTTTTGCCATGGTTATTACCACATTTCAAACAGAGTTCATAAGTTAATGCAGCACAAGAAAGAAGCACATTAATGGATGAGATGATACCAACAGCTTCAGCTGTTTTAAAGTTATAGCTTGAAGGAGTCGGCGTTTAAATCGAATGAAACTCTTGAAGCAGTTTTCGGTGAAACCTTTAACAGGCATTATGTCCGGTTAGAACATTTCTTTTTGCTTCAAATCTATGATTTACTGCTAACATGTAATTTCAGCCTAAAGTATCTTAGTAAATATTACCTGTGAAATCTTGCACAAACATTCCTTTACTGGATGAGGAAAAACATAGATGAGCCCCTTCAGTTTTTGGTTTGGTTAACCTTCGGCTCCAGGCACAAATGAGGAAAGAAGGCTTCAGAGGGAGCTGTGGGCTCTCAGCTATTGAATGTAATATACATTAAAATATGACCTTTCGGTCTACATCATCCTGCACACTCTGAAATTCCTAAATGTGTATATTTTGCAGTGAGTGGGCAGGATAATCACAAATGTGCAAAGGTGTTTTAATAAAGCTCATGATTTCATTCTGAGACGTTTGTTAGTGGCTCTGCCCCTTAAGCCTGTGTTTCATTTCATTTCATTGGAAACTTCTTCAAGCTTGATGTATTTTGCTGCTTAATGCACAATTACCAGTGTCTTTTATATAACTATTGGACATCCCTCTGCTGACAGCACACTTCTCTGTTTTTCTGAATCTGTGCAGCCAGCTTTTAAAAACCTGCAGTTTGCATTTTGTGTTCTTCAGAAGCTTCTTATCAGTCTTCAACTTGTGCTGAATAGTAATAAAACCACATCATGCTGCTGCCCACCACTGAAAGCATACAGTAGGTGACCTTCAGATCAGCATTCTCATCCATGCTTATATTGAGGTAGTCTCTCTTTATACAGCTAATTTTGGAAATGATAAAATCCACATGACATCCACACTGAGAATAATAACTGCTCTGTTCTCTGTTGCATTGCAGTAATTTCTCCAGTCTCTCTCATCTTCTCTAGAAAGACTGTATGTACACACACAGCAGTCTGTGTGTGTACATAAGTATGCATGTAAGTGCTTCTCCAGATGATATTATATCTGTGTCTTTATTGATGTGAACTTTGCCTCAAGCTCCAGTCTCCTCAGATTAGTGAAAAACCTCAATGGAGTCCATTTAGTAAATTTGGTGTCTTTATTAATTAATAATAGAGGCACTTGATGATGCAAGAGTCCCAGAGCTTTCATGCTCAAAGGCATGACGTTGAAGGTAATTCATTGCCAGAGTATGCTTTTGGTTGCTGGATTAATTTCAAAATTACAAGCTCACACTATGTAAGTTGATGTTAACATCTGACGGCACAGACTGTTCCTGTTGAGTCCTGTTAATATTTGCTTCTTTGACCGACAGTCATTAGGAGAGGGGATGTCTGATGTGAGAACTTCACCAAATGTGGAAAAAAAATGAGGTGTCTTACATGGATAAACTGCTTAGCTTGCAGATTAGTGCTACTGCTGGAATGACACAGCTTGCTACATGCTCAAACATTCATTTTGATCATTCATATCAACAGCTCACCTTTTCCTGTGAAGCCAAAAATAACTGTTATCTGCAGCTGATGTAGTGTCTGGCTGAAAGTATTGAAGCCATCAATCAAAACAGATTTTTCTAAATGTCACTACAAAGCAAGACGGCGCTGGATGCTATTAGACATTGTTTGCTCAGATCTCAGAGCAATCCAAGCAGAGCTCAGGAAGGTACTTTTTAAATGTTACTGGTAAAATGTGCCCTCAAAGCTTTTTAGTTTGCCATGTACTGGGATGCACTTACACAGTAACATCTCTGGGTAAAATGATGTCAGTATGTATGGAGAACTCTAACAGTGGGTGCCAATGGCAAGAAAGATGCTTTGAGATATCCTTCAAGAGGTCTAGACAATGATTCTTGGACATAGAACTGTACAAACTCTGTTTTCCTTATAAACTGTATTTCCATGAGTGTTTGCACATGTTTCAGTAAACCGCTGCAACTGTTTTTCCTGTTTTCATAGAAGAAATGAGGGGCGCAAGCCTGCACATTCCTGTATTAGCTATCCTTGAAAGTCGGCATTCTACTACATGGATTGTACTAACAATCCAACTTGTGACTGTGAATACTTTAAATGTGCGTCTGTTAAAAATGCAAAGTGTGCCATCAGTACAAAGAAAGAAATCTCAGGGTTGTTTTTGATCAAACAAACAAAGCTTTGCATCAAATGCCCTGCTGATGTTGACTGTTGTTTTTCACTTATGCTGGACCTAGCATTACTTCACCAGTTCATGTTGTTCATAATCCAGGCTGGCAGTTAGCTGGTACACCTGTTTACATTATCAACACAAAACTACCACCTAAAGTCAAATCCCGTTTTATTTTTTGCCCTAATGTGGAGTACATGTTGTGGGTCTTTGTTGTGATAAGTGCTTAAGAGATGTACTGCATTGTGATTACGTTAGCAGAAGACACAAAATGAGCTCTGGATTGAGCACAAACGTCACATCATTTGAATTTTCATAGAAAGTTAGGGCTTTCTTTTTAAACTTACATTACAAGCCATTCACACATGGGCTGTAAAAGCTGTGAAATTGAGAAAACCTTCAAACATAACCTTTAAACATAATACTGCAAGAAAGTATGTTTTCATTTTTTAAGCACTTTAAGCATCTAGAAAGGCACAATCAGTACTGCTACAAAGTTAATCGTATACGCTGATGTATATACTGGTTTGTATGACTAAAGTTCTACTTTAGAGGGTTTTGACTGTGTTACACCAAAACAACTGCAGACAATAGGAGACAGATTTAAAACAAGAACAGAATGTGATGATGACGACACACTGTCATTCAGATCATTTAAGGCATTTTGAACAGCTCATCATTTATTACATGCCATCTGCAACATGTTTATGGGTAACAGCGATTGGTGCCGTTTCCTTGTATAGGTGCTGTGTAATTACACCTCTAACAGGTGTTCTCAAGCTCAGTGAAACCTGCAATCCAGCTCAGAAGCTGTGAAAGGCATGAACAACATAGAAGCTCATAATTTTAACATACCATATCTCTGCAATGTTAAGAATTTCACAACATCTGGAGGTAGGGGGGTGGGGGGTATAAGGAAACCTGAAACTAAGAGAAATATGGAGGGAAATTATATGTCATTTGACTGTAAATGGTTGGTTTGCGGGGATAAAACAGTGAAAATATTATCTATTGCTTCTTTGGAATCTGTAATCTCTCATAAAATTACAGAACAGAACATGTCTCTTTATCAGCCCAGTTCCATGAAGCGATCTTGCAGATTGATGTTGGTTTGAAGGACTTCAGGGTGATAAAAGTGAAGGATCTGTTAGGTCATGTACAAAGTTGCCTTCTGGTGGATCTGATAGCTTGTGAGGGCAGAGGTCGGCAGGAGAACTGAATGAGCAAGAACAGGAATATTGCAATAGTGCATCCTTGATTTCTGCAGGCCAGCCAGCCTTATATTCAACACTCACTAGAACCCAGGTGCTGTTTAGTGGTTAGCAGTTAATGCAGGCAATGCTAAATCTGTCATGAATCCTGGGGATTTGTGCTTGGGTTTGAGTTTTGTATTTAGAACTCTTGTGTTTGAGGTATTTTGAGTTTTATATTCTCTCAGCAGTTGTTCCTGGTTGTTTTTTATGTTTATCTTCTCAGACCTTCTTAGTTTTAGTGTACCTATTTGAGTCCCACTCGTGGTTATAGCTGTCCATATGTGGGTCCTTGAGTTTTAAGTTTATTTCTACCTCCCCTTTGTACATCTGCTATAATGTGAGGACATTTTTCTGACTGACTCCACTTGCCTCCTTTAAATAAAGGAGTTAATTCTGTACAATAGAGATGGAGACTTGACAACAGGACACAGTTTGTTTTTTTGTTTTTTTTACTTTAATTTGTCACCTGCTTATACTTCAAAGTAAACTGGACATGTTTTTGTTCTGGATTCTTAGTTCAAAAACAAGAAATTTACATTAATTTTCTGTGAATCTAGATTTTTTTTTTTCCTGTAACATCGGCAAGTATCACTAAACTCACAGGCAAAATGAAACCATCACGATGTTTTTCATACACTGGGCCTTTGTGTGGTTGTTTTGATAAATTAGCCCTACTTCAAGAATCCTATTGTTCAATCCCTGCTAAAAAGAAAAAATCTAACCTTTCCTTGCCCAGAAATTATACTAGACCAGGACCAGGGCTGTAGCTGAGTAGCTTGTATGATTTTTTTCTCATTTCAGTCAGGTTTTCATGAACTGCACTTGACTGAAACTACCCTTCTTTGAGGGTAGCTTTCTAGGCTTTCTTATTCAGATACCTCATGACTGCCATCAAGTCTTTGTTAAATGCTAATTCCCTACAGTTAAATTCTGACAACGCAGAGATCATCATTGCTCCAGATAGTGAAAACAATGCTTTGCTCTCTAGGCTCCTTAAATCTAGCTTGCATCATTATCCTGGACAGTTCTGTCTTTAGACTGACTCTCCTCTTCTTTAAGCTGACTCATTCCTCAGTTTTTCATATATAAGGAGGACTTCAGTGTTATTTTTAAGGCAAGTGTTGATTCTTTTTTTCTCACTTGGAATATTGCAGCTCCATATTTACCTGTCTTGTCTTAACGTTTAAAGCTTTGAATGGCAATGGGCTCTAGTGTATTTCTGAACTTTAATTGACATACTACCTCTTCTAACTGGTCCCTGAGGTCTTCAGAGCAGAGATTTCTGCTGGCGCCTCATACTCGCTTTAAAACACATGGACATCAGGCCTTTTGAGCGGTGGCTTCAAAACTCTGAGTTGCCCTCATTTCGGCATTTTATTGCTTCAGAGGTAGCTTTTAAAAAAACTGTTAAAGGCATTTCTATTCAGACAGGCATTTGAATAATCTGAGTCGGACCTTCTTCATGACCTTGCTCATTTACCTGTTTTATTGTTTTTGTTTTTTTCTCTTCTTGACCCAAGTGACCCAATACCCCTGCTTGTGAAAGGTAATTTATAAATAAACTTTACTTTACAAAGTTTTGAACTGCTGTGAACCAACCAAGCTCATGGGCAGATGCCCAGCTTCAAGTTTGTGTAAGTTGAAATTCTGAGACACCTGACTTTAAAATGTTGAGTTAGTAACCTGAAATTTTGACTTATGGAGTCACAGCTTGTATTTATAAATCTGTGCTTTAGTTTATTCCACATTTCCTCATTGCTGCTTGTATCTTCTTGAGTAGTCTTCATTGTTGTGTTATGTGTTTCTGTTTTATGTTCCTACCTGTTGTACATCGTTGTGTTTTGTCTCATGTGCCTTGCGTTTACTTTCCTGTGTCTGATTATCAGATTTGGTTGCTCTGTGTCTTGTTGCTCAGGTGTGTCCACGCTGCCTTGATTGCCTTCGTGCGTCTCTCTTTATTCTCTGTTTATTTTGTCTTGAATGCTCAGAAACACTTTTTAATTCTGCTCTTCAATTTCTGCGTTTAGATTTTTGATGGACTGAGTTTCTTCTTTTTTAATTTCTGCCTTGAGAGTCTTACATTTGGTTCCTACCATTCATAATAGTGAATTTTTCTGATGTAAAAATAAGAATACCACAGATTTACTACCTTTTTTGGCCTTTTTTCTGACTTAAAGATAAAGAAAGTTTGATTACCTGAGTTTTTGAGGCATTGTGTTTTGTCAACACAGACCTGAACAATTTGCTGTTTTCAAGCATCTCATCAAACAGACACAAACACTGAAATCTTAGAATAAGATGGAAAGCAGTGTTAAGCTAAATCACAGCCATCATAATATAGACAAAACAAATGGCCTACAACAAGAGACAGATGACAATGTTCCTGTTTTCCCATTGCCAATGCACCAGTTGCACTACTTGCCCAAAGATATGTAGAGAGATTTTACTACTATACCTTGAGTCTTTTCCTTTTTCAAAATAACTTCTTACCCTATATTGTGCAAAATAGCTCTGCAAACATTTCACCTTAACTGGAACTAAAGGGAATCACCCAAACCATGAAAACAGCCACAGGCAGAAGCAGCTGTACACTGTCAGTCTGTATCAACCTTTTTCTTAACGGATTAACACGAGCGGCAACAACAAAATTCTATTCATTTCTCCAACTTGTCTAATTCAATTTTAAAGTTGCCAACACAATTTAATCATGCAGGATTAAACATGCGAGAATGTTGCTGTCAAACTAGATTTCTTTTCCTCAAAGAAATCTTCAATACTGCTGTTTTTTAAATTTCTCAAATAAATAAAAGCTTCTTGAAAAAAACAACAACTTTAAAGCTTTACAGCCAGACTCATAAAACTACAGCACAATTGAGTTATTTTTCCACGGAGCCCGTGTAGCCTGGATATTTCCTGGCAAATTAGCACAAACTGTCAAAGCAGTTTTATTTCTATGAATGTGAAAGAATGGAGCCAGTGTGACACTGATTGTTCAAATTAATGAACATTTAAAATCCCTTTATAAATGTAGGCTGCGGATTGGGAGCTGCTTCAATGGGCCTGGAGACAGTTAAGTGGAACGCGTCTCTATGAGAGGGGAATAAAGACCGCCACACGAAATGAGCCTCATGCAAAGCACATCCACAGAGCTCCTGCTGCGAAGTCTGCGTGGAATCTGTGTCGCATATGGCACGAAGTCGTGGCTGTTTGATGTAGCAGCGCCCCGGGACAGAGTTCACGTTAAATTATAAGACACAGTTTGTAAAAGGGGAAGGCGGGGGACAAGGAATGTTTTGAGGCCAGTAAAGAGATTTCCTGCTGTGGAAAGAGCAGCACTGTTGATGCCCAGAGGTGAACGAACATCATGCGCTGCCAGATTCAGTCGGCCCTGACTGACGTGCTCCTCCTCAGTTCTCTTTAAATTACATGACTGGCAAATGCAAACAGTTTTCTGGGAATCGTTACACTAGAAGGTTATCTAATATATTTTTCCAAAACCCCAGACTAATTAAACCGTTTTGGATAATCAATACTGTAATCAGAGGTTCACCCTAACAAATTCTCCGTAAGATCAGACCATGCACTAATCAGAAAAACTTCAAGAGCTACATCTTAGATTCTATAGATCTCATTTAGCAGGTTAAAGTTCGGGACAGTACCATTAGAAAAAGACTAAACAACTATGATTTGTTTGGACAGGTGGTCAGGAGAAAGAAGACAGCAGCACAACTTTGATTTGCAAAGCTGCATCTGAGTAAGTTCCTTTATACAGATGAGGCCAGAATGGAGATGTTTGGCCATAATGCACAGCACCACATTTAGCAAAAGCCAAACACAGTATATCAGGATAAACACCAACTGTCTGGGGTGGAGGGGTGATTATTCAGGCTTGTTTTGCAGCCGCGGGGCCTCGGCACCTTACAGTCATTGAGTCGACCATAACCTCCTCTGTAAACCAAAGGATTCCAGAGTCAAATGTGAGGCCATCTGTCTGACAGACAAAGCTTGGCTGAAATTATGTCATGCAACAGGACAATGATCCTGATCAGACCAGCAAATCAACAACAGAATGGCTGGGAAAAGTAAAGCATCAAGGTCTGTGTGACGCTGAAGCCTGACGTGCCTTTCTGTGAATCTTCCCTTAGCCACTAACAAAAATGTAGTTTCTGGTACAGAGAAGAACCAGTCTGCATTTCATTTATTTCATATTGTGTTATTTTACCACTTAATATTGAAGTGCACATTAAAATCAGATTTGTTTGCTGCACTTTCTGATACAGAAAATAAGTTCTTTGTTTTCTATTGTCCTCTTCCTTATCCCCTGGGAGTTGCACAGTACTTTATCTAGAAGAAGAAAAACAGCATATTGATTTTGTAAATGTTGTATGGGTGATGCGCACAGACACAGCTAACTGTATGACATATGAACCATTTAAATGAGCAAGTTGGTTGGGAGACAGGAGATGAAAAAACATTTAATATTGATAAACTGTAGTCTGTTCCTTCCACCCACAACATGTGCGACTGGAACAGTGTTGTGAAATATCCATATTTTAGAATTCTCTAAATGGGTGGATGCTCGATATAACAAATAAATCAAACTTAAACTATGCATATTTCCAGTTCTTTGACTGATATCATAGTACAGCATGAAGGGCAAAAGACCTCCTCAGTATGAATTCAGTTTGTCAACCACACATCTCACCGGCCTGGAGGAGATGATTCATACCCTGCAGTCCACCAGGAACAGAGTGCATCATTTTATCTCATGATTCCAATATAAGCAAATATTTGTGTGTGTGTGTGTGTGTGTGTGTGTGTGTGTGTGTGTGTGTACACAAAAGCCCACTGGAAGCATGAACTGCCTCTTTATTGGCAGCCAGGTCCATCAGCAGTCCTGTGGTTCCCCCAGCCTGCCAGACAGCAAACATGCAGCTCAGAGGCACAAAGTCAGCCAGCAGCTCACCAGCTGGGCAGCCGCTAACGCTAACAAAGTGTTTAGCTAATGTTGTCTTTATAATTCTACCGTGGTAAAAATCTGCCAGCACAGTCCTTTCTTTTAGCTTCTTTTATGTGTGATGAGGAGCAAACTAACAAAGCTTTGTTGAATGTCGTTGCTGTATTTCTTTAGTTTTCATCACACTCAGGACAGCACAGAGTTTCAATGAAAACAGTTGCTTTTCTAACTTTATTAGGACTCACAGGGATGGATTGTTCATCGATCATCAGCATTAAGCACGCAGTCATCACAAAGCTTTGATTAGTAGTTAGCATTAGCCAAGCTAGCTGCCTGTTCACACACGGCTGGCTGATAATTAGCCACAGTGACCAGCAGCTACATTTCGATGCCACAGTGCACAGGCAGCCAACTCCCAGACAATGTTGGCATAGTGGTTGCACTAGAGCATTTGACTAAACACAGTTTGATGCTTCTAAAAATTAATTTCTGTCAACAGTTCTGTGTTTGATTAACACCTGTATATCGGTTTTCAGTCTGCTAAGCTTCAGCTCTACTAGTTCGAGTGACAGAACCAAACTTTTTGCCTGCCACATCTTCCAAATTAATTTCCAAGTTTTGTTAGTACAGCTCTTTTTTCTTTCTGGCTCTGATATTGTTTGGCAGAGCAGCTTTTTTAGCTTTTTAAGTTGAAGGCTGGAACTGAATCAGAATGGATCAAGGGTGAGAAGAGGGTTCATCTCGTGCTGTGGGCAGAGATCGTCTCATGTCCTTCGTTCTTTAAGGACTGCACAAGTGTTGTTCTTTCACTATTCACAGCGGAATGACTGTAATAAAGAGCTTGAAACTAATGCAACACACTGCTGTCCCTCCCTGTACCTTGTGACATCTTTATTTTCTTAGTTTCCACTTCGACTCAGTCTTTAATGTATATTGAGCAAAAGACCGAGTTCTTTAGGGAGGAAATCGTTAACAGTGAGCCAGAGGCCTCTATTAGTTATCGAGACACAGCACAAACACAGGAAAAAGAATGACAGTGACTGCGTAGTTTGATTCATGGTATCAAAAATGTAGATGTCCTCCTCGCACAGGCAGGAGAAAGAAACCCCCTCTGTCAACATAAGTCCCTGATCTTTAACAACAGGGAATACTCATTTTAATGTCTTTATTTCCTCAGTTATAAGACGAAGAAAACAGCCAACAACTTCTTCGATTCTTCTAATTTTTAATGATTAAAATAAAAAACAGAATCTCTGCTACTGTTTAGTAGAAAACTTTCATACTTCTTTTGCACATCACTGCAAATCTCATGAGGTTCCTTCGGCCCTGGTTCAGGAAGAAGCAGCAACACCTTGTCAAAGGAGGCTCTTCACCTTTGAAAAGGGTGCCCTTTACAAATTCTCTGACATGCCTGTGCGACACTTTTCACATTTAACAGCATTTTTGTTCTCTCTTTCACTCTGAAGTCAAATATTTCTATGTTTTTCTCAAGCTTTTAAGTGTGTGCATGATGTTACTGCAGCGATTCAAATGAAAGCCGCTGCAGTGTCTGACCACATAAGCATGACAGAGGAGGAAATGTATATTTTGTGAAGAAGCACTGAGAATGAGACCACAGGGAAATTTATAAACACATCTTTCTCTCTCAGTTTTGACCTTCTGCAGTTTTCTCCTCAGATTTTTTTTTAACTAAAATGGGCTTCAGGGTTTGTTAATCTGTAAATCTGACAATGGGGTAAATGGCTTAGTAACAATTACAAAAAGCTTTGCAGATTATGTTTTAATTCTATTGTCTCCTTGGTGCTATAATCTGTTGCATTAAATGTATTCAAATGGTAGAAGGTTACCACAGAAATCTGGTTATGATCTATGATATGACCTGCAATCTTCATAAAACCACACACCTATTTCTATATGTACTCTAGGAAAAACACATTGACTTGTAGCCTCCAATCCTAAGCCCAAAAAGCAGGAGAAAATCCAACTAAAGAAACTGAAATAGCTGAATATTGTTTTCCCTGAGATGCTCAGTGTGGCTCAAGCAAAAGAAGACTGAGAGACTATAAGAAAAAAACAGAATGGTAGAAGTTATTTGTGATAAATGATCATGTGAAATGTGAAAGTGGCGATATTAAAAGGCAGTCTCTTAAGCAAGACCCAGGAGAGACCGCTTCACAGTTCAGCTCGTTTATTAATTCAGGAGCAGATGTCTGCGAGGAGGGCTCAGACAGACAGAGCAGGCGGCAGAGAGA
Organism: Neolamprologus brichardi; assembly: GCF_056152115.1. Classification (NCBI taxonomy): domain Eukaryota; kingdom Metazoa; phylum Chordata; class Actinopteri; order Cichliformes; family Cichlidae; genus Neolamprologus; species Neolamprologus brichardi. Next base: position 16,062,188 of record NC_142121.1, on the reverse strand, counting down.
CGAGTCACTGGGCGAGAGGTAGATTAATCCAGGTAAGTTGGTACGCAGATATTCTGCAGACAAAGTCCAAAGGTGAGCTTGCAGAGAATAAGAGAGAGCTTACTCACTATGCGCGGGGGGCAGGCTGTGGGAGGGCCAGTTGTTTGCTTTGTGACTGCAGCTGAGGTCATGGGTTGCTGGGTGGGCAAGTGGAGGTCGTGCGTTTTTCAATGAGGGATTCCAGAAGGAATGGACCAGCTCATCAAGGACAGGGAAATGGATCTGAGGATTGAGCCGCTCCTCAGCCACGGCGAGAACATTGTAAAGTGAAGAGACAAGGACATTAAACTCAGGAGCTTAAAGACCACAGGTGAGCCACATTGAGGGATCAGGAGAGCCTGTTTACCACTCTGGTGATGCAGACAATGTTGATGAGGCAGATGTGGAGCAGGTGAACTTGCTGAAGAGCAGGAGCACAGGACAACACCCAGAGAAGGAGCATGGCTGCTCAACCCAACCAAGCCTAGCATGACAAGGAGCTGGAACACCAAAACATCCCAAAAGTGTTTAGTTCAAATTCTAAGCATTTTAACTTTCTTTGTGTGTGTTTCTAAGACTGCTAGGACTTTGTGTCTCAAGACTGTGGGTGTGAACTAATTTTCAGGTAAGAAAAATGTTGCTGACAGAGCTGTCCTAATAAAAAGCTCTTACACACAGTTTGCACACAGATTTGTTTGTGTCCAGTGTTTTTATGATTTCAGTGTGGATGCGTTTCAGTTTTAAAATTATATCAAAGGTTTATCAAACAGCTTCTTGGCAGCTACATAGATCCACAAACAGTGAACATAACTAACGGTTTTATCTGGCGCACAATAAATGTGGTGACTCTGGTCACGTTGAGTTCTCCAGGCTGGCGTCTCTTGTGCCAAGAATTCAGAGCTACTTTGTTTATATACTGGGCAGTTCACAGTACAATCATCTCAAGGGGCTTGAGATGATTGTACAGTATTAGAGGAGCCCAACCATCACTCAGTCCTCTATAACAGGAAAAGTTCTTTGGCAGAACCAGGATCAGGGAGGAGTGCCATCTGCCTCGATTGGTTGGGGGTGATGGGCGGGGGGGAAACAGAAAAGAGGAACACAGAGAGACTGGGAACAAACCGAGAACAGACAAAAGTTTTCAGTGGTTTAGTGGGTAAATCGTAGCTGCATGGGAAAAAAACATGACAATGATAAAAAGAGAGACAGAAAAGAGCATATGAGGTCTTGAATAATCAAGCCTGTCTTATCTTAATGACCTTATAGTACCATATCACCCCATTAGGGCACTTTGCTCTCACACTGCAGGATTACTGCTTACCACCCATTATGTGTTTATTTATTACTCATTATTAATCTCTGCTTTTCTTCCACAGCATGTCTTTTGTCCGGTCTTCCTCACGGCACCTCCAACCGGTCGAAGCAGATGGCCGCCCCTCCCTGAGCCTGATCCTGCTGAAGGTTTCTTCCTGTTAAAAGGGAGTTTTTCCTTCCCACTGTCGCCACAGCACTTGCTCAAAGACAGTCATAGTCGCTTGGGTTTTCTCTGTTTTCTTTGTGTTACTGTAGGGTCTTTACCTTACAAAATAAAGCACCTCGGGGCAACTGCTTTGGTGCTGTATAAATAAAATTGAATTGAACTGAAATGCTGCAGTAGAGTGCAGTAAGTACACATGCATGCTTCAGGCAGTTTTTTCAAGTCTCGAAGCTGGCTTGAAAAAACTGCACTAATCCACAGTGTTTACATATCCATGTGAGTCCCTCCAAGCAAGAATAATCCTTTTCATGAATGTTTTTGGAGTAAAGTCATCCTCACTTGGATCCTGGGTCTTGAGATTTGGGGTATGATTAAGGACTTTGTAGTTTGTATTTTCTTTATCTTTTATGTTGTATTTTGTTTTTTATTCCACATTTCTTATTTAAAATTAACCTCTGCCCCACCCTTATTGTCAATAATTATTACCATATTTTTCAGACCATAAGGCACACTGTCGATCAACGGGTCTGTTTTCATACATAATACACACCAGATTATAAGGCGCACTAAGGGAAACAAAACAGTCAAATACGTCAAATTTTACTCAACTCATTCTTCTTGCTTCCTCCACGTCCGTACCATTGATTCCTTAATGTTGAATTCTCTCGCAGCTGCTCTATTCCCATGTTGTTGCAGTATATTAATGACTAACCTCATATTGTGGATGGATGATCTCAGTTGTTCTCCTGACTTAACCTTGGTCCATTTCCAGCATCCCGACATGCAATTGCATTTGTCCATCCTAACCATCGGGAACCCTCACATTAACTTTTATCAAGTGAAAAAAAGTTAGGGTTCATCCTCCAGCTTCACTGTGTTTATGTTATGCTAACATAGCTGTGTCGCTAACAATCACATAGCACATCATTATATACCAGCTAGTCCAACTTCAGTAACCCTACAAAAGTCACTGCTGTTTAGTTTTCTGTCTTCATTTATGTTGGAAGAGATGGCAGAGCTGTATGTTTTAATTTTTTCAGAAATCTCTCAGTCAGAACATGCTATATCATGTTTAGGTGGAAAGTAGCGAGCTAACTTCCTGCTAACTTCTAACCCAGACATCCTTTGATGGCTCTTTGATATAGCCCATGAGGTGGAGACATCAAAGAAACTGATTATGTTAAGTGTACTTTATACATAAAGCAAGTATCTGTAACTGATCGACTGATTGCTTGATTGTAATCACCTGTAATCTATGGGTGGATGGTTGGGGATCCAGTACTTATTTCACTCAATGATGCCAAAATCAATTTCTGACTTTATGGTAATGTTTTTATTCTGGATTTTTGTTGCCTCCATAAAAAACGAATAAACCATAAAATTTAGAGACTGTTCATTTCTTTCTATGTGAGCAATAATTATTCCCCAAATGTAGATTAGACCTCAAAAAAAAAAGCTAAATTTGAATCCAGCCTTTGCGTGGTGGAGTACATGAATGCCTCCCCAAGCCCAGTGAAGCTAAATTGTTGTAGCATGTGACAGGCATGTTCCTAATGTAACTGAAAGAGTCTGTGGATCAGTTGGATCTTGCACACATTGTATATTTGTGTGCAACAAAATGAAAAAGTTCTGTACAGAAATAAAGCAGTATTCATTTAAAGGACTTGCACTACAATGTAAAACCTTCGGTCCTTCACTACACTTAAGAAATTAAGACCCTTTGAACTCACAGACACAGCAGGGTAAACCACGCTGGACTGATGCAGACCATTTTAATTCCAGCACAAGCACAAGAAATCTCTCTGAGCTAACTTTCTGCTAACTTCTAACTCCATTCATTTAATCAATTTTGTTTTCATGGAAGCCTGGATGTTAAACTTAATTGTTGCACCTGGTAAAGCATCAACCCTGATCATTTTATTAAAGATGAAACAATTTAGGCAGTTTTTAACTCTCAGTCATGCCGCAGTGTTCATTTGACTTTGGGACCTTTGGACCCAGATTACTCCGCGAGGCTCTTGACTACGGTAGCCTGACAAAAGTGCTCTGACAATCCATCAAGTAGTGCAGCTTTGTAGCCTACCAAAGTCCTACTAAAATACTTTTCAAGCACCGTGTACCACATAAAATTGCTTCAAGGTCAGTAAGCACAACCAGAGTTCTTACATAAGGACGCACCGGATTATAAGGCGCACTGTTGATTTTTGAAATAATTAAAGGATTTTTTAAGAGCGCCTTATAGTGCGGAAAATAGAGTAGTAAAAATATCCATGTATTTCAAATTATGTCTTTTATATATATATGTATATATATGTATATATATATATATATATATATATATATATATATATATATATATATATATATATATATATATATATATATATATAGATAGATAGATAGATAGATAGATATTTTGTATTGACTTCAAAAAACTCTACCTACCTTTTCAGTTTGCTAGAATCTCTTTTAAGAGGGCAAAACTCACCTCAGTGAAACACACAAAACCCAAGATAAATGAGGACAAACACACAAAAATCAACAGTCTTCAGTCTTTTTAATGGACACCTGGATGTGGTGCTTTATGTTGTGAAGATACTTTAACTCCTGTCAAGGTCACCTGAATCACCAGGGTTTAAAACTTTTAAGAACATCTTGATGCAAATACTTTGAATTCCCAGGCCTTTATTCTCATGTTTAGCCTGAAAAAAACCCTCCAATGTCTGCCAATAGGAATCTTTAAAACTTGGACATTTTGAAGGTTTATTTCTAGATGAATTTCATGTTTTACTAAATAATAGCAGTTTTATTGCTGCTTGAAAATGCCTTTCAGCACGCTTATACAGAACATGAGCGTAAATAACAGTTAAAACACTTAAAAAGCATAAACAGATGGTAAACTTCAAACATCGACGCTATTTTAAATACGTAACCTTTAGTTGTCGTCGTTTTACAGATAAAGCAACACACTTTTCAACTTTCAAATCAGTTTCTGTGTGTATTGAAGGCTTCAGTGCAGCACGCTGATTTCATTAAAAACACAGTAAAGATCACATGAAATGAGATTCACTAACTTTTTTCGACACTAATTAGATCCTTCATGTTTTGAGTTTGTGTTCAGATTACTCAGAATCATCTGCTCGCAGCGAATAAAACATTTCTCTAAACACGGAAAGTATTCCTCTCAACTTGTACTGTCACAGTCGGTGTTGTGCAAAGTAAAAACTGGAGAAAACAGAGAAACTAGTTGAGTTTATCCTGCTGGAAACAATCACCGTAAATTATTAATCGTAGATTCATCGAGGCAAACAAACATTCGGATAATTTACCCCCTTCTGTCGACAGCAACATTATGCTGTGTTGCATTTGTGTTGCCGTGTCGCTGCTCACAGCATTTTTTCACAGCCCAACTGCCTGCTGGGGATCATCCTGCTCACGTCGATGTTGTTGTTTGCAAAGATCTCTTTGGCTTTCTCGATGGTGGATTCTGGCAGGGTGCGTGTTCGCCCCAGGATCCAGGCGAAGTCGACGTGGAAGAGCCTGAGGATGTCAGTGCATGAATACACCAAGGCCGAGTTCACGTAGTCAGTAGACAGGATCCAATAAGGGGAGTAGGGAAGGACTGTGATCAAGACAAAATTTGTAAGAGTGAAGAGACAAAAGTATCACAGTATTTTATCCTGAAGCTACACATACTGAGAGAATGTCATATATCTAATATGTGGCTTATAGAGGCTGATTAACTCATTACATTTCCACTTCATTCTTAACAACTCACAACACAGCCAGTCATTCTCAGTGTTGTCACCAGATGTTGCTCACCGTAAGAATAACTTATTCCCAGCTTGGCTGGATTCTTTATATCCTCTACGACCCCGATCCCTTCGATTTTCCTCACCTCTCCTTTTCTGTTTTATTCCACACAGACAAACTTCATGTTAGACTAAAACGGCTACACGACATGCAGACATTACCTCCTGGCTCCACATTTGCACAGATAAATTCAGTGGGACTCACAGTATTTCAGAGCTGACCACTCGAATGGAGTTGCTCGTCGTCAAAGTGAAATTGGTTTCAATGCAGCGGCCTTTCTCAAACTGGGCTGGCAGTTTGGCAATTTCAAACCATCTCCCCATGAACTGTGAGGGCAGAAACACACACGGGTTCAAAGACAACTCAGAGCAATGTGAGTGCAGACTGTGAATAAATCTACATACTCTGATATATGGTATGTGTTTTATAAAAACCTACTCTACACTATACTTCTGAGGAAGTAATTAAACACAATGTTTTGCCAAGTTTCCCTTCTGGGAAAAAGTCTGTCTTCATTTATTCAGTTATTGTACTAATGTATGCACATTTCTATGCTATTAAAGGTACTGAAAATCTTTACTTACACAATACTTTGGGTACTGAGTTGACTTACAACAAAGATTATGCTGAAATGCTGAATATATATATGTATATATGTATATATATATATATATACATATATATAAATAAAAAGTACTTTTAATAGATTAAATTATATTTTTTTCACATGAAAACAATATTTATATTAATGAATTCTTGTTTAACTGTGGTGTAATTATAATTAGTAGTAGTTGTATTTAATTATGTCCATATGCATGTGTCTACCATCCTCGACTTTTTGGTGCCCACACAATACAGAGACAAATATGATGACAAACACTCCTATCTGCTTCCACCACACACTATTCTGATCTATATCACAAATGCCAGCAATTACTAAACATGTATGTTTTGCTACTTAATAAGAATGTATCATAAACAGTCAGCAAATCTTTGACATGTGAAAATATTTAAACAGAAATCTCTGATAATGTTTGTGGTGTCAGCTTTTTCCTTTTCAAACTGTGCGAGAGAAGAAGGATCTCATGACATTCACGCCTAATGTGTTCAGCGTATTCTGCACAGTCTGCACCGTCACTGGTACCTGTTTAAGGCTGAAGGCGGGTTGAACAGCAGGCTCTGGACACGGGCCCCAGTGGGGAACCTGAGCCCTGATGATGGGGAGGGTGAGTGCAAACACCAGAGCCAAAGGTAGCATCATGATAAAGATGTGGCTTTATTACCTAAAGAGAGTATGAAAGAAAAGCAGGTAAGGTAACACAAACCAAGAAGGAACATGGCCAATGCAAACAAGATTACTGCTACGTCAACTCAGGCAACATTTTTCTTGGCAGAAATATTCTAATATTAACTAATTTATAGTTTAATCCTTCACATATATCTCCACAGATTTCTCTTACCTCTGTGTCCCAGTGGTTCAGATATGTGCTCTGTCTTTACCGACTCTGCTGTTTGAGTCGGAGACGCAGCCCTCTGCGAGGTTTTGCAGTTCTGCGTCCTCAATGGGCGTCTTTGTTTAGAGCCAGCTTTATTTCAGACATGAAGTAAGCTATTAGCAAATTGGAGTCATGGGGGACATACCAGGAGAAATGTAATGAATGTAATAAAATAATCTGGATGCCCTCCTGCCCCAGATGGACACAAAAGTATATATTTTGTTTTGTTTTTTTATCAGAGGATTGCTTTAAATGACAAGTTCCAAGGTTACATGATTTTGTACACAGACACACAAGTACTTTTAGACAGAAATGTTGATCCACAAAACGCAAGCGTGCTATACTCATGTGTGTTTATATGAAGAAAATGTACAAAATGATTAGATTTGATCTGATTTAATAATATCTTGTCTGGCAGGACAGAAACCTTCAGATTTGCTGCATGGCCTCACAAATGGTCGATGGTCTACATATTTACATTTCCTGCTCTTTAATGACCCTCTGTTTCTCTGTAGCACCAACAGCATATAACAGCATTCATGGTTTACACCAAGGGTGTCAAAATCACTGTAATTTGTGGGTTACATTCAGCCTGATTTTGGTCTTAAGTGAGCCTGATCACTTTCTTTTAGTGTTAAAAAATTTAAGTACGCATTTTATAAACCATTTATTTATAAAACTGATGATGAATACCCCGAGTGTAATTCATCTTCATTTCTTCTGCACTAAGAAATGCTACTGCCGTCAGCACGGCTCTTAGGATGTACACAAAAAAGAAATATTACAGAAAAGTTGCTTATTTCCAGCTTTTATTCTCTTACTAAAAGGCCAACATTTTCTGTTGATTCAAACAAGAACGTTTCCGTTTTACTCTCTGAGGTGTTTTATGTTGTTGTTACTGAGACGGCCGTTCAACCAAATCTTTGCCTTTCATTCCTTGTAAATGCAGGAACTCAGCAGACACACTTGACACACGGGTTCATCCCACCAGCAAACACTTAACAACGGGCTAAAATGACCTGTTTTTGGCACCTATGCACCTGCAACACCTTCCAAAAAGCACTGAATGATTTTTATTTCATGACAGTAACTTCTCCACCAAAGCTGAATTACATATAGTATCATCATGTTGCCTAGCAACCACCAGCAGTGGGGTAAAATGACCCTTTTATGTTGCATTTGTGCACCTACTTTATAAAAACCTGGAATCATTTTCATTTCATTGACTTCAATATTAATTTTATCTCTCTATATGCTCACTGGTGCAGCTGGTGCACAATAGTCCCCGTTTCTCATGTGGCTCCTTGGGAAGATTAAGTGCCCACCTCTGCTCACAGCCTCCAGGTGGGCCAGATTTCACGCTTTGGTGGGTTGGTTCTTTCCCCCTATGTTTGACATCCCTGGTTTAAACTGAAATATCTCAATGTACTGAATGGATTACCAAATTATCAGTTTGGTGTTATTTCTGTTATTCCTTTCATATTTTATCTATAAAACATCTTGGCTCTATCTTGGTTCTGATTTGCTCAAACTGAGATGTGTGGGTTGGAAAAGTTGGAACTACTAGACCTCAAGCATGACCTCATGAGGATGTCATCATTAGGGAGACCCCTAATTAAAAAGGGGGAAAAAACAATGGAAAAAGTCTGTGAATATCGACTGCCATCTCTTTTGCTTTCTTCCGGTTTCTGTTCAGCCGTTGTAATTCTCATCCTGTCAGTCCCGTCGCAGCGGAAAACAGAAGCAGGATTCAGAAGTTGGTCCTGCAGGACACTGATGAAGAGCATAATTTTCAGACAGCAGTGTTGATGAGTCACAAGCATGTAGCCTGCAGCGTCTAGGGAGGAGTGGACCGTCGAGCTAAAATCTGTTAGAACGTGTTTTGACAGCTTAAATTAACTCGTGTAGTTTTTGCATTTTCTTGGTAACATTGACAAACAACTTAAAAACTTAAATCCTTCTGAGTTTGACTTTGTAACAAAAGATCAAACATACACACACACCTAAAAAACTGGTATTGCTGTTATTGTTCTGACTTTCTGAAAAGGATTTATTTTCTCACATGTGCTGATAAAGTAAATAATGCATCTTGACAGTGAGCACCAAGCCTCTGCCAATCCAGTCAATTGATTTTAATATACACAAGCATCTATGCGGACTTGGTAGGGCTTCTTCTTTATGCTTAAAACACGACGAAAGCAAAAAGAGTTTATCGTGAGTATCTCTGGTTATACCCCGACATCTAAATATTTAAAATGCTGCAATATTCTGTTTAAAATTCAAAATAGCTTAAACCAAAAGCTGACAGTTACATCTGACGACGGAAGGCTCCCAGACAAAGCCTTCTGGCAACCAACAAGGTTAAATTAAAAAAAGGAAAAGATCAAAAGGCTCAATTTCCAGCTAATACACTTCAGAGAGGAATGACTTGTTAGCTGCACTCAGATGCATCAAAGCCTGTTTTCCCAGGATCAAGGCAATAAGCTCGACTGGTCAGAAGATCAAGGCAAAGAATCAGCCTCACTGGCAAACTAGCAGCAAGACAGAGAGGGAACGCTTCAAAAGGGTGCATTAAAGATGCAGAATGTAAACGCTGCAAAGGGACAGGACGTTCTGGATTTGATTGAGTGCATGTGATTTAAAGTTTTTGTTCTGATAATCTGTGGAGGATAATCCAGTTTCTATTTTCTGTCTTGAGTAAACTGGACTGTCTTGACGTTTTTCTCTCCCTTTTCACTTTTCACTGTTTACTCATCCTAACACATGCACCTTAACCAGCCGCTTAAAGGTGGAGACAAACTCACCACCTCTGTGGAAACACCCACCTCCACTTCAGCACCTATCATCCCACACACGGGTCTTATAGTTCAGCGGGGATTGAAGCATGTTCCTGACACTGTAAAACTGCATGGTAAAAAAGTTGCTGCTAAAGCTCAAATTCAAAAAATAAACTTTAAACCAATAAAATACATTTTGTGATATTTTACACATGTAGTTAAAACAAGCATCTTAGACTCAGTTTTGAGTTTTGTGGGTTTATGATTTCTTTTGGGCGGTCGTGGCTCAAGAGTTGGGAGTTCGCCTTGTAATTGGAAGGTTGCCGGTTCGAGCCCCGGCTCGGGCAGTCTCGGTCGTTGTGTCCTTGGGCAAGACACTTCACCTACCGCCTACTGGTGTTGGCCAGAAGGGCCGATGGCGCGATATGGCAGCCTCGCTTCTGTCAGTCTGCCCCAGGGCAGCTGTGGCTACAACTGTAGCTTGCCTCCACCAGTGTGTGAATGTGAGAGTGAATGGGTGGATGACTGGATGTGTAAAGCGCTTTGGGGTCCCTAGGCGGGACTAGTAAAAGCGCTATACAAATACAGGCCATTTACCATTTTGTGGGTTGAGAGAAGGATTTATCCTCATCTGTTTAAGATTTCATATTCCCTGCTGCAATTAAATCTCTTTATTAATTTTACCATTAGTCCTGCACTTTAGATGGTGATAGTTTGTTTCCTTCTGTCTTTCCATCTCTAGGTCACATGTGTGATTCTGTCTTCTGTTTAGTTACTCCATGCCTTTCTTTGGCGGTCTTTTGTCTCTTGCTCTGTGGATCTAGTTGAACATACACTGTTTTATCATCTCTAATTTGTTCCCACTATGTCTTTCACCTGTTGTCCCCTGTGCTCATTACCTTGGAGCACCCACATACTGAACCACCAGCTTACCGATTAGTAGCTGACAGATTTAGCCGCACAATCTCCCGTCTGCATGCCTATCCTATATCCTTGGGCATGATACTGAACCCCAAGTTGCTCTTGGATGCATTCATCGCAGAGTGAATGTTAGAAAGCACTTAGATAGAAAAAGCATTGAAAGAAAGTGCTTTTATAAATGGGCGAATGAGCCATGTTGTATAAAGTGCTGTGAGTGCCCAGGTAGATTAGAAAAGCGCTGTATCAGAACCAGTCCATTTACCATGTTGTGGGAGTTTCCTCTTGTCCTTTGTCATGTTGTCAGTCTCAGCTGTGTGTTGCCGTGGTTCCCGTTTTCACTTTATTCCCTGGTTCAGGCTTCTGGATTATCCTTTGGACTTCATTCTGAAGTACCGGCATTAAAGGCTCGCTTTCTGTCACTGCCACTTTGCTTTTACTGTTTGCTCCCTGTAAAACTGAAAGACAAATTTAGTTGGACTTCTTCCAAAATAGATGAGATTGAAATATTTGAAAAGGTAAACTGCTGTTTTTAACTGTGAGATGTAATTGGCACTAGTTTTTCTAAAGTTGCAGTTTGACTCACACTGATGTCAGAAGCCAAGCAGAGATTCCTGCTTATTTTATTTTTTTTATTTTTTTTATTTTTTGTACACTACCTGCTTTGATGATAATTATGGTAGATTTAGGGCCAATACTATTCCTGAGCCTGCTCTGATTGATATTTTGGCCACTTGGGGGCAGCACGAGGAGCCATAGTAAACAAACAGCTCGATTTATATACAGCACTGACTCCAGAGCTGGATGGTGATGTAATGCGTGGCCATGGTCACATGAAATACTGGCTTACATCTGAGGACGCATCAGAAATGTGCTCGAGCTCATGAGTGTTCAGTGCTTTTAATGTGTTAAAAAGCTGAGCAGTAGACTTGTTTTATAAGAATTGTGTCTTTTATTTTGAAAGGCATTTGTTGTGATGCCTTTTGTGCAGATCTTACCGTTACAAAAGTGAATTTCCGAAAGTATAAACAATAAGAAAAGAAATCCAACACGACTGCTTTTTTTTTTTTTGCCTCTTTTTCTTCTAATGTCATGAGTGACAGCGTTACTTTTGTTCATTGCAGAGAAATGCGCTTCTGCAAATGCGTAAGCGTCATCTTCAAACTGCTCACAAATAAATATATTCAGCCCAGAAATTATAAGCTAATAAAAAATTATAATTTGTACCGCATGTTACTTCTGACGAAGCTTTACCAGAAGCTACATTAATATGATCTGTCAGTACTGCGTGACATTACGCAGTTATGTGCATTTCATGTCACGCTGGGGCTCGCGCAGCTGTGCACACAAGCATGCTGTGGGTTAAACATGTGGAAGAGAACACACTGCTCTATAAATAGTGCAATGTACATATGCACTATACATAGAGCTTGAGAAAATGTCCTTCTGCTGAAGAACAACAAAGCTCACAAATTCACGTGCAAACTTTCACTGCTGTGAAGCCAGTGCTGTATTCAAAAGAGACTTTGTTTTTAAGTTTGGCAACACATCAACATGACTGGGGACAATATAGTGAGGGAACACAAAACTGAAATCTTTTAAAGCCATTTTCTTTGCTTTAATCGACTGAGTTTGTCTAATTGAGAACAATTATATGGTGTGACATTCACATTCAGGGAAGACTAAAACACTGTCAGCCTCCAGGAGAGTTTGGTGTGGGATCTATCTCATGCCTCAGGGCCCTGCATTCAGAGCCTTTGTGTGCTTTGACTTCACTCTTCTAGTCTGAAAATCAGTTGAATGATAGAAAACAACCACAAAGAAACACAAATTCAGTTCTGTATACGTGTGACCGAATACGACTGTGTGTGAGTGGGTTGTGAATTAATCAGAGTTTTAATGGCAGCTCAGTCCAAAACCTCGAGCAACAGCAGAACAAACCACAACAAAATCTGTCAGACACACCAAATATTCCTTTGATGTTGGGCGTCTGTTCTGCTGCGGTAAAATGTCTGTTATCATTATTGTGTCCGACACTTTTTCTCTATCATTAATTTCATGAAATAATTAGAATACGGTCACAGAACATGATCTCAAATCTTCCTGAACAATAATTTAAAAATGAAAGTGGCTGCTTCCCGTTGCCGTCGGCTAATTAAGAAATCTGCATGTTTCTTCATGTTAAGGAAAATTAAAACAGGCTCGTCATTTCAGGGATTTAATTGGCCTTAAAAATACTTTTTCCCTTTTTTTTAAGTGTCATGAAGCAGATTCCTTTCATGAAAAATGACCGAATAGAGCATTCACGGCTAAATTAAATTAAACACAAACACCTCGGAGCCAAGTGATAAAAAACTTAATATGTGATATAAGAAAAATAGCAAAGCACCCTTATTTTTATGTATTTATTCAAATGAAAAACAGGATTTTACCAGCACTTATGGTTATTTTGCCTTTATGCATTTATTAAACAAATGTGTTGTTCACTGCAATCGACACTCCAGAATTGGAGGAATTTGTCTTTGTTATGTGGAAGTGAAATTGTGGAGCTGTAAAGCCTATAAATGATAATGTTTTGTGTTTCAAATAGTGAACAAATTAGAAATATGTAGCCTGTTGTTATTCAGATTCACGTCAATAAAGAAGCTGGAGACATAACAGCTGATGACCTGTGGAGATGAAGTGGGATTAATTAACTGTGCACTGCTTCCCACTTCTATTCAAATATGGAAAACCTAAATCATCAAATGTTCATTTTTCCTTTTTTCTGATATACTTTATGTGCAGTGTTGACATGTTTGAAAACAGCTTATTTGAGACTGGGGAGTGTTTGGTTAAGCTTATACAGTATGTGGTGAGTCTTTAACATATCAAACATGGCTGAGATGATGATGATGATGATGATGATGATGATGATGATGATGATGATGATGATGATGATGATGATGATGATGATGATGATGATGATGATGATGATGATGATGGGCGACCGTGGTTCAGGGGGTTGGGGAGCCTATCTGTAACCAGAAGGTCACCGGTTCAATCCCCGGGCTCTCTGTCCTGGTCGCTGTGTCCTTGGGCAAGACACTTCACCTACCGCCTACTGGTGTTGGCCAGAGGGGCCGATGGTCCGATATGGCATCCTCGCTTCTGTCAGTCTGGGGCTACAACCGTAGCTTGCCTCCACCAGTGAGTGAATGAATAGTGGCATTGTAAAGCGCTTTGGGTGCCTTGAAAAGCGCTATATAAATGCAATCCATTATTATTATTGATGATGAGTTCCACTCTCTGCCAAAACACAAACTAACACAGGTTTACAGGTTATACAGAAAAAAACATCACAGGATCGAGCTTAACTGAACTAAATGAAAAACCTTTTTTTTTTATTAAAGATAAGGTAAATCAGTTAAACTGTGTTTCTTTTATTACTTTATGGAAGAATATCATCGTATTTTGTGGAGCAAGTGTGTAATTAATCCACCTGTTTTATAACATTTCCAGAAAACTAGAAAAGATGAGCCCCAGTTTGCTCTGACTTTGGAGAATATTTTTTCAACTCTTGTGTAAAATACTCTAATATTCACCTCCCTCTCAGGTCCGACGGTCATGACAGTAGATGTTAATAACACAGGTGACTTTATTCTTCATAATCAGGTCAAGTTTCCTCCAGGACAAGAACATCTTAAACGTGCCTGCTGGTATTAGCACTTAGCTGAGAGAACCACTGTGCATCACCAGCTTTTGGACTCTTGTCTCTGGTTGGATTGCAAAGAATAAAAGTCTCACAGTTGGATCTTTCAGTCTCAGACAATTTAAATGAACAGCTCTGAATCAAAGTGCAGCTCTGCTGTAAAATGCTTCGGACGGCGGTTTGCAAAACACTTTCTCCAGAGATGTGATGCAATTTTTCTGTCTGAAATGAGACTTGGATTATCTCGAGACAACAGTTTTATTTTCTACCAGACCAATCACAAAGCAGACTGCAGATAAAAGTAATAATTAATCATTTAATATTCGGAAATGAGTGCAGCAATTTATCACGATACACTGCTGTTTTCAATCATTCTTCTGCCCCATGTAATGATCTCTAAATTTTAAATGTTTTTAATTAGTTTTTCAAGCCCTGCTGCTCCCTGTCTGATTCTTTTATGTAAATCCCTTTTATGACAAACCCGCAAAAGCTACGTCAGCCTCAACCCACTTCCTGTCTGAGTGCATTTCAAGGCTCTCAAAGCCCTTTGTTAAAGAGATGAAAAGTGAGTCCAGAAGCAGAGAAAGCTGCAGTGGGAGCAAAGCGTCCAGAAAAGCGGGGACACCTGAGCTCGGGTCGTGTTTTTCTCACACCTGTTTGTGCTTGGCGAGAGGAGATGCAGTAAGCACCGACCTCATGCTGCACTTTTGTCTGAAGGTGGAAAGACTGACGCTGGCTGCAAAATCTGTTTGATGTAGGATGAGGACACAGACACTCTTCATCTTACACGTCATCTCAGGTTCCCTGAAAATAGCCTCTTTAGAGTCTGGGTCATTTCATGTTTCAGTAGGATGATATGTGTTCCATAACATCCCAGAGAATCTCTGTCACTGTGATGTAGCATAACTTAAGCAGCAAGGAAGGTGATAAGTAAATAGCATTGGCAGACGATTGAAGTTCTTTTAAGCATATTTTATTGCTGGCATCTCCATTTTACCATAAAACAATCAATCTGGCATGCAAAAATCCCACTTGCTTTATACAAGACTTTGCCCACACCTGACCTCGTTAGTCCCTACCATTGAAACAAATAGGTCAAACCAAATAATACAATTCTAAACAAAGAACAGGAATAAAGTCATGCATGAAACTGACAAACTCATTTACTCAACTAAATGGTTTGTAAAGTAAAACACTGCATACAATATAACTCAAAAGGCTACTTTAAAGAAAACAAACAATACTATACAAAATGAAAAACCCTCCATTTGGTTACACCCAGTGATGCAATCACTGACCTCATGACCCTATATAAACAGGAAGTAGTGGGCGGCTCTTCCCATACACCTGTCTCACATATAGGACCTGAATACACAACATGGACACCATGGTAACTATAACCAAAGCAACATAAAGAAACATAATTTACCAGACATGTGCCTGTAAACAGAAGAAAATTCAGATGATCTGATGGTTAGTAGTGTTTGCTTTAAAACACACGCATGGATGTAAAGGATGTAACTACTGCTACCACAAACAAAACCTGGGATAGTGAGAAGTTACACCAGCAATGTCTAAATTAAAGCATTATGGCTGACTGTAAAATAACAGAACACAAAATAACAATATATGCAAGTGACAAATGGCAAATGAATTCTGTCCTAGCCACTTTGTCACAGTCAGATGTAGTTCAGTAGATGAAACAAATGTCTGCCTGGACAGAGCCACTCTATCACTAAACATTTAGCTCCGCTTTAAGGGTGTAAATAAATTTGAATCACTGGTTCTTTTCATACAAATCTTCATTGTGTTTCCTCTCCTTGTTGCATGTTACCACACTCGGTCTCCTCATTTATGACCGTTTGAGCTGTTGCTGGTCCATGCCTTTGTCTGCCACCCTCATAATAATACATATACTGTATTTTGAGCAGGGACTGTGCCCCCCTGTCTCCTGTGTCTCATTCCTCTTTCCTGTGAATTTGCAGTTGTGCAGGGCTGCAGTTAGCAAGTATGACTTCCTGGATATCAGTTTTCTCTTTTTCTTTTCATTTTTTTGTTTTTTAGTGCCAGACAGCCTGTTTCCTCCTCAACTGGAGAAGTTTATCATCAGTTTTCTGTCAGAAACAATAATTTCACAGACATGATCTTTTCCATACCAAACCACAGGGTTGTGCCTTTTTTTGTCTGGATTTAATTAAAACAGCTAAAAGTCAAACTTTCTTTGTGTCACAGTCGCTGGGCACACTTTTGGCTTCATCACTGTTTTGTCTTGAGTTTGTTGCTATGTTTATTGTTTATAATATTCCTTCTTTCAGTTTACCTTGCCTCCTTGGTGTTCCCCATGTATTGTCAAGACTCAGTCAAGGATGTTCCCCTGTTTAATCACTTCCTGTTTTATTTTTGTAGCCTTAGTCTCGTGCTTTTTCTATTTAATTTTACTTTCTTGTGTATCATTATCCCTGATTTGTTCCCGTTGTGTCTGCCACCCGTTTGCTCCGTGTGTCACCCTGTGTCAGGGATCCTTTGTTCCCTACCTCCCAGCTCCCCCACGTTTATTCCTTCGACTTGAATAAAAGCTTGTTTTCTTTTGCCGCCTACCTGTGAGTCAGCATTTGGGGTCCTTTCCTCCATTACTTAATATGCACAAAGTTTCATGCAGGTTAGTGTCTTTAAAGTGCCTCACAGATTAGGAAGGCAGAAAAATATGAAATATATATATATTTGAGGAACTTAAAAATGAAACCATGTTAAGTAAAATCAAGTTTAAAATAACGGCTCAGTTTAAAGTCCAGCCTTGTGTTGTCTCTGTTTCTGTAAAATGTGCAGGAAATTAGGTTTTATGATCACATTTTGGGGAATCAATTTTTTTTAAATATTTATAGGTGCAAATAAGCAGCAATTTTTATGTTTATCTTCCTATTTGTTGTCTGTCTTTCAGGAAAAAATACATGTGAAGGAGGGAGCAGTGATCCAAGAGATCCAACAAACACAGCGATGTGATTACATGACCAACCTGTTACTGTTTGAACAGAGTATTTATTTGAACAGGTGCCAGCTCTCACACTGGCCCCCTATCATGACACAGAGGTGGGACCCATGATCGATAATGAAGTGATGCAAGCATTTGAATCTTTAAAAGAACCTCAGAGGCTGAGTTCTTTCACACAGCTGATTACCTGCAAATAAACAGTCAGTGGCTGCGATTCTTCATGTTTCTTCTCTACATTTATTCATTCTTTTCACATCTCTGGCTCTTTCTGTCACTAACTGACACTCACATCATGTTTTGTTCAGTGAACTCCAGCATGAACTCTTGCTGTTTGTTTTTTATTCTCTGCAGGTTGAGGTGAGAAGATGAAGCCTGCACAGGTGGTTGCATTGACTCTACTGTCTGTTGTTGCGATCGGCGCTCAGGTCTTGAGGTTGGGCAAATGTCCCCAGCCTCCTGTTCAGGCCAACTTTGACGCCAACAGGGTGAACACTAAATTTTTTCCTCTTCTACTGTTTATGTTGTGGGACATACAGATGATATCTATACACCTGCTTTTCCTACAAACACAAAATATTAATTATGGGCTCTCTGAATCTCGTGCTTCTTCTGCAGTACATTGGAAAATGGTATGAGATCCATAAGTTGCCCACAAGCTTCCAGAAAGGCCAGTGTGCCACTGCTAACTACACCCTGCTGAGTCCTGGAGTCATCGAGGTCCTGAACACTGAGCTTCTGTGAGCAGCTAAAATATTTCCGTTTAGATTTGACATTTTGAAAATGTTTTAATTTTTACGAAAACTTCTGCATAAACTCAGAAGGACACATGGTCCTTGACATAATTGTAATAATCGGAGGGCTTTTTATTCCTGACACCACCGCTTCATTCTACTAAAAACAGCATTACCGTACAACCGCTTGCTTCTGCTTTTTAAATCCTCGTTCTAGACGTTTTTGCTTCAGATGTTTTCAACGTCCCTGAACAAAACTCATGCCTCATGAACGCAGGGTCACTGGCTGAACCTTTGTACTGTTCCAGAGTTATACAAAGAGAGCATTTTGTAGAAAAAAATATATATAATTGAAGGACAGTACACGAGTAGAATTAATTTCTATTTCATGTTTCATTTTATTAGCGATAATGGAACCGTTAACGCCATCGTCGGCTCTGCCAAAGTCAAGAACCCCGCTGAGCCTTCCAAGCTTGAGGTCTCCTTCAACAGTAAGTTGTCATAAATGACTTTCAATTTCAGTCATGACAGATTCAAGTGAGCCACATATCCCTGCTGTTTTCACCTCTCCTGCAGACTCTCCTCCCGGCCCCTACTGGGTTCTGTCCACCGACTATGACGGTCACTCTCTGGTCTACGGCTGCACCGACTACGGCCTGTTCCGTGTGGAGCTGTCCTGGATCCTGAGCAGGAAGCCCACCCTCTCTAAGGAGACCCTCGAGAAGCTCCAAGGCATCCTGTACTCTGTCGGAGTCAGTGTGGAAAACATGGTCCCCACCAACCAGGACGAGACTTACTGCAGCCCAGTTAACCAGTGAACCAGTTAAAGCACGCTCCTACTTCAGCCCACAGGACTGTGAGGCAGGGGGCACAATGATTGCATGCAAAGACAATGCAACAATAAAGCTGTGTAAAGAAATTTCATGTTGTCCATTTTGACATTGCAAACACAATCTGCACCTTTTAAAATCTAAAACTAGGATTTAAATTCCAACAATGCCCAGAAGACAAAAGTCCCAATTTCTCTTTCACCTTCAGCACTTTTCTTTTCAACTTTACTTACTGCTGATGGGGCTAGACTCCTTCTTAAAAGCATGTTTTTAGCCTTCTTCCTTTCACTGGTTAATTTCAGAGTTGCAAAGTTAGCTGTCAGTCACATGACATTTTTGTTGGGATTTTTGTCTTTTTTTTCCTAATAAAACTTAATGATACACTTTATTTTTATTGCCACTTAAAAAACAAAGTGCTCCATGAAGGAAAACAGACTTTTTTTTAAAAGCCCAATTCCATCTCCATTAAGCAACAGTGAATGCAAAGAGGATGAGGATGAAACCTAACAAATGAGCAGCTCCAGTTAAAAGATTTAGACATAAAAAAGCAAAAACCTATTCTATGGAACAAGGTGAAGGAAATTAAAAAAAGAGAGAAAAGTCACTTAAAGCCCAATTTTAAATACTTCATTGATAATGTGTAAGAATTCCACCCTGACCACCGCTTAAAATCCTTTTTATCCCTTTTTGTCATTTTTGATGTGTGTCACTGACTCCACCCCGGCTCACAAGAACAAATGTACCCCAGTTTGATCCCAGCTTCACTAAAGCACAACTTTAAAAATAGAAAATTGCCTTAAATGAATGTATTTATTAGGTGAAATAAAGTTACCCCAAATAAAGTTAATTCACTCTAATGCAGCTGTCCTTAAAGATGTGTGTTGGTTCAGTTGTGTGTCAGTGTCAGCAGCTGTATATTGAGACAGTAAACAAAAGGAATGCAATGAGAATGGTCCACTTTTATTGGTGCAACAATATAAATATTGAGTTAAAGCAGACATTATATTAGCATATTAATTAATCTTGTATTATATCTGACAGTAGGCCCAATTTTTTTTTTTTTTTTTTTTTTTTTTTTTTTTTTTGCATTGACCTATCATGGAGACATTCACTGATAACCACAGCACATGTTTACTCGTGCATGACTCTGCAGTAATCTCTGTCCTGATTGGTGTCAAGCAGCTTCTCCACACTGGCTCCAAAAGAGGACAGGATGCTCTGCAGCTCCTCCAGGGTTTCCTTAGGAAGGCTGGGATTTCTGCTCAGGATCCAGATGAACTCCCCATGTAACGATTCGATTTCAGTACAGCTGTAGACCAGGGCGAAGTTGTCGTAGTCGGTGGAGAGAACCCAGTACGGGGAAGGGGGAGTGTCTGGAATTGTGTAAAAGGGATTTTTGTACAGTTCAGCTCTCCAGTTTAAAATGTTTAATATGTGTGTAAAAACAAAAAACAAGGGTCCATACTCTCAAAGAAGGTGACCAGCAGCTTGGCAGGCTCAGATGAACTTGCAGCCTTGGCAGTGCCGTTGATGCTGTCAATGGTACCGTCAGGACTTAAGCAGATAAACAGTTAAACGTTAGAAAAATACTTTTTATATTCAGACTGTTCAGAGTCAAAGCAACATTTAGTATTATTTGTTTGTAAAATTCAAGTTCTCAGGTCTCAAGTCAGCAGGTGATTTGTCATTTCCTTAAAGGGTGGGCTGGTAGTCAGAGAACACCACAGCCATTAACAATCAGACTAGGCTGGGGGGGTTTCTTTATTAAGTTAATTTATGTAGCGCTTTTCACAGACATGAAAGTCGCAAAGCACTGCACAACAATTAAAACACAATATCAAGAGAGAATCGTGTTAAAACAGAACTGAAAAAAAGCAGAAGGCTCGATTAAACACCACTGACTCCACAGAGTCATTTAAACTGAGCTTGAGTGGTAAACCTTTATGGATTGGATTCATTTTAGGATGAATCCATCTTCTCTATAGACTTATTCATTTACTGGTTATACATTATGGTAAAACCTAAACTGTGTCTCACCTAAAATATTTTTCACATGCAGTCTGAGGTTTGAGGAATAACCATTTATTGTGAATGATATTTTAAATCCCAGAAGAGACTGAAGAGCAGGACTGAGAGGACACAGTTCCAATAACAAATCTGTCTGCTCTTCCAGCACCACACACAGCATCATGGATATATCCATATCTATATCTTTTACATGTATTCCAGAGAAATGGTGCAGGACAAAGACTCTGACTTGTACAAACATTATTCGGATAACGGATCAGTGAACAAAGCAGAGCAAACTAACAGACTCAGCTCTGTGCCTGAGTGCTCTCAGGCACTGAAGTACTCACAGCAGCTCCTTGTTGAGGACACCAACGACTCCTGGGCTTTGCAGGCTTTAGGTGGCAGTGCTGCACTGACCCTTCTGGAAGCTGTTCGACAGTTTCTGGATCTCATGCCATTTACCAAGATACTGTAAAGGGAGTTGAATTGGTTTTGTTTGTGAGGCAGATGTGCACACTGGACATTCCAGTTTACCTTAATGAAGATAAATTAAAATACAGCTCAGAGTGAGGAGTTTGGTATTCACCCTTGCAGCATCAAATTTCTCCTGGACGGCAGGCACGGGGCATCTCCCTGGTTTTATAGACTGAGCACCGGCTGCCACAATGGACAGCAAAGTGAGGGAAATCACCTGGATGGCATTCATTTTTCCCCACAACCTGTAAAGAACAACGAAAAAAAGTTTGTCAGCTTTTAAAGATAAAGCATAAAGAACAGAGGGTACATGCGGGTGTTACTCACTTGCCTGTTTTACTGGGTAGTAGTGACGCTCTGTGTTTTCTTTCAGTGTTTATACACCTGTCATCAGCCCCGCCTTCCCATTAGCATGTGAGGTTATTTTGAGGAAGCAGGTATGAGATGCTCAGCAGCTGGTCTCATTCTCATCTACTCCAGAATTGGGGCCTCAGACAGAAAGAGATTAGTTTCGTGTGACAGTTAGATAAGTATGCAGAACTTGACTGTTGAATAACATTTAAAGAAAAATATAGTGGGAACCAAAGGCGATTATGTATAAAATAAGATGGTTTCCTTTGCTTGAGTGTGCCCCATCTAGTGGCTGGAACTGGTGTGCAGAGGAGATAAGAGGACTGCAAAGGATTGTCTGAAAACAGCAGGTGCTCTTACTGATTAATCATAACTTAATGATAACAAGTCATCATTCATCATTATTATATAATACAAAACCTTTTTTCAATGCAATAAAAACAAAAATATTCATAAATACATCTTAACTGCTAAAACATTTTCAGAGAAAAAAATCACTTGTGATAATTTCATTTGTAAACAGAATTCTTCGGAGCAGTGGCTTTCCCAAGTGAGAAGGAGCGTCCCACTGAGTTACAAGTACGTAACTTATAAGGAATTATCCTGATGATCTCTTTAACATTTACTGCCCACAGTTTATAGCAGAAGAAGCCCACAAATATGTTGCTGGCAGTGATATATCAGCTGATACATAGGTATCGATATTTATAATGACCAATAAATGAAAAACTGAAAAAGTAAAGAAGAGACAGGAGAAACACCCTTCAGCCATGTTAGGAATATCAGTGTCGCAAAGTTGGTCCACCAGAGGGCGCTGTGCAACTTTCCTGCTTTTGAAATTTCACAAACTACAACAATCAGCTGATCTGAGCAGTCTGGTAGAGCATTATGGGTAATCCATGACTTGTGGTATAATTGCATGCAACAAATTTTATGGAAATCGTTTTATGTTTCGGATCTCTGAAAGAAATAAAAAAGGCCAATATATCGGATTGTTAAATATCGGTGTTGGTTTCAGTCTTAGAAATCAGTTATTTGTCAGGTTCTATTAACACAAAACCACGAATCGGTTTTATTTTTATTTTTTAAATCTACCGATTTTTTTAACTTCATGTAATTTGTCATAGCAGAACAACACAGTTTTCTAGTGTACATGTGAAGAGACCTATTTTTGCCGATAGCCTTGACACAACATACCTGATGTGTCACACACAAAACTAACTTTAACCTCCAGATAAGATAAAATAATTTAAACCTTTTTCATGTTTCCTCCAGTCAGACACACAACAATATCTTTTTTTGGATTCAGTGTTTAAGTTAAAATGTATAAAATCAGCACATCTTCACAGTTTTTGTTCAGGAACTCCAACACACTGTTATTTCAGGGAATCTTGATCCTGAAGAATCCTAATATCCATTATCTCACAGTAATCAAGACCTAAACAAGATTTCCACCAGCCACAAAAGACGTAATGCTTCCAACTTAGAGGGATTACGGCTTCGGTACAGTCGTCATTTGGTGTGGAGAAGAAGGCAGGAAATACAGGTGATCTGGACACCAGATTGTTGCTGTAATTAGAAGATGGATGGTGTCTGTACTGACCCAGTGAATTTATAGCCAGACCCCTTTCTTGAGGTTAAACCTGCTCTGATCCCTTTGCCTCACTGTGACTCCATAATACTGGGTGCAAGCAACTTGGACAGAAATCCCTTATAAAAAGCTTACCCCCAGGACATTCCTCAATTGGCGGTTTAGATGTCCTAATGCTTTGTTCTCTTAATTCTTAAGTCCTTTATTAATGCTGTTGTTTTTATTAAAAAAAAAAACTTAGTTGTCTCCCAAATCACTGCTTAAACACACAAGAAATATGCTGAACCAATAAAAAGAAACATAGGAATACTAAATAATGTTACTTCAGCTGGTTCATCTGATACTCTTAGTTTAGTGTATTTTATCACCTAAAATGACGTATAAAACAATATGTTGCATTTTTTTATTTTTTAAATATTTTATTGAATCTAATTGTATTTATATGGTCCTTTTAAAAAACAACAGGGTTTGACAAAGTGCTGTACAAAGCAGGAAAACAATAAAAACAATAAATAAAAAATAAATTTGGGTGTCATCTGCATAAAAACAATGGGCTAGTCCATGTTATAGTATTTAAAGCAGATAAAAAAGTTTAAAGACAACCCTGAGTACTCTGGCTAACCCTGAAAGAAAGGTGCGATACACCCAGGACAGGTTCACGAGTCTATCGCAGAGCTCAGATAACAATACTCAGATAATTATGCATGCTCACATTTACACCTACGGTTAATTTAGAATAACCAGCTGATGTAACATGCATATCTTTGGACTGTAGGAGATAGCTAGAGTAACCACAGAGTTCTCCTGGTGCCCACGCAGGCACAGGGAGAACATGCAAACTCCACAGAGGAAGTATTATATGCAGTTTGAGTGTTATACTGATTAGTACTGCTGCTGTGGAGTGACACAGAACCACTGATGCACCATGTAAATAAAACTGGGTGCCATCTTTTGCCCACGGCTGAGATTGTTGGTCACACCTATGGTAGGATGAAGTAAATTCTCTGGAAGAAACCTTCCTTTACGAGGAAAATGAAGAATTGTCACATGTTAAACTGATGTTAAATCACTTAAATTGTATTTTTTAAAAACTTGTAATGCCGTTACAATCAGGGTTTATAGTGCAGTGCAATCACTTCTGAGAAGCACTTACACTGATGTGACCTCTGCAGTATTTCATGGGAATTTGGTTGATTTAGCACCGTTAAATGTGAGTTTACATTAAAAAATAAAAACCTAACACATTAGTAACATCTCATTGGTGGTGGATTCTAACATATTTGGTCCACTGTATATAAAAATAAATAGTTAAAAGTCTCTACTTTTCCCTTTACCCCTTTAACTGATGTATTTGGCATGTATATGATGAGCAGTCAGAGTGCTCAGCTCTCTGGAGGCTCATTGCTTCCTTGCAAAGAGATACACACCAAACTGTCCCACTCCATTTAAAATGTCCTACCAACCCACCACCTGTGTCCCTCCACCCCCCACAAACCCCAGGCATTAAGGAAAACATCATTCCTAGAAGTGCAGCTCTATGCTGTAAGCGGCTGGTGAGCACAAACTGTCAGATTAAGAGGTCTGAGAGGATGATCTGGCCAACATTTAGTCGGATTTCTGCCAAATTACCACCAAGCATGTTTGGGTCAGCCCTTTGGCACCCTGTGGAGAGCAATACTTCTGACATTCAAACTAGACATGTGAACAAACAACAAAAACTAGAGCAGTAGGAGGTCTGCAACCTGCGCCATGCAGCTCCCTGCAGGTGGCCACAGAGCAGCTAAGGACGGGTTGGTCACTTAACTACTGGAAAAGGAAGCTAAGCATTTAGGTGTCTTAACTATGGCCTAAAGTGCTAACAAGGGATTAGTGAGGTGAACGTTGAAAGAGGTTTAGCACTCCATGCTTAGGGCCAGTGCTGCTTCAGTAATTACACATCAGTTGCAAGGTGCAGCAAGCAGTTGGATGGGAGATCATAGTGATGTCAGGGCAGGGAGGGCTTAAAACAGGAGATAAGGCCAGCTAATGGAGATGAAATGAATCAGTATTTAACAGGTCTTTTTTAGTTAAGGCAGTTAGCTGGCAGCAGACTGAACTCAAACCACTTGGCCAGAAGTCCTAGGAGGCCATTTAGTTGGACGTGAAAGAGGGAAAGACGAAGAACTGTGAGCTCGCCAAAAACTTTTTGGGGAACATTTTTAACTTGATTTTAGTTTATTGGCTTTTTCATTTTTCTGGAATTGAGACACCGGCATCTTCAATCTCTGCTCAGCAGTGTGAACCTAAAGGTAGGTGGATGAAAACATCCTCTTTCAGTATTTTACACTCTTTGGTTTTCTCTGTACAGTTTTATGTCTTTAATTGTCACAAACTCAGTGATGTTATAGGACGTCCTGTCTTATGTTTAGTTTTATCCTGTTTTTAATGTCCAGCTTTCTATTGGAATTTGCCGTTCTGCTTTTGCTTTTCTGCCAATGCATTTTGTAAAAGTGCCATATATGAGTAAAGTTACTGTTACAGTATTATAGAAAATGTAGACGCAAACTTAAAATCTCTAAAACCCACAAAAAATACAAAACTGCAAAACTTTCTATGCTAAATATTGTCATGCTTCATTTTTTTCCATATGTAGATAATCTAAAGGCCAATATGATTAAAGGACAACCTTGAAATCCGAATAATTAACATGATAACTAGCCCAGATTCTGCATATAGCGCTACCTGAGTATTTCCGGATTGGCTTCTTGCATATTTTTTGCATTTGCACATATAAATTAACACTCATCCTTTCAATCAACACTTTGTCTTGTGAGTTTATGACCACAAGCATTTCTTAAACTAGTGATATCTGCAACTCGGCACTTATTGTCACGAAATCTAATCTGCTTCATGCAACTGACAGTATTTGCATGGCTTTAGCTCATGTGTGTTTTGTGAGGGGATTAGGAAAGGCTAGACAATACTTCTGTCTTGTCTGATATGACCTCCTCAGGGCTCCATCTAAGTTGTCAGCAATTTTTCCCTTTAATTCATGCTTGTAATGAGATTAACCAGGCAACAGTAAATCCAAGGAGTCCAATCCCCGGATTTGGCAGCTGCGGTGTGGCCTCTGCTCGTCAAGAAAATATAACAAGAGTTTCCGTAGCTCACCTTTGACTAAAGTTTCACTTGGAAAAACACTACGACCACTTCAAATTTGCATGTCTCACTTCAAAAGAAGCCAGTTTTGAAGATTTGTTACTGCAGTAAACTCAGTCTCAGGCAACGAATTCACTTAAGAGACTTAACGTGATCAGAGTGTTAGCTGTTTCCAACAGGCCTTATAAAGGATTCCTCTAAATGGCTCAAGTTCACAGACACTCCAGTTTCTGTCTCTGATGCATCACATTTAAAGAGCAAAGCATTAATTTCAGTCAATATCAGACTCACTGTTTAAAAACACTTTGTGCTGTTCTGCTGAGAATCCTAGCAGACTTATTTATACGTCAGCTCAAAAGGAAAGAAAGAAAAGAAAGAAAGTGCAAATGCACAGCAGGAAGTTAGGCATAGTCTGTGCACAGGTTGAACCCACATTTAAAATGTTATATCAACAGCAAACCTCACACACTTCAGGTACATTTAGGTACCTAAAGTAGATTTTCTGTTTATGATGCTTGATGTGAATTAATCTGTTAAACTGAAGGAGACGGGGTGTCACATGCTGTGTGTGCAGAAATGTGAGTTGAAGTAATAAATTGACTTAAATGAGGAAAAGTGCTTACTGTGATAATGATGCTGTTGTTTAAAATAATAATGAATATTTCTCAATTTACCAGGAGATATTTAAATTTGCAATAAAAAAAACCTATTATGCGCAGTTTTAAGGAATTTTAGATCTTCGTCACACCGTATTTATCTGTGCAGCTGTTTAAAAACTGGATCGCAGGTAAACACAGGTGTTGCTGCTGAGAGTGAACCTGTATTTAGGTACAGGCTCATTGGAATCAGACTTCTGTTCCTTCGTTGACATGTTGACTGATTTAAACTATGTTAGGTGTTTATCCGCACTCTGAAAAACAATTAGTCTTTAAATAAATTCTGCAGTTTACTTCCTTTCTGATGAAAGTGTAAATATTGGCTGTGTGTAAAGGCGATGACACTTCAGGCGAGGCTCGGAGCTCAGTGCCCACTCGGGATTTACACGGACATTAATGCCGTGTAAATACATTTCTTCTTATTTGCTGATGGCTGCGATGACATTGGCAGAGAGGGAGGTGAAGGGGGCATGTGTTCCCGCCACATAGCTCCACATAAACCGATTGCATCCCCAGATTTATCCCCAAGGTGTTTTTGGGACATCCTGGGAGCTAATGGAGACTAATAGGCTTAGCACTTAGGGTGTATTGTCCGGGATGCTTACAGGCAAGGTTTGCTGAGGGTAAAACTCTAAACGTGCGGATTACCTCCAACACATCCCTTTAAAGTGCTGTATAGCCAGGACTTAGCTAATAGGATCCTGAGGGTAGCAGGGGCCTGTGAAGGTGGCGACGGGGGTTGGATGGGGCAGTAGGGCGGACAGTAGGCAGGTCAGCAGATGTAGGTGGCAGACTGTTGCAGAACTAACTGGGGGATTAAAGTAGTCAGATTAGATGGGCTTCACAGGGAACTTGAGAGACTGTGGGTAATGCACAAGGCCTGGGGGCAAATCTAATGGCAGCATTTGACTATGGGGAGGGTGGTACAGCAGAAATAATATGTCCAAGTGCATGTGCACAGCTTACACGTGTCCCTGCACTGGCAGGCTCATCAGTTCAATCAGCAAACCTCATATGAAGAGGTGGCTCTGTGGGGTGAGCATCCATATTCATGTCTCCAGATGCACACCGGCCCTGGATTAGCAGCGCTGGATTACTGTCGTTTACAATATCATATTTTGTAATGGGATTTCTGCAGTGTGGAAGGCTAATTGGAGGTCTCTAAGTCGATTGCACTTATCTGCACAAGCTGCTGGTTCAGCCGAGAACAATGCGGGTATCTGGGGTGAGCGCACATGTGAGTGCGCCTCTATCCCTGTACAGGAGGACCAGCAGCATTTGCAAGGACAGAAAAGATGAGAGGAAATCGTCCAGTTGTTTGTTCTGGCCTTCGTACGGGGTTAGGATTTGGATTTAACGGTTCGGGATTGATTGCCTTACGGCGAGGTATTAGCGTTAAGGTAGGTTTAAGATTAATACTTAAGGCCAGGTCTGTGGAAAAGGTGAGGTAAGAGTTATACTTAGCTGTAGTTAAAAAGGTCGCTTACAGGCCGTTTACAAATATTTACATGCTGCTGAAATCACTGCTGCATCTTTGCAGTCATAAAGTATGTAATAACAGACACTAGGCAGAATTTACCTGCAATGTTCCGTAATCAACGTGAGATAGAGAACTGCTGCTCTCTAGCGGTGATGTGAGGGAATTACAAAAACGCACCCAGCACTGAGGGGTTTGTAGGTGGCTCAGTTTCAGCTACTGTGAGAAATAATCTTGAAATGTGCTTTTATTTTACCTGCCATGCGAAGCGTTATAGGATCAATGTGTCAAGTAAACTGTCTAGTTTATAGAAATCCTTCAATTGGCTCTCTTTCTTAACAGCATTCAGGTGGAGGTCAAAGGTCGTGAGTGTGTCATGACCCCACGGGAGCAGCTGAGGAAGATGACAGCGCTAGGGGAGCAGGGGTCTTTGGATGAGAAGCACTGGTACCGACTTGTCAATGGGATGTCTGCTGGAGGTGAGGAGGATGAGCAGCATAACAACATAAACCAAGAAAATATTATTTAACTTTTCAGGTTTTATTTATAGACAGAGTTGATTCTGTATTTGGCAATTTGGATTCTGTATTTGTATTTGGTGATCAAGCCTGTTTTCCCTCACCTTCCCTCACGCCGTGTTTGCACGTTGGTGGATTGCTCAGTAGCACCTGCAGGCTCCAGCTTTAACAGTCAGTGCATGCTCCAGGTGAAGCAGCTAAAACGGCCTCCCGGTGACCTGTGGTGCTTTTTCACTTCTTGCAGAGCTGAGGCAGAGGCAGGAGCTGATAATGAGGAACCAGATGGCTATGGCACCGCAGATCCTTGCCCAGGGCCAGCAGAGGTTACAGGGGGTCCCCGCACAGTTCGAACCTCGGTTCATGGAGAGGTCTGTAGCTGAATTCTCTCCTAAACTTACAACAATAGTTGTCTGAAAAAGGGCAACCACAAGAAAACGAGTAGAAGAAAATGCTGCAAGAGGTGTCCGTGTGAAAACTCTGCTGCTCTTTTCTGTTCTTTTGGACAATTAAAATGTTTATAAGGCTAAAATAGACCTCGCAAACCAGCTGTTTTTATATGGAGTTCCAAAATTGCCAAAATGATTATGTATACATTAATTTATGTGCCTAATTTATTCCCCTCCTTCAAGAGGCATTTTGAAAATCTTTCAGTTAAAACTAAATGTATGTGAAACAGAAATGCATAAAGAAATGTCAGAGAAAATAAAATAATAAATAATTAAGAGGAAATAAATATGAAAACAGTAATTCATAAATACAAATATATCAATTTTAAAAAGAAAACATAAATAGAGTAATACACACTTTGTTTTTGGCCACTTTGGTCCCCCACATTTTGATCCTACAAATATATGCTTTTTAAAGTGTTTTCCAGTTCATAAGTTTTCTTCTGTGTTTATTCCTCTTATCAGGGAGTTAGTTCCACCTACCGAGATGGTCCCATCTGAAGCCAGGCAGATGCACATGGGCCCTCACCTTGGTCCACCTCTGCCTCCTCATGCCAACGTCCTGCCTGGAAGAGGTTTCCCTGCACCAGGTGAGCGCCACAGAAATATCGCCTGAGATAATTCCCAGACAGCCTGTCTCGTTTTAATGCGCGGTGATAGGCATTGACAGCCTGTCTGTTTCTTCCTGTTTCTCAGCTGGGTATGGCTTCTTACCCTCAGAGCCCATGGAAACTGTTGCCCGGCGACAAGAGCTCATTCACAAGCAAAATATAGCCAGGTATTACGTGCCGAATATCATCATCACCATCATCATCTCACAGAAAGTATTCCACCCACACGCTTTGCGTCACTGTTTTTACTGAATACGACTGAGACTTGATCCCCCCACCCATGCTGCAGCAAGGGTTTTATATCATGGCTCCATCATCACTGCTGCACAAATATGTCTAAAATATTTGTATGCACTTCTTTTCAGAATGGAAATGAATGCCATCCTGCATCAGAAGGAGCTGGAGAACGCGCACCAGAAAGGCTTGATGGGAATTGAAAATCCCATGTCATACCCTTCCAACCCCATGGTGTTTAGAGGTCGTCAGCGCATGCCAGACGGCCACGATGTCTTCGTCCACCGGCCCACCCTGGATGAACTGCACTCCAACAATATTCTTATGTCAGCCAACCCATATCCAGCAATAAGCACGCTGCACAGAGAGCGGGGGCGCAGAGCAGGTCGGAGGCCAACTGTTCACAAGAGTATGGAGAGCCATGTGTCCAACGTGAAGGGCCAGACTGAAGATAAAAGTGTAGAGCAGAGCCCAGGGGCCGCATCGGGGGAGGAGAAGGAGCTTGAGCCAAAAGGGGACATGGGAGAGGAGTGTGCCACCAGTAAGACACATCATCAGGCCAAAGTTGACCCTGAACTGGCCACCGGAAGCAGGAAGAACTACAAAGATGGGGAGCCAGGCCTCCGGAAAGCCTGCGTGAACAGCCAAGATGGGAGTTCAGATGCAGCCAACAGTGGAACAAATGATAAAGACATATCTAGCCAATGTTCGACGTTCCAGGAGAAATTCATGTATCCTTCCACTGGAGGAACTCTAACAGGGATCCCTTACATGTTCCCGGTCCCTGGAAATGGTTTCCTTCCTCCTGGTGAGTTAAGAAATATTAAATAATAACACTTGTGCCTAAAACTGTGAAATGTTCTGCTGCCAGTTATTTAATATACTTGCATTTTTTGTCTTTTAAGGCCCACCAAATCTCTTTCTCAATGGTGAGGAGGTACCCGAAGACATCAGGAAGTGGACAGTGAATGATGTGTACAACTTTATTAACAGTATTCCCACGTGTTCAGAGTATGCCCAGGTTAGTAGCCTCACATTTTTGTAGTTGCCGCCTCTAAATTCATTCTGTTGTGACTTTCTAATGTTGGGTTATTTTTAATAGACTTTCAAGGACCACATGATTGACGGAGAGACGCTGCCCCTCCTATCAGAGGAGCATTTATTGGATACACTGGGACTGAAGCTGGGGCCAGCTCTTAAGATCCGCTCACAGGTACAAAAACACAGATTCTGACTGGAAATGCAATCCCGAGCCACCAAAGACAGGATTTGAAGGGATTATCTGATGTATGAGGATCAGTGTTGGGGAGTAACGGAATACATGTACCGCCGTTACGTATTTAAAATACAAAATATGAGTAACTGTATTCCGTTACAGTTACCGTTTAAAAAGGTGGTATTTAGAATACAGTTACTTTGTTGAAATAAATGGATTACACGGCGGTACTTCCCTGTTTCATATTGTGGCGGGTCAGGACTGTTTGGGTTTTGTTTGACAGCAGTGTTGCCAACTCCTCAGTAAGGAAAATCGCTATTGGCTGTCCTAAAAGTCGCTAAATGATGTCATCACCTAATTTGCATAATTGGTCATGCTTATGTAATTGTAACCTACGTTGTTGGAGAGAGAAATAACATCGTGGAAGAGACATAAAGTGAGTAAAAAACGTCCTAAATGCATTTAGAGTTTATTTAGAACTACGAATTAAATTTCTTTTAGCAATTATTGTTTTTTTTTAATGTCACAATTCCAACCCTGCTCCTTAATCCGGGCTTGGACCGGCAAAAGTGACCCGAAATAGGCACTCTGGTGGAGTTACTGTGTGTGTGTGTGTTTATAAGTAGTTTTAAACCTTGTGATCCACAAAACAGCATAAGAGTAAAAGAAGAACTGACTGCGTTACAGCACCCGCTGCTTGTTGACAGTAAAAGCGATATGCGCTTTCACGTCTTTTTTTTAGCGACTTTTTTTTTTAGAAGGGGGGCTAGGGGGTCTGAAAACTCGCTAAATATAGCGAC
Organism: Neolamprologus brichardi; assembly: GCF_056152115.1. Taxonomy (NCBI): domain Eukaryota; kingdom Metazoa; phylum Chordata; class Actinopteri; order Cichliformes; family Cichlidae; genus Neolamprologus; species Neolamprologus brichardi. The sequence goes on along the minus strand of NC_142121.1, from coordinate 16,029,926 downwards.
AAAGTCGCTAAGTTGGCAACACTGTTTGACAGCTACGTTCTGTTGCTCCAGGCGGCAGCGTTGCGGTTGCCATGGTTACAGGGTGACGTTCTCTCTCTGCGTGTTTCCTGGGTGAGAGAGGCCTTTTTGTTGTTGTTGTGCTAAGCTAATAGGCAGAATGCTACAGGTATAGCTCTAAAGAATGTAGCATCATGGGCAGTGTAGTCCGTGCTGCAGGGAGAATGGACTGCCATACTCGTTATGTGTCTGTGAGCGAGGGAGGGAGAAAAAGGAAAAGTACGAGCTGTCATCGAGCAGAAACGGGAGCTGGAAGCATGTAAATATAATAATAACCACTGCAGCCAAGAAGAGAGCCTGACGAGCCCAGCTGTAAGTAAGCTATTAAGACTCGACTGTACACCGTGTTCGTGTTTTCCTCTGAAACAATAAGTTCTGTTGGAGCAGCCTTTCAACGCCTCTCTCTGTCTCTGCTAGCAAAGTTGACCCAGACAACAAAGTAAAGCTAGTTTTCAGCTACGAGCCCGACACAGAACCCACCGTATTAGCCAGAGGTCCCTTTACTACGGTTCGGAGCCGCGGACCTTCAGTAACAGTAATAAATCACAGCAATAGTACATTCATGTAGTTGTAAACAGCATGATAATATATTAAGTAATCCAAAGTATTCAGAATACGTTACTCTCATTGAGTAACGTAACGGAATACGTTACAGAATACATTTTGGGGCATGTATTCTGTAATCTGTAATGGAATACATTTTAAAAGTAACCTTCCCAACACTGATGAGGATAAATCTTGAATAAAGGTTTATTTACATGACCGCTTATTTATACAACTCCATGTGAGGAGGTTTTATAAATATCCTTGCTGAGTGTTTTATGGGCTTATTTCCACCAGAGACAAAAGACCATTTTTGCTTTGGGCTATTATCCTAAAATTCTGACTCAATAACTAGAAATTTCAAATTGTCTCAGAAGTTTGAGTCAGTAAGTCAAATTTTTAAGATAATAACCTGAAATTTTGAGTTTTGGCTAACATTTTGTTGTTGTTGTTGTTGTTGTTGCAGAAACAAGCTTCCATAAATTTGAACTGAAGTTACCTCACTTTATTAAAGGGATAAAGTAAAGTTTGTTTAACCAAACATGTCCTTAGTGGAGTACAGCCCCTATTAAAAACCCCAGTTTTTTCTTTACCATGAGAGCTAAAATGTCTACTGTGAAAAAGTTTATTCACTAATTGTATTTCATTCATTCTTATACGCTAATGTCTCAGTTATAGCACAAATTATTTCAGTTAACATCTATGTGCTCCTTCCCTCTTGCTCTTCTTCTTCTACAGGTGTCCAGACGTCTTGGTAGCATGTTGTACATGATGAATCTGCCACTCTCCACCGCCCCACTGCAGGCCACCCCTGAGAAGCCCGGGGAGCGCTCATCAGAGATTGGTTCCCCCATTAACTACAACAGTGAGGAGATGGTGGCAAGTCCAAGAGATCCCGATGTCATAAAATCCGCTGACCACCTCCACGACGCAGAAAACAACTCGCCTCCATCTGCCAGCAGTGAGACTGCCTGACCAGTGGAAAAATGTAAACCAAAGCAGGGTACAACAGCACGCTTTGGTGAGCTGCTGCTGCCGCTGTGGTGGATTTGTTTACACTGTGCTGAACTGGACTGAAAATCCACATTTCAGGTTCCTGTTGAACATTTTATACATTTAACAGCAGCAGCTGCAGTGGAGTGAAAGTGATGCGGATTTTAAGATACAGTATCAGACGCTGATAAGGTCCTACATCACTTTTCTTCGCTAGTCTGATTATAGCTTCTTGAATTATTTTTGCAAGCTGCTAAACGCTCCTGTAGGCTGACGTGCAGAGCATAGTAATCATATTTTGGAAATATTTTATAAACAAAATAATGACATATTTAAATATTCTGGATTTTGATGCTTGATACATTTTTTTGGCATTTCTTATACTGTAAATAAAGTGGGTTTTTTCTACACAGGAATCTGCATCTTCTTGTGATCACATGGAATCAATAGGTTGGGCTCAATGAGAATATTGTGTGAAGTTTGCATACATTCTTCATGAGTATTAATTTAATATGTTAGTTTGGGGCTTTTTCTTTGATCTCTTTTTTTTTTTCAGTTTTAATGACTTGCTTAAAAACAAGAACTGGCTCCTGTAACACCCCAGAGCTACTGAGTCAGGGGAGCACACACAAACATGTCCTGGCGTGTCGAGGCAGCTTTTAGAACTGACGAAGCTTCTGGAATGAGAGATTAAATGTTTTTAGGATCAAACAGGAAGGACATTTGCCTTTAATTCAACCTCTTTAGTGTTTCATGAGTCATGACCTGGATGACTATACAATCATATAACTCCATTATCTAATGTCTGGTGGATGCAAATAGTTGCTGCAACAGTCAAGGCAATTATCTGCTCAATCATTTTCAAGCTGAAAAAAGTCATGTGTTGTGTTTTTTGTGAATGGAAATGAGAAGGCTTTAGAGAAAAAGCTTTAGCTGGCGACAGTGTTTGTGTTCCACTCTGGGGCACTATACTTTTCCCAGTTTGCTGGGACTACATTCACATTATTCTATTATCTTCTCCTTTTTTGGCAGCTTTCTTTAGAAACCCTCACACCAGCCCATCTACCTCCATCTCACCCTGGCCCTAGCAAACTCCTCTGTCACACCATTACTCTGCATGTCCTCCTTCACTACATCCATGAATTTACTCTGTCGTCTTCCTCTTCTCTTGCTTCCTGGCAATTCCAACATTCGCCGTCCAGTTTATCCACTGTCTCCTCTGCAAATGTCCAAACCGTTCAACCTGACTTTCCCTCTGATATGCTAAATTCTAATAAACTCGTCTCTTTCTGTCAGTGCCATCGTCTCCAAACCATACATCATAGCAGGTCATACCATGTATTGTTTGTATCCAAATTCTTAATAAAAACACAATAGTTCTATGTAATAGAATTATCCTTATCGGTATTATATCTAATACTGTATTACAAGTATATATTATTAAAATATTAAATGTATTAAATTAGATCTTGAATTTTTATCAATGGGAAACGAACGTTAGGCTAGTCTCGCGATACTACGTTCTCCATGCGCGTGCGCAGCCTCGAGCACGGATGAGTTGAGTTGGAGGATCATGGCGGAGCGCAGGAGGCACAAGAAGCGGATCCAGGTAACATCAATTTAATTCATAAAAAAAACGGTTCTTGTGGGTCGGGGAGGCATGGGTGAAAGCGGGCGACGGTTTATGACCCACTGCTGGCTCTTTGTTGACGGCAGCGTCAGCGCGGGATGCTGCGAGCAGGCGCCAGATGAAGCCAGAGGATGGCAACGGTAGCTAGCCTTAGCAGGCTAGCGAAAACAAACGATGGGATTTGTATTTTAACGCGACCTTTCCAAGCTGGTTCTTGTGTGCGCTCCCAGTAGCAATCATGTGTTTGTCTAGACTTCACGATTAGGTCGTTGTAGCGTCTGCTTAGTGGTTCCTGGGGTCAGTTTTCATTTTATCTTGGATTGAACTGGCTGGCTGCAAACGTTGGCTGGCTAAGCTGCGTCAGCTTTAACCAAGCGTGTTTACATAACGTGTGGGAACTTAATTAATGAGTCTATGCAGCGCATCTCCACATAACTGACTGTGCAGCAGACTGCAAATTAGATTGGCTCCAGGAGCAACAGTTTAGAGACGTTACAGGTCACGTTTGCATCACTTGAAATACGCCTGAGGTCATTGTTGGTCTGTTTTTCGTGTCCTAAACCAAAACGTCTCAGTTCAGATTTATTTATAAAACTCCTAAACATTAAAACGAGTCATTTCATTGCGATTTATATATTAAAGTTAACACAGCAACCCCATTTGAGCCACACTTTGAGGCAGTGGGGAGGTAAAACAGTCCTTTGAAACGGAAGAAAGGTCCTGCGCAGTGTGGACAGGCGGCGGGTCGGGAGAAGATTTGCATTGACAAACAGAAGATGATAATAAGCTCTTGGTAGGTTAGCGGGATCAGTAACAGTTACTCAGTAGGAAACAGGAGAATGGGCAGACGGGGGTGGGGACAAAATCACCTGAAAAGAACACAATGGGGCTCTTATCTAAGCTGGATAGAGGTACATGAGATCCAGATGTGCATAATCGCTACTTAGAGTTGTTTTTGATTTGGTACAATTGTATGGTCATACTAATAATTTAAAAAAGAATATTAACTAGCTTTGTCCAAGTTGAAATAAAGTTCATACAAAGAAAAGGTCCATTTCTTTAAGGTTAAAAAGAAGAAGAAAAGTTTAATTCTGTTGTCCTGCAGTTTGCTTCACAAAGGAACTGGCAAGCAGGCTCACAACTATAAATGAGGAAAACAGTTTGTTTCTTTGGTTGGCTGTAGCATTTTTGTCCTGCAGCGTAAACCACATCGACTCCTGCAAGTATTTCCACTGCTGCTGAATTTAAAGCGGCTTAGCATATATGGTTAAATATGTTAAAAGTGGAAGAGAGCATGTTAAAATGAGAGTGCATATGATAATCTGTTGGAATATGTTGCAATGTAAAGAGCTCTTACATAAGTTATGAAAGACTTCCTCTATCAGTCCTTATGGCGGTGGAGCTGAATCAGTCTGTTGGAGAAGCTGCTGCTCCACTGACTGTCGGTGTAGAACTTGGACACAGCAAAAAGTAGTGCAGTGAACTAAGGTGAGCTGTTTTCCCTCAGTAATATAAATATTTGAGGGTCAGATCCCTCTGGGACTGATTTACCAGGGAGAGAAGTAAGGAGCAGGCGACTGACTGATGGATTGGTGCAGCGTCTGCAGTAATGTGGATGTATTGGTCTAAAAGAGCTGCGTGAGAAATCAACGATGTAGATTTGCTGGTTCATTCTCCATTCACACCCCCACCCATGGCTTGAGTTCTGGGTAGTGACTGAAAGAAGACATTGTAGATACAAACAACAAAAGAGTGTCCTCCAAAGAGGAGCCCCTCCCAGATAAGCTTTGTCTTTCTAGAGGTTGTCTGTCCTGCATATCAATAGGATGCCCCCTGAGGTGGTTCAAGCAGGATGTCTCCGGCCACCTCCTGGGTGAGCTTTTTAGGGTATGTCCAACCAGATTCGAGACCCCAGGGGAAGATCCAGGACACTGGAGCTTGAGTCTCTTGGCTGCCTTGCCCCGGAAGAGGTGTCTGCAGAGAAAGCGGTGTGGCTACCTGTACTTAAACTGCAGTCCCCCTGGCCTGGATTAGAAAGTGGACTGCATTGGATTATAGTGAGATGTGTCTAATACTTAGATTATTTTCATCAGTGACCACGGGAATCAGTTTACAGTCTTGAACAGGTCCATCCTACCTGATAACACTCCATGTGTTTCAGCCAACAGCTCTATTACAGCACATCCTGTTATCTCATTTACGAGTCTGCCAGCCTGCTTTTTATTTTACAGCTTTCAACAGTCAGAATGTCCTGAAGCCAAGACTATTATGTATACTGGAGTGCTGTTTCCTCCCTTATACCTTGATTTAGACTTCTAACTTGCGTAGTAACCGGAAACCCCTTAAATGTCTACACCGCAACCTTCCACACCATTCGAGTTGTTGTGGTATGCATCGGCCACACGTGTAGTTGCAATTCTCGGGAGGTGCACGTCAGGCTACGTAGAAGGTTACAGTGTTGGGTTAAAAGGAGTTTCCAGTTACAGAGTAACTTACGACATACATTACCTGGTGAAACATTATTCACACACACATGTGGGGCAACAACCAGATGATGCCATACTTTTCTTTTTTTAAATTATTCAAATGGCATGCCCATTGTGTTTTAATGTTGTTAAATGTATAAATATACGGCTTAAAATGTAAAGTGATTTTAAGTACAGTGCAAAATGTTTAGGCAAAAAAATTAGCATTTTAGTTCTTCTGCAAAAATCAAAAGTAAATATCTGATTTTAGATTTCTAGACGTTTGTTAGTATCCAAGTGAGACATCTGTAGTCTGTTAAAACAGCAGAGCACCAGGTAATTGTTGTCGGGAAACAACTGAGCTCCGTTCAGATGTTCAGTATAATTTTGCACTCAATTTAAGTAGTCCTATTCACCCATTACAGTGTTAACCACAAATTATGGGATAGCTCAGACAGAACAGCACAGGAGAGAGGAGGGAGACAGGGAGAGCATAGACTCATCTTAGTGGACACAAAGGTGTGGGTTAGAAGCTGAACAGCTAAAAGCTTTTTACTATTTTTATTATTATTTTTAAAAACAGCAAACTGGAGCAGCGGGATAATGAAGAACTTTAGGAAACTTAAGAGTCGTAGCTTTTGTCCTAAAAATAATTTAAACTCCCCAGTGCATACGTGCTCCTGTAAGCCATGCTGCAATTTTAAGGTCTCTCAGAGTGTATCAGCAGTCCCTTCCAGATTTTCTGCAGAAGCACAAAGGAACAGGCAGGGTGGATGACCAAGAACATAGTGGAGCCTGTAAAGGACACATTTGGCTGGCTTTCCTCAAAATCAGATGACAGTGCAATGAAGACAAATCTCCAGTCAAAGAGATGTCTGGACAAATGTGGCCCTTAATGCAAAACCAGCAGCCAAAAAAAGCTGAGGTGTGTGACTCACCTGTGTTTAAAAAACAAAAAACAAAAAAAAAAAAAAACAGGTAGCAGATGGTCTGCTTTGTTCTTGACTTTATGGTTTCACAGCTTTACAGCACAAAGAGCCTGTGTTTTATTCTTAGTGTGGCACACTAGCAGTTAGTGTTTACATACTGAGAGCGGTTCAGTTCACATGGTTAACAGAGAACGGCTGATACTCCACTGATCAAGCCAGGTAGATCATATAGACGGTGACGCAGGGGCTTCCTGTGTAGCAGTCTCAGGTAACTGAGCTGTGTGTGATGGATACCTGCTTCTCCAAACAAAGGCTTGTTTGATGGCTTCTTTTCCTCTTCACGTTGTGAACCGGAGCAGACTCAACTGGGTGAAGCAGAGCTGAGTACCACTGGCGTGTTTTTCAGTGCTGAGCAGACAGTGCAGATGTTGTGATGAGTTGGAGGAGGGTCTGGATGCTCTGACAGATTGTCTGCAGTTTATGAAAATCGCACTAAAATCAGACAGAAGCTCTAGAAGTGGAGAGAGCTTCTGCCTCGCTCTTAGTTACCTGTCATATATGATTACAAGGAATCTAGCTTTTAGTGCAGCTTGATCCCAGACACACTGCTTACTGGTGTGTGAGCTTGGGACAGAGAGCATAGCCACAGATGTTAGCACCAGAGGTTGTGTTTGACCTTCTCATCAATGGTTTGTCATTCTGGCAGACAGAGTTGGTTTAAATACGACTTTGTCACATCTGATGAGTCTATAGATTGGTGGCAGTAGCCCAGTTAACCTTACTGTATGAAAAATGAACATTTCTATTCGAGTAGAATCCTACAGCCAACTTCAAATGATGACTTCTATAACAGTGAGGGACACGGACCTCCACCACCTCTAAAACTGAGCTGACCATACTTGATGGGAAATACAGATGGGAAATTAAATTTATGGATGTTGCTTTTGATAAAATTGTCACATTTTCTTGTTAGCTGGAAATTTAGATCACAGGATTTGTGATATATGAGCGCATTGCTTTTACCGGCTCGTAGTCGGTGAGTTAGGAGACTGAACAGATTCATTTGATGCCAGTGTATCTATTCTCAGCTGAATTTCACAAAATATGTGAAATTCATAATTACAATAAATTAGGATAAGGATGTTTTCCTCTTGGTCGCTTGTCTGCATTTCTGTGCCAATTCCTCATTTCACCAGATGGGAAGACTGCATGTGACACGTTTTTTTCCCTCTGCTCTTGCAGGAGGTGAGCGAGCCCACCAAGGAGGAGAAGGCGGTGGCGAAGTACCTTCGGTTTAACTGCCCCACCAAGTCAACAAACATGATGGGCCACCGAGTCGACTACTTCATTGGTTAGTTCTGGCCTGAAGTCTGTGGCCTCTGTCTGCAGAACACACAGATGGAGCAGAGTCTCCGTCACAATTAATACAAACCAGCACCATGTTGGATGTAGCAGTATTTGTGTGTCACGTTGGTAAAGAGCTGTGAGATTTTCCACATGTTTCTGCTGCAGTTTCACTCACAGACCTGACTGTCCCACACAGTGTTTATGTTTGATTTGTTTTTGTAGCACAGGTGAAACTTTTTGTCAGTTTTGGGAAGTACTGTTGACTCAGTAGTTGTAGGTTGTGCAGGTTGTGACTGCTGAGGTCAGCTTTTCCTTCTATCTCATGACCTTACCAGTTCTTACCTTTGCTGTGGGCTACAGTAGCTCCAGGGCCAAATGAACATGTTTGAAATAACAGTGTGGCCTATAGCTCACAGTCACTGTCATTACTAAATGTCATCTAATTTTCTACTAGGCCAAAATCTGCAGAGTCACATGGAAGGTTTGGACTCGGTGGCCACAACAGTGCACAACATTCAGTGCAGTTTAATATTGCACTTGTTTTTTTGTGTTTGCCTCTATTTATTTCTGTGTTTTTACATTTCTTTATGCATTTCTGTTCACTTCAGTCCAATTTTACTTATAAAGCACCAAATCACAACAACAGTCACCTCACAGTGCTTCATATTTTAAGGTAAAGCGAAAACCCCAACAATCGTTTTGCAAAACAAGGGGAAAAGTAGGCATGACTCAAACCAGATTAGCTCAGCTTTCACTTCTGTTGTTAGAGGAAGGACAAAAACAAAGATGTTTTGGGCAAATTAATGTATAGATGTATGACCTCACATCTGTTCTCATTAGGAGTCATGAGTGCATGGATATCAGGTGAACAGGTAAAACTATAGTAAGACTGAACATTTGCCTGGTTCTGTATCCCCTTTTTAACATCTTCATAGTTTTTTTTCCAAGCTGTTAGATAAATAGATAGATAGATAGATAGAATGATGAACAGGAGCCAATATAATTACACATCACTTATTTTTTTAAAAATAGAAAAGGGATTTATCATCTGAATCTGCAGCTTCTTTCAAGTTACTGTCTCAAAGTGACCAAAAAAAGTCAGCATTCAGAAGTTTTTAGTGATGATTACGTTGGACTTCTTCTCGAGTGCCTCCTGCTGTGCTTCATATTGTGTTGATCAATAGCTTGGAAGCAGAAGTTAAGACTGTTTAAGGCTTTGGAGTGTGAAAAATAAAAATCTATGTACTATTTCATGTTAAAGGCCGTCCACATCACTGATGCATGTTGTTGTTGATGTGCCTTCTGTTCTGTCTCGTATTGTGTTTATTAATACGTTGAACAGTCCACAGAGTGTTTTGTCATTTCAGTACACCTTGAGTGCTGTGTGTTTGTTGCATCTCCTCATTTAGCCTCCAAAGCTGTGGACTGTCTGCTGGACTCCAAGTGGGCCAAAGCCAAGAAGGGAGAGGAGGCTCTGTTCACCACCAGGGAGTCAGCGGTGGATTACTGCAATAGGTAGCTGCCCCGTGGAACACATCCTACCACACAAGCTAGGTTTTTTATCACATAACAGTGTATTTTTGCTTCTAGCACTGGCAGTAGAGTTACTAACATGTGGGGTTGCAGCTAACCCTTACTATACATATAGACAAGATGGAAATTACCCCATACAGTAAAGAAGAGCTCAGTGAATACAAATACCAGTGCAAAGGACTAACAAGTTTAAGTAGTGTTTATTTCCTGTATTTGTTTCATCATTGATGATGATTTCTTTATTTTGTCTAATATGTTAGAAAGTTAAAAACACCAGCAAATACTTAAATCTGAGAAGCTGGAACCTGAATAAACTTTTTACAGAATTATTTGAATGATTAAAAAAAATGCTGAATAACTGATTTAAAAAAAGGATTATCCATATGCTTATATAAAACCTTTTTATTAACTTAACTATGTTTCCATCTAGCACAGCTATCAACTCTTGTAAACTCACCAGTCGTTTTACTTGTCGGTGAATTACGCACATCGGTATTTACAGCACTTATTACGCACATCGGTATTTACAGCCCTTCATTATCTGATGTCCTCTTTCTCTATTTGTAGGCTTCTAAAGAAACAGTTCTTCCACCGAGCTCTCAAGGTGATGAAGAAAAAAACAGAGAAGGACACCAAGAAAGAAAAGGAGAAGGAAAAGCCCAAGAGTGACAGCAGCAAAGAAGAGGAGAAAAAGGGGAAGAAGGAGAAAGAGAAGAAGAAAGAACCCGAGGCAGTTGAAACTAAGAAAGAGAAAAGTGTATGTGACCCTCTGAATACAAAATGAAATGTGCCTTATTCACTGGGATAATAACAGTTTACCTTCAGCTGCTTGTTCCTAGGTGGAACCAAAGTTGCATGTTTGTTTCGAGTTACCTTGACCCAGCTGATGGGATCATCCTAACCTGACAGTAAATGAGCAGATATGTTGACTCTGAGAGTTTAAAGTGCGCATAGAGACAAATCTGTAGACGCCCTGGAAAGACGCCCAGTTCAAAGTCATATTTACATGGTGTCTGGTCTATGTCGGCAAAGAGAAAGCATGACTAAGCTGAATGTTAAGAACATACCCTGACAATTTAAACTCCACAGTTTAAACTAACTTATAACGGTTCAAATGAAGTATATTTTTTAAACGTAATTTTGATTTGACCGGACAGGATGACAGTCCTGGGACCCCCAAAAAGAAGAAAGAGGTGAAGAAGAAGTTTAAATTGGAGCCTCACGAAGATCAGCTGTTCCTGGATGGAAATGAGGTGAGTATGTAAATGGTAAATGGCCTGTATTTGTATAGCGCTTTACTTAGTCCGTAAGGACCCCAAAGCACTTTACACTACATTCACCCATTCACACACACATTCACACACTGGTAATGGCAAGCTACATTGTAGCCACAGCTGCCCTGGGGCGCACTGACAGAGGCGAGTACGTTTGCAGGATTGTTAAATCTACACAGGAAGTGCTTGTGAAGTACTCAAAGTGTGCCTCTCTCCTGCAGGTGTACGTGTGGATTTATGATCCCGTCCACTTCAAGACGTTTGCGATGGGTCTGATTCTCGGTAAGTCAGTGGAGTTCTTCTCCTCGACCATCAAAAACAGAATAAAAGAGTTATCTGACACGAATTTTCCTGTTTTTTGTCTTTCAGTTATTGCGGTGATAGCGGCCACACTGTTTCCGTTGTGGCCAGCTGAAATGCGTGTTGGAGTGTATTATCTAAGTGTTGCAGCTGGCTGCTTTGTGGCCAGCATCCTGCTTCTAGCTGTCGGTAAGTGCAAACAGTAATAAAATCATCGGTCCAGGCAGGGATGTGATGAAATTTGTGCCAATACATGTTGTTGATGAGACGCATTTCCACAGCTGAAGACTGTGTTCTGTATTTATTTAGTGAAAACTGTGCCATATGTCAGAGGGAAATCTCCGCAGTTCCCACCCTTTTTCTCCACTTTTGCAATGTAAAAGATATTCTATGAAAAATTAAGGCAACACCTGAACAATTTTAAGTTGGATTTCTGCTGAGATAAGTAGAGGATGGTTCAGGGTCAGCTAATCCAGCAACTATAAGTTTTATCAAAAAGGAAGGTTTAAAGTTTAATCTTAAAAGTAGAAGGTTCTCCCAAATCTAGACTGGGAGCTGGTTCCACCGACGGAGGGGTCTGAAAGCTAAAGGCTCTGCCTCCCATTCTAATTTTAGAAACTGCAGCAGAGGATTGAAAGGGATTCACAAAATAACCCATGGGGACCAAAAGCGGGCGGAACCTGATAATAAACTTTTCTTAGCTTCCAGGAGACCGATTGAGGCAACTACCAATGAGAGCGCAGGATACTGTAAATGGTCATATAGCCTGTTAGTAAATAGAATATAGGGTTGCCTAAGCAACCGTAGCCTGGTGTCTGCAAGCAACCAGCTGTCAGCTTTCAGTGTGGACACAGCTTAAGCCTGCAGTCTGAGAACAGTTCCTCATTAGGTTAATATGATATTGTGAGGTCTTTAAGATAAGATCAGGCCTGATCATTCAGGACTGTATGAAGAGAAGGACTTTAAATTGTGGTTTTAACAGGGAGCCAGTGATGAGAAGCTAATGTGGGAGAAATATGGTCTCTCTTTCTCCTCCACTTTTGGATGCCCGGTGTGTGTTAAGTTTATCTCACTGCTTGGTTCCTGTCTCCTCAGCTCGCTGCATTCTCTTCCTCATTATCTGGCTGGTGACTGGCGGGCGCCATCACTTCTGGTTCCTGCCCAACCTGACAGCAGACGTTGGTTTCATCGACTCGTTCAGGCCGCTCTACACCCATGAATACAAGGGACCTCGAGGCAGCGAGAAGAAGGGCACAGACAAGTCAGACGAGAAGGACGGCGGCACTTCCAGCAAGGCTCAGAAGTCAGACAGCGACGAGAAGTCGGACAGCGAAAAGAAGGATGGCTACGAGGAAGAGGAGGAGGATGAAGAGGAGAGTAAAGAGGTAGGGCAGGAGGAGAGTAAGGAAGCGGAAGGGGAGGGAACGGAGGAACGCCAGTCAGACACAGACAGCGACCGCCGAGAGGATGAAGGCTCACAGCACAGCAACGGAAACGACTTTGAGATGATCACCAGGGAGGAGCTGGAGCAGCACACGGAGGAGGAGGAGGAAGAGGAAGATGAAGAGACACAAGAAAGGAAAGAACGGTTTGTGAGTGAGACTAAACCTCAGACTGCTCAAACATAAACTTCTTCCAATCCCATCACTCTCTACTTCTCTCTGTCCTTCCCTCCCTCCCTGCTGTGATCCCAGGACCTGCTGGTCCAGCCTCTCTGAGGCCGCAGAGAGGTTCCATCTCTTGTTGTTGAGATCTTCCACTAAAGTACCGAGATAGACGCAACACTGAAAAGTTAACACCCACGACAATGGGGAAACAATGTTTAAAAAGAAGCCTTACGGTGGATCCATTTCCTCCCACCCAAATGTTATTTATGTATAAATGAAACTGCCACCGGACACATTTGCCTGAGGAATCCATCAGACCAGACCTCCTCCACTTTTTTCTTTGTGTCAGTTCAAACCAATGTCTCTTATTTATATCCCATCAATGGATTCATTTGGATGTTTTGTATGTGAGGTCAGATCTAGAGCCTAGGTATGAGTTTAAAGAACGATGGTGTTAAACTGACCAGTAAATAAAACACGTTCTGTTTTTTGGCCACCTTTTTGTCATAGGAGCTCTGTATTGTCGGTATAATCCACGGTAGTTCTGGAGAAAGCCAGGAAGCCACTGTTCTCTCACATTTTGTGGTAATTTAGCAAGCCAGCTGTGCCAGGAGCGGCGAGTCTGATAGCTTTCTCAGGCAGCAAAATGACCAGCGGGTCAGCTTTGAAACCTGAACCTCACCAGATGGACCAAAACCTGTAGTTTACTCAAAAGAAAAAAATAAACAAATCAACTATAATGTGGCTGGATGGAGCTTCTGGACAGCAGAGCGTTCAGCTCTTTGAGGTACTTGCTATTTTCAGTTTTGTTTTTTGTTTTTTTGTTTTTTTTAACGGCTTATTATCATAGTGCAATCCTGTACACACTGTGTGAAGTACTTCTAGTTCATGTTTAATAATGTGGGACTCATCTTTAACAGTTAGTGTGAGCAACTGGGATGCAGGGCCTACTTCACTGAAAACAAAAATTGCGACATTTGCTGTACAACTAAAGCAAGGAGAGGGAGAGTCGGCTCATACATTTGCAAACAGAACCAGATAATGTTACGCAAACTCTAGTGCCAAACACAGCTCACGACGACGCACGCTTTAAGATGGAGAGCTGAGCGCGAGGCGCGTTCGGGTCAATTAGTTTTGTTACTGCCGTGTCAAACTCAACACAACTTTCGCAGAGAAAAAAGCACAGCACGGTTGTCGTTAGTGTGCAGCTAAACAAAGACTTGTTGGTCTCAATGAAACCGTTTAAAGGCATTTGCACTAGACTCCAACCATGTCGGTCCCCGTCTCGTCTCGCACAAGCCGCCACAAAGCAGTTGGCGGGCGTCGCTAACCGTGGTCCAAGCTGTTCTTTCACATTATCTTCTGGCTAGAAATGTCTTAGATGCTGTTTTTAGTCATAGCGAGGATTCTATTTCAGAATATAAAATAGAAATGTATCATTTATAAATGGATTCTATTGATATATCAGATATATGCATTTACTCAGTCTAAGAATCAAAGTTTGCCCCTGCTTTTCTTTAGGAGGTGTAACTTTAATCCCCAGAGTATCTATTTTTGTTTTTAATATGATCATAAAGTGTACTCATTATTTAAAGGTAACAACAGTGGGAGTCTATTAGATATCAGCATTTTTATCTGTCTTTTTTTTTTATTTTATTAATACATTTGCCACAAAACTGTTGAGCGTGTGACATGGCGGGTTAGTTGTGTGGTGCCATGTGTCTCACAAACAGTGGTCAGTCATTAACTTGAGGTTTGCGTAACACTAACAGTGACCTGCCGGTTCCCCACACACTCTGATGAAGTAATATTTTAAAAATAATCCACACAGCTTTCTCTACAACTCTTTTAGTTTCTCCTCTAGCCTTTGTAGTTTGTTGCTTTGTCTGCTGTACTTCCATTTAGCTCTCTAATGACCACGATGTCGTCTTGTTTATGTGTTTTTTTTTCTTCCCCAGAAGGGGTAGTGTCTTTTTTTTCCCCCCTTCCTGAGTTGCCAGTGTCTCAGTGGCTGTTCTCTGAATATTGGCATAAATATTTCACAAAAGAGAGAGCAGGGGAAAAAAGATTCTCCCAGTTGTTCTTGACTGTTGCACAGTATCGGTCTGTTGTATATTGTAGTATTACTCTATGCTGCTGCTGCTTCTCATCACGCATTTCCGGGAGAAATAATGAAAGTGGAAAAAAACTGTAAAACCTCCATGTTTTATCTGTGGTCAAAACAAAAAAAATGTGTCTTTTGATCACCTAGTTGTCCACATTTGGATTGATATCATTCTCAAGACTGTCTCCTGCAATATTGGAGTATAATTTAATAAAATTGGATGTCTGGAAATATATCTGTATCTTATCATTGCAATAAAAATATAGAAAGCACAATGAGCACTGTGATTTTGTTTCTAATATTAGATCTGTGACCACCAAAAACAAATTAATTTTATTTTTTAAACTACAATTAACGCCTCACATTTCGTCCCCCACAAATATTTGTAATACATGTAGCAAAGGCACTGATTAATTTAAAATGTTTTAGTTTAGCCCGTCTCTTCTCTTCAAGACCTTTTGACTTCTGGACAGATTATAGGGCAGTGGGGGATTTTTGTGGGATTATTTCTTCAATGTCCTGCTCTGGCCACTCGTTTGAATGTGTGACTCCAACTCAACTTGTCCCTCAAACTACCTGACCTTTGTGTCAAGTATCATTGGAGCAAGTGAGCACTACAAATCAGGGACAGAATGGCTTTTTTCACAGATTCCAGAATTTCCAAAGCCAAAGAGGGACTGCATTCCCGAGGATCAAGCTTCTTCGGTCCTGCCATGAATCTTCTAAGAGAGAACTGAAAGGACCTAATCTGATTGTACGTGCCAGCACGCACATTAAAAAAATACAAGGTGTTTTTGGCCACACCACACCAAATCTTCACCCAATCATCAGATTTGTATGAAAGCTTGTTTCTGCCTTTAAATAGGCAGAACAAAGTTGAAATTTTGAGGTATACCAAATTTGAACTTGCCTACTGAACAAGTCAAAATTTTAAGATAAACTGAAATTTCTATTTCAGTGCCACAAATATTCAATTCAATTCAATTTTATTTATATAGTGCCAAATCACAACAAAAGTCGCCTCAAGGCACTTCATAGATACAGAGAAAAACCCAACAATCATATGACCCCCTATGAGCAAGCACTTTGGCAACAGTGGAAAAGGAAAAACTCCCTTTTAACAGGAAGAAACCTCCAGCAGAACCAGGCTCAGGGAGGGGCGGGGCAATCTGCTGCGACCGGTTGGGGTGAGACATGCTTCCATTAATTTGCTTACCTGCGCTTTCACATACCTGGCTCACTGTGTGCAGCGCACCAAAACGTGAAGCAAAACATGACAACACTTACATCTAAAAACAGCAGCAGTGCTGACATCAGTCCAGAGGAACAGGAGTAAATGACACATAATTGTAGAAAATGTGCTTATTGAATGATTTTTACTGGCTAACTAGAACTGCTAGTTTTCTCATAAGAGCTAAAAAAAAAAAAACCTGATTTGATGAAGGGAGAGTTTGGGTTCACACAAAGATGAAAGAAGAAAAAAGTTTGTTTTTTCTTTATTTTTAAGTTTGGCTCCTGCTACATCTTTTAATTATTTCACAGTCGACACAGCAATCTGACTTACATTATAACTCAGGCTGAGAAGTTTGTAAGGCAGCTGAAACATGAAGTGTTTTACGGTGAGAACAGAAAGTAGGCCGTGAACTCCACAAGATGTTCATAAAGTAGAAAACAATCACATACAGTCGTCTTTGGCTTACGCCATGATAGAAATTTCATTTTAAGTCGACTGTTTTCTTAAACTTGCTTCAAACTCCTGTCCTGAAAATATTCAGATATTACATAAATATGACATTAAATAAATTAATCCTAGATTCTTGTATTTACAAATTTACATTTAAAGGTTGAGTACAAAGAGTATGCTTGCTTCATTTCAGCTTTCAGTGTATCTCTACGTTTATGTCGCTAACATCTAACACTCTTACACTTATCATCGATGATTGTTTAGTACTCATGAGGAGCTTTGGGTGGTCATCATCATGCAATTGTTAAGATCTTTTTTTTTCCAGATGAAACATGCTTTCTTTCTGGAAGCTACACATAAACTACAGTGTGTATTCACTGGACTGTAATGCGTTGATGATCACTGTGCACCGCTGATTTGACTCTGATTTGGTTGCAGACAATTCCTCAGTTCGTCTCTGAACAAACCTGATCCCTTCGTTCTCTCCAGGCTGCTGCAGAGAGCTTCAGCTGAATGTCTTTGAACCCCAAACATACCAGTCAGTTTTCTGTGTCTGACGAGTCAGAGGTGTCTGCGAGTCGGGCCTGCCTCTTGCGTACGTTCCAGTGCAAACACTGAGCCAGACTTTCAAACCAGTCATACACCAGGTCGTGACAACAGATCGACGGCACCGGGTAACAGGAGGTCGTGATCTTAATACTGTGGGTAGAAGAACAGACGGAAGAATCATCTTAAAACTGAGGAAAAAAGTATTTGTAGTGAATCTGTTACAGACGTTGACATTTGTGCTTACCAGTCTCCGTGCTGGATCTCCTGCCTCTTCCTGCCATCAAACGACACCCAGGCAGTGTTCCTGGCATCAGGGGACAACGTGATCTGTTTCAGGGAAGGCGAGGACAGACTGTCAGTTAGAGTTAAAACAACATCAGCCAGGCGAGCAGCTCCATTTTACTTTTAAAGCATTTTCTAACCAGCACTGACAAACTTACGGATGAGAACAAAGGGCACGTCACTCATTTTGTGAGCATCTGGCCATGAACCAAAGCACCAATGCAAAAACTGCTGTTGTTACCAGATAACAAAGTGACTGTAATTCAGAGCAGCTGACAGGAACAATTTCATGAAATATATCCAATATTTCTCATTCAAACCCTTGTTACAGCTAGTATAAGTAAGAGGGTTACTAGAGTTATTCCACAACGGTGGGGCGAAAATTTAATTAAGATATTTAAGCCTGTAATAAAGTGATGGAAATGTACCGACCACCAGCCTCACAGCAAGAAGCTTCCTCGTTCGAACTGCCTGACCTGGTACCCGGAGGACTGTGGGTTTTCTCTAACAGTCCAAAGACTTGCATGTTAGGTTACCTGGTGTTTGTTTGTAGATGCCTCCAGACCAGAGTTAATGTCACTGACCAATACATTTCATCACAGTTTTCATCAATGGCCTTATTTTCTGACAAAAACAAAACAATAGCTAAATAAAAACTAATGCATGAGGACAAAAGTTATGATGAAATGTACCGAAACTTTTATGAATGAGCTGAAGATACTCTGTTGAGACAAAATCCAATTGGAACTAATTAAGTTGTGTAGAATGGTGGCACACGTTTGGAACAGATCTTGTGCAGTAAGGTTAGACACGCACATTTGTTGTGCCCATAAGACACAGTCTGAGCTGGGTTGGGGGGGCGGCCACTAAATGGTACATGGACTGGTTCTTTTATAGCTTTTTTCTACTGTACTTGTTTATAAACCATGCCTCATTCCCCCATTCATAGAAGCACTTTTTTTCCTTTTTTTTTTTCCTCCTTTCACACACTCACTCTCTGGTCGGATCAGAGAGCAACTTGGGGTTCGTCATCTTGCCCAAAGGTCTAATTTGTAAATTTTGGTGATACCATGTTTCAGAGAGGAGGATTATCTGTAGTACACTCATTGGCTAGTGACTTGTGACTGACATGTCATTAGCGTATGTGCGAACAGCTGCACAGTCAGATGCGCCCATTCCTCTGTTCATTTTTTGGTTTTGTTTATTTTAAGCCAAGGTAGCAATGGTGAAAACACTAAAATAGAGGCTTCAAAACGGGACTTCACTAACCAGTGGCTGATCCCATGGCAGCTGCATCATTTATACTGTGTTGGCAGATCGTGTTGATGGCTCTATTCACGTTATTTTGGCTCAAGGTGAACACAGTGAGTGAGTTTGGGCTATTAGTGTGGTGTGAAAGCGCACTGTTGTGTGGGGGGGAAAAAAGATGCTGGATTTCTAGCAATATGGACTTCTATAGATTGTGTTAGATTCATAATTGTTGTTTGGCAATATTTAAATATGATTTAGTTTTTTCCTTCCGTGCACAGTCAGCACTGAGAGAACATTTAATATATACAAAACACAATAACGATGTTTCCAACTTCCTCCTTACCATGAGCTCCACCCCAGCAGGAACCACGATGGGCCTGAAAGAGAGCGAGTGGGGGCAAATGGGAGTGACCATGATGGCGGGGACATTGGGATGGATCATAGAAGCTCCTGCTGCAGCCGCGTATGCCGTGCTGCCTGTAGGTGTGGACACGATCAAACCTGGAGAACAGAGAGAGATGGAGGCAGTTTAACACATTTGCCTTTGAGTTTATTTGTACACAAACACTTTGTTTCAGCTCTAGTAGAAACCGAATCAGTGCTCTCGAAGAAGCACAGACCCACCGTCTCCCTGCACTGAGGTGATGAGTCGTCCGTCAAGGTACAAGTCCACATTGGACAGGTAGGAGGAGGGTCCTCGATCCACCACCACCTCATTCAACACCTGCACACGTACGTACACACACACACACACACACACACACACACACACACACACCATAGATAAGATCAGAAGGCCTAGGGAACTCTGCCATGTTCTTAGAAAGGATATAAATCCTCTCTCCGAATACTGAAGACCCAAAATATGCAACTGCAGTGCCATCTTTTGGCCAAATGACACACACTTAATATGAGCAGTTATCTATAAATGTGAATTTAGTGCAGTAAAATGAAAAAGCAAATAAATGTATTTAGCTCAGGATCACTAAAACACAGTTGAAAAATAAAACTGTAGGAATGGTTTTGATTTTACAGATAAAGGAAACTGTATGGTCTCAATAAGACAGCAGAAAAGATTGTATCAACTTGTCAGTGTGTCATGCTGTTAATATCCACATGGTGGTGCTATTTACAACAAAATTAAATCAGTTTGTCCTTTTAAGTTGGCACTAAAATTTCTGCAAAATATCTGGTTGATTTTTCCACCAAACACTCAAACAAGCAAATCTAATGAAAAGGAAGCCTCTGGTTGGAGATGAAGGTCTAATAAACAAACTGGTTGTCATGTAAATTGTAGAGAAACTCCACACCCATAGAGCAGTAAAACACAGAATAACATATCCATGTGTTCCCTGAAGACAACCTTAAATCTGCTCAGTGTACTCCATAAAACAATAAACTAGTACATTACAGAAAGAAAGAAAGTACAAGCAGACTGACTGCAAACAAATCATGTTCCACACTTCAGTGAGTCTCACAGCCTGCTGCAGCGCCGTGCTGTGATGTCTGGCAGATATACTGACGTCAGCTGAGCACAACACAAACATCCTGCTGGGCGCAAGCAGACATGATGTAATGTGAGGTCAAACTGAAGTACAGGGATCAGAACAATCCGTCACTGTCTTTTATCGATGAGCCTAAAAACTCCAGGGGGGTGAGAGGACTAAGGAGAGGGCTGTGCTTAGAGACAGAGGCTATGTGTGTGTGTGTGTCGTGTTCGTTAGTTACACAGTGTGTCAAACCGAGAACGTCAGGAATCATTAAATATCCATTCGGCACTGACTCCACTGTTGACGCCACAGTATCCTTGGAAACTGGCTCAACAAACATTCATAACATCCGAATTTCTCTCCCGAGCAGCTTTATTATGACTGTTGCCATGGCAACCAAGCTGATGATCCCTCACTGAGCCCTAGACTACACACACATACACACACAGTCAGGTTCCATCATCTTAATGGCGTGCAGGAGTGTGATCGGGAATTAACAAGGAGGCCAAACTGCAGTCCCATGAGCCCAAATATTTACAGGAACTAAGGAACCACAGGAACTTAACTGGGAACTAAGAGGTCCCAGCTGCTGAATCTAAAGGACATCAGAGAGATTAATCATATGATAGATTTAAAAAGGACTGCATTTTAGAGACCCGCAGGGAAACAGCAACATGGTTGTGGTGCTTTCCTTGGCATCTCAATGATCTCAGGTACAAAAGTTAAATCTAAGGCTTTTAGAGAGTTAACTGGATTTTAAATCAAATAATCAGGTTGTGACTGGAATGTAGACTTTCAGCTTTAACTTAAAAGGTTTAACAAAAGTACTGTTTAAGAATTCATTTTCATACATAGTCTCACATTTTCAGAAGTCCTAATTTTGAAATCCTTCAACATACTGTTGTATTTTTGCAGGCTGATTGGCTGGTAACCCTATCATCATCATCTTCAGGGTTTCCCACAAAAACCTTGGTGGTTTTTGTGTTTTAAGATTTCTTTTAAGTGTGTGTTCAGTTAGATAAAGTATTTTATCAGCCTTTTACACAGGTAAAACCTGCCTGAAAAGGTTAGTCAAACTATCAAGCACAGCAGTAAAGATGCAGTCACACTGAGTGATAAAAGTGTGTAAACAGCATACTGGAAATACATTTAAGGGCCTTTTACTGGTAATTGTATATTTAAGACATTTTGAGACTCACAGACACCCTGATAAATTCAAAGGAGCCATGACTGTGAAAAAGTAAACTGAAAACTCAGCACATCTGTCTCCAAAATACACAAACAGCTGAGGGACGCAACGAAGCAATCAGCTAATTAACAGATGCTTCTCTCCTGGCTTGACACTGTTTTTTCACTCTCTTTGAAATCAAACTGTTAGGTCGTTCAATGAAGGTTTGTAACCCTTGCCCTCATTATAATATTCTAATTTATCATTTAGTGGCACTGATAACCGCGTGAATAAAAGTTTGCATCAGCCATGCGTCTTCAAGCTAGCCACAAGAGTTTCATCTGTTGCCTGACAGCTGCACACTTTCTTCACACCAGAAACCCCAGAAGGGTTGACTGTGAATGGGTAAATGTGACCTGTAGTGTAGGAACTGAGTGCTTCATAAGAACAGAAAAGCTCATTCTATCCACCTACTAAATTCCTAAAATTATTCTTCCAAATCATGAAAAAGTTCCAGCCTGTAATCTACATTTATGTTTATCTTGAGAATTGTCCAACCATTAATCTGATCATCTGATCATCAGAATGACGTACAATCCACCTCAGCTTCTAAACAAGAACACAAAAGCCAACAAGCTTATTTTTGGGGCGTAAACAGTCCAGCAGCTGATATTCTCACTGACCATTTTAACAAACCTGTAGCTGCAGGGTGACCTTGCCAGCATCTGTGTTGGTGTGTCCATGAGGAAGGAGTCCATTGTGCTCCGGCTGTTGCTGTGGCCCTCCGCTGTACGGCTGCTCTCCTGTTCTCTGAAGCATGTCCTTCACCACCTTCACCTTCAGACGACTGCGCAGAGTGATTGCTGCGTTGCCTGAAAGTCCCCCAAAAATTGCCGATCAGATAAAAAGTTTCCAATGAAACTATCATTATCCAGAAAGAGCTGCAGTTTACCTTCAAACACTTTGGCTACTTCAGTCTTGTATGACTCAAACTTGAACGGTGTCAGAAAGCCCAGAGAGCCAAGGTGGAATGCCATGACTGGAGGGACACTTCCCTGCGGAAAAGAGAAGGCACGCCATTATTTAAAAATTAAAACCAACTCAGAACAATAGAAATTATCCAACCTATACTTTGAAAGCTCATCGACAGGAAAACTGTAATTAAATATTCAAGTCCAAGAATTTCTTTTTATATTTTAAACAAACATTAATTCAGAAGAGAAGGAATCTGAAAGATTTGTTATGGTTATAATGCAATTACAATGCAAAATGAACATCTGTTATAATATTAACACATGGCAACTTCTAAAACACAGTGTGTCTTTGATGTGATTCATTTTGCTATTCTGAGTCTGTAACATGAAGGAGCAACAGTCATAAATTACTCACCAGGGTTAAAAACGCTACATTAAAATAGAAACAGTGGAAAATGTAAAACTCGCTTTTTTTTCTTTTATGTCACTGCTACAAAGGTCTTGGCTAACGTCAATAAGGTTTTCTGACATTTAAAAAAAAAAAAAAAAAAAAAATCACAATACCTGGAAGAGCGAAGAGGCGTAAAGCAAAGTCCCGTCGCCACCCAGACAAATGATGAGATCGATGCAGTCGGATATATCATCGTAACCTGACGTCAAACAAAGTAAGTGCTTAAAAAAACACAACAATGTTACTTCAAGCACGAGCCATTAAAAGATTTCCCCCTCATCAGACACTGCCAACATCTTTCATCATATTTACTCAATACTCAGGATCCCTTATTAAAGTTTCACCTTTTGCACTACTTTATAACAGTCACAACACAGATTGTCAGAATATTTCATTAATGGCAGTTTAAGTGTTTTTAATAGAAAAACACATTGGAAAAAATGCTGCATGGGAGATCCAATAACATGAATGACAAGGAAACAGCCACCATATGTAGTGAGGTACTGATCCAACACAACATTAACTAGGAAAGCAGAGCAGTGGTTCAAACATGCAACATCCTCTCTCTGATAGCAACTCTTCAAACTGAACACGCTTATTTAACAAACAACGACACATCCTTTAAAGTACTATAATATAAGATCCAAGCACTGGAGCCTATCATAGCTGTCACAGGGCAAGAGGTGGGGTACACCCTGGGCAGGTCTTTCAGATAAAAACCTACATGAAGTAGGGACAATGACACTAAAGAGCTATGGGAACGAAAAGATGCAAAGCACAAATAAACAGAAAAACCCAACACTGACAACACTACTTCGGCTGTAGCTAATGTAGTTAATGGAAACAATAATTTAATAAACCCAACAAAAAACAGAAAATTTAGCAAAGCTGCTCTTTATCTTGGTTTGAAGGATGACTTTATAAATAAAGATCATTTAGTTATACTATAAAAAGAAGAAGAAATGCAATAGAAATAACACATTGTTATACGTGTTTTGTTTTTTTAACACATGTCCAGTACCCATTTTTTTAAACAGAAACACAGGAAATAATGAAAAATGAATGTAAATAATTTTAAATATGTCAGGCACATTAGTGGATGTATCACAGATTGCCTAGACTTATTTTCATAATCATTCTGAAAGTAAAACTGTAAGTTCAGCAAGTTCTTTGCATTGCTGATGTGGTCATCTTAAGAGTAGAAATAGAATAGCGCTTAGGGTAACATAATCAATAATTTAACACTTCATCTTTGCCATTTTTACACTTTTACTGAAGAATAAACATCAAAAGATTGCACCTTTTACTAAACACAAATATCTGGTCTTCTAATGGTCAAGTTTTGTGTTGCTTTGGGTCTCACCCTCTCTGAAGGTGCAGAGCTGATTACGGATTGAGCCGAACGCCTCGTCCTTCGACAGCGTGGCGTCATCTGCAACCCTGCGCTCCACGTACACCATCATTTGCTTCTCCTGACACAAAAACGCACAACAACAGCCAAAACACACACAGACATCTCTTAAGTGTAAGCCTTACAAAATAACGTTAAACATGTGCCAAACACATGTAGCTAGCTTAGTGATAGCATCTGTATGGAATGCAAATATGTGGATTCAC
The DNA here is from genome assembly GCF_056152115.1 of Neolamprologus brichardi. Taxonomy (NCBI): domain Eukaryota; kingdom Metazoa; phylum Chordata; class Actinopteri; order Cichliformes; family Cichlidae; genus Neolamprologus; species Neolamprologus brichardi. The sequence goes on along the minus strand of NC_142121.1, from coordinate 16,005,678 downwards.
TGTCCAACACCGACCGTCTGGTTTCACAAAGTACAGCTTGTTGTTTGTTTTTTTTTAAACAAACATCTGGTCACAAGGTGTTGTAACTGCTTGAAACCAGACTATAACTTACATGTCTGGACTCTTTCCTGCATTCTTCTTTATGAAGAATGTTGCTCTTAAGGTCTACAAGTGTGTCAGTGTACACTTGGTTCTTTGCCATGTTTCTCAGTAGGTACATGGGTGAAGTTTACAACCCGCCAACAGACAAAACTGAAGTGAAATCACTTTTAAAGAGACGGCTCAGCCCAAACTCTACTATTGTTCTGGCCTATTTTTTTGTTATTAATTTATGTATGTTGCCCAATTTTGGAGATACTTGTTGTTAAAAAAAAGTCTGTCTTCTCTGAAAGAAAAACAAACAAACACAGTCTGTTGTCCTGGTAAAACACAGACACATGGTAATGTCCACTGGATATAAAAGATAATTTAATCAGACCAGGCCACCTTCTTTCGTGGCACTCAGAGCAGTCTGTGCCGCCCTGTGTTATCCGTCAGTATTAATTTGTTCTTTAGCAGCTCTTATGTAGGGCTGGACCATGCAGGCAAGCTTTCCCTGACCACAAACATCAGTAAGCTTCGGGTGCCTTTGTCCTTTTTGCCCCAGGTCACCTGTAGACCCTTAACTCAAACTGCTACAAAACACCTGCCATTTTGGGGATGCTCTAACTCAGCAGCCTAGCATCGAAGCTTTTATCTCGCTGACACATGAACTTTGAAAACTGTCTGATTGCTGCCTGACTAAAATACTCTTAACAGCAGACACGGTAATAACATAATCGGTGTCAGTAGTTTTATTGTTGTGGAAAATGGGAGTGCAGTACATTATCGACTATATGACACTATAAACGCTGGGTCCTGTACCTCTACTAGAAACCTGCAGAGCTCTTTGAAAGGTTCAGCCAGGCTCTCATCTCTGATTTTCCTGATGACGAGCACATTCACCGGAGGTTTGTTCCAGGTGAGCCTCTGGCTGGCCGGGTCTTGGATGTGCCTGGGACACGGACACAGACATAGAGAAACAAGTGAATAAACAAACACCTAAAACTACAAACGCCGTCTCTCTGCGGCAGGTTATAAAACACACACAAAAAAAGAAGAAATGATCACATATAATATATTTAAATGAGTTTAACGTAACCTTACCACATTGTACTGATAGTTTAGGTCAGTAAATCCGACTGATACCATGTCTTCTCAATTAAATAAACATGATTCAATATTCTGAAGGAGCCGAGTCATTCATTAACCGTGATGACAGCTTGAGGTCATGTCTGTACAGGCTGGGGTCAAATTCCAAACACAAGAATATATAAAATGCTCTTTTCCTTGTCCCTTTACCTTTTATCTCCCTTCTTCTTTGTGTGGCGGATAACAGGCATTGTGCAGGTAAATCTGTCTGTATGCGTGTTCACAAATCAAGGCCAAAGAAACTCTTTACGATCAGGTGACGATCACTATCTGTAGCTCACTTTGTAAGCCTTCCTATCTCAGGTAATATCCAATCACAGCATTCTAAATTTATCTTATCTCATTCCGTTACACAAACTCATCTGTGTCAATGTCCTAACAAACACAAAGTCCGACTCATTCAGCACCCTCATGCTTACATGACTGAAGTTGGGTTGGGAAGAATGCAGGCTTTGGGTCCGAAGTGAGTGGCTGGATACGGTCCATGTAGAAAGTGGGCTCTTCTGTGAGAAGGAAAGACAGTGGAGTCAAGAGAACATCACTTCACGTCCCAAGCAGCAGAGCTGTGCCAGTGGCACGAAGGACCAGCTGGCAACCTGCAGTGCAAACCTCTTAGGAGAACTTTCCGCTGTGTCGCTTGCTGAACTGCAGGGCTCCAAGTGCTCGTGTTGGCCTGGCAACCTCCGGCGCTCGATCTCCCACAGCAGCTGTTCATGATCGCCCCCCCGTCGCTGCGACCTCTTCCCATCCCGTCGTTTCCTTGGTGACTTGGACGAGTGCTCCCTGTGCTTAGAGGCCCTGGGTGACTCTGACATCTGACCGAGCGGGGCGGAGGGTCGCAACATGGCTCTGTCCGGCACTGCCAGGGGCCTCGATGGAGGACTGGTCTCTGAATTTTCCATCCTGCAATCAAGGAACATAAATACTGGGTTTGGATGATTTCTTATAAAATCAGTCAAACTTGAGTAAAGTTCACATCTGACAACACAGGAACCAGGTGACTGGTTTTGGTACAATAAGCCATTCAAAGTTTTACCCTCATGCTATGAAAATCTTCCAAGTCACAAGATCTTGGAGTACATTTTAAATTACATCAATTTTTCAGGCATTTTTGAGTCCTCATATTATATCATAAGGAATGTCTAATTTTTACCAACATTTCAATACATGCTCATCTTCTAGTCATGATCTCCTAAGTTTAAATACTTTTTCAAATATAGTAATTCCCAATGTCTACCAAATCCCTGTGTACTTCATCTGTAATTCTTAAGCTATTCATAGCACAAAGGTAAAATTTTGCACAGCTTTGTTAAATATATTAAAGGTTTATAAACAAAGAAATCTGACTGAGGCACTCAGGTGGGAGGCACTCATTACTGAAATACTTAAGAGCCAACCCCCCCCCCCCCCCCCAAAAAAAAAGGAAACAATGACAACGCCTGACTATTTGAAATAAAAATCACCCAATGCTTTGTTACATTATTTATTACTTGGTTCCAGCTTCTCAAAGAGGAGGATTTGCTGCTTTTTATTGTTTTATAAAATTATACATTTCATGTCCTAGGATTGTGACATGTTGAACAGACCACAGGAAGCTTTGCCTATACCAGACTTCTTTCAGCTGCTCCCTTTAGAGGTCACCACAGCAGATAATCAGCCTCCATCTCACCCTGTCCCTAGCATCCTCCTCTGTCACATCAGCCCTTTCTATGTCTTCCTTCTCTGTCCTCAGAATCTTCTCTGAGGTCTTCCGCTGTTCAGCTCCACATTCAACATAATTTGGCCAGTATATCCACTATCACTGTTCTGCACATGTCCAAACCATCTCAGCCTCACCTCTTTGTCTCTAAACCACTTAACCTAAGCCGTCCCTCTGATGTACTCTTTTTTTAATCCTGTCCATCCTGGTCAGCTCTGCCTCCTGTCTTATTGTTAGTGCCATTCTCTACCCTATACAGCAACGCCTATACCAGACAGACAGACATTTAAAGGCCAAATAATAATAATAATAATAATAATAATAATGATGATAAATTATAAAAGCTCAAGAGTCCCACGACGTAATTGTTTTTAAAAGTGCCTGATAAAGTAAACCAGTATATGTATGTATTTAGTGAGCAGCTAATCCTTCAACCTGAGAGGTTGAAACCTCTAAATGATCCTAACAAATCACAAATAAAACATTTCTACTTGACTGATAAATCGTCTCTGTTCAACTGCAGGTTAATTAGAAAAATAATGACTGATCATTTCAATCATATGGACTTCTCCATCCTAACCGGTGAAATATACGTCAAGAAAACACAGCTGTACAACTTTCTGTTCAGCCCTTATTTTCCAGCAGTGGCCTTGGGCCCAGTTCGGCTGAGACAACCGTCCGTTTATAACACATTGCACTCGCAAAAATTAACAGACACACACATAGACACACATAGACACACAAACACCTCAGTACCTGCCGTGACTAACGGCTTTGGAGCCGTTGATCTGTTGACAGCTACCGTTACCTAGCAATGGCTAACCGGCTAACCGGCTAACGGGTCCGACCGGCAGTGAAACTTAACAAAGTGAAGCCTTACTGTGTCACAAACACGCGAACGCCCACATGTCGTTACTAATTCACCACGGCTCGGGAATATTTAGACGGTACCGAGGATGTATTTTAAAAACGAAAGCGCTGCTGTCAAAGAGTACAAGCTGGCACGTTACAGAACGGCGCGTGACCGGGGAGGTGACGTCACCGTTTGTCAGACAGCGCTACAACCTCCGCTCTCTGAGTGTGCTTAAAGGCACAGCGCCAAGCCTGCCTCTGATGGTCAAAGACAGTACTACACCCTCATAATTCACGCTAAAAATACACTCACCGGACACTTTATTAGCTACACTTTGATAGTACAGGGTTGGATTCCCTTTTTCGTTCAGAGCTGCCTGAAGTCTTCGACGTCTCAAAATATTCATTACAGATTTTGGTCCATGTTGACATGACAGCATCACACAGCTCCTGCAGATTTGATGGCTTCAAATCTATGATGTGAATTTCCTCTTCCACCAAATCCCTAACGTGCTCCGGTGGAGACTATGGAAGACATTTAAATAAAGTGATCATCACAGGTTTAACAAACCAGTCTGTGATCCCACGTGAGATAAGTGTGAGTTTGCCTCACATTTCATCCACAGCTACCTTCTGTTGGCTCTCACAGGAGTTTTTCCTGGGTATCTGTTGATGTGTCTTCCTGCTCGCGCAAAAATAACTTATTTAGTTTTCTTGGTGTTTACACCAACTAACAAACCAACAATCTCTGTATCATCAGCAAAGCCAACATTGAAGACATCAGATGAGCCAGGCCAGCCTTCATTAGTATGAGTAAATAAGACTAAAGATTTAACATTCCCTTGTGGGGCTCCAGTGTCGGTGCTAATGGTGGGTGATACTTATCTTATTTATCACTCAATGATCTATCATTGAAAAAGGACTCAACCCTTATGATGGCTGTGCTGTTGACCTTTTTCTGTGACCACCTTTGCATTGTGTGGTCTTACAGTGGTCTTTCATTATGAAATCCAGATGGAAAGTCCATAAACAGAGCACATACATATGTTTTTGTTTTGGTTCAGATGACAGTGTATTACATGCACCGTGTACTCTTCCTTCTTGTGGGTCCAGTTTTTTTCTTGCATGTTGTTGAGAACACCATTCTCTCAAAAGTTAATGCTACTGGACAATAATCATTTGAAACCCGTGGTTGTGACGTTTTTGAAGCAGGAGCTATTGATGATGGTTTCCAGGTTCTGGGAACCCACTTCTTCCCTCCACACTACCAGTTAATCCATCAGGTCTGGCTGCTTTTCTAATATTGATCTTTCTAAAACATTGAGTGCTGCAATCAATTGCTTGTCAGGCTTAAGCCGTTCCCTAATTCAGATGCGTTGAAGTGTGATCCTTCAAACCTCCCATAGAATTTATTCAGTTCTTTCATCCCCACAAAACCTTTAAGTCACTTTTCCCTCTCTTGCCCTATCATTGTGTACACTCCCTGCTCCATCTGTGTTATCTTTCACTCTATTTTCTGCCTAGACACCTCATCATCACCCAATGATGACAAGGTGTTTGTTTGTTGGTTAAAAACCTCAGAGTAGCATACAGAGCACTGCAATGGCCCACTGCACTCATGGCTGGTTGGGCTCATTTTTACATCATGACTCAAAGGTTACAAGCCAAAATGATTCATCTATTTATTAGTTAGCCTACTGGCATCCACCTGCTGGTAGACTGTTCTTTCCATCTTCCCACTGCCTGTTTCCCACCACCACATGCACAGGTGCTGAGTTTTTCACACCTCTCAGGTCCTGCATATTGCCATGCTGCTTGTCCTGACTCTGTGCTGCACTGCGTGCTCGCCATCCTCTTGAGATTAGCTGCTACATACATATATCTGTGAATTATCCTCCTTTGAAACCCCAAACTACAGAATAAATTTGCACTCAGTCCGGGAGGAATTTTGTCAACCAAGCTCTGTGTATATTTCTCAACACTTGGACACCCTCCCTGGTTGTTCTGGCTGTTCTCTTCCTTCTACCCGCAGGAATACCCTCATACCTGGATCTGAACGGGGTCTGGCTGCGTTTCCTCAACAGCCTTCTGATAGCGTCTGCCCAGCCTTGCCTTGGCTGCAGTTCCTCCTGACAGCTTCTGTGGTTGGAGATTTAATTTTAGCCTGGCTGCAGAGGACAAAACATGACTGCACAAAGCATTTTACTAAAGAACCTACATTATAAGAAATAAAAAACAAACATTTTATTTATTGGAATAATGTGGATTTCCCTGTAACAAACTACAGAGAGGTATTATCTGTTGGCTTAAAACTTTGATCACAATAGCTCAGCTGAATTCTCATATCCCAGATCTCCAGAGGACCTCGATGATTTTGGTAACTCCCTGACTTTTATGTAGCACCAGTTTGAACTCAAAAACATTGGTGACATTTTGCAGGTACAACACCAACAAGTATAAACAGGTAGAACATTCTTTAAGATCATCTTTAAGATGTAGTAGTGTAGAAATAATTTAGATAAGCTGCACATTTTTTAGCAGGGTTGAGGTCCAAAAATAGCTGCTGGACACGTATGTCACTCCTGGTGTTCTAAAGTGGCGACAGGTTTATTTTAGCATTGATAACTGGAAATAACTGTTTTCTGTATGACTCTATCAGTCTGTCACATCATAGTGGAAGAATTCTGGCCTGTTTATGCACAGCTCTGTTAAGATCTCTCCACAACATTTCAATCAGATTGAGATCTAGACTTTGACTGGACCACTTACATTTTTCAGCAATTCTGCTGTAGATTTGTTGCCGTTTCGTTGTCCTGTCCCAGTTTGACCCAAGCTTTAGCTGTCAGACAGATGACCTCACATTTGACTTTAGAATACAGAGGAGTTTATGGTCGACTCAATGACTGTGGCTGTAAAATAAGGCCTACTCATCACCCCTCCACCACCGTGCTTGACAGTTGGTATGAGGTGTTTGCGCTGATGTGCTGTGTTTAGTTTTTGGCAAACATCTCCACTTTGCTCTCATCTGCCCAAATGAAATTTGTTCAGATGAAGCCATGCTGCCATGTTCTTTTTAAGAGAGAAGAGGCTTTCCCCAGGCAGGCCTTTCCAACAAGTCATACTTGTTCAGTCCTTTTCTAAATATACTGTCATAAACTTTAACATTTAACATGTGAACTGAGGCCTGTAGAGCCTGACATATAGCTCTTGGGTGATTTGCAGTTTCTCTGAACATTGCACAATCTGACCTTGGGGTGAATTTGCTGAGATGTCCACATATGAATGATGGACTTGTCTGGCCTTATAACCCTCTTTTTTCCTTGGCACTGAGTTAACACACTTACCTGCTTTTACAGAAGAGCTCAGAGTTACTGCTGATCAGTTAATCAAGTGGGTCTGATTATCAGGACCTGACTGTTATGTGTAAGGATGTACAGGACCGTAAATGTTGGTGAGCTCTATACTTAAAGGCGGTCTAGAAAAAAGACATGACGGATTTTGACACTACAGAACTTTACTTGAATTTGATCCAAGTTCATTGTCTATACAGGGTTTTATTTACAAGATCTGAAATCAGGAAAGGGCAAAAACAGAAAAAAAAACAAACACTAGATACAACTGAGGTATTAGCTAAAAGCATTTACAGGTATGTAATCTTTCTAGTAAATATCTATGATGATAAACAGAGATGCAGTGTCTTCTGCTTAAAAAACATCTTTTTTTATATATATATCACAACATGAGGTAGGAGAACAGTGTCTCAATTCATGCAAGAACAAAAGTCTCATCACACTGTAGTATTGGCAACATAGTATGCAATGGTCATACACAGACACCGTTTCATGTTTCAGAACAGCATCAAGGGGGAAAAAAAAGTCTTTTTTTCCATCTACTACAGGATGTGTATCAACGAAATCAGGGTATTCTTTTTAGTGACCGGCCATCAGTGTGATCAGCTCTACTTAAAAGGCTAATTACAGCCTGAAGAAAAGAAAAGAGAAAACAAAGAAATCACACACCCAACTACAAATCAAACCACCTTCAAACACTTCAAAGGTCAACTTGTAGCCATTTACAAGTTCTCGTCACATAGGCGAATGGTTATGCAAATCTTGCATTCAAATCTGTTCATGTGGTAAATAAAACACAGCTACCTCCACTTTTTTTTCCTTTTTTTTTTTTTTAAGTCAGTTGGGGAAAGTTCACATCTGTAAAAACTGTACAAACTAGATCCAAGTTCTCATAATACGGCAAAATGCAAAAAGGCCCAGCACGCCCCATTATTCTTTAGTCCTTTTTTTAATCATTGTGATGTAGTTTAAAAAAGTTAAACAGCGCCCCCATGTGTATAAAATGCAAACTACTCAGAAAGTACAGACCTCCCTTAGATATCTGCTCGTGTGTTGAATTTTTATATATATTTATATATATATATATATTTATTTATATATATGTATTGATATATTTTTCAGCTGAAGAGGTAATTAAGTGAATAAAAACTAATACTGATTATATTCTAAGTGAGAAATGACGAGGATAATATATGATCTTAAATCAGGACACAATCGCACGTCCAGAGCTACATGAGCAAGTTTCTCCCGTTTCCCTTTTCAAAGCTGCTGTGCTTCAGTCAGACATTGGAGGCTAGCCCACAGACACACACACACACACACACTTTCTAAACAAATTAGGCTACAGGTTATACTCTTCATGATCTGACTCTGACTTTATATTCAGCTAGCCTCTGATCCACTCGCGATATAAAACTTGCACACGTTCAATATTCATGCATATGAGCCAACTCAATAATCTGTGTGTTATGTGCAGGGAAATCTTTTTCTCTTTTTTTGTTTTTTTTGTACATTGAACAGACCGATAGTGGCCCACAGATACAAAAAGTAAAGGGGCAGTAAACCATGCAAAGAAAAGAAAAGAAAAGTTTTCATTTTATCCACAAAGCATTTTCAATTTTGCTCAGAGGAGACGGAAGGGAAAACAGCTTACATTACACAGTAAACAGTCCATTATGATGAAATCCACAAAAAAGTATTTCCATCAGTTCATAAAGAAGAAAGGGGAGTGTGTAACAAAGTAATATTTTCCTATTTTTTGCCGTTGTCGTGCATCGCATCTCAGTAAACCACATGTTCCACTCCCCCACATCCACACAAAGTCAAGTTCTCACATCAGTTTTCATGAAGAAAGCAAAAAAGAAAAATAAACAAACACTGGGGCAGACTGAAGCCTCGGTTCTGATCCAAATATTATAACCTTTTAAGATTATTTATAAGAACAGTTAATATATTAATGACTACTGTATTTACAAAGTGAATATAAATCTTTTAGTTAATACGTTAAATATTTTCTTTCATAATTTCAATAAAGGTTTAAATGGAACAACAGTAGAGTGTACATTTGTGGCATGGGGGTTGATTTTTACTGGTTTGTGCACCTGCACCTGCTTTTCTGACTGTCAACAAACCACAACTGCCCGCTTCTTCAGCTCTGTCATCGTAAAGGGAAGCTGTGTGAGAAAACAGGATGGAGCACAGTGGAATGTCTATCAATTTGCATTAATGGCAGATGCATTAAGAAAAAGAAAAAACACTCAGAGTTTAACCGAGGCAAACCACCTCCCACACCCCCCCACACACACGATTATTTACACACACGCACACACACAAGCTCGCTCGCTTAACCGGGATCTTCTTCTTAGTGGCAATAAAAAGCTCCTTTGCCTGGCAACTGACACAAAAGTTTTCTCTTCCTCTGGCTGGACATCTGTAAGCTCTCCTGGGCTCTGACAAAAAAACACAAAAAAAGCAAAAACAAAAAAACGCCGCACACCCCCAGCTGATCTGACGCAGGAGGCGGATGCACGGGCTGTGTGAGCGAGTGACTGTGGGAGAGGGGGCAGAGAGGGAGGCGCTGGCTGGGAGATCCTGTACAGTCTGGCTCGGGGGTGGGCAGAGGGCCTCAGACAACAGCAGCTGCCCCCGATTCTGACGGCACAAAAAAAAAAAAAAAAAAAGAAGAAGAAAGACAGAAAAAAGCCTCCCTCGGTACCGCCGGCAAACGGGCCACCCAGCCTGCCGCAGGGGTGAGGTGGGGGGAGAGTGCGCTAGTCTTCTGGGCCCTCAATCCTTCCCGCTCTTCCTCTCCCTGCCTGCCCGGTCCTGTTTGTTCAGTCAGGCAGAATAACGGAAAGCAGGACCCAAACCACCCTGGACTAACTGCCTTCACCTGCGACCCACTTCTCACATGCAAGCAGGGTGGGGATACAACGGTCTGCTAACAATAAAGAAGCCTGAAAGCAGAGGGGCAGACTACAGCTTTGATCATCTGCTGGGAACTCTGGGGCCATTGTTCTGCCTGAATGCCTGCACTGCACCGACGCGATCGAGTGTGTGCAGGCATGTAAGGATGTTGCACGAAGTATAGTAACACGGCACGGCTACCACGCGCGAGGGCTCTGCCTTTCTTCTTTCGGCTCGGCACGGCCCCCATGTCCAGATGCATTCCTTTCCCAGAGGGATCTGAAGGGGAGGGCGCAAGGAGTGCACAACACTGTTAGTGAGCTTCTTCAAGCCGAGTCTGAAAACAGCAGTGTTTCCTTTCTAGCTTGAAGATAGACAGACTAGAGGTGAAAAAATAAAAACATAAAAATACACAGTGTTAAAGAGTTTCCGAGCAGAGGACAATAGAAGGTGTGGGCTCTTCAGAGGAGATGCGGGGCAGCTGGCGGTTCATCTAGCAGACTGTTTGGTCTACATCAGGAGAGCCCAGGTGGCCCAGCAGAGAGAGGAGAAAACCAGTCTGTCGCTAGGAGCAGCTGTAGTGCAGGAAACACTACTCCCTAGCTAGCTACCTTGTAGAGATCACACCCAAAAACACTCATTTCAAGTTCAGCATCACTATTGGCATATTTTCATGAGGTCCATTTTTTTCTTTTTTCTTTTTTTGTACAGTAAAGGTCTTTGTCCCCCATAAAGACTCGATGTTTTCGCATGTTACACAATGTAATAAAATGTCCGTGCAGTTTCCTGCGGTCGCTGGTACTTGGGCTTTACATACAGAAAGACAGAGTAGGGGCACGGGTCAGGCGGCGCCATGTGTTCGGGAGTACTGGCCGCTGTGCCAGGTAGTAGCGTGATGTGACGTCCACAAGGAGCAGCGAATCTGTATCCGAAATCTCAAAGTCAAAGTCATTATTAGCTCCAGAAACCAGTAAGCAGGAAGGGAGGATCGGAGAATATGGATTGGAGAACGGGGAGGGTCGGGGTGGGTTATAGTGAAGGATTGAGTTGGTCTTCAGTAGACCAGTCTCCAGTCTGTGAAGCAGCTATTTGTTCAGTAAAAACTATAAATTAAACCCAACATACATGCCCAAAAACCTTTAAATACTGTTTAAAGAGAGGGAAGTGAAAATTTAAAAAAAAAAAAAAAAACAACAACTTTTTTTTCCTTTTTTAAATGATCATTGAATTACAAAAACAAAAGTCAGTCCTACACTAAGCAAAAGGGGAGCGTAATGCACAACTTTAAATCAGCCTGAGGAGACGTGACGCTCCTTTCAGCTTTGGGCTGATCTTTTTGTGTCTGTACACTTGGCGGGGGATGAGGAAAGGAATGAGGGGAGGGAGGGGAGGCGCCCGGAGGGGCGGCAGTTACTTTTGGCCAGCCGCTGGGGCCTCTGAGCAGAGTGGGGAGTGGGCGTTAGGGGGTCCGGTGGAGGGAGTAGGAGGAGGAGAGGGGCTGCCTCCCATCGTGCCAGACTGGGCCATCTGCTGCTTCAGTTGGGCGATCGTGCGCTCCAGCTTCTCGCGCGCCTCCCGCTCCATGCGCAGCTCCTCCTGCAGCTCCTGCCGGTCAGCCTCCGCCCGCTCCAGCCTCTGACGCAGGTCGGACAACTGAAAGGAGACACAGAGACAAGAGCCACGTTACTCTCACACATTTCCACATCTAATAGTAATCTGTCAACAGTCTTCAATTCAGATTTTTCTTAGCAGGCCCGCAACTGTTCATTCCTCTGCAAACTACTTTGGTCGTAAATATTTAAAGAAATGTTCCCAACAAATAATTAACTAAAGTCCGACATGACATCATCAAATTGCTGTGGCTTGTTCCGGCAACAGGCCAAAAAGCAGTAAAATCCCCATAATCAGGCAGGTGTTAACCATCAAAAACAAACCAACAGAGACCCTGCATTTAGACATAGCTGGCTCTGAGGCTTTTACAACACACACTGCAAAGTGGTGCAGACAGAATAACTACTGTTGTGTTTTGAGAGCTCTTAAACCATCAGTCAGAGTAACCATTTATTGTATTTTTCCGCTTTTAGCAGTAAACAAAGAAATGTGCACCAAACCTTTAAAAAAAAAACAAAAAAAAAAACATGTTGAACTCTCAGAGCCACACAGAAATACGCACACCCGTTCTCTTAACAGAGAGACAGCGTGATGCCAAAGGCAGGAGGTGAAAGGGCTCAGGCCGATGTAACAGAGATTAAGACTAGGTCTACTGAAACCCAAACAGACGTCTGAGTATGTGCTCCGCACAGAGACTCACACAGCGTCACAGTAAATTCTTTCTATTTGACTGGTACGTTTAATAAGTGCAGCTCCAAATAGTTTTACCTAAAAGCCTGATTTAATCATGACTCTAGTAACTACAGATCCAAAGATAAATGTTTGTACATACATGCTGATGAAAATGAAAAGAGAACTAATTGTAAATGCTTAGCGAGCTCAACTTTAATATTAATATGCAGAGTGCTGTGCTAAAGTGTGCTTTGTTTGAGTCCCACTGGAGCTTTGCAGTCTTAATGTCTTTAAGATAAAAACGCCATATGTTAAGTGATGCAAGCCGGTGAACACACTTTATGTCACGGAGATTTAATCTGATGCAAAAGTCTGTGCATGCATGTGTTCCCCTGTAAGCCCGTACCTGTGCTGTGTAGTGGGCCTCTTGCTGGCGCTGCGCCCCTGGCTCGCAGGCGCAGGCCTGCTGTCGGAGCTGCTCCAGACGGGTTTCCAGCTCCAGCTGCTCCTGGCGGGCCTGGCTGAGCTGCCGTGCCTGCTCGCTGTGCACCGCCTCCAGCTCGCTGCGCAGCTCATGCTGCTCGGCGCTCAGCTCCCGTAGCCTCACTGCTTCGCCACCACGCAAAGTCTCCAGCTCCTGGGGGCACAAAGAAAAAGTCACATTTCAGTGACTCCTGCGAATGGTAAATGGACCGATTCGCATATATAGTCTTTCTATCTAATATTCACACTCTGATGAAATTTGGGGGTCCAGGATCTTGCAAGGATACTTTAACATGCAGGCTAGAGCACCCAGCAACCTTCCAACTACTACCTGCTCTACCGCCACATTACAGAAGCTCCACAAGGAGGTTGTTTGCTTCAGTTTGCTTACATTTTATTTCATCAGACATTTTGTCACCAATACTCTTTAATGGTGGCATCTCATTTTAGATTACAAATGCAATTTTCCCCAAATCCCATTAGTGGAGAACATAATTTAACTGTAGATGCAAATGTCACCATAATCTAGTTCAATTCCGTTTCCATGCATCCAAACTGAAATTAAACCCAGTGCTTTAATAATACGCTAAACGAGTGAAACACTGATTTATATGAACTGTTCTGCTGACTTGTGTTAAAAACTGGTGGAACAATCTGATACTGACACGTTCCACGTGATGGGAGGAAGTAATAGAGGGGGTTAGTGGAAGGTGAAGATCACCTCCACATCCACATCAAGGACACTTCTAATGGGCGGAAACAGTTATCGGCTCGTTGATCTCGGCCTCGTTTATCTTTCCGACCACCGACTCACCATTTCCAGCTGCAGCTGCTTGTGCAGGGTGGAGTTGAGCTTCTCCTGCTGCCTGCTATACATCTGCATGATCTCCACAACAATCCTGTCCTTGTCGTCCTCCAGCCCCCCCACCGCCGCCACAACGCCGCTCGTGGCAGAGCTCACGTCCTTAGCTGCTACATCCGTTACCGATGACAACAGCGACGCAGGAGGAGGACGGGGAAGAGGGGTGTGGGCGGTGATGTGGGTGGCTTTCTTGTAGCCTGGGCTGCTCGTCTCCATGGAAACTGCCTGGGTTTGGCATTCCCTCTCAGTGGCCGAGTCAGCAGCAGCACATTGGGATTTGGCCTCCCCGGCGCCAGCAGCGACAGCAGGCGACGCGTGAAGATCTGAGGAAGGAGGGAGATGAAGAAGATGAAGAAAGAAGTTTAAAAAAAAAAGAAAAAGAAGAAGAAGAATGGTGGGTGAAAGACAGGAAGTGCGAGCCGTGCTAATGCACACTGCCACCCGCGCTTAGTAACACCCTCGCACAACCTCATAAACGCCTGCACTTCTTCCTCAGCACCAGTGCACTCACACAGCGCACAAGTATGGCTCGGCAACAGCCGACGAACCAAACACTCGCCCACAAATTTTCTGTGTGTTTGCCCTCAGACGCACGCAGAATAGAGAGGAATAAAGGGCCATGTGTGGGAGCCGCGCTGCTCTGCGTGGGCTCCTCCACTGTTCAAACCCTGGCTTGTTCCCTCGCTGCGGCCTGTGAGGAGGAGCATCATGGGAAACAGTGGGTAGGGTGGTAATCTCTGGCAGTATCGTAATTTAATTTGATTCCAATCGCTTAAATGAGAAGGAGAAGACTAGTTTCAATTCTAGTTCAGTTCCAGCTGACCTGGTTCTAATGTGGGTGAGGTTAGAGTTATTTAAGCACCTCTCTGACAGCTTCCTGTGAGACAACTGTGACGTGAAAATGTAATTTGAAATATAACTTGTTTCATAATGACTAAAATTGATATGTATGTGAGAGCTGGAGAGATGTGGGAAAAAAAGAATCAGGTGTTGGGCATCTATGGATGTTTAGTGCCCAATGTCTCTTTAGCCACTATGTAGGCTAATAAGAAATAGAACTTGGAGGAAAATGTGCTATCAAGTGTAAAGTCATCAGTATGAATTAAAAAACAAAAAGCACCAAGAAGCTATAAAGCTAAACAGTGACGCTTAATGTGTTTTCAAATGTGATGTGTGAGTTTCAGAATTTCCACAGCACCGGCGCTTAACGATTCTCTTACATTTTTGATGCTGTGGAGTTAGAAATTCATTTTTTTGAATCTCCCTCAGGCTTGGTGATAGAAACAAAGACTTGCTGTACTTCCAAATTCGTTTGCACTTCATTTATCCACTGAGGTCAAGGTTGTTCATTTGTGGAGTTCTCACAAAACAAAACAGTGTTTTTAAGGTGGAATTTTTAAAAAAGCAGCCTTTCTCCAGTAATCTTACTATCCCATAAGCCACAAGGAGACTTAACACAAAGGCACAGACTACAGATAGAGTTGTTTTCTTTGCCCAACAAGACTTGCGGAAAGTGCCCTAGTGTGCTGCTCTGCTGGGCTTAGCTTCACTCACAAAATACAAGATACAAGATCCAACTGGCACAGTGACACACAAAAACACAAGTGCACAAATGTAGGTTAGGTATGGCAGTGTGTTTGAACCATAAGCTCGCAGACAGACAAAAATGATGATGAAGAAGAAGTTGGAGAACAAGAAGAAGATAATGATGAAGAAGGCGAAATGGTGAATGGTGACAAAGACATCAGGAGAACAGAGGGTAATGATCATGCAGCATGTGCGTGACAGGAAACGGGATGCTCTGTACACAGCATGTTGGACCCAGAGAGGACAATCATTTACTGACTCAAACTGGCTAGTGCATGTGTGTGCCTGCACACACACCCAGATCCATGCTCTGAAGCGCACAAATAACAGGCGTGAGTCATTTGGTGGTAGATCAAAAGGAAATAAACAGAGGAGAGAGAGAGACAACCACAAAAGGAAGAGTGAACGGCACAGATATAACAGGGGGAGGAAGGCATTAAATGAGGGGAGAAAATGTTTAAAAAAGAAAATGATGAAGGGGTAGAAGGCTTGAGATGAAAGAGGCAGAAGAAGGAAGTGCAGGAGCAAACGGAGAACCCGCTCAGAGAGGAGGATGTGGAGACAGCTGATGGGAAGAGAAACAGGGAGGTGAGACAGACTGGTCGGAGAAGAAAAAGAGGAAAATGCCTGAGAGGAATGAAAGAGAGGGAGGGCGACAGCTTGGCAGTCAGACGTGGTGAAATAATGGCATACAGAGAGCATTCCTGTGATTCATCCTCTCTCTCTCTCTGTATAGACAGAGATTATATAAAAATATACAGTACACACACATCTCATTAATGCGGGAAAAACATGAAAGCATGCACATGAAAACACACACGAGGAGGTCACGGCCGTTTCCACCCCGCCAACACCGAGGTGTCCCCCGAGTCTTTCTGTGAAGGTCAGCTCATGCTTGTGTGCGCCACTGTCGAGTGCAGCACGTGTCGGCTTGCCGAGCGTGTTGCATGAACATGATGAACATGCATGTCACTTCTGCTCATGCTGTATGTATGCACACTGCTCATGCCTGCTATATACACGAGCCATGTATTTTTAGCAGGCATGTGTCAGCCTTGTTTCTGTCTGATGTGCACATGCAAGACTGTAACACTTCATATGTAGAGAGACAGCTGTTGTCAGATTGTGTTCTTTGAGACTCTGTGTGATTATTGTTGCAGGATATTGTGTCAGGACTTTGTCTGCACTCATTTAGCAGTACAGATACCAGTTCTTTCCCCTGAATTTTCATTTACAAATCTTTGTATGAAAGGGAACACCGAGTCCATTCGTGCAGTTGCAGGATGGTGGGAATTATTACACAAGTAATGGATCAAACCACACAGCAACCAAGAGTGTGACATACCACCTGAATGACAAGAGGAAAACTGCTGGTGAAAGTTGCACATGTTATGGCCCCGACTGGATGGGCTTGGGATGTCAATAGCTCCCAGCCCGAGAGAGAGAAGAAGCTGGCTAACACTAATATGGTACTCAGAAACCAACATCACCTTTCTAAGAGAAACCTAACCTACTCCGATCACCAGCAGTGGCAGAAGACTGTTTGAACATGTGAGCGAGTTATATGTTAGTGGAGCGCAGCTGCATGCTCAGTCCAGACACCACAGATGCATCTCTAAATAAAAGCTGAACTGCCAATTTGTCACATGACACTGCACAGCTGTGAATATGGCTCATTTTTAGGGCAATTTAATGACACAAAAATGTTTGAAAACTACTATAATACTCAAATATCATTCATGCTGAGTGTTTGTGGAAAGCGTTTATACGAGTTCTAGTTTGACAACTTTCAGCTAGAAAATAGTGGAACACAACTTTGTCAGAGATGAATATTATCACACGCCATGTAAATGTTTTTTTTGTCTTATTATAGCCAAAAAATCTGCACTGTTAAAACAGTCTGAATGTGTGTGTGTGTGTGTCTCCAGTCAGTTTTATGCTTTTTAATTAGTCAAACTCCAAGTAACTTTCCATCTTCATGTCTGACACCGTTAATTAAAGAAAGACAATCTGTGTACAGAAACTCTTCCTCTACCTGCCCACTCACGCTGGGTTCTGCAGCTAGACTCTGTGTCTCTGCAGATGTGCAGCTCTTATTAACTGCTGGAGATCTAAGGCCTGTTATTAAATGGATAAACTGGAAGCAATTTCCTGCCTTTTGGCCCATTATCGGCTCTGCCATTTTCAGCTTTTCACTTGAACATAATTACAGAGCGTCAGCTGTTGCTTTTAATTTCACAAGAAGGTCAAGTAAGACCGGGTATGATCTTATTTGTTGTTCTATTTGGCTGATTTGTATGGTTTCCAAAAAGCATGATGAAGTCAGATTATCTTGGCAGCTTTGTGTCGGAGGAAGTCGCATCATCTCTGATCAGATTTTTCTTCTCGTTTACACGACAACAAACATGTTCCTGCTCTGTTTATCCAACATCAAATCCCTCAGGCAGAAGGCAACAATAACATGGTCACTGATTTATTTCTAATCCTAATTTGAAGACCAGATTGTGTGTTTAAGTGGTTATAGCATGTATGTTTAGCCATTAAAAAGCTTTACACACGTCTTTGCTGGTTAATAATTCAGCTCTGCTGGGTGTATTATTACTGACCCATTGGTGGCTCGTCGTGGCCCAGCACTCTGCGACTGTAGTGGTGTTTGAGCAGTGCGCTCAGCATCTCGGGGCTCATCTCCGCCTCCCTTCGCAGTGACACATTGGGAGCCACCATCTTATCGTATGTGTACATGTAGTAACTGGAAGAAACAAAAAAAAGGAAGGCATTTAAGCACTCAAATAAACATCATCTAATTTTGAATCAATTCACAATTTTCTTCATTAACACCAACATTTGTCTGGTTTCTAAATATGTAAAGTCTGAATTAAGCATCTGTTCTTTGCTCTTTTATTCTAGGCATACAGGAACTAGCGCCACCTTTTACATAATCTTGTCTTTGAAGCGATGATCGTACCAACAAATTATTGACTCGGCAGCTACTTTAACTAATGTGGCGTTTGCTCTAGCCCAAAGTAAATGGACGCTGGGAAAAAAAAATCTCTGCCACATGTTTACAGGATCTCAGCCTAAACACATCTTTTGCGTATCACAAATGTTCAGGTAGTGGATACAACTGGGAGAAAGAGAGATTGTGCTGTGAGATACTCCCAGGCCACTAAACCAACACTCTTTCATGATGGTGTGAAGGGAAGTTAAAGAGAGGGAGAAAAAGAAAGAGGAGGAGAAGAGAGGAGCTTTGAACCCCTCCCCCATCAGCGGCCCCCTCCAGACAGGGCTGAGGCTGGAACAGTGAACTAGGTTAAGAATGGCAGCTCAGTGGGACTCTGTGCTTCGTTTTCTTCCAGAGCAGACACACAACGCTTGGTCTGTCTGCTCGCCTGAATGAAAACCACTCCTCTACATGAAACGGCTCAGAAGCAACTGAATAATGTAAGCCTGGCTTGTATGTGACAAGTGTAGCACTAATGGATGTTTGTGGCGATCCAGATTCGACTTTAAGTGCTGCGGATGTCTGGCACGACATCCAACTGTTAGGGCGCTGCATTATTACCAACTCTGGGATGCAAAAGACACACTGCAAACTGGTCTTGACTGGTTTGTACGTGTAGCAGTCATGTGATGCTGACAGGTGACCAGAGCTATAATCCCTCCAATTTGTCTGGCCTGGAGTCTGCAGGCCTCCACGCAGTCAGTAAATCAAAGGCAGTCACATGTAGCTATGGCTTTAATCTGGGTCAGATTACTGTGAGCCACATCTAAACAAGAGCTGGTGTCCCCTGGGGATGGAGAGACGGAGGGAGATGCAGAGGCTTGGAAACGAAATGAGGAAGGAGCGAGTGAGGGAGAGGAGGAGGAGGAGACGAGGGAGTGCAGTCACAAGAAATTAAAAGAAGAGGAAGAAACCGAAGCCAACACAAAACTTAAAAACATACACCTACAATATCTGGCAAGGAGAGTCTTATCTCTTCTCCGTGTTTTTACAGATAACACCAGGCCATCTGGCACAGATTCAGGTATCGATAAGTTCTTAAATAACTGCAGCTTTTAATTTTGTCTAGGACAACCAACTAAAGCCAACTTTAAAGTGAATACCACTCGTCTCCTTCAGCAAGATTTAACAGAGTTCTCTACACTGGAAAAATAAAACAATGTGAGGGGCAACAACTGCTCCATTCATTGATTATGCAATTTAATATTCATACTTTCAGACATTTCAAATTTTTGAACAAAGACCAAAAATTTTCTAATAACCAGAAAACTCTTCACACATGTTGATTTCCTACTTTTCTTTCTTTTATATGAAAACACACAGAATATGTTTATTATGCAGCACACGGTTTTAAAGGCAGCCTGCTGCAGGCTATTATAATTTCAGAGATGAAACAACTAATCAAGGGAAGAATCTTCTACATCTTGCTACATCTCTAAAACCACCAAATAAAAGTGGCACTAAGTTTGAGATGGTTAATTAATGCTGTTTATTAACAGGAAAATATTCTGATGATCATCATTTATTAAACCAGAATGCCACACGCTCTCTGCTTCTCGACTCCAATTTATATCTTTGTTGGAGAAATTTGATCTCTTTGGTGGAGTGGAGATCAGAAATATGATAGTTACAAGCCTCAAAGCTTTTACTGGAATAACTGACTTAGGGTTAATAAGGTGTAGTACCTGGGATGGACCAGGGTGGGGTGTCCTGGCTCCTCCTTAATTTCTGAGAAAAGCCGGTTGAACACAAGAGTCGGTGGAGATGCTTTCCCCTGTTGGAAACAAACAAATAGATAAATGTGGCACAAAACAAAAAAAAAACAAAACTGCACATCTTCCATCCTCATATATTGATTGGTGCACAGCCTTCACAGCGCATTAGAGAAATTATTACAAAAGCAATCAGATGCATGAACATGCGCACACACACAAATACATGGAGAAAGACAGCGGGAGGAGAAAGAAATGTGCTGCACGTGGTGCTCTTGGAGCCATAATATAGTTAATATGCATGCATACATGTGAAAGGGGGATCATCCATCAGGCATCAGTTGAGACACTGGGCACGTGCTTGTGTGCGCATGAGTCAGAGAAAGAGATAATCATGATAAAGCTTCTTCCCTGCATGTAAAGTTGGCGGGGGAGGGGGCGAGGAGCAGAGCAGCTTGGTACAACAGAGGAGAAGCGTGCCGCTATGAATGAGTGAGCAGGGGGTGTGTCTATCAGTGGGGGGTGGGGGTACCTGAGCGCGGAGGAAGGGGGAGGAAAGGAATGGGGGAAGGTGTCACAGGGAGGGAAATGATAACTGACCTTTCTCGCTGGGTCAGCATCAGCCAACTTGTCGCCGGTGGAGCAGATATCTAACGAGGGTTTCCTCACCTGGCTCTCCTCCTCCACCACCTTCTGAAAACAGAAGGAGAGAGAGAGATGGTGGTTAAATAGACGAGCAAAGACACCCCAAGGTTAAATACAGCAGAGAGCGAGAGGAAGACACAGATGTAGTGCTGCACCGAATACATTTGTTGGAATAGTCTGAACGACTCAAAATGAGCATATCTGTCAGGAGGTGTGAGAATGAGAGGAAGCACGAGGAGAGGAGAGAAATTACACCAGGCGCGCAGACGCAGAGGGGGAAAGATGGAGACAAACGGCACTTAAACGATAGGAAATGGAGACAAATGACACTCAAGATGTAAAGGATGGATACAAATGTGTGCAGAAGTGAGTGAACTAGCCTGAGCTGGCCATAATGCAGCTGTGAGGAAAACGAAGGCGGCGAGGAAATGGATAAGCCGAATGTCGCAGCCGAATGAGCCCGTAGAGGAAGGCCTGTGACTAAACCAGGAAAAAAAAGCCTAGCTGTGAGTCGACGCAGCCTGTTGCTACACGCATCTGAGCGTGTCAGACATCGGCATACATGCAACGCAGCTGGAATCAAAACACGCGCTGTACAGGAAAATGTACGTTTGTGTTTCCTGTGTCAGCGTCATACCCTCAGAGGATGTTGAGTAAAAACTGCCTGCTCCCTCTAGTTTTGTCTATCTCACCGTTTCGTTTTGGGTTGAGGTGTTTTTTTTGCGCATGTATCCAGGCCACGCTCGGCGAGAGGCCACAAGCTGATGTAGCTGATGCTTATCTGTGACAGGCAGGCCTGACACACATACTCCATGCATTTCACAAACACGGTCTACCTAACTGACAGGTAACAGAGACAGCAGAGGAACAACAATGCACAGCATCGCAATGCGAGCCGTTAGGGAGCCCACAGTGACGACAGACAGCGGATTGAGAAGGGAGATGCAGAGAGAAGAGAGATGGTAAGAAGAGGAAGGAGACGAAAGAAGAAGGGGAAGAGAAAAGTGTGAAAGCATCAATAATTGACTTAGTACCCTTTTAAAGCCCGCTATAAAACGTTTATCCACAAAACGCAGACACACAAGCTCTCAGTGAGTAATAAACAGGCAGCTTTTCATCAGCTGGACTAAAGGATTTTCCTCTGTGCTGTACCGGCTAAGAGCTTGTGTCATTACCAGCGCTAAACAGCCTCAGAACAATGCCAGCAAATAACTGTGACAGCCACGCATTAGCCGCTTATCATTTATACCGGTCCAGCAGCAGCCTCATTCAGCAGCTTAAGCATGTATTATTTACAAAAAACACAATTATTCACCTGTTACATATTCCACGAAGCACACATGATCTTTTTTATTTATCTATTCTCCTTCTGTTTCGCTACCTAGAGAAGCCACAGCGTCTTTCTTAAAAGAATACATGTGGCCCTTGAAGAATTGATGTGACACACGGATACCTCTCAATGCCATCTTACTTGCACATAACAGTCGATCCCAACATCTATTTTTAACAGCAATTAATTCAGCGCAAGGGAATGTGACCTGTGACTTTATGCTCTGTACCTCCACCTCAAATCACAACTTCTATATTCATCAGCAAAAGAAAACAAAAAAACAACTAGTAGTAGTGATTTGCATGAGAGTTTTTCTGAACTGTATGTAGGGGGATAGTCCCTTATTTACAAGGCCATGCATGAATGAGCATGTTCATGCAAATGTTAAAAGGCTGGAGCCGTATGTGTGAGCCAGGTGTGGTTGTTAGTCTGTGTGTATACAGACGGGACCTCGATCATTTGTGAATGTTTATGGTTGGTGTGTTTTTGGTTTTTTGTTGTTGTTTTTTTTACCCTTTTTCCCCCTTCCAGCACTGCAGCACTGAGTGGAGGAGGGGGAAGGGACAGAGTGAACAGCTCAGAAAGAGAGAGGGGTGACAGGGAAGAGACAGAGAGAAGGAGGACTGACAGAAACCACGATGTAACCACTGCAGTGGTGTGGCGGTGAGCTGGGTCTGTCCAATGTAAAGAATGGTGTGTGTGTGTGTGTGTCAAACACATACAGAGGGAGCGCGTGGGCCAAACTGATAGTAACGTCAGGTCATACAGAGGTCTTTCATCTGCTTGACCTCTACAACGACAGATGTTTGGCTGCTAAGACGACTGACAGCTCATTAAAGGCTAGGTCTGCACCCTCCTTTGTCTGTGTGTGTGTGTGTGTGTGTGTGTGTGTGTGTGTGTCTGTATTCGCAAGGACCAATTAGACCTTGAGAGCGAGGACATTACTGGAAAACGAGGACATTTTGGCCAACGCTCATTTTGGGGCTGTTTGAGGTTCAAGACTGTAGGTTTTATGGTTAAGGACAGAGAACAGATTAAGGTCCAGGGTTTTCCCCTCATATCTGACGCCAACTAAAAAAGTCTGGAAATTCCACCAAAGGAAAATCACCAGGAAATAAATATATAAATAAATAATAAAATTTAAACCCATGGCTTTGCTTCATTAGTTTTGCTTTGTTTTCTAATTTTAAACTACTTATTAAACCGCAGTCGAAAAAGTATCCCAATAAATGTTATCCTATAAAATCTCATAAGAATTACACCAAAAGGATTATAATTTGATTCAATCTTTGATTTGATCGAGTCACATAAAAGTTTAGAAGGTGTGAATTCAAAAATGATTTAAGAATTTAATACAAATCGCTAGGTCTACCTGCAGTACTTTTAGTGCCCACAGAGAGGCCGCAGGCCACACTTTGGCAATCACTGATATACAGTCTGTGTGACTAATGGTGGTTACATGCATAGTCACCCTTCAAAAGGAAACTCCCAGGGTCTGGGTTTTAGTATAAATGTGAGAAACACCCAGAAAACACAGTAAAAGAACAAGGCTGCAGGTGGGCCATTACTTCTGTATCCACACACAGACCAAACAAACATGCACGTGTGTGCTACACTAATGGCTGCCTGTCGCTCCCAGTGACTCCTGCATACCTGACAGCTGACGGCTTAACGCCCACCACCCACTCACGCACACACCCCTGCTCATTATTCCTGCTGCTCTTCACTCTCTCTTCCTTAATGAATATGTGCCAGTGCAAACGTTTGCACATTTCAGCACTACTACCATTTTCCTCACCTTCCCACCCCCACCTTGCTTTATTAAAAACACACCAAACTGCTACTGGGTCCTAATCTGCAATAACGAAGTACCTCTCTTATCTGGGCTGCCTCTGCGACACACAAACACACACCTAACCCCCTTATGTCTCCAACCCTTTGTCAGGCTGAAGCTCGCCTTATGACAATGTGGATTAGCATTCCACACACTCACTCGGCTGAACTCTGCCCTGTTGATCCTAATCACCAGCAGTCTGCCTGCTGCTGCAGCTTCAAGCTGGCTTGTCCCACCACTGTGTAGCTGGATGTAGCCGCAGCCATGTGAACTCACAGTGACCCATTTTTTCAGCATACGTGACATTTCTGCAGCAGACGCTTTAATGGAGTAGAAAGTGGTTTTTCTAATGTGTGTCTGTGTGTCTTTGTAAAGTGCCAGTAAATCAAACAGTAACAAGCGGCACTTTACTACGCAGGCACCCATGACTGTACATTAGCATGCACAGTCTGGCAGAGCAAATGTATTTAAGCGATAGCCCACACAGCAAAGGAGCATTTCAATGGGAGCATGGCATTCTCCTGTGAGCAGGGAAAAAATAAAAGATGCTCTAACTTTGCGCATTTTTGCAGCTGGTTGAGGTTTTTGTTCATTTTTGCTAGAACCAAGATGAAGTAGATTCCATAGCTCGCCACGTTGCCAACGAGCTGCTGCCTGACTGGGGTGAAGGCTGTCAACCTACAAAAGTTGACAGTGAATTTCTTCATACCTGAGGACTGCACTTCATTTAAGCTCATCCTGACAAGACAACAAGAAGAGTCTGTTTTTCCTACTCTTGGTGTAATTTATATGAACCACATATGAACCAACGCAGACTGACACACACACACACACAGAGCAAACAAGCCCGAGGTCAAGCGTCACTCCACTCCTGTCACGTGGACCCACTAAATGACTGCTGTCTCAGTGCACATAAACACACGCGTGCAGTTACTCTTTGCTATAAATACACATCCGGTCCCCATACACGCATAATAAAACACACACCAGGCTTACCCCTCTAACAAACACATACACATATGATGGAGCAAACTGGCACTTGCGGTCTCTGTTAGTTAACAAATCTCAGGAAAGTCACAGGTTACTTCAGCTCAAACTTGCACGATAAGCTGACAGAAAACCATTTCAGGAACTCAGGAAAGAAGTTACAGCTCATTTCCAGCTCCGTGAACTCTACTGGAGTAGGTCTGCAAAACTCGCAGATCAAAATAATCTCTGTTTATCTTATCACGAGCCTCTCACTGAAATAAGCTGTATTAACTCCTCCTGACTGGCTGCTCTTCGCAAACAGAAGGTTTATTTGGGCTTGTGTGCTCACAGCAAAAGCTGTGTGAATGCGTGATGACAACGGAATAAAATATACCCACTGTTTGACAATATACAGAGCCAAAAGTAGAAAATCCTACCTGAAACCGAGTGTTTAGAGCAGTCTGAAGCCTGAGCTTTAGGCTCGTAGGGATTATGTGCACATACGCTGACCTCATTATTTCAAAGTCTGACCATGTTTAATATGGGTGTCCAGCATTGTAACAGCATATACAGAGAAGAAAATAAGAAAAGCGTAACGTTTCACCTTTAACCTCCTAAGACCTGAACTCTTCCACGGCATGCATTTTTAATTTCTCTTTGATATTTGGGCTGATTGGGACCCGATGAATGTAAAGACAAAGAATTACCTGATTTTTTTTTTTACCTAATTTTTGTTTCTAAGAAAAATGAGAGCCACATATGAGGATATTTATTTAAAATTTCGATAGAACAGTAGCAGTAATATGTCCTCATAAGTGGATATCAGGCCCTTGTAGAGCAAAATTGAGTATTTTGGTCTAAATAAAATAATAATAAATGTGATGTCCATATATGTGGACGCCAGGTCCTAGGAGGTTAAAGTAAACTGTCCCTTTCTGTGTTACTGAAAAGCTTTTAAAAAAAGATGCATTACATCATTTTGAGTAATATTTCTCACCATTTTCTAGGAAAGAACAATTACTTGCATTACAAATAAACATTAGCTGCAATTTTATTACTGAATCCCTTCTTTGCCTTCATTATAAATATTTTGCACTTTGTTCAGAGAAAACACTACAGATGTGTTAAAACTTTAAAACCCTGCCCAGGATATAAAAAGCTCATACAAACACAACAGCAAGTCTTGACATGCCTGATGGCCAATCTTATCTAGGCCATAATAAAGAGTGGGCAAGCCTTGATCTGACCTTTCATCCCACAGCAGCAGTGTGTTTGCGTGTTATTAAAAACCCTTCTGTGCCCTCACACACACACACACAGCTGGGAACGACTCTCTTCACATCTGCTGAAACCGTGACATCAGTTGCTAGGTATGAAAACTGAAAGAAAACCCCAACGAATACCACAACCTATTTCAGGGGACAGGAACGTAAGTGCGCCCCCATCCTCCAATCATTAATGTGCCTGGCATTCTGGAGAGGAATGGAGATGGTGAACGGATAGCAGCAGCAGGAGGAGGAGGACGACAAAGTGATGCTGCTTATTCTCCTTTTTCCCTCTCAGAGGAGGAAGTGAAAATTGTGTGTGTGCGCGTTTCTTTAGGCGGTGAGAGAGGACTAGGAACACACACGTACGCAGACACACTCGGAGAGACAGTCACACCCTGTCTGTTTCTAGACCACATCCTGTACTGCTGTAGTCGTCAACTGTGTCAAAGATCGAGCAAGAGATACATCGTTTTACATACACTTCCTGGCTGAACTGCAAAAACAAGGCACATTTATTTATCTCTGTAAAGTCATATATTAAAATCTTTCAGCTGTATGAGAGATAACTATCAGCCACGGGGTTGGCTGATAGCTGTGCATCCATAGTTTTTAATAGATCAACCGTGCACTTGGGAAAATATAGAAATAATCTGTGGTTGCAGCAACACCACTTTCTCTGTGCAGCTCCCACTCAAATCACAATTTTTTATATCCGTCGACCTCCGCCGTGGTTTAGCCCCTTATCCCTTTGCCTGCAATTAAGATCAGACAACTGTACGCTGGTCTTCTGGGTTTGATTTGGGTTTTACTGGGTGCTCTGGTGGTCCCACCTGGCCCCATACATAGACACAGGCGCTGGAGGGTTTTATATGAAGGTCTTAATCCAGTAAGCCATTTATCCACGGACTGGGAGCCACACTTTGTTTCAGCAGCCAAATCAATAACAGCCCACAGGGGAACCGGGCAGCAAAGTGGGGCAATTAAAGGAATACACTTTTAGTAGAGGCTCTGTGATTAACTCACCATAGTGAAATAAGATCACTTCGAGGTCTGGCTGTTCGGTTCCTGACAAATGTCAGTTACATTTTAAGTTGAGATACTCGGGAGATTGCTCAACTAAATTTTTCATTCACTTTGGCACTGCAACGCCAGATAAGCGGGAAAGAAAACAGAGCAGGGCACGCATGAGGACAGGTCTGACAGGTGGACGCTGAGACAAACAGGTGACAGAAGGAAACAGGAAATAAAAAAAAGGAGGGCAGCCGAGACAAATGAGGAGAAAGAACGACAGCATGTGACTGCTCGTCTGTCTGTGCCTTCCCCCAGACACGCACACACCTGTTCCTCCGTCTTTCCAAACACAAAGAGTAAGACTAAAGCCAGACAAGCACACTGATAAGCCAGACCAGTCATGCTCGACACACACACACACAGATAAGAACAGGTTCATTCCCAACTTGCGTTTGGCTTCGGGCCTTGAGTACATTTTTGCGCCACAAAGGCACTCTGTCTAGACAGTCACATGCACGTCAAACACACACACACACACACACACACACACACACACACACACAGCTTTTCCTCTCCCTGACAACATGCTGAACTCCTTCCTCTAACAGCTACAGTTCCAGTCAGCCATTTTACAATCCACACACTGCAGCCTTGATTGCGAGAACAAATGGGACCCAGTGGAGAAACGGTTAATGGGCAGTCTATGGCAGAAAATGAAGCGAGTTATAAAAGCCATCTCTCCCCACTAATAAACGCACAATCTACTGTCCACCGACTGTAGCTTTACGGCAGACGGGGGTTTAATTTGGAGAGCGGCAACACTATTTCTCTGGGACCCTTCATATAAAAAAAAAAAAAGTTACAATTTTTCTCAAAAAGGCGCCTCTTGAAGCTCTCTCGATCAATTTTTCTATTCATCTCCCTCCCCTCCTTTCTCCGTTTCTCATGTTTCACCGTCAACTCCCAGGCGGCAGCTTCCAGTGTGTGTTCAAAGCAGTGTATGTGGAGGGTTGTAATGATGTTACCTCATGAATGGACAAATTGTCTGACTGGAATACACTATGTAGGCTGCACAGACTACGGTAATCCCCACCCCCACACCTCACATACATACAGCCCCTATGACACTGTATATATTATTGTAGAGGGTGAAAAATATACTTCTGGTGAAAATGATTAATTTGCCACTGACTTTGTGGATAATACCAGTTTTCCTGGGTCAAAATGGGAGGGTGATAGCTGACAGAAAACTGGATTTTTCTGTAATTGTATAACCCCAAACGACCTAAAATTGTTTAATCGACCAATCCATAATCAAAAAATACCCTGAGAAACAGATAAACCTGTAGATATCTACCTTTCCGTAAACAAGTGATATCTCAACGTTTTGGGCAAAAAGGGCAGCTCTATTTTGCTCATTTTCAACTCTAGTCTTATTCTTGGACTCCACTAGAGTAGCTTTGAATGATTCAGTCTTATACTGGGTGTTGGTAAAAACATATCAGTTAAAGCGTCTATTTTTTTAGCTCCCTTTTCGCTAGCTTTAAACCAGCTTTCTTCTGATTGGCTGCTCCCAGCAAACAGAAGGTTTGAGCAGTTGAGCATTTAGAGCAGTTTAAAGGCTGAGCGTTTGGCTCACAGGGATTACATGCACAAAGTTCATAAATTGAACATTTAGTCATGTTTATTGAGCATCTAGTACTTTTAACAGTATATATATATGAAGAAAAAAAAAAAGGAAACGGCTCGTAGGTCAAACACCTACAAAAATGTTTGCTGGGTTTCAAATTCTCACCTTTGAAAAAGGTGCAATACATATAAGTAATCCCTTTAAAATCTGGCACGGTATGCCATACCGCGTCCCCAGAAGAAATGATGAAACACACACAAAGGTATTGTGCGGTTGTTCTCCACAGACATTGCATCAGTGGCAAGAAGTACAACTGCATTATGTCACACTTGAAATCATCAGCCTGCACTACAGTGATTAATAGTGATGAACAGACAGTGTGTGTTGCTAAATAATACAATTTTAGCCATAATCACACAGCTGTTTTAGAAAGGAAATATGATTCAGCCTTGTAAAAGAGAGACTGGCTGTAGCATTTGGAGGAAGATCTATGATATCTGAAATGTAATTTAGTTGCTTTCCCTGCTGCAGAGAGACAGAAAAACATTAAAAACAAAACTCCAACCAGGTTCATGTCACGTTCAGAGCAATATTATGCGAGTGTGATGGCTCTGACTCCCATCTACTCAAGGTAAGTCATTAGATTAACGTGATGCATTATAGGCCTGTAGTGAACGTGTCTAGTAACATTCATCCTGGAAATGAGGGTGTGATTTTTTATTTATTTTTTCAATCTTCACCCGACTCAAACACAGAGGGCAAACTGAACGCGCGTGAGCTCACCATCACTAGCACAGCAGCTCAGTGCGACACGTTTTCTCTCCAGGGCCCACACCCACCCCCACCCCAGTACGTTAATTATGAAAGCTGTTGGGGGCTCACCTATGTGAGTCAACCAAGCCAGGAGCCACAGACATATGCGCACGCGAGTGAGCAGACATCTGATAAAACAGCGGCTCCTTCAAACAGAAAAACGTAGGAGGATGACGTCTTTTCTGCGAGCAAACTGTCGCGCACCGATGTGCACGCAGACTCGAGCAGACACACTTCGTTCTCCCAGGAGGACGCAGCGACTGAGAATGAGGCCAGTGGGCCCTTGTCGTCTCTGTGGATGACTGTACTCATCACGTGAGCTTTACTTGGGCCTCTGTGTGTGTGTGTGTGTGTGTGTGTGTGTGTGTGTGTGTGGCAGAGATTTAACATCTTTAAAAACCAAAAGAGAAACTCTAGAGAAACGTGCCACCATAGGATGTTGTGCAGAGGTAGGTTACTAGTTCAAATCTGCAATTAGGGACAAAGATGCACACACTCTGCTGTTGCCATCAAAAACCACAAATCAGCTGCCTGGTTTTCTATATAAGGGAACTTGGCTTACTATTCATATTGGATGAAACAACTCGGGAGTGCTTGGAGATAGAGGGGAGTGAGAGAGCTGCAGAGAGGACGAGCGTTGCTAAGCAGACTGAAAGCTGAGAGAGGCTGTCAGTAAGCCAGCATTGCACTGCTATCACTACAGAGAGAGAGACAGAGAGAGACAGAGAGAGACAAAAAAAACAAAATGGAGACACTGCCCGACCCTTTTTCTTAGCAATGAATTACACAGCACCCACTGAAAGGCCTCCTAATGCATGCTGAAGACTGCTTCGAACAGCCGTTCGGTAGCTAAATAGGAAACAATCCTGCATTAATTTATCCCAAATTGTCATTTGAAGAAAAGTCTGGTGAAAAATAGAAACAAATACACTTGCCCTTTTAAGAGGGAAGCAAACACAAGTGCCTCACAGTGAAGTAGGTGTTTAAATGAGAGGTTTAAAGGTTTTACTGCAGGAGTCGCCCCTGACTAAAACCCTCTTTTACTGGGCCTCGTATGCGTACGTATCGATCTGCGGTTTGTTTACTTCTTGCTCAGTTGTAACATGGAATACTGCAGTAAATGTCAGTGCTTGGCTGGCCATCGTTGTCTGCAACAAGGCCAGAGGAAGGGGGGTGGGAAGGGGGAGGGAAGGATAGGGGGGTGGAGAGACATGGAGTAAGGAGGCTATCCCAGTCGCTACAAACAGAAAGCTCCACCTGGCCAAAACGACCCGCAGGGTAAAATCTATCACAGACACATGGAAAAGCAGACAGTTAAATCCAAACTGGCCCTAGGTCCTCTGACTGTTCTGCAGGGAGCTCCGGCCTCATCCATATTACATGCAGGAGCTTGTTTGAAGCCTCCACTGCTCCCTCTCTGCATGGGCAGCTTGGCTTTGCTGTTTGGGCCCCTCAGGCTCGACACCCTCTCCATCTCTCCCTCTCCCCTTCATACAAACACAGCTCCCATAATGCAAATCCATCAGCTCCCATCACTCTTCCTCCATTTTTCCTCACAAGCTCTGGCTTTCAAAATAACCCTCCGAAGACCTTTGCAAAATTTAAATGTTCTTCCTGAACGTGGTTCACTGAAAAGATGAAACCTGCATATAGAAATCCTCCCGACATTTGGCCAAAGGCTGCTGTTAATTTCCACCCTGTCTGCACCGAGCTTCATGTACCAGAGCCTATGACAGGTGAACTCGATCGCCAGACTTCCTTCATTAACACACAAGACACATTCAATGTCTGATGCAAGCTCTGACAGCAGCCCAAGAAAAGCACAGTTGGGATTGGCAAATCTTATTACGGTTGAGTCAGAGCTCTAAGTGAACACACCTGGGTGCAGATCAAACAGACTGAGTGAGAGACCAGGGCGGTGATAAATCTTTGTCCTGGCTCCACAGTGACGCTGATGAGTGGAGAGCAGACCGCAGCACGGATGGAGCGCCGTGACTCACGCTGCAGGATAGGGTTGGCGTGGTGAGGGGGAGGAAGTGGCTGGTTTCTGGTTGGGTTTGTGTGTGAGAGTCTGGCTGCTTGAGTATGACCCTTTGACTTCCTTTAAATCACAGACTCCGCACTGTGTCATCCAAACACTAGCCTGTGCTTTCATCGCTCTAATAAAAGATATCACGCAAACACATTCAAAGCCTGTGTCGAGGCTTCTGTCATCCAGCTCCGATGGCACAAACTTTGAGAGTTTTGGGGTTTGAAATTTCAGGGTCAGCCTTCGCTCCTCTGCTGCTTTACAGAGTAGAAAATGAGGCAGATTGGATGTCTGCCAGAGCAGCTGACAGAAAAAGGCAACCTTGCCAAAAAATTTGCCATCGGTACACTGTGAAGGCTAGGAATCTTCACTCAGCGTGAGTCACTCTTACGAAGAACTGCTCTGCTTTCGGACTCATCTGGAATCAGGATGCGTTTCAGACAGCACATTTTGATAGTGATGACAGAGAAAATTTCTGGCATAACAAAGTGCACTTGTCACAGGAATTGGTTAAACTGTAGCCAGACTGTAAACCACAAGGAACTCGTCAGAAGATAAAGTCAAGGGCAATAAGTCTCCATGAAGGTTGAGCCTCCTTTAATAACAAAGTTGTTGTTTTTTTTTACATGAAAGCCCAAAAGAAAGGCTGGACACGCAAAGAATAAGTGTCAAACCTTGTAGACACGCCACTTTATTGCTCGGTGGCGATGGAGAGACTTTTCTCTTAGCTTGCGTGCAAGGATGCTGAAGTGCACTCCAAAGCCCCAACCCGTGCGACCCTTAATTATGCTCCCATAGCTTAAGTATACTCAAATAAAAACCCACACTATACCTTTTATGGATTCAATTCAATTCAATTCAATTCAATTTTATTTATATAGCGCCAAATCACAACAAATGTCGCCTCAAGACTGGATGCTGTTAAGTAATTAATTGCATCTGGAGGTCAACAACCTCAAGGACTGTCTGCTACTTAGTTTAGGTTGTGAAGAGTTGCAGTGGGGCTGTTGGAGATCCAGAGGGAAATCCAGATCCAGGAGTCCTCCATTTACAGTATCTAGATGAGCTGGTTCGGACCCCAGGAGGATATGGTACAAAGAAGACTGTATGTTTGCATGTCTAGTGGCTTAAGAAACATCCCAGAGATGGATGAGTCCCATGAGTGTCATCACTGCAGGTGGGAATAGCGGAGAGATAAACACATCAAGAGAAAATGGGAAGAGAGGAGACTGGGCAAAGCTTAAAATGTCCCTTTTCCCCATCCTTATTAATGCAGTCCATTTCCCAGTTGTTAACTTCACAGATTTGCCCGGAGCAACATTGCCCAGGCTCCTGGAGAGAGGAGGATTTACAGGGTATACAGACTGAAAGGGAAAGACACCATTGGAAAGTGTTTGATGTAAGTGGAGCAAAGGTGACGCCTCAAAGTGAAGGACTTATAGAGCAAGCGGTTCACTGTGCTTCAATTTGAGGCTCCAAGCTTAAGGTCACAACAAGGCATCGCAACTAGGTTCAGTTTGATAGAGGCAAATGGAGAGAAAATCAAACAGGCAGGAACACACTTGTATGGAAACAACAAGTCGTTACCCATCAGGGAAATAAATGGGGATTTATTAATCAGTATTTCCCCCTGCTTTTCACAGAACTGCAGTACACATGACTGATATGCGTTTTGGCCAGGATTGCGGTTGGCAGCCCATTGGGATTC
The DNA here is from genome assembly GCF_056152115.1 of Neolamprologus brichardi. Taxonomy (NCBI): domain Eukaryota; kingdom Metazoa; phylum Chordata; class Actinopteri; order Cichliformes; family Cichlidae; genus Neolamprologus; species Neolamprologus brichardi. The sequence goes on along the minus strand of NC_142121.1, from coordinate 15,972,475 downwards.
AACGACACGCCTTTGATATCAGTTGTTTATCTGCTTGTCTCGGAGATTGGGGCTGTGGGAGAAACTATAACACTGCCTATATGCCGGGCGTCTGCGTGTACTGTCTGATGTGTACATGGTGCTCCTATGGAAAGCGGCGTCTCCGGGGTTCTCCATTTATATCTTCATTAATCACCGTTCCCACCGGGAGGCCGCACAGAGGAGTCTTTCAAATGCAAACGCATTCTCTCCGCTTGCACACAACACACACACAGCCCCTTTACCGTATACCCACCTGCGTAGCAGCTCACAACACGCACAACCTGCTTGTCCGGCTGTCTTTCAGGAAGACCTGACAGTGGACAGTTAATCTTCTCGTCAACACATCGATTAATTAATACCAAAACTCCTCATTATTCTGTTTTCTCCTAAAGCCAACTAAGCAAACGAGTCAGGCGTGTTTTGATCCAGAAACCTCTCTCTTCTTGCATCTTGTTTGAACTCGTAGCTCCACTATTCTCACTTTGTTCTCAATCTCGTTTTCCTCAGAAGCAGCAAACTGGTCTGGCGCCCTGAGGGGGAGCGAGCGAGAGCGCAGCGAACATGCAAATAGGCCATCAGTCGAGGCTTCTTTTAAAAGCCTGCAGGACGTTTAGCGGGGAGGGGCTTGGCAAGTGTGTTTAGTCTGTGTGAGTGCTGGCAGACGTGGCAGAGGCTCCGCTGTATCTGGACAGACCTGTCTGTTCTGCCCACTGCTGCGGCAGGGCTCACGTCAGGCCCGGAGCAGCAGTTTCCTCTTATTTTTACTTTGTTATCCAAAATAAGGAGCAGCAGCTGTTCCAGCCCAGTGATGGTACATTTCTAAATGTGGGGCTGTGGTGAACAGCACAGGCAGATGAACTGTGGCAGAGGCCTGTGGTCATGTGAAACCTAAAGCTTTAAAGGATATGTATTTCAGACAAAGACTAGGAAGTAATGGTTTGGGCACTCCTCCAGCGAGCTGCAACTCTGTTATAGAGCTATGATACTGGCACTGACCTGACGATGACATACCAGAGGCCCCTCAGCTAAGCCCCTCCTACCTTGAGGGGCCCCTTTTAGGCCTTTTACAACAGGCTGCAAACATGGGCCAAGGCATGGCTCGTTATACACAGACTGTCTCCCACACCAAACTACATACAGGCCTAATAGACTGTAGGTTAGTGTGGGCCAGCGTCCAAAAAGCGGCCGTGTATTCAGTATAAGGGGACAATTGTTCCAAGGAAAATGCACAAACAGACAGAAATATGTGTATGTGTGTCCTTCTTGTTAGCTGGGGAAATACAAGCTAGCAGGCATGTGATTGGCCAATAAAGAGGGCTGTTACAAGCAACATTTGAGGTTGAGGTTAATTTCACATTGGAAGAAAGGAAATTTGAGGCCAGAGGCCAAACTCCCACCCCAAATAAATAAATAAATAAAAAGTGGAGCAGTTTTGAGTAAACCATATTCAGGGCGACGTGTCCTGGCTCTAACCTCACATCCTTTCATAGCCTTTACTTCTCTTATTTGCTCAAGTGTCTTGCCCTCAGGCGGTCAAAGATACTGTGTTGCCCGATTCTGCTTCAAATGAATGCATGCGACAGCAGAAGCAGTAGAGAAGTGAACTTGGGACACTGATTCACATGTCTGAACAGAGACAGGAACTTATGTAACACTGGCTGTGCCCTCTGTAAAAAAAAAAAAAAAAAAAAAAAAGAGTCTGCTCCTTTCACTCTTCTTGTTTCCTTCTTCCTCCCTCTTCTCTTGATGCACCCTCCCCTACCACCCACCCCCACTCTATTCAGCGTCCGTGTCACCCGGCAACTCGCCATATCCATCAAGGAGACCCGATCAATAGGTGCTGGCCTTTCTTCCCCATCCACCTCGCAGAAGCGCACAAGTGGTCTTATTGCTTATGTAACGATTGACTTATCGGGTCATTTGGCTGCCTACTTTGCTACTGTTCGCCAATTGGGGCCAGAGAGGGGGCATTGACTGTTTACGGATACATGTGAGAACATCTGAGTTGGGAGAAAGGGGGTAATGGTGAGCAATGGGTGGCAGCGTGAAGACCAGACTGCGGGTCTGAGGGCAGGAATCCAAGAGAAGGCAGGCAGTTTGAATGTCGAGGGGAGGTAGATGAAGAAGGCAGGCGCAGCGAACGATTAGCATGTTCGCCAAAATCCAATTAGATACCGCCCAAGAGAAAGACTGACAAGCAGACAGACAAGCAGCCCAGGAGACAGCCAGAGAGTGCAGCTGCACCGGTCTGCGGTAATGAAGTCACTGGTTTCCAAATAGCAAATAGAGGAAGCCAGAAAGATGCAGCTGTCTGCCGTCTGTGCCGCAGCCACTGTGTCAACCCGGCCAGGGAGACAGACAGAGGAAGGCTGTTCTCTCCGTCTGACACTTCTGACTCGGGGCCAGCGCAACGCTACAAACAAGGCTGAGGCAAAAAAGAAAAGCAGCAAACTGCTACACCCACCATGTTGGGGCTGCTCATTAGAGTTAGGAAACAAGCCCAAAATATCAAATCAGATTGTGTCTGCTCTTTCCTCTCTCGCTTACAGTGTAAAAAAGCTTTTTAGTAGCATAAGCTTATTTACACAATACACCATTTTCAGTCTAAAGAATGAGCGTCTGTAACAAATCCTGAGGTCAAAATGAAATCATTGTCTGTCGAATACTAAAGTGACTCCGGTGATAAGGTTTCAGCTTGTTGCTGTGTGCGTTGGTTGTGTCTAGTAAACTGTTTACACAGCAGGGATCAGTAGACAGGCTAGCACTGCCTCCAGGCACAAAGCGCCTTTATGGAGTGCAGGTCCTGGAGTTTTTAACTGCACCTTTTTAAACCAAACAGTCCAAGCAGGATTTGGGACTGGGAAGGGGGGGGGATTCCAGAAAGCTCCCCTCTTGTTTTCTATGAGGTCCCAGAAATCTCTGTTAAAACTGCTTGTAAATGTGCACATTGACACTGTGTGTAAATAAGGGACATTGGGTAACGGTATACATTTGGGGTTAGACCAACACGCACGAAGGCGAGCCATCTTTCTAAAAAGAATACGCAACTATGAGCTTGCCTGCCTGGCCGTCCACCAACATCCACTGGGATGTGGAAAATATGAGTCACGCAGCCAGTGCGGTGGAGGCGGCTGGACACAGAGAGTCTGGAGGATGTTCAGGGTGAGAGACACGTCCGTCTGTTTCACTTCCTGTTCAGTTAACGCACACTTTCATTACAGGAATACACAAACAGAGAGTGGCTGAACGTGAAGGGAGAGCCCCTGTGTCCTGACTTCAGTACGAGGTCATCGTGTTCCTCCGGTCACTGACCTTTCACACACTCGTAAATCTGTTCAGGAGGGAGGGGTGTGAAGTTTATACTGGCATCCTCTATCAAGTCACCTGCTTCCTGGACACTCTCATGCAAACATCTTTCCAGGAATTTTAGCCATTTGTGACTTTGTCTGTCTCTGTCAACACCAGCATAACTGTTACATAAATTTTCACCACTGCTGTTAACCCTGCAAAAACCATTTCCACTGAAACCAAAACCCCACAAACACCAGAACATGGTGTTTGTGGGGTTTTAACTAGAAGAAGAAAATGAGAGGAAAAAAAAAAAACTTTGATTGAGAAAAAAATAAATTTAAAAATCATCACCTCACAGAGGAGACAGCATCTGAAACTGTGGTGAGACACATGCTCCAGAGGGCCTGGCAATGTGTGAGTGTGTGAGACAGAAACAAAGATGTGTCATACTGGCCTACACACACACACACACACACACAGGGGCAATGTGTCTCACACATAAACACACACACCGACACTGCGGGACTCATCAGCCCCCTCGACATTAGGTACATGGTGCAGTAGTTTGTGCACTAGTTTCCCTCTGAGCTACAAAAATGTCTCTGGCTTTCAGAAAGAACGTCTGTGGCTTCCAACATGCATACCGGCTGGGAAGAAACGAGACAGGAATGTGGTCAGGACGCTGGGCGAGACGGTAGATGCTATTTCCGATGCATTCGCAAAAGGCAAATAATTCCTCTGTCTCGCACACATAAGTTGTGTGTCTTGAGCCGTACAAACCTCACACTCTGCACAAACTCTGCTCAGTCTTGCATGCAACCAGCTGCCAAGTAGTGACATATAAATCCTGACAATGACAGCTAACTTCACCAAAAACATGCATATAGATTTGCGTGTGAGCTAACCAGCCATTCACCCAGAATACAGTGCAAACCGGGGTAGTCCGCTGTGGTCACAGAGAGGTCATGAGACGACATAAACCAGTTAATATCAGTGAAACGAGCTGGAGTTTCTCCCCCTCCTCCTCTTCTAAACACTGACCTTTCAATAGGATCGCTGCCCTTGTGGCTTCTATTTTGCACTGGCATGATTTTTTTTTTTCTACACAGCAACTTAAAAAAAATACATAGGAGCAGTAAAACAAATTTTTTAAAAAAAATCACAATCAACTCAAATATAAACCCATTCCAATGTGCTGGGAGTGACTAAATAAAGCTAAGCGGTCTGCTGAAAGTTAAAATAAGATAAATTTCTTTTAATAAATGTTGCCAGTCAAAACTATAACTGAAACTAAGCATCAATTACCTGCACAGCCCTGCCTAACATCGGTTTATGTTCCACTACTGAAAGTGTGGTTTTCAGTACGTGTCGACTGTTCCAACATTCTTTTTTTTTTTTTAAACCAGCCAAAAAGCTCCTGAGCTGTGAACGGCACGAGATTTCCTTTCCATCAGCCATTATCTCAGACTGTGCTGAAAGAATGGAGATGAAGTAAACCTGGGTGAACTGGCCAGTTATTAGTCAGTAAAAAGGGACCAGCTTATTTCCTTTTTAACTCTGTTTAGCTACAGTTAGTTTCCAGTGTGGGCTTCCCTGTTTCAGTTTAGTTTTTAATAGTTGAAAATGTTAGGTTTCAGTTTAGATTTTATTCATTTTACTAGTTAGGTTTATAAAATGGAGGCCTTTTGCCATGGGCATCTCTCTCAGAAGTACAGATTAGATATTACAATATAAATAAAGCACTTTTTGAAGGCAGCTGACTCTGTCCCATAGACATGTACCCTCATACAGGTAGGTTCCGATACCAAATTTGACTAAACAATAATTCAAACTAAACATTTCCTCTACAGTTAGTTGTAAGTGCAATATTGTGTCACTTAGTTTTCTTTCTTTTTCCTTTAAAAGTCTTTGTTGGCTATAATAACCTTGGTGCTGACAGATAACTCCAGTACCAGAGTTTCAGGGTTGATTCCTGAGCCTCGCATATTGGCCTTTTGTTCAGTGACATTCCCACCGACCTCCAGGTGACCCGGGGGGACAAATGATGCACTTCCCCTTCAGCTGTGGCCAGCTGGCCTAACTTCGTCTGATCAGACCTGGCCAGGCAGATGTCACCACCTGTCCCAGGCCTCAGACACACACACACACTAGGTCAACACTGGTTTAAGAAAATACCAGCCATTTTATTCAAATGAGCCCAACACACAAAACACAAGTCTGGAAGAGGGCAGGACAGAGGACGTGTCAGCTAGACAAACAAATATGGAGACTTTAATTCAACAGAAAAGCTTTCACCGGTCAAACAGCAGAATGGTGATGAATGAGGATTTATAGCAAGCAAAGACACACTCGGCTTACACAGGTATCACTAACAGGTGCACTTACTTTGTCTAGCGACCTCTTGAGCTGATAGTGGAACTTCTCTTTGACCTCGTCCAGCAGCTGCTTGAGTCTGGGCTCCTCCGGGGTCCCCTGGTACTTTCTGGCAAGCTGCAGGTAGCAGGGCCACTTGGCTGAGTCAAAGCCCCAGTGGCAGGTCCTCTTATCAGGTGACTTGTGCGAATGCATGACAAACTTCTGCGGTGAAAAGAGCAACTGGCACTCCACACACTGGATGCAGGGCACCTCGGGCTGGGTGTAGAACTGGGGCACAAAGAGACCCTGGCACTTCCCCAGACACTGGTGCTCCACCTGGAAGCTGGCTTCACTCTCCTTCAGGAGGCCCTGGGCTGACAGCTTACCGCTGGGGTCAGCAGGCAGGGCTGCACCAGGACGCAGCAGAGCGTTGCAGAGCCGCTGTGCATCCGTCAGTGTAATGAGGCCACAGGAAGGCGCGTTGAACGGCAGAATGCCCAGCACCTTTAGGATGTGCAGCTGCTCGGCGTCACAGCGAGAGCAGTAGACGTACAGCTCGTCGCACACGGTGTTGATCTGCTGCAGTGAGAAGTCGCGGAGCACGGAGTTGAGCACCTGGGGCAGGCAGAGCCGCTTCTCGCCTCCAACAACAAAGCAGGAGATGGACTCTCCCTCCAGCAGGGAGTGGGTGAGTTCAGTAGAGCTGTCGCAAGGAACCAGCAAAGGGCCCCCTCCCAAAACAGGAGGGGAGGGCAGGGGGGGCATGCCGGCCTGGGAATGCTCGTGGCCCGTGCGCGCCGAGAAGGCGGCCGGGCCCCCGAGGGAGCTCTGACTGCTCAGGGTGAACTGGGCCAGTGTGTGTTTAAGCCCAGGGCTCAGGTCCAGGGCTTTAGTAGAGCCCATAATGTGCAGTTCAGCCCGGCCTTCCATGTCCATGTCACAGTCGGGGCGTGGGTCCTCAGTCTGCTCCCTCTTCACCTTGGGAGTTTTGGGGAGGGAGGGCAGGGAGTCCAAGCTGCGACGCTTCAGGTTGATCTCTGCCATCACGCGCTTCTTGATGGGCGCGTCTTCCAGCCGCTCTCTGTACAGCCGTTTCATGTTGCCCTTGAATGAGGTCAAGTCTTTGAAAGGGGTTTTCAGGCTGGTCTGGGTGCTGGCCATATCTAAGCACAGGGTTATTGTAGTTTCTGCGAGCTGACCAAGTTCTCGTATTCCTCTGGGTCTCTTTTCCTCCTTAACTCTTCTCAAATCTTCTGGCGATGAGACACATGCATGATTGTTACTGAAGATTTCTATCGTCTGATCTGTTCCCTGAGCATGAAAACACAAGGAAAAAATAGAAATAAAAAAATAATCACAGTCTTTTCTACCTTTCCTGTAGACAGATGAACAAACTGAAAAAATATCTGGAGCATTACAGGTTTTATGGTGTCCCTGCTGGGTTGTTGAACAAGTCATAAGCTGTCAGCTTGGCCCGCTATACCAAATGGCCATTACCATACTTCACACAAACACGGGGGTTTTTTTTGGCTCTTGTAATTGAACCCCAGAGGAAGAAATTTGCATCCACCAAAGGTTCAAACGAGAAAACTTTTCAGCGCTGAGTGAGAATTTTAACAAGCCAAACCAGTTGACCACACAAGACAAACAGAAATCCTCCTCCACCACCACAACCCTACCTTTACCCCCCCCCCCCCCCCCTCATTACATTGTTAATGAGCGGCTGATCCACAATGCTCAAAAACATTTCACTTTGCAAATGAAAGTGCCCTTCCCAGCCATATTGTACGCTCCCGTAGGTGTGCTTACCCCACGCTGACCCCATCAACTCCGTGAAAAACAACTGATAAAAGCGTTAACAGCAGTCATCCCCTTCCCTCAATCCTCTCACAGCTTGACATTCAGCACTGTGGAAACCAATGTGTGTCCCCCCCCCCCCAAAATCTCTCTCCCTCCCCCTCCGTCTCCCTTTTTTGTTTTTTACTCTCGGATTTTACTAATAAGGTAAACATAAGGTAAACACCGAGCGGCTTTACCGAATTTAAAACGCCTTGTAGTTGGTAATGGCTGCATTATGGTGCTGCAATATGACAGCAAGAGACAGCAGATTACATGCACTTCGGCTCTGATGATACGCTTTCTGGTGTGGTAACGAAATGCTTTTTCTCTATATATACACGCATAGAGAGAGAGACACGCACACTCATGCCAAACGGAAATTTTGGCTTGTCAAAAAGGTAAAAAGGAAGACTCGGTTAATTAACCACAAGACATGGTTTTGCATGCTTCTGCAAATTTTAGCATCCCGATGTTTTCTCTTTTTTTCCACCGACTGACGAGAAGAAGAAAAAAAGCTGTCGCGGTGCAAAACCTCTGAAACGGGTGGATGTTTGTGGGCGTAATAATGGCAAATACCACCGTGGGCCGATTGGCAAAACAGCCATAAACACGGCAAAATTCAAATCAGTGGCTGACATAAAGGAGCGTTTGCCCCGGTTTTTCTCGTGTGTTTTTTTTAAACAAATCTATCTCGGTTTACTTCCCCCAAGACACACACCGTCTTTTCTCGTGCAGCCTCTCGCCCGAGCTGGACTTATTTCTTCACGTCACCCGCACTACTTCTTAGTACCCTTTTTTTGGTGCAAGGACACCGAGTATAACGCCAACTATCCCCCTCCTCCTCCTCCTCCAGTCTGCAGCCTCTACCTCGCCTCCTCTGCTGGCTCGGCACTGGTATGCAGACAGTGCTGATAATGACATTCACTGTCTGCGATACAGTCTGCTGTGGTGTGGTGTGGTGAAGGCACCGCGGTTGGGCATTTATGCGCACACGCCGATTTTGGTGAGGGCACGGTGAGGTTTAAACCCGTGGCAATCTCCCCTCTCCAATCCCCTCCAAACACAGGTAGAGCACTTGTCACTAAGGGTCAAAACACTTGCAATAAGCGTTTAATATTAAAAATATGAGTGCTAGATTATTTAAAACAAGAATATGTTCTGAGTGTAAAAAATGTGCGCATTTGACTGGAAACGCGCTGAGAAGCAGCTCTCGGGTCCTTTAACACTAAATCATCATAGCGCTAGCTAGCCCGACCACCCCAGTCAGCCTTGCTCCGATACAGCCGCTCGTATAGCAGTCTGAACAGCTCAGAGGGCTGTGAAGCAGGCTAACCCAGCTCCCCTGAGTACAGACGGGCTCACTTTTGCCCAGTTCCCTCCCCCAGCAGCAATAACAACCAGAGTAAAGCAGGCAAAACCGACTTCAGCGCTCATATACATTGTAAGCATTGACCGCGACCGTTGGGGGGATAAACAGCCACCATATTAAGGCAGGCTAACCCCGCGCAGAGATTAATAAAGCAGGCTTACCGAGAGCAAGGAAAGCGTTAACATGACGACTGGCTAACCCCAGATAGACACCGATACGGCAGGCTAAAGCAGATTAGCTTCGCCCCCCTTCACTCCGCTACTCACTGTCGGCCAAACGCAGGAATTCAACCATAACCGTTAATCACCGGCTCGGATTCGCTACTAACAAACCAACCCCCCGTCCCTCCTTAACGGGCCAGTTTAACCGGCTCCGTACTTTGAAACGGCGAGCACTTGCCTGGACGCTGTGTATCGGCCGTCCTCACTCTCCCGGGGTCCTCTCAGTACTGGAAAAGCCTGGCGGAGCGTCAACAAGATGCAGCTAGAGGCTCCACTACAGCGCCGTAACGTCACGCTGCACACGGCCAAGAGGCGGAGACGTCACCCGGCTGACGGAAACTATGCGGGGGTGTCTCTCGCCTGTCTCTCCTCCTGTCTGTCGGCTCGCGTGTCTGTCTGTCTCACACAGTCTGTGAGGTTTGTTTCCTTCAGGAGCAGGTAACGCTGCAGAGGCGGCCCCAGCTTTTTAAACGGGGGGCGTAAGAGCCGGCGGGGGGGAGGGGGGGGGGGGCACAGGAAATCTAACAAACAACTTGAAAAACACACCCCATACACATGTGTTAAATACATCATTTTGTTAAAGAATTATAACAGGTCTGTTCAGTGTATTAAAAAAAGGAAAATAGAAAGAAAAACATGTACAACTGTTTTACAAAGTGACTAAAGTATTTAGACTGTGAGGTCATATCAGAAATGGCACTAATCTTAACTCCATGTTATCGCCATGTGTAATTTATTTATATTTTTAATTGTTTTTCCAAGTCTTCCTGACATGGGGCAGTTTTCCAATATCACTGTACTACTGTACTATGTATGACTGTGCAATGACAATAAAGAGTTACCTCATCTTACGTAAAGCAAGTGCACTTATTTTCAGAATCATATACATTATTATATTGAATCATCTATATTAATTAATTAATGCACATTTCATTTTATTGCTGCAGCCTGAGATCGTCTTAATAACTAATGTATTATTATGTATTATTATTAATATTAATAACAATAATAGAGCTCAATGGAGCAGCTCTGTGGCCTGATACAGATGTAATACATATAAGGCAAGGCTGTACAAGAGTTCCTTTTGTACTGAATAACTTGAATAACTGTGGTGAGCATTTATACCCTCTGAGGTATTTTTTGTATAATTTAAAATGATCCAAAGCCATCAATGAAGTAGCTACCATTGACTATAAATGCAACCTCAGTCTTTTAAATGCCTAAAATATAATACTATTATTTTGAAAAGGAAGAAAATGTTACACACTAAATAAGAGAAATTATTTTAATCCATATTTCGTTATTGTATTTTACTATAAGCCTTATTATAACTATTTGAAAGGGTATGGGAAACTTTTTTAAAAGGAAACTGGAGTTTATATATCTTGATGCATTCTCAATCATCCAGGTAAGTAAATCTCCAAAGGCTGATTTTGTTCATCTGAATGTGAAAACGCTACTTCCAGATGAACAGAGTCAACCTTTGGAGATGGAGTTTATATATTTTTTTAAAGGGTCAGCTTTATTTCTTATATAATGTAAGCCATGCTAGTTTGTTATTTCTTCAGAAATTACACAGGGTTTTCTTTTATTTTATTTTTTTTCTTGAATTATATAGATTGCCATGTTTGGATTTAAAGGAAGATTTTTTTTCTTAAGTTCCCTGGTTTGACTTACATATATTGCACCAAGTAGACTGAAAGCATAGCCTGTATATAAATGATGGACATAGTCACTCTGCTGCCTCTCACTATTTGGGGAAATTTCATTATGAGTTTATGAGTTCAGCATTTTCATCACCACCTTGTTCCTTTGAAATTAGATGTGGTGAGAGAGGGGTAGATGCAACTGTGAAACCACCCCCTCGTTTGCTAATTAGCATATCCTCAACAATCATACTTACAATTCAAAATAAAGATGACCAGTCTACAACAGTTCAGAGCAAAAAGAACTGAGGACAATTTTCACATAGACTTCTATATAATTGGAACTTGGGATCATTACCGCTAGCTATAACGCTACAATCATGTTTCATACTATGTATGAGCTGATCTGTGCTGGACTACTATGTAAAACCAAAAACTTGGTGACAGTTGGAAGCAAAAACCCTCTTTTAACAGAACGGAAAGAAATACTCAATTCTGGCTTTCAAATGTCAATGCCTCTTGAAAATATGGGGGTATCTAAGAATATTAAAACGTAAACAGCAGGATAGCTCTAAACACATCTCAACACACCAAGTGGCAAAACGCTGCCCCCTGGATGTGAAAGTCTTAATTAAATTTTATGGAAGGTAATTATAAAATGTAACTTTAAGTAAAAGCCATAATTGGATGCCGGATTGGAGTCTTTGCTAGGCCTGTTCTGGCCCTCGAGCCTTATGTTTGACACCTCTGAGCTAGACAATTGAAACTTGGACACAGTTGGGTGTTCCAGTAGGACGATAATCTAAAACACACATAAACACCAGTTTTTAAATGGATGAAAGAGACTCAAATTTAACATCAACCATATCAAAGATTTGTTGACTACGTGTAAGAGCAACTGTAAGATTACAGGAAGCCAACAAATTTAAATAAATTCCAGCAATTCTGCCAAGAAGAGTGGTCAAATATCCAGCCGGAATTATCCCAGAAGCTTGTTGATGGCAACCGAAAGCATCTGATCGAGGTCACACGTACTACGGGACATTTAAACAAGCATTACCACAACTTTAAGTCAAGAGTAGCAAAGCCAAAACCTGTCAGGATGACTTTCCTGTAGAAAATCAGTTCAAAAATTCTGTGCGGACATCTTTAAATGTTTTGCTTTTTCCATCCAGCCACCACCAGAATACTCAAACATATTCAGTTTACAAGGATATAAAACGGATACAAGCAGAAGTCATCAGTTTCCAAAATTACATTTACATCAGTTCATGTGTCTGATTATTTATGGCTTAGATCTTTTTGTGGTTATTGACATGGCCTCAGTTGATATTTCCTGGCACGAAATGGCACTCCAGTTGCTTCATCTATCTCACTGGCTTCCCATCAAGTTTGCAGTAGAAAACACACACACACACAGCTAGAGAGAGGGGGTGGGATAATAGAGGGCAAACTCACAGGGTAAAAAGGGTGGTTTCCTCTCCCAAAGCTCCCCTCCCCCCCTTTTTAATACGGCCCTTTCTTTTGAAAAAGGTCAAGAGGTCATTCAGGAGCACCATTGTCCTTCCAGGCACTGTGAGAGTTAATGAAATCTGACTACGAGGATGTTTAGACGTTACATTTTCTAATTTAAAGACGGTCATGTTGTATTAACTTTAAATACTCTTGAATCTGAATCCACACTATCATTTATAAAAGTCCTGTTTTCTGCAGGAATCTGTGAAGGTTATCTTCCTCTGTCGACACATGCTGGCGTTTTCTCAGCTGGAGTGCACCGTGGCTGGCTGGCTGACCCACAATCTGATGTCACACGTCTGTGAGAGAGGCTCGATAAAGCTTTGATAAACAACACGGTCGGACGTTTCGCCGCAGCCTCTCTCTCTGCCTCTCTCACTAGTTCGCTCTCTGACAGCAAGGTCAGCAATTGCATTATGAGAGCAGATGTGCATACACCCCATCCAGCCCCAGAGAACAACAAGAGGGACATTGATTTTCCTGTAATAACATCACTCTGTGTACTGCAGGGAGTAAATTAATCTCATATGTGCAATAATGTGACCAGCACTGATTGTTCATTAGGGGTATGCAGCAAAAAGAAAAAACACATCCGAAGGATGAAGAGGACAGTGGTGGGGGGAGCTTGAGTTCACAGACAGAGAGTAGCAGTCTTCTGCATTGATAAGTCTCTCCATTAGCCGAGAGCCTGTCTAACCGTTATTGGACTTAGTACTAAGTGGACCCTGGGGCCAGACACCTCGCAGTTGTTTTCATACATCTCATCTGGGATCAATGGCAGATATTGAAATACGTACTAAGCCGTTCAGCAGATGTATGTGGAGCTCGCTGAAGTGGTGGTCTGAGGTCTTCGCGCCTTCACCGCAGAGTGTGAAGTGTCAGAAGGACATTCGCGAGGTTTTCTTCTCCGTGATGTGTCAGCATGTATCAGGTTTCTCCTCGGTATCAGATCATCATTTGTCTCCTATAATTAAGCACGAAGCAGCGGGGAACTATGTAAAATTTTATGCAATTAGGTGCTTTAAATAACCCTGATATAAAATCTGACTGATTGGATGCTAATATGCTCCCTCTAAACCCTTCTAAATCACATGGCCCACTTTTTGGAAACTTAAATCCTATTTGGTACACAACTTGGAGAAATCTGAGAGACACCAGAATATTCGGAAACCCGATTCGAGTTTGGGAAGCAGAACAAAAAACTGGAAACCAGAAACCATCGCAAATGATCCAAACCAGGGCACCTTTAACTCGTGTAGCAGCTGCTAAAGTTAAAATAATCAAAGTACAGCACGAGATTCTTCCTGTCCTGATATCTCAGACCAGTCCGCCAATGGAATCTGAATAAACCAAGTATTGATCTGATAGCAGCGTTTGCTTTTCCCCAGCTCTATAATCAGTTCACTGAGTCATTTATGTAGGGAGCAGTGACTGAATAAATGTACTCTTCTGTGTTGAGTGTTGAGTCAACCCTCATTTCTGTATAAATGGAAATTGGATGTCAATATTTGGTATGACCACCTTTATACTTCATCACACCCTGAACTCTCTTAGAGAAGCTTTCTTGTTGTTTGTCAGGCTGCTTAAAGGACATTCAAAGCTCTTCTTTGGATGTTGGCTGACTTTTTGTTCTCTCCTCTGTCAGGATGATCTCACACCGCTTAAATAACGCTGACATCCGAGCTCTGGGGAGGCCAATCCATGACTGATAAAACTGAAAATTTGAAAATGATTTCAGGTAAAGAGCTTGCACAGGCTTTATGTTTCTCAACAGAAACATAAAGAATGCGTTTGTTATTTACTAATGGGTCTAATAAACCTGTTAAGCATTGTATGCTTTTACTGCATGGGCAGTGTGTTTGAGATCAGTGTTACTCTGTCCAGATGGTCTTAGACAGTGTAATTCCATCTGTTTTGAAAAGATCCCCAACGCCACAGGCTGAAATTCAGCCTCAAACCATGACACAGCCTTCACCGTGTCCTGACATATTGATGATGATTTGAACAAAAAAAGTTCAAAATTGGATTCATCCCTCTGCAAGACCTGTTGGCACTGATTTTCAGTCCAGTTATGGTGCAGTTTGGTATACCTGAGCCTTTTGTCCCTTCCCTAAGAACAGCTTCTTGACAGCCACCAGCACTGAGATCAATTCTGACAAGGCGTCAGTAGAGACAAACAGTAGATCAGCTGAAGGGTCAGATGCATCTCTCAAGTCTAAAGACTAAAGATAACTAAAACAAATGATATGTATGTTACTGGCAGCCTGTTACAAAGTGCCATGTGTACTACAACAGTCAAGAGTTTTGTGTTTGGGCTGACCTATGAATCATTCAGTGTCCAAAGAACATTTTTGAGAGACCTTCAGAAGCCTGGAGAGCTATTGCTCAAGACCATTTTAAAAATTACAAGTTTGACTTCTTAGAAACAAAATACAAGGAAATGAGGGGTGACTCAAGAGTTTTACACAGAGCTGTAAATAATAATCTCTTCCCTGTAATTAGTTATTTCCACCTCGTATTGTGTCATATACACACCGTTACAGAGGTGTACGATCATGAGAAAGAGCTTCAAATAACGAGATCATTGTATGTGAAATCCTTGTGTGCGCTCTGTTTTTGACTCTGTTTGACTTCAAAGAAAGAGGATATCCTTAATGTGATCGTTGAAGGCACAACCCTAGCTGTGTGCACAGAAACCCCACCCACCTGCTGTTAAAAGCTTCTGTTTGTGAGCGGCAGCAAACCACAAGACAGTTCTGCTTAAGCAAAGAGGAGCTCAAACAGCTTGTTTCAGACAGTGATTGACCTGAGGTGCTGCAACAAAGCCAAGCATAAGACAACAAAGCTTATTTTTGATACTTAAAATCATACAAAGCTACTCTAGCAGACTTGCATAAATGTAGAGCTGGAAATGAGCATAGATGGTCCACTTTAACCTGGACTGGTGTCCAATCTTTATGGAGTCCAGTGCATCCTTTATTTAGACTGCATGTGAATATTATTGAAAAATGCACAATAATGTCACATGTGAACACCAAAATAATTCCTATGTTATTCCTTCCTTTATGCAAATTCACTGTAAGAGATGGTCTTCAAAATTCACAGTTGTTTTGATGCAGAGGTGCAACACATAAGAACGGCTGCATCAGCAGTAGGGACCTGTCTTTAATAAGCAGGTCTGTACTGCCAGACGTGAATGACTGAAATAACATTCAGGTTCTTCATCACTGTCATCATAAATGTCAGCGTTTCTGCTGGAAGTTAACTACATTAACAGTCCTGGTCAGGATTATTAACTCCCGTACATAATCCCGTGTTTGAAGCCGTTTCACAGATTATTAAAAAAGACAGCGCTGCTCACTTTCATCAGATAATGTTCTTTGAGTCAAGTTAAAATTAGTATTCGGTGTTGCTGTCTTCTGAGTAATAGCCTTAAACCAACAGCCCCTTATGACGCACAGCCAGTATGTGATTTATGTACTAAGAATGAAATAAAAAATGACAACACACTCTAAAATGAGAAACTGCTGTGGGGGGGGGGAAGAGCAGACAGAAATGTGGCAGACGCATACATCATCATACCGGGGGATTTCCAAACGCTACACCTTGTCACGCAGCTTAATAAGATCCACATCTGTAACTGTGACTGCTCTGATATTTAAGGGGAACTTAACATAATTGATGCTACATGCAATACTGTACAAAAGTCTTGAGTCACCCCTCATTTCTTCATATTTTGTTTCCAAGGAGTCACTTTTTCCTAATTTCTTAAAAGCAGTCTGGAGTTCTTCAGGCTTTCTGGAGGCTTTCAGAAGTTTGTCTTTGGACATTGGCTGCTTTTTCACTCATTTGCATTCCAGTCCTTGTACCTGACCATTTTCTTATTTTAAGCTACGTAACACTGACCTAAGAATAATTCTAGGATAAAGATTCACCTAACTCAAGGGATTATACACAATAACAGACAACTTAGCTAAGAACCAATTTCAAATTATATCTTTAATCACTGTGTTACTAGCAACCTGTCACAAAAACCCATTTTTGTTGTATTTCTTTAGTTGAATCAATTAAAAATTCTAATGATAACATAATATATAGCATATAATAGTATTTTTGGAACAAGAAGACTATTCCCAAAGCACTATTAGCTGAAAACCATATCTTGGCATGATTTACAGTTTATACTTCATACTAAATTTGAGGAAACTGTTATGGTCAGTGGAGGCTACTGACTGAATGCAGTGAGGACCTCAATGCAGACGCTTGGAGGAAAGTGAAGACTGATCTAAAGTAAGCCATTTATTCAACTGAACACACACAGTACAAAATGAGAAAAACAGAACATTATACATTTACTTAAACCAAAAACAGAGTAACACTGGGTCAGGTCACTCTGATAAATAAAAGGAGAGATAGTGACCATAAATATACAGAAGGGCAATCAGGGGAAGTGGAGACAGCTGAGGATGACGAGACACAGGTGGACTAAATCACAGCTGACGAGACAGAAGAAGAAAAACTCTGAAGAAGAATCCATGAAGTAAATGGAAACACTGAACAAACCAGAAATGAAATAGATTATTTAAATAAACAAAACTTCAAAGTTCAAAAATTAAAAAACCTTGGAGTACAAAAGAAGAAGTGGTAGGCAAAGATATCTATGGCAGATGTCAAGAAGCCGTTCTTAAGGAAGGGAAAGAGGGAGAAAAGGCTGAGGTATGCTGAATTACGCTGAAAATGAGTGGAAACAGGTTTGATGAATGTAGATATTAAACTTTCAACACATTTTGGATCAATTTATCGTTGGTATGTACGAAGGAGATCACAAGAAGTGCAGCAGTGAGTGTCTACAGCCATCTGTAAAACACAGTGGAGGCACTGTCATAGTTTGAGCTGGCAATGTTGGAGATCTTGTCAAAACTGATGAAATCATAAATGCAGAAAAGTACCATCAAACTTTGATCCAGCATTCAAAACCATCTGGGAAGTGTCTGATTGGAAACAGCTTCATTTTTTTCAGCCAATGCAATAAAACCATACCACACAGTGGACACTGTCAGTCATCGATTGGCCTCCCCAGAGTCCGGGCCTCAACATTATGGAAGTTTGCACATTTCAATAAATCACTGCACCCGTTTCCTATTTTCCCAGCAAAATATGCAGAAATGAGGGGTGGCTCCAGACGTTTGCACTGTACTCTATGATTATATTATATGTTGGTGTGTTTCTGGTTTCTTCTTGCTGCTGGGTAGAGCAGATTTAATGAGGACGACATATGTAAGCATGTAGACACATGCAGACACCCAGTTCCCCCGACATGGATTAAGAGTATTGCTGAATTTGAAGACAAATTAAAAGTACTTTTAGTCTGTAATCTTTAAAGTGGAGTGTGGTGTAATATCCAACGACTAAATCAAACCAACTAAAACTGAAATCTCTGATAAGATTTTTTTTCACTTTTCAGTCATCGGTTTGCTGTCTTTACTGCAGCTGAGCACATTTGTCAGCCTGACTTATTTACACACAGTATGAAGGTGTTCCTCCCATGTTTTTGTTACACTATGGCTCAAGAAGCTTTAATGGCATCGTTTACAGTCACTTAAGTGAATATGAAACAAGCCTACATGTTTGACTGCAGATGTTAGTCACTCAGAGTAAGTCATTAGCGTTACAGTGAAGAGTGCCACTAAAAGCAGTGAGATGCACCTCACCGTGTGTTTTACTAAGTGTAATTTTTGTGTTGCTTAATTAATCCCCCCAGGGACGGAATAAAACACCCAACAAGATAAGTGCAATTAGAACAGGATGTTTTTTTTCAGCCCGTTCCCTGTTTTACATCATTAATTATGCAAGGTTAGCCTTCCCCGTGTCTTCCACTGGGCGATGTGAAGCCACAGCGCCTGGGGAGGCCTACCCCTGTTCTCCACCAGAGAGGGCACAGGAACAATGTCAAATATGCCATCACGGGAATAGAGAATTATGCAAAAGACATTTATCCTTGTCCTGCTTGCAGCACCATGTCTTCTGCAGTCGCACAAAGGGAGCAATTTCTGCAAAATTTCCTGGTTCATCCTCTATGATGGTTGAGAGGAGCAGGATGGTTCCCTGGCCACTGCTGTGCGAGCTATTGCAGCACACTAATCAATATATTTTATTATTTTTGACACACCATTATTTCCATGACCTAACTTTCACCTCTTAACGCACAGCGCTGTCTGTGTTCGTGACCTTTTAGCCCACTCGGGATGACAAGACCCTTCTAAAAGTCAAAGAGGAGTCATGTGACCATCAGAGCCACAGGGAGCAGGAGTAAAAGAGCACAACCTTGCACCTCGAGTATATTTCCCGTCTCTCCAGACACTCGTGTGGGTGAGAGCTCATGTTTGGGAGTGGGCAGCAGTGAAAAGTCCCATTGTGATGTTTCATGAGTCCAAGAGTGCACCAAAGAAAGAAAAATCCTCTTTAGTGCAAGAGCCACCCTGAAAAACTGCTCCAGTGTGGGTGTCACTGGTGCAGCATACTTTATTCGATTACAACCTTTATTGCCAAAGTTTCACAACTACTCAATGGATTTAAACACACACACCTGACTTTGCCTCTAGTATAACAAAGCATAACATAGTATTTCATATTCTCTCCCACATGTGAAATTGGTTATTGCATTAACATATTTGTCATTAATAAAAAAAATTTAATTATTCGCAGGCAGATTTGGTTGGGACCATCACAAAAACACCAGCCGGGGTTTGATGAAGAGGTCCAACTGTGCTGAATCCAGCAATATGAAATCTACGACTGCATAAGGTTGAGAAAGGGTTTCAGATTAAAAAGTCTACGATGTGCCTGCGCAAAATAAACAGGTGAAAAATGGTATTATTCTACTTAAAAGTATACAAGTTGTTCATCCACTTAAAACCACTTTAAAATCTGAAATTTGGTCACTGTATAGAATTTTTGACAGTTTTCTCTTTTCACATCTAGTTTTAGTTTAATTTTAGATCACAATAATAATCTTGGTTCCGTGATTACTCAGTGACAAAATAAGAGTTGATTTCAGGGTTTAAGCTTGCATTTGGCAAATGTTCACTTAAATTCTCAATGTGAGGTTCAAACAAATGAGAGCACAAGTGAGGGACGCCATCGTTAAGCTGAAAGACCAAAATAAATCAAATAAACCCATCAGAGAGCGAGAGAGCAAAAAAGAGCTCAAAGAGAAAGAGCTCAAAATCCTCACTTTAAATTAAATGTGTAAATTTTGTTATACATGTACAATATCAAATGTAATCGAATCAGGTCAAATAAAAGTTAGTTGATTGGTGTACATTGTTTATACGAATCACATTTTTCTTTGTCATTAATTATCTGAATAAATAAATTTGATGTTTGGTGTATGTTTGTAAAAAGAATGGACGCACTGGACAATTCAGCAACATTGAAAGGCCTGAAAAACCACAGAGGACGACTGAAGTGGATGATGACAGAATTATTTCCATGGTTAAGAGAAATAACTTTACATCTAACCAAGTCTAGACTCTCGATGAAGTAGGCGTATCATTATCAGTGTATAATCACCAGACATCTTCATTAATGGAAGAATGACAGGGTGCAGACCACCGGTTATACTCAAGAACAGGAGATTAATTTATAGCAGGATGATGGGAATTGTTGTATGCAATACTGAAACTATCAGTTAATGTGTGTGTGGGTGTGTAACCGCTGAAGTACACTCACTCACACTGACTGAAAGTGAAATGAACCACATTATATGAAACAGTAAAATGATGCACCTCCGAGAACCAAAAGGCTTATTTCCATCATTAACCCCGGATCCAACGCCACCTCCCCTCTGATGTGGACATCAAGTCAGCTGGAGGTGCAGTCGAAGATTGCAGCGGTCCCAGATCAGATGCACACACTGGAACACTTTCCCATGTTGCTTGTCTGTGTTTATTGTGCTATGGTGTGTTGATATCTGTGCATTCCTGTATTATCCTTTTGTGTTACACATTTCGATGTTTTTTTTCCTCACTACCTACCTGTCTCCCCAATGTCATGTTTGTGTATTGTATGTACGGTCGGCAAGGTCTGTCATCTCGGTTATGGGCAAAAGACTTGCAACTGACAAATAAAGGCTATCTCATCTCATCATCATCTCATCTCTGACGTCTGAGTGATGTAATCAGAGGGACCAGTGAGAGACCGACTCAAAGAAAAAGAAAAAAAAAATGTAGAGAGAAAAAGAGCAGAGGCAAAGATACCCAGCGTTTTATCTCTGGTACGAAAAACCAACTCCCAACCGTGTTAAATTTTTTATCAAAACATCTGAATCCTCAGCTGCACTGTGAGCCACGGTGACGTTGCTGTGACGTCACCGGAGATCTACTTGACAAAGCTCCTCGAAGGGAAATGAAAACTCGTACTGAATATTAATTATTCCTCTGAACCACATGGTAACTATTCTGAAGATAACCCAGGGGACAAAAAGTGTTACATATATGTTTTTAGTGGCTGAAACAAACAAATCAGTAGAAATGTTGCTGTATTTTTAACCACAATCAATATCTGATGCACAAAAATGAAATTCTGAACCCTGTACTGCATTCACTCCCACTTCCTCTAGTTCTGTTTTTTTAATTCTTGCTTTTCATTGAACGTACTAAAGGCTTTTCCTCCTAAATAGTGTCTTTATACTTAACAGCTCTAATTTATTTCTGCTTCTTTTGTACTTACTAGTGCCTTTTAAACCAAAGACAGAGCCACACCAACAAACACATATTACCACAAGGAGAGAAATAAAATGTTTATTTTAGTGTCTGTTTTTTCTTTTCTTTTTTTCTCTGAACGCTAATAATAAAGTTCACCAGTGTCCTGTGGATGGTAAACATCCTCAAAACACAACAAGTACAACAAAAAGTGTTTCCATTGGGATCACCCAGTAACATTTTGGAATCAATGTAGTGATAAAAAAAAAAAGAACAAAAAAACAAACAAACAATCAAAGCTAACCATATCCACTAAAGAAAGAAACAACAAAGCAACAGTAACAAGTGTAACAGATCAGAGTGCTCCGCCGGAGGACCCGGAGGTTTGCGCACCCCCGCTTACAGTTTGCGGGTACAGAGCGAGTCTTTATGATGCTTTATGTTTTTAACAGTTTTATAAAATATCTAATTCAGAAAATAAACTGTGGGCCGAACATGGTAAAAAGTCCAGTGGATATGGGTTACAGCTTTAAAACCTTTTCACGGTGCGGTCCGCTGCTCTTTTGAGCTCTTCTTTCTTTTAATATTTGATTTGCAGCAAAAAAAAAAAAAAGACAAACATGGAATGAATACCAAAGAAAGAAAGACAGGTAACAGATCATAAGTTTTTAGAAAGATGTGTTAAAATAAGAGGGGGATCTAAATATATAATTTCTATGACAGCACATCTTCCTTACGTATTTTGTACCCTCTAATACGTACCAGCAAGACATTTCATGTGTTTAGTTTTTGGTTCTGTATGAATGTTAGCGTAACAAACAGCCCCCGCGCAGAAAGATACAAACCTGTGTTCCAACTTTCAGGTATTGTGTGCCATTTTTCCAGAATGAGCGTCTTCATTTCACAGTTTGAGAGCATTTCCTTGTTATTAGTGTTACGTTGCCGCTTCGGTTCCTTCACTGTGGAAGAAGGGACCTGAAGTAGCCCCTTACCGTCCAGACGTTGAGCATTCATGTTTTTTTTGTTTTGTTTTTTACTCAGGGCTCGAACATTTAACACTTTGACAAATGGTAAACAAAACATGAGAAAATATATTGTTTTTATTTATTTTTTCATTTCTACTCTTTTCCTTTTTCTTTCTTTCTTTTTTTAAAGGCTAGTGTTATGATTTTTTCTACAGAGAAGGGCGGGGGACGTTGTGACAAAGCTAATTCCAAAAACTTTAAGATGTCAGTGCTGTCCGACTGGCTTGAAGCTAAAAAGTCGCTGTCTAACGTTTATCCTCATTAGTATTTTCATATATGTACAAATAAAATATGCATTGAAAACACCCCACCAGCTGGAAGAAGAGGGAGCTCAGTTCATCTGTCGGGAGGGGGCCGTGCCTCTTCCCCCCCACCCCCCCACACATACAGCGACACTGGAAGAACTTAGCAGCCACTTTGGCCACCGACAAAGAGGCCCCGACGAGATATTTCTGATATCAGTGCAGATTTACATGATATAAAAATAATTAAGAAAGAAGGTAGGCTTAAGGACAAGTGGCTATAAATGGCAGAGTGTGAGATTCGTTTTGGCAAATAAGCGTTCTACTTGTGCATGTGTGCGGCCCTCGAACAGAAGGTGGATGTCATCGGGTTGTCTCGTAACCATGCAGCTTGAAGACACTGAGACGCCACGTAAACACGTGCATGAGTGTGTGTGTGTGTGTGTGTGGGTGTGTATGTGTGGTGTGCGTGTGCACAGACGCCACGCCCCCTCACACACACTCTTCCGCTGACATGAGCAGAGGGTTGATGTACTCGAAGCCTTCAAACTCAGACTGGTCGATCTTCTTCACGACGTCCCTGAAAAAGGGAAAAAAATGGAGGAGAAAAGATCAAAAAGTTGGTTAAAATCGACAGAAAACAGACTGCAACACGAAATGAGCACAAAATGAAGCGCTGACTCACTCGTCATCAGGCGTGAGCTGGATTGGCTCGTTGGTGAACTGGGCGTCAAAGTTGTCCAGTCCGTATTCCCCTGAGATGTTGGGCTTGAACGGAGGGACCACCTGCTTATGTTCCAGCTGAAAGTAAAGCAAAGGACGAAGGTAGGACCCAGTTTTTAAATAATTCTTTTAATAACCAATTAGTTGCTTAATAGATAATTAATCTGCAAGTATTTTTGTGATTGATTAACCAAAAAAAGAAAAAAAAAGAAGAAGAAAAAAGAGCTTTTCAGAGTGGCCAGAAAAATCTCATTTCAAAGCATCTGTTTGGTCTCTGAGAAACTGTGACTGTATTTTTCACACCTTTTAAACACTAAGAGATTAATCTATTGAGAAATAATCTGTGAATAATGGAAACAATCCTTATTTGCAGTGTTATTAAGAAGCTTAAAATAGTGACTGTATCAAGGTTGTAAATGAGTTTGTCCGACAGAAACAGGATTTCTGAGAGGATACGCTCTCCGGCAGCTGTAATCAGGCCTGAGTGACGTCCTCTCCACTCAAAAGCATTTGAATACAGAGTAAAAACTTTTATTAGGGACTTCCACTCATTTCCTCTGCCTGTGGTTTCATTTATCACAGTGTATGTGCAGCTCTCTGTCCCGAGTGTTACTGCACTTGTTTGGAGGGCAATAACTGCTCCCCCTGCAGGCCAGAGGGCACACTGCGGGGCAAACTTTAACATCAGCATTGGGGGAAAGGGGGTGGGAGGGTTGTAAGCTGATCCTCCAGACACTCTGACCGAGTGCTGGGTCTCAGCTCCAGACCAAACAGGGAAAAGAGGTCATGGTGATCCTGGCGAGCTGCCCTGTCTGTCTGTCTGTGCAGATAAAGCTGATGTTACGTGCTCTGTCTTCTTTAAAAGATAGAAAGCAGCTTTAATCTGGATTAGTTTAACACTTAAAGGACCATACTATAATTTATACAGTAATGCTTTTAATGGCTTTTAAGAGTTTAAGAGTCTTTATCTATGAAACACTCTAAAATGTTCTGATGTACTTAAATGTTGTTTTCTCTGGAGAGAGTTTACAAATTTAGTCAAATATTAATTTCCTGTATTTTCTTTTCAATAACAGACAGTTTTAATTATTAAGGTGTGGTTGAGTGAATTGTGTATTACAGTTTGCTGGGAGCTTAACACCAAACTGGAAACTGTAACTTTGATCAACAAATTACAATCAAGTCTTCACAGTCAGGGTGCTTTATTAATCCTTTGTTGCTTCCAGGCTTCTGTTTAGCATACACATCACACCTGACCATCTCCTGGTATATCAATAAAGACGAGGGAGGATGCCCATTACAACGGTTTCTGGGTTTTTCCATAGGCAGCTGCATAGGCAGAGACCCCTCTCCTTGACCTCTATAATAAAGTCAATAAATGTGAGGTCTAACACAGTATTGACAGAATATGATAGAACCCGATCACTTTACAAAAGAGCTTTAAGGCTTACTCCTAACAGGCTTTCAAGGGGTAAAGATATCTTGTGTGTCTGTAATATATTGTGCAAAGTAATATTTTGATGACACAGTTTTCCATTATCCATGCCACATCAATGGGCCAATTTCATATGAGAAATTTAAGATATTGGAGGTAGGTTAGTATTTTTACAATTTAAAAATGTCATGACACATATAAACATGTGGCATGGGTCCTAAATGACTCTAGAAGAGGTCACTTGAGAGTTAATTACGTTTATAAACGGGTAAAAAATGTAAACTTTTTTTTTAGTAAAGTACGACGAATACGTGACGGCAAATTCAGATATGACAGATTTGTTCTCATTGCTAAAAATACCACAACTGTATAATTTCATTCTAATTAAGTAAAAAAATAAATAAATAAATAAACAAATAGTATTAAACACAATTAGCCCTAAACTGCAAAATTCACTTTCATCCTTAAACCACTTAACATAAAATCTAATTATTTATTATTAAATTAATTATTTTATTTAATTTAATTTTCTATGGCGGAGCTCCCACAGAGGCCAGCAGGCGGATGAGGGAAAGGGGAGGCAGGAGGAGGAGAGACCCGAGGCGGCCGCCGGTCCGAGTGTGAACTGAACTTCAGGTAAGAAGTAATGACCTGCAGTCTATCTGGGTCAGATATAAACCAAGTTTAGGTGGAGTTTATTTTCGTTGCGCTGACTTTTAGTCAGTTATAATAACTCGTACTGCGTACTAGCTAGCATGACAGAGTTTCTATAAAGCTGGGTGGATGCTTTGATGTTACTGATAGTGAACTTTATTTTATTCATAAGGTAGGTTAGTAGACTTGCCAACAGTCCCGTAAAAAACGGAATCGTCCCGCATTCAGAGAAAATATTATTATTATTATTATTATCATCGTATTGAGGTGAAAAGGAACACAGTTTGTCCCGTACTTCAGCTAGAATGGAAAAAGACACAAAGCTGGAGTTATTCTGTGTATTTACGCTGCACAGCTGCCTCTTCTTCTCTCATTCTTCTCTCATTCTCTCCCCCCGCCTCCTGTTTCTACTTCAATCATGAAACTGATCAATGATCAGCTGATCGGCTTTTCTCTCTCGTTTGTTTATCGCCCACTTTGCGCCAGAAAGAGGAAACCAGCGGATGTTGCGCTAAACAACAGCAGCACGTTTAAGCTTGATCAGCTGTTGTTAGAATTTATTTAATATTAATTTCTAGTATCAGCTGATGTTTGTTGGAGCCACAGCCTTAAAAGCTGCTGGTCATGATGTCGGTTTGGATATCCTAGTGAGAGGTGAAGATGAAACCAGGAGATGTCCTTACTGAATCATCAGAGCTGAACAGGTGATGGAGAAACAGGTTTACCTTTTAGGTGACATGAATGAGTTGAAGGGAAGTTATGAACTGTTTCTGAGAGACAAATAACACCAGGATCCTTTTCTAAGTAGCTGACAGCTGGTAACTGTGCAGGGGTGGGTCTAGCAAAAGTTTTGCCAGGGGGCCAGGTAGGGAGAGGGGGGCACAAAGAAATACTTTCTTATTCTCATTTAAAATATCTAGTTTTTATTAAATAATTATCTAAATCTTACAACCAAAGTTTTTATCTGACATAAAATGTATAGAAATTATACATATACCAACAAGAAAGTGTACATCACTGTCACAACAGCGTTTGTTTTCATTCAAAGGCTTCAATACCTGGTGGGCCGTTCTCTAGTCAAAATAATGATGGTATCTTAGCTAACAACCCCAACTACCAGATTCAACTTGTAATTGGCTAAAAATAACTTAGCCTACTGGTGAGAAGGACGTTGTTAGCTGGCAGTTTTTTCAAGCAATGTTGAAATTTCCACATTCTGACACTTCAAATGCTTCAGGAGTTGTCCGCTCAGCGCAGCATCTGCACCACGGAAATACATGGATACATCTGTAGACTCGAGACTGATCAAACCAGAAAGCTTTAATGAGCAGCTGGATTTGTCTCGCATTAACTGGCCGAGTTAATGCCAGTTAATGCGACATTGAAATGTAGCTGATTGAACTGAAAAGCTCGACTCTGTGGGGGTCAAAGTTTGCAGAACTACGAACGCAGCTGGAATCCATAGATGTGCGTGTTCACGGAGCTTGCATTTTCACCTGCTGGACATCACTACCTGACAAGGTTAACTGTCTTCAGAACATTGCAGGGACATTATTTACAGTATTTGGCTCTACATATCTGTGTGAGCAGATTTTCTCTCACATGAAGAGGTAGCCATCTGAATGCTGGACACTCGGTGACCTGTGTCTCTGAGTGGGAGACCAGAGATCACATTAACATGTGTATCTCTGTATTAACAAACATGCCATATTGGCTCAGTTTATTTTTCTTATCATTGTTGTAAGGTGACCATAAATAGCATTTGCATTTTCTGTTATACAGTTCATTTGCTGTTATGGAGTTCTTGTTATGGATAAAAAGTGTCTTTTTTTGTTTCAAAATAACTGATAAGTATTTGCTGATAGCTGCAAACATCTGCAAACAAATATAATTGTATAAAGTTGTTCTATATAATGTGTAACTGTTAATATTTACAATCATATGGCAGATTGACTTCTGAGGAAATTTTAGATGGCACTCATGATCATAAAGGTTGTCGACCCCTGCTGTAGCTCATCCATGAGCACAGTTCAGGCCCCATCAGCTCATCAGTCCTTCAGTTGGATACATTAACAATACATACATTATTAATTCATTCATGCGCTCATATGTAAGGTTGAAGCTAATATCAGCATAAGGCCGTGAGTCTCATCTGACACTCATTTTATGGTTCTAAGGGTCATAAAACAGGAATCTAAAAAGACTCCTGGGTGATAATTTACTCATCGCTGAAACTGATAACAGGAAGCAACAGAAATAACGAAGTATTTTTAGCCCTAGTTTAAATTTCACCTGTATTTTTTTTTCTACAAGTCATTTCGAGATACCAAACAAGTGACTAACATCTGTAAATACAGGTCCACATCTTCATTTCCTGCACTGCGTTCTACATTTATATTCACACTCATACTGGTTTTCAAGCATAAACTATAAATAAGGATTATACACAGACACAAATACCAGTCATAGCAAGAATCCAGTCAAGCATGTGGTTTTCAGTATTAGTGGCAACGAGTGCAAACCGCAGCTTCAGAGAAAGCATCAGCGATATCCGAGCCAACCTACGAGCTTCTCTGAGGTTCCAGTAATCATGCCGAAATTTGTGAATGAAACGATTTGTAAACAGCGGCGCTGAAATTAGAGTGTTAATGGCTTCTCTGTCAACATGAACCACTGCTCGACAATCCGGACATGCAGAGATCGACATATCAGCCCCGTGTGATCCGTCCCCTCTCGTTTCCTCTCCGTCTTTAAACTTCCTCTGTGTGTGTGTGTGTGTGTGAGTAATCGTATCTGCTGCTGTCAGTATTCTGCCTGGCCTGTCTGTTTCCAGCTGCCTGCTCTTCACAAAGAAACAAGTCTCACCCCACAGCTAATAACCTCAGTATTGACAGAGCGTCTACACCTGCAGGGCAGGAGAAAGAGCGCAGGAGACGGCGATCCTGCGCACTTAGATTTGACCTTCTGCGGTCTCGCGGCAGCTCTTGTTTTTCTCCCCCTCTCCCCCCGCAATCGATTGTATGGATTTATTTTGACCTATCTGACATGCGGCATGCACCAATGCTGATTTCCTTCATTTGAAAGAACTGACTGAGAAAAGCAGAGGATGAAATTGAATCACTCACGAGCTCCCAGTCGACGTTTCGGAAGAACGGGTGGCCCATGATGTCGGCAAAGCCCGTCTGAGGGTGGCAGCCCAGGCGCTCCTTGGGATCCTGTTGGAGTGAGTGTGAGAAGAGGGTGAGAGACAGTGGGAGACTATGGTGGAAAGGAAAGATAACAAGTCCAATACCCGAGAAGAAAGGTGGAGAAAGTGAGAAGAGAGAATTGGCAAGGAAAGTGGATACATTTCCCAAAAAAAAAAAAAAAAAGACAGTAAGAGGTGGCACTGCTACAGGCCTGTCAGACCCTCTTACCTTGTTGAGGAATCCTTTGAGGACGCTGGCAGCTTTGACTGACAACGAGCGCGGGATTCGGATCTGTTTTTCCAATATTACTGCAGGAGGTGACAGAAAAGGGGTCAAGGGGTGGACAAGAAGAGGAGAAGATGAGATGGTGCCAACACTGCTGCTGTTATGAGTTCAATCCTGCTGGGTATGCTCGCGGCAGTCCAAGATATGAATCTTTTTGTTAACCCACCTCACTGTTAATTATAAGAAACAAACACAATATAAAACCATATTTATACTAAAATAATGGGGTGGGGGGTGGGGGACACATGGTTTCACACTTCTCTCTGTAACAGATGGCATGTTCCTGGTATTGAGAGAAGCCAATAGAAAGGTGTCGACATGAAGGTGTTGCATGAACTCAGCAGTTTTTTTACGAACTGCAGAAGCACGCGTGTTACCTTGGAAGAGGTAGTCTTCTGTGTTCTGGTCCGGGTTGTCGGAGCTGCCGACGATGTCGAAGGGCGACCGGCCCGCCATCATCTCAAACATGAGCACGCCTAGTGCCCACCAGTCCACGCTGAACCCTGGGACACACACACAAACGCACACACACACATATCATACGTTACAGCTCTGACGCTTTGAAACGCCAAAACAACACAAATGACCGACGACTGAAGGGGAAAAAAAAAAAAAAGAAAAGAAAAAGAGCAGCACGATTATCTTTATTGCAATTAGAGAGGAGGAACTTTTAATTGCCACTTACAAAACTTCAAAGTACACCAGCATTTCAGGGTTACTATAGCAACCACCTTCACTTTGAAAGTTAGTGTTTCTGTATATTATCACACCTTCAATAACAAGCACATTATTCAGATTGCCTATTTCTCTCTCTCTTTTTTAAGCCATTAGGTCACGAGTGTCACAATCAGTTTAACTCTGAAAGAAAATGAAGGACAGATATATTTCCAGTAAATTAATTGGTATGTCTCACACCACCTTCTCACCTACAGTTTGGTCCACATAAAGCTCTAAGCTAGTCTACAAACAAGTACCGTAGTCTTTATAATACTTAGCCAAGAAAATAATGCTAATAGTGCTAATAAGATGCTCAACCTCATCCTCAGCTGAGAAAATGGAGCGAGCCAAATGTATTTAAAAATTAAGAGACATGTGGCCTGCGGGCCTTGAATTTGGCACATGTGCATTGGAGCTGAACAGCTGCATCATTTCACCAAATCTTAGCTGTCACTTCACTTGTAACAGCACTTTCAAACATCTGGTTTTGCTCCACATCACAGATTTCTGAAGACTGTAGTGTTACTGTGATTTAAAACAGGACAACACTTGATGACATAAGCATGAAAGGAGTAGTAAGTAATAGTAGTAGGAGTAGTTAGTAATAAAGCTTAAGTAATCCTGATATGTTGCCAACCAGAAACTGGATCGAAAATGGAAGTGGCTACAGAAAAAACAGAACTTCCAGTTTCTTCTTTACAAGGAGGAAATCCTCCAATCAGATTAAATATCCATATCTCCCTAATGTTAAGAAAACAGATAGAGCTGAAAAACAACTTAAAATTTAAAATCTACTCAGGGTAAATTTCTGTGAATCCTAAATTTCTGTCAAAACAACGACAGAAAAGAAGCCGTAATGATGTGAAAGTTGTAAAACAAGTAAGGCAGACATGAAAGAGAAAGCAGAACATTTTAGATGCCATTGTGGCGTCCTCAAACTGATTCCTTTGGCTATCGCCATCTTGATGTTTTGAAACCGGACATGATAAATGAGGGGAAGACCGAAAAACTGAGGGACAAGGTAGACCTTCCCTAAACTACACCCTCCTTCTCATGTTCTGGACAAAAATATGTGAAGATCATATATACAATCTGACTTGATTCTGCAGCCACACGAGTCGCCCCTTATATAAAAGTCCATCTTTTATATGCAGTCTTTGACTTCATTAAGTTTTTTTTTTTTAACTTAAAAATAATTTAATGTATGTAAATTATTATTAAAATAAGGAAAGAAAACCCTGGAACGCAGTTTTCTGTGTAGAGACTAAAAATAAAGACTTAAAAAAAAAACACAAAAAAAAACAGGTCAGATCTGACATGACTTCCTCTACTCAAACAAACAACTAATGCGTTTACCCAGTGAATTTGTGTTTTTTTTTTTGCTGATTTCTTTCATAAGTAACAACCAAAATCCCCAAAAAGGGCCTGACATTTGTTTTTCTGTACACAAAGACAAGCGGGTGTGATCATCGTGGAGTCAGTGAAATTTAATCATCTCATTGATTGGGTTAACAGTTTGAATGATAAGAGGATCACATTCAGAACAATGGTGGACCTACACTGGATCACACATGCCCCTGCTGTGACTCTGATGTCCACACAATTTGCCGTTCGGCCCATTTTTTTTTAAAAAAAACAAAACTTTCCCACTACAGCCATCACAGTATGAAGAGCGCAGGTGTTGTAAGCAGCCTCGGCAGCACGACAGCTGAGCGAGCAGCTAAAATCAAACCCAGCCGTCATTAATTTCATTATTCACACGTGTGCTGTTCCTACTGTGTCTAAAAACAGCTGCTGTGCTCATATGTGTTGTTTTTTTTAAATAAAGGAGGGAAAAACAATCAAAAACTTTTTCTTTTAACTGTGAAATTTGTTGCCATGACACCCCATTTGGTGACCAAGGAGGCTTTTCTATTTTTACAGCACTGCGTGTATG
This sequence comes from Neolamprologus brichardi, assembly GCF_056152115.1. Lineage (NCBI taxonomy): Eukaryota > Metazoa > Chordata > Actinopteri > Cichliformes > Cichlidae > Neolamprologus > Neolamprologus brichardi. Next base: position 15,941,311 of record NC_142121.1, on the reverse strand, counting down.
GATAGTCGAACACGCAGCACTGAGGATGTAGAAACTGATATTTCACAGAGAAGCTAAAAGTACATTTCAAGAATAAAGACGAAATGTGAGAATAAAGCTGTCCGTTCAAGTCGAGCTACTTCTGTTAGTGCACGGCTGCCTCTACAAAATGCCTTTTGTAGATGAACCAGTGTTAAAGAATGGAGTTAATGTTATCAAACAAACCCATTGTGTTAGCAACTGTTAGTACTACTGAAGTTTAATCAGCATTTCAAAATCTCAAACTTTTTCTTCACAAAATTGTTTTACAACTTAATTTTTTCCTCAATCTGCTTCTTTGTGATTCAATGAATATTACAAATGCCTCTTTCCCCCCAAATGTATCTGCACATTTTAACATTTTACAGCATTTCTTTTCGGGTTGTCTCTCAACTTTATAATTAAACCGTGCAAATTAACTGAATTAATGTAGCATTAACTGAATAGCTGCTGAATGAAGACAGAAATGGCTGCTAGGCAAGTAAGACATACACAGGCAGAGGTCAGCAGATTTAGAGAAACAGACAAGCACGCTATTTAACTTTAAAAACTACCGTTTTTAGACATTAAATGTCAGCCAACTGGGCCTTTACTTTTCCTCAAAGAGGGTGTGGATGCTATATAAACCATAACTTTGACCAAAAATCCCCATGTGGACAAGCTAACGGCACGGCAGAATGTGATTTCTGCTACATTTGAGAGGTTAAAATGACACCTCAGAAAGAAAGTTAGAGGACTACACGAGTAACAGAACATCTCTCACTCTTTTTTTCCCCCTCTCACATTAAGCCCATCCTGCAAATAGATGTGCCTCACCATTAGAGACATTAGAGGAGTCCTGAATTACCCAGATTAGATTAGTTGAGAAATCCCCAACAGCAAAGATGGTGCTAAAAGAGCAACTTCCAGGAGAAAACAGCTTTTTAAAACCTATTTTCAGGGTGTAGTTAGGAAACTTTTAATGCACTTTATCATTACATTTGCTGAAATAAAGCTGATTTAAATAATAACAGCTTCAATAACTGTTGGAAAACATTTAAAGACAGTTGCACACGCTTATATTGCAAAGCAGAACCATACACAATTTCAGCTAGGTGTTTTTGTTTTGTTTGTTTTTTTTAAAACAAGAAATAAATAACCCAGGAGTTGCAAAAAACTCTTCTACCAGTCACTACCCACTAGTAGCCCTGGTTTATGGTGACAGTGTAACATACCTGGCTTGTGTATTGTGGGGTATTGGCGACAGTGGTGGCAGTTTTCCTTGAGGCACTAAAATCACTGCTGTATGTCGGGCACCATTTAAATAAATTAAATATATCCTAAATTTAAAAAACAAATATGCATCCAAAGAAAAAGTGTTCCTACGTTTGTCTACAGTTGTTGAATTGTTTATATATAATGTAGCTTGAGTGTGTTAGTGCAGATAAACCCAGTTTTGCCTCACACACTTTCTAACTGCAGAATTAGATAGCATTTCTGGTAAGTGCCTCCATGCCGTAATCCTCACCGTAATCCTCTCCTCTGAGTATTTCGGGGGCGATGTAATTGGGGGTACCGCAGAAAGTGCTCGTTGTATCGCCAGGTCTCAAGCCCTCCTGAAAGAAGAAAAAAAAAAAAGAAAGATCATCAGCTGTGAGATCATCTCAGAGGGCTGTAAACTGACACGTCTGCAGCTGTGCAGGTGCTTTTATCCAAAGTGCACTGCGGTATCATTACAAACCACATTAATCCGTAAACCACACCTTGCACATGCCGTAGTCTGTAAGCTTGATGTGACCCTCAGAATCCAGCAGCACATTGTCCAGTTTCAGGTCTCTGTAGATGATTCCCCGCTCGTGGAGGTAGTTGAGCGCCAGACTGATTTCTGCTGAGTAGAATCTGAAACACAAAGAGGGAAATTACTGTGTTTTTAAATTTAGCTTCGGCTGCATAAAGAAATTAAAAACGCATCTGTCCCTTTAATCACACGTGAAGCAAACGGCCAGACTGTACCTGGCATGTTCTTCTGGGAGTTTCCTTTGCCTCTGCATGTGGAACATGAGATCTCCACCATTCACATATTCAATAACAAAGAAGAGTCTGCAGAAAGAAACAGAAGTTAATTTTTCTTAAATACAGAATTAGTCATCTTTCAATCATCCATAAGACATCTGTCAGGGTGGCTGGATGAGCGCTCATTTTTTTTTTCTGCTTATGTGCTTTACTGATTTTATTACACTCACTGTATAAAACTTGCATCTAACACAGTCAGCCTGGGGTAGATATTTACTACAGCTTCAATTAAATTTTTACTTCCAAAGGCGATAAAAACATAACAAAACATTTTTCCACTAAGCGATTACTCTTCTTGCTTTTATGAAGTTCCCGTGCACAAAAAAAGAACACATCTCTCCTTTACAGCTGCGTACTTTTGCCCCTCACTCAAATCTCAAACTTGCTCTTCAGTTCAGCTCAAAACGTAATGACAGAGAGCAAGCCTTCGATCACTAAGACCTATTAAATCAGGCTCTCAATTCAATTCAATTCAATTTTATTTATATAGCGCCAAATCACAACAAAGTCGCCTCAAGGCGCTTCAAGGCGCTCTCTCAAATGAACTTGAGAAATATTGATGACAGTCAAAATTCAGGGCCTCTCAGTCCACCTGCAGGTTTGCACGAGTCTCCCATGAGTCTGCTGCTGCCTGAGGCTCTTTTAGCTCCTACCTGCACCACCAGACAGTTGGGTTATATGGTAGGGCCAAAATCCCTACCATATAACCCTGTATTTAAATTTGAAGTTAGTGAATAAGAGATTCCAACAATGACCAAAATTAACTGATTTTACTATAACTTAGCAGCCTGACTGATTTATACTTCAGTTCAGTTCATTTTTATTTCAAACATATACATCCACCAACATTTCATAACTACACCGTAACCTGACCCGCAATACCTTTTTCGCCGCTGTTTTTTAATCTATCAGTGAGTGAATATTGATCGACGCCTCAATATAAGGAGTAATAATTATAGCATCGATATAAGGGCTCACAAATGTCAGCAAATTCCTGGTGGGAGATAGATGAAACTACTGGAATGTAAGGGAATCAAAGGGGAATCTACAAAGAAGTGAAAAAAAACTCGAGTGACAAAATCTGTCCACAACAAAGAGCGGCGACCCAGAAGGGAAAAAGTCCCAGCATTTTATTTGTTTACATCGTGGGTGTAACCGCACATATAACACCAGGACACGACCACAAGCTATTTAACACAGAACGGAGGAGCACAAACGTAAATGTCGGCAATGACGTCTGCCACTCATGCCGAAACTGTAGGTCCCACATAGATTCCCTGCAGAAGTCTAACCCAGGCCTTACACATGACCTAATAAAAATGCACTTAATAATTTTGTGTTGCTTGTGTTCTTTGTGCTCTCTTCGCTGCTTTGGGATTAAAGTATAATGAAACACAAGGGACTGCTTATGTGTTTGTTTCTAAAACCAAACTTTGTCATTTTAGTTACGTTTACTGTCACAAAACATGTTTCACCGCAACAGGGATTTTCCTATAACCTTAACCATGAACACGATCACCAGTGTGTGAATGTGTGTGTGAATGGGTGGATGACTGGTTGTGTAAAGCGCTTTGGGGTCCTTAGGGACTAGAAAAGCGCTATACAAATACAGGCCATTTACCACGCTTCAATGACCTAAAAACAAGTGTTTTGTTTACATAGAAGTAATAATACCTCAACCACAGGAGCGGCATATTTAACTGTGTTGTTGTACAATGGTATTTTGATGACCTCATCTCGGGTTTGGTACCTTGCCCAAAGATGCTTTCGAGTGGGTAGGAACCACCAACTTTATACTGGTAGAAAACAGGCAAAGTCTTGAACCCCAGGACCAATCACTCATTCACACAGCACTTTGAGCTAGCTCACATCCTGCAGCCACTGTAGAATCACCAGTTCACCTAACATGCTTGTCTTTGGGCTGCAGGAGGAAACGTATGCAGGCACAGGGATGCATTTATGTATTTACTCCAACATAGTTACTCACTGACTGTAACTTTACTTTTCTAGGGTGGGTGTTGTCCAGGTGTATTAACAAGGGTGCAAATTATTTACTAGTGAACAATCCCCTTCAGCCAACCAGGTAGCCCCAGCTCTTCCCTCTTGTGCATCCCTAAGTTGATCAGGTTATGTTCATACCAATCCCCAAAAAGCCTAATCTTCAGAAATTCTAACGCCATCGTGGTGTAATGCTGCTGGTGACAGGAGTCCTGCAGAAAACTAGTACCTGCAGCAAATGGACGTCTGGTTCACCATGTTTGTTGTGGTGATGAGGAACTCAGTTGAAAGACAGCTGCCTGTCCAACTCTTATGGGGATATTTAATGATATTTATTAATGTATTTAAGAAAGTGTGGTGTCCCTCCCTTTTTGCACCCTGGCTCCAATACTGCTACAAGTACAGTGCAATTCTGCGAGAAGCCATGCAATGTATTTGTGAAGCTTTATTTAGAAAATTTAGAAATATGTAAATGTAGCAAGAAATGAATCTGGGTCTTTAGATTCATTTCATTTGGGAGGGTAAAATTTAAGGAAAGGTATGCTCTGGATTTCTATCCCACTGACTGCTTTCTCAATTACTTTGTTTGATAATCAGAAGAAAGAAAAACTGTAACTTAAATTAAAATCTGAATAAATGACCAGCACAACCTGATTCAGGCAGCAGTCCCTCCTCAGACCTGTAAACAGTCTTTGTAAATTGGTGTAGCTCTTATTTACAGAGGATTTTTCCAAAGCCTAGCAAAAGAAAGAAAGAAATAATAATACTAATAATAATCACGACTCGTGCAATAGAAAAGCTCACCTGCTTTCTGTCTGGAAACAGGAGTGAAGGCCGACCAGGAAGGGATGATTAGAGGCCTGCTCGAAGACATGCTTTTCTGTTTGAACCCAGTCGATGTCCTGGAACAAAAACACACAAAGAAACACCCAAATGTCAATCAAGGGATGTTTGTGACATAGTGCCCTTGAGCTAACTAAAAGCTGAATAAGCACAGGGCTCCATTGACCATCCTACAAAGCCTGAAAGTTACTTGTGTGTAAGGTGGACAGCGGTGGGGGAAAACGGCTGAGCCAGTAGAAGCGGGGGCTGGCCTCTATCGGTAGCTGGATGATAATATGTCTGGACACGGATGCGGCTCACGCTGACAGGGCAGGGAAGGCACAACACTTTGCCATTGATCGAGAAGCACTTGTCAATCTGTCAATCACGCTAAGTGCGCCTAATCAAGGCTAACTACTCCCGCTGCCACCGGCTGTGCTGCTACATGTGTTCACGGAGATCAATTTTCCATGACGTGATAGTTTATCTGCACGTTCTTAGGCTGACAGACCTCTTCAAAGCCACCAGTCTTTCTAACTCTGATGCTGGATCACATGACACCAATCAGCGTGTTAGAAATAACAGCTCCTGTTGATTGTTCTAGTCATATTAATTAGACTGACAGGAGACTGATTGCTTCATTATTAATTAACCTCACAGAGCGAGTCCTGGTGTCTTGTCACACTGTATGGACTTTAGTGACAGTGGCACCATCCTCGCAGATATACAGCTTTAGACCTCTGGAGTTTGCTGGTCTGAATAAATCAAAAACAGTAAAATATCGAGTCAGTTGATTATCTATTAAAGAGTCAGTGAGAGAACATTAAAATCTCAAGTGATTAGTCAACTACTAATGATGTTTTGACTGAAAATAATTGCACCTATTTCGATAATTACTGGCATTCAAGGCCATTAAGAACAAAAAGCCACTTTGTGCTTGAAAATCCTTCCATGTGAGCATTAAAAACTGAAACACTCTGGATCTTGGACTTCTGAACAGTCAAAACAAACAATCTGAAGGTCCCACTTTAGTAAATTAAGAAACTTTGCTGTCAATTTCTTGTTTTTCAAACATTTTACTGTGTAAACAGTTAATCAAAGGAAAAAAAAAATGAGCAACTAAAACAGAAGATCATTAGCGGCAGCTGTTAAAACGGCCTTACTGCGTCCTCTTTACATACGCCTACACAGAAAGGAGCAAAAACACTGGTTCAAATAATCATTTTCCATGATGTTGTGTAAAAATGTGTTTCAAACCACTGCATAGGACAACAAAAATCACCCAATTTTGGTGGAAATTACACACTTTAAGAAGCCTTTATTATGAACTCTTATATTCTGCCCTATATTAAACATGGACATTGTTACAACAGTTTCTAATAATCACAATATGTGTAAGTAGATCCTGTGAGCCAAAAGCTCAGGCTTCAAATGCTCTAAATCCTAGTTCACCAACAGGTGGATTGCGGTCTATATCAGGACATGGATCTATTACTAGATTCTGACAGACCATCTCCATTTTACTCTGCCCACCTTTTCTCATATTTACGGTACAGTTCTGTTAATTTGAGACAGAGGATGATCTGAGGGAGACTCGTATAGCATAAACCAAATATTTTGAACTGAATCATACAAAGCTATTCTAGTGACTAAAAATATGGATCTTAAAAAGAATATAATAGATCGCCCTTGATACACAAGTACAAAAATGCTCCATTTCATCAGATTTCATCCAGATTTCTTTGATTTCTTTCTTTGCCTTTATTTACGGTGATTTTATATGTCTGGTAAGCATGTCAGGCATCAGCAGTCTTTACACCTCTTCTGATTTACCTCGTCATCGTTGACCAGCTCCTTCTTGACGACCTTCATGGCATAGATGCGCTCCGTCTTTTTCAGCTGTACCAGCAGCACCTTGGCGTAGCTACCTCTGCCGATCACCCGCAGCAGGTCAAAGTCGGCCAGGCCCAGACTGGAAGTCGATTTCCCTGTGTCTCTGCTACTCCGTGCCTATGAGGTGCAATTTTTTAAAAAAAAGGTAAGGAACCCCAGTGATGGGGCCGAGCACGAAATACTATCATAACAAAAACATAATGAATTCAACTCGGAGCTGATTAATCACGCATCGTTTTGGCTCTGACTTTCTCAGGATAATTTTTGTTCACTGAACTATTGACAGAGCTGATGAGTTGGTTTGAGCACGAGTGTGATTTCCTTTGGGTGATTTTGTAAATGATATTAAAAAAGCTCCCAGCACCACTTTTAGGCAATAAATCTTAGTAATGACTTTCTTGTCTCGATTTAATACCATCATGCTGCTACCATTAGATCAGGCCCTGGCTGTATTATAGTCCTCCTTCTCTGTAAACATGACTCCCACCTTCACCGTTTCCTCGCCCGCCTTCTCTGCTCTCTTGTAATCTGTCCTGTAGTGAACCGTTTCGACTACCTATCTATCTAACACCCCTTCACGTGACAACCCCATCCCCAGAGTCACACATGGAGCTGAAGATAACATCATTCGGCCTGGCCTCTTTTATCTCAGTCTATCGGCGTCCAACTCAATTCAGTCTTTATCTATTTCCAGCTCTCCTGCCTCATCCAACAATCCTCCCCACGAACCTCCAAACTGCATCCCTGGCCATTAATCAGCCTCTGGTGTTAAGAGCTGTGATAAAAGGTTACTTTATTAGCTCTACCAAAGGAAATCAATACCAACACCACTACACGGGTGCCTACGTCTCCACGCTCTCTGCATCCAGCATGCACAGTAGGTGAAAGAAGGATCGCCCAAATCCTCACAGATGAAAACCTGCTTTCAATTACAGATGATCTTTCTCCCTCTCACCCAAACAGCACCAATTTCTAAATATACATATATCCATCTAGTCAGCGTGACAGGTTGACAGATTATGAGTCACGTATCAAGAGTGTTTGAAAAGATTTCTCTCTCACCTCTTTTTCTTCTCCATCGTAAGTCAAGCTTTCTCTGGAGTCTTTATTCTGAGGGCCTGCGAAAGAGAGGGGGGGGGAGAAGTGACAGACAGAGTGACAGACAGACAGAAGGCGAGGGGGAGGCAGGAGAGGAAAAAGGAAAATAGGAGAGATGAGAGAAAATAGGTGAGAGACAGTCACACGCTTTGTTCACAGCTCTGCAGCACCAGAGCAGTTTCTCTCTCCTTGGTTTGAAAAGAAAACAGCCAGTTTGTATTGACCCTTGTTTAGCAATACAACAAAACCAGACCATTTTGTGAATACATAAGTAGGAAAGTATGCCTTTACACCTTATAAATTATTTTAATGTTAATCAAGCCACAATATCAGTAAAGCAAGGACATCTGCACTTCAATAATGGCACACTGAGCTTTAGGTGCCCCTCTAACAGCAAACAATGATCCTAACCTCTTTCAAAGTTCTCAACCACTCGACTGCACCTAAATCTGGAGCTGCTGTAAGCTCCCAAAATCAGCTGATCAACGTGTAGTCCACGTGGTCAAGCCCTGCACAAGCTCCTTGCTGAGTTTGGTGTTATCTAGACACTGGCAATAAAATAACGGGCACTCAAAATCAGCTCCACATTTTGTTCCTAATCCCCGGGATTACACATGGTGCGAGTCTGTAGCGTGTTTGATTTATGCTTCAGCAGGAAATTAAGATTAAAATTAACCTTCTGTAACGTTGGGTCAACTTAGCCCGCAACTATTGTGACTGATCTGCTCAGCATTGTTGATTCCTCCTGTTCATTTCACCGCAGTTTTTAAATTTATCAATGAAAGAAAAAAAAATCATCACCCTAGTATAAAGAATAACCATGGCATCAATATAAAGACTCACAAAACTCAGCAAATTCCTAGAGGAAGACTGCTGAAACTATCAGGATTGATGTGAGAGAATGTACAAAGAATTAAATGAATGCATTTGCCCCCCGGAAAAACCTGACTACCACAAAGGGTGGGGATCCAGGATGGGGAAAAGCCTTAGTATTTTATTTGGCTAGCACCACATATAAAACTCTGGGGACACACCCACACGATAAATATCATGTAATACACCAGTGTAAATGCCGACAACGCTGGTCACTTACTAAGGCTACATCGTAGGCTCAACAATGACTACACAGAACTCTAAATCAGGTCTTAGTCTGCATGAGGTCTTTTATTTTAAAAACAAAACAAAACTGACTTCCCCTCGTGCTAATTTGCACACAGGCTTAATCAAAAACTGACTCTGTGTACATCTTTCATGACGCAGAGCAGAAAGACATTTTTGGGATGCTTCTGAAATGCCCTGCAGTGCTTCTGGTGGAGTACAAGTGCTGTCTTAGGGTGTGTTGCTGCAACCACTGGAATACAGGGTGCTCTTACGGGACCACTGAACTGTGGTAAAAATAATAATTACTTTAATTCTAGTGAGTGTTAAGATTATTTATCACATACCTCAAATTCTGAAACAACAGGCATTTACTGTTTGGTAGTCTGCTTCAAACCTAGTCTCTACCTGAGCAAATACAGCCTGTGCGTGGGTGCATGTTCGTGCATGTGTGTGTTTGGGTGGTTGAGGGTGGTACTACTTTAAAAAAAAAAAAAAAAACTAAAAAAAAAATCTAAAGAAAAATTGTTTTATCTCAGCGGTCTTATTTTCAAAATTACTGCAAGTCGCAGTTGGAGCCGAAATTAAATTTTGGTTAATTGCAGAGCCCTACCATTGATGCATTAAATTAACATGATCACATTATAACATTTATAGTTTCATATTGCATCTCCACTCATAACCAAGTTGGGTGGATAGTGCTGCTCTAACAGGCGCAACCTAACATAACCCAACTTAACCTGCCCAATGCCCAGTGGTGATGCCGTCAGTCATCAGTGATAACGCACGAACGCACTGTGGAGCCGCCTTACATAACTGAGCCTCTGAGGCTAATTTCACAGACTATATTATGTAAATTAACAGAGAAAACTGTGCTTTAAAACTTTAAATGATATAAATGTGTGTGTTACCTGGCTGTTCATGTGGGTCTAGCTGACTGGGCTGTGTGCTGGGCATCATTGGGTCCTACAGAATAACATCCATCATTAAAGTACAATCAGCACAGAGACAAATGTTCAGTGTGTATTTGATTAATTGATGGTAACAGATCTCACATGGATCATCGGTCTGCCACACTCTACTGTCGCCAGTTTATGGCACTTCTTGTGAACCAGCAGCTTGCAGTTGATGCATTTGTAGCCTTGTCTTCCCAGACCCCAGATTCGGTCTGTACAGATGGCGCAGTGGGCTCGCTGCTCGGGTGGGCGAGAGGAGTAAAAATCATTATCATAATCAAGTACACAGAATAATCCAAAGAATGGCACAGAGGCAACAATGACTTCTGAAACATGAACGAGTCTTCTCGTCTAGAATCAACCCCCTTACTACTTTAAAATCACTGAGGTTTAAAACTTCCATTAAGCCATTGCAATATTTAGACAATGTAAAAAAACAGAAGAGAAATAAAGGATGTATCAAAAAGAATGACACAATTACATGGAAGATTGCAGTAATTTTAAAATGCATGGTTGTGCTCAATGTGCCCCCCTCTGGACACTCGGCATACGTCCATATGATAGTCCAACCCGTCCCATACGTTTGCAAGCATGTCTGGAGTCACTGCTGTTGTTATGCTACCTACCAGCAACCACGTGAAACTCACAAAGCCCCTCTAAACAGTATGTATTTCGATTGTTACTGGTGAACTGCTGTTGAATTAAAGCACGTTAGATGATCGAAAACAAAAAAAAACACTTAAAAATAGGCATAGCAGTGCAGAGAACTACACAATTCATTATGTCTCACCCTGTTGAAGCGTTTGGCCTGAAAGGCGTGACCGCTGGCATAGTAAAGCTTTCTCCAGCGTCGAGCTCCACGGCGATATATCGACTCTGTGGAGGGAGGGGGGGAAAAAAAGCATCCAGCTTCACACGTGTGGTTTCTATGCATTTTTAGTGTGATTGGACAAAAATGTAAACTTTCTAAATTCACAACCATATTTGAAACACCACCATCACAACACTTTCTGCAACATTTTGTGGATTTTCTGTGTAATCTTGTTTGTTGAAAAGTGCTAAAACTGTTTGAGTTAAAGTTTATAAATGTGGTTCGATACTCTCTTTGATTTTTAGACAGGTAAAAACATTGAATTAATTTCTGGCATGTTGAGTCAAAGCTGTGAATCAGTCGGCATCTCTTATGACTTTTAACCATCAATGTGTCTTTACTGGCTCTCCTGCATGAAATAAACTTCAGTGAATTTGAACCACATTATTCAGTGTGAATATTCCACTTCTTCACTCTGGGAAAAAGTGGCAGAGCCTCATTATGGCGCGTTCTGCGGTAGGACACCTATGAGAGGAACCTGTAGTCTGTCATGTCTCTTGGTGATGAAAAGGAAGGATTTTATGAGTGTATAATCACCTAATCTCACACAGTGACCATGGTAACAGACAAAAATATCATGTAGTGTGAGCCTGACACTGTCTCACAGCTTCATAGGCAGCCATTGAATCACATTGTTTGTAATGGAGGTGGATGTTTTTCTAAATTATAGAAAAACAGAGTGGCTCTATGGTGTAGCAGTTAACCCATTTGCCTTACATGCAAAGCAGACTGGAAGGAGACACAAACCCAGCCTTAGAGGTCATAAGCTTTCTCCTAGTCCTGAGCCCAAGCTTGTATATATTGGAGGGTTACGGCATCCGGTATAAAATCTAAATCAAATCACCACAGGGATTATTCTGCTTTGGCTGAGAGTATCTTTATACAGTAAGGACATCCCATCTCCTGCATGCATGTATTGCTTTTAATTTTCAGTTATGTAACTGTTGTGCTGTATTTTCACTTGGATAAACCTACAGGCCTTTCACTGTACACCGAGGTTACTCAAACATGACTTCCTGTCCTCAGGAGACAATAATTTGTGCACACATCATATTCAAATGATAATTTATTTTCTGCAACAGTACTTCGTTTCTATGCTTTTACAAACTTCTGTTTCTCTGCACAGACTCGTTAAGCGTCCTTACTTGGACCCAGACATTGAACAGTCTCCATTACACCACTGTGCCGTTTTAAGGTTTCCTTGGTGTGTGATAGATTTGAAATACAAGTTAAATGCAGGATTGTTCAGCTGCTGGTCTGCTAAAAATGAGGTAAAAATAAAGAAAGAAAAGGTTCAACTCACTGTCTTCTCCCGGACAAGGCATGCCAGGTTTCTCTGGTACACAGGGGAACACTGGAAAGAAAAAGGATGACTAACTTTAGACAGTCTTAAAGTCAGACATTTCTATCATCGTCACGGTGAACCTGTAGCAAAAGGAAAACTTATTTTCAGGTGTGTATGATGTGTATTTGTGTATGATACTACACAAACTGGGAAAAGACCATTTTTATCAAAGTCGACAGCAGAGAGACCGCTCGAGTTAGACTGGGGGCAGCGTGAGTCAGAGACGAGGCGTGGGCTAAAGCCAAAGAGCTCGTTAACAAGTAGACCTGGTGGCCCCTCACGGAGCCCTCACTTCCTCTCCTAAACATCCCCCTTCATGTCTCACTCATCCTCTTTCAGTCATCACACTTGAATCTGCTGCACTCTTGACCCGCCACCTCTGATTAGATTAAATCTTTACATTATCCACAGCCCCAGGTTTTATACTCAAACACACACACAGCCTGCCGATCAAATCTACCCACATATACAACCATCGCCCCTCAGCCTGGACTCATGAGGTTGTGTCTATGTCAAACAGATTAAGCTTAGACGGTGAACTAGCTGTGGGGCCCATAAACAGTCGTCAGCAGCAGAAGTAATGCTGTTTCACAGTTCAGCGGCAATTTAAACATATGTTTGGATGCCTTTTTGTTGTATGCATTATTTAGCCATCTGTGATCAGACATAAGCAGAAATGTACATGATTACTGATGCATAAAAAGCAAAAAGAAAAGAAAGAAAGAAAACTACAAGCCACCGGACAGATGTTTAGGTTGACTGTTTGTTATGTCAGTTAAAACCGACACTAGTTGCACTAGTAAATTTAATTAACATTATCACTTTACTGTCAAACACTGTCTGCAGTCAGGCAAGCTCTGCTGGACAAACTATATGAAATTTTTTTTCTTTATTATGTGCTGCAAAAAATAATAGTTCTCATAGAAATGTGTTGTAGCCATGACTACAGCCTGTTTGATATGGGATTTTTATTGCAGACACATATAATATTTTTTCTTCAGAGATGCACTAAACAGATTTTTCTAACATTTGTTACGTGTTGTTATTTATAAGTCCTTAAAATAGAAAATAGGATCATACACTTTAAAATTAATGTTATTTTATTATCACAACAAGTCATCGATTACTCATTTACGCTCCACCCGACTCTGCTTGCATGCTGGTTGTTTCCAACAGAGAAGGTGGAGATCGCAAACTACACAACATCAATACTCATAACATGGTTGACGGGCGTTTCTTCTGTCTCATTTTTACCTTTTACTTTAATTTTCCTTTTACTGGTTGTTACAAATGCCAATCTATCAGCAAATAGATCACATCGGTCGATGTGGTGGGTGGGTGGCTCTTCAAAGATTACCCCACCCAGCTCAAAAATAGGAAAGAATCTCAAATTCAAACACTGAAAATTAACAAATAATGAACACTGCTGCTTGTCAGAAGATGTTTGCAAGGCTTTTTTGCAAAAACGTGGGAGGTTTCTGTGAATTCATATCCAAAGACAACATAACTTGATATGGACCGGATAGTGTGTACTAGATCTTTGGCAAACGAATATTACACAGTAACTTATTGTGCAAAATCACTTTGTCAGTGTCTTTCAAATCCCATGGTCTATTTTGATGTTTTTATATCTAAATCGTTAAAAACTCTGAAATGCTAAAAAGGAAAAAAATGATATTGCTTGCAGATAAATGAGTAAAGCAAGGTAATGTTTTTCATTCTGACAAGAAAAAAATCTAAATATATTAGGATCTATTATTGCAGTGAACACAGGCTCACAATAAAAAAAAAAGGTAATTCTGTTCTAATTCTGTTGTCTTGTGCCTAAGGTGCTTGTAATTATAAACTAAAAACAACATTAAGGACTGATGCTTTTCACTCTGTAAAAGCAGGAGAACCTGATTATGAAGGAGGACATTAACTACTAATAAGTCAATTGTGGCAGTCTGTGTTGGTACTGGCTGTCAGCCACGATCCAGGCCTGAGGGCTGTTCTACTGTAGCTTAATGACCAGAAATGGAACAAACTTTAATGCTGCCAGTTTGGCTTGTTATAAAAAAAGCCCAACAGGGAGGTGAGTAGACCACTGGGAAAGCAAACAGTCAACAATAACAGGCTTTTCTTAGAGTTATTACAGAACTGGTCTGAATTAACACATTTCTAACAGCAGCATACAGGAACACAAGCTGAAAGTGTAGATGTAACCGAAAAAAAGAGAAAAAAAGGACTTGTGTGAAAAGCAGAGAGGCTCACCATGTATAATGAGCTCCGAGTCTTTGTTGAGTTCATAGAGACGCAGAGCTTCCTCCAGTTCCAGTTGCGACGATACAGTGCAGGGGTCACCTAGCAGCGGAGGAGAGACCAGATGTCATTCACCACATTTACATGAACACAAGAAACCAAAGTTACTGGGAGTAATCACACGTGGGAGGACAAGAGAATATTTTTGCTTCCTTTGCAGTAAAACTACTTGCAGAAAGAAAAACAACATTTATTGAGTTTCAATGAGCTTCCTCTTTAGAAAGAAAGATTAAAATTACGGTGTAGAGTACATGATGTACACTTTTTGTCCTATGTTTCTAGAATAGATACTAGCAATAGAGATTAGAAACACAGAGACACATAAAGCCAATCTCAATCTCCCGAGCCATCAAAAAGGTTTTTGTAGATTTTGCACATTTAAGTGGATTTCTTTTTCTAATTTTACAAAGTAACCCTGCTATAGTCTGGCAGGGAGTAAATCTGGTGTTTTATTAAGAGACAAAAATGTTTATGAAGGGGCAAAAATTAGCACATTTATTGTCTCATCACAATGATCTTGTTTTAATAATTAGTGGAAGCCAAAATTGTTACTGGAATTTAATTAGTTAATAGGTGTGTCTGAAAGTCCCCTCTCCTTTGTTCTTTCAAAAATATCAGCATTTCAGTTTCCAGATGAAAATATTAAAGCCTGCTTAGAAATATAAAAAGGAAACCACGGCATTTAAGATGCGGCCGTAGGAAAATCCACAAAGTGGATGCTAATTTTTTACACAGAACAACAAGGGAAGCTGCAAAGGACAATTAAGAGGTAGGTAAACTGTATTTCCAGTAAACGGTGCAAAAGTCTGTAAGAGTTAAAGGTGAACGAAACAGCGGGGCAGTTTGACATTTAAAATACAAAAAAAATCAGTCTAATCGTAGGTGTGATACAAAACGCCACACATGAACTTTTAAGTAAACACTGAAAGTGTGTGGGTGTGAGCAGACGTCGATGATGCCATTTCGAACATTTTTACTTTTAATTGTACATGCCTATTTGTGCAGTGATCAATAATTAAAATGCCACTCAAACACAGATCTAATTACTTCCTCATCATTTACAGGAAAAGTCCAGGGTCACTCGTGAGGAGGCTGGGCAAGGCGACGCTCAATTCTGCTCTTACCGCTCGACCCGACCGATCACCATAAAAAAATTTATATTTTTTTAAAAAAAATGCTGATAGTATAAATAGCACAAGAATAGAAACTGTGACACATTGTGCAAATTTAAAATGATACAAACTGCAGGAGGTGGATGTTGAATTAGTGGGTGGACTGCAGCAACTATTGTGTCAAAGGTAAACGTGACAGTCTGGTTTAATCAGTACAGACAAAGTTTTGGTTTCAGGAAGAGGACAGAAGTGACGCTTTGTTTATCAGGTTTATTATGGGGTTGTTGTTTTTTTTTTTTAATGGGTTTATCAGGTTTATTATGTTTCCTGAAAATTTTAACAAATCTGGGCTTTAAAACATAGTGAAGAATTTTCTGCTTTTCAAGTTCATGGACAAAAAGGTGACGTATTAAAATGCTTTGTGAGATTGAAAGATTTAATTGTTTAAGCTTATTCAAGCATGTCTTGTACAGTGTATGTAAGGAGCACCCTCGATATTTATGGCTGCAATTAAAATATTTTCATTACTGCTTCACTGGATTGACAAATGAGTCATTTGTTATAAACACAATTTCCCAAAGCCCAAGATGATTTATTCAGGTTGCTGGCTCTCAACTCTTTATCTCAAAATCAGCCTACTGGTTAAGGTGTAATTGTTAAGAAGCCATTTTTGTGTTTAGAAGAAAAGCCACCTACATACAGAAGTCACCTTAACTTCTGAAGCCCACTAGGAGTAACCCTTGGCATCCTTTTCTGAACTGAGCAGTTTTTATCATATTTTAGGTAGGTCTGGGTGATATATCCAATATACACGATGTATCGCAAGTTTTTCACGTACAATGATGAAAAAGATTATCATAACCATTGAGTATAAAGTGCCATGGCCATATTAAACTGTCTGAAAGTAATTCACTAAGTTTTGAAATTAAGGGTACAAGGGGAGGTTGTTAGATGTCGTTTTTATGGATTAAAGACTTAAACTAACTCAGTACTATATTTTGTTTATAGGAAAACTGAATGTCCGAAGTTGAGTATTTTTAAAAACACACATCAGCAGCAAGCAGACATACAGACAAACTCCAGGTCTATTCTGTAATTATAGCGACGATGACCTGAGTTCACGGTGTGCACTTTGGGGGCAGGAGAAGAGACAGCAAGCACAGAGTACGTAGTAACAACATCAAGCAGCTTTTCTGCCTCACACAGACTAATGACTCCAGTGACTTTACGTGGGTGGCTATCAGTGGGAGCTGATCTGAGTCTAATGAGTTTGAGCAGGCCGACCTTCTCCTGAGTGGAATGATCTGATGGTTCCATATCCATCTTTCCTATGACACAATGACTTAACAAATACACAAATAACTCGCTGACAAAGGACTGAATCAGCCTGCATACATCTGGACTGGCAAGACGTATGCAATGGTAATGGAATGCAGTGGTAATGACATATGTGCTGATGTGAGCCTGCGCTCATCATATGCTGCCAAATTCAACCCGTGGCTCCTAAATCATATTTCTATAATGGTTGTTTTTCCATAAGTTAATTTGTGAGGTGGAGGCAGCAGTCTGATTAGAAACGTACCTTCCTCATCAATCCACTTCATGGTGAAGAGCTGGTCATTGTCCATGGAGCACATGTCCTTCACCTCCCCATACAAGCCCTCATACGAGATGGACGGTTCAAAATGTGTGATCATGATGTCCCTGCAGGAAAGAAAAACAAGTATATTATTTAACTTGAAACAATCAGACATACTGGATCAATACCAACACAGAGTCAATATTTGACTTTCCTGCCACTCTAACATTTTCTATTAGACGCATTCACAGCCAATAAAAGTCATTCCACTAGATTAATTTCACTATTAACTATTTAGACCAAGGCCAAATAAATAAAAACAAATACAGCTACAACATATCACTTTCAGGGGTGTGATGTGATCATTATACATTGGTTTCTGAAGTCGTATACTGAAACCCCAAGACTGGCATCTCCATATCTACTATCCTCATCTTTTCAAAGTGGCTGCGACCAACAAAGGGCAGAGCTGACTGTACTGCACTCTCAGTGGTTAATGTCTTTGATAGCCAATGAGTATGTCCTGGATAATCATCTCTGATGCTTAGAATAAAAATTTACACCATAAAATATCAGGAACATATTTAGAGAAGTGAAGCTTGCAAGTTCTTTTTGCAATTATAGTTATCGCCCCCTGGTGGTCATCAAAAAGAATGCAGGTCTAAGGTACTTCTCAGATGCCTTCAAATTTCAGACCCAGAAGTTAGGACCATATTTTATACAGCCGAGAACCTCTGGAGTTAAAAGCGAATAAAGAAAATGATAAGCCAAAAGCTGTAGTACTTCTAAAGGCCATATGAGGGTGATTCCAAAAGTGAGCCAATCACCATAGACTCACATGTTAAAATGCCTAAACTTACAGTATTAGAAAGCATGTCTACAGCCTACACTACATCTGCCCCCCTTCATAAAACTATAACTCATCCATCTGGATACTAAATATATCTGGAAAACAATGTATGATCTGATGTAGAGAATCATTACGTTGCTACTTTGTACAGACAGTGATGCTGAAAACATGCAATGTAATCTTATCTATATCCATCCATAACCAGCACAGTACACTGTTCTGCACTGTTTAAGAAACAAGTTACATAAGCAGAGAGGAAAAAAAGTTGTGGGTGCAGACACTATTTATTGCTTATTATATGTCATTATATACCTCTTATTAATTTCCACAAACATACAAATGGCCTCCTTAGTCAACAAATGAATGACTAGTGTTTCAAATCTGAATATCAGTACATGCATAGATCCATTCTCTGCACCATGGATACAATATTATGATCCACTTCACAGACATCAAATATTGTTACTAAGGCTGCAGAAGAAAATGTATTGTTATTATTACATAATCTACTGATTACTGTTTGTACAAACTTTTCAGTCCTTTAAATATCACAATGCAGAACAAAAAATGTCTATCATAAACTCCCCAAGGTTCAAGATGACGTTTTGTCTGGCCAGTAATCTAAAATACAATAATAGTCAATTGAAATGTAAGAAAACCTGAAAGATTTGAGAGTGAAATGAGAAAAGTTTCACATTTTTATTTGATAACTGGCTAATCAAATGATAAATGATTGTAGCAGCACTAGTCATTACTCATAAAGATTTGTTAAACACTCTACTCCTCCAATCAGTGCCCCGCTCTCGCTTATGTCGTCAAACAAAAACTCTGGAGAATGTCAGACTTATGATGGGGAGAAAAGAGGTGAGAGAGCACTTTTTTTTCTCTCTCTCTCTCTCTTTTTTTTTTTAAAACACTGCTGTATATGAGTCACAGTCTGTCACATTTGTGTGTGCATTCATCTGTACAGCATGACTGTGGGTGTGAGAAAGAGCAAAAACAAGAGCGAGAAAGCCTGCCATGGAGTGAGCGAGACAGCCGCGCACTCAAACAAAATGGCACAGCTGATAGTGGCTGTTCTTGGACCGTGACCGCTGTGGTTTAGGGCTCACTGCCCACCACTGCAGTCCCTTTATGGAAAAGCAGGGAGGCTCAGTCAAGAACAAATATAACTTCTGACAATGCTAGACCTCGCTGATCAAACCTTCATCTCATGTATGATGCTAATTTGGCCTTTAATGTACTGGGAACCTGTCCAGAGAGTAACCCTGCTTCTTGCTTCCAGCTCTCCTGTAACCCTGGAAGGATGGACAGACGATTTGGGCTTCTAATGATTATGAAAACAATATAAATGGCATAAAACAATTATTCTTTTGCATTTTTGGCTACAAAGCTCTTGTTTTTTTGCACCCTCTTTCATATACATAGATGAGTTTCCACCCCTCCCTTAAAGCTCAAACATCTCCAGACATCTCAAGGAGTCTTAAAACATCCATCTAGATCACTCGGTATGACTGCCACCCCATAGCTGCCCCGGCACACAGGTTCATCATCTGTTGTTTATCATTGCAACACTGAAAATCCCTGAAAAGCAAAAATATTTTTGCCATTGCTGAGCACCAGCTTTGTTTTTTTGTAATTTTATGACCCCCGGCTATTTAGGGGTAAAGGGGGAGTTACCCTAAAAAGTAGGCAGAAACAGATAGATGCAAAGATAAGATTTTTATTTAAATGGGTGACAAATTAAAAACAAACCAATTAGCACAAAAAAGTAAACTGGAAAATGTCCTTACAGGATTAGTCACAATGTAAGAGAGGAGAGAGGGGAAACGACTCAGGGGCAAAGCACTATACACATGGTATAGGACGGCCTTTTCCCACTTCCTTTTAAATGAATTTGTTAGACAAAAGACTGTCATGTTATTTGCACAAGTGTCACCACTAGAGGGGACTGTGTGGTCCCATTCGGGCACATCACATTTGGAAAATTAGTCATTAAAGGGATGTAGGTGTTGGATGGTTGTATAGATTTTTCTACCTGCTTAAATGAACAATTTGGCTAAAATGCAGGATTTATCTCTTTAACACTGCATGGTGTTGTACCTGTTAAATTAAAAAAAAAAACATTGGATAAGAACTACTGAGCAGTTATCCCCATGGAAGCAGTCAGCACTCCACTCATAATTTCATGTTAGCGCCAGGATAGACGTTACCTGCTCCCTGTGTTTACTACACAATAAGATGGGGGTAGAGATGTGAAACACGAGCTTTTACAGGTCTGCAGGCGACAAGAGATCTGATCTCAGGCGGCTACTGGAGCAGGATCAGGAATAAGAGAGAAGAGGGAATGGGCAAAAACAAGGAAAAAGGTCGTGATGTGTAAATGCACTCCCCACCTCCAGCTGAGGACAAAGACCTCTTACTCCCTTTACAGCCTTCATCCCAGCTGGTTCCAGATTTTCATCAACTTGAAAGCTTTTTATCACAATTATAAAATCCAAGTCTTTTAAAGGCAGCTACTACACAAGTTCAAGGACAGACTGAGGTGTGTGGGGTCAATGCAGGTTCAGTCCTCAAACGGGAACAAACATAATTAATACCAATAAGCTGGTGAAAGACATTAACAGGAGGATCTGAAATGATTCGTCAGCGCACAGCTTCCGCACAGCAGGTATTAAACTGTCTGCGAAACCACACATCAAGAATGAATAAAGCAATAATATGCTGACGTCAAGAGACAGTCTGATGCCTTCTTCGCCTTCCCTTCCGCTCTCTATTTTCTCACCCTCTTCCTCCATCCTGCTGGTGTTAATCATTACCAGTGAGAGGAGGGGGAGGAGAAAAAGACTGGAAACAGCACTCCTCAAGTCTGATCTCTCCTCCAGGACCAGCAAGGCAGCTCCACTTCCTCCTAAAACCCTGATAACATCAAAGGTTCAACAGTATATGAACACACACGCACTACAACTCCAACACCGTGACTGTAGATGATCCAAGCGCCGTTTTGATGCCAGCGAGTGACAAACTGAGTCACGTGTGACTGGACCGGAGCTGAGGGTGTTCATTAAATACTGTGCGGCTATGCTGTAGTTAAAGTTTAGCCAAATCTCCAGTGCTTCAAACAACTTCCTCATTAACACAGATACGAGCTCAGCTAAAGACTGCAGCTGATACAGGAAAGAAGTAGAACACAGTGATCAAAAATACACTCACTGGCCACCTCATTAGGTACACCTGTTTCAATGATTGTTAATGTGAATAACTAATCAGCCAGTCACATGGACTGCATCTAGACATGCCACTGAAGTTCAAACTGAGTATTAGAATGGTGAAGAAAGGTATTTAAGCAATGCTGAATGTGGCATGGTTGCCCAGTTCAAGTCTTTCAGAAACCTACTGAAATCTACTGGGGTATTCTCAAACAACCATCTCTAGGGTTTGTCAAGAATAATCTCAGAAACAAACTATCCATTGAGCAGCAGTTGTCTTGGTGAAAATGTATTGTTGATGATAGTGGTCAGAGGTGGATCACCACACTGCTTATAAGCTGTAAGAAAGGCAACAGAAACAACTCAAGTAACTGGCATTCAGATAGGTCTTCTGCAACGAAGGTATGCAAAAGAGCATCTCTTAACGCACAACATGTCAAATCTCAAAGAAGATCGGCTTTAGCAGCAGAAGACCACATCATGTGCCATTCCTATCAGCTAAGAACAGGAAACTGAGGATGAAATTCACAAAGAATCACCAAAATTTGATAACAGAAAAACAGAGTCTGGTGACTCTCAAAACAACATGAAAACAGGGATCCAGCTTGCCTTTTATCAGTGGTTCAGATGGTGGTGTAATGGCGTGGAGGATATTTTTGGCACACTTTGGGCATTGCTTGATAGCCCTTTTTCACTAGTACCTAGTCGGATCAGCTCAGAACAGTTTGACTCAGTTTTTAGGGGTTTCCATTATGTGGTAGTACCTTGCCAGGGTTCCAAGTGATCTGAGACTATTCAAAAATGTGATTTCAAGAGAGTACATGCCACCAATTGGCTAGTCAGTGGCATAACTCAAAGAGTTATGAGAATCAAATCCACCATGTTTTAAACCTGGCATTAAGAGAAATGGCTACTCTAAAGCAATTTAGAGTAGCCATTTCTAAAAAAAATTTAAACATTTTAAAAAAAACAAAACAACCCACACAGCCCCAAGTCTGAAAAAACGCCACTCAACGGGCACCAGGTATACCATCGCCTTGATGTCCTCCATTATTGTGGCATTCATGCCGCATACAAATGATATCACAGGACTTTCCGCCGTGTGCTACAACAAATCCACACAAATTAGGTTCTATGACCGAAACAGAGTTGAGTGAAGCCGCATTGAGTTGAGACAAGTAGGTGCTAGTGGGAAAGGACTATTTGACACCACAGTCCACCCGAGTATTATTGCTGATCATGTCCATCCCCAGTGTACCCATCTTCTGAAGCCACTTCCGCAGACACAACACACAAAACAAACAAATTTCCCTTGCGCGTGTTATGTGTAGTTATTTAAGAGTCCCTAACAAGATAACATGACAGCCTAAGAATAATCGTGCTTCATAGTCACAGCAACTCTTGGATTACTTCACTTCAATCAGCACAACTCTGCTCAGCTGGTTGTTGTGTTTGTTGCGTTCCAAACGTGTTGCCAAGAGTGAAGTTGCAGAGTGGCCTCTGGTGGACAATGCAACATCAACACTCATAACATGATTGATTGATGATTGGGTGTTTCTCCTGTCTTTTCTTATTAACCATCATTTTTCAGTCATTATAAATGCCAATACCAATATATCATGTTTCTGTTACTTGTTTTTAATGTAAAAACAAGTCCTGCTAGAAATACTTTTCCTAATTGATTTTCCTTTGTCGGAAGGCAACACCCTGGAGGGTTTAAAGATGCAGGAAAACCTTGTTACTTCTCACATTACAGAATTCTTTGTTTTAAAAATATGATGCAACAAATTAAAAAGACCTCACCTTGGATTCTCAGAGTTTAGACATTTCCAACATTTAAGATATTTTTCACATAAACAGTTAAATATCAGTTAAATAATGAACTAAAGAAAACCAACAGACTTGTGGATAATGAACATGACTGTTATTGAACGGTTTCTCTTTTTTAATCTCACCAGGACTGAAAGTAAGGCCGCACACAGGTAATGTGTTTTCACACATGACACAATGAGCCAAGATGACACTAACAATCACTCAATTCACAACACGGTCGACAGAAAATTTACAGCATTTTTTTTTTCTTCTATTAAACACTTTTGGTCATTTTCCCTTTTTGTCCTCATTGAGTCAAACTTTAATTGAAAAACTATTGATTGTTCCAAACCAATAATGACTGTGCTGAACTTAATTGAAAGAGGTTGTTTTTCAAGGCCACCAACGAGGCAGCTGTTTGATGACTGACGTGCTGCTTCTTTTGATTAGGATTCTTCACTTGTAAGTAATTCAGCAAATTCATAACAGAAACCTTCACATGTTAACTAACGGTTTTAAGTCAGGGCAAAGCACTACAAGAAGATTAAAAGCTAAAACTGGTCAGTTAGGTACATTATTACTTTTTATGTGTAACATAAATAAAGAAACCTATGCTGATTTCAGTTTAGTTTCCACAATTTAAAATACTCAGTTTTGTCTTTATTAGTTTAATTATTGTAATACAGATGGCATTTTTCAAGAATGACATTTCAGATGTCCAGAACAGATATTACACTACAAACATTTCACTTTGTGGAGACAGATGACTAAGTAACATAAAAGACACGCCAGAGTGAAGAGAAGAGAGGAGAAAAAAAAACCAAACAAACAAACAAACACCAAAGCCCCCTCAGGCTTTTCAGTTTGACCATACTGACAAAGGATTAAAAATAAAGCAGTTTTACTTTTACTTCTACTTTTTATTACTACTATTGCTTCCACAGAGGAGGTTGTGTTTTAAGTAGTATTTGCGTGTTTCACTCTGTCTGTGGGGTGTAGAGTAGGGTCATGTTAACAATCCATTAAAATTTAGCTTACATCTACCAAAGTCTTCAACGTCAACTTAATGATTTATTGGTTGAAAAGTGACAAAAAGCCTTATAACTATGATTCTCATGAGTGTGGTGTTCATCATCAGCATATAGCACGTACTGTAAAAAGATTTACAGATTTGACCTCTGACCTCTCTTTAAGGTCAGAGTGATCTGAAGGCCAAAGTGATAATAATGCTATATAGATTTTTATTTTTAATCTACATACCTAACTGCCATTGTTTCTATTGACAACATACAGCCACAAAGGGAATGCTATATGGGGATTCTAATTGTTATGTTACTTTGGACCTCTGACCTCTTCTTCAAGAGAAACTCAGTTCAAGTTTTCATCAAATGTATTTTATCTTTAAAACTACGCTTAGAATTACTGCTTTTGTTTGTATTTGCAATTAGCAAATTATATTGTTATATGGGGATTCTAAATATCACACAATTAGTCACATTTGACTTCCGATCTCACTGATCGCTGACTAATTTCACATCTGACTTTATTCAAATTGTCCCAAAATGTGGCATTTTTACTACACCCCAAATTTCTTAAGTTTAAAAAGAACAAAAAACACGAATATATACAAAAAAATACAATGCCATTCCCTTAAAATTAAATACTGCCCAATAAGTGAGCTGCCTTGGCAGAGTAATTCTCATTTATTTATTTTAGTTCTGTTAGCACAACACGTTTCAGCTGCAGTTTTGTTTTTTTATTTTTATTTAAGTTAAGTAAAATGGAGTCTCACACCATTTCAATGTTTAGTTTAGTTTTAGTTAATTATCATAACCACACTGCTGTTCTTGTGCTTTGTTTGTGCACTGTGTGAGACTAAAACAATAGACACACTGCAGTTTCCACTTCTCTGAGTGATTTTACACATAAAAACGGCCACAGCACACCCTTTTGCCAAATTACACCCTTTTTTCCTGGGTGTAAAAATATTCTGATACCTGCCAAACAGGTTTTGTTCAATGAATGGGCAAAATAAAAATGCATAGACTTCTGTTATGTCTGGCATTTCATACTCTTTTCCTTAAGTATATGCTAATTTATCATGTTTACGGGAATAGTGGCTCTTCAAAGACTCCACCCCATTAACAGAGATTAGAGAGTAGGTCAGTCTGGTTAAAAACATTTACTCCATTTGTGTGAAATACATGTTACGAGACAAAAAACACAGTAAAGAAGTAAAGTAGAAATTTAGTGACCTGTCTGAAAAAGAAGCCGCGCTATAGGATTCCTTCGAGTGGTGGAAGATTTGTGTTATGAGCAACTAGGAGCTCGTCGCTCGTGAGGAACAAGGAGGAAACAGCATTCCACACGAGTCTGGCATTCCTGTGCCCTGTTCTACGGCACGGCTAAATTAAGGGAGGAGGAGGAGGGGGTGATAGCTGTGATTAGGACTCTGCAGTCCCAACTGCCCAGCATGAAGTTATTCATCACTGATGAGCGATCAAGCATGGAGGAGGGTCCTATGAGGGCTGCCACAGACCCTAGAACCATTCATCTCACACTCAGCGCTACCACATCCAAGTTTACATGACCCACATATACACGCACAGCAAAGCTTTTCATGAAAACACAGACAGATGCTAATCTCCAACATAAAGCTCACATACGCACTAAAGAAAAGACAATTCGTGTAATGAAGCCATGCAAAATTTTTACCAAAACAGCCCCCCACCCCCAAAACAAACAAATAATTCCCTGATTCCTCCCAGTCCATCCTCCCAGTCAGGTCTGGCCTTTGCTGGTGTTGACTGCAGGATGCTGTGGTCTCCAGGCAACATAGCTCACCTGCAGAGCTAAACAGGGAGTGTAACTCTGTGCAATAAAACAACAGCAGCCAAACACACTCCTGCTGATCTCAGAGACAAGATTACGCTTAACACCTATATGCAATACATGAGCCATAGCTACACACAACATAGACCTTACAATGCAGGAATCGCACACATTTATCTGAGAATCAGATACAGTGGAGGAGCATTCTGGTAGATAGATGGGCGTTTAGGTGGGTGGCTTGGCGGTTGAGTTCTTGAGGGGCTTTCAGACCAAAAATAACGAGAAAAGGGAAGAACTGCTTGCCATATTTTTAACAAAGCCGGGCCTTCGAGCAGGGATGCAGATGGCAGAGTCTTTGAAAAAGAAGAGCAAATCCTTTCAAAAGAGGAAAATAACTCAACTGCTCCATCAGGCCTGTGTAATCCTAGTTTCCTGCCAAACAACATGCCTTACACAGGAATCCTGAAGTTAATCTGGCACACAGGAAACCTTGTGTTAGTTTGTGTCAGCAAATCTGCACAAATAATTTTCCTGGCAAAAGAGTGCAGTGAATTTAAAAAAAACTGAGGTTTTTGTTAAGAAGACAAGCTAAAAGTATACAAGGTTTACACATTTTAAGCTATGGGTTATCTTTTTTCTTACAGAAAGGCAAGCAAAAATAATGTTAAATTTGTGCTTCAATACACAACCAAGATAAGCTGAATCATTAAAACAAGAGCAAAGAGGAAAACATCAGATGGCTGCCCTCCAAACCCAGCACAAACAAAAAAAAAAAATCTAGAGAAAAAAAAAAAAAAGAAATAGACAAGCACTAGGTTAAAAGCTAAAAACACAGAAAAATCTCCTGCCAAGTCACGTTTTAAAGAGGTCCGTTACCACACTAAGGACCACTTATTTTTAATTATTTATAGCGATATAAAGACACTGTTTTGTTTGTAAAACCGTTTCTGCATAATTTATGCATTTTAGTGCTTTTTTTATCTATAGCTTTCAAACATTCAACGTGTTTTAATAAGGTGTTTACCTGTGCCGTGGCATTTAAAGCCTACTGAAAAGATGGAAAGCCATCTTTCCATAGTCACCCCTCGCATTCTTCTGCAGGTACACTGAGATGTTCTTGAATCAGCTGAGAGAAACTCCAGAGTGTAATGGGCCACATCAAATAGGACATCCCCAAACCATCTCACCTGGAAGGCAACTATTTTTAACTCCTGTTGAAGGTACCTTCAACAGTAGGAACTTTAGCTCATTTTTACAGCAACTAGACCTGTTATGCTATGTTATGTTATGCTGGGGAATCCTGGGTTCATGATTTATCTTGGTCTACACCACACATGCACATATCCCCCGTTAGGAGTCACTTTTCCCCAGATCTCTCCATACTCAATTGTGTATGTCTTTTTGTCTGACTCTTCTATCATATGGGAGAGCAGTAAAAAAAACCCTCTAAAACAAGAGCCCACTCATCCAGCTGAGCCCCTGGGACCCTCTGCCACCGTAAGAAACAGACTATAAAATAAAAGCATCGCCATCAGTTGCTGGTCATACGGTCAGTGCGTTTGCAGCCTGAATGAGAGAAAAATAAAGACACGTTGGTGACTGCTACAGGCTGACACCAATCTGCTGTTGGCACTGACTGACAGCAAACATGCAAACAGTGAAGAACAGACCCAGAAAACACCCCACACTAAGAGCAGCTAAGAGAGTAAGCTCATTGATAAAGTCACGGAGGTGGGCGTTTTATAGCATATGACTTCATATATAATGATTTTAGCCCCGGATATGGAATTAATCTGTGAAATCAGCTGTTGTAGTGTTTGAACAACCTGCTAAGTCTTAACGCTTTTATGTCACATGAAAGAGGCTCTTGTTTTCAAGCAGCCACACTGCCACCGTCTATTTTCATTTCAGATTAATTAGCTGTAATCGGTTCAGTCAGAATTAATGGAATTGTGTCAGTACCAGTGTCACGAATTTATGGGAAAATGCCAGTCACAATGCCCAAAACCCAAGAGGGTGATCTGAAGTTAAAAAAAATAAAATAAAATCAGTGCCTCCCACCTCACCCCCTCAGAAGAAGCTGCTCTTTTGTTTCTCTTTAAACAATAATGTGAACATATTAAATGACATCATTTAAAATTTTATCTTCATATTATGAAAGTTTTCCAAGTTACATGGTGTTTAAGTCCACAGGGGAAAATGTTGAAAATTTATTCTCTACAAAAAGCTCCATTTCCCATCTCTGGTCTTTTGTCACAGGAAGTATTGCCGTTCTCAACGTCCATATGTCACACTGTGCGATGATTCATAAAATAAGGTATATAAAGATGTGTTGTTGTGGCCTTATAAAAACAGTCGGTAAACAGCTTCGACATGGTACTACTGCCTAATCTACTATATTGATTCGGTGCATTACTAGCTCTAACATCTTTCAGTCTTAACTTCTGCAGCGAAAGAAAACAACTCAGATGACATCCTGGCTTAATGCATCCCGATAGCAGAATCATGAGACCATTACACTGCAATCTCTCTTTGGCAGCATAGCTGAGATTCTTCAGCCGTCGCGTCAGAAATATTTCACATGCCTCTCTCTGCGAGATGCCACCCAATAATCAACACACATAACAGAGGTACTGAGGTACTGAGGTGTGTCACACGGGTATGGCTGAGATGACTTGCACTACACGCTTTTCAAGTCTTGACTTATCTCCAATCTCTTGACTCCATCAAACAGAGGCAAAGTATAATTGAAACAACCGAGTAATCAATTATTTCTATCATGACAATCAACTGTGAAACTAAATGCTTATTTAGCATGACAGAAACTCAAAGACAATGCCGTCCACCTGGATATGTCATACATTAATGGACAATACGTAGATATGTATTGTTCAGGTCTTGTGCTGAAGTCTGTTTGCTAACTGACTTGGTTTAGGCTTTCTTTTATGTAAATATTAGATCATCCGGGGTTTTCCTCTATAGAAAACACGTTGGCGCCTATCAGAGCGCTTCTGACATTCCACAAAGGAAAATCACCGAAACTTTGATAAGAATACGTTCAAACAGCATCTTTGCACTAAGCTTAAAATTTATTTTTGTTCAGCAAGTGGCCACAAATAGAAACAAAATGCTAGAAAGTTCAATAACAGTCTCTTTACCCCTTTTTGAGCCAGGCAAAACCCTGATATGTTACAGTTCTGGCTACAGTGTAAACATCAAAAGTTGATAAACTGCTCCTAAACTACTCAGAAACATTTATGATGGTTGCTGCTGTTTTTGAGGAAGCGGAATTGTAAACCAAGAGATTTCCCACTGCCAGCTCGTGTGTCCTTTACTGTATGTGACACAGTTAGAACCTGATTACAGCTTGATATTTTTTTGAAACAAAATAAAAAACAAATCTTTAGATTTAATTACTTTTATTTATAATGAGCTCATCATATCTACA
Organism: Neolamprologus brichardi; assembly: GCF_056152115.1. Classification (NCBI taxonomy): domain Eukaryota; kingdom Metazoa; phylum Chordata; class Actinopteri; order Cichliformes; family Cichlidae; genus Neolamprologus; species Neolamprologus brichardi. Next base: position 15,912,017 of record NC_142121.1, on the reverse strand, counting down.
TATAAAAGTGGTACATGTTTTCGTTGTTGTAACTAATATCACGTAAGTACTGGATAACAGAGGTTGAAAATAATAGGTCTACATTACATTGCCTAACTGGAAAGGCATGAACATCACTACTTAATTTGAATTTTCAAAGCTCCTCAATTATTGTGAAAGCTCAACAATTATTAGGATTTCCTGCTATCACATTGTGCCTCCCTAAGTGACACAAAAGCGGTATTTTAGGACATGTTGTGCTGCCAGAGATAGGACAAAATAAATGTAAAGACGATCAATAACAAGACGCCAAATCCTTATCAACTTAGATAGCAACTGTTAGCCCGCTGCTGAGAGACTAGCTCCAAAGCTTTCAAGCTGAGACAGATTTAACTAATTTAAACCACATGACAACTTCGCCGTGTAGCTGAAAAATTTCTCAGATACCACCGAGACTGACTTTTCGCAGGCGGAGCGCCTGGACAGTGTCACCTGTCCGCCTGCCCAAGTTTACCGAAACCCGGTGGTTCCCAACATTAGCCAGCCGTTAGCTGACTGAGCTAGTGTTAGCCAGCTTATTAGCCGTCTTTCCAACTGGTGCTAGTAAGTTATTCCCAATTGGATATATTAAATACTAAAAGACATGGTTATTTCTTACCCTTTGTAGTAAGCTTTCACCCGGACTTGGTGGGAATTCTCGCCGGGGTGGGACATGGTGCCATCCCGCAACGTCGGCATCATAAGCTCAGCCGTGGACAGTCCGACTCAACGATATTGTCCTTCCTATCTACCTTGCTTCCTACTTTGGCCCGGTACCACGCCCTAAACTGTTAATTTTTACGGTCCGTCGACAAACCAAATGAATAACGAAGCAAGTGATGCCAAAAGCTGAGTATTTGCCCTTCTTTAGACAAACAAAAATAACAGGTAAAGTATAGAAAAACTTGCGGGGTCCGCCAAACAACTCCCCACTGCAAAGGCCTAACCACGGGCCAGTCCATTATCGGAATGTAACAGGGGGAGCGTATAACTTGGTATATTCGTTCCATCCTGAATTGTATCTTGTTAAAACACAAAAACACACAATTTCACATTGATGTATTATTTATCGAGTATAACAAACCAGTGGGATACGGTCAAAAACTCTGAAACGTCAAATATAACTTTTGGCATCACTGGACTGTACCAACTCAGGCCTTTTATGTAGGTAAGTGCTGCATTCGTGTTCAAACATTTAAGCTCGGAAAGGAAAGACCCTCGAGACATGTCGCGCATTCAAGCGCATTGGTTTGGAAAGAACAACAAAAAAAATTTTATCTAAAAAAAGATAAAAATCTAATTTTAGAAACGAGTTAGCTGCTGTGATAAAAGGAAGGGGGAGGTTAAAATAACGTGAAATGCTTTGTCTTCTTTTAAATATAGAATATTCTTTTTAATTCAACTTAGATGTTTACTATATTTACAAACAGACTGAGGACAATTATTGGGGGGAGGGTTGTTTTTTGGGGGTTTTTTTTGTATTTTCTTTCAAAGTTGTTCCTCATAATCTATGTATAAGGGCATGTATGAGGTATGCAGTAGGAGTGACAGACAGTGTTGGGGAGTAACGGAATACATGTACCGCCGTTACGTATTTAAAATACAAAATATGAGTAACTGTATTCCATTACAGGTACCGTTTAAAAAGGTGGTATTTAGAATACAGTTACTTTGTTGAAATAAATGGATTACACGGCGGTACTTTCCTGTTTCATATTGTGGCGGTCAGGACTGTTTGGGTTTTGTTTGACAGCTACGTTCTGTTGTTCCAGGCGACAGCGGTCGCCATGGTTACAGGGTGACGCTCTCTCTCTGCTTGTTTCCTGGGTGAGAGAGGCCTTGTTGTTGTTGTTGTGCTAAGCTAATAGGCAGAATGCTACCGGTATAGCTCTAAAGAATGTAGCATCATAGGCAGTGTAGTCCGTGCTGCAGGGAGAATGGACTGCCATACCCGTTATGTGTCTGTGAGCGAGGGAGGGAGAAAAAGGAAAAGTACGAGCTGTCATCGAGCAAAAACGGGAGCTGGAAGCATGTAAATATAATAATAACCACTGCAGCCAAGAAGAGTGCCTGACGAGCCCAGTTGTAAGTAAGCTATTAAGACTGGACTGTACACCATGTTCGTGTTTTCCTCCAAAAACAATAAGTTCCGTTGGAGCAGCCTTTCAACGCCTCTCTCTGTCTCTCGCTAGCAGAGTTGACTCAGACAACAAAGTAAAGCTAGTTTTCGGCTACGAGCCCGACACAGAACCCGACGTATGAGCCAGAGGTCCCTTTACTAGGGTTCGGAGCCGCGGACCTTCAGTAACAGTAATAAATCACAGCAATAGTACATTCATGTAGTTGTAAACAGCATGATAATATATTAAGTAATCCAAAGTATTCAGAATACGTTACTCTCATTGAGTAACGTAACGGAATACGTTACAGAATACATTTTGGGGCATGTATTCTGTATTCTGTAATGGAATACATTTTAAAAGTAACCTTCCCAACACTGGTGACAGATGAGTTCAAGGTTAGGATTGTCAAGACCCGGTCCATGCGCTCTCTCCGGGTTGGGGAGGAATAATCCACCCTCCTGGGGCAGAGTTCTGGATTTCTCGCTCCTCAGTCAGTAGGACCACGTGGCTGTGCCTCATCAGACCAGTGCATTTCCCCAGAGTTCTAGACAAGTCTTCTATTGTCTGAATTCCTTTTTGTGTGAAATAAGTCTTTATGAAAAAAGTCTAGGACGGTCTCTCTTGGTTTTGCTTTTGAGTTCACTAGTTTTGCTCGCCTATCAGGCCTGACAAGGGTGGGGCTACATCAGGGATCAGGTTGATGCTGATGACAAGTGGATGGTAGTTTCTGTGAAATGTGTTTGTGATCTGTAGTGAGAGTAGGGAGCAGGTGGAAGAGAGCTTGGAGAGGTGGAGGTATGTTCTGGAGAGCAGAGGAACATCGAGTGTCAGGGTTGATTTGTGACAGAAGGAAGGGTTTGCAATGTGAACATGAGAACTGCTATGATGTCTGGTTTGGAGATTGTAGCACTGACAAAGACAGGATGAAGATTTTAAGCTTTTCACTGGGAATGACAGGACTAGAAAGGAGTATATCAGAGGGACGGCTCAGGTAAAGCAGTCTGGAGACAAAGTCAAAGAGCTAAGGCTGAGATGGTTTGTGGATGTGCAGAAGAATAGTGGATATTTTGGACAAAGGATGCTGAATATGTGGAGCTGTCAGGCAGGAGGAAACGAGGAAGCACACAGATATGGATGTGGTGAAGGAGAACATGGTTCGTTCTCGTTAGCAGACTCATCTCTATAGCCCGGCTTTCTGGAAGGCTGTAGAGTAGCCGTAGCTCAAAACATGTGCCAGCTGATGGACGCTCAGTCGTTTTTTTAGACAAAAGACAAAAACAGAAGATAAAAATCTTTAAATCTTATGTGGATAAAGCAAAAAAGGAGACGTAGGCTATGACAAGATTATAATATAAGAGCTAACTTGAGCTTTTCTTTAATCTTGTTAGCAAACGTTGTATGAAATCAGCATAAAGTTTCGCATCATTTTTGTCTCTCGCTGAGTTTGAGATTTAGTCACGGTATGAGAGCCGGCCGTGACCAAATCTAATCACAGTAAAATAAATTCTATTCTGACGCAAAATATCACATTTTAGGTGTTTAAGTGGCCTGATTGTATTTCAATAGGATGTAAATTTCGTGTCTCCTCCACACGTCACCATAGCAACCGTGTAAAACAGAGTTTTAAAAGGATATTTATTTTAACCCAAACCACCCTCTGTTTGTAACAAAGTGAACTTGATTTTATTTTAAATATCCTAACCATAACAAAGTAATCTTTAATAAATACAGATAAAGTTTGGGAAAAACCGTGACGTCTCTGTGTGAGCCACGATTTGCACCAACCTCCGAGTGTGTGTGTCATTATTAGTAGTATGCTGCGTTCACGCACGTGGGTACACATCAGTAGGCCTACATATGTAGACTGGAGGTCGGGTTCACGAACTCCCTGAAACTGAGCTTGGGATTTCTTAAAAAAGCTGGGATGAATAGCTTGTTCAGTTAAATTGAGTTCCGGGATGATTTTGGGTCCTGGGGGAGGGGGTCAGTCATTACAGGAAATGAAGCTACTTTGACAAAGATGACAGGACTGAAGAATACGGATGATGGAATTCCACAATTTGTTTTTAATTCAGTTCCGTTTTATTCATATAGCGCCAATTCACAATAACAGTCGCCTCAAGGGGCTTTAAAGACCCTATAAAGACCCCAAGAGACAGATGACCGCCTAGTAAGCACTTGGCGACAGTGGGAAGGAAAACCTCCATTCTTACCAGGAAGAAACCTCGTGCAAAACGTGAAGAAGACTCTATGGGTGAGAGGCGAAAACACCTAACCCAAAAAAGTCCAGTTGCCTCCTTTCTTATTTTCAAGCTTTCAAAAGCTCAATGACTTTTGCAGGATAGAAAAATGGACCAGGAACAAGCAAGAGCTGCCATTTTTGCTCTGCGCATGTGTGTTAGCATCCTCTTTGATCCCGGGGATGTGAAATTGGCCACGTCCTCTGTCAGGAGATTTAGTCATAGTTTGTTTTGTTGTTGTTGTTTTATGTTTACCCCCTCACAGGTCAAACTTTTCACTTCACCATGTCTGAAAAACTGAACTGAGATAATTGTATCTTCAGTCTGTGCTCTTAAAGACTGACATGTTATAACTTATTATAACATGTCAGTCTTTCAAGGTTGTTAGATTTGTACAGTCCAGAGAAATGTTCATGTTCGTCAGCTGGTAACAATTCTTCAACTAATAAAGCAAGAACCTACTACGAATATATAGTTTTCAAGCAATTTTAAAATACAAGACTCAAATGATGAAACAACAGATACAGAGGACTGGAGGGAGGAGTGACAAATAACACGAGAAACCAAACAATAAACTAGGACTCAAATGCAGCGAGAACAAGCTTAAAAAAAGAAAAATACAGCATCCAGAGAACGCTAACCTTGGTCCCAAAGGACCATGGCCGCTTGTCTTCATTAAAAAAGTAAAAAGTGAACCAACTGTACTTAAAAAGAAGAAAACTGACTTTTTGTACTCACGGGACACGAATTTGCAGCACATACTCATCTGAACATCATATATTATTGAGAGACAGAACAATGAATTCACGAGACCACGTGGTCATGTGACATGACAGCGATATTAGTGATAAACAGGGGGACAACGCATCTTATCACGAGCCTACAATTTAAATTCATTCATTCTAAAACAAAAAGCGTTTGATCGTCAGACATCGTCTCTTCTCTCTTCTGTGGCTGTGGAGGGTCCTCCCGCACTGCGAGCGGTGCTGTGCCGAAGCTTTTTTTTTATTTATCATCATATGCTGCCTGCTTCGCAGCACACCGCGTGATTTTTTTTAAAATCACCATTTTAAGCAGCGCTGACGCATCAGAGGGCTTCATGACTGGGACAGTGTGTCGGGATATGGTCAGTTCCTGATGGCCCATGTCTTCCAAAACCAGGCAAGTATCGCCGACAAGAGGTGGATGGTTGTGCATGCATAATGCTCAGTGTGAGCGGTGAGGGGCAGAGCGGCGGGGGTTGTCATCCAGATGTGCTGGATGTAGTCTGTGAAGGTTCACAGACTGGACATTAAATATCAGGATTATCCGATGGTTCAGGGTTTTTGTCGAGGAAATCCTGCACGCGTTTACTAATCTACTGCGAAGATCAATCAGAAAAAAAGAATCAATATTCTGCGGCTACAGGCGTGATTTATACAACCCACGCTACTGTATTATTATTAATATTATTGTTGTTGTTTTTTCAAATGCTCTTAAATTATTACAGAGGTGTGCGTGCCACCCTACCTCACACAAGATTTTAAAAACTTAATTATGTGAAGTATTTCCATTTAAACGCAGGTTCAGGGGCTCTTGGTGATAATGTTAAATATTACTGTTATTAACTCTATTGTTCTGTTATTGTAAATTCACCTAATTTAATAAGTGTCAGGATTCTATGTTTCTATTTCAAAAGTCCAAGTTTAGTTTTGTTCACCTGGTTTTATTTTATTCTATTTCATTTTTAATTCAAGAATATCAAAGCTCCCTGTGAGGCAGGGTATCTGTTATTTGTGTGAGGTTTTTTTTTTTTTAATTTAATTAAAATGTTTCTTGAAGTAAAACTGCCATAAATAATTTAAAATTATATTTGGCTTTCTTATAAGAAAGTGGAGTCATTTAAAACCTGTCACTCCACTGCAAGTCATAAAAAAATAAAGAAAAGAGGGAAGGGTTCAGTTTTGACACATTAAAATATATTCAATTCAGGTTTATTTTCTAGTCCCGCACCCTGAACAGTCACCTCAAAGCGCTGGTGCTATAAGGTAAAAACGCAACAGTATTTAAAACAAAACAAAACAAAACTAAACAAAACAAAACAAAAAAACAATAAATAAATACAACAAAAAAACAAGCAACCTGTCAAAGCAAGCACTTTGCCACAGTGGGAAGGAAACACTACCTTTTAACAGGAAGAAACTTCCTGAAAATAGTGGGAATATTTTCGCATAGAAAATGATTTTTCTACACCAGCTCCTGTCTGTTTGTTTGTTTGTTTTTTGCCTGGAGTGAAAGCATATTTTTACATTTACACATGAATCAGAGAAAGTTGCACATGTTAATGCATGTCCTTTTTTTTGTTTTTATCTCCACAGATTTCCTGATATTGATTCTGTGTGTAATCTGGGACATGGACAGACGGAGCCCAGGAGACAGACAGGCAGACACTAGTAAGACAGTAACCACTGCATCGTCATCATCTGTCGTCACCATGGCAACACCCAGTTCCAGCGCCCAGCCGCCCTCTACCTCCCTCAGCATCCTCCCACCAGACAGACAAGCAGTCCAGGTAATAAACTGCACCTGCGACCGATATGTGTGTGGCTCGTTTAGAAAGTCTTAGTTTCACTTCACAGGTAAAGAGTCGGGGTAATAGACAGGAAGCTGCTTGCAGTCCCTACGCACGGTGTGCTTGACAGGCAAAAAGTCCAAGCTGTGGAAAATACCTATAACTGTTTAATTTTTAAAACACACAGTCAGCGTTGTAGGCAGTACCTAGTATTTCTGTAAAGTGCACACAGAGGACTTGATTTAAAGGTGATCCAAGTAATGAACAGTACCACTAACCTCAGTATGCATTTATCATATTGATATACTGAATATTAATTGTCTATTGACTGTCATTTGTCAAGCTATCAGGTAATACTTTTACGAGACAGTCCAGAGAATAAACAATAGTAGTAATTATGCATCATAGTATATACACTATATTGTCAAAAATATTCACTCACTCATTCAAATCATTGAATTCACCTCTTCTAATCACTTTCATGGCCACAGGTGTATAAAATCCAATACCTGGCATCCAGACTACTTCTACAAACATTTGTGCAAGATCAGGTAGCCCCAGTCCGCTCATGAAATTTCCTCGTCACTAAATATTCCTCACTCAACCGTTAGTGGTATTATAACAAAGTTTGTGACCTTCAGTAAAATCTGAAGGCCACAAACTTCATGCGGCCTTCAGAGCAGCTCAGTAGCAGTGTGTAGAGAGTTTCATTGAATGGGTTTCCATGGCAGCTGCATTCAAGTCTTACATCACCAAGCACAATGCAAAGCGTCTTATGTGGTGGTGTAAAGCACGACATACCACTGGACTCTAAAGCAGTGGAGAAGTCTTCTCCTTCTGGCAATCTGACTGTCCAGCATTAGTGTCTGACCTAAAACTACATTTCAGGAAAAATCGCCAAAAATTCCCATCATAATAAACCCTATAGATTTAGAATGGGAGTCACTAAAGTTCATATGTGTGTGAAGGCAGACGGGTGAATACATTTGGCAATATAGTGTATTTGAACGGATGATTAGATTTTGTTGTTAAAGTAGATAAATAGCCTTGTAATGCTTTTAGCCAGTCTGAAGAAAATGTACATCATGTGATCCAACAGGTGATCCAACATGCCATGAACAGACCTCAGAGCATGGCGGCCCAGTACTTGCATCAGATGTACGCAGCCCAGCAGCAGCACTTCATGCTGCAGACAGCAGCCCTGCAGCAGCACCAGCATCCCGCACATCTGCAGAGTCTGGCCGCCATCCAGCAGGTCGGGTGGAGTCTGTCTATGTGCTGTGTGTCTGTGTGAGGATCAAGAATGGAAAGTAAAACGTGTTCTCACTGCTTTTCAGGCTTCAGTCTGTCAGAGGTCACCTTCTTCTTCTACAGGCAGTTTGGTTCAGGCTGCGGGTGTTTCCCAAAACCCGGTAAGCGCTTAAGTGTGTTCTCACTCTGAGCACAAATACACGCCTGAGCCTATTTAGCATTTGTCACAGCTCTCATCATGCCGCCCCTCATCCAGATAACTTTACCAGCATCTCCAGTGACCGCAAGGCTGATTGGTCGAACTCAGACATCCACTGCCAGCGCAGCCACAATATCTCAGCAGGCCATGCTTCTAGGAAACAGACCTGCCAGCTGTAACCAAGCTCAGATGTACCTTCGAACTCAGATGGTAGAAACCTTTTCATCTTTGATCTCGAGCTGCATTCATGCTGCTTTACTGTGTTGCCATTTTGACTGCATGAGCAACTGTTTATGGCTGATTTTTAACCAACGTGGCGTCTGAGCTTCCCTGTTGCTTCTATCCTTGCCAGCTGATTCTAACTCCTGCAGCCACAGTAGCTGCAATTCAGTCAGACCTCCCCACTGTGACCTCCTGCTCCTCATTACCTACCTCCTCTCAGGTACAATCATGCCACAGTGCTGCACAATTATGTGCCTCAGGCTGTTACAGAACATACAGTGGACCTATTATGCTCATTTCAGGCTCCATGTTATTGTCCTTGGACTCTTTCGCAGTAGCTTTGCTCACTGCCCGCAGCTTTAAAGTTACTTTCTTCTGATTTGCTGCCCCTCTTGATCTCATCATTAAGGATATCCCTCCCCTCTTTGACATTATAAAGAGCAAAGCGGGTTGTGTTTTTTTTTTTTTTTTCAACATTACATACATTATTTAGATCAGCGGTCTCCAACCTTTTTTGCGCCACGGACCGGTTTATGCCCGACAATATTTTCACGGACCGGCCTTTAAGGTGTCGCGGATAAATACAACAAAATAAAACTAGTACCGGTACCGAAAAAAGAAGATTTATTCATAACACACGTGAAAAGACCCAGGAAAACAGACTTAACGATAAAAATGATAACAAAATAACACTGAAAACCGATAAAAACCCTGAAAACCATACATTTCACACCCGAGCCTCAACTCTCGCGGCCCGGTACCAAACGACTCACGGACTGGTACTGGTCCGAGGCCCGGCGGTTGGGGACCGCTGCTTTAGATCATAATATAAGGAACAGCAGAATAGGTCCACTATTTCTGTATTTATTTACGTGATGTCAGTGTGTTAGGACAAGGTACAGCACTGGCTCTTTACTCCATGACCAGAAACGTTTAATAACTGCGAAGACTAACTGTTAACCTCTAATACTCGCTGCAGAATCTGGCTCTGCGTACCCATTTGCCGGGAGCTCTGGCTACAGCCCACAGCGTCATCTTAAAGCCTTCCACCGAGTCCCAGGCCCTGCCTGCAGCCACCTCTTTGTCCAAGACTCCAGTCTGTGGGCTGAAGAGCACCCAACTGACTGATGGCTCAACAGAAACAGCGCCATCTGATGCCACCTCGCTGGTGTCAGGACCCCAGATTATAACCCCAGGTGAGAGTGTGTCTTCCACGGTTTGAGATAACTGCAAGTATAAGAGGCCAGAGACAAACTTAGGGTGGACACTTGGTTTTGGTTTGATACAAGCCATGCAGCAAGCATACTGATGTTCATGTAATGCAGATGTTTGCTTTTTTTTGTCAGGTTGAGTTTTTAATGACAGCTCACCTGCTGGTTATTATGTTCCTCATGCTCCCTCTGCAGCCTACCCTCCAGTGCAAACCCACACTGTAGTCAAGCAGCAGCTGTCCTGTCCAGTAGGCCAGCAGGTGGCGCACCACCAGCTCATCGTCCAGCAGGCCACAGGAGGGGCTCCCAGCAGCAGACAGTTGCAACCAATTGCCCTCAGAGTAGCACCCCGAGATACCCACTCCAATCCTCTTCCTCTGTCGGTTAAAAGACTAACCGCCTCCAGCACCCACTCACAACTACGAAACGAGCCCCCAGCCCTGTCTTCTTCTTCCTCCCCATTAGTCACCAGCATGCTTGCATCATCACCTCAGGCTTCAGTCCCAGCTGCTGCCGTTCAGCCTCAGCCACCTCCTCTGGTGGCTGCGCCACAGCGTCGGACCTCATTCCCACAGAGCCAGCAGCCTCCACCTCCTCCTCCTCCTCTCATTCTCCCCAGGCTGCCCCAGAACCCCCCGGCCTCCCTTCACAGGGTGTCCCTGCACTCAGTCCGGGCTTTGGCTGTCCAGTCAGGACAGGTACTGCTGACGGAGCGAGAACTGCCTGTGGCGGAGGCTCTGGTCCAGATGCCCTACCAGAACCTGCCACCTCCTCAAACGGTGGCTGTTGATCTGAAAGTGCATCCAGTCAAACACAACGAAACTGCACCCGTGAGTCAGCACGTCCTGCTTTGAAGAGCTCCTGAGTAGATTATGAGTTGGTTTGAATGAGGTTTTGTTTTGGTTTGATTTTCAGTTGGGGCAAAAGTGCAACGTGAACAGTCAGAGCTCAGAGGAAAGGAAAGATCCTCCAAGTTCAGAACAAGACGGGACCGCTACACCACCCAAAAAAAATGATTCAGGTACAGAATTATTCAGTTAACAGGATAACCTGCCTCCGTGAGACCCCCCTCACCCCTCACTCTTTATGCTTTTTATTGTGTAGCAGTGACGGGTTCATCCTCCATCACCCCCAGCCACTGGAGGAGTCCTCCAGTGGAGGAGTCCTCCCAGCTCACGACCACTGACAATAGCGGCAATAGTGGCACCAACAACCCTCCTCCTCCACCACCTTCTCCTTTACCTCCTCCCCTCCTCCCTGCTTCAGCAAAAGTCCCCAGCCAGCCTCCTTCTGCCCCTGCAAGTCTCCCAGGAAGCCCCACGAGGTCAACCCACGTCCTCACACACCTCGTGGAGGGTTTTGTCATCAAAGAGGGCCTGGAGCCGTTCCCGGTATGTGGAGGTGCCCTTTGCAGAAAGTTCACTGCTGATTAATGGGAAGCACTACAAAAGCACTTAAAATCAGCTTTAATCAATTATTTAATTATGTGTGTATAAACAAAAGGAAAATATTTCTGGAGCAGGTGAGGAGAGAAAGGTGGAATAAAACTTTTCCAGGCATTTAAAACTTAAGTAAATGTCTAATTTTAATATTATAAACAGATGTAAGAATGACAAATGAAATATGACAGCGCATCACTGTCTTTACATTATAACACTGGTGATGCTCTTCAGTCAACAAATGATGTCTGTCACTTTATCAAAGCTGCTGGCATGGCTCATTTATGCAGAAGGTGTCTTTTTACAAGGAAGCTTGATGCAACTAGTTAGAGCTATAGTGAGAGGAACTGGTCAGTGCCAACTTGTAATCTGTCACCATGCAGTGTTATTGTTGTGCAGGACGTTGTGTGAAACCTTGTTTCAGTGAATTTAAACTTTATTCTTTTTCTTTTTTTCTGCCATTTGGGTTTAAAAAATTGGTGTAAGGTTTTCAATTTTTGAATGTGCTACTCAATGCAGGTGGGTCGGTCATCACTGTTATCGGAGCAGCAGGCTTCCCTTCCAGAACCCCAGGACGTACCGACCAATGGGGACGCAGCAGACGACAGTCCTCTGGATGCTGACCAGTCAGATTCATCTGACTCTGAGATGGAAAATGATGGCCCTACAGGAGAAGGTGAGAGAGGGGTGTGTGTGTGTGTGTGTGTGTGTGTGTGTGTGTGTGTGTGTGTGTGTGTGTGTGTGTGTCTGAACATGCATGATTAACAGCTGGTCCTCTGAAGTTGCAGAGCTCGGGGAGAGTGTGCCAGACGTGTTGCAGTGTGAGTACTGTGGAAGCAGCGGCTACGCTCGCACGTTTCTGCGCTCCAAACGCTTCTGCTCCATGTCGTGTGTCAGAAGGTAAATAAAACATTTACACAACGTACTAAGTTTTGTCCTCTAGTGTAATTAGTTATTACAAAAGAAACATAGTTTCAGTGATTCACTCTGTTAACATGAACAAACTGTAGGTTATTACAGACGCTCATCAGCCATAAGCTCATAAGCTTTGCTTATTGCACCACATCTCAAAGGTGCTCTACTAGACTGAGATCTGGTGACTGTGGAGGGCATTTACAGTGAAGTCATTGTCATGTTAAAGAAACCAATTTTAGGTGATTTGAGCTTTGAGGTTTTGGTGTTATCCTGCTGAAAGAAGCTATTATTAGATTGTTACACTATATAAAGGGATAGACATAGTCCGCAGCTCGGGTAGGCTGTGGTGTTTTAATGGTGCTCAGTCGGTACAAGAGGCCCAAAGTGTACCAAGAAAATCGAGGACGAGCAATAGTTTTACAATCATCTATTGCAAGTTTTGGTGACTAACTACAACCTTAGTGTTTTGTTCTTAGCTGACAGGAGTGGTATCCACTGTGGTCTCCTGCTACTGTAGCCCATCTGATTCAAGGTTTTATGTCTGCATACCTTGGTTATATTGAGTTGTTAATGGCTATCTGAGTTGTTGCCTTGCTATCAACTTGAAACAGTCGGGCCATTATGCAGTGTGATAGGCTGATTAAATATTTGTGCTAACGACCAGTTAGCACAAATATATGTACTATGTGAGTGTACATCATACAGTAAACACTCAGCAGGGACTGAAATATGAATTAATCCACTGATGAAAATAGCTCCAAAACAATTAATGTTTTGGCTCTGTTAGGCTACAGTGCTGTTAGCTGTTTTAAAAAACAAACAAAAACAAATTACCTTAACCCTGGGAACCTTTTGTGGGGATGACTGGATGATATATTTGAGGTTCAGACTAACAACAGGTTAGAGATCCAGGTGAGAGTTCTGCTGGGAAAACTTATAAAAATATACTAAAAAACTGCTGCCACAAAAAAAAGAAAAAAAAAGAAAGAAGTGGTTTTAACCTATAACCAACACAGACAACCAGGGCAAAGACAGTTCAATTGCCAACATAAAGAACGACACTGAAACAGCCGAAACAAAAAAAAAAACACCCAAACAAAAACAAACCCTTAATCATCTAGTAGCTCCTTTGGTTCTCACGGGTTATTGTAATCTGGGAAGTGCAGAACGGAAAAGTGGCAGTAAAACGACCAATATGAGCAACCTGAGCACAACTCAGACGAAGACCTATCATTATGGTCATCGTGTGTGACTTTCACTAAAATCAGACCAATTTTTGTGACCTGAAGGCAGACACATCACCATCACGTAAGCTCAGTGGTCCTCCAGCATGAAAAAACAGGCGCTTCATCACCTCCATCCTGCTGCCCATGACCAGGAAATCAATCTCACTTCACCATGTTGAAGGAAATCTCAATTCCTAAAATATATCAGGAGGACTGAGGAGAGAGGAGGCTTTAGCTATAATTGAGAATGCAAATGCGTGTCCACTGTGGATGCATTTATTTACCTTTAGCATATAAAAGAGTTGTGGGAAACAGCTGGAATATACAAGTCATAGTGGGAGGAGGATTCCTTTTAAACAAGTCATCCTTTTTTCACGTTATTTAACATGATCAAAGTTTCTGCCCTGCACAAAAAAGCACCATGTGTTAAATTAAAGTAATTCTATTTATTTATTTATTTATTGTCATGAGCACAGTTATGTCTGATGTCATAAAATCCAGCTGTGGGTCTGCTAGAACAAAAATGACACATTTCATTGGCATCACTTTAAAATGAGGTGTGACATTTGTGAGGATGACTCAATTTTCTAAGTGCCTGTTCCCTCAGCTCATTTGTTCTCGTGTCTCTTCCTCACCTCCTCCTCTCCCATCACCGATGGAAGAAAATAATGTGAAGAGATGGAGCAAATGCATTGGGCACTTGCAAACTATGAAATAAAAAAAGGGGTTAAGACATGCAGACTTAGGGAACAGGTAACCTAAATCAGAAATTAAAAGAGCAAAGATGGGAAGTAAAAGAACGTAGTAGTAGTAGTGGAAAACCACATTAGGATCCCACCTTCAAAATAAAACAGGAAGTACGCTGGAAGAAGCACTCACAAGAGGAACACAAGGGGTGTGTTAAAAAGAAACACAAAACAAGAATTTATGATGGCAAGAAAAAGCCAAGAATCAGCATTTCACAACACAGGGCAGATGCATAACACAAAGTCAGTGTAAATTTTAATATTTTATGGTTTGTTATGAAAAGTTGATCTTTGTCCGTGAGAACAATGATGATTCATTATTTTGAATCTTTTTATGTTGTTGTTTTTAGTGTTGGCGTGTGTCATTCGGCTGAGGTTCACCACACTGTCTTAGTCTGTGGAAAACATGAGCAACACTCACGAACTGCCGGCTTTAACAACAAAGCACTTTTTTCTCTGCAGAAACGACAGAAAATTACAGTCTGTGTCAGTAAAGTTGAATTACATCATCGCTGACGCAAGTAGATAATCACTCCCAGGTTTCCCCCTGAGTCTCCATCAAAGCAACAAAAAGAGGACAGCTCGGAGTCCCGATGCTACCTTTCCCAACTTATTCACAGACTTCAAGGATGATGTGATATAATAACATTAGGGACGAATGCACTTATTAACCATCTGTCAAGGTTATCCGTCATCCAGGTCATCATAGTTTTCAAAAAACCTAAAGAAGTCCAGACGCATTTCCTTTCAAGCTCCTTAGAGCATTTATTTACTCTTAAATAACCCTTAAAAATCCTCACTCTTTTTTCCCATAAACTGCTGTAAAAATATTACTGCATAATATTTTTTCCACTTTAAATGATTCAGCCTTTTAAACTACATCAGCCTGAAATATAAATATCAAAAATTTATTATAGTTTTTGGGTTTTAACCCTTTAAAGATGGCGAACTCCAGCTGAGGTCGAGACTGCCAGCTTTTCTCTTTCCATCTGTGCAAAAGTCACATTGCCTTTGCATTTACTGAGTCCACATAAGCCACTCAGTGTTTCCCATGCAGGTTTGTCTGCAGGATTTCATCCAGGATAGTGTGTAGGTCCAGGGATCAAACCTCTGGCTGCTGGGGCATAGCAGAGCGTTGCAGTCTTTGTGGGGGACCAAAATATGGGGTTGACCAAGATGGAGAAGAGATTGAGGAGTCTATCCTGTCACTGCTTCAACCAAACCACCCCCTTTCCACTCTCACCTTCAGATGAGTCAGAGCTGGACTCCAGCTGGTCCATTTCTACCTCTGAGACCTCCTCCATGTCAGCCTCAGAGTCCTCAGAGGAGGATGACGGCATCTTAACACTCATGGTTCACGATCACTTCCAGAGCCTGTGTGTGCTGTAAAGTCTTGCCATCTCCAAAATGACTGCTCCTGCACTACTGCGTGTACTTCTAACTGTGGCTGCCGTGCAGATGCATAAACTACTTGAGTGAGAACCAAAATAAAGTCCAATTTTGTTTTGGTTCCTGCTGCTGAGATATTGTTGAAGCTCTGAAAGGGTTCTCATCATTCACTGTTATCGAATTAGTTCATAACACCGAGTGTGGCCTTCTAAGAGAACAGACTTGAAGGTGGACATCGCACATATGCACACACATGCACACACACACACCATCATTCAAAATCAGTAGGACACACACTTATCATTTCAGCAGCAAGGCACTTTTGCAGAAAACATCAAAAGTTGTATTTTCAGTGATTTTCAATTGGGCATTTTTTGGCCTAAGGATAAAATTAATATCAGCACCGCCAAAAATACCATTTAAAAAAATGGAATGGCCCAACATGTGCCCAGGATCCTCTATGCCAGGGGTGTCAAACTCCAGGCCTCGAGGGCCGGTGTCCTGCGGGTTTTAGATATCACCCTGGGTCAAGACACCTGAATTAAATGATTAGTTCATTACCAGGCTTCTGGAGAACTTCAAGACATGTTGGCTGTATCCCAATTCAGGGTCTGCAGCCTTAAAGGCCGCATTTTAAGGCCAATTACGTCACAGCGACACCACGAAGGCTGTCCCAATTCAAAGGCTGCTCGAAATGCGGCCCTCAAATGCGTCCTTCATTTCCCTGAATTTTAAGGACGTGGCGGTGTAGACTTCGTGGCCTAACATATCCCAGAATGCATAGCGCGGCGGTGGGTGTGGATAATTTTGCCAAAAAAAAAACGGCGGATTAGGGGCGCCCGAAGAGTAAACTTTAAGTATGTACTGAATATTATGTCACTTATTTATGTGCAAATGTTTAATAACGAAGAACATTAAAACATTCCTGTTGGCCACATGTCGGCAAAGTTATGTGACGTTTTTTTTTCTTTTTGCCTGTCCCGTTTGGTTCTTTTGCCATCAGAATTATTGTCTAAGGGCGAAGAAAGATGCCCAACGGATTTACTTTACCAAATTGACCATCCCAGCCTTGCTGTGATGGTCTATTTGATTCACCTTTTATTGTTTATTTTATTTATTTTTTATTTTCACTTACTAGATACGGGACAGACTTGAATGAGGAAAAGAAAAGGGAGAAAAGAAGAGGGGGGGAAACAGCGGAGAAGAGGGACGGGATAACCAACTAAATAAGCAGTCAAAAAAAAATACATATATCAATCACCTGGATCACCTGTTGAGAAAGAAAAAAGAAAACAAGCAGAAGAAAATGAGAGCAATACAATAAACAACATCACAATGATATATGGGAACATAACAGTAGATACTCAATATTAAACATTATTGTGCAGCACTAATATCGTTAGTGACGTTTGTACTAACTTGGTTTTAAAGCCTTTACTTTGAAATATACGCCGTTCATTAGCTGACCTTAATTTTACAGAGAATGATCAAAGCTCATGTAGAAACAAACAAACAAATGAACAAAAGATTTTCTCCTTCATTTCTGTCAAACAAAGCTGTATGAAACGTTTCCAGCTGTTTGTATCATGGTTGCTAGGCAACCTGGGCAGCGCGACGGAGGCCAGACCGTCCTCTTTCACAAGCCTCGCACTTAGCAGTCTTTGAGTACGCGGCCCTTGTGGCTGCCTACTTTAAGGCTGCAGACCCTGAATTGGGATACAGCCGTTGAGGAGGCCATTTAGCCATTTAAATCAGCTGTGTTGGATCAAGGACACACACCTGTGCTCTAAGGGTTAATCAAACATTTCACGGCTGTTTTTGTTCAGGTTCAGTGTGAGCTGCACCAAGCGTATCGCGGTGCTGCATGCAGGTCGCATGGCTCACAGGCCCGTGGGAAGGAGAGGACGACCCCCCAGCCGAGTCAACGGAGCATCCAGAGAGCACTTCGTGATGCAGGTCAGTAGTATCGTCGGCCTGATGCATGCATGTATAAACTGTATGGACAAAACAGATACTGGGTTACCTGCAGGAGCTGCTCAGCCACTGAAATGGATGGCATGAAGCTCCCTGTGAACGGTTTTTATCCTGATGTTAATCAGAGGAGGTTTGGAGCTCTGCAGTCACTAAAACTCCACGTTAATGTTCTAGGGTAAAACGACATATCCAGCTTTCTGCAGCTTTCCTCATGGGCGTAACTTTGTGCTGAACATTGGGGGGGTCAGGATCTCTGTCTAAATAAATAAATAAATCTGGGTAAATTCCCAGATGATTAAACATGCAACTATTTTGCTGGTGTTAACAGAAATGAGTAACGAAAATCAACAGCCTATTTATGCAAGATAATTCATAATTTTATTGGGGGGGTTATATTGGCTAGGTCTGATTATGGGGGGGGTGGTCATAACCCCTGGCTATTACGCCCCTGGCTTTCCTGAAACACTCATCAGTTAAGTGTTTGTGTGCAAGTTTGGCAAACAGTAAATGACTAAATGACAAACAAAGGCAAGCCTGTTTGTTTAAAGAAGAACAGCTTTGGAGGTTTTACTAATAGCACTTATCTACCAGAGGGACTTTATTGGTAGCTGTGTTGGGTTTGCCTCTTTGCTGTGAGGTGACAGTTAGTAAAAACGACATCGTATGCATCTTGTCAACTTATTCTCACAATCCAAAAAGAAAAACGCATGTCATCTTGGTCATCTCTTTTGCAACTTCTTTTCAACACAAACACACTGCAGACACAAAACAATCCGCAGCTTCACATTCGTAAGCAAACCAGCATGTTGGACAAATATATCGGAGATGATCGGGTCAGCTGGCAGATGGGGATCTCTAATGAAAACAGCCGAATGGGCTTTGCAGGTGGCCAGATTCTTAGATGTCTATCAGCTCTGGAAACAAACATTAAAATGACTCATGCAAAAATATATGTTAAGGCTGCAGAGCTTTCAAGCATGTTGCCCTGTTATATGCTGTTTTAAATCACTCTTCATTCAAAAATATGAAGAACAGACTTACAGGCTGATGATTATTACAGTTAGGTATAACAAAAATGGATTTTTGAAGGCTGATGGACTCCAGAGGTGGTAATGCATGCATTTTTTTTCTGGTGGAAACGGGTTGGAAATATTTCTAAAAAGACATTTAAATGTTTATTTGATGCTTAAAACATTCCACCGAGCTTGAACCATGAGGTTTGCAGCTCACGGTCTAAGACACAGTCTAACACCTGCTTTCTGTTTGTTACTGTATGAAGTCCAGCTCTGAAATACACTGAATTTTTGTGTCTTTGTGCTTCTCAGGTTCACAGGTCATTTGGCTCCAAAGAGACCCAACAGAGTTCACCGAGAGAGGAAGATGAGCATCACGAGGAGGAGGAGGAGGAGGAAGAAGAGGAGGAAGAACCTCCCGTTCCCATGACGACCAGGCTTCGAAAACAGGCTGAGAGAGCGCAAGAGAGGGTGAGGGAGCAGAGGACAGTAGAAACGATCATTGTTTCAGACACAGAAGACGTCGGCTGTCCGTCTCAGTGGAACGTGGAGCAAGTGTTTTCCTACATCAGCACCCTGCCAGGTAATGCAGTTTTTCACACTCCTGAGGTACAGCTTTTGACAGGTTAAATATGATTTGCAGGCATGAAAATTTCATGTGAACATGTGCTGGTTGATTAAGGGTGACTGCACATAGTGTACACCCACCAGCCACTTCATTAGGTACACCTGTTCAGTTGCTCGTTAGCACAAATATCTTCAGCGACCTGCTTGAATTCAAGCTGAGCATCAGATTGAGCAAAAAATGTGATTTACTTTAAATTTGGCACTGTTGGCACATTGAAACTGAAGGAGATGGGCTTCAGCAGCAGAATACCACACTGGGTGCTACATCTATCAGCTAAGAACTGGAAAACGAGGCTATAGGTCACACAGAATGACCAATATTAGACAATAAGACAAAATTTCCTGAGTCTCGCTTTAGATGGTGGGGAATTTGGAATAAAGTATGGATTGACCCTGGCTTATCTCACCAATTCAGGCTGCTGTTATTGTTGTTGCTGACCATGTCCATCCCTTTATGTGCAGCAACTGTGTGATGCTATCATGAATATGGACCAAATCCCTGAGAAAATTTTCCAGCACTTTGTTGAATTAGTTGAGGCAACCTTAAGGCAGTTCAGGAGACAAAAACTGGGTTCAAACATTTACCAGCAAGGTATATCTAATAAAGTGGCCAGTGACTGTATGTTATGCATATCAAATTGATGCTGACAGGTGTTAAGCACAAAATGATCTTGTTTAAATCCAACCCAATGCTTTATTTACACATAAAAATGAACACGGTCCACACAGCATGGTGGCAGAAACCTCTCACTCCGGTTCTCTTTCCATCAGGTGGTGCTGATGTAGCCGAGGAGTTTCGCTTCCAGGAAATAGATGGGCAGGCTCTGCTGCTTCTCACAGAGGATCACCTGGTCAGCACCATGAACCTTAAACTGGGACCCGCACTGAAGCTTTGCGCGCACATCAACTCCCTCAAAGATGCATAAACGCGTAACATTCCTCCTCTTAGTGAATGTAAAGAAAAGCAAGGATCTCCTCACCTCTGCAGAGACAATGAGGAAGTGCTGCTCATCTTTAAACTGCCTATTTTTAAACACTGTCACAAAAGAGAGCAGAGCTCGCTGAGTTGAACTGACTACAGTTTTTTTTGTTTTGTTTTTTTTTTAAGACCACTGCCAACTATTTTTCCGGGTTTTAGCTTTCCATTACCCAAGGACTCAAAGTCGACTCGCTCTCAGATGATTTTACAGTTTTACCTCAGCTGCTCTGGCTCGTTTCTCCTGATAGTTTCACGTTTACAAGTCTCAGCAGTGCATATTTAAGTTTCCTATAATCACTCAAAACCAGTTAAACTGCAAAAGGCTATATTTGCCATCTTTTGTATATTGAAGGATTAAAATGCAAAATTTTAATACATTTAAATACTTAAACGAAAAAAAGGTACCATATAAAAATCCAACTCTTTGCAGCAAACCAGGCAACATAAGAAACACACAGGGGAAGGACTTTTTATACACACAGGGTAATCAGGGAAGTGGGGACAGCTGGGGATATGATACACAGGTGCAGAGAAGTTAGGTAATCACTGGGGAGGAGGTAAAACTCAAAGCAACACACAGGAGACCGAAAAACAATTTTATTTTATTTTATTTTTTGCTGTCAATAAGTCAAAATTTGGGATATTATCTTATTGAAAATTATTTTCTCAGAAGTTTGAGTTGATAGGTTTAAATTCTGACCTACAGGTGATTTAAAAAAAAAAAGTTTTGGTTTTGGGTTTTTTTTTTCTCTTTATTTTTCACCCCAACTTAGCACAGACACCAGAAAACTAATTTGTTACACAAAAGGAACACGAGTTTAGAATAATGAAGAGAAAATAACACAGGGACACACACAACCTGAAAGTTCTCACCTGGGACAGGAATCAAATAGGCACCAAAAGCAGAGGTTCAAAAATATAACAAAGGATCAAACTCACAATAGAACATGAAGAAATCCAAACATGAACACTGACGTGCTCTAATGGGCCCTTTCTTCGCTGCCTGGCTCCATGGAGCCCAAGTGACATTTGCCATAGACTAGCAGAATTGGCAGATCCACCTGTGCCCTGTGTTTTTCACAAATGAGAACATGTTCACCCTGAGCACATGTCACAGATCTGAAAACGTCTGGGGAAATCGTAGAGAGCCTGTAAAATCGTTCAGCATGTGTGGTTTGGTGGTGGGTCAGTGATGGTTGGGGAGATATATCCAGTTTTTGGCCACAAATTTTAATTAAACATCAAATTCATTAAACATTTGCATCAAATGCTTTGATTTGCAATGTCAAAAGTGAAAAGCTCCCCTGCATCTTTCTGTAACCTGTTGACTTTCACGTGCTCCGATATCTTCCTCTGCACTGACATGGTGCTCATTTTCTGTACATATCTTCCAATATGTTTAGTACTACCGTTACACCTGTGAGCTCAGTGAGATTTTGACATTAGACAGAATAAAACAAACTCCAAGACCAATAAATTGTAGTAAAAATGCCAGAGATTGTGAACTGTGGGACATAAAAAGACGTCTCAAAGTAAATTAATATAAAAAAGCCTTCCCATAAAAATGGGTTTAAAGGAAGTGGCTGACTCTACTGCCATGATTTCCTCAGGCAAGGTTAGCGCCTTTGCCCAAGGACCTCGGGTGCATATGGTGCTCAGAGGATAGAGATATAGCCTGGAGCAAGGCCATGAAGGGCCCTAAAAGTCATCCATAAAATCTGCTCTAAAACAAACTATGAGCTGGTGTAGAACAGCTAAAACTGGAGTTTCATTTAGTTCTGATAAACAGGAGTGATTTCCCTAAATGTCCTAAAATAGTTAAAGATGTTAACAGACGCTGAGACGGTCAGATTTCATTTATTTTTGAGATGAGAAGTGAGCCAAAGCAACAAAGATGAGCAGTTCTTTCTCTCACCGCTTGTCATTTCGCTGTAGTGATCGTAGCAGTTCTGACTCGAGTTATCCATTTGTTTCAAAATGGTTTTTACATGGGTTTTTTTGTACCATTTGTAGACAAAGAGAACAAATGATCATCATTACATCCGACAAACGCGGTACAATCTCACTGTTTACAAAGCAGATTATTGCCTCCTGTCTTCAAGATGGAATTTGATACGTTCACCATCAGCAAACGGTTGTGCTGACTTATGAAAGTTTTACTGACTACAAGGTTATTTATTGTTATTTATTGTTGTCATAATTAATATACAAATAAAACAGTTAGAAAACAGTGTTGTTTTTTTTTCTTTGTGTAATTTTTTTTACTGAGATTTAGGGTCTATTTCTTTATCTAAAATTCATTCTTTGTCTTTTTCACTTTTTTGCTTAAACTGGTGTTGTCAGCGTTAATCTCGTTAAAATGACGTTAACGGCATAACTGCGAGGGGCTGCCCCACACACGGAGCGATCAGCGCTTACTCGCTAACTGAGATTTGCTGCGTTAATGCAACGTTTTTTGAAGCGATAGTGTTTATTGAACCTCACGACAAATAAATAGACACTTTGTGAACAAAATAAATAATTAGACAACTGACAGACAAGTGCTTTGTTTAATGGCCAGGTGAGAGCTGCTCTCTGATTATTTCATGACAAATTAAGCACATAAGAGATCTGGAGTCACCCAAACTCTCAATGTGAGAGCCAAAGAAATGTTTATGTCATGATTGGGCTAAAATAAACCTATCAGAGAGAGACAGCAAAACCTTAAAGTGGCCACAACAACCATCTGGTTCATTTTTTAAAAGGAAGGAATGCAAAGACCAGAAAGACTACAGGAGACGGCTAAAGTGGATGATGACAGAATTGTTTCACTGTTAACAAAAGCAGCCTTCCAACACCTAACAAAGTAAAGAACTTTCTTTAGGAGGTATTAGTATCACCGTTAAGGTCTACAATCAAAAGATGACTTCACAGATGTAAATACAGAGTGCTTACAACAAGGTGCAAGCCACCTGTTACACTGGAGAACAGGAAATTTGATTTAAAGTCAAATTTATTTATGTAGCACATTTCCAGACAGACGATGCTGCACAAAGTGCTTAACAATATAAAAATGCCATTAAAAAGAAACAATGTAAAACAATAATAACAATATAAAGCAACGATAGGACAATAAAATAATTAAAACAATAACTAAGACTATTAAATAAGACCAAAATGCTTGGGTCATAGTGTGTTAAAAGCCAGGGCATAAAAATGTGTATAATATTTAGGGGAAGACTATTCCAAAGTCTGGGACCTGCCACAGAGAAGGCTCTATCACCACGAGATTTGAGATCAGTCCATGGGATGGATAGCATTAAGTTTGAGCCAGACCTCATGGTTTTTCCTGGAGCATAAACAGAGAGGGGCTCAGACAAGTTTCAGACATGGTGGAGGCGGTATTATGGTTTGGGCATGCATGACTGCTGGTGTTTATTGATGATGGGTCGAATGCTGAAGTGTACAGGGCTAAACCTTCCAGTACAGATAGATAACAATCCACAGCAACCTGGTGGGTCACTGATATTCTTCAACAGCCAGTCACATGACTTCAGCCCAACACAGCATGATTTTCAGTTATCAAATGCAAAGCTGAAGGCAGAGACGAAACCTAATTTGTTATAGTCCAGATAATTATGGACATAATTTAAGTTTCTCAAAAAGAATAAAGACATTTTTTTTATTAAAAAAAAAAGTATATTCACTTTAAGCGATTTAACTCACTTCTGTAATGTTGTATGCATCATGGTGTTGTGCTAGCGTGATAAAATGAATAATAATCTACACACAGGTAAGCTTTGGTTGAAGTGTCAGTTTTATTTGCTTGAAACGAGTCTGGACAGATGCTTTACAGCTCTTTCTTACATCAACAGACAGATTAAAATACATTAAAATTCCTCTACACTCATAAGTGCAAATGGATACATTTCTCTACAGAAAAATACTACAGATTATACAACAATGCCTTCTATGCTGTACATGTGGAATGTGTCGGCTGAATGTGGAACTCATCGATGGAGCATTTAAGGTGCGCAGGGATTTAGAGCATACGTATGGAGTTTCCATGCACACTATTTGGTTTACAAGGCTGCTTGTGCAAAAGTCACTGCGTTTTAAGACACTGAGCAGATGATGTTCACTGGGTGACGGATGAGTGCTCACAGAGGCAATAAGGTCAATCAGATTACAGGCACTGCAAAGACGAGTATATACATTCCCAGATCTGGTTTTCCCACTGCTCCATTTCATCCGAGAAACAAGAACAACTTACAAATTGTTTCCTGGGACACTTACTGGGGAAAAAGCATGTAATTTGATACCAATTACAGGTAAAACAGAGACTCTCTTCCAGACTATTTTGACTTTAAGCAAAACAAAGGAAAAGATAAGAAATAACGTTTGCAACATTTCCACAAAGTCTCTGATTGAAATAAAACTGGTTAAAAATAATTATTGCTCTACTTTGCTGGTGATTTCTTTTGCATTAAAATGTCTTTGAGGTGCACAAAAAAAACCCTTTGTTAATGTAACTTATGAAAAACTAACCCTAAAGTCTAAAAACTGCCTCTGTTTGATCTGTAATCAGTTTATTTTTCTCAGAAATGTTCAATAAACTTCTAAAATAAAAAATAATCAGACATTAAAATAAAGCCCTAAAACTTTCTTTATTTTGTGCTGAGGGTTTGCATAATTTATAGTTACACTTCCCAAATATGAATTTTAAAGTCATTTGAAATGTAAAAAGGCAAAAAATAAATACCACCTAATGCCTCACAAACCTGAAACTATACACCGAATATTGTGAAGCTTTCTCATGTGACCTGAGGCTGGAACAGATGATTGGAGGGTGAAGGCTTTTAAAGCAACAGGAAGTTAAGACCAGTTTTTAAAATAATAACCAGGTATAATAATAACCAAGTAAACAAATGAATTCATTTCTATGTGTAAAAAACAAAAACAACCCCAAAACAAGCAAACAGCTGAATTACAGTACATGAAATGAGTAAAAATATAAATAAATTCATTGACACAGGAATGATTTTTCAAAGAGGAATGGCTTCCACATGTTGCCTCTCTGCTTCTTGTTCTCTCAAACGTGACATAAAAGTAGGATTTTTATTTATTTATTTTTTCCCTTTCTGATGGGTGACAGCGGCGGCGTAGCTTATGATGACGACTGACCCTCTCAAACTCCGCTGTGTGGTGGACGAGCAGAGACGACAGGCAAGACGAAAGCTTGATGATGAAACCCTCACTGCTGGATGTCAGCGCCGTTCACGGCGTGCTGCCAGAGCTGAGGCCGTCCTTCTCTGCCGATATTGACTTCACCAGCTCCTCCACCCAGCGGACCTCGGAGGCCACCTGCTCGGCCAGGACCTCGTAGCGGTTCTCCAGGCGCCCGAACTTGCGCTTGAGGATGTTGGCCGACTGCATAGTGACCCGCGCGTCCTCCTGGCACTTCTTGCGCTGCGTCTGCGTGCGCTGCAGCTCTTGGCGGATGTGGTTCAGGTCGCCAGAGATGCTCTGGTTCTCTTCCTTGTACCACCCCTCCTTCTCCTCATATATCGATAGCAGCGCTGCCACGTCCTCGCGGCAAGAGCGCTGGTTGCGCTCCAACTCCTTCAGGCCTTCCTCAGCCGCCGCAATCTCCTCGAGCACCTGGGAGAAGCGCTCAAAGTTGGCGTAGGTGTTGTTCGGAGGCATGCTGGAGTGGGACTTGATGGTATACTCCTTGAGACGAGTAGTCTTCAGGCGCCGGCGCTCAGTCTTGTGATCTCTGTCCTCCTGGCGTACGTTCCGCCTCTTAATGACCTGAAGAGGTAAAAAGGTACAGGTCTGAAAAACGAGCAAGAATTTGATGACAAGAACCAAAAGATGGGAGTAAAAAGAGTCAAATTTTCAGTTGGCCTCTGATTATCTTCAATTTTTTCCCACTTCACTGAATGTTTAATCTATAAAGATGTAAACAAAGACTTAAACTGCAAACCTTAATCCAGGGGTGCTCAAGACTGTCATCAATTGTCATTCTTTTCCTGCAAAAGAAAATCCATTAGTGTTGGTTAAATGCTGAAGACCAGGGCACTGTGAGTGTCAGCATCTGCATGAAGTATACAAATATTCTATGCAAATTGAACATCCATATAGATATATCTAGATATATCTAGATATATCTATCTCTATAGAGAGATAGATAGATATTCACCATGCGCGTGTTTGTTGATTTAGTATGCTGCATTTTTTAGTTTCTGCATGTTCTACAATCATTACACTACGTATTTAAGAATTTTTTTATCTTCCCACTGCAGCTGAGCGACCGCTGATTGATTGATCAAGGTAAATAAGCAAAAGTTAAAATTCTGCAAGTCTAGAAAAAAGCTCATCACAGCAGACGACAACAATGTGCCATAGCTATAGCTAATACATTTCTGGAATTGTGACATCAACAAGCATTGGATAACAATCATAAAGATATTCTTACTTAGGATCCTTTACTAGCAAACGGCGTATGAAGTCCTTCGCTAGCTCGCTGGTGTTGCTGAAATACTCCTCATCGAAGTCGTAGTTGACAGCTGAGATGTTGGTCAGCGTCTCTTGTTTGGTCTCGCCCAGAAACGGCGAGGCACCGCTCAACCTGTAACCAGTCAGAAACTTTACTTTAGAGCCCGTTTTGAAGAATCAGGTGGTTTCTGGTTTTTTTTACAAACTATAAGCTTCACTCACAGAATATACGTGATGACACCAATGCTCCTGCCGAGACGAGAGGATAAATAAAGATCAGTAAAAACTGTTAGATAGGTTAAACCACAGCTTCAGAAAGTGGGGGGGAAAACAACAAAAAAAAACAGGTTGGTATCTTACCACATGTCTGCCTCCAGTCCAAGTGGCTCATAGTTGACTATTTCTGGTGCTGTAAAACACAGGAATGAGCCCTTTAATTCAAAGCAGATGTAATCTGAAGCCATGATCACCCTTTCACAGGGTCTGACTCACTGCATGGAAACAATCTGGCACAAGGCTGGAAGTGAATATTTAGGAGGCCACAGGCTCTCACCAACAAACTCTGGTGTTCCAAAGATGTTCTTGAACTCGTTTCCTGCTTTGATCTGATGAGCGATCCCAAAATCTATCAGCTTGATCCTGGGGTTGGGGACATTCTTGTCCAGCAGCATGATATTCTCAGGCTGAAAGATTAAAAAAAATTAAAACAAATGGAGAAAAAAAACAACAACTATATCACTGAAAGGAGGAGGAGGGCGAGTCAATGACATTAGACACTGACAAAGCAGCATTTTCTACTTGAGCTTTTGAACCGTGACACTTGCATTTTATCACCACTGTCAGCAGCTTGCATACAAGTCCATAAAAATAAGCTTTGCTCCTGTACATGCCATCATTCACCAACTAAAATAATCCTATTATACGATTTTTATTCTATCCTCGTGAACTTAAATGTTGCAGTACAGTTTAAATGTTTTGGTCACCGTATCTTTATTGATAAAGATTAGTAGTCTTTTCCTTTATTAGAAGCTTATGTCTAACTTTTAGCTATCAAAAATAAGATCAGTACATTAACTCCATTGAGAGTAGTCCTCCCTGAAAATATGATTTCATTAATGTTAAGATATTTAGCCCAAAATATATTTTAGCATGTTTTTAGCCCAAAAGAATCAGGGCAGCCGTGTTTGTCTGCTCTCACCAACATGTCATCTACCACGCTGTATAAGAGCCCCTCAAGTTTCCCCTCAGTGCTGACCTTGAGGTCGAAGTGAGCGATGCGTTTGGAGTGGAGATACTGAACGCCATCCAAGATCTGCTTGAGAAACTGCGTGGCCTCCTCCTCGCTCAGAGATTCTTTCTCTGCCAGGAAGTCAAACAGCTCTCCTCCAGACACCAGCTCCAAGATCAGGATCACATCCGTCTTGTTTTCAAAGATGTCATGCAGGGTGATGATGTTGCTGTGCTGGATCTCGCGCAGGATGTTGACCTCGCGCTCGATCTCTTCGCGGCTCACCCCCCGCCGGCTGGACGACAGCCGCCGCTTCTTGATAAACTTGGCTGCGTACTCGACGCCTGTGCTCTTCTCCTTGCACTTACGGACGATGGCAAACTGTCCGCTGCAGAGAGGAAAGATCAGAGAGATGTCAATGCAATGTTCTCCTACCTCATGTTGTGATGGGAAAAAAAATATGTTTCTTAAGCAGAAGGCACTGCATGTCTGTCTATCATCATAGATATTTATCAGGAAAGACCTCTAAATGCTGTTAGCTAATAACCTCAGTTGTATCTAGTGTCATTTTTTTCCTGCTTTTGCCCTTTCTTGATTTCCGATCTTGTAAATAAAATCCTGTATAGACAATGAACTTTGATCAAATTCAAGTAAAATTCTGTAGTGTCAAAACCAGTCATGTCTTGTCTCAATATTTTATTTGCTTATTTTCGTTTAACTTCTTCACTCCCTTCACATATACAACTCACAATTAACCAGAGGAGAAAAACAAACAAACAAAAAAAACAAGTCAAGCACATTTACAGTCCTATGGCAAACAGAGCACACCCTTTCTGCTTCCATAGGAATTAAGAGGGTAGCTAGCTGCTGCAAGTCATCACATGTATTTGATAAACCAATCAACAGTAAGTGTGAGGACCTCTATAAAAGCAGACGTTTTGGGAGTTTGCTGATCTTTAGGATTAAGTCATCCCATAAATTTAGATCCTAGCAAATTCACCCTAACATCAGACCATTCAACGCTCAGGTAAACTGCAAAACACACCCAAGAACTACATCTCAGACTCTAGAGAGCTCAGTTAACATGTTAAATGTTAAAGTTTGTTAAATTTTTGGAAAGAAAAAAAAAACAAAACATGGCAGCAAAACTTAGGTTTGCAAAATTGCATCTGAACAAACCACAGGACTTCAGAAACAATCTGCTTTGGATATACGAGACCAAAGTGGAGACATCTGGCCATAATGCAAACCAACATATAGCAAAATCAAACACAACACATCAACTGTCAGACACTGTGGTGGAGGGGTGATGATCCAGCCTTGTAATGCAGCCACAGGACACGGGCACCTTGCAGTCACTGACTTAACCACAAACTCCTCTGTATTCTAGAGTCAAATGTGAGACCATCTGTCCAACAGCTAAAGCTTGGCTGAAACTGGGTCATGGAGCACATGACCCCAAGCACAGCAACAAATCTCCAACAGAATGACTGAAAAAGAAAAAGAATGAACATAGTTAAGAAGCATGAGCCAAAATTCACCAACAAACCGCACATGATGATGATCAAAACTAGCACCACTGATTAACAATTGTTTCATGATCATTGACATGCAAATTATCATGGCCACTGATCAATGGCCTGCAATCACAGCATTGTAACATGGTGAAAGATGTACCCTGAGCTCCTTCCTCAATTCCGAGATGATCTTTCCATTTTCACATAAATGCTCCCTGTCCAGGATGTGTACATCGTCATCATTGAAAGAGTCACTGGCCACTGGCCTACAAGTGTAAATACTGCTTAAGCCTGATCCAACTGTGCTGTACTAGCCTTCTTAGACTGTGAAATTTCCATCAGTAACGGGGCACACTTAAAAGTCGACGTGTACCGTAAACCAACGCACACGGATCAGTATTTAAGGTTTTGACTCTCATCATCCACTAGAGCACAAATGTGTCATCAGGACACTACAACACAGAGAGAACACCGTCCTCACAAAGGTAGTCTTGGGCATTGATCAATGGTCATGACAATTTGCATATGAATGATCATGAAACTGACCTCACAGCCCATTGTTTATCAGTGGTGCTGCAATCTGCAGTCAGCAGAGACTGAACTGAAGAAGTTATTTGGATGAGTGACAAAAGGTTTCTACCACTGAAAGTGCTCCATCCAGAATTAAATTAAATGTCTGTTATCCAAACAGAAGTTAAAATCTCTGACTGAAGCTCAAGAAAGCAAAACAGTGTGTTGTCAGCACAACAAAACAATTATTAACACAACTAAAAACAAGAAAATTCTGTTTTATTCCACATAGAATAAAACAGACTTATAAATAAAACGGTGTGCTTTAGATCCATTTAGTATCTGCATACACACACACACACAGTCCATCCCCTCTCTTACACTACAGCAGAGATGCAAAGGCACATTGAGAGGCAGTGACGTCACACTTTTGCTGCATTACTGCAGAAAGAAAAGGTATGCCAGAAAGTTGTGTTTCATTTTCAAAAATGTGATGACTCATTCACAAACTATCCAGCACAGCAGAAAAGAATTAAAGATGACATTTAATACAGTGCTGCTCACACATATCAAATATCTAGCCCTGTTCAGATCAGTCCCAACCTGGCATTAAAATCCATCTCAAGCCGCATTTCACATTTAGATCTGTTTTTATTTATGGAAAGCATTGATAAGCTGAAAAATCATCGCTTACACATCTTAAAAAGAGGAACTTAAAAATGTGTCTTACAAATTAACCAAACTTTGCCATCAAAGCACTACTGCAAAAAGTGTTCTTACACTTTCAGATGAACTGAAGCACACAGCACAACAGCTGGATAGGACAGCAATGAAAAAGAAAGCAGGGTTTTCACATATAATGCTTTCAATTAAACGTTTTAAAACAGGCCCACAAAGCTTACCTCCCCAGCTCCTCTCCCATCTCGTAGTATAACTCAACATCCTCTTGCCTGAAGCCAGCCATGGTGTGCTGACTCTTATGATGATGATGATGGGAGTAACGCCTTCAGATTTCCTGCAGTCAAAAATAAAAAAAATAACTTAAACGTGGATATGTGACACAGAGGCCACAGACACCACAGAGTATGGAGGAAGTGATAAGACAGTGTTAGCACTTTAGGGCTTCTTCCCTCCTTATTTGGAGTCAACACTGCTTTGGAGACTTTTTAGCTGATGTCAGACCTCTGCATACCAGTCCTACTACATCATGTCCTTCCCGGGATCAGCTCTCCGACTCAATTAAAGGGACTACACAACCAACTATGTTACCTTTCACTGGCTAGATAACAAACTACGAACCAAATGAATCAATGTTTAACTGACAATACACAGATAATGACTTTAAAAAGATGCTAAATTGCGATGTTTATATTGCACTTTTCCATCATAAAAGAAAAACGGCACAAAGGAAGACCTATTTAAAGCAAACACAAAGGAAAACTCGTGAAACGGGATAGTCGTGTTAACTTATTAGAATCTGAAGACCGTTTAAAGAATTTAAGGAAAGAAATAAAGGGAATCCCGACGACAGAAACCAGCTAGCTTAGCTGTGAAGCTAACATTAGCGTCCCGTAGAAACACAGCGCTTAATAAAGACAAAGAAAAGGATTCATAGTAACTCAAATACTGATAACAACGCATATATTTAGTCACATAAAAGTGAAGGGATTTCTACTACAGATACTTACAGTACGGCTGGCTACGAGTGCTGCATTCCTCTGCCAAGTAGTTGTGTGTGAACTCCCCGACTGAGAAACATCAGGCTAACTGCGGCGGAACACATAGCTTCCGGTGCCCTTCAAAAGTAAAAGTATTAACCTTCAGCGCCAATCAATGCAGTCTCCAAACCACTCAATTCAAACTCTCCCTCTGATGTACTCATTTATAATCTTGTCCATCCTGGTCACGCCCAATTAACCTGTTAACATCTTCAATTTCGCCACCTCCAGCGCCTGTATTTTTGTCAGCATATTATTATATTATATTATAGTATTTTCAAAATATTAATCATAAGTGTGTTAATAGACCGACAACTTAATGCTACTGATGTTATAATTTTCACTGTCAGACCTGAAATCACATTCATGCACACTGTACTTGCAAGTAGATTTTTTATTTTATTTTATTTATTTATTTATTTATTTTTGTGTGTGTGTGTGTGTGTGTGTGTTACTGTGTAGATACTAACGTTTTTGTGTGTTACACACATTCCCTGAGAAGGTGCCCTTAAGCTTATGTCTATTTTTATCTTCTTCTCCTATGCTAAAACAATCTGAATGTAAATCTACATGGTGCCAACAGAGAATGCCAAACTATGTTTAATTTTTCTTGTAACAGTGACTATAAAGATCTATTTTATTCTATTCTATACCAAAAGGATTTATCCCTCTGGGGCTAAAAAGAAAAAAGAGAAACGTGAAGTAATGTTTCCATAAATACTTATCAGTAATATAAGATCAACAGAATCATCAAACAAACCTTCAATTCAGTCAAGATGTGGTCAGCTTGGGTGATGTCAAATTCTATTTAAGGCCCCACATAACCATAGCTAGGCTCTCGTTTGGCTTCACAGTTGTTTTTCTTTAGCAATCTTTTTTTTTGTTTACAATATCAACCAACCATAAAAAACTAATAAGAATCATTTCACACTATGTGGCAGCACTGTATTAAGTTTAAGTTGAGATCTTATCAGGCAAATAGAAATATTTAGCCTTGATTTTGTAAGAAAACCTTTATTGTGAAAGTTGAAGTAGTTTAAGCTCCGCTGTCGTTGCGCATCTTGACGCAGGTAAACACCGGACAGAAGGGAGGACATATGGAATGACATCATGTTGAGTGAATCAGCCTGCTGCAGTACGTCAGTGAGCAACAAGACCGAGCATGCAGCAGCGAAGATTAAAGAGAGGCCAGAGCAGGGAAGAGGCGCACTATTAGACAGTGATACACATACGCATAACAATGGGTTTTCTAATAACGACTAATTTATTAAAATACTGTAATTAGACACAATACGAGTATGTTTTCAAAGTTATGACAGAGAGACATTTCTGGAAATTAACATCTGGTTAGTGCAATAGGCTGGGGTTTTAGCAGGAGGGTTGATGCAGGGTAGGAATGAACAGAACTTTCATGGACCTTACATTTTCAAAATTAGTTCCCTGACCGGGAATCGAACCCGGGCCGCGGCGGTGAGAGCGCCGAATCCTAACCACTAGACCACCAGGGACTGTGGGCGTCCATTTCTGCGCCTTCAGAATCCTGCATATAATGTTGCTATCGTCAGATGGAGGCTGAGAGTGAACATGTGTTGAATATGAGCCTGACTATGAGCTTCTCGTTTGTTCCAAAGTTTAAGTGCAGGTACAGCAGAGATAAGATCTCATCAGTGCTTTAATCTGCTACTCTGTGCGACCAGACGCATCTGGTCATCTGACCTGAATGCTGTTCTGAGAGTGTACATGGTTAAAAGATCAAAAATGTAAGGAATTGCTGGTAGAAACATGCTCTAATAATAAAATTTATTTGTTTCTATGGACAAGTACTGATCATAAAAAATACACAGTATGTAGACATTCGAGTAGTACGCTCATGTCTTCTCGGATCTTCCCATGCAGTCCTCCACACTCTGCTCTTGGAAATTATGATTGAAGTTTAAGTAAGGACGACAGTATCCATAAGGTCCATGTCTTATGATGCTAGGGTTTTGACAATAGGATATTCAGTTTTGTGCGTAAATCCGGTTAAAAGAGCCAAGGAGTTCATAGTTAGACTTTGATATGTGCTCAAAGGTGTGCAGAGTTGACATTGTTTGAAAAATTAGTTCCCTGACCGGGAATCGAACCCTGTGAGAGCGCCGAATCCTAACCACTAGACCACCAGGGACGGCGAATTGCTGGGAATCCCTCACCTGAGTGGGGATGTATCAGAAGCTGTTTGTTGTTGTTGTTAATTGCCCCAAGGGGCAACAGAGCAGCATAACGTTGAAGATAAGGACAATAAGAACAGACAATAAGATTGAAATAATAAATACACAGAATATACAGTATATAGAGTTTTAAAATTACACAGTTTTAAAATTAAAGTGACTGAAGTAAGATACGATAAGATAAACCTAGTTTATCTTATCTTGTTGTTCAGTAGGGATGACAGCTTAGCCATCATGTCACTGACCACCTCCACTGGGTCCAGATGGCATCCTAGAACAGAGCTGTTCCTTTGGATCAGCCTGTTCAGGCTCGTTCTGTCCCCAGCAGTGATGCTGCTGCCCCAGCAAACTACACTGTCCGTCCCCATCGGTGATGAAGCCGATTATTGCAGAGTCGTCAGAGAACTTCTGCAGGAAGCACTGGGTGGAGTTGTGGGAGAGGTCTGCAGTGTAGATGGTGAAGAGGAACGGAGTCAGAACTGTTCCATGTGAGGCCCCCGTACTACAGATGACCCTGTCCGACACACAGCCTGAGTTCTCACATACTGTGGTCGGTCAGATAGTCCAGTATCTATGTTGTGAGGTGATGGTCCATTTCTATGTTCTCCAGCTTGTCCTTCAGAACTGTGGGAAGAATGGTTCTAAATGCACTGGATAAATCAATGAAGATGATTTTCGAACGATGTAGGAGGTGAATGACGGTCATCCACTCCGGTGCCACAGCAGGTTGGTAGCCAAACTGAACTGGGTCCAGTGATGAGCTCAGCAGGAGCAGAAGTTGTGCCAGGAGCAGCCGCTCCACTTACTTCCAAGATATTGGAATTAATCACCTGCATACAAATGGTTTTTTTTGTATTTTTTTTTTGTATTTTTTTTTTGTATTTTTTTAGAAAATTTGGGTTAAACATGCTAAGAGTTTTGCATTTTTTGCGCTGAAGAAAAATTGTTGCCTTTTATTTATTTATTTTTATGTATTCATGCTAATGAATTGAAAAACTTTTAACCAAACTCTAAAACTCATCTTTTATTTGTTGTTGGGGTTTTTTAAAAATTATGTTTAGCTGTAAAGCATGTTAGGCTTTTCGTGCTGTCAGTGACCGCTACTATTTCTATCGTTTTTTGGCAGTCTGTTTTTATCCAAACAGCAACGCGTTAAGTGGCACATGACAATATCATCCAATTAAAAAGCCTAGCCGAACGAAATGGGCGCGGCCTGTTAGAGCCGGCGTTGGGGGCTCTCGTGCAGGGAGTTCGGGGCGAGCCAAGCGTTTGGTTGGTTGGTTGGTCGATGGGGGAGACAACAACAAGCTAGACACCATGAGGGTCCCCGAAACACTGATTTGGGTCGCTTTTCTCATCCAGAAGGTGAGAGAGACCGCGTCTGTTTCTTCGAAAACTGTCCCTCAGTGCGTCTTTGTCGGGTAGCAGCCTGCGGTTAACAAACAAAGATTTGGGTTTTTATTTCCCTGCGGTTTTCCGGGAACGTTAGCATAGATGCTATGTCTGTTAGCTTGCGGAGATTTCTGGGCCCTGGAAACCCACACATTACTCACCTTTTGATGCAGCATTAATGAAAGAGGATTATTGCCGATTCACCTCACCTGAAACCGACACTGGGTTTATCTTCACAGTGATTACGACAGTGAATCTGATGTTAACCACTGACAACTTAGACTGCGGTAGTGCTGTAAAATATGGAACGCGTCTGAAATTAGAGTTTCACAGTCACTAACAGAAACAATATAACTGAGTGAGCCAAACTAAAATTTGAACAGGTTTATCTGTTTTGTGTTCAGTGAAAAAACTATTAATCTAGCTAAAGATTGTCATGTGGAAAGAGAAAGAAAGAAGAGGTATTTGAGAAATGTGTTTAAAAGCCTTAAATCTAACTTCAAGTACATTGCAGAAACCCTGATTGTAGGAGCTGTTACTGAGCCTTTTTATACACTGAAGGCTGTAGTTTGTAGTGCTGCTGAGCTTTATTATACATACAAGGGTTTATCATATTGTGTGCACCGTTTATATGAAGAAGGGTATACAAAAACCAACTAAAAGGGGTACGAATAGTTTAATCATAGCTTCAAAAAGGCTTATAGGCTTATACCGTCTCAAATTGATGCAGACAGCGAAACATCAACATTCATAGGGCTGCTAGAATTAAAGCTCAACTCTGTGGTATAAAAATTTGCTTTTTCTTGGACATGTGAGATGATCCAGCCATTGTTTTTATGTTGACAGGTGGTGGGAGAGTATGGTATGGCCCATTTCAGTGACAAGGGCAAGAGCAAAGGAAAGGATTACTGCATATTCTTCAACTCCCAGTGGGCACATTTACCTCAGGATCTCAATAAGGCAGTAAGTCACTAACAAAGGGGGTTAACCAAAAATTGTAAAAATTCAAATTGCTTCAAGGCCACACGGTGCAATGAGGCTAAGCCTCAGTGTACAACATCTTTTCTTAGGAAGACAGGATGCTGAAATATAATCTCTACTTTTATTGCCTGTTACGAGTCAAGCTGCTATTTTCTGAACCAAGCGCAATCACTGGAGAGCTTTTATGAATATCAGAATATATTAGGCTGTAGTAATACACGCAACAAGAAATAAATACAAGAATTACAGTTTTTAGATCATACTCACACGAGGGTTTTATTTTTGGATATAGGTGTATAATGAGAAACAAAAACTAGTCTTTTAGAAGTACATGGATTTTTATGACAAGGCTGCCCCTTTTTACACTAAATGAGGAAGCTTCTTTGTTCCATTAAAGAATAATAAACAGTACATAATGAGTAATTAATTAAAACAAACAACATCTCTAATTACTGTATTTTGAAACCTCTGAGAGTATTTCCAAACCTTTTGTTTCAAAGTCACGTCTCCAGATCCATGACTTGACAACATCGGTCCTGTGCTCACCCTCTGAGGTCCCAGAGGGAGGCTTCCCGAACCGCATCCCCATGGTGATGAGGGGGAACTGCACTTTCTATGAAAAAGTTCGCCTGGCCCAAATTAATGGTGCCAAGGGCCTGCTCATCGTCAGCAAGGACAGACTGGTGAGACAGCTGTTCACGGCTATTCTGTGTCAGAATTAAACAGGGTTTTTTGGTCCCTGACAAATGTGCTTTGTTTTTGTTTTTTCCCTACAGACACCACCAGCAGGAAACAAGACTCAGTATGAAGAGATTGACATTCCTGTGGCACTGCTCAGCTACTCTGATATGTTGGATATAAGCAAGGTGAGAAGTCAGCTACCAACCGATATTTCTCTTCTCACTTTAGAAGCTCTACACCTAGCCTTATTATCCGTTTTCTAATTTTGTGTCACTGGATGCTTTAATATGTGTACCTTGTTTGTATCAGGGTAAACTACCTTTCATCTGTAATTCTTCATGGTACAGATTCAAGAAAGTGCTGGAGGAGATTTTGCTCCCTATTGACATGATGGTGTCACACAGTTCCTGCAGATTTGTTAACTCCATGTCCACGATGAGAATCTCTCATTGTACCACATCCTAAAGGTGCTGTGCTGGATTGAGATCTGGTGACTGCAGAGTCCATTTGAGTACAGTGAACTGATTGACATGTTCAGGGAACTACTTAGAGATGGTTTAAGCTTTGATACACGATAAACGGCACATGGCACGTCTATCCAGCTGGAAGCAACTGGTTAAATGCTCTTTTTCAGACAGATTTGTTTTTTGAGTGGAGTGGAAAATGTATCTAAGTGGAAAAGTGTATCTAAAACTGAGCACCATGACAGAGACTCTTGTTGCGATTCATGACTTCAGTCCAGTGTTATGCACTGAATTAGGCTTATTAGTCACAACATCAGAGTTAATCTACTTTGAAGTAGGCTAAATGAGGGTTTATTTAATATAAATTAAGTAGCACTTCCTTATTTTGGCATGTTTTATTTAGTTTTGAAGTTTGACATCTGGCAAATCTAATGCTGTTTCTTACTTCTGCAGACCTTTGGTAAAGGACAGCTGGTTGCCATGTACGCACCCAATGAGCCAGTGTTAGACTATAACATGGTGATCATCTTCTTGATGGCAGTAGGAACGGTGGCTATTGGAGGCTACTGGGCCGGCAGCAGAGACAGCAAGAAGTAAGTTTACTGGTCCTGTGAAAGTGCTACTGTAGAAGTGATTCAGTGGAAAATCCCATAGTGTCAGAGTTTCAGCTGTACTGCAGTATGACAGCCAGAGTCTTCAGACGTTTTGAAAAAATTAAAGTTAAAAAGTGATTTCAGTCTGGGTTGAACAATACTGCATTAAGTGATACAAAAATACAATGATGCAAGTATTGGGTATCAAAGAAATTCCTTCAGCGAGTGCAAACAATGCATTTAGTCACAGCTGCTAAATTTACATTAGACATATTTCATCAGGAGAGGCTCCAGAGAACATTGGTCAGAGTTTTCCTGGCAACAAAATACAAGTGCGTGATTGCAAAAGACTTTCCTTTTGGGTGACTATGAGTGCTTCTCTTCTTTTCAAACCAAGCAATCTGCATCTTACCGCTGCGACTCCAGTAAAGGGCAGCACTGTTTATTTGAGTATGGGTGACTCATTGGCTTAACCCAATCTGAGTCCATTTTTTTGGAGTTTTCTGAGGTGAAGGAGGGCAGAGTGAGATGGGGTCGCTGACGCACAGCACCACAGAGAAAAAAACATCTGGAATCATGAGTGCGTGTTTTCAACTCAGGATGGAAGTGAACGCCAGCCAGCTGACCAAATGACCATAAATATAGACTTTTAATGGCAATATGGTTATCCCGTGTGTTTTGGTAAATCACCAAACACTGGACCATAATCTGCAATGTGAAAGACAAAACCCCAGAGCAAACATGTGTGCATATATACTCTTTGTCTTTAGAGTTACTCACTGTTGCTTGTCCTCCTGCAGACGGTACATGAAGCACAAGCGGGACGACAGTGCCGAGAAGCAAGAGGAGGAGACCGTAGACGTAACCCCGATCATGATTTGTGTGTTCGTCGTCATGTGCTGCAACATGCTGGTGCTACTCTACTTTTTCTACGACCACCTGGGTACGATGCAGATACACACGAAGCGTACACAGAATATAACCGCTGCTATACTAGTCGCGCTGAAGAAAACATTTAAAAGATAAGTAAATCCGTTAGATCAGAAGCATGTTTATGGGACCAGTAAATGATGGTGGTTTCAGTTCCTTCTGCCCAGTATTCATTAGTGTGTTGGGGGCGGTTAGCCTCTCAAAGCTTTTAATTTGTCC
The DNA here is from genome assembly GCF_056152115.1 of Neolamprologus brichardi. Taxonomy (NCBI): domain Eukaryota; kingdom Metazoa; phylum Chordata; class Actinopteri; order Cichliformes; family Cichlidae; genus Neolamprologus; species Neolamprologus brichardi. The sequence continues at coordinate 15,872,974 of NC_142121.1, read as the reverse complement.
TTACTCACTGTGGCTTGGCGTCACTCAGAAGGGATTTTCTCTGGATTGAGGTTGTGCAAAAGATGTGACAAAACCTAAAAAAAACCCAGCATTTGCTATGTGCACAAAAACCATAGAGCAAAACATATTTGAAAAAAACCCTCCAGAAGTGCAAAAAAAACACAGAACGGTGCTTTTGCAATAAGTGTTTGTAGTTTAGAATCAAATGAAGTGATAATTTAGGATGTGTTTACTTTTACAGTCTGTCAGAATCAGAAAAATGGTCCCAGAGCAGCTGATTTAGTTCAAGCCTGCAGCTTTTAACTGGATCTTACAGGTTTCCTCGTTTTTCTTGACTGAAACATCTGTATGGATAATTCCTGGACTTACTAGGCATTCATTGTCAAAATTTTTAACTAATTTAAACGTCAAATTTCTCCTCACCACTTGGCAAGTTTATATTCTTTTTATCTACAGTATGCAGTAGCTTACTCAGATTAGGGACACTTGTCCTCCTGCTGCCCAGTGCTCACACTGTGCCAGAGGATGCTTACATTTATCTTGGCAGCAGCTCCTCTCTCACAGTCACTCTCTGATTTACTAAAACACTGTTGCAGAGCCCGATGAGTTTTATGAGTTTGTGGATTTTGGGACTTGATTATGAAAGCGGTGCAACGCTTTCCTTTCAGAGTTATTTTTAAAGAGGGAAGTGCAGGGGAATGCGATACATGCATACTGTACCGAGTCTAACTGAACCGCGCCCGGGCACAGCACGTTAATTATGTTAGTCAAACAAGCTGGACTTCAGTGGTTAAACACACTCAGGCCCATCCTGAGTACATCCTTGATAACAGCTCATTTACATGTTTGTGCAGCATAGTTTTCGGCAGCTGAGGTTCGTTGTGTCTCAGTGTTTTTTATGCAGAGCCAGCAGATAGAAACAAGTAAAATGCTGGCACTTTTCCCCCTCCGAAAACATATTTTTATAAACATATTTACACGTTTCTGAATCTCACTTCTGATACTTTCAGCTATCTCCCTCCAGGAATTTACTGATATTTGAAGGTCCTTATATTAAGAACAGTTATTATTTCCTATATTGTTGCTCTCTTGCTGATAAATTTAAAAGCCAAGTTGATTCAGTAAAGGACTAGATGTCACAATTCCTGACAATGCATTGCTTTTAATGGAGAAAATCTCGGGGGATGGGTGTTATGAGGAAAAGCAGCGCAGAAACTTTACCAGCGGCACACATCGTTGTGTGCCTCAACTTTTGTTCTTTTACACAAGCTAATCTGCCATTTTTCCTTGGTTAGGTTTAGGGATTAGAGATCTGATCTAAATTATTAAAATTTAGACACGTCGTCAGTGGTGGACCTTGAATTCATCGGGTGTTTCGGCCATTATCACTAGACACCCTCATCCAAGGAGGCCCTGCCAGGGTTGATCAGGCCCTGGAGTGTGTCAATGGTTTATGTTAAAATTGTTTTCTTCTTTCTCCTGTTTAGTTTTCTACAGTTTATTCTATCTATTCACTGCAGCTGAGAAATACGTACTTCTTTAACATTTATGGAGCTTCTTTTTGTATTTCCTTTTTTTTTTTCCTTGTGATGGCCCGTTGAAGTCACTGTTGATTAACTTGTTGGTTGAGCCTTGGCCTAGCGGCTGCTGCAGGAGCCTGGGCCTAGTGGCTGCTGGAGGATCCTGGGCCTAGTGGCTGCTTTTCTTCAAAGGGACAGAAAAAGTGATAGAGAGGAGCAAGACAAGTAAGTAAGATAAGATAGGAGAGAGCAGAGAGGACAGCGCCCACTCTACCTCCCCACTGCCTCCCAGAAAAGGGAAGAAGAGCGGAACATTTTTCATTCTTTTTAGTTTTACTACCATGAGGTTAACTGCACAGTCCCCAGGAGGCCCTGAGACAGCTGTAGCAGTCAACCAGCAAAACTTCTAATGTTATGTTTTACCCTGACTGACTGACGTTCCTCTTGCTTTGTGAAGGGTTGAGCGTTGATGAATTTCCTTTTGTGCTCAACTTTCTCAGCCAGACACCTGAGGACCTGGTTGTGTCTCCATGTGTATCTGCTCTGAGTAAGGCTAGTCCTACAACCAACCAAGATGTGCTTGAGTGTGGCTGGGATTGTACACAGGGGGTACGCTGGGTCCTTTCCAAACCACTGCTGCAGATTTATTGGGGAAGGTAGCACATTGTATGTCGCTCGGATGATGAAACTTCTATTAGACTCCATTCCCCAGAATCCCCAGAAAAATTAGACAAAAATGCACAGGAGGAATCACTGGCACTGAACAAGCATAGATGTAGATTTCTTGCTGAGGTGGAACTCCCCAGTGAGTTCTCATAAAGTCCGCTGGCTTGTTAATCCTGTTGTTGTGCAGTCTCACTTTGTCCATGATGATAGAAGGCTCACCATCAGTGTCTTAAGCCTTTAACATTGCTGCCTCTTTCCTCCTTAAAAAACTAGCTTAAATAAGTAGAATAAATATTTTGCTAACAAAATAAAAAGACAATACGACAAAGCAAGTATTTAAGTGTTTTACTTAAGGTAAAAACCAAATAATAGAAAGGAGCTCAATTAAATGAGCAAAATAAGTAAAGATTAAAATGCAATACAGTAGAATAGGTTGTGAATAAAAAAAGAAGGGTGAAGAAATTTTAAAAAAATGCACATCACACACAGGTGCAACAAGAAAATACACAAAATGAATAAAACAGGATTTCTGGTTAAAAGGTCCAAGCTTCTAAACTAATCTTATTAAATTAATAATCCCCTCTCCATTTAGCTCCAGGGTAAACTGAGATTCTTCAGAGATCATTTCCTCTCGCAGAGCTGCCTGGTGTCCACCATTAAGCTGCAGCAGAGTCAAACCCTGCTGAGTGTAAAGAATGGCTGCACTGATAAAGAGCTCAATGGCTGAGATAACATTTCCCCTTTAAACAGATTAAAAAGCTGCTGAAAGCTGCCGATGGCAATAGTGTACAAAAGGGAAAGCAATACCACTATTCAGGCGTTTAAGGACGGGGGATGCCAAAGAAGCGGGTTTCCTTACACGATAATATCTACTCAGCTTCTGTCTGCTGTTTCTTCACCGTTTAGCCATTTGGGTCATCAGGATCTTCTGTTTGGCCTCCTCTGTCGGCCTGTACAGCTGCCTGTGGCCGTTTGTCAGGAGACTTCCTTTCTGCAAGTGCAGGTGAGTCTTCGGGTCATATTAGCAGGTGCGATGATGCTTTAAACAGCATGACATTTGTTTGGTTTTTTTCTCTCCATACATGTATGTTTTCTATGTCTGGTCGAGGTGCAACTTGATGATTTACATTCAACCAAATACTAGTCAGGGTGTATATATGATTGAGCTTCTCAAATCTAAAATAAATTCAAACTTGTTCGCCCAGTTCTTATTTATTAAATTCAATAAAGATGTCTGCTGTACAATCACTCCACCCTGGAAACAGAAAAGCTCCTATAAATACTTAAATACTCATTATACTTACAGCATGATGAGTAAACGGTTTAGGAACATTTTTTTTTCTTCAGCAATGTGGATTGAGCAGTTGTTTCCTGTTTCTTCTGTACACCCTTTTTTCTTGTGTTTTTAGACCAAATGATACATGGTTAACATGATTATCTGCAGATTAATGCTAATAAAAACACTTTTTAGTTGCATTTCATGCTTAACAGTGACTGTATTTCTCTGAGAGAAAGGGCTGTGGTGTAGTGGCTGACATCTGACCTATGTTTTGGAAAAAAAGGATCCCAGAGAACAACCTGCCGTACCTGAACAAGCGGCCGCAGATCCGCATGCTGCTGCTGTCGGTCCTCTGCATTGGTGTCAGCATCATCTGGATGGTGTTTCGCAACGAAGACCAGTGAGTGCACAACACAAAATTTAAAAAACAATTGAATTCATTCCACTACAGCTACAGACAAAGGCACTGCAGGGCTTCACAGTCATAGAAGAAAAGGTCAAATTCACCAGCTTGTAGCGATTAATGGGGGAATAATCATGAGAGGCAAAAAATTAGGTCAGGTACGAAGTTTAACTTGAGGTGAATGGGAGTAAGGAATACTATTGGTTGACATGTGCAGCGGTGGGAAATAGCCAGGGTGGCTGTGGCTACAATGTAGCTTGCCATCACCAGTGTGTGAATGTGTGTGTGAATGGGTGGATGACTGGATGTGTGAAGCGCTTTGGGGTCCTTAGGGACTAGTAAAGCGCTATACAAATACAGGCCATTTACCATTTCACTTAAACAAGCAGCTGTTTTTTATGTGCATTAAAGTTATATAAAAATTTAACAGTGCAAATGCAAATTCCTTGCTGACAGTTTAACCAAAAGGCATTTCCAGTGGAAATTAGCTGACATGTCCTCAGCATAACCATGTATAATATCCACAAAACTTAAAAAGAGGTTAGACACACTCAGTGTGGTAATATTATGTTGAAGCACAGTACGTATCACTCTGTGAGGCTCTCGACTACGCTAACCATAATGCTCCGACAATCCATCAAGCGGCGCGGCTTCGTAGCTTAGCAAAGTCGTACTAAAACATTTTTTTGACAGACTTTTGAGCGCTGTGTACCACATTTTTTTTTTTTTTTTTTTTTTTTTTTTTTTTTTTTTGTTTCACACATGGTACAGCCGTAATTCATTTCCCATACACAACCTTCCTTTCAATTAAAGTAAAACTGTTTCCATGCATGAAAAGGAGCAGGAAGAAGAATAAATTCTAAAACATTAAATCGGTTCGGTAATAACGACGGCCCGCTTGCATGCTCTACCAAAAAATGTGCTTTGGTGTGTATCTGAGGGCACAAAAGCCAAACCAGTTCCACACCACTGAAGTTGCAGCATTTTTACAAACCAATTCTGCTTCATCAGTTTTATTCAGCGATCCGCTTTTGCCCTTCTCATTCTCTATCGCCACCATGCTTTTTCCACCATGTGTGTATGAAAACAAAGGCACTGCACATGCGTGTTTTACCCATATTCTATTGCCATATTTCATTTTCTTATCATTTCCTAACATTATACCGGTATTACAGTGAACGGTATGATATGGCCCAGCCCTAATAGTAGATACCTTATCACATAATCCAGAAGTGTCACCACTCGGGCTATTTCAGCTTTTTGAGAAAGGAATTATTATTGTGGGCTTCTCCAGAAGTCCATATCTTCTGGTTTAAAATTCAGAGTGACCCCGTAGTTGCTATATTTGGAGGGAAAATTTTCACTTTCACTTGGAAAGATGCTTTTGCTGAAGTATCAAGAGAGCTGAAGCTGTTGGTTTCCTACAGGCTGTGCTGCACACTTTCTTCCAGCACCCAAGAATTTTGGTTTGAGGGCAGAATTATTGTGGGTGTGTGTGTCGGGTGGCGTAAAGTCTGTGTGTAATGACGCCTTTAAGGTACATGATATGGTGATGGTGCTGGCTGACTAATGTGTTACGTGTCTTCCAGGTGGGCGTGGGTGTTACAGGACGCCCTGGGGATCGCCTTCTGTCTCTACATGCTCAAAACAGTCAGGCTGCCCACATTTAAGGTGACAGATCTGAACCACAACACAATTTTTTGAAAGGTTTTTAACTGTGTTTGATTGTTTTAATAAAAGTTTTGTCTGAAACTTTGCTTTTGCTCCCTGATGCAGGCTTGCACTTTACTAATGACCGTCCTGTTCGTCTATGATGTTTTCTTCGTATTTATTACACCTTCCTTCACAAAGGTATGTCAGGTTGTCACACACGTCTCTTTAGTTTAGTTGTTGTCTGCTGTGTTCTTTGTTTTTGTGTTTTTACTCCTTACCTTTTCTCCAGAGTGGGCAAAGTATAATGGTGGAGGTAGCAGCTGGTCCCTCTGACTCCTCCACACATGAAAAGGTGAGCCTACGTGGTACACCTCGGTTAAGTCCTCCAAACACCCCTCTCAGCTCAGTAGTTGATGGTAATGTTAATTTTTGTGTTTTCTCCAGCTTCCCATGGTGCTTAAAGTGCCACGGTTAAACTCCTCCCCCCTGGCTCTTTGTGACCGCCCCTTCTCCCTGCTTGGCTTCGGAGATATCTTAGTACCAGGTATGCAAATCAAATGTTTTATGATGACACAGTTCACATGCTTCATCAAATTCATCAAAGAATTAAAAAAAATACTAAAAATGGAAGTCTGCTAAGAAAGCTTTGTGAAACACTGCTGTTAGTCTTTCCCTTTGTTCTGAATGCCTCTTTGGTTTTCTTTTCTCAGGTCTGCTGGTTGTGTACTGTCACAGATTTGACATTTTAACACAATCCTACAGGATCTACTTCATGGCCTGTACAATCGGTACGTACGTGGGCTGGAGGAGGGGATGGAGGTGGGCTGTACTCTGTGAAATGCTGATGTTATGATGAGCCTCATTCAGGTGGGAATGACATTGATAAGGGGAGGTTCTGCTCTGTTGTTCAACTCATCGTTTTACCCCCAGAAAAATGACCGTGGTGCTTGTAATGTAATAAACAGATTGTTAAGACTAGCCAGTAGAAAACATCAGCACTTCCTCTCCTGAGGACTTCAGTTTTAGAGCAAAAAAGAGATGATTTCATTTTCCTGCCAGATCTGGTACAGGCTTTAGGAACAGGTGCAAGGAACAAGTCTGGGAACAAAAGACTTCAGTAACTTTTCTGATGGTTGTAGCTCAGTGAGTAAGGTAGAAGCAGGCCAAGGACGACCTGTAAATAAGAATATAGCAGCGGACCAGCTTGCAGAACACCTGCAGGAGCTAAAGTGACATCTGTCTTTGTCTCTCTCCCGTCAGCTTACGGCATCGGCCTGCTGATCACCTTCGTGGCGCTGGCCGTGATGCAGATGGGTCAGCCGGCGTTACTCTACCTGGTGCCTTGCACTCTGCTCACCAGCCTCAGTCTTGCGCTGTGGCGCAGGGAGTTGCCCCAGTTCTGGACTGGAAGTGGATTTGTGGTGAATACCAGTTTGATATGACTGCCTACTACGGAAGAACAAAAAGACTTTAAAAAAAAAAAAAGGAGAAAAAAATCTAGGTTTAAATAACATGCAGACTAAAGTAGAATTTCAAGTTGAGTAACCCCTTTAAATAATTCCATCCATTCCAACTGCTTCTTTCTGTTTTCACTGTCCCCCTCCATCGCTACTCCTCACCCTTTATTTTACTGTGGGTGTGCTCTAGTCTGCTGCTGAGGGCTCAGAATGTCACTGCAGGTATTCAAACCGGGCTTCATTCTACCATCAAATACCCCGACGGGCGTACTACGAAGTGAAATTCATGGCTTAGTGAGCCTTAAGTCAGAGTTTTCAGTGTCCCAGGGGTGGCTTTCTTGATCACCATGGTAACTGAAGCTATTTAAAACTGTCTGGAAGTGCCACGTTTTCACTGATTCTAGATAGATTCAGATTCTCTGCTGGAGCAATAGGTTTTATACATGCCATGTGCAGATATATACATTCATGTTCCCACAAGGGAAATTATTGTTACAGCATCTGTATAAAAAGAATAAAATTAGGACAGGAATAAAAAAAAAATTGTATATACATAAGTGATTACATACATGGTAGAGCTGTGTTTCACTATAACCTCCGAAAGAGAGGCAGGAATATGTTAGCATTTATTTTCTAATGCAGAAAACAATTGTTTTTGTATTTTATTTAAATCTTCTGCCAAGCCTGCTGAAATTCCAGCTTAAAAAACACAGATTAGAAAGTCGGTCTGTTTGTTTGTTGTCCATTTATCAGGACTACAAACAAGAATATTAAATCTGTAAAATAACTTTCATCAGATGCCTGCTCTTTATTGTGAGCATGCTCAGAGCCTGAAGCAGAAAACCTGAGCTAACACAGGAAGCTGAAAACCACTGTTGAGATACCTGTTACCTCTGACTGGGGTTTTAGGTGTTGTTGAGCCAGCTAACACAAAGTAAGCCTGGCTTTATGAACTTGCTTCGTAGTACCTCCCTCTGCTCTCTTAACCTTGCTTCATTTTTGCATTGATGATAAAGTAGTGATCACATGGGAAACTCTGACTCCATTAGTGGGGCTGATGTTGATGTAGATTATTTCTGTGTAGCTTGATGGGGCTAAAAACCTCAGTGGGACGTTTTTATTCCTGCAAATACCTCTGAGGGCACAAAGCTACTTTAGCTGGGGTTAAATTTGTGCCTGTGTAGCGTTTGGTTCTGTTTGCCTTCTGCTCTCCTGTAGCTCCTGTCATTAAATTTTGTGTTCAGCCTGGCGCCCTTCACTCATGCAGGCTTTTGTTTTCTGTCCCTTGCAGCCTGCCATAGTGCTCGCACCGATCAACTGCACACAAACCGCCGCGCCGCCGACCAAGGAGCCCTCAGCTAAACCAGAGTCACCAACTGCAGAGGAGCAAGCCAGTCAGAGTGAAGACTCCCCCCAGGACCCGCCTCAGAAAACTCCCCCGGTGGAGAGCAATGAAGAGGAAAAAAAACCCAACTGAAATAACGTCTAGTACGGCACTTTTCCATTTCACCGTGTTTACTTTGTTCATTTTCTTTTTACAGTGTGTCCGAGTCAGTGGACATTTCACATAGTGATGCTTGTTTGCACTCAGTGCCAAGTACGAGTCTGTGTTTTCTGAATGTCGGGCTCAGCCGGGCACAGACAAACAGAAGCAGTCCCATCCTACTAACATACAATCTGCACCACCCGAAAGGGGAGTGAAAAGTCAATCTACACTACTCCATTGAGAAAACAATAAATATCTCCACTCTGCTCAGCTCTGTGCCAACCTAAAGACCCCGTCACGCCAGCAAATAACAGTGCAATGTATAACTTGACCAGTAACACCAGAGCTAAATGGCAGATTAAAAAAAATACCCTTCCTGATTTTTGGTTTTCTTTACATTTAAGAAGTGGTTTATGGAGAAAAAAGACCTTTTAAAAGCTGAGATCTAAACCTGAGTAAAAAAATATTTTTGACCTATTAATTATTTAATAAATCGTCCATTTATAATGAGCACCCTGACGTGTAACAGATCAGAGAAAGGGGGAAAAAACTTCACATGTGGAGGTTTTAGTTCTTCACGATTCAAACGGCATGTCTAGAGCAGAAAAAAATAAGCAATAGTAGTAGTTGCTGTGTGGAAATACTGGCATCGCTATTAAAGGAATAGTGGTAATGAATTAATTAGTTAATTATTAATTAGCCGAATGAGCCGTGAGCTGCATGTTTTGCACCCCTGAAAACCAACTTTAATGAACTTTAAGCAATCAAAAAATGTATTTAGTGCCTGATCAGTCTCATACAAATAACTCCAGGATCCAACTAACCTGATGGAGCGAAAAAAGAGAAATGGTAAAATATTAGGTGGCAAACAGACAATTAAAGATTTAAATATTCATTCTTGCTCCAGCTTCTCATATATGTGTAAGAAACAGAGTATAATTGGATTCTGAAATGTTGATCACACAAACAAAACTTGTAAAATAAGGCATCTCGAACATTGTTTTCTGCTTTTGGACAAAAGAAAAAATTCTAAATAGCAATCAGTTGTTTTTTTTATCTAGCAGTTAAAGGTAGTGCCAGGTTCATAATTTGTTGGAGAAAGGCACATTTATTTTGTAGTTTTTGCCTCTGTGCACCACAGTGGATCCTAAATCGAACAATTACTATGCGAGTGAAGAGCAGACTTTCAAATTTAATTCAAGGGATTTGACAAAATGTTAGCATCAACTGTTCAGGAAATGGAGCCATTTTTTGATAGGGTATTGGTGTCACCCCGCCGGGCAGGCAGTGTGGAAACATATCTTTGTGAACACGATAACTTGAGAGTGAAGCGAAGCAGAATTGTCAAATTGATAGCACAGTTGCATCTAATAAAAATCTCAGATGTGTTTGACCTCAAGGTGCTCCTGTTAGCGAACGATTATAAAATTTTGCTCAGTCTTCAGAATAAAGTGCTAAAACTTCTCTGATGACAGAGAGGTGTGGAAAGATACTCTGATCCAGTTTGTTGCCACAGTCACCAAGCCTCGGACCCAAATATTTAGCTGTTTGTCTTTCTGGTGTGACCGGGCTTTAAAGGTCCTGGCTACAACCCAGCCAAGGGGAAACCGGAGCGCAACACAAAAAAAAAGGAAACGTAATGCCCATGCTGCCTGCTCACAAGGAAAGACCAACGCTACCACAGGATTGCGGTTTTACAACAACCAGATATTTTATTAATCTCCAAAGATAGCAAGCATCAGGGAGGGAATGGCCAAAACAACAAACAAAACACTCTAGAAATGAAACAGAACTGATTTACCTATGACAAGAAACCCAAAAGAAAATACAGGCCTCTTACCTGTATCACTAAGCTAAACAGGAGAAAAAGGTTTTAAAAGAAAACCCCTACAGCAACCAGATCACCAAGGCAAAGTCTTTTTACACAATTTACAATCGATACAAGACAACCAAGCTCTTCTCATCACAGTAACTTGGTCACACAGCTCACCACTAAACACAAGACACATGGCTAAATGCACAGCTTGTTTGGAAATAGAAAGTGGGCGGGGCAGCGGGTCTTGATAGGTCCCACTATATAGCGAGCCTCATTCCATGCTTAGCCAATTATCCGCCTCCACTTGGAACTTACATCAGCACAAACAACACACAGCATCATGACTTGGGTCATAACACGAGAAAGCGATGGCAGCAGCTCTGCAAGCCCATCAGTTTTCAAGCACTTAATTTGAAACGCACTGAGACTTAAATCCCCTTAAAAAGCCCTTTTTGAAGCGTGTGTCCCAGAGTCAGAGCATGAAGCAGCTGAAAACTTTCATACCCCTTAAAATGTGGTGCTAACCTGGTTGTTGACTGAACCAAAGCACTTTTGTTATTTTCTCATCAAGCCTTTGTTACATTTTGTGTTTGCATGCTTTTATTTTGATTTTAGCCCAGATATATAACCCGAACTTTGTAAATGTTGCTGAGCGCTGCAGTCTGCATCCCCTGGGAGGCGCTCGTGTTATATTAAGAGTTGGGTTTTTGGCCTTACCGTGTCCACGTCTGGAGTGGGGGGGTGGGGGGAGGCTCTCTGAAAACCGTGTGCTGGACTCAAAGTGCTGCAGTTTCATGTGTGAACTGGAGAGTATGTGGTTCTGGTTGTTTTTAGTTTGTATTTAAACATTTGCACAGCATTTTAACTCGTGAAACGGCCTGTTGTCGGCTTATGTGTGTGTACGTGTATGTTTATGCATAATTATAAGGGTTTAAAGATATGGAAACCATGGTAACGACCTACTTGTCCCATATTTGTTCTGCTTTTGTTTGTCTGACCCGAGGGCATCATGTTGGACAGCAGCGTGCTGCGAGTGAGTCCACCCTCGGTGTCCGAATGTGATTGAACAGTTTTCTGGACGACATTATTCATTCGCCAGGATAGTTTGGTGTCACTCAGTGGTTTTTAATGCCTCCAAACAGGCATATGTATAATAAAGAACCATTGTATTTAATATTAGGCCTGCTGTGTTTCTTATATCACACTTTTCAAGACTGATCTACTCTATACACTTGATCTATACTCTATATCCACACACTGCTTCTAAAATAGAATAGAATAAAATGCCTTTTGTCACTATACACATGTACAATGAGATACAGAGTATCTCCTACGGAGTGCAAACATGTGGTAAAAGAAACGGGCGTGAGGTGCTCAGTTCTTCTGCACTATATACATATGAGCAGTATTAAAAAAATAAAATAAAATATACATATGGGGGGGGGAATTAATAATTAGTGTTATATATTTACAGTGTTACAGGGTTATTGCACGTAAACTATTGCACAGTAATGATAGTTATGTAGTCTGTTTATAGAGGGAAGGCCTTGGAATTGGGGGTGGGACTGTATTGTCAGTGCATGTGTGAGTTCAGGGTGGTTATGGCTTTTGGGAAGAAACTATTTTTGAGTCTGTCAGTCTTTGTGCTGATGCACCTGTAGCGGTTGAACAGGTCAAAACCAGGGTGGGTGCTGTCTTGATCATTTTTGTTGCTCTGCTGAGGCAGTGGGAGAAATAAATGTCCATCATGGAGGGGAGAGGGCAGCCGATGATCTTCTGTGCTGCTTTGACTTCTCTCTGAAGCCTCACTTTATCTCTCGTACCATACTGTGATGCAATATGTCAACAGGCTCTCAATGGATGAGCGGTAGAAGTTCAGCAGCAGCCTCAGGGAGTGCAGCCGCTGCTGGCCTTCTTGACAACTGCTGTGATGTTGTCTGTCCAGGAGATGTCAGCGGAGATGAGGACGCTGAGAAACCGGAAGGTGTGGACCCTCTCCACACACTCCCCTTTGATGTACAGGGGGGCTAAGTCAGTGCTGTGCCTCCTGAAGTCCACAAGTTGGTGTTCAGTGCCAGATTGTTCTCTGAACACTATGCTGCCAATTTCAGGACTTCCTCTCAGTAGGCTGCCTCGTCTCCCTTTGAGATGAATCTGACTACCGTGGTGTCATCAGCAAACTTGATGAGGTTGTTGTTGTAGGTGGAACTGCAGTCGTGGGTGTAGACACAATACAGGAGGGGGCTCAGCGCACAGCCCTGTGGGGAGCCGAGACTTACAGTCTGGGGCCGGTTGGTGAGAAAGTCCTTTATCCAGGCACATGCGAGAGGGGGGAGGGCAAGAGTGACCAGTTTGGTGATGAGGATATCCGGGATGATTGTATTGAAAATTGAGCTGTAATCCACAAAGAACATGCGGACTCAGCTTTGCCGATAGTCCTGGTGGCTCAGCTCAGAGTGGAGGGCTATGGTGATGCTGTCTTCTGTGGATCTGTTCGCATGATATGCAGACTGGTAGGGGTCGAGGTCTCGGGGGAGGTAGTCCTTGATGTGCTGAAGGGCTAGTCTCTCAAAGCACTTCATGATTACCAGAGTGAGGGCCACAGGGTGGTAGTTGTTCAGGCTAGTGACGGGAGACTTCTTCGGCACTGGGATGATTGTGGCTGATTTTAGACAGGGTGGGATGGCTGCCCAGTCTAGTGAGAGGTTGAATATTCTGGTAAAGATGAGGGTGAGCTGGTGGCCACACGCTGTTAGCGTCTTGCCAGGAAGCCTTCCTGGGGTTCACTGCTAAGAATACACGTCTGACATTATATTCCGTAAAGTGAGTGGAGCGGTGCAGGAACGAGGTGAGGATGAGGATGGGAGCAGGGCTGAAGCAGATGAGGGCTGCTGTTGTGGTGTTTCCAAGTGGGCGAAGAAGCAATTTATCTCCTCTGTGAGCACTCAGGTTTTCTGTTTTCAGACCCTCTGTGGCTTATAAAGTCTTGTACGCCCTGCCACACCTCCCATGTGTTGCTGGACAGGTGGGACTCTGCTTTTGTTATGGTCTAAATTGGCCTTTGGGCTGTAGGAGAAAGCCAGGACCAGCAGACTTGAGCCAGGAACCTTCTCAGCTTAGCTGGACCCCCGCCCCAGGAGCTGATCTCGGGGTGATTTATGGTCACATTTCCTTCCAGACTCTGAATGAGTCTTTTCTTCGTGGCCTTCCAGCTGTGAGAAGTCCCTGCAGAGATGAACAGCAAGCACAAAGAGCCTCTGTCACCTCATCAGTGGAGGATGGAGAGAGTGTCCATTTACCCTGGGTCACTTATCTGATCAACCAGCACACTATTAGTGGTTTTGCAAAAGGCCCTTTAGTGACGTATGTGCTGCTATATATTTTAATAACACCCTCAAACTCTGGAGCCAGGTTGGTGTTTTTAATCCCCTCATCTTGCACCCCAAAGATAACTTTTATTCTTTGAGTCTAACTCATGCTTTGCTGTTCAAAATAATCCTCAATTAACTTTTACTGATCCTTGGTTGTTTTAGCTTTTCTCCCTCGCTGAAAAAAGTCCACATTTTAACTTAAAATTACCAAAGAGAAAACCTGAATTTTAAGATAATCAATTTTTAGGTATCTTCCTGTTAGAAAGCAGTTCTTCCTCCCCACCATCACCCATTGCTTGCTCGTAGTGGATTGTGTGATGAGTGTTTGTGTTCTTTGTACTCTTTACCCAAGTAAAAAGTGAAGTAATTATAACTTCCACCTGCCTAAAATGATTTTCACATCTAGTTTTATTTTCAGAGGTTTAACCCTCAGCAAAGGTCATTAAACAAACAACAACAACAAAAAATTTACACAACTGTAAAATCAGCCTGCTTTTATTCCACGACATGTCAAATATTTTACATGAAACAAAGAGGAGCGAGAGTGTTTCTACCAGAGAAAATTAGGCACATGAGGTTAAATATTTCACATCCCCAGAACATTATTTTAACAGAGTTGTAAGTGTTGTGGATGCAACCTGCTGAGCCTTTGTTCATGTTCATTTAACGATGCGCTCACACTACTTCCACACACATTTTTAATTTGTACACATGCTCAGCAGGTTAAAAAAAGAAAAAAAAATTAAAATCATTGATATCTGATTCAAACAAAAGTAAAATAAAATGCTTTACAGTTCAGTTTTAAATAGGTAAATCTGTCAGATATACTGCTCACTTACTCACACACCATCGTTGACTATATAAAAGCAAGAGCTTAAGACACGAGTGTTACATGGCTATAGATCGTACTTTAAAACAAAAATGATAAAAAAAAATTTAAAAAAAAAAGAACACTTTTTTTCGGCCATAAAAATACAAAATAAGATCTTTCTCAAATATACAAACGTGGCCAAACGTCTTCACTCTTTCAACAGGACGGTGTATACATTCATCAAACATCTGCTTTGTTTACAATTATTTCTTTACACACACACACACACACACACACTCATCCTGGAGTCTTCTCACCGCTCCGTCTATAATTCCAGACTTGCCCGATGGTCTGAAGTTTAGGGTTAAAGAAAGATTTCCTTCTCTTTTTTCTGTTTGGCAATGTCCTTGGGGAAAGGAGGTGGAGCTGGTGGAGTAGTGTCGCTGCTCCTCCGTCTGAGGTTCTGAGGCGTCTTCACGTTCTGGACAAATGCTGGAGGACTGAAAGTATCTGAAGGAAGAAAGAAGACAAATCCAGCACTCCAGGGAAATAAAAGCTCAAATTCAGTCGTGTTTATTATTGAAGCGGCAGTTTGTACAGGTGTAGCACTGCAACCCACTGCAATGACCACATTTCTAATTTTATGTCCCTCCTGTTTATGAGACATGAGACAGGATCTCATTATTAGGACCTCAGTCACGTCCGTTCTGTGCCACCAAACTGAAAAGGTACAAACTCTCCACAAGAGGGTGCTGCTCAGTCATTCGTGAACTAAGGATGAAGACTACAAATATGATCACGGGCATTTCCACTTGTTGCTTTTACTCTGGATACATTTCTGTATAAATGCAAGGTGGCCCGCAACATATTGCAGGTAAACTGCTGTCCTGCAGGAACTACATCACTATTTGTGGAGGAAGTTTTGCTTCAGATCTTTGCGCTTTTGGCTGGACTCTGAATACAACTACTTATTGTGATGTGGACAGCTGATTCTTCACAGTTATTCGCCATCACAACCAGATTACAGAAGTTACAGGAGTAACTGCCAAACTGAGCACACACACACAAAATGAACATGTCTCCTGTCTTATTGCAATTTTACTGCCGTGTTAACACAAAAAAGTTGCTTGGAAGATGGCAACTGACTGCTAGTGGTCGCAGACCTGGTCTCAGTCTCATTTCAAAGGCAACGAGTTCACAAGTTCAGTGCACACAGTCACAATAATTCTAGTTAAAAAAATACTGACAAGTGAAATACTGAAGAGTCAAATCTGCTCCCTCCATCCAGTCTTTTAAATCTTAACTTAAAACTTGTTTATACTCTCTGGGATTCGAGTCTGATTTGCTCATTGTGTCTCCTGCAGCTTTTTCCAGCCATGACTGTGCACGTTTAGCACATACTGAGATCTATTTTACTTCTTAGCCAACCAAGTAAAAAAATTTTTTTTAATTTTTCTCCAGTCGTACCTGTATTTATGATCCTTTGAGGACTGGTTTTTCTCTGGAACCTCAGACTTCCTCCTTCTTTCACCGTCACCTGGATGGGTGCCACCTCACTCAGGTCTATAGAGGCTGGAATTAGAAACACAGGAGTGAGAAATGGTTTCAGTTCACAGCCATGTGGTGCAACGGTTGGCTTCAGATTAAGTGTTGATAAATAGTTTTCAGTACTAATATTTGAAGAAGAAAAAAAAAAAAATCATCAATGTTCAAAAAAAAAAAAAAAAAAAAAAATATATATATATATATATATATATATAATTTTTTTTTGAACATTGATGATCATTGCCGGCCGTAACTCACATAGTTCGTCATATATTATTGCATTTGTTGATATATCTATATCTAGAGAGATAGATCTATCTATCTATCTATATCTATCTATCTCTGGATTTCTTCCTGATATTAAACTTCAGGTTTTAAACGTTAACCTATTTCCTGACCTGCACTCTGGGCCCTCTTGTGGGTTTTCTTCTTGGAGACTTTGTCCTTCTCCTTGGCCAGTTTTGTGGGGATCTGCTGCTGCATGGGTGCAGGTTTGAGTGCCTGGTTGGTGGTGCTGACCAGGTTGGAGAGCAGACTGGGTTTGGCCGGGTGTATGCAGATGCTCTCCCTGCGCGGTGGAACTTTTGGGGGGATTTCCAGAGAATCGAGCGGTTTTGTGTAGAGTTGAAGCGGTGAGGTCAGAGTGCCTCCGTTCACGGTGCTTCCCCTGAATGACGAGTACATCAAACACTTCGGAGGGAAAAAAAAAAAAAATACGCAATTTAAACCAATTTAAATTTTCTTTCACATTTGAATTTGCCTTGGTGTAATGTTTCCTCACTAGATCATACTTGGAGATTGTATTTCCTTTTGTTTAGCTCAGTGGACACAAAAAAAATGGCCACATGAATACACAATAACATCGTTAATGGTGATAAATGTTGCATTCATCTAATTCCAATCCCCTTCCTCACCTGTGTGGGATCGTCGTAGCTTGGCATGAACTTCTTCTTAAATTTATCCAATCGCTCCTTGTCGTGTTCCAGGCGCTCCTTTTCTTTTCCCAGTGATCTTGTAGTCTCCCTCAGTCTCTCCAGGTCCTGCTGGTATTCTTTTTTCAACACGTCGAGTTCGGCCTTCTCCTCGCTGAGCTTCTCCTCCAACTTCCTGCACTCCTCCTCCTTCTGCTTCAGCTGAGCCTCCTGAACTTCCATCTGGCGCCTGAGCCGCTCCTTCTCCTTCTCCCAGTGCTGCTGCTCCTCTCGAAGTTGCGCCTGCTGCTTGCTCAAGCTGTTGAGTTCCTCCCTCTGCTTTTCCAAGCTGCGCTGCTTCTCGTACTCATACAAAGCGTTGCTGAAGGTAGCGGCCCGCTGGTTCTGCGACTGGAAAGCGTGCTGCAGCGCGTTCTGGCTGTCCTGTTGAGCAACGATTGCCTGCACGATGGAAAGTTTAATTTAGCCAGCTGATACCAAACAGAGAAACATCCAAATTTAAGATAAGCTGCTTTACTTTTAAGCTATAGAGCATCTGCCCGAGCATTATCACCCTGTCATAAACCTGTAAAGAGAAAAAAAAAAGGGGGGGAGGGCAAAAAAGTAACATTTATTCATGAATAAAACAGAGGAAACGATTGCAGTAACTAAGACGATAGATATGAGATTTTGACCTCAGCCTCGG
Source organism: Neolamprologus brichardi (assembly GCF_056152115.1). Classification (NCBI taxonomy): domain Eukaryota; kingdom Metazoa; phylum Chordata; class Actinopteri; order Cichliformes; family Cichlidae; genus Neolamprologus; species Neolamprologus brichardi. The sequence goes on along the minus strand of NC_142121.1, from coordinate 15,855,350 downwards.
TTAAATGTAGCAGCGAGGCATCGTGGGGTTCTTCATCAGCCTGGAAGCAAAAAAGAAAAAGCACAAACGGTGTAAATGTTCATGTTTCACCACAGGATGGACGTCAGGTTCTCACATCGTCTCACATCACTCACAGACTGTTCTGGGCCTTCGGAGGAGTGCTGCTGCAGCGGCTGGTCACTAAAGCTGTGGCTCATATTCGGGGGACTGAAATTTTCAAGGTCATCAGCTTCTTCGCCATCTGAGAAAAACAAATCCTCTCATCATTCACATTTGATGTCACTGCAGGTTTTGGATGTCTTTGTTTTTAGCAGATCATGAGTAGTGGTTATGGTACGTTTGAAAGAAGCGTATTGTCGATCTTTGGATGCGAGACCAGTTGTGTCATGCTCACATCAGCTCTAATCGGTACAATCAAAAACTATGTAGCAGGGAGCTGACAGATTAAAGATGGCACCACACACTCAGTTACCTCCATCAGGTAACTGAGAAAATTACAAGGCAGCTTTACATTCACTGATGTCACCACAAGTTAAACACGTCACAGCTTTGATTCTGCATTAGCTGTGTTGTGCTATAAGATCCACACACAAAGCAGGACAGCACATCAGTCTTACATTTCCAAGTGCTAGCTGCAGATTTACTATCTGCCACTCCTCCCCGTGCGTTACTCTCATCCACGGGAGCGTTTGTGTTGCTTGTCTTCAAGGCAAGCAGGTTCTGCAGGATTTCCACTGACAAAAGAAAAAGAAACAATTCTTTAATCTCTTCCTTAAAAGATAAAATCACTGCTGACTCATGATTCAACAGTGTGAGACGTGAATTTCACTTTTCCTTCAGCATACGTCTTCTACCTTAAAAACGCAGCTGTTTTCCAGCAACACCACACAAAACAACCGGAAACTACAACAAAACTGAGTCCACCTCCATCTCAGTCGCTCCCTCACCTTCGCCGATGGCTGAGTTCAACAGCATCTCCCGCTGCTGGAGGTCGTTGGCGCTTCCTACGAGATGCAGTCCATCACAGGGGGTTTCCTGCCCAGTCACATGTTTATAGAGAGCAGCAAAGAGCTGCTGCTTCTCTGTCAGACTGTCCTTTATGCGGTCGTCCCTCTCCTTAAGATGAACTGAAGAGCAGCAGAACACAACAAAAGCACTTTTTTTTTTTGCGCCATGAAAATAAATAAATAAATCAGTGGAAACCTTTTATTCAGAGAAAAATAGACTTAGCACCAGTGATGGGAATAACGGCGTTACTAGTAACGGCGTTACTTTTTTCAGTAAAGAGTAATCTAACTAATTACTATTCCTATCGTTACAACGCCGTTGCAGTTACTAACAAGAAAACGCGGTCCGTTACTATTTTTCAACAAACAGACGGTTGAAGCTGTGTTCAGGTTACTGCAGCTTATATCAGTTGCACGGAAGTAGCTGTAAGTAATCTGGACGCTACAGCTTTAAGCAGCTGCGCGCGCTCCCGCGGGTAATCACGATCACTGTCTAGCACGACACCTGGAGCTAAGGGGGCAAAACGATCGCATGAGTGCTGCTGTTTGACTGAGGAAGAATAAAGTAGTCGTGGTAAGCCAATCACACAACCACTTAAAGACAAAGCAACAAGGTGATAGATACCAGTTTTTAAATTGTGTTGGTAGGCCACGTAAAACCAGAGTCATGATAAACTATATATACGCGGCGTTTTTTCCTCAATAGTTTCGTCACGCTAGCAAGCACTCTGCTTATGACAAAAAAACAAAAACAAAAACAAAAAAAAACAGGGGAAGTTTTAGGAGTGAGAGAGCGAGAGCGAGTTTTGAGATGTGAGAGATTTGTGACGTTTAGCGTGTTTGGAGTGTGTAGTTAATGTGTTGTCTTGTGTACTTAGTGTGTAGTGTTGTGGATAGTTTTGTGTTGTGTGTCAGAACAATGAGGTGACTGCTGTCTCCAGGTAAAAACAGGAGTGATACACCTGCTGCTGTCAGACCTGCAGGTATCAGGCTGTGATGTTCTCCTTTATAGTGGACAGAAATTATTTTTTTGGAGTGGCACAAATAATTTGTGTGGCATCTTATTAAAGGCAGAACAGCTGATGGTTCTGTAAATAGTTTGAAATGGTTATTTAAAAAATCAAGGTAAAAGGTAAATGGATGCAAATAACTTGCAAAACTTGTGCATAGGATTTTAAAATTGACAATTTATATTTGCATTTAAAGTTATGAAATATGATTCATTAAACATGTTTGTGGTTGTTACAATAAAAAATATAACTTTTTCTACTCTGATTTTATGCTTTTTGTCTGATTTTAGATCAATTGTGTTAATACAGTATGTCAAAATGAAAACATAACTGTAAATTCAAACACGTGAGGTTGTGCTGAAAACGATGATACCAAACACGGCAAAGTAAATAGTTTTTAAAGGTGAAATGTAGAGGAAACATCAAAAGTAGTTAAATGGCCAATTATACCCTGGACCCCAGAGGGTTAAACAATTAATTAATAATTAATTACTTTTAGAATATTGTAACTCAGTTACTTTTTTGAAGAAGTAACTTGTAACTATAATTAATTACTTTTTCAAAGTAACTTGCCCAACACTGCTTAGCACACAGTGACTCTCGCTTTGTACACCTAACATTATAACAAGGAGAGGAAGGAAGAAGGTCGTTTTCCACACTCTTTGATCTTCTGGCTGGGACAGGTTGAAAATGCATTTAAAAAAAAAAAAAATCTTAAGTAAAGAAGGTGGGTGAGCACAAACCCAAAATCAGCAAATCTCCAAAACAATTTCCAAAAATGCAATTTTTAAACCCTTTAAATCCCTTGATGTATGCAGATGTATGCAGTAAAATCAGGTAAAGTTTTCCTCAAATTAATTACTGCAAAAATGTCACACCGGAGGATTTGCCGAGCACAAAAGTGGCCGATGTTCTCAGCCGTCTTACCTTGAAACCTTTGCAGAGTAGTGATCATTTCATTGTACTGCACCTCTTGCTGATGACTGAAAAACACAGACAACCTACTCAGTATCAACTTTTATGTATCATTTTTAATTATAATTTATACATTTTTATTTGTACAGGGACGAGAATGTGACGTGGAACATGCCACTTTAACACATGCACACTGCATCTATATTTTATCCTGGTCAGGGTCAGTCTAAACAGAGATCAACTTCTCCCTGGAGAAACTGGAGGTTTCTTCCTGTTAAAAGGGTTTCTTTTCTTCCCACAGCCGCCAAGAGCCATCTCAAAGGGGAATGTGTGATTGTTGGGGTGTTCTGTATATTACTGTAGGGTATTTACGCTATAAAGCGCCTTGAGGTGACAGTTGTAATTTGGAGCTATATATAAATAAAAGTGAATTAAACTGAATCACTGTATCCAGCAATGATTCCATCCTGATCTCCTGGAAGGACACGCCCAAAACATCTCAGTTAGGAGGCTATTTAATCAGTGATGTTACCAAATTCTGAATGAAATGTAACATTTATACTGACTAACTTGCAAACTGGAAGGAAGCCAGAAAGGATCGATGGGTGGAACGAAGGGTGAATCTGACTGAACGCTACATTTTCCCAGGCAAACGTGAGCGAGAGTCTACAGCGTTCTACTTCCCAAGGACACATGGTCTAATGCTTTTATTTTTCAGGGCTGTGTCCACTTAATACTATACTCTACAACTTTTTAGCACTTATTAATAAAAAGCATAGCATTATTAAGGCACTGAAAATTATTTAATCCCAACACTAATCATTAGCCAATGAGCTTCCCCTGGATAAGCCTCCTGTGTGACTCCAATAACCAAACTAGAATTGATCTTTAATTGAACACATTGATACTGAGCCTGCAACAATTTTTCTAAATCTTCATTCTAATATTTAGAGGTGACTCGAGCAAAACTCAGTCCCAGAGACTAAATTTTGGTTACACATTTACACCTGGTGACATATGTTGAATGCGACATATGTAAACAGAAGCAAACAGAACGTAACGGTGCATTCACAGGCAGATGATAAAATCAAAATTTATAATAAATGTTTTTGCTGTACGTTTGATGATGCAAACTTTTGTTCAGACTGGTCCACCCATCAAGGAGGACCTGGGGTACATAGAGAACTATTGATACTACACTATGGTCATTTTAGTGAGATGACCTCATACCAAAGACTGCACTGGCTTCCTTTTTCCAGAAACTACGTCCATCGTTTGAACGTTTTTCCTAGAAGCACTCGGCTTACCGTTCCAACGCTTCTCGTAGGATGGCCTCCCACATGATGCGCTCTTCTCGAGAGCCCATGTGGATCTCATACATCTCCGGCAAGCCGACGGTGCGTGCACAAATGAGGAAAATAGCCTTCTCCTCCATGGCCACTTCTCTGACTATCAGTCTTTCAAGGGAGATGACTGGAGGTTTGTTATCCTGCACGAGGCACAATCATAAACACCGATCTTATTATTAAATGCAGTGAAACCTTTTATGTATAAATGATACAGTAAATGGTGTGTAAACGGTGTCAGCCGTTAACGTTTGAGGAGAACTCACAACAGCTGCAAATACAAACTTCTGGTCTTTCTCTTGTAAGAGGAGCAGCACATCTGACAGCAGCACAGCATGGACGTCTGCAGGGGGAGATTAAAGCTGCTCAGCATCAAAACAACACAAGCACTTAATGCTGTGACTCAACAGGACTGCTCATCATCACTTAATGACATAAAAGTAGTTTTGCCGGTTGTCGGATTGTTTAGGATTTTCACAAAAGCCACACTGAGAAGTCAAAGTGGTAAATCCACTGAGCACTCAATCCTTAAAATCACACCAGAGTACACACACGCTCACCTCAGTTTACCGTCTGACCTCTGCTGATCGCTTCACAGCCACCACTGCATTTTGAAAACAAGGCGGGTCCAAGTTATATGTAAAGCATAAGTATAAATATGGACACATGAGTGGAAATCTGTGGGAATCTTCATGTGCGTCACACTTGGCTGAGACGTGTGACATGCTCTTTGTCACATTCTCCCCCCCTCGGTCTGAATTTAACTCTGTGGCAATATCTCAAAGGCAAGAGCCGCACAAAGTGAATACGACACTAATGGATGTTGCTGTCAGCACGAGGAAGTAAAACTGTTTCACAAAGCAGGACACACTCTGTTTGAACTGTAAGCAGCAGGCTTTAAAGTCTCTATTATGCTCAGAGCAGCTTTGCATGACTCACAGTTCAAAACAATCCTCTTATATTGAGCATTTACGTTCTTTTTTTTGTTTGTTTTATTTTGCTGCTCTCAATGGCTCAAGGCCTTGTAAAAACCTACACAGCTTCCGTCATAAGCACGCTGAGTTTACATATAATTAAATGTGCTTAAGACGGAACACAGATAAAACAGCCATTACTAGATCAAAGTGTTTGATTGTGACACCTTTTGTCTGTATGAGTTTAAGTTTGATCTTTGATATATTACATGCGTGTGTGTTTTATTTAACATTACAATTTTCATGTGCTTCTGTGCATTTGGTTTTGTTCATTCATTTAAATACCATCAACTTGCTGAGGACTGCAGTTGAAAATGAATCTGTGTGGCTAAATCTTATTTATATAAACATAAACACGAATATCATGCTGAACCAAGAGAAGCAGAAAGAATAAAAGAATAAAGCTCAGGTTTCAGGCTTGTTTAACGTGAGACCTGCTGGTTTGTGATCTCATATTACAAGCTCAGCAACTCTGCTCGAAGATCAAAATGTCTTAATAAACTATTGTCTCTCTGCACGGTCTACAAAATATAAAACATAAATTTATAACATATAAATGTATAACTAAGAAAAATAAAAATGAAGAATATATCGCAACAAATCAACATTGAAAACTAACATTTTCATTGAGAACTTTTATCCTTTTCAGGTTGGGACTCAGGAAAAATGACCGGACCGTCAGTCACTGTTTACACTTTGGATATTTAGTAAAACGCAGACATACACAGACGCACGGCCACAGTCATTAGAGCTCGTCACACACCTTTCTGTTTACCAGATGACTTCCAGGTGACCGCGCCTTCATGCACCAGCTTCCTGTTGCCCTGGATCAGATCCTCCCTGCGGATGACCTCGCCTCCGTTCAGCCGCCCCACAGATTTTGGCTCCAGGCGATAACCGATCTCTCTCATGCGAGCGGCTTTCTCATAGTCTTTGACCTGAGCGTTCACCTGGGCGATGGTGTTTTTGATGCACTCCAAGGCTTCGCTGAGAGACCTGTGGTCGTCCGTGTCGGCTGTAAGGAGCGAGAAATAAACGATCCAACCACATTTATTTCTTTTTAAAACCCTGCAGCCAGCAAGGTGAGCAGATTTCAGTCATTTCTGCTTGTAGACATGTTGCTGAGTTAAACACTGAAAGTCTCTTTAAGGTGGCTGTTGAGATTTTACCGTCGATGTTTTGTAGGAGTCGCTCCACCAGCACGGGATACTTTGTGATGCGCTGAGTCACCAACAGTAAACAGTCTGAGATTCCCAACCTCCGCACCAGAGGCAGCTGACGTATTTTCTTATTTATAAAAAAATAAAATAAAAACAAAGAAGTTTCATACATTTTAGAAACTTGATCAAATGTGTTACTGTATTTGCTTGTTCAAGAGATTACATTAGAGTACCAGATGTGTGACTGCCCTGTATTATTCATTTGAAAAGAAAGTCTGAAACACTGTTTGACGGTAGACAGCAAGACAGTAGACAGCAAGACAGAGAAAGTGATACACACAACATGTTCAAGAATAAGACAAAACATGTCGCTTGTGTGGTTAATGGTAAATGGCCTGCATAGCGCTTTTCTAGTCCCTAAGGACCCCAAAGCGCTTCACACTACATTCAGTCATTCACCCATTCACACACACATTCACACACTGGCGATGGCAAGCTACATTGTAGCCACAGCTGCCCTGGGGCGCACTGACAGAGGCGAGGCTGCCGGACACTGGCGCGGCTGCCGGATACTGGCGCCACCGGGCCCTCTGACCACCACCGAACCACCGACCTTCTGATTAGTGGCTGACCTGCTCTGCCACCTGAGCTACAGCCACCCTTACAAAGAAATACACTGGTCAACACTGAAATACATCAGATGTCAATGAGAAAAATAAATAAATAAATAAATAAATAACTCCTCCGTGAATCGCAACCTTATCGTGGTGGAGGGGTTTGTGTGTCCCAGGGATCCCAGGGGCTATGTTGTCTGGGGGCTTTTGCCCCCTGGTAGGGTCTCCCATGGCAAATTGGTCCTGGGTGAGGGACCAGACAAAGAGCGATTCAGAAGACCCCTATGAAAAAAAACACAGAGGGAACAGTTTACCCTGCCCGGGATAGGGTTACCGGGGCCCCGCCCTGGAGCCAGGCCCGGGGAGGGTGCCCGAGGGCGAGCGTCTGGTGGCCGGGCCTTAGTCCATGGGGCCCGGCCGGGCACAGCCCGAAGAGGAGACATGGGCCCATCCTCCCGCAGGAGGCGCCATAGGGGTCGGGTGCATTGTGTGCCGGGTGGCGGCCAGGAGCGGAGGCCCTGGCGGACTGACCCCCGGCTGCCAAGACTGGCAATAGGGACATGGAATGTCACCTCTCTGGTGGGGAAGGAGCCTGAGTTAGTGCGTGAGGTTGAGAGGTACCGGCTAGATATAGTCGGGCTCACCTCTACGCACGGCTTGGGCTCTGGAACCAGTCTCCTGGAGAGGGGCTGGACTCTGTCTCAGTCTGGAGTTGCCCCTGGTGAGAGGCGGCGGGCTGGGGTGGGTATTCTAATATCCCCTCGGCTTGCTGCCGGTACGTTGGGGTTTTTCCCGGTGGACGAGAGGGTTTGTTCCCTGCGCCTTAGGGTCGGGGAACGGGTCCTGACTGTCATCTGCGCTTATGCGCCGAGTGGCAGTTCGGAGTACCCAGCCTTCTTACAGTCCCTGGGGGGGGGGGGGGGGGGGGGGGGGTGCTGGAAGGTGCTCCACCTGGAGACTCTGTTGTCCTGCTGGGAGACTTCAATGCTCACGTGGGTAACGACAGCGAGACCTGGAGGGGCGTGATTGGGAGGAACGGCCTCCCTGATCTGAACCCGAGCGGTGCTTTGTTATTGGACTTCTGTGCTAATCACAGTTTGGCCATAATGAACACCTTGTTCGAACATAAGAGTGTCCATAAGTGCACGTGGCACCAGGACGCTCTAGGCCGTAGGTCGATGATCGATTTTGTAATCGTATCACCAGACCTGCGACCATATGTTCTGGACACTCGGGTAAAGAGAGGGGCTGAGCTGTCAACTGATCACCACCTGGTGGTGAGTTGGATCAGGTGGCGGGGGAGGACGCTGGACAGATCTGGTGCACCTAAACGCGTAGTGAGGGTGTGCTGGGAACGACTAGCAGAGGCCCCAGTCCGCGAGATCTTCAACGCACACCTCCGGCAGAGCTTCAACAGTATTCCGAGGGAGGCGGGGGACATTGAGTCCGAATGGACCATGTTCAGCGCCTCCATTGCCGAAGCTGCTGCATTGAGCTGCGGCCGCAAGGTGGTTGGTGCCTGCCGTGGTGGTAATCCCCGAACCAAATGGTGGACACCAGAGGTGAAGGGAGCCACCAGGCTGAAGAAGGAGTCCTATCGGGCTTGGTTAGCCTGTGGGACTCCGGAGGCAGCCGACAGGTATCGACAGGCCAAGCGGAATGCGGCTCGGGCAGTGGCTGAAGCAAAAACTCGGGTGTGGGAGGAGTTCGGAGAGGCCATGGAAAAAGACTTTCGGACTGCCTCGAAGAGGTTCTGGCAAACCGTCAGGCGTCTCAGGAGGGGAAAGCGGTGCTCTACCTGCACTGTGTATAGTGCTGGCGGAGCGCTGCTGACGTCGACTGAGAAAATTGTCAGGCGGTGGAAGGAATACTTCGAGGACCTCCTTAATCCCACTGACGCGTCTTCCAAGGAGGAAGCAGAGTCTGGGGATGAGGGGAATGACCCGCCAATTTCTGGGGGCGAGGTCACTGAGGCAGTTAAACAACTCCTTGGTGGCAGAGCCCCTGGTGTTGATGAGGTCCGCCCCGAGTTCCTGAAGGCTCTGGACGTTGTAGGGCTGTCCTGGCTGACACGCCTCTGCAATGTTGCGTGGAGATCAGGGGCAGTACCCGTGGATTGGCAGACCGGGGTGGTGGTCCCCATCTTTAAGAAGGGGGACCGGAGGGTGTGTTCCAACTACAGGGGGATCACACTCCTCAGCCTCCCCGGGAAAGTCTATGCCAGGGTGCTGGAAAGGAGAGTTCGTCCGCTAGTCGAACCTCTGATGCAGGAGGAACAATGCGGTTTTCGTCCTGGTCGCGGAACACTGGACCAGCTCTTCATCCTCTCGAGGATACTTGAGGGTGCATGGGAGTTTGCCCAACCAGTCTACATGTGTTTTGTGGACTTGGAGAAGGCATTCGACCGTGTCCCTCGGGGTGTCCTGTGGGAGGTGTTGCGGGAGTATGGGGTGTCTGGCCCATTGCTACGGGCCATTCGATCCCTATACAACCGTTGCAAGAGCTTGGTTCGCATTGCCGGCAATAAGTCGGACTCGTTCCCGGTGGGTGATGGGCTCCGCCAGGGCTGCCCTTTGTCACCGGTTCTGTTCATAATTTTTATGGACAGGATTTCTAGGCGCAGCCAAGTGGCGGAGGGCTTTCGCTTTGGTGGCCTCAGGATCTCATCTCTGATTTTTGCGGATGATGTGGTTCTGTTGGCTTCATCGGGTGAGGGCCTCCAGCTCGCACTGGAGCGGTTCGCAGCCGAGTGTGAAGCAGCGGGAATGAGGATCAGCACCTCCAAATCTGAGGCCATGGTTCTCAGCCGGAAAAGGGTGGAGTGCCCACTCCGGGTCGGGGATGAGGTCCTGCCCCAAGTGGAGGAGTTCAAGTATCTCGGGGTCTTGTTCGCGAGTGATGGGAGAAGGGAGCCGGAGATCGACAGACGGATTGGGGCTGCAGCTGCAGTAATGCAGACGCTGCACCGGTCCGTCGTGGTGAAGAGGGAGCTGAGTGTAAAAGCGAAGCTCTCAATTTACCGGTCGATCTACGTCCCTACCCTCACCTATGGCCACGAGCTGTGGGTAGTGACCGAAAGGACGAGATCGCGGATACAAGCGGCGGAAATGAGCTTCCTCCGAAGGGCTGGCATCTCCCTTAGAGATAGGGTGAGAAGTTCGGCCATCCGGGAGGGGCTCAGAGTAGAGCCGCTGCTTCTCCACATTGAAAGGAGCCAGCAGAGGTGGTTTGGGCATCTGGTAAGGATGCCCCCTGGGCGCCTCCTGGGTGAGGTGTTCCAGGCATGTCCCACCGGGAGGAGGCCCCGGGGCAGACCCAGGACACGCTGGAGAGATTATATCTCTCGGCTGGCCTGGGAACGCCTTGGTGTTCCCCCGGATGAGCTGGAGGAGGTGGCTGGGGAGAGGGAGGTCTGGGCCTCTTTGCTTAGGCTGCTGCCCCCGCGACCCGGCCCCGGATAAAGCGGATGAAGATGGATGGATAAATAAATAAATGAATGAATGAATAAATAAATAATCGTACTGGATATCTATATCTATGCCGCATCGTTTGATAGGAATGAAAATGATCAACTTGCAGAGGGGCTGAATTCAAAGACAGCCTGAAAAAGCAAAGTTCCATTGCAGTACCTGAAAACCCGTACTTAGTAATTTGCATGGTCCCCACATGCTTGTATGCATGCCCGATAACGTTGGGGAGTGCTCCTAATGAGATGACGGATGGTGTGCTGGAGGATCTCCTCTAACATCTGGACCAGGGCATCCGTGAACTCCTGGAAAATCTGAGGTGCAACCTGGTGACTGACAGATGACATCCCATGGGTGACCTTTTGGATTTAGGTCAGGCGAGCATGTGGATCAGTTACTGGTATCAATTCCTTCATCCTCTGGGAACTGTCTGCGTAATTTTGCCACATGAGGCCGGGCACTGTCGTGCACCAGGAGGAACCCAAGACCTACAGCACCAGTGTAGGGGTCTGGCAGGTCCAAGGATTTCATCCTGTTACCTATGGCATCAGGACTGTAGAAGTCTGCACGTCTCTCCATGGATATGCCTCCCCAACCATCACTGACCCACCACCAAAAGATCATGTTGAACAGTGTAACAGTCAACATAATGCTCTCCACAGCTTCTCAAGATCCTTTCATGTTTGTGAACATTGAAACAGTGAAATTCTGGTACTCTATGGCAAATGTCAATCAGGCTCCACAGTGCTGAGCAGTGAGGAAAGGGCCCACTAGAGCATATCAGGCCCTCAGCCCCTCCTCACCAGTGTTCATCCTGTCCCTCCTTGCACAAAGGAGCAGATACTGGTCCTGCTGATGAGTTAAAGACCTTCTTCAGCCCTGTCCAGCTCTCCCACAGTAACTGTTTATCGCTTGGAAAGTCATTAATGCTCATGGGGCACTGCAAACCCCCTCTGCTACTTTACTGGCCAGATCGATGTCCCACAATTTCAACTGACTTGTTCCTATACTCTGATTAAAAAGTGTTCCTTTATTTATTTAAACATTGTATAAGTGGAATAAAAGAACGCAGCTGACACAATGGTTCCTGTGACCCGATACTGTAAACACTTTATCTAAATTTAAGGATAAACAAGGGGGACCTGCTCTTGTTCTTCAGCTAAAACTTGAAGGAAATCATTTCGACTTGATGCGAACAGCGAGTGTGGATTTCTTACTCTGTCGAGGGCCTGCAGCCGCTTGTTGTTCTGGATCAGATCTTTGTAGATGTGGTCGGCTTCTAAGCGATGGCCGCAAAACATCCCGTAATAATCCACCATCTGATCTCCTATTGAACCTGAAAACTGAAATAATTCAGGGGGGAAAAAATGGATATGAAGGCGTTAATACTAACAATGATGTGCTGAATTCATGCAACAACATTTTCCTGGCGAGTGGATGCTGGAAATAAAAGATTTTTTTTAAAAAAGGACATTGATATATACTGATGTGCTGACTTGCATTAATATTTCACAGATCTGTGAGTTTACCTAGAAAACAACAACAGGTGTAGGCGTTTTAATAAACATGGACCCTCTGTGTTAGCATCGAGTTACACTGGAAAAAGTTTTTCATACACTGTGTCAGAAGCAGAGGTTAGAGAACGAAGACTAACATTTCTACTTGTGTGAAAAATGAATAGGAAACAGAAAAATTCAGATCCGAGCTTTCCTTCTTGCTTCCCAGCTGACCAATGAGTGTAAAAATCATCAGAGGTGTCTGGATTTGCCCAACAACAAATTCAGCTCACAGAAGGATGCACTTAGACGGGTTCTACAGGTTAAGGCCAATGAGCTCAAGGTTAGTGAGCTCCCAGCCTGGCTCCAGGGACAGCAGGTCTACCTACTCTCACCTCCGGCTCACCTTTGGGTATTGACCTAAAGACTAAGACTGAGTAATATGAGCAGCAGAACTGAGCTTCCTCTAAATGACACCTCATTTAAAGACAGGGTGAGGAGCTCTGTCATTTGGGAGAAGAGCAGCTAGTCCTCCACACTGATGACAGCCAGTTGACGTCAGGCATATAAGAAGATTACCTATCCCACATGAGCATTTGAGCATTTTTGACCCACTCCCAAACTACTTTGAAGGCATATAATAGTGTGGCACTGTGTGGATTCTAATTTCTCACTCAGGAAATGTGTTGATAAATGGGGAGCAGGAAAAAAAGTGTGTGTGTTGGAATATGACGTCAGTGGCATTGCATTGTTCCCGCACGTATGAATCAAACACGGCCATCTGTAGCTTCTCAGTGTTTCAGGCATACCAGCCATTCCTCTGGACGACTCTACGGCTGAGGCAAACACAGGCGAGTTGTCTCAGATAAAAAGAGTGATGCGCATATTTAAAATATAACTATGATCTATGCGAGTCGCTGTCTAGGAAAGTAAACACGTTTTTAGTGTTTACTAAAGGTTTTGCTGCTTTGGCTCTGTACGCCACCACAGTTGGTTTTAAAAATCAAACAGTCAATGAAGATGGTGTTAAAGTGCAGACTTTCAGCTTTAATTCAAGGCTTTTACAAAAAAATAAAATCATCAATTTCTTAGGAATAGCAGCCACTCTTATACACAGTCCCCCTTTTTCAGAAGTTCAAAATTACTAAGACAAATTTAAATATGATGGTTGTTTTGAATAAATTTAAATCCTTTGCACTCGGTGACTGCTTGTTTCCTCCCTTCAGATGCTCTTTACTGCTCTTTGTTTGTGGGTCTGTGCCTTCAGTTTTGTCTTGAGTCACTGAAAAACTGCCCTGTTGAGTTGAGGTCAGACTCATTTGACTCATTTGCGCATTGAAGAATATCTTAGTTCTTTGCCTTAAGAAAATATTGGGTGAACATCCATTCAGTTTTGCAGAATCAGGCTAAATCTTGGCAGAGTGAAGAGCCCTGCGCGCTTCACAATTCATCCTGCTGCTTCTGTCATCTGTCAAAAAAAAAAAAAAAAAAAAAAATCTACAGTGGGGCAAAAAAGTATTTAGTCAGCCACCGATTGTGCAAGTTCCCCCACTTAAAATGATGACAAAGGTCAGTAATTTGCACCAGAGGTACACTTCAACTGTGAGAGACAGAATGTGAAAAAAAAATCCATGAATTCACATGGTAGGATTTGTAAAGAATTTATTCGTAAATCAGGGTGGAAAATAAGTATTTGGTCAATAACAAAAATACAACTCAATACTTTGTAACATAACCTTTGTTGGCAATAACAGAGGTCAAACGTTTACTATAGGTCTTTACCAGGTTTGCACACACAGTAGCTGGTATTTTGGCCCATTCCTCCATGCAGATCTTCTCAAGAGCAGTGATGTTTTGGGGCTGTCGCCGAGCAACACGGACTTTCAACTCCCGCCACAGATTTTCTATGGGGTTGAGGTCTGGAGACTGGCTAGGCCACTCCAGGACTTTCAAATGCTTCTTACGGAGCCACTCCTTTGTTGCCCGGGCGGTGTGTTTTGGATCATTGTCATGTTGGAAGACCCAGCCTCATTTCATCTTCAAAGTTCTCACTGATGGAAGGAGGTTTTGGCTCAAAATCTCACGATACTTGGCCCCATTCATTCTGTCCTTAACACGGATCAGTCGTCCTGTCCCCTTGGCAGAAAAACAGCCCCATAGCATGATGTTTCCACCCCCATGCTTCACAGTAGGTATGGTGTTCTTGGGATGCAACTCAGTATTCTTCTTCCTCCAAACACGACGAGTTGAGTTTATACCAAAAAGTTCTACTTTGGTTTCATCTGACCACATGACATTCTCCCAATCCTCTGCTGTATCATCCATGTGCTCTCTGGCAAACTTCAGACGGGCCTGGACATGCACTGGCTTCAGCAGCGGAACACGTCTGGCACTGCGGGATTTGATTCCCTGCCGTTGTAGTGTGTTACTGATGGTGACCTTTGTTACTTTGGTCCCAGCTCTCTGCAGGTCATTCACCAGGTCCCCCCGTGTGGTTCTGGGATCTTTGCTCACCGTTCTCATGATCATTTTGACCCCACGGGATGAGATCTTGCGTGGAGCCCCAGATCGAGGGAGATTATCAGTGGTCTTGTATGTCTTCCATTTTCTGATGATTGCTCCCACAGTTGATTTTTTCACACCAAGCTGCTTGCCTATTGTAGATTCACTCTTCCCAGTCTGGTGCAGGTCTACAATTCTTTTCCTGGTGTCCTTCGAAAGCTCTTTGGTCTTGGCCATGGCGGAGTTTGGAGTCTGACTGGTTGAGGCTGTGGACAGGTGTCTTTTATACAGATGATGAGGTCAAACAGGTGCCATTCATACAGGTAATGAGTGGGGGACAGAAAAGCTTCTTACAGAAGACGTTACAGGTCTGTGAGAGCCAGGGATTTTCCTTGTTTGAGGTGACCAAATACTTATTTTCCACCCTGATTTACGAATAAATTCTTTACAAATCCTACCATGTGAATTCATGGATTTTTTTTTCACATTCTGTCTCTCACAGTTGAAGTGTACCTCTGGTGCAAATTACTGACCTCTGTCATCATTTTAAGTGGGGGAACTTGCACAATCGGTGGCTGACTAAATACTTTTTTGCCCCACTGTATTTCGGAACTGTGCACGCTCTCGTTAAGTAAAAGTCTAATCTGGCCTTCCCGTTCTTGTGGTTTTTACCCTGTTATAATCCCTTTAGACTAGGGCTGTATGATATGACCAAAATCTCATATCCTGATATAAGCATTCTATCGTCTGATAACGATGTAAATCACAAAAATGTAACATTTTCTGTAAATTCTGTGAATCTTGGGCAGCTCGTCTTGCGGGAAGTGTTTCCAGCTGCGCGTCCTTTACCTGGAGTCAAGTGTTTTAACCGATGCATGAAACTATACATTTTTAGACATAAGTTGTAAAGGCCGCTGTTTTCTTTGTGAGTATTTATTACACAGCGTCCTGCGGGGGAAAAGCCTGTTCTAACGTTTGAGTCTAAGGTTTATTTTTTAGCACCTGGCGGCTCTTTTTTAATTCTCATCCGTAAATAATCTGCTCTTTCACGTGATTCAGTTTATTTTGAAAAGTCTCAACAGGATCTTGAGCTTTATTGTGAAAGGTTTATGTGGAACATAAACAAGCGGACACGCGATGGTGTTACCGTCGTTGTTGCTAACCACAACGCATAAAAACAAGCGCTTGTCTGTCTGTAGTGTGGTTATATAAAATATAAGAGAAAGAGAGACCTTTAAGAAATTAATATAGCCACTACAGTGACCATCAAAACCATGAGAAAATATTGCCGTAAACAGTTTATGTTGCGACACCACGAAACAAACGATAGCGTAAAATGAAACGATAGACGTTCTTATATCGCCATCCGATATATATATCGTTATATCGAACAGCCCTCCTTTATACCTCCATTCATGAAGCCTTCTCTTGTTTGTAGACCTTGATAATCACTCCTACTGTGACTATCAAGGTCTGTCTGTGGTCTGTGGTTGTTTTTCAGTAGCTGAGCTGGTCAGTGCATTCCTTTTTCAAGAATGAACCAGACTGTTGGTTTAGCCACTCCTCAAGTTTTTGCTCTCTGATGATAGGCTTGTTTTTGGAATTGGAATTTAAATCAGGAAAAGTCTGATCCTTACAGGATGTTGAACAACCTGTTTATTCTCCAATTTCAAGACCTTTTTCCCCTTTTGGACCTCTAACAAACGGCTTCCAGATTCCTGAAAGTATTTTGTGGAAGCTGACCTTAACGCATCAGTTTGCGTTGTGTTACCATAAAAACTCTTAAAGCATTTTACCCTCAGGATGAGTAAATGATGAACATGTAAGCAGATACGGCGCACTGCTTTCCCACCTTACCTGAGAGATGAGGACATCTGTTATCTGTGATATTTGGTAGCTAATCGGGTTTCCTTCCTCCTGACTCTGGTTTCGGCACATTTTCAGGCATTTGAGGAAGTACTCGTGGACGACGAGTAGGGATTCGATGCCCAGGAAGAGCCTCTTCAGCCGACCCTCTTCTATCAGCTGGGACTGCCTCAGCTCGTGCATGAAGACCCTGAGAAGGATTTTTAAGGTGTGCACGAGGTGCACCTCGGTCTTGATCAATTCTAGGAAGTACATGAAGAGAAAAACTCTTGATAAAATATTCTTCTTTCTCAGCACCAACCACTGTGACTCTAAATGTTTCCCCAATGCAGCGTAAAAGACAGGTTCAGCAGGTCAAAGCAGCGTTCAAAGGCAGACAAGACAATTACTAATGTCATCGTACTTATTGTCACAGCAGAAGTGTGTCTCAGCAAAAGGTCCTATGAGGTAAAGAGAGAATCCACCACCGCTGTCGTAATCATAATTATAGGCATTAGAAAGAGCTCTCACTTCAATGGGTGACTGACATGAGAAGATTCTGACACGCTGATAAACACAGGAATTTATGCGTGGATATATTTTGACAGGATATAGAAAAATACCCATAAAGAGCAAAACAGCATTCAACATTTAGGCCTCAACTTGATTCAGTATAGCTCAGCGTACCATAGATGATGTCTTGTCTTTTTATTTCCTCTTTGCTCAGGTTCTTTAGGTAGTTCTGATCCACAGTCAGACTCCAGGAGTCTGCCACCAAATTCTGGGCATCGGCTTCAAGCTCGAGTTGCAGCAGGGTATAATGGGAGTCTGGATGACACACACACACACACACACACACACACACACACACGTGTTACATGAAACAAGGCTTGTGCTTTGTGGTCATATGAGTGTGTGTCACTGATTCACTGCTGGTTACACAGGTTTTTTTGGATCTGCTTTTAATAACTTTTCTTTATATAGCAACATATTTAGGTCTTTTCCTTATTTATATACAACTGCATACAAAAATATTAAAAGTGAGTAAAACTAAGCAGCACTGGACTGTGTTAAATATATTTATGGACAAGAACAACAAAGACTATAAAAGGTATTTTCACCCAGGAAGTTTCCACCATTATTTTCCGACTGTGACAGAAGTGAGGAGCTGTCAGCAGCTCCAGGTCGTGCTTGACCGACTGACCTTCGAGGTTGATGGGATCAGTCAAGTCTTCACTGGAGAGCTTCAACCGATCTCTCCAGCTATCGGTCTCCTCCATCTGTGCTAATTTGTCAATTTCTACTGAGTGAAAAGAAAGAAAAAAATCCCACAAAGGAACAACGTCACAAAGAATAACACAAACATCACACAACTTGGAATGTGTGGTTAGGTTTGAGTTTCTTCACTAGAAAACAGTCTATTTATTGTATCAGGAGTAAAACTAAACCTGGGGACGTACACACCTGGGGCTTGTGTTGCTGTAAGAAGAGAGGGGTTGATTTTGGTGTTTTTGGGGGGGGTGGCAGTCATGCGTGGACCGAGGAAGTTGGCTGAAAGGCCATTGTGGGCTGGGGGAGAAATACTCTCCCCAGGACTGTGTGAGAGAGCAAAAAACAGTCTGTGAGAAACATGAGCAGAAAGATGAGGACTGTTAACAGACTAAAGTGACAGGTGGTTAAAACACTGAATCTCTAGCAAATTTGCTGCATCACAAATGTCCCCCTGCTGCTGCTTTGTCACTAGCGGATTGCTGCTGTTACCCACAACTTGTTTGGAAGACTTCATTCCTGTCTGCAAACAGTCGCCAACTACTCTCTGAGCTGCCTCAACGTGTGCAACTGAAGGCAAACATTCTTTGTTTACTCCATTCACTCTATTCTTCATTGCAGATAACCCAATGGAAGGAGGCTTTCGATGTAGTGGTAATTCTTGGCCAGTAATTTCACGTAGCAACAGCAATTAAACCTCAAGCAACCGTCCAATCAACCGGTCTCCAGGTCTGTGTGACTGGAGATTAAAGCAAACTACTAGAATATCAATTTAGACAGAAACTTTATGTAGAATCAGGGCAAGATGATACCTCTGAAGGTCACAACGTGATTGCTTATTGCCATGTGCGAAGCCACAACTTAAACTCAAACACAAGTTTATCATTTTAGGGGAAATAAAGTAAAATATAACTTTATTATTCGGCTCTGAAATCTCTCTGTCCTCAGACACTTACACAGAAAGACTTCCTACCAAAGAAAAAGAACAATAATGGCAGACAAGCGGTTACAAAACGAATCTAGTCTTGTGTAGAGGGAACTGGTTTAGCAAACTGTGACAACACAGCTCAAGTTAGACCAGCTTTCAGGCTAACTAAAAGAAAAAAAAATTATGCAAGACAAGTGGAGCTGCACAAGTGATGTCATTTATTCAATTAACACAGGTACAGCAGCTGCTTGGACAAACACAGATCAACATTTCCTTTTATTCTTTGAAGGGTCATTTCGCTCAGCATTTTCCTCCCGACTCAGAGATCTGCATCTCTGCAGGGAGATGACTGCGGACACATCCTTTTACACTCAGCTTTTCCTCGTCCCTCAAATGACTTTTTATCATATTCTTTTCTGTGACCCTGAGTGACTCATCTGCTTCTAATACTTCTGCCTTGCTCGTGTTCCAACTTAAGCCCGTCACTGTTTCCCTGAGATAAGGAGGGGGGGGGGGGGGGGGGGGGGGGGCAACAGAGAAAAGACTTAAACCAGTGCACAGAAACAAAGGAGGAAAAAAAAGTATAAAGTGGCCTGCGCATGCTAATGGGTGCTTAAGTGTCAGCGACAACAATCCACTGGTCTTTGCACACACCTACATGTGTTTAATCAGCAGCAGCAGCAAAGCCTGCTGGAGGTCTGACAAAAGAAAAAGAATGAACAACGCAATGAAGAAAATGTTTAAATCTGAAAGGATGATGGGAGTAAACATCGAAAACAGTCACAATTTTAGCAGCAAAGATCTGAATTTTACTGGTTTCCCACCACACCCAAGCTTCATCATTTCACCGGACAGTTTAAGGAGGAAAGGCAGAAGCTGTTCAAAGCCAGACACACCTAAAGCACACACACACACGTTACTATGACACAACTCATAAACACACACAGCTCTCGCCTACAAACGTCTGTCTCTTTTTTGGTAAAACAAGAAGAAATCTAAACTTATACTTGCAGTAGTAGCAGTAGCAGTTTCGGAGCCTCAACATTATTCTTTTGGCTGCCATCATGTTATTTATTTGTAGAACCAGAAGTGATCTTTAGGATACAGAGCTACAGCATGAGCAAAGCAAGTTAGAGACAGTCAAAGTAAAACGATAGAAGTTAAAGGCAGTGTACCTACCTAACATTTTATATATCAGGACACAAGTATGTTTAACAAAAATAATCTGGTGCTAAACAGGTCTTAAGACAGAAATACAACCTCGGATGAACTACAAAATGCGGCATATTGGACTTATTTCACAAAAAGTCAAAACACAGAAGCATTGTGTGAAAAACTCAGTAACCCCTTATTACTTCCACAGAAATTACGAGTGTGAGACGTAGATCTGCTAATAAAAAGCAACTCATTGATAATAAGCAGGTGTTAGCACCTCTATAAAAGAAGATGTTTTTGGCTTGTTTGTCAGGTATGCCAAGAGAGTGAGTGCACAGCTGAGGTTTGCAAAACTGCATCTGAACAGATGTCCTTTGGACAGCAGAGATGTTTGGCTGTAAAAAAACAAAACAAAAAACAAACCCAAACACAGCACATCAGTAGAGAGCTGAGGATTTGGGCACCTTGCAGTCACTGAGTGCACCATGATGTATACCAAAGTATTTTAGCGTCAAAGAGTGAGGACATCTGCCCAACAGCTAAAGCCTGACTGAAAGTGGGTCATGAATGACTGACAGAGTCACTCACACTGATTCCTATGTTTTATTTTCAGAATCCAGACCTCAACCCTATTGAAATGCTGTGGTGGGACTTTAAGAGAGCTGTGCATAAATGAATGTCTGCAAACTTCAATGAACTGAAGCAACATTATAAAGAGGAGTGGGCCAAAATTCCTCTGCAGTGATGTGAGAGGCTGATACCATTACTTCAGGTTACTGCTGCTGAAGGTGGCTCTACCAGCAACTGAATCACACACTGCATCTGCATATTTGTTTATTTTTTGATTAATTAATTGGATGTACATAAGATGTAATCAGTTGTTGTTCATCTGAAGTTGTATTTACTCAATTTTAAGACCAGATAAGGGCGAGATATTTTGTATGACGTCCACATAAATCAAAACGGTTACAAAACAAACAAACAAAAGTGAGAATACAAAGACAGCATCATGCCTTACTGTATCATGTTACAGCACTTTCTTTAAAGACCAGCTTTTAAGCTGCATGGCATATGGTTATCTATGTAGTGGCTGTATCATTCAACAGCTCGTTGAAGGCAGAAGCCACACCTCAAATGATTTACCCACATGGGGCGGAGAGGGAGCAGAGCAGCGTGAAATACAGGTCGTTCTTTGCAAGGAAAAAAAAAACAAGACTGGCAAGTCTGCCGAGTATTCTGCAGAGGACAGAGACGGGAAAATACTGGTGAATGACGTGTTTGAAGAGTAGCTTTACTCAGACTTACAGCAGCATAGCAACAGGAGGACTTCTCCTGGCAAGACAACCCCAACAAGGCCACCCACAGCTCAGAGCCTGAAGAGGCCACAAATCCAGTGATCCATTTGCTCTTGGCCCTCATAAAACCCAAACAACGTACATTTCACACATAACTACAGTAGAAAATATGATCAGAGAGAGAAATACTGCAGTGCTTGCTCTCTCGTGCAGCCTTGACACACAGTTTACTTATTGACTAGAAACAGGGTGTTTTTAACTCCACTGCAGTGTGCTGTAATCGCATGCCAATGTGTTTCTGTCAGTATGAAGAGGTGAATCCGACCTTTACCGAGTCCTCAATGTGAGGCTGGAGCAAGAGCATGCGTCTGCATCGTGGAGTGAGAGTCCCGGATAACCCAGAGCACGGCTAAACCTTTAAATGTTACACCAACCTCAACGCCTTCAGCTCCATTTGTGGTCTGAATTTATAAGATTACAGCCGTTTACTGTATTTTCTCACCATTTCAAGCTGCCATTGGTTCACCTGAATTCATGAAAGTGTGTGAGACTGATTAATAAACCTTAGAAACCTTAAAGTATATTATGTGCAATTTTTAATACTTGAATGTATTGTAAAACAATTTAAAAAACATTAGACCAATTATGCTGCTTTAACGCCTTTCCAACACTCATCTGCAGCTCCCTTAAATGTCAACAAAAGGCCCTTTTAGCCGCTCCATTATTTTCTATAACATATAAAGGGATTACTATAATTGATTGAATAGACTTTACTCCGGATGCCCTTCCTTCACTAAATCTCGAGCCTGTAGTGGGACCTGTAGTACAAATGACTGGTGGGCAATACAGCCGCTAATCATCCCATCATATTTCAAGGAAATCTGTGATAAAGATAATATTGACGATATGGAAACAAAAATACTCAACATTATCAGTGCTCACAGCATTTATAAGTGTAAGTAAATGAAAGGCCTTTTCTATTCTTCAATGAGCTACTGTCACTGATGACTCACCTAATACCTAATTTTAGGTGTGAACCTACTGAAATAGCAGCAGCATTACAATGCAACAGTAGGTCAATTCAATTTGACCTTCAATTCATGTGCGGAGGAAACCAGGCAGCGCTCGTCACCTGGCCTATGCCATCTCTACAGTGAAGCATGGTGATGGCAGCATCATGTTGGGGGGGATGTTTCTCAAAAGAAAGATTAATGTAGCAACGTACAGAGACGTCCTTGACGAAAACCTGTTCATCTTCCAACAGTATATAAAACAGTCTCTGCAACTCTGAAAGTGTATGTGGCCAACAGCAGACAACATTATGCCCATGTCGTGGCCTAAACCAATCATGAAGGTGCTGCTTAGAGTTAACACGCCGCTGAAGCATCGCAGCACTGACTCTGTGCTGCTGCTGTTCGATCGATTTGTGTGTCGCAGAAAGGGGAAATAACGTAGGGAATTCCCAAGATAATCCAATAGTGCACGGCGACACCTGCACATTCCGCCAATGTGCTAATGTTCCGCCAAAAAAAATCCTAAGTTGGTACGACCAGCCGCAACTCTGAATGTCTCTGTGTGGTCAACAACAGACACACATTATGCCCATATCTTGGTCTAAACCAATCAGAGATAAGCAAGGGCGGAATCTCTCAGATGCCCATGCCCAAGGTAAGATGTTCAGATACTGAGATGTTCAGATATTGAGATGTTCAGTTCGAAGCCTTTGAGGCACTTTTAATTTTGACTTTCTTTTTATTTTATATATCTTGAGATATTTTAAGTTTAAATTTCAGCTCAGTGAAGCACTTTAAGCACAATAACTTTTTCAGTACTGTATTTTTCGGACTATAAGGCACACTTAAAATACTTTCATTTCCTCAAAAGTGTACCTTATGTATGAATTCTGGTTACGCTTACTGACCGCGAACTGATTTCATGTGGTACACGGCGCTCAAAAATCTGTCAAAATGTTTTAGTACGACTTTGGTAAGCTACGAAGCCACACTGCTTGATGGATTGTTGGAGCATTACGGCTAGCGGACCTAAGAAAAAAAGTTAGGCGCACCAGTAAGGAGTGGCTTCAGGACCACTCTAAATACCCCCGGGTCACCCAGCCAGAGCCCAAACTTGAACCAGACTGAACATCTCTGGAGAGATCTGAAAATGGACCTTTAGAGGTTCTGCCAAAAAGAATGGGAGAAACTTTGCAAAAATAGGTGTGCCCAACTTGTAGCATCCCACTCAAAAAGACTTGAGGCTGTAATTGCTGCCAAAAGGTGCTTCAATAAAATATTGAGCAAAGGTCCATTTAATTTATTCCATTTTGGAATACGGCTGTAAACATGACAAAATGTGCTGCTTGATGTCACACAATAAGATTGAAAAAATATTCGCTTCCTTGGATTATTATTTTCTTTTATTTTTTAAACCAGCTGCTTAAAGCCCTGCTTTTCCAACATGTAAGCGCATCATCCACTGTTTGCACTTCCTGTCATTATGAAGTGCAGCTAGTTGAATGCAACTTGTAATGCTCAGCAGATTCATTTGTTTACATTTAGGCCACACATCACTAGGGATGGGTATCATTTAGGTTTTATCTGATACCAGTACCAAACCGGTACTTTTAAAACGGTGCCGGTGCTTAAACGGTGCTCGAACCGGTGCTTAAAGAATGGAGAACACACACTTTGTCCAAAAACCTCTCATGTTCAGCTGTTTTTTTGTAAAAAGATAACAATGTTAACCTTTTCTGCAGCTATAGGGCATATATGGTATCACTCTTGGCTGGAAGCAGTGCTTAAACAATGGAAAAAACACCAATTTTGTCTAAAAACCTCTCATGTTTAGCTGTTTCCCACTTTTTCTTTGGTCATTTTAGCCTTTTTGGCCAGGGTGAAGGGAGTATCTGCCATCAAACAAGAAGACAGCCGCATGTAACTACGACGGTGTTTGCTAGTTCACCTTACATGCATTAATGTAATAACGTGGTTAGCCTACTCAACGTAAATTACACACGAACAACATTAAGCTACTAGCCCAGAGAAGAACGGCTGTTGCTGCCATCATCATCCGTCATCATTTCTGCTACACTGGCAGGGCTAGGGGCCAGGACTCTCCTCTTTGGGTTTTTGGCGGATGTTGCTAACTCCGGGTCCGATAACAGGCACCACTCCTGCAGTAGATGTGCAGGGTGTGAGGTCTCGCAGCAAGCTATCAAATACGGCGCATTTCTCGACTTTTAAAAAAACGCTATGCGTCGCCAGGTGTTTCATCAGATTCGAGGTGTTACCTCCTTTGCACAGTATCACCTTAAAGCACTTGTTGCAGGCTGCTGAGTTTGCATCTTTTGCTGTGAAGTACAGCCAGACTTTTTATTCTGTAGCTCTGCTCTAAAAGAACGTACGTACCTGGGCCCGCCTACTATCCTCGGAAAGGTAAAATGATTGGTTAGAATCCAAAGTGTATGACGTCTCAGGAAAAAAAGCACTGAAATGTGCGCTGCTTTTCGGTCTGGTTACTACCGTTTATGTCAGAACCGGGTGCCATTACCGGTACCCATCCCTACACATCACCAGTTGATAGTATCGCCTCCTTTGTAGACTCGGTGTGTTTTTGCCAAACAAGTTTGTTGTTTCCAGTCTTCATCAGGAATGGATTTCTTACATACTTTGCAAAGTTCTGTGCTTTATCGGAAATTGCTGAAGTAGCTCCCTTTTTAGATACTAAAACGTCATCGCAGGGCAACACCCAACTCTTGCTATCAGACACGCCCGAGCTTTTTTCATTGTTGTGCAATACTGTAAATTTAGGCAGTTATCTGATACAATGGCTAGTACTGCCTATACCAGTACTTTTTCTTATAAAGTCAGCTTATGTAGGCGAGAGCAGTGTGTCATGATTTATGAGATGAATCATCAGTTTGCAAATTTTGAAAACATTTTAATGACAACTAAATCAGTTTTTTACTTTCCACAATTTGAGGTATATATTTTCATTAAAAAAAATAAATAAAAATAATAATAATAATAATAATAATAATATGTTAACACAATTCAGTGGGTTACATACTAAAGGTAGAGGATAGAAACAAAGTATCGATCTTATTGTGCCGATATTAATTTGATAATATCAATATTTGGCTCTATCCACCTACCTACAGTGCATACTGGGATATATAAACACATGATGATGTGAGCTTTATATCACGTAAAGATGTATTAATGACATGGTACAAAGCCCTTAAAAAGCAAGTCAACATACCCAGGATATTTTTTCTTCATCTGATTTAACCATGAAAAGTGCTTTACAAACCCAAACATCGCGCTAACAGCTGCATTTTACAGTTTGAGTGCAGCTAGCCAAACAACATAGTGCTTTTTATTACTAAAAAGACACAGAGTGAAAGTGGACAGTGTATCTTTGGTTATTTAACATAAAACTCATTGTTGCAGCCAGGTGCAGATCAAAAATGGTCCGCTTAAACAGATTTTTACTTTTATTGTCCTTATTTTCCTCTGAGTTACCGATTCTGTCACTAGTTAGCCAACATAAACTAAGTCTATTAGTCACAACCAACCACATGACGTAGTTCAATATTGACAGAAATGGCGATAAACATGTTTTTAAAACTTAAAGTTTAAGTATTTATTTCTTAAATCCAGCTTCACAGACAGTGTTACATCTACCGTATTTTCACGACCATAAGACGCACCGTACTAAAAGGCGCAGTGTCAGTTATGTGTGCCATGAGTTTGGTACTCACATTTTTATTACCGGTAATCGTCATCAGCAGCAGCATACAAGTGTGCGTATTTAAAAATGAAGCGGGAGCAAAACTGAGTTTGGTACTCACATTTTTATTACCGGTAATCGTCGTCATCATCAGCATACAAGCATACAAGTATGCTTATTTAAAAATAAAGCGGGAGCAAATCTGAGTTTGGTACTCACATTTTTATTACCGGTAATTGTCATCAATCAAACCCATCGAAGTCCTCATCCTCTGTGTCTGAATTGAACAGCTGCGCTAAATCTCCATCAAACATTCCAGGTTCACTTTCTTCACCTTCAGAGTCACTTTCCGTGCCGTGCGGCTCCTCGGAAATGATGCCGGCTTTTGCGAAAGCTCGAACAACAGTGCCAGCAGACATGTTAGCCCAAGCATCTACAATCCATTCGCAAATTGTGGCGTAACTCGCCCGGCGCTGCCTTCCACTCTTAGTGAAACTGTGGTCTCCATCGGTCATCCATCGCTCCCACGCCGCTCGCAGCCTTACTTTGAACGGCCGGTTCACACCAATGTCCAGCGGTTGGAGTTCCATTGTCAGGCCTCCCGGAATGACAGCAAGCTCACAGTTCATTTGTTTCACTTGTTTTTTCACATCGGCTGTGAGATGGGCACGCATAGAGTCACAGATCAACAGCGATGGTGATGCGTGGAAAAAACCACCTGGTCTCTTTACATACACCTCCCTCAGCCACCGTTTCATCATTTCCTCATCCATCCAGCCCTTTTCATTTGCCTTAATGATGATTCCTGCTGGAAACTTCTCTTTAGGCAAAGTCTTTCTCTTAAAAATCACCATAGGCGGCAGTTTCTGTCCATTAGCATGGCAGCTAAGCACAACAGTAAAAGAAGACTTTTCGTGCCCCGTTGTGCGTATCGCTACCGTGCTGGTCCCCTTCTTCTCCACAGTGTGACTCACCAGGATGTCGAAAGTGAGCGGCACCTCGTCCATGTTAGTGATGTGGCTGGGCTGGATGTGTTTGTCGGCGATGTGTTTGCTGCAATAGGAGCGGAAGATGGCCAGCTTTTCATGATAATCCGCTGGAAGTTGCTGTGCTACCGTAGTCCTGGTCCGGATGGAAAAATGGCACCGTCTCATGAAACGAAAGCACCAAGACGGACCTCCTTGGAAGTGTTCAATTTTCATTTCTTCTGCTAGAGAAACTGCTTTTAGTCGAATGGTGACCGTCGAAATGCTTCTCCCACTCGTTCTTTGCTCGATGATCCACTGTTCAAGTCTTTCCTCCAACTCGGGCCATCTCGCCTTATGTCCGCGGAAACTCAGCTGCGTCTTCTTGACCTGTCGGAGCTTGTTTTCCAGCTTCCTCCACTTGCGAACCATCGATTCATTAATCTTAAATTCTCTCGCGGCTGCTCGATTTCCATGTTCCTCCGCGTAGCTGATGGCCTTCAGTTTAAACTGTGCTTCATAAGCGTGTCTCTTTGCCATTTTCAGGGTTGTTAAAACAACGATGTTCCGCATAACGCATATACCTGTCCTTTTATACAGGTATGTGCGATTGTCCCGGTATATACGATCAACGCCCACACTTCACCCTTTAGCGTTCTCATGGTGTTCTCTACTACGTCCTCTTTACAACACACAAAGGGCGCACTGCACTATAGGGCGCACCACACTTTTTAAAGAAAATCTAAGGCTTTTATGTGCGCCTTATAGTTGCGAAAATACGGTATGTCAGTCTTCAAGAGCAGGGCTCCATGATCTAAATTTGCCTTTATATGATTAATGTTTCATGTCCTCTTTAAAACCTAAATAAATAATAATCACATCCTGCACAGACATCCATCTGGTTGTCAAGTGATGGCGTATGAACCCTGCTTCCAGGTCCAAACTACTCTGTTTTTATTAAGGCTGTTGTGTTTTTAACATATTTTAATGCTTTGTATCTTGTTCTATTTAATCTGAACAAGCCCCTTAAAAAGTCAGTGATTACTGTCTGCCTCTCTGGGCTTTTATTACCACTAATTATCTGCAGCACGTAACTACAGCCCAGTCCTTCAAATTCCCAAATCTTCACTTTTAAAATCAGCAAAAATTGTCTTCAGCTCTAAGCTTTATGTACACGAAAACTTTGAAAGATTAACCTTTCAGTGAACTTAAACTTGCGGGTAAATTTGTGACTTCTATCATTTAATCCAATTTCAAGTGCTTCAATTTTACTCAGATAATAAACTTAATATGCCACTTCTGTAATTTTCCTGCTACATCTGAACTCTTTCAGATCTTAATATGATTTTATTTTGCTCTTTGGTGTTAGGTAATAATTTAGCATTCTGCCCTCATCTAAATATGGCCACTTCTGGCTTCAAAAAACCCAAAATGGTAGCCAATAAAACGCTAAACCTGAGGCTGTGAATACCAAAACAAATAGTGTAATGACGTTGCAATGGCTACTTCCATCTTTTGTATACAGTCTATACTTCCAACTAGAACTGTTAAGCTTTGTAAAGCAGATTTAGATTTTTCCTTTTCTGATTATGTTTGGTTTGTCTAAACATTCTTAGTTCAAACTTACGTCTAAAGTTTTAATGGTTTCAGACCTGCATAAACACGTCTATCAGGCATATTTTTCAGAGGCATTATTTAAAAACCACACATACATTGTTTTTATTTTTACTGTTACAACTTATATGCTTACATATACAACTAGATTCTTAATGCTCTGTATTTTTTTGTTTTCTTTTTTTATCAGCCAAGGTTTAAAAACCTTTATGACTAGCCTACATTTCAGGGGACACCAAGATTTATCAGCAATTGTAATTTAGCTGACAATTGAGGTTTTCAAGTTGTATAAGATTAAATGTATGGATTTCAGTCATTTCAGATACATTTCTTATTAAAATTTACTTATTTTTATTTTATGTTAGGTCGACACGTCCTAATTTTAATATATGTGCAGCTTTAACGGCAGAGCTCTACGTATCACTCCGCCAAAGGAAAAACGTTCCATTCCTGTGCGTTTTATTGGTTCGCGCCAACAGGTGACTGAACACGTATCCCAGCCTTGTTTATAAAGTTTATGACTCCTGTTTTTCCCACTACTTGGCATACGGAGCTGAAGTTATGCTAATTTAGCAACCAAATTCAAGACATTCAAGTCGAGTCAGTTTTCCTGCTCACGTCTTCTTAAAACTTTCCGCGTTCGCGACGCAGCGTTGCGTTTTACGGGGTTAGTAAGCTAATTTAGCTTGCTAACGCAATCCCTTCATGCTTGTTAACTACTTCTATCCACTTGATGCTCATATGCTAAACAATAATAGTTAACTCCGAGAACGGTTTCATCTTACCTGCTATTGAAATGAAGTCGAAAGAACGAGAAGACAGGTTTTCTGTTATTTCCAGGTAAAGGTAAGCGAGATCAATCTTATCTGTCAGCAGCGCGCGCTAAAAACAACAAACAGAGAGGATGTCTCCGAAGGAACAAGTGCACAAATAAGAAGGAAAAAAATGGAGCTGATGAGGGAGGGAGTGTTTTAAAACAAATCCCAGCCTCCTCTGTGTAAACCCTCCTTCCTCCTCTAAGCATTGTGGGAATGTGCTGTTTCAGTAATACCTGATCTTCATACAGCAACTACCTCTTCTCTCAATCCTTAAATTAATACAGACAGCTGGCATCTGCTGCAGTTCACCTTCCCAGTAAGAAACTCTGGTAGCCATTTTTAGTGAAGAACAACTGCTGTGAATAGTGACATGCTTTTATTTTGGCAAAAACAAGCACTTGTCCTTTGTGTAGGTTCAATCAGGTGTTGCAGGTAGGAGCTCAGCTAGCATGAATGAGACACCATTTCTTTAATTTATTTTACTTGCTAAATCAACTGTCTTGAGGGTGTGTGTCTGTGCGTTTTTGGTAAGCTAATACTAACAGAAGTTATACTACACTCAGTGTCCAGAAGGTATTTTGGACAGAAGACAGAGGACAAGGAGATTTGGTGGTAGAACAAGGAAACTCAGTAAAGTTTTCAAAGGAAGAGCTCAGCAAAGACAAAATGAGACGAAGGGAGTAGACAGGAGTGATAGCAAAGGAAAAGGCATATAATGAGTTTAATGTGAGCCTGGACACTAAGGAAGGAGAAAAGGCAGAGATCGAGCTGAAAGGATGTGCAGCTGGTTAGGATGATTGGATGGAGATGGAAGTGTACTAAGGAGTGACGAGAGCGTGCTGAGAAGATGGAAGGAGTACTTCCAGAAGCTGATGAATGATAAAAATGAGAGCGAGAGAGGAGGAGAGAAGGAAGAAAGTTAGTGATGTGCATAGAATTAGTATAGAGGAAGCAAGCGCTGCTATGAAGATGATGAATAGTGAAAGGCGCTTGGTTTAGATGACATACCTGTGGAGGTATGGACATTTCTAGGGGAGAGGGCAGGGTACTTTTTAACCAGACTGTTTGGAGACCTGAAGAATAGAAAGCAAGTGTACTGTTTCCTGATTTTCAAGAACAAGGTTGATGTGCGGAGCCGTAGTAATTACAGAGAGATAAGGTTGATGAGCCATACATTGAAGATATAAGAAACTTGTTAAAAATAAAAGGTTAAGAAGAGACGTGAAGATCAGTGAGCAGCAGTACGGTTTCATGCTGAGAAAGAGAACTGCAGATAAGATTTTTGTTTTGAGTGTTGATGGAGAAGTATAAAGAAGGGCAGAAGGAGATTCACTCTGTCTTTGTGGATCTAGAGAAAGCATATGATAAGGTATCAAGAGAGGAACTGTGGTACTGCATGGGGAAGTTAAGACTGGCAGAGAAGTTTGTCAGGGTGGTGTAGAATATGTATAAAGGCAGTTAGACAGTGGTGAAGTGTGTGGTAGGAATGACAGATGAGTTCATCGTGGGGGTGGGATTACATCAGAGATCATGTCTGAGCCCCTTTCTTGTTTACAGTGGTTATGGACAGACTGACAGATGAGGTCAGACAGGAGTCTCCTAGGAATTACCTATGATGTTTGCAGATGAGTGATCTGTGGTGAGAGTAGGGAGCAGGTGGACGAGAGCCTGGAAAGGTGGAGATATTCTCTGGAGAGAAGAATGAAAGACAGTAGAAGCAAGACACAATACATATGTGAATGAGCAGGAGACATGAGTAACAGTGAAGCTGCAAGGAGGAGAAATAGTGAAAGCAGATAAGTTTAAATTTGGGGTTGACCATCCAAAGCAACAAACAGTGTACAAGAGAGTGCAAGCTGGGTGGAGTGGGTGGAGATAACAGCAAAAGTAAAACTAAAGTTTATGAGATGATAGTGAGACCTGCTATGATTTATGGTTTGGAGACGATGGTACTGACAGAGAACCAGGATGCCAAACTGGAGTTGGTAAAATTGGAGATTTTCATTGGGAGTCACCACGATAGTGTGGTGTTGGCAGGTTAACCTCCATCTGAAGACCTGTATATTATTTCCCTTTATGATAAAGGACTTGATCATGTGACCAATCTCTAACAGAAGTGTTAATCCATGATGGACTGAGCATTTCTTCTCCACTTGTTCCATATGTCCCTACTACATATTACTAACTTTTGTCTACTCTGTCTCACATTGATTGATTGTTGGTATTCTTGTTCTAATACTGCAGGATCTGTAATTAAAATATAAAGGTCCTTGAGGTGGCTATCATCATCAGTTGGTACTATTAATAAAATTGAGTTGAAATGGGTTGGGGTTTGTTGTTGTTGTTGTTTTCAAGCAAACTACTGGATAAAAGCCAGGCTCTAAAAAATATCTGTCCTGTGCTGTCAGGCTATTGGTAAGGGCTGGGTATGAATCTGCCCAAGTTAATTTACTGTATGTCTCTACCCTGCTCTTCCTCCAAGCTTTTCTGACTTCTTTTGAGTGTATCAAATAAAGGCTAAAAAGCCCAAAAGAAAGAAAAACATTCAGTCATTTTATAGTGGAAGAAAAAGATGTGCCTTTTAGTCAGACTTTTGAGTGTCAAGACTTTAATTCGATGTTGACAATTGGGCCTTGAAGTATTAAGGAAAATCAAAATTAAAGGCTTGTTTTGCTAAATATCATCACTATACTTTTAAGAACCTGCCTTTGGTATAAACACTGACAGCTCGGGTCTTGAAAGAAATTAATTAAGCTAAACCTTAAAATTTAACCTGCACAGAGATGTATTCAACGGGTTCATACTTCAGTTTATTGTGTATTTAGTGACCCCTGTTGGTCCAAAAGAATAGAAAGAAACAATACAAGAGAAGTCCCCTGGATGCTCAAATTGAGTTCCTGGATCCAGAAGCATATCTGTATCAGGATCAGTTTTTAATATTTTCTTGCTGTCTCTCATTTTTTCCCAGTGTATTTTTAACATTGGTCTGTTTTATGGTGATAAAGTTCTTCCAAAACTTTTGAATCCACACCAACTCCACAAGTTAATCACTATGTTGGGCCAAGCCCTGTGTTAGTAAATTTTTCATACAAATCCACCGAATAATGATAATAATAATTTTTTTAGATAATCAGATGTGAGGCCACTGTGTTAACCTCTGCACCACTGTGTCGTCCCAATGATGATAACATAGCAGCGGCAGAAAGTTGAGGTTTTGAACATCCTTGAACTGCACGGAGCAAGTGAAAGCAGGGTTCTAAGAATTCCCCAACACATTGCTCTGCTGCTCCTATCATCTCGTATCCCAGAAGATTTGGTCCAGAGTTTAGTTTCATCTTTTCTTCTTGGTTTTTATTTTATTTTCAGTTCAGGTTACCTAAACTTAGTTTCCAGAGTGAATCTTTTGGTTAATTTTTTTTAATAGTTTTAGTCCAAACATATATTTTAGCTTAACTGGTGATTCTGAATTGGACGTAGAGACAGACATCATTCACATCTATTTGTCAACACTGTCATGGGCCATCAACCTATCCAAGGTGGACCCTGCCTCTCTCTCTGTGGGACCTGAGATGGACTCCCAAATGGTTAAATAAAAATGGACGATGGATGGGAAAATCCTGACTCTAATGATATTTATAAACAGCTAGTATATTATTAGAAGGTGTTAAAGTTTCTCAGAGTTATACTTTTTAGTACCAAATTTCCTATTTCTTATTCTGTCACAATCCAGTGAAGCATAATGAGGAAAACTCTAAAATAACAAATTTTGAATGTCTGTGTAGATTCTCAGTCATCCAGGTTATGGTAGCCTAAGGAGCTTAGAAAGATAGTGACTGGTTTCTTCTTCTGCCTAAGTTTCTAGAAGACTGGGCGGCTTCTTCAGCGGCTTCTTCAGTTCTAAAAGAAAAAAAAAAGAGAATCCCAACTATTTAATCTCTAGTGAGAGTTGTCCCTTGAAGAGGGTTGTTGACCCACATGTGCCTCACCACAACCAAGGTGTGAAATGTCTTCAAGAAAGTTCACACACCTTCTTTCTAAGCTCTTTGGACTACAATGACCTGGATGACTGAGAACTTACACAGAAATATTGCCTCGTACTTTGGGAGGAAAACACTGCAACTGTTGCTTTAATATGAAAGGGAATCAAGAAAACCAACGGACTATAGAAACTACCTCCACTTTAACCTAAGATGCAGACAAAGCCGACTTGTTCCCAAGAGTTTGTGCCTTGGATCCACAGTCAGGGGACATAGAGCTGAGCTGATTTTATGGAGAGCAACAAGACTTAGCTGCATCATCTAAAGGATAAAGGTCACTCTTTTAAGGATGCTGATGTTCACACTTTGGACAGAGAAGACAGATGGTTTGAAAGAGAAGCGAAAGGGGCCATCTGTGTCCACTGAATGAAAAATCTTTGAACAGACTTTGCAACACCAACTGTCTGCCACCTATAATGCAGTTTTGAGGTCCCTTCCCGGGGACTCTCACCCGAAACTTCTGTTGATAATGGCCGACGCCTTTTTTCACACTGTGGCTCATGTGGTGAGCCAGATGATCAATAGTGGGTCTACGACCCTCTTAAGGGACAACTCCCACCAGGGATTAAATACTTGGGACTCTCCACATTTTGGTTTTAAAACTGAAGAAGCTTCATGGATGAGAGGTGAAATGTTTTCAAGAAACTTAAAGAAGTCCAGTTGTTTCTTTCTAAGCTCCTTAAACTAACTTTGAATGATTTCCATCAGTTTCAGAATGCTAAGATATCATCATAGCTTCAGAGGGATTTGAGTGTATAAGCAAGCAAGACTTAAATGTGACTCTCTTCATTTCCATTTAGAAGCTGTTTTAAGGGATATATTCTGAGTCGCAGTGAGACACCACAGAGTTACAGATTGTTTCACTAGTGCATGAAACCTCAGCTTAGCTGTTAAACTTTTAAAACAGTACACACTGAAAGCTAATTTAGTCACATCATGCACTGCATCTGAAATGTTTGTATATGTAATGCTGTGGAGAATCCTGTGACATATATACAGTGATATGCACTAGGGGGCGCCATTTCACTATCAACTGTGTGGAAGTTCAGCTTAATTGATCCTATCCTGCAGGCCAGGATATAACAAAAATAAACAACAATATCCAGTAAACAACAAAACACAATTCAGTCTCAAGTATAGTTTTACAGTATTTAGCAGATCGATCCATCGATCCATTCATCCAACTCAGGGTCACAGCATAAGCTGTGAGAGGCAGGGTGCACTCTGGACAGGTTGCCAATATGCCACGGGCCTAACAGAATCACCATTCAACCTAATTCGATGTCTGAGGACTGTGTGGGAGGAAGCTGAAGTACCTGGAGAGAACCCATGCAGACATGGAGTAGAAGTGCCAGGTCAGCTACACAGCACTAACTCATGTATACTTGATGCAAAATTTTACCTTCCAGCTATGAATCTTGGTATCAAAATGTGGGTAGAAAGAGGTCACAGACCATAGACTGGTGCCTTTTTTACTACTGGAAAAATGATATATTCTATAATAGTGACACTTGGAAAAAGTGTAAAGTGGATTTGGTTAGTTTTTACTTAAGCCTTAACTGTTCCCCCCATCGACATTTTTTAGTATTTGACAAACTCACTTGTAGCCCTAATGAAGTATGTTTCGACATATTAATATATAACATTAAAGACATAGTTTGGCAGCCATTCTCCCAAGGAAAGAGAAGTAGGCTATACAGGGAGAGATTATCCTCAAAAATTTCTGATCCACACCTAATCATTTTGTTCTGGAAACAGGCCTGAAATATCATAAACCGCTCAGTTCAGAAAGGAAACAAGGGTTACCCTGGTGGGTGTACAATGGGGAAAGAGTCCTGAAAATTCCATCTGGCTAACTACAGTAATTACATAGTACCAGCAAAAATGCTGTACAAAATAATTCTAACTGGAGATTTTCATATTTTGTGGGAAAAACTGTTGAATTGCTTCAGTAACCACACAAACAATTTGATTTTGATGATGTAAGGTGGCAACTTTACATGTAACGAGAATTCACGGCTCTCTACTGTCATTTGCTTTGAATTAGAGATGGCACAATACCACTTTTTTATGTCTGATACCAATACCGATATCATAAATTTGGATATCGGCCGATACCGATATGAATCTGATATAGTGTGTTTTTTAATTAAAACTGTTTTTTTTAATATCTTGCTGCATTTTGTATAAGTTCAAATTCAAGTTTAAAAAAACAAACAAACACTAAAGCTATTCTGTTATACCTGTATGCAAAAAAATACACTGCACCCAAAATATTTCATAGTGATATCATAAGCAACCTAATTAATAGGGTTGCAAGCCCCCACCTCATGATGCTTAATGGATGTAATCAACTTTAATTTGATTCAGTGTGAAAGAAAATGCACAGAAATCCATTATTTTTCAAGAATAATTAAATAGATTCAACATCTTTCTTCAACAGAAGTGCAGACTGCACAGATGGTACCTTCCCAAAGGAAAAAGTGTATATTAGGGTATATTAGACTTAACAGTTACTAATGGACTTCTATACATTTTACATCAGATTAAAACTTTGGGTGTAAGATTCAGATAATTATTAAAAACCAGACATTTTAAATGAGAATAAGAAAGAAAAGTATTTCTTTTTGCCCCCCTTTTCCCTGTTCATGCCCTATCGGTCCCCCCTGGCTAAACTTTGCTAGATCCGCTCCTGCACAGTTACCAGCTGTCAGCTAAGTAGAAAAAGATCGTGGTGTACAAAGTAATATTAAATAAATTCTAACAACAGATTATCAAGCTTAAACGTGCTGCTGTTGTTCAGCCGCTGGTTTTCTCTTTCCGGCGCGAAGTGGGCGATAAACAAACATGAGAGACAGACTCGCAACAGAAAAGCCGATCAGCTGATCATTGATCAGTTGATCATTGAAGTTGCAGCAGGAGAGGGAGGGAGAGAGAAGAGGCAGTCGCTCCATATATCGGTTGTTGAGCTTAACGCTGGAATGCTTTACAAACATTCAGAGATGAACTTACACACTTGCTTTACTTCTCTCTGGGATCACTTTCTCGGAGATGAAATGCCAGTTTGGTAGTGAGGCTCCAAATGCTGAACCAGACAACAGATCTCGCACGCCACAGCCGCTCTATCACCTGATGCATACTGCTCCAACACGCTACGGTTATGAGCCGAGTTACGCCATGTCGCAAGTTTTGTGAGGTGCTTTTTTGATATTTAATGGATTGGATTACATTTTTTATTTCTCTCCGATATCCGATCCAGTAATTTAGGTCAGTATCGGACCGATACTTAATATTGGATCGGTCCATCTCTACTTTGAATGGGGTGAAGTCGTATGCTGCTGAATTGTAGATTTGTTGCTTTACTCCTGGTAAAAGAGCCGGATTCAGCCAATCAAATCCCGTTAGAAAAATATCAGTAGAGCGTGAGGTAGCCGGCTGTGGAGTTCAGCATCAAAGTGAAGGAGAGTTTAATCATCACCATGTTGTTTAGTAACAGACAGATAGCCAACTCCTAACCAAAGCTTGGCTAGGTTGCTTGTAAGTGACAGGTGTTTGTTGCTATGGCAAAGACACCCAGAAACATCACGGCATCAAGTG
Source organism: Neolamprologus brichardi (assembly GCF_056152115.1). NCBI lineage: Eukaryota > Metazoa > Chordata > Actinopteri > Cichliformes > Cichlidae > Neolamprologus > Neolamprologus brichardi. The sequence goes on along the minus strand of NC_142121.1, from coordinate 15,818,605 downwards.
TTGAAGTAACGCAGAGCCGCCACTTTGTATGTAAACTAACTTCTGTGTATGTATATGATATTTTTTAGGTAAACAAAATGCTTCAGATGTGTTGTACTCAATGGAGAAAAACACAAACATCAAATTTACGCATAACAATTTTGTGAACACAAACATGCTGGAAAAATAAGACAAGCAGTGGCAGAGCCTACTCACAAATGCATCTCGCTGCATTATTTACAGCACTATTTTATTTGATCTTGATATGACGGGCAAACATCTTAAGCTGAAGACGCCACACACTCCTTCCCCCGGGCATCACATAGATCACATAGTAAAAAGACCAAGTGCTGTTGGTTGATCATGAGTCCAAAAAAGCTAATTAGTATGATTTTCTGGATTAGAAAAAATAAACGTAATAGACTAACATGTAAAAACATTTTCTATGACCGGAAATACCTCAAAATTGACATCAACTATGTACAAAAACATCAATATAACATTTATATATATATATATATTTTTTTATCTTCTATACCCACTAAAATATACCAACGAAGCAGCTATTGGTCAATCTGAGGAACTCGTTCGGCAACGTGTTTTTTGAAAACAGTTTAAATATCCTTCAGCTATAAGTGTGAAAACTCCAAAACAAAAATAAGTAGGGAAAAAGGAGAAAACAAAAAAGAAAGACCATTATATAAATTAAAAAACAGAACCCGACAAACGTCCTGTGTGTATCCCGTGTGCCTTTTTTTGGAATACTGCAGAGTGTGAGGAGGTAGGCTGCTTCAGCCAGCTTCTCCAGTGAATAAGAGTTTGTTCGAGGATGGGCCGCTTCTGACCATCCAGCAGGGAGCTCCCGAAGCTTTCCTTTTCAGTTCGTCTTCGTGTGCGTGCAAAGATTCAGACGCAGCTCCATGATGTGTGATGTAGGCCACAGACAAAATAGAAGGGCACTTTTTTTTTCTCTTTTCCCCAAAAACTCGGGATGAACTCTTGTGATGAAATAAGGGAGAGGAGACGGAGTCTAGAATTAGGGGTGGGGGGTCAGTGGGGTTAGCAGCCTTCTTGTTTGTCAAGAGTTTGTTTCACAGTTGAATCGAATATCCACCCAGACTAGCACAAACTTGGCAATATATATATATTTATATACAGTATATAACCTACAATCATGAACAAGAGAGACACAGGAGATTCATCCTTAAATACAAAAAGTGTCTTCTGGCGTCCGAGCTTGGACTTGCTGTAGTGTGTGTTTGTGGCATCTGAAGAGAAAAATAAGGTCCTGAGATATGCACTGAGGGGCTGCTGAGGAGAGTGTTTGAGTGTGAGCTATATAAAACAACAAAAACAACAAAAATATATTTAAATCTATAGCATCAATGAGTTTGTGTGGGATGTGTACAGTATGTTAGGAGGGGCTGGACCGTGGTAGGGCCAGTATTCGTCCGTTGGTCTTTCCCCCGTTCATGTGTGTGAACGGGATGTGATGCTCCTCGTAACTGCCCCTCAGGCCCATGGAGGAGGCCTCGTCCCTGTCCAAACACTGCTCCCTCTGCGAGTACGACGAGGGGTCCAGTGGTATGCTCTCCATGTTTTCCATGTCTAGGTCGAAATCCTCGCTCTCTGGCGGCTTGTTCTCCTCGCTGTAGAAGAAGGAGACCTCCTGGAAGGTTGGATGCAGGTCCTCCCGCAGCATCTCGATGATCTCCTGGAAGGTGGGACGCATCTTGGGGTTGTACTGCCAGCACATCTGCATCAGGTTGTGTCTGCAGGATGAGACGGGAAGATTAGGAGCTGTACTTATGGTTGTTCTGTTAAGAATATTTCAGTCAAATCAACTTCACCTGATCAGGCTTCATAGACACGATATTATCCTTTTAATAAACAACATTAAAAACAAAACCAACTCCCTGATTTATATTATTCCCTTCCCCTCACCTCTGTTGTCCATGTGCACTGATTATTTTGAGTCACTGTCCTGCTGCAGCAAATGCTCAGACATCAACAGCTAAAAATATGGCCACCCTGAGAGCACACTTTAAGCAACACCTGCTAAAAACTGCTCTGCCCAGCTGTTTTAGGAAACAAAAGTAAACTGTACATCTGTTAGCAGCTTCTTTTTTTTTTCTTTAAAAAAATATTTACATATTTGCTCTCACAGCTGAGTTCAGATTTAGCACCCTGCACATTCCATTTTATAATGTATTTTAGCACATCGCTAATAGTTATTTATGAACATCATGAAATCCTATGCTTCACTTCCAATCTCAGTGATCTAAATTGAAAAGTTCAACTTTTGACTGTGGACTTGTGAAATAACTGCTTAAAAGTGTTTTGACACAGTTTGTAGTTTAAGCAGGAGAAGTTGTTTTTCTCAGTGCGTAGCCACCAAATCCCCCTGATCATACTCACAGTCTGTCAGCGCAGTTGTCCGGCCGGTCCAGGAAGCCTCCTTCCATGACAAACTTGAGGACCTGTTCGTTGGACATGCCCTGGTACGGCTGCTCAGCCAGCGTGCTTACCTCCCACAGCACCACCCCAAATGACCTGGTAAACAAGCGAAGAAGAGGGAACGACATGAGGAGAATGAAAACGCAGCAATTAGATCCTAGAGTGTATCTGCCTACAAACATGATTGATGCTGTTAACAGATAGACAGAGTGCAGACAGGTGCAGGTGATACTGATAAACAACACTATCTGCTCCCATGTTGCCTAAATATCTGTAATATATTTAAAACTTGCACACGGATGGTTTCAAAAGTGAGAAGTAAAAGATGAAGGAGGAGAAGGAGTCTAAAATTCAGACGTGTCACTAACCAGCAGTCTGAATGTGCAGTGAAGACGCCGTCCTTCAAAGACTCAGGTGCCATCCACCTGACGGGCAGCAGACCCTTCCCTCCTTTCCTGTAGTAGTCGGTCTCATAGATGTCTCTGGTCATACCAAAGTCTGGAAGGAAAACATAAATCAGACTCCAAATTACAGCCAAACCTGCACCAATTATCAGAAAGATCTGGTGGTTGTTATTTTACATTCACTATCTGCTTTTGTAACCTTGTGAAGTTCCCTTTTGTATTCAGGATATATCTAATTTATCTTAATTATAAGGGTCCCATTACCATTGCTTCTGCTCACACCTGTTCAGTCAATACATGGCACCTAAAGCTGTGGATTTGAATACTGTCTTAGTAATGTCTGATGACTGAATATAAACACCCATCAGTGTGACAGTGCATTGTTGGCTTTTCATGCTTCCACTATGAGGCACCAAAATCTAAGCAGTTTTTTGTGCCCATTGACTTCACGAATTCTTACCTCCTATTTTGACTGTAAGATCGTGAGCTACCATGCAGTTTCTGGCTGCCAAGTCTCTGTGGACAAACTTCTTGGCGTTGAGGTAAGCCATGCCATCCGCAATCTCAGCAGCCATCTGGATCATCTCCTTCAGAGTGGGTGGTGGACGGCCAGGGTTATTCTGAGGAACATGAGACAGACTTTGAAATTCTGATCTACCAACAAAAAGTTTGGCACAGTCATTATATTATTACACTTTAGGTAAATTATTGACAAGATAACACATCGTACACAGTTGCACAACATAACACCCCGACACAGGCTTGACTTTCAGTTTGAACACTCAGAACTTAGAAAAATAATGAGGTTTGTGCAGATGTCAACAAACATAGCATGTCAGTTCAGAAACACTTTTGCAGTTTTCTTAGTTTTGAATTCAATTTAGTTTAATCGATTTAGTTCCAGTTTAATTTCCAGAGTGAGTTTTACTCATTGCAAATTTAATTTTTAATCTTAAAAATGTTCAATTTCAGTTTAAGTAGTAGTTTTTCATGATATCAGACTGAAGATCAACCAAGCAAAATATTGTACAAACACTTGACTCATTATCTAGCCATACAGCAGATTTCAGATTTCCACTGTTTGTTATGTTAACTACACTGTTTCTCAAAACTATGCCTGAAAAATGTAGCCAACTGAACAGTTTCTGATAAAAAAAAACAAAAACCCGAAAACACACTTTTATGTCCCAAATCCTGGTCCAGCACACATCTCAGCTAAAAAGGCAAAAGTGCGCACACTGAACACACATACATTTTTTGTAACCATACTGTATTGTTAACTCTGTGATTGATCAATGATGTTCTTTTCACAAGTTAAATAAAAAAAAATGCAAAAAATAAAGTACAATAATTCCGAGAACAGACACAGTTTAACATCTTCAAGTTAAAAACTGAAAGAAAATAAACAAAGATGGATCAATGAGATGTGTTTTAATCTTATGAAAATTAAAAAAATAAAAAGTAAAATTCTGGACTTGTTCTCTTTCTGAGGTCTGGTCAGGTCACCGTAGTAAAACAAGAAAATCAATATTAAGTCATTTTAGTTTTTAGATTAGTGAATTATTATAACCTTGCTCCCAACACACCAGCCACCCGTTTCAAGGCAGCTGCCATGTTTTCAGTTGGCTTTACTGCTAAAACCTTCTGTCAGCATCCTGCAGCTCAGCCCTGCTTCTGCTCTAACAAAAACGCCATCTGCATGTTTACTTAAAAAGGCACCGCATCGCTTTGTACACAGAAACCCCCTCAACATGTATTAAAAGAAAATGCAGATTTTGATATTGAAGGCTTCAGTGTTAATACCACATAAACTGATCCATATTTGTGCACACAGTCTCTGATGTAACACACTATTATTCTGTAGATGTGATTTAGTCCAAAACAATCTGACTGGAAACAAAATAGCAGATGGAGAGAAACCCCTACCCTATGACTCCAACTTTGTTAACAGCTGCTTACTTTAAACACTGATGGATTTAAAGTGTTGTTTATCTGCACTTTTGCAGTAAACTGAGTGTATCTTTAAAGCACCTCTCTAGATAAGACCTCACTAAGAACCAAAGTAGAGCCTAATGTGTCAGTAGGAGCAGCAATAGCTCCTCGACTGAGCAGAATTAGCCCAGTTAAAACATGATGCTTTAAAAGCTTTTATGCTGCTCAGTGTAAAAATAATTTCCCATCCAGTTATAAAAGATTGTTTTGCATAAAGTCAAGAAAATGCAACCTAAGCCTAGTTTGCCTATTATACTCACAAAATGCAGAAGTGAAAAGAAGAAAAGAAACCAGAAGTACAGTCTGAACTAAAAGAAGAACAAACATAATTCAAACTAATGTTTTACCTCAGCGTCAGGTCGCAGAGAGCGCAGGAAGCTCTTCAGGTCTCCGTGGGTCATCAGCTCCATCACCACCAGGGTGGGCTGCCCCTTAGACACCACACCCAGCAGACGCACCTGGCAGATAGAAACATGGGGATTTTCATCTTAATGTAGTTTAGTTTTTTCAAAAACGGGAATTAGAAGTCAGCAGGTGAAGCAGGTGCTTGCCTTTCACACAGCTCTGATTTTAGTACATTTAGTACTTTCTGTTCTAAATACTCAAAAATAACAGCTAACACACACACAGCTACGGCCCACTGCTTCCAACCCCACCTTAAACTTTTACACATCGCCAGTAACCAAAACCATGTCCTCTGCTCGTGAACAACGTGAGAAAAACATGTTGCTTCTCTTTACCACGTGGTGGCAGCTGAAGGCTTTCATGACGGAGGCCTCGTTCAGGAACTCGATTCTCTCCCGCAGGCTGGCCGACTCGTTCACCGTCTTCACCGCTACTCGTGTTTCACCCTCGCCTTTGACAATGTCCTTGGCAATGCCCTCATAGACCATGCCGAAGGAGCCTTGACCCAGTTCCCGCAAAATGGCGATCTTCTCCCTGGGCACCTCCCACTCATCTTCCTCATACACTGCAAAAAGAAAAAGGGAAAGAAAAAAACATTTAAATACATAGGAAAACAGGCTAGTGGACATGCCCATCATTACTAATAATAAAATAAAATAAACTATGTGAATAACATTATGAAATTAAATCCAAATTTCATTAGTTGTACTGCTGAAACCCCAAAAATAATCAATGTTTATCAACTAATGCAATAGTAGATCTTATTGGATTAAATCTTTGCGAGAGTACAAAATGCAGCAGAAATTAAATTCATGCTAACAAACTAATTTAATGAGATCCTGCAGAGATGTCGTGGTGCAACAGTTAGTTTAATAGTTGATCCACCAGGAACAATTTCACCAGCCAATCACAAACCAGGGGATCCAATCGCTGATAACGCTGATGTGTAATTGCTACTAAGTTGTCAAAATCCCTTAAATTAGCTAAAATCATTAAGTATTCTGTTGTTGACAGGAGACCCAAACCCTGTTTACCATCAGTGCTGAGATACTCGGGGTTTGAAGAGGCATAGATGGGCCCGCTGGGTCCTTGGGTTTGACTAAAAGGAGAAAAAAAAAAAAACAAGCTTAATAAGAACACTGGTAACACGTCGAATAATAAGAGAATGACTATTGAGCTGGATGTGAAAGATCTACCTTTTCTTGAACATGACGAAGCCTGCCAAAGCCACACACAGCACCAGGACAAAGCAGATGACGGGCCCGATGACGATCTTGACGACATGCAGAGGATCGCCTGTTCAACAAGTCCGCCCGGACAGTGAGTCAAATTTCAGGTGAAAAACAAAAACAAGCTGCACACAATAAACCTGCTAAGCTGGGATCAATATGCTGCTCTGTGATCCTAATCTGCTTCAAGTACAAGCTTTTGATTTGGTTTAAGAAGACTGAGTCATGCCAGGTGTCTGTCTGCGTGTTTGCAAGTTAAAATTCTGCATTTATTTGAATTTACACTCATTTCTGAGCTGTACTCAGAGGGGTTTTTTTTCAGCAGCAGGTCAAAATAAGAACAGAACATCAAACTGTATAAAATTTAATATAAGCACCTTGGTTTCTTAGGTAGGACCACAGGAGGTACTTTATTAAACAGGGTTGTGAAAGGTTTTATAATTTTGTGTGCACAGCAGGCCAATTAGATTATTTTTGTGTGTCTAAAATAGACAACTGATTTAGCAGGATTTGGTCAGATCAGGCAAGACTAGAGCAAAGTCACCATGCTGAAACTTATATTTACTTATATTTGTAAATTAATATCCAAACACTCCATAAAGCTAAGTTCAAAATCTTTGTTTTAATTTTGCTGGCACATTAGAGTGCCAAGGTTTACAGAAGAGAGATTACTTGTTTCTTATTAGCGCATAAATCAAAATATACTGATAGCCAAGAAGAAAACATACATTTTCATCATGTTTTACAAAGAACATGATATAGATCAGACTGTAATAAATGGACAAACCCGTCTACACACGCCTTCAGAAAACAGAAGGTGTCCGTAGACAGACTTTACATGCTGTTGTTGTATAAACAGACTTTAAATCCTGAAAAAGTAATCCTTGATTACTTAAGACGACTATTTCACAAGTTTTCCGATGTTAGATATTTAAATATATAAAACTGAAGTATTATGTGTCACTTATGCACTAGTTTGAGTAAAATTTCATTATAAAAAGGCAAGAAATAGTGAAAGTGACTAAAGCTGCTCACACTAAAAAACAATTACAACAAAAGAGAAAAAAAAGAGGTTAGAGATAGTTTGGTTAAAAGTATGCAATCACGCAAAAATGATTCTCAAATTTCAACAAATATACCGTAGGTTTGTGTCAAACATTTTCTTATGAGAATATGTATACATTTTTTATAAAGCGTGGAAGAATAAGAGAGCACCCTAAAATAAACAAAAGCATGACCATAAACAGGTTTTTATTTCTGTATAATAAGCTGTTAGATGGTGGCTAGTATAAAATGAATGAATGTATTGAGTAAATGGCCAAGAATAAAAATTAATGGATTTATCTTTCCTTTAAAAGCAGATTTTAAACTAATGTAATTCAGTACCAACACTGTTCAACAACATTTTGAAAATCAGTTTTTACTATAAATTACTATTAAAAAACCCTAAAACCATGTCTGAACTCATTCTGTCTACTTACTTGGATCCTCGACGTAGAAGTACGTGGGCTCGGTCCATGATCCGTTCCCAGCCAGTGAGGTGGCCCGGATTCTCACCGTGTAATTCCCAGGATGCATCACTTTCAGTCTGCAGCCGCGGCTCGCTTTGTACATGTTCCTCGACACGCAGTAGTGCAGCTCCTGCGGAGGAACAACGCGGCCGTTCAGGTTTGGAAAGTTTAAAACTTAATTTAGACTAATTTTGTTTCATATCTGTGCGTTAAAAACAAGTTTGTTATTCTTTTGGTTTGTTTTGCACTACAAATAAAATCACCAGCATCAACAAGATGTTCTGACTAACTGATCTCTATAGCAACTAAAACATGGTGCACCGTTAAACTTACTCCTCCATTAAGGTTCTCCCAAATGACATTAGTGAGACCAACAGACCAAATAATGAGCACTGCTTTTAGCAGTCTGTGCTGCGTGGTGAGCTTTAAGATCAACAATTAGTTTCTTCTATATTGTTTTCCATTGAAAGCCAAAGTCATTATGTTTAATGAGAAAGAGGAATATAAAAATTGCTTGGTGTAAGAACCATTTGCATTGGCATGAACTTGCAATGAACTCTGCCATCCAAGATTCAAACTATTACATATACTAAGGCAATAAAGCCATGACAAATGTGCATGCAGATGTGGAAGCCTGTGGACATGTTCACCTCAGAGTCACCCAGCTTCTTGTAGTTGATCTCATACAGGATGATCATCCCATTCGGGGCTTGCGGTTCCATCCAGGTGATGTGTACTGTTTTCTCTGTCACCTCGCATTTGATGAGACCCAAGATGTCATCGGCTTTGTCTGTGGCGAACAAAACGACATGAGTCATATTTGTGTGAAGAGTTGAGCGTGTTTGGAGTAAATAAAAGATGAGCTGCAGGGGCGTCCTTGCTTTGATAGTGGCTGCAGACATTTACTGCACGTCAGTATCTCCCTTTATCCTGCTGTTCAAGAAATGATCAGTTTGGAAAAGACAGACAGGTTTTTTGTGACTGTATTGTTCAAGTGACCAATTTATGGGGTCTCTAAACCAACAGGGGACCTACTATACTTTTCTGTCATACACACACACAGATTATTACAACATGTATGCTCATATTAAAAACTGTTTCCTGTGAGCCAAAAGCTCAGGGGTTCATTCTGTGCTAAACACTCTGTTATACACAGGTTTTTACTACTTTTGGCTCTGTATGATGTCCCAGAGAGGGGAAATACCAAATATGGTCATTTCTTTTCAAACTTTGTTTGCAACAAGGAGCGAGTCAGAAGAAGGTTTGCTAAAAGAGATCCGGGTTTATTACACAGACCTACATAACCAAGCTCCTTGGTAACGTTAGCAATGCCTCTTTACCTTCAGGCATTGTGCGGGCGCTGACATACGCTGCCATGCTGCAGCGCGCCGGGTCGGTTGGGTGGTTACAGGCATGGACCTCGATCTGGTAGCTGGTGAAGTGGCGCAGGCCGGAGATAATGGTGGACTCCTTGGCATGGACGGTGACCACGGTCTTGGTGCTTTCAAAGGCTTCCTCATCCTCGGGGATGCTCGTACCCGCGCGAGGGCTTGGTGCGGTGGTTAGGAAGGAAAATGTTCGGTTGGCGATGCCATTCAGATCACGCCGGTCTCTCGAGCGTCTAGATGACAGAGGTCAAATTTAAAGTTATTCAAACACAGAAACCACATTACTTGTTATCTGCATCCAACCCTTTAAAAAATGATTAAAAAATTTAGACCAATAAAACAAACAAACAAACAAACATAGGACATTTTTAGTGACTGTTATTGTTCCTGTGCAGGTTTGTTGTCAGGAGTCTTACTTGATCTCAAAGACTTCATTGTGTAGGTAATTCTCAAAGGTTTTGCGGTATTCTGAGTCCTCTTTTTCCTTCTTGAGCTCCTTTTCGGTTTTAGGGCAGGCGCAACATCGTGTCCCCTGGCCCTGCTCCTCTGTCTGGTTCCACTTCTGCTCCTCGTCACTGTCCACCTGAGTGGGCAGTCGTGATGGCACCTTCATCCCTATTGACACGTAGTCAGGAGAGAATAAAAATGCATTTCAGCCAGCCAGTTTGGGATGACAGGTGCGATAAACACGGATACACAACACAGTCTTATGCACACCCCCTCGCACACCCCATGCCTCGGTGGCATGTCTGTCACTGTCATCCCCAGGTCCTCATTCTCTCTGCTGGAGATAAATTACGAGTGACACGACCTCCCCGCAGACTCCCATCTCTGTATGAGCGAGCGTTATGGGAGTTTAAAAAAGGAGTGATTGCGTTGACACAGACGGGCAGTGATGGAAAGGCACACACGCAGGCTGGGCTACGACCAAAATAAATCAACTAAGATATGAAGTCTTCCTGAATTGAAGTTAAAGTGGATGAAGAATATGACTGTTTTAGTACCACGTTTCATTTAGTTTCAGTTATGCACTGCAGCCCTAACAAAAGACACAACTTTACTCAATTTCATTTCCTTGTCTAGTGACTTTTAGAAAAAAAACAGGCCAGTGTTTTGGTTTGGGTGACTCATTTCCTTTGGGAACATCATTTAAAATATATTTTAAACAGTGGGTTTTCTTTTTGATTGATTTAGTTTGTCTTCCATCCACTGGTCCCTTCCATCCTTTGCCTTCACCACAGGAGGTCCAAAGGTGCCGATGGAGGAAGCAGTGGCTTCCTGAGATAATGAACCCGTGGAGAGGGAATGAGTCCCAAGTCATCAGCTAACAAACAGCTCTGGTGCATAGAGCCTGCACTGGACTGAGGGAAAGACCCCAAGTGTCACACACAAATGAAAGGGTAGTACAACAACCATTAATGATGTTTGTGCAAGTTCACCTACGGAAACCTGTTAAGACTCCCTCACACGGCTGTAAAGACAAACGCTGGATTTCAATACCAGAACAGCAATGACGTAGTAGCTCATCTGGGTCAGAGTGCACTCAAATTCAGAGGTTATTGGACATATTTAACCTGAACTTTGAACCTATCGTGGAGACCTATTATTATGTGCAAGTCTGATCAAATTCTTACTAAAACTGTAGGGGAATTAGTGATTCTAGTGAAAAGTGGATATACGTTTCACCATGAGACAAAACAAGAGCATTATTGTGAAAATAGATTCAGCAAATCTATTAGTTATTTGTTTTCAGGTGCTGAAAGTGAAGCCATTGTGTTCTCACTGGTTGGGCTACTTGCACAGGAGTTATCTGTAGAGACCGGCACAATAAAACAGAGAAGTAACTGCCAGTTAAGATGGTGATAAGATAGATATCTGTTTTCAAATTAACTGAAAAGCAGAACAACAACTATAGATAAAATTCAGTTAATTGCCCTGCCATAATAAATACACTTTAGGTTAAATAAAACTATCAGAGCACTTTCCTTTCTTCAAGGTAACAAAAGCCATCAAGAAGAATTACATCACAAAATATTTACTGTGTCATACGAGTAGACTGCAGCAGCTTGTAGTAGTCAAGAGCCTTAAACTGAGACGAGCTCCCGAGCTAATGAAAAGCATTCAGCGTGTCGGACACAGAAGCAGACGCACAAACACAAAATGACCACAAACAATGTGGCTAACCCTTCTGGCAGTAGTCAAACTTGTAAAGCTCGCTGGCCTCGGGCTGACGCTGGCAAAAGACCAGGTAGTGAGTGATGTTGCCGTTGGGGTCATTGGGAGGTTTCCACTTGAGGATGATCTGGGAGGAGGAGTTGGAGGAAGAAATGGGGTCCAGCGGTACCGACGGTTCTGGGGGGAAAATCACAGAAGTAGCCGATTAAAATGAAGCAACACGTATATTAAGCACACCGAGTAACAAATCGCCTTATTTATCCCAAGAGTGCAGTTCAGAAATACACAGAAGACTTAATAACTACTTAAATTATGACTTTACATTAAAAGAACAATACTGAGATTGTTACTCATTGTTAGTGATGTGTTCAATTAGTAATTCATGATCTCCCTAGATAGACTCCCAAATTTGGGAAATCTTTGTTTTTTGCCCAGAGTGTTTTATCAACACATGGATGGCTGTTTGCGGGACATGAATACTCTGACCTGTTACCAGAATTGCTGCCAAAAAAAATTACTTTTCTATATTTACTTTCTTCCAGTATTTGTGAATTCTCTGAAATTTGCCAGAAGGAAATTAGTCTTTCCACTATTTTAGCATCACATAGATGCATAATAGAATGAATAAATAAGACAGACAACATACTACATGTTCTTCCATATATTGGTGCATAAATTAAAGAGCTGGATCCAGGCCGTGTCACCACCTAGCACTGCTATCTGCAGGACCATAACTCAGCAGGTTTAAGCTCCTGAGACCCTGCATACTTATGGGGACATTACATTTGGCTTTTCTGCACCCTGTACTTCACTCTGCTCAACACAGGCCAGTTGCATCCCAAACAGCAGCTCCCGTTTCAGCAGATTAAAACACAGTTTCGAAGTTTTTGAAGATTGTGGTTATCTGCTGCAAAGGACTGTCTGGTTAATGTCTAAACTCAGTTTTGACTATTTTCACTGTAATTTTCTACTGATTATTCTTTTGTTTTCCCCTCACTCACATTTAATGAACTAGGAACATCTCGCTTCAATGTACACATATTAAAAGCACCAGGAATCTGAATTTACATAAAATAGACTCTCTACGAGTCTATATTGAGACTCTCTACTCTCTTTGAGATGAAAACTTGCACTGTTCCACAGATCGGGCTGCGGTTTGATCATCTGCATTTGTTGTTATTGCAGGACGAGAAGTCCTCTTTCTATCCAATTTGCATTTCATACTGAAACACGCTTACTGGCACAGTTTGGCTCTGTGACCAGCAGCTGCCTGCTCAGGGTATTCCCCGTCAGTTTTGTTATTTGTTATTACAGTTTGATGCTTGTAATGTGCGACTCTCACAGAGCCCAGCGTTTCACGTTACGGGGAATGAAGTTCGAACTTTTCATGGGTGCTTTCGGCAGTAGCTTTTACTTTTTCATTCAGCTGCAATTTGATGACAGTTTTACTGAAACAACCAGCTATTGCTTTGCTTCTAGTTTACTGTAATTACCCCGGTGATTATTTTGTGGTGTCACATGCACTGATGTTGACACTGAGTTAACTGCTGGGGGTGTGTAATTTATACAAGTGTGTGTTGTTGGTGAGGTTTAGTAAATATGTGGGGGGGAAAAATCTGACAGCTTTGCAAGTTTGTTTTTCTTTAAAATCTGGTTTCATGATCTTGAATCTGTATCAGTTGTGGTCAGCTGATAACAAAAAGCCCTGCAGATCAGAAAAAATAGGTTGCTAGCTTGTGGGTTGATCAGTGACTGGCATCGCCCTGTATTTGATCGCTGACACATGGCCTTCTTTCTGAGTGTGACGTAGATTTTTCGAGTAGGAGGAAGAACAAGAGACACTTCAGATCTCAAAAGTGTTCTGGCCTGAGATGGAGTATCGTTCTGACGCTGCCGAGCTTCCAGTGTTTGATCAGGAGAGTGTACGTGAGAAAAGTGGGGCGCCAGACTGAACCCTTGGGAGCTGCAGAGACCTGAGCTTTGTTGTCGTACTGTGATTATGTTGTCCTTGTTTCTTGCCACACACTGGTCAGACCACATTGTCTGACAAAGATTTACCAGCAACAGCTTATTTGTAATGACAGCTTTGCCCTGTTGGTTAGATTTGACACAGGCCAGGAACCCGGAGCGCCTGCCAGACGGGTAAAAAAACAAAACAAAAAACAAAACAAAACCCTGCTTGACATGGCTGTCTGTGTGAGTGATGCGCCTCTGCTGGAAGCCTATTTCATGTGAGCGAGAGATGTCATGTTTCATGCGGTTCATCTGGAAGGAAACGTATATTGTCTAAAAGGAAGCTAGCTAGACAGGCCATCACCATGGTGCACACAGCGAGATCTGTGGGTGGCAAGGTACAATTAAGCAGTGGGGAAGAGCACGGTGATTGCTGCTTGAGTGACTGATGGAGTGACGGACACCTTTCACGCGGTAAGGCGGTAAGGCCCTGCAGGTCTGTGGCACCGTAAGCAAATCGTGCCGTCTGTCTTCCTCCTCCTTGTTCTTGTGCCAAGGACATTTTGGCAACAGCAACACACACAACACTGACTCCACCAGTCAATGATAGTAACACCGCGGGATGAGCCTAAAAATAGCTGAATTCTAGTACAGGACAAGATATTGACCTTTTCCACTGTGAGAATTTCACAGCGGATGACCTGCTTTTGAAGAAGCTGATACATCTTTAGCTTTAGGTTTGCAGTGGTTTCCATGTTTAGATTACACAGAGCAATTTTTATGCCTGGTTTGGTAGGACAGTCCTTAGATTCAGGTCCAGAACAGGCTTGACGATGCAACATCATTGATGTCTGAGTAGTGCTGTGGTTGGTAGTAATACCTTGACAAGTTGCTTCTGTCATAAAGTTAAGGTAGAGTCACAAAAAAAATTTTGGTATTAAAAAAAACAAAACAAAAACAAACTAGTGGAAAACAGTCGCAGGTAGTAAAGTTCCTGCATGAGGACAAATTCTCCTAAATCAACTCCAAAGTCTTCAATCAAAATATACTTCACAATTCAACTACATCAAAGCAATACTCAGGTGGAAGAAGCCGTGATCGACTCATCACACTTACTTGTGGCATTGGTGCGGACGTAGATGATCTCGCTCTTGGCTCCGTGGACCTGGTTCTCGTCAGAGGCCGAGAGCTGGGTTTTCACCATAATGGCGTATTGCGTCCACGGCTTTAGGGGGAAGATTAGATGACCCGGTTCGATCTGTTCTTTTTCTCCGTCTGTGGCTCGGCGTGGAGGGTCCACGTCGGCGATCACCCAGCTGTTGGAGCCGCAAGCGTCCTGCCCATCAAACTCTGTTACGTTCTGAAACGGTCTGTTGTAGGAAAAATAATTTATCGATTTATTTCAACAGCCTACAGAGGAAAATCTGCTCATAAAAGATTACTGAGGTTAGAGTGACGCTCACAGCGCTTCTGGTTAGAAAGGAGGGTCTTTCAGGATGTTATCTTGAGATTTTATCGGTCTGTGGGGATGTAAATTATGTTCTATCCATTTTCTGCTGCTTATCCAGGTTCAGGTCATGGGTCACTTGAACTCCTCCCTCTGGAGTAGTAACTCTGAACTTTCTATATTTTCTAAAGTTAAAAAATGTCTATTTTACTTTTTAGTCTACGGTGTCTAATGAAGAAACTGTTAAAGGAAAATTACACCCAAAACACTTTGGGTGTAATTTGGGCCAGTAAACACTGGTGAGCATGTATCTGATGTGCGAGTACAGAAAAACAATAACGTTCTTTAAAACTAATCTGGTCGCTTTAAAACATACTTTTCAGATGTTACTGGAACTTCTGTTTCAGAAGTTACTGTATCTCTGCTGTCCTCTGCAGCGTATCTGAGCAGCTTAGAACAATATTGGTTTGGCAGAGAGCCGAGTCAGATTCTGAGTCTGTTTGTGAGTGTGGCTGACTGTTGACTCGAGATGAACTCACGCTTCTTTGTACAGCACCATGAAGCCCAGCAGGTCTCTGAAGTCTTTTGGCCAGAAAGGTTGCCACTTGATCATTATCTTATCGCTCATGGTTCGAATCTGGGTAAAATTGAGCACGTGGTTCTCACCTGAGAGCACATAAGACAGAAATAGTGAAGGTTAAAGATAATGAGTAATTATGCAGGTTTTTAAATCTCTGTTGACTGGAGAAAACTAAGGAATCATATCTGCTTTTGTTCATTTGTGAGAACTTCTTCATGTACTCCACTTGTTCAGCCAATTGTACTTTTCACTAAACTTAAATTCTTCTTCAGTTTACAAACTAAATCCTTTTTCATTTGCTTTGCTGAACATGTGTAAAAGCACATCTCTTGCTTACAAAGAACTAACAAAGCTGGGTTAACAATTCAAAAGCACAGCAGACATACAATTAAAGTCTTCCAGCACACAACAAAAACAACAAAGGTCTCCTCAGCGCTGCTGTCTGCAGCCTCACTCCTACATGTTTACCAAATTTATCAAGGTCTTCGATAAAGAAAAAAACGAAGGCTTTTAACATGTCAGTAAAGAAAGATGACCTTGGCCTTGTGCATCTCTGTGGCTCAATTTACGAAGACGCACTGCTCTGGCATTCAAATGTTTTCTGTGGCCTTTGCAGCAGAAGTAAAACACGGATGACAGAAAATCTACCTGAACTCAAAGAGTTATCAAACACCCTGATGGCCGCCAGTCTTACCCCATCACCCTCCTATTAGATCCACCTATGACATCAATTTGAAAGTCTCACATTGTCTATTTGTAGAGATATTGTATTCACAAAGTGAGGGTGACATAACACTCCATCAGCCTTTTACAGCTGAGGGGTAAAAAAGAGACTCAGGGCCAATCAGAAGCTGATCATCAAGATCCCAACTATATAAACACAAGTCCAAGTTACACAGATCTGTGGGTACAGAATGGACCCCATTTGGGAAATGGAAAACTTGAAAACTGACTATGGAGATTTTTATTTATTTTTTTGACGAAACTGAGATAAAATTCCCAGGTTGATGAGAAATCGTGAATTTCTTCAGTCAAACCTTTGGTCCAGCAATGTCGAGGTACCATGCTGGTGCCAGGTTTCATAACATCCTGTTAACCAGCTCGTACACATATAAATTAGGATGGAAAGGACACAATCAGAGCAACGCCTAGATCACCAAGTTATCATGCATAGCGGTTATGAGTGCTTTGCTTTGTTGGTTGTTCCTACACAAGTTACACAATGTCGGTAAAAGGTCTGCAGGAAGACTTCTGCAAACACAGGACAGGAAATGACCATCATAACAATAACTATGAGTATGTATGCATGTACCAAGCCCGACTCGGTGTTTTTCGTTGCTATAATAACATCCTGCAAAAGCCGACTCGAGGGCCGAGGGTCTTACATGAAGCCTGGTCTCCGTTGGTCTTGGAGGCGATGTCGTTCTTGACCTGCCGATCTTTGGTTCCCGTCACCTCCTCCATCTTGCGGATCTCAGACATGCAGAGTTTGGAGTTGTAGTGGAAAAACATGCGCCCCTGCTGGATGGTCAGCTTGTGTTTGGACCAGTCCCAGAGCTGCCGCAGGTTCTGGTTGTCCAGTGCATAGAAGGAATAATTCCTGGAAAAGAAGAGTGAAGACAGCATGAACATACTTTAATGATACATGACATTTGGCTGAGGGTACAAAAAGCTCCTGTGAGTAACATGAGCAGGAGGTTATCTGAGCATGGCTAGTCTTCAATTTATATCATGTCTGTCCTTTGCTATTTCTTCTGTAAGTGCAGCTCATTGTGCTGCAGGCGTCTTCCACTTCGTCTCAACGAAGCCTCGTGTATGATTTGGGAAAGTCTAACCAGAAACGGCTACCACAAAAAGACATTTTGAAAAGGTCAGTCCTTCCGCTTTTAACTCATAATTACAGGACATGGCAAGGATGAGAACAGCTAAGAAGAAAGAGTCTCACCCGATTTCCTGCTCCTCTCCACGAATAACACGGAGTTTACGGAAAAACGAAAGGGACACGAGGGCGTAGGAACGTCGCACTGTCAGGTAGCCAGTGATCTCCTCCAGCTGGCCCAGACTGGCCTCCAGTTCAGCAGCTATGTTGTCTACAGAAATCCCCCAAAAAACAAAAAAAACCATGAGCTTTAAAAACTGACTACCGATTCTGCAGCATGACTCATAAAAGACACACAACAAACTGTCCTCATTCATTTGTGTTTCCCATTTTCTTTTCATCTTTTTTCCATTAAATCGCAGGCTTACTTTGTAAATAATATAACTGGATTGATTTCAGCACAGCTTTTATATTTTAATGACTGCATTAAATATTCACATCCATTAACTTTCAAATGAAGAGGAACTTATGCACCACTGTACATCAAATCTAAATGAAACTATGAGCTTGCTGTTTGTTCCTATTAAAATTTATTTTAGCTTTTAAAATGTTCAAAAATCATCACACATCTATGTTTTCCAGAGTTCCCATAGCTTTTATTTTCTCATTAATTAACTTTGCTGGTTGTTTAATTGTACATTCTGGAGTATCTTCCTGGTTTCGTGCAATGTCAACATCTCTGTGTTTGTTGTTCTGCTGTGCTGATCTGCTGCACAATGTAATCTGATTCAGCCAAACAAACCGCACACACTCACTTCCTCCACGCAGGTTGATGACCAGGCTCCCGTTGAGGATGGTGCAGCCTCTTAACTCCTGGGCAGCAGTGACCGAGTCCACGACTTTCAGACCCAGACACACCTTGGGGCACAGCCCTGCGCAGGGAGTGCAGTTGAGCCTAAAGAACAGGAAGGAACAAGATGAGTTTTGAATTATATTCTGCTCGCTCTCTCTCTCACACACATACACACGCAAATACTAAAACCTTAAACCTGCGATGAGTGATTTTTGGACAGCAGACAAGTGATATGACAACCCTGCTAGTAAACATGTCTATTTACACATCCAGTAGAGGAGGAGTGGCATTGGCAAGGGTTTCTCCTGGCTCAAAATCAGCCTTTTGTTGTGAGGCTATGCACGTAAGCATGACTGATCCAAATATAGTCAAGGCACAGAATCTGTTACCTTACCGTTTTTCTGTCCCTCTTTCTTTCTTCAGTGGAAAAAGGCCAAAACATCTTTGATAGATAAACACAAACACAGTACATCTGTGCACGTTTTTCTCTCCCTCTCAGCTTACTGAACAGACATCCTACAGCCGACACACATTTGCTGTGGAAAATGTTTTTGAATGTTTTAAATTGAAGGGATTAAAGTGGAGGATTAGAAGATGGCGGTCTGTTTGCTCCAGGTCATTGTCCTGGTTTATGAGGTGAGAATGGCCTTTGTTTAGTAACAGCTGATTAAGCAGGCAGGACAATTAGAGAAAAATGGCAAATAATGGATTCTTCTGGTACGCTTTTAATGGTAATCACTCATTTACAGACTATAAATACTTAATATTTCAAAAATGAAGTACGCACTATGAGCTTTGGCACTGATATAGTTGTGTATGAAATTAACAACAGCTTTCAACAAAACAAACCCAGCCACATGACAACAGTTTAAAAGCCAGAATGACTAAAAAATAAATAAAATAGAAGTTTACTCATGCCGGTGAGTAAAGGAAGGTTTGTTCTCTTTTACTATCTAATCTGGCTCAAAACCCGCCTTGAACTACCCTTGACCCTTTTCCCTCCCGAGTGCCACATCTGCACTTTCAGCCCAGACACTCATCACACCTTTGAGTACACTGCTTATCCTTCAAAGCACTTTCATTTCCACAGCTTAGTTTAAAGCCAACAACAGCAGGAGGACGCCATTGAGAAGGAGGAACCAAAAAAGGGAACAGAAAGGAAGTCAAAGTGAAAAGGATTAAATGGGAGTTCAGCTGAATCGCCACAGGTCAGCTGCAGCTGGAAAATGCGCCGTCTCTTTAAAACCTTTATACACAAAACTAAAGGTATACTAAATATTATATTCAGTATTTTTGCTAAAGGTTTTTGGTGATAATAATATAAATTATCATCCATATACTTACACACTCACCATTTTTCTGACTTCAAGGGGACCTATTATTCGTATTTCCAGCTCCAAGTTTTTAATCCCTAGATTTTAGGGTGTCTTTGCATGATTTGCATATCAAAATAATCTCTGCTTATCTTGTGATGAGCAAAAGTGCAGTGCCTCGGTTCCTTTTCCGTCTGGAAGAAGCTGCTTAGCTCCTCTGCATTTAAGGTAGACCACCAATTAAGCCCACTTTCATTTGATTGGCATGACCTTTGAACAGCATGTAGGTCGGGCTTCTGTGCTTAGAGCCTGAGATGGGATGATGTGTGTGTGAGATGACACTAACTCACATAATATAAAGCAAAGAATAGAAAACTGCCTGAAAATGAAAGCTTAAAGCTGTCTGAAGCCCGAGGCTGTAACACTGGTGTTTTCAAACAAAACACCTCATCTGCTCCACTGGAGATGGATCTGCTTTCAGATGACCTGTCAGGTGTGAATGTACCGCATGCAACTCCATGAATGTGAAAGCTGCATGTGGTTCAAACAGAGATTATGTGCTTGGCAAATCCTCTGTGGATTAATAAAGGTGAAATACACGTAACGCTGTACACCCGGCAGCAGTGGCACTGCCACCTTTCCTGTCATCACTGACAGACTGCATGGACTTTGTTGCTGTGTGTTGCTTGCCAGACATGCCCTCTATCTCTCCGCAGCCAGCCAGGGGAGTCAAGGCCAAGCACCCCGGGGTGCTGACAGCCTGTCCCCTGATGTTTCACCACTGGCCAGTGGTTCTGTAACAGACGACTACGTGTCCTGAAAGACCGAGCTGCATTTTCAGCCTTTGCCCAAGCAGAAAGACTTCGGCTGTCTGGAGTGTTTGTGCTTACAGGCACACCCACCCTTGTGGACAGCCCAGTCACAGTAAGCGGAGGTGTCAGAGGGACACAGCGAAGGTCACTGGCAGGTCAGCACAAGCACAACACCTATTTGAGGTAACTGCAGAGCTAGAGATAAGGGAAAACACAGTTCACTCACAAGTGTCTGCATTTACATAAAGATCACACGCTGCAGTGCAGACACAAGCGTCTGTCTGGTACACAGCGAGCAAGTGAGCAACACAGAAATGTAGGATACCGAGTCAAATTCAGAAATGCAGACGTGCCCGGCTCCCTGCTGTGCCGTACCACTTTGACCTAGCTGTCTGCGGTGTCTGACAAACACACAAATACACACACAGAAAGAAAAAGAGGTCTCTGTGTCTGTGTGTGCGTACACACAGACACAGAGCAACGTCTGAGCTCAGCAAGAAGACCAATTCCTGCATCGTCATGGTGTGCTACAAACACACACAGTGGCAGCAACACGACCGACTATTTTTAATTCCACATTGAATTTGTTGAATATTTTCTGTTTTTGTTTTTTCATGTTAATGCAGGATGAAGGATCTTTCTGATTGATTGCCTCTAACTAAAAAGAAAAGAAAAAAAAGCTCCCTGAAGCAATCTCGCATTTTGTGCCAAAAAAACCCATCATAACAAAATTCCTGCGATGTCTGCTCACTAACAATAGTCAGCCTGCAGTTATTATAAATGCACTGGTAAATGAAAGTATCGCAGCATTTTTAGCAACATGCAACCCAATTTAGACTAATTTAGACGTGTTTGTAGGGAAAATTATGCATCGTGTAACAAAACCATTGAGTAGGTAAATGTATATCGTTGGGGTCTGTGTGTTTATGTTTGCAGCCTCATTGATCCAGTGGCTCTTCTATGGGCCATTAAGAGCCTCTCAGCCTGACGGCGTGTGCACTTACGAGGAGGAGTTGACGGTCGTGTAACCTGAGGGACACTCGGGGATGCAGGCGCCGTTGTGGATGACGTATTCGCGGCAGTCCGTGCTCTTGCTGTGCTCCTTCTCCCGCTTGCATGTGTTGTGCAGATTCTGACAGAATTCGAATGAGACACAGCGCCAGCCCTTGTAGGTGAAGTGGTTTTCTGGGCAGCGCTGCACGCAGGTACCTTCGTGCTGGAGGCCGCGGCAGGCCACGCAGTGACTGGCTGAGTTGGGCTCCAGGCAGCCGCCCAGGCACTGGCTGTGGCAGCACTGGTCATCTTTGGTGCAGGCCCGATGTTTGCACTGAACAGGACACACTGAGGATTGGAGAAGGAGGATGAGGTTAGAAAGAGTGTGCTGCAGGTGAAACGAAGATGACACGAGTTAAAGAAAGGACAGGAAAAGGAGCTTATCAAAAATCAAGCACCTACATGTTTTGATTAGTCCCCACTGACACTGAACTTTTACCTCTTGGAGAAACCTCATGTGATCAGATCTCTCTGTCAGAAGGAGTGAAATCCCTCCCTATTCCACAAGCCAGCAGCCCCGAGGACCATCTGCCATTGGCCAAGGAGCATACTAAATACAAATAGCAGGGATCCAATACCAAGTCGACCAAAGAAAAATACTTCTCCAGAAGGCTTGGTGAAAGTGAGACAAAGGGGAGAAACTGGCATTTAAAGTATGCAAGTATTTTGCACGTGAGGCCTGGTTAAAATGAGTTTATTTGCAATCCCTTTTATTGTCATTTAAGCTTTGCAGTATCCAAGCTCATGAAGTTAAGTAAGAAAACAATGACTAAGCAACTGAAGTGCTTGGGAGACATGATATGATAATCTCCACAAGTAACCAGGGATACTTGTACACTGGGTGGTACTTATCTGTTTTCCAAGCAGTACATGGAAAGATTAAGTTAATCAGTCAAGGAAAAATTTCATGTTTTTTAGGAACTTTTATGTTTGCTCTCTGATTAAATCTAATCTTTCACTGTTCTGCTTATGCCTGTAGGTTAAAAGGACCATTTTTAAAGGTGCTATATAAAAACGTTTATTATGTAACTGTAATAGTTGTTATAATGAAAAGGGCAGCGGTGGCTAATGAAAACTAATTAGCAAACAGCTGAGAAGGTTAAATAGTCTGTAAGTTATTGGAAAAATAACAAAGAAGCTGAAAATGATGGATTGAAGGGTTAAAAAGATTTGTTTTGTTTTTTTACTAATTAATACATTTTCATAGCAATATTTGCTATTTATTTGCAATACAATTATGCTTAAAAATACTTACATATTTAGTTAAATAGATTAAATGTCCACCTCATATAGTTAGTATGAATTTAAGATTTACCAAACAGACCTAAATGCTGACTTCACGTGTTTAAAATTTATCTGAACAGCTTGCAAGGCAGTAAAATCAAATGAAACCTGGTATTGATTAAGAAGTACTGGAGCTCGTCTGACAAAGACTGGAAATCAGTGATAGAGCTCCAAACTTTTGTCCAAATGTTTTAAAATCTCAGCAGCCCTTTATGAAGATTTCTTTAATCGCACCCCTCTATTGTATATCCCACATGTCTGATCTCAGTGTTACAGACCAGTGTGTGTCATAATTTTGTGCACCTGCAAAACGGTTTTAAAAGAAAATAATATAAAATGCAGACAATCCATCTTTAAGATGTGGCAAATAATAAATCAAACTGTCTGGCTCATTAGAACATACAAAAGTGTCTTTTTAATTAATGCTGGGAGAATTATTTCAGAGTTTATTTATGAAGGTTAATAAGTAATTTATGTTTTAATCTAAATGTCAGTTACTAGTTTAGCTCGTCATTCGGGTCTGGGATGTTTTGTAAAGGCATTTTTATGCTTGTGTTGCTGCAGCTTTATCCTCCTCAGGCTGTGAGAAACCTTGTCCTGTTTCAATGAAAATAATATTTAGCTGAAGCCTTAACTGCCACACACCACAAAGTGTTGGAATGTATGATATGATATAACCTAAAAACATAGTATTAATTATGGCCTGTGTTTAACATCCATGTATTTCTAAGCTCTTGGCCGAAACAGCCACGGAATAAACAAATGATCTAAAGCGGCTACAGAAAATGTATCCACGGGCTTCTCTTTGGGAGAATAGAGAGCTCTGCAAGAGAAATGAAAACACTAAAAGATCGCAGCGTCCTGACGGTTACAAAAAATATGCGACTAAATGTCTCCTGGGCGTAAACAAGCTCAACTAAAGACTCAAGTCTGCAGATCAGCTGTTTACACATATGTTTGCTTGTGTGCATGCGTGTAAGTCAGTCATTACGTAACAGGAGGCTGTGTGGATTGGCAGGTGTGTGAATGTGCCACACTGTGTTGTCGATGAGTCCAAGGGGAGATGTAGGACTCTCAGACGTAAATACAGCAGACTGACCTGCCCGCTGAGATTAGCTCCTCATCCACGATAGTCAGATTAAAACCGCTCAGCAGCAGGGCTGATAATGAGGGTACGTTACAGGTGAGGCCATATAGATGTGAGCATGTGCGTCTTTATGAGGCTGAACTGACATTAAATGCAAGGGGAATGTGTGCGAAAGGAAACAATGAATCTGAGTAACGTGCAGCAGTTGTTGGAGCAGTTTCCTCTGCTGGGCAGCGATCGCCGAGCACCATTCGGATTCAGTGTGCATGTGTTGAAACGGCTTGTCTTCATTAGTGTCACGAGGTCTGCCATTAAATGAACAAAACAACATGTACCCCCCTGTCCTCTTTTATTAACAGAGGTAAGCTGCTGAGGTGCACGAGGAGTGTGTTTGGCGAGGGCAGCAGCAATATGAGAATGTGAGAGGGAAGCTAAAGGGGGGCACCGAGCTAGAAAAACAAATGATATAATCGCCCCTTATCAACGTCAGTCAGTCAGGATTTACAGACAGTAGAAAAATAAAATAAATTGCTTCTTGCTTTGACCTCTTGCCTCCATCGCCAAAGTTCATTTAAAAGCTGAATTTCTGCTTTTTCTCCCCACTCACATACAAACACAAAGAGACACACATACACAAAAGCTTTACTGTGTGTACTGACTGACTCCTGATCCTCCAGTGTGCTCCATGTCGCAGCACAGACCCAACAGATCCACCCTCAGCCTTAGCCAATGTGTTGGCTGGCTGTAGAAGCTAGCCATTCAAGTAGCCTCTCCCCTTTCCAAGGAAGACAAGCAGACGGTTTAACCCTTTGTGTCCCACTCAAACAGTCATACGGCAACCGACACGAGAGCCACACAGAAACAGGCTGAAGCTGAGGGAAAGCAAGGAGCATGGCTCCACTCTTTCCATCTCCTCACTGCTATGAATCAGCTGCCTTTACGCTGAAACCACAAGCTGCTCCCATTAAGAGCGCCTGCAGTATATTTTAGCATGCATATTGATCTCTGGCATTCAAAAGAAAAGTGCCAGTTGAGAAGAACATGGTTTCCTTCTGCAACAAACTCATGCTAAGACAATCTTGATTGTGCACTGAACAGCTCGGCGCCTCAGGACGATGATCGTGCCTCATCATGTCTACAACCCGTTACGAGTTCTTACAGATTTCAACAGCTTTGGAAACTTTTCCACCCAGACTGAAATATCGCTTTCAGCAACTGACAGCTCCTCCCTCAGCTGCAACTGCAGTTAGTTAAATGTTAAAGTCCAAGGAAATCCATAAACATGGTGAAAGATGGCGATGATGTTTTTCCTTCCTTATGCTTTCAGTGAGAATTTTTAAATGCTGAACCATTATAATTAAAGAGCCGATTACAACCTCCTATGCAGCAAAACCACACAGATGTGCTAAGATTTTAAACTGAGCAACAAACAAAGCTGAAGTAACACTTTACAGAAAGTTAAAAAAAAAAAAATTTAGTCAGTTTTGCCATTAACTCCCAATAAAGTCTTTTCATTTAAGGTTTGGACTGCTGGTCTAAGAAATACTTTGTAAAAAGATTCATTTTGTCCACTCGGAACATCATGTAGGCCTTTTTCACATACAATAATAAATAACACAAATTAAATTTTAGTTGATGCCATACACTGCTACTTATTGCAATACAAATTAAAAGTTACGTTTAGCTGCTCCCTTTCTTACAAGCGGTCACTACTGTGGAAACGGATACACTTCCTGACACTATCCCAAAGGGATTTCTCGCCCCCTCAGGATTAAACCGCAGCTCTCTAATTTGTTTGATGACGGTGTAAACCACTACAATATAAAGCTACTATCTCAATATAAATGAGAGATTTTGAAAATGCGAAAAACTGGCACTTTTTGCAGGGTAGCCTCATATAATTACAGTTTGAAAGTTATCAGAAAGGAAATAAATTACACTGTCCAGACAATCAAGCAAAAAGACGGGACTTTAAATTGTACTGGATGTCTAGATTTTACGGTGATAAATAAAGAAGAAAAAGAATATATATATATATATATATATATATATATATATATATATATATATATATATATATATATATATATATATATATTCTGTGACACATAAGCTTGGTGAAACGATCCTGAGGCAAATACCTACTGTAATCAAAGGGCCCAATATACATGCCACATAAATGTCACCAGCAATGTCACCATTTATACTCATGCTCAGGCTCGCTAAAGTATTTTCCTGAATGACAGCCTCAGACAAATCCGTCGTATCACCGTTGGTACAGAAGTAAAAGTCCAAAGATGAAACAAAACGATCGATGAGTACTGCACTGATACAATGAGGGAAGTATTTGATCCCCGTTGAATTTGTAAGTTTGCTCACAAAGTAATGAACATTTTCTAATTTTTATGGTAGTTTCATTTTAATGGAGACAGAATATTAACCAAAAATCCAGAAACCAAACACTTTACATGAAAGTTCTAAATTGATTTGCACTGAGTGAAATAACTATTTTATCCCGTTAACCATCCAGATTGTGGCTCCCATAGATTGGCTGTTTACCCATGTGGCATAGATTACAATCAATCAATTACAGATACTCCTTATCTCGACTCTTTATATGTTTAAAGCACAGCTGACAAAAGATTCAATTTCTTCCATTTCAACCTCTACCAAAGAGCTGTCAAAGGACAGGACATCAAGAAACATGAGCAAGAAGCTGACAAAGAAGATGACACTGTTGGTGTGATTATTGGGTCATGGATGGGTCTTCCAGCATGACAATGACCTAAAATATATTGCCAAGGCAACAAAGGAGTGGCTAAAGAAGAAGCACATTAAGGTCATGGAGTGGTCTAGCCAACCTCCAGACCTTAATCTGTGGAGTGAGCTGAAGGTTTGAGTTTCCAAGCAAACTTGGCAACAAGGGTTCCTCCACCAAGTAACAATTCAATGCTTGTGGAATGAACACTTGTATCACTCAACGATGTGCAAATCAATTTATAACTTTTGTTTTTTGATATTCTGTCTCTCTCCATTAACATGAAACTACCATAAAAGTGAGACGGTCCATTTCTTTGTAAGTGAGCAAACTTACAAATCAAAAGTCACTTGTTCACTGTCCAAATGACTTACACCGCACTCTGCCATATCTGCGAAGCTGCTCAATGATCCTAAATGATCATTATCACAAGTATCCCCGATCACAATCCATGCAGGCTTAAATAATAATAACGAGCGACCACACTGAAGGAGATAGACTCATTTCTTGTGCGGTTGTCAGAAATGTTTCATCGAGACCCTGATGACCTGTGAGAGCGACGCCACACCAAGCTACCTTTGATCTTCCAGAGCGGGGAGGGATCCCGAGGAGGCTGTTTGGAGGGGTTTGCTATTCTTTCCTTAAATACATGCAAATCCCTAAATACATGGCTGCTTTCTTTCTTCTTCTTTTTGTTGTCAACACCGACGCTGGCAGTTTTTGACGAGCAGAGGTTCCTTCTCAGTTTGATCTGTACCAATTAGACACACTGAGCTTGAGTTCTCCATCTCTAATCTTCTGTTTGTACAATCACCTGGTCACATTATATCGATATATTAACACTTCACTTTCCCTCTCTGTGTTTTCTCTTTACAGATGCATGCAAAAATAAAAAAAAGTCTCCTGGTTCTTATTGCTTTATTCCACTGGCACGTTGGTCAATTTCTGTCTTTTCCGTGCAAAGTACAGCAGGATTGCATGAAGGCTGGGGAATAAGCCTGCAGAAATGTCTGGCACGTTATCTCATAAGCTGAGGTTTCATTTGGATGAGGCGGCAGCGCTGCACAATAAGGCGCTCAATCTCCCGCGGCCCAAAAGGGACAGCAACAACCAACACCGCATCAGGGTTCCGTCAGCCTATCAAGTCAGTGCCAACTTGGAAAAAGGGGGTGAAGAAAAAAAAGATTTGCATTGTCCAGCTGCAGCAATGTGGGGTGTCAGAAAGACAGAAAAAGTGACGCACTCAAGTTTTCAACAGGTCCACTGTTCTGGACCGCTGAGCAATTAAAACACAAACTGCATAAAGAGGTTCTTATTGTGTTGTTTCAAGCAGTTAAAGCGCTATAAACTGTAAAGAGTTTCTACATGTTTTCATTAACCACAATCCTCCCTGAAATAATTTAGTGATTTTTTTTTTTTTTAGCTTTTTCCTCTTTTGGCGGTGATGAAACAACGACCTATTCAAACCTTTTTTGCATTGAGATCACATGAGAGTTGAGAAAATGCCAAACAGGAACGTGGTGGTGCAGTGGCTGGCAATTAAAATTCCACAGCTATGACAAGGGTAGTATTTAGTTTCTATGAAAGAAGGTTTTTGCTGAAGGCCCAGAAGAAGAAAAAATGAAGAAAAAATACATTTCTGTTTGTAGATGCTAAACTCAAGGACCGTGCTGAAAAAAAGGCTAGCAGAGAAAGACCTAGAGTATAGAATAATCTGCCCTAATGTAACAGATTAAAGACAGATTGAACTTTAATGTGGGAGTACGAGTTTGGGTGTATTTGCTTTGCACAACAACCGTGGGAAGGTGGACTCAAAGAAAGTGCAGCATCGTGTACGAAAGGTTGGGATATTTTTGCTAACAGTTTATTTTCTGTTACTCTTTCACAGCAGTATATCCAGTCTCTGACTCCAGTTTCTTCTAAACTCCAACTTGTTACTGGCTGATCTGATGTTACTCTGGACACTGCTGTTAATAACATCGGCTGTGTTGACAGAGAATCACATGTGAGCTGCCTAATATATGGCTCTGATGACTGATCTGACAGGTGTTCTTCAGTGAGACAGGTAAAAGTCCAAAGAACAATCTGCAAATTTCTTTCTGTACAGACTCTGCATTTGCCCTATAAACTTCTGTTTCTATGCATGCTTGAAATGCATCAATAAATCACTGCACCTATTTCCCGTTTTTCTGCAGCATATAAAAGAAATAAGGGGTGACTCAAGACTTATGCCTGTGTCTGACACAGGTGTTAGCTGTTTGCCACCCAGGGCTGGTGTTTCATTCTGACTGATAGTGTGTTGGTGACACACTCTGATCAAGACTTGGAGTTGATATACACTGATCTGTTTTTTTCTGCAATATGTTCAAAAAAGAGTAATTTTAGAAGACAGAGTGGCTGAGTCATTTTCTATAGAAGACATATGCAAGACATAATATTTACAGAGTTATCCAGGATTTTATCCTTTCCATCATTTTACTACCATAGCACTGCCTGTCGGGAACAGATGTGATATTAGTCCCTACCCCTCCCCTCTATACATGACAAATGAAAGTGGAAAGGTGGCAATTAATCAAGTGGGTGACATTTAAGACCTGATGCTGATTTGACCAAAGTCTTACAGAGAAAGGAAAATTCAAAAAACAATCCACTGGTGATTACCAGCGACACCACTGCTAATAACATCTCCCATTTCTTCTTTTATGTGTATTTATTTATTTGAAACGTTGAAATTTTGCATAAAAATTATTTTGTCTGCACTAGTTAACTGAAAAGTTGAGGGGTAGATACATTTAAAAAATATTTTAAATAAAAATTGTATCTGTCAGAGGGGAAAACTTCTGAAACAAGGGCGATATATTCAGACAGTGAACAAATAGTCTGATATTGTGAAAGCTATACATTAGACAAAACCAAAACTCTGATGGGTTTGACATAATGTGTTGCTATAACGATCAAAGCATATGTATGCATGTATCGTATCTGGGCCAATCTCATCAAAACTTTACACAAACATCGTCAAGCATACGGCAATTTTGTTTTTTTAAACATTTATTACAAATCCCGATTTTTTTCCATTTTCGTATTCATGTTCCTCCTACAAATGTTATGATCTCCAGCTTTAATTTGAGGATGTCATTTAAGTTAGGATCTGGATATTTTACACTCCAACATAACCGACGGGTGTTGTTTTTTTTCCGCCAAAAAATGTAAACAAAAAAACCCCAAACAAAAAAACAAAAACAAAAAAACACTATTAATAATTAAAAAAATCCTAAAACAAAAAGGCAGCAGAATCTGAGTGTCAGCTATTCTGAACTTGAGTCTTCTTCTGAGCTTGAATTTATTTCAATGATTTAGTTTTGCCGAACAGAAAGAACTCAAAGTAGTCAATAATGTGTCTTGAATTTATTAAAACTACCTGGATCCAATCTTATTCAAACTAAAGCCACTTATGCCACAGGAGACAAAAAAAAGAGCTGTTGTGTCATTGGGACTTTTCAAAGAGCAACGGTTAACGAGCCAGGTTTATTTGTCTCATTTAACCACTTGTCAGCTGATCTGACTCAGCAGCAGCAGCAGCAGCTCGGTTAAGACGACTCTGAGAGCAACAGGAACCGTAAACAATTTCATTAACTGCCTCCGGCCTCAGTTAATAGAACAAAAACACATAAACAACATGAAAAAGCACTTTTTGTTTTTAATGTTGCTCCGCCATCTCTGTCATCTGAAGGCAGGATATCCACTCTGTCCGTGACTGGAATAGAAATGATAAACACAGCGCGCTCATTGATGGGTAATTGCGCTTCCTGCTGGACAGGCAAATGACGCACGCCACAGCCTTGAATCTTAATTTCCCGCCAGGGTTCAATGCCAGGGTCAAATAACGACTACCTGTTATGACATCAAAAGCATGTATGTTATTAATGCAACGTCACAACGTCTTTAATAATCTTCTTACTCGTGATTAATGCTGTCAAAGGGCATCCAAACCGATCACCATCCGTTTTTTTCCTTTCTTTTTTAAGCAGATAACATCTTATTTGACTTGTTTAGAAAGGAAACCAAGGTTACTGTTGCTGTTATATAAAATTCTTTTTTACTTATGATTCCTAAATCTTTGAAAGTGCATATGTTTTAGGTTTCCAGCAGAACCAAGAACAGACTTTGTGGAACGAGAAGAAAATCTCTGAAAACCATAAAGAGAGTTAGGGATTTTCTGAGCACGCAAATAATGAACATCTGCTTGGAAAAACACCCGATATCACAAAGGAAGATAAAACAAAACACCCACTTTAAGGAGTTCTTATTATTTCGCAAGGAGCAGCCATTATTCAAACAAATGAGAAGCTTTACTTATTCACCACCTTTAAGGCACCAGGAGACCAAAATTAATTATAACCGAGCCTCTAAATCTGCTTCCTTTCACCGAAGACCGTTTTCAAGAGCACTCTTTACGTGGCATTTTGTTATTCTGTGATTTATTTGTAGCCCCGGGTACAAAACAAAACATAACATAACAGGGCTCGGCTCTGACGCATCAGTGCCATTTTATGGAGTGAGGTGTTATGGATTTATACAACAGTGATACTTTTTGCTCCACCGCTCATTGAAGATCACACACATACCTCACACTCGGCTCAAGAACAAAAACAATCTGGCACAGGAACAAAATATCACCACGGCAACGCAAATGTTATCCACCCTGATCACGCGGCGCTTGGATGGCAAGGAACTGCTAAAACATCTGGATCGAAGCTGCATGTAAGTTGTTAAGAGCAGATAAAAAGAAACATATTATTCAATAAGCTGTAAAACTGTGGCGAGATGTTTCAAATCCACTATGGCGATGGTGAGCGTGCACGCCACTAAAGAAACGCCTGTCGGCCTTGCTTTAACAGATGCCTAAGATGTCTGGGATTCCATGGGAAAGGCTCCAGTAGCTGAACGGAGAGGGTTTGCAGGGTGCAGCTCCACAACACTGAGTGCCAGAGCACTTAAGTCAGCTCAAAGAAATAGACTTGTGGTGCGTGTATTGGGGGTTCTGAGGCTAGCTTTATGCTGGTGAAATAGTACTCTGCGACCATGAAGAGCATAGTTGTAGCTGAGGGGGGAAGAAAAAAAAGAGGAACAAGTTTTAATGACTGTCGCATTTGTCCCATCTTTTCTGCCCTCCCTCCCCACTTCCTGCCCGATTACAAATTGAACTTCTGTGATACCAATAAGGTCAAAGGAGTCAGAATTTATACACAATTTATCAGCTAACTGGGGTTTAAGGTCCTCATACATCACTGCACAGCTCAACTACTGTATTGTGAACCGAGCTGGTGTTTGCCATGGCCAACTCAAATAAACAGCAACCTCAGCTCAGCAGCTTTGCTCACTTATTTTACTTCAAAGCAACTTTGAGCATTTTATCGATCCTTCCTCGTATAGATGTGCTCTCGTTCTTGCATAACTTTTCCAAAATGCACCGCTGTGTTGCACTGGTTCTGAAAGGCGCTTCTTAAATGTAGTTTTGGTTATTTCTAAGTAAAAAGACAACTCCATCTGTGGTACGATAAAAAAGAAAGAAAGAAAGAAAACCAAATAGCTCACAGATGAGATGCACACTGGCAAAGAAGCACAGCGGAAACATAAATAAAAGAAAGGGAATTCAGACATAAAATTGGGGTTGTGCTGCTTCTTTTGGATGGAAAAAAAAGACAGCTTCTGGTCCAAATTTGTGATGTCACTAAACAGCAGTTTCAATCCTTTAATAAAGCCACAGCAGCCTGTATTAAGGAGGTGTGATACACTGTGCACAGTGTAAGTGAGTCAGCTTGTGTTAGCTTGTGTTTAAAGGTAGAAAAGCTGTTTAGGCTCAACAAGTACACGCCGTCTTTCACACACATGGATCTGGATTTTCTACCTTTGTTTTAGTTTGAATAGCATTTAATTTACGTCTTGCAGCTGGGGTGTGCAGAAAGCTACAGATTTAAGCTTTCAGGATTAATATTATATAAATCACAGGAAATCAGCGTGAACAAGTGCCGTGTGTGAGAAAAAATGATTCATGGGATGAGTGGAGGAAAAATACCAGTTTAGCTCTCAAGTTTCATGACAAAGATGGCGACACCTGCGGAGTCATAGTTTAAAATAAAAATATTAGCGATGAGTTATTTAAGACACTTTGATGAAGCTTTTTTAAAAGATTTTCTCAGAGGTGACTCAATTTTCCCAAATAATAAAACTTGGTTAGAAAATCCTTCATTTCCCTACAAACAGCTTTACGAGCAGCGAAGTTTGTCTTTTTTTCTGCGAGCTAAACTCTCCACAGGTCAGCCTTCAGTATTTTGGTCTCATAAAAGTGTCTGCCGCTACCGAGGCGACACTCTAGGCCTCAACGTCCATTCATAACCTCGGAGAGGAAGCGGACCAACAAAGACAGGAAACAATTGGGAAGAACACTCCGTGAACTTCTACAACCACCATTGTTTAGAATGGAAAGGGATTATGGCGCCAGCGCTGACTGCTGCGTGATGGACCTGCGACAAGGTCGACACAGAGGACTGGCTTGAGGTCAACGGCGAGGTGGGGCCCATTCCCTTACCCCCATGGTGGCTTTGCTTTTCCTTCCGATACGGCCTGCATGAATAACTGATGCGTTCATATCCACGATTACACCACAATGTTACTCCCGTGTTTCCTAGCAGCAAGACTAAACAATGGCCGCCCGCTCTGTCTGCACACACACACTGGCAGAGGTTATGTCCCCGTGTGATTTATAGTCCGTCTGTTACACAGACACACTGACCCTGACAAATCTCCCAGTTCATCTCATGATTGGAGCGCAGATATACACGGCATGAGCCCAGGGTTATTTTGGGCGCTCCATTTCAAGCGAGGTCCGGCACACGATCGTCACCTGACCCGCGCGGGCTGTTTCGCAACAATTCCCCGATTGTCAGATGAATCAGCCTGCACACACGCTTAGTTTGAGGCAGGCTGTGTCTCTGCAGAGAGCCGTACTCCACCTCATGGATGCTTATTAAATATGTAGCAGACACAGGTGAAAGTTGCTGTGGTGGCAGGGGAGGATGAGGATGGTACCCGCTGAGTGTCTCATCTCTGGCAGAGACTAGAATTCAACAATGTGTGTAAAAAACAAGCCACCTGGGGTCTCAAAGCACATTTAAAGTGCAATTAAAGTGAACTGGTGAAGGGCTTGCAACAGAGAGCTTTTCGGAGCAGATTTGATTACAGCAACAACAAAGCCACAGAAAAATCTGCTCGAATGATTGAGGAGTGATGCTTAAAACCCCCCACTTTACTTCAGCTGACACAGTCATAAATATATCGATCAGTTCCACCCATGAACTCCTAAAACATTGTTTCTCCAGCGTCCTTCAAGCAGTATTTAGCAGTCTAATATAAAGATCTCTGATACCAAACACCGCAATTTAATGCTCGCCTAAGTAGTGTATGATGGAAAGCTATATCACATTTCTGTTGAGACTTTGCAATAAGTCTGACAACTTTTTATGTAATCAATTAATTAAACAGGAACGGTTGGACCCAGATACCCTGTAGAACACAGATGGGTGGAATATCCAATGACAATTTAATGTTTGCCCTTTATGAGCCTCTGCAGGGAGCAGTGGTGACAGCGTTAGTTTCAAATCTCAAAGCTCTGAAACCATCAACTGACTGGCAATCACACTTTCTGTTTGCGCCAAGCAGGCTGCACAAGTATATTCACACATTTTTGTAGCCAGTGCGGCGAAAGACACGCTTAAAGCCCGCCCAGCTCTGCTTCTCTTTTATATCACTGATAAAACAGTGGATGCTCATACTGAAGTCTGCACGTGAGCAAGAGTTGAGACAGCTTTTTTTCTACTCTCGGCTCTGTATGATGAGCTCAGCATTTTGTTTGTAAGAGCCAGCCAATCAGAAGGAAAAAGACTGAGGCACTAAAACAGCTTGTTTCAGACAAAAGGTGCCGAGTCCAGTGTAAGAGAAATAAGGATTATTTTGAACTATGAAAAAAATGCTAAATGAGCATTATAGGTCTACTTTTTATGACTTTTTAGCTTCTCAATGACAGATAATGCCTCAATACACCTTCATTTCAGTAAATGTGATTCTTCATATGTTCCTCAAATCAGAGCTAAACTGTTAGTTGTTAAGTGAAACACTGCGCACTAATCCAATTTGTTTGTTATTTCTTCTGGCACATTCGCCTTACAAATTAAAAGACTACTAGATAAGAAAGACTAGGGGACAGTGAAGAAGCAACGCTGCATTTAATTCCTCATCCCTCTCTCTCATGTATAAAAAGACAAATCTGACAGACACATTGGAGAAGTGTCTGTCAGCAGAGTTAAACAGGATTTCTGATTGAAGCACATCCAATATTTTCAGCTGCCAGCCCCTTTAAGGACTCAGGCTTAGCTGACTTCTTAACAGCCAAACGAGCCGTACCACATAACAGCCATTACCAAACCATAATCAAATGCCCATTATCTTCAGTTGAGCGTTGGCAAGAGACAGCACTTCATTAAAAAGAAAACAGACTCAAGTACAACATTCCCCCTCGTCCCAGCTCACAAGTTCAGTTTTTAAAAGGAAAATAAAGGCCTGGTTTGTTTCGCCTCACAGACAAAAAGCCAGAAGACTTCAGATATTAACAAAAATATGCACAGAAGAAGGAGTATTGTAACCATCGACTGTTAGTGGCGACCACGTCTTTCAAAGTGGGTGTCGATATTTTCTTTGGCATAAAGGCGCTGATTTGGTTTGCGCCACATTAGATGTCTCTTTAAAAAGACGTGCACGTATTCAGCTTGTGGAGACCATGTGGCCATAGAAGCACGTTCACACAGACCCTTGTGAGGTTCAGCTGATCTCAGTGTGCATGGATGGTTTAATTACAGGACAAAGCAGTTGCATTTAATAAGAAATTTTACAGCTAAATTACAGCCTACACACGAACTATACGTAGTGCCATTCACATAATCTACCAATGACACCAAACGATGAGGTGAGAGGACAGTACACTTATTGCACCATTATTCAACTGGCTTCATTTATTTCAGGGTCACTTGTTGCAGATTTGAAGGAAACTGTTCTGTAAATTACTTTCCTGGTTACAGAAAGAAAAATATGTGCGTCTGTGGATTATAACCGGCTGCTTTGATCAATTAACAATGATCACATTTTTAAAAATACATTCTATAAGCTTAATATTTGTCTATAATAGTGCATTAAGCCTGTCCCGTAGCCAAAACATGCCTTTTTAAAAAAGGCCTGCAGGTTTGTTTCTGAATGACCAGACTGGTTGGCTTGCCTGTTGAAGCGTCTGCTCCTGATTGGTTGTTTTGTAACAGCTTACTGTTTAAAACCTTGTAACTCTGGTGCTGATAGAAACTGACAGCATCATCATCATCATCTCGGTCCTGTCACTGGTCTCCAGACTCTTTCTATTCCTTCTATATTTGTCGAGTACGTTTCTTTTCCTCCTCCTGTTCTGTGTGTATTCTAGAGAGTTATAGCCAGTACATGTCTTGTGTCTTGTTTGTTCACTTAGGGTTAGGCAGCATTCCTTTCTGCAACAACATCTCTGTTCTGTTTGTTCACTTTGGCTTTAATGCACCACGGAGTGCGCTGCTTTCGGTTTAATGTCATGTTTTCTCTTATATGAATAAATAAATCACTCTTCGCTGATAAACCTGTGGTTACCCTCGGTTACACTGCAACTCCCTTTATTCTTTTATACTAACCTACTTTACAGAAAAATGGGGAAAATACAAACAAGCACTTCACAGTACAGTTCTGTTGTACCGTGTCACGAATGATGCTGTAAGCAAGTCTAACAAGTGTCTAACGAGTGTCTAGCGGTGACGATACAGCTCCAGTGTCCTGGCACATTTCCCCAGGCTAATTTTAGGTGAATATTTGGTTACTGGTGTTGAATAGTGACGTGGCATGTCTTAACCTGTACAGAAGCGGAGCACCGATGGAGTTCGGCCTTAAACCTCCAAACAACATCCAGGCTACAAGAGAGTGGGATTTTAGTAAATGACTTAGTTAAAAAGAGCTAAAATAAAATACATATAATTGACTTTTCTTTAACATTATTTACCTTTTATGTTTATGTGTTATTATTCAGGTTATTTGATATAATAACTTCAAAGCATAGTCTGTTTTGGGCCTAAGTAAATACAGTTACTAATTAATCCACAACTTAGCTGTCTAATTGGGGGGTGAGTGTGTCATTTTCTGTAAAAATGAAAAAATAAAACAAAAACATCTTTGTATCTTGGAATGACTAAACTACAGAAACACCAGTGGACTGTACGTGGATTTTCTGTCTGGCATTTAGTTTTAATGAAACTTCATAACAAACACAATTGAAGCTGAAATTGGACATTTCAAAGAGCAAATTGCAAATATAAAGAAGGGAGCAGGGCGGTGTCTCATTTTTGCCACTATTAGGCTGTTTACATGGTGTTTTTTTGCGCGTCTGTAGCTAAATCTAATCAAATTTGGTAATGAGCATCTCCGGTAACTGTGCTTTGCCACTATGCTGGACGGAAGCTTCCAATTTGGGGTAAAAAGGAGGGGGAATCTGCAGTGGCTGCTCGCCGAGAGGCTCACATTACCCCTGATATAGAAGCAGGGAAGAGAAATGGGTTGTTACTCCAAACATGGGAGCCAAGCCAAGCCTCGTGGTTGCGCAGCTTTGTTTCGTGCTGTTGTACAGACTGCAGAAAGAATGTGAATGTGAGTGTGTGTGTGTGTGTGTGTGTGTGTGTGTGTGTGTGTGTGTTTAAGAGACCCATAGTCACCCCTGGCACTTAACCACTGTCTATCCAAAGCTTCCTTTAAAAATAACAGTATCACAGTATGATAAATTTTAGTTCTTCTTTTACAACAAAATAAAAAAGCAAAAAGCAGTAAAAGTGATTAATTATTATGCATTAGAAAGAGGTTACATTACATTTTTCTTTTATTATCAGGTGTATTCCTGTGTTTATATTTAACATGCATGCATGTTCCTTTGTGTAAATCATCATGGAAATAAATGCAGCAACTTTTTGGAAAGCCTCTAACTTGAAGCGCTCCTGTAGGTCTATAAAAAGCAGTGACAGGGTACATCAGAAGAGGACACCGAATGCAACACTGTGCCCTGTGGTTCTAGCTGGAGCTTAACGGGTCTTCTCATGCTTTAGTGAAAGTAGGCAAAAAAACCCGCAAGTCACAGACCACAATACCGCAGGCCCATGACTGGAGATCAGTGCTTGCCAGCCAACATCTGGCCTTGATTCATTGTCTCGATTAGGAAATCATCGGTGAGACTTTTTATTTAAACACTTCCGGATTAGATTTACTTCACCGCCACCGCAAACTGACAACAGGTCTTCTGAGCCGATTCTGCAGATACTTCAGACGGACTTCAGATGACTGTGAACCGAGTGGCCACAAGCAAAAAAGTCATTAGTGGAAAAACTATAAACACACTTCTCAGTGGCAAAGGCGCTGCAGAGCGTAATAATGGGGCCCCGCTCAGCGCAACAGAAACTACCGCTGCTGCAAACAAACACTGGTTCAGTGGACTTGTTACACTAATCTAGGCAGTCCCAGTTTTTCAGTGGGAGCCGAAACTCACACCAGTGCCAAACAATCAGCCACAACCTTAGTTTCATGACTGTTAATATTCAAACTGTCACTGCCATTGATCAGTGGCCATGAGTATTATTCACTGGTGGAGGATCCACTCCTCAGTTCAGCGTCACTACTCCCTGTCCAGGATATCCATCCTCATCACCGAAGGAGGGACCGCTGGCATGTAGGTGTAAACAGACAGTATAGTAACGAGGTAGCTCTTCTGTGTTGTGCCATCAACTTAGCTAGAGGTTGTTTGGTTTTCCTGATACTCTTCACCCTCTCTGGTTGTTTATACACTACTACTGTATTTTGTGCTCTCTTCTCTTTCCCCTCTTTCCCAACCAGTCACAACAGATGGCTGCCCCTCCCCGAGCCCAGGTTTCTTCCTGTTAAGTGGGAGTTTTTCCTTCCCAGTGTCGCCAAGTGCTTGCTTATGGAGATCAAGTGATTTGGGGGGTTTCTTTTTAATATTGTAGGGTCTTTACTTACAATATGAAGCCCCTTGAGTTCAGTTTTTGGTGTAGTGTGTTATTTGGGGGTTGAAAGGCACAGAGATGCTGTGTTTGGAGCTGTTCCAATAATCTTGACACATATGGGATCTCCAGTGGCTTCAACTGAAACTTTACGGTTCATAAACCTGAGACTGAAGAAGACACTCAGATGAGTGATGAAACGTTTCTCCCACTGAAAGCGCCGCATGCAGATGAACAGAATCAACTTTCTGGGATTTCCTTACCTGGATTATTGAGCATGCATCAGGACATAATGTAGGCAGTGTTGTGTAATGATATGGGCCGAGGTGTTCAGGCGACACCCATGTGTAAAACTCTTCTCAGCACTTGAACTTGAACTCTTTATGTGTAAATTGGTGGGCTTGTTGTTGTACAGTAAAAGGCACGATAAGTGCACTTACGAGGGTAATGAACAATGTTCCATGATGTCTAACGTCTTCTATACAACGTCCCCACAACATAAGAAATGACGACACTACAGTTTATTGAGAGTAAACATTCACAGACTAACTGGAAAGGTGTTGCATCACATTAGAGTACAGTTCAGGCAACATTGACACAGAGCTTGGCCTACTTAACTTACCCTAGCACATGACAGAGGGCTGACATTTCAACATCAAGAAGGAGCGACATGCCCATTTTTGTTTTGTTATGTCTCTGTATTTTATATTTATGAGATTTACTCTGACACAAAGACATGTTTTGTTTCTAACAAATACCCTCATCAGCTCTTATTTAAGTTGAACTGAACTCTGTAAAAGCTAGACGGGTTAGACGTGTGGCAAAAGCCAATGGAAATAATGATGTACCAATGAAAAGAAGCTGAGAAGGGCTCTGCAAAGCTGCCACTAATCGCTGGCAGAAATCATAACAAACTAAAAGGCAAATCTAATTTTTAATGTTAGACACAGTTTCTTTACAATCATGAAAAAAAAAAACATGATTTTTTTGACTGCTGCAAACACTAAATGGTGACATAAAGGGGAGAAAAACTGAGCCGAGTTTATCTCCAGATAAAAATGGTGGCTCGTAAATAGATCTCAACTTGAGATAGAGAAATCTGGACATTATTTAACAATAATCATTATAAAAAGATCTGAACATTTCAATAACTCCCTTGATTAAAGTTGTTGAAGGAAACAAATGCATTGAAACACAATAGCCCTCACTTGGTTTTATGTTTCGATGGAATTTCATTTTATTATGACTTTAAATCCACAATTACACTGAAAAATCAAGCTATGAGGGAGATTTTGCTGCATTACATTTTGTACTGAAGCCCTTGTTTTGTGTTGTGCTATGTTGTAAATCCAGGGCACAATTTTCCTTTACATCGCTGACCTTTCAGCTGTCACTCCCCATTAGGCTCAGCTCGAGCCAAAAAGAGAGCCTTTGGTCAACAACAGAAGCAAAAGCGATTCACCTGTGTGGAAATAACAAATATCTTTCAACAAAATGAGCACAGCTTGGGCTCTGGCAGCCCACAAGTCAAGCTCGACCAGCAATCAGTGCCACAACACATCAGCCGATGCTTCAGCTGAGTTCCTTCTGCACATCCTATTGGCAAAGATCATATGCAATGCCAGTTAAGATGCTTCAGCCTGCATACAAAAACCTACTTTAACTGCTTTAAGCCATTTTACAATCAGTCTGCTGTCATTAATGCCTGCTATGTCACGAGGAGCTCCTGTGGTGCCCTCCATGCCCTTTCATGGTATCCACACGGCCATGCTATCCATACAGGTAGCCATGTTCTTTTGTTCATATTAATATCGATAAGGGTATAAGCAAAGAATCGAAACGGGTCAATGTCAAACT
Organism: Neolamprologus brichardi; assembly: GCF_056152115.1. Lineage (NCBI taxonomy): Eukaryota > Metazoa > Chordata > Actinopteri > Cichliformes > Cichlidae > Neolamprologus > Neolamprologus brichardi. The sequence continues at coordinate 15,778,127 of NC_142121.1, read as the reverse complement.
GCATCATTCAGAAATGATCACACAGCTGAATACACACAACCTCAAACATTGTTAGTGAAAACTGGACATTATCCTCCTCGTGAAGGCCAGATTTATTGCAGGACTGTTTTTTTGAGACCTTTCAAGTTTTATCTTTGTATATCTAAACTGTCAAGTGTAGATTTAGAAGTGAATTTGAATTTCCAATGAATTTGTATTTAAAAAACATTTGTTATAAAAGAAGGCGTATGACTATCTGAGTCACTGACAAGTTCGGGATGAATGGGTAGGTGGAATGGTGTTTCACTGGATGGGTGGATTGAAAAATTGAGCTTTCAAGTTAAATGCCTTTTAACTATTACTGACTAAGGAGATTCTGCCATCTTAGTACTTTTAGACCTCAGCGCTGCATTTGATACCGAGATACATCTTCTCAAAAGCCCTTTTTTCTATTTCATATGCTCCGCCTTGCTCATTTAAAAAACTTTTATTTATTATTATTTATTACTTATTATTTATTTTTGCGTTTCACTTATATGCATATGATTTGAAGATTTACGTGCCACTCAAACATTAATTCTTCTGAAGGTCCTGCTGCACTGTTTCGGGAGATATTTGGACATGGATGGCTTTAAATGTTCCTAACTTAAATGAACAGAGAGCAGAGGTCAATGTGTTCGGTGCTCCTGACTTTGACCTCAGCCCTTTAAAAATGTTTTTAAAAAAATCCTTTGCAAGGAATTTAGAAGTGTGTAACAACAATCCAAGTTTTGACAAACCTTTGCAGTTGCTTCACCAAAACTGTGAATCAAACTGGCCAACATTGGTACTTCTCTGAAATTAGACACCTGAAAACCATTTTTAATGTTTGGCTTCTAAATGTTTGAGTTCAGAGTTCCTTTTATTTGTGTTGTTTTTACTCAGATTTTCTCACTTTATGTTTCCTTTCTTAAAGGCTATCATTTTGTCCTTTGTTTTATGTTATTTGATTTTATTTATTTTTTGTTTTTAATACAGCATTTTAGTCAACAGCTGCTGATTTTTAAATGTGGTATATAAACAAACTTGACATGGATGAATGGATGTGTTAATAGGTGATTGCATCACAGATAGCACACGTTTTAGTTTTAGTAGATAATCTTAATAAAAAGCTGCTTACTTCTCTGACAGTGGTTGTGGGTCCAGCAGCGTTCACTGAAGTGCCCATTGAGGGTGGTCGTCTGGCAGGTGGTCTTTCCGACTGCCGCCCCTGGACACACATCGCCACACTCTCTGTCATTCTTGTTGGCCACGATGTAGTTGTCCTCCACCGAGTCCAGGATCTTGGACCAGTCCAGGGTGGAGAGATAGCAGAGATCAGGGTTCTTCTCAATTCTCACAGCTCCTCTGGTGATGTTCATCAAACTGTGAAGGCCGATCTCGCGCAATTGGAGCATCTCAAACACAACCAGGGCATAGTTGAAGAAGAGGTTGTTGCCTCTGATGACCGTCAGGTTGGGGAAGAGTTCGCTAAGGCTCTCTAGCCCGTAAACTCTGAAGAGCAACAGATAGTCGGTGATGACTGTCAGCTTGGGGAAACTTATGCCTCTGAAATCCTCAGGCCTGGTCCTGAACATGAGTAGGATCTTCAGGTGGCCTTCAATCACAGTACAATTCTCGAGCGTCCGCAGGTTGGTCACATTGTTGCGGATGTCCTTGCTGGGACAAACTGAAAAGAGAATCAGAAAGACAGAAACATATTCTTTAGAAACTAGTTCTAGTGTCACATACAGAATAATAAACGGTAAATTGGTGGAGAGGTTCAAATGTACAGTACGCCATTAAGAGTGACGAAACTGTGATGCATTTCAGAAAAATGTTTTGGCTCTTGGGTGTGAAGACAAAAAAATTTCTAAGGACAATTAATCTTATGTGTTGTCTGCTCTTCTCAGTGTCGAACGTGCATTACACAAGATGTCTGCTCTGTGCACAGGAAAAACAAGGTCGAAGAAGTAAGACGTGACAGATAGGGGGAAAAATAGATCTCTTGATAATTAGGAGATATTTCTTTCCTGAAGAAAATATGTGGCTATGTCCCTAACTTTGATAAAGACCAGACCATCTTCCTTGACATTTTGTTTAGCAACCACATATCTGTCTGTGAGCCTCTGTCAAATATGGAGCGCTGTCATCAACGTGAGGCTATGCTCATCCTTGGTTATGCCGAGTTGATTTGTGGAGTTGCTTCTGCAACTCAAGACCATAAAAAACATTAGCTAATGCATTAAAAATATTTGTCCTTGGTAATGGCCATGTATTGCACCAGTAGCAGATTTGTGGCTTTGTCAGTGCTCACCCAGACACATGATCCTGTTCGATGACAAATTCCTTAACTATGCCACCCCGCAGACGGGTTACATGTTTTTCTGTCTACTGTATTGCTGTGACGCAACACGTGAGATTAATGTTAGCCAGAAACTATCATTCGTCTGTCAAGTGTTATTTTGACACCACTGCTTATGTTTAGTCCAAAACTCAACAATATTACAGCTAACCCTAAGAACCACAGCAGTTTCTGGGTATTTTTTTTGAAATCCTGTCACATTTTTACTCACCCTGAACTAATTTTCCTGACCTGCATATTTATGTAAACAGAACATGCCCAGCTTGAAATAGAAATAATTCAAAAATAAGGCACGAATTAAAAGTTTTTGGACTTTTCATGACTCTGCCAGGTGTAAGAGTCATGCAGACATAAAATTACTTTTATTAATTGCAGCAGAAATGAATAAATATTAATAAATAAATTGATTTCTTCAGCTTTAGATGAATGTCCAGTGTGTTGCAAGAGCTACAAAGAAAACAGGGAGTTGAGTATAAAGAAAACTAAAGGTAATTTCCTAAAATGCCTTTTTTCAAATTAGCCAAACTCTTAACCTCATGGAAGTGCTATATGGGTCACCCCAGCCTTAGTCATGCTGGAGGTGTGCGGCCTGCTGAGAGTGGACTGCATTTGTTTACCAAAGGGCCAACCGCTGAGCCGGGGACATCAACCAGTCAACCGGTCAGCCGTGTGGAGACGAATGTAACCACTAGGTGTACTTGTCTTTATGGCCGCAGCTCATTTTACACCTTCTGTTGCATAACAGTACAAGACAAGCAGAGCACAAACACAGAGTCCAATCACCGGGAGACTGAACAACAAGCGTTTCACTTTGTAACCTTAACCAGGAAGCTAATTCTCCAGCACTTATCTGGAGTTGAGCTTACAACTCGGAGGCGTGTTTAAAACGGAGCGTAAAATGTTCAAATGAGGGTTTCAGCTGCTGCCCATTAAAAGCAGCTCAGTTTGTTAAAAGGCACATTTCTCTTCTTAAACTACACAAAGATCAGCAGCTCTCCTTGGAGGCACTGCTAAGTTGTAAGCACATATGACGGGCCACAATCCTTTTACTTTCAGCACATCTACTTCAAATTTAAACTTTTCTCATCAAACTGACTGACAAACTGCCAGCAGCCTACTGTAGATCCATTAGGAAACACATTTACAACTACAAGCTTCTCTCTGTAGCATACAAGGCCCCACACACAGTCGAGCAACGCCATTAAAAAGAACAAACAACAGCCGAAGTTTACAATACGAAGGGTCAGTGGCTGTGTAGTCACAGCTAAGGCAGAAAGCAGAGGACTAAAATGAGAAGGGGAATAATCACAGGGCGGCGAGTGCAAGTTCCTATCAGTGTACACTTTCAGCCAGGCCAGTATTTTTAGCACCACATTCCCAATAGAGAATCTAATACACTCCAGTCCTACCGATAGTGGCTCACATTGGAAAGTGGAACATAGCAGCCCTGGTGTGTAAGTGAGGAATTTTGGAGCAGCGGCAGAGAAAGAAACTGTCCGAGCACTCTTCTCTACCTGCGAACAGCAAGTTCAAAAACAAAACTTTGGCAGACAAAAACTAAGGCGGCTTAAATTTAGCTCATGACAACATGTCATGACTGAAACAAGACAAACTGGGGCCACTGATGAATTTACATGCTCCCCGTATTGTGGAGAAACAGAGAAACTGGGAGAGTTCACAAAGGTTTCTATTGTCAATAGGCCAGCTCCCACTCTCCATACATCCCTTACTCTGAACCAGAGACTGAAAAGACTGCTTTGAGTCATCAATTAGAGTTGTTAGAGGGGCACATTTCTATTCACCACAGCCATCATGTCTCTCGCTGCCTACACCTTTGAGAGAGATGAACTTTAGAATTAATCGAATAGGAGCACTATGATAGACACAAAAAAACAGGCATAAATATATTAATAATAACTATAATAATCACAGTGTAAATGTTTTCCCTAAATGAAATTTATAATGAGCAACAAATCGCACGAAAAGACAAAATAGAATTATTTTGAGCAACATATTCTTTTATTATGAAAAACTGGGTCTTTTAACACCATTTATCAGCAGGATAAATAGTTGGTTTTGGCCTCTTTGGGCATTTTATTAATTATCGCTCAAATAACCCAGCCTCCATTTACACGTCCACAATATAATACCGTGTCTGGATTATCTTATCTGGATGAGGGGAAAATGCAGAACATTAGCTCTGAAACAACATTCTGATAAGCAGTTAGTTAAACAAATAATCAGCTTCTCAGAGCTGGAGGAGATTTGATGCTTTCAATGTAAATTATTCACTGTAAGGTGAATATGTCTGAGTTCTGAACATTTGGTACATCAAACGATGAAGAAATATAAAGGACGATTGGAGATTGTGGCTATGTTTCCTTTTTTTTTGCGCCACGGACCGGTTTATGTCCGACAATATTTTCACGGGCCGGCCTTTAAGGTGTCGTGGCTAAATACAACAAAATAAAACCAGTACTGGTACCAAAAAAATAAGATTTATTCATAACACACGGGAAAAGACCCAGGGAAACTGAGTTAACGATGAAAAGGATTAAAAAAGAAACTCTAAAAACCATACATTTCACACCCGAGCCTTAACTCTTGTGGCCTGGTACCAAACGACTCACGGACCGGTACATCGTCCGTCGCCCGCTGGTCAACGGTACTCTCTCCAATCCCAAAATGCAAAGAAAAGCTGGCGCCTGGAAGGGACTTAACTTACAGTGTACACTTAACAGTTAGGTTGGTTCGAGGTCTGAACATCTTCTCGTGATACATGAACGACACTTGAGTTCATCTGGAAAAAAACGAGACCAGCTCCTCTAAAGGGTCCTGGTGCAGTTGTTTTGGTCTGCACCCAAATGCAATGACATCTTCAGAAATGAAGCGCACCAAGCAGGAAAACAAACCAGAGCTTGGTTTAAACGACTAAACAGTGCAGACATGAAACGATGTCCTGTGAATTTCAGATGACCACAAGAGATGGTGTAAAATAGCCATGTATCCTTTACGTTGCACGCGCAGAGGTTGAGACACAATACCAATAAAGTCACACTTGTGACCTTGGCGACGCAAGCAACCTGACAAATGGACGTGGTGCCCAGCTGAAGTTTGGAAAGAAGATGAAAGTGAGATGCTTGCTGGGTGCCTGGCCCCTTCATTAAGAATGAAATACAAACACGCTTACACCCAGACTGTACTTTCCACATCCAGAAGTTTGCTCGGGTCCGCATGAGGTCAATTTTATCATGGTGAGCACAAGGATCCGTGCTGATGTCCATGTGCTTGCATGTTATTTGTGACCATGTGGACTAGCGTACAGAAAACTTACATAACAATGCACAAATTACACATCTCCAGCTTCCTGTCTGTTTCTGCAACCATATACATACATGGCCCTAAGTGAGCGTGCTGCCTAGGATGAACACGTAGGTAGGAATGTCTATAACGATACCGGCAGAATTAAGCAATTCTCGATACCCAATTCAATACGTCCATTTCAGAATAACAAAAGAAACGTGATACTTTGGATGTTTTTGAAACTAACTCAACTTGAATTATTTCTTGAAGTATTTTAAAATCAAATGGTACCATATGTATTGGTTCTGGTGACATCCCTACATTTAGGAGGCAGCACATATGACTCACAACTCCAGTGACTAGCTGTGAATTAACTGGACTCCACTACTCGCACAAACCAGTGCAATCCGACATCACAGACTTTGTACTAATGTCCAACACAACTTGTGCACCACCAGGTAGAAAATGGCTGCAGTGCATGTGTGAAGGGGGGCTACAGACCATATGATAAGTTGCAGCCCAACAATTATTTTCAAAGCTGATAATTAAGCAGATTATTATTTGTCATTGTTTAATAATTTTATACAAAAAACTTTTTTTTTAAAGCCAACTGCTCTGGAACTCTACCTTATATCAATATCACCCAGTTTTCCAGACATGGATTCATGCGGCGTTCCTTTTACCCCTTTTACCTCAGAATCTGGATATTGGAGCTGGGAGTGACGTCATTCCCAAGTTGACTGCATTCCAGTAGTAGCAGATGGAAAAGCAGCCTTTGTTGTGCTCCCTAGCAAGGTAAAGCCATTCATCCATCATTAGCAATACAGCACAATGCCTGGTTTTATTGCACTTAAAAACATCGCTGCAGCACATCCGCGTGCGTGTGTATAGCTTATATAGTGAGTGCTGGATCGCTGCCTGCTAGTGAGTTGCAAATACACAGCAGCGGTAATACAAATTACAAGTTTTACAGTTTTACTTGTGTTTAAGAAGTCAGGGTTGGTGGGGCTTTTCTGACTTTCAGAGTGCGCAATCCAACTTAAGGGTTGGACAATGTGAAAGAAATCTCACATCAGAACACAAGCAGATTAATTCTCCCTTAACCAGCTCATCGACTAATCGTTCTAAAAGCTCTACGGCACATTATTGCACTCAGATTCATTGGGTGATGTTTGAAGGTGGTCTGCTTCACGATGTAATCAGTCTGTAATAAAAGTCAATCAGGCAAAAAGGAAATCCATAGAGGTTGGTCACATTTGAGAGAAAAACAAAATCTACCCACAAGCTCCAACAGTGTGACCCAATTCTATATAATAATGAAGCCATAAAGCAAACAAGACCACACAATTAATTTCATGAGTAAGTGCAGACACAGTTATGATGTTACCGTCCTCATAATTAATCCACACAGTTAGCAGATTGTGAATGCCTCGAGTAAATCCCGCCTAGGTCACAAGTTGCACTTTAATTTGAATCAACATGCACTAATCTATAGCTCACTGAAGCTTTAACGCAGAACACAAATTGTGTGCATATGTGAACCAAAAGGAGTCAATGCTGCACAGTCTGAGCGCCACAATCTGTCCACTTTGTGCTCAGTGGCACTACGTACAAAACCGCAATCCTTTCACTACAGCTGCAAGCATCAACAGGCACAGACGGCTTCTGATGTAGAGAAGGAAGTGGATGGGGGGGTTCGGGCTGTTAGGCTGATGGTGTATATTATCACTGAGCCTCAATAAGCATGCAGGAGCGCAAGCACTCAGTGATTGCAACACTTCCCTTTTCTAAGTTTCACTGTTGTGTTGTTTTCTCAAACAAGGCTACAACTAACTGAAGATTCACAAACTGGCACGTGATGTGATCCTCTTTCAGACGGGTTTAAAACCTCAAAGTGAAAATGAAAAATTGTAAATTAATTGTAAAAAATAAGGTTTCATTTATCTAACATCGTGCTCAAACTATTCTAAGAATTACTTCAACTAAATGTTGTATTTATTTTAAAAAAACATCCAACTATCTGCTATGGAGAGCTCCTGAGCACCAATTACAGCTCAGAAGTTTATTATTTTTCTATTGTGCAAGGTCAGATATTACAACAGCCAGAAAGTGACATTACTACGACTCTGAAGAGATGCAACTTTCTTCAGAAATTGGTCAAGAGTCAAAGTCATCCTCTGCAGTGTAGAATCTCTTACAAGAGTCCAGAAAGCAGGCGTGGGTTGAGAGTTTAATCATCAAATATGTCAGCAACTGGGAACCACAGCACATTAACAATACAGTGCTAAAAACAAGGAAAACGTTAAAACCAAAGAAATCAGGCCTCAGTCTTTAAATAGAGTGAAACTGAGTAAAACAGAGAGCCCGACCACACCACAAAGTTCCCCCTTGGGATTGTGTGATTTGTATACTGTGGCTGTGGACCAAAGATCATTTAGTACCCACTCAGCTGCACTCACACATTATTCTCTCTGCTGGTTAGCAATACAACCCCCTTTTTATGTAAAAATATAAATCACAACCCTATTATTTGTCCTTCATTTTAAATTTGGGGCGCCTGTTACTTTGCAAAACTGCTGACACAGTGCAGTAGCAGCCAAAACAGCTAATGTCACTACTGGCTTTAACCACCGGGATTCATAAGAGCCTTTAAAAAAAACAAAAAACACACAGAGTTCATACAAACAGCACGAGCACCAAGGTAATTATTACCTCTGAAGTGTGACAGCACGCTAACAAGCATATTTTCTTTAAACAAGGCCACAGTGTCAAGGGTAAAGATCAGAAACTACAAGGTTTCACCGTCAGCATGAGTGGATAAAACGAATGAGTGCAGGTGTGTCAGATCACCGTTTTCAAGCAGTGCATAAATTTCAAACCTGAACGTGCCAACAAGGATTAGAGAGCCATTGTTTCGGGTGACAAATGCAAAAATCACACTATTGTATACATGTCAACTGCACTTGTGACTTTGGTACTTGAGGGCACAGTGGCAGCTTGTGTGTAGTGTTTTTGAAGAGGTGGCGGGGGGAAGGGACAGTTTCATCGCCCTACAATTGCTCTTCTTGTCGGGTGGCGTAAATCAAGGGCGCCAGGTTGCTGGATCGCTGCCTGATTTTTTGACCAAAGTGGTGCTTGACAACAGGGTGCCGGTGGCTTCGTGGCGAGCCCCGGCTGTTTAACGCTCTTAAGGTGATATGTTATCATGGCACAACAATAACACGACTCGACCACCTGAGCCCTTGAAGTGCGACGTAAGGGGACATAAGATAGAAGCAGCTCATGCTTTTATATATTTTATATTTAATAATATATTTTTAAATTTAACCCCATCTATTAGACTGCTGTGATAAGACCTTGAATATTTATATATTGATTTATTGATTTATTTGTACTCCAAGTGCTGGAACAGACTGATGTATGGCCTTATTTTTTCGCACTCTTTTTTGTTCCCTCTGCTTTGGTTGATGTCGTCTTTACTAAAACCAAAGTAGCGTCCAAATAACAGCAAAAAACCCATTTTTATTTGGTACAAACTGCGCAGTTGGCTCAGTGTTTGACATTTCCTCCATGATGTTTTCATGTCACAGACGGGGGAGTCACAGAACAGTCATGTGACAGCACACACAGTATATTTTAAAGGTGACAGTACATAATTTGGGGAAGTACTAACAGAATTTAACAACAGAGCAAGATTACACATATTAGAGGTTCTGAAAGTCTGTTGTTTTTTTAAATTAGAATTAACTAGTCTGTTTTTCCCCCCTGACGTTAAAACAAATGTTAAGTTAGTCAGCAGGAACATCTCTAATCCCTCACAACCCCAAACTAAGCACCTGTTTCTGTTGCCCTCATTTGGAGAAAAAACTGTTCAGTGAAGTAAACTATGTTAACAAACAACTTTGCATAAATTTCTACCTGCAGGCTTATTTTGTTTGAATTTGTGGGGTTTTTTTCTACATTATTTGCTTTCGGAATCGTAAACTTCTGGCACTTTAAGTCATATTTCCAGTTTCTTGGATGTATGTACTGGCAATTACTGTTCTTGGTGACTTGCTCTGTCACATCAGTAAAAAAAGATGACACTTATAAATGACTTAAGCTGATGTTTATCACATCAGTGTTGCGGTCGCCAAATGTTCGAAGTGTGAATGTAAAAAACAAAAAAAACCCAAAATCTTTCTAATCGATCTGTGGTACTTTTTACAGGGTCCAGCTAAAAGCATAAAATACACAATATTTACCAAAAATGGTGACGGCTTCAACATTTTCAATTGATGTTTAGTAAATGAAATCAATTCACAGTGAATATGAAGTTTCCATTATTAAGTGAATTTTTCCATCAAGCTGAGCTGGGCAGCGAAAAACAAGTAGCTCAAAAGATTTTCTGACTTCAACACTGGTCAGTGCAGCTTATGAAATCAAGCAGTGTGGGGCCCAGGTTCCACTCTTCCCGTCTGTGGTTCACCCTTAAGTCTGAGAGGAGCGAGAGGGGGGCTGCACGGCAATTACACAACTTGCTTCAGATTTATATCTTAAAATTCTCGCTCAGCCTGACTTGATGGCATCGCTCCAAACGCTCCTCATTTAAATCTGATGAAAGGCAAGAGACTCTGCGCTTTTTCTTTTTATCTGATTGCCTCTTACGTCAAACCAATGCCATACAGTGAAGCAGTATGAGTGTCAAAGCTACCCGGGGTTGTGCACACACTGTATAAATGTCATAATGTACATACACGGGAGGGGCTTCTGTTTATCTGTTCATCTGAAAATGTGTTTGTGTGCTTGTGTCACAGAACTGTACCAAAAAGCAGAGCATTTTCTCTTAGATATTACAGTAATTAAACAGGATTAAAAGTGATGAGTACAGAATCGTTTTTACTTTGCAACCGTGCACAAAATTGACCATCAAATGAACCTACAGGCAAACATTATTGTAAACAAACAACTTGAGGAAAACTAGTTAGTTTACCAGTTTACATCGGACTTTTGAAGATCATATAAAAAAGGCATTTACACCACATTTAAAGTCTGATTTTAACATTAAAGTCATTTTAAAAAATCCACACTTCGGGAGTAATTTCACTATATAAAACTCAAAAAGTATTGACAGATGCACCAAACACGAGCCAATATTCTTCCACCAAAGGCTGTGACAAGCATTATTTCAACAAGTTATTCTGGCTGGACAATAAGGAAACAACCCAAGAGTTGTTTGCAGATTAAAAAAAGGTTTTAAAATGTTTCTTCTGACCTATAAATCAAATATAACCTGGAATGAATCATCTGCTCTGATAAAAACTGAACTTCCTGGTATATGGGGCAATGACTGATCTCTGCCATATCACTGATCTGCTGTGCAGACATCTTTAAAAATGTCCCACACCTTTTCTTAGTAATATTTCCCTTATAATAAAGATTCCCACAGTGGAAAACTGTCAGTTTGCAGAGTCACTGCAAATGCCGTTCATTCATTCTTATCACCAGGGTGTAGAAGGGATTGTGAGGGGCTTTAAAGAGGGCTTATTGTCACATTCCTGCACAGAGCAGAGCAACAAGCCAAGCTTAAGCATCTACAATAACAACCAATTAATTCTACTAAATTCTCAGACTACTTACTTAATTTGTTTACAGTTAGTGCAGACTCACACAGCCGATAACTGCTAACCTTTGTCCCTTCAATGCAGGGGCTGTCTACAGCACTGCTGCTGCAGCCTGCGTGCTTTTTATCAACTCACCATCACTAACAAAACAAGAGAAAAAAAAACAGTATGGCAATATTGCAGCAGGGTATCCGACTAATCAGCGGGATGTTTGCTTCATTTAAGAGTAAAACCGTAATAATAATAATAGTGATTTACTGTGTTTTTGGATGTTCATATAATAACTACAGCAGCTACTACGTGGGTGTAAATATCTGTAGATAAAGAAAACCTGATAAGTCACTTATGAAATCGATCAACCATTATCTTGGCACTATTAAAATATGTGTAAAGATTTGTTTGATTGCTTTCGTTAACCCAATCACTGCAACTGAGGGGCATTTTCGCAACACTTGGCTGTCATTTTTTAATTTTTTAATCAAGCGTAATTTCAATCTGTGCGTTTTCCGCTCTTTTTCGCAAAAAAACTTCTGCTTTCTCTCAGGGTAGAAAACTGGCATCTGCACAGCGCAAACAGCTATTTACTCTAAGTTTCACACAGTTTTTAAAAAGAGCTTAACAGGTAATGTGAAAATTGGTGTTACTTACTCTCTGCACTCGCTTGGTGACAGCTCATCATAAAGCAGACTGCGGTCAAAACAAACCCCAAACGCAAAGTCCGGAGCCACATATCTGACACCATGCAGCGCTTACTCCCGGTCGAAAATCAGAAAAATATAAAAAGAAAAACCTCCCGACGAGCAGGACAGCTCGGACTTGAGAGAGAGAGAAGTACCTTCAGAAAACTGGTTTTGTTTTGCGGCGTGGGCCAACAGGTAAACAAAAATAAATAAAAGACATCCCGGAAGATGGGCGGAGGAACGACTCCAACGTGTTCAGTCAAACACAAGCTAGCAGTACTGCTGCTGCTAAAGTTAGCCACCTCACTGTGGGGTGGGGGGCGCCACCATCAACAAACGCCAACACAGGGCGTGGGTGTTCTTTTATGGCTTTAAGTGCTTTTTGGTTGTTATTCTGGCCCAGCTGTGTGTCAGTGTCGGTGAAAAAAAAGTGCAAAAACGGACTCGCTAGCCGAGAAGAAGCTGGTTAGCGCTGGTGCTACAGTTGAGCTAGCTAGCCTGGCTCCTGCTCCACTCCAGCTCAGGCCACAAGCGAAGTTTGCGCCGCTTTTCAGCAGCCCACTCAGTTAATTTTAACTTCACCAAATGCGACGCGTGGCCACTCGGCTGCAATGCATTTCATCCTCAAAAAAATAGAAATGATGCATGCACGAAAATCTTAATAAAAGCGAGCTTTAGTGTGATTAAGAGGGATTTTTTTTTTTTTTTTTTTTTAAAGGGGGAGTCGTTTGCTGCTGACTCGATGGTTGTGGCATGCGTGGCGTAACGTTAGCGTGAAAAAAGAGGGAGCGAGATAGAGAGACGGAAAAAAAATAAGAAAAATCCCATCAAGTCCCACAGCGAGCAAAAAACAGCCCAGTTTTCATGTTTGTGTTGTGAATTTTGTCGGCTTGGCTGGAAAACTTCCTCCACAGTCCGTGCAGATATTTCAGCAACACTCCGCTCTCCGAAAGGCTGACAGCGCAGACTTCGTCGCAGCTCAGAAGCAGAAGCACCACTCTCCTTTTTTGTTTTTGTTTGGGAATTTAAAAAAAGAAAAGAAATTCACATACACGCTCCAACTTGTGCTCCGTGCACTGCACGGCGGCCCGCTACGGTCAAAAGTGTGTATCTAAACGAGAGGAAAGTAGGTTTATCGGAGTTTATAGTTGTTTTTTTCCTTTTCTTCTTCTTCCACACACAGAGGTAGGTTGTAGAGTCTCCCTGGTCCTGTAGGATCCCCTTCTTCCCAGCCCCTCCGCCAGTAAACAAACCCTGCCAGTGAGCCAGATGGGCTTGAGGGGAAATACGGACTGGAGCTTATTGGATTACACAACAAACTGATCCTACTGTCAGCCGGTAACGCGTTAGAAAGTAACACAGTTACTCCTGCGATTAATTTGCAACAAGGAGAAGTTTACATCGAAGACTGCTTTAGATTTACTGCCGCGTCACTCGATTTGAAACGTACTTAGAACTTTAAATGTACGACTACAGACGAAATAATCGGTCAAATGATCGATATAAAATTCATCAAAAACTCCCAATTAATATTTTTTTAAATTATTATTTTTTGCATGTTTGTGGTTGTTGTGAATTTGAAAACAATAATCATTTACACTTTATGAAATTTAAAGACCTAAATATTAATGATTAGCTAAAAAATAATAATTCAAGTTGCTGCCTAAATAAATTACTTTACCATTTTACCATTTAGAGTTATTTCTTAAATATCACTATTACTAACTCCTAATACTAATACTATTACTACTACTAATAATAATAACAGTAATAATACATATTTATATATTTAATTTAATAATACATTTTTCTTTTCAGGTTCAATTTAATTTTATTTGAGTAGACAGGGTAGTTTGTAATTCTAAAAAGAAATTATTATTATTATTATTATTATTATTAGAGCATTGTGAAAATTAATTAAAGGAAAAACAACAGTTTTGCCAGTAAGCATAATTACTTTGCACTTTTATGTGTATCTCACAATTAAAAATATTTAAATAAGCAATATTTACTAGTTAACTATATTTATACATATTATTTATATATATATATATATATATATATATATATATATATTCATATATATGTATTCTGACTTGAAGGAATCCACATTTTATGGGTTTATTACACACACATAAAAAAAAGAAAGACAATAAACCAAAGAGCATTTGTTTTCCTTAACAGACGTCACACAGGAAACACCCAAATAAGGAACAGAGAGCTCCAAAAAAGGCCAGATAACCTCCGGAAGTAAACATTATTCAGTTCACGAGGTTACTGATCACATACAGTGAAACATAAAGTTCTGTAATCTCTTGATTTGACTATATTAGGTGCACGCTGTGTGTACAGACCCACATTCTTTGTAAATTTATGAACCGAACAAGCAATATTGTTGTGTATTAGCAGACAAAGTGTTCCTTTAAAATGACACTGATGTGATTATGGGTTAGTGGTGAAATGAGATGGATATTTACTAAAGTTGTAAACACTGCTGCCAGTAAAAACCCAAAGAAGTCAGTCAAACGTGAGGCGAATTATCAGGTAGATAAATGAGTAGTAATGTGATTATCATAAAACAAGGCAATGCCCATGACTTTTATCAAATGCATCATTTAGAATTTTTGTTTATTGTTTTTTAATCACTGTTTTTATCAGGTTATTAAAAACATTGAAGTGAACTCAAATTGTGCATTTTCCACCAACTTCAATCCTCTGTTAAACAGAGGATATCTGGACTTCCTTTTCCCGTCATGAAGTTTAACTTGTTTAACTTGTTTTGCGCAATTTTACTGTTATAGTTATTAAGTCAAACTGTAAACCACCGTTTACAAAAAGATCAGCTGACATGGGCGTATTCAGAATGAGCTGCAGAACCTTTTAAAATTATAATAAGCATTCCAACATCTTAAGGTGGGTGCATTTTCACAGCTGAGCCTGTGATTTGGGATGTTGGACTTTGTATGTAATCACAGATCCCCAGTTTGAGCCCGGAAGGACACACAACACCAGTCGGGCTCAAACCCAGATAAATGGGAGGGTTGCGTGAGGAAGAGCATCCGGCATTAAAAATAAATAAAT
This sequence comes from Neolamprologus brichardi, assembly GCF_056152115.1. Taxonomy (NCBI): domain Eukaryota; kingdom Metazoa; phylum Chordata; class Actinopteri; order Cichliformes; family Cichlidae; genus Neolamprologus; species Neolamprologus brichardi. The sequence goes on along the minus strand of NC_142121.1, from coordinate 15,763,098 downwards.
AAATTTGCGCCTAATCATGAAGATCTGTCGTCTGTGGCAGGTCACTGGGAAATAAGGAAGCAGCTGAAAGTACCTGTCATGTAATCACAGTGTGTTACGTTTAAAATGAATTGACGGGCACACAGTGGCTCCTCAATTAAAATATTTTCAGATAAAAAGTTGAGATTTCCACGTTGACATAATCTATACACGGGAGAAAAACTAATTTGGAGGATTTGTGCATTAATTAATTTAGTTGTTTCCTTCCCTCCAGTTTAATCCAGGATCACATGCTGTTAAGGAAAGAGCCAATCACAAAAAACCTTCTTTAATTTTCTTCCTGCCGGTAACTGTCTGGCACTTCTCGAAATAGACTAAGATTCTCTGTTATTTAGGAAACCGAGGGAGAAACAGTGAGGAAGGAAAATCTGTTTGCAATCCAGCCATTGTTTGAAAACAGAACTTGATTCTCCCTTTGATCCTGCGATGTTCTCACACTCGCAAAAACACCAGGATTACGTATTTCACACCGTCTTCACAACTCAGCTCTCACGGGCTGAAAATATCCGAGACTGTTCTTCCTGAAAACTTTTTTTTTTTTTTAAAAACCCCACAATGCCATCTTAATCGTCACCGCCAATTCACTACCTGTTTACATCCTCCATCAAAGCTTGTTTGTTGCAAGATAATCATATCCTGTTGTTTGTCTAGCTAAAATAAACCTTACTGGAATAATCAGAGCTGCTCCTCCAGGATTTCTGTCTGTCCCATGTCTCTGACAGACGCTGGGTTTACTCTGAAATACCCTCTGGTTGGCATTTATCTGTAAATCACTGCAGGCCGTAGGAATGACCACCAACACCATCTCCTGTTGATGTAGGCATTGATTCAGTGGGAAAGTGACCACTTATGGGAAAAACAGGAGGTATTTGCCACAGCGTGTAATGAAAGGTAAACTCAGAGTGTCTCATGTGCACAACAACATGCCTGAAATGGCGAAAGGAAAGCCGAAGCTGCGGGGTCAAGAGGTGATGGTCGCCGTCGACTTCCCACAAGCACAAGTGAGAGAAAGCTTACCAGTAATTTGTCTGCTGGATTTTTATGCAATGCAGGGATGTGCAGGATTGCAAATGAAATAGAAGAGAATTGCAGCAGTGTGAATTTTATATCCTGAGCCTAATCCCATGTGGAGTGTGCAGCTCGTAAGAGTGAGATGTCCTGATGAGATTAGAAAGTATAGTAAGTGGTTGGATAAATCCATGTCCCACTTCCCATTCATGAGCTACCCTCTGGTTTATTTGCTTTATTTTCTCATAACATAGGAAGAAAAGGTTAGATTTTCACTTTTCCTCATATATTGTGCTTCTAGTGGGGCAGAAGAAGACACATCCTAAACGTTTGTCAAATCAAGCAACATTAAAAAATACTTTTATCAATCTTTCAAAATTCTTTAAGGGTCTTACAGTAAAGCGTAGTGGTTAGATTATTAATGTTAGCATGAGTGGTTGTCTCCACGTGTTAGCCCAGCAACAGACTGAGAGCTGGGATAGTCTTCAGCTCCTCCGTGACCCTGGATTGGTTAAGCACCAGAAAAGAGATGGATGGATGAATAACAAAACAATAAAAGGAGATAATAATTGCAAATTAAAAGCAAAAAAACCAAACATATTATAAATGTTCTTATATCTTACTTGTGTTACTTATTGTTGAAAAGCTATCCACCTCCATCATTACTGAAGGTCTCCTGAATTTCAATGTGATAAACTGCAAAGTTTAAAATACCTTCCTGATGAAGAACTAGAACCTGACTGATGTGAGATCTTTAAGACCAATGTGAGATCTTTAAGACCAATATTTGATGAGCTGAAAATCCAATGTAGCACACAATACTTTTTTCCTTTCAGACACATGAACCATGTATAGATTTTCTAAACAGTTATTGCATGTTATTGTATGAGTCTTTATTCAGATATTACCTACTAAGATTGTCACAACTAGTCGTGGATTTCCAAACACGTGTTTCTAAGAGGGACACTGCAGGACTACCCTCTAGTGATTAAACTATGAAACATCTACACTTTTAATGTGGCTGAAGGGTGTTTCTCCTGTCTCGTCTTTACTTTTTACATTTACATTTGTCAGTCGATACCAATAAATCAATAAATCTCCACCCACCAATGTATTAGTCAGGCTCTATGTAGGGCATTTTGTCTCTAGTTTAACCATTTTGATCAAAGCAGATTATGTACCCTACTCTGCTACTTTGACCAGATTAGGGTCATTATGTCTCAGAACTATTGATGTGTAATTAAGGCCAAGAAACAATGACCCAAGCACATGATTTGAATGCTGCTGCTGGGGACCAAAATGTTTGTTTTTGTGCCCCAAGCATTCTGACAGGCTCCTTAATCATGACCTCTGTGGTCATGTCAGTATACTGAGAGTGGGTCAGTGTACCTGAAACTCTTTCAGGTAGACAGTGGGTCAAGGTGGGAAACAGTCTTTTAACAGGGCGGAGTTTAGACCCAAATAGACTTTAAGAACTGATATCTGATTGAGGATTGATGCTAACACTTAAAGGAGAAGAATACTAATATGTTGCAGCAACAACTGCAATCAAAGGTTTGCAATAATTGGCACAAAGTCTTTCACATCACTGTGGATGATTTTAGCCCTCTCTTCTTTGTAGAATTGTTTTATTTAAGCCACATTGGATAGTTTTCAATCATAAACTGTTTAAGGTCATGTCAAAGAATCTCAATCGGATTTAAGTCCAAAATCTGACCGGACACTTCCAAAAACTTCATTTTATGTAATTTTAATTTCTGAGCCATTAGGGGGGACTTGATGGTGTATTTTGGATCACTGTCCACATCAAACTGTGTAAGCTTGAGCTTCAGGGCACCAACTAATGCCTCCTTTCTCCTTGAAACTCTCCTACAGATGACATTTTTGCCCAGTCTCGTTCTTATTGTTGAATCATGAACTCTGACCTTAACTGAGACAAGTGAGGTCTGCAGTTCTTTAGATGTTGTTCTGGCTTCTTTTCCGACCTCCTGCACGAGTCGTCCATGCGCTCTTGGAGTACTTTTGGTGTGCTGGCCACTCCTCGGAAGGTTCTCTACAGTTCCAAGTTTTCTCCATGTGCGCTTATGGACTCTCATTGTGGTTCATTGGAGTCCCAAAATCTTAGAAATGGTTTTGCAACCCTTTCCAGACTGATAAATGTCAATGACTTTATTTCTCATCTGTTATTGAGGGTTTTTTTTTTTTAGACAAAGCCAAAAATATAAAGTGTGATTCATTTTTTTTCCAAGTTATAAGAAAATCCTCTGATCTGACATCTTAAAGAAAAAAAATGCATGATGCTGAACCTGAACAAGCCTGCACAAACATTTTCATGGGTTTTTCCTGTGGTTACCTTTCCTTTCTTAGGGTTATGTAAATCTATTAGCTGAGAGTTGTAAACAAGTCTGCTTAAAGTCCATTACTGTGCAAAAATAATCAAACAGGCTAACAGATAGTGACCAAGCAAGTGTCAGCAAGCTTAAAATAATACTGCTCACAAATTAATGGCAGCAAATCGCTGCATTACAAATTGTGAAAATCTAATTAAAGCACCACTGAGTCCATCAAGATACTGCAATTATTTCACGAAGACACGAGTTTTACTCCAATTTTTTTTTAACAATAATATTTATATAAAAGTAATTTTGCTGAGACTCTTGAACAACTCCCCGACTGCGGTGTGGTAATCCCAACTGTGGCAGGAACTTTTCTTTTTGTGGCATCTTTTAAGGAAACTTCAGCATCCGATATTTACATGCTGGCTGTCGAAAAGCATGGCTTTCACAGGCTTTCATTGTCTGCAAATCAGACACGGAAGACAAAACAATAAGCAAACACGTATTACTGGAAAGGACGGTGAGTTTGGCACACGCTTCAAAAAAGGCTGCTGATTGGCTGTAAGAACAGACACAGGACACAGAACACAAGAATCTGAACACTTAATGTTCTCTCTAAGTAATTATCTAAAATAAAAACCACTATGAGAAAAATAAAGCATTTATACACCCAACAAGCACAGATTGGTGTCCCACTTACTACTGGCTCTGTTATGGGATTAAAAAAGGGACTGATTATCTTCACCAGCTAGTTTTTCTGACTGGTGGGGGTTGATCAGATATTTATTTATTATTTGCTAGCTTATTTTTTATTTGCCAGCCACCTGCTGGAGCTTCCTCATTATGCCGGGGTTGCAACATGGGACTAAATCGTACGGTAAACAGTAAACACTTACTACCCTCAGGACTGGACTTCTTTCTGCCTAATTAACCGTTATTGGAACCGACTACAGCCAGCCCAAGTAATTAAAATGTAATTATGTCAGCTCGATGCTGTGTGTGCTTGAACATTTTGTTTTGCTTCCTGTGATGTTTGTAAAGTTGTGACTCCTGCTGTGTCTGTATTTTGTTAATCTGTGTGTCTGATCAGTCATTAAAAGCGAAAAACTGTCCACATCAAATAACACATTTAAATTATATTTGTTTATATATATATTTTTTTAAATTTTTGCTCAATTGACTCTTTGAACTAACCTTTGTCTTAATGATAACTGCTAAATATGAATTCATTATTCAGAATTTGACTTTGAAAATACAAGCAGATTAACATAATGCAACTGTTTATGAAAGAAAATAAATTTTTTTACTGTGTGCAGAGTACACTAACAGTAAACAGAAATCCATGTAAAAGTGCAGTAGAAGTATATAATGTATTATTTTAGATTTTTACTCTTCATCCATCATGTGTCTCTGATTCATACAGATTTTAACCATCTTTGTGCGGAGACTGATTCAAACTCCATATTCGTATTCTTGGACTCTGCTAGAGTGACTTTGCATGGATCGCAGTTCAAAATAATCTTTATTTATCTTATATTCATCCCCAGAGCCTTGGAGGAGCCCTGAGTTCATACTCTGTAACAAACTGTTTTAGGTCCTCTGACTTTAAGGCTGCCTTTCTCCTTCTGGCTCCCTCTCAAAGATGTAAACAACAGGTGGGCGGAGCTTCTGTGCTCACAGCAAGGACTATGTGTGTCTGAGACGACCACATCAGTGATGTCCTCTCTCTCTATCCCATCATTCAGAGCCAAGTAGAAAAAACCCTACCAGATGCTAATCGCCTGAAACCTGAAAATCAGTGCAAATGGATAAAGACCGAGAGCAAAATACAAAAGCAACCCAAGCAGTCAGTGACAAAGGCTTTTCCTGCAAATATTATTATAAACCTTTTAATATAATTAGCGGCAAATCACAACAACAGTAAGGTACTTTGTATTGTAAAGTCAAGACCCTACAACAATACAGAGAACACCTCAACAATCAGACGACGCCCCTATAAGCAAGCACTTGGCGACAGTGGGAAGGAAAAACTCAGTTTCAACAGGAAGAAACCTGCTGCAGAGCCAGGCTCAAGGAGGGGCGGTCACAGAACAACAGAAGAATAAAAATAACGCGTGTATTTATAAACCTCTCAAATTAAAGCTCATAATCTGCATTTCAATCACATCTTGATTCTTTGGCTTAGAATCAACTGCAGTGGCGTAAAGAGGCAAAAGTAGAAAAATTACGTTTTTGTCCAACAAATTATGGAGCTAACTGTATTTTAATCACTTTTAGTTGGGGGCTGAAAATGGGTGGAGATGTTCAGCTAAAGATGAAGGCACTTGGTCTAATCGTTTGTTGTGCTGTGGAAAACAGCGGGATGCAATGCAACAGGCATGTGGTTAAAAGCCTCACAGATGCGAAAGCCACCGCTGTGGTACTTTGAGCTGCCACTCACAGCACAGGTGCGTTGGTGTGTGCCGTCTCCCTCTCAGTAATGACATAAATCTGTCTGAAATGATCAGCTCACTGCTGAGAGGGATTAAAGTGCTCTTACATAAAAGCTGAAGCTGCACTTTCTGCCACTTTACCTTATTCCAACATATGGTTATATGTAGGTAACACCCTGTTTGAATGTGACAGCAAAAACAACAGGGTCAGGGTTCAGAGTGATAAGGCCGACTCTCTCTCTGAATATCACGTACTTGGGTTCCTTTTTTCAGTCCGTGCGATCTGTCCACTACTTTAAATCCAGTTTAAAATTAGTAAAGTATATTTTTAAAGTAGAGGAAAAAGTCAGAGCTGTGATGTTAAACCTTGTTTAGGCCCACGCCTATCCCCAAGTTAATCGTCAACCACAAGTGCCAGGAAGTCACGTGAGAACGCATCGGTGGTCTGCTTATAGAACATGGGAAAGGAGTCAGCGAGGGAGAGGTTAGCGAAAACCCCACCTGCTTGACTGGAGGGAACAATAAGGTTCACATATGATTCATCTCAGTGCTCTTCCTAGACGCCAGTGTTCTACACTTTTTCACTGCAGGAAAGCTGCTCCCGTGTGTGAGGACGTCGTAGGACTTCCACCAACTCGGTCCGTTTCCCCTTTCCAGGGCGTCCTCGGGGCACACGAGATGTACAACTCCAGAGAAGGATTTCTTCCTTCCGGTGCTTGCAAAGATAATACTTTGATGGGTGCCTCTCTGAGGTTAATGGACACTCACATTTTTAGCAGTGGTGCTGTGGACTGGCCTCCAGCCAAGTGCAGGAGGCCCGTTTTCAAACATGTAAGCGCTCTTTCACTCGTGCACCTTACAGAGGCCTGGAAAGTAAATGCGACATGACAGCTACTCTGCATCACAATGCATTCCAGCAGCTCCTCCAAACAGTCACACGGCCTCATTTCATCCAAAAACACGAGCACAAATAAACGACAGGGGAAACACTAGATGGGCTCCTGCACTCACACTTACATCTTGGAAGTCATCTGAGTAGCTTTTGCAAAGCGCTCAGTAAAGTTGCTTGTTAAAACATGCCCAATCCTTTCCCTGCCAGAGAGCTGTTAATCCCGACAAGACTGTGTGGCCCTAATTCTCGGAAAGCTGGAACCTGCTATTTGTTGACTTGCTGAGGCGCTACAAGCAGTGGAGGCTGCAGAGTTAAATCATCTCCTCTTGTTTCTTTTTTAAAACCAAATGTGTTCATGGGATATGTAAAGGAAGCCAAAATCATTGTGCCATGTAACCACAGCAGCACAGTGCTTGTTTCTCACGCTGCACATTTGTTTACTGAAGTATGCGTGTCTGTGATTTACTGAGGACTGATAGAGTCCACACTGTCCTGATAAAGCTGTCGTAACTAAATCAAGCGAAGCTTCCAGTGCTGTTAGAGTGCTCGTCGGGAAACAATGGGCACGGATTATGGTTAAGAGCCTTATTATTATCTCTTTTATCCCAGGTTAAGACCACGTAACACCTGCTGCTCCACTTGGGCACTTTTGCGGACATCATCATATTACTGCTGACACAAGGAAACACTGGAGAGGAACTCTGCACAGACATGCAAAGATTTCTCTTTAAGTGCAAATGTTTCCTTAAGCATAGAGTGGCTGGAAGTTCCCCCAGTTTGTCATCTTTCCAATGCAAGAAAAAAAGTGATAAAAAAAAACAGTCTTAATGAAACAGCAACATGTCAGCATGTGTGAAGAGTGTGATGACAAGAAGCGGTCACGTGTCAACACTCTCTTAACAATCCCACAGACTTATTATTTTGCAGGACAAAAGTTTTCTGTCATGTACAGTCGTTCATGTCATATCTCCATCAGGAAATGGGCACACTAAGGTCATAAAGGTCTGGACATGGCCAGTACAATAATCGGTTATCGCGGTGTGTTTAAATGATGCCCCCAAAGTGTGGTGAAATCATTACATACACTTTCATATTGTTTATTCCAAATTCTGATTCTACCATCCGAATGTCAAAGCGTAAATCGAGACTTATCAGACCAGGAAGTGTTTTTCCAATTATTTATTGTCCAACTTTGGTGCGCTCATGGCACTGGGTGCGGTCTTCTGCTGCTGTAGCCCTTTCTTCCTCCAAGATGCACTTCTGTATACTTTGAGTGTAACAAGTGATTGTGTTTCCTTCCCATCAGACCAAGGGATTTATCCACTAGATAGGAGCTCTTTTTCATACCCTTCAATGTAAACCCGAGAGACGGTTGCATCGGAAAATCCCAGCAGATCAGCCCATCTGATACCAACAACCACATTCAAAGTCGCTTAAAATTACCTGTTTTTCCCTGTTCTGGTGGCCTGTTTGAACTTCAGCAGTTTACGTCAACTTGCTATCATTGATTGGCCAACTAAATGTTTGCATCAACAAGCAATTAAACAGGTGTGTCTAATAGAATGTATGTCTAAGTAATGCCTGTGACCAAAAAGGTCAATTTCAGACAGGTTAACGGGAGTACACATCGTGAGATATGGCAGGCAGCGCTGGCTGCACTTCCATCAACTCTAACCACCTGTTGTTCAAACCTACTGTTTAAATCTAGAGCCAATCAGAAGAAAGCTGGGGTAGTTAGGCTGGCTTCATGGAAGAATTAATGAATCTAATAATTTTGCTTTCGAACAATTTTATCCACAAGAGCTTTTCAAAAGAAAACAGTAATTACAAATACTACAAGTAAGGCTTCAAACAGGAAACATTGCTTTATATTATGCAAATACTCATTAATCACATTAAGATTTGAGCATTGACCCAGTAAAACTTCATCATTCACACAGTAATTCAACAAAATGATGGGCAAGTTATTAGCTGCAAATTGTAAGACATTAAATTACCCTACATTGCATTAATAACAAAAATAAATTATTATGGCCACTTTATCACATTTTTTTGACATCTCCCGCTTTGCGTTCACTGTTATTCAGGGAGAAGACTCTAAAGTTTCTGCCAGATGTAACTACCGCCTCCATGTGGATTTAATTACAAATTCACCACCCATAAATAAGCTCAGGTCAATGCATGACTATATACACTATGTAGGTGGAGGAGGCATTAGTGGTACCATTAAGCTTCAAAGGGCAGGTTTACTGAACCAACAGCCAGCAAACTCAGAGCATTACATTACAAAACAGGGAGGGGGGGGGGGGGGGGGGGCAGTAATATAACAGCAAATAAAGCCCAACAGGAATGCTACCAATTTATAGTGAGATTCACTGGGATTTAGCAGCCGTTAACTATTGGATCATCACCTTAAACGAAACGACCAAATGATTATCGCTGCTCAGACTCTCACTCACTGCCACATTAACACGATTTCACCTGTGTTACCCACCCAGAAAACACAGAGGCAACCTGAAACGTTTCATTGTACAATAAACCTTTAATAAATAGTTTATCATTAGTTTCCCATATTTACATTAATAACCACCATTTTACTTACTTAGGTTGCCATACTCATTTCTTGGCTAATTTTAGGCACACAAAGAGGGGGGGGTTCAGGCCACAAACCACATTGTACTAAAAACAGGAGTGGCTAGCAGGTAATTCTGGAGAAATATATAGTAATTATAATAATAATAATTGCACCATACAACCAAATTGACCAAGAGGTGGCCATCTCCTTGAGGAATAAATATATACATTTTTCTCTAGGTACAGGTGATTTTTGTACATTTACAGTCGTCTGCTTGGAGGCTGTAGGTGTGCACGTGGGTGGTGGTGGTGGGGGGCTGGTGCAGAATCTTACCAATTTATGCAGGATCTGATTTTCTGTTTTTCAATTACATGATTTAAAAAAAAAAAAAAAAAAAAAAGGAATAATGGCCTCCTGTGTAGTAACACCCCCTCTTAAATAACAAAAACCCCTTGAGGGTATTGTGTGGTCAACATGTTCAGTTTCATTCGAAACATTCAGAGAAATCTGGGAAAAAATATGAGCTTAACAAACCATGGTGAAATGCTTGTTATTAAATGAAGACCGAGGCTGGAAAAAAAAATCCAAAACAAACATAACAAAAGGGACAGAAGGACATTTGATAATTTCCCATCCAATGTTGACAATTAATCCTAGAAAATGACTGAAGTTTTAAAAAGCTATTAAAAAAAAAATAGCATTAAAACTTAAATCTTCAGTCAAAGAAATGAAGACAAGAGAAAATAAAAAGAACAACAATAACACTCAAATCACACAAGTGTACATTCACACACACACAGTACAAAAGAAAAAAGCAAATCAAGAAGATATGGCACTAAATACGTGTTCATACAGATGTTAAACAGCATGAAACCAGTTGTTAGCTACGAGAGGCATTCACAAATCAAAGTTACAATGTGGAAAGGTGGCGACGTAGTATGTGAACGAAGGGAACGCAGTGTTCCTGATCCAAATGACCGAAAAAAGAAAAAACAAAACAAAACACACAAGCACCTCACAGGCATGCCAGGTACAGACAGCGCCACCTGTTGACAGGGGAAAATAAAAAATAAAAACAAAAACGTGGCAGCAGCGGTTCAGACCTGCAGAACAACCCAGAGACATCTGCAGGCATTGGCGATAATAAAAATTCAGGGCTTACACTTTTAAGTGGATTTTCTTCTTCTTTTCTCTTTTTTCAAACTAATGAAATCTGGGATGACTGCAGATTTCTCAATACTCTCCACATCGACAAAACCTCCAGATTTTACTTTGCTTCACTGTTTGGGGATGACATCAACATTTTCAGCCATCTAATCCACTACCGCTATTCGTTTCTGCCTCTTAGGTGGCGCAGGCTGGCATCTGCAGAGCTTCTACATAAGTTGCCAGACACGTCTGTGAGGTGCTTCATGTCAGGCATTTGGAGAAGCGTGGCCTGCCTCTTTGAGTGTACACATGTCAGGTTAAACGTCAGGGACTATATGACACAGTTATAATTCTTATCCACCACTTTACGCCACACTGATTAGCCTTTGTATTTACTACTGCAGCAGCGTGGCTGATATTCTGCTGAACCTAATGATATCAATTCAAACAGTCAGTGCCGACACCGACATCCTGATAGCAATGCTCCAGCTCCAAATGGTCCAGAGGCTTTTTAAAAATAAAACCGTGTCTCTGTAAGCCTCAACTTGATGGTGATAAACGTCAGGAAACAAAGTAACAGGAAGGGCATGAATACAAAGGAATAAAAAGTGTGTAACGGCTCCGATGGGAGCAATAGCACAAGATTACAGAGCCTTCTCAGACCTCGGTCTTCATACAGGTTACGTAATGTCTCCATATATATCTTAAGTGACTTCAAGGCAACATTTGTTTCTTGAATAAAAACTTGAAGCACAACTAGCCTTCAGTTTGAACAGAGAAAAATATACAACCCAAACTGTACTACTAATCTAGAGAATGGCAAGTAAACATTGAAAAACCATTTTGAGCTAACAAAGTGGTCTCTTCTAGTCATCTCTCTGTAAGAAATTTGATATTTGAACAAAAACTGGTCCTAACAAAGCTTTTTGTATCTGAACTGGTTGCCAACCCAGACTGCAATTAGGCAGCGCCTCTCCAATACCGGTTTGCAGGCTCCTTTCACAGGTTTAACAGCTGCTGCGCTCCCACAGAAGAACAACTAGAAGAAGAAGAACTATGTTTCCTTCTTGGATGCCTAAACAGAGCTGTAGTCATAAAGATAAGCATCAGAACAGAAGTTAGCTTGTGAAAGGGCGTTCGTTACGCTCTTCTCGGACAAACGAAGGTGCCACTTGGCTAACTAAAGAGGAATAATCAAGAGTCACACAGGTATTTAGTAACGTATCAGAGATATATCCCCACTCGCACTTTAAACCAAAGTCACTTCAGTTCTGTTTCGCGCCAGGAGGGGGACAAGCTGTTGTGTGCTCCACTGTTACAACTTCAGACAAACCAAAGATTGGAGTCCAGCTCAGCCACACACACACACACACACACACGGTCTTCCACTGCAGCCCTGATAATGCTCGACACACTTTCTTCACACAGGGTCTTTAGAAAGTCCTCACAATAACCCAGCTATTAGAAAGAAAAGGGCTGCTAAGGAAGGAGCGCCCAACTTTGTGCTGTGGACAGCAAAACAGACAAACATCTCTTTGTGGCACTCGAGTGTGACGTGTGCCTGAGGTGTGTGTGTCCTTGTGATAAATTATGTGTATCTGTCCATGTGTGCAGGGCATTTTGAGGTGGAGCGAGGGAGTCTGCCCCCCCTGAGCTGAGGTTATACGCTGCTGTCCTCCAGCAGCGGCTCCTTGCCCTCTGCCCCGCTGCCTTGCGGGCTGTGGGAGTGACTCTGCGCCCCGTTGCTGTGCTTCTTGTAGGAGCCGGGCCTCATACCGGGACCCGTGTGCTCCGGGATGAACAGCGCCACCAGCAGAGACAGCAGCACTGAGCATGCACCAAAGAGGAAGGGAGGACCTGGGATGATGGCACTCTAAGAAGGAGAAGACAACACTTTGGTCATTATGGAGCACATGAATAAGGAAATTCTGTATACACGTCCTTGCAGATGGCTTTAATGTCATCTCTGATTCAAGCTCACCTCGTCAGTGGGGTTGGCCATGTTCAGTTTGGCACCTTTCTCAGAGCCGTCCGTGTCGGTCAGCTCCACATGGAATAAGTAGAAGACGAAGCCGTAAAGAGCAGGACCCAAACCGTTACAGAGGCCTCGAATTCCAGTGATCATGCCTTGAACAACACCTGAACAAAACGCATATGGAAAAACCTTCAGTAGATCCCCCACAAAAAATTGGAAAGCGAAACACACAACATTCAATCAATAACATTTAAATGGACACAAGGTTCTGAACGGGTTATCTAATGCATTAAAACCACTGACAGATGAAGGGAATTGTTGATCATTTATTACAATGATATGTTCTCTCCTGGCCCTTGAAAAATATCAACCGCCGACCTATATACTGTAGACGAGCCACTATGTGGAGCATAGCTACCCGTCTAATAACACAAGTACACAGCTGCTCCCTTATTCACAAGGGGTTGCCACAGAGGGCTGCAAGTTTGATTTGGCCGACTTTCCACACCGGATGCCCTTCCTGATACGACTCCAACAGGATTTGTATCTCCTCCTGGGATTGTACTGGAGGATCAGTACTGGTGATAAACTGGGCCTCCAGCTGCATCTGAGCAGTTTACAGTGTCCAGGACCTCAGGTGAGGAAGAAGATCAGGGTCATGATTGTTTTTTTGTTTTTTTCCCCCCCACAACAGTCACAGGGTTGAGCTCTACTGTATCGCCATGTGGCAGAACATCCTGTGGAAACAACCCGGACTGTGGTGGGCCGAGGCAGCAGTTTCAGGCCATAATAATACATTGCTTTGCTCAACACTTGCCTTGATCCCCACACCTTCTCAAAAATGAGAAGCGAGTTGAAAGGTCACCACTTTTGACAGTACACACATTAACTTAAGTGCAAGTGGTCAGAACAGCATTCCCACAGAGATCTAAAACTGGTCTTTTCCTGTAACCTTCGATCATACTTAATATTTAATCTTTATTTTTAAGTTTATCGGGCAAAGTTTTCATTGTTTTCACATGTCACCATGTGACATGTGTCTGTAATAAAGAGACAACTATTCATGCTCATATTCACATCTACGACCAATACAGAATCACCAATTAACCTAAAATAGATGTGTTTGCACTGTGGGAGGAAGCTGAGTGCCCACAGAGAACCCACACAGACACGGGAAAACATGCAGACTTCAGGAAAGGCCACAGTTGGCCGACATTTGGCAACAGGCATGTTTTTGTGCATCTTTGACCCCTGTTCCGATGACACTCTCACCTTGCTGGTCAGGGTCCGCATTACGGGACACAATGGCGCTGATGGCGGGGAAGGTGATGCTGGACATGGCAGCAACGGCTCCAGCTGCCCACATCATCCTACAGTCACCAAACACAACACAAAGATTTTACTTGCCTAATACTTCAAGAAATAAATTGTGAAATATGGACTTTTCTGATGACAAAGCTAGTTTTAGATGAAGCTGCACTTCCTGTTTTATTTGAAAATCTAAACTTCAGTATGTCAACGTGCATTTCATCAGAATGTGATTTCTATTCTGATTTTAAAGGCAGATTTTTTACCCTTCTGTGAGCAACATGAGGAGTCTCCCCTTAATATATGACACAGCCAGTCTAACCTTTCTTTAACCCGATTTAAAGAGTATTGACCAAAGCTCAGAGGAGCAGCAGAGAGACATGCTGAATGTTTTCTTTCAGAATCAATAGATATTATAGTCGCCCGTCTTCTCCTTCAGGCCAAAACAACAAGAGAAACTGAAGCTGCTATGACCACACTTGAAGAGAAATGAAACAGAGCGTGATCAATGTGTCGGGGTGGTCGTTTATCGAGTTCTTCATATCAGCAGGTTTAAAGCAAGTAAAGCTTGAAATATTATTTTTCATTCATCTGACTTAAAATAAATCGATTAATTGTTTTTAAAGAGACTGAGAGTCAAGTGCAAGTTTGATAGGGTTAAATATCTACACTTTTGTTTTAACTTCTCACAATCAATCATTTATGTGTTTAAAAGGGTCACATAAAAAAATATTACATCTTATGTTTAAGTTACAATAGTAGCATTAGGTAAGCCTCTGCTGCCCTCTAGTGGTCTCTCAGGGTAGTGAAATAGGAGTGCCAATAGATAACTAGCTGTAGTACAAAGTTGTTGTTTTTTTCTAATTTATCTGCAAAAATAAGAAAAGCTTTTAGTATTAATGGAGAAACAGTCCTGATATGCAGATGCTGGTTTTAACAATACTAAATGTAATTGTGCTGATTGATGAGTAAATAACAGTGTTTCTGATGATTTCCTATTATTTTAAAGTTAAATAAAGACATAAATGTTTTAAGTTGTCTCAGACATTTAATACTTACTTTTTTTTTTTCTTTTTTTCTTTTTTAATTTTTAACGTTTTTAACCCTGAAGGATTAGAATCATTGTCACAAAAAGGGCAGGAAATGATTTGTCAAGATAAACTTCCTTCCCCAATTCTTTGAAATCATAGGCACAACAGTTATTGTATTTCATTTTGTGTTGAAGGGGTACGCCAGGTATTTGCATGTTTTCAGATTGTGGCTGTTTTATAGTCCAACTGTCTGTGTTAGGACACCTGCCAAAAATGACCACGCCCAACAACTGAGGCAACTGTGTTTACGAGTTATAAAGAAATTCAACCCACATGGATTTATTACAAAGGGGCTATAAGTATGCTTTTAATACTATGAAGTTGGACATTTTAGCACTGGAGTCTATGGGAACCGACTGGCGTTTGTAGCTAGCATTAGGTGGCCACTAGAGGAGCCGCAGTGCTTTTGCACTGAGGCGTTGGCTTCATTTCTTTAACTCTCCTCCATCGCATTTGTAGCCCTGCTGTTCTGCACACAATCAGCATTACAGCGGCTGGATGGTGTTACAACATTTAACCGCAGTTACCAGAGAAACCATGCTACACTTCTCAACCCGGGCTCCATGAATACACACATTACACATGGAGGAAGTGAAAACAGAAATATGAAATACAACTACACATTCTAATTTTCAACCAGTAGGATCTTGGGGACCTCAAGTTCTGCTGATGCGAATAAATGAAGAAATGTGAGTGTTTGCATTAGGAAATACTAACCAGGGCTGAGATCCAAAGCCATACCAGGCCAGCTGGAGGATCTGAAAGCCGAGGCCAAGCAGGATTGTGTTCTTATTTCCTATAGAGCGCATCAGGATCCCCAACACAACCGTCTAAGGGAACACAAAACATAAAGACCCAAATTATACCAGGCACTGATCAACAACAATCAAAACCCACATTAAACTTAAACAGCTTCTCATCCAAGTCCTGAAACGCAGCTGAAATAATTATGCATGAATTCAAATGACAGAAAAATTTTGTTTTGTCTTCTTTTACATAACACTCCCCCATGTTTTTCTTGACGGCACAGCTTTAAAAGTAATGTAGGGAGCAAATTTTATGCCTGCAGCATGCTGTACAGACAATGTGGGTCCACAGAGTCACCATGTCAACCAACAAACTAAAAAAAGGTGTCAGAGACCCCAAAAATGATGTTTTAACAACTCTAACCAAATGGCTTTTAATGCCTAACCCATCTATGATTTCAACTTGGGTCTCAGGAGTAAAATCATCATTGCCACAACAAATGCCTCCAACCCCCAAATGAGGTATTTTTTTGTGTGGAAAAGATTAATTTGGTGGACATCGACAGCAAAATGAGACTGTAGACGGATTGTGTTCAGCAACATGAAAATAGTGCTGGAAAACTTGTGTTCGGGAACACAAATCAACAAAATAGAGACTATAAGAGATAGAAAGAACAGTAAGACAGCGCTGCATTAAAATAAAAGCATAAATGAGAGAAAAAGAAATCTGATCAAAATAGACCAATGAAAGTGGGGCAACATGATCCAAAAGCCAGTCTATAAAGTTTACAAAGACAGCATTTTGACTGAGAAAATAAATCAGCCAGTAAAAAAAACAAAAAAAAAACAAAACACCATCATGCTATCATAAGTAGAATGATTGATTCAGAAGTAAATTTAAATAAACAGGAGTACCTGAGCTAATATTGAGAGGATTCCCACAACAGCGATGAAGGCAGCCACTGTCTCTGAGGAGAAGCCTATGACCTGAGGGTGAGAGAGAGCGCTGAGCTATTGCAGGTTAGGACATGAACATTAGAGCACAGATCTTACCATAAAACCTTCACTTGTGTGCACATTGGAAGAACAGGGTTTGGTTGGAGTCTTCAGTAACACAGGCTGTCTACTACTTTTTCCTCAGAGAAAATGCGTTCTTTACATTCCTGTTGTATTTA
Organism: Neolamprologus brichardi; assembly: GCF_056152115.1. Classification (NCBI taxonomy): domain Eukaryota; kingdom Metazoa; phylum Chordata; class Actinopteri; order Cichliformes; family Cichlidae; genus Neolamprologus; species Neolamprologus brichardi. Next base: position 15,746,372 of record NC_142121.1, on the reverse strand, counting down.
TGCTAAGTACACCAGGAATGCTCCCTTTTTTTTCCATCAATGCAGACAGCAGAGAGGGGGCAAGGGGTGTGGTAGCCCTGGTGCCCCAAAACGACAGCGTCGCTTCTTCCCCCCACAAAATGAGCCTGCGTGTGAAGGACCTGCCTAACTGGTTCACCTGTCACCGTTTACACAAACTAAACAATCCCCCACTCGAAACTTTCAGTTAAACAGAAACAATCCCACAGCTGCACCCGTATGCTCCTGCAGCATAATGAATGAAGCCGTCCACTTATTGCTGCTAGGGTGTAAAGCAATGATTTTCCTGTGATAGCATTTTGTGGAGAAACCTAATGAATCTGCTCTAGTTTTCCAGAAACGTGCGGCTCAGCAAACCTGTTCGGTCAGTCTTGGAGCAGTGGAAGTGGAAGTGGGTGGTCAGCAGGTTTCCCATGTCCCTGAGCTTTTTAGCCTTTAATTACCCAAAATGTAAAAGAATAAATTTTATTGTCCTCAATAAAAAAACAAAACAACCCCCCCAGTATACTATATTTTACATTTTTATAGCATCTCCTTTATGCTCCAGTAATGCCATTTTTATTTAGCAGCTCAGTCCCACCAAGTGTGTGTGCTGTGTCTAAATTTTGCTTCGGTGTATATTTCAGGCATTTGTGGTCTTTCTGGAAATGTGTGAGCAAGAAAGTTTGGCATTCACCTGTCTGAGATAAAGGAAGAAGCTGGAGTACTGGCCGGCCTCAGGGAGGTAGGAGAGGAACACTGTGATACAGATGAGGAGCACCGTAGAGTCCTGGCCCACTTTACGCAGAGACTGACCAAGAGAGCAACAAGAAGAGATAACATGAGCAAGAATTCAAAACAGGAGTGGTTTCTGACATGCTCGCTTAATCAAATATACTTATTTATTAAGCCGTAAGCTGCAAAGGCACCTCTGTTGTCCAGCGTGCTGCCATAATGAATATTTAAGCTGTGACGGCAATAAGGGTGAAGTGTTCAAATTAAAGCTTTACTTTCACATGTGCTACATATATATGCTAACATAAATTCATCTTAATCTGCAAACCATCAGCAACAATGATAACGGCTCTAATAAAAGAACTTTTTGAAGACGCTGTGTGAAAATGAGAGAAGTCCAGAGAAATCTGCACATTTAAACAGATTGTTCTGTTAAACAGAGGAAATGTATTCCTTCTGTTCTTAATGGACATCGAAATATTTCATCTGAACATGTTTTCACTGGAAAACTCTCAAGAGATGGGAGGAAAAACTCCACAGCGCAGTGCCTTAGAGCAAAAACAAAGTTTGCATTCAGTTTGACACTTTGCAAGTTTTTGCTGGTGGGAAAGAGGTTCTAGGAATAATTGGACAGATTTGCATTAAAATGCTAACAGACATGCAGCTTGAACAGCGGTTATTGGACTGTACTGACTAAAGTCAGAGTGTCTTTTTAGCATTGTGAAAAAGCTCAAAATTGGGCATCCAGATTGTATTTTCACAAATACATATGGAACTGAGAAAAGTAAAACTGGGAGACATCACCTAGATGTTAAAGAAAATATCACAAGCTAATCGAGATCCAGATAATCCTCTTGGATCCAGGGATGCAGCTCATGCATGTTGTCAATGCTGGAATTATCAGCCTTGGTATGAAACCTCAGACTGCTCTTGTTTACTACAAATTCCTCCCAGTGTTATGTGTTCACAGCAGCTCAGCAAAGTACTTACAGAGTAAATTTGCTACTGAAAAGATTACGTTTGGAAGAGACATGATTCCAATAATCCAGACTTCGAAAGTCTCAAGGAATACATAACGCCACACAACAGTGGATTTAAGCTTTCATAACTACACTGTGAAGTAATGCTTTAAATAGTTTAACAACTTCAGGTAAATCATTTGTTTTCTTGTCAGCAGCACCAAGATCTGAGAAGTGTGCAACCAGCAGCTAAATGATTGAATGCATAATTTGGATTTTTAAAAATTATTATTAATGATTCATTAAAAAAAAAAATTGTGCTTTTTGTGTTGTGCTTTGAATGTAAAGGGTAGTTGCTTTTCTCATTATTATTTCTCACTTATTTCAATTAATTTATCACTGGTTATGAATCACAGTGTTAAGTGTTCTATCAGTTTAAGGCTCTTAGTGTGTCTAAGTGTTCACACAATGTTTTGTGTCTTTCTTTAAGCCAGAGACTAACAGATAATAAATCACACTGCTGTTGTGTTGGCCCAGCCTGTACACTGAAATTTATCAGTAAAGATTACTGTGTTACTCACAGCGAAGGGGTCTGCCTGTTCCCAGGAGATGGGCGCTCCCCATGATGCTGGCCTCATCTTCTCCGGCAGCGACTCTGGTACAGCCACCAGGATGAAGCAGATGTCGAGCAGAGCGATGGCTGTGGCCAGGATCACAACTAAGGTGTCACTGTAAGCCTCAGACAGGTAGGCTCCAATGGCTGGGCTGGTAACCAGGCTTGCTGCAAAGGTAGCTGATACCTGAAGGAAAGAGGGAAAGAGGGATGAAATAATTGACAGATTCTTAACTGACACCTTTGAAAAGCTTTTGAAATGTGCCTCCTTACCAAACCATAAGCAGTGCTCCTCTCATGCTCTTGTGTGATGTCTGCCACATAGGCAAAGATCACAGAGAAGGTGACGGCAAAGACACCGGACATCGAGATGACTGCAAAGTACCACCTGTATAAAAGACAAAAGCTTCACCTGTGAGCATACGCAACGGCTGAAACTACAGATTGTTTTGGTTAATGTTGATCAGTGACATGCTGGCGTTTCAAAGCTTCAGCACTGAGCCGTCAGTATTCTGCACTCACCATGGACTGATCTTCATCAGCGGAATGGGTGCGCAAGTGAAGAAGACTGTTAGCAGCAGGAAGGACTTGCGTCCCCATACGTCTGACAACGCTCCAATTAGCGGAGCACTCAGAAATGATAACAGGCCCTGAAAAGATAGAGGGGAACAGGGGAATAAGATACTGCCGGATGTGTCAGTAATGTTACTAATGGGCAACCTTCACTTTCGTTCAAGAACACGCTGTGAACAAGAATTCAAACTCAGAGTTTCAAAAGTCTCGATGACTGACACTTGTGCAGATAAGTTAGGACGAGTCAGCAAATATTCAAAATATGCTGTACTGGATGAGAAATTTTACTACAGAGACTCCAGCTTGGCTCCAAATTGAGTCATTGAATTGTGTCAAAACGTGCCTATCAGCTTTGTTGAGTTGAAGCAGTGAAGCAGCTCCTGAAGCAGTTTAATGTTCCCCAGCAACACTTTTTCCGCTATTTACAAATTTGCCACTTTGTAAAGAGTCTATTTTTCTTCATTTCCGGAATTACTTGAGGAAACTTCTTTGGATTATTATTAACATAAACATTCATAAGAGAGGGGCGATTAAAGAAATCGATGCTATATTGTTAGGTCTTCAATCTCCTTCTTTCTCCATCCTTAAAGCACAGTGGGAGAAAGACCTTGGGATGAATATAACAGATGAACTCTGGCAATCTTTTCTCCATAGGGTACAATCTTCTTTGATATGTGCCAGGCATGGGCTCCTCCAATTCAAGGTCCTACACTGATTACATATCTCCAAGAAAAAGTTAGCCAAGTTCTATCCAGGAGCTGACCCCCTGTGTAACAGATGTAAAGCAGAAACAGGTTCACTCCTTCATACTTTTTGGACATGCCCCAATCTTCATAACTATTGGGTGTCTATATTTAACACCTTTTCAGAGATATATAACGTTAAATATGATCCTTCTGCTCTAACGGCTATCTTTGGGGTGATACCTCAAAACATCACTCTGTCAAAATACTATTCAAATTCTATTGGCTTGCTTCACTCATTGCAAGGCGCCTTATACTTTTAAGATGGAAGCAGGAAGCTCCTCCCACACATGAACAGTGGCTTGCAGAGCTCATGAGGTTTTTGCATTTGGAAAAGATGAGATGTACACTGGCAGGTTCAACCACCAAATTTCTTATGGCATGGCAGCCATTTCTAATGTACATGGAAACATTTAAAATGACCACCTTATCATGACCAGATACCATATCTCTATATCACTATCATAGTTAACTGTACACTGACTGTCCCTTATACATTTTATTTTTGTGTTTGTTGTTGTTTGTTTGTTTGTTTTTAGTTTTGTAGGGGTTTCTTTGGTTTGTTTTCCTTCTCTCTTTCTGTTATCTCTTGGGGTATTGTAAATACTGAACAGCAAAGTACTGAATGTTCAAAGTTTTGCTATTACCATGCTGCTGTGACTGATAATAAAATGATATAAAACTTTTTCCAGCTGTCTGTGAGTCATCCTCAGTCCCTACTTACTCCTAATGGAAACTTTAAACCAGAGCAAACAAAAAAATAACAGAGCGCTTATAGCTGGCTGGCTGGCATGCTAAATCTAGAATAAATAAAGACTTACAGGCCAACACACGCTGAGAACAGAGACCATCTTTAAAATGCTGTGATCTGTCATAGAGGAACCTTGCTTAGGATTGAATTTAGCAAGCTTTGCAGTTTTGCAAGGAAAAATGATTGGGCCACAATTCTTAAATCCTAGTAACTAAAAATTTGAAATGATTACAAGCATGTCCTTAACCAATCTGTAGATTATCTTAAGCCACATCACCTTTGAAGGAGCTTCATTTATTCTTAGTCCAGCTTGGGAACCTGCTACAGTTACTGGACAGCTTGCAGTCATATTTCAACATGGAAATACACTGATGGCAAACATGATGATGGACACTGATTGGGTTTTTACGGGAACTGGCCACTTGGTGCAGTAACAATAATGGAAAGATTTTAATGGGGTCATTTAAGAACCCTGTTTGTTTTTCTCTTTTTTTGGTACTTTTAAATTGGCTTTGGTTTTTATTTCCACTCATATATCACTTTATTGTTTCGCACGGCTGCTGCAGAAGCCTTGAGATATATTGACAGTGATGAAATTAAAGTGAGATTATAGCCTGCTTTAAAAAAAAAAAAAGAACCATAACTGATTACACTCAATTTAATTTTGTGAGATATAATGTGAAGGACAGATGACCCTTGTGGTGGTTGTAAAATCATTGTGAACTACAAAGTCTTTGTAAAATGGTTACTGCACAAATCTTACTAAACTTGCGTAATGTACACAATGAGCAAAAACAAAAATTCTTCACCTTTGGCTAAGCAATGACATATGAAGGGGAAACTTATCAGCAAACACACACAAAAACCAAAGCATGCTTAAAGATTTAGGATACTCTTTATCTTATTAGTGGCATTAATTGTGCGATTGTTATCATTCCTCAAGTGCCTTCTATATTTGCAGATTTAGAAATCCAATAAATCCACTAGTACTTTTTCTTTCAATAACAAGAAACATAACCAGATATCTATAACATTTGTTATATGTAGTTATTTATGAGTCCTGTGCAACTTCAACACTGATAAGATGGTTAAAGGGTGTTTCTCCCATTTCCTTATTTATTTATTTATTTCAAAACAAAAACCTCTGGTGCAATAATTCTGATGTAACACAGTCATAGACGTCTGAGCATTTTCCAACAGCTTTGAACATCACACAACCAATCAGAAGGAAGGACAAGAACCAGCTGTCTTATAGTGAGACACATAAATCGGACCAGTTATTGTATTGTCTTGTTGTGCTGTCTCTTACCTTCACACCATGAATGAGCCCATTCATCAGGAATGTGTGCTGGGGGAATGTCTGGTGTAATACCTGCAGAGCAAACACACATAAAAGTAAATTAAACCACTTTATTAACACTGAATTAAGCCTGTAGAATTATGGCAAGAAACATGATCACAATTATTTAGGGGAACACTGCAAATTTTATTATTTAATAAGATTAGTCATTAACACACAGATGGATATTTAAAAACAAAACAAAACCCCAACAACCAACCAAGGCACAGATTTAAAACAAACAAGCAAAAAAACAAAAAAACAAAACGTATTTTTCCATGATACCACAAACCGTTGTCTCCCTGCTACACTGGTTACAGCAGATGTAGTTTTACAAATTGCTGTCACATATAATTCTGTAACATTAATTTTTCTGCTTGCCATTTCAATCAATAAAAAGTTTTGATGCAGATCTTCAAGAAGGGCCATTTGAAATATTTTATTTCTTTTTACTATGAATGCTGTAAATGTCCATTTAGAAAAGGGATCATTTTGAAAGGTCCTAATTTCATGTTTTGTTATTGTGCTGGAAAAAATCCTCCACAAAAGGTCAAGAGCTGCTGATAGGGGGAGGAAAACCAAACAAAAAACCCAGCCACCGCAAAAAGGTCTGCACTACAACGTCCTTTCCTGTCAACAGTGCAATCTTGTTTGATATAAAAGGTTAACCCGGGCAGAATGAAAGAACCATCTGGGCAGTCGCCCTTGGAAAATGCTTGGATAAGGGCACACTTGGTTGATTGGATGAACAATGTAGCTGCTTTGCATGTTTAAAACAAACAGAAAAAAGATCCCAGAGACTTCACTGTCACTGAAAAAGGTTAAAACTTGCACAGAAAAGGAGGGAAAAAAAGACTAAAGAGTTTGGCACCTGGCTTTTTCCCCTCCTTTTTTTGTTTATTTATTTTTTTAATGGCTTATTACAACATGATTCAATGCTCAAATTGAATCACACAAAAGACAAACTTGTCTTCCCATCCGCCTGTGAGCACTAAACACAATCAAACTGCAAATATGCAAAGATCATAAAGGCTCCAGACAACATGCGCCTGGTGGTCCCTAGTAAATCTGAGTTTTCCTTTCCACAACAACTAACCCGAACATGTTGGAGTGCCAACATTTTATGTTGGGAAGATAAACTCACAGGCTCATTTGTTTGAGCAGTCAAATGACCTGCAAAGTTTACTAAACTAATAAAGCTTCCAGGGTTGGTCAGCGCTATGCTGACTACAGTACAGTGTATTTTTCTTTAGTTTTTGTTTAAAATTAATTTCAAATGTGTGTTTTTAAGTTTCACTTTTAGTAACCACGATGGGTTAGGCTCCTTGAGTTTAGTTTTTATTGGTCAGAAATGTTGAGTTTCACTTCAGTTTTTGTTAGTTTCACAATCACTGTTTGTTGTACTAACAGAAATTTTACAAACCAAATGGCCAAATGTCATAAAACACTGCCATCTCAATAAATTCAAAGGCATCTCAGGTTGATGGTGCTGATATATTAAAAAGAATTTGTCAGTTGAATCTAAACTAAACTTTTAATTTATTTTGGTTAACCTAAACACAATATTGTCTTAGTTTTTACATTTTTTAAAGTCTAGTGTTCATTTATATTCCAGCTAACTAAAATGACATCAACTACTTGTTTGGTTTAATTTTAGTTAACTATAAATAACCTTTGTCCTCGGTGTTATCATCTCCGGAGTGGAGTGGTTAGAGACTGATCAACAAAATGATTATTTCTGTTTTATAGCATATTTGTTTCACTCTGCTCTGTTAAGAGTAAATGTTTACCAATTTGCTAAAAATCAAGAAGCTGCAAATAAAGCTGAAACAAGTGGGAACTGTCAGTCTCTGTCTCACTCTTGAGATTAAGAAATTCTTTTGCAGGGACTTAAAGGGCTTAACATAATGAGTAGACTCCACCCAGTGTAATGGTCGAATATAATAATTCTTGTTATCCATGAATTTTTTAAACAACAACAACAAAAAGAGAAATGGCAAATTACAGTCATTGACTTGCATTCCTGAAATCTGTTTGATTAATTTCTAAATTCTCAGAGAAATCTGGTTTTCTAGCTCAAATCTGAGCGTAAAGACACGATTTCAGTTCAGTTAATTTAGTCATTTTCAGTTTTAAACAAGTTTCTGACTTATTTCTCTCTGGCATTTAATTTACGACAGGTGATCTAACAAATTTGTTAAGAACTGTACCTAGCGTGTCTTTTGATGGCAGGCAAAATCCACTATTTTTTTCTGCAAGTCCGAGAGTAACCCTGTTAAATAAACATGATCTCAGTATTAACCAAATTAAATGCAATTCTGATTTTTGCCATAGTCAAGCAGCTCATTATTAGTGGGTGCAGAACAGAAACAGGCATTCAGATAGATGAAATTCACAGGTTTAAAGTCCACGGCAGATATGGTTCATTGACACTGGCGCAGGAACAAGCAGTTTAGGACACGATGAGCACAACTGGGACAACAACAGGATCTGATTATTGTTTGGGGGTACTGAGGGAAAGCTGACGGCAAAGCTAAGAATCCCCTGTTTTCCTCTGGGAGTCAGTTACCCAACACACACACTCTGAATGCTCTGTGAAGACTGTTGCTGCTGGATACTAATGAAGCAGTGCACTCACTGGGAGCAGTGAAGCAGTGGCTCTCATCTTCAGGCGTCCTCTGATTAGTCTAAAATGCAAATCCTGCCTCTGTCCAGGGATTGTGAAGGCAACAGCCCTCCCAATCCACCCCACCCATCCAACCAGTAATTAATGCTAAACAGTTACACATACAACAAGCTCCTCAAACAGGAGACTGCTGTGAAGCCCGCGTTGCGTAAGCCTGTCTGCTTTACATCATGTGGCTCACAGATGTTTACTCATCATTTGTTTGAGATACCAGTTTCTCCTCACAGACATTTACACGAGAAGGAAAAGGAATGTGCACAAAAAAAAAAAAAAAAACCCAAGGAGAAACCAGAAAGGAAAGAATTCAGTAAATGCCGAGTTTGGCTGAAATGTGAAAAGGCAGGGTGAGAAGAATGAAAACTATTAACACACAATCTCCCGTTGGCGTGGTGTTGTTGTAATCCTATGCTTCACCAGGAGTCTACAGGCTTGATGAACACACAATCCCTGCTGGTATCAACTAAAGTACTTCATTGGTCTCAGTCATCTTAGCCCCTTATTTATTTAAAGAGATATGAAATTGTGCAAAATACTTCTTGATTGAGATGTTTTAGAGAGAAGTTCCTCTAAATGACGCTGTTCAAACTGTCTGAGTCAAATACTTGGAACCACCCCACCCCACGCTGCTGTGTGGTGCAGCAAGGTGATTGTATGGTGTGGTTTTCCGGGCTGACGGCACCAACCAGCGACCCCCTGATAAGCCTTTTAGACAAAGAACTAGTGCTCAGACAATACAACACTTTGGTGGCCTTTTCATATTTTTCAGTTCATTAGCTGCTGGCAAAACATCTGCCAATGCACATTCACAAAAACCAAAACCACACCACCCAGGGTCTTGCTCAATCGATTGGAGATTCAATTATTCATAGACACCAATGGTCTGAAAAATGCCACTCGCTGGCTGGGGTTTTAAAGGAGGAAAGGTGGGTGTGTTAGACTATAAACAGTTATGTCAGTATACATAACAGAGTGTGTATGTGCATGTGTACACTCTAGGCTTACCGTGAGCATCGGGGTAGTGAGTAGACCCCATGCAAAAAACTCCAGGAAGATGACCACCACGGCATGGTAAACACTGGGCTCCCCGATTCCCTGGGGCTGAATAGAGACAAACACAGACATACAGGTAGAAAGGCAGTTAGATGACAAGCAACAGAGACCGTAACATGCATTTAAGTGCCTGTTTGTGGGAAGACATTAACAAATCAAACCTAGAGCTGGAATCTGCTAAATGATACAGACTCCACATCGCCCGATTCTGTGGAACAACCCACACATGGGTACAAGAGTGAAATTCACTCCATACCCTGTATTTGAATAAATGTCCAAATTACGGGATTTTTTCTTTTTGACTTGACAGATACACTGCTAAATAATCATATTTCATATGCTTTTTCTGCATAAAACGACTACATTTACTCAACTAGACAATGATTAGGAGATTAACATGCACATAAATTATGTGAAAACTATAAATAAAATAGACTGAAGGACACTTGCCTGCAGATAAGTAAATGCCTTACAGATAACCTCAGATTGCTTCTACTTAAACTAGCATTTGTTTTCACTAGCAATAGCCAAGTTATGAGCAATATTTTGTTACCAACACACTTCTCTAAACGCACTTTACAACAGGAAGTTGCAGTAAATGATGCAGCATCCAAATCTAAATTGCACAAGCTGACATGAGCAAAAGAAGCTCAGCGGTTACATTAATGCATTACATACTTACAACATTAAGACACATCTATACTGCTTTGCCCTCATTATGAATTGCACTAAGTCCAAGACAATGACCAGAATGTAAATCAAGAGGATTCGTTTTTACCAAGAGATGCGAGGTTTGTCTGGAGCCTAGTAAATAGGTTATGACATTCTCGCAAAGTAAAAATCTCCAGAATCGTTTTCGTTGAAGTGGAGTTTCATTTCCTGAAGCTTAAAATTGATTTTTCATTATCAAACAGACAAAAATAACAAGAAATGAACAATTAAGGCAACTCTTAGTAATATTCAAACCAATCATGTTAACCACCCAAAATTCCATTGTAAACCAGGGGAAAACCCAAGTTTACTCAATCATAATTTACTAAATTCATAAAAATTTAAATTATACAGTTTGATTTAACAGATGACATAGTACAACAGTTAGTATTTTAGCTTACTGGGTCACTCTTAAAATAAAGGCCTAGATCTGTAATGAGTAACACGCAAATAGAAATCCCCTTTGCCTTTTATAAAAACCACACCGTGGGGAGGAAGTCACTATATTCCAGCTCAATTTAATCTTTGCAAAGGTGAAGATGTTGCATGATGCCGTGTACGTGGACACTGAGAACAAACTATGGCAGGAAACAACTTTGTGTGATAATTGTAGAAACTATAAAATACGCCAGCCTAAACCGAAAGACTCTTGTGCGGTTTGTAATTTCCCAGCATACCACACTAGCCTGCAGGCCTGACAGGGGCGTAAATCAAATAAGCTCCCACCCTTTTTGCTCCATCACAACTGTATCCCTGGGATGCCTGCTTCTCTGAGAAAATGAAGAACAACATCTAACTGTGTCACTGAATGGATGCAGCAACTTCTCCATTTAAATGACACCCTGCCTCGCATGCAGAGCTTAATGCACTACCATTGACTAGGGAGTCTAATGCTATCATTCACTCCTGCTCAATGTTCATAAATGAAATCTTAATAGCTGAGTGGTCAGAACCAGTCACAGCCACAGTAAAGACTGATTACAAACATGGAGCCTGAGTGGAAAAGTGCCCCATGAAGTAAGGTGATCATCTGAAGTGGTTCTCCTCATTATGATCACAATTGTTAGTCTTCATATGGATTTTCAGTATGTTTGGCATTACTGTCCCACTGATTACGTAACCGGTACAAATGCCTCACTGAGTTTATAACAGCTCCACCATACTTACACTCCCAGCAGCCTAATTTAGGAGAATCACCACCATCTACAGTCAACAGTCAAAACAAATTTAAATGAATCCCCTATATAATCCCTTGTATGGGAGTTGCCCTTTAGTCAAGGAAACTATATACAAATATCCAAAATAAAAAAATGTCACAACATTACAGCTTTACAGGTGTCAATAAACCAGAGACGGGAGAAAAAAATATGGCAATAGGGCCTGACTCACCAAACTCTGGACATCTAACGTACACTTATCCTACCTTACATCAGATCGGGATTGGCTCTAAATCCGGAAGCTAATACCAATGTTTTTAGTTGTTCGATGTTGTGTTCTGCTTGTTTTTAACCAACATGACAAACCCCATGTTTAAATATACTGCCCTCACCTACTTATAAGATTAACCAAGTAACTGCACATTAGCTTTGTACCGCATACAGCACCTTAAAACTACCCAGATGTAACTATTCAGCTAGTAAGGGCAAATAAAAAATAAGCCCAATTAAACACATATGCTTGTAAGCTAACGTTGAGCTAGTCCCAGCTGGTGCTTTTAGTGCCACACAATTTAAAGAAACGTGAGTTCCTATTAGCATTAACGTAGAGTGAAAAAGCTAAAAGTAAAGGTAACTGAATGTCTGCGGTATCAATAAAAGAAACAGAGCTAACAACGGTATCAACGACCTACCGTTACCTGAGCTGACGTGTTAACAAGCAGCTAACGCAGGCCGCTAATACTGGAAATGCTAGCCCACAGCTAGCAGTGTTAGCCCTCCCAACACCCAGCCTCCGTTAACGGTCAACGTTGCCCGCTACCACCGACAGCCGCAACAAAAGCTGCATTACCTCGCGTATTTTCACGAAATAAACACACCAGCACAGTCGGCCGAGAGCCCGTTTAACTCAATGGCAGGCTAACTTACGGGAGATAAATAAATATTTAACTCACACTTCCTCCATCTTTTATTATAATTTTCTTTGCAAGAAGAATGCTGCGGTTCAGCCGCTTCTTCTTCTTCTTCTCCCCCGTCATCATTAACTTATGTCCATTCTTGGGGTCAGAGGGTCATCGTTGCGACAATCAAAACCAAAAAAACCCACTAATTTCGCCTCCTGGGCTCATCGCACTTCGGGCAAATCGGCTCCAGGAGGCAGCTAGCAGCGAGCTAACTATTTTGTGATCTCTCCTCCCCACCTCACCTCAGCCTGGCTTCCTGTACTAGACGTCAACCCACCCCTTCTGGCACAGTGACGTCCAGCGATTGGCTGTCTAATACAAGGGCGAAGCAGAACAGGGCGTTGGATTGGCTCAGATGATGTCAACGCTATCGATCCTCACACGGTGATTTGTGAGCATCACATCGCGGGTAACAAAGAGGAAATGCTTTATTTGGAGAGTGACTGTGTTTACGAAGAAACGTAAACCGCGTCTGACTACTTCTTCGAACCCAGTGAAGAAAATTCCTTTGGAGGAAATACGTATTCAAGCTCAACATCATAGTCTAAAGATGGCTATTTTATTAAACCTAGGATTAAGATTGTGTAGTATGCATACTAAGTTAGCGATTGTGCCTGTGTGTAAGAGAATCCATAAGTGCATATGTAGCCTTAAAATAAAAGTTTGCATGACATTAAAAAAGTCAATACAGTGGGAGAGAAAATATGTAAACACCAATTGATAAAAACAAATAAGAGATGTGAAAAAGTTATACGAAAATTATGATTTAAAATATCACCAAAAACGGTCTAGTTATATATAAACATAAAATTTACTATGTAAAGCAAATAGGGACTGGTGCCTCTTTTTGCTTGTGTAGTAGAAAAAGAAAAAAGAAATTAAAACAAATGAAAGTTTTAGACTTCTGGGTAATGGAAATGCAAAACCACCACAGGATGTGTGCAGATGTAACATTCACAGCGAGCCACAAATAAAACAAAACAAAACATGTACCTCCAAGCTCTCGTCTTAATTGATTCCGCTCAATTAAGACGAAATTCAATTAATATCATTTTTGAACTCACATTTTTGTGACTGAAATCTCATTTAGAATTAAACAGAGTAAAAACTTTATGGCTGTTATACAAGAACATTGAAATTTAGAACTGTATCTCTCCAACGGGCATAACATAAGAATCTCACAATTTCAACTTACCAACTCAAATCTCCCAGTAAATAACTAGAAATTTAAAGTTTTTAAGTAAAGATTTTGAGATAACTTGATATTTTCACATATGATGTGATTTTTTTTCCAGTGTCACAAACAGTTTTTCAAAACCACCTCATATGACAATATCTGCATACATTTTAGATTTAAGCTCCAATTGTCTGACATTTAGATTTTGATGTGGTCAGCGCTTCACTTCTTTCTATTCTAGTGTCATTTCATACCTTTACTTCATTCTCCGATGTTGTGTTTGTTTTACTGAGTTGTGTTTCACTGTTGACTGCTGTAACACTGTAATTTCCCAGCTATTGGAATAAATAAAAAATACTAACACTTATTCCAATTAAATACTCACTTATTAAATTTTCCGCAAATATGAGTTTGAATGTCAACAGCATTACATTTAAATTCAACTTATGATTTGACCCGATTTCCAGCTTCATTTTTTTTTATTCTTGACTTGACTAATAAAATAATCAAAATAATTGTTTCCTATTAACCTTTGTTTAACACATGACAGAAAATAAGTACATTAGTGACTAGAGGATGTTGCAGCATACTGAGCCTTGATAACAGTTATTTGGTTTATTTCAGTCGGTGATATTGGCAAAACTTGGATGATGTCCTAAAATAAAAAAGAAAACGAAATTATAAACAGATGCTGACTTGGTGAAGTTGCACAGCTTTGCAATAGCAAATAAAGTCAGTCAGGTAAACTTAATCAGTCACAGTAGTGTAGAATTAAATCAATATATAACTAGAAATACAACTAAAGGAATGTCTTTGTGAGCAGGATGAGAACACAAAATGCAGCGCTGAAGTCTTTAGGAGACAGAATCACTTTATGTACAAGGTCAGAAGTTTTCTGGTACAAGCACAAGCTATTTATTCCCCAATAACACACAAGGCATTCATTAGTAACACAGTGATTGAGCTCAGAGTTAATTAGTAAAAGACACTCTTGTGTACTTGAGTGCTCTTTATCACGTTCTATATTTCTCGACAGAGCTCGTCACAAAGAACACGTCAAAAATATCTGCCTTTTATTAAAATCAGAGCTGTACAATTCTGAAATAGGTTAAAAAAAAATTACACGCAGTATACTGATACAAAGAGAAGTACTAATCCAGATCTGCCATAATAATAATAATAAAACCTCCCCGAAAGAACAGTCAGCATCATCTCCCATTAAATACATAAACAGTTATATATATATAAAGCAGTTAATTTCCATACCAGCATGAACAAATCGAAATGTCTACAAAACAAAGTGCACATTTTTTTGTTTCCATTAATACACATTTGGGAATTTTTCAAATTATAAAAATTTATGGTGTTATTCTCCGTTTAAATCTTCATCCTCGTCAATGTAAGGGATGTCCAGGTCGTCAGAGCTCCTGTTAAACTTCTTACTGGCTATCTGGGGCATGCTGGCTGGGGAGGGAGTGTCTTTTCGAGGCTGGATAACATCTGCTTTTTCTCCAGATGTGAACTCTTTCTGTTCAGGATTGCGTTGAACCATTAGATGTCCTTTTCTCTGTGTTAGGTCAGCAGGTTTGGGAGGGAGGTCAGGTTCCTGGGTTTTCACATTCGTGATTGATTTTCCTGAGAAAACAAACATTACTAAACACACTTGGTATGATGTAGTACACAAGAGAAGCTCCAGCTGAGGTCATAATTTGGATTAATTGTTAGGGAATTACTGCGATTTATACATAATTCCTCATTTACATGTGTTTCATGGCCAGGCGAGGCCTGTTCTTTTGTAATTTCATTAGAGATGCGGCAGATATAACACCTGAAGTTGGTTCAAAGTGTTGAATATGTACTTTAAAGCTTTGCACTGTAATTTTAAATATGAGGCCCAAAAAGAGATCAGTGCAAGTGAAAGAGACTATCATATCAAAACAAACAAACAAAAAAAACAACAACCCCTCACCCCTCCCCCAAAAACAAAAATAAACACACTCTCAGAGTGAGGGAGGGAGAGAGAGAGCAAAAACTTTAAAGTGGCCAAAATAGACCCCGGACCAGCTCAGTGACATCAAAAAACACAGAACACAGCTTAAGTGAATGGTGGTTTGTGAAAAACAACTTTACAATGTTTAACCAAGTGACAAACTCTCATTGTTACACCCAGAGGAAGGCCAAAGTACCATACCTCTTTACTGACCTTCCAAGTCCAGTGTCCCTAGTAGGTCCAGGCTGTCGGTGCTCAACCATGATGAGGAATCTAAGTTTTCAATGTCAGATTCTTCCTGATCCAGCTCAGGCAACCTGGAGACCAAGTCCAACCTGTAAACAAAAAAGATATTAACATTCAAATGAGAGAAATAAGAGGAATAAAAGGAGTGCAACTACAAGTAAACATTACTAGCTCACTTTTCTTGCTTGATGGACTTGATCCTTTCAATGAGGGTCTTCATCGCTTCATCAGGCTGTGTTTCCTGTGGAACCTTGAGCTCGGACTGTTCAACAACCTGCACAGAGGCCAGAGCAGCATTATTGTGAGCTATCTGTGGGTTTATCTCTCTCTTGTATTTGTTAGTGCTCCCGAACTTTTATAACTTCTACTTAATCATTTACCTACTTTACTTTTTTTGTGCTCAGAACTGTTTGCTAAGGACCATTTGCACCTACTATTTTGGAAAATGTCGAAAAATAGGAAGAAAGAGGAACAAGAACGTGATGAGTCGGCGAGCCTTGCTAGCACAATCACAGCTCCGCTAACCGAGAAGCTAGCAGAGCACAAAGCTGAACCTTTGGCAGAAATAAGAGACACCTACAAGAAGTATGAGACCAAATTTCCAGCTGTGCGGGAAGCGGTGGAAGACCACAAACAACGCATCTTGAGCTTGGAGCAGTCACTGAACCCCAGAAAGGCCAGTTCCAATATGTGTTTCTGGGATAGTTTACTTTTTCTCTTTAGCAGGGTCTGTCTTAATGCAAAACATCACCCGGGCTGATGCAGTTAAAACAGACGCTGTTTGGTGTTGGCATTTGTTCTGCCCTTCCTTTGTAGCGTCCTCTCACCGTGGCTTGTCTTCTGAGTCTGAGTTGATTGACAGCCATGGTCTCTGCGTGTTCCAGCTCCTGGATATTTTGCATCTTTTCCTTGTAGCGCCTGAACTGCTCAGTGATCAGGATCTCCACACAACTGTGCAAAACAGTCAATTAATATTATTATTATTTTAGAAATACAGAGAGTGTCTAACAAGGACTGTGTAAAGTTGCAGTAGTGCACAATATGATCACTCACAGTGTAGTCCTGGGCACGTCCTTCATACAGAGGAGGGGGTCATCAGAATCAGGTGAACGCAGGATGCAGGGGGCAAACACAATAGCAAGTGCACTTGGTGACATCTTATTGTGCTCTTCTTCCTTTGCAACTCTGAGAGAAACAAACGGGTCAAAATCTCACTGGACTTTCACCACATGACTGAAGAAAAGTCGACTCTGCCTACCTGACAAGGTGAAAGATCAGCCGCTCTAACGTGCTGAAATTAGCAGGAGGAAGTTCTTCGAGCTTTTGGTACACGGCCTTTATTCTCTCTTCTTCCTCGGGTAATTCTGGGGATGAATTAACATGGGAAATTTTAAATATCTGCACTCACATTTGTTTATATTTGAAAATACCGAAAATCTTAAAGTCACCATTGAAACACAGAGTCAACATGTACATAGTGTCTGTCAATATTATGCAGAATAGTCACAGTTATAACTGCTATGTTTCTTTTTAAGCAATAACATATACACATAGCAGGCCACATTATTAGTTACACATGTTCAACTGTTTATTAACACAAATATCTAATTAACCAAATGCATGACAACAAGTCAATGCATTTAAACATATAGACATGGTAAAAATAGCAAGCTTAAATTCAAACTGAGCATCAGAATGCAGAAGAAAGTAGACTTTGTGGTGTGATGTGGTTGTTTGTACCAGACAGGCTGGTCTGATTATTTCAGAAAGTGCTTATCTACTGGGATTTCTTACACAACGTTTACAGAGAATGATCAGAAACCGAATGAACAGGAGTTCTCTGGCCGAAAATGCCCTGATAAGCATCTCAGAATGCCACACCTACCTGCATATTGTTACCAACTGTGCCAAACGAAGATCACATTGTCTCATTGCTCTTGTGTCAAAAAGCTCAAATCATCTCAAACTGGTTTCTTGAACAGTTAGTTCACTGTACTTAAATGACCTCCACAGTCTCCAGATCTCAATAAAGTGGAGGACCTTTGGGACGTGGCTGAGCAGGTAATTAAAAATGTGGAGAAGCTGTGTGACACTAACATGTAAACATGGAACCAAAGTCTAAGAGGATGTTTGTAGGACTTTGCCAAATCTGTGTCATAGAGAATTAAGGCATTTCTGAAAAAAAAAGTGCTCAAAGTTTAAACAGTTCCTCACCCACAGCATGCAGAAAGTCGTGGTAGAGAGAAAATGTCATGAGGGGGTCAGGCAGCTCTCTGAGCCAGCGTTTAATGAGGCCTGTGATGGTGTGGATCGGGTAGTTATCTAAACATGCCGTCTCAGGATCTGAAGGTAAAAAAACAGGTCACACACACACACACAAAAAATTATACTCAAAAAGAGGTTATTTTAAATGGCTTTTTTTGCCATTAGGTTCTGGAGATTTGATGACTTTTTTAGAATTTATACTCTTGTAAAATAGTTTTTCTGGTAACTTCGTGCATTTCAACTTTCATTAATTTCTTACTTTTCTGCAGAACCTGGTGAAGCTCCTTCGCTCGGCAGGCCGAGCCCGACTTGCGGTAAATCCCTTCGGTGTAGAGGCCGTTTAGCTCCACGTGCATCAGCAACGTCTCCATCACTATGGGCACGGGGTTGGCTTTAGTGGTGAGGGCGCACACCTGCACGCCAAAGTGAGCTGAGGGTCGTAAATTGCCATCCTATCACAAGATAAGAAGAGTAGACATGAGTCTCAAGCAATAAGAGGGAACGTTTTTATACTTATTCTTTCATACTACGATATTTGATTGAAAAATACCTACCTGCCTGGCACACCGTGTCGAGCAGTCCGTGATGATTTTGCTCAGGCATTTCTTGTGACATATCAACTTACACGCTAAAATAAAAACAGGAGGAAAACACAGTCAAATTGAACTGTCTATTGTTTCTTGAAATGCTCATACAAATTGTTTTCTTAACTCACCACTGCACATATAGGCTTTCTCCATTCCCCAGATGTAGGAGCCACACAAGTCACATGACTGCATAATGTTCACCTGGTATGTGCTGAACAGGTGATCCAGAGGACTGTCAAGCTGTAGACACAAGAAATAAAGCAAGATCCCTCATGAGACTCAGCAAGATTCACGAGAAGTAAATTCAATTATGATATTTCACTTACACTTTTATCCTTTTTCCTTCTCTTCTTCAACGTCTAGAACCCAGAAGGGAAATATACATATATATGAGCTGTACTCTTAAAGTATTTTAGCAACTGAGGATCGACTGAATGCAATAAAATGTACCTTTGCAGGTTCAGACGCTGCTCGTTTCTTTGTGGCCCTGATGAAGCCGTCCAGCACAGACTGGAAGAGGTTTACCACCATTGGAACTTCTCCCTTTTCAGTGGGTCCTGCTAGCGTGTTCACCTTGTTATGGAAGCCTTTCATCAGATCTTTGTAGTGAATCTGGGGCTTCTGATGGTGCCAACAGAAAGTGCAGTTATTCAGCATTTTATTTTCAAGCTATTTGGTCAGTAAAAGTGTAAAAAAAATGAAGATTTTCACAAGGAAAACATGAAAAAGCTGCCTTCCATATTCCTCTGTCATTTGAGCCAACAAGTTAAAACACTGACTGACCTGGACAGAGTACATGCCTTTGATGTTCTCTCTGAACTGCATCGTGGCTGTGAGAAAAATCGTCTCAGCTGGCGACCGATCCTTTCTAGTTTGCAGCTCATTCACCTGATGACAAAGGTGAGGAAAATGTGAACAACTAGAAGTTTTTCTAAACGTGGATAGCTGATATTGAAGCTGAAGACAGGAAAAAATGTGCTAAATATGGACAATATTTACTGCCAAAAAAGGCATTATTTAAATAACTTGTAAATCTGGTTTTAAGGTTGTGTAAAATAACTGGGCTGGCTATAACTGAGACCCATTTCATGGTACCCATCTATGTGTACAATGATAATCTACCTAAGAAGTAAGTCCTGAAAATAGCACATTTATGGTATAAACGAGAGAGTCGTGTGGGTTTAAACTCAAGTTAGAAACCTGCTCCATCTCCCTCTTAAGTTGTGATCTCACCTGATTCCCAAGGAACTCGTCCAGGTTTCGTAGCTCCTTGCTGTCAGTAACCTCTTGGTCCAGAGAGGAGTCCCACTGCAACCCCCGTGTGGTACGGCTGATTCGAATGGTGGGGTTACGATTTGTTTTCGCACTGTTTTGGTTTGTCTTTTGGTTAGAATGTGAAGTGTGCTTGGAGAAGGTGACTGTTGGCAGCAAAAGGACAGATAGCAATATTAGTAATGACATTACAATAAGATTTGACTTAACTGAAGGTTAAATCCTGTAATTTTAATGAAATGCTCATTTTTTAAAAGAAACTGATATTATCTAGTGGGGCCTTTTATGCAAACTTTAAGACAGGGAAGTCAAACTTATTTTACATCGAGGGCCACATACACCTCTCTTTAAGTTTGCGTTAATTCACGCAAAATAAAAAACAAAACTTCTATAGTAAATCATGAAAAACAGGGACTTTTTTTTGCCATTTAACAGTTTATCTGTTACTTAACTATGTTGGTGTAGTAGGAATGGCCATGGAGGAGGTCTTTATCCAACAGTTAAAGCTATAAAACTTGTCAAATACAGTTCCAAATCCAACATCTTTTGACCTCCTTCACATTTTCCAAAGCCTTCCAAAGGGCCAGACTGGAGTTTTTGTCAGACAGATTTTGGCCCTCTGGGCTTTTGTGTGACACCGCTGCTTTAACGGCTATTACACTAAACAGAACAAGTGTGTCAAACAGTGGTATGACAATACACAAGGTAAACCATGGTAGGGAAGACACAACATTTACTTCCCTTTCTTCTCCATTTCCACACAAAAAATGACTTTAAATATCTTTAAATATCTCCTGCAGCCCATTTAAAGTTTACTACATGTCAGTCATCAAAGTGTCAGCAGTGTTGCATTATATAAATACACAGAATCTGCATTTCCAGACTTGTGGTTACCTGCTTTATCTGTTGGAGATTCATTGCTGGGGGATATTCTGGGTGCCATTTTCCTCAGGAATTTACCGAGAGACCAAGCCCTGCAAAAAAGACAACCTGCATAAATTCCATGTAGCAGAATATCAAATTACCTCAGAACGTTAATGTTGGATTTTGAATTTTTATAAATTAACTGAGTGAGGGCTTTACTTATCAGGGGTGCTGGTGTCGTGATGTCCTATGCTGTCCTCATTGGTGTTGTGGATTGGAAGGGAGAACGTTGAGCCATCAGTTATCTGAAACATAAAGATTCAAAAAACTAGAGCACAAATTGTGTAAAGAAGCCAACAGCAACAAAACAAATCACGTTCTGATCCAAAGTGACAGTCGCTCCTTTCCCCCCAACCGTGCTCCCCTGCTGCGCAAGCACCAATATCATCTTAAAGGCTTACATTTAAATTTACAAGTGCCTCCACCAAACCACACCCAATGCACATGATATAACTGCAGCACAATAGTGACAGTCCAGCACCAGCTTCAGTTAAACGCCAAAGAAGAAGAAGCAGTCTCCGGTATCTTAGCTGTGTCCAAGTTCAGAGGTGTCTTTTGCATGTTTCGTAAGCCGCATTTGTAGGTCGATTACGTAACAGCGACATGACAAAGGATGTCCAAATTCGAAGACTCCTCCAAATGCTGCGACAAATGCGTCCTCCTTTTTACCAGATTTGTGTCGGGTGTCTTTTTGGGTCACAAAATAAACTTTTAAGATAAACTTCAAATATTTGCCCAATTTATGAAGACATCACATATTTGCACAAGTGCCCTGACGTTTTCGGAGACGTCTGTTACCCACCAGCTCGATAGCTAGCCGGGTGGTCAAGGCTCACTAGAGCCGGTGTTCCAGATTAACTGGCGTCGCAGATCAACTGGCGTTGGTCGAATAGATGTGTGGTAGACTTGCTTTTAAAGGGCCGCTACCGACAAGCCAGCAAATAAACACCAAATATTAAATCTGTGACATTTGTGATATTACCTCAAACACAGTCCGTCAGTCTTGTTGCTGCTGAACAACAAAATGTTTAAAAATGTTGCGAGTTTACTTGGTGATTTTCTCATGCACGAGGCGATCGCGAAAACGGCAAACAATTAACATCACGCCGATGCTGTTCACAGGACAGCCAGATTAAACGATCAGGAGGATCTTGTATTCGTTATCGTTCCGCTCGTAAGTTTTATTACTCCGATTTCAGCGTTTTCGCTTCACAACTAAAGCATGCAGTTTACTTTGTGTACACTCAAATGGAGTCGAGTCAACTATTGCCACCTGTGGCCAAGTGCCTTAGCCTATAGCCAGATTAACTTGTGACACACACATCTGCACCACGTCTGAATTTGTTTCATGCATATTTGTAACTTTCAATTTTGTCTGTTTTTGCATCTTGCAAATAAATCTTTACACTGAATGAAATGATATTAAGTATTTACTCCAGTGTCCTGTTATATTTGATGGAGCAAAGGGCAGACGACTGAGTTTATTAAACCCCACCGAGACAATCTGCAAATTTCATTAAAAGTTTAATAAACTATCATCTTGTCTTTCTTTTTAGTTAGCACATACCTTAAACACTTCAAGCTGTAAGCTAATGATAGTTATATAAGAGCACATGCATGCTGGTGCAATAAGCTGTACGTTTTACGTCCAATGGATGCATGATCTGATTAGTCGACAAATTGCAAAAGTAATCGGTTACTAACAAAATAATCTTTTTGTGGCAGCCCTAATGTTAAGCAGTCATTAATAGACCAGGATGGCTCTGTAAAGAGGAAATCAACAAGTCATATTTGCATATATGCATTATCAGGGTCAAGGGGAACATATGTTACTTTAATATGTACAATTCCTTATGGTTAAATATTATTAGAAGTTTCAGTCCACAATTAAAAAGACTTGATGATAAGTTAATAAATCAAAACTGATTTAATAATGGACGTCTATTAAATACTGTATGTTAGTTTGTGTTGCATAATCATAACGACAAGAAGTGACCAAACACACTGACATCAGAGCACATAATAATATTCTTCTCATATTCTCATATTCTGTCCTTGCTGACCCTCTCCTCATTTTGGGTGGAAAGACAAGAAAGATCAGAAATTAGCTTTAAAAACGGGCTTTAATATTTCCCTTCTGCTTGAAAGCAACAGCCCATTTTTCACTGTCCTGGCCTGCACAGCAGAAATCAGAAGGCCCAGAACATTCCAAGCTATCCAACCATTTGGTACATACACATGCAAGAGTTGCATGCAGAGAAGAGATCTGGTTGGCAAAAAAATCCCTATATCCAACCTTGGATTTGAGGTCCCGGATATCGGCGCTACTGACCAAGCTCGTCAGACTGGCCACACGGGGACTTATGGGCGGCAGCGGAAAGCTCCAGTACTCGCTCTCCTTGGAGCCACCAAAGTTACACATCAAACCACTGCGGGCGTAGGCTAAGCGCCGCTTGTGTTTCTTGCGCTTGCGGACCCGGACCTTGACCTAATTGGGCCAGGGAAAGTGATGAGGTACGAGGTCTGCGAGACCTCCTTTGATGTGCAAGAAGCCTCCTTTCATGTGTTTTTCACTGTAACATTAGCTCACAGTACACAAAGCTACAACACTATCATAAATGCAGCAAGGACACTAGCAATCACACAATAAGAGCACAAAAATAATAAAGACAGGTTAAATTAAACTTTTTAGGTCAATCACTGATACAGGAGCTGATGTTACCTCGTTGACTGAAGATGAGCTGTCAGAGCCTGATGAGCTGATCTTGGAAAGTTCATCTGCAGACATGGACTTTTTGGTGCTGTATGTACAGGGAAATAAAAGCAATGAGTGATTGTTTGACTAAATATAAAACACTTTCCAATCATTATTAATAGCATGAGAATCTATACTTTAGGATCTTAAGGCAGAAATACTTATTCAAGATGCTTAAACAGAAAGCATGTCATACAGTTAGACCCATAACTATTTGGACAATGGTATCGTCTTTGTAGTTTTGTCTTTGTAGTTTTGAGTTTGAGACTGTGCAGACTTGCAGCTTTAACTCAAGGGTTGTACCAGTACTATTGTACAGGGTTTAGGAATTACAGCCTTTAAAAAACCCCCAAAAAACACAGACAGTCCCCCATTTTCAGAGGCTCAAAGGTAATTGGACTGACATAATTTCAGGTGATTTCATCTGTCCAAAATTCTTTTTTGTCTTCTTTTCCAGAACTGTGCTAGCCCAATCAAGTTTAATGCCTTTCTTTGCCTCAGTGTAAACCCTCTGCTTTTATTACACCATTCATTGGAAGCAAGTGGCAGAACCTGCTGCTGTTGTGCTTTTTGTTCATTTTACTAACTTTATCTCCATCTAACGTTGTTTTTTTTGGCTCACATTCAAGCAAATGAAGTGGCTGTCTTTTGTTTCCCCCAGTCTTTCAAAGTCCAGATCTAAAAGCCTACTACTTGTCTTCCTTTGCACTCTCAACGACAGAGAACTTCCAACACCTGATCATCAATGATGATGTGACTGCCCAGAGCAAAATCTGAAATCCCAGCTGGGATTTGAAATCTGGAGCTGTTCTAACGATCATCGGGGAGCATGTGATCTTTGTGGAATATAAGATGGACCAGCTCTGGTGAGCCGATTAACACCAGAGGGAACAAAGAGTGCAGTTTGATGCGCTTTACATGACGACACACTCTTACTTCCCGGACCACTGTGCGACCTTCCATGGCTTCAGGACTTTTCAGGCAGACTGGGATGTTGATTGCGTAATAATTTCCTGCAGAAATGCATCCGTATTACTCACTAAGGGAATTTGTCATTGCTACTGGTGTTTGGATCTAGTGTGAATCCACACACTGTTTGGATTCCTCTGTCAGCTGATGCGGAGGTCATCCAAATAACCGTGGCTGTGGATAATGACCATCCTCTGCACCACATAGTGGAGATGCAGCTGATCACTTTTCTCAGACATCTGTTTGCACTGTGCTGCCACAAAGACTGATTTAGAAAACCTCGGTCATACCGCACGCCCTACATTCATTTTGGGTTTAAGCTTCTTGCTGAATCATTTAGATTTGGACTCTCTGAGCTCTTCGCTGTTTAACTGAACTCCTTCTTTACTGTAACTTTCAACTTTCTGAGCAAAGTTTTTTTTTTTGTTTTTTTTTTTTAAAAAGCTGCAGTAACAGACATTTTCCCAGCTATTGTCTCATCTTCACCCAATTCACATTCATGAAGGCGTCTCTTGATTGCAGACCTTGACAATGATACGCCTACCTGCTAAAGAATGTTTTGGACTTGCTGGGAGAGGTTTTTCTTAGCTAAGGAAAAAATGTGTCTCCCATTTTGGGCCTTGGTGTGCTTAGCACTCCCTAGTCTTTAAAAATTTATTGGATTTGTTAATGTGGCCACGCCTAAAGTTTCAAAAATCTCTTGGTGGGTTTCTTTTCAGCCTAACAATGGCCTCCTTCACCTACATCATCGTCGCACTGAGCCACACGATCAGATTTTCAGTGAAAATCTACAAAATACCAGTTAAACACTTATCTGCTTAATTGGTCACCAAAGAATGAAGAAACAAGCTTCAACATCCTATTAAACCTTTACTTTTGAGTCTTTGTGAGCTCAAAGTCTTCACTTCAAAAACATCAATAATAAAATGTGCTGTGGTGGTTGCCCATATTTGGACCTTGGATCTAACACTGTATTCAAAACATTTTTCTGAGGCCATATTAGCAGAACCACTGACTGTAGAAGTTGAAAAACTTACTGAAATTTATTTCTCCTATAATTTCTGTGCCAGAGTGCTTCAGAACCTGAATCTCCTTCACTATGTCTGTTGTCCTTCCACTTATCGGCCTTCTCCTTGAATCCTCCAATATTTTTGTAGCGCTGAAGTGTGTTTCCCTTAATGTGGCTGGTGGAGTCATTGTTAATGGAAACTAGATCTACAGGGACGGAGAAGGGTCTGGTGAGTGATGGAGGGGATTTGCCTTGACGTTTCTCATTGCTTCTGTCCCGCTGTACAGCATTAATATTGACTGGGTCAGGCTGCTCCATTTTTTCCTGCCTCTTCAACTCCCTTTTTCCCAAGCTGTTATTAAAAAAAAAGAAAAAGAAAAAAAAAGAGAAATGAATACGAATCCTAACAGTTTTTAACTGCTAAATTCTCATTTTACCTGAAATTATTAAACCAGGGACCATCTTGCTGCCGTAAAGCTGTCACAGATACAGCAGATTAGTACATATCCTATTTTGTCCTACTATTATTTAGCCACCAGAGGGCACTGAAGCGGCATATTTTTCAAATGGTGCATTTCAGCGTACATACCCAGATAAATGCATGCCTTTAAAAATAGATAAACTTGATTTTCAAGGGCACGTGTTTGTGAGCAAACACATATTTCCTTATAGTATTAATCGGAAATCATCTACTGCTTGCTTGCATGCAGCACTCTGCGCCAGATAAATGAGCCTAATGCACTGAGTGTGGGATACATCATCAATTCAAAGAGATCAATCAGTGTAATGCTCACGATCTGAGTAATGACATATCTGAATAATAACTACAAGAGCTGTTACTTCTGTAATGCACTTCAGCCATGTCAGTACCTTTCCCGTCTGCCCCGGTCTTTGGAGCCGCCATCATCCTGCTTCCACTCCTCCATGGACGTCCTCCATGCTGCCTGCATCAATGTAGCGGTTCGATTTTGGGTCAGAGAAAAATGACGCCATCTCCTCTGTAAGAGCAGAAATACTATTTTAGCCCTAATCAAGTATGTTTTTGACTTTGACGAACATTTTCAGTTACTGGCGCAGCAAGAAAAAAAAAAAAAAAGAGCCTAAGTGACCCAAATCTTACTGGCTCAGCCTCAGTGTTTTTTGTTTTTGTTTAGCAGTGAGTTAAACAAAAGTGCTGCACCTGTATGATCATTGTAGCATCTCTTTTGTGCAGAAAGTGGAACCTTATGAGGCACGTGCGGAACCAGCGCTGCAGGGTGATGATGCGGCGCATCACTTCTTTGTTGAGTGTGTCTTGAAGCAGTTGCCGTTCTTTTTCCTTAAGGAAAACCTGAGTAGATAAGAAGATGCCATACATACAATAAATGCAGACACATTTGTGCAGTTAACTCTTCTCTAGATTTTAGCACACACACACCCTGCTTCTCTGACATTTATGTGTGTTTATTAGTTTACTTGCGTCAGAATTCTAAAATGTATTATTGGAATCTGAAATTGTAGTTATTAACGAACGCTTTTAAAGGGAGACCAGAGGCAATTTAATATGGGGCTGATTGGTTTGAAAAGTGATATTGTGATCTACCTTTGTTTTTCCTATTTGGTAAGTCTTCTTATCCAAAGCCATCCACTCAAACAGTGCAGTGATGTGCGCTGGAGTTGCAGCAGTTCCTTGTGGAAACAAAATCCTAAACTTCTCAACAAATTCCTGCCATTGAGAGAAAAACAGCATCAGAAGATGAAAATGAATGAATCAGTTGTTCCTTTCCCGAGGATGATTATTTATATACATTTATAAGTAGAATCACATTAAAACGAGTGCCCACCTCAAATGTGTATTTGGCACTGTAGCCAGACTTCTGGATGTGAACTATCTGCAGTAAGCCTGTATACCTGATTTGGTTTAGGACAAGTTTATCATCAAAGCACAGCTCCTTCTGTTTAAATAAACAAAAAAAAATGATGAAGTTTCTTATCCAGTGAAACATATAAACTTCATAATGATGATGCCACAGATTCACAGATTACCTTTTCAGCATTGGCGCGCACACAGAAAATGAAGAAAGGCTCGGCTTTTGCAATTCTGTCCATCAGAGTTGTGAGTGATGTCTGCAAGAAGCATACAAACAGTGAGCAAGTTTTCATTAAAGATCTTCATCTTAAACGGCAACAGAGTTTTTAAGCCTTTCTGATAGGGTGTCACTTGAGGATATCCCCGTTAAGAATGACATAGTATTAAAATGTTTCCACACCAGGGATATTTTAGACGTTATGCTGAAGACAAACCTGGAACTGAGAGCCTACTGTAGAAGGATTTGATTTTCGGTGAGGATGGAAGATGGATTTGCTGGTTAGGTCGTGCCCCGTAAGACCAATAATGTGTCGGAGAGAACGCAAATCAACAAGGTTCTGTTTGATAAAACATAAATATAACTGTGAGCTTCCTGACTCTAAAACAAAATCAAAGACTATTGATAAAGAATCAGTTAACATCCATGAGTTATAGTGAGGCTTTACCTTTGGAATAATCTGCTTCTGTCGACCGCTTTTAGTTCTCCTGCAGAAAACAGACAGAAAGAGGATTATGAAAAACTGTTATATATAATATAACTGTTTAACCAAAAGCAAACTCACCTTTTCTGCACAGTACAGCAGACGGGCTGGCTGGTTTGGTCGTGACCCATGGCCAAAAAATCAAATGCATCAACTGGTTGTTCATCAGAGCGTTCAAAGGAGAAATCCAGACTCGTCCTGGTACTGCAAGAATGAGAAAACCTCTTTAACTTTATCAGCACAGAACTATTCTTATGTTATGTTTTGTTTTTTTGCTTATATGACCATGTGAATCTTAACTCACTGGATGTTAAGCTTTTTATTCATGTTCCAGTGCTAAACGACATATGTCTTGTTGGTGTCTGCATCGAGACTAATTTCCAATATGTGCCATTCATGTACTTGTGTCTTATATTTACCTGGATAGTTGACTCAAAGTACTCCGGCGCTTATCTTGTATCTCTTTAAAAGACTTCCGCCTTGCAGCAGCTGTGGTGACAGTAAAGCAAGCTAGTTGTACATTATAACAAAAATGAGAAACATTTCACATAAAGAAACTCGACTGTCGGGATAAAGGCTGACAAACACATTAAGGAAAAAAGTCAAACAAAGGTGCCAATGTTGTCCTACAAAGGAAATTCACTTTTCTCTTCTTTTTTTTTAAGATAACTGTCAACCATAACTAAACTACCCACTTAATTTTTCCCGCCGACGTCCCAGGTTCTTGAATACTGTGAGGATGCGGATGGCTGCTCGGAGGACACCCCATCTGAACTGTGCTTCTGGGCTGGAAGCAACCAAGTGATGGATGAAGGAGCGCTCACTGCTCCGCAGAAGTGATATGACATCAGGACGCATGTGCTCTGTGTTTTTCTTTCTGAAGTCCTAATGAACGAGAAATAGTAATGATCAGTACACCACCGTGTGTGGTTCACAGCCTTCGCAGTGTTTACACATGTGTCTGACACTAAAAACTAACAATGCTTCCACAGTTTTCTCTGTGGAGGGAATTAATGATTCACTTGGCTGCAAAGAGTTTTTTCCCCCACACTTCCTTATCAAACAAGGTTACTGCAAAGCCAAAAAAAAAAGAGAAGAATTTTACTCCACCTTGATGTGATATTTAACCCTCCCAGCAAAGTGTTGAATCACAAAAGTTGGCTCTGTGTGTGGAGATGGTTTGAAGTATGGGTTGTCCTGATGCTGCTTCTTTATCTTTTCCAGCAGACTCTTGTCTGTGGCCTCGGTGAGGCTGAAGAAACACAGTGAGAAAGAAAAATACATGACATAAGGCAGCGGTCACCAGCCTTTTTTGGGCCACGGACCAGTTTATGTCCAACAGTATTTTTACGGACCAGCCTTTAAGGTGTCGCAGATAAATACAACAAAAAAAAAACCCCAAAAAAGAAGATTTATTGATAACACCCAGGAAAAGACCCAGGAAAACGGAGTTAACGATAAAAAACGCAAAAATATTAAAAAAATTAAAAAACGCTAAAAAAAAAAAAGAAGATAAAAACCAATAAAAACCCTGAAGACCTGAAAGCCTCAACTCTCGCAGCCCAGCACCAAACGACTCCTGGGGGTTGGGGACCGCTGACATATGGAATAAATGTATGACTAAACAATGTTAAGACGAGATAAAGGCAACCGCAAAAATAAAAAAAATAATTTCATCCCATAGTGGTTTTTTTTTTTAAACTGACGTTACATAGAGAAATAATTACATTTTAAAAAGAAAAGTTGGCTTTGGCATATTTACTAGACTGACAATACAGAAAGTATACAGTGATGAACTGAATCATCTCTACCTGTTATTAGCTGTGATTTGCCCGAAAAACAATTCAAACTGAATTTTTATTCAACTCTTTTTTAATTTAAGCGTTCAGAAAAGATTAATTACAGTCTGTTCTAATGCCATTGTACTTGATTTTTTTTCTCATTACAGTAACGGGTTACAATCATTTAAATATATAACCATTTGAATACGTGTACAACATGTTTTAAACAAAAACAAACTTCAATTAATATTAATGACTGAACACTTAAATAAATTTTACTACAATTAAATGAACGCTACACATGAACTACAGCCGCATTAATAAAAACAATGATTACACACAGAATTATGTCACGTATATCAATGTGTCTTTTACCAGGTCAAATAAAAGCCCATCTGAACTTGTTTTTACTACACTAAAAACTTCTTAAAGTGTGAAGAAAAACGAAAATGAAACAAAACAATCTGAATATGTGCAAAATAAAATTAAAACTGCCCAGAATGTGAGCCGCCTCGCTGGAGGTTTGTGCTCTCGGATACATCTTTGATTTCAGTATATTTTTGGTAACAAATAAACTGATGCAAAAGGCAAAAAGTTTAACTCGTCTGCTAATACATAACTAAAGTATAAAGTATGTCCTCACCGAAGTTAGAATTGTCATTATATGTCATTAATTCAAAATTTCTATTTTAACTACATTACCTTGTAATTAAACAATTAAATAGTTTCAATAATGTAAATTTTATTTGTTTCTTTAACCCCCCCATCACCAATATTAACAAAAACTAAACTAAGATTTCCCAGTAGTTTTAAAAAAAACATTTTAGCAAAAGTAAAAAAAAAATAAAAAAAAATAAAAAATTAGGGTTGATTAAAAAAAAAAAAATTCAAATTAACAAACAATATTTTTAATTTATTTATTTTTATTTATATTTTACTTATAAAGCAAATTAAAATATAGTAAAAACATGTCATAGTTTTTTTTCCCCTACACAGCCAGCCTGAGGTGGCTTTAAGTACTGAAACATTTTCTGTGTCTTGATAGTCTAATTAGAGTGTAAAACGAACACCTGAACTAATCAGACATTTTTATGTAACAAAACAATAATTTCAAAAAGCAAATGAACTATGGAAACTGATTTTTTTTAAAAATAAAATATAGATGAAAATTAAATTAATAAGGTCTACAGTAGTATGAGTTCACTTACCTGCTCTCCTTCTCCAGCAGGTCGAAGAGTCCGATCGACTTCTTGTCGAACAGCTGAACGCAGTCGGTGTTGTTGCTGAACTCGATGTTTTTCCAGACAATGCTCTCTTCCACAAACTCCTCCTGGCATTTATCATAACACATTTACGCAATCATGTCATGTGTTACTGTGAATCAGTCTTCCAAGCTCAGGAATGCCGTTAGTAACACAGTGTTGCAATGATAGTAAATTGAAATTTACCATCCGCAAATTTCAATTCATTGTACATATTCAATTTGTTGTCTGACTGCTCAATATTCTTTGATTTGAAAGTAAAGAAAACAGAAAAACAGAAAAAAATGTTTAAAAAAATGTGGCCATTGAGTGTATGTTGTAAGACATGCCAATATGTGTGTGAAATGCTGTGAAGAAGAACGTATTTCAGAACTTGTCAGTTAAGCGCACGTGTATGGTGTGTCCAGTTGTAATAATGAAAAGAACTTTTTCTTGTTGTAAATGTGTATAAGTAAACCTACTTGCTCAAGCCTGAAGATGTTCTTGTTGATGTAACATTGCAGTGTCTCGTTGGCGTAGTTGATGCACAGCTGCTCAAAACTGTTTGACTGGAGGTTTTCAAACCCAAACATATCCAGGACACCGATGGACAAACACTAAAAACAAAACAGCAATCCAGACAAATTCAAAGGCACCATACTCAAAAGTGTTAATTTATGAGCTAATATTACACAGACCTGTTCCATTTTAAAAAAAGCAAACATATATTAATGGATTTATTTGAATCTAATCGTATAAAAATTGAATCTAAAGTGAAGCAGCCTGGCAGGAATGAATTTGGATATGGAAAAGTAAGGAAAGGCTTTTCATCTCAATTATATCGTTATTATATTGAATCATGCGACTCACTGAGACAGACTCCTCCATGTCTCGTCTGTTCATGGTCGCATGGTTGATGTGAAGGATGATCCAGTCAAACAGAGCGCCGTATAAAGATTGGGCCATGGAGTCTCGCATTGCGACGGCCTGAAAGCACAGGAGCATAACATTACAGTCACATAATATTAGCATCACGAGTGTCAAAACTCGTTTTTCAGTATAAAAAGGGAGTGTTTCCTTTCTACCCTGATGTGCTTACATGCCTCTTCTGTACGGCTTTAACTTGCCTGCTTCTTCCCAGAGTTTGGGAAAAAGCCTCCCCTGATTGCGGTGACAGTAACCAACAGCAAATGATTGCTCATCGGGGAATTGCTGAATCACTAATGTTGCGGTGTCTATACCTTGTTATGGAATGTGGTTGAGGCGTGTTTTCAACTGGTACTATGGACGCTGCTAATAAAGTTACACAATTACACACTGAATTTGCGTTTATTATTATATTTACAAAACACCACAGTTTTTGTCTTGGTCGTATTGTTGTATTTATCTGCTACACATTAAAGGACGGTCCATGAAAATATTGTCTGACATTAAACCGGTCCGTGGTGCAAAAAAAACACTGGGGACCGCTGTTTTAGGGGTTTAATTCTATAAAAGTCTATGAGAGAAACAGGGCTCAAACCCCTTGATCTATAATCTTAGCAACACTTTTCCTCATGAGTTTTGTTTTGGTTCCTGTAAGAGTCAGAATGGAGACTAATTTTGGATTTATTTTTTTGCAGCTTCATACACAGAGTCTAGTCATCTTGATGATGACGCTGAACATGCTGAGGCTTGAGGCTTCCTAAAAAGAAACTAACCAACTACTGGGTGACATCAGGGTGACATCATCTCTCTCTTCTATATAGCTGATGATTAAAATGTGACGTTAATGTAGGAAGAAGGGAATAAAAGTTGACTTGTAAAATTAAAGATCAAGTTAACATTTAAACTACCTCATCTAGTGTGTACGGTAAAGCTATGGTGAAGCTGGCAGTTATCATTTTTCTCTTGATCAAAGTATTCACCAGTGATTCCTCTTCCACCTGGAAATAAAAAGAAATACATAAGTATTGAGGCATTTCTTCAATCTTCTGCAAATGCCACTAAAATTACAGGCTGAGACATGTTTATTTACAAACCACACTGATGCAGTTTAGTTTTCATTTTCTCTGGAACTTAACTGGACCCTTTCAAGTGACCATTACAAATGTAGCAGTATGCAGTACACTGCAGTAACACTAAGTCGGCTGTTTCTGATCCTACCTTCAACAGGTCTGACAGTATAGACAAGACTTCAGGAGGTCCAACCTCCAAACGCGGAGGGTCCTCTGACTGAGTGAATGTGACGTTACCCAAGTGGAGGATGGCGGAGAGGATGGAAAATATGCTGCACATTGGACACAAACACAGTCAGTTAATCTTATCAAATGTAAGAACCAAATGTCCACTTTGTCATATAGTATCACAGAATTTAAATTTCAATATAATCTGTATCCGTAATATAATCTGTCTATTCAACCTCGTCTGCTTCCTCCCACAGTCCAAAGACCTGAATGGATTGTGGGAGGAGGCTGGAGCACGTGGAGAGAACATGCAAAGTCCACACAGATGGATTCAAACCCAAGGGCCTGTCTTGGGGCAGGCACCAGGCCTCCGCCCCTTTAATTAAATAAGTAGAAGAAAATTGATGGATTTTTACTTTTTAAGTGTTCATATTAAAGGTGGTCAGTGTTCCTTAAAGCCTCAGATTGCTCTAAATGACACTGGCAACATCTTCAATGTAGTCATCTCAGCAAAACCCACAAAACAAACGTATGAGCTAAATACGGATTACTTAAAACTGTGAACCATGCAAAGTTAATCTAGTTGTGCCCAAAACCAAATGAGACAGCCAAAGGACACACAATTACTTTTACATTATTGTTTGAACTTTTTTCCCCCTCAATCTCATCCACACATCACTGATGAACTGGTGGCATATTTAACATTGTTTTGTTGCTCTAAATATATCAGTGCTGCCTTTTGGGACATCCAGTACTACTGATACTTCACATTATCTTAAAAGAAAAAAGCTTAAACGCAAGCTGCATGTGTAAGTCTGCACCTCCTTCAATATAAAAAGAGAGTTAATCATGACCAAATCTATGAAACCCTTTATTGCTACTTTTGTTTTTTTAAACTTCCCACCTTTTCAAACTATGAATTGCTGTGGGTGGTTTTTTGTCAGGGAAACCAACCTGAACAGCATGCAAACTATGTTGTTTTTGCTTTTCTGCACATGCCTTGTCCCGAGGCTGCCAGGTGCTTTCGTACAAGCTCTGACCTGTTACCGACACTAGTATAGTATAACTTTTATTCTAGTCTGTAGCATTTTAGCTCTTACTATCATTATCATACATACTGTTTCTTAGTGGAGGGCAGGAACCCAACCATCTCCATAGCTTGATGGAGCCTCCTGTACTCTTGCCCAAGTTTCTCCTCATCGTCTAAAAGCAGGTCTTCCTGTAGAGCATGCAGAACAGAAATACATGTTAAGCAAAGACCGATGTTTATGGATGTAGTTATATAAGAATCCACACACTGCATCATGCAAGTACATGCAAACTGAGGAATGCACAAACCTGTATGTTTGGTTTAACTCAGTAACGCTGAGATCAAATGCTTTCTCTGTGGATTTTTTTGTGTGCATGCACCGGTATGGAGTCTGTATTGCAGTGGGTATCGCTGCTGTTTCCATGTATACTTGTGCACTGGCACGTCTTCATGAGTGAAACTGAGCTGATCATGTTGGACTTGAAATACTGAGCAAAAGTTGCTTTTTCTGATACGTACAAGACTTCAGCAGTGATCGCGTCTTCACAGTGAATGAACTATTAGAGGAAAGAACACGAGAGCAGTGGCAGATGTATACACTGGCAGAATACAAGCTGCTGCACTATGGGCTCAAATTGTGGTAATAAATAATTTGTACTTCTAAATCAAATGCGTATTTGTGAACTGAGTTTTGTAATCTTGTAAACCGAAATATCTGAAAATTTGATGTTTGTGCATCTTTAGATGAGAATTTGTGCGCGTGTAAAAAAGATTTTTGTTCGTAAAAAATATTTACAAGTTACAAATTTTTTCGTTAAGGTCGCACAGGTTGCACACACAAAGCAAAAAACTACGTATAAAACTCTGCGCTCAAGTCCCTTTGCTTGTGTGCAAGTTTAAAGTTACAAGTACAAATTTTGACCCGATTTTTCTTCCTTTCATCTTATTGGTCAATGTCATATCATGGGTTTGGCTGTTGGAGAGGTCCTTTACTGAGCTTCAGGTCCTGGAAGAATAAATACCCTTTTACATGCCAGCCCAGCATTTCCCTTCATCACCACGAAAGAAAACAGTCTGCGCATGTCCGAGTGTACAAGCACTCTTTTCAGGTGGTTAAACTGTAATTTCAGTTAAATCTACATCTATAAACAGGGAGACAAGGGTAAAAGAGTCAGTGAAAAATAAACAAACATGCCAGACTTGTTCTTAAGTCCTGCATTTAATAATGTAATTTAGTGGAGAAGCACGGGCAGTGTTTCAGTTAAAAGTGCAGTTTTTCAGCTTTACGTGAACAGATGTTTATTTCCTGTACATCAGCTGCATAATGAACAACCTCAGGTAAAGCATACATACATACACATCTACACTGACACAACATTTATGTTTATCGTTGGCCAGCAGGTTCAAGTGCCTTCACTGTCCCCTGCTCTGGTTCTTAAACGACAATTCACTACGGCTAGTGTCTCTAGCTTAACATGTCTCAAAACAGAATCGCCATTACCCAGCGTTTGTTCCTCAGCGGGTGTGTCACCACAAGAGGAAAAACAATTAGAGACATGAACAGGTTGGTGGTGTACCAGGGACTCTTTTTAGGGTTATGGTTCCTCTTCATCCTCACAAAGAAGGCAAGTTTTCAGCCCCTACAG
Source organism: Neolamprologus brichardi (assembly GCF_056152115.1). Taxonomy (NCBI): domain Eukaryota; kingdom Metazoa; phylum Chordata; class Actinopteri; order Cichliformes; family Cichlidae; genus Neolamprologus; species Neolamprologus brichardi. Next base: position 15,710,489 of record NC_142121.1, on the reverse strand, counting down.
ATAGCTATTGCTGTTGTTGCTATAGAAATGAAACTGGATTGTATTTACTCCAGTTTGTAGCATTTCAGTTACTGTTGCATTGTGTGGTGACATAGTATAAGTCAATGTTGCCACAAAATCCAATCACCTTCCTTTGAAGGTATGGGCTGCTGGCTATGACACACGACAGATGAATGTCACATGACTATAATGAGGAAAATATAAAAACAAATGTTTATCATCATTAAAATATAAAAGCTACTAAAAAAATTAAAAACATAAATGGAAATATAAATTTTCCCCGTTGATGCAATAAACAGAAGACACTCTTATCAGGTGGTTAAACTGTAATTTCAGTTAAATCTACATCTATAAACAGGGAGACGAGGTTAAAAGAGTCAGTGAGAAAAGTAACGAACATGTCCTAGGTCCTCCATATAGTAATATTATTTGGAGGAAAAGCATGTGTGGTGTTAAGTGCAATTAAAGTGTAGTTTTTTTTAGCTTCATGTGAATATCTGTTTATTAATTATACTGCAGCTGCTTTCACAGGCTTCTCTTTACTTCCAAGAAGTTTCAAGACCCTGTAGGTCTGTTTCCGTAAAACATATCTCGCTGGTTTTCACCTATTTGATAATGTTATATATGGCATGTATTTAAGCTGGTCTTCCACTTTCTCTCTCACTGCTGCTGTAAAGCCTGTGGATCAAAGGTACCTGTTTGAGGTAGAGATAATCCTGTGGCTTTAGAAGATGTAGCTCCTCCTGCTCGTCTTTGGACGCGCCCATCAGCAGATAGTAGAACACATGGAAGTTTCTGCAGGAGAAGCAATTTTCACTTCAACTTTCCTAATGACTCAGCCCCTTTATTGGGCTATGGTAGACATGAGGTTTCTTGTACAAACTGGGGAGTGGTGTGAACATGATTAGTGCCAGAAGAGATTTTCTAAAAATTGCACATGTTTGAATCTTGTATTCTATTTGAGTCTTATTTATACCTCTCACTCTTATCTCTGGTCACCACGCGGCATTTTTCCAGTAGGTACTTTTCAATAACGGCCCTGAACGAGAGACAAAGGAAGAGAACGTCAACAAAACCCATGAAGCTGCCATTGTTCTTTTGTGACACTGGAAGAAAAACTACTATGAAGCAAACGGTTAACTTTGAAGAGACACGACTCAATCAGAGGTGGTCCATGAGAAAAACAATAAAGGGCACTTTACCCTCTGATGACACCACTTTCCAGGTAGTTGAGCTGGATGAACTTCCCAAAGCGACTGGAGTTGTTATTCTTTGTGGTCTTGGCGTTGCCAAAGGCCTGTTTAAAACATAAAAAACATCAGTTTTCAGTAAAATAAACAGACAAATTTATTGGCATGTTTTCCACAAACACTGGCACCCAAACACAGTAAATGTAGGTTTGTGGATGGCAGATTACTGTTACCATTAGCCGGCTTTATGTAATGACATGGATAGAGTTGGTGTAAATGAGTTGTGCTTTAGTGCCCTTCTTATAAATCAGGAGTGAACACAAAAAGGAAAGCAAAAAAGCACCTTCACTTTATAAACTGTTTTTGTGTTTTCTGCAGATTAACCTGTTTTGCTCAGAGAAGTCGCTAACAGCTGTTCATCTCTATTACAAGCAGGAGCACTGAGAACAGAAGCTCATTAAAATTGTGTTTTGCTCATGAGTTCATGAAAACAAAAACAAAAAAGAGAAACAAAAGAGATTTGCTGTCATTTAAGGCCCAGTTCCTTCTTTGTTGGCTGGTATTTTCTGCCTGCTGTTGCTCAACCTCACAAATGTTTATTCAAAAACTAAAACCTATCAGCTAAGCGCTGATTAATGCATCCTTTTAAAATTCTCAACATCAGCTGGTTCTTATACCACCGGCTTTTTGTCTTTTATATTTGTTATCAATTAAACTAATATTTATTTCCCTTCCTTGAAGGAATTTTATGACCACTGTCACGGTTATCAGGTCTCTTCTTAGTCCCGCTATTAAAAGTCTCAGATAAAGGCCCATAATTGTTTGTCACTTAATAGATGCTGCTGACTCATCCATGCCAACCATCTAAAGCTTGCATGCATGTGCGACAGAGTGAGACGCACATGGATTCTGTCTACCAAACGGTCCAATTTGTCCCCCCAGATTATTTGAAAACTTTCTAAAAAGGAAAGCAAAGTTTTGGGGGCTGCTCATTTAAGCCAAATCAGAGCACTTAGGTCAGTTTGACTGTTTTAAAGACAAAGTCACCACCCTGTCACTGAAGTAAGGATGATAAATTGTCTGTGACTGTATTTTTAGCATGATGACTCAATGTGGAAAATCCGGGCGCTGTACCTTGCTCTTTCTTAGGAACCTCAGGCTGTTCAGGTTTTGTTGTAATGGGCGATGTTTACGGGAATTAATTACGCTTCTTCACACTCAAAGACAGCTAATCATCTGCATTTTTTTGGGGTTTTTTGGGTTTAGTTTTTCCTAATCAGGCCCAGGTGAAAACAGTTTGGAATGTCTGAGGGACACAAACTAAACTAACAATAATAATAATAATAATAATAATGGATTGCATTTATATAGCGCTTTTCGGGACCCCCCAAAGCGCTTTACAATACCACTATTCATTCACTCTCACATCCATACACTGGTGAAGGCAAACTACAGTTGTAGCCACAGCTGCTCTGGGGCAGACTGACAGAGGCGAGGCTGCCATATCGTGCCATCGGCCCCTCTGGCAATCACCAGTAGGCGGTAGGTGAAGGACACAACGACCGAGACTGTCCGAGCCGGGCTCGAACCGGCAACCTTCCGATTACAAGACGAACACCCAACTCTTGAGCCACGATCGCCCCAACATCCCTTCTCTGAAGATATCCTTACACTTCTTTCCATTATATGCTCGGCTGACGGTCATGTCCTAACAGGTCAGAGCAGCGGTGCAGACAGTGAGCTAGATACACACACAGCTCTGATCACATGCCAGGAGGAACAACTTTAAAAATCACTGAAAAGTTCTCAAAATTACACCCATGTAAATTTCGACAGACTATCAAATTGCCTTTTAAATTTCATATGAATCAATTTCACATAAAGAACAAAGGCAACTAAATAATGTTGGTGGATGCAGCTGGGAAAAAATGAAAGGTATGTGGAGAGACAAAAAGATAGCTGGTATGCAGTATAAAGAGGAAAGACTTTATACTGGGATCAAGACTCTGCTTGCTGCTCTCTCTAACACGGGTAAAATAGAAATTATACTGGAGAATACGTTATGTCTGTAGAGTGATTATGTATTGACTCTAATGCAGGTGTTTTATTTTATAATTTCTTATTGTTCTGTCTATGAAACTCAATGCTGCCTGTGTAAGAGGAACCTGCTTCTTTCATGTTTATGTGCCGTGGCTGTTGGATGGTGTGTATACAGATCCCAGGTAGATCAGCTTAGACCGAAGCTGATGGAGATCCTGATTAAAAACAAAAAAAATTGGAAATGAAATTATAATTGATGACAATAAAAATAAAGTTGCTAATACACAAAAAAAACGTGGCATTAATTCTGTTTATCGTTGGCAAGCAGTAGTTATTTTATTCTTTCATTAAATTTTGTGGTTCTCCAGCTTGTGTGCAGACAGTCTGCGACACCTTTCACCGCTGATTTGAATATGAATATTATATCAACAGCAGCAATGTTCTGTCTTGTTTTATTTGAATAATGCATTTGCATAATACAGTACTGTTTGACTTATTTGTTCTGTTAGCAGACTGTACTTAATCACACTGACTAAAGCAAAAAAAAAAAAAAGAAAAGTGTGGTAGAGGATGGTTATATGTAAAACAATAAAAAAAAAATCACCTAGCACATTGCTTTAAGCTTGTATGATTTGGCTTTTGACAGTACAGGTGAGAGGTTACTGTCATGACAATAAAAAAAATGGTTTGGTGCTTTTATTGCTAGGTGCATAAATGCTATCATGCTGCTAATATAATCATAATGCTAGGTGATTGCTGGGCAACACAATGACATGATAATGTCTGATATAGTAAATAACCTTCAGGGGCCTGAGATTTTTGTCACGTTTGATTGTCCAACTCTTGGTCAAGGACAAAGAAACAAACACTGAGACAGACAGACACGTACATCATGTAAAATGCATCAAGCACATCATCTAAACGCTTTCGAAATCCTGCTCATTTAACTTCTCCTTTTTTGGGGGCCAATTCCCACACTAAGAATGGTTGGCCTAGCTCATGTTTACCAGTGAACACCTAAATGTCACAGTTGCTGACTTGCAAATCAAAATAAGTAATGGAACTGGTGCCAAATGGACTGTGGAATACTGAAGGCGGAAAAGGGGAAAATGGGACAGAACAGCTTCAAATAATCTGTAATCTCCTTCGATATGTGGACTTGTGAAAATCCATGATCCATGGATTAAACTAACCAGGGGCATTGATTGAAAGAGTGCCTTTTTGAGAGAGCAGAGGGATACAGAGAGAGAGAGAAAACTGATTTATACTTTGTTCTTTATGTTTAGCAGCAGGCCTGCCCAAGCATGTTCTGACACGTTCCTGTTTCTTTTCTCTACTCTGTTTCATTCAAGACAACACCCAGCAAATTCTCCCAGTGGAACTCAGCAATCTCATTCCTGATCACCAATACCTACCCAATCAATCATTCACCATTTCTGGATAATGCAAGGTGTCGTCATCTGCGGACTAAAGACTGCAGATTTTAATGACACATGACAAATAGTCTGAAGTCAGTAGCCGTTTCCTAGCATCAGGAAGATCAAAGCTAGGTGTACTTTCCACTACGTGCCAACAACAGTTGAGATAACACTGAAAGTTACAGGGAAAAAACAGAAGGCCCAATATTTTCAGATTTTAGATAAAAAGGAACAACTCTTGAGGCGTGACTCATGCATACAAGGAAATCCCAGTGGCTTAACTACACAACAATAACCCCCCCCCCCCCCCCCCCCGAAAGAGATTAATGTCAACTGATCCTGATTGCTACAAGAGTGCCTTTTTCCTGCTGCAAGGCCAGACTTTCTGTGGTAAACACTGTGGCGTGACAACTCAGACGTCAGTAAAGATTTATTTTTTTTAAACTAGCAAAATGTTGAACAAAGAAATAAAATACAACAGATAAACCACAGTAAACACAAATAAAGATATACTAAATAAACCACACAGCTAAATCGGCGATTCCCCATAAGCTTTTTGGGAACAGAGCACAACACACTATAAAAGGAGGTAAAGCTCAGCTAACAGGAAAAATATTTATGCTGCAACCTGTTGGAAGGAGAAACTCGCTCAACTTGTTTAGAGCGAAGAAGAATCCATATTTAGCAACTGTCCAGTGAAAAGCTAGTCCTTTGGGATTGTGTTTGCAAGTGGGTGTGTGAATGTATGTGTGCGTGCATAATCGGAAACAAAGTGGGATGATATCCTTTGTGTAAGAGGTTAGTTGCTGTACCAACAAAGAGATAAAGCCTGTACATAAACTCAAACAGAGCATTCTTACACATTTTGGTAGCTGGGAGAGATTTAAGCGAATCTCTGTCACCAAGTCAGCGAACTCCTCTCAGTCCTTGAGCAAATACAACACACACTTAGATACGTTTGAAAGAGGAAAAGCATCTGGCCTAGTTTCATGTCTGCTCTCTGTCATGCATTGTGCAATTGTGCAACAGGTAAATGAAACAGAAAGCAAGTGGGGAATGTGTCGTTACTCATTTACACGGACACTGTAGCATGATGCTGGTGTGATAGAAACAACACAGACTACAGTGAAACTACAGCGGTGGGTTAAAAAAAAAGAAGAAGTGGGAATTCCCAGCCAGCAGACTTTGCTTTACTTTCTGGTGCCTTCACATTTTGGGAAATTGTTTGAGCTTCATGTAAATCCTGATGTGAGACATGTTTGCAAAACACATAGATCACAAACAAAAACAGCAATGCTCATTTGTTTTCCTATTCTAATGTGATGGTATTAATAGCTCTTCAGAGCTTTTCACTAGTAAAGGATTACAGGAGCTTCCTTTAGAGCTGAATTTGTTTGTGGTTTATCTTGATTAAGCTGAGGTTTCTGCTGCAGGAAGTTACTAGTCAGTGGTTTCACTATTTGGAACATTTTGTATTTCATTTGCATGTCTAAAAAAAGGATAAGAAAACAAAAATCACCCTCATCCATCAGAAAACTCGTATCAGCACAAGTCAGACCTCAGCTTGAAGCAATCTTTCCGCTTTAGTCACGTCAGTCACTGCAGCAGAATCAAATGATCAGCATTAGTCCGCTAGTGAGATGACATAATCACTCTCTAAAAACAAAAAGTGTCAAACTTGCGGGCCTGCAAATGCTTGTTTATGCTGCGAGCTGAGGTGAAACTTGAACAAATAGCACAAAAACTGACAAGTCGACATCTATTGGTGCCTGCGATAGTCTGCTGGCTACCAAACCAATCACAGAAGTTTTCAGTGAAGCACCCCTTTGTCCTCCAATTTTACTTTGCAACTGCCAGGAACCACTCCCCAACTGTTTACAAACTAGGCACTTTTCCCTAGAGACCTGTGGTTACCAGGGGGGTCCCCTATTATGGATTTTGCTGCCACAATTAGTCGACTATCAAAATCATTGACGACCAATTATTTTAATAGTCGACGCGTCGTTTGAAGCTTTGTAAGATCCCGAAAGCAGTAGGATAAACGTCAAACAGACAACTGATTAAACAGAAGTGTGAGATGATCGAGAATTTACTCCAATGTCCTGTTATATTTTGGATAGCAAGGAGTAGCTGGCTGAGTTTATTAAACTCCACCAAGACAATCTGCTAATTTCATGAAAAGTTTAATAAACGATCATCTTGTCTTTATTTTTAGTTAGCACATACCTTAAACACTTAAAGCTGTAAGCTAATGATAGTTATATAAGAGAAGATGCATGCTGGTTCAATAAGCTGTATGTTTTGCGTCCAATGGATGCATGATCTGATTAGCCGACTAATCGCAAAATTGATCGGTGACTAGTCGACTATCACAATAATCGTGTGTGGCAGCCCTACTCCACAGTGTAGCAGCTAACACATTCAGATAATATACAAGAAATCTTGGTTTGAGACCGGGAGAAAACACAAATCCCTGTATCGTGGACATGTTAGAAAGGGCACCCAGTGTGAAAATCTGTGCCAAATAACACCTGGTGAATGAGGGCATTTAGTTACACGTGAAACATGAAAGAGCACGCGGACTCCACACAGAGGAATCAAGAACCCCAGGTAAACCACGCTGAGCCACTCTCTTTGGTGACAGTGCTAACCACTACACCACCATAAATGGCAAAAATGCCATTGATCTGAAGGTTTTATGACTTTACAGTTTGCAAACCACAGTGGAATGTAATCTAATGAAAGTAGTGTCAAGATGTATAGATTTAAGTGTTTCACCACATTTGTTAAGACATTCCATTCTGTTAATCTGTCTGATGTCTGGTGTATAGCTGCAGCTTTCTAAGGGCTTGGCCTTGGCCCAGGTGGAAGTTTTGAATGTACTTTTTTTTGCACTTCTTTTATTTTTTTTTTTATTTAGTGTATGTTACAGTGGTTTTACTGGTTTGCCCCACTGTACCGTCAGCTCAAGCAATGTGTGACCCATAAACTAAAACAAGTTTGACACACCTGCTCTAAAATTAACCAAAACTAATATGTTTCAACGAAAAATGTTATTTGGGGTTTGCAGTATGTGCTGGTGAAGAAAAAAAAGAGAGGGAGAGAGAGAGAAAATTGGGGTTACAGGTAGAAATACTGAAAATATGTTTTCAGTAAAAGAAAAAAAAAAAAAAACCCGGAGAGGTAGATGGGTGTGCTGCTATCTGCAAGATCTAAAATCTAAAGTGATAATTTCTCATGCCAGGAAATCACCTCTCTTTTAAAGAAAAGGTTGACTGTTTTGTCAAATGTCACAAAGCAAGGACTGATTTTTTCCAATCGTGGGTTTTGCTCATCGAGTTTGGAGTGATATTTAACAGATAATAGAGACGCTGTGAAAAATGTTTGTGGCAGTTGGAATCAGTCGACTTGGTGAACTGTTTTGGTGAATCAGGAGGCAACAATGTGAATTCTTCAGTGTTTCTACACCTAAATGATAACAATTGAAGGTGATTTTTATCAGATGTTGTGCTATGTGAGAAGCTCTGGTATCTTGTTGCCTCTGCCTCTTTTTTTTGGGGGGGGGGGGGGGGGGGGGGGCAAACTCTGGACTGCTCCAACTTTTATTTTAAATTTTTTCTATATCAGTGGTTTGAGCTGCATCACATAACATAACAGTGACCTACCTCCAACACCGGCCCGGACCCGAGGATGGTCCTTTCCAGCCCGCTGGAGTACATGTTCTGGCTGAGTGAAGTCAAGCAATGAATGAGATAACTGCTGCTTTCAGTCTTCCCTGAGCCACTCTCACCAGTTATCACAATACACTGGTTAGCCTGCCTGTTCAGCATAGCGCGGAAGGTCACGTCGGCGATGGCAAAAATGTGAGGACTCAGTTTTCCCAGTGGCTGGTTCTCGTACATTTTGACGTACATGGGGTTGTAGTAAACAGGCAGGAACTTATTGGGATTGATGGCGATGAGGATCTTGTTGGCGTAGGTGTAGATTTTGTGCTTGTAGAAGCGTTGGCGTAAAACCTCCAGAACATTCTCCTCAGTCAGTGTGGAGAGGCTGCAGAGGTCATCACACTCCCCTGTGCAGATCTCTGCTCTGCACCCTCCTTTGTTGACCTGCTGCTGCTGCAGGATGAAGTAGTACCCTTTGCTCTGAGGGTGCCACTTCTGCACCTCTGTGGGCCACAGCAGGACTCGCTCCAAAGGGGAGTCCCCTGCGTCCAGCGGCCTCTCCTTTCCCCCGCTCTTCCTCACCTCCAGCAGGTCGTATGCCTGGTTGGGGTCCAGGTCCAGAGTAACCACAGCATTGTGGATGACCAACGCCACGGTGTCCCCAACACTGATCTGCAGGGGACAGTAGGCAGCTGTGTCATACGACACCCTGGGGTAGATCTGCACAACACGGGCCTCTTCATCATACTCTTGGGCCCCAGATCCATCTGTAGTGCTCATCCTGACAGTCAGAGACAGTCCTCAGCATAACTCACTGCTCCAAAACCTCAGCAGGGGTCCGCTGTGTAAGCACACACACACACACACACACACACACACACAATCAGGAAAAGAAGGACAAACAGCAGTGTTTAAGTTCCCACTATTCCCATCTAAATTCCCAAGTGAACACCCACACAGATAAACAGCACTAAAGAATTAAAATGCCAAAACGAGCCTCACCTTTTGAGCAAAACCTCTCATTTCATCTTTAAAAGCAGAAAAGACAGCCGCGGGGAAGACGAAGATCTCTGCACCTCCGTTTGGCGCTAACCGACTCCTATCGCACTACTTTTAAGGAGGAATAAATAAACAAACAAAAAACTACCTTCACCTGATTGTTAAAGTAAAAGCGAGCCAAGAAACTGTTAAGAGAGACTTTCAAATGAAGACAGAATAATTTCCCAGCAGGTCGGCGTCGTCTTTACTCCTAGAAATCACAACTTCGTTCAGAAACTCAGGATTTACGTCTCCGCGTCGTCCTGGTCCGAAAGTTAGGTTAACGTTACTTCCTACATTTCTACACACACACACACACACACACACACACACACGAACAGAAACACGCCCGTCGACGACGTTTTCGTACGTCACTGACCTGTAAAATATTTCTCTTTGAATAACAGCAAAAAACAAAAGCATCACCAAATAAAGAAAGAAAGAAAACCAGAGAAGAAGAAGTTACGATAACAGACTGAATGAGAAGTTTAATTGCCCCAATTTGTGTGCACAGGTGAGCGTGGGGTTTCAGCTCCACCTAGTGGAGAATTGGAGTATTACAACCAACTCACACCACTTTTTAAATGTATTTTTAAAACCAGTAACCAATCATATCTACTGTATTTACACTCCTTATTGTCTTTTGATAAATATTTCTGTTTTCATTTGGATTAGGAAATCACTAACACATTTCATTAATGCTGTCTGTACATGTCTAGTCCTAAAATCCTTTAAATTTTCTTTTCACATTAAATAAAATAAATAAATAAACTAGCTGACTATGCAGAGTTTGTGGTACTCAGTCACTGATTAAATGAAGGATGTCTTAGGTGTCCCTTGAGAACTAATGCCGTAGTTTGGTAGTAAACCAAAGATTTTTTTTCCAGCCTTTTGAATCAGGCTATTTTATGCATAAGTTAGAAATAAAAACATATGCAGAAGTGGAAGAACGCACACCATGTACTAACAATAAAAGTCAAAGGAATAATGTCACAATATTTCATTAGAAATAATGAAACCTGTTAGAAAAAGCTAAACTTTATATGATACTTTATTTCATTTTACTGACTGAGCAGTGAGTAAGGAGTGTTTTATTGTTTGTATATATAGTACTGTGAAAAAGTCTTGAGTGACCTCTCATTTCTTCATATTTTCCTGTTAAAATGAGAAACAGGTGCGCTGATTTATTGTAACATGAGCAAACATACATGGAAATACAGTGTATATAAGGCAAAAACAGCTTTAGCTGCCAACAACAGGGTTTAGGCCTCCCCAGAAATTTTCTCTCCTCAACTGTGTCCATTTATTACAAAATACTGCTGATTGCATCTGTGTGGGTTTTAAAGATATTTGAACAATTTCAGAAGTACTGTCTGAGAGCTTTCAGGCGAGTTTTCTTTCATCAACTCACCACAAAACAATGCATTATGTCACGAAAATGTAAAATTATGAATTAAGAAGTAGCAAGGTTATATTTTTAAATCACCTTCTTTGTTTTTTTTTCTTTTATACCGTATATAAAGTTGCTGTTTAGGATGGCAAAGATGTTGAAATCCATACATTAAAAAATGCTTGGTGGGTGCAAAAGAGGTTTCATATAAGATGATTTAAAATTACATGTCTTTTTAAAGGTCTGCTGAAGCTGTTTGTGTGCTTGTAAATAACCCTACAGTGCTTATAGTTCTCAATATGGAGACTCAACGTGTTACAAGCAATAAAAAGCAACACATGTGCATTATTATGCAAATCAATACAAACCTGAAGCAGCCTTTGTTTAATCATGAAGCCCACTGTGGAGGTTTGTACATTTGTACGAACAGTGTAATAATAAAGGGTGTGACATCCAAATGCATGCATAATAATGTCTGCACAAAGTTCTTGGGGGAAACATAAAATCTGACTTTTTACAGTTAAACATAAGTTAATGAATCACTACTTCAAATAAACTGGAGTACGTTTTCTGTCACCTGCTCAAACAGGCTCCAGTGTATTTGAATCCCCTGCTATTATAACCACAGTTTCATTGAAAGAGAAAGCAAAGGGCGCGCCCCCACCTTTTTTTTTTTAAATGCACCGTACACCGTCTTTAATGCTCTCTTGTTGTTCACAGTAGCACTGTGCTCACCTACAGTGAATTAATGAAAATCTATATAAAATTCCATTGCATTTTTGAGTAGGCTCTTCTCATTTTTGCACATCTCTGCAGATTTTTTTTAATGCATGAGTCCACAGGCTGATGGCCCAAGGTGAAAAGCAATTGTTCACACGGCACCTCAACAACTGAGGACGTCCAGAATCAATAGCATGTCTTATGATGATCAGTTTTGCTTATGCTAACGCAGGGCCTGTCCATTCAGGTATATAATGACTGCAGAGGTGTTGGAGCCGGTGTATCCCAATTTGGTGAAGACGCTTGGAGACACGCTGACAGCTTATTATCGTGTGAGGAATGAAGAGAGGCGACGCAAACTGTTACTCAGCACAAATCAGCTGCTGTTGGTAGCGACTCCCTGCAGAGGCAGCCAGATTCACCCACACAGGGAGACAAATTAGGACACACACACACACACACACACACACACACACACACACACACACACACACACACACACACACACACACACACACACACACACACACACACACAAACCCGTTCAGCTATCTCAGTGAGGACCCTCATTGACATAATGCCTTCCCTAGCCCTTTACCCTAACCATTACAAATGAATGCCTAACCCTTACCCTAAACCTAACCATAACCTAATTGTAACCCTGACACTAAAACCCAATTTTGAGCCTCAAAAATGCCTTTAAATGCCTTCAAAAATGTGAGGACCGGGTTGTGTGTCCTCACAAGTGACTGCTGGTTCTCACAAGTATAGTAGAATGCAGATTTCAGTCCTCACAAAGATAGCTAGACAGGAACACACACACACACACACACACACACACACTGGATGGATGAATGAGGACACATAATCTCTCTATGTCATCATTTCTCCTGAAATCATGCTGCCGAGTGTGGTGATAAACATGTTTGTGGTCATTTTTTGCCACGTTGTGATCGTTTTGAGGGGATATTTATGGCATCCTTGGTTATGCTGATGATCATTAGGTGTCACTCTTGTTCCTGCTGGACTGAGCCAGTTCTGCAAAGACACACTGAATCCAGTTCAGTAGGCACATGAGTACACACCCTGGAAAATGATTCATTATTTCACTCCCCAAAGCACCAACTTTGACAAGATGTGGTTCTATTTTTAAGCTCTGCAAAAATAATAAAAAGAAAAGCGCAAATTTGACACACCAGTATTCTTGTGACTCAAATCATGAATAATAACCCCATCAGAAAGTGAGATGTAGTGCTGAAAATCCTCTGAGAATTAGGGCTGTGCAAATTCACACTGATTCAACCTGCTGTTATCTATCGTTGCCCTTTTCTGCCCCTTCTTCAAACCACCCCTTAAATCAGAAGAACCTAAACTACCTTCCAATTTGTCTGGAAATGCAAAGTCTTTTACAGCATTCCTCTTTGTTTTACGGTGCAGCCGCTTTTTGTTCATCCCATGCGTCCGTTCTCTCCACTCGGCTCTCAGTTTGAGGAAAGCTAAGACTCTCAGGTATGCAGGAGTTCATTCTTTCATGTTGGACACTGAACTTAGCCACTGTGAACAATTTCCTTTTTTGTGTAATGCTCACTAATGAGCTAAGTTCTGCATCTTCAGAAAACTCAGCCCGGTGCGTGCCGCTTGCAGCAGGAAATCTGAGCTCGGTGAGGCTCATTCTGCAAGAAAAAGAACCTTTATACAACTTATTATAGTGTGGAGATTTTTTTTTCTTTAATGGAGCTCACAGATGAATAGTGTCTGCTGCAGAAAACAATCAGTTGCTTTCATGTGGTGATTCATTCCAAATGAGAACTCCAGGCTTGCTATAAACCCCCCCCCCCCCCCCCCCCCCCCACATAATTCACTCATCAAAACAGGCTGTATCAGTCTAATCGACCACAAACATGACATAAGATGAGGGGGTGGCCAAAGAGTTAGAGCACATTTTCACTTTCAAATACAACAAATGACTAGCTCTTTTCATGACCTGCGTTTTTAATAACGCTTTCAATCCCTGAAGCGATGTAACAAAATACTCTTCTACACATAAAGGTATTTAGGTCTCGCTAAAGTAAGGCACAGATGACTAAAAGTAAATTGTGTTCATGATATGAAAAGTGCAAGTTATTTAATCGCTGTGTTCTGATAAGCTACAGTTTAACTTCACAGATTAAAAGCTTCATATGGTGAGTTTTAGTGTCTAATACTTTAATACAGATACACAATGAATGTAGTATTTTTCCTGTGAAACACAGAAAATGTTAAAACCCAAAGCACTGAACTAAAGACTGCCTCAGTACTTGAGCATACTACTAATCAAATATCACCACAAAAGAAGAAAAGCTGGCCTCTCACATTCATGATCCATCTTTGTGCAGGAAAAACTAAAAAGATTTACTGAAGAACATGTGAACATTCACGATGCCTTTGTGCCCCAGAATCTTCAAACCCAAATATCAGCTTTCTCTTATTTCTTACCTTATTCTTTCCCCTGGCGAGCGTGCTCTGTTTTCGTCGTGTGGACGCATATAGTTTGTCTGAGCCTCGGGACACGGGCTCAGTTTTCAGAATAAACTGTTAGTCCGCTCGAACGGCGGTGTCATGACATCACCGCTCAGTGGAAAACAACTTGCTCTCAGGTTTGTGTGGCCTCGCTCAGGAGCCTGCACACATCAGCTCTGATGCTCTACACTTTGCTCTTTTCTGCCAGTTAAAACGTCCGAATGTGTTGCCTCTTAACTGCTCTCAGATTTACGAGTTCAGTCCTAGTAAATGCACAGAAAAAGTACAAAACCCCTCCCAAACTCGAAGCTTTTCAAATTTATAAATTATTCCTATAATAACTTGTAGACTCGGCTCTCAAAATGAGTTGGATTTCACTCTCTCACAATGGCACAAATCTCATAAACACATCCCAATAGATGGTTTAGTTTCAAGGGTATCGGTGTCCAAGTGAAGTTACCTGAGCTCGATGGCCATTATGTCATTTTCACCCAGCTTTCGGAGAAGAAAAGGCAGCTGCAGCCTTTGTCATCCTACCACATCCTCCTCCTCCTCCTCCACCTCTCCTGTGGAGAAAAAGTGTGATGATCCCTCTCAGAATCAAATAAGCAGGATAAAAATAAGTCTCCGCTATCAACTTCACACATAATCGTAATCAGGTTCTCTGGATTTCTTCTACTCAGGGTAATGTTATCTCCAACAAAGGTTAGCCGAGCAATGCATTTAAAACTTGTTATTGTAGAAATGAGCAAAAGAGAAGGATACAGTGGCACAGGCAAAAGAAAAGAAAATAGTTGCAGCACCAAATTCTGCTAAAATACTCCCAGAATAAGAAAAAATGCACTTAGGATGATCATTCCATTGCACCTTACATGCAAAGCAAAGAACCAACTGATCTCAAAAAAGCACCTGTTAAAGATGTGAATCCAAACTTACCTGTGTGCAGGGGGGTGGAAAGCAGAATGATGAGACAGAGCGAGGCCCTCTGTGTGTTCAAACCCTTCTCTGCTTTGTTGTTGCATGTTCTTAGCAAGACAGCGCTGCTATCTGCTCCTCAAGCTGTTCGGTGTGAGGTGTGGAGTGAATGAGGGGGGGGAGCATGTGTGAAAAGAGAGAAGGCACAAAAGAGGAAAGGAAGGGGAGGGAAGGGAAGGGGAGAGGGCCGAGGGGAGGGAGGGGGAGAGGATGATGGGACAGGTGTGGAATTTACACACCCCGCCGGTAGCGCATACTATTGGCATACGTGCTTTAGTGTGATGAGTCACCCTTGTTATGGTGAAAGTGAGGGAAAATGTGGCTTTTTGTAAGTAGTCTGCAGGCCAATCTGTTGAGTTTTAAGCTGTCACATTTTTTACATTTCAAGTGACCCCGAAAACAACTCTGCAGCTTCTTTAATGAGCATTTTGCAACAGGCAGATTGTAGAAAAGCACAGAAAACTGCTAGTTTTCATTTTGACATCTGTGGAGCACTTTGCACTGTGATTTCCCTTTTTTTGCCCCAAAAAGCATCATTTATATAACCTCTACCTACTTGCTTACTTACTTATGAACATAACACCCTGAACCTATAGTCAAGGTACTCAAACATTTAATATCAACTGCTAGGGTCACACTTAAAACAATGTCAAGGTGATTCTGATTTCTGGCTGTTTTGTTATGGCTCCATGTAAAAATTGTGAACTACAATGACATAAAAATGTAAAGTAAAATAGTGAAAAATCATTTACAGAAGTACCATATCTCAGGGTTTGGCGGAGGATTGTGAGGACTGGGGTTGAAGCAGGGATCAGAAATCATAAGTAGAGCCCTTGTTGTTTTTAACTTTAAAGTTCAGTATTTTAGCATTTATTAAAGAGTGCAACGCTGATGTGAATTATAAAACTGATTAAGGTCGAATTGCAATAGGTAGTTATGTAGGTAGTGAATAAATTACCCAAATAGCTTAGTCATTCTGTTTGTTTAACTGACACACATTATAATAAGGACTTACAGTAAATGTCTATATTTTTATTATATATATTTTATTATAAAATGTGAGCCCCAAAATTCGAAACTTTCAGTCTCTTTTATGCAGAATGTTATGTAATTAAAATAAATATATATAAATGACACTCATTTAATTACAGTGACCACATCCACTGTAGTTTACAGTTTATTTAACGAGTTAGCAAAGCACATTTAAACCACAGCTATAACCAATGTCCCCAACACAGATACCTGATTTACTCCTCATATGATAACGTTTACCCAAATGTACCTGAACAAAGGCATTGTTTGTCCTTGTACATCCCAGCAGAATATTAGTCCCACCTTCATTAGAAACACATATGCATGGGACTGAGCTCCAGGTAGGAAAGTTAGAAAACACCGAGATATGGATTAACAAATGGCTGATTTTGGTTTGTTGACTAAAAATGGGAGAAATTATTGATTTTGCAACATGTGATTTTGCTTCCTCTTGCATCTGAATATGAATATCTTGTATCAGCATATCGATATTAAAACATGGAGGCACTCTAAACAGTTTGATTTACCAGAGTCGCTACTCCACGAGTGTTTGTGGGTGTTTATGAGACTGAAAGTTAACCAACTTGCAGCAAAGGAGAAGAAAGACACCAGGAGACACATTTACAGTATTTACACTGACTAATGACATCACAGTGCAGCGAGACAATGCATGCTTTCTCCGATGAGATGAATAATATTATATATTCCATCCATCCATTCGCTTCCGCTTATCCTTTTTCAGGGTCGCAGGGGGCGCTGGAGCCTATCCCAGCTGTCATAGGGCGAGAGGCAGGGTACACCCTTGACAGGTCGCCAGTCTGTCGCAGGGCTAACACATAGGGACAGACAACCATTCACACTCACATTCATTCGCACATTCACACCTAGTGACAATTTGGATTATCCAATTAACCTATCCCCACAAGCTGCATGTCTTTGGACGGTGGGAGGAAGCCGGAGTACCCGGAGGGAACCCACGCAAACACAGGGAGAACATGCAAACTCCACACAGAAAGACCCCGGCCTGATGTTGGAATTGAACTCAGGACCTTCTTGCTGTGCGGCAACAGTGCTAACCACCGTGCCACCGTGCTGCCCAATATTATATATTATATTATATTATTCCAGATGAATAATTATTCATCTGGAATTGTAAAACTCTAATCCTGTGTCACACGAGGGCCTCAGTCATCAAACCCTCCCTGTACATTCCTGCCGTCACTCCATCAGGATCATTGTTTTGATTGGACAGCTGCAACCTGATATGTGGCGCTTCTCTACACGGCTGCTACATGTCACTGTCCCTCCGCAGCGAGGCTGAAAAAGCAGGGAGGCTGCTTTAAGTTGTTTTTCTCTGCTCGCCTTTTAAGAGCACTCTGCAGAGAGCTCCTCCCTGGCCCCTAATGCACCCGGTCCATTTAGCAAGGCAGAGCTGTGAAACCCAAGATCACAGGCATGGTCAAAAACAATTTCACCCTCTGATTGAGCCAATATCCACTTTACATTTTGAGGAGAAACAGGAATTTGATATGTGCTACTGTATGACTTCTTCATCTCACAAT
Organism: Neolamprologus brichardi; assembly: GCF_056152115.1. NCBI lineage: Eukaryota > Metazoa > Chordata > Actinopteri > Cichliformes > Cichlidae > Neolamprologus > Neolamprologus brichardi. The sequence goes on along the minus strand of NC_142121.1, from coordinate 15,692,960 downwards.
TTGCTGTGGCGAACATTTCAGAGTGCAGGTTAAACTTGTGAAGCCCTTTTCGCCTGTAACAACCCTGAAAATGTGTAAATGTACCAGTTCTTAACAGCCTTGTAAGACCTTTTTATCTTCTGAAGACAGAAACTGTATTTGTATGAGGGAGAGAAAAAAGGGCACCATTCTCTGTGCCGCATCCAGCAGCAACTCTTCCATGATCTGCTCTGTCCGGTTTCTCAGAGGTCATTGTTTTGGAGCGAGAGTTGCCCCGAGTACAAAGAGATGAGGCGGCTCCTGTGTGAAACCAGATCCAGTCTGGAGTGATGGGCAGCGTATGGCGGGGAGTCCTGGACGCATTAGCCCGGGCTAATGGGCTAGCTGGCTCCGAGAGGCCTGACTGTCCATTATGTGCTGCTACGGCTAGAGGAGTTTAAAGGTAAATGGCTCTCTGACTGCTTTGATAGCCAGCAAGTCCCTGAAGTCTCATACCATTATGTGATGCTGATTTTTAAAAACCTGTCTAAAATTGTGCTGGACAACCAGTTTGTTTATTGGCATTTTACTGCACGGCAGATTTTTGCTTTTAAAAAAAAACATAAACTGATGATTTCTGTCTGGCTTTTCTCTCTTTCAATCACAGTAATGGACGTAGAGATGGCAATGTTGCCTGAAATATCTCAGCAATAAATACTGTGCAGTCATCCATGCTGCACCTATTGCACGTTTCTGATCCCCTCCACTATTCATCTAGCACCACCAGCAGGTCATTGTTTTCACTTCACCAGGTAAGGACATTTTAAAGGCCCGCTCAGTGGATTCATTCAGTCCTGCTGAAGTGGTCGATTCTGTGTCATTTCTGTGATTTCAGCCTCTGTTTTGATAACTATTAGATGAAATTCTGTACTGCTATCAGCTGAAATTAATGACGACGTTTCTGCAAACAAGATGATATTACCACCAGCCACAGCAGCACTGGTATTTAGTGCAAAATACCACTAAATACCAGATGATCAGATTACCTTATTTGAACCTGTGAGTAGATGTGGTTTGCAGTAGGTGAGTCATCAGTCCTCACATGTACATTTTCGAAACATAAGCATATTGAAACACAACGAAGAAGAATAAAGAGTTCACACAGCAGGACATCAACAGCTACACTTTATTCATTTGAGTGATGGCTGCTTGAACAAAGCTGTTTTGCTGCTGATGTGTTCTGCACCTTTGGACTACAAGCATCCGCCCAGAAGGACGAAGCTGAAACTCACTATGCAAAGAAAAGAGCAAGTCATCGGGTAAAATCTGACCGGCAAATCGCTGTAATGGGAAGGCTGGGTTAAGCTGTGACTTGCAGGTGTCGGCATGGTAACGATGTTAAACATGGTAAACATACCAACGGTCGAGCTGTCCTTTTATAGTATTGTGGTAATGTAGGCAAGAAATCTGAACGCTTGAGTCCCATAATGACAGGATCAGGTGGTTCTGATACATCAAAGGTCATTTTGCAGACATATTTGGGGGTCCATACATTTTAGGTTGACTGGTGATTTTAAATTGTTTGTAGGTATGAAACTGAGCATGAACTGTTGTCTGTCTCTTTGACAGACTGACGTCCTCTATGCTGTACCCCGCAATATGAGCTGGGATGGGCCTGAGCCCCCCTTGTGACACTAAAATGATTAAGAAAATGATTTTTGCAGTACCTTTGGAAAAACAAAAAAAGGCTTACAAAACAGAAGGTGTTTTTTTTCCTTTGTTTCATTTCTATCATTTCATAAATGCACAATTGTTATTGTGATGGAAATACAAAGTTGAAGTACTGAATTATCTTAAACAGCCAAGAACAGATGGGTCACAGTGGTAAACATTCTAAATATTTATACACATCACTAATGTTGACAGGCTTATCTGTACTTAACAGGCTGTGTCACCTTAATCAGATTGTTTGTGGCTCCACCAATATTGGTTTGGTTTAAAGAGAAGTCTCGTTAGATTGTAAAGGTTACTGTTACAGTCCCTACATTTATGGCTCAAGGGAACCTGACATATAAAATATATAAGTCATGTTATTTTTAGTAAGATTTTAATAAGAAATTTATAGTTACTTACAAACAATCAGAGGAAGAAGGCCTTGAGCTAAGTCCTGGAAAATGTAACTATCAGAAACAAAACTGGGGGGAAAAAAAGACCTGCTGGTAACTCCCAACTCAATTCATACCTTATAATCTAATCTGTGAAACCAACAGGAATATAAAGCTAGTGCTGATGGAGGTGAAGGAGGAAAAGAGAAGTGGCTGACTACCGCTCTCTGGGTTTATACTCGAGCAGTGAGCAGCTAAGAATAAATCAGAGCAGTGAGAAAGCAGACCAACAAGGGCGACAGTAAGAACACAACAAGTTGACTGGACCAACACGCTCTGCCTCTTCCATCTTTAGGACATACTGGGTCACAGACCATAGTTTTCGATACCTAAGCACTTTGTCAAACATTCACACACACACACACACACACACACACTTAAACTCCAATGGATGAATCAAGGGCAAATTGGGGTTCAGTGTCTTGCCCCAAGATGACCAACTCTTTCTGAGTCACAGCCACCCCAAACATGAGCTACAGGTGGGATATCCCACACCTACAAAACATTTTAGACCAACCTATTAGATAGAGTTTTTCATCACCGTAAACCCCAAATTAGCAATTATGTATAGGAAGAATGGTGCTCCATCCTATCAGAGACATAGAATAAATGCCAAAGTGCACCAACAAGTGCACCCCCCTAATTTATTGCTCATATCCACCTTGAAAGAAACAGCCATGAAAGTGAATGAAAGTGCAGCCTGTCATTTTCATTTGACCTGACATTAACAAAAACGTCTGGATAAATGAGAGAAGAACTTGGGATTGTTGATGTTATTTCACTAAAGTCAAATGGAGGACTCTGCTTTTGTCCTTAAGGTGACTTCGGGATTTTGGCACAGCCCTGAAGGAATGCGTGTGGTAGTTAAAAAGGCCACAGAGGTTGAACAGCTCTTTATGCAGAGAGAAGTAGATTGATCTGCATGCTTTGCTGCATGTGTAGCCAACGGGAAATGTGGAGGGAGTGAGTAATGTAATAGAGCAGGAGAGAGAGACAGAGAGAGAGAGAGAGCACTTAGGCAGCAGCCAGGTTGTTGGATGCACTGCAGGTCTTTAGAGGATGTGCCATAGAGGGTGCTGTTGCATTAATCAGCTCTGGAGGTGATAAATGCCTGAATAAGAGCTTCAGCTGCCAAGAACAAGCATTAAAATGAAAGACAGAGACAGTCTGTGTTTTGTGGGCAAAAAAGGTTGTTTCACTCGGTGGGTGTATTCAGAAAAACATAAAGCAGATGAACATAATTTTACTGCAATCAAAGCTATACTGTTTGGGGATGTAACAGGCATATAAAAAAACATTTTTCTTCATCAAACAGGACTAAAAATGTTAAATCTTCAGGGGAAGAAATGGATTTGTTGCCGACTCACAGTCTGAAGGAAATTTATTCCCGAAAACAGATGACCTTGCAAAACTGTCAAGGATCATGAGTGCCACCTATTGATCATGATGAGAATGTATTTCAGAGGCATAAGAGATCATTTCAATCAATTTCATGCTTGCCTGGTTAAAAATTGGTTGAAAATGTGACAAATTTCACATTATACAAGTGGGATCATTTACTTAGAAGCAGCTTAGGTGATATCCTTGACTTACTGCAGGATCAGCAGAGACCCAGTTGCCTTTAAGAGCAAAAGAACACCTGTGAAAACAACTTGACAGCTGACCTTTGACCCTCCCTGTGGTTACTGGGACTTAGTAACACTTGTGCATACCGAGCTGTCAGCTCAGCTGCAGAGCTGCTCTCTGTGGTCCACGTGGTATCACATGTGGTAATTATAGTGAGTAAATTTTAAGTTGAGCTCCTAAATAAGTGTTTCAGTTTTAAGCTAAAAAACAGAGTAATGACCCAGAAATAGCGGCATGAACTAACAGTGCATATTTCATTGCTTGAAGGAAAGTTGGAGCTGATATGAACTCTGAACTCAGCTTCCTGTGAGTTTCACTGGATTCTCTGTAAGACATATAAATATCTTCAGTCTGTTTTATAAACCTTTTTTGTTGCCTTGACATAAAGAGACGATGAATTTTCATATCTGAGAAACTGGAACTTCTGCTGCTTCAAGAAAATATTAAAATTGTTAACAACATTCAATTTTCTGTCAGTCAGCTTGCCATTGCCTCGTCACTTACAGTTATTGTCAAACACTTGACCTCGGTTTAGCTCAAAGGCAGTTGACTAGTATGTGAAACTCTTCATGTTACTATTTCTCCGTCTTGCAGATGTTTGAGCACATTTAGGGAAATGACTAAGCACAGTTATCTACAGTCATCCTGAGCAGTCCCTACAGGCCTCAGTGAGCTTGTTAAATGTTAAAGTTCATGACCGTACAATAAAAAAAAAAAAAAAAAGACCGAACAAGTATGGCTTGTTTGAAAGGTGTGTCTGGAAAAAGCCTCTTCTCTCTGAAAAGACCATGGCTGCACAGCTAAGGTTTGGAAATTTACACCTAATGAACATCCCTTATCTACAACAGAATGAGTGAAAAAGAAAAGACTAAGGGCTCTTGCGGCCCTTTACCGCTTGTCTGTCCCCGCTTTCCTGTCCTTACTTCACTGTTTCTATCAAAGTTGAAAAAGGCCTCCCTCCAAAAAAGTTAATGCTACTTAAGGTGGCTCTACAGGCTATTGAACAGGGCGTACTTAGTTCTTACAATCTGAACAGTTCCTTGATGCATGTACAGTATATTTCTGATCAAAATAGACACAGACAGCTGGAGACATGAAAGCCAAGTTGTCGTTCCTATTACACTTTGAACTCCACTTGCATGTGCAGTTGCTGCATTGTAATGTAAATTCTCTGTGAACGATTCCAAGCGGTCACAAAAGCAGGCATACATGCAGACATTCACACGGACCCTCGTGCTCATCGTGTAATGATGACATTTTCATCACTCGGACTCAAAATAGGATCAAGGCTTTACTCTGTCTAACAAGTTAGAGTTTTAGTCATTAAACACACAATAGTCTATCTATACTGATCAAAAATATAAAACAAATTTTACATTTTTTTCCTGTTCACTATATTGAACTGGGTTGTGTGACCACTGCAGGAAAAATAAAATTGCTTTTTTTTAATGGAAAGAAAACAGAGACATGAGGAACGCCCTTTGAGCCCAGATCAAAACACTTTATCCACACAGAGATACAGTGTCAAAGCAACTTGTTGTTTTGATAGCAGTAACCAATTTACGACTTTTTTAACACATGGATTAAAGGTTTTGTGCGAGTTACAACTAACAATTCAGGCAGGAAGAGGGTGGGGAGGAAAAATCAGCTGAAAAGTTATACATGATAAAAAACAAAAACACAGATGGAAATATAAAAAAGCTTTACCTTTAAGGAATCTGCCAACTGTTCAAGATAAGTGGAATGCACAAAAATAGAGGTTTTAAAAATCAAAGACATAAACGAGAGAAACAAAATCCATGAATACTGTGTATTTGCATGCTAATCTTGATGGATTTACCCAGTTTGTGTATAAGATACCAACAGGAACTGAACTGGAAATTCATAATTGCAGAATTCTTGTTTTCGGAGATCCTTCAGCAGCTGCCTCGACACTACTTTATTTTAATTCTTCGCAGGTGTGACCACCACTCCAGTACCCACAGTGCATAAATGGCATTCAGCGCTCTCACACATCAAGCATTTTTAGTATGCAGCCCCATGTTTTAAAGCACACTTAATTTTGTTGTCTTTTTCTGCAAGAGCACACTATGTGTTAGACTAGCTGTGACCTAAATGTCCACACCCAGAGTCCTCTTTTCGAAGAGGCGAACATCTGAGGAAGAAATAATCAGAAAATGTCTCTAAAACGTTTCTGTAAATCATGCAGAAAATGTTGCATGACTGCAAGCTGCTGTCTACCAATCAATCTGATGCCCGCCGTCCAAAAGCTCTTTCAGGGAAAACATTGTTGTGACTGAGGCCAGCTGCTGAGGGACATTTCATTTATCTGAAGTGGCGCGCTCAGACGGCTCATGAGCTCACGCTGTTGCTTTCAGCATTTCGCTTCCTTTTCTTCTGCATGAAAGCAGAAGGAGTTTCAAAGTTCTATTTTTGAAAGTTTGTGAACAGCTCCTTTACTGTCTCACTATATCCAGTGATATAATGAAGATCAAAAGAATAACACCATAAATTAAATCACATGCCTGTGTGTTCATACATGAGCGAAGCGAACAAGCGCCGCAGGCTAGTACATTTAAATAATCATGAGTATAAACTGGAATAATTCACATTTTAAATGACTGATCTTTAGTTTTAGCCAATAACTTAATCCTTCTTTAAACCTTTTAAGACTAAACTTCAGAATATGGGCCTGAATTGGACTGAACATTTCCTCATATGATCTTCCCCACAGTTCAGACAGTGAGTTACAGGACAAAGAAGCCTCGGCTCCTGTAGACAATGCTAGATGAGCGCTGCAGCACTACTGCCACTTAAGAAAATAAAAGAGGTTGCGAAGCCAAGATTGAAGATTGAAGATTGAACAGCACAGCGTGTTAAACCACGTTCCCAAACCTGGCTCTTCCTGGAACGGGTTCAGCCGTGGTCTTTCAGGACTGCCCGTCTCTCTTTAATGGGTGTTTATGAAGCTTAAAAGACCTCTCAACACCTCCACTGACCATCAGTAGCTCTTCTAACTCAGACGATAGATGAAGTAATCTTCGCAAACTTTCTGGAAATGAGGTCAGCGGCCGTTTTAATGAGGCTCGATCTATGTTGGCACGCTTCTCCTCAGATTAGACATGAACCAAGTAATAGACTCACCACGAAGAGGCTTTTGCTCTCAAGTGGCTCGACAGTACATCAGACAGCGATTTTTATTCGCCCACCTCCTCATAATAAAAGCCCCGGACATCCATATAAAGATGTATATAAAGTTTTTTTTAAATATATTTTGTCACTGCAGCTTAATATGTCTCTTTTCTTCTGTGTGTTTAAAGTCACTGTTTGAAGATTATGTGAAATGGTGAGAAGCAAAGGATGTTCTGACATTACCTTGTTATCTTGGTGGATCTCATCGCATTATCGTAGCTGATGTGAATTTTAACACAATAGAAAGTGAGGGCCTGCCAAGTTGAGTACAGCTTTGATTTCTCCCTCGGTGCTCTACTTTAAGTGCATCATTTCAAAAGGAAAAATGATGAAGGCCAGCTGCTTCACCGTTTGTGTTAAAAGTCTTCTCTTTCCACACTTACCTCTTTTTCGCGTCCCTCAGTTTGCTGAAATTCCTGAAAGTTTTCAGATGCAAATCTTTAAATGGCATTGAATAAAATATTCAACTTGTGTATGTGGGCAAACATGAGAGATAAGTCTGAATAAAGCGATGATGACCCAAAAATTCCCTTGGCTGTAATGCAAAATGTCTTAAGGTGGTGGTTCTAATATGTTTGCCTGCCACTGGCGGTTGGATTTTTGCAATAAGGTTTTAAAAGCTTAGAAAATGACAGAAAACTAATTTTGGCAAAAAAATATATACGTGTTTTATGTATAGTCAGCATAATGTCAAGTGGTAAGACCATTATTTTACTTTAAAAGGAAGTATCTCAACAGTTATTGGGTCGATTTTCATAGGATGAAGAGCTTCCTCTTAACTTCACCCAGTTACCTCTGTTCTCAAATGTCAAAGTGTTATCGTCCCATCTTCCTAAGATCAAAACCTCTTAAAGGCTTAAAACCTAAATGGTCATGAAAACATGAAAGTGTTCAAGGAGAATTTATGATCAGAATTTCATAATTAAAGGATGCTGAAAAGCATCCAAGCTGAAAAATTTAGAAATAAATAATATTTCTCTCTTAGAGGGAGGGAACACCTTGGGAGAGAATTGATTTCTATACTCTTTCTGCATTCATTGGATTACAGTGATCTGCTCTATATGGTTGCACATGTCTGATATTTAAGGGAGTAGGATATGCTTTACGTTATATCCTACTTAGCAGCCGGTAAGCTCTAAATTACCGGCTGCTAAGTGACCATAGAATTCCCTCTTTTCTCTGTACATACATGTGTAAAAACCAGAATGGTCTTTGCCAACACAATATTTGGAAAGTGTTTGCTTTCAGAGCTACAACAGAACTTGGCAAGAAAGCTTTTAAATAGAGTGCTCCTTTTTTATGGAACAATTGACTGCTTCAACCTGGTAGGAAGGCAACAGTAACCCCATCGGGAACCACTTTGGTCAGCTAAGAACAGGAAACTGAAGCTGCAATTCACCAAAGTTGCCTGCACTCATGACTCTATATTTCTGCTGTGACATTTGGATGGTAGAGCCAAAATTAGGTATGAATGCACAAAGCCAGTCTGCCTTTTATTAGCAGTTCAGGCTGCTGGTGTTGTAACGATGTAGGAGATATTGTCTGGGCACACTTTGGAGCCCTTAGTACCGAGAGTTGTTTAAACACCACAGGCTACCTTACTCTAACCCAGGGGTCGGCAACCTGCGGCTCCAGAGCCGCATGCGGCTCTTTAGTCCTCATACTGCGGCTCCGCGTGGTTTGGGAAAATAAATTAGTATTTAGCTGAAGTGTATTTTATTTGTGTTTAGTTCTTTTTTTTAACTTGTAGTTCTAAATTGGAAGATTATTGTGATATTGAAATATAAAAATAAAATTATATTCTATTATTTTTTCATCGCTCAAAATAAGAGTCACACTCGCGGAAGTCGGTATACCCGCCGAAACGCCGTGCATTTATCGAGACTTTCAACCCCAGGTAGGCCAATTATGGATCTTCGGATCCACATTATGTCAGCAGCTATTCTCCACCATGAACTATGTTAAAGACAAACACCGCTCACGCCTGACAGATGACAGCTTACAGTCCTGCGTAAACTGACGTCGTACAGCCCCGATTAGCAAACGCTGTGCGCAGAGGTTCGGGACCATAAGTCTTATTGTAAACATATCACGGCAGACCGACGATGTTTGCATGAACACGCTTTTCAGCATCTCTTTATTGACCACTTTTCACACACAGTTGCTGTACAGCCGGCTATAGCTTTTCACCTCACAGACCGACATACACCACCAACAACACAACAGCACAGATAGCGCAGACGTAAAGGCAGCGAGGCATGATTGCGGGAGTGGCTCAGGTGCGTCCGCCTCCCCTGCAGCAGCGCTGCAGACCACGCCCCACCGCACGCATTAACCTGGTAAAATACATATTTAGGCAGAATTTTGCAAATATCTATTTTTAATTTTTCAGCAGCATAGTGCTTTTTTACCAATTATTTTTTAAAAGTCAGGTCAAGGCTCCAACTGCCCAAAGGCGATATAAGGGTGGTGGCTGAGAACAGTTTTTGTTTGCTACATGGATCATTTTAGTTCAGGTTGGTGTCTTTCCTTTTGTTATATTTCTTTAAGAGTTCAAAATGTGTTGATTACATAAATAAAATGTAATTTTCTCTGTAGCACTTCATGGATTTCATAAGCAACACACCTTAGTTGTTCACACAAAGCATAAAGGTAAAAAACAATATATACAGTGTTATCTTCATTTTAGATGTCAAAAAGTATTTGCGGCTCCCAGTGTTTTCTTTTGTGTGGAAACCGAGTCCAAATGGCTCTTTGGGTGTAAAAGGTTGCAGACCCCTGCTCTAACCTCTGAAGAATGTATTCATATCATGAAGAATCAGCACTCAAGGTGACCTGATTTTCAAAAAAAATTATATCAGCTCTAGCAGCAATTAGTATCTAACGTCACACAAAATTTGAACATAATATCTTGAAAACTGTGCATGCTAGATTGCTAACAAACAGACAAACAAACTAAACCGATTAGATACTCCCTCCCTTTGGAGCTTAGTTATAAAGGTAAAAAAGGGTCCAAACCGGTACCATCAAGGTGTACCGAACAAAGTGTTCAGTCTGTGTTCATATTTCACATATATATCATAAAATCCATTGCTCTGATATGCTAACATGCTATAAGAAAAGAACCCTTAGCATGTTAGCATGCTCGTTAGCCTTTAGCGGTTTTGTTCCAAGTTTCAGTGTGATGGCACAGAGAAATTGTTAAGAAAGCTCTAAATAGCTTTCAGTTGTCCTGAAATACAAAATGATAAACCACTTTGGCTGATTTATAGCTGACAGCACTCTATGCTGCAGGTAAAGACAGACTGGGTGAGTAGATGAATTTCTTTCTTTCTTTGCTGTTTCCAAGAGCCTGCTGTCAACGCAACACAGAACAAACTCCTTCCACTTACTGTACATGCAGACAAAATGTAGCATCTTCACAGAACATTTGTGCTTTGTTCCCTATTCATGATTTTTCTCTTCAGCAGTTGGATCGTTGAAAGCCAGTCTGTAACACGCTGAGCTTCTGTTGCCTCAAATATGCCTCCTCCTGCCAGTCCTACAAAATGTTTAGAGATGCACCAAATGTTTCATTCAGATTAAATTTATCCACGGGACACTGACACTAATTATTGCTTTGTCTAATTCTTAACTTCAGCTTTTCACCAGTGCATTTTTTATCACGATGAATACTTTAAACACATACTTTTATCTTCCAGGACTTGTAATTAAGTATGTAAAAGCTCTGAGTACTTCTTATTCTATTGAAAAATACATACAGTGCATGTAGTCGATAGAGTTTGGCAGTGGTCATTTCAAATTTTCAGCGCCGGCCTAATGACCAAAGGCACTTGCACTGCTTAATGAAGATAGCTGTGTGGACTTATCTGGGTCAGTATATGTTATTGCTGCAGGTCAGATCTGAGTGAAAAGCAGTCTGACTTTTTGCTCCTCTTTCAGGAGCAGAGTCAAAGCTGAGAGACGTCGAGGGGCCGGGCTTTCATGTCCGTGACTCATGTGTCACACTGTTTACTTCGAAGATGAAATACTGTACGGGTAGGAGCCAGACTCTTCAGTGAGATATTTTTATGTTGTGCTTTAGCTTGTAGCAATGCTGTAGTTTTTGAGTCAGAAGTAACGCCTTCTTGACATACTGAACTTCTGTCTGTCAGAGACGGTCGTGACCATTGGAGTCTTGAAATTACTTTTTTAGCATACAGCAGCTCTCTTTATGACTAGACTGAATAGACTGCAGCGAAGTCTTGGTTATGGATGTTCTTCAGGGGATAAATACATTTAATTCTTCGTCTTTAGAAGTAAAATACATGGACTGTATATACAATATGGGCATAACCTCTGTGACATTACCCATTGCTTGTTGAAGTCTCGTTGTGAAGCCTCTAGCTGAGCATTATTACTGTCATTATTTTGGTGTTTTGAAATGTGAAATGTTCTCAAAGTTTTAAAGTGACTGAGGGAGCCTTGGACACTGCAAATGAGTCTGTAAATTCATAAGGAGAGTGTTTGCTAAGGCCAAAATATAAAGGCACTGAGTATAGACGGAAGCAAAGACCTCCCATTGTTTTTTGATTCCACAATTTGGAGCTTTAGTCTTTGTGTTCTGGCTACACTATGTTATGAGCTTAGCCTTGAGAGACTTTGTTCTTGGGAAGTTTTATTTTCTCCAGTTATTTTTTCATTTTTAAGTTATTTTCTCAGACGTTTGAGCTGGTAAGTCGAAATTTGGAGAAACATAATCCAAATGTTTTGATTTGGCAAAAAGTTTTGTTTGCAGTGATGGAAACAAACTTCCACAGTTTTTTCCACACATTTTCTTGTTGCACCCTGGGGGTTCGGCCTCCTGCTGACAGTTTGAAAGAATGCACGTTTGAATATATTTGGAGATGGGAGAAAAATTCATGTCCCTCTCAAGATAAATTTGTTCAGTTCTGTGCCCATGTTTCTTTTCCCCGAGCCTCACAATAAGATCAGCATTTTAAATTGTAAAGAAACCTTCAGATAACAGATATTTAATGCTGATTGGCTAATACTAACGCTGATACATTAAACTGAGCAGGTAAACATGGCAAACATAAACACTCACTACACTAAAATACAACTTCAACAATATCCTAACATTGCTTTAACAACGCTTTAAACTCTAAGGACTGATCTGTATCCCACCCTAAACAATTTCACATCAGAAACAATACAAATAGAGGGTTTAATCCTGAAGAAGAAGACAAAAATTGCACTCCTTTCTGTCTTGGCGTGGGCTCATGAAAAAAAAATTCTCTTCAATATTTCACACATAGATGTGGTCTTAGAATTGCCTTGATCTGAGGAGGCCTTAACTGCAGCCCTGCACCTGCATTTGCTGTAATGTGTCCTTTTGTGCTGTCAGTGCAGAGCTGATAAAACTGGGCTCCTGTGCCCACCATCTATCTCTTCTCCTTCCCTCTTGTCATCATTCAGGAGCCGCGTAAACACAAGCTGTTTTTTGTTCTCTTCTCTGCACTTTGTCCCCATGGCAAGTGCAATCCTATGCTAACAGGGCAAAATGAATCATTTCATTCCCATTTTCTTACTGTTAGCCATGGCAACAGCTTTCTGCGAGCCATCTCAGCTGTGCTTCTCAAGGCAACACTCTCTCTCCTGTCATTATGCTGTCCATTAGTGCTTTTTGCCATTGTCATTTGGATTTCAGGCCTTTTCTTAACAGCTGGCTGCCACGTGGTGTCCTTGGTGCTGGTCATATAAAGACAAATTAACAACAGCGCCCTGAGGTCATTGGAGGTCTTTGCAGATTCACTCTCTGCATGTATTGTGAAAGGAGTCGCATGTGATGATTCACCACGTTAACTCATGTCAAGGACTTAATGCAATAAATTTGATTTGAATTCATGTAAAGTACATTTAAATGCATGAATATTTTCTGTCTTCTAAAGAATGGTTTTTAAAAGCCTTGCACAAAGAGTTATAAAATAAACCTTTTTTTTTTTAATGTGCTTTTGAGACCTTTAAAACAAAAGCACAGCGTCTCTGAGCTCCCAACCAAGAATAACTTGTGAATGAAATGCATGACGCAGCATTTTCTGTGGCACTATGATGCAATTGAGTTTCCTGGCTTGGAAATGGGAATTGTTTTGTAAATCCTCTTTGGAACAACCTAACCATTGTGCTCCCTTAAAGCAGGACATGCACAAGCACATTGAACCCTGATAGAAGATAAGACCTCCCTGTGCGTTTGATCTAACGCGGTCCTTTATCAGTGAGGCTTGACACAAGTCACTATCCCACACAGGAGATATTGCTTCTGTCTGCAGTTTTTTCTTTTTTTCTTTTTTTTAGCCCATCTCTCTTGTAAGTTAATTCCTGCTTCAAAGCCTTTCAAACACCTTTAGTAAGCAGAAATCTGCATGATTAAGTATGAATCTTGTCAGTTTTTGATGTTTCACACACAGAGTTGTTCACGTATTATTAAAGAAATGTAATCTCATTTCAAGACTAGATGAAATTTTTTTGCTTCCTTTTTTACCGTGATGGGGGCTTCTCATGAAATCCAATAATCTCCTCTCAATGGGAGATCAGTTTGGAGTGAAATTACATTGACCTCATCTACAGATACAGGAGCTCTTCATCCTCATTAAAGCACTCAGAGGGCTCACCCTGTTGTGTACTCGACAAATAACATGAAAACAGGTAAAGTCCTTTTTTTTGTCCCAGATTTATTAACACTGTGATGTCTGAATACCTTTAAGCCCTATTGTATCAGAATATGTGATATTTAGGTTTTGAAAAATTGTTCTCCCATGTCAATACAATCATAGGAAATATAATAAAATAAAAATTATTTTTGCCTTACGTAGGTTTAGGGCTATTTCTCGGTCATGTCAGAGTTAGAAAACTTCTCTCTGTAAAACGTGTAGCACTTTAAAGAGAAGTTTGATAGAAAAAAAACAACAAACTGTGAAAATTCCCCAGAGAGATCTATAGCCACATAACATGACAAAGCCAATCCTCCTGTTACGCCACATCTGAAAAATACTCACCTGGATTGAGCCCCTGTGACTGTAGAGGCCGTTTGAGTAAAGAGAACTCAGTGTCGTGAGTTTGAGAAAGCAGTTCGCAATGATGTGAACTTTATAACATGGTCCCTTCTTCTACTGGAAGCAGCCATTAGCCAGTAGTGTTGGACATAGTCAGCAACAACAGCCCATTCTCACTCCCGAGGCGTAACGTGACGATTTGTCACGTCCCGCAGCGTTCCTGAGGGACTCGAAAGGTGCCATAACCATAACCTTACCCCTAACCTTAACCAGCACCTTAATGACGTTAAATAGTGTTTTCCAAAGCGATTTAAGTAAAATGAACAAACGTGTAGATTGATTCCACACAGTTCTCATGTTTCTCCATTTTTCCGATCTCTTCATTTAGGGACATGTTGGGTGCCCAGAAGCGTAACATGCTGACGATTTGTCACCTAGCGTAAAATATTACGCTTTGGGAGTGAGAACGTGTTGGCAACAATGTTCAGGTAGGCTGTGGTTTTTAAATGATGTTCAACTGGTACTAAGGAGCCCAAAGTGTGCCAAGAAAAGACACCGTTACACCTCCACCACTACCCTGAACCACTGAACCAAGGCAGGATGAGCCCTACTTTCTTGTTGTTTACACCAAACTTGACCATAATATCTGAATGTTGCGACAGAAATTGAGATTCATCGAACCAGACAGTGTTTTTCTGCTGTTGTCCAACTTTGGTGATTTGTTTGAATTGTAGCCTTGGTTTTTACTGCTCTTAGCTGACAAGAGTGGCAACAGGTGTGGATTCTTGGAGCCCATCTTCTTCAAGGTTTGACATGTAGCAAGTTCAGAGTTGCTCTCCTGAATACGTTTGTTTTAATGCTGGTTATTTGAGTTACTGTTGCCATCCTACCAGCTTAAAGCAGTGTGGCCATTCTCATTTGACCTTTGAATTGATAAGACTTTTTCATCCAGAGAACTCACTGGATATCTCCTCTTTGTCAGAGCATTTTCTGCAAAGCTCAGAGAGTTAAGTAGTTTTGCAAATACCCAGATCATCCTGTCTAGCTCCAACAATCATGCCACATTCATATTATTGTATTATTGTAGGGTCCTTACTTTACAAGACAAAGCGCCTTGAGGCAAGTGTTGTTGTGATTTGGCACAATGTAAAATAAAATTCTCCTTTCTGTTTTGATAGTCTGTTTGATTTTTAGGAGGACGTCTTCAGCATGTCTACATGCCTAAATGCACTGAGTTACTGCCACATCAATGGCTGTTTCAATATTAGTGCTAATAACCCATTGAACAGGTGTACCTAATAAGGTTATATTATAAAAGACAAATTCTTGCAAATAACTAATTAAAATAGTAGTCAGCTGTTGCTGTAGCCACTTTCACACCGTGTAAGATCCATACTGTACGGAGATCGTGTGCTCTGATCTGTGTGCCGTCAAGATACCAGCACAGTACGATGTGGGAGTCACGTTTTTACATTTTGTTGTCAAAGTCTCACAACTCTCTTCTTTTTTCAAGAGTTTTACTATTACTTTATTTTTCTTGAATTATGACAACTGCTGAACATCAGAAGCTTTAACTGAAGCTTTTTCTTACATGTAGTTTGATCACATTTCTGCTTGAAGACATAGTTTGCCCATCTTATAGTGTTTTGTTTACTATAATGCTTGCCTGACAGCATGTGTTTTGAAAACACTTGAGAACTATGGCTTTTCTTTGCTGTATAGTAGAAAAATATTTGTTTTATCGGAGTACGAAGTAGAAAGAAGATAGTTCATTCGTGACTGTGAAACCTGGAGTCGAGAAGACAATATCACCACATGGCCCATCGACTTGCATCTGAAGCTTGAGCAGATGGAGTTTGCCCACTTCTCGTGGAATTGAGGATGTTCGCATTTCCATTTCCCTCTGTAATCTAAATTTTTGTGATAACAACAACTGGGGAAACTACATCTGCTCGTGATGACCATGTGATGTGATCCAGAAATTCTCCCAAATAGATCTTGTGTGGTCATCATGAACAGTGAACAATTTCAAACAATGCCTAGACATATTGAGGATATACATTTTTGTTTTTATAGTGGTTGGTCGCTCAGTCATGCAGTCTGACATTTTCTTTGTTTTTATTCAAGTCTGGACTAATAGTATACTACATTCATGTTGTGTACTTGATTTTATATTATGTTACAGTTACAGTAGGGATAAACAGGAAATATGGGCAGAAAGCACAGGGGTTGAGTTGTGAAGAAGGAATTAAACTGTGGATTTTGAATAATAAGTAACTTTTAAGGCAGAAATGCTGAATACTTACAATGAATGGCACATTTCAAAGATTGTGCAAAGGCACAGAAACCTTAAGGACCACTGCAGATTAAAATCAGTACTTTAACTTTTGGAAAAATGTGTTTTTTTTATATGCTGGATTACATATCACAAGGATAATCATCAGTCAGATGTTTCTTGTTGTGTTTGCATGGAGTGGTGAAACTGATACACATGCACACGGTGAAACAGGAGAGGACAACAGAAGGTCTACCAGCAATATAAATGACAGGAAAAACAATGGGACTCGCACTACGCTGAAATGAAACGAGTGCACTTAAAGTATTAGAGAAGTACTGTGATACTAATTAGACAGCATAATAAAAGAACGCAGCTACCCTGACATCCATTTGTTTCTGAAGGCTCAACATTAGCATTTTCACCGCCGCCATCTGAGGGTTGGGACAGACTGTGAAACCGCTTACACACCAAGGATAATCCGCAATATTTAAACATGGTATGACCAAGATAAAAAAAAATAGGCTTAAACGAGTGACTGAACCCATAAACTCTGCAATGGAGGTAAAGTCAAAAAAGTTGTTTCTTCAAGGACCACTTGAAGCAACTACAGCTATCGCCGTCTTGTGGACTTCAGATGAAGGTTTTCAGGCATTTCCACATTGGCTAATTTTGTTCGACCTGAAGGCAACGCCCATGTTTTATAGTTTCTGAGTTAGCTAACAAAAATTTATGTTACTGTAATTTAATTTACGAGGCCCAGGAAGCATTAATCTGTGTAAATGTGTTGTTTTTGATGACAGTTTTGTTTAATAGATGCAGTCACTGGATATTTTGAGCCGACCCCCCTGACATGCTAGAATAATGACCTTTCCCCCTTGGACGCCTGCTTGGGGTGACCCTTGTTTCTCTTTTCTGGACTGAGCGGGTTTTGTCATGTTTCAGGTCTGCTTCCAGATCACTGCCTTTTCTAGAGCTACCCATGGAAAAATCCAGAAGCTATTGTAATTGTCGTCAAACCACATCTTCATTGATAAACACTGAGGTGTCAAAACTCATCATTAATGATACAGGAAAGGCCGTTAAACGTTGTCTTTATGGGGGAAACAGTGAAGGAATGTGTTTTCCTCCTTTTGCTGAACTAAACGCACAAGTGGGAACCTAGCAAGAGAAGTTGTGAGCAGCTGGGGCCAAGCTTGCCCACAATTGCACACTAAGGGTGGAAGATTGAAATGGAGGGAGTGCATACCAGTCTGCAGATCCACATATTTGAAATATGCTGTGAAGCAGACTTACATGCACTCTATTTCAATCCATAAAGAGGTTATTTCTAATGGAGACAACTTTGGTATATTTAATTGTGATGAAAAGGGATGAGTGTTTAGGGGATAAATCAATAAACATAGAGTAACAAGAACAAAGGAAGATATAGGTATTCTACAGAAGATTTCAAAATAAAAGGGCAAAACTCAGGGCCCATAAACTCAGGAATGGATTTAGAGGTCAAGTTAGAAAGCTTTTTTTCTTTTTATTATAAGGCTCATGATAAAAGGACTAAGCTCTCTTCTTTCTTTCTTTCTTTCTTTCTTTCTTTCTTTAGCATGAGAAGAGTCTGTAAATTTGAATTCAGCAACAGAAAAGGGTCAAGCTGATTCTAATTTGTTGGAGCAGATTTACAAAAGCCCTTCTGTTTCACATTTAGGTTCAGTCACTGGGTTAGTTGGAGTATTTGATCATATTCTGATGCTTGCAGACCTATTGAGGGACAACATGGCTTGAAATATTCAGCAGTGTATTCTGAGGTGATAAAAATAAACCTATATATTTATACAAGTTAGTAGCTAGTTCAGAGAGGCTAAAACTAGCCTATATATTATGACAATAAACAGTATAATACAGACAAAACATACTCAAACACTACATATTGAATTATCCACAGTAAGTCTGTACATCTGCAGGTGGGTAAATAGGCCACATGCCATCCAGGACATTCCAGACACCATATTGAGCTCTTGTTAAGGACTCAGTTCGAAATATCCATATGTGCTAATTAGGTCATCTTGACCATGGCGAGGACAAAAGAGTTCAGAGTGGTGAAGTGTGGCTCCTATTTTCTACTCGGTGCTTCCCCTCCAGTCGTGCAGTGAAGCGGGCCGGCTGACAAAAAACAGTGTGATGTAAGAGCTGCACAAGCTGGGAACTTTCTGAGGCAACATGCACACATATACTGCACCCATCTATATGTATGGGCACAGACCGTGTGATAATGACAACCTTTGATATTCCTTTTACCTCGCAGACAAGGATCTGGCTGAGAAAACCCTCCTGAGAAGCACCGAGAACCCGATGACAGGCTGAGGTGTTGCTCTGTCTTCTCTTATCGACTTTCTCGTCTGTCTGTCTGGATTGAATGAATTTATATGTATGAGAGCGAGATGGCTGGAGCGCAGGACTTATATTCATGGGTTTAAAATGGCACAGAGAAAGTGTTCAAATGTGACTGATGACTGCTTTTCCCCTCCCTCTCAGCTAACTGACTCTTTAGTATCGGCAGGATTGTGCTAATAAAAGCAGTCAAAATGTACTCAGTCTGGTTTGTTGTTCTCTATAGACAGATACCAATGGGGCATTTTGTCATAACATTTAAATAAGGCATCTATCCCTTTAATATCTCTGGCTGGAAATGGGGATCAATCACTCCTGTCAGGACTGCTAACAGTCATGTGACTAGAAGCAAGCCTAAAATGGCTGCTCATAGAGATTAACCCAAACAAAATTCAAACCACTTGTTGGTTCCCTTTAGGGATATAGAGCCTTATGGCTTCCTTCAGATCTTTGTTTAGCTTTCAGTGCAGCAGCTCTACCTTTTAGGTCCACCCTCACTGCTTTAAAAAACCCAGCTGTAGCTGCTTGCATACTAAATAATGTACACAGTTATCTGCTACTGTAGCCGACAAATACCCTGACAGAAATTATTCTTTAAAGCAGCTGTAATTAATATTTTTACTCTATCAGGGTCATATGACTCCTAGCTTGTGTAAATGGCGTTTCATGGTGATTAACCCACAGAAATTTTAAACCGTCAGTTTCCTTCAGCACTATAGAGTCTTTGACATTCTTCAGATCTTTGTTTAGCTGTCTGTTTTGCAGCTTTGCTGTCTGAGTTTAACCTCTCTGCTTTCAAAAAGCTTTAAATGCCGACTGTAGCCACCTGCATACCAAATAAAAAAAGTTATCAACTAGTGAAGCTGCTAAAGCATTCAGCATCTACAGTGGCAGATATGGTGGAGACTAAAACACGGCTAGAAGGAGAGGAATTATTATTGGACTTACGGTCATCTAGTGACCAGACACATGTTGCTCTGTAACATCTGGATGTGTCAACAGGTCGTGTTGGTGCATGTTCAGCATTGGAAGTTTCTACTTAATTTATATACCGATGACCGATCACAGCTTGTTCCCACAGAATGCAAGTGGATGAAAATTGAGTTACTGCAGATTTTAAGAATCACCACACACTCAATCTGAACAACTTTACCTTTGTATATTTAAATATGCATATCTGTGCCCACATACATAAACTGCACACAGATATATAAATTCCTCCGGCTGTGTTACACCAATCTTTTCCAGCGGCTGCAGCTGCACTGCTCATCCTCCTGCTGCGATGGATGAATCCCCTTCATCTTCCTCTGCTGTTATTCTCAGTAGTTCTTTTTTACAACCCATTGTTTTCAAAGCTCCAGTTATTTTCTTTGAAAATAAACGCCTTGCCGTCCTCAGCCGCTGTGGACAAAGAGCTGCAATACTGACGCACTGTGCTATTTTGGAGGGAGAGAAAGAGACAGAGACAGAGAGAGAGAGAGCGATCTTGATTACTCATCATGCTTATCTAATTCTGTTTTTTTTTTTTTTGCTCCATTCATCTGGAGATTATCTTATCTGAAGAGAGAAGAAACTCAATCAAACAGATGATGAAATTAACATGGCTTGCAAACATTTAACAGCGTGTTGTTTAAGTGGCATTCAAATCCCAATGTATGGATTTGAGGGAGCAAAGATATCCTGCCTGTGCTTGCCTCAGCAGAAGGAAGTTTTGCACAACTGTTGAGGTGAAGTCACTTTAACTGAGACAGTGACAGAGTGCAGATGATAGGAGAGGCAAAGAACGAGGAGGAAAAGAAATTGGTGTGGAGAGAGGTAGAAAAAAGTGAAAAATGCTCCCCTTGTACAAAGGCAGTGGCTCTGTCTCCTTGACTCAGAGAGCTGTCTACTCCCTTGTGTGTATATGTTAGAAACCCCACCTCCCCCAAGTGCTTCTCTCCACCCCTCCCCTTCTCTCTCAGTCTCTGGCCGAGGAATCCCAGGCAGCGTTTAATTGCAGAGTGCAAAGGCTTTAGTTGGTCTAATGAGCTCAGCACCGGAGCTGGGACTCTTTCACGCGCTTCTCTCAGAGACAGAGATCCATGGAGTCCTTTAACGGAGGAGCCTCGCAAAGCTGCAGGATTTCAGGTGGTGGGTGAAGAAGAAATTCTCAAATTCAGGTACAGCCGACGAAGTGAGAGAATATACCAGAGGCAAGAGACGGAGTAAGAGGTGGAGAAAGAGAAGAGAGCGGGAGAGGGGAGGGGAGGAAACGGGAAATACACTGCCAGAGTGAGAGAGAGAGAGAGAGAGAGAGAGAGAGAGAGAGGGACTGAAAGCCTGCAGCAGCAAATGAGACAGAACAACGAGGCGGGAGAGGTAGAACGAGAGACAGAGAGAGAGGGAGGGAGGTGGAGAGGGGCCCCGTGCAGGAGAGAGGGCTACAGGGTGAGGAAGAAGAAGGAGTAAGAAAAAGTTACGAGAAGTAGGAGAAAGAGGGTATAGGGAAAGTACCTACGCAAAGATTACTAACTACAGAAGTGAAGACGAAAGGAAACAACAGGCAGGAAGGAAGGGGAGGGAGTCTTGGGTAGAGAGTTAAAAAAAAAGAGCTGGTGAAAAGTTTTCTTGTGGGAAGACGCAGATGAGGAAAACAGAGCGAGTGAATGACTGGGCTGGAGAGAGCTGGGAGGGGAGGAAACCAGTTGTTTTCTAAGTCGTTTTCGACGCAAGTCTTTGGACTTCTTCGGACATGTACACAGAAGGCGCACAAGCAACGGGACACCAACGATTTCTTCAGCACAGCAACAATCCTGCCCCATGCCCCTGCCAGCACTGCATCCACTATGAGCCGTACGGCCATCACGGTGGACTGGGATATCAACCAGCATCACCCAGACAGACAGACCACCCATCGCTGGACTTCAGGAGAGACACCCGGGCTCCTCGGGTTAAAGATGTAGGAGGTAGAGCTTTCGTGGTGGACAGAGTTGAGAAAAGTGGTCATCACAGCCCACAGAGGAGGACTGTGTTTGCAGGGCAGGGCCCTTATAGCCAGTCAGATGACTTGAGCCAAGTCTTCCCCTGGGAGTTGAACGCTGCCCAGTGGAACTACCCACTGGAGCCTGGGGTGAGACACTATTCATCTGTCAGAGAACAGTGTGGCTGTGTGGTGCGCAGCAACAGCAGGGCACACCCCTTTAACGCTGGGATACCACATCCTCTCCCTCATCTTCAGGTCAAAGGTCAGGGGTACAGACACAGGAGGACTGTCAGGTACGTCTCTGTGGATGAGGAGGAAAGCGATGGATGCAACTTTGAGAACCATCATTTGGACCTATACAATCCCCAACTGGGCCATTTGCACATGCCAAATGGCCACTGTAGATCGAGGCCTGTGTTCACCGAGGGAGGGGAGGAAGGAGATAGCCATCAGGACCCAGGGAGACTGAAGGGTGGATCAGAGGAGAGTTTGAATGGATGTGGTGGCTTTTTCCCCACTGAGGTCCCACAAAAGAATTTGAACCAAAGCAGACGGAAGGGGTCCTACACCCCTCCCTCCGACATCCCCAGTCCAGAAACCTCAAAATCACCATCCGGAAACAACCACCAGCTCCAGGGTTTGGAGGTGACAAAGCAAAAGAGACGGCAGGATTTGGTGAGGGATCAAATTCGACAAGTGGTGACAGATCTGGAGGATGTGTTGGGGGGTTTGAAGCAAGTTCACGTCGAGATGAAAGAGGTAGGAGGCTCTATTATTATAACTGTATAATCCTTACGTGTACATCAGGTGTCTAATATAGAAAAACCTGCGTCTGGTGCAGATGACCCAGTCTTTCATCAATTCTCTCCTGGAAACTGTGACATTTAAAAGGATTAACACAAAGCTCAGATGCTGACATAACAATCCACTGTGCAGAACAGATTGACACAGGTCGTGTATCTCTGAGTGCACGTTCATGATGAGCATGTCATTATATGTGTCCTTGTGTATACGTGTGTATGTGTGTGTGTGTGTGCATGCTGACTGCATTGTTTGCAACTCAGTCATCATCTCCTACCGAAGCAGTGATTGAGAACGATTTGCTCTGACCTTTTGAAAAACGCTGCCGAAATTGGCAGCGTTCCGGGCAGCACATTAAAAAGCCTGGCTTGAGACAGTTACTAAATTATGCCCTGCTCTTACAGTATCCATTTTGCATGCAGCTGTAAAATGGCATTGATTCACAGCTGACTGCGTTGCTGCAAGGTCTGGCATTTTGCTGTTACAAATAAAAACCGCCATAATAGTGAACTGAGACAGTTGTAAACAAAAGAGATCCAGAGACAAAAAAGAGCTTTAATTTGACTAATTGGTTAAATTGTCTCAGTCTGTTGTAGTTAGAAATAGAGTTTGGCAGCGGAGGAAGAAGCTTTCAGATCCATTACTTCAGTACAAATACCAAAACGTAAAAACAAATTCCTGCATTCAAAAGCCCACAAAAGTTTCCAAACTAAAGTGTTATGGCCTCGAAGAGCTACAGCTATCAACAGCATGTGCTAATACTGATGTATGTAGCATGTGACTGGTATTAAGGTGGAGCAATAGGTTAGGAAGAAATAAATTTTTTTTAGACTTTTTACGTTTTTAAAGTTTTCACACGAAACATGAAGTGTAAACCATTATTCAGTCACTTGTAGAAGCACTTTTAGCGGCAGTAACTTGAAGTGTTCTGTGTGACTTTTCAGTCTCACTTGTTGTTGTGGAGGAATTTTGCCAAAATCTACAACGTTGCTTCAAGTCATTGAGGTTTGCGGGCATTTGTTTATGCACAGCTTTCTTAAAATACCACTTCAGCATTTTGACACAGCAGGTTGAGGTCTGGACTCTGACTGGGCCATTGCAACACCTTGATACTTTACTTTTTTAGCCATCCTGCTGTAGATTTGCAGCTGCTGTGGGGATCATCGTCATGTTGTATGACCCAATTTCGGTCAAGCTTTATCTGTCTGACAGATGTCCTCATATTTGGCTCTAAAGTACTTTGGTATACAGAGGAGTTTGTGGTCGACTTGATGGTAAAAGGTGCCCAGGTCCTGTGGCTGTAAAACAAGTCCAACTCATCACCTCCCCACCTTCGTGCTTGACGTGAGGTTGTGCTGATATGCTGTGTTTGGTTTTCTCCAACTGTGGTGCTGTGAATTATGACGTCTCAACTTTGGTGTCATCTGCCCAGAGGTGTGGAGTCTTGAACTTAAATCATGCTGAAAAGCGAAGTCTTTCTCCTAAACTCTTCCACAGAAGCCATATTTGTTCAGTCTTATAGTAATTGTACCTTCATGAAGTTTAATATTATATTCAACATGCTAACTGAGGTCTGTAGGTGCAGATATTGGGTTGTTTTAAACTTCTCTGAGCATTACACAGTTTGACCTTGTTCGGATGTCCGCTCCTGGGATGATTGTGGCATTGTGTTGACACATGAATGCTACAGACCAGCAAACTAAAGCAGAAAGTCAAATAAAAATGGAAGTACACAAAGTACTGTAACTGAAATTCCACTGCAGTTTGTTCATATGTATTTCTCTCTATTTTCATTCAGGTGGTTGAGCAGATTGATCGTCTCACAGCGAATATCGACCTCAGTGAGGAGCCGCCCTGCATTGCTCAGGGGTCATCCAATAACTTTCACGACTCAACGCATTCAGGAGACCTCAGGGTCGCCATGCTGCCCAATCACAAGCCAGCTTCAGTTCAGGCATCACAGCACGTCGATGAAGACCGCGTCATCCTCAGATCTAACTCTCCTTCTCCTGTCCACATGGCGTCGGTAGTGAAGACCAGCCGCTTCACCCCGCCCAATCTAATTAAGGACCACGAAAAGCCAGGTTTGAACGGCCACCCGCCTCACCTGTACCCCTCGAAAGACTCCAACCACACAGGCCAAGCTCGTCCCGAACCCCACCCGCAGACCCTAGACCCTAAGGTCATCATAGGGAACAGCACCTCCAATCTAAGAACTCAAAAGCCTCCGCCTTACCCCCAAAACGGCCGCTGCGGGAAGGGCCCATACCCACCTCCCAAGCCTGTGAGGACCCCTGCCTACCCTAGTAGAGGTCGCCAGAGCACCAGCATGGTGTGAAGGAGGGGGGTGGTGTCCTCCAGTGCCATGGGGGCCTGAAACATGAGACCCTGCTGTAGTGACTGGAGGTCAAAAAGGGACCAGGCAGGGGAACAATTAATGGTAAGTTTAGAGGAACTTTTTTTTTTCTCCCTGTCTCTCTCTCTCGCTCTTCTTTTACAATGCTGATGTTTCTGTCCGGGCTCACTGCTGATTACGTTGGCTCTGTTTACTGGCAGCGCAGGGTTTAAAGGCAGTACACGAATTGCAGCGTTCCTCCCTTTTTACAAAAAAGGATGTATGTGTTTGATATATGTGTTTTTTTGTGCACGCGCGAGTGCGCGGTGTCTGTGTGTGGGCGGCAGCAAAGGGATTGTTATGAGTCTGCTTTTGTTGATGTCACATGATTTCCCAGTCTTCACTACACTGCAAAACGTGTCTGTCTTGGCAAGTGAAATGAGAAATTAGAGTTCATTCTTGAGTCTGGTTACACATGTGGTTGCAATTAGTCAACAGGGTGAGAAAATTTCATTCGCTGAAGTAAAATTCTTCTTTTATGAGTAGATTTGAGAAATTTCTGATGTTGCTAAATGCAATTAGCTGCTGATTATTACTCATTGCTGTTATTTTGGCTTAAAAAAGCACTTTAATATATTGAATGTGACGGCCTTAAATCTTGAGACTTTTTTTTTGCAGTGTACCTTAGTCATAACTTCGAGGGAACTTGAACTTGGCAGGAGCTCAGCCGTTACTGGCAAAAGAAGACCCCACAGCCGCCTGACTGCAACCATGTGACAAAAAAAAGTCGACATTAGATTTACAGGAAGATCATAGCTCTGCCTCAGAGCTGGCATAATTTACTGTTATGGGCTGATGAGGTGGGACTGAGCCTTTCTTCTCATGCCACAGACAGATGTGTCATTACAGAGTCAGACTTAATAACAAGATGACTCTGTGAAAAAGTCCCTGTAGCAGAGGCGGAAAATTAGACAGCAGATATAGAGTTAAGCACTGGTTTTAAGAGTCCACCTTTGCAGATGCTGAAGACACGTGCGCGTTTCTGTACTTCCCTCTTGTGCAGAGTATGCGTAACTACAATCTATTTTTCTGGCTTCGAGTCGGGCAAGCACAGTCTGGTTTTAATCATAAACCCCCACCACCCCACCCCCCGGCCATGTGCCAAAACAAAATGAGGCAAACTTTGGGTTTATTTGTGATGTCCATATAAACAGAAGCGCTCCACATCCACTGCTGCAGGAAGAGGTGCACATCCAAGGCTGCAGCTTTAGGTCGAATCTGACAGGCAGATGAAAAGGGTCGGCAAGGCGTGCGCCTTTGAACATTCTTTCAGTTGAATGAGATGAGGGTGTAAGTGTAACATAGCTCGTCCGCTCAACACTGTCCTTTCACAGTTTTTCAAAGCATCGTTGCTGTTGACATTTTAAAGGTCTGAGTCATCTGAATTAGTCATCTAGAGCAGGTTCAGTGTCAAAATGACAAGCACAAGACATTCTGTGCCTCCATAAGTTTTTCCTTGACTCCTTTTATTTATCGCTAAAAGATTTTCAATTAGCTTCCTTTAATGTGATCAGTTCCCATGACGTGCATGACTAACACTAAATACCTCATTTACTGCGCCAAAATTAAAGGTAAGACATTTACAGGAGGAATGTTTAAGGCTCAAAGTTGATCACTGGATTTTTTTGTAAAAGTGCCGGCAAGAAAAAATTACAACCTGGCCCGTGAGGACAGTTGCCTGGTTGTATCTTTGCGAGGACTCATAGGTGAATGTGTTATATACAGTATTATGTCTAACTTCAATTAGGGTTTACGCTTTAGTTTTTTATTATTATTAATGATGTTTATTTATTAATATTTAACAAGAATGATGCGTATTGATATATTTTATTGATATCACTATTAGCTAGTTGAACTGGTTGAACTGGCTTTAAACAAACCAGAGGTCATTCGAACAGATAATGAGTGATAAAGTTGTACATTTACAAATAGTGGTTTTAACTGAGGTAATTCATTATGAATAAGCTGCTCCCTTACTTGTAAGAGGTCACTACAGCTGGTTGAGCTGCATATTTGATTTGGTTTTATACTGGATGTCGTTCCTAAAGCCACCCCAAAGTCTGGTTTGACTCCTCTTGGAATTAAACCTGGGATCTCTTGGTTGTTAGGCAAATGTGTAAACTTCAATTCAATTCAATTCAATTTTATTTATATAGCGCCAAATCACAACAAATGTCGCCTCAAGGCGCTTCATAGATACAGAGAAAAGCCCAACAATCATATGACCCCCTATGAGCAAGCACTTTGGCGACAGTGGGAAGGAAAAACTCCCTTTTAACAGGAAGAAACCTCCGGCAGAACCAGGCTCAGGGAGGGGCGGCCATCTGCTGCGACCGGTTGGGGTGAGAGAAGGAAGACAGGATAAAAGACATGCTGTGGAAGAGAGACAGAGATTAATAACAGATATGATTAAATACAGAGAGGTCTATTAACACATAGTGAGTGAGAAAGGTGACTGGAAAGGAAAAACTCAATGCATCATGGGAATCCCCCGGCAGCCTACATCTATTGCAGCATAACTAAGGGAGGATTCAGGGTCACCTGGTCCAGCCCTAACTATATGCTTTAGCAAAAAGGAAAGTTTTAAGCCTAATCTTAAAAGTAGAGATAGTGTCTGTCTCCCGAATCCAAACTGGAAGCTGGTTCCACAGAAGAGGGGCCTGAAAACTGAAGGCTCTCCCTCCCATTCTACTTTTAAATACTCTAGGAACAACAAGTAGGCCTGCAAACCACTATAATGGTGTACATATGTAATAGAACCAATTAAAGCCCTACTGATATAGGCTTTTTACCGATACTTATTATTGGCTATATAAAAATCAGATATTTTAATATCAATATCAATGCCCTCTAGGGGACAAACTATGCAACGGCAATGGTTGCTTACTTGATTTTAAATTCTTTTAGATATTTACTGTTACAAATACCAAAACACATAGATTAGCAAATAGCTAATATCGGCTGATAATATCGTCCTGTTGATAAATTGGTCAGGCTTTCGAACCAATTCTGACCTACAGTCCCAAAGAAGCAGGAAACTGTCCTGCATCCTCAAAGCTCATTTACGTCAATTCGGTTAATATTATGTAAATATACATAATTTAATAAAAATATCAGATTATATTTTCTTTACAAGGGTTTAAAACGTTTAAGAGGTTAAAGGTAAGCTCAAAAATGGACACAACAGCTGACATAAACTGGAGGCAGGTGATCCACAAAAAACAATTCTAACTTACGGGTGAAAAGAAAAAGTTTTCAAGAGATCAAAAAAAAAAAAAAAAAAAAGGATAAAAAAGGATACAAGGAAAAAGAAAGTGGAGCAGAAGCATAAAAAGGAGATGATCCTCGATTCCTTTTTATGCTTCCTTACTTTACCTCCTTACCTCCTTACCTCTCCTGCCAGTGGAGGGGACAAGGAAGAGACCAGAGGAAAGAGGAGTTAAAGGAGTAAACATTTAACAAAATGAGTCATCACTGCCTTTAAAGCAACTTCATGGCACAATTGCATCATAAATTATTTTGTTATAGTCCAACTACTGCTGTATTTTATGGTCTCAGGTTTAAGAGTGCTCATGTTTTATATTTAGCAACACTTTTAAATTCACAACATGGAGAAATCTGACAAGTTATTAAACCTTTTTTTAATCTCACAGAGAAGAGTGAAGGGCAGAAAGTTTGATCATCTTAAATAACTTAAACAAACTGAATGAAAAAGATGAGTTGTATAAAAAGTCCCTCTCCTATCATCGGTTTGTAGGTGCTTTTGCCGGTACTTTTCTGTTTTTAAATATATTTATTTATTTATTATTAGTATTAATTATCTATTTATTTATTTTTGTCTTTAATTTTATTTTTAAGCACTTTGATCAGCACATGCTTTTTTTTTTTTAAAGTACCATATAAATAAAGTTGGCTTGGCTTAGCTTGGCTATGATGCATTTTAGGAATTGAGACATCCTTCAGTACGGCGCACTGAGATTGATTGTCATAGGCGGGAATATGGAGGAGAGGAGGAGGCACAAATTAGTGAAATGAGAAAAGCCCAAAGGCTAAGCGCACACCAGGGAGAAGGGCGATAAAGCACAGGTGAACTCAATCAGCGGGAAGAAAACAAAGGCCCAAATTTATCACAGGCGTTTCTTTTCTTACTCATCATTGCATCTTGTATTAAAAAGTGAGGTGGGCCCACTGGAGAATCAAAGAGAGCAGCATTATCATGAAATATGATGTTTATTTACAAGGCCCTGCTGCAAAGATGGATCGCTTCCCTCTGCTCTCTGATTGAACTGAAACACAGTACTTACAGTGTCTGGTCATTAGCTGTACCTCTGATTCACCCTGAATTTTTAAAAACTGCTGCCCATTAGTGGGAGAAGGTTAAAAAAAATATATAGCTAGATTCTCCGATTTTTTTTATTTGTAACTACTGCACATTTTTTTTCTTAATTTGCAGTGATGCACAATGGGTTGTTTTTGGTGTGTCTGTCTCAAGTTTTGTGTGTGCTTTTTGTCCACGGTTGACGGAGAACTCTAGATCTCAGTGAGACTTCCTTCCTTCCTAAAGGATTTAACCATTAAGAACATGTAGAGCCACATTTGGTAACTTTCAAAATAAAACTGGGAGGAACAGAAAGGAATAAAGACCAACAAGAAGGCAAAGGGAAAGTTTGGCATAAAAACCAAACAGAAATAAAAGGGTAAAGCTAGTAAAACAAAGCATCCGTGGCTGGCTTCTTTGGCGATGAGATTGTGCCTATTTGTTGTTACAGTTTACTGAGTCTGGACTGTAGATTTTCTTTTCCAGTTTACATTTTAAAAAGGATGGAAATTTAAAATGAGTATAGTCTGTGCAGGAAGGAAATAGATCTGATTAAGTCCTGAAACACTTTTTCTATTAAAGTTTAACTTTAAAAATGTGCACCTCATGTTCTGTGTGTTTAGTGTTTAGTGTATGCTGTTTGTATTTTATCCTTTCACTGCTGCCTTGGTTACAAATAAAAGAAGGGAGTCAGATCAGGAGCATCCTTTATAAACTCGACCGTGACCACTTCCAAAAAAACCCACTCCATGGCAGAAATATTGTTCCTCTAAAAGCCAGAAACCTACCGCGGCTTTCTCTGAAACAGACATAGAAGAACAGACAAACACACAAAACTCTTCTCACAAGTTTGATAAAAGCCACATTTGAGGTGCTTCTTTACAAGTCAGCAACATGACTCACAAGGACACACATACACACGACACTACACGCACTGCCTCGCTGTCAGTACAGCACAGACTAACGCTCTGTTTCCATGGCTCCACCAATGAGTGATGCGGCACGAAAAGCCTTGAGAAGAAGCACAGTTAATATGAATGTACTGTGTTTCACTGGGAAGGGCAGGCAGCACCAAGCCTGAGCTCACTGAGGTGCTGAGTTCTGCATTTAAATAATTTTTTCCCCTCTTCTCTGATGTGATGTTTCCAGCAGGAGCTGATGCCACTGAGACGAGCTGTCAGCTGGTGGAAACAGAGCACGGCCTGAAGGTGGGGTTATTTCCAAAGGAAAAGCTCCCCCGAGAGTCGACCTGTGACTGCACGTCACGTGAGCGCACAAGTGTGGAGGAGAGGCAGTCGAACCATCTGAGAATTTAAATGTGTGAGAAAATGATGAGAAGGATAAACTGCAAACTTATTCTCAACAACCATCAACCTGAAACATAAAGGTAGCTTTTCATGACAGTATTTATTTCTACTATTTTTATATTGAAAAAGATTATCTATTTTCAGGCAGCTTATACTAGTCTGGATACTACCTGTACTATATTAAGATTTATATCATATAAACTATGGTGAAGATATTTTCCATATCAACTATTTCTCTCTGTAACATGGCTTTTAAAGTACAAGAGGAAAGAAAGTGAGGATAGAGGAAGCTAAAATTAAATGGCAATACTTTTGATTTTCCTGCACTTTCCTCATGCAAATAAATCCAACATCTTAATCATCTGATTCTTGATAAGTTTCACTGACTGCTGAATGTCCCACTAAATATTAAATATTAAATAAAAGAAATGACACCAGCATTTTATTACCCCTGCCTCTGAGAAATGATTTATACACTCGCTGAGCCTGACTGAAGTGAGAGGAGCTGTTGTAGGAATACTTCTGAGCCTGATCTGGAGATGGCAGTGTGTGATCTCTCATGGCCTTATTCTGTCAGCGCGCTTGAGGCTGTATCCATGGCCAGCAATGCCAGCGTCTGTGTCTCTGTTTGTTTAAATCTTGTCTGAGAATTTCACCACTCTCCTCTCACAAGCGCCTGCTGCTATCCAAGCGCTTGTTGCTTCCTCTGAGAGCCACTACAATCCAGCTCCCTTACAAAATATCCCAGTTTCTTGGCCTCTTTCCGTGCCCGTATTGCTGATGGAAAGCTACAGTGACAGATGGAGCATGCAAACTGTTAACTGTCCTGGGTGTTTTGTCACTCACTGTCTGCAGCCTGAAGCGGTGTAAGTAATTGTGCTGTGTGACTGGGAGGCAAAGTTGTAAAGAGTTGATAAGCTGCTGTGGATAGATGGGGAAGGTCATGTGCTAGAGGCTGTTATTAACTTGTCAACATTAAAAATTAAAAATATTTTTTGGCCCCTCAAGCAGGGCCTTGTATTGCACCATTGTCTGGTAACAATACAGACTAATGCTGCAGCTAAAGATTTTTTTAAATTATGGGTTTTATAATCTGATCTGATCTGAAGTGTTTCTCAAGTTTGCAAATAAACAAAGAAAATAATGATAAATTCCTATCACACCTCAACAGCTCAGTGTTAAGCCAAAAATCATTACAGTTGAATATACTAACCCAACTCTAGCTGTCTGTCAAGCTCTCCAGTTCAGCACTTTAGGCAGTGGATTTAACACTCAAACGCCACGGTATTTTTTAAACAACTGGTTCTGAATGTTGATTTACACACAGAGGAAAATGCACTCCTCAGTTCTGGCCATGTTGATTAGCTGAACGAGAACATTTTTTAAGTTGATGAGATTGATTAAAGCACCATCTCCAGGTTTAAAGCTAATGCCTCTGAGGATATCAGCCATTAGCACTGAGAGTTAAACAGATTCCTTCAGAACTTCATCAAGGTGTTACGATAAAGTTCAAAATCCAGGCATGCATGTAAATAAGGATTTACAAGGTTTAGCAGAGGAGTGAGCAGACCAGTTTACATCTAAAAATGAAAAACCACGTTCTGACTTAAGAATTTCTAAAACACAGCACCGCTATAACTTTGGATATAAACATGGAAAGCTAATTAGCAGGAATCTTTTCAGGGATAGTGAAGTTAGGCTAGCTAGAATAGCTGAACCAATGACTGTAGAAAACATTTACATCCATGTTTCCAACAGTAATTTTTTATTCAACAGACCACGATTTTGGTTGTGTGACAATTAGAGATGGGCAGTAACGCGTTACTGTAATCCGATTACTTTTTTCGAGTAACGAGTAAAGGGATTACTATTGCAAAAAAGGTAATTAGATTACTGTTACTTTCCTGTAAGCACACTGCGTTACTGTGTTACTAAAACCGGGATTTTTTCTGCAAGTGTCTCATGACAATGAGGTAAGCGAGTGCGACATTCGTGGCAACAGCTGTGTGCAGATCAAAAATGGATAATATATTGAGTGCAGCTTTTAAAGCGTGGAAGTACTGACCTTACTTTGAGTTTGATTCCATAAAAAGTGACAAAAACATTAGTGTCCGCTGCTCACTGCGTGGGAAGAAAACTTCTTTTTACAGCAAAAAAACCCCCCTAAACGTCGGAGCAAGCACCAAATACGCTGCTGGAATGTGAAATTCACAGAGAAACTGACGTATCCTTCCACCGACCGCTGCAGCACACCTGCACCAGGGCAAACCTCCGCCTGCCCTACCCCTGCTATACAGGTGAAAATAGAGCAACAGGACCGCTAGTCTTTGATTTTATTTATTTTCTGCTGTGTTCTACGTGCATATATTTGAAAGAGTGAGTGTAAACACAAAAAAAATTTTATGTGCTGCAATGTGCAGAAAATGGGTTTAAATGTTAAACAAATTTCTTCCAGTCAGAGAATGTTGCATATAATTTAATGTTTGCTTCATGCGTAAAGTTAAAAGATTAAACGAATAAAACAAGTTTTAAAAAGAGACTTTTTCATTTGATTACATTATATATGATGGATTATGCAGAAAAAGTAGAATTGGGCTGAAAGATCTATTTCTTTATCACCTATTTAGGGGATAAATCATGTCTTAAAAAGTAAACTAAGTAACTAAGTAAGCAATTTTGAAAATAAGTAATCAGTAAAGTAACGGGATTACTTTTTTCGGGAAGTAATCAGTAATTAGTTACTGATTACTTTTTTCAAGTAACTTGACCAACACTGGTGACAATCGTGACAATAATTTATAATCAAGTGGCACAGGCCAACAACCATCTGACAACCACCTGTTGCTAGGGACTGGTTGGCAAAAGCCTCTGAGTGATTGTTTCGGTTACTGGCAGATTGCCATGGTTGTCTGTAGTTTTTCATGTTTGTCTGTAAAAATCCTGTTACGACCCAGACTCATGAAAGCCATGACCTGCTGTTGATTGCCTGGCATGGGAGGATTGTCAGCTAATGCAGGTAAGTGTCTTACAGCCTATAAAGCGTGTCCAGATGAACTGTTCAGTTTCTTTCTTGTACTCCTCCTGACATCAACCCATTAGTGATCTTTGTGCCTTGGTTAGATTGTGTTTTCTAAATTATTTTATATTTAAGTAACCAATTTGTGTGGACTCTTTCCTTGTTACATAATTTGAGCCAGTTCGTGATAATTCTTGCTAACTACCAACACCCCTTGAAACATGTTCACTGCAGTGCTGAGGAACAACTTTAACTTTTATTTTCTTTGGTTTGCGTCACACTTTTTCAAGTAGTGTTACCACTCAGCTCGTTTTTAGTGAGCATTTGCAGACAAACTGCAGGCAAATAAAGCAACATGTTAAAAACGGTGCAGCTAGTCTGCATTTCTAATTTCCATCGCACTTTTTCAAATGTACACAGTACAGGAAGTTGGTGAATATTTACAGAGAAACATGAAGAACTTTAAGCTTTTTGACGTAGCACCTTCTTCACAAATAAGCACTGTTGATGAGTACACGTTTCCCAAGCAACCAGTGGTTGGACAGCTCTGAGCAATGTGTGCATGATGTCGTGTTAAAAACCTTAGTAATGACATGCTACCTGGTGGCTAGCTACAGAAATATGGTTAGGCTAATATAAAAAATGAGCACAGTGAAGATCTTGTATGAGGGTTGAATTGTTCGTAACCAAAGTTTATGTTGAGAGCCTGAACTGCCTGAGACAAACATCATGTGGAAGGAAGAAGATGCTGAAAAGAGACCAAACTTCAGACAGGAGAGCATCTGAGATGATCCATGCTCCGGTCGAGGTTAGTTATTAATATGTTGCTGCATGGTTTGGATTACTTGCTATGAAAAATTGGCCGATCCTAATCCTATTGCCAAGTGATTCTTTCCTGAAGAGTTCAAATATTTGGTGTGAGCCCATGGGCTGTAGTGTACACTGGGAGTTTTGAAAAACTTAGCTCGAAGACATTCTGCACATGAATTGAGAAACCAAAAATGGCTGCTGATTATTTCTGGGGGGGCTTATTTATCTTAAATAGCACATGACACAATGCGTTACCAGACTTTAAAAAGACACAGCTACAATCAAAGCAGCAAATGCCTGGTACTGGAAACATATTTTTTTTACACCATCGCTTCCATGCGAAAATTCAGAGATGGCATAAATATGTTTGTAGCTACTGTGCGATCACCCAATGGTTTTGGATTTCTGCATTTTGAAGCCAGTTAGCTTCAAAATGCAGCTTAGAGAAAATGTAAATCATATCAAGGAGTCGAAGTGCATAAAAGGCTAAAAGGTTTTGTATCTAAATGATTTTCTCTGGAGCATGGAGCTGAACTGCCATGTCTCAAAAAAAAGTTGGGACATTTTATTACCACCAGTGTATCTAATAAAATGGCCAAAGTGCACTTCACAGAGTGGCCACAGGAGTACCTAATAAGTCAATCAACGTGAAAGCATGTTGGTAATCTGGTCACAGTTTGTTTCTCAGTGATGGCTGTGTTTACTTCTCTCCATCAAATAGAGTGGGAGACAGAAATGCACAGAAAATCCTGATGAAGGATCCTAGAATAGCTCCTTGCTAGACAAAGACAGCAGCTCTTAGTGAAAACATTTTTTGCCATTATGAGCACAAGGATCTGTTACTGAGGTAGTCCATACACTTTCCTTTTTAGTGTTAATAACACTAAAAATGGCACAGAAATTGCTGTTTTAAAAGTGCCTCCACTTCAGTTTTTTCTAAAGAGAGAGGAAACAAGTTAACTTTGGAGTGAATATGAGTGAATATGGAGGAAACATTATAAGTCATTGTATCTTTTAAAGGACATTTTGTGAAAGAGCACAAAGAGAGCAGCAAAATGTCTACTATTTGAAGGGCAAATGTGTAGGTGGATTAAAAATGTAGGAGTAAAAAGAGCCGGAGTAGAAAAAGTTTGTAAAATGAAAGAGCTGAAAATGTTCATTGGGCAATATCATTGCTGATGTCACCCACTCTAACTGCTCTTTGTGGAAATACATTAAAAACTCATGCTGAAATTGACATGAAACTTAAGCTATCATCATTTAAAAAACCCCAAAGATTTGAACTTAATACAGCTTTAAGAGTTCAAGGTGTTGAGGCCATATGATGTCTTTAGCTCAAAACAGGATGAAATACTTAACTATTAAAGTCAGCTGGGTTTGAAGAAGATTTAAGGTTTGTTCAATTATTTCCATTATTTAAAAATGCTTTAAACCCAAAATATTTAAAAAGTTGCAGAAAAAGAAAAGCAATAGCACAATGTTCTCCCTAAAATTGTCTGTCCTTACATGGGGGACATCCCATTTAAACTTTTCTGTACCTTATACTTCTGCTCTATGAGATGCTTCATACTTTGTTAAACAATAGATCCAAAACTCGGGTCTCTTGAGGTTAAGAGATTAACCTTAATTAACCTTAATTTTAAAATGTAATCTAACATTGTAAAAGCTGATCCACAAAATAATTCAGCGTTTTTGAAAACTGAGATTTTACTGAACCTTATGTCAAATAAAAAAAGAAGAAATTAAATATTCATAAGTTATGATTTGCATCATATTTGTTATGTCCAGATATTTTCATTGATTGCTTAAAAATAATTTGTGCAATTTATTTAGTTTTTTGGGGAGAAAAAGTACACTGATGGTGTAGAAGGCTCAAAAACACATGTATCAAACATGATACACGTTATGCACTGCAGGGTTAACAGGAAAAAGCAGCACTTCCTTCCTGTTCAGAAAAATTAAGACATTTGTTTTTCTTTAGAAAAGTTATTAGTTTCTATCACTTGACACATTCATGGTCCACTAACTGAGTCAGCACTTTGAACTGTAAGTCATATATTCATCATTGCATGATTTACTCCTCTAGATTCAATAATATGCTGAAGGAGTGAATACTAACTCTTTCCAGCCTGTAACTGTCAGAATATTTTCTTAATGAAGATACAGGATCACCCTGCTTTCTCAAAGGGCTGGGCAAGAAAGTAAAAGCTTATTTTGTTTTCAGCTGTTATTCTTGAATAAAATATAACTTTTAAGCCAAATATGTTAGGACAAGGAAACTGCCTTCAATCCTCAGGGCACTCATTTTAGAGTCTGCTAGGCTGGATGTTAGCTAATGTCTGCAGAACCTGAAGCCCAGTGGACTTTGACAAAGGCCATGTCTCAGCCTGCTGTCCAAGTCTTGGCCTTTCTGCACATCCTGTCTATGAATCTTGTCAGACCAAAAGTGCACTGGCTGAGCTGTTGGCTGTGCCGCTGTTGTAAATACTGGAGTGAGTTTGGAATGTCAGACACAGATTCAAACCAAGAACAACACCGTCTGCAAGTATTGCCACCTCCAGTTTGTCTAGTCCTACCAAAAATAATACATGAGTAGGATGCAGTTAATGCCAGAGGTGCTCAGTGCTTGTCTGATGGAGTATTGTTTCCTGGTCTGTTTAGGTTCTGGATGGAAAAATACAGCATGATGAACAACTGCAGTGTTTGTCTCAGAGGCAGCTACAACAGCTAGGTGCTAATGGGTCTAACCAGCCCCCCGAAACACAGAGCCAAAGGAGGAAAGAGCAGAGCAGGGTTCAAATAAAGACAAGAAATGCAAGAAAACAAGAAATATAGTGAGATGAAAATGCACACTGATCAGATTTGGGCTAACAAGATACATTATCAGTGTATCAGAGTTTTTTTTTAATTCAATTTAATTCATTTTTATTTTGATTTTTTTTTAAATGAGACCAGGCTAAATAATTTACATTCACAACATAATGGCAAATATTAGCATTAAACATAGTATTTTATTTTAATTTTGCCTTCTTGTCAATATATATATCAGTGTATGCACATTCAAAAAGCAGTTTTTAGGCACTGCTAAAAATCATCATCTTAAATTCTTTCTATAGCTTGATGACCATAATCTCAAGTTCAGCAGTTACAGCAAAGGTCAGTAAAAGTATACAAATGACAAATGTAAGTCTGATGAATTAAAAATTAAGGTCTTTACAATCCTTTTACTGCTGTAACGCTACTCCTTTTCCAGTGATTGTGCTTTTTTGGGTGGCGTGTATCACGTTAGGACATTAGGAATTACTCGGGCTGTGCATTTCTGTCTTCCATTGGACACAAAATCTCCTGCAAAAATGAAGAGTGAGTTTCTGATGATTCTGCTTTGTGTGGTAGCTCTTGGTATGTTTCCCAGAAAGTTGAAATGGCAGACTTAGCAAAAAAAAAAGGAAGCTTTAAAAAGTATTTGAACTAGGCCAAGAAGGAGACAAAGGGAAAAAAAGGAAGATAAAACTGAAAGTTGGTGGCTTAATGTTGCCACCTCCTATTGATGAAATTATAGGAAAGATTTGAAAACATTAATGGAAATAAATTTTTGCAAAGCTTTAATTCTGATGTCTACAAAGTCCACAGGTGTCATACGTTGTTAGGTAATGTTGAAAACACTGACTGTATATGAAAGATGGATATAGTTTCTGGATCTGAAAAGTTTTTAATGACCAGCAGGGGGCGACTTCTCTGGTTGTATAGAAGTCTTTGGAATAAAAACCTTTCAAATCATTTATGACCTTACTAATACTTTCCTGGCAGCTTTATGATCTTAGTCACTAATTTCAATCTCACTGATTGGTTTATTGACTGACAGCGTGATGTTATTTTTCTAAATTATGGCCTTTATCCAAGTCCAAAGGGAGAAAAATGCAGGCTTTGGTTTAGCATGGGTCTACCTTGAATCAAAGCTGCACTGCAACCATCATGTTCAGTTTCAAAACTCCAAGACCCCGATGGACTCTCAGCTTGAAGCTTTTTATTAGAGCACCTAAGCAAGGACTGGGTGAAGTCTGTGGCTACATCCATCTTTTATATACAGTCCATTGTTCAAACAGGGTTACTTATGAATTATACATTTTCATTATATGTGAGCTTATATAAGTTAATTTCCATCGTATACCCTTTCTTGTTTCTCATACTAGAAACCAGAACTAAAAAAACATTTTCAGAGTTTAGCAGAGCAGCATGAAAGCAGGGTGTTTTTTTTTTTCCCGTCAGAAGCCAAACATCCCAGGAATTCATTTTCTAATAATCCCTCTCAGCTCAAAATCAAAACACTGTTTTGTCATTTCATTCATCATTGGGAGATTCCTTTTGGTAAATGAATTTGCACTAAACAGATTGCTTCAGAGAAAAATTAATACAAGTGTTTGAAGTAAGAGATGAAGAGCTTATAGACGGTGCAGTGGATCAACAATCAGAGAACAGCAAATCCTTTGAGCCATCCCTCCAAATACCACCCAAGTCAAAGTACCACCCAGCTTGAAAGAGAAACAGAATTCATCATCAGTTTGACTCCGCTGTGTTTTGTCTCTGAGCTCTGTGTAGTTTTCATTGGCCAAATTTACTACAGTGTGTCTGCTGGTTGTGTAACTGCCCCCCCAAGGAAGTAAGAGGAAGTAGCCCAGTGCGTCTACCCTGCACACCCTTGCTGGTCTTCAGCTGACCTCAGCTCTGTTCTTGATCTCGGCAGGATGACAGAGCTGCTGAGGAATTTCTCTGCTCTGTGCCTAAACCAACCAGCCAGGATGCTCTCTTTAGGCTCAGCCTGTTCCTCAGTTACGTCCCTGCCGACTCTCACATGGCCCCGCTTTGTTGAAATATGACCTTCAAATACCAAACCCTGCCCTTAGTAACGTCTCCAAACACTGTCCACCTACGTGCAGATGCATCCGGAAAATGTCTCTCCTTGCCACAGCAGGCTGCAGGCACATGGCAGACCAGTCCCTTCCACACCTAACCTACCTGTGCGCTTGATTATATTTGCTGAGCCTGAGTGAAAAGTAGTGCCAAACTCCTTTTTTTTCTTTTCTTTTTTTCCTTAGGCTTACACAAGCCTGACGAAGCCAAACTCGAGACTCTGTCCAGATGTTGGTGTGAAGCTACACAGCTGAGCAAACAACCACTGTCTTCTCTACAGCATGACATGATTAAAATGACATGCTGGGCCAAAAAGACCAGCTGAAATCTGACAGAGTTGAAGGTTAACATCTTAACTGCAGAGATGGTAAAGTTAGCCTGACCTACAAGTGGGCAAAACTCAAATGTTAACTTCAGTGGTGAAATATGAAGATAAATACATTCATTTCTTTACTTTAATGATGGTGTAGACTTTAACCTCATAAATCTTCCATGCTGATTATACGTCAGTTAATGTATAATAGTGTCACATATTAAACAGTGTAGACAGTTTTTTGATATCACAGGTTAACCTTTTATCATAAACCCTTAAAACAAAAACGACCCTTTCAAACATTAGTGTATTCATTAGTCAATTTTAAATATAATAAAATACTACTAGTGAAATAATTTAGTAACAATAGTAGAAAATGTGTTCAAAGGCAGAGATACTTTCATCTTGTTTGTGGATTTTTGTGGATTTTTGCTTTTCCCCACCTCAGATTTCACAGTGATTTTGACATTATGTTTTTAGCAAAATACCTTGTGAAATATTAAGAAGATGAAATCTGGGTTAAGATGACTCTAATGTGTTTTTATCCAACACCTCTAGCAATTCAGGTTCATATCAGTTATCAGTTCAAGTGTTATCATCTATCATCCTTGACATTTCCAGTTGTAGCACAAGTTAGATGGCCTTTTTGTTATGAAAAATACGGACATTACTTTAAAAAATACATTTTAAAATACATTCACTTTTAATGCAGTGATATCACCAACACTAAAATTATGCTGTGGTAAAGAATATGCCTAAATAAATGAACAATGTAAATCAGATTGTGAGACTTTGAACCCCTGCACTTAATGCAACCATGGCCACGGACTCTTAGCCTTCATTTATTTTTGTCTGTGAGCATGCTGAGACTTTTAAATCTCTGCTGCAGATATCCTCTGCTGAAATAGTCACAGTCTGTAAATATTGTCTCCAAAATTCCTGGACAGACTGAAATGGAGTCGACTTAATAGGAGCAGGGGGGATTTTTTCCAGACACTTTCAATAACATAGACAATCTATTCTGGCAGGGAAGCACCTTGGCAACTTCCAAACCATTTCAATTGTGTCTAATCTCCCCGGTTCGCTTCTTTTTTTAAGCCGAGGCTGAGCTCTGTTCCGTTGCAAATACCCAACATCTGTGCATTTAACGGCGCATACATTGTCTGTAAAAACATCTGTTTTCCAGTGCATCACTCAAAACCACTTCATAATGTACAAAACCTGCACGAGTAAGTAAAAACATCTTTGAATCAGACAAACCATCATCCACTCAAAGCGAACGTGATTGGAGCAGGTTTGCTTTTTTTTTTTCTTCCGTCACTCATTGCTGTTTGAAACTGTCTACTGCTTGCTGCAAAAGCACGGTTGTCTTTAGTAAAGTTCAGCAACACGCTGGACATCCTCCCTGGCGTGATGTGTCAATCCTCCCACTCAGACAAAATATCCCAGAGCTATTAAAAACACCTCATCCCGGACAAGCCCCCGCGCATGTGAGTCAAACCAAAATGTGGTGAATTCTGAGCCAAGAAGGATTTTACAACCCTTTTTAAAAATATGCATCGAAGAAGAGAATTGGAAAAGGCCTCCATTCATCATGCTCTGACTGTGTTTTAGTAGATATGGCAAGGATGCAGAAGATCTTGTGTCTTCACAGAGGTCTGTCAGCAAACATGCCGCCAGCGTCTGCCTGCAGGCCTGTTTGTCTCTGAGGCCGCACACTGAGGATAGAAACTGCTTTAATCCTGCAGTGTGCTTATGAGTTATCTCAGATCTTACATCACAGCTGTTGTACAACTGTGATGTAAGATCTGAAACTGTCAAAAGTATAATTTATACTACTTTTCTTATATTAAATCAACAGACAATCTTGAAAAAAAAAAATCCAAATATATTTTGGCATTTTCTAACATGAAACTTTGATTTGTAATGTAATGCATCAACACATCAGACTATATTTTCAACACTGTTTTATCATGTCAACATTTCCATTCACTCAGTTATACACTAACACACACTTGTAGAAACATACTCATAACATACATCCTTGACAATTTAACATAAAATGAGTATTTGCAGTTTTCTAATATGTCCAGGTGAAAGGATGAGCTGGATGTGGTTTTGTTTGTTTCCTGTTGTCAACAGATCCCTGAAAAGATCAAAATGAATGATTTCTACTAGGCTTTGTCTGTGTTTATTCAAAACCTGATGCATGTTATTCATCTGCTCCCAAGAGCTCCACTGAAAAATATTCTGAGTCACACTCTTTAACCGGCTGACTTATTTCTTCTTTTATCATCAACATGGATGCTGTGGTTTATTTTTACTGGAGTCTCCATTCACTATCCGGCTGCCATAAATACTGCTGTTTGAATAGTGTTCGCTTACTTAGTATGCTGCAGTTTTAGAAAATTATGTTTTTTTTAAAGCCACATATATTATACATATGCAGTGTGATCCTATAGAAGGCCAGGATCACACTACAC
This sequence comes from Neolamprologus brichardi, assembly GCF_056152115.1. Classification (NCBI taxonomy): domain Eukaryota; kingdom Metazoa; phylum Chordata; class Actinopteri; order Cichliformes; family Cichlidae; genus Neolamprologus; species Neolamprologus brichardi. The sequence continues at coordinate 15,651,015 of NC_142121.1, read as the reverse complement.
AATAGTCACCCAGTAAGAGCTCAGTCCTGGGACATGGGCTGCTTTAACCCTGACCTATTGGAGAATACAACTTCTCTTTGTCTTTGTAAAACCTTCCACCACGTGTTGTGGATCTTCTTCTCAGTTGTGGTTTAGATGTTTTTTCATGAGAATTGTTGACAGTAGCGACAATCTAGAATATCTTTTATGTAAAAACCTCTTAACATCCACCAGATGGGATGGTGATCTGTTTAGGGTTATGTTTAGGTTGTCTCTGAGCCACAGGCTAATAAGCAGGTTTCAGATTCTATCAGTAACCTTTGAGATGTGGTTTCATACATGTGTTTGGACCTTCTATTATAACTAATGTAGCTCCTCTATTATAAGAGGAGATAACCTTTTTCTTATTTTTTCTTATATACAAGGTATGGTCAAAAAGCTCCAGGAAAACTATCATAAAATAACTAAACAAAACAAACAAACAAACACAAAAACATACCTGATTTAATTTAAAATTGAAGACCGACTTCCTTGGTGGTACTTGCTGGTAATTAGAATTGGACCTCCAGCTATGACCCAGCAGTTTTCAGTTGAAGCGTCCTAAGTTTCCAAGCCCGATGGCGACACTTCAGGTCAGGAGTGTGATGAGGATTTTTTGGAGGGGGTTTGGAGGGTGCTCCATGAATTCACCCGTCATGACCAGACTATCAACATGGAGTTCTACAGTAACATCCTAAGTTGTCTGCTGGACGACGACAGACGTTATAAAACATCACTACTTTGCCTGTTGGCTCTGAAGCGTCAATTTTAGTGTTTTGGTTGCCATGGTTTTTCAAGCCTGATTTGCAGAGCATTTGATCATATCTCATGTACAGTTTTACAGTGGTTGATATTCATATGACCAAAGTTTCAAATAATAATGTCACTGTATGTGGAAGTACTGCACTCCCTGTGATCCACAAGATCAGGCATCAGACTGCTCTAAATGCGTGGTCAGTTTCTTTTCCTTTAATATATCAGGCTCTGGGTGTGAGCAGACCAGCCCGATCCAACATGATGTTTAAGGAAGGGCAGCCAATCACTGCTGAAAACCAGGGGACCTTGTTTTGAACTGGTAATCACACAAAACTCCTCTAGTAGAGAGGAAGAACAAATTATGGAGCTGACAATGAGCAACATTAAACCTTATCCCTAAAAGGGTTTCCCCAAAAGACTGGATGTTATAAGGTTAAATAAAACTCTAGATGTTAATAATGTGCACATAATAGTAACAAAACTCAGAAAAAAACATTAACAACGACATCAAATGACAAACAATACACACATTTCAAGCAAGTAAGTAGCACTTAAAGGAACAAACGTGTCTACGAACAGTACTTGTATTTGTTAAGAAAAACAAACCAAAACAAACCAATCGTAGCACATTTCTAGAAATACACAATCAAGTAATTCTGATGACATCACTAGTTCCATATACAAAGTTTGTGTAAACTAATGTTGCATTTATTCTGAATAAATGCAACCCCAAGACTTCATAGCAGGAATGTAGCTCACCATTACAATACAAAATTTTACCAATTGCATAAACCTTTTTTCACTGATGTCGTTGAGCCTGTGCAGTACAGAGGGGGTCTTACTGCCAAACTTCTGCATGTTTCCAGAAAAATTTATCTTTCAACCCCTGAAAACAGATAAAGAGAAAATCGTTAAGCATTAGGAATTAGAATAAAATATATTTGATACAGCTTTGATGCAACAACCTGATAGTTTTCACTAAAACATTTCTGGGAAATGTCTCAGATTTTTGGAACCACTAATTTAAACTAATTTGGATAACGTATATAAAGAGACATCTCGTGTTGACTTAATCTGAAATATTTACCAAATGAATCATTCATTCCAGTTCAATAAAGGGAATGTGGTGTTTTAAAATGTCCAGAGTAAAAAAACACAGCCTACAGTCACATGAAAAGGAACGTGTTTGCAGTACTCAGTGCAGTCCTGTGAAAAGCTAAGATACAAACCTAAGATGTGCTTTCATCTTTTTTTCTTTTTGGTTTCTTCTTCTTCTTCTTTTGTTTAAGAAAGAAGAGACTTTCTCCTGTTAGCCCTTCCAAATAAACCATGTTCAATCTTTTTTCAAAGTGTTGTTGTGAACTTTAATCTTTTAAATGCTAAGTGCAGCCTGTAGAGTCGGAGATGCAGCTGTCTGTTTTTTTGCTGTTTCTCTGAGAATTGCAGTCTGACCTTGAATTTGCTGAGATGTCAACTCCTAGGAAGATTGTGGCACTGGGTTAACACAGACCAACAAACTGACAAAGCTTCTGCTTGCTCACAGTTGCTGTTGATCAGTTAATCAAATCTATTCGATTAGCAGCACTTTAGCTGCTACTTACCTTCCTAATTCCTATGAAAACAGGGTGGACTTGGTTTTTCACAGGACTGCACTGAGCCCTCTAAAAAGCATTGTTTTCCACTCGAATCTATGCTACGATCATGTTCAGAGAAACCCTCTTATAATACCTTGTTATTCGACAGCTGCGTGTCTGAACATAAACGCCTGTGTAAGTAATATCACATCTCACTACGTTGTTGTTGAAGTCTGACTCCAGGATGTGGAAATTGGGATTGACTGTAACCTGACAAAAAAAAAAAAATCATGAATAAATTCTGTAGCAGGAGGTTATAAACATTTATTTCTGTGTTGTGAAATACACATACAGAGAATGAACATGTGACACACCTTCAAGATGTAGTTTCCTGGAGGCACATCAGTGATGTCAATCCACTGACAGTCGATGTTGGCAGCGTAGAGGTCATGGCAACCTGGGCTCAGACCCTACAAAACACAGTCACCTCAGTGAGGTTTATAACTTGAACAGGCGCACGCATATCTGTCATAAGAAAGCATTAACCTTAAACATTATATAGAGTCAGAATCACAGAGCTCATACAAAAGATACAACAGGCAACAGGATGTTTAATTTTATTGGAATAAACCAATGTTCTAGTTAGAAAAACATTTCTCTGAAGTGGATTTGGAGGATTTACAAAAGACAAAAAACACAAAAGTATCTTTATTTCTAATGTGATAAACTAAACAGAAGGATCAGAAGTCTGTTGAATAGCTTATAAACTTTTTTCCATTGTTACATATTTTTCTTTTTTTTCTGTGTGTGTTATTTTATTACTCAGCCTCTCATTTCAAATACCTCCTCCCGTTTCTCCTGTTTGATTGCGTGCTCCGCCCTAATGCGTCCCACTGCCTCTAACTGTCTTCCCTGTGTATTTAAGCTGTATGTCTTCCCTTTTTTCCCTTCCAGACTGTCTTAGTGTGCACTTTGCGTTCCAGCATGCTCTTAATGAGCGCTACCTTGTGTTTTCTACCCATTTCTGTTTCCTGGTATCTGGTTTAGTCTACTCCTCGTGATTTTGTCTGTCTGGATTCATCACCTTTTACCTCAATAAAGACTCGTATTTTCTCCTAAAGCTCTTCATAAAAGTATCTGGGCCTTCAGAATAATGCAAATGAACACTTGCAGTTGTTTTCCTATTGAACTACTTTAAAAAGTCTTACCCATTCTTACTTTTCTTGTTTAGCTCTTATTTGCTATTTAAAGTGGGTCTCCACTGATTTTACAGCTCAAGTATATTTACTCATCATGGTGAGTGGCTGTGAACACAGCTGTTTAATGTCGTGGCTCTGAAGGAGCTTTGTGAAATAAATGGCGAGAAGCCTGCGAGCCAGTTCAGTCAACTCAAGCAGCATTGCTTCAGACACACGTGACATGTCTCACTTTCTTCACATCACCCTCCCAATTTGGTGGTTTGTTTAAGCTTCATAATTTGCAATCTCTGTCCTGCACTGCTGCTCCTTCCACTTCCTTAAAATCTGCCTGTGCATATTTAAGTATCAGGCATGGTAGTGTGCCGGAAGTGTGTCAGTGCTGTGCACAGCCTTACAGATCCACATTGTCAGGGGGCAGGGTCAAAACTCTGTAGAGGAACCGGTGAGCTACTTTTCATGTTTTTGCTGTTGGGCCTGATGCAGTCATAGTATACAAAGAATGTGTCTGTACTGGAGTTACTGTAGTTTTTTAATTTGTTTTTTATTTTTATTTCGATTTGATATGTTTTTTTTCAGTTTCTTTACAGAGTGAGTTTTCATATTTCATTTTAGTTTAGTTTTTATTAATTTCAGTCATAGTTCTAGTTTTGTTTTTTAATTTTCATTGCATGGAGAGAGGTAATATTTAGGAAAATCAATGCAATACAAATACTGACTCATAGTCTTGTAGACATTCAGAGCTTCAGTAAATGCCCATCAATGCCTCTTCAGGCATTAATCAAAGTAACAGATACTAAAACTAATGATGTTTTCTCTACATTTACATATTTTATTGGAGTTAGTTTTCCAAGTTCACAAAATCATTTCAGTCTGCTATTTCTTTTCCAAAAGTCTAGTTTTTATCTATTATTTTATTTTATTTATTTATATTTATCCATGATGTGTTTTTTTTCTTGTTTCTCCTTCAATTTATTTAGCCAATCAGCTTTCTACCTACGGTTAGCGACATCATCTTCGGGCTGCAAGCCGTTGGTTTTCTGGAGGACTTCACATAAATGTGTCTGTGTAGTCTCTGTGCTGGCTGAATTGTGTGAAGCTAGAGCTTTGGATGGATGTTTCACAGACAAGTGAAGCCATAATTCCTGCATTACTCATCACTTCCAGGTTTTTACATGTAACAGATTTGCAGGGAGAGTATATTTTTCTGCTGCTGTAATAAATCATTTTACACCCGGCTTGTCTGATTGAGCTGATCTCACCATGAACTTGAAGACCTCAAATATACCAGAATCCTGGAGAGTCCAATGCAAAAAATGTGTTTATTTAGTCAAATACTGCTTGAGTTTGGCACAAAGGTGGTGATAGTTGATATATAGCAAGTCTCTACTGCTGTTTTAGTCTTTACTTTACAGGGTAGTTCAGAGAGCAGAGAGTGAGGGAACAACACCCAGGAAATAGCCTGAAGCAAAGTAGACTTCAGCCTCCATGCTTCACCTGAGGTGCATAGGTCAGCGATAGCAGTAGCTTTAAATTAAAATTTAAGTGCATGTAAAAGTATCTCTGTCACAAATCAAAATTACCAGATCAGGAATGATGCATCTCATCTCAACTTTAAACCTTCACTTCACAAAGATCTTAAGACTTTGCATGTCTACTGCTGACCTATCCCACAAAGGTATGGAGGGTTCTTCCTGTTAAAAAAGACTTTATCTCCACACTGCCCTCAAATGAAGTTGGGCTATGAAATCTTGAGAGAACTGTTGTAAATCCGCAAGCATCCCGACTCAGAAAACGAATAGGTGGATGAATGTTTTAAATAAAATTAAACCTAACTGAACTGAGCGTCTTCTTTCTTTATCTTTTTCCTCAGCTCTCGTGTAAAACAGATATCAATCCGTGCGGCGTTATATCACATAACATATGATGGTGTGTTACCTGCGTATGAGCTGTACAGGCGTAGCGTCGCCTGAATCCAGGATCACAGTTCGTGTCCTCGAGACAGAAACTGGCCTTGTGTCCCTCGGCCACTTTACGTCCTGTGATAAAATCCAGCAGATCGTAGTTGCTGAAGGCGTCCATGCTGTGGTAGTGTCTGTGGGTGCAAAAGAGATGGAGAAAAAAAAATCAATAGCGGATATTTTGTTATGGCTCAGGAATGTCTAAAAAACCTGCAATTTTATTGTCTTAAGTGAATTTTCAGGGTTTGGTGTTCTTCCTAGTTTGTCATATCTGAATGTCTAATCGCTTTAAAAAAATTTTTTTTTAAGAAAAATGATTTAGGAGTCATCAAACTTACTGGTGACAGCTGTGCCAGTCCCACTGATATCTGGGCTTGAAAGGGAGGAAGTCAGCGGTGCCTTGGTTCTTCACTTTCTGTGGAAACCGCAGGAGGACTCTGAAGTCGATGTCTCGCACAGCAGGTCCATAAGCCGATCTTGGATGGATCACAGGAGAAAAAGGCGTAAGCTGCATTGGAAAAGTGCTACTGGCTGAGCTCCCAGGTCTAGTTTTCTTAAAAGTAACAGAGCGCAAAGGGTTTGTTCCATTGTGCTTAATGCTTTTGGGAAAACCAAACCAGAACATTTATGTCTTGGCAGGACATGATGTTAGACAATCATGTTGGACAATCAGTGCTACGTAATATGATCAAATGCTTTTGTAACTCGCTTAACAAAACAGTTATCCCAGCATGCTTAACAGCTTACACTGGCATAATTGAATGCAACCCTAAAACAACTAAAAGTTGTTCTTAAGCATGTAAAACGATTCCCCACTGAGAAAAAAACAAAACAAAGGACATGAGTATGTGTGTCTGCCTCAGTGTCTACGTGCTGCTCTGTTCATACTGAAGAAGTGAATCACTTCTGGCACCTCAGATTACCTGGCCAGACAGTTCTCCTCAGCCGCACAGCGAAGCGCGTACATCTGCATGCGCTGGACATAGGTACCTGCTTGGATGGCATATGGGTCTGGCACAAGGTCTGGCAGTCCTGTTGGGAGGAGATTAAATGGACAGTCCAAGTTTTTTTTTTCCTCCTGACATCTTAATGTTCCCAACTTATTCATGCTGAGAATAATCCACAGAAATAGACACCCTGAAAATGTAAACTGCTTTGTGTTTGTTGGCATAATTTAACATGTTTCACATTCCTTACAGCTCCAAAAGCCAAATAAGACTTTTTTTTCTCTCGCTCCTTGGCTTTTTGTTTAAAGTGAGACATAAAGTTATGAAAATTGTCCTTAAATAATCAAACAAGCAGATGATTTTAAATATAACAGTGTTTTTGTGTGTCCATAGAACCGTTACATGAATGTAAAGCCAGTAATATTTGTGCCAAATAAGGGATAAAAAGCTGTTTTAAAGTAGTGGCCAAATTAACACTAAAACAGGTTTTGCTTGCTGGAATTATATTATTTTAAAATATTGATCACAGACACAGTTTCTTAATCCACTCTTAATTTCAATAATTTACATTGCAAATCTATCCATTTGGCTAACTATATAAAATACAAAATTTGAAGAACAGCTAATAAATATCATGGATGTCAAACTCATTTTACATCGTGGACGTTCATGTGAAGTGGGCCTGATCAGTGAAACGAAATGATTAAGGTGTAAAGGTTCTGTCTTGTTATCATAAATTTAGAATATAAAGTTTTCATTAATTCACAGAAAATGTACTTTTATGTAGTATGAATGGATCAATAGCAAAAACTGTAAAACTTAATAAATTACTCTTAAAAGTTCAAAATCTGAACTATCCTTTACACTGTCCCGTTGGGCAGACAGAGGCCTTATGTCTGACACCCCTGATCTACATAATCTGACTTCTCTAATATTATATAAATGGAACACTTGACCTACCGTTTTGGAAATATCCTGTGCCGTACCCTGTGCCAGGCGGACGGAGGGTGCGGGCCGCTGATCTCCCTCTGGTCGGATACATGTTGTAGAAAACAGAATTCCTGTGGTTTTTAAGCGGGTTTCGAGGGTCGTCATTGACCATGTCCTCTCCATTGCTGTTTTCCTCAGTAAGTGCAGGAAATACAGCCGGTGCCTCAGACTCATTTTCCAGACCTGACGGGTGTGCAGAGATGGAGCGATCAGTCTGAGCAGGTTGCCTGGAGACGGGCGTCACCTCCGGCCCCGCGCGTAACTGTTGGTTTTGCGCACCAGGTCCGGATTCACCTATTCTAGTATGTAGTGCGGTATTATCCACAGTGACAGAACCTCCATTACCGCCAGAAAAATCTGCTGAACTCCCCGGTGAAGAGGCGTTCGTGGTTCTGGTGAATTCACCATTAAAATGGCGTGCGCCTGGATGTCTTACAACTGCTGCTGTAGGGCGTTCATGTCGCTGTCTGAACCCTGACGCGTGACGATTCACGGGCGCATACGGTCTAACATCGTGTCCAGGTGTGAGAAGTCCCGATTGTGCACTGTTATCAGTCCTGAACTGTCTGGAGTCAGTTGGTCCGGTTCTCACAAGCGTCATTCTTCTGCGCGCTCCAGACATCTGGCTCCCGGTACCATCCCTCCGACTGCTCACGTAAACCCTCGACTGGCTGGTGGACCGATACGGAGCCTGGTACTCCAGCCCAGTGCTCATTAAACTGTAAACCTGCCCGTTGTTCTCCCATTGAATCCGGTGCCGCCAGGGGCCAACCGTGCGCTGCTGCCCAAAGCTGAGGGGGAGTAGTCCTTGGAAAATATATAAAAATAAAAGTGACCGTTTAGCCATGGCAATTAAACTTAATAAATTAAAGCCCACGTGTAAGTTAGCAAACATCACGTAAGTTTGCGTGCACAGACGTAGAAGCTTCGTGGAGAATGGATTAAAATCGGCAGTGCGCTTCCAGTTTCAGCTCTGACACAAAACAACATAGCACTTCTCAGGAGGACTGAGAGATGGAGAGAAGAGGAGGGCTGAATCCTTTTTCCCGGCTCGTTTGTCGAATTCAGTCCAGTTACTTTCACTAAGTCAAGCTTCTAAAGAATTTAACCCATCCCTTGCTGTGGTTACGTGCGGTTAGACAAGTACGTTTGCTGAGTAAATTTCACGCAAGGGTGTAAACTTAACTCAGCCAAATGCATCACCTCGAGCTGGTGAAGCTCAGGGAACACTAAAGAACACAAAAGGAGTTGTTGTGTTTTAAATCACGGTTAAAAACCTATTTGTTTAATCTCGCCTTTCCTGCTTGTTAATGCTCGCACCTGACTCTTAGACTTACTCTACTTTTCCTTATACATATTTTTTATGGCTTGTGCTTTTATTATGTTTTTATTTGATATGCATTTTATACTACCCCTGTGTATTAGTTGCATTGACCTGTGAGTATATTTGATACTTTGCTAAGGCCTTATAATACTCGTGTTACTTCTCTGTCTCTTATGTTAAGCACTTTGGTATACCGCTGGTTTTTAAATGTGCTCTATAAATAAAGATTGTTGTTGTTGTTGTTGTTGTTGTTGTTGTTGTTTAAGTAATATTTTTTGTTGAGCAGAACTTACTTTTTCATTTCAATATCACTCCTTGTTATTTGACACGTTGATCACGGCTAAAATGCCCCTTTAGAGCTAAAGATATCTTTATATGGAGTTAAAAAGTCACCACGACCAGTTTATCAAGCTAAAAAAAACCAAACGAACAAAAAACAACAACAAAACAATGATAACAGCTGACAGTTTCAAATGAAACATGAAGACATGCAACAATCTGGAAAAACTTTGCGTAAATAGTCTTATTGACCACAAGGTGGCACTTTGCATCTGTATCAGACCATCCCAGTTTGCAGTGCCCTAACAGCTATCACGGAGGGAGCCCGTTCCCATAAAATATGTCCATCTTTTCTTTTGTCATTTATGACTATAACTCTTTTTAAGGCTAGCTGTACAGCTTTTAAACACGGTTCTGTTTGTTATGCTCAAAGGTGTTTCTTGGAGGATTTCTTTGTTCATTGTTCAGCTATACCTTTTTTTAAAATCAATATATTACCAAATAAATAATACAAGCAAGCTATTATGTTTAATCTGATTCCAGATTTAAATCCTACATAATATAAATATATTTTGCATCTTTTCTGTTTTATTACAGCTAAGACTGCGATCTGTCTTTACAAATTTTTAATCCACTCTTTAAAAACAAAATACAGTTCATTCGCCCTTATCTGGAGCAGAACAGTATCATGTAAACTGAAACTGCACCACATGGTATTTGGTATTTGAATGAAGTGAGGTGGGGTTAAAGTTAGGTTTAAGATGGAGCGGGGTGTTGTGTAACAGTGTGAAGTTGGCTCAATGGGTCTGCAAGGCTGCAGTTGGACCTGATAGTAGCTGTGTTCGACACACAAGCTGCTTGGGTTCAAGCTTAAACACACGTTTGGTGTATACTATTATACCTTTTTTTAATTAAGTGTGCCAGAAATGCTGGCGTCTCCCACTGCTGCTCTGGACTTTCTGCCCCACAATGCTCTCTGCCAGCTACACAACAGCAGAGCCTGAAGGTAAGCAGGTCAAAGCTCAAGGCACAATGTTAAGATTTTTATGATGAGCTAGTATGTCCCAATCACATTGTATGAACTGCTATAACAGTACGAACCTTGTGAGAGGTTACCTGCAGTAAGTACTGAAAGAAAAACATCAGTCTGCTATTAGGAGCTCGACAGGTGTCTTAAACATCAGCAATTACAAGACGCAGTGACTATGCACAATAACGAAACACTGTCTTATTCCAGACAAGTCCAATATATTAAAATGATTATATAAGTCCCGTTTCAAGCTCCCTATTTTTTAAATTACAGTAAGAAAAATCACTCAGCAACACAGAAAGTGGGAAGAAATTAGAGAACCAAAAACAAGAAAAAGCACAACAAAAGCAACAGACATACAAATCTTATAATGGACGTTTGTGCTGCTGTGTCAGTTCCCTTTAAGCCAGACGTTTTCTGATTGGCTGTCCCATGCAAACAGAAGGTGTGAAGTTTTTGGCTCACAAGAAGTTCCTTTATGTCTACCCAATATTAGAATTTTATTGTTTTTTGTAATATTGTGACAGAAAAAGGGAGAGCACAGTACTTTCAAACATTAAAGAAAAACAGGGACATAAATACAGATAATACTTCATTGTGACAAACAAATATACTTATACTTTCTTTTACTGCGTGTCTTAAGTTTTAAACCTGAAAATTAGCTGAGAGTTTGATTAACATCAGCAGGATCTTTTTTTCAGGTAAGGTATGAGTTAGATATGGGTCACGAACAGGTTAAAAGACACTGACATATGGAGAAGTGCTGCTGAAGTGTCGCAGTATCTTTCCTCTGCTAAAAAGGGCATCGAGATGGTGAGCCTTCATGCTTTTCTATTCTTAGCTGGAGACACCTTCTCTCTTCCAAAGTCTGGCACCGCCCCTGCATCTAGATTTATAAGAGACGCAGATCCTCGGCACTGGTTTGGCACAAGACTTCCCGAGCAGGACAAGTAACCCACAAAATGTAGCCAGTAAGTATTAATGTTGAATTAAGTCTTTCTTGTGTGTCTGAACTGAAAGTAAACAAATCACGACAAATGCTGCCACAAAAACTAATCTGTGACTGTGAATTGGGAGTGCTTGGAAATAAAAATAAACAGTTTCTGGTTGTTTTCATGGTACACCTACAGCAGCAGCAGCAGCAGATCCTTCCCCGGGTGACTAATTCTTTTACACTGAATATATCTTATCCCGTGAATCTAGGTATCCAGGGCTGCTCACAGCTTTGCTTCTTGTTAAGGAAGATGATGGTCTTAAAATGGTTTTACCACAAGAAACTTCCCCTACATGGAATATACCTGTTGCTTTCCCCTGAGGCCTCACACTGCCACTTTGAGGAGTATAATGATAGATCCAGAGGGTTTACCACAGATCATGGGGAGACAATACAGGTGAGATACTGAAAAAAAAATGCTTGAAAAATGACATTTGTTAGTAAACTGTTTTGGGTTCTGCGCTCATGTGGATGTTTAATGCCTGTTAAAGCAAAAAGCTTTAAATAAAACAAGTTCCTTTTTCAGTGTAACCTGAAATAAAATGCTTGACTGTCTAGTGTAGGTTAATTATAGGCTGTCGGGGCGGCAGAGCGTCAGCTTTCTTGTGAAACGCTTCTTGCTTATCTTCGATTAACCCTTGGCACAAATCAGCCCGTCAGCGCTCCTCACATTTCATCAGTGAGACACATGCTGCTGCGTCCATCGTCACGTTTTCATTCACACGTGGCCAATTAGTCTGGTGAACTTTTTATATGTAACCTATTAAAAACTGCCTTAATGTGACCCCGGGCCAAAAACTTTGTGTTTTCAAGGTTAAGCTTGTCAGAGTCCTTTCACTTTACTGAGTGGTTCCATTTTTACAGTTTTATTCAACTTTGTTTCATTTAAAACTTTAGATGTGAATAATTTTCCACATTTGGATCATTTGTTAAAATATTCAGTGTGATATGTTGTAATAAATTAAACAAAACTCTATAAAAGCAGCAAAAACAAGCTGCAACATTACAGCCAATAAATAATATACATGCCTTATATCTAATACATATATATTATATATTGATTTATTATGGGCTAATCTAAATGATAAGCATGTTTTTTTTAACTTGGTGCTGAAACTTCTGTAATTTTAAGAAAAGTTTCCGAAACCACACTGTAGTATACCAAAGTACTTAAAGGTTGAGCGCTGTTATACATTTTTATGTTTGATGATCAAATCACATTTTTAAAAAACATATTAATAAATGAATCTTGTGTTTACTTGTAAAAATAAACGATCAGCCATGTGGTGTATTGTTTCCAATAATTAACAATGAGCAAGTCAATGAAAATCCAAAACTACATTAAATCACTCTTGTGTGGTACATGTTAAGTATTAAAGACTAAACTATTGAATTTTAGCCTGTTTATGTTAACTAAACAATGTGTCTGCTGCTGAGTAGGTGGAGTACTCCTCTGCTGGGAGGGTAAATTTGCACTAATTGTGCAGTTTCTAATAGCAACTGTCAGTCATTAATTCATGGAGTGTACAATCATGTGAAAAAAAATGTTTTCACAGGACTCAGTGCAGTCGTGTCAAAAAAAAACAACAACTAAGTACACCCTTACTTCTTCCATTGGAATTAAGAGGGTAAGTAGCAGCCAGGTGCTGCTAAACAAATGCACTTGATTAATATTCATCAGGAACTCTGAGCACCTCTATGAAAGCAGAGGTTTGGCAGTGGACATCCCAACAAATTCATTACAAGCCAAAAAACCCCAAAGAACAAGAACTCAGACTCTACAGGCTTCAGTTAGCATGTCAAATGTTAAAGTTCACAATGGAAAAATTAGAAAAAGAGTGAACAGCTGTTGTTTGTTTGGAAGATTTTCTAGGTGAAAGCATCTTCTCTCTAAAATGAATATGGCACAACAGTTTAGATTTCAAAGTTGCATCTGAACAAACCACAAGAATTCTGGGACAATGTCCTTTGGGCAGATGAGACAACATCGGAGATGCTTGGGCAAAATGCAAAGCACCATGTTTGGCAAAAACCAAGCGGAGCAGTGGTTGATGATTTCAGCTTGTATTGCAGTCACATGACCGGGGCATCTTGCAGTAATTGAGTCGACCATAAACTCTTCTGTATACCAAAGTATTCTAGAGTCGATGTGCAGGTGTCTGTCTCACAGCTAAAGACTGACTGAAACTCCCAAGCACAGCATAAAATCTACAACAGGATGGATGAAAAAGAGAGGAATTAAGGGGTTACAATGGCCTGGTTAAAATCCAGACCTCAACCTGACTGACATGCTGTGATGGGACCTGTGTATAAACAAATACCTGCAAACCTCAATGAACTGAAGGAAAGAACAGTGAACCAAAATTCAGACAAACAGAAAGTCACTACTTCAAGTTAATGAAGTTTTACTTCAAGTTATTGTTGTTAAAGTTGGTTCTACGAGTGACTGAATAATGGCGTATGGTTAGTTTTTCACACAACTGCATAAAGTCCTGCGAAACTTTCTTTTACACGACTGTTTTTCCTCCTCACTTGAGTTAATTATCTTCTGCTGCCAGGATCATTTGTTGGTATCATGTGGGTCGAGTTTCTAATAGTTGCTGTCAATAACACACATACTGCTGGAGGACAGGACCAGAATACAGTCATGTGTGTATTTTGGCCTAAGACCAAAATACGCATATGACTCTATTATGGTCAGTCATGTGTTTGATTGGCAGAAGAAGCCATGCAGATTAAGCTAACATGCACTTTCAGCACAAAAAGCCTAAATCTTCATTAATTTATCATCTTTTCATAGAGAGATTTAACATTACCCTTTAATACTTGCTGTGTCTGCAGTTCTTCATGTTATCGGCTATTACAAAAATGACAAATCAGTTGAAGATCTCCAATTAAACATTTAATATTTTATCATAACGCACAAAAATTTGTTTGTTTATCACCTACAATTCAACCTTGTGGGATCCATAAGTAAGTATGGAAGTGGGTTTATTAATTTAAAGCAGCTTAAAAGTTATTTGAAAATATTTGAAATGTTTTAATCCCCGCTTAGTGTTACACGTGTAAGTCATATGATAGACCAGAACTGATTCAGTTGTTCATACATGTTTGTCTCAGTGAGCCACCATAAATTTTCCTGTCATTCATTCACTGGTGAAACCACAACTGTTCACATACTTCAGGGGTCCTCGTTCTCTCATACAGAGGCTCTGCTGAGCTTGTGACAGCCAGTCATCTCCTGTGTCACTGCCTCTCCACCCTTATATGGACACCCCGGCTCTTTATTTGGGGGTTTCCATGGCGTTGGGGTGACGTGGGAGCACATGCCACGTATCGAGGTTCTCACCTTACTGGGTGGTTGCATGAAGGCAGATTGTCCCTGAGTCAGACTGGGCTGCGGGAGCCTCGAGTGGGTGTGTGGCAATAAGTGATTTCTGTAGGCATGCTAAACCTATTCCCCTGACACCTCAGGCACTTAGCCTAAATATAAACTAACAGAGCAGCTACCCCCTGCTGCAGGCCAATGCTGGCATGTGAAGACTCCAAGAAACGAATCACAAGACCCTGAACTCTCCCCGACACACCCTGTGTGGCTCTGCCAAGTCCAAGGACAGAGTTGGCCGGACTTTTCTCACAGTAATGTACAGTATGAGTAAACCTTTATGACCAAAACCTTTATCCAACATTGAGCTATTGAACTGAGTATTGCTATGGTTGTCACTGGCCCCTTACAGCAGAAATTGTCTGTTTAATGGTTTAAAAAACGATTCTGTGTCATCAGCTGGAGTAATTAAAACCCCTTATTGTAACCATATAATTCATTTTGGTGCTTGATATTACAATATCAATAAAAGTGAAAATGCATTGCTCAATGTCTCCCCTTGTTTCTGTCGGCTGAGGCCGGGGATTGTGCTATGTGGGTGACTCTAAAGGACTTGGAAGAAGTGCAGACATGGTTCACACTGCTGCTTGTTGAAGCTGATGCCAAAAATGAAAGATTTGCTCCTTTATTTCTGTAGGAGTGTTACAGAATAGGTGATAGAGAGGTTGTGTAATGTTGCTGGATGGGGTGTTGAGCACCTCTGGGAAGCATATTGAAGTTTTCAACCAGCCTACCTCCCAGTGCTAAAGCTTTAGCACGACCTCCTGGTGGGCTGTGACCTCTAAGAGTAGATGTAAGCGAGAAAATCATTTCCCCATCAGAGCTTACAGAAATATCACGCTGTTAATTTCACAAGAGCCTTAGAGGGAGACACTGTGTCTTGTTAAGTGCTCACTGGTTGAAGCTGCCACTTCTTCTCTCCAAGACTACATAAAGCATTTGTTGTTATAAGCAGTAGAAGAAGATGGTGTGCAGGTTTCTCTGAATGACGATCAGAATGACTCTCTGAATAAACCTGAGAATGTCTGAAGGACTTCTCTGTGTTAATTATTATTTTCTGCATTAATCACCAAAATTATACACACTATGAAAAATGAGCAACGTGTGTGGGACAAATCATTCAGCTTAGTTACACAAATAGATGATTAAAAGTAAAATACCTTTAATGAGTATGACTGAATTTATTATATTATATATGTTTGTTCACCATGTTCTCAAATGCATGAATGATCCAAGTACATTTAATATATTGCTTTATCAGAAGTTTTGAGATAAAAAGGAGGCAGGTCTAATAAATAACTTTTCCCTGAAATATTTCAATTCCTGTCTTTCAAAGGGGAATCAGCCACTCCTACTGTTGTGGAGCACTAAATCTTATCTATATGATAAGAAGGCTCATTCAAGTGCAACCAGATGTTATCGGTCACCTTCAGTCAGTCGTACAAATGTTAGGTTTGTGCCTCTAAAGAGGAACTACGTGGATGTGTGTTTGTTTCATGAGATACAGAAGGAAGAAAAACAGGAAACATGAAGTGGTTTCAGTGGGGTTTTAAATCAGGAGACAAAAATCCTTCCAAACAGTGAGACTTTGTTTTTATTTTTTTTAAAATACAGCAAGACCAAAGCTACTGGTGTTTAAACACTGGGCGGTCCAGAGGTGGCTTATCTTTGTTAGAAAAACAACAGTTACAGAGGATTATACAAAAGGCAGCACTTCTGCCATTAGTTCTTCATATCTTACATGATTATCTATTTACAAATCAGGCTTAGAGCTACTGAACTGATGTTATACATTTACTCAGATTTCTATATTTACAAGTTTATACACAAATCTGCTGTTAGACCCGTTCTGCTGTAAAGAGAGAGAGAGAAAAGCAAAGTTAGTCACACTGAATCAAATGATTTTACTGATCTGTCAGTGAAAATGTCCAAGATTAGATTTTTGTTATTTACCTATAAGCTGTTTAGAAGGGAGTTGTTAATGGTTTCATACACTTTGTTGTAAATCTCTTCCTTTGAAGTCATCCCATCAAGGTACTCTGTGCAGAAATGAAAGGAGTATGAGAGCATTTCTGCTCACTGGTTGGTGGTTAAATAGGTTTTTTAGATCTGTGGATAGGCTTATGGACGAATGCGGGGATGCAGAGTCTCATTTATATTTCAAGAGGAAAAGCACTTGCTTTACAAACCTATTCTGTCACAGTTGTCCTCCATCTCTTTCCTGTGTTTCAAGTACATGGGCCAGACGTGGCCATCGAACAGGCCGGCTGGGTCAGGGACCGTGTATGTCCTTGTACTGCAGAGAAAAAGAGATCAGTGTGGGGTTGTTGTGTTATTAAAGGCTGTGCTTTGGTGTCCAGCTCTTAAGGGGATTCTGGTAAAGTCACTGCAGGAAGTTGTTACCTTCTCCTCCTTTTGCACTCCTCATAAGGAATGGAAATGTAGAAACATTTGTCATAGACATCAATAAGAGGCCTGCGGAGAAAGCAGAGGTCAGATTACTCAAAAGCTTTAGAGGTCAGGAGGTTTGTAGGTCACAGTTTAGAAAAAAATGAGTAAGGTCCTGGGAAGCCCACTTGTAGTTGTAGATGAGGAACCCCTCCACGATGAGAATGTGGATCCCCTTCTCCTCAGAGCCGGCTTCTTCGGCTTCAGGTGACAGGCTCACGCCGTGTGAGCGGGCAAACTTGACGGGGTTCTCCTGCCAGCCTTTGACAGTGTTGATCATAGCCTCCATGTCCAGAGCGGTGATCACTGATACAGAACAAGTAGAGAAAAGAGAAGAGCACGTTTTACCACACACGAAACCAACACTCCTCACCAATGTGCTTTAACACACATTAGTCACGGTTAGTGAATGTCTCTAGCATCCACAGAATATTTGATTGAATATCACAAAGTTTAGGATTGGTTGGTTACCAAACTAAAGAAATGTGCAGGAAAGAAAGAGTACATTACTGCATGGTTTTCTTACGCGAAATCCATTCTTACCATCCCACTGTCTAAAGCCGTCCTCCCCGACTTCTATTTGATCGGGTTTCTGAAATAACAGTCACCAATAAAACATTGCTGCAACCTAGTAACCAGTCGGAACTGATCACACCTGGACAGGACAAGTCAAGGACTCGTCTCCACCAAAAGTGAACACACGGTGGCGGCTTTCGATGCGGCTGAATTCGTTTCCCAACGTTAGGCTTAGAAAATCTGACAATTTTTTCATCAAATCTTAAAACTATTCTGAAAGGTACTAACGCTTGCTGTCGCCTCATCTTGATAGTGAAACATGCTTTGAAGTGGAATATCTTGAGTCTGCGAAATAGAGATTCTGATTTGTCTTCAAAAGGCTTAAAAACATTTAAGGGGAAAGTTTAAGAAAAAGGCTTTCGACGTCAGTCATCCTTTACTGACTGTGAGTGGATCATGTAAAGATGGGTGTGGTAGATATAAGACCTTTTGGCTTCTTTTACTCGAAGTGAGGTTTAAGTCTGACTTTAAGTGGGGACGCTCAGCCCTTTCATTAGCTGTCCAGGAGACAATCAGCCAAATGCATTACTAGGCTACTGCCATGACAGGACATCTGCAGGTCAGACTGAGGGTTTATTTCTGAGCACAAAATGTCTTCAAGGACAAATTTTAAAGCAGCGAATGACATATGAAAAATAAAAATGCCTTGCACTAACTCAACTTTAATGCCATTAAATTATTACTTTAGCTTTCAAGGTTACTTCAAATGAGAAAAAAATAAAATACTTTCATGCATCTTACCTTGAAAAAGTCATCCTGATGCACCACACAACAGTTGGGTAATGTCTTTAGTAGTCTATTTGTCAGAGTGGTCTTCCCACCGTTGGTCACTCTGAAATGGGCGCCACTTAGTTTTTCTCTCTCTCAATTTCCATAAATAAACATCTATATATGTATATATATAAAAGACTTACCCTCCGATGCCAATGATGAACTTCATTTTTTCTTATTTCTTTTTTGTATTGGTCACCTCTGGAATTCAGTAAATAAAAGCAGGGAACCCAACCAAAGCAAACACTCTCTCAAAGGCTTCTACTGAAAACCTTTCCCTTCTCCTCCTCCACAAATGTCCCCTCCTTTTACTACTTCATTGATAGACAAAGTCTTTGCCGTGCATTTAAAGGATTTGGCTTCAGTGTCACAGCCTCCCAAACCAATCAGCCTGCTTTGTCTCGTAGCCAATAAGGTGCCACTTCACAGTCCACGGCACCAATGATGGGGCAGGACTCGGGAGCCTCACAGCTTCGTGAAGGCAAAGCCCATAATTTGCACCTGCTCTGAGGAGTCAGTGAACACCAGGCAATCTAATGCACGAATAATCCCACACCCAATACACTTCTTAAAAAGATCAAGAAAATAATATGAGACTAAGGTGTGTGCCACGGTCGTACGTAGTGCCTCAAACAGGAAGCTGTTTGTTTTGTTCTAAAATTTGGGATGCATTTCTGCAAAAACTGAAAAGATTTCCCATTTAAAAGTAGGCTGTGATTTACATGCAGAGGACATTTCTCATAAAGGAAGAAACTATATAGCAAGGATGTAGACTGTAAAAATCATTAAAAATGTAATATTGTGTGCATATATATATATATATATATATATATATATATGTATA
The DNA here is from genome assembly GCF_056152115.1 of Neolamprologus brichardi. Classification (NCBI taxonomy): domain Eukaryota; kingdom Metazoa; phylum Chordata; class Actinopteri; order Cichliformes; family Cichlidae; genus Neolamprologus; species Neolamprologus brichardi. The sequence goes on along the minus strand of NC_142121.1, from coordinate 15,631,922 downwards.
TTCCAAACAATTCCAAACAATCTGCATCACAGCATAGTGCGAAACCTGTGATTTTAAGGGGTAATTTTCCATGCATAGACAGCTCTGGGTAAATGAAAACCAGGAGCACTATATTTAACTGGCTGTGTCTGACTGCTGCGTCACGAATATTTCTGATGCAACTAGTTGGAGTAAATGGCAGCCAGCCATGTGACCACAGTGTCTCGAGCCACAGGTGTGATAAACCACGGCTATTTCTTTGAAGTTAAGCGCCCGCTGCTTATCAACTCAGATTGCCACACATTCCCGGATGTGTGCCGAATAAACTCGCGTTCATATTGTTTGCACAGTATTTGAGCAATCTATGTTACTACTGCGCTTTTCTTTGTTGGTGTAGGAAGGAGTTGAACTCTGACCTGGAGATACAGGAGCACATGGTCTTTTTGCCAGGAAAGTCTCAGTGGAAAAGTGATGCCTCACACTAAGTTACTGACAGGTCTGATGTTGTGTAGTAGTTTGGCGTTAGTAAACAGAAAATGTTACGTACACGTAAGAACCTGGAGAGTGCAAATCTGTTCCATATAGGGGATCAAACCATCTGGTCTAGCACAGGGAAGCATGTGGTGCACATACGTTTTCCATCCTGGAATCAAAAGACAGACTTACCTTTGCTCTCAGTCTAAATTTGGCTTTTTAAATATATATCCATATGCTCGTTACCAGGGCTTATACACTGGAAGACAAAAAGGCAGATTCTTGTCTGCATGTCTGTAGATCTGTAATAAATATTTTAGTTTAACTCAGCAGAGACAAGCAGCTAGTCTGGTTGCACAACATTAGTAAATAACCAGATCTGCAATGCCTGTTTAGTTTCAAGATGTACAAAGAAAAATAAAAAATGCTATTTGGTGGTTTCAGAGGATGTTGCATAACTCCTTCTGGACAACATGGATCTGGAAAATCGTTTCATCCCAAAATCAGTGGTCAAAAACTCTTTCCAAGTATAGATTTGTTAGCATACAGCAGTGTTATTCAGTCAGCTTTAGAGGTGGTGGTGAACTTGGACAGAGGCAGGCTGTTTCCTGGTGCTTCAAGTATTAATACAAAATCTAAACGTGTTATGGCTCCATGCCTTTGTGTGTCAGGCGTCTCTTTATTCCAATCTCATGGAATTAAATCCATATTTCAAAAGGCAGGATTATTCTTATAAAACTAAATAACAATTAAGAGTACATAATTAAATATAACATCATAATTTAACTCAAGCTGTTTCTCTTTCACATCTGAATGATTGAATTTACACAATAGAACATAATTAAAATAAAAAAAAATGCAGGGCAAAGTTCAGTTTCTAATTGGTTATGTATTGTGTACATAAACAGAAACGGGTTACTCCAAGGGCATTAAGACCTCCATAAAACGCAGCACAGGACGGTCAGGTGACATCCACCGAGCATCCACTGATGATTATCCCCGTTAATAACTCAACTGCCAAAAACATTCTGGACCGAAGATGAAAACACGCAGCTGCAATAAAAGGATGGAAATATAAGCTGCAACGTACATGAGCAAGTCTGTGCTTCTGTTCTCTTCTGTTTTAGGACTCAAGGCTGAATGCGGGGGACAAATAATCATGACAAAACTTGCTTTAGATCACTCATTTATTACAGTTTTTTTTTTTACAAACATTAAATGGCACGTTTTCATAAATAACACTAAGCAATTCATTTAACTCTCTTATTTAAATAGAATTCTTTTCATTTGTAACAATGTTTCTTCCCATCTTGCAAAATTACTTTTTGAAACTTAACAAATGTAACAAAGACAGGAAGGATATAAACAAGCATGCCACCTGCATATTCAACTCTGGAAAACGTGAAAACACACTTTTTGCATCAGAAACATTTAGGAGGAGCGATATCATTGCACTTCTTTTTTTCAGCAAATAGCCAATAAACCAAACAATACCAACACCGTCTGTGTGCAAACACTTTTTTTCTCAAAAATATATTACAAATATGTACAAAATGCTCCCGGCAAGTCTTTTCATTCACGCATAGGCAAAGTCATGCTGTAGGTAAAGGTCAACTTGACATGCAGGACAGTTTTTGATTTAACTAAGCTGCGATGCTTTGGTGTAACTGAACCTTAAGTTGTTAGAAGCAAGCGTGTCACTTGAAATAAGAGGAATATTGAGGAATGATTGTCCTCTGGCTAATAGATCCATTTAGGGGATTTAATCCCAGCTGAGAAGCTTGTGGGCTTCTGTTTTAACGATTCCCCCTCGTGCTCTTCAGTTTAAAGCTCTGCAAGGCAAATACAGAAAGTTTAAGTCCCACTTTAATCCCATGTAATGCAGTTGTTAAAATTGGCAGTGTGTCAGTGAGCAGCAGTAAATCTAAACTACTTGACACATATCAGGTTTGACCATTCATTTTTTTCCCCTGCTTCCTGTGCTGGCATTTAGTTAGGGGACAGTCCCCGTGTCCATTCCCGAGATGTCAGCCAGTCCACTGGCTGGCATCTCGTTTGATATATGAGGGCCTATAGGAACAGTCAGCAGCCGGGGACAGGTTCTAAAATAATCCACTTCACCCCCCCTAACCCATCCCGGCTGGCTGTGGTGGGCACTTCACTCAGTTTATGACAGGCTCGGTGGGGCAGATCAATTTGCCCAATAAAAATAGAATTGATTGGTTGCACGCAGGCAGGCCTGAAGAGACAAGCAGCTGTGCTTTATGTAACATGGGGTGATGTTTGAGAATTGAGTAACGTTTCTTGGATCCACGCACAGTCGGAATTTAAAGAAGTTAAACATGACTTGGCAAAGATGAAAATGAGTTGGACGGGATGAGTGACAGTAGTCAGTCAGCAGTGTATGACATGTTCCTGTTCAGCGTCCAGCACTCTCAGAGAAGAATTGGAAACCTGGGAGGATCAACACCTCATCAAACTGAGCATACAGCGGATGATTGTTGGCTTTTGCACTGCACAGAGACTGCACTGTGTCAAGGAATTGGAAATCTTCGAGTCTGTGTCATAGTAAAATTTGGATCCCACAGCCACTGAACAGAAAGCTGACCCTTTGGGCCCAAGACGGGCCATCATCCAGCATGTGATTTACTGTATCGTGTCTCTTTAGCACACGTAAGCAGATATGTGCAGAAAAGAACATTTCCATGTATGTCGAAGATTAATTACTGTGGGCTGACATTACAAACCAACCTGAAGAGTTGATGTAGGGACACTCAGATGGATGAGTCCCTTACCTTAATGTCAGATGTCACGGCCAACCTCTGCTATCATTGACTTCGGCCTGGAAATAACAGATTAAAATTGACGATAAACAAATATAAATATGTTGCCTGGTTGTCTAAACCATGTTAGGCTGTGTTGCTTAATCAAATCTGTATGTCTGCAGAAGTTCATGTGTTCACAATCACGTTAAAGAGAAGCAACGCACTGATCAATTTGCTGGTGGACCTCTTACATAATATGTTCTTCATGCCAATGGAGGAAGTTGTTTTATTTTTATTGCTCTAACAGATGAAATATAAAATCAGTGGCTTCTTGCAGCCACGGGATTTAAGTGCAACAATATATGAGTACTTTTCCACATTGTAGCTGCATGCGCTGTAGGACTATATGTACTACAAAATTGGATCACCTTTCTTTGGGGAGTGTTGAATTACTCTGCTGCTGGTCTTGCTCAAGTCTGGGGGAGAGGCACATAGTAGTAACATGCATGTTTAAATGAGCATGTGTAAACAAAGAAATTTTAATATAAAATCACTTGAAAACATGTGACTCACCTTTCCTTTTGTGCTCTTATCTTCTCATCGTCATACCTTTAAAAGAAGGGGATAGAAATTCAGAATGAATGAAGTTAAAAGTTCATTGCTCTGTGTTGATGCAGCTCATATGCAGAGACATGTTAAAGAGAATGTTTTTAAAGGAATCTGCAGTCCTGAGATAAAATTCAGTCACTTGTAGAAGCACTTTTAGGAGCAATAACTTAAGCGAATCACTTTCTGTATGACTTTATCATCCTCCCACATAATTGAAGCAGAATTTCAGCTCACTCTTCTTTATAGTGTTGCTTCATGTCATTGAGGTTTAAAGGCATTTGTGTATGCACAGCTCTCTTATGGTCCTTCCACAGCATTTTATTAGGTTGAGGTCTGGACTCGATCCTTTTCTTTTTCAGCCATCGCGTTGGAGATTTGCTGCGGTGCTTGGGATCGCTGTCCTCCTGCATGACACAGTTTCGGCCAAGCTTTCGCAGTCAGACAGATGGCCTCACATTTGACTCTAGAATATTTTGCTATACAGAGCTGACTTAATGGCTACAAGGTGCAAAATACCCAAATCGTCACACCTCCACCACCATGCTTGACAGTTGATTTGTGGTGTTTGATATTATTGAAATGTGGTGCTGTGTATTACGGCCATTTGGTCTAATCTGTCCGAAACTTTCCCCTGGAATCCTTCCAAACAAGCAACACTTATTTAGTCTTTTTCTATTTGTGTTATCATGAAAGGTAAAATTTAACATGCTAACCAAAGCCTTAAGAGTCCGATATGTAACTCTTGGGTTTTTTGCAGTTTCTCTGAGCATTGCATGGGAAGATTGTGGGGTTGTGTTAACATTTGATTAGCAGGATGTATTAATTTCTATGGAAGCAGTAAAGGTGCACTTGGTTTTCCACAGATTCCACAGAGACTTTCTTTTGCACACGACAGTGGAAAAGTTTGCCTGATGTTGGCTCTGTTTCTTCTGTTTAACTATGCACTGCAGTTCTTCCAAAGCCTCAATCATCTTTTGAATTTGTTTTAAAATCAGTGTGAATACTCACCATCTGGACCTGCCATAATTCAGTTTTGAGCACTCTTGCAGATAATAAACAAAAAAATTAAAAGTGAATGCCTACTCAGAGTTGTAAAGCTCATGTTGGATTTCTGATATATTTTTAATTTCTTTCCGTGAGGCACGTTGTAACTTTGCTACATATATAAAGTGTTTTTTAAATATTAATATCATTTTAATCACCTGCTGTTTCGTCTGCACAAGTCCATTTAAGTAAACAGTGAGAAGCAGACATTTAAACAAATGTGAAGAACTGTACATCAGTCTTAGTTATCCATAAACACTGTCTTGTTGGACTGTTTGAATTCTTTCAAGATGTCAGGATTTGGACAATGATGCATGTTTTGTAATTTTGCCTCTGGACATCATATCACAAAAAAACATTAATGATGTGACCAAAGTGCAGACTTTCAACTTTAATTCAAGGAATTAAACAAAAGTATCGCAAAAGTAGATTAGGAATAAAAACTATTTTTATATATTCCCTAATTGTCAGAGAGTCAGTGGTGACTGAACAATAGACTAACAACAGTTTCGTGACCTCTTCCCTCTTTATTCTATAACAAATTAAGCAGATAACAGACCTGGAGTTGAGTCTTGCATTCAGTAGTAAATACTTATGGAGCTGACTATATTGCTGTAAGCTTGCAAAGGAGAGTATAAGCTATGAAAGACACTTGAAGCATCTCAACAGGGACCCTTGGTGGCCGAGAGTACTTACTGCAGCACACATTCAGGAATCTGCACGTGCTCCATGGGGATAATCTGACCGAGTTCCTTCAGGGTGTGAACGTAACGGATCTTTTCCATGAACTTCACACTTCAAAAAATATAAACAACATTGGGTTACTGTCACAAATTAATCCTAAAATATATGTGCATTCAGCCACGTAGCACAACATACGTACTCTGATTTTGAAACAGCAACACTTTTCTCTTTTTAATGTTTTCAGTGTAGCGATGTGACAACTTTAAAATGCTCCAACCTATTTTTCCCTCTCTCTCTTTTGTTTTTAGATTTGTTAAGAGACAAGCTTTCACGGCCAGATGTGTCATAAATATACCTAATGAAGGGTCTTGAGATGGCCAGGACAGTGCGGATGAACCATGTTGGGTGAGCGATGATGAGACACTTTAGATTCTTCCTCAGTCTACAGGAAACAAACAGAGTTTATTACAATCCCCATTATAACTTTTAACTGCATGAAATCCCATGTATATTGATTATCTTCATCTCTAGCATCAAGAACATCTTCAGCTTCACTATCTTCTAATTTCCCAAAATGTTTTCTGAGTTATTTTGACACTGTTCATCTTACTTTCTGTCTATCATCTGGTAGCATCTCTTCAGCCAGCTGATGCCAGGCATCTTTCTGCGAGGAGTTGCTCCATTCAGGTAAACAATCATGTAATCCTCTGCTACCAGCAGCTCCAGGCTGCTCACAACATACCTGAGAACAGACATGAACAACCTTCAATTGTCCATGAAAACAGCACATAAAATCCCCTCATTTGATTTATGATTAAAAGGAGTTCTGATATTTTATTTGTGGAGATAAAATTATATTTCATTTAAAGGGGGATCCATTAAACTCATTTCCAGCTCTAGTTCATCTCATAAAATGTATCTGCAGGATGTCATGCTTTGATTAGTGAGGCCCTGTTTTGAAGCTTCAGGCTGAGTATTTTTGGCATCACCATTTGATGTTTTGAAGCCAAACATGTCTTCCCCGATCCATATCCTACTTTAACCCCCCTTTTCAATGGGGGTGTTTTCTGGTGTCTGTGTGTGGCGCTGCTGGGTAGTCTGTGCTGGCAAACAAATGTTACCGGTCTGGTAATTACTCCTGGGTGGGTCTGGGGCAGGCTTGGGGACTTGGGGTTCTGGGGGCGTGCTACCTCTGGGTGGGGGTTTTGGCTGGACCTGGGGGGCTTGGGTGTATTGGTGGAACGAGGGGCCTCTTTAGCTAACCCTTAACCTGGTTTTTATTGGCTTATGTAGTCTGGGAGTTGCCTGAATGCTGGGGTGGGTATAGTTCGGGTGGAGTGAAGCACACACACTCCCGTTCTCTGTTCGCCATCCAGGGCTGGAAGAGCTGGCTGTCTGGTCAGGGTCTGGGTTAGGGTTAGGCTATATGAGGCTGTTGGGCTGCTCTGCTGCTGCAGAGGCCAGGGAAGTCTACTTGTCTCCATCCCAGAGTGAAGGAGACCATCTCCTTGGTCTGTGGGCTGATTGCCCTTCTTCGGGTTGTTGGTTCCAGGACCTGGGAGTGTATGGGGAGTTTGAGTATGTGTACAGCGTCCATTTCTGTGTCTCCATGTTGTTGTGCATGAGGGTGGGAATGCATGCTTGTGTCTGTGTTGTCCTGTTTGTCTTTGTGTGTCAGGTCAGGTCTCTACCTTTCTTAGAACATCTCAAGCCAATAATGCCTAGTAATGCTCCACTTGTGAAAGTAAATCTGTTTGGCATTTTATGGCCTTCAGACAACAACTCTGATTTCTACACTGCTGGAAAAGACAGGACTCAAAACTCATGCACAGTACTGGAGGCATTTACTGAGGTCATAGGAGCAGAGGATTCTTCTCTAGAATCTGAACTCAGGAGTGCCACCTGCTGGCTATTAGAAATAATGGCACAGATTTCAGGCACTTTACTGGCTCAAGATCTCAACATGACGTCTGTTTTTTTCTAAACAAGCCGTACTTCATCAGAAACAAACGGTTTTGGCTCCCTTTAAGGTCAGGGGGCGGGGCTTCCATGCTCAAAGCCAGAGCATCGTGACTGAGATGACCATATAAGGATATGCTCTCTTACTGACATCACACAGCGCCAAGAGTAGAACAAGCTGTTTGGAACTGACTATTTTGAGCAGTCTGAAATCAGGGATCACTATCTCAAACTTTAATATAAGCTCTCTCATTACAGCAGTATGGATGTAAATAACATAAAAAAAACCATAACAGGTCCACTCTAATTTTAAGAATTATTTGATTCATTATTTTACATCCTCATTGGACTGGAGACTTCCTACATTGGAAATGTTTAATGGATTGTAGAGTGAGAAATGAAGGAATTAAGGTTGTCGCCATGTGATAACAAAGAAAGGATCTTACAGGAAGAGATTTTCCATGATGTACGTGTAGTCGTCACAGCTGCTGTCAGGAAGGTAGCAGGCTGCAAACACGATGATGGCATTCAGACCTTCCCCATAATATCCTGACAGAAGAGAGAGATACAGTTGCTCCATTCGTAGTGGCAAATTATCACTTGGCAGGTAAGACGTGAATGTGTCTGTACTCTTTTACATTTCACCTACGTTTTACATTTAATACCAGGAAGTGGGCCGATAAGATTTATAATAGCATAACCATCCTAAGGAATCCATTTGGGGAAACAGTCTAACTAACCTCCATGTGTGACCACTCTCAGGTACGGCCTGATGACCTGCATATCGATCCGTTGCTCCTGGTCGCCAATGATCACTGTTCGCCACAGACGACCTGACGAGTCTCTCTCCTCTTCGCTCTCACCTGGGAGACGCTTAGCAGTAGCCACAGGTGTGTCGTCTGAAAACAAGGTGACACCAGAAAGCAGCTGCTCACAACACATGTAGCCAACATGAGCAGAGCTGGCAAAGGGAAATGAACCTTTTCAAAGCTATAAATCATGATTTATGATGACATTTAGCATACAAATGTAAAATGTACTCTAAGCTCTTTTTACAACATGTCTAATTCATACAAGCACCTTTTTCTTCTTCTAAATGTTTCTAACATTCAAACAACAACTTGGGGGTTCAGCATCTTGCCTGAGGATACTTTGGCTGACTGGAATTGCCTCGGATCAAACTACCATCTTTCCAGTTAGTAGCTGACCTGCTCCACCTCAGAGGCAAAAAAGGTCCATATTTGTCAATGTAAACAACAATATTGCCAAAGTTACTGCACATAACCTGGTGCAATTCAAATTTTCTCTTCTTTGTAAAATCGAATATCATGAAATCCTGAATTTTTCCACCTCATTTACAATGCAGGCTTACTCTTCAGCACACCTTTATACTAAATATGTGGTATTGGCTTGTTCAGACAGCTCAGAAGCCACACCAACAACAACACACAATACAACTACTCAACATGACTGACAGAGACAACGCCTTTAAACGGAACATAGAAAAAGCGCTGACATCACTGCATGGCTGAAGCACGCGATCAAAAATATGTTACCAGAGAGCAAAAATATCTGCTCCCCTCGGATGTGACCTTCTTGCTTTGCTAAAATTTAATAAACAAACAAAAAAACCTGCTCAGCTGGGTAAAAACGCATCCCAAAAGGATACACAGACCCAGCAGCTATTTGTTTTAAACCAGCACAATCCATCAAAGCTGGAAGCACAGATTTAGACCAAGAAAATCCAGAGGAAAAATGACTAAAAGGGATGTGAAGAATGAGAAGCAGCAAAGGATACACCAAAGGGCTCCTAACCAAAGCCCCTGCAGAGGGGGACAAAAAGCTACTACTGCTTAGAAAAAGCTGTAACATCTGGACCTGAGCTGATCACTGACTGTGCTTACATTCATGTAGTGCACAGACACCTTATACCTGGGACCTGAAGGATCAAATGTAACCCCTCACTAGACTGTAAAACTGCCAGAGCTCCAGAGCAACACAAGAGTTGGGATTGATAATGTTAGAGCCACCAGCCTTAAATTAGTGTTAAGGCTAATTTTAACTCTCTTCGGCTTTTCTCCTTTATTTAAATCAACACACAGTACAATGTAATATCATGTTTTATTGTTATACTTTGTCTTTTGTGAGAGTACCCAGCATTCCCTTTTTTTAGAGTGTGTGTCATTGTTTTCATTGTTATACTGTGTGTGTTTAATAGTTATTGTGTTGTTTTTAGCTTGTGGAAAGAAATATGCCTCTATTCTACATTTGTTCTGGTTTATTACAACTACCATATAAAACTATATCATTGCAAAAAGATTATGTACAGTTTGTCGATTTGTCCTCATTATGTGTTCTAATAATTTCCCCCGTAGAAGTTTTTGGATGCTAAATTTGAACATGCACGTACCTTCCCACTCTAGCTCGTTGCCGTTGTTGATGAACTCCAGTGAGTCAGTCTCATCTGGAGTCTCGATGTCGTCAACATTGATGTCCAGGTCGTCGGGCGTTTCCAGGAAGTCATCAGAGAGCACCGACCCCTCGCTCTGATCCAGAGACAGGTTCATGTCGGGGGCGACCAGCGTGCGACGCTTACGTTGGGTCATGGATTCGCCGACATTCAGAGTGGTGGGAGGATCTAAGACAAAATGTTATGAAAGTATGGATACGCCTTATACGTATAAACATGTGTGTGTCTGTATAAAAATATAATGGTGTCTATTTAGTCCACTTACTGGTCCTGCTGTCAGAGAGGCCACATGCATCTCCATCCTCTGGCAGTGGCCTGCAGGGAAAGACAAGAACGCAGCATAAATAAACAGTTAAATTGGAAATAATTGTACATACATAGGAATTATATCTGGCTTAATGTCTTCCTGCTGCCAAGTAACGATTGTTTTGGCTGTTATATTATAAGTGTTATATTATAACTGTTAAACTAAATAATCTGCGATGATGGAAAACACTAAAAAACCATGAAGTACTAACAGTCAGTCTCAGCATTTTGCTCTTTGCCCTTTGTTTTTAGAGAGGCTGCGATGCGAGACCTGATTTAAATATATTTCACCGTCGTTTGAGAAAGCAACACCAGCAATTACCAACTTCCTTCTGATTTTATAATAGGACGGCTGAAACCTCGGTGAGGGACTGAGCAGGCTAGATTAGAGAGCACACACATATGCAGACAGGCAATAACAGAGACTTGCATACACAGACAAACACACCCCGAAACACCACAAGTATGGACTGATGGAGCTGCTGGATAATTGCTGTTATTAAATTGTCAGTAGCTATGTAGAAGCAAGGTTAAGACCGCACCGACAAGTATTCAAGAGCGAATTAAGCAGTAGGGAAGAAAAAACAATTTTCAGTGTTAAATATTTTGCTTCTAACACAGACCTCCAGGTCTGAAATCCCCCCAGATGAATCATAATATTCCACTTCTCTTACCTAATATTCCACCACCATAATTCATGTGAAGTCATCCTGAGATATTTTTAGCCTTGTTAAATGCATTAAACACACGCATTAGTGATTCTGACACAAAAGCATTTTTCAGACAGTCACAGGACTTTGCTGCATGTACTGTGTGTGGATGTTTTTGGAAGGTAATGAAGGTTTCTCTGATCAGCTTCTAAAAGCATATTTCCCCTGCTGTCAAAGAAAGATTTTGGCCAGCAGTAGAGCGAGTGGCTAGTCTCCCATAGCTTGGACACTGTGAGGTATTTGACTGCTCCTCTTTTTCCATCTGCTGGTTGCTATTTTGTTCGCTGACTTGCTACAGCCTCATCACATAACACCTGATGACTACATCATGGAAAGTACACACCTGCTTCCTTTCGGCCCTCCGCGCACTCACACAACATGTGACAGACTTTCCATCGAAGCTTGATCTCTTTGAAAAAGCTTCTGCACAAATCGGACAAACTGCACGCACAAACACAGACTGCTTGTTTCTCTGTCTCGTACCTGGGGAAGTCTTCATCCTGCCACTCGTCCTTAACCTCCATGCTGTCCATGCGTAAAGTGGCTTCCGCTGTACCCATCCTCTGACAGCGAGGATGGGCTTCAGCTCGCTGTAATAGGCAAACAAGCAAAAGAATTCATTGAGCCGTTCACCAGGAGGTTCACCGAATGGTTTAACACACTGCTAAAACATTCAGTCGTTGCAGCCTTATTAAAGTAGACACTCCACCCAAATTACACAACCTGAATGATGTCTTTTTCTGGCTTCTTATACTTGTCTTTATTACAAACTGAAAGTGGAGATAGATGAGTGTGGCTGCTTTATGATCAGGATTTAACATAAAAAAGTTTTAAGCCACTACCAAGGAGCTTGTTTATCTCTTTGTTTGCTTAGACGCTTAACCTGACCTGTCAATCATTCAGGCATTAAAAGAGACACCTAACTGAAGGGATGAACCAGTGTTGTATCATCACTTAACAGAAAATCTGGGGAAGAACCTGTTTTAAATTATACCTTTAGGCACTTTGTAGCAGCCTGTTGTGAAACACAATATTTGTTCCTGTTTCTTTGGTTGAATCTGTGAAAAATACCACAGATAACACCATGTGACAGACAGAAAATAACATTTTTGCAGCAACAAGGTGTTTCCCCAAAAGCTCTTAGCTGAAAACTCTACATATCGTGGCGTGGTAGTAGCAGACCTAAAATCTATCTACTGCAGATGAACAGCATCTGAAAGTCATGTTCTTTTAAAATGGAAAAAAACAAAACAAAACAGAGAAGATGTGGCATGAGAGATGCATCTGGCCTCTAAGTTGATGCATCTCTCTTCTCCTCACTGACGTTTCCTCAGAAATGACCTCAGTAGAAGGGTGGCTGCAGGAAACTATTCTTAAGAAAGGGAAGCAGGGAGAAAAGGCTGGTGTGTGCCAAATTACACAAGGATTAGACTGAAAACCATCCATAAACAGGTCTTATGGAGGGATGCATGTTTAAGGTCAGGGGAGCAATATAAGAGTGTTTATAGTCGTCTGTAAAACATGGTTGGGACTGAATTTCAGTCGGTGGTGTTGGGAATTATGTCAAAATTGATGGAAACATATATGCAGAAAAGAACCATCAGATTTTGATCCAGCATGCAAGACCATGTGAAAAATGTCAGATTGGAAACAATATCATTTTTTTCAGCATGACACTGATCCCAAACACACTGTAAATGCTGCAAAGCGCACTTGGATAGAACAAAACACACAATGGAGCACTACCAGAGCCTAGACCTCAACATCACTGCAGCGGTGTGGGATCATCTTGACAGACGATGCATTAAAAGTCACAGTATGCACAGTATTGTCTCTAGTTGCATCATGGGAAATGTGTCATGTCTGGAGCTTGACCCTTGGAGGTGACACAAAAATTTTGATATGTCACCCACCTCTGATTCTGTCAGCTTCTCTCTGTTAAATAAAATGAACTTCATTATGAAGCTGTTGCACTAAAGTAGTTGAGTATATCATAAACAGGTGAAGCAATGAACTCAGAGGGAGTAAAGACTGGAATTGGACGATCAGGAAAGCAGCGTAGATGCGTTGTCTTGTTTGTGTCGGGCAGACTGTATTTAAGAACAAAATCTGAACCCAAGAACAATTTAGCCCTATGTGTTCTGTAGTTAAATCACAGAAATAATAGTTTGACATAACCAAGTCCCAGTGGGTTTCCTTCCCCATGATCCCTGGGGGAGGGTGACATAAATAAAACATCCAGTTTCTCATACAATACAGATCCTCAGGGCACAACAAGCACGTGCTTCTGTAAAGCAGATCATGATCCAAGCTTCCATATTATATAGAATCAAAGCCGATATCTCCCTCCATGACATCATGCTCTATATTTGGTATTTGATGTAAAGGTTCACAGTGTTTTATTTATAGCAGCCTGACCATTAGGGATTAGTCATGCACAAAGTAAACATCATGTGTAAGTCTTGTGTCTCCCTATGTCACTCCCCTAGCCAGAGTTCCACAGGCTACAAACGCAGACTTTACTGTGATCCATTTGTCCACTGGGTTGGCACTGATGTGTGGAATAAAAAAACAGCAAATGTGGGCTAAAAGGTGCAGGTCCTCCGGCTACATGTTCCCAGTACAGCTGTATTGTGAATCGATTCTAAATGATGGAGAAAAGAGGTATTTGCACAGCATTGCCTGATAAGAAAGTTGCAGTGTTTGGTGCAGATCCTTAAATGCCATTTTACCTGAGACCTTTCTGCTTAAATTACATTTCAAGTTGCCTTCCTCTGATCTCACACGACAACTGCATGTGGTTTATTGTGGTGCGCACGTCTCTTTCTAAGGCTCAACTGCATGCACAGTGAACTGCTGATTGATGGACACAAAGTAATGTTGCAGCGGCACGTGTTTGGTGGGGATTTATGTCCAGATGGCAGGCCTGTCCTCATTTCCCAAACGCTGTCTCGTGAACTATTGATGCTGTTGCGCTTGGCAAACCTGAGACCTGAAACAGGCGCAACACTTGCATAAATGTTACCACATACTGACAAGTACTCTTTCTTTGATACACAACAGGTGGGATCAAGTGAAGTGGAGAGGTAGTTTTCGCTCGTCTCTGTTATGAAATCATTTACTCAAAGATAAGCATTAATAGAACAGCTGAAGATGAAAGGCAACAGAGAGGTGGTCATGTACAGCCTGAAGAGAATGATGTCAAAAGCCTAAAAACTTCTCATCTTTTCAACATCTCTTAATATCTCTGACAACACTGAAAACAAAGTAAAAAAAATGATCTGTTTGAAGAGTGTGACACCTGAAATCTGCTTCATCCTGACTGTGTAGTTGCAGTTTGATCAGATCAGCTTGTGTTCACAGAAAACCAGCGGCTCCCACGACTGTCATCCCACTGTGATCTAAACATTTCCCTTTTTCCTTTTTGAGACCGCTCCACCTCAGAATAAACAAACTAATAATAAAAAGAATAATCTTGGGTCTTACTGTATCACTCTTATTGAGAAGCTGACAAAGAAAATTTGTGTTTGCGTGGCCTTTAAATGCGTGCAAAGAAGCTATTGTGTCACGACTGCCAGCCCTCAATTAGCAGAAAAACCAAAACCGTCTCAGTGATTAATTGCGTGCAGTCGCAGAAAGAAACAAAGCACTGAATGTCACGTTTGATGTTCTGCCCTCTGGGCCTCCCATCAGTAGAATCTGTTCAGAAGAAGAGCTCTTTATGAGAGCGGAAAGCGGAGAAAACCATGGTTTAAAAGCAGGATACTCACATACTGTAATTACAAAGGCTTTCTGCTTCCCTGCTTCCCTTTCAGATGGTCCCCCTTCCTCAAAGCTGCTGAGTGTGGATCATCGCTGATTACATCTGCAGGTGTGCGTTGAGGGCCTGGGCTGCTGGATAATTTTTGTTGTTTACCCCTGCTGTTAATGGAGGCTGATGCAGAAACTGTGTCCTCCTGTAGAGAGGCGAATGAGAGGAGAGTCTGTCACCATGCAGCAGAAACCATCCCACTCTCACCTTCCCAGCGTCCTCTCTGTGCTGCTTTCTGATCAAAATAACAATAATCCTGACCATGTACCTTTAGCATGTTTCATGATCACTCTCCTCCTCCTCCCTCCACCAACTCTAATGCCCCCACCCCAGGCTTTAATCCTGCTGCGATGATGTCAGCCGTATGGGAACAGTGTTATGATGGTTACGTAATAACAACTGCCTACCTTCTCTTTGATTCTGTCAGGCCACTCGGAGTCAGGATCACCTGTTTCCCTCACATTCAGTCCATTCTAGATTCTCCATCACTGACAGAGTTTGTTTCCTCCGGAGAGCAGGAAAAAAATGGATGTTTCTATTTCAGCGCTGTTCCCTGGCAACAGCATCTTCACCCGTTACGCGCACAGTCTCTCGCTCTCTCGTTTTTTCCCCCACCATCTCTTATAACCTCTCTCTCCCTCGACGAAGCCCCTCCTCCACACAGATTCCCCTCCTTTTCTCCTGCTTGCTGGCTCTGACGCTAATTCACCTTCCTCCCTGTTTCTCCTGCGGTCCTCACAGCTGCACACAGCTCTCCGCAGTGTCACCGCACACGGAGTGGCATCCCTCCGGCATTGCCCTCAATACCCAAAGGGAGCAAGCACAACTTCCAGCTCTTCAGCTCAGGCAGAAAAATTAAATTCAGGTGTTTTTACACTTTATATTAACAACATTTCACTGCACAGCACTGAAATATGCCTGATTTATACAATAAGCGCTTAGCAGATGCAAATTTTGCATTAAGCAACAGTTTTTTCTCTGTAAGAAATCACTTATTTTGTTGATGTTTACTGGAATTAGGATGATTCTATTTCGTTTCTACTTTATTTCACAGAAAATCTTCTGTAGCTTTAGATTTGTGGCTTCTAATGTTGTTATTAATTCCTTTTAATAGTTAATAAGGTGACAAAATATTACATGTTGATATTTTGCATTATTTTCCTCAACAAAAAGCATGCTTTTGTAACGATTTAGTTTAGTTTTTTAGTTGCTTGAACTCATAGTTATTTATTATTTTTTTTAAAAGCACGACATAGTCTATGTCGTGCTCTTCTTCTTTATTTTTTCATTTTTGTCCATTTGCCACCAGGTGGCGTGAGAGTGCTCCACAAGTCAAACTCATCAGTGTAAAATAAGAGTTGGGCTGAGCTGTATTACAGTTTGTAAGGCTAGTATATTCAGCACCCTAATTTAGAAATAAGAAATTTAATCCTGTGACATGTGCCACAAAAAATACAGCTCTGCTTCCTGGAGAAAGCAAACATCTGTTACTTTCATTCTAGCAGTCTGGAATAAGAAGCCAAAGGTTTGATCAGGCTACATTAACATGATGTGCAATACTATTACTAACAAGACTGTTAGTTTTGCCCTGAAGGAGTTAATATTTTACTTATTATACAGAACCCATCATTTTATGCTTAATTTGCAGTGCTGTAGGAAGTGACTGTTCCTGAGAGATGAATCTTTACTAGCAGGAACATTTTAAGTGCTTCAGCAGCAAAAAGATGAAAGATAATAATAAATAGAAAAAATAATTAAATAAAAGTTGAGGAATAGGATAAAATATATAACGTGGCATGGTGGTTAGCACAGCAAGAAGGTCCTGAGTATACATAATATTGGACAAAAAAAATGTCAGTGCTGTGATTTTATCTAATGAGCAGTGTTGATTGTAAAGTCTGACTGCAGCAGGAAGGAAGGACCTGTGATGTCTTCACCTGAGTCTCCTGAGCAGATGTAGTGTGTGATCTATTCTTTCTTGAATAGATCAGAGAACATTCAGGAACCTAAAGGAATTTATAATTTTAATCTCTTCTTAGGGATGATGATCAAGATGTTTTTAGCAAATGTGAGATGAGCCTTTGTGACCTTTTTGGTTTCTCATCTCTTCTTGAGTTTCTTTAGATTCGGACATAACATGTTGCTTTTTGAGGTCTTTAAGCCTGCTTCACTTTGTCACACACGTTATATTTGGATATATTATATTTGGACATGTTATATTTCTTGATTTAACAGATCTGGCAGTGATCAGGCCTGGATGTGGCTCATAAAATTAAACTCAGCTTTACATGATACATTTAATTACTTTTTCACATAGGGTTGGATAAGTTTGATTGCATAAGAGGGGTTGGATAGCCCCTTTCTCCTAATAAATTAAATCATCATTTTAAAACTGCATTTTGTATTTACCTGAGATGTCCTTTTTAAATTTTGAAATTACTTTAATTTTAAATTACCTGAAACATTTAAGTCTGACAAATATGCAGAAAACCAAGAAATCATGAAGGGGGCAAATACCTTTTTGCAGCACTGTATGTCTTAGCCTGGAGTTCTAACCATTACAAACATCCTCCCAATTGAAATTTCTTCATTTTCCAAAAACTTTATCAAGATCTGAAAAAAGTACTGCTACTTACTGGTTTAAATGAAGTGATATATCTGTAGTGGGCAGTCTGGCTAACACCAACACAATCTCCATGGATACTGTGCCCATCTGTGTGACGCCTGCTGCATCAGAATTTGCAGCTGTGGCAGTGTTTGTCTTCTAGTGCAATGGTTTTACACATCATTAAGTTACTAAAAATGATGAATGATCAAAGTTTTAAGCTTGTCCAGTCATTTTTGTGGAGGTGATTTTTTCCATATTTGCTCAGCCCAGGTCTACATTATGCTCTTTCTGCTCTGTTAAATTTGTAGTGAACCACGAAAAGCTAAAAATATTCTAATCATTATTGTACTTCACACAGAGGTCAGATTTCCCCTGAGGTAGAAATCAAACAAGAATAAAGCCTGCACAAGTAAGTGCGAGTTTTATGCTTTAGTAGGTCAAACACACTGTCTGGGTGTCTTACATAAAAAGTAGATCACCTGGAAAAAGTCCAAAACTCGTCGTGAGACCCTGGAGGATGGGATGAAGAAGAGATTCTCATGCGTCACAAATGGACTTGGTAAAGACATGATGGATTACCAGGTCAGACGTCAAAGTGAGAGAAGACTTGACCACTTTAATCGGTACCTAGTACAGACAGACTGTACTAGGTCTGTACTAGGATCTTAACAGATTGGACCCCCTTATGTCTTCAAAACAACCTTAATTCAACAAGGTGCTGAAAACATTCATTACAGGTTTTGGTCCAAAGTCACATGATAGCATCACACAGATGCTGCAGATGAGGCAGATCTCCTATTACACCACATCCTAAAGGTGCTCTATTGGATTGGGATCTAGTGACTGTGACTCGTTCACATGTTAAGGTATGGAGCAGTAAGGTCAAACGCACTGTTTCTGTGCCCGTACAGTGAGCAGTATTTAAACTGTAGGTTACCTGGAAAAAGTCCAGGAGTCTTGTTGAGAGCCTGAAGGATGGGATAAAGAACCTATGCGTCACAATAGGCTATGGTAAAGACGACGTGGATTACCGGGGCAGAGGTCACAGTAAGCCAATTCTTGACCACTCCTCTGTTTGTCTGTATACTCACAGCAAATAACCTGTGGTATAAAGCAGGTGAGCTGTAGTGACACAGGCTCACAGGCTAAGCTGTGGCAGATTGTTATAGCTTGGCAGCATCTCTTTTTTGTTGTTTGAATTCACAACAAGGACAAGTTAAGAAAAAGATCTGAAAGATGTGTTTGGTCTCTTGCGTGCATTAATGAAGCAAGGACGATTAAAACAATGATCCTAAAGGAGTTTTCAAATTTTGTCAAAAGACCTAAGAAAGTATGACAGACAAAAGCAAAGGAGGTTAAAATAGTAAAAACAAAATTACATAATTGAATGGGACCTCAAAAGTTTTCTGTAACACTAATAATAATCTGTAAATAGACATAACAATCATCAAGCAGTAAATTAAAAAAAATCTGACATCTTCATCAGAGAAAAAATCCCACACGAATTTCTAAAATCTCTCAAGGGATATTTCATTTAGACGTTTCCATCTCAGTATGTTCATTAAGATACACTCACAAACCACTTTATTAGGTATACCATTTTGAGATGATTTGAGTTTTGAGACATGGTGTGTTATCCTGCTGAAAGAAGCCATCAGAAGATAGGTACGCTGTTGTCATAAAGGGATGGACATGGTCAGCAACAATACTCAAGAGGCTGGTTTATTTGAACAATCAGTTGGGATCCAAAGTATCCCTCACCATTAAAAGAACACCACCACCAACAGCCTTAATAGCTGCTTGAAGGCGAAATGATTCCATTAATCCATGCTTTCATCATCACTGTCATTTTTCCAATCTTCTTCAATTTTGGTCTGTCTATACTGTAGCCTCAGTTTCCTGTTCCCAGCTAACAGGAGTGGAACTCGGTGTTGTCCTCTGCTGCCATGGTTGTAATACTTTGGCTGCAATGAGTTAGTTGTTGTGCTTTGTATCAGTTTGAAGTATCTGCCCATTCTCCTCTGGCCTCTGACATCAACAAGGCATTTTTACACAGAGAACTGAATATTTTACAGTGTCTGTAAACCCAAGAGAAAGTTTCTGTGCAGTTTTTCAGTTCTGGGTGTTACAGAATGTTTATGTTATGAAAGGGTGATGTCCACAACATCACTAAAATACTCATTAGCTCTAACTAGGACAATATATGGCAGTCATGGCAGACAGGAACGCTTCAGGACACCTTTAAAGTATCATTCAACTCTTTAATTCCTGTTTTAACATGCAGATAACCTGCAAAATCATTTTTAACCAATGCAAACTGCACTTAATGTGTGATAGTACACAAACTGATACAGATATTCTCTGCTTATGTCATATGATTTGGCAAGAGAGGAAGACAGGAAAGCTGGGGACAGTGCACAGGACAAGACACGCAGTAAATGGCCTCAGGAAAGCTTCAAACCCAGCCCTGTAGCTTATGGGTTGCCTGTTAAACCCAGTGAGCTAAACCATTTTTATGTAAATCTCAGTGACAAGAAAATCTTGCTTTAAAATAGGAACCATTTTTTATTTCTACTTAAAGGAAATCAAGACAGCTCTGTGACCGTAGAGTCCACCTTTAAAAACAGTCAATACTGTGAAGCTCAATAGGAAAAGAATAGTATTTTCCAAGTGTATAACACATGCTAACCCTAATATCAATTAAATAACAGTTATAAATAATAATATAGTAACAAAGAGCTGTGCAAAAGAGTTTTCAGTGTTTTAACCTCAAACTTAAATAAGTTCAGTATCATTCATGATAAATAGCTGTATCTGCTGTAGCACTGCTGAATTTAACATCCACTGTGGTAACCACTGTTTATATGAAATGTACGTGTGTACGTTTGCATTATGGAAGTTATTTATGTTTTACCTACAGTTAGTTTTTATTATTCGATCACACTAGTTCCATTGCAGTGATTAGTGCTGGTTTGGCAAGTAGATAATAGTGAACTACATCCAGAGGGTCTATCCTGATCCATCTTGTTGACAAGATAAACACTCTCCATTGTCTGCAGGCTGGCAGTTATGAGCTAAGCTCTTTATCGGTTTTACTCCAGCTACAAGTTATTGACACGGTCTAATCATCTTGACACACATCTAGGGAAGTTTGTATACAGCTCTTGTAAACAGTATCTTGTTTTAAACATACAAAATTTAATTTTAACGTGACCCCTCTCCTCTCCACCGGCCCTTAGCTTTACGCTTTACCTGTAGGACTGAGAAAGATTACAGCTGAAATATGGCATTCCTCATGAATCAAATGTTGGGTGACAAGTTGAAGAGTTTTACCGGAGGAGGTGGTGAAGGTAACGGTAAAGCAGGAGCAGAAGGAAAGGAAACAGCAGAGTCCAAAGGCATGTCCAGAGAGGAGTTTGAGGAGTACCAGAAGCAGATGGTGGAAGAAAAGTGAGTAAACCTTTGCAGCATTGGATGAAACACTGAAAATACGGTGCCTTAAAATAATGTTAACAACAGCTAAACTGGATAGCATGTTCACAACTATTCAACAATATGTTTTTTGCACTGAAGTCACAAACTAGTGGTTAACATTTTTAAATGACAATCTAAGTTTGATGTAAGTGTGAATACTTGTGTGTTATTGTGTGCTTGGACTGGCGGTTTGTCCACAGCATAGCCCACCGCTCATCTAATGCCAGCTGGGATTAAAATTTATGTAAATGTTTAACAGTGTGTAATTTTTTTAATAAAAGGGAAAGATACAACTCATGTTAAGCGCGGGCTGTATTACTCATCGCCAGGATTAGTAATACCAGGCTATCGCGTCATGTTTGTTCCAGAGCTGCAGATAAAAGCATATAGCACCGATAAAAAGTGCCTCTCTTAATCTCAAAACCCACTCGTGAATTACTATTACATTGTGGACCATAGTAGCAACATTTAGAAAGAAAGAGGTTCGTTTTCATTCCCTGTCAATACAAGCTGTATTCTACATTTCAGACATTTGTATGCTGACCAGATCCCAAAAAACTAAATGCGGAGCAAAACACTGTGTTTGTGTGGGACAGTGTGGGACGGGTTAGCATTGGTGGGAGGTGGTCTGAGTTTTCATATGCAAAAAATACCAATACAAGAATCGCTGTAGGTTACCGAATTTGCATTTACAATTTTCTTTTCTTCCATCATATTCACCCAAATCTGCAAAACGTGTTACTTTTCGGTGATGCCTACCTTATGGGCAGAGCATTAGACAAGCTAACTTCCACTTAGATGTAATAATCCCTGCTCTCTTCACATGCACTGGGCATATGCCAGACTTAAGGGCTACTTTGCCCTTTAGTATGAGCTGCATGATCTTAAGACTCATTTTGGAGTCAGCTTCTGCCATTATGAGAAAATACTGTCAGTCAACATTCTCAAACTGTATTGTTTTCTATAGTGTGTGGGTGTGTATTATACAGTCTTACTTGTGCGACTACATATGTGACATCAGCGGATGTGAGACAGGCTTATAGTTTAGCTTTAGGTACGGTTTATTCCCTTGAGGCTCAAATTAGCCAGTGAAGGAGATTAAGCTCTGTTTGTAATGACTTGGTTCGGTTTCAGGAAGCCACCATTAAACATGTCTGTTAAGCCAGTGCGTTTTAAAACAATAATTATTTAATCACCTTAAAATCTGAAGGGATGCTACAATATAAGCTAATTTCAACTAAGTGAAAAAAGAAGGTCTTAGGGCAGACTGTATAACAGATTACAGTAATTTTTGATTTATTATTTACTTATTCAAGTGACAAATGGCAGTTTAGTCTTAATCCAGTTCCGGCAAGTATTGTGGTCAAAAATACAGGTTACTGTTAATTTAATAAAGGTAAGTTCAGCAAGAAAAAAAAGAGAGATTTTTGTGATTTTCTTTTTTATTATTGTTAATTTTTAAATGTTTGTTTATTTAATTATTTCTAAGTGGCAAATGATGTTTAACGGGAAAAGGAATAGTAGTTCATTTAATTAGGGTAAGTGCACCAATACTAATTTCATTTAATTTGTGGTATTTTTTTATTGTGATTTTTTAAAAGTAGATTTTTGTGTTTATTTAAATGTTTATGAATTTTTTGAAGTTCACCAGTTTAAAAAAAAACAAACAAACAAAAAAACCCTTTCGTCTTTAAAGATTATTCGAGCTATATTCTACAACAGGAAGTTGATGGGCAACACTGAATAATAATGTTAGTAGAAGTGATTAAAAAATTGGTCTGCATCTTTGATTTTTTTTAGAATTAGTAAAAACAAAAAAACAAACAAACAACAAATAACCTAACTAAGCTATTCGGGATAAGCTAAAAATGTACTTTTTCGAGTTACTGTGATTCTATTTGAGGATGAACTGCATTTAAGTAGCTAAATGCTAATATCGCCTTTGTGTATAAATGGCACAGCAATGGGAGTGAATGAGGTGAAGGAGTGCAGCCCTGGCCAAAACATCAAGTAACCCCGGATTTGTGTCAACTGCTAGCTTTCCATGTAGCTAATCTTATTATTAAGCAGGGCATTACTGCAGCTACAGTTACAGAAGTGGGCTAATAGCACAAATTACGGTAGTTCAGTGTTTTCAAGGAGGTTAACCTGAAATCAGGAGGTACAGAAGTAAAAGTTCTCTTCTATACCACCTAAGATAACCTTACAGTACAGTGATGCGCATCAGCAAATTGTTATTACTAGCTACACAGCCTTATTGTTATTTTTATTAAAAAAATAAATATTGACAAACTGATACCTTGTGTGCCTGGTTCAGTGCATATTGAATTTTTAATGAATATGTTACACCAATGAAAACCAATAACAACATAATAAAGTTTTGTATACTGCAAGTTTCACAAATTCTTGAGTGTAACATTAATTAAAGACTCACAGTAACCACCATAGAGCAAATACTGGGCCACCTACAGGAGCCGCCCACCCATGGAGACCCATGCCATAAAACGCCTGCTGCAGTTTCTGCGATGATTATAATAACAGAGCAGGATCCCTATTAGGTTCCTATTAAGCTCTTTAAAATGACTAATTAAAGTGTTTGTAATGGCAGACTGCATGGCTAGGTGTCTGATTTTATACACCTCTGGTAACTGGACTTGGATTGACTTTTATGCACACATAGAGACGAAAAGAAAAAAATCAACAGTTTTTAAATTCGTTTTTATAAACACAATGGTGGACAGGGGACTAACTGATAGAGGATCATATTGGGTTTTTCTCTGTATGTATTATTGTAGCATTTACCTTACAATATAGGTTGTTGTTGTGATTTGACGCTGTATAAATAAAATTGAATTGCAGCATATGATGAGCATCAGCTAACATTAGCCTATTATTGTGGCTCTCCTGTAATTCTCTGGTCCTGTTCTGCTGCATAAATGTTGGACAAGTGGTGGTTGCCAGGCGACGATATGTCATTATAACATAGTAAATATATTGTTTTTTGTACATAAATTAGATGTTACTGTCATTAAATGAAAATTATATGTTGCATCATTTGTCCATGCATGCTAAAAATGGGTCCCATTAGCCTGTTGATAAGTGGTAGCTTGGCAAATGATTTCAGGGGGGCTGAGATGTACCTCTACTCCAAGTCAGGTCCCTCAACTTCTGATCACATAGGAAGAGTTTGTGAAGAAACAGACAGTCAGACAACTAATCCTCACAGATCCACACAAGGTCAAACACAATAGATGAAGGCAGGAAAACAAGATCCATGCAGTGAGACTTGCTGATCAGCTTAACAAGATAATGTTTCATACGACATTCTAATTGACGCAGCTGGCAGTCCTGTCTTCATCTGCTAGCAGCATGATGCGTGTGATAACATAATGATATGAAAGGAAATATTTACTTATATTAGATATATTTTAGGGATCCTGAGCATTTTGGAAAATATGATAAATAAATAAATAAAATCATATGATCATACATTAAATGTATGGTAAAAATAAACACAATTACATTCCAGTGATTGATTTACTGTTTCTTTTTCCTTTAACTCACACTCACTATGTGGCAGGGTTGGCCTTGTAACTTGTTCCATTTACTGGCTTACATAAAGTGTGTGCATTTTGCAGGATTCAGCGTGACAAGGACTTTGCAACCAAGAAGGCTGAGAGGGCAAATCTCCGAGTGGCTTTAAGAGATAAATATCGACTTCCAGATGTAAGAAACTCTAGTTGCTATATGTTTAGTTGCATTAACCTTTACATATATCAGTTTATTGTGCCATTTTTCCAAGTGTATCTCATTTACCAATGTTATTTTACTTTTATTATTATTTACTATTTTGATTTATTAATTATATTTATTATTTTCATCACTGTATTACTGTTTTTGATTTTCATTAAATCATTTGTATTACTTCTCCGAGCATTTTATGTGTGTGCAGCAGTTTAATGTCTGTACTATTGTGCTTAAATGTTCTATATAAATATGTTTACTCGACTTGTATCAACTTAATTTTAACTTAGGTAAGTTTACTCTATGACTAGTACTGCATGATTTCTGGCACAACCCTTTTAGAATTACTTTACTTACATAATTACTTTCTTTAAATGGTAAAAATCCATTTTTTTTACACATTAATGCAGTTGCTATTGAACCATACCAGTGCATTTGTATAGTTTTTGTGAAACATTTCATATTTTCATCAGATTTAAGTAAATAATGTTTCCACATGAAGGTGAACACAATTTTTTCAACAGGGATTTGGGGAAAGGATACTTTTTAACACAGTTAATTATACTCGTATTCAAAATAAAATGTGTATTTTACTTATTTATTGTGTAAGTATTGTAAAGTAAGTTATCCTTTGTAGAACATCCAACAAATGTTTTGACATATATTAGAAAAAGCATGCAATTAATTGCATGTATTTGCTATTAATAATAAGAAAAAGACTTGTTTTTGGGTTATTAGCAAAGCTGACTGAGACTCAGTTACTAGTAACACCTGATTCATTAATATGATGCATTTCTGCCCAGCCATAATCATTCAGTCTCTTAAACAGCTCTAAAGTGCGTTTCCATGGTAACTTATTAAATCTTTGGGTTTTAACATCATTCTGAACTCACTGCATTACAATTTTGTGACTTTTGTCACAGAGCACTCAAGACACGGCATTAGTGGAGATGGCTGGGGATGACATTGATGTGCCAGAAGAGCTTGCAAAAATGGTGGATGAGGATGAGGAGGAAGAGGAGGCCAATGACTCTTTCCTCAATAGACTTCAAAACTTGGACATGGACACACTGAAAACCAAGGCCCAGGCAACAATGACGGAGATGAAGCAGAATGCAGAGGAGAAATGTACCCTCATGTGATAACTACTTGTCTAAAACTCAAAGTATAAAATATACAGTGCTCGCATTGTACCCAGGCCTTCACACATTACTTTTCACCTGAACTGCAACATTTGAAATTAAGTGTCTATTTCACAGATAATTGCTTTTATTTTTCAGTCTTCATACTCAGACTACAGGTTAAAGTGCTTTGTTTATGGAGCGCTTCTCTACATACAAGTGCTTCGTGAAATGATCCGGCCATCTTCACTTCACCTTTGCTACTTATATACACAGTATGACACTCAGTACGGTCATTTGTATTATATTTCATTTGTCTATCTCTTCACCTGTCTCTGTAAAAAATGCAATAAAGATTTAAGGGTTCTTATTTCTTATGTTTGTGATATTCATTCAAAAACTGTCTTTAAAGAGGTTAAATTCCCATTAAGGTTAAAGCATTAAGTTCCTAATCTGGATGAGTGGACGAGAGAGAAACTCTGGTTATTATGACAAACTAAAAGATTAAAAGATAAAGTACCTGAACGCCCCAAATATTGTTTTCTTTCAACTAACGTCTATCTGCATCATTTTCGTAAATACATTTATCTCGGATGAGATTTACTGCATATTTGGAACTTTATTTGACAGGACTTTGGATTTGCTTTTATCTACAGAAGACATTTTAGGTCACAGAGTATAATCTAGGATTATGGGCCATAGGATTAATCTAGGACCCATATACCTTGTTATCTCTTCTATTAATTGACAATCATCCCATTATATTTTTTTGTTGCTGAATACATTAAAATGTAGTTTTTAACACCTCTGTAGACATCGGAGATATCCTTAAGAGATATTTGAAATTTCTGGGCAACATGTTTTTAAATCATTTCATTTGGGCAGTGACTGGTTTCAGTTTCAAGTCTTTAGACGTAAAAAGATCACATTTTGTACAGACTTTTAATAATAAGCACAAAGTGCACATTTACAACCGAACACCATGTGACAGATTAGACTTTTCTTCACATTTGAGCATGAGCTGATCACATCTCCCAGCATTTAACCCTCCCTTTCCATTATGCCTGTCATCCCCCTGCTGTTCACCATCCCCCTTTCCCCCTGTAAGCTGACACAGCGCCTTTAAACATTAGCTGCTTTCTTCCTAATGGGATCTCAGGGACTTAAACTGTCATCTGATAAAACTAAGGCGCTTGATAGCTGCGCTGCACCCTCTTAACCAATTTGTACTCAATTAGGATAATGGGGAAACAAGCAAAGAGGGACAGCTTTAATATATTAATATTAATGTGATAAAATGATTATCAGTGTCCCTTGCTTATGACCTGGCTACTATTAGGAGCATCCAGCAGGTGTCATATAAATATGATCTGTTATTAAAGTAGTCCAAACATTAAAGGGCTTTACAAATGATTTATAATTTATAAGTAGATACCTGCCAAAAATGACAAAAACAGTATAAGAGTCTGAGTTATCAAACGAAACAATTCAGCATGGACTAAAATCCGACTTTACATGCACACATTTTACATACTTTACATGCTTTAGTTTACTAAAACTGAGCCATAATTAATCGTATCTACAAATATGCCTTCACAGATATCACATGTCAACATGATGACCTACTGTAACAGGGATTAACTGCAGCGATGGTGCTTTTCCTGGTTTGTTAGCCTGGAGCAAGCTTTTCCGAAGATGACCCTTTTATATTTGGAACCAAGTAAATAAAGTTTCTTTATACAACAGAAATTCATTCCAATTTCTTTAAATGGTAATTATTGTTTTTGTGGAGGCATTTCATTTTCAACATATGTGAGATTTTGCAAAATAAATGCCTGTCAGAGTCACAGCTAACGTTGTTTAGGGGTGAATTCTGATTCTAATGAAATAGGAAAAATAATAACTTTAACAGGTTTTTACTTGCTATTCGTTTTTTCCCCCCTGACATATTGAAAGTTAGAGAAAGGTGACGCTGCACAACACCTTACAGGGTTGGCTTCCTTCATAGTAACCATATGGTGGCTACCTACTTACCAGCAAATCTCTGCCAGGGGGGCATCTTTAACTTCTTTATTTATTCACAGGCAAAAGTAATAGGCTTTTCAGTCTCTCCTTTATTGGAAAACAACTTTGACAACCCAGAAAAGGTGGTCAGCCAAAACCACTTAACCTATAGCCATTCAGCTATTAGATCGGACTGACAATGTAGCTCGGTGGCTCAATTTAGGCCAGATGGCTTTAAACTTGTTTAGCTTTAGGTTTCCACGGATTCTTAACCTTCTCACTGACTCCTAGAAGATGGTTTATTCCCTGCTGCTCCTTTATTGTGTGCCAAAGGGCTAATAATAAAAAAACCAAACAGGATCAACATTTACTACCCAGCAGATTGCTGGACTTATGCAGTTACACTAACTGTTATTAATTATGCAAACATGTAAAATTGAAAACTTCGCGAAAACTATCTATCTAAAAAAAACACTTTACGTCAGAATTCACAGCAAGAGTCTCAGTGAACCTCTTTGAAGGCAATTTGTATTTTTTGAAAGAAAAGTTCTGGATTTTGTTTGGCATGCCAAGAACGCCTAAATATATCTTAAGGTAGGTGGGGTGAGGTCAGTGGAAATCTCCAGTCAAGTCTTTAGGCTAATTAAGGATGGGGTTGATCTCTGCAACACCTACTGTAGCATCTACGGCTTTGGCTGTGCCAGCTGGCATGGGTGAATCTTGCATTCTGTAGAATGAAATACCCAGTGCCACCAATCCAAATCCACTGTGTACTATCAGAAGCAGATCAGCAAGATTATGTGTCGATTATGTGTTGTGCCTTTTTGGCTTTTTTTAAAAAAAGTATCATTAGACAGTGAAAAGTTATTGCAATGATTATAGTATACATGTATATTTGTGTATTCCACTTTGAAAAATGTAATGTGATTAAATCCACTTTTATTTTAATTTATCAAAACTGGTAAAATGAGTAGTGTGAGGATTAAAATCTTTCACTTGCTTGAATGAAACATTATTTTACGTGTTTACAGTGTGCAGCCATTTAAGTGAAGTCTATCTCTGTGTCTTTCCTCTCTTATATTGTCTATAATGAAGGGATTAGTAGGGGGGAAAAACTCTCAGTACAAGCCATTATCTTTCAGACAATAGATTTTTTGAAAGAAAGTTTTGTTGAGCCTTCATTAGCAATGGCCTCCCTCTGTGGTCTGAATGCAGGACACATTTGGAGCAATTACTTGACCAGAAAACAACTGTCAGTCATTCTTAAAGGGGAAGGATTCCAATTAATAAACCTCTTAAACTCTTTGATTTTACTAGCATTCAACCTCCAGCTTTGGTGTCTTGTGCGGTTAAGGAGGAGTTTTGTCGGGGGAGACATGTTACATGTTCTTTCTGCACAGAACTTCAGCAGTAGGTCATTTGCTCAGTTGTTTGCAGGGGATTTCAAGGACTTAACAGGGAGTAACAAATGCCTACGGTAGATATTGTTAGAGTCAGTTGTCTACTTACGGACTGCAGAGACGTCATGTGCGCAGCCTAGCCTGTGGAAGGAGAACGAAGGAAGGTAAGATTACTTTATGTACTTTCTCGCTATGCATTCTGTCAAATATGTTGATAAACACTTTCTGATTTATATTTAGGCATGAGATGAGTTAAATTCACTCTTTTGTGCCCTGAAGGAAATCACAAAATGTATCCAGCTAAATTCTTACCCATGCTGATTGCCTTCCTATTTGACAAACTTGAATCACATTACAATAGAAATGGGAAACAGTGTAAACTCAGAATCAGCTCAATTTACAAAAAAGAAGAAGAAGAAGAAAATTTTACTCACTCAAATTGTTTAATTATGTAAAATAGTTTTTACTGAATTAATTCATAATTCTTCCAACTTTTACCAGAAGCTAATATTCCCAATAGGGACTCCTGCTCTCATTTTAAACTAAAGGATCACGATGAGCAAACTGGGGCTCCCGTAAAGTCCATCAAGACTAATAACAAACCATTAAATTACCTTCAAGTGCAGAACTTTACATTTTTGTCTTTTTTTTCTTTCCTTTTATTTCTTTTGCAGACAGATATGTGAATTGGCTTTGCTCTTGTGGAAACGGCCTGCACACTCCACAAAATTCTGCTCTGCTGCTCTGTGTGAAGCAGAACA
The DNA here is from genome assembly GCF_056152115.1 of Neolamprologus brichardi. Classification (NCBI taxonomy): domain Eukaryota; kingdom Metazoa; phylum Chordata; class Actinopteri; order Cichliformes; family Cichlidae; genus Neolamprologus; species Neolamprologus brichardi. The sequence continues at coordinate 15,601,999 of NC_142121.1, read as the reverse complement.
ACAGGTGCTCTGCCTCGTCTCACTTGGTAGCCTTTTGCTTTTCTCTGACAAGGAAAAAGAGACAGTGTCTCCGAAGGTTCGAATGCATTTGTCAATGGATACCCTGGGAATAGTGGATGATAGTTGCCTAGACAACTATGACATGGCAAAAGGTGCTGGGTCAAGTGCCGGAGGCAGGGTTCACAGTATCGATGTCATACTGGGATTCACTAAAGACCAGGACCCTTTACTCCATTCAGCAGAAAGTGATGAAAGCCAGAAAGCAAATGGAGCAAACCCTCAGGATCCTGAAAAGATGGTCCCATCGGACCACTACGCTCACCTACCAGACCTCGGAGACAGCTCCCAAAATTCTTCCTACCATGGTGAGTCTTTTAATAAAAGGCATAAAAACCAGGGAGTTTTTTCCTCTCAGTTTAAATCATTGAGGGGATTGTCTTGTTAACCAACTAAAGAGTGGAATTAAACCTGTACTAAGGTTGTTAAGATCTTGTACATCCAGTTTAAACATAGTACACACATTTCTGTATCACCGCTCAGGCGCTTAAAGCCATCATGTTAATTGAGTTGCTTTTCTGAAACAACTTGTTTAAATACACTAGTTTTGCACCTCATGCAAACTGTTTAGCAATAAAATAAGTAAGTAATAAATAAGTAATAAATAAGTTCTGTAAGTAACTGACAAACTTACTGTACTGTAATATTTAAGTTTGTGTAGATGCAAGGACAAAAAATAAGCATTACTCCAAACTTTACAGCCCATCAAATTCAAAAGTTAGCCCAAGAGTTTAAATAACTTCAAGCACCCAAATTAAACTGCTCACTACCGAGATTCATCAGCAAAAATCATACATAGATGAATAGATGGTGTGGTTTAATTTTATCTGTTTTGACTAACGTTCTTTTATACAAAATGAAGATGTGAAATACATTTAGTGTCATTTACATAATTTTACTTTACTTTCACTTTGGCACTTAAACAAGAAAGAAAGCTATCTTACTCTCTTCATACTTGTTAGCTGCAGGTGTAGCTACTAACACAAAAACTGATTACATATTATTATGTTTTACTTGTAAAGTAACTGGTACATCTCACTGGAAAGCAGACCATTAAGTTTGCCATATTTCTTCCTTTACCTTCTGAGGATGAAAGTAGTGCCTGTCGATACAGGCAAGGCAGGTGGGACCAGTTTGAAATAAGAGGCCGACAAGCCAACAACATCAGCGTATTTAGTCAATTAACTAAAATTGAGTGTAATAAGTTATAAATATATTATATTTTCTTCACTTGTATTACACTTTTTAGAACACATCGATGCAAACCAACCAATGCTAAAATTGAAAAACAATGTTTAGCTGGATGTTTTAACCTCTTAAGCCCCAAGCCTAACTGATCTCCTGCCTTTTGCCCCCGTATCAGGAGGCGTTGGGGCTTAAGAGGTTAAAACTTAAAATAGAGATGTACATGACTCAGATCTCCAAGAATAAGAATTATTATCGTTCATCGTGGTTTTAGCACAGAAAAGAGCTTGATGTCATTTATCGGGACCAAAGATAAAGATTTAATTAGTTGTATCTGACAGTGACTTGACTGAAGAGGATTTGTGTCTCCCTGGTCTTTCCCAGGAGACAGAGCTGTTTATTTCATTAGCAGCGAGCTGAATGACAACAAAGGAAACGGTTGATATGTAGTATGGCTCTACTGGCTTTTACTGAGGGTTCCTTTATGACAACTCATTAGCTTAAAAAAAACCTATGAGCTTTTATTGAGCTGACATGCTATATGCTACAGATATGTCATGCTACATTGCTATATGTTGCTATAATTTTTGGGAAAATGACAAATTTCTTCTGCCTTGCACACTTTAAAGAGTTAAAACTGTGTGTGATTATAGACACCTCCATATTTACAGTGGCCATGCTTCAGTGTGACTGTTTGCTGGACAATAATACATATTTCATACACATTTTGTGGACAAAGGTTGAATTCTGGATTGTAAAAGATGACACACACAAAAATCCTGTATATGAAGGATGAAATAAAGCATGGTCGAATATACATTTCTGTGCAACTGCTATCTTATTACATATCTTTATCGTGAGTCCCTGCAAGTTAAAAATATAATTCCAAAGCCAAACAGTAGTTCTGCACCAGCTTTGAAACTTGTACCTCAAAACTGTGTTTTAATATTTAATGTAGGGTTTACTATAATGTGCATTAAACACGAGTCCCTTTAAATAAGTTTTAAAGTTTGGCAGCTCAGGTTGATTTGACTGGACGCGACTTTAGAGAGGCAAGGCTGAGACGGTTTGGACATGTGCACAGGAGTGATAGTGGATATACTATATATACGGTTGTAGAGAATGAAGCTCCCAGGCAGGAGGAAAAGAGGATGACCACAGAGAAGATTCATTTATGCAGAGAAGGAGTAGGTGAAAATTGTGACAACAGAGGATGCTAGGGACAGGGTGAGGTGGAGGTGGAGGATCCCTAAAGGGAGCAGCCAAAAGAAGAAGAAAAGCAAGTTGGTTTGTTAAATTAAACATAAAAAAGGAAGCAACCTACATTGAAAGATTTGGAAGACTGTTCTTTGATTTGTATAAAAGCAGTCACTTTCTCCTCACGTGCACTTTTAGAACAAAGATACTTTTTATCCATGACCATATTACGTGGAACGATTTGCTATGACTAATGAGCTTTGGTACATCACTCACATGACTCCCCTGCTCTACATCCATTTCTTAGAAAGCACAATCGGCACTACAACTGTTTACCTGGCTCGTGCAGAAGCCAGTTGTCAGGGACTTGCAGGTTTAACTGGTAGCATCTGTCACTATTGGATTACTGCAGGGAGGAATTCAGTGAAAGACATGATGTCATTTAGACCTAGCCCTAACCCACCCTAAGGTTCATAAGCCTTTAAAGGGCTTTGAAAAGAGTTTTTAATCATTGATTTGTTTTAACATGGAAGCTAATAAAAGATTTCACTTTCTTAGTTGGTGGTAGAATAATGCATAAAACATTTTCCCCCAAAGTATTCACTTCTTATTAGAAAAATATTACATATATCAGGTTTTCTTGGTTTCTGATGACTGAAATAACAAAGGGCAATTAGACAATTTATTATTGTTTGCCATAAAGTAGAAATACATAACAAATGTTGGACATTTAAGTAGTGTGCAATTTAAGCTGAAACATCAAAGTACTTTAAAACCTTAGTTTCACTGCTCGGTTGTGTCCTTTTGTTGTTGTTGTTTTAGAATCTGACATTTTCTCTGGTGACAAATGTGAGGGAGAGATGAGCAACTTGCAAAAGGAGGCAGATGATGCTGAGGGATCACCAGAGACCACTAAAGATGAAGAGCACGCTAAAAAGAAACACAGGAGAAACCGCACCACTTTCACCACCTATCAGCTTCATGAGCTGGAGCGAGCTTTTGAGAAATCTCACTATCCAGATGTCTACAGCCGTGAAGAGCTGGCAATGAAAGTCAACTTGCCTGAGGTTCGAGTTCAGGTAAAGGCAATGTATATGAAGATATAAGCACATGTCATCCAGATATTCTCACAACCTAAACACCAACACAGGGACTGATTGATAGTGTTTACCAATCTTCCATCAGAAATCCATGAAAGAAATGAAAATTTACCAACCGTTTGTGTTTAATGAAGGGTTAGAAAAAATCAAAAAAGTAATATGGAACCTGAGTGGGATGGTGTTGATATGGAAGATTATTTGTTCACCTTTTAACAAAGGTGCTTTTTCTTGGAGGATTCATTATTCAAAGCTAATGATCCGATGACCATATTGCCTGAAACTCTTTGGCATGATTAATGGGCTTTGGTACACCTGACTCCGTTTCTTGGAAAGCCGAATCAGCGTTACAACTGTTTACCTGGCCCGTGCAGAAGTCAGTTAAAGTCTCTGTTTAGATTAGAGAAGGCACGGACTTACAGGTTTAAGTGGAAGCATCTGTTACTATGGGATTACTGCAAGGGAAAATTCAGTGAAAGGCACAATGTCATTTGCAAAAGGTGCAGCTATTGGTAGTAAAAAAAAAAAGTATTTTATTCGGAATCCATTTTAAGGATTTACTTAGTTTTTTCACTATGCTTGATAGCATATTAATCCCAATCATATGGCATTTAACTGTTAATGCCCTTTATGTTCACTGTTGCCCGGAAAGCAACTGTCCACTTTTAGGTCAAATACTGTGCACACAGACACAGAAAAAAATATTGCACCAACTTGTGTAATTACTAGAAAATACATTTGCAGCCTCCATAGTCTCCAAGATATATTTGATTAATTTTTTTTAGTTCTTGCTAATGTAATTCAAGGCTTCCTTGTCCATGCATCATCCCATTTCATATCATTTTGTTCGGTTCAGGTGTGGTTCCAAAATCGAAGGGCAAAGTGGAGACGTCAAGAAAAGATGGACACCACAACCATGAAGCTCCATGATTCCTCCATGCTATCCTTCAACCGTCCACCGATGACTCCAAACGTGGGGCCAGTAGCCAATCCAATGCCGCTAGATCCCTGGCTGACCTCACCTATTTCCAGTGCCACACCCATGCATACCATTCCAGGTTTCATGGGTTCACCTCAGAGCCTGCAACCCACCTATCCAAGTCAAAGCTTCCTTAACGCCCCACCAACGATGGTCCAGTGTATGCAGCCACATATGGGGCCACCTCCTTATCAGTGTCCTCCCAGCTTCAATGACAAATACCCAACGGAGGATGACAGGAGTTCAAGCATTGCAGCACTCAGGATGAAGGCCAAAGAGCACATTCAGTCAATGGATAAAACCTGGCAGCACATGTGATGTGAAGCAGACAGATTTGATTTAGCTGGTTCTCTATCACATCAAGACTATCCCTCCACTCTGTTACATATTCCATATGTAGGGGAAATGATTCCCCTTTGTCAGGGTGTGCGGATACTTCTTTAAGACACTCAAGCTTGCCCAGTCAGGCCCTACAGCTTGACAATAAAACAGCTGTGGAGATGTGAACGGAATGTGTCTCCGAGCCTAAAGGCTGGAGATATAGTCTCTCACTCAGAGATCCGAGGTTACAATGTAACCACATGTTCCGTTAATGTTTACAAACTCCCTTTAAAGCGTTTGACTCGTGTTCCAGTGACGCGGACACGTGATACCAAAGAATATTTTTAAAAATCAATTTTATGTCTAACAAACGTCTAACCATTAAAAAAAAATCACTTTAAAATGTATTTAAGTTTCAGTGACCCTTGTTTTAACCCTACAAATACTTTTGTAATCATTCATTTTGTAAACCTTTAGTGAATCTCTATTGAACTGAGATGAGAGATGATACATAGAGTCATGTTGTCAGAAGTAGCAATGTTTTTGTATTGTACTACAACGTGATGACAAATTCATACTTGAGATTTTATAACTGAGTTGTGTTCTGACTGTTTTGTGGTGGTAAGATATTTTACAACACACACACTGTCACTGTTTATGGATGCATTATGTACAGGTATTAATGATATATGTTATTTCGATATAAGATTTCCCAGCTCCTATGAAGTGATTATGACCAATTAGTTGCCTGTTAAAGGGCTCCAGAGCTCCTCTGTTTTATTGTAAATTTAGTTAGTTTGATGTTTTTCTTTCAGTTGCTGCAAAGAAAGTAAAAATGTGCATTCAAAGCCAGTTTTCCACTAATATCAATTTTGTTTAGTCTTTATAGGGAATATGAGTGTTAATGGGCTTTTGAAGAGCACCGAGTTCTGATGGGGGAGGTTATCGTAAGTCATGGAGCGTAATCTATCTTGGAGGCTAATCTAAACAGACATGCACACCTCTTAACACCTAATTACTGCTTTTAAAGCGATTAACCCTGGATTCTCAGCCATAGACAAAGTGCGCTCAAGTGGCCCTGAAAACTCTTTTTCGAGCTCTGGGCTCTGGCCCCTGCTCTAAAAATGTGACGTGATATTAATTAATTGATACAGAAAATATATTTTTTTTAATCATGACTGCATCTTCATGTTGATCCATTTTGTCTGCTCATTATTTGAATGTTGACTAAATATTCACTTAGGTCAGGTGGAGTTGGAGATAAAAGATTAATGGATGGTGGAAGTCTCTCTTATCTCTTGGAATTAGAAGAGTTGACTGTAACTGTTGGACCACAAATAAACAATATTTTACCGACTTGGCTCAGAGACATGTATGCATTAAGTCAATGCTGAAGGGTATTGGAAAAATGTTCCCTCTCAATTTTCCTTCTGCTTCTTATGGAATTTGCAAAGACTCCTAAATATGCTTAATTCTATATGTCAAAAGTACTGTATTCGCAATACATGTATAAGGGTAATACTAATAAGTAAGGTTATGAGGGAAGTATTCACAAATATTGTCTGTATATCCCATCCTTGAGAAACGGCACCATCAACAGTCAGTTTTACAGGCTTTGCTGCTCTTAGTGATCACCCTGATCATAAAACCAAAGAGAAAAAGAAGATTTAATACAACACAAACGTTTGAAGATGTTTGTTTTCTGTTTTCAATTATATTTCGAACCCCTTTATGTTTTTAGGAACGTGACTTTTATTTTCCAAATGCAAGACCCAGAATAAAGTTACAGAGCACAACTGTTGATTGTGGACCTTGTCTTTCTCTCCACACATCCATTAGCCACCAACATGACTTTGTACTGTTAATGAGTGCTGGTGTACAATAGGCCATGTAAGATGTGACCGAGAGAGCTGGCCTGACGGAGGCCTGTTGTGCTCGTGCAGGCCTGTGGAACTTTGCCAGGCTGTTAGGCAGATGAAGCTCCACTCCATCAGGCCCAACCGGGGGTGTCAGGGGCCCTGCCTGCCAGGACGCTAAGGCCACAAGGGCTCAAGCTGTATTGAGCCCTTGTGGCCAGTAGCCTAGGTGGCTTAACTGCCCCGTTTATTTTGGGACCAATGATTGTATAAAGGGCTATTATGCATCCAAGTACTCTGCAACAATGCCTTTTAAACCTTTATTTAATCTGGATGAAAACTCCTGAGATTAAGAACCTCTTTGGCAAGAATGTCCTGGGCCTTCTGAAGAAATCTCACGCAAGCACACCAACAACATGCAGTCCACACAGCAGCGCCCTGCATGGGCTCAAACTTACACTTGCTCCACACTGATATGTCTTGTCTGATAGACACCATGAACTCCACAACCCTTATTTTTAGGATATTTGCCATCACAGATTGTCAGATATTAGAAAAGCCTCTTATTAGAGGTATTCGGGCTCAGTATAAGGAGTCAAAATTCTCTCTCTGCTTTGCTTTGCAGTTAGAGTGCAAATAAACTAATACCATTTACATGCCTTAGTAGTTAAGCACAATAAAGCAGTAGAATGAATTCAGATGAAAACTGTCTATGCTATATTTAGCCTTAACCAATTCTCACCACACCTTTGTCAGAAAGACTTAAAGCAGCAAATCCCAGAATATGTCCAAGACACACTCAGAAACAGCAATTCATTACACAAATTATTGTGTTATTTTGCTTGGCCAAGCATGACCTTCTCCGAGTCTCAGGCTCTAGTTAACAAGCTGGCTAGCGGGACGTGGTCCACGGTGGAAATAATGAGGGTAAGGAGCGGAAATAATTGGGTTTGATTAAGAACAATTTTTTAAAGGGACACCTTTTTCCTCTCGACAAAACTGCAGATCCCTTAGAGGATGAGGGGGCTTGATCACTGGCGCCAGTTGTTTGTCTTTGCTCCTGTCCTCACTTTGAAAATAAGTTTCTCAAACAGTGCTCCCTGCTTTGTCTCACAGACCTGCATGGCTGTATTTACAGTTTTCAGAATGATATTTTTCTTCTGAATAACCATTTTTAATAATGACAAAGAAAAATGAAACAACATTTCACCCCTTATCAAAATAAACGTTTTAAAGTCAAAAGTAATCACTAGTTTTTTTCTCTAATCATATATATATATAAAATGCATAGTAGACAAAAACATGACAAAAGTTTTGATTATTTATTTCATTTCAGAGATCAGTTTATTAAGTAAACATATAGTTTAAGTCACCCACACTAACTACCCAGCTCAGAACACAAACATAAAATTGAAAAAGATGAAATTATTTTACACCACTAGGAGGATCTGTCAAGACTCCATCTATATTAAAAGAGTATGCTTTTCTGCAGGAAATGTAATTATTTCTGTTTTTATCACTTTTACATGTTAGTAAAGATAAGCAACTGTTTTTTATTTGATGTCACAGAGCAGGGCAACCCCACGCAGGATCCAGTGGTCTGGTGACTCGACTGTAGGCAACATCACTGCTGTGATGTAGTTCAGGTCTGTGCGCTTTGGCTTCTTGTAGATGGGGCACACATAAAGCTTAGGATCCGGAGGGGCAGTGGAGTTGACAGCGAACATGTGAATGACAGGCAAGGGTGTAAACAACACTTTGGGTGAGGACTCGATGAGACGGGTGTTCTTTCTGTCCCAGCCAGCACCATCAACGTACAAACCATAGACATAAACTCCCTCCTGTTGAAGAAAGGTAGGATAGTCCATTATTTTATTCTCTCTTTAATAAAAAAAAAAATCTATTAGTCAATTGCCTGTTATTCACAATTTTCAGAAAATACTGCATTTTAACTCACTGTTGGTGAGGCTGTGATCTCCTCCCTTGTGTGCTTGAGTACTTTGTTGTTGAGTGTGACCGTGTCCAGAGCCCAGCCTTTGTTCGCTCTGGTTACTTCTTGCCTCATGGCTGTCAGAAATCCTGCAAATATCCAAATAAAGACAGGATTAGCATCAGTGTGAAGGAGTTTATTCCCAGTTGATGGTAACATCAAGTTGATGGTGACAGCTGGTTTTTATTTATCTTCATTTGTCTTCAAAGTACAGTGTTAGGGATCGATATCAGCAGTCCTGCTTGTTTTCTCATTGGCTGTATATGATACCAGTAAAATGCTCAAAGGTTCAACTAACCCTGTGGGTTGAAGAAGCCTGTCATCCAAAATGTTTTTGGTCTTCCTTCAAACACCCAACTGTGGAACTGCTTGTTTCTCTCCAGGAGCTCAGTGAACCAAAAGCCTAGCGTGGAAGACTCCCAGGAGATTTTCCTCCACAGGTTTGGCACACGGGCATCAAAAATATTGTCGAGGGCATCACGCAGGTTCTAGGAGTGAAGTACAGACATTAAAACTTCATGAGTGCATTTAATCGTATAGTTTAATCATTATGTGTAAAAAAAATAAAGCATTTCTGAAGTTAACAGTTAAAATGATTCCAAACATGGGGTGGGGCGATCGTAGCTCAAGAGTTGGGAGTTTGCCTTGTAATCGGAAGGTTGCCGGTTTGAGCCCTGGTTTGGACAGTCTCGGTCGTTGTGTCCTTGGGCAGGACACTTCACCCGTTGCCTACTGGTGGTGGTCAGAGGGCCCAGTGGCGCCAGTGTTCGGCAGACTCGCCTCCCTCAGTGCACCCCCAGGGTGGCTGTGGCTACAATGTAGCTTGCCATCATGTGTGTGTGAATGACTGGATGTGTAAAGCGCTTTGGGGTCCTTAGGGACTAGTAAAGCGCTATATATGTTAATATTTGAACAGAGAAGTAAATTTACCTCACTCATTATTATAGTGCCATCGATGGCCAACTTCAGGTCTGTCAGACTTATGCGCACCAAACTTATAATCCTTTGCATTCGATCTACTTCCTGACGTAGGAAGATGTTCATTGGGTTAAGCGCTCCCATCTTCAAGAGCCTCGCTTTGACCTTAACCAATCAAAGTGACAGCCATTAGATTTTAGTTCATGTAAACGTGACAAAAAAGCATTTGAACAGACAAACTGACCTCATGAGGTACATAGTTAGGAGGCAGCTTCTCCAACATGTCCTGTGCCATGTTATAAACAACAGACTCTCGAGTCACTCCTGATCCCCCTCCACTTTGCTTGGGCTGAATATTTGTGATTGTGTCTAGCACTTCAGCAGATGTGTTTGTCTGGTACCTGGTTAATATTCGTTACAGAGCAGAAATGCGTGGTTAGAAATTATATCAGCAATTACAAGCAAAGCATTCAATGCTTCATGATGACCATGTCCTCTCCTTACGTGATATCAGCATTAGAGTGCAGTCCTAATGCCTGGGGTGAATCCACAGTGGGCAAGCTCTGAATATATTCCATGTACTCGTCCACTGTCTCGCACACAGGAATCTTATAGCCCGTGTAAAAGCAAAATGCTGGATCAAACATCTTTTTACTGAACCACACCTGCAGAAAGAAATGCAAAATGCAGAGTAACCAGGATATAAACCTTTATTCATCAGTGAAAGGTAACTCAAAAACAAACATAAAACTGGGATTCTTACACGAGAGAAACACTTCAACAGGCGTTTGTCATAGTCATCTGTGACTCTTCCTCCATATTGCACCTCAGCTAGCATGTATTGCACAGTTACCCATGACACATCATGCTGGAAAAAAACCAAACAAACCACACACTGGTAAGTGAGGGCAGACGATGCAAACTCATTTTTCTTTTTTAGCCTGTCCCAGATGAATCCTCACCTTCTTGCAGCGACAGTCATCCAAGTGCTTTTCAACAAATTCAACACTTGCTGTGAAATCAGCTGAGTTGAACTCATAAGGTATGTTCCAACCCAATGGTCCGAACTTGCGTCGCTCCTTAAAAACAAAGCAATAAATAAATAAATAAATAAATAATTTTAAAAATATGAAACCAAATCAATTTACATGGCTTCTCACCAGGTCCTCTAAAAGGTCCTGCCTGACAACATTTTTGTCTTCGTTACACTGGCTCCCCAATGAAGTTTAGGGTTTAATTTATAAACATGGCGATCACTTTCAGAGCCCTTCAGTCAGATGCCTTCCTATATCAGTGAATTACTTCAACCAAACATAATGTCTAGATCTCTGGTGTCACCTTATCAATGCTTGTTGGCTGTGCCTCAGTCCAGATTAAAGACAAAAGGTGACTGTGATTATGGCCCCAGAGCTTTGGAACTTGCTTTCATTGAAACTAAGATGTCTGGACACTGCTGATATCTCTAAAAAGAAACTTAAAATCACCTGTGCACGTTTGCTTTTATTTAGCATTATCTTTTAAAGTTTTTATTTTTAATTTGGTTTATATCAACTTCTGAAAATGTAAAAGACTTTGAGAATTTTGTTCTTGGAAGGCGCTATATAAGTAAACGGTACTAACAAACAATCAGGATCAGAGTAACTGCAATTAAACTTTGACAGACTGGTGAAGGTTTTTAAATAACTGCAGTATAATTAATAAATTCAGGTAGATTGCCAAAATGTTGCAATCAGTGTGTAATCTAGCTATATTCTTATGTCAAAATAGGTTACTGAGGGTCATTTTGTAGTCAAATTGTCATGCTGCAGACACTACATTAACTTTTGTGGGGGATTTCCTGATGGCAATTAATGCCAAACTAAATTAATCAATTCATGTGAATTTCTGTATAACCTGATATCACTGCATTTTTTGCATGATAGCATGAAATTTCCAACTTCACCCAATTCAATTTAAAAAAACTGATGTAAGACTGTAAGATCCCAAGCTGACTGCACACAGGCTCAATAATTCTGGTGTGGTTTTCAACCAGTTTTCCCCTAGTGTGCCTTTAAATTCAGAGCGATGATTCTCACTTATCATAACACACACATTTAAGAATTCTCGAAGTCAGTGATCCTTACATTTGTATATTATTCTGGCCTGAATCATGTCAGGAGCTACACTGATTATCTTAACCTGGACAGTACCTGCACAGCAGTGTGGAGAAAGGCCACACTGTACAACAAGGGCTTCCACGAGGGCAGGTTGCATGCTTCCAACTGCTCCCGTGAAATTCCTGCAAATGTTCGTTTCAACCCAGCACGTATTCCCTGGGGTGGATCGTTAGTAAATTTGATGGAGCACTAGAGGTAAAGGGTTGAGAAATATTTGCTTTAAGCTTGTACACAGCATCGGGTCAAGATGGGAAGTAATAAATGAAGTGCTGCAGCATACAAAAGCTTTGTCAAATGTCACCTGTAAAAGTGTGATGGAGAATCGATCGTGTGGCTCCGTGGTGATCCACACTCTAAAAGTATTGTGCATGGTGTCTGCAGCTGTGATAGTATCGAGCAGCTCATCCATAAACTCCAAGCCCAGGTGACAGTTTTGCAGTAACACCCAGCCTCCCTATACGTATCCAGGTACAGAGACCACAGATTAGGTGAAATACTCAGCCATTATTAGGGTTATAGTACAATGTGATTGGATATCGTAAAGCTCTTATTTAATACTCTATCTGATAGAACATTACTCAACAAGCAGTATATCTGAGAGCAGACACAAAGAGGTCAGCAAATTTGTGCATGAGCAGGGAGGCAGATGATTAGCAACTGGAAAACAAAAACTCGTGCTAAAATGAAGTGCTAAGGATCATGCTCTTCATTGAATTGTATTCACACCTCTATCATTGATGTCTTAACAAGCTTCCTTGCATGCACCTCTTGTCCTTGTCCCATGGAAATTGCACTACATTCTGTAGGATGAAACAATGCAATGACAAATCATCTTCTAAGTTAAAACTACAAACTAAAGGTTGTAGTGTTGTTTTATGGTTTAGTCAAACTCACTAAGTTGAAGTTTCTTAGCTAGTGCTTCAATTTGCTCTGTGGGATCTGAGCCCATAGAAAGGAAGCAAATTAAAGGGGTGCGAGGGTCGCTTTCCTCCCATGTGCTGTGAAGGTTCAAGATGACAGGCTCAGCAAACCTCATGCCTAAAGAATCTCCCACATATTTTACAGCCTGAGACAATGTACGGTCAGGGCACCAGGACCTGTGGGGAAAAAACCCCAAACTTATATGGTTATTGTCTTGTGTATGTATGTGTATTTAAACACAACCACATAAAAAGACCAGCAGGACAATCCAACCTTATCAACAAGAGTTTATGGAAAACATCAAGAGAGTTGTATCCATCTGGAATGACACCCTCTTCTGGTGCATCAAGACTGACCCAAGCTTTCCAATGTTTTCCACTTTGAGACACCTATAAAATATATCAATATTAACTCTGTAAGTACACGACAGCAGAAACCTCAGATTTATGATCTGTGGAAAGTAGCCTCACCTGCTTTACAATGTTTGTGAATTGTGGTAATTTGCTGAGCTCCACCAAGTTTAGCCATACCATATCCAAGATCCAACTGAATGGTTTTGAGGGGCAGGTCTTCAGGTCCAGAGCCGCTCCACCTATTTAGACATTTAATGAGCTCATCATGTTTTATAGCAATAACAGAAAGGTGCAAAATTACATTTCCTGGAAGTGCCGATGACCTCACCTTTAATAAGAACCTGAAATTTGTTGTGCTCTATTTTGTTATTCTGTATGTCAATCTTGAGGGCCAGCAAAAGGGTAAAGATGAACTTGTGGTTTTCATACAAGCCTCTGACGGTGTATCTGAACACCTCAAAAGTCAGATATTCAATGATATTTGCAATTCGCTTCTGGGTTTTTGGGGACTTTTCAGACCTGCAAAAACAAATTCACAGTAAGAGTAAGTGGACTCTTACTTGCTTACTCTTACCTTACTGTTAGAGTAAGCCATACTTACTCTAATGTGAATTTTATCAAAGCCTTATCCTTCATACTTCATAAGAGACACACGTTTTTCAGTATATAAACTGGTACTGGTGAAAACATACCTTTCCAGTGACAGGTCAAAGATTTTGAGGAACTGACTCAGGGACGTCTGGTACATGACATTAACCATGCTCATCTCTGTGATGAGGAAGTAAAGGATGCTGCCTCGAGAGGCAACAGGACGATATTCTGCTTGAGCTACATTGATCTTCACCTCTGCTTCTGCTGCAACGCTGAGCTTTGCACTAACTTCTGCTGCGGTTTGCTTAGTTGTAATCAGAATGCCGATCATTGAGTCGTCATCAACTAAAGAACCTTTAATCACACAGAAACAGCTTTTTTAATAGAGCAGTAAATAAAATACAAGTATGTCTTAGACGTTAACATACAGAAGAAACAGGGTTACCCTTAGTACTGCTGAGTTTGTACAGCAGGTTGTCTTCCAGCTCTTGCATTTTTCTCTTATTAGCAGTCACATCTTTAATTAGCTTTAGTCTTTCGGCTTCTAATTCCTATTAAATAAATAATTGTCAAATTTCTGTGTAACCAAATGCCCCATCAATATTACATGCATGATACTGAAATAACTTTTCATCAAACACATTAAAAAAATGCACTGATTTTCACAATTCATTAGTACATTTTCTACCACTAACCAATGTGAGGGGAGACTGTTTCCCACTGACCTGTTTCTCTTTGAGGATAACACGGCCAAGCAGCTGGTTCTCTAGACCCTTCATGTTAACAGTGAAATCAATGATGGAAGTCTTGGCACTGACTTCTGGGGAATATGCTGGATTGGGCAGCTTGGTGGTGATATAGAGTTGGAAACCATCCATTACATTTACTTCTTTGTCTCCCACTTTGACCTAAACAAATCCGATTTATGAGACAGCACGGTTTAAAGAAGTAGACGTAAAGATTGTTGAATGTTAATGGTTTGATGATTACCTTGAAACGTGTCCCAGATTTGACGAAGTTTTTCTCAAGGACATTGTCCAGCACAGGATCCAGATCCTCAGCTATATCTTCAATAAGCAGTGGATTTCCCATAGAAAGAGAGTCTTCCAAATGATTACGAAAGAACTTGTGCTTCAGTGATGTGACCTGAAAAGACAAGACAGCTTGCCTCCATAAGATGCATAACTAAAACAACCAAGTTTGTTAAAAACAGCAACATTTAATTGTAATCGACAAAGTACTTGGAGTGAATTGGCCATTTCTTTTTTCTTTATCCAAGCCTTTCCCTGAGTCTGGGGATCAATGAGGAGGGGATATCTTGTTGCTTTTGTGACAATGATACCATTCTGCACAGACAGGTCATCTCCAGGGAGTCCCTGAAGGTTCCACTCACTTATCTTAAACAAAAATAGGATGATAAAAGTCTTTAATAAGTCACAAATATCCTTTGAGATGCTAGTAGATATGCAGAATTAGATTTATTTTGTTCTTACGGTGGGAGGGTCCACTAGGGCAGAAATGATGTTGAGATTTTCTGTAAAAGGGATTTTATTACTCTTGAGCTCTGCCTCCCAGATGTCCTTCAGCAGCATGTCACGGAAACTCTGGTTGAACGGCCCGCAATAAGACAAGAAACCAGTGAGCTGCAGCACGTCACCCACCAGTCTGCCAAGAAAAACAGAAGCAACTTGCCTCATTATTATTCTACCCCAATCAACACACAGCAAAACTGCAAGCAAACATGCAGACATGAAAAAAAATCCCTTCTTAATACAATATTTCAATATAAAATGTGATTCTTTGTAACCTGTTTATCTGTGATTTAAATTCTTTGCTCTGCTCTGTCCAGCGAACTTTCTCTCCACTAAGTCCATCAATAAGTGCAGATGCAGCCTGCATTTTATTCTTGCATTTCTCAGCATCATCCAGCAGGTCCTAAAAAAGACAAAATCTTGAATGATCTACAATTTCAAATTCAACATAAAGGCTTATGCAATATTAATAACATTTATCAGGGTGTACTGCACCTGTTTTTCTTTCATAGCAGCATCACATTTGGCCTTGACTTTGTCAAACTCTGCTTGCTTCTCAGCAAGCAGAGCCTCTGCATTCATTAGCTCATTATTTGCAATTCTTAGTCGGTTTTCTTGAACAGCCAGGTTAGCCTGGAGAAAGATAAAAGACACTGAGATTCACAAAAAACATATGAGGCACAGAAGTTTCATTACACATACTAACTAATATAAAAAGGCTATATTGACCTCTAAATTACAGACTCAAAGAGGCTGAAAGAAGAAAGCTTAACAATACAAATACAACAGTCCCATGTCAGGTCTACTTTGTAAACAAATTATGTCTTTCTGTCACATTGAGCATTAACATCACCTTAAGTGGCAGCACTTCTTTGTTGATCCCAAAGAATGTGGACATAGCCCGGGTCCATGCTAGCAGACCAGCTACATTACCACACACCTTCTTTGCATTTTCCATTGTGTAATCTTCCATATCAAAGTAAGGCTGTAGCAGTTCTACTGTTTCCTCATTAATTTTGTCTTTCTGGAAATGTTGGAGGGATGTCATGAAACCAGCAGCACTCATAAGCTAAAAGAGGACACAAACATATGGCAAAGGTATCAGATAAAATAGCATTCAGTGATGTGCAACTCTCATAAACCTATATTTTATTCTCAGGAGACTACAGAAAACATCAGATGTTTAAAGTGAGAAATATACCATTTAAAAAAATGAAAGATTCAGCACAAAGCCATGCTGTTGTGATAGAGGTATGAGGATGAGGATGCAGTGTCCATGTTTTCCAAAGATTTTCAAATTTCAATTCAACTGATTACAGAATAGTTTTCCACTTTTAAACAGGATTTAGCCCAGGGACGACAGCAATGTTACTGCATCATGTGCAGACATGCAGGCATGGTGAACTGTTTTTAACTGACAGTACCTAAGCCCCTGTGGTGTTTTCCATGACATAATCATGCCTGTTTTTAAACAAACTGTATCATATTGAGTTTTAGACTTGCCCTTTGCACACAGATTTCTCAAGATTTTCATAATCGTGCAATAATTTTATGTACTGTAGATGATGAGCTATTCAGTCTATCTATATTGAGGAACACTGCTATCAAATCATCTAATTGATTTGTTACCAATTAAGCTAATTAAGCTAATTAAGCTAATTGGTTGCAAAATGTTTCTCCTAATTTTTCAGCCTTAAATATTTTGCTGGAAAATAACTCCATTTAGTGAGTTTTTATAAGAAACGTTTTTGTTACCTTCAGTGCTTCTGCCCACGATGGCTTAAGACACTGTCGTTCAGGATCAATGGAGACAGAGTCTAACTTCTTTTGAAACAAGAGAAGGCAGGAGTCCATGATCCGCATAATCAGATGTGGCGGCTTGGCTAATTTTCTCACAGTGGCGATATCAGTTGGCTTTATGGTCTGTAAAACATTTAAAGTATATGTACTGTGTACATACAGTATATATAAGAGAAGTACTTGTGTATGTAAAAAGTAATCACAGAGGTCTCACATTCAGTGCGGCTTTAGCCTCTTCTAAAGCTGGTTTAGCAGCCTCTAGTTTAGCTTCAGCAACAATTTTCTCTTTTCCAATCCCCTCCACAATTGTCTGGGCTTTATCCTTCACAACTTGGACCTCATTCTTTACAATTGTAGCAGCTTCAGCACTGACTGTTACCTCTGCCAACACCTATGTAAACGTAAAACAAGATGGCATGTTATAAAATGTGTAAAATATCTACATAATATACATAACATTATGTCTATAAGTTGTGCATTTTATTTGGGGCGGGGTCAAAGGAACCACTATGTATTATTTACCTTGTCAGCTTTGACAGATGCTACAGCAAGCTCTTTTTCCTTTACTTTTAGCTCTTTGGATAGCTCAGCCACAGACTCACTAGCCTCTTTTAGTTTCTCCAACCCTGGAAAACAATAACAATTTGAAAACCCCTTTTTCCTGAATAATCTTTGCAAAGTAATCCACACATGCCATCTACAGATTTCCTATTGAACTTTCTTACCAACATTCATGCGTTCTGATAGTATGTTGATGCTGTTATACTTTTCAGTGTACAACGTTTTGTAACCATTTATAAAAGAGAGGTAGGATTTAGGGGTAACATGAGTTCGTCTTCGGAATCTAAAAGATAATAGATACAATGCTGCATTGGTGTAAAATACAAATTATATACAAATAGAAGAAAAAATTAAATTATATACATGGATATAAAATCATTTAAATGTAACAACATAAAAATATCGTCCGTGTTTTATACCTCTCAAAGTAGCTTTCACATGTGACAGATACTTTGTCATGGTATGTTCCCATAGCCGTCACCACAGACGCTTTGACTTCAGCAGAACAAACCATATTAAACTCAGACAAGAAATAATTGGATACAGCCACCAAAGCCTCATTTGGCCAAGGGGTGAACCAGTCCATCGTGCAGCCAGAAATCAACCCTGGAAACTTCAGAGACCGGGAGCGAAACTTCGGTCCCACCTGTCAAGGTTGTGAGACAAAATGTGCTTCACCACAGACTCATACAAAATTGTATCTTTAATGTAATATTATAAACAATACAGGTAAACAAACGATACAAAGTCCCAACCTCTGAGTCACTGCTTTTGTGAAACAAGTATACAAATCTTTGACGTACCGGTGAGAAGCAAAGAACAACATGGAGATTCTTTCTTGACCGTGAAATAAAATACTCGTAAAGGTTGTCAAAAGTTGGTGGAATACGAGGAAACTCCTTTTTCATCACAGGTATTAGGTTCTGGGTGATCTCTTGGATCTCATCTTTAGCAAAAAGATTGGAAACCTGCAAACAGTCAATTCACTATGAAGTCATCTGGACCAAATATGGCCACAAATGTAGCAGTTTTTAATTACATGGTCTAAATTTTGACTTTCAGCTTGGATCAAAGTGGATTTTTGTGGATTTAAATATATCTGAATTTTTTAAAGATCCCCACCTCTCCAGATGAAAGAACATTGTTGAGGTACTCAAGGAAGGCCTCATTCTTGATATCATTATCAGTAAAGATAAAGGTGATGCCTTTGCCTTCAGCCCCAGCTGTCCTATACAGCACTTTCAGGTCATCCAGGAAATTGGTCATGTTGTATGTTCTAATAAGAAGACAAACACTATAAATTCTGCTAATTAGCTAAACCCCAGATGATGCACATGTGTTTACATGCCATAACATGCCAGGTGCAACCATGTGTTTTCCCCATGCTTTTGACCCTCAATCTATGGCTTGTGGATCCCTGGGGCTCCAGGGCACCCAGTTTGAGAGCCAGTGGTATAAGGACTTTAACTTATAATATAAGCAGCATGAGGTAACTGTTGTGAATTGGCACCATATTGATAACATTAAATTCACCTGAACTGAAGGTTTAGTTTTTCTGTTCTTACCTGGTCAATGTGATCTGGAAGACGTGGTATCCAGCTATGAATGAGGCTAGCCGTGTAAGGCTCTGTTTACCTGATCCTCCGACACCCACAAGCAGGGCATTTCCTTGGTCAGTTCGAATTATTCGTGAGATCTAAAGCATTGGAATAAATCAGCATTAATTGTAGCCAGATATAAAGGAAATGTATTAGTTGGGCCTGTAGTCTGACCTTGACGAGATGAGTCATTGCATCTGTGAAGAAAACCAGATCCAGAGTCGAGCCTCTTACGATCTCATTGTGTTGAGTCTGATACATCATTAGTTTCTCTGATAAGAACTTGAAATTTGGCACCTGAAAAAGTGAGCGTTTTCTTTCTGATTAGTATGACAGCTTTCTATATCAATGTTCAACAGTATCAATATTGTACTGTGGTTATAAATACAAATCTTTTACCAGTTCATAAATTTTAGGGGCATCAAAACACGCATCCTCCCCTTCTTCTCCAGTTGGCTCAGGTGCATCTCGGAGAAAGTCCACAAAGTATGGCTCAGGATGAAGTTTTGGGACAAGGCTAGGATCAACATGCTCTTGGATCACCCGGGATACACCCTTCTCAAACCACTCTCTGTCCTCTGAGCAAATAAACCTACAGCAAAATGATGTTTCAATTTTAGCATCTTTGTTATGCTTATAAAGTGATTTGATGGATAGGAGAACTCTACCTGTCAGCGATCACCCTTGTACATTCACTCTTGAAAAGAGCCAAGAGGGTAGGTATATCATGACACTCCTCTGCCTTGATGTTTAACATCCCTTGCCAGATCCGAGACAAATCTCTCAAATTGAAAATGTAGTGGAACTTGGATGGTGTGGGAAGCATTTTTACCTTCAATGTGAAATCATCAAATAAGATGTCTTTATTAATACATCCACTTTTATAATCTGTTCACATCATCTTTTAAGTAGTTACCTTTGTCCACTGCCATAAAATCCTCCCAGCAGATACAAGGTGCTTAACCATATCTGAAATGCTCTGCTTGAATTTTCTGCATTCATGGAAGTAACCACCACTAATTATACCTGCAAAAAAATTGCATCAAAATAATCTATTTGTGTGATACAACTAGTAATGAGGGGAAACAAATTTTGAGGTACTTACCAAAGATCTTATCAATTGAAGTATTTGATGGCAGAGTACAGTTAAAGACAGTAAACTGCCTCTTGAGTCTTTGAGGGATGTCATTTCTCCCACCACCAGGGTGAATCATGGCAGCAAGTATCTGCACATCTTCAATAGTGGAGAAGTCTCCTGGTTTGTCCAGACTGTACATGCCACTCATTTCCATCATCTGTCGAACTATCTCATTGGTGATCTGGTTTGGAAAGTTATATAAAGGAGTTATGCCTGAATTACTGTTCAGTGGAAAATCTACACCGTAACCTTCCACATAACCTGACATGCACCTTCTAAAAATGCATTTATGCATTTAGGTGTTTTTGGTTATGTCCTAAGTTATGATGTAGATTTCCCAGAGAAGTCTAAATCAAACTTTACTAAGACTGGAAGCCACATGAAATAGTAAACAGTATATTTGCTGTTTTGTGTATTTTGTAAAATAAATATATATATATATAATACATGTATATATAAATACCTGATCTCCCCATTCATTGACAACTGGCATGTTTATATCATCAATAAAGACTGTCATCCTGCGTCCTCCTGGGGGTCCATAGGTGCTGCCAATTCTTTTCTCAATGTAACTTTCCACTGTTCGCTGTATATGTATGTATATAAAAAGCTTTTACTAACAAAAAGCCATATAGAATTTGTTAAAGATAAATATAAAGAACATTTTATAGGTTACATTTTACCTGAAACATTAGTGGTTCTGTTGCAGATGAGAAGTTCAGCGTCTTTGATAGGTCTGTCTCAGGATCATATTTTTTTGTGCAGCTTTTTATCATCACAGTTTTAGCAGTTCCTTGTTCTCCAATGAGCAGCACAGCCTATTTATACACAAAATTTAACTGTAACAGAAGTACATACCAAGGATAATCATATGCTCTTTTATTTAATATTCATATCTTAAAGGAGACCTTGTGTTGTTTAGCAATGGTATCCAGCAAGAAAGAGGTTCTTGTGTTATCCACATTGGGAACAAGAATAGAAGTGTAGTCAGGCAAATGGTCAGTTGGATAGATATAATCACCCACATGGTTGTTCCAATGACACCAATCACCTGAAATAAAAGATGAAGCTCTTATAGTAATTCAATTTCAAAATGCAAAAGACAGCATAGGGGTTTTATGTACTGTATAAAATGTTTTTACCATTTGTGCCAATCATGTACTCAAACATAGTTTCCCCTGGCTGTGTTGGAGGAACATCAATATTGCTTTCATGACCTCTGATGTAAGTCTCTAGTTTGTCTCTATCATCTAACTCCAAAATGGCTCCAAGGCTCCACATCAGACAGAAGGCAAAGAGACGCTCAAGGTGTTTGCTACCAGCAAAGCCTCCTGTCTCCTTGGTTGGGAGGAGGCCTTCCAGCAGATTCACAGACTGAAGGTGGAACATAGTGAGACAATTCAATATTTCTAATTAATTTAGAAGCATCATCAATTTCTTCTCATTTGTCAGAATACATACCTGCATGATATAGTTACACTCCAAAAGCTCCATTTTGGGTTTAAGGTTCCGCTTCATGTACAAGTAAGCATCCTCAAATATCTTGTCATATAAACTTAAAATACTTTCTGCCTCCTTTGCGTTGCGCTTGTTAGCCCATCCCTAAAACATAAAGGCCACATTCCATCTGAATACAGTATTGTAACAGCAGCACTGATTCTTTTCTCCAAACAGTCTTTGAATGGAAAATTTCAAAAAACAAGCCTACCCTGAGTATGGGTTTCCAACTGAGAGCTGATGAGCTCATGAAGACCATACCCACCCGGGACACTGTAGCAGGGGAGGCATTATCCATGTTGTGCACCTCAAACACCAACTTGCAACATGGTGACATTGTGATGCGGTCACCATTAGCCAAGGTCAGTGTTTTGTTATCATCCAACACAGAATTAAGATTCTCAATCCATATGGCGTCGACAGGACCATCAAGCACAATCCATATGAACTCCCCTGAAGTGTTCACATTTTAAAGAAATGAAAAATTATATATATATATATATATATATATATATATATATCTGTGTGTGCGAATATTCATTAAATATTGTATCATAAACCTTTCTTAGCTTTGAGTGTCCTCCTCCATAGTGTGGAAAATATCCCATCTGTCCAATCATTGGTGGCTGCATCAAGACGGCCAAACATCTGCGCAGCAGTGATTGCTTTGGGGTTCATGCGCATCTCCCTATGCGGGGATCCACATTCAGTCATAGCTCGCATGAGAATGTTGATGACTGTGGTCTTCCCAGCTCCACTTGGTCCTAAAGTCATCAGCCCATGCCGCACTCGTGAAGTCTCATAAAGCTGATAGTGATGTATCAGTAAGAAAGAGTGTTTTCCAAAGAAAATCCAAATAACAACAGCAGATAAACACGCAGATGGTACCTGAACAAGCTTGAGATTCCAGGGAGGATGGTTGATTATACCGGCTGACTGCACTTGATGGGCAACAGCTGCCTGAAGTTCAGCATATGTGCTACTATCCAGCTGGATACCAGGGAACAGGTCATTGATGAGACTGAGGAAAAGTGGCTCATCCTCGTCCACCTGAAACACACACACACACACACACACACACACACACACACACACACATTATATATATATACAGTATATATATGCAATATATTACTGTCAAATATTTGACTAGGTTTGCGTCATACCAGTTTAGACAGATTCATGTCACGCAGCACTCTCATGACAATGCTGGACTCTGTGTCATCAGGCCGTGCTCTTTTAGCAGCCCCAAGTGTTCGTAACACGGACAGGATGTTCCTCAGGCCAAAGTCATAGTGGACCTAACAAAGCAAGAGCTTAGCTTTAGAGGGTTAATAATGACTTATTATAGGAACTAAACTGGCCACATGATTATTACCTGTTTTGTAAGTTGTTCTTCACACAGTTTATAAAGAACAAAAAACTTCTGGGCTAAGATGATGTTGTCATTGAATCCACAACTGGCTAGCTTAACTCTCATGATGATCTGTCAAAGGCAATAGTGAAAACAAATGGTTAGAAGTTAAACAAAAAAGATAATATTTCTCCTTAACAAAACTAACCTTTACCCACCTGTCTGTCTGGCACCATCATAGAAACCGTCCTGAATTGCACTTTTAAATTTTCAGGAAGTTCCTGACGACCGGCATATCCGGGGTTCTATGTATTGAGTGACAACATGTTTTACTATATTCATACTAAACATCTGCTGCCTAGTAAACATATAAATCCTGTATCTTACCATAGTGATAAACAGGCCAAACTCTGGATTCAGATCCACAGTGTCTCCATCAGTAAAAATGAATGTGCTCCTCTGGTTCTTGCGTGCCGTCAGAACTATATAGATCTGCTGAGCAGCAACAGAGAGCACTGGCAGGTCGATTCTGTTGAACTCATCAAAACAACCCCAGGACCCTGACTGTGCGAGGCCTGAAAAAGAATGAACAATTTACCAAATGTGCATATTTTTGGAATGTGAAAAGAAGCTGGAAAATCTGAGTAACAAAACATGCACACACAACTGAAGACCCGCGTAGATTTGAACCTAAAACCAAAATCTTTCTATGAGCAGCATAAGATAAAATGAAATCTGAGTGTTTTGCTCATTAATCCAGGTAAGAAAAGTTGATTCAGTTCACCTGGATGTCAAGACCAAGGAAGTCACTTGGGTGAGAGATGAAATGTTTCTCCCACTGAAAATGCTACACAATAAATTTTCTAAGATATCTGATAATTTGATTAATTGCTTAGGATACCTTTATAAATCCTTCCAAGTCCTCTGAAGTCCATCTGGTCAGAGCAGTTGAACACTACAACATACTTGCCAAGACAGCGACCCATGTCTTTGGTAGTTTCAGTTTTCCCAGTTCCAGCCGGTCCTGCAGGGGCTCCTCCCATACTCATACCTAGAGCTTGGGCTAGTGTGATGTAGCACCTAGGTAAACAAGAAGGGGTTAATGGATGTACCTTAGTACTTAAATCTATATAAAAAGTAATTAACAAAATCTCATTATTTACTTGCCTGTCTGTCAGTGGAGTGATGACCAGACGATCAGTACAGCCTAGAAACTCATTCTGATAAATGAAGTCAACATTAGTAATAGACACAATGACCTTATCCAGGTAGCCCCTGAAGTAAAATCTGCTCTGCTTCAGCCATTCGAAGTCGCCTACAGATTTTATACGCTTTTTCACCTGAGGAAAAAGCAGGACATGAAGAGGAATGGTTGACCATAACAGTTTAATAATAAAAAGTTATCTGTGATAGTTGATGTGGACAAGTAGCATTTATCCAAAAAAACCAAAAAAACCAAAAACTTACTAGGTCATTAAATATATCAGTCTGGTGCACATGAATTGTGACAAGTGTCTCATATTTGACTCTGTCAAATTTGCTGAGGTCATAGGTTGTTTGCTTGATGAGTGTAGTGAGCAGACTCAGTAATTTCTTTTGGGTAAGAGGCATGATGTGCTTGTCATCTTCTGTTTGGTGCAGGGCCTTCTCTGCATCTCTTGTCCAAATCATTTGGATTCCCAGCAAGCCCACCTAAAAAGTACAAATCAAACAATACATGAAAAGATGCGTCATGTATAGTACATACAGGTAAAGTGGTAGAAATATGATGCTACATGAAAGGTACTATGGGGTGGCTGTAGCTCAGGTGGTAGAGCAGGTCATCTACTGATCGGAAGGTTGGTGGTTCGATTCCTGGCTTCCCCTAGTCTGCATGCCAAATATCCTTGGGCAAGATACTAACCCCAAATTGCTTTCCGATGCATCCATCGGAGTATGAATGTGTGTGAATGTTATCTAGAAAGCACTTAGAAAGATGTGCTTGTGCGAATGGGTCTGAATGGGTGAATGCACAAGTTGTGTAAAGCGCTTTGAGTGCTCAGATGAGTAGAAAAGCGCTATATAAGAACCAGTCCATTTACCATTTACTACTGTCAAAGATATCCAAACTTGTTATTTTACAAACGTTGGAAAAAGAATGAAAAAGAACCATGAGATCTGTTAAGCTGCCTCTGCCACTGATAAAGGAAAGAAGGAAATGTGACATGAAAACAAACAGTCATGTTGCTGGATAGTTTAATCTTATAGAGAGTAACGTCTCAAATCTTTAAAATCTTGAATCCCTTTAAACACTACTAAATGGTGGTTGGTATTACAGATGGAAGAAAAAAAAATCTCTGTTACACTTAAATGAACAAAATATTTTAAAAACTCATGAAAAAGATTTTACTAACAGCCACAATTCAGTTTTCCTACCTGTGCTTGAAATTTGTTGAGAAAAGCAAGAAGATCAAACTCCTCATCGTCTAGCTCTAGATCTGCAGCTCTGATAACAGAGTGCAGTGAAGCCTGTTGTTGCACCAAAAGCTTCCTAAGCCAGATCTCAACTTCTCCCTGAGCCATTACAGGACTCTCTAGCTGAAAACACAGAAACACATTTGCTATGTTGTACCACACCTGTGATAAAAATTGGAAAAATATTTGCTGTCAGCCTCAATTGAACCTTATTCTGTTTGAATATCTATTTATTGTACCCTACACTTGTCTGTAGAAAATAGCAATCTGATATAAATTTAACTTTAATTTGAATTTGACTCTGTTGACCGCTTGCAAAAGTTATTTGCACTAAACGTAACAAATGCAATTCAACATATAGTTGTATTACAGCTCTAAACTGAAAATGCAAATAGCATTAAATACCGGCAGTTTCTCCCCTTCTTGTGAAATAACAGCTATGATCTTGTCATATTCTGTTGTGTGAAACTCAGCTTCTTTTACGTTGTCAAACACTCCAAGAAGATGTGCCTGAAAAACAAATGCATCTACAATTATTTTTGCTATTTTACCCAAAATCAAAAACCCAAAAGAAAAAAAAGAGAGAGAAAAAAATAAACAAAACCCAAGAAATCAGATTTCAATACACAAACCATTTTCTTAATATTTCTATCCTGATCGTCTCATTCTTTGCCCATGAAAACTCCAAATTTAAATTGTATTTCTTATTTGCTAACATGAGTTTTTAACATATCAACGCAGACAAACAAATTAGGCCTTTTGCAGTAGCAGTATAATTACATTGTTTTATACTTTTTTATTTAAATTTAAGTTTCTTACAGTGGCAGTGAATGTTCTGACCTGAATTGTGTGAGAATCACTGGCTTGTCCAAGGATTTCCAAAAGGGCAGGATCAGACACAAAGAAGAACCGTGGAAACAAGAGTCTCTTTTTCTCAAGATACCTGTGAAACAAGATCATATCATCTGCAGTGTACACATTGAAGTAGTACAAGTATTGTTATAATTATGGGGCCCATTTATTCAATGCCTTTCTTTTTATTGCAAAGCATCTGTGGGTGACAAAAGGACAAAAAGGGGAAGAAAAGGAGGGGAAGATAAAACCTGGAGTAATTATACTGCATAAAAAGTGCTTGAGTAAAAAGCTAATTAACTAAATAGTTAAATAATGTCATGTAAAAAAAATTTAAAGACTGAGCTACTCTTTACTCTTAAACTGTTGCAACCAACAGAAAGATGCAAACTAAAACAAGGATGGTGCCAAAAAAATTACCCTGCAAGAGATTTCTGACAGAGCTCTAGTTGTTTCTGAAGATCCGGAAGCTTTTCTCTCAGAGAGGGATCACCTACACAGCACTCCACAGCATTTGGGACCTTTTGTGCTCGCCGCATGATTTCAGTCCAAGACTTGTCAATATTCTGAAATCGATTTGCTTCCTGCAAACGGAAACATTTTTATGTTAGCATTTACTTAAGGATGCTTTCAAAATTGTTATTTTCAGGACACAGGGCAGAATTAATGAACTGTACCTGTGGCAGATCTTTGGCAATGTCGCCCCCAACAAACACAGCCTCCAAATAGACCCACAAGTTTTGCACTATAACCCACTGTTCAATGACCTCAGATGATGTTGAAAGCTTGAAGACCCAATCTTGGATCTCTGCTTTATGGAAGGTACTGTACCTGTACAAAGCAGACAAAGCTTGTTAAGTTCTTTAAGACATTGCAGAAATGGGAATATGTGTGGATATTTCACATCTTGAATGATTACACCCAAACTAATCTTTGTCACTTCTAATTTTTCTGGGCTGAATGATTTGTTAAGTTAGGTAGGTCTTGCAGTCTTGCCCTTTTATTACTCCAAAGTATCAATGTTTCTAGGAGATCAAGTTTATAAAAATCTGTTACAAAATTGTAAGCCGGGGTTTATTCTGTTCTACCTGTTGCTCAGCAGTGAACCTAGCACCATCAAACTGTCCTCCAAGTTGGTGAGAATCTCGGATGTTTCTGCTCCTTTCAGCATCAGTTCTCCTCTATTCTTAAATGTCATCAAGCTCAGGGTCTGAGCAGACCACAGCTCTTTTACTTGTGATAATTTGGCCTCAATATCCTTCTCCTTTACAGCTGATATGCAAATGTCCTACAAATACAAAAAGCCAAACTTGGGATGGTGCATACACATGAGCAAATCAAATCTATAAGCTTGAAATTGAAGTAGATTATAAATGTCAAATCTGCCAGCACACCTCAATGTCGTCCTTGTACGTCAACAAAGGCGCCTCCATGATGTTCTCAAGTATAAACGTACTGGACTCCACCTCAAAATGGTGTCCAGTCACTTGTGCAATACGGTCCCAGTGTCTCCGTTTCATAGACTTGTTTGCCATCATTTCAAGAAGAGGACACGAATCATTAAAATCATCAATGGTCTTTTTTAGATCAAGAAAGGCTTGCCAGTCCTTTAGTGCTTTGGGTAGCTTCCGACACCTATAAAAATTGGATAATAAACTTTTGTTAAAATGAATCCTCTTAAAAAAAACATTCACTACACAACAAATTTTTAGGTCTGTAAGTTATAATAACAGATATACTCAACCTGTTCTGAAAATCCATAAGTTCGCCATTGATCTTTTCAATATCCACTTGTATCCACAGTATCTTATAGTACCCACTAATCTTGTTCATCACTGCATCATACAGGCCATAGAGTTTTTGAAGCAGATCAAGCTCTTTTCTAAAGGAAGCATTAGGAAGCATAATGTTTGAATATATTTTATAATGTGATAGATGTTAACACTTAGCATAGTATTAATAGAGATGCAAAAGTTATTCTAGCACAGAACAAGGTTTGATTTTTTTTGCTGATGTACCTTTTCTTGTGTAGACAGTTGTATTCTGTAACTGGTAAGCCAAGAAGCTGCTGTCCAGAAGTATATGTGGTGAAGTTTTTCCAAAGCTCTTCAAATCTAGCCTGCAAACAAAACATACAATTAAATCTCGCAAGACTGTTTGTTATGTTATGTTTTCTTGCCCTATCAGCTCTCTCTTATCTAGTAATCATTTACCTCTAACTTATGTGAATGATTATAGATTTTCACACACTGAAAGAATTGAAACTGTTAAACGATTTAACAACGTCACCTGATAGATCTGAAGCATGCGGCTGGCTTCTTGTGGAGCTAATCCTTCAACCAAGGGGCCTTCCTGAAAAACGAGACATAAAATGAAGAATAGGTTAATATGAATACGCTGATTTATTGAAAACCACCTGCACACAGTTTTTAAGATTACTCACAGAATCAAACTGTTCCATATAAGTGTCAACATCTTTTTGGAAGATAGCCACGCTCTCGAGAAGGTCTCGTTTGAACTTGGGTTGCATACGAACAAGCTCATATTGCACCGATCTCTGCGCAAGTCAATATCAAAAATAAAATCAAGATCACAGCTTATCACATTTACAACACACAAGATCACATTTATTTTTAAAAAAAAGTCATCAAACAAAATATGCATTAATGTCATGATAATACTTACAGCTTTAGACTGGAGCATTGTGAATGAGTCTCTCAGACTGTACACTTCTTCTACTTCTCTTTTGGTCTCTTCTGCTTCATATTTTGTCAAAATGTCATATGCTTCCTGTAAATACATTCTTATATTTAAATGTTCAACATTTAGCTCATTCTGAACACGCAGGCCTCTCATTTATAACTAACAGTAGTAACAGTAGATAGTTAGATACAGTTAAAATTACATCCTCAAAATGTCTTTCACTAAAAATTTCTGGGCTTTATTTAATGTTGTTACTGGTACTCTGCAGCAGTTCATATCACTTTGTTTATTGTGTAGTGCTATTGCCAGTCCTTTGAAATATCTGCAGTTACACAATACACTTAAGCAACTGATACCTCAATGGAAATCAGTGTCATGTCAGTCTGTATTTCAGCTTCTCGAAGCGTAGACAGGGCCCCCATAGTACAGCGTACATCTTCCAGATTAGCCACAGGATGTGATAGCTGGATAAGGTAGTTGTTCAAATGTGTGTGTGTGTCAGTCATTTTCTTCTTGTACCTCTCCTTCAGGTATTTGCAAATTAGTTTCTTCCAGGCTTTTGTCTCATCTGTTAGGGCCTTTTTCAGTGAACCTGTATATAAAGGAACTTAGCATTAGTCCTCCAGTTCTCAAACTAATAACCGCCTACATGTGACATGTGTAATAAAACACACTAAATATCCAATTATCCAGTGGTAGCAGAATGGAATTCAATCCTGGTCCTCACAAATAAAAATTACCTGTTGTTAACTGAACAGATTCAAAAGCAATAACAGGCTTGATAGCTTGAATTTCTTGCTCAACTGAGTCATAGTGTTGGAGTTCAGATGTAATGTGGATCAAGGATGGGTTGCTTGCCATGAATTCCTTTGTAGAAATTAAGAGAAGGGATATGATAATAATATAACTATATGAAAACAACAAGGAACATGTCATGGTGAAAGAAAATCAAAGACAACTAACTTTGACTTTTGCGTTTTTGTCCTCTTCCCAGATCGCTCTGAAAGTATTGAACTGTTTCAGAACATTGGCTGCTCGTCCCTTCTGAGAGTTGATTGCTGTTTTCAGAATGCCCACGAGTTTTTTGATGTCCTTGTGTTCCACAACAAAGTTAAATAAATGATCTTTTTCTGCAGAAACACAAATAAACAGTCAAAAGTACAACCAACGATTGTGCTAACAGCTAGCAGTTGACAGTTTCATTCAAAGTTTAACATTTACTTTTGTAAATGGTATTTTATGGGTGAGTGAGCCCATAAATTCAGCAGGAAAGTATTTAAAGGGAAACAGACTTCTACTGGACCAGAAGTCCATTTGCAACCACAACTATCACCATCTAGTGGCCTTCAGATAGAATGCAAGCTAGAGGCACCTCTGAAAGGTACTACCTTCATGTCTTACACAGTCCCCACAATAAGCTTAATATTTACAATCTTCAATCATAATAAAGGATGTCTTTAATTTAGGAGCTGTCATTCTTGGAACTTGTGCATCAAGTGTGTTTGCTCCTGTATGTGCATACTGATGGTGAGTTACCTGTTTTCTTCCTTTCATTAGAAGTGTACTCCCACTGCCAGGCAATGCTCTTGCTAACTTCCAACACAGAGTCAGTTAGTTGATTTATGGCCTGCTGGATTTCATCTAAAGTGGGAATCATTACCTGATAATGACAAATATCAGATATCAAAAGTAGATTTTCTGTTCAACAAAACTTGCAAAGAATTCCAGATCTCTCTGTCCTACAATGCAAATACTGCACTTTGAACATGTACTGAAAGAAAAGTAGAAACTCACCACGTTGGGTATATCCAGGTGGACTTCAGATTTTATTAGCGGAACTATCACAGGTTGAGGCTTGGATTTCTTGTAACTTCTGTAGTATATTGATGAAAATATGAAAGAGTTCTTTCTCTTTGACTTATGATACTGCACTGAGCACATACCAACTAACACAAATATACTTACATAGCACAACTAATCCTCTTTTTCAAGGTGTTCAGAGATAACTTTGTTGTTTTGAGAACTGCATCAAGTACCCTTGCAGTGAAGGATTCATAAAGCTTCTTAAACTCCTAAAATTAAGATTTGTATGCAAATCAGTCGGTCAACTGCACATAGCAGAAGTGTTTTACAGTTGTTAGACAAATATACCTTTTCGAATTTAGTATTTTTGTCTTTCATTGAACTTTCTGCAGTCCCTCTCTCATCCTCATGAGCAATCGTGTGTCTCTCTCCTGCGAAGGTCATGGTCCTCCCGACTACAGTGTTGAAAGTGTGAAACGCAAAAAATACGTTTAAATACTTAATTGCTGCGTTCACTTGTATTCAACACTTAAAACTCTGCCTTGACATCACCTGACACAGGTTCCTCAACAGTCTTGTAGCCTTTTGGTTCATAAACAGCACTTAAAACAGTGTCCAGCTCTTCGATTGCTGTTTTGACATGACTACATTTGTAATTCAATGTCTTCGCCCACTTTTTGCAAAGATTCTAAAAAGAGGTTGAGATGTGTATTTGGTGAATAAGGCACAACTTATTTGTAAAGGCAAATTAAAAATGAGAAGAAGACTTTAGCAGAATAATCGTTAAATTATTGTAAAGAATTTAATTAATTTGATTTCGGTTGATAAACATCTAAAATTTGTGTTTTGATTTGGTACGAGTAGCCATACCTTATTATGGTCAATCAGATGCTGAACTGAAGTTGGATCATCTGAGAGCTCAATCAGCACCGTCTCTGAGATGTCTTTAAGGACATCACCAATGTGTAACTTGTTAATATTTAGCACCTGAAAAAGAAGGAAATGTGGTTCTTGCTTATTATAAATGCACAATAAGGAAAATTTTAATGAATGACACAGAAACAGACCTTATTCACAAGATGCTGGAGCTCATACAAAGCCATGTCAACTCTTTGGAAGAACTCGTCCAGGAGTAAGGATGACCAGGTGAACAGCACTGCCCCACGTTGAAGAGCAGATTCAACCTTGCGAGTTACCAAAGACATTAAAGCTTATTATGATGCAACAGCCATAAATAATTTTTTTTTAAAAAGCATGGCAACAGCAGGGCTCTAGAGTGCGACCAATTTGGTTGAGACCTAATTTCTCAATGGTGCGACTAAAGAAAGCCTAGGTCTCACCAGTACGACCAGTCGCTCGAGTAAAAAAAAAATCTTCGTAACTCTGAAAGCCTCCGTGTGGTCAACAAGAGACACACATCATGCCCATATCGTGGTCGTAACCAATCGGGGATAGTCAAGGGAGGGACCTCTCTGATTGGCCGTGGTCCAGATATTCCTGTAGGCCTACGTGTATGTACATTTGAAAGTGCAGGCTGATAGAGAGAGGTGAGTAGCCTAGGCCTGATAGAAGTGGATTGAGTTGTGGGTAATGGGAAAAGATGTAAAGAACAATTGATAACTTTTTCGTTAAGTTGAGGCCTGATCTGTCTGAAATTCATAGCCAGTGCTCTGACATAGAGCCATCAACCTCTCAGGTAATGGGTAATGTCTAACACTGGTCATGAGACGGCATCAGATAATGAGCCACATACAATTGACTCCGAGCCAGAGCCCACTGAAAGTAAAAGGGGGAAAGTGTATACATTTCAAAGAAAGTGGCTTGACCAGTTTCCCTGGCTAAGATACAGTAAATCTGACAACATGATGCACTGCATTTACTGTCATGAGTGCGGAAAGAAAAAGGGGGAAAAAAGGCCAAATTACAGGAGTTGGCCATCTCAAGGGCCTGTGACTGCAAAAGTCCATACAATAGTCCATAAGATATCAAGCTGTTCAGATGTTCAGATATTAATTTATATTTCCTTTTTATTTAATATATCTTGAGATGTTTTAAGTTTAAATTTCAGTTAAGTGAAGCACTTTAAGCACCAGCACTTTTTAAGTAACTTATCTTTCTTGTAGAACTGTGCTCAAATAAAGAACTTTGTGTTGACAAGATTGTTAGCTAATTATTTACAAAAATCAACACTGTCTGTATGGACAGCAATTTAAAAAAAAAGTGAACTGAAAACTGCGGTGTTAAGCGATGCGGTTGAAAAATTTGGGTGGACCTAAGAAAAAAGTTAGGTGCACCAGTGAAACCGTGGCAAAAAGTTAGTCTAGAACCCTGAACAGTGGAAAACATATTCACACTGCCCTTAACTAACAATGTTTAACAGCTGAGACATTTCTTCCACAAAATGCACCATCTACTGTAATGTACTTACATTTTTGATTTTTGAAGCCATCCAGCTGGAAAAGTCTTCAGGTATTTTCTCACAAGTGGACTCATAATCTTCCAAAATTGTCTATAAAAAAGGACAACAAGTTGTTTTATCCATCCACTCGCTTCCGCTTAACCTTTTCAGGGTCACGGGGGGCGCTGGAGCCTATCCCAGCTATAGGACGAGAGGCTGGGTACACCCTGGACAGGTTGCCAGTCTCTCAGGGTTAACACACAGAGACGGACAACCATTCGCGCTCACATTCACTCCCACGGGCAATTTGGATTAATCAATTAACCTATCCCCACAAACTGCATGTCTTTGGACGGTGGGAGGAAGCCGGAGTACCCGGAGGGAACCCACGCAAACACGGGGAGAACATGCAAACTCCACACAGAAAGACCCCGGCCTTATGGTGGAATTGAACTCAAGATCTTCTTGCTGTGCGGAAACAGTGCTAACCACCGTGCCACCGTGCTATAATATAAAGTTATTTTAAAGTTTATTTTAAAGTTAAATAATCATTTTGTGAAAAAACGAGTTATTACTTGCCTGTAATCGATGGTGATCAGCACTGAGTTTTGTTTCGATGTTGAGAAGATGTAAGGCTTGCTTTGGAACCAGGAGATCCATCTTCACCAAACACTTTGCCTCCCGTATGACCTCAGTTACTTTAGGATCAAAGTTGATAACTAGCTTTTCTGTCTTTGGGTGACGAACCAGCAGTGCGACATTTAAGACTGTTGTGAATAACACAGAGAGTAAAGTCATACTAACAGAATCAGATACGGTGTGCCATCAAGGTTATCAGCATATTTAATTTAAGCCAACCATGATTCATCTGCGATACTTCCTCGAGCCATGCTTGGTGGTAAATACACTCAAACTTTACTAACGAAGCTGCAGTCTGATTGTACATTTTGACTGCATTTCGTCCCTGAGGACTGAGCAGGATGTCCGAGTTTTCCTGTTTAGGATGACAGAGTGAAGCAACATTAAAATCTTTCAGTGCTAGTAGCTTTAAAATGTTTGCTGACAGAAATTTAGCTTTACTTTTATGTGTAACATGGGTTCCTCTATTTTTTTGAAGAGGTGCCTGGCCCAACCAATTCGTCCAGCCACAGGAGGCATGTCCCTAGCAAGTGGAGGGTTCTCTTTGTGGTTGCCATAGTGCTGCAAAGGAAGTTTGTAAAACAAAATCTGTGCATTTATATTTTATTTTAAATGGCATTAGCAAATAACAATAAAATAGGTACCTTTCTCACAAGCTCTACTTCTGAGACATAACGCTGAAGAATATGACTCAAAAGATGGGGAACGTGTGCGTTAATGCAGGGAATGTTTAGCCTCTGGAAACTACAAATTTAAAAAAAACAAAGTAATAACAAATAATTACAGTATTTAATGTTATATTTCTAATATAATATTTCCAATGATATATTACATTGCTTAAAATATCATATATAGACACTTACCGCTGTATCAGGTGAATGGCACGCTCAGATGTCTTCACATGTGAGAAGCATGAATTCATAAAATTCTGCAGCTGGTTCTGTAGAAAAGGTAACAAATGTAACCTTCATTAGTACTTTATCATGTTTCAGTTGTGGCCATGTCTTAATGAGTGATGTCTGTGATTAGTGGTTTTGTGTATATGTAATATATACATATGATGCTTCCTGTTTTAAACAATGCACAGGAAAACAGCAGCTACATGTTTTAGGCATAATGAGTACACAACTATACATACCTCAATGTAACAGATTTGCTCTGTAAACTTGACAAAATCTGCTTCAAACTCAGCACTCCTTGGAGCCAACATATCATACTGCTTTCTTTTCAGATTCATGGCTATAGTGTTGAACTGTCTGGCTAGAATCTCAATGCCCTCAATGTTGGACTTGTTAAGTGATTCAAATGTCTTGAACACTGTGATTATTTGTGTGATCTAGAAAAAATAATGCTTACTGTTATATGGCAAAGCATTATGACAAGACTGACATACATATTTTAGGAATTAAAATAGACCGTACCTTTTCAAGCTGCTTGCAGAAGTTGGAAAACTTCAAAAAAATTTCCATCTCTGAAACCTCAAAAGGCTTCTTTCCAGGTGCAGCCATTGTTTCCATCTTTGTTTTCTGGAAACAAGACTTATATTCCTGGTACAAGGAGGTACAGTGCTGCAAAAGACAAAAGATTAACAACAGCAGAAACTGTGTACTGCTGCAGTCATGCCTCTAAGACATCTAATAACACTGATGTGTACTAATCACAGTGTAACAGTCACCTGCACTTTTGTGATGATGTTATCAGCATCTTGGTCCCATATGAGACGTTTGCCATTGTCAGTAATGTACGATCTGCACATTGTAACCATCTGATTTGTGACCTAGAA
This sequence comes from Neolamprologus brichardi, assembly GCF_056152115.1. Taxonomy (NCBI): domain Eukaryota; kingdom Metazoa; phylum Chordata; class Actinopteri; order Cichliformes; family Cichlidae; genus Neolamprologus; species Neolamprologus brichardi. Next base: position 15,566,266 of record NC_142121.1, on the reverse strand, counting down.
GAGTTTTCAGTATCACATGTTGTACAAAGGGAATTGGATCTTAAATGTTTGTTCTTTGAATGAAATGAAAAAACCCAACAAAGTAAACTTACTTTGATGAACAGTGAAGATATAGTTTCACTCGTGTTGTAGTACAGTGAAACTCTGAAAATCATGTGAATAGTACTGATGACATTTTGCACATTTTTCATCATGGTAACCTGAAATGACACCAAGTATAGTCACATTATTTATAATATATTGTTTGCTCTGATATAATTTGTATTTCTTAAGTTTGTAATGAACAACTTTACTGTACAAAAATTAAACTATTAACAGGCTATTATCCATATTTATTTAAAAAAAAAAAAACAGTATGTAAGATGGTCACTAATGAATAGTACATGGACTATGAATTGAATACTAGCGTTGTTTCTAAGTGTAAATAGGCAATTTTTGATCATTTTATTGTGATGTAGTCTGGGGCAAATAAAAGACTATTTTAAAACCTGTCAAAGACCTCCTGTATTCAATGCATAGCAATAGCTTTTGTTTGTTATTGCCTACATTTGGTAAAAAAGACCATACTTTCCCCCCCAACACTGTTGGTTTACAGCCTGAATGCTTTACAATTTATATACATATCTTTAAATAGCTGTGTATGCGATATAGGTGCTTTCATACTTGGCTTGTGCTTTAACATCAGTTCATCAACAAAAACACGGTTTGGCTCAGAGGTAAAACTTTATTTAATACTAAAACTTCTAACAATTGCAAGTTCTTAATGGAAAGGAATTGTTGACTGTACATACCGGGTCACTGATGTAGAGAGGTTGAAGAACTTTCTCCAGTGTGTTCAGGAATTTCACATTGTCTTTTGCCTCATTGGCACACCTTGTTATCCTAGTATCCAGCTTCCGCCACATCTACAGAGGTACATGTTTATGACAGTGATGAAGGTAATAATATATGTTATTTATTGTAAATGTTTGTTAATTGTTAAATGTTTGAAAGAGTAATTTAAATTTCTGATTTTATTATAATTATTATTATTGTTAAATTTTTAACACTTTTTTTGTACATAAAATAGAGGCAATATCCCTTGAATTATATGGTCACGATGCAAAATATTATTAAAAATACACAAATCACATTTATGGATCCATGATACATCATAGAACAGCGAAAATGAGTAATTACTGATCATTCAGGAATAATCTTACTATTATATAATTTGCATGTAATTTTTATTATATATATCAAATAGATTCAGTTTTTCATATTGCATCTATATACACAGTGTTATAGATGCAATATGTCTGAAGGTTTGTTTTTTTTTTAGATTTCGATATTGTTATTGTTATACCAAAGTTATTATTGTATAAGTGGGCCTAATGGCATCATAAAAACAGAATAATAACTAAATACTAAAATACTAAAAACTGTGTAGCACAAATTATTTTTTAGTGAGGAAAAACACCTATTAGTGTTTGCCTCACTTTCACTGTTCATTGTTGTTTCATTGTTATGTGTGGAGGAGCTGTCTGACACCAACCTACAATAAAATGTTTACCTTTGCTAATTTTAGAACACAGGTTTTTATTGAAAGAGTTTTATTCATTGAGCATATGTTTGAAGTGAGCGACTGACTTTGCATTTTTGGACACACGTGAACAAGATTAGAAATAGGTATATCAGAGGTGTGGTAATTAAAAAAATTATATTGTGCAACAAATAATGTTGTTACAGTATACCAGTACATACATTATACTGCCAAGTATTATCTTACATTAAACAGTGGACATAAAAATAAATACTATAATAGTGTGACTGACACTGAGAATGAGTACCTTTACAGTTTTGGATCTGCTAATATGGAGCACCATTACCACCGTCTTGCACTTTTGGCTTTTGATGTGAGTGATGATAGAGTTGAACCTTATAGACATTCCTTTCCAGTGCTCTAAGTCACTCAGTGGCCCTTCTGAATCAGCTCCTTTTCTCAGCTGATCACTCTCTATGAGGACCTGATGTACAGCGAAAAGGTTACATTAATTCAGTCAGTACTCTACAGCAAGTTTTTCTTTTCCTTTTTTCCTTTTCAGTCTCTTCTTTCATTTCCTTTCTCTCATACTAACAAAATATATACCATTCATTTATAAAGTCATCATCTCTGGCCAGTAAACTGTATTCCTTGAAGCCACTGGTTCATAGGCTGCACTTCACTTGTGCGTTTTAATGATTTAACAAACCTGCTCAATTTCCTTGCACCACTGCAAAAGATTTTTTTCCAGTTGATGGACCATCTCACAGTTGGCAGCTGCAGTTTTCATATCATTTAGGCTGGCCAGTTTAGAGAAGTCAATATGTGTGAATGTAGTCAGATGAACAATGTACTTGTTGCTTATATGGATTTCTGCAGGACAAACATAACAAAGTACAAAATTATTAAATTATTGAAACCAGCCATTTAGCTACAGTATGTTGTTCTGAAGAAACAATTTTTTTTACCTTCTAAGGAGTCAAGACAGCGTTTTATTGTGTACACTAAGTTCTCTTTACATTTTACTCCATGTCTGGACTCTATAGTGCCCCAGTTTTGTGGTGCATCGAGAGCAGGCAGTAGAAAGTTGTAAGTGTTCCTTATTCCTTTCAGGAGGCCGTCTCTGGCATCAACTACTGAAAAAAAGATCTCCTACAAAGTATGGAGACAAGTCACCCATAATGTCATAAAAACCAAAGCCAAAACATCTGGGATATAAATCAAAGTATTTTAAACAGATTTATTTTCTAACAGCTGTACAGTTACATTGTAAATAGGTGTGGACGTCAGATTGTTTTATAATGTTAGTGAAATGGTTGGATGTCAAATGTGACCTCAAGATTTAAAAATATGTTATGGAAGGAGGGTTAGACCATATTAGCTTTTTCCTAAACTAATGCAGGGAATGCTGAAAAGTGACAAGTTTATTATGTGATGTTTATTATGTGAACACAAGAATTATAATGTAGACTCAAGAATTTCCCCGCCATGGGATCAATAAAGCCTTATCTTATCTTACATAAACTGCTCAAAAAATAAAAGGAACACAAAGATAAGACATCCCAGATCTGAATGAATGGAATATTCTTATTAAATACTTTTTTTAGTAGTTGAATGTGCTCAAAAATCACACAAAAATTATCAATGGAAATCACATTTCACAACCCATGGAGGTCTGGATCACGCTCAACATTAAAGTTGAAAAACACACAACAGGCTGATCCAACTTTGATGTAATGTTCTTAAAACAAGTCAAAATGAGGCTCAGTAGTGTGTGTGTGGCCTCCACGTGCGTGTATGATCTCCTTACAACGCCTGCGCATGCTCCTGATGAGCTGGCGGATGGTCTCCTCAGGAAGCTCTTCCTAGACCTGGACTAAAGCATCCACCAACTCCTGGACATTCTGTGGTAGATGGAGCGAGACATGATGTCCCAGATGTGCTCAATTGGATTCAGGTCTGGGGAACGGGCGGGCCAGTCCATAGCATCAGTGCCTTCATCTTGCAGGAACTTCTGACATCCACATGAGGTCTAGCATTGTCTTGCATTAGGAGAAACCGGCATATGGTCTCACAAGGGGTCTGAGGTTTTCATCTCGCTACCTAATGGCAGTCAGGCGAGCACATGGAGGGCTGTACGCCCCCCCCCCCCCCCCCCCCCCCAAAGAAATGCCACCCCACATTAGTGGCCCACTGCGAATGGAGTCTGTTTCTGACTGTTTGAGCAGACACATGCACATTTGTGGCTTGCTGGAGGTCATTTTTTAGGGCTCTAGCAGTGCTCCTCGTGCTCCTCCATGCACAAAGGTGGAGATAGGGGTCCTGCTGTTGGGTCTGTGGTCATCACCTGCAGAACCCCTCCTTTATTGGGGATGTCTTGCTAATTGCCTATAATTTCCACGTGGTGTCTATTCCATTTCTACAACAGCATGTGAAATTGATTGTCAGTAAATGTTGCTTCCTAAGTGGACAGTTTGATTTCACAGAAGTGTGATTGACTTGGAATTACAATGTTTTGTAAAAGTGTTCCCTTTATTTTTCTGAGCAGTGAACACAAAGACATATAAAATGCACAATTAGCGTTTTAAAAATAATTTCCAACCCAGATCCTAAATCATATCTGTATGTCCAATGAAAACTTGACCATACTGTTGTCCTCTGAATTTAAAACACTTTATTGTGTGTTTAAATGGGATTTTTTTCACAGATAAACCATTTTCTTTCAGCATATAAAGAAAATTCTGACATGCGCTTGGAAGTAAGTGGGACTTTTATTTGATATGTTTTATATGTTCTATTGTGAATAAAGTATGGGCTTATGAAACTGATGACATTATGATTTCTGTTTAATTTACATTTTACACACTGCCCCAACCTTTTTAGAACTGGAATGGTTATAAAATCATATATCTATATTATATATATGGTTGTTAGGTTGTTAGATATGTTTTTATAACGATTTTATATGGTAAAATTTTGTTTAAATGTATATAAAAAAAATATTAGTTTTTTTTTTATACCATTCCGATTCTGAAATGGTTTGGACAATGTGTAAAATGTAAATAAAAACAGAAATCATAATATTATTAGACAGTATCTCACAAAAGTGAGCACACCGCTCACATTTTTAAAAAATATTTTGTTATATCTTTTCATGGGACAGCATTGAAGACATGATACTTTGATATAACGTAAAGTAGTCAGTGTACAGCTTGTACAACAGTGTAAATTTCCTGTCCCCTTTAAATCAACACACAGTCATTATTGTCTAAACCTCTGGCAACAAAAGTGAATACACCCCCAAGTGAAAATGTCCAAATTGTGCCCAATTTGCCATTTTCCCTTCCTAGTGTCATGTGACTCGTTAGTGTTACAAGGTCTCAGGTGCAAATCGGAAGGTGTGTTGAATTTGGTGTTCAATCCAACTTTATTGATAAAGCACTTTAAAAACAACACGGTTGACCAAAGTGCTTCCCAGTAAAAAACAGTAATAAAAGTTAAAAACCATACATTAAACAGACAGAGAAAATTAATTAACAGTAAAATAAATGAATGAATGAAAAAAAAGATCAAATAAATCGGTAAATATTGAAACGTGAATAAAACAGACAATATAATAGACAATAAAAAAAACTAACAAAGTAAAGAAGATTAAAAGCAACCCAAAACTGATTAAAACTGACTACAAGCTGACTCTGGTACTACAACAAGAAAGCCCACAAACAGTTTGCTGAAAACAAGCAGACTAAGGACAATTAGTCAGTAATTGTGATCTGATGAGACCAAGACCAACTTATTTTGTTCACATGGTGTCAAGGATGTGTGGCGGCAACCAGGTGAGGAGTACAAACACAAGTGTGTCTTGCCTACAGTCAAGCATGGTGGTGGGATGTCACTGTTTGGAGCTGCATGAGTGCTGCTTGCACGGAGGAGCTACAACTAATTGAAGGAACCATGAATGCCAGCATGTACTGCAACATACTGAAGCAGAACATGATCCCCTCCCTTCAGAAACTGAGCCACAGGACAGTATTCGAACATGATAACATCCACCCATCTCCATGATGTCATCATGGAGGGGTGGAAGAGGATTTCAGTGGTACCCTGTGAAGCTCTAGTGATCTCCATTCCCAACAGAGTTAAAGCAGTGTTGGAAAATAATGATGGCCGCACAAAATATTGACACTTTGGGCATAATTTGGACATTTTCACCAAGGGGTGTACTCACTTTAGTTGCCAGTGGTTTAGACATTAATGGTTGTATGTTGAGTTATTTTGAGGTGACAGCAAATGTATACTCTTATACAAGCCTTACACCGAGTACTTTACATTGTATCAAAGCGTCATATCTTTAATGTTGTCCCATGAAAAGATACAATAAAATATTTACAAAAATGTGAGGAGTGTACTCACTTTTGTGAGATACTGTATATTGATATTTTAATTATATAATAGTTATAGAAACAAACCACCATACAAATTCAGTACCCTCTTACCTCATGTACGTTTTCAGAATTCACAGCTATGTCCTCTCTTGTCCGTATAAAGTAGCAGCAAATACCTGTCAGGGATATTTGGGACAAATCGGGCATAAACAGCCTCAGTGTTTTTTCTCCTTTTGCAGCACCAGGATATGAGCGACCACACTCTGCAATAAAATAGAAATAATTTTGGAAGAAAATTAAAAAATGAAAATGACACATAAAACAGATCTTAATTTTTTCTGCTAAAACTGGGATATTTCACCAGCACAGGGATAAAATCATTAATTATCACATGAACTTGGTAAAAACTCCAATTATAACTGGCCTTGATAATCAAAAAAGTTAAATACTGTAATCCTAGTTTGTTTTAAATTAATGGTCAGTATTACTTAGTATGAAATAAAAAAAATAAGCAGGATAACATGTGACAGTCAAATACTAGAGTTGAGATTTATTCCAACCTGGTCCTGGCGCTGCAGACTCTTGATACACAAAGGAAATGGTTTTGCAACCTCCTTTGGCAAAAAAATGATCAAAAGCAGCCAGCTATTCATGATAAAGAAAGAAAAAGAAAGACAAAAAATTGTGAACTGAAAAATGTGTAACTGTATAATATCAGATGTGTTTAAACCATAATTGCCATATCAACATAGACAATATAACATGTGAAATGTATGAGATGTTTTGACTTTTGCTTGTTCCAGTTGTACTTGCAGCAGCCAAAATATACACTTCTGATTATGATATTTTTTGCTTTTGATATTTTGCTTCCAAGGAGCCAAATGTTCATGTATTTTTTTAAGGCTGCTTTGAGCAATAGTTCTCCAGACTTTCTGAAAGTCTTTTCGAAGCTTTTCTGTTGACATTGACTGTCTTCTCTAGTCAAGTCCTTGCATCAGATCATTTTCCGAGACACTATTTCTTTGTTTGTTAATTCCTGACCTGTGAATCACTAAAGGGTAAAAGACTTAACTCAGTGGATGAACCAGTTAACCAGTCTATTATTAACAAATAATAGATGACTTAGACGACTTAAAGAACCGATTTAAAATTGTACATTTTGTTATTATCAGCCTGTCCAAAAACACATAATTTTTGGACAAGGTTTGACAAGGATAAAATATTTTTTTGCACCACCTATTTGATTCTCAGTGAACTATTAACTGAAAACTTGGTCCTTCAGTTAATCTATCTATTTTTCACTGAAGCCTCAACAGAAATGGGATCAGTAGAAGGATGGCTGTCAAGAAGCTATTCTTAATTAAAGGAAACAGGGAAGAAAAGGCTGAGGTATGCAAAATTACACAAAAACTGCTCTGAAAATCAGTGGCAATAGGTTTTACAGAGTGATGAATGATAAATATGAAATGATTAAAACTGTTGTTAGTATCTACGGCAATCAGGAGAGCGGTACAACGGTGAGTGTCCACATCCTGTAAAACACGGTGCAGGCTTTGGTATTATTTGGGGATACAGCCAGTGGTGTCGGGATCAAAAATTATGGAATTATAAACACAGAAAAGTAATCTCTGATTGCTGCCATGCAATACCATCAGAAAAGTGATTGACAGTGGCTTCTTTTTTCAGTATATCAATCATCCTAAATACACTGCCAGTGCAATAAAAGTATATCCGGATAGAATTTTGAACATAGTTTGTCAAAGTATATGGGAAAAACTCACAGAAGACGAATCTAAAATAAACTCCTCTACATCTGTTGGCGATAGGGCCAGTCTCTCAGCCAAGATGTCAATGATATACTTGTGTGCAGGGGTGAGGAGCTTTTTTCGCTCTTCTCTTGCCTCCTTATATTTGGCCTGAGAAATACAATAGATGTTAATTGTAGTAATTGTAACTGCTCCGACAACAAAAGTGGTCGATGTCAGTAAGGTTTCATTAAAGCCATTATCAATTTACCTGACATCCAGCCTCGTTTGTATTTTGGCTAACTTCTTCCATCGTATTGTTTGGCAGGAGTACTCGCCTCCTTGATGTTTGAAAAACTCAGTGACTCTTTGACTTATTCTGCCTGGAGGAGGAAAAAAAAAAGAAATGTTATGAAAATGAATAACTAACTAACTCCAAAGTAGAACACAGTGAAAAAGTATTTGCCTCTTCCTCTTTTTTTTTTGCATATTTGTCACATTTTCATGTTTCAGGCCATCAAAGAATTTTAATATTAGACAAAGATAACCCGTGTAAATATACAAAGCAGTTTTTAAATTATTGTATAATTTATTAATAAAAAAAGCTATCCAAACTTCATTTTGTGGAAAGCTTAGGTCAATTTCACTAGTCCCTTCCAGGCCTGCTTACTGTCAGACCATTTGAATCAAAAACCACTTGAAAAGATTCTGTCTGACAAAGATAAGATAAGATGAGGTAAGATAAAGCACTTTTAGTCCCACACGTGGGAAACTTTTTTTGTTCACAGCAGAGAGTACGTTTAAGTTTAAGAGCAGTATAAGTTAAGAAAAACACAACAGAATAGGATAAAATAAGGGTTGGGATAAGGGTGAAAAGGGTTACAAAGCCATTTTTAAGGTTTTTGTTTTGTTTTGTTTTTCTTCTTCACTTTAGTGAGATTCATTATCCACAAATGGAGAAAACTTAGAACAGTGGGGAACCTTTCAAGGAGTGGCGGGCACAGCAAATTAGTTCAAGACCTCACTTGCTTCAGGTAGGGTCAGGGTCAATAATAACAAAGACACTGAACAAAAAGAAGAGTTTCAATGAAAAAACCACTGCTGACCACAAGAACACAAAGGCTTGTCTCACATTTACCAAACAAAAAAAAAACAAACAAACGAAACAAACAGAAAAAAACCTCCTGAAGAGCCACAAGACTCTTGTAAAATATATAGTACATATTTTTTTCTGAAGGTTTGTGTCTCATTACATCTGCCATAAAACTAATGTAGGACCATTAAAGGAAAATCACGCACACTTGGTGGTGGTAGTGTGATGGTCTAGGGCTGAGCAAAGTATTAATTAAAATTGTATCAGTAAAACAGAACTGGTTTTCAATTAAAGTGGCACTGAGGATAATATAATTAATAAAAAGTTCTTCTTTCTTTAGTCTTTAAGCTTTACTGCCATCTGAACGAGCTAACTGGATTATTTATTACAAGTTGGAGACTTGTTATCGAGGTCATATCTTACTTATATAATTCTAACCTTTGATATTTTCTGCCCTTACCAAAACGTGGTCATTCGATAAATGGTAGCTTTCTGTTGGGCACATGTTTGTGCCAGTTTTGTTTTAAGTAAAAAATAGTATTTTGTTTCCCGTTTTGCAATCGTGGAAGTCACTTCCAAGTCCTGCAGTCGTTATGAGCCGTTACTGATACCTGCTGTTAACGCAACAGTTGAAACGAGGTGTCACGAGCCCAACCGTTACCACACGTTATAAATGTTAATATTCACAGTAAACGTAAAACACAAAGCGTTTTTCATAGTTTGGGGGGACTTCTTGTAGTCGTATTGCTGACTGTCCTCTTGAAACACGTCAGATAAATAAACGTTCACAGGACAGTCATTACTTTACACTCTTTATTTGTTATTACCACCCTCTACAGGGTGGTTCCCGCACCAACACGACCGACATAACTCAAACAACAACTGATCTTGGACCAGGCTACGGACAGGACATATGTTTCGTGGTCTACTGTGATTGGTTCAGCCACACCGTCTGTTTGTCCAATAGCGGGTAGACATCTGTTCGCTGGAGCAACTCTAAAATATTCCCCTCTCTTCCTCCTGCACAGTCTTTTTGCCGTCCTGCCCGGCGACGCTCCTGCAGAGCTGCTGAAAGTTAAGCTTAAAATGGGGAAAATGCAAGTCTTAGGAGTAATTGCAGTAATATTAGCAGTGTACTGTGTACATGCGAAGATTTACTTTCGGGAAGAGTTTCTGGATGGTGGTAAGTTGTGCAGAGAATTTTTATAACTTTGCAAGGTTAGCACTTCACTGCCTGTTAGCTTGACTTTGAGACATCGTTGTGTCACAAAAAATGTTGTCTAGACTGTGAGTCCTCTCAAAAATACCACCTTTTCCGTTAAATAACCGAAAGTGCATTGATAATTGGCAACATTCATTAAGGTCGAAGGGAGCAGACGTAATATCGATATCAGTTAATAATCGTCGTCCAAGTTGCAGTTACTGAAACTAAATTTCGACATTGACAATTTGTCGTCGCATCTACAATTACTGGGAAATTGTGAGACGATTTTCACGACGTACCATGCTCTATTGGCGCGGGACTGTTAATCCTCAGCAAACTTACTGGTTGTTTTCTGAACAGATGAATGGAGAAGTCGCTGGGTGAACTCCAAGCACAAGTCAGACTACGGAGAGTGGAAACTCACGGCTGGCGACTTCTATGGCGATGCAGAGAAAGACAAAGGTACATGTTCGGACTTTCTAATGTAAATCTTCATTACAAAGTTTTCTTTTGATCAAAATAGCATTTACTGTTGTCCAAATGACAGCAAGGCACTTGACATTTAATGTTTTCCTGTTTTGTTTTTTTTGTTTTTTTTTTTAAATTTTTTTATTTCTATTATAGATGTGAAAATGAGTCATTTGATCATAATAAGCAGTAGTAATGTCTCGAATAGCCCCTACAAAGTGCCCTCATGTCTGATTTCCATTATGGTTCCTACTTCTTTATGTTTGTTTAAAGCTGAACAAACTATATTTAGTTTTGGTTTGATACTTTCATTTTCAGGTCTGCAGACAAGCCAGGATGCACGTTTCTATGCGGCCTCTGCCCGTTTTGATTCTTTCAGCAATGAGGGTAAGCCTTTGGTCATCCAGTTTACAGTCAAGCATGAACAGAAAATCGACTGTGGTGGTGGCTACGTAAAAGTCTTTCCTGCGGACTTGGAGCAGACTGAAATGCATGGAGAATCCTCTTACTACATTATGTTTGGTAAGTAATAATGACCTGTGTGATTTACAGTGCTTCTAGCTGTCACTGGATTTGATATGTGTAATAATTAATTTTATTCCTTTCCCCTAGGCCCTGACATTTGTGGCTACAGCACCAAGAAAGTTCATGTAATTTTTAATTACAAAGGCAAGAATCATCTCATCAAGAAAGAGATTAAATGCAAGGTAATTCTTGTGTTTTGAAGTCCTTATTTTTAAATGGGAACCTGCTTCTTCACCAAAGGCTTTAGTCTAAACCCTGCTTCTTTTTTTTGCTTTTTCTTTCTAGGACGATGAGCTGACCCACCTGTACACACTAATCCTGAATCCAGATCAAACCTATGAAGTAAAAATCGATAATGAGAAGGTGGAATCTGGCAGTCTGGAGGATGATTGGGACCTTCTGCCTCCTAAGAAAATTAAGGACCCTGAAGCCAAGAAGCCAGAGGATTGGGATGACCGTGCCAAGATTGATGATCCTAGTGACACAAAGCCTGAGGTGAGTAAACTCAGTACAGTCATTCTACCACCTCTTACTTTGCTCTGCGCAAAGAGTTGTTTATTTTAACCTTAGTATTTTGTGTTTTTTTTTTTTTTCTTTTTTCTCTAGGACTGGGACAAGCCCGAGAATATTCCAGATCCTGATGCTAAAAAGCCTGAAGACTGGGATGAGGATATGGACGGAGAGTGGGAGCCACCCATGATCCCCAACCCAGAGTACAAAGTAGGCTAGAAATTGATCACCAAAATACTTTAATATTAATATATAAAATACTTAAAATGCTTTTAAATTACATTACTGATAACCCTTTTTAACTTCCTGTATTTCAGGGAGAATGGAAACCCAAGCAGATTGATAACCCCAACTACAAAGGAGCCTGGGTGCATCCTGAAATTGACAATCCTGAATACAGCCCAGACTCGAACATCTACAAGTTTGACAACATTGGTGTTTTGGGTCTTGATCTTTGGCAGGTGAGACACAGTTCATCTTTTAAGGTATGTGGTAGCGGCAGTTGAGCTACAGTCTAACAGTTTTGGTTTTGTTTTGTTTTTTCCCCCTCCCTCCTCAGGTGAAATCTGGTACAATCTTTGACAACTTCCTGATCACAGATGATGTGAAAGAGGCAGAAGAGATTGGAAAGGAGACATGGGGTGTGACAAAGGTCTGGCCTTATTCTTTTTAACTCATAACTTGTTGTTCATGCAAAGCACAAAGTCTGCCCCTATGAACTACTGCTGTAATTAAAAGACTTGTTGTTTTGTTGTTGTTGTGATTCCTTGCAGGAGCCAGAGAGAAAAATGAAACAGGAGCAAGATGACCTGAAACGAAAAGAGGAGGAGGAGAAGAACAAAGAGCAGGACACTGAAGCTGCTGATGATGAAGATGAAGAAGAAGAAGAAGAGGAGGAGGAGGAAGAAGAAGAAACGAAAGAAGACACAGACGAGGCGCTTTCAGAAACAGATGAAGAAGAAGGAAAGCTTAAAGATGAGCTTTGAAGGGTTGTTGGCATAGAGTTTGTTTGTTTGTTTTTTTATTTTATTTTTTCCCTTTTTTGGGGGCAGGGGTGCTCCCTCAGGAACTGTCCTATATTTCCCAGGGGTATTGTGGCTGCTGTGCATCCTTTCCCTGAGATTTGGACACAACCCAGCTAAAGGGTGATTTGCAGTAGATTGGAAGGGGGGGGGCAAATGGTTTGTAACATACTTGGGGTCTTTCATTTTGATCTTGTTAACCCTGAACTGCTGGATTAATTCTAAGGTTTTCCACTCAAAGTACATTCTTTATTTTGTAATAACAGATAATAACGATAAACCGTCACCTGCTGTGTGCTAGATTTTTAGATTTTCTTAAACTAGCCCAGACTGTATATAAGATTAATCTATGCAGTCTGTGGTCTGCATGTCTACTTTTTTGCAAATGCCCTTTTGTTTTTCTTTTAGGGTGTTTGAAAGAGCTGAAAATGTAGTAATTATATTAAATTAAGAACATCAGCCACTCAGATTTCAACGTTAACTCTGAAACAGAACATACAAAGCATAAACCAAAAGTTGTGACCATAAAAAAAATATATATGTGAAGAGACAAATCAATACTATGATGACTTCTTTTGGTTATGTATGCAGCACTGTCTTTTTCTTTTGTCCCCACACTCTGAATTGAATTAATTGATTAGGCATGAATTGATGGGACCTGCATCATATTTTGAAAGTCTGGACAAACCAGTGGTGAGCCCCTGTGTGTGTCTTATTTTTATGGGACAGAATGTTATTGATACCAAAGTTTTTATTAAAAGATTATAACCTTATTGTCCACTGATATTTTGTGTGAGAGAGTGTTCACAGTTTAGAAGCACTGCTTGTGGTTTAGATGTAAATTAGTGGACTCCACGCCAACTGTTTCAAAAAGGAATGTCAAATGAAGTTTCATTTCCTCCATCTGTGAATAAAACTCTTCTAAAGATTCAATTCAATCAATTAAGAAGTTTCTGTTTATATCCAAGCTTGGTATGAATAAATATACTTTTTTTTTTTTTAGAGAAAATACTGGAAATTTAAAAAAACAAAACACTGATTGTCAAATGCATACTATTTTTTCCTTATTGTTTCACCCAAGAGCAATAGAAAAAATATTCATACTGTGAAAGTCACTTCATGTCAAGAAGACCATACATGTTAATGATATCTAGTGCCTGCTTCATTATATCTTCCCCAGAAAAAATTCTGGAGAAGTATAGAAAACGCTAGTATTTGGGGGCCTGTAATCCATGTGTCTTTGGGTTAACTACAATTACACTTCACCTAAGAATATATATATATATATATATATTAGTGTGTGTGTGTGTGTGTGTGTGGGGGGGGGGGGGGGGGGGTTCTGAAATGTAGTTCACAAATAGCCATGGAAATTATCTGGTGTAAACTTAAAAACTGAAAACAAAATGTGTTTGTAAACAGTAACATAAGTCTTCATAAAATCTGCCTGTTACTTTGTATGATTTTTGGTGTACCACATCTCGAAAAAATGAATGTGGGACTAAGGGACATCTGAAAAATTAAAATATAAGACAAACTATTTAGCGTCAATCCAGTGACTGCATTAAACTGAATGTTTTTTCTAATTCATTAGAGACCTTAAAGGACACTAAAGCTTGGATTTATGGGCTTTATCCACTCGTGTATGTCTTAAATTTCTGTAATAGAAAAGCAGCAGCGACGTCATCCCTGTAAGACCCACGTGTTGTCTGCAGCCAATGAAAATGTAAGACGCTGTAGGACCGGGTACTAGGGGTTAAAAAATGCCGTGTAGTCCCAAGTAAAGTTGGACACCTGCTGACCACACATGCAAACGATCCCAGGCCTCTAGGAATGAAAACCTCATTTCATTTTAATAGGATTCAAATTTGCGTAGTTGCTCTGCAGCTCTGACAGGGGCGCGGTGTCCACACCCACCGGAACCGCGGTCCCCGCCGGTCCCCAGGCGCTCGCGCCCGCTCCCTTTAAGGACTCTGTGCGCACTCCCGAGACACCAGGAGATATGGCGGCGTTCATGACTCTGAGTCAGGTAACAACTCCAAACAGCTCAAGAAAAGTAATAAAATTTATTAGAAAGCGTTAACATCTGACAGCGACAGCGTGTGATCTGACTGCTTTAGGTCTTCATAAGATAGGGTGAATATAAACTACTGTGAACGCTTGATTAAGCTTTCGCTGTCAACTAAGTTGACAGGGTTAGCTAGGTTAGGATAGCAAAGTTAGTGTACGCTTTAAAGGATGAGGAAAGCGACTGCTGGCGAAGACAGTAATGAAGCTAGTGTAGAGTGTGGTGCTGTCGAAAACAAAACACGACTAAGTGGCAACTAAAAAAAGATGGCCTTTACTTTATGAACTAAATATGTTGGAAGTTTGTTGCCATTGAAATTAGCCATTCGTTTTCTAGCAACTTAATTTAGTATATTTGATGCTTAATACACATTCATTTGTAATTTGTTTCCTTCAGTTATCAAGTGGAAACCCAGTTTATGAAAACTACTACAGACTGGTAAGGTCTACGTTGTTTGCTGTTGCTCCCCCCCCTCACTTCAGATCATTTACTGTGCATTCATCTCTGTATGATCTTTTATGTAACCCCATTCTTAAAGACACTTCTATCCTCTGTATCCTCCTGGTAATTTCCTCATGATTCTTTATAGCTCGACCCAGGAAACACAGGCAAAATATCAGCTGGCGATGCAGCTCAGTTTCTTAAGAAGTCTGGCCTGTCAGACAACACACTGGGAAAGGTGGGTAACAGTGTCACCTACAAGTACACACAACACACAGTCATGTATTTGACCCAACTAAAATCTTGTACCTTTGCATTTATTCATGTACGTATTTTAGATTTGGGATTTGGCAGATTCAGAAAGAAAAGGCTATTTGGACAAGCGGGTAACGCAGAATTTCTTTGTAAATTTGACGGTATAGTCGTGCTGATGCATGCAGAAAAAACAGGATTTGTTCTGCTTTCTTCCTCTTTTTTTAGGGTTTCTTCATAGCTTTGAGGCTGGTGGCATCTGCACAGGGTGGAAATGACATAAGTCTTCACAATCTCAACCAAAACTTAGCTGCACCCAAATTTGTAAGTTATAATTACAAATAACTCCAAAGAACTGAATTAATCAATAATGTTATGGGAATTATTTCTGTGGATTATATGAAAACTTCATTATTTAGTGTCTTAGAAAATAAGTTGATGCATTTTATTTCACTTTGTCTATTTCTTCTTTTTTCTTATAGAAAGATACAAGCAGCCCATTACTAACTGTTTCAACAACAGCATCTGATTCACAGTGGGCCATTAAGGTAAAATGTTATAAGGTTTCAAGAACTGTCATGAGGATATCACAGAAAAATGGGCTTGTCACCTAAACTTGAGTTTGTTTGTTTTTTCTTTATTTCCCAGCCTGATGAAAAGGGAAAGTTTGAGGGAATTTTTGAGAGTCTGTTACCTGTGAATGGCCTCCTCCCTGGTGATAAAGTCAGGCCAGTTTTGATAAACTCCAAGCTACCTCTGGATGTGTTAGGAAAGGTGATGTTACATGTCAAGTAATACTATGCAACCTTTTTTTTGATATAACTGTAATTTTAACAGTTTGTTAAAATTAAGCACTTACTCATTGTTTGTGCAGATTTGGGACCTAAGTGATGTGGACAAAGATGGACACTTGGACAAAGAAGAATTCACCGTGGTAAACTGTGATTCCGTACTGACATATTATCTGGGTTCCCTTTTTTATTTGTAATAATTGGTTATACTTTCCATTTTACAGGCTATGCATCTTGTGTATCGCACCATGGAGAAGGAGCCGCTCCCCACTAGTTTACCCGCTTCCCTTATCCCCCCTTCTAAGAGGAAGAAGGCTGGGGTTGGACTTCCAGGTGCTGTTCCCGTGCTGCCTGCTCTGTCTGGCCTTGGAACTGGTCCAGCTCTTCTCAAAGAAACTTTACGCAGCACTTCTCCTCTGGTCAACACCACTCCCCTCGGCACTGCTGCTCTCTTTGGCTCCGGTGCTGCCAACCTTTCTCCAAAACAGTCCTTTAAGTCCAGTTCTCCGGTATGTTGCCTCACATTGCTTGTGTGGACAGTATTATTAGTCGAAGTTGCGCAAATGCCTCTTTTTGGCCGTTGAGCCATGTGATTAAACCTAATATATAATATCAATGTAATGGACAGCACAGTGATGTTGCTTCAAAAAGTTTCCCCTCCTAGGGTTGGTCTTTGTGGAGGTTGCATGTTGTACCTTTACCTGCATAAGTTTTTGAGTCCTCCAGTTTCCTCCCACAGTCCAAAGAGAAGCATATTGTGTCAATTGATGATTTTAAATTGGATATGTGTATACAATTGAAGCACATAATAAAGTGCTCTCTGAAGCTGATGTTGGTGGAAAGCACTTTGAATGATCATATCAGATATGACCATGCATATCAAACGAATGGTCTATATGGACTATTTGTTTGATGTAATGAGGGAAAAATCACTACATTTGTTTATTTATTATTTTTTTTCTTGGTTCTCTCTACGTGTCACAAGGGCAGATTCTTAACTCTTAAACAAGCTAGGTTGCCATGTATTAACTGTCTTTTGTTGCAAATGGGTAGACTTGTTTTGCCACATTGTTCTGAGCATTGTTCAAAGGCCAACCTCTCTCTACCAGGATACAGCTTCAGGGATTTTAATTTTGGAGAAACAGGTTTTCTTGAAAGTAACGAGTAGCAATACTTGTACTACCTTTGTACCTTGACCACTTGATCAGTTGTTATGTTGTTCTGTCTTTTTTTTTTTTTTTTTAATTCATGGCCCTTTCTGCTTCTTTAAATGCTTTATCGTATATTTTGTTTTTTAATAGTTTGTTTTTTGACAGAAATAAAATGCAAGGTCATCTTTGCATTTTTTTGCATATATTTTTTGCATTTTTTATTAGCTTGATTAGTTACAGTTTTAATGTCTTGTGTATGTTGTGTGAATGTTTGTGATAGGGCAGTGAGAAAGCATCCTGCATCCTACAAATGCAGTTCCATCTAGCTGAGGACCGTGTTTTTGTTCTTTTTTTGTTGTGTTTTGTTTTTACTGATCTGTTTTAACCATTCCATTGTGCAGATTCACAAATTCCTCTTGTTGTATGAAGTAAACCTGTCTGCACTGAAGAAGAACTGTGTGTTTGTTGTATACTGAATGCTGTGTTCATCATTTCATATCGCACAATGTCTTCTGTTGTCTCTAGCCGGCGGTGAACTGGGTTGTACCAGTGGCTGACAGAGAGAAATATAAAGAAATTTTCAAGAACACGGACACTGACAATGACGGCCTCGTCAACGGCGGCGATGTCATCGAACTCTTCATGAACTGTACGCTCTCCCAGACGATGCTCGCACAGATATGGTAAGACCACAGCTCAGCTCAGACATATTTAGAGATTTTGTTTGTTGGGGTTTTTTTGTATGTTGTGAATAACATGGTCCCAAAGCACTACAGTGTAAGAAAACACAAGCAAATTACATTTTCTTCATTACACCCTCACAGTGGCTTTTAAATACAATAATTCATATATGGTTGAAGTGCAGACTTTCAGTTTTCATTCATAAGGGAATCAATAAAAGTATTACATTAATCATTATTAGGATAAAAATCCTTTACATTTAATGACTGCCTGAATTCTAGAACACATGGGCATTGCCATATACTGTCTCTCCTCCATTGAAAACCTCTGCCAGGCCTTTACTGCAGCCACCCTTAGTTGCTGCTTGTTAGCAGCTCTCTATGCCTTAAGTTTCGTCTTCAGTTACTGAAAAGCATACTCTGTTGGGTTGAGATCAGGTGACTCACTTGGCCGTCAAAGAATATCCAATTTCTTGCCCTTGAGAAACTATTCGGGCTCTTTTGCAGTTTGTGTTGAGTTATTATCCATTTGTGCTGGGCACTGTGTTGCTTACACATTCATAAAGGTGTTTGATTGTATGTGTACCTCCTGGAGAGTGTTCTTGATTTGGTTATATGAAAAATGATGGGTCATTTTTCATAACCATAGAAATAATTCTGTCATCATGAACTTCGGGTGTTCCTGAGCTTTCAATTGCATTTCTTCTTATTAGGAGAGAACAAGTTTGTGGATTTGACCAGTCCTAAAATTGTTGCCATCTCTCTGATAGGTTTTATCTTAACGTGTACATTTAAAATCCACTGTGTTGGTGTCACAAAAACTGTTTCATTGTTCAAAAAGTTATAGACCTAACTCTTTTTGTTGCCATTGTGTTAAATTGGTGAAGATGTCAACATTTTCATACATTTTTACACTTTGTCCTGTTTTGATTCAATTCAGTTTTGACTCTGTCAGAAATATTATAATTCTGATAATTCCTCTTGGATGTATACTGTTCAAAGAACTCTCTAAACATTGTAAGTTAAAAATGCATCATTCCAAATTATTTGACTATTTCTGTGCAATTACGAAGGAGGTGAAAAAAACCAAATCAAACAAAAAAAAAAAAAACAGAACTGACACGTGTGAGACATTATCAGAGGTGTAAGCATCACAGCAAATGCCTTTGTGTCAAAGTAACTGAGGATAAAACAGAGAAAAATGTGAAGGAGATTTTCCTGGCTTGATCTTTTATAGCATATAACCCCCCTGAAAATACGCTGCAGTAGATCAAAAACTAAAGAAAACCACGAATTAACATGTGGACATTACCTGTACAAAGACTGATGCTGCTGAAGCAAAACAGAGCAAAGTTACAGCGATTTTATCACTGTCGGAGATTATTTTGGGGAGAGAAAAAATCAGAAGCTGACAACAATGTATACAACAGACTGGTGCGTAATAGGCAAGTGAATAATGCAGGAAAATAGAGGTTTTTTTTTTAATGGGAAACTGGTCTCGAAGTATAGAGGTATATTGGTCAGAGAGTGACGAAGCCTGCAGTTCAGAATCTGTCAGATGTCGGCTTTCGGCACTCGACATGTCCATGTACGAGCTGTCGGGTTAACGACGCCTTGTTTACATCTTTTTGCAAAATCCGTTTACCTGCTCTTTAATCATTTGCTGTTTTAGCTGTTTGGCAATTGTTGAAATGTTTTTGTGAGCTTTTAGCTGAGGTTCTGGCTTTTATGGCAAAATACATTTATATTTAAAAATTAATTTTAAATGAATCAATATCAGATTATTCAGATTAAAATCAATTTGAATGGGGAAATTGCTTTTTTTTTTCTCTATTTTTAAAAATACAAACATAGTCAGGAGGATTCTCCCAGATAAAGCTATATAGCACCATCTTGTGGCCACTTAAAATTAGATTCAAGAAGTTTATTGTCATATACAATAAAAACACAAATGGTTACAATGAGCAATGAAATTCTTACTTTGCAAGTTCCCTTCACACAACTAAATACACAAATGACAAAAAAATTAAATACACCTAAGAATAGAAAATAATAAAGTAAAGCGAATGCTGTGTAAACAAGAGTAGGGTGTAGTTAAAATTTTAAAAGGCAGTGCAAATATTAATTGTTTATATTCTATGAAGTTGTATTGTAGTGTATATAAATGTTCAAAATTGCGAATTTATAGGTCAAGTTATTGAAGGCATTGACAAATCATCTGAGTTCAACCAAATGACTACATTTGGTCTAGAGAAGTGCAACAGAAGTGTTTTTTAAAAAAAAAATGATTTAAAGGATGCTCACTTAACCAGCATAAAATGGACTATTTGTCCGTGGTAACCACTCAGTGGGGATTTATATTTGTAAAAATTGCTGATATTATTGCTCAGAAGTATGTAATAGGGTGAGAAAAATGTCTCCTCTTCCTCCATAGGGGACTTGCTGACACAAAACAAACAGGCAAGCTGAACGAGGAGCAGTTTGCTCTAGCCATGCATTTGATCCAACAAAAGGTCAATAAAGGCATCGACCCTCCCTCTACTCTCACTCCTGACATGATCCCTCCATCAGAACGATCTGCATCATCAGCTATGGGCTTTGTGAGTTCTGCCTGTACCATATTCCAACCACTTCTCCATCTGTCTGTTTGCCAGTTTATTACAATTTTTTTCCTTTTTTACAAAGTGCTTTTTAAAAATTTGCATCTGTACCGTCAGTGTGTTTACCTTCATAACTTATGCTATTTAAGTGGTTCTTATTTATTGCTTTCTAGTCCTCAAATGCAAAACCTTTTCTTTTTTTTTCTTTTTTTTTTTATTGTTTACAGTTTTTATTCTTTTGCCTTCTTGGGATCTTTTCTATCCTGTCTAACAGAACTATGTGGGGTTTGTCTTCTGTGAGACCAGAACTTGGTTCCTTTTTTAAGGTGCACATTGTGAGTAGTTGGGCCTTTGCCACAAGGTGGCGCTCTTGTTCTATTATATTCTCTCTCTCTGTTCCAAAGAGAAGGTGAACAATAATATGGGAACATTTAAAGTGCTGCCACCTGCTGTATTTTCATCATCACTGGCTTGACATTTTTTGATCTTCAAGGAAACGCAGCATAAGAGAATACCGTTCTATTATATTACAGAGGATATAATAGAACAAATCATTTTTAATATGAGTAGAGAAATGGGGCCACTGTTAAGTGGGCAATCAAGTAAACCAGCATGTAACCTTTTATTTAAATTTATCTGGGGGAAAAAACATGAATTACCATTACCAAGAAGTTAGCTTTTTATTTTTCAATGAGTGTAAAAGTAAAATTTAATCTGTCTGAACTAAGTGGGTTTAAGCTTGACTGCCAAGGTGAGGAAAACAAATCAGTTACTCCAGTTGAGCTTTTCAGACCAATCATGCTTTTATTATTAATATTATTAGATTAATGTCGTCATTACAGTAAATTCTAAGAAACACAATTTAATTTAAATGCACTGAAATTCTGGGCCAATAACAACTATAAATAGGAAATGAACCAATAGCTGATGGTGTTGGCATCAGCTATCAGTTATATTTCTGTATTGTTCTGCTACTATTGTGTAGCTCTCATGGATAGTCTCCTATTTCAGGTGAAACGCGAAGCTTAAATAGATTATGTGTTGTCTTGGTCTGCTTCAGCAATTTTGCGAATTGCCCAATATTTTTCGTTTAGGCCTCTTGATACGGCATGGGTCTGTTTAACAATGAACAGTCTTCCAAAATTTACTGTTGCATTGAATTCTTTTAAATAGCCTTGTGTGCAATTTATGTATCGTCTGGCTGGCTTGCTCCTACGCTAACTGTGTGAGCTGTTTGTATTTCCTTCCTCTGACTTTTGTTTCTTTAGACACAACAGCGGGGAGCACCTCTTTCCCACTGCATATCACTCACATCTTCCCTGACCTCTTTTCCCTCCTTGTACTCCTTCGCCTATTAGAACAGATTCTTCGTCGTTCGCCTGTCCATTTCCCAGTCCTAATCAACTGTTTCTGTGCTCCCCTCCAGTCACCCTCATATCTTCTCTCCTACCTTTTTTCTCCTGTCTAACTCGTCTGTCTCAATGTCTCTCGCCTCAGGACGGTATCGGCTACACAGGATCGACAGAGCCGACAGGTATCAAAGAGCTGGATGACCTGAGTAAGGAAATATCTCATCTGCAGAGGTGAGCCCACTAAACCCTAACTAGCAGTAGGGACAGTTTTGTTTCGCTTCCTGTGGGGAAAAAGTAGACAAGCTTTTAGTAAGGTGATGTTCTAGATCAAAGTTTTTTTCATACTATTGTACTGTTTGTATACAGGATGCATTGTACTCAACAGCTGTCAACATACTTCTCACTGTGTAACTCTATACAGATTGCTGACAAACATGAAAATGAATTGCATTAAATGGTCACAGTTGACTATACCTTTGTCGGTTTTTGGACTGTTAAATATATTGTTAAATATATTTTTATTATCACAAGAGACATTAATACAATCTCAGCTGAAGTAGCATGCTGCTTTTTGATGCTACATAATTTTTTCTAATGTAATTTGGCACCAGGGTTTAATATAATCATTACCCCAAATGGCCCAGAGTATGTTTAATTTAAAAAAACAAAACGAACAAAGACCCCACACAAAAAAACATGTTGGGCAACTTGATTAACTGGCTGCTGGCCTTTTCTGGCTATTGACAGCAGTCCAGGAAGTCATGGTCATGAGTTAACATTTGATGTAAATAGTTTTTTCTTGCAGTCAGTATTTTCACCCTATGGCCAAACTTGTGGTGTAAGAAGGAAGCAACTAAGAGAATGTGTCAAAGAATAGTGTATAAAGACTGCAGCGTATGGAATCATTCCATTAGCATTTACAATTCAAAATAGATTTGCGCATACTGTAAAATACATTTATAAGCCAATAAAAAGTATTAAAAATTCATCTCAAGTAACCTTTTTTTTTTTTTTTTTAACAGGGCACTTGATAACGCACCAACAGTGACATAGTCATAATGAATGTGCTGCAGAAGGACTATGAGCGAGTTTAGCCTCTTTTTGTTTAGTCTCGTTGCATTAGGGTGGCTTGACAAAACTAGAAAACCACAGTCAGAGATAACAGATATCGCATCACGTTAGCGGTTTCAGCATTCTTTGTTAAACCAGATATTTGGCTGCAGGCTCTGTGTACGTTCACGTAAAATGGGGCAGTTGATGAGTCGCTGGAGATCTGTAGTGTCTGTATAAAAAATAAAATAAATACCAGTAAAAAGTAACACTGTAGTTGGAAATAACAGATGAAAGTAATTGTTGTGAATTGATTTCCATTACAAGCACACAGAGTGCATCAGTTCACATTAATGCATTTATTTTACTGCTCGGTGCTGATGCCCATTAGACCTCTGAAACGTTGAACTTTTTACATTTAAAACATTAAAGGTTACTAGGTGTGTTCATTTCTTGTAAAATAGAAATCAATGTTGGCAGATCATTTTGATTGAATATTTTAATTCTGATTTCTCTCATCCATTATGTTGCCTGCAAATCTAGACAGAAAAATGAAACACTGGGTATAATTTTTGTCATTTGCCTCTCTTTTGTTTGTTGGTGAGTGATGTCCATTTTATAACCTCTCTGCCATTGTTTGGCTCCTGTTTTTCATCTGTAGAGACAAATTCATCCTGGAGCATGAGATCAGAGAAAAGGAGGAGGCCCTCAGACAAAAAAACAGTGATGTGCAGGTAAGACTGAATAAAATAAAATAATTTAGTTTGCCTGGTTAAAGTTAAGTTAAAGTTAATGGTATTCATGAGTAAATTCCAGTCCATTTTATTCTACAATTTAAAAGTTGTCAGAAATACTTCAAATCCAGCACAAATTGCATCATTTTGAGGGGAACTCAAGGCTTAATAACTCAGAAAAGATCATGCCTAATAGCTATACTTTCTGCAAACACATGTACCTCTGTGTGGGTTTTCCTTGACCCTCAGGACTTGCAGAATAATTTGGAAAGGGAGAGCAGCAGCTTGCAAGACCTGGAGTCCCAGAAGCAGGATGCCCAGGTACGCCTGGAGGAAATGGACCAACAGCGCTCCAGGCTTGAGGGAATGCTTAACGACATCAAGCAGAAGTGCCAGGATGAAACCCAGAAGGTTAGAGATGTGACACACTGAAGTGATGCGCATGTATTTCAGTTGAGAAATGTTATTGGATTTTGTGTTTGGCTACTGGTGACAGTGGTACACATGCATTTGTGGTTTTACTGTAGTGTAATCTTTTTGGTCTAAGCTGATAATGGTTTGGTGTCAGTGCAATCTTAGATATCAGGCCAGATGTCAAAACACTGGTCATCTGAGGTTAAGATTTGTTTACATGAAAGTGGTGAGAGTTAGTATTTTTAAACACATTCACCACATATACAATAAGGTCTTTGTTTAGAAAGTCAGTGTAACTGCTTAAGAGGCAGCTGTGCATATTTGGCTTTTAGTTTGTTGGCGCAAGATGGATGTGAAAAAAAATATATATGTAAGAAGTGAAGCACTAATTGTATTTAAAAAAAATTTATAATTGAAATCTACAATTTCTAAATGAACAGCAAGCAGGATGTTGATCCTGTAGATATAAACTCCTTTCTTTCTTTTTGTTTGGAAGATTTCATCCCTGCAGAGCCAGATCCGCTCACAGGAGACTGACCTCCGCAGTCAGGAAGATGAACTGAGTCGCACCAAAACGGACCTGAGTCGAGTCCAAGAGGAGGAGGCACAGCTAGAGCAGAGATTGCTGTCCGGTCGGACTCAGCTGGACAGCATCATTAAGTCACTCAAAACCACCCAGGATGAGATCAGTCAGGTCAGTTCAGAGGGAAAGGCAACAGGTTACTTTAGGATGTTGTGCCACTTCAGACCACCAAGCTCCATAATAGCAATGTTGGGATTAAAGATCAGGTTGGAAAGTGGGATAAAGGTCTAGATATCCAGTAGTACTAATAATAACACTTATACAGAGGTAGAATTGAATTTATGCTTATGTACTAGTGAAGTTTCAACTAGTACATAAAGTTAAATTCAAGTTTGAATTGAACTTGTTTTTTTTTCTTTTCTTCATTTTTGAAGCAGACATTTACTCTCTTATTCCTCTGACAGTCATATTTATCATGCTTTAAAGGTACAAAACACCTAAACCGCTTACAGCCAGTTCTGTTTAGTGACTTTAATGTCTGGTGCATTCATCAGATTTGAGCACCATGTTTGTTTCTGTTAGCTGAAATAAATCCAGATTACAATCCTGCCTAAAAACGACAGCCAGCATTTCTACCCGAAAATTTGTTAGCCCCAGTTGATGCAGATTTGGTTACTGTTATGCTCCCTTTAAGTAGTGGAATTATTGTATTATTTTTTTTGTATTTATTTTTCTTTTGAAGTCTGTTTATTTCAGTTGGTGTCTGGAAACCGTTTTCTTATTTCAGTTTAGTTTTTAATATTTAAAAATGTTTCCTTTTACTTTAGATTTTCTTTAGTTAAGTCTAAAGACTCTAAGTTTAGTCTTTAGTTCTTTAGTTTCATTTTCAGTTTTGGCTTTTTCTTTTGTCATGATACAGCGAACGTTTGTCAGGGCCAGAGGAGGTCACAGTATTTGTATTGTCATAGTGGAAATTATTGGTTCATAGACTTGTAGGAAGTGAACAGTGAATGATTTAACCTACCTACCTTTGGACATAAGTGGATAGATATCAGTGTGGTTCTTTAGAAGCATGTTGGTATACTGTAGATTGACATTCTTTGTGTTTTTTTAGGCTCGTGGTAAGTTGTCATTGATTCAGGAGAGCCAGAAAGAGTTGACCAAGACCATTGAGCAGTACAACAATGCTTTGAAAGAAATCAACGCAGGAAACTTGAGCAACCTGCCGGACCTAAGTGAAGGCTTTGCTGAAAGGGAGGATGGAAGTTTCAGAAGTACGGTGAGGAGACCACAACTACCTATGAAGGATGATTCGTTCACAATACAATTTTAGTCTAAATCCAAGAAACTCAATTTTTCTGTTCTCTAATAATCTGGATTCAGATTTTGTTTCCTTTGTCGTTTTGCTCTGGAGATGCTAGAGAAGTGCAAATGTACCCAGACTTGTAACGTGGAAGTTAATTTCTGGATATTTTCCGGGTACATCGGTAAAGGGCTTTACTGATAAGATTGTTGCTGATTTGTTGTTTTCTGGATGGTTAATCAGGAGGGCTCTTTAAAGTCAAGGATAGCCATGTTCAACAACAACAGTGCTGCCAAGGAGACTCGAGCAGACCCCTTCAAGATGGAGGATCCCTTCAAATCTGACCTCTTCAAAGGTGTGAATACTTCAAGTCTCCTTATTTACTCCTTTTTCTGTAACGACTGTGGCTCCGTCAGCTGCTGCTTGCATTCAGTTTGTATCCCTTCTAATGAGCTTTTCTTGTTAGAGGATGTAAATTATGGTGGTGTCCTTTTTCTAGATCCATTTGGAAGTGATCCTTTCAAAGAAAGCGACCCTTTCAAAGGCACCTCATCTGAAGACTTTTTTAAGACAACTGACAGGCCAGACTTGTTTGGATCTGGAGACCCCTTTAGCAGAAAACCTGTACCTCCAGTCAAGGTATTGACTTTTTTCCCCCCCTTCCCCAAGTGATACTACTTTGGAGTGCTAATATGGCTCTTTTAGATGCAGTGCGATTATTAGTTCAAGAAGATTTTCTTTTTTTGTGCTTGCAGATAAATGGAAAAGCAAACCAGAAAGAGATTTGTGGCGTGGTCATAGTGTGTACATTTTAAATGTGTTTGACTGAATTAAATCTCACTCTGTTTGTTTTTGTTTTTTCCCCTTCTTTTGCATTTGTCAGCCAAGTCCTTTTGGCAGCAGTGACTCCTTCAGATCAAACAGCCCAAAAACAAAGGATTCAGGTACAGAAGCAACATGGGAAGTCAAAGCACACTGAAAGAGACTTTAAATCTCAAATTATTAAAACCCAGAATAATTTGTTTGCACATAGTCCCAGAGTTCTTCAGTTTAGCATTTTTTCAATTCCACTTTTATTAAAATAGCAACCAGCTCATACCAGCAGTCATCTCAAGAACCATAACAATCTGATGATCCCCTTTAATCAAGTACTTTGAGAGGCAAAAAAAACATATTTTAACTTTAACAGGAAGAGGCCTCATGTAGCTAGTTTGTCGTACATAAGTTGGACAGGTTATATTTAAATATGTTACTCATCCTTCTCCATTCGCTGTTATTGAGATGATGATGTATGATCGTGTTTTCATGCACGAATCCATGCCGATTTCCACGTATAGTCATCCCTGTACTAATAAGAGCAGATTTTCCAAGCCTTTTACTGAAAATATGACTCTAAAAGCAGACATCTAAACATAAGAACTCTCTTTAGTTGTGAAACCCATCTTAAAAGAGTCTTTTTGCCCATTCTGGGTGACGTGTTAGATTTAGATTTTATTTTGGGGGGAGCACCAGGGGCAAACAATTTTTACTCACTGTGGCTTCAATTTTTCCTGTGGTTTCGGGCTATTATTAGTCAAGTACCTACACATTTAACTACTGACCAACTAAAAATACCCCCCACCCCCCACCCCCACCCCCTGGAAAAACAGGAGGCTAACCGGAGCCAAGCATAACAGAAACTCTGTGACTGCTGGTCCTTCTCTACTAGAATACACTGCCACTCCTTTAACCAGTTCCCTCCTGCCTCTGTCCTGTCTTTATACGTGCTGCTGTTGAACTGCTGTGCCTCTTTTGGTGCGGAAGTTGTTTTAAGTTGGTGGCTGCTGCTGGTTGATGCTCTGCCGTGCTACACGTGTTTAAGATGAACACAGAGTCGACTGTAGACCTGAGCTGAGTTACTGTGCGCAAAAGAAAAACACCGATCCTGCACATGAACGGGTCTTTTGTGGTCGAACACTCACAACAAACATATTCTCTTACGATGTTTTGTTTTTTCACGGTGAAAAAATGCAGGGTTTTTTTTCATTAAGTGGCATACTGCTGAGCTTCAAAACAAGCCAGGCATGGTTATAGTTAACGGGACGCCAAATGACGCCCAATGCATACGTCAGGTTAAACAAAACCTCTGCTTTACAGGTTTTTTTGTAAAATGTCATGGAAAATTAAACGGTCATGCCACATTGCCTCTTCTGAAAATAGAAAACAGGCCCTTTCAGAATAAGCAAGATGCAGAGAGGATTTTGAATGTGTGGTTTGGGGCTGAACTTCATTATAGTTTCTGGCTCTTTCCATAAATGTATTCAAATGTTCCAAATGCGTTTCAATGTACTCTTGTCACAGATTTGTTTGGGAAAGCAGACCCCTTTGGAAGCAACTCTTTTGGAAGCAAGGGGGGTGGATTTGCTGACTTTAGTCAGATGTCAAAGGTAAGCTCTGGAGACTTGAAGTTATGAATCAGTTGCACCATAAAGCATAGTTTTCCACTAAAGCTGAAGAAAGCCGTGCTGTTAATTTAACTTTCATCGTGACTGAGGTCTTGTTTTTTTTTCCTTCCAATTTATCACATTTCTGAAAAGAGTCGACCTTGTATAAGTCCAGAGGCTTTACATCTTAGCTGACATTTCTGTTGGGGTCATCGTTTTGTATACAGTTAATGGTTTTTCTTTTCTTTTTGTCTTGTGTCTGAGAAGAAGTCGGACAATCCTGTACTCCCAATCCCAAAGAAAAGTGTGCCTAAGAGGCCTGCACCTCCCTATGGTAAGCATCGGGTTTATTCATATGTATATCTATATAAAATAACATAAAACGTGTTTTTGATGAACTTGACTGCACATGTGCAGGCATGGTGTTCATAACTAGGAAATAGAAATGGGTCAGATCTGCTAAACAGATCACACTTTTTTTTTTATGCCAGTGATGATGGTACATTCTCTTTACTCATATGTAACTCAAAATAAAAGCATAATAACTTTTGGGGGTTTTCACGGCGAGTAACCGTCCTGTGAAATAAGGATTTGATGCTTAACAGTGGTGGAAAAAAAAAAAGAAAAAAACAACTTCCCTATTGAGGTGCTAGGGTGCTGAGAACATAATTTCTTCTTTTGATTTGGTAAACAGGAAAGCTGCTGGCAGAGATACGAGTCCTTTAAATGATAATGTTGTTATTAAGACTCTGCCACAGTGATGTGTTAAGATATTCTTGTGTACAGGATGAGGAGCCTTGAGAACAACTTTCTCATCCTTTTTTTTTTTTTTTTTTTTTTTTTTTAGTGGTTTTGTTCGTGTTGTTTTTTTTTATGCACATGTGAATTCACACATTACCTAGAAGCCATGCCCAGTACATGCCCTTCCGCTGTGACCTTGCACTTATTCTTGTAGCAGAAGCATCAGCCTGGGAAAGTTAGTGTTCCCCTTTACCGCACAGAAAAGGGTAGAGATGAGTAGCCACGGTTTGTCTTGAACTAGAGACGTGCTTCACGTGTGATGGGGAAGTGAGAAGTCCACTCTCACAAACTGTGGGCACCGTTGACTTTCTGTATTACAAGGACAGTTGCTCAACAGTTAGAACTTTTAATATATTTTTTTATTTGATTGGATTTATTCTTTTGCAGGTGTGTTGCAGCAGCATTTGTAAACAACTCTAATAATACTTGTTTTTGTTTTGTTTTTTCTTAATCAATTCTTTTTAATTTGACAAATCAAAGAATTCGTTTGTCGGAAAATTGAGCCCTTGAATTTGCAGGAGCAGCCTGTGCTGCATTGGTGCACAAAGTTCGTGAGATAAACAACATTCTCACTTATTAATAGTACCATCATTATAAGAAATGTGTGCTTACTGTACACAAGGGTGTGTCCATCTTTTACAATTGCAAGTTCCAAAAAAGCAACCGTGTGCATGTTTAAGCTTCACTGCATCAGTGAGCTGTACTGAAAAAGGTGTTAACCACATTTTTTGAATCAATGTGGCTTTCCCCTGGGTAACTACTCTGCTTGCATGAAGCTGTTGGCTTCCTGTGAATATTTAGTGGCAAAGTATTATGCGTTAGCCTTTAAAGTGTGAGTTCAGTTTCCCAAGGGGGTATCGGTGAGAAATATCTCTAATGAAGATGCTAACAGCAGCATTTTCTGTCATGTTGGGGTTTTTTTTATATATATTATCTTATTTAAATGTCCTTCCTTCTTTGATAGGTTTGAGTCCATCAGAGCTGCTCCAGAGCGTTGGCTCCACAGCAGACGGTGCAGACTCTTTCTTTACGACACAGTCGAATAAAACATCCAAAGATTATCCTATGGGTTTTGCAAATTTTGCATCTGTAAGTGTAGTGTACTTGCTGTAGAGTATCTGTGCCTGCACAAGCTGCTGATCTCATCTCGATCTTTAGATTGCTGTGTTCAAGCCACAGAGGTGTCAGCTCTGTGTCATTGGGTCTCATTCTGTTAACGCCCCAAAAGCAGTGTGTTCAGAAGGCACTCAAAGAACTTTTGTGTTTACTGGCTGTTAACTAACAACTGACAGAACATGTGAGAGCTTTTCAACTGCTTGGTTTAGAAGGAAAGTAAATGATTGCATGACTGAGTTGGACAGTCCCTCTGCTAGTCTCTGTCGAGTTATAGATTGGCTCTGTGCACCTGGTAAAGGGGCTTGCATGCTTGCTGTCATTTTTGACTTTGCCTTTGAGAGGAAGCGAGGATTTATAAACTCATAGTTGGCGAGTTCATGAACTTGCCTGGTCAGGTATCACTTGAGGAGCATTTTTCAAGTCTCGAAGTGCAAGCTAAAGGCTTATTCGCTGTCAAAGCATGATATGCCTCAAAGCAGAGAACAACAGAGTAAATCTTCCCCTTTATGTCCCACCTTCCGCTTATTTGCCATCTTGTATAGCCTAACGGCTGACTGTGCTCTCATGTGGAGAGGTGATGCATGGCAGCTTTTTGTGTCTGGTTTGTATCACTTGACATGATATGTATTTATTTTATCCCTCATGCCAGCATGACTTTTGTGAAAGGGATTTGTGGTTTTTATATCGAGCTCTGTGTTGTAATTTTTGTTTTTCTGCCAGGATCTGAACATGTTAAGGTAAGACTGTATAAAGGTGTGCTTTTCGATTCTTTGCATGTGAAAAACCTGTCAGCAATGCATACTCTAAGTAAAGTGATTCTCGAGCATAATTATTTTCCTGCATTCTTGCATCCAAACACAGAATTTGGGAAATGTGACCACTGATTTGTTGTAGTGGCGCAGCACCTTCTTTGCTGTCTTGTGTGATGTAAAAGTGAAATCTAATTGTCTTTAATTTGCATTCAACTTTTGATCAGTATTTTTCTGTGTATCAGATCATTTAGCTAAATAATACAGTTTTTTGAGAATCAGCCCAACTAGAAACGCTTGATTTTTAGTTATTTATTTTAAATTTTTTGCATATTTCTTCCAGTGTTTCGTCTGTTGTGTCTTATACGACTACATTCCTGCTTTTTATTGCGCACATCTAATGTTTGTGTCTCTGCTCCAGTTTGGAAGTGAGAGCGAGCAGCTGGAGTGGGCCAAGCGTGAGAGCGAGCACGAGGAACGGGAGAGGTTGAGGAGGCTGCAGCTCCAGGAGCAGAAGGACCTGGAGCTGGCCATCGCTCTCAGCAAGACCACCATGCCGAACACCTGAGCAGGCGTGCTCCAGCACAACTTTCTGTCCCCTTCTCTTTTCCTTACAGCCCACCGTCTACAGCCTCGTGACAACAGTACCATCATTGGCCCGACATGACTAGCACCCCCTGTTACCAACTTGTGCAAGAGCCCAGTGTTTCTGCAGCTATGACTGTACTTGTGTTCAAATGACTCCACATTTAGCTACTAGTTAAGGTTCATTGCTCCCAAACTATGTGGAAACTATAATCAGGGACAATATGGAGGCACTTGATTTAAGCCTTGCTTCATCCTCCAAGAACATGGATTTAACGCAAGCCAAACCGGCAGGGTACTCGACTACTACAACCTATATCTAACTCCATATCTGGTTATGGCTAATCAGCCTTACCTTATCCAAATTTGTGGGGGCTTTTTTGAAGGTAAAATAACATTTTAAAAATATTTTTATTTTATTTAGAAACGAAAGCAGCTAATTTGTCATGAATGAAGTGAGATACATCCTAAAACTGTTTTTATATCGCTCAGAAAAATCACAATGAAAGTTGAAACATTTGCTCTGCTGACATTCAATTGACTTTTTTCAAATTTATTTTGTTTTGTTTTTATTTTGTTTTATTTCATTTTTTAGGAAACCTCTTCTTTTAGTGTATATAGTTGTACGGTTTTATTTTGAGCTTAACCAAATAAAAGACGGGGAAAAAACCTCCTTCCTTCCTGTCTTAAACAAGTTATGAGATCATCAGTAGCATGATTTAGATTCTCATTTTAAATGCTACTAGTGTTTCTGGGCATTTATGCTTTCATAGCTAATATTTATATAAGTAAAGTGCATGAATTAAAAGAGTACTGGAATATATTGGAAATCCTAAAGATGCTAATGATAATCATTACGGTCTTCCTTTCCTGTGAACCCAGCTCTGTCCACTTGGAGCGCTCTTCCTCTGCGAACAGCTTGTTTGTCAGATAGATCATCATTGGTTGCATTGTTGTAACACCCAAATAGCTCCCTGCAACTAATGCCTCTATTAAATGGAAGAAGTGTAAACCTCTCTTGTTTATACTGGTGCTGTTACACCTTTTTACTACTTCTGCTATTCAGCCAAATCGACCTTTTGGATATTTATTATTTTTCATATGGATTTGTGTTATCACTGTCTAGTAACCTAGTGGGAAGACTTTTCTGCAAATGGCCTGAATTATTGCATCCTTGTAATCATACAAAACACTAATCAGGTTTATGTGGCACATAATGTATGCACTGTTATGTTCCAGAGCCTACTGGACATGCACAGAGTGACAGCGCCTTATTTGTCAACACGTTAACACTGTAATGTGTAATTGCTGCACATTATGTATATAATTTTGAAGTAAAGGTTTGAGTTGCTCAAAACTGTAAGGACTTTTAATTGAATAAAAGTGATTTTTAACACCAAGCACAGAGAGCGGTAGGTCTGATTTCTTAAATATTTCCACAACAGCATAGAAAGAAGTGAGTCAGGTGTAATTGCAAAATTTATGTTTCAATGGTAAACAAAGAATGAATATACAGCAAGTGGCCTTGAGAAACTGGTGCTGAGCATTGCATAGACTTGTTATGAAGGGGGGGTTAGTTTAATTGTTCTTGTGATGCTTCTTTCTAAATCTAGTTCTTGAAGTAAAACTAGAGTGAATCGAACATTGATTGTTTTTATGTCTTAGAAGTCTGGTTTGATATTGGAACAAAAAAAGTGAAATGAGAATGACATATTTGCATGTACTGGGTAGATATTTTTGGCCCAGTGTGTACTTCCTCTTTTTTCGTTTTAAAATATGATAAATTTCAGTGTGTCGATAAACGCATTTGAACTCTGTTTGCATTTGCGTTTTATTGCTGCAGGTGAATTTACTATACAAAGTAACTGAGTTACACTGATTCAATTAAAACTGTTTTATTAAGTTTTTAAAAGACTAAGCTTTTTAGAAAATGCCATCTGGCTTTTATATATGCACTCAATGCACTCTTTGATGCGGGCGAAACGACTGCTCACTGACACTATGCAGCCATAATGTGCACGGACTTGGATACTTTGAAACTGTAGTGCAGAGTGACTGTGTGTAATTGTAGTATTAAGGCTCTTTGATGTCCTACTATAATTTCTACCCATCAGAAAGGGAGTCTAAGGGCTCCCTGATGAGGGTTTGCTGTGCCCCTCTGTCCAGACGGCTCCTGGCTCACTCTGTAATTATGGAAATGGAGTGTTTGTATTTATAGGCTAAGCCCACAAGCGGCTGCCCTTCTCTGTCTTGCAGCTGCAAAACATCACAGTGGAAATCAAGTGCTCGTGTTTTAAAATTCGATGTACAGTTTAGAAGAACTGATGTGACAGTCCACAGGTCTACTGCACCTTTTTACAAGCAGTTATGATGAGTTATGTTGAGTGGCTGAATGTATCCAATAAAAAAGAAATGTGTGAACAAATTTAAGGAATGAGTAAGCACGCAAGCGAAGTAAAGACTTCTCAAGCCAAAAACTTCAGTTCCATTTTTTTTAATATTTACAATAAATACATGATTTACAGTATAAAATCCAGGTACTTTTTTTTTATATATAAATTTAAGTAAAAAATAAAGCACAGGACATCAAGCCCTGATAGTGTACAGAGGGGCTGGAACCAAGAGTTTCACACTGAGATGGACAAAAAGCATTTAAAAAACAACAAAAAACAGTATAGGCCATTCAGACATTGAGGCAGTTTAAATAAAACATTGTCTTTGCACATATTAGGCAACTGTATGTGCATTGCACTCCTGTCAGCAAGAACATGTACTGCTTTTTTGGCCATGTCTTCTTTCACAAAGAGTTTTTTTTTTTTTTTTTTTTTTTTTTTTTACTTTACAGTAGCACAACACAGAAAGGCACTTTTGTGTCAAACACAGCATTCCAGTTCTGTCAAAGGAGAGTAGTATATACAGGGCCAGCCCCTTCTTGGTCTGCCTGCTCTAAAGCAAACAAAGCTTTTCTAAAGCTTAAACAACCAAAGTAGTACCAGCTACGTTATTAAACAATAACACTAAACATTTTTTGAATTCAATATCATAATATGCGTCTTTGGTCATGTGAGGAATATTTTAAATAAAAAATACAGTTGAAATCGTAATAATAATAACACAACCCCCCCCCCCCCCCTCGCCCCGAGTCCTTATGTGGGTTACTTCACATGTGTCTCTTCATATGAAGGGCCAGGTGGTCAGACCTTGAAAAGGCGCGCTCACACAGGTGGCACTGGAAGGGTCTGTGTCCGGTGTGTTTGCGGAAATGACGGGTAAGCTCGTCGGAGCGGGCGAATTTCCATCCACAGCCTTCCCAGCTGCAGTGGTACGGCTTCTCACCTGCGTGAACAAAATTGGAAAAAAAGTTTATTAGGCTGTGCTGAAACGGAATTTTGTTTTGATCAATGCGCTGCTCTGTGCGTAACTGCGCACTTAAAAAAGATCGTAGCATACTTCAGCTCAAACTTACCGGTGTGAGTGCGGAGATGTGCCTTCAGGTGCGAGCTCTTTGTGTAGGTTTTTCCGCAGCCTGCAAACGTGCAGGTATGCGTGGCTGTGCGCTTCCGTGGCCACGTGCGCCTGCCTCTTTTGGGTTTGGACTCCAGCAGTTCGAGGGGAGATGAGGGTGGAGTAAGCATCACCCTCTGTGCGCCCGGCTGCAGGCTGAGAGCTTCATCATACATGCCAAAACCAGCATGTGGAGCGTGATAGGCCATCTGCATCTGTGGAGCCTGAGGGTGGTGCTGGAAAGCCACAGTTGTGTGATATTTCTGCTGAAAGTTCATGGGCTGGCATAACTGTCCCTGACAGTCCGAAACTCCCTGGTCATTGGGACTCAGCGGCGGGGTCATGTTGCTGGCCGCTCGGGGAGAGATGGCCACTCTTGGCTGCTCAAAGGACATCATGCACGAAACGTTGCCTTCTTGCTTGATTTTGCTGCAGCTCTGGGGCACCATGCCCATTACGGGACCATAACTGTCCATTGGTGGCTCTACTTTGATGTTCTCCGGGCGGGGGAAATGCGCCGTGCTGGTATAAAATCTTCCCTGAATGCTGGGGTTGCGCGTAATGCCATAGCTGTCTGTTCCTTCGGAGCGGAGTTGTTCTGTCATGAGGCTGGCGCCGTACGGGGGCGGCGGGGAGCGATGGTCGTCTGCTGGGAACGATGGCATAGAGTTTCCAGTCGTGTACATGTTGGGGTCGGCGGTGCCCAGATAGTCCATCGCGCTGTCTGAGCCAGTTGTATTGGCGAGAATAAAATCCAGATCCAAATAGTTACTCAGATCCTCGTCTTCCTTTTTGTTTTGATTGTCCAGGTTTTGTACCATTTCAAGCATGGACCAGCTCGAAGAGACCAGTTTGTCCATCTCTCCCTTCCATCTCTGCAGGAATGGGGAGAAAACAGCAGATGAGAAATAAGCGACTGCAAAGTTTTTTTAGAACCAAAATATATATTTTTTCGAAGCAAATAAATTACTCTTACATGATATTTATATTATTACAAGCAGAATCAAAATCACGGATATTTAAAAAAACAAACACACACAAAACACATACACACAATTGCGTGACATTGTTTCAAACTTACATTTTCCCAGGGTTTTTCTCTTTGGTTTGAGAAAGTCGAAAATGACGGTAGCATCACTCCGGATAAGGCCATCGTTGGGTAAAGTAATACAAGTTTCTCTTGTCAAAATCGTGCTGTGTTGAGCGGCAGCCGCGCAGGGGTCTGTGCGCCTATTTCACTGTCGCTTCTCCACAGTTTCACATCAAATACATGAACAAGTTTAAAAGTGGTAGGAGGTCCTCCGAACCTTATAACC
This sequence comes from Neolamprologus brichardi, assembly GCF_056152115.1. Classification (NCBI taxonomy): domain Eukaryota; kingdom Metazoa; phylum Chordata; class Actinopteri; order Cichliformes; family Cichlidae; genus Neolamprologus; species Neolamprologus brichardi. Next base: position 15,529,942 of record NC_142121.1, on the reverse strand, counting down.
CTATTCCGAGCGCGCCTGGCCAATTGTGAGAGCTCAGGAAACAACGTAAAGTTTGGTAAATTTAGCGCTTTATAAAGCAGCTCGCGCAGACTCACTGCTCACTTGAGTGTGACAGGCAGAGCGGCTCGCACCAAGCCTCTTTGAAAAGGGCGGGCCCTAGCCCGGCCCCTCCCACATTGTGACGCAAGATATTTGAAGTTTGTTTTTTTTAAATTATAAACACACTGTATAGCAACCATATATACTTACGTAATAATCTAAAAAGAACAAGTACAGTGACAGAAACTGCTGGAGGCAAAGCCGCACCAGCAACTTAAAAATAAAGGCTGTCAGTACTCGAGTTAATCACCAGGACACAAAGGAGATGTGGCTTTTCTGATGAACAGTAATAAAAATATAATTAGATTGGAATTAGCGGGTTCAGCTCTGGAAAGAAACTGAAAGATTTGCCACGAAATAAAAAAATATATGCTGGATGTGGCATGCATTATTAATTATTATCTATTTATTATTTTCTGATCTCGATGCCTCTATAAACCTCTTTTTCTTTCACACTTCCTTGCGCACTGGTCCAAGAGCCTCCATTAAAGGGGTTTCTATTTAAATAAACACGTTTTTGTTAAACTTATAAGAGCTCAGTAAAGATACGTGCAGTGTAGGTGTCTGTGCCGGCTCATTATCATTAATGGTAGATGCTTTTTGTTCTCTCACAACGGGCCTGTCTAAACAGGCGCCAGGGTCGCCTGAAACTCCCCCCCCCCCCCTTTTTTTTTTTTTGAGGGGGGTATTATCACGCTTTGACCATTCCTGATATAAACGTCATTTAACCTACGTCCCGTTCACATGTAAATGGCATAATTGGAGCTACTGGTTTCGATTGGGTTCGCATTTGCATCACAAATCAGCGTTAGTGTTTGTTGCTGCTTCGGCCGAGAGATTTGAGGTTTTCGCGGCGAGGAAAGGGGGATTGTTTTCTGGAGGAATCCGAGGAAGTCGTCTGGCTCCAGAGGTCATGAAGACAGGCTTTCTGCAGGGTACGACTCCGCACTTTTTTGTGCCACTTTTTCCCAAAGTGTGATGGAATTAGAAAGATTGGTGCCTAAACTTTATTCATTGGATCCAATTCAACATAGAATAGTGCAATGAAAGAAGAGATTGTTTTAAGAAGCACGTGTTTTATTAAATGTCACACTGAAGCACGATTAGTGGAGGCAATTGGGGATGAGTAATGATTTAGATTACCTGTAAGCAGCCATTTATCTGCACGTGAAGCTGATGTTAAGCTAGTTTTTTTGTAAGTTTAATGTAGACTTGTTATTTCAGAAGGAAAGCTTCCCTCTAAAATGCAGCACAGAATAAGTCAAATAAACCTATGCAACTCCAAGATAGGAACCTGAAGTACACACTATATTTTAGGTACTCTCCAGCTGTACTTTATGTAGGATTTAACCTGAAACCCCAAGAGAGACACACACCTCATCCTCAACCTCAGCAGGTTAAAAAAGCGCAAAAGTACTCAGTGTGCCAATGACCTGATCCAAGTCAGCTTCTAATGACAGATACACCACCTCTCATCAAGCTGTCATGTCCACCACCTTCACCAGTAAACTTTCAGCTGTGAGGTTTCCACATCCTGAGCTCTGTCAGCTCTGTGTGTTCAGTGGAAAGTGCGTCACACAGAAGAAGTCCAGTAAGGCCAGAGAGGAAATGTGTTTTTAGAGGCAGCGCAGCAGCCGGCCTGATGTCTGAACCCATGACCGCTGTTGTTGACCCTTGCTCTGCGCCGCGAGCCTTTTTTTTGCTTTGCTACTAGTGAGAGTGAGAGCAATCTCACTTCCTCTCTTACTCAGTTACCTTTGCTGCCCTGTAATGCCTAATAGATTACATTTAGGCAATTACCAAAGAACTCAAGGTTGTTAGAGACATTGCTTAAAATCTTCTTGCACCACTATGTTTAAATTCAGAAACCTTATGCAAGATTTGTCGCTCTGCTAAAGCCCACATATGAAAAAAAACCCAACAGGCTGTCTCAACAGTATATTACACCAGTGCCATTTGAACTTGAGCATTTTCCTACATGCTTTTGTCTCACTTAAAGGGAGCGCTCTTAATATTTGCCTTCTTTCTAAGAAGTTTAACTTGTAAAAACAAAGAGGCTAAATATTTGTGTTTTTATGGCATTTTTGTGGCTTATTATTTAATGGTCTGTTGCAGTGACTTCGACATACTTTATATATGTCTCATAAATGTCAACAGATTCCTTTCAGGACACTTGAACGGGGGGAGTCTAGGATGAAACATCAGGTTTTTCTACCCACTGAGCCACAGCTGCTGATTTTATGTTTATACAAGCTCTTGCTCAAGGTTTGTATTTATAAAAAAAAAAAAAAAAAAGGTGAAAAAGACAAGAAGGTTAATTTGGCTCGTTTAATTATCTGTAAATAGCCCTGAATTTGTACTTTATCTATTAAATAACCTCTACCTGAAGCCTTTTACAGACTTACTGATTCTCACAGTGCACATTTTAGATACTTTGTTTCAACTAACACAGCTTAATAGGAAATCTTTGACTCAACGATGCTGCACCTGGCGGATTCAAAACCAAGCCAAACATGACCGAAACGTTTATACGCGAGCAGCCCATGCCCACGTTAAACTTCACTCAGCGTGCACTGGTCTGTGAAGCAGAGCAAATTGATGTGAAAGGCAACAAAAGTAGTTGGCATGTCTTGTGGGAATACTTCGTACAACATTTAGGAGATGGGTTTGTATTTCGTTCTGAGCTGTCACTTCCTGTGGAGAAGTGTGCATACCCGAGGAGAGAATTTCATTTGAGCGCACCGGGCAAATACTCATGCTGGACATACGATGGGCGGGACACTCTTATGACTGCAGCAGCCCACGTAAAAACATCTCTCAGGTTGCACTCAAAGATTTGTAACAAGTTCATAAAGAACTGGCACTCAGTTGATCCCTGTGGGGAAAATTGCCCCCACGTGCTTTCCACTCTACAGAGGTCAGAAGTAAAAAAGGAAAAACAGGACAAATATCTTGGTTTCAGTGCACTTGTCAGTAAAAGCGCCGTCTCTCTTGGAGTCAAAGATTGCACTTTCAGCTCTTACTGCAGAAGAGGAACCACTAAAGTCATCATATGGCAGGATTAAGTATAGATTAGTACAATTTCCAGCGAAGCCTCTTTCCCTGAACTGAAATTTACACAATAGTTTTACAATTGGGCAACGATGTAATTTCACAATTGTTCAAACTATTACTGTTGCTGTCTTATCTGTGCTGTGAGGTGTTCAACTTATCAACAGGCTGTCATGTTGCTCAGGAGTAATGAGGCTGCTGACATGTTGTTGCATTAACAGCAGCAGTCGTTCTGTAAAATCTATTCTTTTCTCTTAGATAAACTTTCCCACGTAGGACTGTGACAATACTGTTGAGAATTTTAAGCATCCTCTTTTGTTTTTGTCCAACATGCTTTTCAGGACTTGGTGTAAAATAAAGACGAGCTATTTCTAAAGAGAACCTCCCATCCCTGTGCAGCCAAAAATGGAGAGATCAAACAAACTACAAAGTGCAGTTTCACAGAGAGAAAGCACAAAAGAAGAACGAGACAATGCTGTTCTGCGAGAACATACCTCAGCAGAATAATACTGTACACATCATGTCCGCGTCCAGTATTTCTTTGAGTGTGGAAAGGCAGATAACTTAACGGGTTTCCCAAAATGCCAAGTTTCTGACAGAATACAAATGGGAATGTTAAAAACACCAAGCATGAGGTTTATTAGCTCATCACGCTGATGTATGCTTCATGTTCTCCATGATGAAGCTTCATGTTGTCACTGCCGAAATTGTTTTGGGCTGTTTAACTTAGTGACATGAGCACAGCCGTTCATAGTGTTTATGTCACGTCTGCAAGTGCTTCATCACCCGCACTGGGGATTTGCCTTACTGCGTTAACTTTCATGGAAAAACAGTGTGTAAGTGTGAGAGAGCGGACTTGGCGGGCCCGCTCCGACATCCCGACTGGGCGAGAGGCAGCGAGAGTTTGAGAGTGAGTTGGATCCTGCTCTGTGCTTATATACCTCGGTTATTTTTAACCACCCACCCCCTTGCTTATTACAGCGTTTCCCCCCTCCGAACACTCAGGAAGCACGTTTGGCTCCTTTTCCTGCTCACATGCGGCCAGATTCAAACAGAATCAAAGAATGATAGCATTGAGGCTCGCCGTCCCCTCTGCTGGAAAAAAAAATGTAGGGGGATGTGGACAAGGTGGGGGGATGGGGGTTTCGGGGGGGTGGGGGGGGGGTGGGGGGGATGTTAAGCAGAAAAGGTTGGCACACGCCAGTGGCATGACATTCTCAGAGCTGGCTCCGATCCTACACTAATTTCAGACACCGTCAAACATTTGTTAGAAAAGTCAGCCCAGAGACAGTCCTGGAGACTTTCTGTAGCTGCTGGGGGCCTTCAACAAGGTTGCTTTGTTGAATTAGCTTAACTAAAGTGCAGCTGAATTTCACAGCGACACTTAACTGTCACCATTCAGAGCTGTCAGTACCTTTGTAGATCATTTTCATTTCTTCCTTTTAGCAATGTGTTGCATGACATTGCCTAAGTGTTATATTGTTAAGTAACTGAGTTGATACTAAAGATGAAAGATTATTGAGAGACCAGTTCAACTCTTGACCTTTACTACATGCTTTTTTGTTTTTTTGTTTTTTAAAGTGGTTCACTAGTGAAGACTTAAAAAAAAAAGCTTCATGAATATTAATTGCATTCAGTTGTACACCTACAAACAGAGAAAACCAGTTAAACCAACCAAAGCCGATCAAGACAGCCTGAATGAATAATGGGATCCAGAGCAGGATTAGTCGCATTCGACCGCATTAGCGCGATGTCGGTTCATTTAATAAACTGCCGTGTCAGTTACAATGTTGAAAACTTGTAGACAAAGGTGCAATAAGCTCCTCTTTTTGTTCTAGGCTCTATCTGGCTAATAAACCTGTTTGTCGTCTCTGCTCACAGAGAAACAAAGACCACATGCTGGCCCCTGCTGCGCTCCACAGCACCTCTGCGTTAAAACAGCCAGCGTTTGGCTTCCACAGAGCCCAAACATGTGTCCCAACAACCAGTGCAGCTTTCAGCAAGTGTTATGGAAAACCACCTTTTAAAAATATGCAGCACACTCAGGCTATGGCAGGAATACTGGCTACATGTGGATATAATTGAGCCAGTAGAGCACAGAGGGGATGGGCCCCAATTTATTAGCTGTTAACACCAGGAATCATACTGGTCCAACTCGTCACACCACACACACATGGCTTCTCAGACAGAAAAAATGTTGCTTTTTTAATTCTTTCTCTCTCAAAAGGTGCAAAGAAAGGTGCTTTTTATTTGATAAATGAGAATAGGGGAGTTCTCCGGGGCTTGAAGTGGGCCACTCCAAAAGGCACTGAAACACTTTCAGATACCCTGTGGACACATAACAATTCAAAGTGCTGCTTATTGTATTACACAAGCACTGAAAGGCATAATCCACCTTTGAAAAAAATACACTTATTAGTTCTCTTGCTTAGAGTTAGATGACATTCATACCATTCTAATCAGAACTTGGCACTTTTTCAATGTGCTGGACAACCGCAAATGCTTCGTGATGGATAAAACTCCAGAGCCGTGCTAGCAGTACCCCACTGTCCTCCCTAAAGCAAAAAAACCCTGCAGTTTCTCAACTGCACGACTGGTGTTGGCGCCAAATGAGAGTTAATCACCATAAAACAGGGCTGGCAATTCATTTTCTCAAGGGGCCACATGAAAACTGGGACTGTTGTGGAGGGTCACATGAATAATAAATTCACTTCTCCTTCATATTAATGTAATCTCCTCATACTCCGGTACCGGTAAGAGCAAATATTACAATTAAGTCCTAATTGTGGACTGCCCACCCCTGCCCTCTTCTTCTTCCATCCTTTCTTTACAGCAGAAATAAAGGCGTTTATTTCCTGATACGGTCTTTAAGGTTAATTTCCCCGTTTGTGGCCACTGTAAGGGTTGTGAATTTTTATACAACTACCACAATAAAATTGTATTGAGGGTTAAAGTTATGAATGATTAAGCCACTTTCATTGGTGACAAAGGAGGCTACAGATGCTAGCTGCCTGCTAATTGTAGTCTGTGTTTGTGCGTTGAAGTCCGTGTTTTTTAGACAAGTTATGGTTTGATGTGTGGTTTTAATGTCATTATATGTTAATTCATTCATTCAAAAAGGTCATTTAGGGCTTGAAAATCAATTTTTACATTTTTCCACTCTGCAAAAAGCAAATAAACATAATTCCTGAAAGGTCACACATCTCTTTTAAAGTCACGTACTGACTTTGTATGATGTGCGAATGGTATTCATTAATAATCCACTGTGCCGGTATAAAAGGCATTGTGCTTTTTCTGTTCTGTTTGCACTAATTTGTAACCTGACTAGTGTCAGCAGGTTAACTCAACTGCTCGATCAAGCCTTTGGTTGTGATGACACTGCAAGTCCTGCTGAAAACTGGAGTAGGCCTGTGCTTTCCCCCCCGCTATAGTTCCACAACTTCAGACCTGTGCACATTTGAACATGCCGCACTAAACTGTGCCAGCTGTTTAAATAACATATCCATGGCCTCGACACAGGTTCCCCATTGAAGGCACGCTCGGCTTGATTGAGTGATCGAGCCTGCAGTGTGCTTTATAGTGTGCACACTTCAAAATGGCGACATTTGTGGAAAGCCTAATAAAAACATTCCAGGAATAAGGTATGCGCCAGGTATTTCCTCCCCTACACCTTACCATTCCTTAAGTGCACTCGCCTGTTTTCACAGAACCGCACTGTTTCAGTGAGTGGACACAGATCCTGTACTTGTGAATGGAGTTGTGTTTTTGCTGAATGGATGACACTAAAAATGCGGCTCCCTTAAAAAGCAAAAGATTTGTGCTCTTTGAGCCAAATTTTTGGGAGCTGATTCCTCAGTCGTTTGAGAAATGGGGTGAGGTTGTAAAACGAATGAAACGCTGTGAGTGGGCGTTATAATGTATGAAATCCAGAATGACAAGAGTGCATTACCTATCATTCGCACAACTGTCATGGAAAATGGTGACAAACTCACATCGGAGGGCGTTAAAAAGGTCAGGCTGAGTGTCAGTAGAATACGGCAAGATTGCATCAGGGTTACATGACAAAATGTACTGTATATGAACATTTCTCAACCTCAGGATCAACATTTCAGGGTTACGCAATACTTAAAATGCATTTTGAATTTCCTACCTTACTCATCATCTACAATTCAGTGTGTAAAATCAGGTGTCCATGTGTAGGGTCATCACTAAAAGCAGTTTTTATTTAATTTATTGTTATGCACATATATATACGTGTGTGTGTGTGTGTGTGTGTGTGTGTGAGTAAAAAGTAAGTGGATGTGAAAGTACTTCTTGTGATTCAAAGGTCCAGGCATTAAACTGCTCTGAATGCTGAGATCTTTTTCTGCCTACTCTTGCTTTCAGTTGTTTGAGCCTTACACTCCTACAGCTCAAACTTTCTGTTTGCGACGGGCAGCCAACCAACGAGGCAGGTGCTCACAAAGCTTGGTTTCAGACAACGAATGAACTAAAGGTCTGCTCCGAGGCCAAGTCTAACATAAACAAGAATAATTATGAACATTTTCTTTTTAAATTGTACATGAGTTATATACTCTAACTCTTTAACAGCAACAGAGATATGGCAGGAAAGGAAGAAAATTCAGATTTCAAAATTATGACTGAGCAACAAGTGGAAGCCGTTGCCACACCGTTTAGCAGCACAGAGAGGAGAGGAGATGTCAGTTAAATCCTAGTCACTTTTTACAGACAATGTGATGAAGATGTGATTAACATGAGTACAACTCCTCCACTGCAGTCTCATCTGATGACATTAACCAATATACGTTTGATCTTGAGAGCTTCTGCTACAGCCTATGTGCATGCAGCAACAACTGTAACAGAAAGTCACACTTACTGACCCAAATGAACAAACCGGAGATGTGAGGTGGGTGATGATAAGTGTAAAATCTGGGGGTTGGAGCTTCGCTACATTTTAGGATATACACAGGAGAGTTGTTTTACAGTACTACATTGCACACTTTTTTGATTATTTCCCCCAATTTCATTGTAATATCTACTGTGGCAGCTGATTGGGTGAAGGTTATTTGAGTTGGACAGCACTTTGGTTACCATTGCTGCCTCACTGAGTTTGAAGCCAGTACTTGGACTTTTTGGAGTTTGGATGTTTTCCACATGTCTGCGTGGGTTAACTGGTGCTCTGTCTCTATGAGTTAGCCCTGCAACCGACTCACAACCTGTGCAGGATGTATCCCACCTCTCGATCTATGGCAGCTGGAATAGCCTCCAGCTCGTTTGTGAACCTGAACTGGAAAGAAATTGAAATCAACCCAGGTGAAGTCTGATCTCTTCTGTGTTTCAAAGGCAAGAGGCTTCATGTTTTCCTGCAAGGTGTTCAGCAGTCAGTCAGTAACTCATCCAGGTGTGGCACCGTTGTGGGGGGATCCTCTGCACATTGCAGATGCTATCTCAAAGACGCACCGGGACATTAACCCCCAGTCAAACCGCAATAAAACACCATTAGTCTTACAGTGGGTGGTGGGTAAGAAAGATGCTGATATATGGAGTTTAGTGTAGTATACTTAGTATCACTTCTTCTTTTCTTTCACAGTGTAATTTGGAAACTGGCTACATGTTTGATTGAAAGATAGCTTCATGCGATTGCTGGAATGTCGGGGGTTCAAAATAACAGATGATTGAGTCAACTCTGAGTGGAAAAACAGCTAAATCAGCCTCTTCTATACGTTTTACAGTTGGAAACAGTTAGAGGGAGTGTTCAGGTGTTCAGGGTGGATCTACAACTGAGTAATTTAGATTTTTGGGTTTGGCTACTAAAACGAGGAGAAGATAACAACCTGTGGTTGTCAAACAAACGAGATCCGGTGTTTACCGACATTTTGGCACGCGCTGAATTCATATTTTGATGTGTCCTTCTTTCACTCTTAGCCTGCTGACAGGAACTGGTATTTGTAGTGTGGTTTTGTGAACTAACCAGGTGGGTCCAAGATGCACTGAGTGAATCCACACCAATGCAAAATACTCACTTCATGATGTGTGAAGTGTGCTACCTCAACGGAGAGAGTGGTTTGCTGAGCCGCATGTCGGTTTCCTCTCAACTTTCAGCAGTTTCTTTTGTGGCTATGTGCAATCCACTGATGGAACCTGATTTAAAATCTGTTCGAAGCCGTTTACAGTTGGAACATTTTCATCTGTTTTAAATATGGCAGTGTTTTACTACTCCAGTAGAACTGAAAATACCCACGCAGTTACCAACACAAAGTCAAAGATAGCTTTGAAAACGCCCAAAAGGAGTGAAGTGAGTCAAATTACTTCCGACACTGCATAGCTAATTGATTTATTTACTACACCTGGCTTCAATAAATGGACCCAAAGTGCAGGTTACTGGCCTATTCAATGCTGCAACTAAGGTATAATTACACTGTAATAGCTCAGGGGCCTCACTGGACTGGTTACCTTCAAACTCGCCCTCTTCCTTGCAGCGCTTCAATAACTTATAACTATTGTTTAATCTGTACCTCCTCTCTTGCTTCCTGAATGAGGCCCACTATTGATCAGGTTGTAATTTATTTGCTTTTCATGACGGGGATGAATACTGACGAAGGTTGGTTCTTATCATAGCCGAGGGAATGATGATTAACCAAAGTCAAATTCTGGCATCAGAATAAGGGTGACTACAGAAATGTATAATTAACATGTATCTGTATCGTCAGAGCCGTCAGAGCATTTTTTTCGTCATAAGTCAGCTCACGGTCAGGTCTGTTGTGAATGACAGGGGTTATTACTACAGGGAAGGACTGCTGACATAAGTGCTCCGTGGTGTTTTATGACTGGGTCTCTTATTCATCAACAACTGTGCCGAAAATATGTGATCATTTTGTCCTCTTACTGTACGAGTATGTGCATACGCAAACACCCACGCACGTGCCCAGTGCTTAGCAACTGCGTGTGTTGTGACAGAGCGAGGAGAGCTAAATCGGAGGAACTCTTACTGCTCGACATCTGAGCCTGTCACCACTCCTCGGAGGCATCTTTTAGGGTCGCAGGTCAAAGCTGGCTGCTACCCCGAGGTGTCCTTGAGCCCATGACCTTTGAAGGGCTTGGGGTCTCCACCCTCTCGACCTTGACTGACCGCTTAAAACTCACCTGAGCTCTGCCTCAGGCGATTATCAGGCCCATCTTGTTTGCAGCTCAGATGAACTGTCAGAACCTGTTCTTGCACTAGCTCATCACGAGACCTTTTGACTGCGCCGTCCTTTGACTAAGCGCACAGATAATGACTCTTGGCTCGATTAATTCCTTCTTGCTTTTGTTCCCATTTGAACACTTACAACTGTCAGCATGCCCGAGCAACTCTCTCCAGCGGGACAGGTCACGTACTTCAACCTGTTGCAGGCTGAGGGGATAAACACACTTGATCCATAAATGCATGTGCACTCATGGAGCGAGAGCTCTGCAGCTCTGGGTCACATTCTCAAATGCAGCTGTTGCGTTTAACCTGAGGCTCAGACACAGTGCAGGAGAAAAGCCTTTGCTAATCTACCTGCCTGGCATGATTTGCAGTGCAGACATTCTTATGTTAAAGGTACAGAGATGTTGTTTTTTTGCTCTCGTGACAAAGCATGCATGTGAAAGTACGTCTTTCTTATGCTATGGGTGTGGTCCTTCTTTCTTCTGTTCAAGAATGTCACCCCAGCATAATGAGAATCCCTGGATAATGTACTTGTGTATACATACATCTGTCTATCATGCAAATGAAGCAAATAAAAAAATTATTTTAAGGAGGTGGTGGAACATTATTCTCAGTTCTGCTTTAGACTTTTTAAGTAGTTATATATTGGAGGTTGTGAGTGTATTTTGAGTTGTATTACCGAGGTGTACTCTGGTTTAATGCAGCTGGTAACCACTTCCTGTTTTTCGAACAGTGAATCTTCTCACAGTTTGGCCATAATTTCCTGAAGTGTGTGTTTCGTGTGTGTAAGCACAAGCATTTGTGTGTTGTGGCTTAACGCAAGCTGAGGTGGCTTGCATGTTTGCAGTGAACAATCACAGTTCCTCTCTACTCAAGGTGGTGCACCTTTTCGAGCTGCAAACGGCGAGGCTGGTAAACATTTTGCAGCTTATATGAGTGTGTGTGCATGTGTGTGTGGTTTTTTTTCGTATGCATGTGCAGCCATGCAAATGTATCTGAACGTAGCTTATTAAGTGTATGTAATGGCGATGGTTTAATGGAATAAAAATGAAGCTGAAGACTCGTTGTTTATTAATGCAATCAGGAATCGCCGTTCTGGCATCATGCTGTACGATTCCCGCTCAGCTTAAATGTTAACATGTGAGATTTGTGTTAACACTGTGTCCTGATCTGTGCATCTCTCCCTTTTTAGAGCTTTGTCTGTGATCAGCTCAACAGTCTGGACCTCACACAGCTTCATGACAGAGATTCACATTCCTGTCTGTGCAGAGGCCCATGTCTGATGTTGTCTTTCAAATCAGAGATTAACAGGAACACATGTACGCCAGTTGTGTATATATGTGTGTTTCTGAGTGAGCCAAGGAGACTCATACGCGGACCCTAATTTGTTTTTGCAGACTCTGAGGTCAGCAGTGCCAAGATTTATACTCAACTGGCTTTTATCCCCTCACCCCCATTGAACTGCGAAAGCCTGACAGATACGCTGTTGGCTTTAAAAACGTAGACAAAGACGCACATCACATTTTTACATTCTCTGTGTCAGATGCATCTGTGATTTCATGATTAGTCATGTGAAAATGCTTATGAGTTACTGATCCTCTCTATCAAGGTTGCACATCTGAATTTAAATTGCGATCACCTAGATACTGTTCATGATTTTGTAAGTTGTTGACTTCCTACGGAAAGCCATGCAGCAACAAAGAGCGCACAGATAATCTAGCAGCTGCATCACATAGGTAGCCACACATGCCACAAGTTGGAGAAGTGGGCCTGCCTTGTGGGGGAAGAGGCTCCCCACTGGTTTTACACACAGAGATAAACAGCACATTTAACTGAAAATAGATCTCCTTCATCTCCCTTTGACCTAGAATTTGTGCACCCACACTGAGGGTTTTCGAACTCAAACCAGTTGTTACCTGCGTCTGAACAGCTGAGGAGAAATATCTAACATTTAGCAGCTCATATGTGAAGGCCTCAGCCCAAAGTAGCCCCCATAAAGCAGAGGGTCCGTGACCAAAACCTGAATAAACTGTCATCCTTCATCCTGAAATATCCTCATCAGAAGACAAACTGGGGTTATAATAGAAATGTATGGCAGGGTGTGTCGTGTTATGAAAATGCCACAAATTATGGGCTGGTGGGGAATTGTTCTAATCCAGCAAACCAGTGCTGCGGAAACAAAGCTGCCATTTTGGAGAAAGGGAAAGAGCCCGTTATTTCCTGAGTCCACGCTGAGATCTAATGGATCGCGAAGAAGTTGTGTGGGTCTGCTGGAGGTTTTGGTTTCTTTTTTTTTTTGAGGTGGGAGACCCCACAGTTTGGAGGGTTTGGGGGTTTTGCGGCTGTGAGTGCATGAAAATATCTTCCACTGAGACTGCAAGACAGATTTTTATAATTAGGGTCAGTTCTAATCTAAATAAGGTTCAGTTTCATGTCTTTTTTTCACATTTCCCCATCTCTCAGCAGGCATATGTGAACAAAAGATATCGGCGAAAGCACCTTATGTATTCGCTTGAGTAATTTAAGTCATTTCTCTTTGTCTTCTGAGTCATTCTTTACTAATAATTCACGGCACTTGCTCAAACTAAAGCTTTCATCAGATGTTCAGACGCAGCTATGTCCTGGATCATGTTGTGTTTCTGTGGCTCGCTGCTTTTCTTGGAATGTGCGCTGACTCTTTGATTGTTCTGTTTCCTGTGATTTCAGAGGCCCTTTGTCTCGACATGGTAACTCACTAATCAGGGAACTCCGTCATAGCTCCCCGTCGCTAGGCCGCGCTCCCCTGATGTCACCCTCTATGTAATGATATTTTTGGCTCTGCTCTCATGTCTCTTGCAGTCCACTGAAGCAGAAAAAAAAGTTACATTTTGGGAAGAACAATCACCTTTTGGAATGTGCCGAGTGAAAAAAAGAAACTGTGGCATGAGCTAAAGAGGTGACAGCTCTGTCACAAGGCACGGCTCCAAAAGTGAATACCTAAGAAAAAAGAGAGATTATCTATCAATCTTTTTTCAACTGAAATTCCTTTCACTTTCATGCCTGTGTATGATTTATGCCTTGATATACTTTAGGCTACTGGTTACATTCATTCATTTTTCTCTATTCATAAACTGTGTGAAAAGAACTGGTTTTGCCAGGACTGAAGAATCATAATGAGGTTAGTTTTTTTTTTCTTTTCGTACTCTGGGTTTCCCCCATCTTTTTTTGCTTAGACTGTGGTTTTGTGATGTGTTATGGGATCCATGAAACAACAACGAAACCAGATGTGCTTAGTAATGCGTCTATATACAGTCTTAACACATTTGCAGAAGTTGAACTGAGAGAACGCCGTGTAGTCGGTGTTAAAACTTTGTGCCGTCTAAGCTTTCTGGTAAAGCTTCTGCTCTTATATAGCAGCTCTCAAAATAACCCCCCTCCCATTGGCTGAGCGCGGCCGGGTCGGTGAATCACATCAGGCCAATTAGAGAGTAACACTTCCTTTACTGCGAAAGATGTTTCCTGTTGATAGTAAATGTATGGCCTGCCGAGGAGCAGAGAAGGGAGGGTGGGCTGACATGCTGCCAGTGTTTCCCTGACCTTTGTGGCCTTCGTGGAGGAAAAACTGATGGTGTTGTTGGAGCGAGGTGTGTGTTTTGACTGTGTGTATGTGTCCATGCGGTGGAAATTAACTAAGCACAGTAACTCAAGCACTGTTTTGAGAATCCTTGACAGAGTATTTTCACTTTATGCTCCTTTGTCTTGATGCATGCTCAATCATCCCAAAAAGTTGACTCTGTTCAACTGGACGTCCAGAGTCAACTTTTGAGATTTATTATTTGTAATTGTAATTGTTTCCCATCACAGTTTCTCTTTTGAATATATTTGTCTAACATCTGCTTGCTTTTTAATCTTATAACAAAAACTATTTTATGGTAGTTTTAGACAGAAGTTTTTGTTTTCCTTTGTATTCCCTCTATTCCTTGATTGCTTAGGCATTCCTCTTCAGGACATTGTCCCCAGGACGTTGTCCCCCTCCACACTGCAAAAGCTGTTCAGGAATGGCTCTAAGAGCACCACAAAGAGGCCAAGGTGTTGGAGATTGTCCAGATCTCAATGTGATCAAGCATCTGCGGGATGTGTCAGAATGAACCGGACCCTCGGAGGCCCTGCTCAGGAACCTCACAGGATCTGAGGGATCCAGTGCCAGACACCTGGAGGATGACCAGCAGAGGTCCCCTGCTCATGCCCAGTCAGGTCAGAGTTGCTTTGAGGGCATGAGGTGAACCTCACAAAATGCAAGGAGGCTTATTTCAATGTTTAATGTGTAATCCACTTTGTCAGTAGCTTAAATACTGATCTATGAACTAAATCTAAACATTTACACTTAATCTTCTACATTTTACTAATAATACTGTGTGTTTTACTTCAGCTTGTTTTTTTTTAAATTATGAATACTAGATCTATTTTATCAGTTGCTCTTTTACTCTGCATCTGGATCTTTTCTCACCACTGCACAGCAGTGCTGAGAAAAAACGGAGAGGAAACGCTTAAACATACACACACTGACACATGCAGAGGATTAGATTTACTCTGAAACTGACTCATATCTGCCATGTCACATCTTCGCCCGTGTCACTGGTCAGAGGAGACGGCTGTTTCACAAGCCTGTGACAACCTAACGGTGTGAAGTGGTTTACTCTCTGCCGGAATTATAGCTTTGCTCCGATCAGCTCATTCAGATGACATTCAGAGGCTTTAATTACAGAAGCGAATAGATGTGATGTTTAACTTTTTGAGGGGCAGATGTCGTGCGTTTTTCACAGCCATCAAAACAAAAAGGAAACCGCAAGGGGATCATTTTTCCCTTTTTGATGTTTGTGAGAAAAAAATCAGGGTCAAATCTGAATTCTTGAGTTTCTAAACTGTTGCTGAAGAGTTTCAGCCTTTCAGTGACCAGTCTCACCCCTCACGCCCACCTGTTTCTGTGGCCTGCATAGACCGAGGATTGTTTATCTCTGATGGTGCTCTGCTGCGGAGTTAAAACTGTGGGGCCCAATGGCTGTGGCCACAGGTTGGAGGAATGTCTACCGTCTGGACGGGAAAATGTAATCAGC
Organism: Neolamprologus brichardi; assembly: GCF_056152115.1. NCBI lineage: Eukaryota > Metazoa > Chordata > Actinopteri > Cichliformes > Cichlidae > Neolamprologus > Neolamprologus brichardi. Next base: position 15,514,510 of record NC_142121.1, on the reverse strand, counting down.
TGAGATCAGCAAATTAGAGGCCAGTTTCTCTTTCTCCCTTCTCGCTCTCACTTTCCCTCCATGTGTTTCTCATGCATGCAGGCCCTCTTACTTTTCTCACTCTGCGTAGCAGAGTCGTACATGCACACCCTCACACACATACAGACACGCGTTCCTTCAGATGAAGAAAAATGACACCTTTTCTTTCAGCTATTTCCTCTGTTTTTACATACTTGGGCCCGAGGTACAAGAGGCAACGTTGTGTTTTCATGTGACAAAACACACAGAGGTCTGTGTGGATTCAGGAGAGGTGAATAGTCTAATTCATCATTTGGGCTTAGGCATGTCTAAGCCTCATCTGGGAATATCTCTATCTACAGTTAAAAAGTGCAACTGTTGGCACTGTCTCTTGAGCTTAAAGGAGCTACAGCTTAGTCCTGTCCTCTGTTTGACTGATGACTTCTCTGGAGAATCAAAATTCCACAGTTAAAATGTGGTTTAACCTGAGAGCCTGAGTTTCTCTATAAAAGTTCTGCTGTTACACTGAGGAAACAGCGTTTTGCTTGAATCTTTAGTGATTTTGGCCACATTCATAAAACAATAAGGAGTTTTTAATTTAAGCAAAAGCACAAAAAACACATAAAAATCATCCTTTACTATTTCATTCATGCATTTAAACCAAGGCCATGTGCATATTTCTGATCAACTTGTTGCACCGTAATGTAGAATTCTATGTTCTGTTTAAACTTTGAATAAAATGCACTAAAAAACTAAAGAGAAGAAATAAAAGTATATGTGATAGTAACTCTGGATCTCTGTATTATGTAAACATTTCACTATAAAGTACTTACTAATAGTAAATGGAGGCCAGAGTGTTATGAGATTAGTACTGTGTATGAAATTTTTTTTTTTAAACATGTCAGACCCATTTTTAAGTAATGCCTTTCCATGTATTTTTAAACACAGACCCTTTTGTTCTTTTTTCCTCCTTTCCCCCATGAGATTAAACCTGTGTAGCCACACACAAAGGACTCCCAACAACTGGTGCATGCATGTAGTGCACTTAATGTAGACAGAAAAACTGGAGCATGCACAAATTTCCAGTATTTAGTTACAAGTTTAGTATGAAACAAAAATGAAGCCAAGTGCTGTTCCTTAAATGGACACTTCTTTGTCAGTTAATTCCAATAGTGCCAACTTTACCACAGAAATACACGTTTGCAGACAAATTTACATGTTTACACATCCAAAAACTGTTTTGCTCTCTAGCTAATGAATCCATCCACAAAACCTGTACAGGGGCTGGGTTTTTATAAATCTTGGGTATTTAAAATGGATTAAGACTTGAAGTTATGCACAAATAAAGCTGCTTCAAATCAAAAGTGGGTTCCACAACACAAGAGTTTGTAGGTGATAGCTGTCTACTACACGTAACCAGAACTACTCAGTCATTTTTCTTGTTATGTGGCAAATAGTACGTCTCGCTGTGTTCCTGTTTTATGGTTGTATTTTATCTATACTAGTACATGCCTGTGCTATAGTATTGTCCAACCTTTTTGTGACGCTGGCTGTGAACTGAAAATGATACAATGGTTTTATAGGGTGTTCATGGTACATACATGGAAAAAAATTGTAATTTTAGCTAATTGCGAGGCAGTATAAAGGTAGCATGATGTTATCTAAATGTTAGATACAGATAAGAACCTAAGAAGGCCATGAAGTCAAGAACATTCTTACTTGTGTCCCACGTTTGGTTGCTCAATCCCTGATCATATAGGAGTTGACGGACAAAGAAACAAACGCACAGACAGAGATTTCATGTATTACAGTGAGATGTTAGCACTAATTAGCCAGTATCTGTGCATCTGTGCAAGGTGCACCGTGCATGGATGGATGATCTGATATCGTCGTGTTGGTGTTGTTCCAGGATCAACATTGCAAGTGACCAATCACATTGTTGTGACGTTATTCTTTGATGCGCCAAGCCATTCGTGCATTTATGAAATTCCAATGTTGCAAGGACACTATCAATTCTGCTTAGCGTTTATTAAAGGGTTAGGGTCAGGGTCAGGGTCCGTTGATCGGCGGACAGAGGCGGTTTCTCCCAGCTTAAGTACAGTTTTTTGTTTTACGGCAGTTTTTCCCGAAGTCGCAAAAGTATGACATCACAACATTCTGATTGGTCACTTGCAATGTTGATCCTGGAACAACATTTACTATGTTGATCTGGGAACAACACCAACATGACGATATCAGATCGTGCGTGTATGGATAGGCCTTTAAAATCAAGCTAGCTAACATTAGCCAATGATTAAGCACAAAATCTGTCATTTGAATGTGGACACTTCTGGCTCTAATCAAACCAACATCATAATGGCTGTGATGGTAATTACAGTAGGCCACAAGCCCAGTGGGGATATCACAGTTGCTATGTCCATTTGTTATAGACAGTCTGTGTTTTAATTTAAGAACTTGTCATTACCACAAGCAACCGTATGTGTCACTAAACACTTACTTCCTTTATAATATAATTTTCTAATGTGTACAAACCCAATTCCTCCAGATCTGATAGAACCATCGACCCATTGATAAGTTTTCCTCTGCTTATCCAGTTTACTTTTGCAGTGGGCAGGAACCTGCCTCTAGACACGAGTCATCAGTCTAACGGTCAGTGCGCTACAATGTGAAATACTTTGCTTCCAAAGTTGCCTTGTATCCAGTACAGGGTTTTTAAAAAAAGGTACAAAGTGCTTCGATTCCACAGCAGTTAACTGGTAACAATAACAACGCAAACTGTGGAAGAGTCGTGAGTTTCACTCGGTTGCCGGTAGCAATGACTGCAGACACACTCGCAAAAATATGGGATGAGTTTTTGACTATAGTATGGACTTATGTCGTGTGTCCATGTGTTTATTCCTAAATAAAATGAATTTTATTCATAAAGTGCCTCAAGACCTTTTAACTACAGTGCTATTAATATACTTTGAAAAGAGTACATTAGTAGAGCCTGAGTAAATGGGTTACTTTCCCTACACTACAAAACACACCTGTCATCACTCACATATCACACAGTATATAATAAGTCTCACCACAGGCATTATTTGTGATAATTAAGCCTCCTCAGTGGACATTAAGAGTAACAGGTCAACCACAGGCACGCTCGGGCTGCACTATATTCCTGTATGCCTGTCACGTACACTCACTCTCACACATTCTCACTCACTCTCATACACATGTCGATAACCACACTTGTAATGTGAACCTCGCTGCTGAGGAGAGCAGTCTATAATTACAGAGCAATGGTGGGGAAGCCATAATCACAAAGACTCAAATAGAAATCTGAATCAACAGATGATTCCAGATTGTTTCATTCCCTCTGTTTACACAAGGTCATTGTGATTTACATTTGCAAATGGAAAACCTATTGTCCCTCACACAAATGTTAACATTTCTCTGATTGAGCGTTTAGGAAGCTTGCAAGTGGTGATATACAATTGTGCTTTTTTTTTTTTTGCTTTCGCTCACAGCCCACATCAAAAGTGTTCTTTTCAGCCTGGCAACAGCTTAAACAAAGTCAGCGTCATTCTGATCATAACCCCTGAAAGAAAAAAACAGATTGATTTCAATCAGTGTCCAACTGTGAATCACACTTGTGTTTTTAACCGCTGACAACAGATGGCTCTTTGTGTTTCAGTTACACAAACAAACACAACATTTCCACTATTTCAGTCCAGCTGGCGGAAACCGTTAAAAGAGCAGAAACTATAACACCTCTGAGGCATGAAAATTAGATGTAATGCACATTTTCTTTCCATATAAAAGAAAATAATTTAAATAGAGGTTTAGGTCACATTGTTTATAGACAGCTTGAGCATGTATGATCTACCCTATCTATCTATCTATCTATCTATCTATCTATCTATCTATCTATCTATCTATCTATCTATCTATCTATCTATCTATCTATCTATCTATCTATCTATCTAACTTTGTCGTTTGCTGTAGCTTTAAAACGCTGCTGTTTAAAACACTGTCGTTGCTCAATGGCAATTGCCTAAGACACCCCATTCCTGGGAAATGAATGCGTGCCCTTGTTCCAAATTTAGTTTTTACCCGCCACCATGGTTTGCTATTTGGTCTGCCATTTCTCAGGGTTGTGGGCTTCTTTAATGAGCACTTTGATCCCACTCAGGTCTGGCGTTGATGTTTACGTGACCCTAGAGAAAAAAAAGGGAAAAAAGAGCAAACGTATCCTATTCTTTGTGAGAGACCAGCACTGTGGTATCAGGACCCGGGGACCTCGTACTCATCCTCAGCACCCTGTGAGCGTCCGTAAAAGAGGTCATACCTACACTTTCCAGCCAGAGAAACGCTGAGTTTTCTGTGGAAAGAACAGCAGCAGATGGGAAATGTACACTAAGGAGAGTTTTGTAAAGAACAAAATATGAAAATGATTTTGAAACATCCACTTGTCCTGTCAGATTTATCTGGATAACCAGTTCATGTTGCAGATGTTAGGGGCAGATGTTTTATAGCTTCATTTGTGCACTTGATCAGGATTTCTCTTTATCAGCCCCATAACTTTCATAACTACACTACAACAGTTTCTTGGCTCTACGTACCACATATTTTATTTCCAGCACGGCTTTGACATGGACCAGCTGTGTTGTGAGCGCAGCGGGGCAAGTTCCTCCTAATTGGCTACATCTGTATACTTTCACTGTAAAAATCCATAACTTTCCAAGCTGTTTTTCCTCCATTTTTTTCTGAAATGTTACACCTTAAAGTATCTCAGATTTACCATTGCATTTACTGTAGAGAGAAGGCTTCACAGGGGTGGAACGCATAAAATAATCACTCTCAGTTGATACTTTATCCTAATTTTGCTTGATTTCATTTGACAAAGACATTTAAAGTCATTTCTGTGGAATTTGATTCTATTTCGTTAACTTGTGCTGCTCCACTAACAGCTAGTAAATTTCTGCCAAGCAGCTGAAACTCTAAAGCTCAGAAATTGCTGGGTATTTGCACAGAGCGCACTGAGTATATGCTAAGCTTTAGTCTGAGACGAGCCCCCTCACTGCAGTCTGCTGTTGTCTGCTGCAGGAACAGTTACAGCAGTTCCTCTTACCTTAGCATTTTTACATGTTTGTGTTAGTAAGTCTTAGCATTGCTGGGCACATTTTCAGTCCTGCCAGAGACTGACAGAGCCCACAGACCTGTTCTACCTGCTTCCAGCACACACTATTATAAGCAATTAGAACTCAGTCAGTTCCTTGTGTGAGAATTTTCAGACGTGATTCTCTCTTTATAAACTAAAGCAGACAGCCTGCTCTGCTTTAGTTAAAAAATCTTCCATCTATCCACAGTCTCCCTCTCTGCCCAGGTGCAGACACCCTACAGCAAGATCCCCCGAGCACAGAATAAAGCCAGCAGCAGCACCAACACATGTGACAAAGCATAAAATGGAATACTTGGGCTGGAGGTGGGTTGCAAAGCAGCTTGACTCAGCCCTTTATGAGAGATGAATTCGAGTGAATTAAAATGGTGTCAGAGGAGACATCAGCCAATACAGGTTGCCAACAAAATGACCATATGTACTTTAATTGCTGGCTGACCTTGACTTCATGGCCTTAGAAATTTGGTATCTAACCAGATTCTTACTCTGGATGGCATTACCTTGGCCTCCAGTAACACTGTGAGGAACCTTGGAGTCATCTTTGACCAGGATATGTCCTTCAATGCACATATTAAACAAATATGTAAGACTGCGTTCTTCCATTTGCGCAACATCTCTAAAATTAGAAATATCCTGTCTCAGAGTGACGCTGAAAAACTAGTTCATGCATTTATTACTTCCAGGCTGGACTACTGCAATTCATTATTATCAGGATGTCCAAAAAACTCACTGAAAAGCCTTCAGTTAATCCAAAATGCTGCAGCAAGAGTACTGACAGGGACTAGAAAGAGAGAGCATATTTCTCCTGTTTTGGCTTCCCTTCATTGGCTTCCTGTTAAATCCAGAATTGAATTCAAAATCCTGCTCCTCACATACAAGGTCTTAAATAATCAGGCCCCATCTTATCTTAATGACCTTGTAGTACCATATCACCCTATTAGAGCACTTCGCTCCCGCTCTGCAGGCCTACTTGTTGTTCCTAGAGTATTTAAAAGTAGAATGGGAGGCAGAGCCTTCAGTTTTCAGGCCCCTCTTCTGTGGAACCAGCTTCCAGTTTGGATTCGGGAGACAGACACTATCTCTACTTTTAAGATTAGGCTTAAAACTTTCCTTTTTGCTAAAGCATATAGTTAGGGCTGGACCAGGTGACCCTGAATCCTCCCTTAGTTATGCTGCAATAGATGTAGGCTGCCGGGGGATTCCCATGATGCATTGAGTTTTTCCTTTCCAGTCACCCTTCTCGCTCACTATGTATTAACAGACCTCTCTGTATTGAATCATATCTGTTATTAACCTCTGTCTCTCTTCCACAGCATGTCTTTTATCCTGTCTTCCTTCTCTCACCCCAACCGGTCGCAGCAGATGGCCGCCCCTCCCTGAGCCTGGTTCTGCCGGAGGTTTCTTCCTGTTAAAAGGGAGTTTTTCCTTCCCACTATTGCCAAAGTGCTTGCTCATAGGGGGTCATATGATTGTTGGGTTTTTCTCTGTATCTATGAAGCGCCTTGAGGCGACTTTTGTTGTGATTTGGCGCTATATAAATAAAATTGAATTGAATTGAATTGAATTGAATTGCCTGGCCTAGTGCTACTCTCAATTTAAGTACAAAACAAGTAGCTTGGTGACAGGATCAATAAAATGGGTTATAAATTGTGCGTTTGTTAACTGGGAGAACTTTGCTGGCTACAGTTTAGTTGTGATTTAAACGTTGGCCAGGCATTTTTATCAACTGAAGTGCACTTAAATAAAAGTTAAATTATTTAAATGGGATCAGTTGAGGGAACCTGGGGGCCAAGAACACATTGGTTCACTTAAGTAAATATGTGCTTAATAACCTACGAGTAAGCAGTCTCAGGAATATTGTGGAAACACGTTAAATCAAATAAAAGCCCTTCACACCAACTTGTTCTTGCTGTTGCTGAAAGAAAGAGATTTTAAAAGCTTTTACATTATCCCACATGAATAAAAGTGTACAGCAGGTTTTGTTCTTTTTATCGCCCTGAAGGCATCAGCAGGCAATACCACATTCCAACAAACGATTTAACAGCTTTATGGGCACACATTATACAACAAAAAGCTTCAACCGGGAGGACTGAATGTTCTAGAGTCAATCAGCATTTGGCATGGAGTCTCACCTAATGTCATGATGAAGAAAGCTTGCCCTGTTTCACTCTGTGGGAGCAGCCTAAACTGAACAATCCAGCCCAACAGTAACCATACAAATAGTTCAGCAAAAACACACATGACAGCACCTGGAAAACAACCCATGAAAATACAACAAGGGGTTAGGCACCACACTGGGTTATATCAAGTTGGAGAAGATGTTGCCTTTGTACAAAAGTTTAATCTCTTATCCTGTTCGAAAAGGAAGTCAGGATATGCAAAGCTACCATAACTGCCTGGGTGACAGGTGTGTTTGCTTTTCAAAACCTGGAACTGGAAGAAAGAGACAACCAGCCATAGAAGCAGAAATTAAGTTAGAAAGTTGCACACATTTCTTTGAACTTTGTAAAACGTACCCAAGGGACGTTTTCCCACCCTTTGTTAAAAAAGTCTTGAACAGTGTGATGGGAAGTTTTGAGAGCCAAAAGACAGAAGACAGCTTGCATGCTGATGCAATGAGTCAGAGGTTGCTGTTTGCACTGGGCTGTTAATCACAAGTGTGTATGACCATGTGAGCAGGTGGAGGAGCAGGAGCTGCATAACTAATCCAGATACACAACAAAGAATTTAAAAAAAAAAGTGCATGAAACAAAAGCCTGGTATGCATTCACATGCATATTCACGTGTTTACACACTTGAGGATGGTTTGGTGTGAGGAAGCTTTAGGGATTAATTCAGGTGTAAATGGCTGCAACCCTATGCCTGGGCTTGTCTGCTGTGCACCCATCCACGTGTTCTGGATACCCATGTGTCAGTGGTTATGAGTCACGCCAGACAACGATGTTTGCCCAAGTTGCTGTGACTCACTCATGCTTGCTCGATGGGACCCGAAGTGTTGTTCCTTTCTCATGCAGTGCAGTAAAAATGTGCAACTTTTTGCTACGCTAATTGATCCGTCGTTTTCTTCCCTTGCACCTTGCCTGCCAGTTGAAGCTGCCTTTAACATTAAAGATGGATTTGACTCCAGATTCAAAAGCCTGCTCGTGAAGATTATGCTAGTGATATTTTGAACAACATACTTCTACATAAGCCCATGCAGAGTTCTTGGCTTTGGAAACATGCGTGGGCGATGTTAGTGGCGTGTGTTGGTGCCTGACCAAGGGTTACAGCCCAGCAGAGACAGGCTTAGCCTCAGTGCTGATACAGAGGCATTATATGTATCTTATCTCTTCCCGGGCTCCTTAAGTCTGATATACACCACTTCAGCGGAGTTTTACAGCAACACAAAAAATGGTCATAAACATAAAATGACTGACTGATAGCTGCACTCAGCTAAAGGATGCCCTCTAATTAGCGTGTTTTATGAGCCCAGGATCCACAGTGAAAACATGCTCACGCTGTGCCAGAAAGCAAACACTGCCTGGGAGGTCACGGTGGCCAGAGGGAGCTTTGGAGTGTCCTCAGACCAAGTTCAGGGCAATTCATAGAGAGTATCCCAGTAGACCTTTAGCCTCCATATGTTATTTGCTGATTGCACAGTTAATTATTGTGTGACTAATGCGATAATTTCATGTGTAACTGCCCAGAAACGATAAGATATTGTAAAAGACTTCACCATCATCAGTACTGTTTGGCAGCGGAAATAGCTATAAACTTGTCGCTTTAAAAACGATTACACAGTAATATATTAGAAACCAAATGTAATATTAGAATTCACTTGAGCTTTTCTATTTGCTTCCATTGCCACACTTTCAGAACAAAAAAAAACCTGATGGAAAAAAAAAGATTGATGATCCTTTACCCATGATTCAAAACAAGCCTTTTTGTTCTGACGTAGATTTTTATCAAGCACAGTGTTTTCTGCCTAAGCTGATTTTCTGCTGTTTACAGTAATCTGAAGCGCCGTGTGGGTTTGCAGTCAGTGCAAGCTATCGTTACCCCTCTCCTGTGCATGTGACAGTTTTAGTGAGCAACACATGTGCTCCAAATGTTAAGTGGCGTCACTTTTTTAAACACACAGATGTGTCGGTGTTGGTCCTGCATCAGCATATTAATGTTGGCCCAAATGACCAATCAGGTTATTGTGACGTCACAGTTCCACTATATGATGAAAAAAGAAAAAAAATGCCTTTGTTTATATAAAACTCTCTTCCCGAACAAATAATAAGCATTTAATATGTCATATTTGTTCATTTGTTAATATAAAAAGTATATTATGAAGTTACACCCGGTTTCCTGTTGGCCAAGTTTACGTTATTCAAGTTGGTTTGCCAGTGATAGTTTTTAATAGCATTAGCTTACCTTTTAGCTATTTGTGAATGGTAACTGGACTGATTTGAACGACATGCTACATTCACACAATTCAAACAAGCACAAGCATGTTATTTCTACTTAATATTCAGACTCCAATAGAACTTCGGATTTAGTATCTTTCCCAGGGATACTTTGGCACGATGACTGGAGCAGTCAGGGATCGAACTATCAACCTTCTGAATAGCTCTACCTCCTGAGCTACAATTAGCATCAGCTATCTGAATTAGCATTAGCAATTCAGGTGGCTAAAGATTCATATATCATTGGTCGCAATGTTGATCCTAGGCAAACATTGTAATGATGTAGGAAAAAGACCGACGCAGGGATCTCAGAGAGTGCTTAAAGAAAAGAAATTCTAATCTAAATTCTAATAATTCTAATCTTAACTCCTTGAAGTGAATTTATGGAGACACCTGGTGTCTCCTAAATCGGAGAACCGGTGAGGTCTCATCCACACCAACAGCAGGGAACCTCTCGACAAACGCTATTTAAATGGTTGAAATATTTTACAGGTTCCTGAAGACAAAAGAAGTAAAAACAAGAGAGCTGAGTGAGATGCTGGAGAGCTCCCCATCACCCCCTGGTCAACCAGAAAGAGGGAAGGGTTAATCCCCGGTTAACACTGACCTCCTCAATCAGCAGCTCCTCAGCACCGCAGTGATAAACATGAGTAAGAACAGGATTCTCCTCATGCATGGAGACGGCTCAGCGCCCCAAGCCTGACCCCAGAGGTAACGACAGATGTGCCACTTGATTCTAAAGATACAGCTGTATTAAAGGAGAGAGAGAAATGAGGCGAAGGTACTGAAGATGCAGCAAACACAACTTTCTTGACGTTGCTTATTTTGTAAAGTAATTGCTCATTTATCAGTGAAAAAGTTCCACCTTTCCTGACAAACGACAGAGCAACGCAAACACTAGTATGGTAACAGAAAAAGGTCAGTTTTTAGAAGCAGCGAATTCTCTATGAGCCTGTATAAACGGGTTTCAATTGTTAGATGGAGAAATCCATCTCTGCTTCACTTTTCCCTTTGAAGTAAATGTGAAATGTCTCCAGCTATCAGTCAGCTTAGCAGTTATGCCTTCTCTCTATTGTTGCTTCTCGTGTTGCGTCTTGCTAACACTGGCTCAGAGGGTAATAATGATGCCAAATTCTCAGAAGACGGGCTAAGGAAATGCTGACACTTTCCAGGTGGTAGGCTTGGTACAAGTTTGAATGTCAGATTATATAAGTAGTCCAAATGAGAATGGTTAAGAAAATCAATTTATGATTGAAGAAAAAATAAGAAAAGGATATGAGAAATCTACAGAAATTCAACCTATTATTTATTAACCCCCCTCACCGCCCCCATTTCTTCTGCCCTAGTACATTTCGGAGAAATCAGCATGCTTTTTGTCACTCTCACAGCTGATAATATGCCTGCTATCATCCAAGGTAAATGCAAAGTTCAGAGAATGTCACAACTGTTTGCAAAGCATTGGGCGTTGACATGAGCTTTGCAGTAATTTGCTTTTTTTTTTTTCATTTGTAACTTATCTGTATTTCCATTGATAAGGTGAAGCTGATTCATCAGTGTCAAGGGGTTTTTGTGAGCCTCGAGTTTTAATTTTTCAGCTTGATTAATGTCACGACTATACGTTGAGCACACGGCAGTTGGATGATAGCGAGGTTTCTATCAGACGCTTGTGTGTAAGTTATGCCTATAAATCAACCGTGGACGTGTTTTTGTAGACGTGTAAGACAACGTGTAGGTGTGTTTTGTGTTGAACAGGCTTATAAAACTATTACTACATTCCATGTGTGTGTGTTTACCTGTCTGTTCAGGTCTCATCTTTAACCGCACCCTCAAAGTGTTTTTATAGTAACAGGCACAGATTCATGTCGCCTTTGAAGCAGACATATAAAAGTCTTTGGGTGAACTGCATGCCGGCATATTTTTACTGTGGTAGTTAACATTTTTTATTATTTCTTTTTTGAAAATTATTATTATCCAAACCGATCCAGTGAAGCACTTATTACGTTACAAATCTGCTTGTTTCCTTTTATATCTACAGGTTTGCCTCCTGGAGACACACAACACAGTAAAATGTCCATTTAAGTGAAAAAAAACCTTGGAAACTGTTCAGCTTTGTTTACATCTTAAGACACTAAAACAGTTATAGAAACGACCGCAAGGCTACTTGTACAGAACATCCCAGAAAAAAAAAGTTAAACTCGCAAGTATTTTTATGAGCATCATAAATGAAATATGCACTTCTGTTGACTGACACAGAAAAATAAACCAAAGACACACTAGGTACATTGCGTCTGCCTTTTAAAGTAGAACAATCTGTGCCGCTCAGACCTGTTATTTTGTAATTATTTACCCATAGTGAGAAGCATTAAGTCACACAGGTAAGGCAATTTAAAGGAATGATATTCTCAGAGACAACTGCGTAAAATTCCCTGCAGATCACTTGCAGTCTTTGGCTGCAAGTGATCTTTCTGTTCCATTTCTTGCACCTCCTGACTGAACCTGTTTGAGAAGCGAACATAGGGAACCTTAACTTGTTTGATTGCTTTGCAGAAAGAAACAGTTCGTTCGACTAATCTGCCACTTTGAAGTGGCTCTGGGACTCAGAATACGTGTCCCGGTGTCTGAGACCGAAACAACAAATGTTGGTGAGATTTAGCCAAATTTTTATCTCTGGAGGCAAAAATAGAGTAACATGTGTTTGGAGGAGGCTACATTGAGTCAAACAGTATAACCACACTCACTTAAACACGAACGCACTATGCACCTGTGCAGGATTGTGCTTAGAAGAGTTGATAGCAGACTGAAAGGACTTGACATTTGTTTTCCTAATCACCCGCGACACCTCCTTTCTGTTTGTGCAGAGCGAGAAGTATCAGGGAGCTCAACAAAAGCCCCATTTACTCGCCGTCCTCATTTGTCCAAGCGTGTTTCCCTCCAGCTCCCTGAAACCACAAGCTCATTATTTCATCCTCTGTAATGTTAGCTTTTAAATCCACATCAGCACACTCATTTGGTTAGAGATGGCAAATATTTATGCAGTGTCAGAAAAACACATGCACACGTGCGCACACACAACCGAAAAACACATGCATATGTGCGTGCACATTTTTTTTTTTTAACTCTTTCATTTGCTCTTTCATTTCATTTCTTTAAGGCTGGAAAAAGTTATACTGTATCGCCCGATGACTGAGGTTTGATTCTAAATTTGCTAATGCTTGTTAACCTCTTAGTAGAAAAAGAGTCAGAGCTAGCAAGGGAATTTCAAAATAAAAGTAACAAATGGTAATAAAATGATGAAAAAAATCTGATTATGCTGCAGTATCGAGATCGTGATAAGGAGAGACTAAACATTCCTGATGACCGTTCTTGACACAACACGTTAAAAACAACAAATTCAACCCACTCGAGCCCTTTGGTCTGTGCCAGTATCATTAATCATAATGTCTAAGTGTTATATGTTGTTAGGGTATATATTTTGGGAGCGGTATCTGACACTAGGAGTCTCTACTACTCCGGTCCATACTATCCCACTGTGCCTCAAATAAGAGAAGCTTCAAAGTCTTCTGCTTCCCTGTGTGGCTGCTGAATGTTTATCCCAAAATTTGCAGAATAATTAAACAACAAAAGCGGAGATGCGAGGGAAATCACCAAGAGCTGTTTTTAATAGTTTGCCGCTTAGATTATTTTGTTCCCAAAAGATTAGACAACAATGCATTCAACCCTCCAAATGTCTCTGCAGCTCCCTCTCCTTCCCCCGTCTGTGTCTCAGGTTGCCTACAGTCAGGTATGATGGCCTTAGGCCTCCGGTTAAATCCCCAGCCCAGACGTCTGCAGTCCTGGTCTGTCTCTTTGGGAGTCCTGAATTGATTGCTGCTTTAGTCCCCTGTCTATGTTAATGGGAGCCCTGCATTGTCAGGGGCCACTTGCATTGTCAGGGGGTCCTTGTATTATTGTATTACTGAGGGGTATGAGGGGACTCGGCTGCCAGCAGCTTGTTGGTTGTGTTGACCTTCTGAAATGGGGACCACCTTAAAATCTGTGGAAAATACCCCAACAATAATGTGGAAACAGTGCAGCTGTTTCGATTGACAAAATGCCAGTGAAAGTGAATGATGTACGCAGTCATGTGAAAAAGAAAGGCTTCTCAGGAGTCCTGTAAAAAGTTCACCCCTAATACTTTGATAGGAGCAGCCAGGTGCCGCTAATCAACTGCACTTGATTTTAACTGATCATCAGCAAGTGTGAACATTTCTATAAAAGCAGAGGTTTTGGCAGTTAGGTTGAGGGTGTGTGCCACGATTCCACAATCTTCCCAGGAAATCTACAACATGATGGGTGCAAAAGGAAAGAATAAAGATCTTGCAATGACCCAGGACCTTAAGAGAGCTGCACATCAACAAAAGGTTTGCAAACCTTAATTAAACAAAGTGGTGAAGAATACCTCCAAAATGATGTTAGAGACTGATAAACTTAAAAAAACATTTACTTCAAGTTACTCCTGCTAAAAATGGTTCTCCAAGGTACTGAATGGGGCGTGATTGGTTCTTTCACTGGAAAGCATAGAGTCATGTGAAAACTTTCTTTGTCACATGGCTCATATATAAAAACAGGGACTGCATCCAGGTCACGTAACACGTAACAATAATAAAAGTGTTTTATCTATCTATTAGCTTTGTTTTTGCTGCTGTGGCTGAAAACACTACAGAAACTTAGTAGCGTGTCTCTGCTGTCACAGTGACGCATTGGATGAAACACGGACAATGAACTGAAAAAAAACCCATCATATAATGTATTTTGGTATTATATTTGGTAGTGAGTTCCTAAAACTTTAACCATAACAAGTGAAAAAAAATCTGCCAGTTCAGCAAACACGCATTCTGTCTTTGTTAGATCTTCCAGAGGATGGCCTCTCCACTGTATTATTTTGTCAACCCAAAGCAAAGTCATATAATTCCAAAGCTGAATACCCAAAGGTTAAAAAAAGGGTAGCACAGACACAAAGTCGGAACAAGTTTACAACAAATGTTTTGCGGACATGACCAGAATAAATGGGTGAAACCGAGATCTGCCAGCATTTCATGTCTGTGTTATCTTTTGTGTGTTTGGATGTTGGAATACATGTTTTACTCTTTTCCCAGCAGAAATCAGCTTACTCCAAGAACATGTAAAATTGAATAGTGAGTGATTTCTTTATGCTTACGTTTTAAGTTTCAGATATATACTAGGACTTGGCTTTTTCAATGACTTCTCAGCACTGAAATCCTCGAGACTGTCGTTTGCACACTGCCTGCGTACTGACACGCTACACCGAAACAAACCTGTGTTTAAACGCACTTATCTCCCCCACCTCAGCTGTGCCACGCTTATGTTTGGACTCCAGGTTGTTCCTGCAGGATGCTGTAATTAACTGTTCCAATCAATATCTGGCTCAGCGCTCTCTTTCTTGCTGCGTATCGGTGTTTTGAATTCTTTCTTGTGTTCCTTTTAAAGCCATTGTTTCCTCTCAACTAATCATAGACCGTTCTGCTATCAGATCAGGGAGTGCTTTAATGTTCGTCAGCAGGCTCAGAAACCAGGCGAGCCTCACTTTTAGAGAACTTTGAAGCAGAAGAGAGACAAGTGCGAGGCTAATTTTGGACATTTATTTCTCTCTGAGGTGAAACTTTAGAGTGATACTTTCGATTTCGGTCACTGAATAATTACATATCAAGACCGCTAAACAGGCTCGACCCAGCGCTAATGCTACAAGCTTGGGAGAAGCTTGGTCATGGCTGAAAAATGAGCATGGGTCATGTTAGGTGTTGGATAATCAGCATGAAAGTGATCTGGGGAGGGGGGGTGTTGAAATATTGATTTCATATATTCTCATATGTAAACCAAAATAAAAACAAACTATATATAGTAGCATTTGGAAACACAACACTTAAACAAAACCCAATACTGATGGTCATACAGATAGCCGAGAGGTTAACTCGTCAGTGGAGTCAGGGATGTGTGTGTGGGGCTCATGTTTCACAAGCTCACAGTAAATCTCGGTGGATAATGACGGTGGCTGAATCTGCTTCTATTGTTCACCTGCATTGTGTTACATGGGAATGAGGACAGCAGGAAACCTACCTTTTGTTGAACTCAAATATTTTGTATTATCACACCAGTCCTGGTACATTCAGATGTACAAAAAAACCCCCCAGAGCACACGCACACATACGTCTGCATCATTGGAGAGCTTCACCACTTCAAAGGCTTCAATCTGCGCGCAAAGCAAACAGCAGGAGGAGGCAAATTAGAAGGGGCGCATGGGCACTTCATCAGAGGAAGAGGAAGCACACTGGAAGAACCTTTAATCTCTCGCAGGCCTTCCAAACCGAACACCCAAAAGGAGACGAGATGACACTGATCGCTGTAGTCACATCACAGAAACAGAACACCGACTGCTGTCCCAGATGTTTTTGTCCCCGGTGTAACAGAGGTTAGGTTTCGTCATTCTACAAACCTCTCAGTGAGCAGCATCTTTTGGGTATTATGTTGCTTAGCCACGTTGATAATGGATGATGTAACTAAATGAAGTACACTTTTTTAAAATTTGTTTTTGGCCTGTTTTTATGACAGGACAGTAGAGAAGGGCCAGATAGTGATGGGTGAAATGACGTGCAGGAAATGGCCTGGGGCAGAATCAAACCTGAGCCCCCGGAGGAGTCCTTTTGGCGTATGGCTCGCCAGGTCAACCCACGTACTTAAAGTTTCAGTTTAGCTCTCTGGCGCCCTAAATACAAAGTAAGTAGACTCCTTGCAGAGTTTTCTAGTGAAATTAAATTCTATTAAATGTTTGATTTTCATGTCATGCGCAGGCTATGTTTAATTCCACGTTAGCCCCATTCAAACACAACAATCCCTTCTCTTGTAACAACAACCAAGTTCTTTTATTCATTTTCAGACCCAAAGCAAAACGGACACCTCCTCGTTTTCAGTCAGGTCGTTTTCGTTCTAGTGTCTCGCACTTGTAAAATGAAACCAAACAAATGCTGTGAAATCATTAATTGAAGGGATGAAGATTTAGAACAATGTTTGATGTAAATTGTAACCTTTGCAGTAAGCCTGTGCGTTCCAGCAGCCCGGCTTAACTCATCATCCTTCTCCTTTTGTGACAACCCTCAATTGCAGACTTTTTAAGCAGCGCTGGAGATGTGTCGTAGATAAGCTTCCAGCTTAACGCAGACAAGACTTCTCAGTGGTTTCCTTAAGGCACGGTGTTCCCGTAGGCTCCGGATTTTGTCCTGCAGTGTCATATTTCAGAGATGTTACTCAAATGCATTAGAGTTACTCTTTCAATTAGCTGTAAGGAAATGATCTGAAATGAGTGATGTTCTTCCTAATTATGATTTAGACGTGTATGGACAAGACCAGGAAAGGCCACAAGAGGAGGTGATTAGTGGCCATGGCTTTTTAGGCACACTCTTTAATTACAGAAAAAACCAGTGGAGGTAAAGCTCCGTCATCTGATAGCATCTTGGGCAAAGCAAGCCCCCCCACCCCCCGATCCTGTCTCTCATCAACACCAAACACTATGTGCCAGTAATGAAACTGTAAGCCCTGAGGTCTCTCTCTGTCCCCAAACTAACAAAGAATGACAATAGAAGCAAATCTCATTTGTACTGCTAGAAAAAAGGATTTCAGCTACAAGAAACAAAGGTGTTTTCCAGCATCTGGATGCATCTGTGCCCTGTGATTACTGAATTCATTTATATGTGCGTTCTTCCTCGAACAAAGCAATGCACGACTTTCCTGTGGTGGTAAAAAAGTTCCACAGTGGATTTCTTGGCGCATGCAAGTGATTTCTAGTGTGCAGCTGATTAACATCCTGCCGATCTCATAATGACGCACCTTACTCATCCAGCGGCGGCTTCCTTTTGATTCAGTTTAACACTCGCTCTGCTTTACCCGGCATGCACCGCCGTATGTGTATAAAAACTCCAACTATAAAACAGATAAAGAAAGTCAAAGGCAAAATTTTATGAAACTACATGAGCGATACTTGTGAGTTATTTGTCCAGGTGGGGCTCCTCAGGCAGGTCTTTCCAAACCCAGGAGGCAGGTCAATTCTGGTCTTTAACCTTGACAGAAGAATAATTAGGACACCTTTGCGTGAAAATTTAGGGTTGTTTGAGGTATTAACAACACTGAAACAAAACCTGCGGCAAATGTAGCAGCTAGGACACATTAGTCAGTAACTTGCGGATCAACCAAGGAGTAAAGGATTATTCATTTTGCACAAATAGGTGCAAAAGTAGGTAAAAAGTTCTTGATAAATGTGTACCTATAAACTGCAGTAAATAAGATAAACCACATAAGGAGGGGTACACTCAGTCTTTGCTGTAGATTAGATTAAAAATAGGCACATCACCAGATTAAACAACACCTATGGCAAATATTTTATTCATTTTGAACCCGAGATAAGGCCTTGACCTTTGCAAGATATTCGGAATAGGAGAACGTGCGACTGGGAAGGTGTACACTCACTGCAGTCCTCCTGCAGGTCGTGTGAACTTCACAGATAAAATGTGCTAATTACCCAGCGTTAACACTGCAGTCATCATGCCCGAGCACACCTCGAACAATGAGATGTGATGTAAAGACCTGTAAATAGTCTGCCATAAGAAAAACGTGATCGGGTTAGGCGTTTGGAAAGCAAGTCACGGCCTATACCAGCAGCAATTATCCCTTCTCATTCTTTGTTCTGTTTAACATTAAAATGCCTCTTTGATGAACTTAGGATGAGTAATAATAGATGAAACCATGTGCGGTCTTGTCCTTTTGCTGCCAGCACGACAGACGAGATGAATGACTGTTACCTGTGATGCACAGTTTATAGGGTACATACAGGACAGAGTGTTCTGGAGCATGTGAGGAATAAAAAAGGTACTTTGTATTTAATACCTGAAGAAATCTCTCTCACCGTCACCAGTTAAAATTACATGTACAAGTAACTTCTAAATACTTAACCCTTTATTGTGAACATCTTTTTCAGGGAAAGCCTGAAAAATAAAAAAAAATGAAGCTATTTTGGTAAGAGTCGTAATCCATAGCTCAGCTTTTCGGTAAGTCTTTACAGTTCAAAAGTTCAACAAGTTAGAATTAGCCATCTTTACAGTTGTTGATTTGGAGCTGTTACAGTTAAATGCGTACAGTTTTGAGATGTTTCTATATACTTTATCAACTATGTAAAACAAAATAAACGGTTGTTGAATTGGTTGGTTACACAAACAGCTGTAGCTGTTGAAAAAAAAAACCAAATCACAGGAAGATGGTTTTACTTGGGGTTTCCTCACTGCAAAAGAGAGAAAAACAGTGCACCAATCAGCACTCGTACAGCTGTTATTACACAGAACCTCAGAAACTTTCATATCATACACGCAAATTCATGTCCAAAAAATATATGTTACTCATAAAGAGGGTTAAAGATTGTATGACTAAGATTTTCGTTTCCATCTACACGGCCTTAATACATTACATATTTAAGGCTTCGATAGGGCTGTCAACCAATCCCAGTGACTCACAGATTTATTTGCACGCCACAGACCGTCCTGGCTTTCAAGCCAGACTTTCTGTCCAGTGCTTCATTAAAATGGAAGGAAAGCGAATGTTAAATTTTTTTGAAACAGGCTGATTTTATGACACAATCAGCTTCTTAACTACATGGGTTTGCTTAGCTTTGTTCAGCTGAGGAAGAAAGCTGAGTGCAAGTCACTGATATTGCAACACAAAAAAGACATAAAAGCTGACAATATCTGACTTGGCATCATGATATATTATTGCTTCACTTTGTGTTTGTCCAAGGCACAGATGCGTTATTGAAATTCCTCATCATATCAGTAAACTTTAAAAAGGTATTTATATTCTCTGAATCACTAACTTATGCACAGAATTCCAACCTTTACTCTGAAAATCCACCCATTATACAGTAATCAAAGTAGCTTTAACCAGTTACACCTGTTACTGAGAAAGCTGGGTGCTGTTTCTTTTCTTGGACGAAGTTGGAACTGGTTTCAACTCAAGTGAACGCCTACCGATCATAAAATCACCAAACTGGACAATGAAGCTGGAGTTGTTAAAAATTTATAGTGAAATACCCCTGCCTTTTTCGCTCAACCTCGTGCTCTCGAGCAGAACTCAAACATTTACTGACCCTAAAAATAAATGTTTTCTGCAGATTGTATAATTACATGGTGCGGGGAGCGGGGATGTTAGCGTGTAATGTGATGCCTTTTTGTGTGTGTTTGTGAAGGGAAGGGGTTGCGGAAAAGGGAGGGAGATGGGGCTGGGGAGCTTTGGTACAATATAATTAAAATAGGATGGCCTTCGCGGAGCTCGGCTTGTTATTGTCTTTTCAACCTCAAAAAGACAACACGTAAAAATAGACATGTTTTCTTTCTCTTCTTCTGTATAGTTTACAGCAATTCGATGAATGAAGTCCGCTTTGAGGTGGTGGCGCTGATCAGCACCTCGGGAAACGACGGCCTCTGCTTGCTCTCAATCCCGTTTTTGTACCTGTACATACCAGTTGCATGTATGTCTGGTGCAAAACTGCCTACACAATAAATCCTCTTTCATTAAAAGAAAACAAATAGCCTTACAAACTTCAGGTAAAATTTCAACCAGTCTCACCCCGGCCTGGCTGGAGCTGCTTTTTTGACTTATGCAATTCCATCCGAGAGGTATTTTATTGAAGTGGTTGCCTATTTGCCCTCACATTAAACGCCTGAGGAATGTGTCCCTGGGTTTGCTGAGGTTGTTTTGATGTGCATTTAAAAAGCCTGTGTGTACAGAAGGAGCTCATTCACAGCTCGCAGCGACTCAATGGCTTCATTTGTCCTTGAAAGTAAACACTCACAGAGGAGGCCCACAAATATGGCCTTTTCAAATGCCAAAGCCCCCTCGGCTCTCCATCTTATGTGACAATGAACAAATTCCTATTCAAAAGCACTTACTGTGCGATAGCGTACCATTGTGGTGCCTTCGACACACCTGAGCAAATGACTGAACCGCATCACTGCTGAACAAAGCTCGCCTTGAACTGTAAAAGTGACAACCAGGTATGATGCACTCACGCTGGACGGATGCCACATTTCATTACTTAAAAACCTGTTTGGCATATTGAAATGGGTCCAAAATAAAGATGCTTCACTGGGGATTAAAATGCTTCTCTGGGGCAGAGCTGCCTGGGTCTCTGACTTCCAACGGTTTTCATCTGTCTTTCACCCACAGGGCAGATCAGAGATGAGAACGTAGCCTTCCTGCATTGTGACCACCCCTATTAATACAGCTGGATTATGAGTGTTACTGCCAGTGTAAGTGCTTCATATGAAAAAAGTCAATAATGTGTGACATTTATGAAATCTCATCATTAACAAATGCAACCTTTAACAAGCCTTTTGCAATATTTAATTATTACTTTTGACACTACATGTTTGAAATATGCCGGGTTGAGAGCAGGAGGAGACCCGTATCTCTGGCAGCGTCGTGTCAGGAGGGGTATCAGAGTAAAAATCTATGCCAAATCAAACATGTGGACCCCAGCCAGTGTGGTTTGCCACTGGGAGTACGGGAGCAGCCAAAGATGAAGAAGACTATTCCTTTATACAGTTACCGTCCCAGCAAACATGATTTAAACTCATGACCCTGGTCTAAACTGATCGCAGTATGACTGCAAATACTGAACTGTACAAGGGCAGATGATTGTGTTGATTTTTTGAGAAATATCAAATTAGATTCTTGCATATATTGATTAATAGGTTTTTATTTGTATTTTCTTAAATGGCAGCTGATCTGTTCATTACATGATTGCAAACAGATGGTCAGACAACATTTTTTCCCTGTACACAAACTAGGATTAGTGTCACCTGTTTTGTTTTTATGGGCTTTTTTTGTTTTTTTGGTACTTTTTTTTTTTAAGAAATGAAGGCAACACTTTCAAATCAGTTGTATTCATGTGCATCTAAATTCTGTCTGATTTGTTTACAACTACCACGTCTTTGTTCCTGATGTCAACGTCACAAAACCAGGAATGTCATTCTTGAAATGTGAAGTGAGTTAGCTCAGCAGGACAGGAAGTGGGCATGGAAACTTAAAATTGTCTGAGTGGGTTGCTTTTCATTCTTTCTATCAAGAACTTTTTGGTTTTTATTCTTATCAATAAGGAGATAGTAAGTAAAAAGTAAAGTTTAAATGGGACAGGTGTCCGGGCAAGAAGTGCCTCCAACCCATACTGAGGTAATGTATGCAAGTGTTAGCTAACTTTAGGAACCTCTTCAGCGATTTATTGTTTTTGTGCAATTTCAAACATTATCACAGACTTTGAACCAAAATGCACAGGTACGATAAACATTTTGATGAAAGGCACCTTGCTTGCATGCTCATCCACAACCCAATCTCACCGCAGTTTGTTGTAGTTAATGAGAGTTTTACACCAGAGAACCAAATTTAAGTCATACAGGTCGTAGCTTTTTTCACATTTGTATGATTTTTAGGATTAGTGTCAGCTTGGGTTTAGAAATACAGGGTTGCCCTGTCTTTTAAAACGTTGTTTTCTTGGTTACCATGGTGACGGCTCTAATTTCACAAAGTGCTCTGAGAGTGGAGCGTCATACAAAAATAGCTTGTCAATCACAAGGTACACCCACCCTGAAATATCCTCCATTTTGACTCTAATGGGGAAATGATTCACAAAGCGAGTATCATGTTGTGTTTAATAAATCATGAACCTGGTGACTATCGGAAAAGTGTAGAGAGATCCGCGGAGCTGAAGGATCATTTTAGACGTCTTGAAATATGGTCTTGTTGTAAACAGAGAAGTCACTCCCTGCTATTTCTAGGAAAGAATCCAGTTTTAACACACTTATGCACTGGCTTCATTTTTCAGAGCTGTCTGGGTTGGAGTAGTAGACTAATTATGAAACTTTGTCAAGAAGAAGATTCTTTTCATTTGACTATATTACATGTCTTCACATCACTGGTGACAAAAGGGAGCATTCTTGCATCGAGCAACGCTCGCTTGCTCTTTTTGTTGGCATATTTGTTTTCGTGTTTGTTACGTCAAAGGCAAAAATAAAAACATGTGGATTATACGAGTCATGTGTACGCAGTCACGCAATCTCTTCATCAGACTCAAATCCTTAAAAACAACAAAAGAATACCGCAGCAACCAAGCCTTCTAAAAATAAAGTCAAATATTTGTAACCATGTCTGATCTGATTATCTGATAGTCAGAATACCGAGACACAGCAACACATTTCACTCTGCAGGTTCCCACTGACTCATCCAGAGATGCACCACGCCATGCAGCAGTGTGCGTTTCTCAAGGCATTCCCAAGTGAGGCGTGTGCGTTAGCGCGTCTGTTATGTCTTTCGTTGCACTTATTGCACACGCAATCTTGTGAGATTTTGACAGCGCTCACTGTTAGCATCTCAGGAAAATGTGAAGAATTACTTCCGGTCCAGCAACAGCTTAAGATGTTTAAGACGGTATTGTTGTATGTGTTGTTTTGTTCACAGGAGCCTGACATTCCCCGAACACCTGTAAAATTCCACTCTGGATTTAAATAGCTGATGCAGCCAAGGGGCATCCACACAAACCAAGACGCATATTTTAGCTAGAGGAAGTGTTTTTGTGCATGGCCAAAAACAAAACCCTTATGATTGACATGTGGTTCCCATGCCAAATATCTAGACACTGTGTTGTGTGTTTTTTTTCTCTTTCAGAAGACAGTTTCTCCATTGGCCACAAGTACCATTGTGTGAATAAATATTCTTAAAACCTTAACTGCTTGTATTCACTTTCAGTTTGTTATATTTCTATTCAACCATACATTTTCTTCAATTTACAAAATTCAGGTTTACAGGGTGGCTGGAGCCTATCCCGGCTGTCACCAGGTAAAAGACAGACAGCCAGCGTTCACACCTACACCCAATTACTTTCACCAGTTAAGCCTGTTTAATTAGTCAGCCGTTTTCACTTATGCACTGCAGACCTGGATGTTTCTGGAAATCATCCCCACATGCCGGGTGGTACATTAACCGTTTTTCTTCTTCTGCCAATTCTGTAGTAAAAAGTCTGATTGTGCCAATGTGAGAATAGCCAGCTAGCAATTGGACATCGTGTGCGCTACCTCGTGCCAGCGTTCAGACTTGTGTGAACACGTTTTGCCATTTCCTCCTTTGCAATACATGTGAGTAAGGAAAACTGTGGAAAATCTCTAAATCCTCCAAAATTGCCCAAAGTGCATGTGGGGAAAACACACACACGCACACACACACACAAACGTAACATCTACAAACCAAAGGAATTTAAAGCAGAGCAGTATATAAATGTACACTGACATATTATTGCCTAATAAGCTACGGTAAATGTAGTTACTGATAAAGAGTAAAGTATAGGATGTAAAAAATATTCTATTTTTAATTCAGTTCAATTCAATTTTATTTATATAGCACCAAATCACAAGAACATTCACCTTTACTTTATACTATAAAGTAAAACCCCAACAATAATAAAGACAAAACCCCAACAATCAAACTACCCCCTTACAGTGGGAACGACAAACCCCTTTTTAAAAGGAAAAAACCTCCGGCAGAAGCAGGCTCAGGGAAGGACAGCCATCTGCTGCGATCGGTTGGAGGTGATTGGAGGAAGACGGGATAAAAGACACGATGCGGAAGAGAGTGCGAGATAAATAATAACTCAGTGCATCAGGGGAAGCCCCCAACAGCCTAGGCCTTCTCCCGTTAACAAAGGGGGGATTCAGATTCACTTCTATTAGGACATGTTTTCTTTTATCTCTGCTTTGGCCTCCACCAGTGAGCCATTCGGTTAATATAGAATGAATACAAACAGCAACACAGCTAGAAGAAGGAAGATTGGCAGAAACGTCACATACTAGGTCAGGTAAAAATAATAGGATTTGTTTTAGTAACAACCACAAAATTTGTTTTGCTTTCATGTTGTTGTTTTTTCTGAATGATTTCCAAGAGACACTTATGAGATCAGCACACTTAAAACACCCAGTCTTGTATAACCTCATTAGTTTTGTTTTTGTTGGCTATCTGAATGGAATAATCAACGTTCGTTTTCACAAACATTTTTTCTCAATTGTTCTAAAAGCAGTTAGACAGGTGATCTTTCATGGGGTCTGATTTAAGTAAATAAATTCAGTGAAAGAGAGGCTTTTCCTGTTCAGTGATCCATTTCTGAGTGACAGAAATGGCGTTTATCGCTGAATGAATCAAACTTCCTTTGTCTGCTTGTTTTATCAGATAGCTTTCTGTAACACCAATAACCTGCTCTGAACAAAAGAAAGAAGCGTTCTGTATGTAGTGTATCAGCATTGTCCGAGCTCGCCCCATCAGCGTGCGAATCATGTAAATTGCAGGGAAGGGTGGGTATGCACGCTGTAATTTCAATGGAATATGTGCGCTTAAATTTAGAACGCGGCGTGGTTTGGGGGGGCAAGCTCACAGAGGAGCTGGGGCCTCTGGCTAGTGATTGGCTGCGTGTTGTGCTAACAGACGGGGCCTTTCCACTGCTTGTGACGGGCGGCTCTGATGTGGGCGACCACGCGGCCCTGATGATGGGGTTGCATGTGTTCCTTGACCCTGACCATAATGGACAACTTTTACCCGCCGGAAGAAAATTACAGCCCCTCAGGAATGTTGCTGTTATTATTTTTCCTTCTTCCTATAAAATTGGAGAGGACATTTCAACGTGTAAGCAATTACAAAACCATTGCAGTTAACCATCCACGGAGGGAAATGGGCTTTTGTGTTGTTGTTGTCCATGTAGGAGGGTAATAGATGATTAGCAGGGAGTGCAGATGAATTTATGGGGGATGTTCAGCTAAATTAGACAAAGGACAATCAACACATTTGACTAATTTCTTCCTCTATAACCCGCCTACTACTCCACTAATTCTCTGCCGTAGCCGAAACACATCAGTCACTCAGTTTCAGTCAGATGCAGATGCTGCGCATTGTGCTGCAGTGTGAGTCAACAAGCGGCATGCACAGTTTTCATTCTGAGGGAACGCATGTTTCCCACACAAGTTTCTAACAATATAACTCAAATACTTTAACACATCTCCTGTGGGACCGGAGCAAGTTAAACTCCTCTGACTTTTAAATCATCCTCGAAATATATATCCTCAAGGATTCCTTCAAACCGACCTGTGTATGCTGGTAAAACTAAAAGTGACTCACTAAAAGTCGACTCCATATAAACTGAAATTGCTTGATATATTTGGCTCGAGTCATTTGGGTAAATTTAATGGGGTCTGCGAGGAGCTAAATAGAATTACCACATGGGTCAACACTAAAAGTGAGGCTGGTTTGGCTACAGTGGGACAAGCATCTGTTTAAAAGCTATGAGCTTGACACAAACGGGGAAACTCTGGCTCACCCTCCTCTTTTTGGAAAGCAGACTCCAAACAGCATACAAACAGGTGGCAGAGCCGAGTTGTTTCATCCCCCCGTGCAGTGAAACTCCTCATTAGGATTTAGGTCAAGAGATTCTGCTGAACTTTGAGACACAAACAGATTTCTTTAGGGAGGGGGCGGGGGGGTCCTTTGGTCGTTTTTTTGAAGTGTTGAGATAAAGATCACTGAGATTAGTGCAGCTTGAATTCAGGGAGATGACTCCAAAGGTCTTCTGGTGGGTATTGAGGTTCCGTCAATGATTATATCTGCTGTGGAGGATCAAAGGAGAAGAGCTTCAGCCCTCGGGGATGCTGCTGCTTGTTGCTGTTCACCTAACCTGGGCTTACCCTGCCTCACCTCACCTCACCTCACCTGTCCTGGCTGGTGCGCCTGGGAGAGAGAACAGAAAAGACGTAGACACATTCGGGCTATTACGCAAACGCCATTCTTTAACTTGCATTTCTGTTAGCACCATGAATTTTAGCTGTCATTTATAGTCTGATTCACCACTTACACCCACACATGGATACCTGTGGCTCGTTTAGCACCATAGAAAGCACTCTAAGAAAGACATCTCTTGTTAGAGGTTTCTTAGCTGCTGTTGCACCTTTTTATGGTCAATACGCCGGTATTGTGCAAAAGTCTTGAGCCACCCTTTGTTTCTTTATAGTTTGCTTCCAAAACATCACTCATACTTTTTACACTGATCTACAACACAGCAATAGTTCCCCAGGCTTTCTGAAGGTCTTTGAAAGCTATTTCTGTGGACACTGGCTGCTTTTTCACTCATTTTCATTCCAGTCTTTGTACCTGACTGCTTTCC
Source organism: Neolamprologus brichardi (assembly GCF_056152115.1). Taxonomy (NCBI): domain Eukaryota; kingdom Metazoa; phylum Chordata; class Actinopteri; order Cichliformes; family Cichlidae; genus Neolamprologus; species Neolamprologus brichardi. The sequence continues at coordinate 15,487,638 of NC_142121.1, read as the reverse complement.
AAGCAGTGGTTTTTGTTTGTTCAGCAACGTAACACTGACCTTGAAATTACACGAGGATAGAAAAATTTAATTGTGTCTTTAGGCACTTTGTTGCTAACAGCCTGTCACTAAAAGCACATAATTTCCCAGTTTCTTCAGATTAACATATGAATAATGCCAAAGGTAACATAGTTTAACGGGCGTGAAATAGTTTTTTGAAGAACGTGACTGAAAATGTGGCGTATCTCAGCATGGCGTGCAGCGTGTCCTTAAAATATTTGAAGAAACCAGACAAGCGGAGGCTAAAAAAAGTGTCAGGGTAAAAACTGTCTATAGTAGATGACTATTATGTCTTCAAGAAAGAAAAAGTCCAGCAAATGCCTGAGACAGGACCCGAGTGATGCATCTGGCCCTACTGTTCACTGACATCAGACCAGAAATGGTCTCAGTGGCTCTCAAGAAGCCATTCTTATGGACGGGAAACAGGGAGAAAAGGCTGAGGTAATGATTACACAAGAACTCGACTGAAAATCAGAAGCAATGGTTTCAAATTTGATGAAGCCAAATGTTGGTTCAAATCATGGTCAGTATGTACAGAGAAAGTCAGGAGGAAGTCATGGTTTGGGGCTCTATTTCCCATTTTCCTAGCAAACTACAAAAAACAAACAAACAAAAAGTTGAGTGGCTCAAGACTTTTGCACACTATTGCATATTATCATTGCACAGCATGCATTTTCTCTCACTAACTGATTTTAGTCTTGATTTTAGGCAGTTGCACAACTAATGAAATCTTATTTAGCCTGTAGTGTCATATCCATAGGTGTCTTTTTCAGTGTTAACACCAAAAAAACCACTTCAACATTTTTACTCCTTTGCTTCCTGTCACATCTTTCACTAACTACAGTCTAAGAAAATTAACAAAATTGCCTAAAAAACATATAAATTCCTTCATTACTGCGCTGAAATGTATCATAAGAAGGTCAGTTTGTAGTACCAAGTTTTTGTTTTTTAGACTTTTAAGGTTTCAGCTGAAAATCTATTCATACTCAGCAATAAACCAACTTTGTCATCTCAATTTCCTTTCAGGTCTCTTATTTTCTGCACAATAAAGTATAAAAAAAAATGTCACAGTGTAAATTTTTTGTAAGGCAGCTGTATGCAAGCACTAGTTCAGACGCTGTGTAAAGTGCGTGCCGAAACCTTTCTATGCAAGAGAGGGCATAATTCACACAATCCTTTTCACAATATTCATTTTTACCTATAGTTGTTGGAGGGGTTTGTAACCATGTTAGTGCCCTCAGATATACTCCCACAATGACAAAGAAGCTTTTCAGGAAAAAAATAACAATGGATGGTATTTTAATTGTGATGGATGACCTCAATTTCCACGTATTATATTTTTTGTACCCTGCTGAGACAAGTAGCTAGTGGCTCAAAGTTAGAAAATCCACCTAAAAACAAACATCGGGACTTGGAGAATGGTTGTCAACAGTGTAAATGGTGCAAGAGAGCTGCCACAGCCTTATTCACACTTAAACTTCCTTTCAGCAGTGAGCAGCTACACGCACAGTAGATGTAAAGACGGAGCTCTTGTAGAATGGTGAAAGCAAAGTAGGATTTCCTGTGTAGTTAACAGAAGACAATGTCATGCTGTTCTGTGTAACTCAAACACGTGTCCTTTACAGTGCAGGTGATTTGCATACCTTTTAAACGAATTATTTCCTGCGTGTTTACTTGGGACAATAGTGATGCCAGCGCAGATTAAAAGGAAATATCCCTTGTGTATTCCTGTTAAACAATGTGCATGAATCAACTAGGAAGCATATTCTATGGAGATAATTACACGGAAAACAAGAATAGCAGTAAAACATTTCCACACTGTTAACATGTTAGCTGGGAAATGTGATTTTGAAATTTTGCTTCCTGTTCAGAGATTGGAAACTGCAGCCACTGATTCAGCCCTGTTATTTATTGCTTGAGCGCCTGAAGATCTCCTGTGGGCACGAGAGTAAATTGCCCCCTCGGTGTAGATGCTGAGATAGAGATCACAGTAGTGCACCCTCTGCTTTGGTGTGAACCCTTTCAGACACCTGTGACTGCCGAGAGTCAAGCCTGGGTTGAAAAGGTCAATTTAAGAGGACTTGCTACAATAGTGTCTTCTTGTTCTTTTTGTAAAGTCATTATCAAAAGTGCATTTTCATATGTTGCGTTAAAAAACTGCAGTGTTCCTCTTTTTGAAATCAAGGACTGCAGATGTTCCTCATTGTGATGAAACAAAGCTAACAATTGCTAGCCATCGGCATCCACCAGGAATGGGAGAAGCATGAACATTTGTTAACACTAAGTTTAACTTTAGCTCTTTGTATGTTTTAACTTTGCTCTTCCCTGTGGCAGCTGATGGACCAGCAACAGCATAAGCAAGAGTAGCCCGCAGGCTGGTTGTACCACAGAGGCTACTTTGGACACTGGCTCCATCTGACAGCAGACGCTCTCTTCAGGTAGACGGGCTGTCTGACACTGCCCACGGGCTGCCCACGCTTCCATCGCTGAACCATAATTTCCTTATTAGAGGGTACTCGCAAGAGCCTCAGTGAATTGGAGGCTGTGGAGCTAATCGGCTATAACTATTTGCAGGTTCTACATGAAAAAAAGAAAGCCCATCTTTTATTTTAGCTTTTGCCCACAAAGGATTGATTATAGGCCTCTACCATTAGAGAAAAGTCAAATACTTGTGCCATTTTTTTTTCTTAGAGGGAAGGTGATGTTTGCCCTACACTAGCCTTTCTGTTTGTGGAACCATCTTAAAACAATTAATATAAAAATAACTGTTTAAAACAAAAAGTCACAATATCAAATATTAATCCATCCATGTTCATGGGCACCACAGTGTAGTAGTTTATACATTCAGTTAGTATGTGAAGGTTCAATTCCAGTCGAAGACACAAAGATGGGTGCAGAACTGCCAAATCATACATGTGGCGCTACTTGCTGCAGCAACCCCCATGCTGAAAGTAGCTTATCTGATTCAGGGTCACAGTCTGTCTCACCTGGCAGTGTATACCCCAGACAGGTTGCCAGCCTATCACAGGGCTAACACAGAAAGTGACAGCCATTCATATTCCCACCTACAGCCAACCTAACCCATGCATGTTTTTGGTCATGGAAGGAAGGCACACAGAAAGGCTCCGGCCTGGATTCGAACCTGGGACCTTCTTTATGTGACATAAAGATAAGATGTATTTTGTTATTACGTTCTTTATTATTTGTTAATAATTTATTTATTCACTACAGTTTAAAAGGTGTGGTTAAATTAAAATAGCTGTTGTGTGGAAGCTGCTGGTACCAGATATCTGTGAAATCAAAAAAGAGCAAATGTCATAAAATTCCACTAATATTTAACAGAAACTCATTTTACTACAGTTAAAAGGCTGTTTTGAAAGTGTATCTATTATTCAGAAATTCTCTGGTAAGTTCTCCATGTTTGGTGCTTTAGTGTTTCATTTTTCCTAAACAAGCACCAAACGCACTGTGACAATGGGATTGTCTGTAGTTTTGCAATATTTCCTTGCATATTACTGGAGAAGCTAAAACACTGATATGATAATGACAAAAAAAAAAGTGCCTGAACAGAAAGTACAGAGCAATGCTCTGCACCAATGAACCAACTGACCCACCATTATTGCCTGCTTATAAACATCCTGCTATCATGGCTAAAAATCTACAGAGACTTAATGCAATCACTCAAAAGCTTAAGACTGAACGAAAGCACGTGACACAGCAGTGAACATATGTACCAACCTTTCCTTTCCATTGTGAAATACCAAAGACTCCAATCCACAAAATGCCATAAATAAGACACAATAATTATATAGACAGAAATCTCCTTAATTGCTCTCAGGTGGGTGAAGGTTGTGTGTCTCTGTCTGCACACATCATACCACATTTACAGGTTAATCTACGTGGGAGGCAGCAGACGGCGGCCGCACCTTTGAGTTACTACACAGCATGTCTTCACACACTGTGAAGACATGCTGTGTTTGCTGAAAGACTGAAGAAAGAGCATCAGTTAATCTCATTAATTAAGTCGGGGATTTACTATAAGTGGCATTTTGAACACGTGTGTTTATTTTGGGAGCGCAATTTGTGTAATTTACATTTCAGAACGTTTGTTTTCAAAAGCTGCGGGACGTTTGAATTCTTAAACTTTCTGCGTCGTATGCAGAAGCACACAGTGAGCTAACCACGTGCGCAACCACGCTACCCCAAATCATAAATGGGGGAGCTTTTAAAGCTCCTTGAAGAGACCCCATCATTGCGCCACTGAAATATATACCCATGAAAAGAGCTATTTCTGGACCGAGCTTCTTCATGTGGTTGAATTTCTATTTTTGCCTCACCCTTGAATTTAAACTGAATGATACAGTATACCCTGACCGTATTCCCATCCCAAATTATACGAGGAGAATCATCTCCAGACAGGGTGAATCACATTAGGTTATCATGACCAGCACAAAGTCAAGCAAAAGTTGTAGTGAATATGTCTTCAAACCCCTGTCCCAAGGATGCATCCAAAGGGTTTATTTTTACTCAGCTGTGAATGGTTATGGCAGCAAACCGCCATATGGCTGTAAGATTGAGTGGTCCTGGTGGAAAATGGGGACGGAAATTATAGAGGGGGAGAGCTGGTGTCACACAGGCCTCTCATTGCTCCTCTTCTCCACATTTAATTGGATAAATACACAACTTTTCTGTGGGACTGGGACACGGTGACTGGTCGGGTTCATGAGGATACTAATCACAAGCATCACCTGTCTTTACAGCAGGAGAATTTGATCTTTGAACGTTTTATTGGATTGCTGTAAAATTTAGCTTTTTCACAACAGCATTTCACTCAACACCAGCCAGTGCTACGTCAGTGGAAAATGTTATTTATTAAGGATACATACTCACTGGGCACTTTGCTAGCTACAGCTGTTCGACTGATTGTGCTTGTAAATATCTACAACACAGTGCATTTAAGCATGTGGACATGGTCAAAATGACCTCCTGAAGTTCAAACTGAGCATCAGAATGAGGAAGAAAGGTGATTTAAGTCACTTTGAATGTGGTATGATTGTTGGAGCCAGACCGGCTGGTCAGAGTATTTCTGAAACTGCTGATCTGTCAGGATTTGGTTGTGTCTGAGGGTTTTGTGGTCTGAGAAAGAGAAAATATCCAGTGTGCGAAAATGCCTTATTGTTGTCAGAGGTCAGAGTAGAATGACCAGATTTCTTTGAGCTGATAGAAAGGAAACAGTAACTCATGTAACCACTTGTTACATCCAAGGTATGCAGAAGAGCATCTCTGAATGCACAAACTGTCAAACCTTGAAGCAAATGGGTTACAGCTGCGAAGGACGGCAGTGGGTACAGAGCAGGAAACTGAGGCTCGTCAAACTTGGACGGTACCAGACTGGAGAAATGTTGCCTGGTGTGATAAGTCCCGATTTCTGCTGCAGCGTTCAGATTGCAGGGTCACAGTTTGGTGAAAACAACATGAAAGCACAGATTCATCTTGCCTTATATCAACAAGCTGATGCCTGTGGAATGATATGGGGTTGTATTGTTTAGCATATAGAAATAGATATAGATACAAACCAGCCAAACAAGTGACAGTAAAATAATTTTCATTCTATTTTGTTGGCAGAAAAAAGGGGTTGCCGAAAGTATTGTTGTGTAGATGTACACTGTAAAATAACAGTTTAACACAGCCAGATCCAACTGACAGTAAATAAGTGTAATCTAACATGCAAACTTTAAACAGACTCCCGTCCCAAGGATGCATCCAAGTGTCAGCTCTTCAGATAGTTGCACTGAAATTAGTGTTAGCTAAAAGGTTTTAGTATTTTACAGCAAAGCAACAATCGAAGAAAAAAAAATCATAGAAAGGTAACGTAATAAAAAAGTGTGGGAATCACTAAGTAAATTATCAGTATGCTAAAACTATTTCTTATTCAACAGGAAAATACCTTCATGAAAATCAGTGCATAAGTAAATGACTTTACATTTCCATTTTGACACAGAAGTGTTTTTTTTAAAAAAAAGCATTTTGTAATGTTTTCTTTATTTCCACGTTCCACAAGCTGTTTTACCAACAGGAAATGAGCTGAATAGTTCTTTGCGCCGCTGAATTAAATTCAGGGTTAAATTCCAAAGTATCAGCTGTAATATCGTGATATATTATGACTGATAAAATGTTTCTATTTACAGTCAAACTAATACAAATCTGGTTTTATACATGTAACAAAAAGAAGAAAAATATGATGTATGAACAGGGTTTATCCTCCACTCTGGGGCTGAAAACGTGATGAACTGAAAACTTGGCTTGGATTAAAACTCAATCGGACAGATTTTAGGGCAAATCCTCCTGAACTCTGCTGTTTTGATGTGTCTCTTTTGTCTCCTTTGGTAATCCCCTTGTTTTCTTCTCCTGCGCAGACTAGAATTTTAATATCGTACTAGTTTCAAAATGTTTCATAAGACAAAGTTTTATGTGATCTAATATGATTCATAGCATAATATATAATAAATGTTACATTCCCACACCCCAAATGTTGTTTTATTTCCATGATATCGTCAGCGGCACAGCTGGAGCACTGGAATGGTTGGGTGTTTTGATTATGAGCTCTTAACAGCAGTTGTTATGAAAGCTTGCTCATTCACTTTCCCTGCCCAGACTGTCACATCGCTTCACGTTTCTGAGTAATATAGTGATTTAAAGTTGTATATGACTTTGCCTTTTGATGCTGGGCATGTTGTACATGGTATCATAGTCTTGAAAAGTTTGTTGTGGCGCAGGACAAGCTGTATTTTGTGCGTGTGTTTACTTTGCTGTTGGCTATCCAGAGCCCTTTTCAAAGCGCTAGTATAAACAGATTCAAAACTAGACACAATGATGGATCCAAAAACCATTTAACCTCTTTAGGCAGGGCTTTCCTCAAATGTGAGCTCATTGATCGGACTGTAATTACCAGCACTGTTTGAATGCAGCTATTGTAAACCGTTAATCTGAGCAGAGCTGCTGTAAGAGGACAATGAAGCCCCGCTGCAAAACGTCTAGCGAGTGACACTGATGTCAAACACATGTTTCCCCCCGCAGCCCAACAGAAATAGACAAGCCTATTTAGAGGGCTGGTTTGCATGCAGGCTCCAAGGACTGATGTTTGCAATCTGGGAGCCACAGCGGGTTTTTACATGATCAGTAATTCAAAAAGTGGTCGGCCAAAGAATTCATCTTGTGCCTCTTTGTTTTGCTGTTGCCATGCACTTGTGCTAAAATATCATTTGGTGCAATAGGCCAGCATTAAGACAGCAGAAAGTATGTCGGACAACGTCCAAGGCCTATCAAATGTCCAGAAGAGCAAGAGAAGGGAAAACACAAATATTTTCAGTAGCAGGGAGTGAAACCAAAAGGCGCCCTGGTGGACAATCAAAGTGAATTAGGGGGTTTCTGATGAGTGCGTCAGTGTTTATTACAGCTGTTACAGTCCAGATAATATCCAGATGTCGATCTGGTAGACGTGTAGCTGGTTAAAATAGCAATTTGAAGGTTGGAAAGTAGAGGTTTGTCCACTGTGGCGCTGCTGAAGATCTGCAATTGCCATTACCCAGAGTGCAAGGTGTCTTTGCTCTCCCTTTGCACTTGTCTTTCTTTATGCGGATATGAAGCAAGAACTGAAGGTTAGTGAAGCCTCCTACAAGCCTTTGAACTTAGATCTAACAGCCAGGTGTCCTCTGCCTTCTCAAAGAGGATTTTACCCTCTATTGTGCTAAAAGAAAAGACTTCTCGATTACCAAGAGGCCTCGAGCAGCATTTATTTTAATGGTTTTGTTCAGTGATAGAAAAGAATAAAAGCAAGACTTCCGTCTTTGTTAATAAGCATAAATTATTCCCAGAGAAATGTCAACATACACGTATTCCTATGTTCAAGAGTTTTGGGTTTGAGTTTTTTTGTTTTTTACAAGACAACTTCCTTCTCACACAAGCCGGACAGATCTCTGTTTGTTCAGTGGGGGGTTGTTTACTTTTCAAGCTTTCCGGTACCATCACAGAGTTGTGAAAGGAAAACATTATTCAACCTGCCCCGTGGGCTTTTGCTTCAGGTTTTTACAGAACCGTCATTAAAGATATGTCATTTTCTCGTAATCCTCCTGCAGTGTGGGGCATGTCGTGGCACTGTAAACACCTCACAATAGAGAAAAACTTACAGAGAGCCAGTGTTCAACCAGGAGGCATATTTAGAAAGTATGCCTCTTGTCTTGAGTTTCAGTTTTGGTTAAGAGTAAAAAGAGACCATGTTTGCTAACTGACAAAACAAACAGAGCTACACTGACGGCAAGTGGTTTGTGTCTTTTTTTTCCTTTGGATGCTATGACTGTCTCCAGGGTAGCTTTCCGTGAATCAAAGCAACAAAGCTCTGAAACAAAGGCTGGGAAAAAGAGAATAAATAATAAAGACACACTTCCAGTGAAAACATACTACATATTAATAATGCCCGAAGTTACAGTCGCTATTTCCAAACATGTCTCTGAGTAATTCATGAAACAGCTGAAGCTGTGGTTAATAAAGGTGGTTAAGGAAGACATATGAAACATAGATATTACAGTAGCTCCCAGCCATTTGGCATGTGGCTCCTGGAGTTAGAATGACAACAGGTTACTGCATTAGTGTAGTTATTAAAATTAATTTTACAATCATCTTCTTGAATTTAGATATTGCTTTTAGACATGATTGTGGTCCATCAACCCTTTAGACCACCACTTTGTTTTAGAATGGTTTGATTTATATCTATCTAATAGATTCATTTTGTTCATTTAAATGTGGAGTCCTCCTCACACACAAAACGTACTCATGGGGATCCACAGGGTTTTATGCTCGGGCCACTACTTTTTACATATATATGCATGTTTATACACGTTTCCCTTAGAAAATATTATTAGAAAACATTGTGTTCATTTTCTCTGCTATTCAGATGACATTCAACTAAAGGAATGTATTTGCTTATAGATTTTAATAGTACCTTGTTATCTTAACCCAGCACTTTGCTGTCACACTGCAGGCTTACTTTTGGTTTCTATAGGGTTTTTAAAAGTAGAATGGGAGGCAGAACCATCGGGCTTCTGTGAAATCAGCTCCCAGTTTCATTCCCTGTGTGTTTATACACAACTACTGCATTTAATCATTAGTAATTACTAAACTCTGGCTCTCCCACATTGTGTCCTTTGTCCTGTCTCTCTCTGCTCTTCTTGTCTTTTCCTTCGACTTCCCTGAGTATGGTTTTGCCACCAAACGGGGTTCTCTGTTAGGGTTTCATTGTAATATTAGTCTTTACCTTACAATAAAAGTGACTGTTGTTGTGAATCGGCATAATATGAACCGTATTGAACTGAATTGAATCGAAAAGTTAGACAGATCAGCGTGACAGTCATTTTGTTTCTAGTTTCCTTTCTAGTTTTACGGCATTGCTAGAGGGTCACTGGAAGGCTACATTATTATGATGTTCCACTTGCTTTGTGTGTATCAGAGGTGTGGTCGTTCTTGCATTTGAGAGAAACAGAAAGTAACATTTTTTAGTTGATCATAAATGTAGAAAAAACAAAGGTTTTGTGCAAAAGTTTTCTCTTTCATATCCTTCTAATCGTTTGCTGACTCCTCTTATGTATCATGGGACTTCCAGAAGGAATCTGACCTGCGGGTTGAGAAACATTGCTCTAGGAGTCTATAATAATATGGTGTGTGTGTGTATTGTGAAATGAGTAAGATTGTACGTGCTCCGCTGTTCTGACTGATCATCAGACTTTGGTCTTAACTCTTGATGAGTCAGTTTCCAAGGAAAAGCAGAAGACTTGCTACATGAGGGTTTTAGAGGGACGTAAATATAGCAGCGAGATCTACACTTTGACCCAGTGACATTATAAGTGACTGACCCAGTGTGCAAGCCCTGATGAGTTTATGTGATTTAGAGTCACATACTCCACCGAGCTAATGCATCTTTATCCTCTAATGATGTGTGGGCTGCAGACTCGAAGATTGCAGCAGCATGTCAAGGCCAGTAGGTTGAACACTCAGCTATATGCTCTTTAAAATAATATTGTTCTAAGGTCCACACAGAGGATGGAAACTTTCCTAGGCTGGAGGAATATGCTGTAAAGGACCACACACCTAGCTCCAGGAGGTTTTCATCTAGCGTAACAAACTATTTCTGGTTTGTGTGGCAGGGTGTCCCTCAAATTCCTGTAGTGAAATACCTTTTCTCCATTTACTGTCTCACACTGACTAATCAGCCCTTTGTATTTTATAACTGAAGGTGAGAGACTTTACTGGTGGTTACAGGGACACTTTGCATGCCTGAGAAAGGATTGTGCTCGTCTTGACGTCACGCGAGGATCAGAGTGCTCAAGTGACACGAGAGGGTTTCCCTCGGTTGCCAGGCACCGGGCTTCCGTGTGTGGATAAACACGGGTTTCCTCGTGGCACACCTGTGTTTGAAGTTGACACTGCCACGCTGTCAGACCTCTACCTGTTGCTTCATCACTCTTGAGTAACCATAGTTATTTTCCATTGCATGTAACAGTAGGGTATTTGCCATAAAATCAGTGTCAATAGTGTGACGCTGGCATGGCAACCAAAAAACACTTGAGGGGAAAGGTGAAGTTTTATTTCAATCACATGTTGTTCTAATTATGCTATTATAGCAAGGCTTCATTTATGTGGTTTAGTCCCAGAGTTTTAAAAATGCCCTTATTTAAATAACAGGTGAACATTTATTCACCTGTTCAAGTAAAATCTCATTATCCAAAGTATCAAAGTCAGATATGATGAAAGAAGTTAAAGATCATGCAGAGTTTTGCTGGGTTTAGTTTGTCTGTTTGTTAGCAGGATTTGCATGACACATTTACACCAGCTGATTAAAGTCCCAACTTTGAAGTGATTAACTTCTGGAGACGATCCCGGAATTTTTTTTTTTTTATGATGCAACATTAAGGCTGGATGATTTGTCATGTCCTATCTTCACATATACATACATGTACTCAAGAAAACATCACAAACAAATCTGGATCCAGAGATCTTGTCCAGAGGACACTGTAAACCTTGTTGGAAACATGCAGTCTTGGACTGCTCTTGTTTTAATAAATGTTTTGAAATGGTTTAGATCTACCAAATAAAGTACCAGAAATAAACATCTGCCATCACTTATGATCGCTTACATGTGCTCACTAATGTGTTTGTGATGAAGCCTTCATGAGCGCAGTGTAAATCATCCTTAAGATCGATGGAAACCAGCTTAATCTGTAAATATAAACACTTTTTACATAAACTTTATTTTTAAAATTTATTTTTCTTTCTTTATCTTTTTTCTCTCAGCGGGTTTATAAATACTCACCTGAAAAACTCAGATCAGTCTATCTGACACCGACAACCATGATTCACTTAAATCACCTTAAATCTTCCCCATTCTGATACCGCTGCGTGATTGGCAGCAATTCAGTAATTCAGTGTTTGTGATATTTGCATTAATTAGCATTTGTATATAGAAGTTGTGATTAGATTCTCCTACGAACCGGCTCACTCAGTTTAGTTCTTGTGCTACATACTGCCCAATTTGACCTCAGCGAGTCAGACTAAAACTGCTGCAAAATAAAATAATACAATTCTAAACAAAATCTACATAATAATAAAAAGAAACACCTTCAAATTTTTCACCTTTCAGTGTCAAAAAATGAAGCCGGTGTCAAGACTTTAACACATTTAATTCCTAGGATCTTTCAAAATAAAAGCATGCCTCAGTGTTTCTACATAGTGAAAAATACTAAATCTGAGTAGAAATCTGTCAGCAAAACTTAAATTGTAAAAAATAAATGTGGAAAATTGTGGAAAAAGTTCTGGTAGCTCATTTCCCAGACTATAAAGCAGAAAGTTTTTGTTAACTTTAAAAGAAAATGTCCTTTTTAAACAACACAAAAAACTGACTATCAATTGCAAAAAACTAAACAAAACAAAAAATAATAATAATAATTAAAAAAAAACAACCCTGAATTGCGTTTGTTGGTAGCGAAAAAACAGGAACTTTTCTGAAAGTAAAACTCCAAAAAGTATGCCCTCAACATTTTCTTTTTTCTGTGTAATGGACCAGATTGAAGTCTCTGCAGGGCCATTTCTGGCCCCCGGGCCTTACGTTTGACATGTACATGTATTACAGTTTGCAGATTACAATTAATCCACAATACCGCAACACACCCTGACAGATGACTTTTGTACTAAATAAACTAGCAGTTTAATTGTCATTCACTTGCCTGCCATCACCACACCGGTGACAGCGATGCATTGTATTAAACAATTAAAAGTATTTATGAGTTTGCAAGCTGCACAATCAGTTATAATCTACCACTTGGCAGCTTGTTTGACACCCCTGAGTTTTCTTCTGTCTTTTTTTTATTTGTGAATGTATTTATTTTTAACATTTTACATGCATGTACTGAGTCTCAATATTTCACTTTCTACAAATTTGCTTTTTCAGAATTCCATGAAGTGACACATTTTTGAACATAAATGAGGAAGCTTTGAGTTTGAGGAACATATTTTTATAACTCTGCGGTCAAACTTAGAGAAGAGTGCATGTTTGCATTAAATGTTTGTGAACATGTGAGGGTATGCTTATTTTTTTTTATTTTTTGCAGCAACCAAACCTTCTGCAAGTAATCTTGCAACATGAGGTTATGTCAGGACTCCCTTCTCGTCTCAGGCTGAATTTGCCTAATGAATGTGCCCTTCTCATCATGTGCCAAACGCTACTTTCACATGCACTGCCAAGTATCGCAGAAACTGTTCCCCAGTGAGTGAGAGTCAACCGTGAGTGTACTTTACCAACGGCTGTGCTGCAGAGATGTCATGACCTGGACTAAGAGGTGCTTAAATTATTAAGAAAGTAAGTGCTGAAATAATTCCGGAACGAATAAACAGACCATCATGGAAAAATCTGTAGAACGCAGTTGTGAAACAACTCTAGACAGAGGTGGAGATAGCGAAGATAAAATGTATCTGATCTGAGAAGGTGTAATTACCAGTAACATACCTGCCATTCAGGTCAGTGCTGCTGTATTCAAATGCAGCTACATGCTTTCTGCAAAAATATCAAGTGAGCTGACAAAGAAAACACCTAAATAAAGATGTATATCAGACAAATATAAGGGTGTTACATACAGAAAACAAAGCTCAAAGTCGAGATGCATTTTAACATATAAGATGTTATCTTGTGTTCTTGCAACTAAACGTCTGGAGGATGGAAAAAAAACAGAGCGCTGGAGATAAGCTTGTATTTATAGTTTCACACGGGTGAACATTAAACTTCATCTTGATAATTTCTCTAAAAAATGAAAGTAAAAAAACATTTCTGTCGGTGGATAATGATTCAGGTTTGTTCCCAGACTGTGAACACCTGCTGCGTAGGTGTTTCTCAAAAACAGGTGCCTCGAAAGAAAAATAAAAACTGGAATCTAAATGATAAAATCAAGTCTGGCCATGTTGCAGGTAATGTGGTCACTGCAACCCTCAGCACCTGCTCAGAGTGACTCACATGAATTAGGAGTATCACAGTCCCCTTACAAGACAAACTTAAGCAGTGACCTCATGCCGCACCACTGCAGCTTGGCTTGGCGTGAACAATAAGTAGTCTGTGCCGGTCCATTCTACATTTCTCTTGAGCATGTCTGCGATCGCTGACCACAGTTTGAGTCACATCCTTTCCAGCTCTCCTGCTTGTTTACGGAGTGCTTGCACTGAGTTGCCTATGATATCATGGCAGCAGGGGTATTAAGAGGCGCACTGTTTGAAAAGATCTACAGGACCAGGGTGGAAAGAACCATCCAGAGTTAGCTACAACCACAGGTCTGATACAGGAAACCCCCTCGCCAAAGTTTTCCCTCAATTCAGCAATCCTCACTACTCTGCACGACAGGTGTTTGCATGTGACACTACGACAGCTCGCTGTGATGATCGCAGCGATGTTATATACAAAATGACGCAAGCACACCATGGAACATTTTTCTCTAAATAGACATTTAATGGTTTAAAAGCGTGTAGGTACAGACAGAGGAAAGAAAAACAGCTGCTGGGGTGGGACGTAGAGATTTCTAATTGTTTACCATGCAACCGAACCTTACCGCATTTAATTTTTTTTGGGGGGGAGGGAGTCAAACTGACCAACTAACAGCACAACAGCAAATCAGGAAATCAACACTCTGGCACATATCAATGGCATCACATGGAGAAGATGATACAAAACATGTTTGTTTTCAATTTACAGTTTGTTTCAACTAATAACACTGATCGTTAACATATAATGAAATATATACACATCGTCAACAAAAAGGAATTGTGGCAGAACAAAGCAGCTTCATACAAAAAACTTTCCAGGCTGACTGAGTGGGATGTTGACCTGTGTGTAGCTGATTACAGTAACGTTAAATTGGAAATGTAACACTTGGTTGTTGTTTTTTTTAACAAATCTGACCCACTGTGATAGATTGTGCACGACTCTTCGCTGCATCGGGTGATGTAAACACTCCTCCTGCTATACTTGACCTTCGTATCGGGAACCACACTGCAGTGAAACAATCAATTTCGAACCTTGCCTATCTGAAGGCTCCGTCTAAGATTTGCATTGACCATAAACAAATGTAACATCAACAAATACAAAACTAAACTAAAACGAGATACTGGCAATCCTCCGCTGTTACGACTGCCACCTGCCATTGATAGCACATTAGCGGCTCGACTCCACCCCGTCTGACTTCCACCTGCCCACTGCCGGCTGAGGCGCTGCCTACTGAGTCCGGAGCTGGTAATCTGGGAAGGAAATGAACAGGACTTAATCAAATGGGGGGGGAAAAAAAGAAGAGGGAATCTGAGCGAAATCAAGTGGAGGCAGCTGATGCTTTCCACCCAGAATGAATGGAATATGGAGGAAATGAGATGAGGATGTTTAGCAATTACTGGCAACATTAGCAAAAAGACCAACATGTGCAACCTTGGTAATCTCAGTGTGAAGATCGGGGAAGCTCGACAAAGAAAGTTCACTTTCTCACATTTTGCAGGACGTTGCCACATTGCCTCGTGTACTACAGCGTATCCCCTTTTCATAGAACTGCATCAGTGCAAGGTCAGTTCCCACCGCATTGCACTGCATTGCCTAACTGTTGCCTAATACCTGCACATATGGGCACTCAGTGTCTCATAACAGCACCAGTGTGAAGTGACCTACCTCCGTTTTGGGTGATGTAGCGCACCCACGGCAGGGCCTGATATCCACTCTTCTCAATGATCTTGAGGTAACGCACCTATGAGGAAGAAAAAAGAAAAAGCAGCTGATATAAACATGGTTGAAATTTTAAAAAAAATAATAATAAATAAATAAATAAATATGTGTATATGGCGGGGTCAATAAGTCATCTCTAACACAATCTCAGATACGGTGTTAAAGTTCTAGAGTAATGTGCTATTCTAGAGTATATTCAATGAATCATTTCCTGATAAAATTATTTGAGATATTAAAAAATACTTTTACGTTTATCATCTAACCTGCACTCGGGCATCTAACCACTGATGGCTATCATCCCAGTATGAACCTGGTAAGGACAAGCTACATATTTCATGCAGACAAAACAAAAATCACACCTACAGGAAACTGACAGCTGACACTTCACCTAAGATACAAGCCTGTGAACTCTACAAAGAACGATAGCACCCAGAGGAAGTGAGTGCATTGAAAAGAAAGAAAAAAAAAAACGACAAAACAACGTAAACTGCCTGCTTGATTTCTAACCGAGGTGCACCCTGGACAGGTTGCCGGTCGCAGGAGACCGACCCTGAGAGAAAGACACTCATTCACACTCGAGTTCACACCCAGAGTCAGTTCAATTCTAAGTGCTAACCGCTGCACCACCACACCGCCCTATTCTAAAGATGTGGTTTTATTTCCACCCAACATGCACTTATTGTTCCATTTGCTGTTTTTATAAAACTGCAACGTATGTTTATTTCTCGAATCTTGAGAAATAAGCAGTTATTTCTCATAACAGCTGCACTACTTTGTTGCTCACTGGGCTTCTTGAAGAAGCATATTTAAGAGTTTAATGGCAAAGCTAAAGGTCTCAGAAACATACAAAACATATACATGTATAATTCTTTTATTGAATGCATTTTTTTTTTTTTTACCCACAATGATAATTGGCATTTTCTCCAACTGCTTTCTGCATAATAGCAAGTTACCAAGCACCCGTTGCCTCTCTAAGCAGCAGGTTGATAAGCGCTCAGCAGTCGAGAGATATGCTTTTAAGGCCGTGGTGAGCTGTGAGTTGTAGTAAAAGTTTTGTTGTTGATGAGGAAGCTGTAGTATGAGTCACACAGAGAAGAGGGAAGCGACTACAGAACAGCTTTCAAGGGAGACACAAAAATAATTGACATAACTGTATTTTTGTAAGTCCTGGGAGCAAAAAGAAAAGAAAAAAAAAGGGGAAAAAAATTCCACATCAGCACTATTGAGATACAACTTTCACAAGTCATTAACTGATATTTCACCAACCCAGTGTTACCACAGAGTTGATTTTCGAGAAGAGAGGCTAAAAATATCACTTCGTCTTCACTATATGTCCATCTTTGATTGCACACATGTTTTTTCCCTGGACAGGTGTGGGAAATGACACTGGCACAGTGTGTGTGTGAAAAGTTTTTAAATGCTGAAATAGTTCACTTCACTTATCTGAATAATATCACAACAACATACCACAATGCAAGCAGAATTTTATGGTAATTACATGGTAAATACTGTGTAATTGGCACATCTAACACACAAAAAACAATATGTGGTGTCATAATTTGCAGGGATGAGGCGCAAAGCCATCTTAAAGCTGACATGACCCCCGCTCTGGGAGACGTCACCATGTCATGTCTCTATCATGCCAGTTCCCAGCTAGGAGCCGGATATACGGCGCAGGAATTTGCGGGTCAAGTGGTGGCAGGGCTCTGGTGAGGCCTCGGTACCGGCCGCCTTGTTATTACCTTCCAGTACACAGTGAGGTCAGAGCGAGAGAGCGCCGTGGTCACCAGAGACATGACGACAAGCGCATAGACGTGGGATCACCGAGTCTGCCGGCACAGCACTTCTCCTCGAACGCTGCAGCCAAACATGCAGTCGGCCTGACCGTGGGTACGCAGTCAGCAAAACGGCACCAAAAGCCATCCTCCGCAAAATATCATTATGGCTTGTAAGATGAGAAGGGGAAAGGAGGATGTTTGTTGTATCTAGTTTGGTAAGTACAGACTGCATGTGTGGTCTGCACTTATCAGGCTTTTGGTAGAAGTTATGGCTCAGAAACCATCTGCCAGCATGTTTGGGTTCCTTCGACTTCACCTAAAGAAGCACAATTTGAAAATATTACAGCAGCTCTGCTCTCACTGCCACTCAGCCAAAGTGTGGGGTTGCTCCATTTTCTAGTTAAGTTTATAAGGTGGAGTTACGTGCATCACACACACTTCACATGTGCGCTTCCCTACATTTAGTGGTAGAGTTAAGAGGAACTTTCTCATGCTTTGATATTTACATGTGTCTAATTAAGATTCACAGCCTCTTCTCACACGTAGAGAGTGGCGTTACTGGCAGCATTTGGGTCTGAGACCCAGTCTGCTGTTGCCCTGTAATAAGGGAAAGGTTACAGGCTTGAAACAAGAGTTTGATGGGAATATGGTTCTTAATAGGCTCCCTCTAAAATAGTGGGTGCACCACGGTGTCAATGCAAACGTTCTCAAGCTTCTGGTCTCCCAATCAAAGCTCTGTACTTTGAAGACCTTTCAATCACTGATTCTAACACTTTGTTTATATGTTCTAAACATGTGCAGAGCAGTTCATTGCATTACTAAATTTAAAACGAGTCTTTATAACTTCTCAAATTCGACTACAACTTCCTTTTTCTCTCAATATTACAAATCAACCAAAGTGTAAAGTACAAAATGTTTTTTGAGTGATCATCTGAACCGTCTGATAAAACGCTGCAAGCAGCCCCACCTTGCAGGCAAACTTAATGAATCGGTTGACGCTCAATGTGCAACCTGCAGCACTCAGCTGAAGTACGTTAGGTGTAAAAATCCCTGGGGTGCTTTGTGGCTTTCAGATTCAAACCTTTTCAGGTGGCTTCCTTCCAGGAAGTTACAAATTAAGCCGAGAAAGAAAAAAACGATCTTGTTCACGGTGGAGTTTCATAGATAATCATGTTTTTTGAGTTGTGGTTTAGCGCTACATAGTTTTGCGAACACAATTATGTAAAACGAACACCTCAGATGCCTTTGCAGGTTTTGCAAAATCCAAAGAGAAAAACTGAATACTGCCCTGCAATTAAACGTTTACTGATCACCATCAGCACGATCTTTTTAATTCCAGGATTATACCTGCAATATTTCAAAACATCCACCCCATCGCTCCAATGTCTGCCATTTATCTGGATCCAGCTATCTAAGCAGAGCCAACTCTCCCCAGCCACCCAGAGAGACATAATCTCTCCAGCATGTCATGCGGTCTCCTAGCAGTTAGGGAAGCCCCTAATACTTCAACTCAGAGGCCTCCAGATGGCATACCAGGCAGATGACTGGACCACCTTAACTGGCTCCTTTCGATGTGGATGATCAGTGTTTGACTCACACTCTCTCCCAATTATCAGACTTTCTCGCTCCATCTCCAAGCATGAGCACAGACACTCTACAGAGGAACCTCATTTCTGCTGTTTGTGTTTGTGATCTCATTCTTTTGGTCATTACCCAAACGTGTGGCCATACGTGAAGTTAGAAACATAAACTGATCAGTTCAGCCACGTCATATCGCTTTACTCCCCACAGATCCTGGATTAATCTCCTGCTCCACTCTCTCCGCACTAGCGATCGAGACCACGACATGCTTCAGCTCCTCCATCTGACTTACATGCAATAAACAAATGTAAAGAAAATAAGAGGCGGTGGATATGGACCACTTTATTCTCATCACTAGGCACAATTTCACTTCTGCAGGGTGTGTACAGATTAAAGTGATGAGAAAACACTTTTTTTCTGAGTGTGTTTCAGTCACCAAAGGTCACCAGTGTTTGAAGAAAACCACAAAAAAGAGGATTCATCTCCTACACTGATGCGCTATTCCACCGAAACAAAGAATATACAAACTGCAACTACAAATATCGTACTAAACATCACAGTTTAAATGTTGTTTGTGTGTGTGTGTGTGTGTGTGTGTGTGTGTGTGTGTGTGTGTGTGTGTTTTAAATAATTAATTACCATTCTTACAGATGATGTCAGTTTTTAATGTAGGAAAAACACTTCATCCCATCACTGTGCAAAGCCGCCTGTGTTACTGCACTAATTCATACATTAGCTCTTATTCCAGCATCTGTTTGTTTATGACCAAACAGTAATTTAAAGGAAGGAACGAATGGGGGATTATTTCTTTCAGCTACCTAATTGCCACAGAAAAAAGCATTCTTATACTGCCAAAAAGCAACCCAATTACAACTATCATGCATTTCAATTAAGTTGAGCTTCTCGTTTCCGAGTGGGCTGCATAATATCCGTAGAATTTAATAAAGTTTTATCGAGAACCATAGGAAATGTGGAGATGCTGGAAAATATGACCTTTTAGCTCTTTTAATGGGAGCCACAGAGAAAACAGTAATAAAAGTTCAGACGTAATTGAAATTGTGTTAGCAGCAGAGAGAGGAGTCTCCAGCAGTCTCAAAGAGTCAACTATAAGTTGATGACACAGCTTATTAGTAAGACTACACTTGTGGTTTTAAAGTATTTTCTGAAGAAGGACGTTTACATACGCGTCAGTGCTTTGAGTTATAACTGACGCTACAGATTTTGTGACAGCATTTCCTTGACCTACGTGTAACAAAAGACACACGCAGGGCTAATTATGTAACCGTCGTAGGTATATTACTTCCTTAATATACCTACGAGAGATTCGCCATGCCCTTCCCCACACAAGACTGTAAAAGCGATGAAACAGACACGTTCAGATGATTTCAGGTTCACGTGAAGGAGTGCATGTGTGAAGTGTCCAGACATGTACTGATGTCTGTGAAGGAATCAAGCCAGAGCGAGTAAGTGTGTTTGTGTTTGGCTGCCAGAGCTGGTTCTGGTGCAGCAGTGGCAGCAGACGAGTTCAGGTATGGATGTTCACACGCTTCACACGTGCTTTCCTTCCATCATTGTCCCACACTTCAGATTTGTAATACATTAAGTTTCGAAAACCGTAAAAATATATATACATTTCCGCCTTCAGTTCTCAGATCCTACATGGACACACCCCACCCTCACTGGGTGAGTTCAATATTCTTGTTAAAACTGAATATTAGTGAACAGGTGTTATTAGCTGCCTTCAGCTCATTTAAAAGTCACCTCAAGTGACGGCTAAGAGGAACCAGACCTGTGATTGTTAATTTTTTTGTGCATTATATTTGATTCTGTACGCTTTTATATTTATGTCCTGTGGGGGCTTGTTTTAATCTACTGTGGATTTACATGTTGTAATTTCATGTTTAATGGTACATTGTCTGATGTTGTGTTATTGTTTTTATCTGACCTGCTGTTAAATAAACACATTCAAAACAGATTTTTAACCCGGTGACAGTTTAGATCTTTATGCTCTCTTCGTGATACAGTGGTCCCTCGTTTATCGCGGGAGTTCAAACCTTCGTAGAAAAATAAGTCCAGTACTATAGAATGAAACCAAAGATCAAACCCTGTTTTCAGGTCCAGAACATGGGAACAGAGCAGCTGCGAGAGAATTCAACATTAATGAATCAATGGTACGGAAGTAGAGGAAGCAAGAAGAATGAGTTGAGTCAAGTTTGACTTATCTGACTGTTTTGTTTCGCTTAATGCGCCTTATAATCCGGTGCGCCTTATGGTCGGAAATATACGGTAACTTCTACCTTCCGCAGTTACCCCAGGCGTCTTTGATGGTGCAAAATGTTTCATCGACATTGTTGTGTTTGATGTAAATTTGACAAGCTGAACGCATTCTGTACTGTATAGGAGACACGGCACGAGATTGATTGACAATAGTCTACAGCCAATCAGGACGCAGAAAACAATGTGCTGTAAAAAGGCAAAAATGCGTTATAGTGAGGGACCACTGTATATGCCAATGACTAATGTACAGAATGACAGTCATAATGAAATGTTCAGGAAAGAGAAACGGACAGCCTGACAAACAACCTGAAAACAGCATAAAATAAGCAAAATGTGTGTGTGTTTTCTTTTCCTAAGACAGTTAGGCAGTGGCATTGATGTCTGGCCCAACATTGTTTAAAAAACAGCTTTTACAATGTCAAGTTTAAACATCTGACCCCTAAGAGTATCTCTAAGGATATTTCAGGAGCTCTTGCTTTAGATAAAAAGTACAACGCTAAATTACCTGTGGCTGGTGTAAAACTGAGGTATAATTGTGCAAATGTACCTGTGGAAACACTGTTATTTTCATTGGAGGCCATAATATGATATTTTCAAATGAAGTTTGTCAAGTCGCCATTGTTTCCTCACATCAAGACATGGGAAAACGCTACACATATAATCACAGGACAACTGTGATTATACAGTATGAGCAGAGTGCATGTGTGTAAGTCTGCGGCGAGCAAGAGATTTCATTTAAACATGGAGCAGAAATGAAGCCTAAACATTAGCTTCTGTCTCAAGTTTCAGGTCAAAGGCAATCAAAATCCAATGAATCTACTCACCTGCTAACACTGACATTTTATATCATTGTGATTAACAGAAAAGCAGAGGGCCAAGTTCAACTTGATGAGCAGTTGGCTCAATGCTAGAAATTTCTTAACCACACAGGGAAGCTGACTGTTTAGCAGTGCTCCCTTACTGCCCCCTCTGGCTAAAAACAGGGCCGACGTGGATTGTTTGAATTCCAGCTGTGGAAACGGGGACAGCTGTGTGATGTTGCTACATACCAAGAATTCTAAACCCAAAATAATAATCAAAACCGCAGGTGTAAATAAGCAGCATTTGGTTCAGCATGCTTACAGACAGTATGATACAAAGGGATGATGAATACATTTTTACTGTATGAACAGACAGTGTTTGTTTTTTGTTTAACAGCTTGTTGTTTGCTTAGGGTTGACAAGTTATTTGAGAAACCGCCGCTTGACGGAGATCATACCTGGATGCCTGAGGTAGTGAAGTATGGGATCTCAAACTTGACACTGATTGGTGGTTTCCCCTCCTTATCTTCAGCCTCTACGCTCGGGAGGCCGAAGTGGGCTCTCATCAAATACTCCTTTCCACCCTGTGAGAAGTTGCAACACAAGCTCTTTAATAAAAGACGAAAACAAACTATAAATCTACTGTGTTTCAGCTTGTAAAAGGAAAACCAGATTGTATAAAGGCCCACAGCTGCTCCGGGTTGTTTCGAAGAAGTATAATTACAATCTGCATGTTTTTATTAACAATAAAAACCAGAATTGTGTAGCTTTATAACATAAGCAAACTTCCATCCAAAATCCTAGGGTAATATTACACAATTTCTGCAACCGTATGTATGAAGCTCGTGAGTCAGTTTCTGCTCACAGGGAAAGACTTGATTGACCAGACGATCTCACTGTTCTCAGGCACCCACTTCACACTGCCCACTGTGGTCTTGAATTTGGGTGAGTCAGCGTCCGTTGGCACGGGAATGTGAATCTCCACGTTGTTGGCTGTGGAACGCCTCTTGAACTGACTCTTTGCCTAAGAACCAAAACAAGCAGGTCAAGTCTAACACGCTTCTCTGCCTAAACAGGGTATTAAAACAGGGCTTAATTTAATGCGCATTTAAAACCTTAATAGTCAGGGTTACCACGCATGACAACATGATACAGAACATAAACAGCCTGATCATAATTGCTGTACGCTTTGCCTGACTGCACATATAGAAGCTTAAGCCAGGCTGAGCTCCAATCATTTGTAACTCCACTTTAATTTTTCTTTAAAGGAATGACAGCAATAATAGTTCAGCTACACATGACGCGGGCAACTACGGTAAATGTACCCACTGAAAAAGCTTCCAACCTTAATCATGTACTCAATCCGACTGTGAGAGTGCTTCTCGATAACAGACTCAATCCAGATCAGGGGCTTCACCTGAAACAGAAAAACCACATCGATTTTAAGTGCACAAATGTCAAACGCACCACTTTAAATAACACATGACTTAGTCGCCACCCAGTGGGCAGCAGGTGTTACTACAGCAACCGAATATAAGTCATTTTGAGACTAGCTCGTACATTTATTTTATTTCTACAGCAACCAGCAAAAGATACTCATATACTCATGCTGCAGTGGTGTCGGCTGTATTGTGTGAAATCTTGTAAAGGAAAATTAGGGAGAAACAGAGATTGCTCAAAACTTTGGAGTGACTTTGCAATCTGCGTTATTATGTAACTGCTTCTTGGTATATCCTTTTAAAATAGACGGTTACATCATCAAGTTACAAGAGACTGAACTTTAATCATGTTTGATCAACTTTAATGTTTCCTTTGTATTTTTGTAGGGTCTTTACTTTACGACATAAAGCGCTTCGAGGCAACTGTTGTTGCGATTTGGCTCTATATAAATAATCTTTATTTATGAACGACGCCCAGCAAGCACAGATCTGGATTTAAAATGAACAGATTTGTAGTTTTTGTCCACACGCAGACAGCCTTCGTGCTTAATCTGAGGCACATGCTATGGTATAGAAGCAGGTATAATATGGAAAAACCAAAGTATAAAAGAAACCATCCTTCAAACAGTTTTTACACGTACACGGTAAAGGGCTTAAACGGCATAAAATAAAATACAGACAATTTAAAAAAGTATTCAAGTGCTTAGCTGAGTAATATAACCAAGAAAAAATGCTTCTTGGATTAACAATTTCAGTTCTGTGCGCTGCAGCTCCTTGTTAACTAAAACTGAAAGACTTCTGCTCAACTATACCACTTCCTTTCCGGCACGCTTACTGGCAAAACTGTTGTGAAACACTTATAGAAACCATGATCCCAGTTCAAACTGGCAGAACATTGTGAGTGTGCCTATAGATTACCATTTGACTCAACAAATGTAATTTATCAGTTCCTTTCATCAAGAAGGTTTTTTAAACGTTTTTTGAGAGTAGAGGATGATGTTTGAGATCTTATCTGCTCTCTTTTTGTTTTTTGAGTGTTTTTTTCCCCTTCAGAAAAAAAGCACAGTTAAACACTATTCATAACACACGCCTATGTGTGACAACCACAGACCAAGTACTAAACCGTGTGGTTGTGTTTCACCTGTTTTCTTCTGTGGTTATCAAAAACATTGATGAACAGATGAGGTACTAGTCTAAGCTGCTGGCTCATGAATACAGGCGTATTTCTGTATACAAATAATTCTGCCACAAACCCCCCACCGTCGCTACCGCCCCGAAACAGCCTTCTCCCAAAGGAGTTCTATTCAAAATATTTTAACCTGTTTTTTTATATTAGTTCTGGTTCAAATTCACTTTACTTAAAATTTTTATCAAACCAGAAATAACAGAAAAACGCAAAGGCTCGCATAAGTGTAAGATAAGAAGCATATGGGAAAATAAAGCAACACTTACTTAACTATAAGCAGACCAATTGCGTAGTTGCCCCCTACAGGCCCATTTTGGAAAGGAAAAGCCCAACATAAAACATTTTGAAATGGGGTTTTTTGTCCCTCAAAAAGAAGCAAGCAAACACTTTATCCTCTTAGGAATTAAAAACTCTCACTAAGGTGACATTAGGAGGCTTTATAGCAGAGGTTCTCATACATTTTCTGGAAAGCTTCCACTTCAGATGCAGAAAATGCTCCTTAATTTCTATCAAGCTGAATTTCAGTGCAATAATTGTCACAAAGCAGCATCAGCTGTAACAGTTTTTAGTTTACATAGAATCAAAAATCTGTTCATTCAAATTTAGTTTCACTACTTGGTCACCCACGCGCCACCTGCAGTGGCTCTACTGTCCACCTGTGGGGCCTGCCCCACGGTTTATGAACCACTGCTTTAAAGGGTAAATGTAATTTGATTGTTTCCACAAGTGGCTTCAGCTTAAATGATGAGATCAGATTTCAGTAGTGAATTCTATGCACGACCTCATTTGATTTGAAGCAGTAAGCAGATTCGCATGTTCACGTGTACACAGTCTTCATTCCAATCAGATTATCTGTCTGGATTCCTTTAATATACGCCCAGTTCTTTCACTGTTACAGCAGTATGTATGTATGTTCACTGCATGTCTGTTTGCAGGTGTGTCAGACCCTTTCAGAGCCTTCCTCTGGTTTGGACTCTAACTACTCGACTTGTTCAGCCACATATTACTCACGTGAGTGTTGAGGCGGTAGGACATGAGCTCAAACTCTCCGTCGGGAGGAATGAAGGAGATGGTGCGGTCGTTCTCAAAGCGAGACAGACGGACACACTGGTGAAACTTAACATCTTCCAGCTCTACTGATTTACTCTTCCCTCCTGCAAATACAAGCATCAGAGGCGATTTAACGCGATTAACCAAATTAGCACGAATCAGGCACAGACTAAATAGTTGTTCTAATTAAAATGCGATTTTCCACATGGTACGGCAGGCTGTCAACCAATCAGAATCTCAGTGGCTTGGCCCAGTTCCTTCTGTCAATATGTCAAAGTATCCTTGTGCAAGATACGGAACCCCGAGTTCCCTCCGATGCATCCATCAAAATGTGAGCGTGTGTGAACGTTAGATAAAAGCGCTTAGGTAAAGATACAAGAACTATGTGTGCTTAAATGACAGAAAAGCACTGTCATATGGTTATTATTACATCTATTATTACATCAACTATTCATTTATTGCTCGAAAGCTTCAGTGCTTTTTTTTTCTTAGCAGCAAAGAAACAACTCACGTCCAGTGTTTTCAAACAGAACTTTGTCGTTCAGACCGAGCCGTAGCTCGGGCATTCCAGAAAGGAAGACGCGCATCTTTATGGAACCAACAATCTCGCTACGGAGAACATTGCCGTTGGCACTAACCTGAAAGACAGTCAATGAGTAAAGACGGACAGATGAAAGCACATATTAGCGATCAAAGACTGTACACACAAAACAACAAGCTGGACAGTCGGAGTGCGCTGTGACGCACCGGGAGAGGAAGTTTACAAACACTCTGACCGGCATTCCTTATGCAACTCGGGCCTTCTAAAACAAGTTCCTACCAGGAGATTCACTGACTCAATGACGTCCAGGAAGACCTCATTTTTCCTGTACTTGATACCCTCTGACCTCCAGGAGACAGCGTTGGTGACTGTGGCGGGGGGTCGCGGGGCCCCAGTGTCTAGCTTGTGGCCCTCCTGAGTTATGTATCTGAGAGACAAAAAATGTAAACAGGAGGAAAACCTGAGAAAAGGGGAAATTAACTGTCTGAGATGGCGAGTTCCCAGAAAACATCAAAGAAGAACAGAGATTGTCGATTTTATGAGGGAGGATTGTCTGACTTATTACTGTACTCATGTGGGGGAAATCCAGAGTTGGTTTGCTGCACGTCTACATCACTCACTTTTGAAAGACTAAACGGTCATTTACAGTCGTTTATGGTGATGACAGTAAGCTCTTTTTGACTTGTAGGTATACTGAAATGACGGGACAATACCACAACAAGGGAAAACGCAAACTGTAAAAATCTGACATAAATAAATAAAACAATCAAATATGCTTTTCAGCACAGTGATTTGCACTGATTGAAAACCTGAGAAAATGTCATCGGGAAATTAGCAGTTAAAGCAGTAATGATTATAAATGACAGGAATTTGGCTGCATTCAGCCGCAGGTAAAACGATCTCTGTTTAAGATCTACTGTTTTTTTCTACTGAGGTTAGATGAACTTTATTGTTTGAGTGATTACAGTGTTTTTTATTCAGTAAACTTCGGGGTTGTTGGTTTTTTGTACTACAAAGGTCAATCACTTCTTAACAGGTTACATAGCCAGGCTAACTTGTGCTGCGAACCAAACCTGCCCCAAAACAGGTTATGTCTGAGATTAAAGACCAACACTTAAGAAATCCCCACCTACTGACCAAGCCGGCCTCTGGAAATTAGCGTCAGCATTCCTTAAAGACCCCTTAGATTTCTGTCCACGTATAGTAGGAGCATCAAAAGTCTTTTTTTTCCCTTACATGCCACTTTATTCCTTGATTTTTTTTTCACCCCCTATGATCCTAAAACTTGATACCCATTTGAAGGCATACATAGGTCTAAGGCTATGTTTGAATTTCATTTTGGATTTTATTCACTGCTCGTTCTCAGCCAGCAGCTGAAAGGATAAAACTGTCTGTTAAACATTAATTTAATGAAATACTCAATTATAATCCACCAGAGTCTCCTGCGTCATAATGACAAACATCCAGCTTTTAAATGGGATCAACTTTATTTATAAAGCAAATCTTGACCAAAGCGCTTAAAGGGCTCTAACGTTCGCACGGTGCTTTTGATACTAATCTACTGTACAGTGGTTTTCCTCTCTCACACACACACACACCCGCGGCTCTCGCTCAGTTAGCTTTGTAATAGCCTGCCGACGTGTCTGCAGCAGCTGTGTTACTTTCAGTTTGTATCATGTGCTTAACGTCTTTGCATTTTTCCCATAGTTACCTTTTATCTACCGTTATAGATTCCTCAGCCTCTCGTCACATGCTTCCAATAACGCCTGATTCATGTCAACACAAAGGGGAAAGTCTGGCTAACTGAGCAAGTTGATAACTGGCTTCACATGACTGCTTATCACGATTGCTAATGTTACGGTAAGTGAATCCAGATAAGGAAGAGATAGCCTGGCTTTGTTGAACTCATTGTGTTCGAGGCCCAGTTGTTTATCAGCTACAGCTGTCTTAGTATGGTTAGCTCAAAAAGCACCCTAAAGTTCATTTCCAATAATCTTGTCGTTTATTCAGGCAGCGCAGTGATTCAGCGATTAGCGCTGGTTCAGGCTAAACTGTGTGCATTCTGTGTATGTTTTCTCTGAGTGCTCCAGACGGTGCGGTATGATCTGGACAGGTCACCAGTCCATCACAGAGACATCCAACCATTCAAACTTACATTGACACCTTAAAGCCAATTCAGAATCACCAGTTAACCTAACAAGTTAACAACCTAACCTATGTCTTTTGGACTGTGGGAGGAAGGCTCCACACACGAGCCAGTCAGCAGGTGAACTGAAACCCAGAGCCTTCTTGTTAAACTGAAATAAACTGGTCTCAAAAGCATTTTATTTTTGATTAACTTTGCAGCTGTACAGATGTCAGACCTACACTGTAAAGTGCAGCATTATTTCATGGAGATTATTTTGTCTTTTATTACAAGCCCAATTCTAAAAGTTGGGATGCTGTGTAAAATACAAAAAAACCCAGAATGCAGCGATCTGCAAATCTCATAAACCCACATTTTATTCACAACACAATGTAGAAAACACAACCAAAGGTTTAGCTCTGAGTGAATTTGATGGCAGCAATAAGTCGAAAAATAAAGTTGGGATGAAGCAACAAAAGTGTGGAAATTAAGTGGCACTAAAAAGAAACGTCTGAAGGAAAATTTTGCAACTAATGAGGTTAACCGGCTACATGATCAGGTATTAAAAGAACATCATAAAAACACAGAGCTCGTCTGACATCATCAAACTCAAAATTTTAATTTCAACCTTTTTTTTCTTAAGATTTTCACAGATTAAAGATTTGGTAAGAACCCAGATTTTCCTGTGAATAAAATCTGGGTTCATGAGATTTGAAAAAAATCACTTCTTACTATCTTATTTCCATTTAACACAACATTTCAACTTTTGGTTAGCTCTCCCAGTTGTAGGATTCAGGGGTATTTACTGGTATCAATGAAAGACTATTAATAAGTTTTCAGTCTTGCATGAGTACCTCAACCTGCTCTGTATACCTCATTGAAAACAGACTAGGTTCACGTTTAGAGAGTCTGCCATGTTGTATGGTTTCTAAAGAACTTTTTCGTAGCCACCACAACCTCTCCTACACACATTTAAAGGGTGAGGCCAAGGGTATTCATATGGTTGCGATCTGCAGTTTCACCACTAGATGGGAGTAATTTGCTTCTTATAACTGTTACAGTATGCTAGTAGCCCCATGACTTTGCTTTCAGAATAACTAAAATGTTATTTTACACATTTGAGTTTCTTTGGTGTAAGAACAAAAATGGACCCATGACCCTGAAAATCCAGCACTTATGAACCCTCATGTTACCCGCAGTGAGACAGCAGCTAAGAGGATACTCACTCTTGGAGAATTTTGCTGTCAGTGGTCTGAGGATAGCCAAAGTCCATCAGCTCATCCATGAGCTCATATATGATAACAAAGTTGTCTCTAATGCTCTCCTCCTCCAATTCTTTGAAATACTCTGAAAAAACCTAAAACAACACAAATAAACATGTTGCACTTGTAGCAAAAGTATATGCATGTGTTATTGTTATTAACTAAAAGCTGGTGAATAATTCGATCATACCTGAACAATTTTGTACAAGAAAGAGAAAACCAGGGAGACGCTGGCATTTTTTTTGGATGTTGCAACCACTGATGTGACGTGTGTTAAGAAGAACTACAACAGGAGAGGGAGTAAGTACAACACGTGGACACCGTAAATGTTGATGTGTTTCAGGGATTAATAAGGATACAGTAGAGATTATTGTGTTTGATCCACATGAAACGGACGCCGCCATGAGCCAGAATTGGTGATAGTGTGCCCTCTTCCTCTTTGTCCATCAGAAGGGTCATGAAGTGCTCAATCTCTGACATGTCCACATCTCCCCGATAATTTCGGCACACCAAGACCTGAAAGAGAAAAACAGCACATGTGCAACTTTCATTAATATCAGTGAGTCACTGTAGGTTCACGTTAAAGCTCAGCTCTCATTTAAGCTAAAAAAAAATGTGTTACTTCCCAACAAAGAAAAGGAAAAAAAATTGCATGAGTATATTCAGTGTATCTTAGAATGTATGTAACGCCACTGTGGGCAGTATATAGCAACAATATCATCCTCTATTATAAACAGAACATTCCTCACACAACAGATATTTACATCTCCATAGGTGTAGGCAATCTCTTTTACACGAAACACTAAAAGTTTTTATTTAAAAGGGATTCATATGTTATTATTACACCTGCAAGGCTACAGCAGAGACGTGGGTGGAAACTAAATACAGGTAAATCTGATGCCTTGGGAATTTTTCATGCCCTTTATGTCTTTTTCACTTTTCCATTGATTCAGTCGGATTAAAAACCGACTGTTCGTGTAAATCACAAAGCATCATCACAAGACCTCGGGCTGTAAATTCAGTGTTCAACTCCCTGCTGCTAACAGCTGGTCCCCTAGCTGTTAGTCATCGGGTTACATTTTTTTCTCAACGCTTTCGCCTGACATCACTCCAGGTGACATCTGTCATATAAATTGAAAATTGCTGACTTTCGTTACAAGGTAAACCCTTTAAACGGCAGTATGAACCGCTGAAGATACGCTAGTTGGTCGCTGCAGACTGAGCCGCATTATAATCTGTCAAGCAAGAATGTGCTAGCTAGGCTAACCTTAGCTTAGCATCGCCCCTCCACTGTTACTTTACCTTTCCCTTCAAATCCAAGACGTACACGGCGCTCGCAGACATCTTGAACTTATTTACACGAGCCCAGCTAAGCTCGTTATCAGTTGATAATGTTGGCAAAAACTAGTTCAGTGCTAAAAATCAAAGAACAGACTTCCATTCATAATACTGAAAAGAAGAACACAACCCTTCCCCTTTTCTTAACACTCTACATTCGCAAGGAGCGCCCCCTGTGGAATAGGAGGGAGCACTACAAGTCTCTGGCATCCTTTTTTTTTTAAACAAAAAACATTTTATGGTTAAGTCAGTAAGACAGGAACTTAATTTAAATCATTATTAAATAATCTATATGGTAACAACAACAATAATAAAAAAAAATAATTTAGGTTCACTTTAAACCACACCAACTGTAAATTGTAAACTGTAAATTCCAATTGTAACTCTCAAGCGTATATTTATTTATTTTCTTCTCATTTGTATATCTATGTATTAGCTTGCTTTGCACTGATGTAACTGATGTAACTAAAATTTACTTTGACTTTGACTTGACTCATACCTTACTGTAGGGTGTAATCAGTGTTTACTATTTCTATGTGGATATTTGTCCATCTGACCATCTTCTGGAGCTTCTCAAAAGCTTATCTGTCTTGGTTGGCTGATCTAATTAAACTACTGTATTGGTAAATACTCGGGTAACTGAAGTTGAGCTTTTCATTCAAGTGATTTATTTCTGTGCAAATCTTCACAGACAGAAACTGATTTGAGCTGATCTTAACTCTAGTCCCCTTAATGCAAATGATAATCCCACTAAATACTGGTGTGCAAAATATAAATGGCATCCAAGCAACAAACTCTGACTTCCTCAGAGTCAAAACACAAGGAGAAGTCCTGCTGTTTAATATACAAAAAATATAATGCTTATTAGTGTGTCAGTGTGTCATAATTACACAAAGCTACTGCAGTGATATTGGAGGCATTACAGGCTGTTATCCTTACAGGTGTTAGGATAACAGAAGCCTGAGAGCTTGTTCAAGTGTGCTAACCCAAACAAACACACTTGGCTGAATTTGCATTCCCAGCTAATAGAGGTAGCTGAAGAGAGGACAATACAAAAATGCATTGTGGGTGAAAATAAAGCTGTACACAGTCCCACTTTCTACTGGTTTTGCACCTCTGCCTTTGGTATGAAAAGAATCTCAGCTGTGGGTTTGAGCAGCTGTTGACGACTGTCATCCTAATGCAAATGATCATCGTACTAATTACAACAGCTGATGTGAAAGGATGAAATGGCAGCCCAGCAACAAATACTGACATCATCAGAGGTTAAAACGCCCATGAAACCCAAATAGAAGTCCTGCTGTTTTGTATCATCTAAAAATATAATGCTTATTACTGTGTCGGTTTATAATGCACAAACCTACTGCAGTGATTAGGGAGTACTACAAGTTTATTATTAAATTAAACTAAATCCAGGATCCTGCTTTAGTGCATGACTCCAAACAGCTCGTGTTTGTTCTTCTTTTTTAATTGATTTTTAGCACCCAGTCTCAGAGTCTTGGAGTGACTCTTTCAGCTGTGGGCTTGCGTACGAACACTGCACCCTGTCACAGTGACAAATCTCTCATCCCTTGGCTGGAGCGATGGAGTCTACACATTGTCAGAAGTCACAGATACAATTGGACTGGACTGAGTTACACAGCCAAATATAACAGACTGCTGCTTCCCTCAACCACTTCCATACTTTCTACGTGCTGTTTGTGTCTCATTTATAGACATGTTTGTACAGAACCCTCATAGATCAAGAGAGCTGATATGTTTACTCTGGCTGACAAATCGGTTTGTCTCACTGAGTCAATGCATCACCCAGGTGTTACATTTGATTGTACAGGTATTCCCACCGTAAATCCTTTGAGTAGCATATGTTCTTTATTGTGTCATCAAACAGAGTACATAAAGTACAACTGCTTTTGTAAGTAAAATGAGTCCACCATTATGACAAATCCATGACATCAGCCATTTAAGACTACTAAAAGAGTGCTAGTTTGTGTCCTTTGTGGTACTGCTCATCTAAACACTAATCTGTTCCACCATTCCCATAGCTTTGTGATTTATACTTAGCAGGACTTTGACTCTACTCCCAAGGCGATACTGTGGCGTTTGGGGGAGTTTTTACCATACAAGGAGAAGAGGAGTTTAGCTGGGTTTCCTGTGGGAGGGTTCTGATTTCTCTCACTCCACTTCTGATTCTCTCTCTCTCTTTCTCTCTCTCTGATATCTCCTGTCCTATCTCTTTCTGTTCCCCTGCACAGGTTCTGCTCTAAACCTGCTTTCTCGTTACAAGAAAGCATGAACAGCGTCCTGAATATCATTTAGTGAAAGATCTTCCAAATTCCCAGATTGCAAACATGAATGCAATTGTGTAACCGTAACACTTTGTGCAACTGGCATTCTGACACACCAAATAAGGTGCACAGTCACTACCAACACTGAATGTAATGATGTAACCTTGTGTTAACTCCAGGAGTCCTCCTGGACTCCTTGAAGCTATCAAACTGCCACCACGTTTGTAAACCTCTGCCTAAAAAGGCTCCTGCGTGCTCATATCCTGCTGGTCTCTTACTCAGAACGCAAAGAAAAGATTGATATTCCTACAACCGTATTCCATCAACTTTCCTCAGCGTTATCCTGGAAAAGCCCAAAAGGCCAACTCAAAACTAAAAAAACAAACACAGCAGACAGTTTTTTGTTTGACAGATTTCTTTATCCAGTCTTAACCAGCTCTAACTTCAGCTTTGTGATCACACCTTTTTTTGGTTCATGTGGGCTCAAAATTACTGAACACACAAAGGAGCTCTGTTCCTTCAGCATACCTGCAATAATGTACATTCTGGTAACACACGGCTTTCCCCAGACAGCAATTCTCCTCAAACTCAGATGGCCTGAAACTCAGACTCTCATGTTTATACAGTGCTGTCTTTACCAGAGCTTGGCCAAAATAGTGTCTGTATAAAGACTAATAACAACCAAGATGATGCATGCTGCAGCTGCGTCAGTGCAACGTGAACAACAAGAGATGCATTAGCCCAAGTTTATCTTGAGATGTCACTTAAATGGCCACGGCAAGACGCACCGTTCTTCGAGTTTGTGTGTAATCTTTATTTTTAGCCAGGGCAGCTGGCACAGAAGGGCTGAAAGAAAGCAGACAGGCTTACATGCGCCTCCCAGTTACTAAAGCCATATACATGTTTTCTTTTTTTTTTCTTTGCCTTTCCTGGGGAGTTTTTAATTTTTCACTTAATAATCTACAAATAACGTGCAATTTAGTAAAAACAAAAACAAAACATGTCTTTAAAAGATCTCATAAGTGCATAAGTGCACCGAATTCCTGGAATCCGTCTTGAGTTATAGCTCCCAGTCAACTTTTTTATTTAGTGCGCCTTACAAATTGGAGAAAACAGATCTAAGTACAGATCTGTCAAACCAATAGTAATTAAGAGGATCTTAATTGCACTGGACCTGTGGTTTATGTCTGTGTATCCTGACTGCAATGCTGTGGCTGCCTGGCGTGGATCACATGCAGACAGCTCTTTCCCCCAAATTTTCTTTGGCTGGATCATTTTCCATACAGCCCTTTTTCATTCAGCGCTAGAATGAAAACTATGTCCCTTTCTAACCAACTCTGGTATTAACATCAATTTGAACATTCCTAAGTAAGAACACAGGCATATAGATAGGCCAAAGAGAGGCGAGAAGCCACATAAATTATCAATGTGAACAATTTCCCTTTTGAAGTTTGTGAGTTCTTGGTCATTCTCCTGCTTTTTATCTGCGTAAAAATCCAAACAAGGACATAGGCTGGTCAATGCTGAAACGGCTACACCATGCTGTCCCTCCAAAGAGCATTTGAGAGGTGAAGTTTAGATTAGGGATGGGGTGGGGGCAACAGTAAGTTCTAGAGGAGCCAAAGTGGGGAGTGGCGAAGGGGGTAACCGGTGGGAAAGGGCTGTCACTGGGGACTAGGGCTGTCTCCAAACCTCCTGTCAAGTTTAAATCACATACAGCTCCACCGACTCTCAGTCTGCATCCTCCTCTCCTGTGCTCGCTCGCTCCGAGCTCCCTCCTCTCTGCATCTGCCAGTTGCGCTCCCTGTCAACCTTGTGAGGGCTCCTGTGAGGCGTCTTCCTCTGAACATCTGCAGCAGCTTTTCCCCGTAGCGAACTACAAAACTTCATTTTCTAAAGATCTCAAGAGGCTCACACCCAACAGTCACCATGGAGGCCATCAAGAAGAAGATGCAGATGCTGAAGCTGGACAAGGAGAACGCCATCGACAGGGCGGAACAGGCCGAGACCGACAAGAAGGAGGCGGAAGATAAAAGCAAGCAGGTGACGCGTGGCTCATGAGTTTAATGTTTAATACAGGAATATTAAAATGTCACAGCATATTTACAACAAATGAAGTAAATGCATCACACATGCATAAATTAATTTTAATAATTACTTTTTTCCAAAATATGAGGAATCTTCTTTGTCGAAAAATGTGGACATTTTCAATATCAGGATTATATATCTAAATGTATCTGTGAAGTTACTCATACCAGTTGTATTACAACATCATTACGTTATTGCGTTGTTGTTTTTTCACTTTTTCTATAATAGTTTTTTTTTTAATAGTTTTTGATTTATTTTTGTTGCAAAAGTTCAATCATAATCTAAAATACTAAATAAGAACACCAAAGCACAATTTACAGATTGCTGATATATTTCTCAGCAGCACTAAATGCTGAATCACAGGGATCAGTTGATACTGAGCTCCTTGTTCTGCAGTAGGAGACGGTGGAGGATATCCACAGAGATGGCTGTGACAAGAGCTAGGCTTATTATCCGAACTGAATCAAAGGAAAAGCTGCCAGGTTAAAACAAACCTATAGAATATCACGGTCTGACTCTGGCAGCATCCTTATCAGAAGTGAAGTTTGTATAATATAAAACCTCATAAATTTCTGTGCCCCCATATTTGGCGCCGCAGCGTTCAAGCCACAGACAGGATGATGTGTCCCAGCCAAACTTAATGACAGTGTACTTTAATTTCATACAAACAAAATAGAATCTGGAGATGCAATAGGATATCTGAGGTTTCTAAATAGAGGCAATTATCACACAGTGGGAGATGGTGTCCTCATTAACGTGGTATTAAAGGAATGTTAGAGAGCAGCAAGTTAGAGAGACTCGGACAAAGCCAGGATGAAGGATCGAGCAAGTGGAAAGTGTAAATATCCATTCTCTGGTAGCTAATGCCATAACAACTCCCTCAGAGAGCACAGGGAGCATCAGTTGTCACTGGCACGGCACATATGGACCCTCAGCATGTCTTCAGGAGCAAAGAACAGTCAGGATGAAATTCTAGAAGATTACGCAGAGCTCTTTAGTTTGTTGGGATGGCTGCAGCTCAAATAGTGCTAAGAGATGCTTTCTTTGCTATTCTTGGCATGATGAGTAGACTTTCAGAGTGCAGTTAGGCTGACGAAAGGCACTGAAAATACGCAAAACTGCATGCAAAATTAATATCTATTGCACACAACATCAGGCACAGACTCCAGCAGCAATTAAAGGATTGGGCCACCCAGACTCTGCAGCTATGTGTCTTTTCAGAAGGAATGTCCTAGTTACCTCACATAATCTACAGGCTTCATGGTGAATGTCTGACTGTGGAGCTTTTTAAGTGGAAAGAATAACCCTGATTAAAAAAACAGCACACATGTATTTGTTGAGAGGATCTAGCTGTAGTCCAGAATCATGCACCCACTACGTATTTTCACCTCCTTATCTTCAAGTGAAATTCATCTTTCTGAAATACATCAGGATTATCCCAAAATAACATTTAAGTGATCTGTAAAAGATCTATCGCCCACTACTGCTTTCTGTCATATACCAGAATTTCATCATACTCACTTTAACTGAACAAAAATCTATATTTGATTCCTGACTTTCTCTCACATCTGCCTTTTCTCAGCTGGAGGATGAGCTGCTCGCTCTGCAGAAGAAACTGAAGGGAACAGAAGATGAACTGGACAAGTACTCCGAGGCCCTGAAGGATGCTCAGGAGAAACTGGAACTGTCGGAGAAGAAGGCCACAGACGTGAGTTCACCACCAAGACGCCATCGGAAAGGCATTATTACAGTGGAACCCCACAGCTTCTAAAATATCAGTATCAAATACTTCATATGGACTGAAATAGATATCACTCTATGAGCGGGAAAAAGGGGACCAGTAACATAGACACACATTCCTCTCTGTCAAAGCTGGTTTAAACAAAATCATTGGCTAAAGTGCTTGACTCAGATGAAGAGTTGCCTCTGCTGCTTACATAACCCAAAAAAGGAAATGTCTGGACTCGCCCAATAGTTTAGTGCAGCTCGGTTGTTTCCAAAGTGCAAAATATGAACATGAAGTGATTAAATCACTGACGGTCATACATAAAATAATACATATTGAAATAGGATAGAAATAAAAGAAGACATGAAAGGTTGTTACTTTAAAGAACTGCCTTCAGATTAAATGAAAAAAAAAATCCACCCCAATGTAAACTAATAACCCAGAAATCCTGAATTCATTATCTTGCATCTTCTAACCCAGACCGTGGAGATAATCACAGAGTTATTGGTGGTTCACTGAGCTATTTCTCAAGCACAGACACAACTTGGCCAGCCTGTTGCCGACCAAAGAATTTCAGGAATGCAGCCTAAGCAAACAGAAAACCCCGTACTGCAGTTTCTAATGAAATCAATGCTTTGGCCTTTTTTGGGGCTGAGACGTTATTCTCTCCTCAGTCTGGCCTTTACAGTAACATACCTAGGCAGTGTGCAATGCTGAATGACTGCCGACCTTTGGAGACCATCTACATTTATGTCATGTATTTATTGCTTAAACATATCCTTTCCAGGAAAATGATGGGAATCTAACTGGGGATTATGCCTTATCACAAACAAAATAAATCCAGACACAGACTTGGCTTAGTTTGCTTTTGGGAGTGAATCGTGACCAATATAACAATATTGATCTGACACTGGGAATGAAGAGAGTGGTTTTGAAAGTGGCTCGTGGAGATTCTATTCCCATCAAGTCTGTGAAGTTTTCAGGAGGATTTGGAAAGTGTTTCAGCTTCACAAAGCAGGTAAAAATCTGAGCTGAAGTAGGTGAGACGACCTCAAAGGTTTGAGGCGATAACAGATGATTTTATTCCTCTGATAGGTTATCAGGTGGCCACAAATACTTTTTAGCTTCTTTCACCTTCTAATGTATTTAGAGTAGGAGGCAAATGGGGGCGATGAAGAAATGTGTCGCCACCCGATGGCTGCAGGTCATGTCTGCAACCAAATCAATTTACATTCCACGCAGCTAGGTCAACAACCCCTAGTGAAAAGGATTATTACGGCCCCACCCCACCCTTGACCCTCCTCCTCCTCCACTAGAAGTAAATCTTTGGACTTTTGATTCCGCTCCTTTGATACAGTTTACAACCTGCTTCTCTCTCCTTCACCATCCCCCACTGACATTTACTTTCCTTCCTTTTCTCTCTCAGACAACCAAATCGAATCACACGATGATCCCTTAGACATGATTCACGCTTTATCTAACAGCAGACAAATAACTCTGACAGTGCACTTCCTCTGCCTTCAGTCCGAGCAGTTGCAACACCTTCACTTTGCCATATAAGTCCACAATAGAAAACCCTGGCCCCACAAAAAAGTGACTTTACACACCTCCTTTGTGGAGAAAAAAAGTCCCACATTCCCCTCCTAAATCCTGTGATGTCATCTGAGACAGGCTTCTTCACATGATTGGAGGATCTCGTCATAAATTTCCTGAAAACTCCCAGCCCTTTTTTTCCGCCGTCCCAGCACCGCACCTCCCTGATTTCCTGCCCGAGAAAAGATTTCCACAGAGCCTGCAACTTTGAGGCGAATTCATAACTTAAGTGTCTCGATTGCCGGTTCAGACGAATCCCCGTTTAAAGAAACCAAACAGTCGGAATTATGGAAGCCGTGAAGAAGAAAATCCAAGCCCTCCAGCAGCAAGTTGATGAGGCAGAAGATCGCGCACTGGCAGTACAAAAGGAGCTGGAAACTGAACGGGAACTGCGCGAAAAAGTGAGATCAGTTTGTATTTAGTCCAACTTGAAGTGAACTTCTTTTACTTTTTGTCTTGATCTGTAATCCCAGCAAACCGGTTGAGCATCTTCACTGTAATCTGGGACTGAAGCGTTTACGCACTCCTGAGAGCTGGACTTGCAAAGTAGCGGTAATAATAACGCACCTAACGCGCGAAATAAAAACCGAAACCTCTGTATACAGATTACAGTAAAAAAAAAAAAAAAAAATCTGTAGTTATTTTTTATACAGTCGTTACAGAGACAAGTTGAAACATCGCTGTGTCGACATTCCTCTGCAGACTTTTGTTCGGCTGTGTTATCTAACTCCAGCCCGCCCCACATATCTACCAAAACACCAAGAAATGCTGCAAGAGTCCCCGATGTTTCATTAACTGTCAATGTGGTTGTTTGACTGTAAAGAAAATGTTAAATTGACGGTTTTAAAGGGTACAATCTTACAGTTACGCTTCTTGTCAATCATTCAAAACGTATTCTTTTTTTCTCCCTCCCTTCGCCCTTTGAGCTTTTTGATTGAATAACAGCTGACACACCGTCCATCTGAAAAGGTGCCCGGAATCCTCCTTCCTGTTCCTCTTGAGCCTCTGCACAGGAAGGAGAGAGCAGGCATGGATATCTGCGCTATCAGTGCTGTGGGAAACAGGCTGAGGAGAAGAAAGCTGTTGTCCCCCCAAACATGCTTTGGTTTACACTACAAAAGTGAAGACAGCTGTAAAATATCAGATGCCAGCATGTTTATTTTAAAAAAAGCTGTCACTGCGTTATCCTGTGTCAGCATATTAGTAAAGCAGATAGCCAGGCTGCAAAGTCCACAACTCATCAAAGTCACTAAGGCTGAAAAAGAAAATGAAATGGAGACATGCAAGGACCTGATCTTGACATCTTCTTAATGCCGTGAATGAAAGGGGGGAATAATAGTGTAGCTTCAAAATGAATGAATGGATAAACAGTTTTCAGCATTGAGCATAAGTGGTAACCTTCCTGTTTTGGCTGCATTCGTGTTTCCTTCCTGGCCTCTGACCTGCGACCTCCCTATCTCTCTCAATCTGTGGCTACAGGCTGAGAGCGAAGTAGCATCGCTGAACCGGAGGATCCAGCTGGTGGAGGAGGAGTTGGACCGCGCTCAGGAGAGACTGGGCAC
This sequence comes from Neolamprologus brichardi, assembly GCF_056152115.1. Taxonomy (NCBI): domain Eukaryota; kingdom Metazoa; phylum Chordata; class Actinopteri; order Cichliformes; family Cichlidae; genus Neolamprologus; species Neolamprologus brichardi. Next base: position 15,447,676 of record NC_142121.1, on the reverse strand, counting down.
AGCCCTGCAGAAGCTGGAGGAGGCCGAGAAGGCCGCAGATGAGAGCGAAAGGTGAAAATCAGCATAGATCTGTAGTTTCAGATGTATTTGTTACTGCTGTGAGTCACTGTGTGTTTTAATGTTAAGTGAAAGTTCTACACAGCCCACCGTCTTGAAGTTAACTATCACGGGCGTTTGGAATGTGTTGTTCATTCCCTCAGAGTGGAAATAAAGTTTGCTTGACTTTTTTTAAAAAAATAAAATAAATGAAAGCAATACTTTGTAAAACTTTGTAAAGTTTGAAGTTTTATTTTTCAAGGAAAAATCAAAAACAGCAATAGCACAAAAACTAGAGGCTTAAACAGAACAGTAAGGTAAATGGCCCATTGGAACTGAAGCAGGAAGGCTTGGTAACAGAACTGTATACAGAGCCATACAAGTCACAGTGTGATACAAAGATAGAGAATCCCATTAGTGCAGTGAATAGATGCCATTGCCTGTCAGTGAAATTTGACAGGTAAAAAATAACTGTTGGAAATGCAAAGTTGGTGGTTACTGAGTTAAGTCAGCTTTTAGAGAGACTCCCAGATTACCGCTGCAATGTCGAGTTTCTTTGTGGTTGTTGGATTAAATGTTTTGCATCGTTTCCATCTTTAGAGGCATGAAGGTGATTGAGAACAGAGCCATGAAAGACGAGGAGAAGATGGAGATCCAGGAGATGCAGCTCAAAGAAGCCAAACACATTGCCGAGGAAGCCGACCGCAAATACGAGGAGGTATGAACGGACGGATTGTGTTTATTTTTTTTGTGAGATGTCGCTTCAGCTGATGTTCAACTGTAATTTTGTTCCAGGTCGCCCGTAAACTGGTCATCCTCGAGGGTGAGCTGGAGAGGGCAGAAGAGAGGGCAGAAATTGCAGAACTGTAAGGAGAAATTCAGTGCAGTTATTCCTACCACAATATGTGAATTTTAAATATATTCTAAGCAAGTTATTGGGGAAAAAAAATCATCTTTTCTTTCTTTCAGTAAGTGCAGTGACCTGGAAGAAGAGCTTAAGAATGTTACCAACAACCTCAAGTCTCTAGAGGCTCAGTCTGAGAAGGTAAGCTCGCTATCATAAAACACCATCACACATCCACACTCACCACTGTCACCCAATACAGCCACTCAGCAGGATCGGCAGCACATTAAGTGCCTTTTTTTTCGTGCTCACATTCACAAACAAAGTTGTTGCTTTTCTTTGTCTGCATAGTACTCTGATAAAGAAGACAAATACGAGGAGGAGATTAAAGTCCTGAATGACAGACTTAAAGAGGTAAATTCATTCACTCTGCTTAAGCTGAACCTGTGTTTTCTGAGGTAAGCTTTGCATATATATTTCACTGTGTTTACTGTTTGAAAAAGGCGGAAACCCGTGCAGAATTCGCAGAAAGGACAGTGGCTAAGCTGGAAAAGACCATAGATGACTTAGAAGGTACGCTTTCTTTCAGCCCTCATATTCTACCCTACACTCCTTCTTGTAATAAATCTTTAACTTTCTGCTCTGTGATTTCTCTCTTTTTCTGATTTCCCCTTCATGGCCTGCACACTTTTTCCTCTCAACCTCCCGTGTCCCGCTTACTCTCCGCCTTTTGACCTGCAGATGAACTGTACACTCAGAAGCTGAAATTCAAGGCTATCAGCGAGGAGCTGGATCATGCCCTCAATGATATGAACACCTTGTAAACCCTGCACTCTGCCGACTTTGCATCTTTAGAAGCACTTTGTCTCTTTTATTCCTTTGCATTCAGAGTTCCCTTCTCCTTCTTTTTGCATTAAACTGAAGCTTAATAAAGACCTTTTTCTCTTTTACACTGCCTTCTGTCATTCACTGCAATCTGCTCTTCATCACTTTGCAGCTGTTTCTGCATTTTTCTCACTATGAGGCTAACAATTTTACCTCTTACCTGACAAACAGTTATATTATATATTTCCTGCTGCTTTTCATTACAGAGAACCTATCACACGCAAAAGAAGAAAACATAGGAATGCACCAAGTCCTGGACCAAACACTGCAGGAACTCAATAGCTTGTAAAATGCCAAGAAGAACATCAAATAAGTAAAAAAATAAATAAAAACAAACAACAACTTTGTAAAAGATATTTTCTACATGCCATCCATTTTTTTTTGCAATTTCACTCTTAATTTGTAAAACACATGTAGCCCTTTTATGTATTTATAGTCCTTTTTGTTCCTTTTCCTTTTTAAAAAAAATGGTTTTGGGTCCACATGATTTCAGTATTGGTGCTAGGAATTGTGTTGTAGACCAAACTCTGTGCACAAATAAAACCGATGATGACGACGGTGTTAATGCTGCTGCTGATCTTTTGTGTCATGTCTGCGAGTCGGTTTCAACACACATCTATAAACCATTCCAGGGAAAAGAGCTCACCCTTCAGTTTACATGTGCTGACATGCACACTGTCCTCTCTGTGCTAAGACAGCAGCTTTTTTTTTTTTTTGCAGATACTGAATCTCTTCTTTCACAACAGTAGTGCCACTGAGTGCTATGATCAAGAAATGGCACAACCGCATGAGGTTAATATTAAAGATGTTATCAGAGTATAAGTGCGTCCTCAAACTTCTTATCAAGCTTCTTATGACTGTGAGCTTTAAAATAAACAGTTCCAGTTGCTTTATGCTGTACAGTAAAGATCATTACTGAGCAATAAAAGAAAAGTTAAAGACTACGTCCTCAACAATAAACCAATTGCATATTGTGCAACAATTACTCACTATTAGAAACACGATCCAACTCTGCATCAACACTTATTGGCTTCAGCACAAAGTGTTGCAAAATCGTGTGGGTCTTGTTAACAGACCATGACAGAGGCCAGGCAGTAAAGAAGGCTGTGTGATCTGATGGAAAGTTTTGGAAACGACGGTTTTCGAGACGCTTCAAAATGCATTAACACAAAAAAGAAAAGTCCTACAATTCAGTTAGATTAAAAAAAGCAAAAAAAACCCCAAAAACGAGATTAGTGTTCACTATCAATCAATCAAATCCTTATTTCAAACACATCAAGTGTTAAGACACATAAAAACAAATGAAAATGAACTCAAATAAAACCATTATATTCATTCAAAAGAGTGGTCAATTCAAAAAATTGACCACTTCCCATTCAAAAAAGGAGTAGGAGGAAGCAAATGATTATTAATTCCTACCACTATAGCTCATCATTTATATCTGTTTTAATCATACAGTCTAATGTATACATATATGTTATAAATAAATATACCTATCTAATACACAGTCCCTTGTTACATGTATATATATCTTTTTAAATGGATCTATAATTATTTTTACTACACCTATCAAAAAAATTATAATATGTCATTGAATACAATTAGACCTTCTTAATGTACAATATAATATTTAACACCACTGTGCATCAACGTTATTAATATAAAAATAAGGCTCCTTAAGACATGGATGGACAAAAACACTTTTTCTCTCTCCTGGTTACTAAACTAAACCACAATTCCTGACTTATGCTATACGCCTATACCGTCTAAATAAACATGTTCACACAGAAACAGATGAATACGTAAAATGACTGTTCACTCTTTTTCACTTTTACTCTACTTTCCAACCTCATTAGAAGTCCTAATTGACCCTTTTTAGGCTGTGGTAATTTGTATTTAATTTTTTTTTCTTTAGTCGAATTGTAATTCAAATGGAAGTTACTTTTTTAATTAATGAACACAAATTTCCCTTGATTTCCAAGTATACCGAAATGTAAGAAACAATGTAATCCTGTAGTAGTAGTATTAATGTCAGTGAATGCTTTGAGTTGAAGCTGACAGCAACTCAAATAACCACTCATTGCAACCAAGGTATGCAGAGTAGCACCAGACATCAAGTCTTGAAGCAGATGGGCTACAGCAGCATAGGACCACAACAGGTGCTTCTCCTGTCAGCTAAGGATGGGAAACTGAGGATACAGTTTACACAGGCTCACCAAAACTGGACAACAGACAACTGGGAAAGTATTGCCTGCCATTGTTTGAATGCCAACCCTGCCTGTCTAGGTTGCTGGTGTTGCTGTCCGTGTCCATCCATTAATGCCGTGTCAGTCCCTTAATTTGTGTACCCAGCTGGATAATACATCATGTCACAAAGCTCAGATCATCTCAAACTGTTTTTTTGGATATGACAATAAGTTCACTGTATTCAAATGGCCTCCACAGTCCTCAGCTCTCAATCTGGGTAGAGCAATTTAGGTTGTAGTGGAACCCAAAGATGGAGATTCACGTCATGAATCTGTAGCTGACAAATCTGCAGCAACTTTGTGAATTTGAACCAAAATCTCTGGGGAATGTTTGGAGCACATTGCTAAATCTATGCCGCAAAAAAGAGACCCAAACTGGTCCTAGCAAGGTGTACATAATAAAATGGCAAGAACAAAACTTTATATTGAATTAAGGCTATAGTTATACAGTACAGTAACAAGTGCAGTAGATTTAAAAAAAAAAAAAAAAAAAAAGGGAAAAAAAAGGAAAAAAAAGCATAAAGTAGGACAAGTTGACTAAGTCACAATTATAACCTGGTCTACCTTACGTAAGCCAACAACCTAAAAGCCTCACGGTCACAGTCTGAAACGGTGTTGAATTCCGGGCCAGCAGGAGGCGTCATTCCAGCTCATTTACATTGCTTCTTTGCCGGGCGGGATTTCCGCAATAATATCAAGTATGGCGAAAACATACGACTATTTGTTTAAATTACTGTTAATCGGAGACTCTGGTGTCGGGAAGACCTGCGTCCTGTTCAGGTTTTCGGAAGACGCCTTCAATTCAACGTTTATCTCAACTATAGGTGAGTATCTGGGTGGGAAACAAAAACCGAGTCATTCTCTGTTTACAATACGTCAATGGGCTTCCTCGGTGAGGCCGTCTACTTGCTGGATTTCAGCAGAAGGAACTAGTTTCTCTTTTACATTCATATAGGCAGAATGTGTATTTGCTAAAGTAGCAGCAGTACGATTGACTAGTTAATTCAGTGTAGTGAAGTGAAGCACTGATAACCTTTGTTTGTGCGTGTGGCGCATGTTTAAGCAGAAATGTTTTGTTGTATAATAACCTGATGCCGGGTTGCTAACCAAGACTGTTAGCCGAGTAGCACATTAGCCGTTTGGCTCCGTCTACATTCTTGGAAGACATACAAAACCCGGATATTTGACGGTGTAATGGTTGTTTATTATCATATTCCTGTAGCTTATTGGCAGCCCGTAGGTGTTATTTTTCTTGCTGAAAAAGTAGACTTAGCCAATGTTGACAGCTAGAGCCGAGCTACTAAGCTATCGTTATGATTTGACATTCATAGTCAAAGGAGCCTTTGACATAGCCTTTGACTACGATGACCTGGATGACTGAGAACCTTCACAGACATTTGACATTCATGTTGGGTTTTTATTTTAATCGCAGGCATTGATTTCAAGATTAGGACAATAGAGCTTGACGGCAAGAAGATAAAGTTACAAATATGGTAAGTTTAATGCTGGACATGTGACATAATTTTGCCGACAATGTTTTGTATTTGTCATTGTTTTAATTTAGTTTAAATACACATTTAGTGTTGGTTGATTTTTTTTTTTTCCAAATAATTATTTTCAGTATTTTACACTATGTATATACACAAGCTCTAGTTTAATACTTGAGTTCACTGCTTATGTGCTTTTTATACATTATCAGTGATAAGAATCACAGATGTAATCATTTTTAAAATTAATGTGTTTTAACCACTACCACTTTTTCCATGAGTGGACATTACATTGCATGGTTTGCAATGGATAATATGCTTCCACCTCACCCTATCTCTAGCATCCTCATTTTCTGCTACACCAAACCCCTTTTATGACCTTCACTAGATCCATTAATCTTCTCTGAGGTCTTCCTCTTTTCCTCCTGACTAACAGCTCTATATTTAACATTCTTTACCCAATTTCAACTATTCCTCCAGTGCACATGGCCAAACCGTTTCCTTTTTGTCTTTGTAATAGTGTGTTCTAGTTAAAGTTGGCAGATGGAATTTACATCTGAACTGTTCCCTCAAGTCAGATTTTGAGCTCGGAAAGTTGGAGGAGCCTCAGAAAAACCAGGCTTAACAATTCAAGATGGCAACCATGAACAGTAGTAAAATTGTAATACTCATAGTCTGCACCGCCACTGTTGTGTATTTGTGACTCGCTAAATTAGAACACTGACCAGGTTGTATCCATGAACCTGCTAGAGCAGCAGCTCTACTTTGATAAGTAGCTAAACAAATCCTGTTGTTGCTCCAACTTGACTACTGGAGCATGCTCGGCTCAGGATTTACATCTCTCTTGATGCAAATGAAGTGCAGCATAACTTTGTCTCTAAACCGCTCAAATCTGAGCTGTCTCTCTGATGTAGTCATTTATAAACCTGTTCCTCAATATCACTTTCAGCTCTGCCACCTCCAGCTTTGCCTCCTGTGTTTTTGCTAGTGACATCATCCTCGAACCATTGTTCTTGTATAAACTTTCCCTTTCACTAATGCCACTATGCTTCTGTTACAAATCACCCCAACACTCATCTCCACCCACTCCACCTCGCCTAAACGCTCGTCTTCATCTCTCTCATCAACTGTCCAGTGTTTTGGATGGTTCACCCCAGGTGTTTCAACTTATCCAGCTTTACTACCTCTGCTCTTCACTGTTATGTTATGTCTTCCTCTCATTCACACATGTTTTCTATCTTGCTTCAGTGACTTGCAATCCTTTTCTCTTCACTGCATACCTTCACCTTTCCAAGTTCTCTTTGGCTTCCTCCCAACTCTCACTACAGATCACAGTGTTGTCTGTGAACATTATAGTCTACAGAGACTTCAGATAGGAGTGTATGTAGAATAAAAGAAATACATTTTAATGTCATTTACACAAAAAATAAAGCCACATAACTTCCAGACTTTAATAAACAGGGCTAAAGTCAGTTATTAGCAGACCACCTGTTAGGCTTTTTACTTCAATGTAGTGCCATATTTGGCTTCTACCGTTAATGTTACCTGGCTAGCTAGGAGTACCCAATTGTAATCCTAGCTAGCATAATTAAAATTTTACAGTTATTGTAAGGTTGCAAATATTAGTATTATAGCTTGTTTATGTTGAAGAAAGTTTTGTGTGCCGAGATGTTTTCCTTGAATTTATTATTTGTTACATTAATGCACTGTTGCAGACTTAATACGGTTACCCACAAGCACTACACAGTAGTAATATACTATATGCTGGTGTTTTACTCCTGTACCAATGAAGAGGTATTTAAAAAGCCCGTTACATGTATGTTGGATGTGTTTATACACTGCCAGCTCTATATCAGCCTGTTCAACTAGCGAGTTTAAGATAACTGTTTCATCAGTTTTAATATACATTTAGTGTATTAGCTGTCATGCTTGATATTAGTTAGAAATTTGTGTTAACTTTTCTAATAATTTCCACAAACATTCAATTTGATATTTTGTCCTTAAGCTTTCTGATAACTAATGATGTTTTTTCTTTAGGGATACAGCTGGTCAGGAACGCTTCCGAACAATCACAACAGCCTACTACAGAGGTGCAATGGTGGGTATCTTCACATGCTGACAGACAGATGTGATTTACATCCTCTTTCCTGTTGAAGGTGCAGCTTCACCTGCATTTATTTATGATTGTACTGCTCTTTACAGGGCATCATGCTCGTCTACGACATCACAAACGAAAAATCCTTTGAAAATATCAAGAACTGGATAAGGAATATAGAAGAGGTACATTCTGGTCCAAATATAAACTCATCCACTTATGTTCTACCCATCAAAAGTCTGTATGGTATCATGTACCGTTTTAAAATTCAAACTCTTCTAATCCAGCATGCGTCAGCGGACGTTGAGAAGATGGTCCTTGGCAACAAATGTGACATCAATGACAAACGGCAGGTGTCCAAAGAGATGGGGGAAAAGGTGAGAAGCTTGACAGATGCATGGTCTCACATAATCTTCTCCAAAGAGTTATTTTCATGTAGTCACACTGTGAGATCGCCCTGTGGGGAGGAATGGTTGGCTGTTCTTGCAGTTTCAGGTTCACCAGCACAAACACACAGTGAAACTGAGAGGAGAGAAGAGAAACTAGTGTTTCTGCCACTGTAAAGTTACATTAAGATCTAACCCTTCTTCCTTGTTTTTATTATTGCCTGGTTGGATTTAATGCACTTTTACTACCTGTAGGTGGCAGTAAAACATCTGCTAGGACAGGGTGCACTACTAAGTACCATGTGCCAGACTGAGGTTATATGTCGCTGTAATATGCAAAGCCAATCATTATTACAGCCATCAAAGGGTCTTTTATGGAACAAATTTATATAACAAATGGAAACAAGGTAAAGCTAGCATGGTGAAAAGTCTGACACAGCTGTTTATAGTCATTTAAAAGCAGTTTCCAACTTTTGAAAAATAGGCGACTTGTTCCTAGTGAATGTTAAATAGCGTGTTTGCTTGAAATGCCCATCCTTAATACACATGCATCTGAGTTAGTGTTGGTTACATGCAGGGGTTACTGTAAGTACATTTTATATAAATTTACTTCATTAATGGAAACCAACAAGTAGCTGGTGATACTCTGTGTCATTTCCACCTAGATCATCAGTCGAGGGGGAATCTTAGTCATTATTGCAATGTTAAAGTAATATGCTTTGAATAAAAGTGTCAGCAGAATTTTTTTTAAAGCTTTATTTATTTGTTTGTTTATTTCAGCTTGCACTAGAGTATGGAATAAAGTTCATGGAGACCAGCGCAAAGTCCAACATCAACGTGGAAAATGTAAGCACTTTGTCAGCTAGAACACATGGCACAGTTAATTTGATACGTCATGTAAACATTCAGTTCAGTTTTATTTATATGGCGCTAAATCACAACAGTATTTGCCTCCAGAAAAACCCCAAAACATGTCACCTGCTTGTGTCTAATATTGATGTCATCTTTCGTGGTTAGAAAGCGAAGCTCCCATATGCACAAAATTAAGAACCTTGTTGGTGATAACTGGACTTTTCGTCTCAAAGCCAGTTGCGCCAAATGGCTGCCCCTCGCTGACCTGTTTCTGCTGGAGGTTTCTTCCTGTTAGAAGGAAGTTTTCCTTCCCACTGTTACCAAGTGCTTGCTCAAAAGAGGTCGTTTGATTTTTTGGGGTTTCTCTCTATTATTTTGGGGTCTTTACCCTATAATATAAGCACCTTGAGGCGACTGTTGTTGTTACTGTTTGGCACTATATAAATAAAATTGAATCTAATTGAACCTTGTGACTATTAGGTCCAGCTGCCTTAAATTCTTGAGTTGAATTTACAGTAGATGAAGATTATAATTTTGAAAGCATGCTTTTCTGTTTCACAGGCGTTTTTGACGCTCGCCAGAGACATCAAATCAAAAATGGACACAAAATTGGTAAAAATGATCAGCAGCTCTTGTGGCTCTTTTTATGCAATGTTTTTGAGTTTTTCCAGCTTGTGGAAAACTGCAGCAGATGACAGTGTTTTGACTTGTCTTTTGTTTTTCTTTGTTGTTTTTGCTGCAGGAGGGCAACACACCGCAAGGAAGCAGTCAGGGCGTAAAGATCTCAGAGCCTCAGAAAAAGACCAGCTTCTTCCGCTGTAGCCTACTCTGAGGACTGAGGCCTTTCATACTGACTGGACATAAATAGACTGTTCTTGCTCTTAGCACTTCCTCCCCCTTTCTCTCCAGCTATGGTCAGTCCTAAAAGCCCACATAAGCCATTATATTGTCAGTAAATGGAGGACTTCCCCTCCTTGCTTCCTCTTCTGAAAGCTTCCAGAGTTTCATCTTTTCCATTTTAAGGATAAATGTTGACTTCATGAGTCACGGCGCTCTGCTGGTTGGAGGACTCAGCCAGGAGCATTATCCAGATGTTCCATTTAACACAAAGGAAGATGTTAGTCTCTTCATTATCCTCACTCACTCATTCACACAACCGGTAGCAGAACCAGGGATGAGAAGTCATTAATAGTTTGTGGACTGGATTACAAATGTGATATATTTAGATCTATTTTTAATAGCACTCTTTCCCTTTTTTTATGTGACAAATTTCAACCAGAGGCCGATGAGCTTGAAATGCTGTGAAACAGAGCTGTACAGGTTTCCTTTTCACTGTCAGTCAAGGATCAGACAGAATGAGCTGAGAGCACTGCTCTTGTTGTCCTTGACAATCATTTTTTTGTGACTGAAAATGATTACTCCACCATTGGTGCATTCTCCTCCTTTCAGTGAGTGATGAAGATGAATATATTATCTTAAACTACAGTTTAGGTTTTTGTCATTCTAATGATGAAAATGCAAATACTCTGTTTAGGAACATTTCTTGATGTAGCAAATGACCAGTCTTAAATTTGTAATAACAGGATTACTGTGACAATGAGTCCTTAATTTATAGTTTGAAATCACAGCCTGTTTGAAGCCACTAAAGATGTCCTAAAATAATCAGTTTATTGTCACATGAGGCAGAAAAGCAGCAATCTCATTTGTGAGACACTTTGTGTCTCAGTGTTTTAAGCTTTCAGATTGATGTCTGAATTTTTTCTGTCAGCTCTTAGTCACAGTTAAGCTGAATGACGTCTCTGGTTGTTTGATGAGCAGTTAAAATCACTTGAAGTTTCACACTGTAAGCCCCTTCTGCCCCTTCCCTGCTGTCATGCAGCTCTCCTTGCACTTTACCAGTAAATTGTGGTTTGTGTGTAGTCTGTGCCAAGTGATAGTTTTGCAATACAGTACAGCTATAAATTTCTTTGCTCCTTTTGAGTCTTGGTAATATAAAGGACATATATTACCAACATTTTACAACACCCAAAGGACTTGATCTCCTCTGGTAGTTCACAGCTAGCAGTCCACTGCCCTGTTATTAGTTCTCTTAAAAACGTTTCCTTACTCAGACTGTAAGTTATTTCAGCATATATCTGCGTTTAAAAGATAAAAGTCTTTCAACCTCTCTTTTTTATACTACTGTGCTTGCCAACCTATAGTTTAAAAGTAATATTTTATGAGTTTACATAGAGATGGCTTGAATTAAGCTAAAGATGGCCATGTTTGGGGTATTCTGCATTCTTTTACAGGTTTGTTTTTCCCCATTGTGGACATTAGATCTGACAGCTAGGTGGCGCCAGAAGCACACGGTGCATCTTAGGTAACTGCCAAACTTCAAATATGAATCAGTATTTTATTAGAGACAGCTAATCTGGGGAGTGTGATGCAATTATGTACACTCCACCTGTGTTGAGCTTAGATGTGGATTCTCAGTCTGTTTCTATGTTTATGTCAGTCTTAAAATCAAGTTCCTACATGCACAGTATTGAGGGACAATATGTTTCATGCACCTTTTGTAATATCAAATAATTTGGGACCTCATGAATACCATGGCCATTTGTCTTAACCACTAGTAATCTATTCTGTCATAGGTGAGCTATGCATTGTGAATCTCGGACCTGTGCGTGTGTGTAATGTACTTTTTTTTTCAGACATACCTACAGAGCTGTACGGTTGAATGTATGGGCTTTTTGATATTTTTGTTTTGTGTCATTCACTGAGCCAAAAAGAGAGGACACGCTCTGTTTATTTAAAGCTGCATTGGTGCATCAGTGCAGGTGAAATTTAGCACAGCGGGGTACTGTTGAGCGGGAAGAGAGCGGGTGTCGAACTGTGAAGACGGCACCGTTTTGTTCGAGCTTTAAGTCATAAACAGAAACATAGGGAGCAAACTTTTATGGGACTCGAGCTGTATAATTTTTTTTCTGAAATATGATACTTCCTCTTTGATTTTGTTTTTAAGTCATATCTTTTGTTTTCTTGAAATGTTTCCCTTTTTACAGCCATATTTTATTCCATCAGTGTGAAGTACACAGGGACAATAATACGAAAAATCAACAAAACATTGTAAATATCACTAAAAAGTAGGTCTGCTTAAATTGTACTGTACTTTCTAAACCCATATAAAATGTATCTACAATTTTGTAGATATGTGAACTTTTGATTTAATAAAATAAGGTTATAAAACTAACCTTGTGCGTTTCAATTCAGTGGCTTTATTGGCTGGATGTCACAGGAAACTATCAGTTTACCCACTGACTGCTTTCATGACAAATGGCTCTCCTATTATTGGCTCACTGGAATATTCTGGCGTGTTTATTGTTTATTGTCCAGTGTAACTGAACCCCTTTTGATACAAGACACAAATCCACTGTTGATAATCATAGCTAATGAGCCTTGTCTTGAGGGATTGGCCGATGCCTCCACCTGATGAAAGATCTGCAGTCACAGCATGACTGTTGGTGTTTCTGTAAGAGAAAAACTGGACGTGGACTCCTTAAAGAATGCCAGAACACTGATTTTGGTCATTTTATTTATTTTTACATAAAAAAAAAAAAAGATAAAGATGTGAAGATGACAGGATTTCATTCTGAAGTATTTCCAGTCCATCCTTTGGGGCTATTCCAGGTAGCAAATGTAGAGAATTGCTTCATTTGCTTATATCCTTATATGAAAAGTGCTGTGAACAGAAAACACTTCTCATTACGAAAGTCAGCAAAAGGACAATATTCTATATTAGAGTCAATAGTTATAACCAAATAACACATCTAGTCCTTGTTGATGGGTTTACATGTTATTGTAAATGTTTACTGCTGGTTTACCTGAGGAAGTCCGGAGCTCTAACGATCATGTGCTGAAAATCTTCGAGTGACAGACGGCCGTCATTGTCCAGGTCGGCCTCATCGATCACCTTCTCGCACACCATCCTCACCTCGTCTTCTGTCAGCTCGTTACGAGTCAGCTTGTTCAGCGTCTTCTCCAGGTCTGACTTGCAGATGAAGTCATCGTTGTTGAAATCTTACAGAAAAAAAATATATATATCAACAGGTCAAATTATTCAACTTAAGCCTTTTTGTGTCTTTGTTGGCTGTAAATTGAACATGTTTTAGACTAATCTGGTTGGACAAAAGATAGTTTTTAATATATTGTTTTGGACAAATGTGGAACTAAAGCTGACAACTTTTTTTTTCACCTTATATTTTGTTAATGTGGCTGAAATATTTAGTGTATGATTCATTTAATGAAGAAAAGCAGGCTGTGTTTTCTTATAATCCTTTTCATTATAGTGTAACTATGTCACCCTTGTTAGTCTGAATAAGGAATGAAAAGTTCTCGTGTGTAGTTTCACAAGTTGTCAGCTGTCTTGTTTTTTTAACCGAGGCTTTGACGAGCTGGCATATGATCCTAAACTTTCCATTCCCCATCTGCTGTGTTTACCGATCCATAACCCTTCAGGATGAATATATATTACTGTTGATGATTTCATCGTACATGTTTTGCACAATAATCAGTTCAGTTTTACTGACAAACCGCTTCTTTAAATGCTGCAAGTTTCAAGATGTGTTTAACGCCCACTCTGCTGTCTGGGATGTTGACAACCAAACATCCTCTTTCGCAACTCAAATCAGGTACAGAAAATCCAGCGGTATATCTGCATGGCTCTAACATTAAATTTGCCCTTATTCTAACTAATAATGAGCTTAAGTCAATGCTGTTTTCTGCAGTTTAACGTATAGCAATTTTGTTTCCATGATTGCCTTTTGCAAACAGATGTAAACGGTGCATTTAACTTGAAATATCTCCTTATTCGGTGTAAAATGTTAACATTTAAATGTATTTTTTCAGCTTGCAGTGGCAGTAGGAAGGGTTATTCACATACTTTGTTATGTACCGTGTGTAGTAAAGTATGCACAGTATGATTTGTGAAACTGCAAAAATGTAAAAATTGGTTGGAATTAACATTGGTTTTAAAGAAAAAAACAAAAACAATTACAAGAATCCTTGATTTATGAAGATTTTACCATAAATTTTGAAAGCATAGTAGGCCTTGAGGTCCCGTGGAGCCATCTCACTGAGGACAGAAAACATGTCCAAGAAGTCGTCCAGTGTCATGTTTCCCTCGCCATCCTCAGAGAAAACCTCAGCAATCCTCTGTCGAAATGGGTTGTCCTAAACAGACAGTCAAAGCATGAACACACAAATGTTCAACACAACTAACTTCTGCTTGTTCGATGTGATGGAGTTTAGTCCTGTTCTAACGAAACTGTGCTGTTTGTGATTTTACTTAAGTTTTGTTTTTCTATTTGAAATCTAATAAAGTCATAAAATTATCTTTAGAAATCACAACAGCTTGGAAAAAGTGGCAACCTCAGGCGTGACCCTGATCGTGACCAGCTCACTCTCCCTTTCTTGGGGCATGTCAGTGACCAGCTTGTTAACACACCTGTTTACCTTGCTGTCACTGAGTAAAGAGGCATATAATTGACCTATTTCCACCAAGTGTGTCCCCTGGGACCCACCAACATCCTTCAAGTTTAAAGGAGTCGGGTAACATATAACCGCTCAAAGACTTCTGTCGATTAATTGGTCATTAATTATGGATTGGGAACACAGGGAGAGAGCGCGGGTCCGCAGGGCGTGTGCGGACCAGTGCAGCGGGACTACCTTCAGCTCTGGCATGCTGCCAATCAGCTCATATGGTAACTTCACATCTGGGTGGTTGGTGTAGTCAAGAGGAACGAGCTGCGGTGCCAAATCCCGATAGCGGTAGAAGAGTCTAGGAAAGGTTTAAAAAATTTACTATCAATATTGAATTACAAGATATGTCCTATAATATGTAGAGTTGGACTTTAAAGGGACAAGGAAAAGTTAGAAAGGAAAAGTTAAGTTAAGAACTTGCTTTTCAGCTACGGACACTATTTTGAAAACAGAAAAACATTCAACTTATACACTTTCCAGCACAGTAGAAATAGCCTGTGATCTCAGTGGCAGTCTGCCCCACATCAAGACAGGTGTCCTGATAGTCTAGTTTAGAGTTACAGTATGGTATTGTGCAGAATAGAACAAAATTCAGCTCTGTCAAGCATGCTACATAAGCAATGACTCAGGAGATTAATGAGATCTAACACAATTTATCCTGAGTCCATGTTTAGTTCTCTAGGTTTGATCTTTTCTGCACTGGAGTGATGTCATAAAGCAGGAAGTATAAACAAAATAACTGAAGTAATGTAGGCTCACCTCAGAATTTCCTTTCTGGTGAAATATGTACAGTCCTGTAAATACAATTTAAATTCAATGTGAGCTGTTTGCATACAGTGATGTGTATAATCTTTACTCAGTAATAGCAATACATCAATAAAAAACACTTATTTTACACAATTTTATGCATTTTGTAATTATAACAGTTGAGCTGGTAGAGAAGTAAACATACAGTTTTTGGAAGCAAATTATGAATTGCTTACAAAACAGGCAAAATGATCTCTGTCTGTCTATTACGATTATTATTATCATGTATCAGCATGTTGTGGCGATGTTGTGGTGGATCAAAGCAGTGAAATTCAATACTTTTTTTTAAATGGCAATTATTTTTGTGTAAATATTAATGTTTCTCCAAAATTTCTCCAAAAAATCAAATGAAAAACTTTATTAATAAATAAATTACTTGCCATTTACCATTTATTTACCATATGACATCTCTAACTTTGCACCTCAAATTACTTCTGAGAGTTTTCTTTTCATTAAAATGATGCAAGTCAAAAGCAAATCCAGTCATCACACAATGTCAGGAAAACAGTGACTCTGAATGTCAGGAAGTGCTGCACCACATGGGACTGGATCCCTTTCTTTTTTGCTAATAAAAAGTATGAAGAGGTCTGATTAATCTTGTTCGTAGATGTTAAGCTAACACTGATAATGGTAGCTCCATTCATTCTGAGTGAGCCTTATCAATTAATTGATAAAGAAACATGAGTGATACCAACCTGATAGGCATCGAGCTGCTGTGCTGTAAAGATGGTTTGTTTATTTCCCATGTCTGAGTGCAGAAACACAGAGTCTCAGGTCCATCGCTGCTCCAGCATCAAGTCCTTTTTTAAAGTGGGTATGCTAGTTATGAAATACTCTGACAAAGAGAAGCCAGAGCCAAAGAGGAGATCAGGTGTCTGGCTGCACCGGGGCCCTTTGGTCCCCACTATAATGGAGGCATTTCATCGTTTTCTCCGTTGTGAATAGAAACCCCTTTGACAGTGAATAAGGGCTGTCGTCCAGCATCATGCCAAGTGGTATCAACCCCCTTTGGTGGCACACTATGGCCAACGCCTTGTTCGCCGCTCAGGTTACACTCTTTAGAGACAGGGTTTTGTAGTGGGCAAATAGAGTTTTTGATGTGAGACAAGTTTTGTTTCAGTTGAGAACTTAATTGTTGTGTGTGTATATCTATCTATCTATCTATCTATCTATCTATCTATCTATCTATCTATCTATCTATCTATCTATCTATCTATCTATCTATCTATCTATCTATCTATCTATTGTGGGATTATGATATTATTTTATGCCATGTTAGACCCTAACTAAAGATTGTGAATTATTATGTAGTTTTAGTTTGCATTATGCTCCTGAATTAGAAGAAGGTGATAACTATTACATTTGGTAAACTGATTTGCATTACATTAGACTGCTGATTTATTGTGAATGAATGATATTGTTTTATGATGCATTATACTGCTGAGTTATAAGAAAATACTGTTTGCAGAAAGTCATCGCCTTATTTGTCTGGTTAGAAGAGAACAGAGCATACTGCCCCATCTCAGCAGGAGCAGATAAACAGGGAGCCAAGGTTGTAGCTTAGGCGCTGTGTGAGAAAGAATGTGAATGTTTAGGCTTTTATGATGGGGTGGGGGCCACTAGAGGCTATAAGAGTTTGATCAAGGCTCCACCATTTTGAGATCTGATGCTGTCTGCTGTATGGTGTCCATCTCCCACGCGTGTGTTCATTAAATCATCGTTTGACTTGACCCGGCCGGACCAGTGTGGTTATTTTGGGTTTTTCCTCTTGTATCCATCCCCAATATTTGAATCCGTAACACTATCTATCTATCTATCTATCTATCTATCTATCTATCTATAGATATAGATATAGATATAGATATAGATATATAAGCATGTTTTGAAGTGTTTTAGGTTTTAGGTGTTCCAGAGCTCACTTAAAACTGAACTTGTGTTGACTTGTGTGCACACAAAGTGAGTGCAGAAACACCTTGAGGCACAGACATAAAACTTCCCTTTGATCCTGCAATTATGATTTATAATAGCAGGTGTACAGCATCAACTTTACCTCACTCTATTCCAGGTAGGATGAGTAATAAGGATGAAACTTACCAGAACAACCAGTGATTACAGTCATAAAAATAAAGGCTAAATAAAGGCTAAACCTTTTGGGTCATATATTTTATTTGGAAAAATCCACATCTATCTGCAACAACCTGAGATTCTTTTGTCCCGTTAAAGACCCCAAAGAACAATTTCAATGATGATTTCATTATAGAAAATATTGTGTTTTTTGCCTTCCATACCACATGATTCACCACATCATAATTTAGGTCAGACACCAATGCTTATGACGCACTGCATAAAACACCTATGAGCTGTTATAAGACATTAAATGAACAAAGACATTACATCAGTGTATTTCTTAGAAAGCTTCCTAACACTTTGACTTTAGCTTGTGTTGCATTTTATACGAGGTCACAGAGAGCTGTGCCATCTTACAGCTGAACACATACCTTACTGTACTGATGGGGCATCTTTAAAGGATTTTCTATTTATAGTCCAGCATATCCTGTCTTTTTTCTAATGCTCCTATTTCCTGAGCATCTTTTTCTCCAGCAGCAGAAGGCTCTGGTAGTTTTGTCTATCTGTCCAAAGGTATGCACGTTAGCTTAACTGGTGATACTAAATTAGCACTAGGTGTGGATGCAAGGTAGCTAAAGCAGAATAACGTCTGGTGTGAAAAAACTTGCTGTGGCTTTTAGTGGAAACTGTTTTGAGTGGTCAGTAAGCCTTAAAGAAAGCACCATATAATTGTCGATCCTTTCTGTTTGCCTTTGTTTCTCGCTCTAAGGATTCATATTCCTGGATTGATTCTTGCTGTATTCTATGGAGAGAGAGTTAACAAGATAAACCCGAGGGCTCAAAGCAATGAGAGGAACATCTAAGCTAGTGAAGAATAACTGGGTGGCAAGAGGAATTTATTTAAATCAACTGTCAATTTACTGACATTAACAACAAAAGTCAAGGACACTGCAACTCATGAGAATTATTGTTTTGCAGAGGAAAATGGTTTAACTGTAAATGTGTGAATACTTGATTTAAAATCATCATATAACAACATACAACATTGTGCTGTTACATCACATTTAATAAACTATTAATTTGTTTAGTCATATTATATTACCACTGCATTGTGTTCTATGTTTGCTGTTTAACTAAGATTTACTTTCACCCTTAAAAACTTAATCTTAACCATAACCAGTATAGTTATTAGAACCATTGTAAATATATAATTGATTCCAAAACAACAAACCAAACAACAGGGACTATCATAAACATTATAACCTTCCCAATAAGGGCTTTTATTACAAGGTTATGGAGAAGTGTGGTTAAATGTATGTTTTTCTTTTAGATTCACAAGGAAATTGAAACTACAAGTTACTCTTAAATACATACTCTTATTTTAGGAATGTCTTTTCTTAAGAGGATGGTTTGTAGGAGGATGGCCTTTTGCTACTACACTATAAACACTCATGATTGTGCTCACTGGACCCAAAGGGAAACCCCTTTGGACATCAGTGCCCTCTAGAGGTGAAAAGGAAGATGTCCAGTGGGCTAGTGGAAGCCTCTTGTTTATAAAGTTGGGATTCAAACAGCCTGAATATACTCAGTGCAGATGAATGACATAAGATAAGATGCCTTCACTGTCATTACATACAGTGATACAGTAATATTGCAAGTGGTGTAATAGTGACATAAAAAAATGTATTACATGCATCCATGTATACATCATAATGCAACCGTAGCATGAACTATTTAGAGATACTGAATTCTGATGAGCCTGATCTAGCACAACATTAGAGATTACTTAATGATTACACAGAAACACGTCTGAAAGGCAAAAGATGGGCTTTAATACAGATTTTTGAAAACATGGAAAACATGGGGGGCATTGTAATCATAGCAGGTCTACAAGTTAACTTTATACTTTACAAAAAGATTAAAAGCCTGTTTTGTTTTTCATATTTCGTTTGTTAGATTTTTTGTTTTTTGGTGGTTGGGTCTCAAAAGAATTGTGAAGCTTTGTAAAGCCTCACAAATGATGCAACAAACTGATGCAAGGCCCAATAAACAAGACTTTCATTTACAATATTTATTCAAATATATCCCAACACAAAACATAGAAAATACAGATTTACAAATTTATTTAACATTCCTTTGATTATTTAATATCATTTTAATTACTTTCATATATTATAATTTATCATTATTTACATATACTACAGTGTCACATGTAGGACTGGGCACATAATAGTTGCAGTCAAAGTTTCCAGGGTCAGCTGACCAAGCTCTATTTACAATGTTTACAATTTTTAATCTTCGCAGCCCGATACCAGTGACTAGTTAATGTTAGTGGCACCCACAGCTTCCAGCCACCATGTCATTATACTGTTTTAAAACCACATTCTCATCATCATCAAAGAAGAGCAAGTTGATGGAAAAGAGCTTGTCTGGCACACAGCACGGCATCTCAATGCCTTTCACCAGCTTCAAGGCATTGATGATGGACTGGACAGTGGCGTGGTTGGTTGGTTTCATGGTCTGACCCAGAGGAAAGGAGCAGGAGCCTTTGCAATAGTAAGCGTTGTAACCCTTTGGTGATACGATCCAGCCCGACCAGCCGATCTCCTCGAAGTCTACATTTAGGGGAAACCGCTGGCAGTGCGTGGCTGCACCATCTGCATCATGGCCCAGAGATCGAGCGCTACGGGAAGGTGGACCGGACATGGGAGTCTGGGGCAGGTTGGAAGTTTCTGCTGTATCATCTGAATCTGGAGAAAGAAATCCACCGTTTTAAAAATGCAATTTTTGAACTGTTACAAAGTACATTCCAAAAATAGAAGAGGAAGCAGTGACACACAAGCAGAAGTAGAAGTTTGAATGTAGAGTGCAGTGGGACACACAAAACACTGGGAGCTTCATTTTTCATCAAGTTGTTGAATTGTAAGCATACTCCCAGTCACAGGCCAGTCGTAGGTGAGTGTTTCCTTCATAAGCATGCTAAATAATGGTTGCACATGTGGATGGAAATATATTCAGCACTGACCTCAGTGGACATTTAGTTCAGTCTTCTATATATAACTACATATATATATATATATAACTATAAACTAAGGCTGTTGTGCTTATGAATATAGAGACTGGAGGCTGGTTTCCCTTTAACCACTGTAAATCTTATCCACACAGCTACTATCTTCACTTAATATTAATATCACTGGGAGTAACTGACATTAAAGTAGAAATCTCACCTTTGCTCTCAAGAGGATTAGAGTAGCGGCCATCATCAGTAAAGAGAACCAGCATGGGCTGTTTGCTGTGATGGTGGTGGCGCCCTGAGGCAAAGCGGATCAGTTTTTTATCCATTTGGCTCCCTCCCAGTGTCCGAACCACCACTTGAAGTCCCAGGTTGGTGCTCTCATCAACCATCCAGGAGCGCACCTTCAGGAAGAAGGTCATAAGTTTATTTCAGCACTCTACACTATCCAGTGTAGCTCAAAGCATATCTTTCTGGGCTTTAAAGAGGCGGTGATACTTACTGCGTGTGTGATTGTGAAGACTTCCCAACCAGAGGAGTGCACTGGGATAAGTCGAGAGGAAAGCAGCTTCTTCTGCGTAAAATTGGTTTTGCTGGAGTCAAACAGCTGATAAACACTGACCTGAAAGAGCCAAATTAATGTAGATAGAATTAGAAACAGCCATTCAGCCACTCGGGTTTAAATACTGGTCTAGAGCTGGTCTACATACCTGGCTGAAGTGATGTCTGTTGAACGTCAAGGGTGCCTGAGGTCTCAGCTTATAAAGATGGAGCTCTGCAGCGAGAATCTTCTCTGTTCTTGCGACCATTGACAAGTTGAAGCTGAACTCCACCTGATCACTGTACACTGCAAAAGAAATGAGAGGATTAGAGCTCAAATCAGAGTGTCTTCCAAAGCAGCCATCCTGGCACGCATGCGGGGACACATCAGATCTTACATTTATCAAAGAAGCTGCGCACGGTATTCCCCTCCAGAAGATGCGGATCCTTGGTCACACCATCCACGTCGGCTACCGCGTTGTACAAATCAAGCATGTACTGAGGGGGCTGTTTGTGTCCATGAATCACAGGGGGATCGTCCATCCCGAAAACCTCCAAAAGTCTCTTTATAGCAGCTGAGCGGGCTTCCTCGGACTCTGTCGCGGGAGTGAACGAGTTCTCCGGGTAGTGGAGCGACACGGCAGCCGCCGTGCACAGCAGTGCGGCGAAGCTGATGACAAACTTCAGCATATTTGTGGCCTGAGTAAATTCCCGGTGAGCCAAGTCTTCGATCTGCGAGCTGCGTGGAGTGACAGTGGGATCCGTGAAGGCCGACTTTTATATCAAATGCCCCCGTTTCCTCTCCAGTACCGCCAGGCCCTCAGTAAACAGCAGTAAAGATGCAAATGTAAATCAGCAATGAGCGAATGTAAACGCAGACTAATGGGGGCGTTAAAAGGTGTGAACTTTCCATTCAGCCTGCGTCTGGCAATAAAGGCTCGAATAAACTACCCTCAGCCTACGAAAAGTTTAAATTCTCACTGAAAATACAGTATATGTTTGAATATGTGGTATAATGCATATTTAATAACTAGCAGCCTGGATAATTTTATTAGAGGCAAAAATCTAAACTTGAAGGTGGAATACCTCGGAGGTGATGTCTTGAGGATATGCACTCACAGTGGGGGGTTAACTGCGCCTAAATGAATCAATTCATTTGGAATAGCGGGCGCATTGTGTTAGGTGAAAAAACCATTAGGTTGACAAAAAGGCAAGTATCACACTCACACTCTGTGAGATTTACATAAGCGCTGGTTCAGCTGGATGATCGCTACATTTGCGGTTATGTTTTGGAAAAAGCGCCACAGTATTTTTCTGGGCCAATCAGACCAATCGAAATCATTTTTACTGCACAAATGAGTTATTGTCTGCAACATGACTATGACTGTTATTTGTTCTTGAGCTCTCACTCCTCACTGCGAGGCAAGTGGAGCGGATTCTGCAGGTTTCTTCCGCATTAAGTCGAATAAATAAAATCAATTCAGTTCATTTTTCTGATTTTATATTCAGGAATAATCAACATCATCTTCTTCCACAAAGAAATATTACTTACATATTTCAACTGTAGATGGATTTAGGTCTAAATTATGCGTTAAACATATTATTTCAGAGTTTCTAGGAAACCATTTGCTCCCATTGATCTTTATGCACGATTAACCGCAAAACGCAAACTGAGGCCAAAAAGAGAAATTTGTTTCCCTCGCTGTAATAAACACGTAAAAGATCAAAGTTTTTCTGCATGACACCTTGCAGGCAGGTCATAAAACGTTTCTTTAGATGACAAAGTGGAGTGTTCACATGTTGGTATTAAAACAAAGCGCTACTTGCACGTGTTTTTTCAAAGGGACATTTGCAAAGTTGTTTTTCTTTTTTCTTTTTTTTTGCGCCTCTTTTCCAGACTTCACCAAAGCTTCTTATTGGAAAATAAAAAAAAAAAAAGTTTTATGATGCATCTGGAGAGGAACACAGACCCAAATATCTTTATATTACATCATGACATTATTAGAATTAGAATTTGTTCTTCATGATATTTCAGATTTAACTGACTCACAACTCATCTCAAAGACTATAGCACAATTATACACTTTTTTCTTAGCTTACATACTTTTTTATACAAATTCTACTAAATATACATGAATTAAAAAGAGGATCACACACTAATTTTTTCAGATTAGATCGTGGATCTTAGACTTAAATCTTTAACTTTTTCCAATCATGTTTCTTTTGCATTCTCAGTATTTGTACAATGCTTTAAGCACAAGTACTCGTTTATTGTTGTATTAAATTTATTTACAAATTTATCTTACATATATTACATATGATACAATAATAAAAATTCACTTTAATATTCACTATTCCGTGGGGTCATCAATGGGCTACAGTAAATATGGGGCCCAACTGTGGCAACCTCTTAAAGTCTTTCAAGTTTGTTTGTTTTTTCCAGCAGACGGGCCTGTGATTAGTTTCGACAATGGCAGGAAGTGATGGACAGGATTGTACGAATCTGCCCATACTGGTTCACAAAGCTGTGGCTCTCATATCCCTGAGGAACACAGGAACTGGACTGTCTCTCGGACCACAAGTGGCAGATTTCTGGATCGGATGGACTCCTGCAACAAAAACACAGAAAAAGACAAAAAGATTAAATCACTAATCACTTTATTGCTATAAGTAGGCAGCATTTCATTTATCTCTCAAAACATTTTTTTTTTTTATAGAAAAATGTACAGAAATAGAACTAAATATAATTTCTGTATCTAGTTTACCATTATTGCCAGTCTGACAATATGTAGAAGTATTTCGTCTCACACATGTTGTACCATTCTGTACAGTACAGTAAGAAAGTTACAATAGGATAATTGTGGATCTTGTTATGTCTATATATGCACAACGTCTTTTCCCTTCATGGAAGAAGAAAGAAGAAAAATATTTGACAAATTTGCCTAAAATTTGTTTCTAAGTAAAAATTAGATTGTTATTTTTTGGGCAAATAACAAACTGAAATCCAGTTTTTAAAATTTAAAATTTGAGCTGGCACACTTGAGTTTGTTAAGAAGAAATTGGTAAAGTAAAGTATTTAACACTGAAGCTGAATTGTCTGCTCAGGAAGGCAAGTTAATAACTGTAAGTCGGCACCTTAATCAAAAAATAATAATGTGCTAAATTTTCCTCCCTTTTTTTGTAAAACAGTAAACTAGAAAATTAATTGATAATATAAATTATTACATGTTATCAACAAAATATGATTTTTGATTAAATTAAATTAGTGAAAATTAGTGAAAATTAGTGAAAACATGAAAAATGCTGAAAAATTCTTAACTTAACCATAAACCTTGCATTGGGTGGTGGTTGAAAAAGTCTCTTAAATGCTGCACCTCTTTAGCATAATGAATTCTATCTATCGTTTACCTTACAAAGTGTAGGGTAAATTTAGATGGTGGATTTTGTATTATTTTGATTTGGTTAAGATAAAGCAGTAACACTGGTTGTCTGCAAACATCTCAAAATAAAGTAGAAGGTGTAAAAAGAACATTTGGTGTAGGAATTAACCCAACAGTCAACATGCTGAGAGCAGAAGGCGTCAGAGCTCACAAGTAATTGTTATGAGGTGTGCATGAGGCAGTGTGGAGCAGCTGTGTTCACACATACCTGAGAAGGCATCGGTTTCCTGTAGTGCAGCTTCCCAAACATCTGCCCACATCTATTTCCTGAAGAAAATTAGCAACAGAGAGAAAGAGGAATCAGCTCACAGCTGCTCGCAAATATTTACCCAGTTGAGTTGGGGTCCAGCTGCTGCTTAGCATGTTTAGCACTGCTTTGATTCACCACCTGCAGAGGCCATTTGTGTTGGTGCTCCACTCGCACCTTTGGTTCTTGGACATGGCAGACTACCCAAACCCAGTCCTCAACTTAAATCCTTACCGTCTATTATATAAATGTGATGTTAAAATCACAGATGCTGACTTACTTTGCAGTTGTACAGGTGGTGGAAAGCTTCTTTTTGTGAATTTGGTGTTTAATCTTTATTTGCTTCAGCATGGCATACAAATCTGTGTAATGGTGCTTTCAAATATTTTTTTTCTGATATCAGTAGGGCTGGGAATTAAATAAGTCGTTGTAAAGTGAAACGTTTTGTAAGTGCAAAGAAACAGTGAAGTGTTGTGGGAGTATTGACCTGGTTTCGCCTTCTTTATGCAGTTTAGAAGAAGTTAAAATTATGCCAGAGATTCCTGCTCTCCTACAACAATCAAAGCCTCAAGTCTGTGCTTGTGCATGAATACGCATGCAGGCCATGCTGATTTACTTCACACCCAGGATGCACGGAGCCAGCCAGTGTGTTGTTTTGATTAGGTGCTGTCTTCCACTTATCTGCGGTGAACAAAGATACTTAATTATTGTCTGGCACCTGGCTAGAGCCCCATTTCCTCTTGACCTCACTACAAAAGAGTGTGAAACTGCCACCAAGCGTGAATCCTTCTTGCAGTGTGAACTGTGGCAGGGGGGCTAATGAAAGAAGGAATTATGTTTATTGTGAAGGGCTGGGTTTGAAATTAAAATTGAAGGGTAGGGATTTTGTGGAAAATTACAGTTGTAGTAATAGCTTGTAGGTGACACTTACTTTGAGCTTCTCTTCTTTGACTCCCTCTGCATGGTGGACTGTTTCATAATAATACTCCACATATCGAACCCTGTAACAGCTTTCCTTCAGCTCACAGGCAGCCACAATCTGTATGAGATCCACTTCGTTAGGGGTTTCCACCAAGGCTGATTCAAACTTTGTGGGGACACAGGAGAATCCATCTGTGAATGATTGATAATAAAAGTAACAGGATTATGATCTGTGATGGGAAGCAGAAATATTAAATAGAAGGGATGATGTCGTCTGGTCCCTGAAGCAGAATTCTAATACTTTTTTTGATAAGGTGCATAAAGGGGAAACATCTCTTCATCAACCATGTGTGGGGCTTTTTTTTCAGACCTCTCTAACTCAAAATTACATAGGCAATGTCAATTAAACTGTAGCTATCAGGTTACCCATTAATATTATATGTGTGTTGAATCTATGTTCATTAATTTATTTCAGAATTATTACTGATTAACTTCCTGACTCTTAGTATGCACTAAATAGAAAAATACTTTTGCCCTACAAAGTGGGACAAAAGGTAAACTCACTGTTTCCAAATCAGTCATTTGGAATTTTACTGGCGGCTTCATGCTCGCTTAAACACGTCTTCCTCGTGTTTTTTTGTCTGTTGTTGTTTTAGGCATGTAATCCCCCACCACCACCACACACACACACCTGGGGATCCTTTCGACTGGGAACATCCTCCCACGTCAATGACTGTCTCATACGGTGTTTCAGAGAAGTATGTCCTCAGTCCGGGAACTCGGATGCACTGGGCCAGCTTGATCTCACAGTGACAGTCCTCGATGACCGCCACCTCTCGATGTCCCTCGAACAGAAGGAGCCGATCCACGCGCATCCCAGTCGGCTCACACACCTGAGTCACGCCGCATGAAGGCAGGTGGTTCAGCGGACCTGCGCTCTGTGAAGCAGCGGGTCCACGTGTCCTCGTCTTTATTGGGCCAAGGGAAATTATTGTTTGAATCAGACCGGTAGAAACATGTTCCCATGTACTCACCTGCGCGTTTATTGTAGTTTCAGACTTATGAGAGAATAAGGGAGTACTTTATAACAATGTGACACTATTAGGTATATTTAAGGGCTTAGTGAAAAATTAGCAAGCGCTTAATTCATCATTTATATAGCATTACTCCTCCTTAGTATCTCATTTAGAAATATAGATATATTATTATGATTGTGATGATGATTACGATTCTAACTAGCAGTGACGTAGTAACAGTGATAGCTGTACATGGTGTAACAGTAACAGATGTTATACTAAGTAGAAGTAATGATATATAAATGATGAATTAAGCACTTGCTAATACCTTGCTAATGCTAGTGTCGCATTATAAATAATATAAATGATAAGTTTGTGCAAAGTAACCCCACAGATGTTAGGCTAATGGTTTACAAAGCAGCACTTTTCCCCATATTGTTATTGCAGCTATTCTTATGATAATGCAGGTTTTCACTTACTTTTTTGCTCTTGAGGAAGTCCAGCATTGAAGAATATTTTGAGTATTGCTGCTTCCCTGCTTCATACGGTGGTGTTGTTGGGGCCCCACAATGTGATCTGCACATTCCTACATCTACACTGAT
The DNA here is from genome assembly GCF_056152115.1 of Neolamprologus brichardi. NCBI lineage: Eukaryota > Metazoa > Chordata > Actinopteri > Cichliformes > Cichlidae > Neolamprologus > Neolamprologus brichardi. Next base: position 15,420,672 of record NC_142121.1, on the reverse strand, counting down.
GTGACTTCCTAAAATATCTGAAGAAAGAAAAACGAGGCCGATTTAAAGACAGACAGCAGACAATGTTCATCCTTTTAACTGCAGAAGTCTAAACTCATCATTTAGCTTCAAGGCCTGCTTTAACCTGTTTTAACACATCAGAGGAAACCTTGCTTTAGGTTTCTATAGAGGGTACAGTGGAAAGATGTGGGATTTTGAAACATGTGGAGGAATGTGTTTCCTTGCCTTGTCCAATGTACACAAAGTGGCTCTGCCTCTTGCAGCACACTCTTTGTGTAAACAGGTTCCTGTGGTCAACGTGTTTGCTCAGCACTCCCATCACTGGAAAACACAAGAAGCAGCACACAACATTTCCCCTGGTGATTCAACATGGAACTGCATTTCAGTTACAGATGAGCTGTACAGGATTCGGTTTTCTTCCAAGTCTTTTATTCATGAAAAAGATCATTCTATGGAGAAAACTTTAACAAAAAATATTACTTTTAATCTTTAAACCCATCCTTGATCTCAGCATCACACCTTCAGCTACTTACATTTAAAAGGCAATCATTTGTGTATCTGAGCGAATTTGTGTCAGTTGAGTCAGTGATTACCTTCTGCTCTACACATCACAGCTGCAGTGGAAAAGAAAATGCAAACAACACTTACAGGTCAAGTGGAGGACGCACAGAAAGAGTAAGAAAGGTTGCTGTATATCCATGGCTTTAGTCCAAATCTACTCCTCAGTTGCCAGATCCTGAGTGTCCTTCTGCCCTCCTCAGATATTTATAAGGGATTGAGCTTTAGCCCCAAATGTCACCTAAAATCCTCAAAGAGGGGCGGTGTCAAAAAAAGTGAGAGCTAATCAAATTTCCATGCTTCTCCAGGCAGAAGCCAACTTCAAAGGAAATCTCTACAGCTTTTCTGTTCCTGCTGTAAGGACACACTGGCTCGAGTGTGTCGACCGGGCCTCAGCTCAGGCTAATGAAGTGCTTAAGTATCCCTGAGTCATTAAAGTGTCGCTCATTCAAAGGCATTAATCATCTTTTATCTCAGGGGGAAGGTGTTTAGCACCTCTGACTTAAAACAAAATCTGTCCCAAACACATAAACACAATCAGCATGGGGGCTTGAGCCTCACCTTTAGAAAACTCCAGCACCTTTGTGTTTATTCAACATGACACCAAATGGCCAAACCCCTCAGAACTGCCCTCTGCTTTTAATCTTCACTGAAAGTAGAGAGATTAAGTACTTACAAGATAAACTTGTAGAGATACAAGTTTATGTCAATATTACTTCTGATAAAAGTGGATCTGGGTGCTTTGCCAGGTCAATAAGGCCTTCTCTCTCCTCTTCAGATATCTTGGCTTTAGCGTTCAGCTGTGTGGTAATCTTGACATTTTGCTCATTTTTAATTAGTATCTCAACGAGGTGTTAATCCTTCTTTGATGTGCTGATGTGATCCCCTCATTTTCACCAGGATCAGCGGATCAACGTGAAGACCATCAGCGCTCAGACACCTTTATTAAGGTGACAGCCCTACAGCAGTTTCAGCTGTTGATTCCTTTCTTTAATTTACTACACATCTCTTTGAAATTCTCTTATAATCTTGGTAATGTTACAATCCTAGTAGTTACTTGATTTGATTATATAGATCATTGGGTGTGTTGCTTTGCTTTTGGTTTTCAAAATAAGTTTCTGGCTTGTATTAATGCAATCTGGTCACATGGGTTATCAAGTTTGGGTCACACATAAAGAAGATTATGGGAGATTGTTTATAAAAGTCACATCCTGGTCAGCCACAACAAACCAGATGAGTTAAGCACATGCAGGGCTGAAGGATGTGGAGGATGCACCAGGGGTAACCAGGTGGATGCTATCTATCAAAATAATATTCATATTATTGCCAGGACCAAAGATTTTCCAGCAGATCTTTGCTTTCCAACAAGATACTCAGGGTTGTCCACTTTACCTGTCTGTGGTTTTAATGTTATGGCCGATCGGTGCAAAATATAGTGCAGCTTTTTGGCATGCTGTCTGATCACAATGTCCAGTATTAGGATCCCACCCTTTCCTCCACAGATGGAGGTTACCTGAGCTTGTTTCTTATGTTTAAACTTGTAAACAGCCAAATTAAAATCAGTTCAAAGGTGACTGTGACAGTAGAAAAACCTCCAGATGTTATTGGTGAGAATGACTTTCAGTTTGCGTCCATTTAAGAGTCTTTCAAAGCATTGTGCGTGCCTCTTTTTGACTCACATTGTGAAGTTCTTTTGAATATAAAATACACAGGTCATTGGAATACTTACAAACCTTTGGAGTAGTTGTTTTTAAATAGATCGTTTTATAATATTTGAAGAGGAAGCACAAACCATTTTTTTCTTTTCTTTCTTATAGTTTTTAAACTGCATTAGGTTCAAGTCTTGACATTGGCCCATTTGGATTACCATTAAAAAACCTTTCAATCACACAACTGTATTCAATTCATCTAATGTAACTTTAACCATATGCTGACAGATCACAAATTTCTTGTAACATCATCCTGATATTGTATCAGGAAATAGTCCCGTTGTAGTTAATTCACCTTCCCCGACAGATCTCTTCTTTATTAGAAGACTACAATACACGTGCTTGGATGATCACTGAGATTATGATTGGATTATAGAGACTCACTTGTGACACGAACAAGCAGCTTATGCACGGTGACTGTCAGACGGTCTCCGTGTCCAGCCTGGGTAGCAGAGGTTGACGGGACTGACTGATAACATACATCAGTGTGTCGGCTGTCTGGCCAAGTGTCTGTCTGGTGTCATGGTCAATGTCTGGGTCACTGCTTTGCTCTGTAGCCCAGTAACAAGGCAAAGAAGGCACGCTCTCACTGTTTTTAGTTTTTAGCTGACTGTAGGTGAGGGTAGGATTGCATTTTTTATTTGCAATTCTATTGGAAAATAATGAGTATTTTGAGTTATCAGTGCTGTTGTTCGGAATTTGACAAGTATGATAATTGTTTAGGTAAAATGTTTAATTGGTAATATCAAAATGTGATCCGTGCTTGTCTTCAATAAAGGCTACAATCTGAGGAATGCATGTCCAGCTGAGCCAGCTGAAGATGCAGTAATCACCCTGCCCCAGCTGGCTGACCCCTAAGAATGACATACAGAGGTTAGTTCATGTCTAGAGTTTAAAGAAGCCTCCAAATCCTGTCTATTGTCTGTCTGCGTGGGAGGAGTCCAACACGCTGGGATTACATGGCGTTATGTTGTATTTCCGGATTATATGCGAGGAGAGACACACTGCAGCGTAGGGCGAGAGCTGGTGCAGTAGCAGCATCTGGACAAGCGGTTCATCATCTAAGAAACTTCTTCTCTGAGCATTTTTCCTGATGCCTGCAGATGATTTTCATTTCCTATCATACTGCTCGTATTTGTTCAGACAATCTTTTTCCTCCGGTTGCTGTTTTGTGGAAATTTATTTTCTTGTTAATTTATCAACTTTTAATTTTCTAAAATATTCAACAAGACAGAAAACAAAGAAACTTGGAGGACTCTCTGGTGCCAGGCGAAAAGAATCATGTATTTAAACAACAAAAATAATGCAATAAACATAGAAAGGAGTAAAAAGAACATAAAAGGGAAAACATGTGAGTACAAAGATTTTTTTTTTTTGTTTGATTTGAACATTTTTAACTGCAAGATTGCATTTTATGTGTACATGTCAATTAGATCAAATCCAATACAGAAATAATCATTCAAAGTAACTCTTGTTGCATCTCACAGTATGATAACAGCTGGATTCCCTTCTTCTTCTCAGGGGCTCACTTGAAGACAATTCCTCGCCAGGAAGAGGTTTTTACCGTGATGTCTCCAAATTTGGGCAAAAAGGCGGGGACAAAAGAGAATGAGACAGGGGATGAGGCGGCGATGCAGCACACGGCATTTGGAAAGGCCTTGTATGATCTGACCCATTCAGAAAAGGTGATGAATGACCTGATATGTGGACGTCGAGTAGGGCTTTACGAGCTCAGAGGGGAGATTGGGTCTGGCAACTTCTCCCAGGTTAGATTGGGAATTCATGACCTGACCAAAGGTGAGATTTTTGATGCTTTGTCTTTTGTTACCTTCATTATCACATCTTGGGTCATCAGGTAGGAAATGACTATAAGTTGTAAATTTAAAATCATTGTTATTATATCACATATTTACATAAGAAATAATCCAGTTTACATCAAGCTTTACTTCCTGTTGTTATCATAAATAATATTATGTTATTTAAAGCAGAAAACAGTGTGTGATCCATATTCATTGAAGATAAAATATACAATTAAAGTGCAGGTGTAATGTTGAATTGCTCACAAAAAGCTACGTCTGCCATTTATCTCATACGTGAAGCAAACACGGGCAATAAACTGAGTTGTATTTGGCTATCAGCACTCAATACATAAATATGTGTTACACTGCATTCCCCAAAGAAAAGATGTACTACAAGTATGTGATAAAGATGTAAAATCAAACTTTTCAGGCATTTTATAAGGGACGTCTTTCTTAAGTATCTCTGTTATTTATATATGCTGCAAAGTATACAGAGGCTTTTGTGCCAAATGACCTCATTCACCTGTTAGATGTAAGCTATCAGTTGAATGCACAGACATCACTTCAGTCAGTCTGGGTCACTGCAGATGTCAGAAGACAGCTAATCTCAGCCAGCCACTAATCCATATTGTTTTGTGCTTAGCAGTCAGTGTACGTGGTGTAATATGACAATGATGCTGAAACTCGTTTTTATAGCAGATTATGCAGAGATAAAAAAGATTGAATACAGGAAAAAGGTAGAAAAGAAACTGGAAAACGTTGTTTTCTGGTTTCCTCACTGTTTTGTTTTTGTTTTGTTTTGTTTTTGCCTTTTTCTCTCATCTTACAGAAAGAGTAGCTGTAAAAGTCCTGGATAAGGCGCGTTTGGACAAACGCTCGCAGGGTCTTTTTGCCTCTGAAATCTCTTGCATGGAGAAGCTGGCCCACCCCAACATAGTACGCCTGTATGAGGTGGTGGAAACATTCAAGAGGCTCTACCTGGTGATGGAGTATGCCAGCGGAGGAGAGCTGTTCTCCCGCATCAGCACCAGGGGGCGCCTGTCAGACCTGGAGAGCAAGCTTGTCTTCTCACAGGTCCTGTCTGCAGTCAGATATATGGTAAGTTTAGAGAAACGTTCAGCTGATCATTGCTAAGGTTACGTTTTGCTAGAAAATAAAACAAGTGACACTTAAAAACTTTCATAAGTTTGTATTAAAGTTCTCATATCTTAAAAAAAGTACTACTGTCAGTTATTAAATTGTAAAATAACTTTAACAGTCTTTCTTTCTCTTTTTCCAGCATGATAATAATATCGTCCACAGGGACCTGAAGGCTGAGAATATCTTTTACACCAGCACATACTGCATTAAAGTGGGTGATTTTGGTTTTAGTACATCCTGCTGCCTCAGCAATGTCCTCTACACATCCTGTGGTTCTCCGCCTTATGCAGCCCCTGAGCTGTTTAAAGAGAAAGGCTACATTGGTCAGTACGTAGATATCTGGGCAATGGGTATTTTGCTTTACTTTATGGTGACTGCCACAATGCCATTTAAAGGCAGTAACACAGGCAGGCTTAAGTGCTGCATCCTGGAGGGCTCTTATACAATCCCCTCTTATGTACCCCAGTCATGCCAGGATATTATCAAGGGCCTCTTGAGGCAACTTCCACTGGATCGCCTAACTATGACACAGATCATGGAGAGTGACTGGATGAGAGGCATTGAATACCCTCAGGTCTATGCACCTTGTAGATCTACCCCCTTTCATCTGGCTGAACCCAACTACATCCTGACGTCAGATGATCTAAATTTAAAAGCAATGCTGGAGGATCTTGGCATCACCAAAGTTCATCTTCTCAACAACAACCTAAACTTGCAGAGCCCCATTACTGGTGCATATCGGATTTTGCTACATCGAATTCAGAAGAGGAGGTCTGTGGAAGCTGTGGGTTACATTCAAACATGCACCAGAGAGTCTCAGAACAGACTCAGATGGAGAGCAGGTTCAGATGGCTTGCTAAACAAGCGCTACTCTGTGGTCTGTGTCATCATGTAGTTTTTGTTTCTTAAAGAAATTAAAGAGTACAGCACCAGCTTTGGGAAACTTGGCTTAGTTTCCTGAAGAACAACCGTGAGATGAGAAGAGGGGTACAATTACTAGGAGCCTAGCTCAGCAATAAAGACCTGCAGACCAGTGAATGTGGCACCATAAATGTCTTTATTTTACATACTTTTTCATGTTATTTATCTTCTTTTATCTTTTTTGTTACTGCTCATTCTATCTATCCATTTATCTATCTATCCATCCATCCATCCATCCATCCATCCATCCATCCATCCATCCATCTATCTATCTATCTATCTATCTATCTATCTATCTATCTATCTATCTATCTATCTATCTATCTATCTATCTATCTATCTATCTGTTGTCATATGGAGCTGCTTAAGGGGTGAAATGGTTTCATTTTTGAGTTGTTTTTGGATAGGACGTTATTGTAAATGCCAGTGTACACACCGACACACTCTGTGACCATACTTGGCACTCTTTTGTAGCTTTAACGAAGTGAGCATTTAAGCCAAATGAGCCTGACAGAAATATTATGAGGGCTGACAATGACCCAGGTTCATCCATCGGTAATATAACAGGAATGTGGAAGTATCAAAACCCATAAATACATGTTCCTTTTTAAATGAGCAAAGTATTGATTGGTTTTAACAATACGTGCATGTTTCTGTGTTTTGTTTCACAAGATCATAATACTCCATATATCTGAATTTTAAATATGATTTTAATCTGTTTGTAGGGTTTTCATTCATCTTTTCCTGAAGCTTAGATTCTTTGTTTTATTAACTCTTGGACTTTGAAAAAAAATGAACTGGAAGTTAGTGCAACTGAAGAGGAGTTTGTGTGCTGAGTCACCTTTACCTGACTAATTGTACCTTACAAAACATAAGCAGTTGCAAAAGATTTTTGTAAAACATATGTCAGTTACTGACATCCTTTACCAGTATGACAGGAAATGACCTTCTTGACCCTCTTCTCTGTTTTGTCTTTTGTCCACTTTCCAGTTAGTGCTTTGACGCTTTGCTCATACCTAGGTTGCTAGATCTGTACTCTGGCCAGCTCTAGCTTTAGCCATTAGCTTTTTAAAAATGTTCATGTTTAGCTGTGTGAGGGTGATTTAAGCGTCGGATTAGGTTTGATGCTAAACCATATACTTGCACAGTTGTGTGCATGTTATGCTAGCATGAAATACACCGGCTCATATGCAGACTTACGGTAGGTCAGTCACCATTCTGGGCTGAGAATGCTGAGAAATTGATGGATTGCAGTTCCTGGGCAGCGCATTGGTGCAGCATGACTGAAAATTATTGACTTAGGCCAGCGGTGGGAAATTTTCCCAAGGGCCCATATGAAGCACCAATAAACTGAAGTCAGTTCAGATCAATATTAATTTTATTTTTTTATAAACCACTACTGGTAAGGGTAGATCTTACAATTTAGTAATGAAATTGTGAAATAGCATAGTAAAATACCAACATTTCTTCACTATTTAATCAACATTACCAAAACCAACTGTGAACAAATGGCCATGTTTTCTTTTGCAAAATTTCAAAAACTTTCTGTAGACTGTTACTGCACATAGTTTAGGTTTTTCATTTTTTCTTCTTCACTAAGAGACATCTGGTCTATTTTGGGCTTGAACAAATAGATTAAAGTCGCCTTGGATCACCCAGAGAGGTGATCATTACAGAGAGAGGCTTTGTATTTGGATTTGTTGAACTTTATCACTGAAATTGTTTGTTCGTATATAAAGGTAGATCAAAAGTTTATTTCAGTCACTTTATCATGGATCTGCTTCAAAAGTTTTCCCTGTCAGATTTGGACAGACAGTGGTTGTAACACATGTTGTAAAACAAGTTTGTCCCATTTCAGCCCGAGCCTATCAAAACTTACAAATCACTCCTTCTTGTAGTCCCTTTCACTGAGTGCATTGATGCCAGCTCATGCATGATCTTAAAGTCGGTCATTATCCAACATACAAAGATGTGCTGTGTCGTGAACATTGCAGCTCTGATCCAGAGCCAAGGAGAAAAAGTCAAATTATCTCCTTTGTTTATGAACTGAAGCTCCAGATTTCCCACAATATCCTCGATCTGTTTTATTTATTTATTTATGCATTTATTTTGGTTGCCTATGAAGCACTCTGGTTGTTTTAAATTCTTTTTTTCTTGGGCCATTTTAGTGCTGCAGAGTCCACCAAACTTTCTTTGATAAACACCTCAAGTTCTCCTTTTTCTCCACAAAATAAGCACAGCAAGTTTACTTTCAAGTTCAGTAAATAAATATGTAAAAGTCCATGTATTCTTAAAAACTCTGCATTTTGCCTCAGTCTTTCTTTTTTTAATGTGAACCAACATCTCTCAGAAATAGCATGCTCACACCTCTCATAAATAAAAGGTACAAAGTTGTGTTGTGATTTCCTTCCTTCAGGCCATTCTTTGATGGGAAATCTACCAAAGAGTGTTTGGTGGTTGAAACTGCACGTTTGTCCAGTCATTAAAGTTCTGTTACATATTTGTGTCACATATTAGACAAATATTTTTCATTCACTGCTTTCACTGGTCAGAGTGAAAGTAAGTAGCTGTGTTGACAAGCCTGGGAGTTTGATTAAAGTCTTAAATTATCACAGTAATAAATATAATGTCAATTTCAAATAACTTTTCCATGTGTAATCTTTTGCAACTTCTTTCATCTAGGTACTTGATTTGTTTCCCCTTTTTTTTTTTACATTTTCATAATAACCATGATTTATAGGCATCACTCATGTCTCTGGCACCAAATCTGTTTCACTTTGCAATTTTTGGAAACAAAATGAACCAAATGAGGAATGGGATTCACACATTTATGTTCCCGTTGTATTTTAATGACTTCACAAATAGATAAGTGCCGCTTACCAGCAGCAGTTAAAAAGTGAAGATGAACAGGGGGGGAAAAAGTCAAGTTTTTTTTAAACATAAATTCCTCTGCTTCTCTAATATGTGTTCAAACACCACTTTTCCTGTAATGCATCACTTTTGTTTCAGTGTAGGGTGATTTTCCACATGTTTTGATTTCATGTTTTTCCCCGTCCCCCCCTCTAAAACACAGATGCTAAAATTTCTGCTCAGGCTGCCAACTAGCCAGCTCTTTCTGCCTCAGCATGCACATTCATCAGCATTACTGTTGTATAAACACGAAGGAACAAAGCCTCAGCAACAAAAACCTTTTTAAGTTGCAACCCAATTCTCTGACCTCCGATGGTGGTACAACTACTAATCATACTCGATGCAATTTTGGATGTCCATCAATATTCTTTATGCCACTGATGTCTCAGTAATTATTTTGTATTTGTCAGACTATCCATCACTTTTGCCTTTCAGCTAAGTTGGCAACCTTTTCAAACAAATACTTCGACTGCATGCAAGGAAGATTCGTTTTTTAAAATCTCAATTGCCCTGTGCTAAAAAGTTTTTGTTCTTTTTCTTTTAGCAATACCAATTTTAGCAATACCAATCATTCTCACTTCTTTCTCACGTGCACATTAGCTGTCGGCAGTGTTCGTATTAATTCTTTAATCAACAAACACAAGAAAATTAGTACATGAGCCATACTTTACCAACTTGCTTCATCTTGTTGCATGCAAGAAAAAAAAGGTCTCTGCAGAGCAGCATTGTCTGAAAGCACCTACATTACTCACAGCGAGATTTTATCACTTGCAAGTCTCAGCAGTAGCACAGATCAATGAATGTGCCCAGCACTGTCAAATCAGATCATACTGCTGTTAATCATCATTCACAGATACTTCATTGAAGATTTGCCTGCGCCTGATTTCTTTCTCAAGAATTTCCTTTTTGTCTCTCTCCTTGTGTCAGAGGATTTAAATCTTGATATTACAGTCGCTTATTTTGATACTATTAAACTGAAGAATTTGTGCATTTTGTGCAAAGCAATTCAATTTGAAGCTCCACTAAAAGCTAAGGAAGGAAAAATAGAGAATGCAGCAATTTTATTTGTTGGAGGTGGACAAAGACTATCAGAGCATGCAAGGGCAAACCATGTGCATCCATCACTCTAACACAAACTTTAATAGTAATCTCTGTACTGCAGTCTTCTTTGTATTATTGAAGTAGTAGTTAAACGTCAAGGTCTTTTATGATTGGGGCTGTTTACTAAAACTGATGTTTAGGACTGCGCACCCAGGATTAGAAATGTTTTATTTGAATTAAGTAAGGGGGGAGCATTAAAACAGCCTCATGAAATCTCTTGAAGAGACCGCACATGTAGACATAAATACTGGCACGGATGGTACGCAGTATGAAAATAATATGATAATATTGCATTTACCAAAGGTTTTTAAGTCCAACTTGTTTATTTACTCAGACCTAAATTCATCCCATTCTGCATATACTGTGATTAACTGTGTGACAGCAAAAAAACATCAAAACCTCTGTGACCATGATACAAAAAGTTATGTTTATTTGAGTACATATACTGTAGTAAAACGTGCAAACTAAATACATGAAAATATATGAAAAGATTAACATTTAAAACATGGACAAAATTATGACTATTTTATTTTTGCTGATTTCAAAAAGTAATTAAAGACTTGTGTTTGAAAGACATCTGGACACATTACATAAGAGCCAGCTATTCTAAATAGTACAACATTTACACTCAATGACAATTTAGATTATTAAGCAGCTTGTTGAATATCTCATGTCTTAAAAGGCAAGAAACAGTAGCGAATATTTTCAGTGAATTCATTGAAATATTTCCAGCCATGCATTGATATTAATTCTTCTGTGGCCATTTAGCTCGAAGAGTCCAACCCAAAAAGAGCAAAGTGAAACTTTAAGCATTTGACCCTTATATTTGCACAGAGTGAAAGCAAAAGTAATGCTACAAGATTTCTTGGCAGGCTTCCACAACTGCCTCCCGTAAGACACCATAAAAACCACCATAAAACCACACGTTGCTCGTTTATAAGATAGCAGATGGCAGAAAGATGAACGGGGGCCAATGTTAGCTGGCAGCTGCCCTCAGCCTCTCCGTGAATGTCGTCGACGTCGCTGTTAAGAACAGAGACAACAGTGTGAACATCGGTTTTTCAAATGCGCAAGCAAATCCTCAGGCCGCAAAATGGTTTTAGTGATTACCATATCACTGAGCTTCTCTGGTCTCTCGTCAATTTTTTTCATCAGGTCATTTACCCACGTTTCTTTTGGGTCTGTGCAGAGGATACGGCCCCTCCTCATGGTGAAGCTGAAAGATAATTGGCACAGGTGAGGATTATTTTTAGCATGCAAATAAAACAGACATGGGTTAAAGAAAAAATCACTGCGAGTTCAGAGAGGCTGCTGTGTTAAAGTGCTAAAATGGAAGTTTTGTATGTACGTTCACTTTCCACTTAGATTTTTGCTAGTTTCACTGTAATTATCATTATTATTATATAACAATGAAGGGGGTATTCGTCAGAGGAACCCCTTAAAGACATCATGTCATAGGTGCTACAGTACAGACGCAACCAGAAAAGCATTTTTGTGACTGTTTATTTAACAATAATAACGTCACTATTTGTTGTACATCCACTTACATTACAGCTGGGATGTTGCAGCCTCCATCTGTCTTCTGATGTCTGTACTTTACTGCGTGTTTTTGAGCACCGGGGCTCATTGATCTCACATACTTTAGACAGCAGTTATCATAGGACACTGAAAACATAAAATCACCATTTAACAACATGATCAAATTTGCACAACAAAGATATGTTGTTTAAGACAAGTATGCAGTGAAGCAACATCTACCCACGCACACACTTCAGCAATAAAACAGCCACCTTTATCTCTGCTGTGTCTTCACGCCTCTTTATTGCATGCTGCATATATGACACTGTTTTCAGATTTCTTTCTTTAAAATTGCTGTACCTTGTGCCAATGCCAGACAGACGCAGGAAAGGATCAGCAGGAAGAACAGAGTGTTGAACCGCATGGCGAGGTCTGTTGTGGCAGCGCTGAAAAAAAAAAAAGGTTTATAAATATAAGAAATAGGTTTTAAGTTTTTCCCTGCAATCAACATTATAGGCCTTATCACTCTGTGGTTATGGTGCCTCAACCCCTCCCATGCGTTCATGATTTACATCTCAAACCTTGAACCTTGAACAAATATTGTACATTAAATGGACTTGTTACCGAAATGTATCATTAATCTTTTAAGCTCAGCAATTCTACCCGGTAAAGAAATGTTACCCTATTTGCAAAAGTAGGTCTACTTAGCTTTGGCCATTAGACTGAATTAATATGCATCCAATGCCCAGATGTGTTAAGGAAACAAGATTCAGAACAAATAAACATCAAATCAGTTTCTATTTGAATCTATTTTATTATCTATTTCAATGATCTTACAGCAAAATGTGTTATAAGATCATTACTTTCATTTAAGTACTCTTACAAATACTGCAAAACTTACTGAAACTAATCCGATGCAATAATAATATTACTATAGTAATAAAATTAAATGACAATAAATAAACCTATAATTAGTAAAGCATCCATGTGAAAACCGAGCGCAATGTCTGTTTGTAAAAACGAATATGATAACTCACCTCCCGTTCTCCAGGTGTAGACTGAAGCTCTAACGTTGTGTCTATCAACTTGTGCAGGCACAGCACTCTTATAAAGACACTCAGGGGCAGTATCATATTTCCATAACCTTTGTACCAAGACTTTTTTTTAACTCTTGTTTGATGAATGCCTTTAAGGCGTCAGCCTCAGGTTTCTTGATTGGCATTGCGATTTTATGTTTTGCTGATTTTATCAAAAAAAAAAGTAAAAACACTTGAATGAACTCGCACTGATAGAAACTTGACTTTTTGCATTTTCGTGCAAAGGCACGTGTCTGAGAGGGATCAAGCTGGTCAGGTGCAATGCACGCTGATTAAAAAGACAAGATTGGGCCAATATAACGATAAAAGGTGAAACAAAGAGTGACATGTCCCCTAATACTGATCAAACAAAGACAGCAGTTAGTTTCCAGTAACTAGGTGGATCCCAGTTTATTTCTCATGTTGTTGACATGCCCTACTTTGGTGCCTTTAAAAAAGTTCACGCATTAGATCGTATAATTTTTCAGTCAATCAGTCATTACCAGCAAAAAAAAATCCAAGTTAGAGCACGCTTAAATGAATGTTACCACAATAAATGCAGATGTTTGTGCTTATTCTCTTTTTAAAAAATCCTATTTGTTTCACTTAGTTTCATTTCATGTCTTTCACGTGGTTGTCAGTGCCACACCTGCCTCAGTTGCATTCAAACACACTGCCGGCGTGTGAAGGCGGAGGTTAAACAAATGTTTAGTGTCCATATTATGCTTTATTTATCTGAAATATACATCTCTAACTATAACATTTACTCCTATGTTGCTCGAGGCTTTGTAATTGGAGTGTGGCATACTGTACTCTAAAGGTTTTGTGACCTCGCACTGACAGTTACATATTGAGAAATACTGTTGAATGGCTGCTGAATGAAGGTGTTAAGTGAACTCTTACTTGCGTAACTTGTTCTCAATTCTTGTCCAAAACGTTCTGCTGGGGAAATCCTTGTACTTAACAGTATTTAATGGCATTAACAGAATAACAGACTTGAACATTGGAACTTTTTTGGTAAACTTTAGGTGAATATCTACAACAATAATCCCTGGGCTTGGGCTCCAATACTAATCTGTGGCTGTTGACAGTTACATGGGTAACATCTAAACTGTGAATCTTGACTGTTGCTGAGATATACGGGTGGTAAGGTTGAAATTTGGTCTTGACAACATGAAGACATGGACCCAACCTGCTAACTAAAAATTCATGATAGTAAAATTAGAAAAAGACTGAACTAGTAGGGCTTGTCTGGAAGGGTTGCCGTGAGAAAGTCTATTCTCTCTTAAAAGAACAACTTAGGTTGGTAAAGTTACACCTAAGCAAACCATAAAACATCTGGTGGAAGTGGAAATGTGTGGCTATAATGCACAGCATCACATTCGGAGAAAACCAGACACAGCGCAAACATCTCATTCCAACTGTCAAGCACGGTGGTAGAGGTTGGAGCTTGTCACAGGATCTCCAACATCTTGCAGTGACTGAGTTGACCATGAACTCATCTTTATATCAAAGTATTCTATAATCAATGTGAGGTCATCTGGCACGGTCAAAGGTTGGTCATGCGACAGGATGATCCTAAGCACAACTGCAAATCTACAACAGAATGGCTAAAAAAAGAAATAAATCAAGGTGTTGCAATGGCCCAGTCAAAGCCCCGACCTCAACCTGTTTGAAATGTAGCGGTGGTAGGAGAGAGAGAGCTGTGCATAAATGAATCCCTGCAAACCTCAATGAACTGAAGCAACACTGTAAGGAAGCGTGGGCCAAAATTCCCCTACAACCATAAGAGATTGATGAATCTTCCAGAAAACAGTTACTTCAATCTATTGCTGCCCAAATAATCAATCGTGGGTTTTACTTAGTTTTTCCTACACACTGCTTCTGATTTATTTTGATTTTGTTTCTGTTAAATAAATAATGGCACAGTGTAACATGTTGCGTTGTGTCATCTAAGGTTTTTTTTTTTAAATCATGAACTGATACATAAAACTTTAGAACTGAATGAAGGCATACTTTCTTTGGACCATCACTCTCAAATTTGGTAGATATTAAAATGATTATCAGTTATAACACTAAAAAATATGGTTATTATATATTATACAGCATGCAGACAGCACAGGCAGTTGATCTAAATTCACACACATTAGTATAAAAACACAATCATAGAAGCAAAACTGACATTTTTTAATATACGCACAGCACTGCTTATAGTATACCATATATATCATATTTTACATTTATTTTATTGATAAAATCCTATTTGTAGATATTTTTAAAAACCCACTATTGCCATCAAAAGAAAACAACAAAATCTACAAGTTGGCCACCACATGCAAGAGAAAATTAAATAGGTATAATTAAGTAATGAGGTTAAATAAACAAAGTATCCTACTCTCCACTGAGCAGGAGCAGACTATGACCACACAGCCATTACGGTGCAAAGGGCTTCTGCACTGGAGCATAAGTGCTCTTGCATAATTGCTGATTGTATCAAACTGCAAAATCAGAGCAGTGGCTGCCACAGCCATAACAGTCAAATATCCAACTAATAAGACATTTCTGTTTATGTCAAAATAAATAACCCTTTAAACAGCAAAATAAGGATTTAGTTGAATATTAAAATTCCAAAACAGAAAACCATTCCCATTTCTTGAGTCTTTTCTTTCTTTGGAAACTGGCAATTGTGTAACTTGATAAGATCTTTCTGACACGCTAAGAGCAGATTTACTACATACAAACATAAGATTTTCCTTTAGATCTCTTGATAAATTCATCTTAAAGCCTCATTTGACTGAATCACTCTCAAACACTGTAATCTTTTCATCTGATAACATAAATCTTCACACCCCCACCTATATTTTAAGAGCACACAGTAAATGTATGGTGTTTTTCTATAGAAAAAGAAACATTTTGATGTCTATCACAGAATAAAGACGAAAGGTTTGTTGTTGTTCACTTACTCTTAAATATGTGGAAATTCCCTGCAGGTGTTACGCAAAGTTTTATCGGACCATAAAGACTTTATACCAGCATAGTTCACAAGGCCTTCCGGAAATATGAGAACTCCATTTTGACCCTTGGAACTTACCAAAAAGGGGACATAAAAAAGAGACAACAAGTCTTTGTATTTTAAAGTCATAAGTGCAGGTTTATATAACATTAATGTTGCCCAACCTTACATGATAATAATAATTGCCTTTTAGGCTCAGATATATTGACTTCAGAACCAATATTAGTCTGATATGTGCGGTGTAGGGGATACATGTTAGCGCAACATTAAACGCTTGTTTACATTCTTCAGTATTCTCAGAAAACCTGACTTTAATGTGGGAAACTTGAGCTGTAAGAGTACATCAGGATGTACATGCATCTTCCCTACAGTCATATTAAGTTCTGACAAATGATAAACTTTGCATTAAAGATACTTGTCAGAATCCATCTATGCATATCCACCCGTGTTAATTCCTGACAAGAGGCTTTCAGCGGCACATTTAGAAGGATTCTTTTTGAACGCCCTGTGACAGGTACTAATGAGCCTCAAGCGGCTAAGTGGACATCTGATAGCACTCTTTGGTGTGAAGCGTGCCACTGACCTCTCCCTTTCTTTTTCTTTTGTGCCTGCAGGATACTTATGCTCACTTCAGTTATTTACTGCTCCCACATGCAACCTGCATGTGTCGTAAAGAAAGAATCTGCATTTGATGCCACCCAGGCTCTAAAGACGTTTACATACGTTCAGATTGCTCTGATTAAATTGTCTCTATTTTTTTTTTTTTTTTTGGAGGGGCAATTCTGGTCTTGCAGTGAATATTTCATGTTAGATGTGCGGGTTTGATCACAGTACAATTCAACTGAACATTCATTGGCAAACCAATGAGTAGCTTTCTAAGAAAAAAAAGGTTGTTGGCTGTGTCGAGCTCTGTTCCTGTATGTGACTGCATATTTGAAAAATCCTGATGGATTAATGGTATTGAGTATTTGTCAGAAGATGATGGTCTGCTGCCAAAGCTACTTGGACTCTGTCTGTGCAAAGATGCACAGTGTTGTCTTCAGCATTCCCGTCAGATAATGTGATATGTTGTTTTATCCCTTCATTATCGCTGTCATTTAACATCTCCAAGAATACATTTATCATTGTGTGAGAAACTTTACTTTGGCACGCAGTACAAAAAAAAAAAGAAGAAGCAGCAGTATAGATGAGGACAGGGCTTTTTACTCGCTGCAGACTGAATAATGATACTGATTTAACATTTACTTCTCTTGCAACGATCCATTTGTAAACTGCAGTGTACCAAAAAAAGGAAAAATGAAAGCAAACACATGGGAAAGCTATCCAAAACAAGTTAGCTTCTACTATTTCTTTTTCAGTTTTATTATTATTGCTTTATTTTGAAGCAAAGGTCAAGGAGTTGCAAATCCGTCCTTTCTTTCCTTCCTTCCGCTCTTCCTTTCTTTTGGAAGCATGCTTGTGAGGAAGCCTTCAAAATTCATTTGAGGTTTAAATTTTAACTGACTGCTTTCTGGAAGGAAAAATAACCGTGTCAACATGATCAAAAGGTTCTTTAATCTCAGGGGCATTGATTTGTGCCGCAAACGTCACTATGATTTGGCCTTTTTGCTTTTCATGTCATCATTAAATCAACCAGGAAATGAATACAACAAACAGGCGTAAGTTTACTATAATCTTACAGGCCTCTGCAATAACAAGTATTTTTTATTGTCTTTTGATGTTAGGTTAGGACATCAGACCTTCAGTAGCCAGTTGCAAGTGCAATAATGAGATTTTATATATTCATAAACATATATAAACATACACAAAGTCACCTCTAGAGATGCAACAATTTCCCAGAAGTTCCGGGAACCTTAATGGCCTACTTCACAGAACATTTATTGCAGTATCAAAATAAAACCTGATTGTGATGGCAGAACTGACACAGACCACAGTGGCAGACAAATCTATGTGTGCATGTTATGTAGTAATGTGAATAGTAAGATTAGGTGGATGCATATTCCTGTCCTGTCCCAGACCTGTAATTTATTCCATCCATATATCAGTGATATATTCGCTGAGTGTTGCGGGGGCTTGGATTCTGTTTGAGCTATGACTGTGAGACTGTGAGAGGCAAGACACGGGTCACCAGTCAATCACAAAGCTGACTCTAATGATAGATGAGTAATTTTACACCTGCAGGCACTTAGAGTTGTCTGTCAGAGTCTGGAAAAAATGTATTGCAGACTCAGGGAGAAAATAGGAACACTTGGAGAACACTTCAAACACATTTGGCACACTAGAAAACCCAAAACAAATTACCAAATATGCACATTTTTTGCGGGATTCGAGTTGAAATGAAAGACAACACTGCTAAACTTTATGGACCAAAGAGTATGGCACATTACAGCTGTAGACCATGGACCATGGAAAACCATAGGATGAAGCTCCCAGTGCACTGGATTTGTGCTGATGTTAACGCCAGAGGAGCTTTGAAATTTCTAAGCAATATATGCCTCATCACTCATCAAGCTCACTCTGTAACTTTACGGTGCTGTGGTTGCTAAACATTTCCACTTTGCAATAATATCACTGACAATCAATTGTCGAGTATCTTGGAGGGAATCATTACTATGGTTGAGCTGTTTAGAATGACTCATTCTTTTACAAATGTTAGTAAAGGCAGGCTGCATGGCTAGGATCTTTTATATGCATGTGCCAATGGGGCGGAAAACAGCTGAATTCAAAGACTAAGACATGTGGCCCAATACTTTTGTCCATATAATGTGGCTACGTTGAGCATTTTTGGAGTTTTTAATTTTCCCCTAGCAGTTTTATTTTATTCTAATGTATTATGCAATCAGTTCTGCCCTTCAAATGACAAGTTTCAGTAGATAAGATCCAACATTATACCACTGAACAAATAACATGGTTTTGGATTTTGTGGAAGAAAGTTACATAACCATAATTACCCCGTGTTTTTGTAGGGGACTCCCCTCAAGGGTTTCATCTTTAGGTATTAGTTACAAAACTCTGGAAAATGAGAAGCCTGTTATGTAAAAAGTATTGTGAATCTTGGACTACTTCAAAGTAGATGTTATCATTACACAGATATTACACATATCAGGAAGGCAGAAAGTCAAGTTTTGCACCACGCATGGATTCTGACTGAAAGACTACTTTTTACCCTCCTAATAATGCTACAGGATCTGCCATGATGGGTTTTGACTCATTATGATAGAAACACCATCGAGTGCATTAGAGTTTGGTAAGCGTTACAGAGCCAGTTTGCTATTCGTACGCGGGGGAGTGTGTTCCAACTTTTGAGTGAGGGGTGTTTGTTGCCCGTAGACGCAAACACAGTGATGCACAGTGGACATTCGCCACACCAGTGGATAAGTACAAAAGAGAAACTGATATGACCCAAAGCAGAAGCCAAGCTCGTCTGATGGATGACAGCCCTCAGCAGCAAAGAGTATAAACACATGCAGTGGCTTGTTTGAGGGGAGCCTGAGGGGAAATCTCAAGCACGATTATTTCGATTATTATTACCAACTTTTGGTCAACTCAGGCAAACTCTTATGAAATGTCCTCTTTTCAGTGTTCCTTAGCCACATTTGAGCAAAGAAGGCAAAGATCTGGTTTGTATTTATGTCTGTGTTGTATTTAATTATTATTAATTAAATAATTATTATTACTATTGTTTTATGCTGAACTTATATTTCTTAATCTAGTTCATAACTAAGCAGATGGCTGTGCCTGATATGCAGGGAAAGACCATTTATTGGAAGATGAAAAGCAGGGGTACTTACCATTATCACCAAATAATGAATCACATAATACCAATATTCCCACATTACAACATTTCTAATCGTAACAGGATGATTATCCTGTTATCTTCAGGAAGAATGTTGTATTACGATAAGAGATGGTCTGGAAAGTTTAACAAGTGCTATGGGAAATGCAATTTCAAGTTGGCTCAACTTACAAAAGGCTGATGAACATATAGCTGCTAACAAAGGCCTTTTAAGAGAAGGCTAAAATTATTAACATTTTATTATTAGAAAGAATTTCAAATCTTTTCAATTTAATTAAACATTCTCACCATAAAAACACATAGTGTCACAGCTTTGCCTTCACTGTCTGAGCATGCACTATCTGTATTTTATGATATTTTATGAACGTTTAAGCTCTAAGAGTGATTCTTGAGCCACTACAACCACATCAACACTTGTAGCCAAACTAAATGTGCACATGTACATTCTCAGCATTACACTTTTTTTAAAGAAAGTTTAACACAGTTGTCTGTTAAACATGCAAAGAAAAAAGAGAAAAGAAAACAACTCAGTGCTTTACATTTCACTTCAGGCACTTTCCAAACTGCCAAACTCAACACCACAAAGACTATGACCTGAAGGGTGTACTAGAAAGTGAGATTAATGGCCTACTAAGCTATGTTGGGTTTAAAGTTGTAGTTTCTGTGTCACAGAAGTGCTTGTGATAAATTACCGTGGTAACTTATGCCAAACACATCACCTGGTCAGGTGCAGGTTATGTTTCCCAGTCTTAATTTAAAATCTTATGGAAGCACCATAGTTTGAATGATTCTTTTATTTACAGCATGCAGTATAACGCAATATAGATTCTCTGCTGGAATATATTTTATATGTGCAAGAAAACCACACAATAAAGTGCAAACTGAAGGTTGCATACTTGAGTCTAATCTACAGCTACGTCTCTTTCACACTATTTGAATTGCAGCTAAAAGAACACAGAACACACACCAACAATACCGCTTCAGTCAGTGAAATTAATTTCCAATTGACTGGCCCACAAACCACAGCTCTTAACTGTCTAATGTGTAGCCACACCTTAATCACTTAACCACCATTTATCTTCATGATCCTCTGATAATGTCTCTGATTGGAATAGGGGTCACTCATAGGGATCATTTAGTGTAGAGGAGTCACGACCGCTGTGGTTTTATTGTTTTGAAACTCCTTCAGGAAACAAAGGAAATACCTTCCGCCCATATTTTTCATGATACTGTATCCAGAATAAACATATGTAGTTTACACATTTGGATATCTGCGTGAATGCTTGCTTACTATATGCACGCCAAAATTGCTTTGTACAAAGAATTTGCAAAAAGTACAAAATGCAAACAGCAAACCCCCACAAGTCAATAATTTTATTTATACT
Source organism: Neolamprologus brichardi (assembly GCF_056152115.1). NCBI lineage: Eukaryota > Metazoa > Chordata > Actinopteri > Cichliformes > Cichlidae > Neolamprologus > Neolamprologus brichardi. Next base: position 15,399,746 of record NC_142121.1, on the reverse strand, counting down.
GTCACTGCAGAGTTGGTACTTCATGCACTTGTGCAGTTTATGGTTTGTGTTAACCTCATCCACTGGAGAAAATATATATTTTATATATTTATTTATTTATTGTTTTTTTACAAAAAAATATGAACTGCTTTTGTAGTTGGTGTTGTAAAGTTGCCTGGAGTTTCAAAGCTTGTCCCGAAGCCATCAGGAAAAAATGTAAACACTGCTTACCTGTAACAGATTTGCTCAGTTGCAGTAACAGTTCGCCCTCTAGTGGAAGCAAAGTGGAACTGCACTGACAGGACACTGGAAAAGGACATTGAACGTTATTACACATTTCTGTGCAAAACACATAGCTGTTAAAATCTCTTGACAGCTGAAAAAGTCCACACGTCTAGAAAACAAAAACAGAGAAAATGGGCAGAATTCAAATTCATCCTTAGGAAAGGATTTAATCATGACCTAATCACTCCTATAATAATGCACTTCATGTAAATAATGTGAGTCATGATCACACGGTGTTTTGGTTACAGGCCTGGTAAATTCCAAGTGCTACATCAGCACAGAGATTGCTTAAATGTTATTTATCTATTTGTTTGTCATCTTGGTATTGCTCATTTGAGTTATTCTTTACCACTCACGATTTTTTTTTTTATTTAGGCGTGACGTTTATGGCGTTATCTCTGTACTGCTCTAGCACTTGAAATTTCATTGCTGTAGGACTAATAACAGAGTCTGATCTTATACTTATGCTATCTTAAAGAATGCCGTTTTTGCGTGCACGTGTGTGTATGTGTGTGTGTGTCTATCAAAGCCACTGTAAATGTGGCCTTTACAAACAACACCAATGCGTAAACCCCAGGAGGGAAAAAAAAGGGCCAATAGGTTCAAACTAACAGGGCTTTTTACTATGAGGTGACCTTGCATAAACCATGTGTATAAATGTAAGCACAGTGATTACAGGACACACATCATTTGGAAACAGGAAATATGAACGACGCCTTGGTTGTTTACCTTTACTTTACCGGGAATCTGATTAAATCACCACTTAACACTGGCTGTGGTGATGCTTTTGTGATGTGCTCGGAGGCTGTATTTTTGTTTTTCCGCCAAACCACTGTTTTCTAGGTTAAGAAACCTGAGCCATTCATGTCATCATCTGGTGTTTGTGTGCAGCTTTATCGTAGTTAATAATACCTTTAAAGTCTGTGTTGGTACACAGGGGCCTGGGAAAGCTGTAATAGTGGGTTAAGCGACCCAGGCAACCTTCAAGCTCTTCCTTTGGGCCAGCTGAATTATAAATAACCACATAAACATATCGATAAGCATGGACATATACTAGAGTTTTGGTTTACTAAAAGAGTGGTGGCGAGGGCAGGGGTCGCTGGTTGCATTAGCAAACGGGAGTCTCTGAGCACATTGCTGCCTTGACTGGTGTTATCTGCGCGGTGGGTTGTGGGTGTGTGAGCGTCGAAGTAAAATGGCGGACTTGGCAAACGAAGGTGAGTAAGTGGCAGAATGAGAAAAACAATACAGCTACTGTGGCCATGTAAAGCGTGTCTCTTCGCGGTTTGCATATTTGATAGCTGAAATCAAGCAACTGTGGCACACGTAAATGGCGACTTCAGGTGGATTAATAACGTCGCGGCGTTTATAAGGTTACAACGTTAGCAAACAGGCTAACAATGCTAACGCTGGGCTTGGGGTAATACCTGGAATGTCTCGGAACGCCCTCCAGTTCTGCCTGTCAGTTAGCCGGTTTACCTCCTAACGCTAGCACCCGGCTATTTATAGTCGGTGTGTGTGTATTTGTTGCCATTTGTGGTGAGCTAAACGATCTAAGGTGATTATAAACACCAAACGTGGCTAAGCCATATTTGAAAAGCACAGCTTGTAACGAAGCTAATGTGTAAGAATAACAGTGATTGGAAACAGTGTCCGTGTTTATTTCATGTTGTTAGCTTTGCGTTTTAGGTTTGCTTGACGTTCATTTAGGCGCGTAGAGGAAAAATGTCAGCCAGTCAGACAATGCTTCGGTTTAGCCTCTGCTTGTTTGCGCGTTTTCTTATTCCATCAAAATCAGATTGTCATTATGTTGGGCTTCTAATATGGGAGAATGAAGTGAGGACCGTAGTGACATTGTTTGTCAGGCGACATGACTCATGCTGGTTGGAGCGCATTAGCAGGCTAACTAGCCATCGAGCTAAACCTCCCTCGGCTTTAAGGAACAACCATTGGCGCCGACTATTTACTGAAAAGGGTCAGATGGGTATATATGCTAACTGGTTAACATAAGCAAGGGACGCATTGGGGCTACTTGTATTTCAGATGTGAATAGAAGTGTTTCATGCCGGAAATCTTATATTCATTGGACAAGTTAGCTGATTGTGAGACAGACAGCAGATACAAAGGTGGGGGTAAAATGTAGGTCACACAACATTTTCTTTAGTTTCACACAAAAATGATCAGCTTAAACCATGCGGAGCGTGTGTCAAAGCGGTGATTGTCGCTTCAGGAAACAATCGTGGCTATGTGCTGCCGGCTTTTGGCTGATATCGCATGCATGCATGTTTTGCGCAGCTACAGCGATGCTACACCTGTTCAGTGTGCAGGCCTGACCCAGACAGAGGAAAACCTTTGTCTGCTAACGTTATAGGATTACACATCTTACACCAGGGTACAGTGTGAACATAGAGTCGTTAAGTGGCTTGAGCTGACATCATGTTATCGCCTAGCCTGGCTTTAGCTATTCTTGTTATGTTATGATCATAGATTATGGAGGCAAGAAAATACCGATGAAAAGCGTCATAATTTCTCATTTAGTTATTTATTTATTTAAAATTTCACAGTCTCTGTCTAGTTTGCCTATTCTGCAATACGTGTATTTGCATATCTTACGTTTGATCACGTTATTTAGTTTATTGTGGATTGTTCACTTTAGGTAAACTTAATGTGATTTAATTGTTCCAGGAACTTCTAATAGGATTGTATGGTTAAGTTTAGTGTACTCGGTTTGATGGCATGATTTCGCCTGGCTGGTTGACACAGATAGAAATCAGATTGTTGTTAAGCTGCATTTTTGCAGGTCATCTTTTTAAGTTTCTTACATTTAAATTAGTTGTGAACAGTTGTTTAACTCACTGGAATCTTTAGCACAGCAATTTTTTAAAAGTTAGACTTTTTATTTTTAATCAGCTGTACAGTCTATAAAATAGAAGATGTCCAAATACACTTACAATGTTCAGGTACACAGAAGAAGTAAGCCACAGCATAGGGTCTTTTGAGCATGAAGAATCAGACAGACAGTACTGCTGCACACCTTAAGTTAGTGTTTAGATGACTAGCCTACATCTTTTCTTAACAGACAAGCCTGCCATAGCGCCCCCTGTGTTTGTTTTCCATAAAGATAAACCACAGAAGGTAAGTTTCTGTTTTGTTTTCCTTTTCTTTATCTATAAGGGCTAACATTGCCTTTTTGAGTTTGTAGATGTTATTTATGCCAACATTTAGTCAAGCTCAGTTTCTGAAAAGCACACATCCTAGAAAAGTTCTTGGATTCAAGTTTGTCACTGTTAGCAGCATTTCCTGCAAAATCAGCACACATCTTTCTTGCTAGTTTGTTTCTAATTTAATTAAGTCAAATTTTCATGAATTTAAGAAAGCTACCTAGGATTTATATGAGTAATGGTGCTCCTTTGGTATAAATTAAAAAAAACCAAATGTTTTGCACTTCCTTGCAGAGATCTGCTGAGGGCTCAAGTGCAGAGGATGGAGAAGGTAAATGAAATATCCAAATTGGCCACTTTGTTTGTCCATGTTATCTTTCTGTTTAAACTGACATACAGTCATTATCATTTCACTTCATTCAGATTCAGATAAAGATGAGGGAAGCTATACTCCCCCTGTGAAAAGGGAAAGGACCTCATCATTCCCACCCCCACATTCTGGTAAGGGCACGTGATGACTAAGCAAAGCAGAGCGTTTACTTTATGTTGCTTCTTGCCTGTGGTGTACACATTGATTTGTATGCTGATTGCAGTGTCTGTCTGCTACTTTGCAGTTCCTAAGAACAATGTATTCATGCCCTCAAGTTTCTGCCAGTCTCCGACTGGGAACTCTGACTCCGAGCCAGGTGAGCAATCTAGACCACTATTAGTTTTCCTTTCACAGCTTAAAGGGCCCCTGTGGTAAGAATCTCAGTATTAAAAATCAAACACATCAACAATTTAAAGCAGTTGGCACAAGATGGTCACTAAAACTGGTAAATAGTAGCTTTTGCTGACTTAAAGATTTTAAGTCACAGATCATTTTGGTAATTCTAAAAGTGTCACAAACTCTTAACTCTCACCAAGTTGACTCTTAGTTCTAGTTGACTCTTATATAGCTATTTTACTCTGATTTTGTCCATTAAGTTTTGAGTGCTGTCCTTTCAGAGTCTTTACTGCATAAACATAAACTGAAAGCTAATTTTTATAAATGTAGTATTGGTATTTACTTTGCAACTTTTTAAATTCTTCAAAAGATTTCTGCATCTTGTTTTTGTTTGGTTTAAATGTAAGTCTTTGTATTTAGTCTGGTTTGAGATTTCACTTCTCCTTGCTCATTTCTCATTTGGCTCTCACTGCTCCAAAGATCTGTCAGTTTGTGTCATGTGTTGCACAAAGACCGTTCAGTATACCAAGCAGGGAGAAGTCTTTTTCTATATCTTGTAATTCGCCACCCTCTCAAAACCTTCAGTAATACAGAGAATTCGTTTTTCTTTTAAGTTATAAGAACAATATGGCCTTGAGTCGCTTGTGATCCTGCCTGCATATAATATAGCTCTGAACTGCCAGATTCAACTGGAAAACAAATGTATGATGCTTGAATTTGAAAAAGGCAGAGTTAAGGTTAACATTAGTAAATACATAGGGTTTGTTATTATGATTTCCTAGTGTCATGTGGTGATAGCTGACAGCAATTTTCGTAGTGCCACTGCTACAAAGGACTAGCTTATTGGGTATTAAAAGCTAGTTTATTTAGCGCCGTCTTAGGTGCAGGGCTCTAGACTAACTTTTTGACATGGGCGCACCGGTATGCCTAACTTTAAAAATTTAGGCGTACCGGCACAAAAGTTAGGCGCACTCAAATTTTTCAACCGCATTGCTTAACACCGCAGTTTTACATGTGCACTTTCTTTGGGTGGGAAGTCCATACAGACAATATTCATTTCTAAATTATTAACTAACAAACTTGTGCTTAAAGTGCTTTGTCAATATCGTAGAAAATGTTAAACTTAATCATCATCTTGGCCTCCTCTGACGACCTGTTTGCTGCTGTCTGTTGCTGAAAGGCAGTGGGGAGAGGGGACACTTGGGCAGTGCATTTATTGCAGCATGTAATATGTTTCCTGGATACACTGTGCTTTTTCAGCGTTCAAAGATTGATGGCACTGTGTCAGAGCACTGGCTATGAATTTCAGACAGATCAGGCCTTAACTTAACAAAAAAGTTATCAATCGTTCTTTTCATCTTTTCATATTACCCACAGCTACATCCACTTCTCTCAGGCCTAGGCTGCTCACTAGGGCTGGGTATCATCACTGATTTCTATGATCCATTCGATTCCGGTTCTCAAAGTCCTGATTTGGTACAATTTAGCCTCAGACAGTCAGAAATATTATAATTCTGATCATTTATCAGTACTGATACATGTGAGACTTTATCAAAATTGTGAACATCACAGCAGATGCCTTTGTGTGAAAAACATGAAGGAGATTTTCCTGGTCTGGTTTTTTATAGCAGATAACCTTAAAATATTCTGCAATATTCTGCAATTTCGCATAATTTTAAGAAGTTTAAATTTCTTCAGTATTGAACAGCAGAAATTAGGCTTTCTTGTCCGAGGTCATTTAAGTGAAAAAAGAAAAAGACAGCGCTGTAAACAACGGTAGACTGGTGGGTAATAAGCGAATGAATAATGCAGAAAACAGAGATTTGAGACGGGAAACTGTTCCTGAAGTACACACACACACACACACAGAGAGAGCTGTGCAGGAAGTATGATTTTTATCGTGGTGGAAGCAAAACAGCAGAAGTCAGAGGGAATTCATGACGACATTGATCAAATGTGAAGCGCAGTTTGCTGCTTCTTTTGCTGCTGGCTCGGCGAATTTTGGTTGGAGAGAGACAAAACCTGCAGCTCAGAATCAGCGCAAAAAAGACGTAAACACAGACCCGACGCATCAGAATTGCTAAGCTCCGACAGCGTGTCCGTGTTCGGGCCGTCGGGTGAGAAAGCCAGGAAAAACAAAGCTGATTCTGATGCGTCGGGTCCGCTCTGTGTTTACGTCTTTGTGTGGAATCCGTTAATGAATCGATATCGCTTTATTCAAGCTACTCACTTCTCTCTTCCACCTGCACTTTCAACTGCACCACGGCCAATCAGAGAGGTCCCGCCCCTGACTATCTCTGATTGGTTTAGTCCACGATAGGGGCATAATGTGTGTCTGCTATTGACCACACGGAGAGTTGCAGAGATTTTTTTTTTTTTTTTGTTACCCGAACAGTTGGTCGCACCTGTGCGACCAAATATTTATTTTTAGTCACACCACTGAAAAATTTGATCGCATTTGCGACCAACTGAAATGTCTTTCTATGAATACAGTATGACTTGGATATAATAGCTGTTCCCACACTAGATCCTTCTTTGTAACTGAAGTATTTCTTTCTTTGCAAATTTATAAAATATAACCTGAAATTCGAAATAAGCTGCAGCTGGTAGGTTAGGGTAAGTTGGGCTTTAAACTTTAAAGGTTTCCGCTTCATGACCTTGCTTGTGAAAGCTCCTTGCCAGGTTTAGAGGTGTGTTTGTGTCAAACTAAAATTTGTCATTTTTTTTATGTTGTTTATGCCCTTTTGTTAAGTTAAAAAGCCATGTAACCCCCCCCCAAAAAAAAAAAAACAATTTTCATTTGCAGTTTATGTATCTGTTGTTCATTTGCACAGGAAATCTACAGGGCCAAAAAAGTAGTTATATTAGTTGACATAAATTAGGCTAGTGGGAACAAAAACATATGCATATTTGTTAAATAAGAAATTAAACAGTAACTGTAAGGAGAGGAAGTTAGGGTGAAGCTGGATTAACAACATTGTTTATCAGTAGCATATCTCTAACACGAAGCTTGTAAATAATTATCTTGTGGTAACTTTGCTTTGAACTCAGCAGCACTCGTCTGTGTCTGGTTTTCCTGCCAAAGTATTATATTTATAGGACGTCTGACCAGTAAATTTGTTGTATCACTTTAGATGTTAAATGATTTTGTTAAATTTGTGAAGCTCAGCTTAATCAGTCATTTGCCGAGTAGCCGTTCATACTTTAATTTGTTGAATCACTTTCATCAAGGTCATATTACACTGGTAAGACGAGTCAAAATGGGGGAAAATATCATTATGAAAAATACTGACTAGTTAATAGGGATATGAAATTATTATTGCAGAAGCACTTTAAGGGAGAATAAGGAAGTGTGATTTTTATGGATTTTTTAAATCCCATCTCTTATCAAAGATAAAAGTGACCCAATCTTTTTCTTTTCTTTTCTTTTCTTTTTTTTGCTTTAATGGCTTGAGCTCAATTGAAAAGTGACGTAGAGGTTTGACTCACTAGTCAACAGATTTACGGAGAGGACTTCCACTTGAGCAAACAAACAGGCTGTAGTTAATAACTGCCTGAAGCATGTTACATAATGTGTGTATATGAAAGTAAAAATAATGATGAACAGACCCAAAAAATGTTGTTAATAGGGACGCAGAACTACACTATGTGCTGGAAGTTTGGTTATTTTAGTTGCATTTAAAATGTTTATAGTGCTTTTATTGCTTGTGTGGTTTTTTTCTTCATTGTTTGCATGCATGTCCTGAGAGTTGCTGGTTATTAAAAATGTTGAAAGATATTCACGTTCATTTATATTTAATTATCCAAATACTTCTTATAATTAGATTGAAAATGTTTTTCTTTAGCATATGTGCAATCTAAGCTTCACACATTTATGCACACTGGAAGGGTCTCCTAAACGCTGAGGACAAACAGGATGTGGCTTTTCGCATGTGCTTTTGGGTTTCTGTTCTAGTGCTAATTACTTGATGGTATCCCAATAAAGCCACTGAGATGAAGAGACGGAGGTAGAAATAGATCAAAGGCCCTAGAGCCCGCCATGTTACTGAGATTCCAACACAACTCTTAAGGCTGTACAAGGGTTGCTGTGGTAACTGGCTCTGTGGTTACAAAATTTGCAAAGACAGAAGAGCATGCTCACATTAGGTTGTTGTGCAATACCTGAATATGTTTTTTTGAACTTTTGCTTCTTTTTGTGGTTTGTTACACCAGAGGAGAAGCCCGTGGGGTTCCGTTTAAAACCACCGACTCTCATACATGGACAGGCACCAAGTTCAGGTAGATGTTTAAAATGTTTTTGTTATTTTTTTTCTATTTATACTATGGTTTTGTTAAATACCTGACCACAAAAATCTAGCAAGTAGCTTTTGCAGTTGGTTCAGTTTTTCTGTTTATTTGCAGTATAATACAAAAGCTATTGCTGGATTTGCATGAAATGTTTTTGCATTAGGTGTTACTTGGTCCACACATACAAAATATTTGGAAAAGGTTTCTACTGTTTTAGATGGAGCAAAATTGCATCATATCTTCACAACTACTTTAGATTTGTTACTGAAATAAGAAAAACTGGCAGATATCATCAGATATCGTCATGAGGCTCAAAAAAAACCCCATCTAGATATAAACTCATTGTTGATCCCGACACTCAGTTCATGCACAGGGTGGAGGGAACTTTCATCCTTGGCAGATGTTTACTCAGACCAATCCTGTTCATTATGCATTATCATTTATTATTCAGGCTTTATCTGATGAGGACATTTAATCTTAATTATCAGCACTGACATTGGTACAGTCCTCATGAACAATTGATATGATTATACAAGTTACAACTATGTTTGAAAGCTGTCACAAAAAGTCAAGCATTTGAATGCAGGTTATGGTCTGGAATAACATTAGATTGTGCAAATATGCCGCCCCCCCCCCCGCCCCCCCCCCCCCCCCCCCCCCCCCCCCCCCCCCCCCCCCCCCCCCCCCCCCTAAATGAAGGGATCCCAAATGACTACTAATGTCATATTGACCTACCCCTTACTTGTACTCTACTCCCAGGCAAAGCTTTGAATATTTGCAGATTATTTTTAGTGAATCCAAAAAATTATTTCTGAGCAGCCCACACATCGACATGTACATGTAAAAGATATAACTGTGTGTACAAAGCCTGAGAAAAACTGCCTCGGTTGCAGGTGTCCCTAGTCAGAAACCCAAGGAGCAGCAACGCAGTGTCCTCCGCCCTGCAGTTCTCCAGGCACCGCCCTCTAAATCACATTTAGAGTCCAGTGAGTAAAGCTCAGAGTCTTACACTCATTAGTTAATCACATGTAATTTAAGATATAATTGCAGTCGTTGTTCTCACTGTGCACTGTTTTGCTCATGAGGTGTGTCGCTTCAAATGCTATCAGGATAGGTGAAAAGTTGGAATAATTTCCCCTTTTTTCTGTCTGTAGATTCCAGTTGTGGAACCAATGGTGTGAAAAAGTCCTCAGATGGTGCACCTGTGACCCAGTCCCTCTTCCTGAACAACACAGAGCACTCAGCCACGCTGACTAAGACACCGGTGAGAAGTAGCGAAACCTAAACAATTTATAATTAGGAGACAAAAATCAAACATGACTGCATTTCCTGCAGTTTTTGTTTGTTGAGTTTTTTTTATTACAGTTTTTGCTTGTGTGTTTTATTTGTCCTGTTGACATATTTGTCTTTTTAGTGTGTTAATAGATACAAGTCAGAATGAAAAGCTACAGCATAGAAAATTCATGTTTTTTAAAAATGTTTTTTGTTTACATTTGATTAAATAATATAAACATATTTATTAAAACATACATGTGTAAACTGTTGTCACAAACATGTTACTACATTGCAACACTTGCTTTTCTGTCATTACCTCAGCTCTCCATCGTTACAGGGTTGTTGTTTTTTTGTTTGTTTGTTTTTTTAATGAATCCTTCAGCCACAGCTCAAAAAGGCAAACATAATTTGACTAACAAAGAGAAACCACACAGGTTGCGTGAGTTTGCTCCTCGTAGTGTTCAGAACAGCAGTCCAGCCAGTTTCAGTCATTTGTTTAGGCCAAATAAAAAATTTGTGCTGTGACTGTTTTTAATAATTCATTATGATTAGGCTTCAGTTTCAGCACCCAATAAAGTCCAAATGACTTCAAAGTGACTCATTCACATGCGTATCATTTGTACAAGTAAAGCAAACATTTTGGCTTCATTATTTCTTAAGTCACAAGTATGTTAGAAATTCTGATAATTGAAGAAATAATGAAGCACAGATGTTGCTTGGACACATTTCTTCAAACAGCATGAAAATGAACGAGACCGCCTTGGAGTCATTTGGCTGCACATAAATGTGCTTCAGCAGGGTTAGCATAGTTGTATTCAGTTTCCCACAATACTGGATATTACAACCGTTGATACTTTGTAAGGATGAATAAAGGAAATTGTAAGTTTTTATCCTGTGCATAGACCCCAAATCCACTGTCTTTGTCTGCAGCTGGCCCTTCACTAGCTCTTCAGAGTGTCATTACTAGCCACCATCTAAAGCTATGCAGCTGGATTTGCAGTGAGACCAGAAACTCGGGCAGCTTGCTGATTCTTATTCTTGATTATTTATGATGGGAACCTCCCACTACATTGCATGAATTAACTAGTAACTAAATGATGCTTTCTGCAATCAGTTTCATCCAGAAATATTAACTATATTGCTGTGCCACTAATAGGCTTGCTAAGTAAATGGATTTGCATTAGGAAAATTAGGCACGTCTTGCTGCTGTATGCCACTTTTCTAGTATTTTGGCTACATACTTGACAATGACCCAGACTGCTAAAAGTGCAATGTCCCTTTTTTCTAAGTGAGACTGGGTCCCGTTTGTTTTTATGCAACGTACAGTCAACTGCAAACACAGTTAAGGTGCAAGTTGCAGTCAGTGTGGTTTGTGGAAGATATTAATGAAACTTGTTGCATGCAGGGGAAGTTCGTGTTGGTAAAAGATCCTTCAAATCTGATAAAGGCTCAGTGAACACTAGTTATATTAGTTGACCCTGCTGCTCTGTTTCTTCCTGTTTCAGAAACATGAAAATGAGGAAGATGGCTCGAGTGGTAACAAGGACGGAGAAAGAAAAGAGAAGAAAGAGTCAAATGTAGCAATATCATTTGTGTTTGGTCAGAATATCAAAGACAGAGCAAAGGTGAGTTTTCCTTCTGCTGGCTGTGAGCAGGTGAATTCGAAGCAAAAATTTTTGTGTCAAGCAATAGTGTGTGTTTGGTGAAATTGGATTTAAAAAATAAAGTTTTCTAGAGCACGTGTAGCACCATCCTGTTTAGTACATAATGTGATGTCACTGGTTGATTGGTTGGTTGCTGCTAATAGCTAACATATGGTAATGTTAGTCTAACTGGTGACACAGTGCAAATGCAACTAAGTTTCTTACCAAAGTGCAATCAAGAAGCCTACCACCATCAGGATGTTCAGAGGGGAATAGATTAATGTGGGCGATGACCCAAAGGGGGTGGGGTGGGGGGGCACACAGGCGCTTCCAAGGAAGAGATGCCGTAGTTCTCGGAGCCCTTCTTTGTTTGTTTTAGTTTTGAAATTCTGTTGGGAAACTGCTGTGGAAAATTGTTTAGGTGAGCACATTATCTCACTGATTACTTTTACTCACTTCTAATATGAAGTAAATTAAAATAAGTGAAGGGGAGTGAGACGTGAAGAGTCCCACCTGCGAAGATGCTAATGGTTATCAAGATTCCTAATCTTGCTTTAATAAGAAACTTTGTTTGCAATGCATGTAGTAACCAGTTATCTTGTAGTTTCGCTGTGCTTGTGAAAGGAAAGATTTAACTTCGAAATAACTGGGGGTTAAACCTACTGATCCTATTTTCTGGGTATGCACTCTGTCGGCTGATTGGTCGCTCGGTCTGTACACCAACCTCATGAGATCAAATCAAATAGTGGGGAAGGTGCTTGACTCTAGCTAGTTGGTTCAGTGAACATCTGACTCAAACAGGCTCTCCCTCACACAGACCTATTTTACAAAGTCATATACAAACCTTAGCATTATGGCTAGTTTTGGTAAGTCCTGTTTCAGTGCAGCTAGCCAACAGTGAAGAACCACTTTCTGCCTATGAGACAGAGTGGACAAGATATTCTAGTTTTTGTGTTTAACATAAAACTCATTGCTGCAGTCAGGGGCACCATAAAAGTGAGCCTTTTAGCTGTCACAAGTTAGCTAGTATATGCTAATAACCAACCGACCTAATGACATCACATTCTTCACACAAGGTGGCACTTTTTTTTAAGAGTAAGGTTTCCTGGAGTAAATGAGCCTTAATACATGTAAGTGGACATATTTATTGTGAGATTTTAAAGTGGACATGAAACAAGTGCTTATTTATTGCTTGGACCAACATGATGCTTGAATTACATCATATTGGGTTGGTTAAGATTTGTCTGTAGAGATTTCTTAATCTACTTTCTGTCGTAAGATTTCCTTCCTGTGTATTTTCCATTTTTCTCTCTCTCTCTCTAGTTGGAGGAAAACAATAAAGAAGACAATTCAAAGGACGGCGTGCCGCTGGACTCTCAATCAGAGGGCACAAATTATTTCTTGCAGTACATCTCTACCACAAGGTAATTAAAATGTGTTCTACTTACATTTTTAAAATAGTATTTCTGCGTAATTCAGTATTAACTTTGATCAACGTGTTGATGCACACTTGCATTTCTGCCTTTTCAGTTCAAAAAATGCCACAAACAGTGCAGACAGTGGAGCAAAATTTGTTTTTGGGCAGAATATGTCTGAACGAGTTCTGGTGAGTTAATAGGGTGAATTCAATAGTCTGTTTACCTTCTGCAATACTGCAGAATTCCTAATGACTACAATTGAACGAGCTGCAATGATCAACTCTGTTGTGTTTTCAGAGTCCACCAAAGGGTGACTCTTCAAATGAGGAAAATAAAGACGTGTCAGCTGCCCCTGCTTCAGAGCCCTCATCGCAGGAAGCCACCCCAGAGAAAGGTAAAAAACCCATCCCTCCTATTATTTACAAAAATGGTTGGTATTTGGATTGATTACTAGTAGATGTAAGCACAAAACTTTACTCCACTCAAGACAAAAACAAGACCTGTGAGCTTATGACTGTATATTAGTTTTATATTGTCTTAAACTTGGATTGGTTTCATAATTGACTAATCATAGGCTTGTACTTTATAACCAGGGTTTGTGTCTTAACATACAAAAGGGGAATACTGAGTGAGAGAATATTTTACTTTGTTCGGTGACTTTGAAAAATAATTTATCATTTCATAGCTACTCAGTGCCCAGGCAATCATTAATGTGGGCGCAGAGCTCAAGTGCCTCTGCTCTGGAAATGATGCAGAGAACATTATCAAGCTTCTCTGTTCGGGGATGGAAGACAGGCCCCTTGATTACCCTGCAGTAGCACTGTTTCTGTGTTGCTAAAGGATCAGTTATGTTTGTGTTTTATGTCAGTGAACAACGTGTCAGAGTCTTTGGAGGAGTCTGCAGCAGCATACACCAAAGCCACAGCCAAGAAGTGCATCTTAGAGAAAGTCGATGTGAAAACTGGAGAGGAATCAGAAAGCAATGTTTTACAGGTAAAAGACAAGGCGGGGTATTTCGCTTGAAGACGTGCAGCGAATAACATGGTGAGAATGTTTTATAATCTTCTTTTTTCCCCCTCCTCTTTTACTTCAGATGCAGTGCAAGTTGTATGTTTTTGAGAAGACTGCTCAGTCGTGGATAGAGAGAGGTCGGGGTTTGCTGAGGCTCAATGACATGGCATCGACAGACGACGGCACGCTACAGTCCCGTCTAGGTAAAAGCACCTTCAAAAAGCCGCTGGAGAGAGGGGAAAAAAGGGGGGGAAAACCCTTCCTGTTATGAATGTGCACGGTTTGTTTTTACAATTCAGTCACCCAAATAGCTTTAGCGGACGAAAGCATCTGTGATTGTTTTTACTGTTATTCTACCGGGACAGGTAGGGGCGACTATTATCTCAGTAAACCAAAACATACCTTTTGTGACAAAACCTAACAGTGAACACAAGAGGGAGTCTGTTCCTACTATATGGCTCTGTTGACTGGCCACCGCAGTAGTATTGTGGTCATGTTTATATATGGTGGTTTCATTCAGACAAATCAAAATCTAAGTGGACAAGCACTCTGAAGTTTTGTTTTTAATGAATATTCAACTGTTTCAGAAGTTTTCTTTCACTGTATCCTGGTTAATATTTGACTAAACTGTAAAATCCTGGTACAAATCACTTTCTCAGTGACTGAACAGAGCAGTTTCTAGGACTATAGCTGTGTATTTACTGCAAATACTAGTTGTGCCTGTTTAGTGAAGAGATTTTACAGTCAGTGGACTGAAGAAATGGTAAACACCATGTGCATATTTGCATCTGTATGTCATTGCTGTCGTGTGTTGCAGTAATGAGGACCCAGGGCAGCCTCCGGTTGATCCTCAACACTAAACTTTGGCCCCAGATGCAAGTGGACAAGGCCAGCGAGAAGAGTGTACGAATCACTGCCATGGACACGGAGGACCAGGGTGTCAAGGTCTTCCTAATATCGGTATGTGTTACTAAACCTTTAACATTTGAACATTTCATTTTTCCAAACGGTGTTAGCTTTTAAGTGTTTTTCCCCTCCCTGTGTATACATCAAAAGTAAGAAAAACACAGAAAATTGTAAAAATAAAAAAATGTACAAGCATTGAACTGGTGAAACATATTCTGCCTTGGGTTCACGCTGTCCCATCCACTGTTAATGCGTCTTTATCATCTGTCTCATTCTGTTTTTGTGTGTTTTTCCTCTTTAGTAAAGGGTGAATACATTCCATGTTATTAATTTGATCAGCTCAGTATTGTCCTGTGATATTAAAACATTCAGTGCCTACAGTTGGTACAAGAATACTGCTTTCAAACATATTATTTTGAGGTAGTTAAAAACTGTTCTTAATAAAATGCATTACTTCCTCCCCCAGATGTTTAACATTCCAGCCGTTCTGTGGGTTTTGGAAAGCATTTAATCTGAAACATCTGCGTATCGAAGTGGCAATTTTATTATTCATATAACACATTTCATTAAATGTAAACTCAGTGTGCATAACCCAAAAATGAAAAACATAAAAACAAATGTAGGCTTACTTAAGTCAAAGCAATAAAAAACTAACTGTACAAGAAAGTTTAAAAAAAGAGGTTTTAAGCTTGTTTTGTAAAGTGTAAACAGTTGTAAATGACCTCAAGTCAGCAGACAGCTTGTTCCAAGGTTCAGTTTCCACAGTAACTGAAGCACCCTCAGCACACTTGGATCTAATTCTGAGAATAGTTAAAAGATCTAATTAGGTTATAGATACTGAGAAAGTCAGAGATGAACGGGGAGGGCAAACTACTGAGAGCTTTATAAGCTTGTAGAAGGACTTGTACAGGTAATTCTGTGTTGAACTGGTAGCCAGTGAAGTTACTTCAGTAGCTGGGTAATATGTTGAAATCTGTAAGGACTCTGGCTGCTGCATTCTCAACAAGATGAAGTCATCCTACTGATAATTTGGAAAATCCTGCAAATGGAGCGTTACAGTGTACCAATGCAATGTGCATGTGTCATGTCCATGTGGCTGAATTTTGTTTGCACTTTTGCATATTTAGGGTAGCTCTAAAGACATAGGTCAGCTGGCTGCAGCGTTACATCACCGTATCCTGGCCCTGAAGAGCAGGGTGGAACAGGAGTCTGAGACCCCGGCAACAACCATCCCCGATGCCGAGGTACCGCAGTCCAACGAGGATGACAGCGACGAGGAGGACAATGCCTCTGCCTCCGCTTCAGCCTCTACTCCTGCTACAAGTCAGTGATTTTTATTTCTTATTTTGATTTTTATAGTTTTTACTGCAGCAGCTCTTGTTTGTTTTTCAGTGATTCAACTAAGGCTACGTTCACACTGCAGGCGAAAGCGCATCAAATCCGATTTTTTTTTGACCCTATGAGACCCATATCCGATCATGGTATGACAGTGTGAACGGCATAAATCCGATATTTTCAAATCCGATCTGGGTCACTTTCGTATGTGGTACTGAATCAGATACATATCCGATGTTTCAGAAAGCGACTGCTGTGTGAATGGTCAAGTCGCATTAAATCCATCTTTTACGTCACTGACACAAGACAGACGCCAATTATCAGCGCTGGAGAAGCGCCTGATAAGACACCGCGAACGCTTCCTGGCCATCCAGTGTAGATGTCAGTGAAACTGTTGGGAAGACAACGTTGGAGAAACGTTAACATTTTATTTGTACTGTATAATCTGCAGATTCTGACAGAAATCTGCAACTATCCTTTGAAGCACCGCTCCTCTAAAACAGCAATAAGGATAATTATTAGGTTATCTACATTATTATGTAAATAACAAAATAACTTAAAGCAAAAATTGGGAAACGTGAAGTCCGAAGTCTTTATATTAAGGGCCATCAGTCAAACAATATTGTTTGCTCTGGGTCTAAACAGAGCGCGTTGTGTGTGACATCTTCTTTTGCGCATGCGGGGCGCTTTGAGCGTTCACACTAGAGCGCGTTTGCTGTCGCATTTTATTTGTAGTGTGAACAAGCAGACAAAAAAATCAGATTTGATCAAAAAATCGGAATTGAGCATTAAGACCTGCAGTGTGAACGTAGCCTAAAATACCTTTGCTGACACGTTGCCACTCTGCTCCTGCAGGTAATTCAGAGGGAGGAGAGAGCCAGGCAGCTGGAAGCACATAGCGTCACTCTTGGAAAGCCTGCTGAGATGCCGCTGTAGAAGCATTTTGCTGCAGGCATCTCCATGGACACCCCATGACCAACGTGGGTCCTCCAGACCAGTACTTTTGGATATTAGAAGTCTAGCTCCAGGAAATAACCCCCTGTGCCGGAGTGTCTCACCCAACTCGTGCAGTTCATCTTCTCTGCGTTCAGCGTAATATCTGGAGTCGTTTCTTCCCGCCCTCTCCTGTTTTTGTGTTTAATTTTTGTTCTCAAGTATTTTTTTTTTCTTCCTCTCCCCGATAGCAAAAATAAAGACTTCAAAGCTTTGGTTTGGGACTTCTCTGCTCATCATATTGATGAGTGTAAGGGTGTTTTCCTCTACATTTTAAAGTATGGCACATGTTAAGACTGCAGTTTCTACTTTGGGACCTTTATACTCACTCTACAGCCGTACCTCTGGACACCACACATCCAGAGGAGCTTCATTCACATTGTATTTGACTCGTCATCCAGTCGTTTGTTGTTTTTTCTTTTTTTTTTCTCTTACATCAAGTCCAGCCTTCCTCTTGCCCCCCTCATCCTGACCAGTCTGTGCGTTAAGTTTTGGCAAATGTAATTTATTTTGGGCTGTCATTTTCATGAGGCATCTCAACACATATGTGCTGTTTGTAATGGCTAGCCAAGACCACTCGAGTTGTCATTAATAGCAGTTTCTTATATTTCCTATTGACCTATATTATAGCGAATAAAAGACTGAAACAGTGCAGTTTCCGCTAATGTGAGTTAATGATTTGGGGACAAAAGGGCAGTTCACCACAATGTTTCGTCTAGATTTCTACGATGTGTTAGTCATTCAGCGTCTGGTTTTTCATTTTTCCAAAATTAGAAAAAACATGAACTCACCCGTCTACATTCTGCATGTAACTGTTACTTTTCTCCTTTTCCAGCATCCCAGGGGTTTATCGTGTTGATTCATATTTTTATGTTGAAGATTTTTTTTTTTTTTTTTTTATCCATTTACATTTGGAAAAAAGGTTTTGAATGAAAGAATTCATGTGTGGAAAATTTGAGTGACAACTGTAATACCCTTTGAATGTCATGTACATTTGAATATATCATCATTTAGTAGCGCACCATGTTTTCTCATCTCCAGCTGCCCCCTTTACAAAATAAACCATTTTGGACTGACCGCTATTGTTCCCTCTGAAACTGGGTTTTCTGCACTAGCAAGAGGGGTATCAGTATAGTATATGTAATACTTAGACATCGTCTCCTGTGATAAGTAGTACCTGTAAGCAACAGTACAATAATGAATAACTCTCTAAAGAGGGAACAAACTTTACCCTTGGACATAATTGAATACGTGGAATGAGAACAGCCTGTCTGTTTTGTATTCATGTGCTGGATCTGGCCTGCAGGTTGATGAATGCTGTGCTGACTGCACTGAGCAAGAATCGGACTAAATCTTGTTTATATACAGTATTCATCAGGCACAAGGTCATGAATATTTGATGCATGTACCTATCATAACAGCCCAGCCTAATCGTATACATCCAAACTAGAAACATAACTGCCACCGCTCACAAATTCTTAGCCTTATCTGCCTTTCTGTGGTGACTCGGCAGGAAAGCATTTTTCTGCAGCGTCTCCTGTAAATGATTGCAGTTGTGTGGTGAAAGTCAAAGCTAAACACTCCGAACTTAGATGCTGGACTAGTGTAACAAGTCAAGCACTACTAACTTTTTGGAGTTTTACTTGAGGCCTTGACGTGCGCTGCAGATTCTCTTTAATTCTCTTTAATTCTCATCAAATGTGATTCATCTTCATGCTTTTCTTTTAAAAATCGAAATACTGGTAACAACCAAGGGCACGCATCTTTATTGTGATGGTGTTTGTTTGAAAGATTGTTGACTTTGTGAACATGTCTTTAAAAGCAGGGTCGTCGTCAGCACAAAGGATCTTCGCCTCATTGAAATCCCAAACATTAAACTTCACACATAAACCATTTGGTTTTCACCTGAAAGATTGGGCCGCAAACAATAGAAATCTTCTTAACATTTTCTCAAAGTACTTTAAAGTAGTGGGGAAGAGGGTGAGATAAGATAAGCATCAGAGAGGAAAATGAATTGCACAACATGCATACCCCCAGTTCTAAAATCAGAAGAAAGCCACCAAAGGTGAATTAAATGGAAACACACTTGAATAGTTTTTTCACCTGGCTTTTGTCAGTAGTGAAGTCAAACTATGTAATGACTAAGCTATAACTGCAATGCGTTTTAAAGTTAGTTATACGAACAAAGTAGTTAGTCAGGTTTGTGATTCAGCTTGTTAGGTCAGAATAGAGAGATTGGGACATGGTCTCGACTTAAATGGAGCTTAAAACTGGGACTGTAATTATCAGGGTTTTCCACTAACACTCAGCTACTGTGACTAAAAGGGTTTTTCTCCCAGAACTTCTTGGCGATTGGTATCTATGCCAAGGTTTAAACTTACCATAACACCATCAAACTGACACGTGAAAAAATGGAGGAACTAATGAAACAATGTGAAGCATAAATTTATTACTAGCATAATTACGACAAGGTTAGAACAGTTTTTTCAAGGCAATTCTAAAGAAAGACAGAAAATCTTATTTCCTGTTGTCTGTTTTTGCAGAAATAAAATATTTCCTTAAATGCATACCTTGTGAATAGTTTGTTTTAGCCCTGCATCTGTTCTTCATAGAAAACTTGCTGGTCCTGCACAGATTTGGACCACATTTATGTTCCAGCTGATCAAATGGAGCACAAGCACTTTTTAAGGCTGAAGAAATATTAAGACCACAGTTTTCTACTAGAGTTGGCAAGCCACAGACATTCAAGAAGAAATTTAGAGCATAGTAAAACATAGGTGAAACATAAATGTGCTAACGTGGTTTCCACTACTCAGTCTGTCCTCTTATCTTTTGTAGTCACACTGGAGCTCTAGCTAGACTTTTCATTAGGCATCTCATCCTAGTTTCCATGTGTTATCTTGGGGATGTCTCCCAAATATAGTCACGAATTCTGCTTTGCAGTAAAAAAAAATTGAGCTCCAGTTCTTCATTTATCTTCACATATAATGAATAATGAAACTTGAGCATGTGGATCCAAAGCACTGGGTTTAAATGTATTTTGTAATGCTTTGTAATGCTGTTAGATTGGCATTAAATTAAGATTAATTTTTTCCCATCATAGGATGATGAGAAAAATCCTCTTCTCTGCAAGCCTGTGTTGATTTATGGGGTTTGTAGATAGCTTTTCTTGAAAAAAAAAATAAAGTATTAAATAAACAAACAGTAATCCCCTGGAAAAAGTGGACTTAATATTGACAAGTGGTAGGTTTTCAGCTAGCTCCAAAAAAAAAAAAAGCGTGTTAGAACATAACTGGTACTCTGAATCACATCTTTTATTGTTTGCCTTAGGCACTGGTGTCATAAAGAGGTAATAATAATCACAGTGTTTCCATAATCGCCATGTATTGTGGATACTACTAGGCAACACTTTAAGGTAAATATTTTTGATATTGCAGCAGATGATACATATAATTGAAGTGAAAATGGTCTGTTTTGCAAATGTTCAGTCTACCACATTGATCCAGATACAGCAGCTACAGAAATACACGGCTACCTGTAGACATACGGTGCCAATTTTGGGAGTCAGCATTTGACTCGAGGCTTCTCAGGAAAAATACTCCCATCAAGAATTTGTCTGTTCAGACTGTGGTTAACATTGGTAAGGTTGCTGTCATTTTGTCCAGCCTTATAGGTTTTTATTTTATCCATCCACTCTCACTTCTCTCACATATTGATGATGTTGCGATGATGAGTAGAACTGATAAATTCAAGAGAATTGCTAACTTGGTGTCTTTCTGCTCCCCTTTCTTGCCTTAATACATGAAATATATAAGAATTAAATACACATTAGTGCTTTCCACGCTCATAGGAAATGAAAATTACTATGCAAGGAGCTTAAACCCTCTTCTTACTTCTCTTAAACGTCACCATAGATTTCCTGACTCTTCATCTGATAATTTGTCATTTTTTTTTAAGGAACCTTTTGCAAGGAAATATTGTCACAGGTAACATGCTGAGATGGGCTCCACCCTGCACCGCAACCGCGATTTGAACAAACCGTTAGAATAAATGAATGAAATTTGTGTGTCATATTTGCATCAAACAAACGTTAATATTAGACAGCGATAACATGAATACACACAAAATGCAGTTGATGATTTTATTTATTAATACCCCGTCTTGTGTGGAAAAGTATTTGCCTCCTCTTGTTAAATCATACATTAACTGTGATTAACTAAAGTTTTTGGAAAGCAGTTTTACTAGCCACACCCAGGCCTGATTACTGCCAGACCTGTTGAATCAAGAAATCAGTTAGAGTATAACCTGTGTGGCAAAGGGAAGTAGGCTAAAAGATTTCAGAATGCTGCGTTCTAAAGAAACTAAAGAACAGATGAGAAGCAAAGTTCTAATTTCCAAGGTTTTGAAACCACATTGAGAGCCATTATCCACAACTCATCCGGGAGGTCACAAAAGAACCCAGAGCTTCATTTAAAGAACTGCAGACCTCACTCGTCTCAGTTATGACCAGTGTTGATGATTCAACAATAAAAAAAAAAGATGGAACCAAATGTTTTAAGCCAAAAAAGAACAAAGGCTCGTCTCACATTTACTAAAAAACATCTGATAATCCCAAAGACTTTTGGAAAAATATTCTGACAAGTCAAAAGTTGAAGTTTTTGGAAGTTTTCTGTCTCGTTACATCGGGCATAAAACTAACAGCATTTCATAAATGAACATTATATCAACAGACAAACACAGTCTGGGGCTGCTTTTCTGCTTCTTGGCTGAGACGACTTAATTGACGGAACCATCCTTTCTGCTCTTTACCAGAAAACCTTGAAAGAGATTGTCTTCTCAGGTCTCAAAACAACAAGGAGTTTGTTTTGAAGTGGCCTACTCAAAGTCCAGACTTAAAATCCAATTGTGAGGCTTTGGAACGACCTCAAACAGACCCGTCATACGTGAAAGCCCTCCAATCTGGCTGAATTAAAGACATCCTGTAAAGAAGAGTGGGCCAAAATTCCTCCACAGTGATGTGAAAGACTTATTGCCAGTCATCACAAATTGCATTTTTAGTTCTTGTTGCCAAAGTTGCCAAAGGGCATAACCTGCTATTAGTTTTACAGGGCAATTACTTTATCACTAAGTAGGTTTGGATAGTTTTTTTTCTTCCCAAATAAATGAAATAATCACTTAAAAAACAGATTTTGTATTTGCTCAATTTATCCTTGTCTAATATTATTGATCTGAGACATGCAAATGTGACAAATATGCAAACAAATAAGAAATCAGGGGAAAAATATTGTTTTTCCTCATCACTGTAAAAATAAAAATGTTCCCCTCAGTTTGCACCGTTTCAGGATCAAATGAACACTCAGACTGATGCTTTTCACCCAACAAATGCAAATGGCGCGCTGTAGAAACACATTACTTCAGACCAGGTGGAAGCTATTGCAAAGTGATACCGCACCTATTATGCATTGTTTAGGAAAGTAAAAGCTCAGGAATGAACTCTTATATCACAGCTGAAAGAGTTCCCTTTAAGAATTCCCTACAGAGGACAAATTACAATTGCTAACACAACACTCGCTGCTCTTCTTCATGGAGTCGGCGCTGGTGTTGTAATTCACATGGCACTAAAAGGGACGCCGTGTCTTAAGACCTGTTATCACCCGTGAGCTGAACCGTGTTTACAAAAGGCAGATCTGTAAATGAGTCATGTACTTCTAGCTGATCCGAGAAGTTTTGGCAATGCTTGAAGGACAATCTTGTCAGTGAGGATTAAGTTCTGAGGTAGAAGCTGATAAAAGATTGTGATGCAGGAGAAGGGGGAGTAGTATTTTAATGTCGGCGAAGAGAGGTGAGTATCTATCATAGTCGTATTATATCCTTCCTTCTGAGCAGATTAAGTGAACAGCAGGTGCCACATAAAAACAGCCATCAAAACCAGAGTAATATTTATATGATCTCCCATAAAGAGGCGCCGATGATTCTTTGTGTCATTTATTTCCTTAGAAGGAATTAAGCCATTCCTAGGAGGCCAGGGAAAATAAAAAATCACTTCAGCATTCCTATTTCAAGTATGAGACATTTACGAGCAGCATCCTCCTCCGGGATGGAAATGTTGTATAAATAAAGGAAAAATATCGGCCAGAATGAATGAGATGCAAAATGGTGTGGAATTTTAGCCAAATGCACAAACCCAACTTAATGATCTAGCATGGTTTTTTATTGTAAGTCTAGACACTAGACAAATGGCTTGTGTTTTTTCTCCGCGCTGATACCCAGGGAACGTTTGTCTGGTGACAAACACTTGTTTGTGTACTGCAGTGCTCAGACAACAGTACCGACAGCAGAAAGCATCACAGATGTCGAGGAATTGTTTCATTATGCATGAGCCGCATTCAATTTTGTCTCTTTTTCCTCCTAAATTGTAACTACATCTGACTCCTCCTCACTACATGAAGTTTAGATGTTCAAATTTCCATATTTCAGAGCAGTTTAAGGATTTCTTTTCAAAGCATTATAATTCTGGAAAACAGCAGAAGGACTAGAAGTTGTTTAAGAAAATGAAATATATATATCATCCCTATACTTTTTGATAACAGGTGTAAATTCAGCATGTCCTTAAAACAGTTGGACTTCCTGTTTTTTACATTTAGATATAAAATCACATCATATACTCTTTTTTTAAGCTGTCCTTCCTCTATATTCCACAAGGTGGGGCTGTGAAATGAGAAGGATGTCTCAAGTTCAGTGAAACGTTGAGGTGAAACCTCTATGGCAATAAGTAAATAAATAAATAAGACGCCACCTTGCCTCTGTAAATATTTAACAATAATAATATATGAATAACACACCTTTTTATTATTTAAATCTGACAATAAATTCATTTAAAAAGCTTATTCGTGTGAAAAATAACAGTCATTACTTTATTAGCAGATTAAATCTGCAGACTAAATATCTAGCAGCAACTTCCTGTATACAAGACAAACAAACTGCAGTTTAAAATTGGGATTCATCAGTGTAATTATGACCCTAAAAAAGAACATTAACATCTTGGAGCTGAAGTGTGCCGTAAGCTCATTGCTTCCTCTGGCCTTCCAGACCTACACCTTTCCTTTTTTTCTTCCTCCCCTCCCTTTAATCCTCCACTGTTCCATCAAATCCCACCACTCCCCAAAGCCCCTACAAACACTCATGCACACTACAAACACTCACACACCCAGCATTGAAAAATAAACATCCCTGCACGCACAGGCCTTTTAATATCTGACTCAAATCAAAAGCATTTTAACTTAAAACACCTCTCCCCTGCCTGTTTAGTGTGTGAACTGTGAGAGAGCCTATAGTTTACAGATTGCAAGGTGTGGAGCGTATCCTTATCCAGATGGGAACCAATGACTAAACGGAACACTAAATAAACAAATAAATAAGAGCACCACAGCAAGTAGCACAGAGAGCATAAAGGAAGAATGTGGAGGCTGAGAAAACACTGTCAGCTTTACTGCCGATGCCTGACATATCGCAGCATGCTATCGACACCGTTAATGTTCATTGCTGAAGCTCGCCCAGCTCTCAGTAGCATCTCTGCGGCTACATTCCTTCAACACGAACGAAACACTTCAATAGAACCTGGCTGAGAAAGTGAGGTAGGCTAACAGCCGAGTGTTCACTGCTTGCAGAGATTCACACCGGAGGACATCACAAGCAGAAAAAAGAACATCCCCAGTTCCATAAACTCACGCCAGCCTGCCCGCAGAATGGCCGTCATTATCTTCAACAGCAGAGGCAGCGCCATCTAAGATCTGTTTAGAGACAAACGTTGCCAAATCAAGCCACCATTTCCCCACTAGTGCTGTGGAATCAGCTCAATCCTGCAGCGGCCCAAGTGGATCTGGTTACGATATTCTGCCCCTCACTGTGATCATTTATGCCATATGCAACATAAACTAATCACCGACTAAGGTCTTTTCTGAAACACAAAGTGTGCACAAGTGTTTTTCAGTGATCCGCCATATGAATGTAATGAATTATTAATGATTATTTATGTTTTAAGCACTTAAATATTTATGGATGTGGAAGGCAAAATGAACATAAATTATGAATGAAGAAGGATGTACAACTGCATTTCTATGACTCATATACATCGATCTCTATGAGAAAACGATTTATCCATGATCTAAAGTACCCACCCCCCCAAAACAAATCCTATATAAATCAAGTAATTTAATTAAAAATATT
Organism: Neolamprologus brichardi; assembly: GCF_056152115.1. NCBI lineage: Eukaryota > Metazoa > Chordata > Actinopteri > Cichliformes > Cichlidae > Neolamprologus > Neolamprologus brichardi. The sequence continues at coordinate 15,374,521 of NC_142121.1, read as the reverse complement.
AACGCCCAGTGTCTTAGAGGAAGCATACTGTTATACAGCCAAAAAGGGATTGTGCTAATTTGTCTTTGGAGAGTTCAGGGTTGCTCTGGAAGAGGAGAAACACCTGCGCGCTGCAGTTGTTCAGGCTGTTTGGGTTCTCCAGAGTCATCGCTGCATCCTCCGTGCCTCTATCTTCCTCTAAAACTGTCTGAATTCACCAACACGCTGCAGCTGGACATGGGAGGGGGGTTGTAAAACTTTGGCATGTTTATTGTAGATCTTGTCAGTGCCGTTAGCAGCAACAGATGTCTTACATGCACTAACACTATTATCCCCCAAAACACTAATGTTGACAGGAATATTCCGGGGTTTTTCCTTAAATCTGCAAACACAAACAATCGTCTGTGATGACTTTCTCCAGCATGCGGACAGCTTACAGTTTGCACAAGAAAGGTCCAAAAAGGCGACATTAAGGAGGGATTATTGCGGTTAAAATGGTTTAACTGAGCGTCGCTCAACATCTTCTTGGTTCGGTTTTACTTAGCTGTCGGCGGGAGGCTTCCCTTCTTTCAATTTGGACTTTAATTACCTCCCGCTGGCCCGAAGTCTAACCTTCTTTTAACGCTCCATGAAATCACACAAGGAAAAACAAATAGCTGTAATGATTATTTCTCTGAAAATGTCAAACCACGGTGCAGGAGTGTTACAGATTCCTCTAGATTAATCATACTTTGTGATCAAATGGGTGCCATGTGTCATTATGCAGTTTACATTTCTCACCAGTGTTGCTTTGATTAAGCAGCTATCAACATTTCTTTCCTGCAGGTCTTCCAGTTCTCTGCTGCGGATGCATGTGCAGGCGCTTTGGTTTGACGTCCATTTGCTGAAGTGGTAAGTAGCGGAAATATCTGTTTATGTCAGAGGAACAGATTCTTTTTCAGTGCAGCTATAAACATTTTTAAGCACATTTTTGAGGGTGCAGTGTATGAGAAGCGATCAGGAAATTGCAGATAGAAAACAATGTAAATACAACATGCATGAAGTTTTTCCTCTTCACTCTGGTGGTAACTGGAGTGAGGAGTTGTCAATTCAAGGGCAAAATTCTTTATATTTCAGATCTAATTGCATCCAAATGTTTGAGGGTACTATGTGTTTCATGCAACAGAGGCATGCACTTCTCTGCTATTCCTGAAGCTTGACTTTAAAATAAGAAATCTTTCAAAATACAAACTGTTGAAATCATTTCACCCCCACAGCTGTAGTAAACACGTTAAGTCCCACTCAAGCTCAAACATGTGCTTGCTTGGCCAAATAAAACCCAAAGGGTTTTGTTTTCTGTTGTTTTTTTAACTCACAAATATACAAAAGTTTTCACTGAGCGTAATCTCTAAGACGTGTCTCTGTTCAGCTCTAAACTCAGATAACTGAAGCCGACTCCTCGGTTAACTTCAAATACCTGCAATCCCGGTTTACGGATGAGCTCCAAGAGGCGGCGTTGCCTCATTTAAACCCAGCAGAAACTTGTAGAAGTTGTGGCGTCTGGAGTTTGCTGGGATTTGTGTCTCCTGGGTATAACAAGCACTTCATGCATGTATAACTCAGGAAGAGCTTTTCCTGCTTAATTTAGTGGGTAGTTGGAGGATGAATAATGGCGACAACACATTAAATTTTAGATATCTTGCAGCCACGGTGAAATCCAGAGTATAAATTTTAAGCAAAACAAGCACACCTGACATACATTACCATGATTTCTGTCCACTACAGCCTCACTGCGCTGTTCATCATAATAAGTCAGAGCTGGCATCTGCTCACCATGCAGATACCTCAAACAAATACAGCTCTTGAATTACCTTCCCATGAGAGGTGTATTTCCAAAATAATACAGTATATACTACACTCGTGTTGCCACATGAGAAACCCTCTGACTTTAAGTTAAAGCCTAAATGACAGCACAGATGCTCATTTAGAGTTTCAGGAACTGTTCTTAATTAGCTTCACTGATTTAACCACATTCCCTTCTCCGTCCTTTTTCCATGGCCATTTTTTACAGCAGTAAAAATCAGTAAACTGGAATAAAATAATGATGTTCCATTTCAGTATCCCAATAAGTCATAGCAGTGAACCCATCAAATAAAAATAGTAAACACAACTGTTCTTTACCTACAATAACATGAGACAATACCAATCAACCCTATATCCTACAAAGTTCCAGGACTCCACCATAGAAACCCAACGATGTAGGATTTTTACCCATATTTGCTGATTCAAAACTGAAAACTTTCAGGCAAATGAAAGATAAACAGATTTTCCTAACATTTGTTTTACGTATGTAGTTACTAGCCCTTACCAACGATTACTTGTTGATGCTCTAGTTGGTTGGTTGTTGTGTTTGTGGCTGTTGCTGCACAGTGTCCTCTGGTGGACAAACTATGCAACACCAACACTGACAACTTAGCTGAAGGGTGTTTCTCCCGTCTCTCCTTTACTTTTTAAATGTTCATTTATTGGCTATTATAAATGCAGGTACTGATATAGCAGTACATCAGTATAGAGGTATTATCAGCCTCAGTCGAGCTCTGCTTGGATAGCAGCAATGTTTTGAGTGTGATTGCTGTTTTTAGATTTACTATGCTGGCAGACACAGGAAACCTTCTTGGAAAGATACGTATGGATATGCTGTCCGGGAGGAGCTGGGCTGCATGTGCAACAAAGCTAAACTAGAGAAAAATCAATCAGGTAGGATATGGGGTGTCAAACTCAAATACACAGTGGGCCAAAATTCAAAACTGGAACAAAGTCACAGGCTAACGTTAATATTTATTGAAATATATTTATTCCTCCAGATATAAGAATGAATCTTTTCTTATGGACTCAAACACGTTTTGCTGAAAAACTGAATATGGAACAAGCAAAGCTTAATACTAAACAATATATATATTAGCTGTATAATACCAGTAGGCCAGCTCTAATAGTAATTTGGTATGGCTTTGCGGGCCAAATGTAATTAGGCTGCGGGTCAAATTTGGCCCGCGGGCCAGAGTTTGACACCTATGAGGTAGGATATGGGGTGCGCGGCAGTCTATGTCCATCACCTCCAGTTCTCCTATTGTGACTGTCTTCTGCACCAAAGCAGGTAAAATAGAGTCACAGTGGTTTATGCTTCCCATCAGGACAAATAGATACCGCTGAGGTTTAACTGATTTTGTGTTATACTGTGAAAATAAAGTGTTTGAGCAGTGTATTATATGGCCAAACATACTCAAATGCTCACACTTAAATAGGGTTGGATTAAAGTTTTCTATAACATCTTAACAAAGACAAAGTTCACTTTTTAAACACAGCCTCACTAGAGACTTATTTGCAATTACATCAGTTTGTTTGTAATTTCAAGTAAAAGCTCACTAAATGCAAACCATTACTTAGCCTATTGATGAAACAATCAAGCAATCAAGCTTAATGCTTTATTTAAAGTAACTACATTGGAGGGTATACCCCATGGCCTAGCCTACCTATCTTCCCAGCCATTCAACTACAACTTGTTGATAGTAATGTACAGTGCAAACACAGGATATTTGTATTACAAAGATGATACCTCAGTGAAACAAAATGGGTTCTAATTGTATCTAATAATAGATTTTGTCACTGTAGACAAATGCTGTTCAAATGCTCAGAGACAATTCTGAAGTCTTGTCAGTTTACTACATTTCAGCAGCTGTTCATGCAGTATTTAACTTGCAAGTTTAATTTTCCGTGGCAGAACATTGCAGGCACACCAGAGTGCAATTATAAATGCAAACAATGCTGCCCGCTAATACAGGGATTCAAGGTATACAAAAGACAACAAGCCCTACCTTTCTGGATTCTTCCACTGAATACTGATGTTTTGGTGTCTGAGTCACAGACGGGCACAGCTCTACTCAGCAGAGAAGAGCCTACTATACATGAAAATCCGGTACAGAATGGGGCTTCCAGGTCAACCTCCAAGAGACTAAATTTAAACTAAAGGTATAGTATTTAGGGTTAGCTAAGCTATATTGCTGCTGTTTTACATATGTGGTATAGGTTAACAAGATTGTCACTGACCAAATTTGACAAGCTAAGCTATTAGCTTAGCTAGTTAGCTATTTTTTTGCAGTGTAGTCTAGTTAGCTAACAGTTTTGCAGTGTTGTTTTTAGTCTTGTACTGGAAGTAAAACCAAACCTGCACTTAGTATCATTTTGTACTACTACTACTACTACTAATAATAATAATGCTTATTATGTTTCTTATTCTAAACAGAAAATGAGTAAACAAAGACATCAGTCAACATTTCGAAGTGAAAATGAAAATGTTAGGGGATTATTTATTTTACATCAGAAATCCTTAAGCTGTAAAATAAATAAAGGGCCCTTTATGTAAAAACCTTCCCATGAAAAAGGTTATGCCCATTCTGTAGATTATCCAGTATAACTGGACTGCTCTTTCTCGTGAATTCTCGTGTGCAATGTTTTCTGTTTGATTTTTCAATGCTACGAGCACAAACAAATTTATCTCCACCTACACTGTATTTAAGTGGAGGCAGATGTTGAGAAGCTGGATAAATCCAAACCTAAACTTTCTGCTTTTCTAAATACTATCGGGTACTGACAAAATTTGTTTTGTTTTAGTTATAGCACAGCGTTGAGATGAGCGTACTTTTTAAGGGTATTTCCCTGTAAGAAAATGCTCTTCAAGTGTTAAGAAAGCATTCTACTAAACCAAAAGCTGCATGGTGGTCAAAAAAAAAGTAAGGTTGTTTACTTCTACCTGAAAAAGTTTACTTCTTGAGACAATGTTCTGGGCTTGGAGGGATGCATTTATGCATCTTAGAGAACAACATTCCCTGAAGACTAGCTTGCTTATAAAGAATTGTGGGATTTCACTGAGAGGATTATTTGATAGTGTTTTAAATTCTCCCCACATCAAAATCTCCTCTTGACTACTGTTTCTGCAGCACTCTGCCCCCACTACTGAAAACTTTAAAACAGGTCTCAAATTTACAGTTTAGCTTATTTCTAGTTGGTTAAACGGTTTCTCAGACTGGAGTAAACAATAGATCTTGCCGGGGATTATGTTGTCCCTCAGATTAACACATGTCTGAATTATGATGTTGTTTTTTAATGGCAGGATGGTGTTTGATGCGTTTTTAATACTCTTTTGTTTAGTTTTTGTGAAGTGCTTTTGCAATGTTTTGACAAAAAACAACATTATAACTACAGTGTTTCATATTGAGATGAAGACTGGCCTTCCTTTGTTTATTTTCTAAATCTCAATAACTGAAAGTAAATACATTCACAGGCAGAACAATGTTTGGTGTTTTGTTACTCCCTGTCACTGTCTGGGTGAAAGCTCTGTGGGCTGCCTCGTTCCACAGAGCTGCTATAACAGATTACAGTGCTGTGAAAAAGTATCTGACTCCTTTAGATTTTGTAGTTCTTTTGCATATTTGTCACACTTACAGGTTTGAGATCATCAAACTAATTTTAATATTAGACGGAAGATAACATTCAAAAATTGTTTAATGATCTCAAACACGTCATCTCAAACATTGTAATAGTAGACTACACTAGTAGGATAATGTCTGTGCATTATTATGCCGGTACTCTGGCTTCCTCCCACAGTTTAAAGACATACAGTTAGTAGGGTTGGGTTAACTGGTGATTCTGAATTGCTCATAGGTGTGAATGTGCATGTGAATGATTGTCTGTCTTTTTGTGTTACCCTGCGAAAGGCTGGTGACTTGTACAGGGTCTACCCCACTTCTTGTTTTATGGTGGCTGGGATGGGCTCCAGCCTTCCCACAACCCTGGATTAGACACGTCTTACAGAATAAATGGATGGGCAAAGATAACCCGAGTACATACAAAATGCATAGAAAGGCTTACAAAGCCATTTCTAAGTCGTTGGGATTCCAAGGACCTGCGATGAGACCCATTATCCACAAATGGAGAAAACTTTAAGCATTGGTGAACCTTCCCCGGAGTTGCTGGCCAACCAAAATTACTCCTTAAGCACAAGACTTGGGGGGGGGGGGGGGGGGGGGGGGGGGGGGGGGACCTTTGTTCACTGACCAGACAAACGTGCTAGTTTTTGGAGGGTTTGTGTAAAACTAGCCAGCATTTTATAAAAAGTCATCATCCCTAAAACAAGGTGCTACTTGTGTAATGATCTAGGACTGCTTTGCCACTCGGGGCTTGGATGACTTGCTCCACAAAATCCTGAAGGTGAATGTCTAGCTGTCATTTCATAAAGCTCAAGCACATTCAGTTAGATACAGCAAGACAATAATCTGAACATATCAACAAGTTCACCTCTGAATGGCTCAAAAGAATAAAAGGAAGGTTTTGGAGTGGCCAAGTCAAAGTCCAGACCTAAATTTGATTGAGATGCTCTGGCACGACGTTAAACAGACCACAAAAACCCTCCAATGTGGCTGAATTAAAACAGTTAAACCAACAAGAAAAAAAAGTAGGCCAAAAATTCCTTCACAGTGATACGAAAAACTCATTGCCAGTTATCATAAATTCTTGATTGTAGTTCTTGCTGCCAAGGGTGGCACAACCACTCATTAGGTTTAGGGAGCAATTTACTTCAACATTGGGCAGGAAGGTTTGTATAGCTTTTTTTTCCCTTTAATAAATGAAATGATCATTTAAAAACAGAATTTTCTTTTTCCTTTCACTGAGCACTGTATACACTATCATGACAGTGGCGCTGCATATTTAATCTGCTAGTTTATTTCTTGTAATATGATCATAAGCCAATCCTGCCTTCACCAAAGACGTCACCTTCTGTTTGAAATTTCTGCAATTATCAAGAGGATGATACATTGAAAGTTTATCGTTTTATTTATTTTCTATTTTAAATACAATCTGAGTACAGAATATTTGACACCCCCAAAATCAGTGACTTGGGAGAAACGATGAACATCCATACGTCTGAAATTATATTTATTCAGCAGTCAGTATAGAATGTAAGATAAACATTTTTTGGCACAGTTTCTTAATGATGATAAGCTGTCCCATTTCTGTGTGGTAATCTAAATAAATATGCAAAACCATAATTTATTTCCCAAATAAATACAATAAGAACAACAAAAAAAAGATGCACCGCATCTCCATTTCACCTTCCCGGAAAAAAAAAAGTCAAAGAAAAAAACAGACAGACATAATGTGTTTTTACTTCAGGCAGTTGCTATGGGTTCAAACCAAATAAAAATCGGCGAAGGTGAAAAAGATGCTTAATGATTCATTTCAACACCTTTTTCTCCCCTAAAAGTCAACCAGGCAATACAACAAAGGAGGCATTTGAAGGGCCAGTGGAAGGCTGTACTGTGGGTTTTGGATTAGAAAGGTTACATGGTTTTATGGAGAAGTGTGAACATCACTTCAGATCCCAGCATCTACTTTGCCAAGTTTTTAGTTTTTCACTAAAACCATTTTTCTCTTTTACACCTGCTTCTCAAATTAGCTAATGACCGTGCAAGTGTAAACGTTCACAAATGACACCCAGAGACAAAAATGAAACGGGTTATATCACCGGCAACCTGATACGTGCGATGTTTATGAATGTAACTTTGTGGATTCCCGCGCGTGTTGATTTGACTTGGTGTGTTATGGCAATTATTTGGGGAAAATAATTCCTGAAAATTATGGGTAATTGCTTATTTTAGACTGGGGTGTTTTGAGAAAGTAGAACTCAAGAGAGCAGATGTGTGAAATGTTTAAATTGCTCTGTTGCTGTTATTCAACACAAATCGACATACACTGGAGTTTTTAACGTGGGCATGAAACCTGGAGCTATAGAAAAGGATTTTCTTCCATTAGCAAATTCTAATCAGTAACACTTTTTTCTTTTACCTGTGTAATAACACTGCAGTTAGTAACATTGCATAGAAGTAGGGAACCAAAGTCATGGCCTGTAATAACAACACGCTTTAAGCCAGATCACAAAACATTATAATCAGGCCACGAGGCTGAAGTGTCCTGTGATTAACACCGGTGGGAATGAAGTCCAGTTACAGCACTGATCTGGTCCCCTACAGCTTATAAATCATAATCTGTTTCCTTTACTACTACTGAAATATGACATCACAAACAAAACCTTGCTACATTGTTGTTACACCACAGTTTACAGTGTTACTACATGGATAGAAAAGATACAAACTTGTGATTTAAGCAGCCATTGTCTGCCTTTGTACATGTCAAGTCTTGCTGTCCACGTGACACTGTCTCAGCTTGTGAAGACTGATGGTCAAATGCCAGAGTCTATCTGTCCAACAACAAAAAATAAAATTATTATTTTTTTAAAAAGCTGCTTTGGAGCATCCAGGAACATATTCACAACTTCCTCTCATTGAGTTTATACTCCATAGATTTTCTGTTAACAGCAACCATGACTCTTCCATCAGAGAGTGAGAGCAGCATAAAGAAGTCCATATCTCTGGGTCATACACATCCGCAGTTCTTTGCCGATACGTTGTGTATGTTCCGATAGCGACTGGGGTGTACTGTTGTGTCCAGGACGGTAAAGTTCTCAAATGCAGTCGGTCGGCAGCAGGGCTGAATGCTAACTTTGTCCTTGCGGCCCTTCTCTCTGAAGCCCACTGTCATCATGTGCTTCATGACCATGTCATAGTTTTCCCGGTGTTTATCGCATTTGCCACTGCAGTAGCGCAGCAGCACCGTCTCTTCGCTCTTATATTCGAGACCCAGTTCATTAACTTTCACTTCGAGCTGCCTGACGGAGCACAGCTTGCGCTTTCGGGCCCTTTTAGTCCTGCGGCCCTGGGTCTCAGCAAGCCGCCGGCTCTTCCTTCGCTTACTTTCTAGCAAAGTTCCGACCACGTGCTGAAGCTCGCCCTCGGTGAAGCTCTGCAGCATCATGGTAACTGACAAAAAAAGGGGAATAAATCAACAGAAAGTGTTATTGGCAGGTCACGAGGGGGGATTATCTGGTTTCTGTGTCATTTTGTGTCTAACATTTTCAACAATCAGAAATGTCAACGGAACAGATGGCTCACACAGATAATGCACTGAAGTTGGCATGGAAATCAATCAGTCAGGTGCAAACAGAGGACCACAAAAATGTTATCTATCATAACAGCAACAAACTATCCTTATCAGCGCTAGCTAAACAGAAAGTGTTTAAGTTCCACAGAGCGAGGTTTGTTGATGAATGTCTTCATGGAGATGTTCTGTGGAGAACCGGTGAACTATGACCGGTGCTAACTGACATCAGTGTGCGAACAGTTAAACCTGCTCCGTAAGCAACAGAGTCAGGTGCTGAGTGTTTTGTCAGAACCCTTTCACAAGCTTGTGAAGATGAAAGCAACAGCTTATCTTACACTCTGAGAGGAAAGATTTCATGTCGTCTGTTGAGCGTTTCCTCCGATGCAGATAGCCCATCTGTTGGGGCACTGGCCTTGATTCTGAGGAGGGCGATGACGATGATGGCGGTGAGGTCTTGGATGCTGATTCTAATAATGCAGACGGTCTCGACGAGGGTGAAGATGGATATTTTGTGTTAAGCTTGAACTGTCTGATGGTGGCCATGTTTCTAATGAGGATGGTGGACAGGGCTGCAGCACAGAGCATGAAGGCAAAAGTAGCACCTTTCCATAACTTCATCTTAGAACGTGGAGGAGCATTGAAACTCTGCGGAGAGAGCGAGAGAGAGGCAAAGTGTGCAACATCAGACATGTTTAAACAGTCACGCCTTCAGCCATGTACTTTTGAACTTGTCACGTTAAAGCACAGACACATCAGTGTTGAAACTGCTATATCTACCACCATCACATTTCTGCGACCTTTCCACAAATCTACTTCCCTCGAGTGAGGCTTCTGCAGCGCGACTTTTAATTTACCACCGGTTTACTTTCTCTGATTCTGCTGCCAGCTCATTCTCGCTATAAGTGAGGTCACGATCTGTGAGCTCGAGATCACTCGCTGACACCCAAGAATGCAGATGTGTATTTAAAGTTGTATCACTGCAGCCTGGGAAAGTGAAAAAAGTAGAAAAAAGGAAAAAACAACACGGCTGCCATTCCTTATTCGAGCTGAAGACAAACGGGATGCAACCCCTGCAAACCTGCAGAAAATAATTATAAAATACCTGATGAGAATGAGCATCTGAGCCGCCTCCACCCCCGATTTCTAAAACCTCCCCAAAAAACTTTTGAAAAGAGGGAAAACACATTCCTTCCTTTACAATGTCTCAACCACACCTATTTGGAATTCTATGTATGATAGAACGTGCAAGCGTGTATACCCTTTTATCTTCCCTCCCTTCCAACAGATGCAGCAACACTGCAGCCACAAAACTCAATTTGGAGGACTTATGTGCCATGTTTTCCTTTTTCCCTTAATGTCAAACCACTGGTATATTTTTTTACAAGCCCACTGCTTTGTTCTCTTCGCATCATGTCAGCAATGAGCAAAGCATTCCTCCAGAGCCGGAAACAGTACACTGGCAGTGACTAACAGCAAATCCAGACCAGCTTTAGAAAGTGCTTTGCCAGACCGGATTCTGTAGGGGAATGTATGCAGGCAGTCGGATTGTTTACAATGAGAAAACATGTTGCATGGTTGCCCGATTTTTTTATAGAAACAAAACTCTAAAATAAGTGTTTACTCTAAAAGTCAGCAACTCCTATAGATCACACGGCAGAGACAAAAACAGTAGGAGCATTGCTGTTTTCTCATGGTGGTTGAAAATTCCCTGCACTCCTCTGCATCTGAGTGATTCGGACAACGCAGATGGAAAATAGAAAGGGACTGTGCGCATGAGCTGCAGTGGTGCAAACAGCATATAAACAGGTATAACCAGTCATATCAGCCAAAGCTTGAGTCATCACTCATAATTCCATATGTGTTTGACGTGGTAAGCGGCTTCTGCACAATGAAGGGGTACGACGACAATCATTTGAAAGTCAAACATTTCACCTAGCAACCTCAATTGACACACAGTCTAAGTAAATCAAACATGGAGGTGGCGTGGTAGCTGTGGCCGAATGTTACTCACTGACTGCCCATATGTCTGACGCTTGTTTCTCGCCTGCGAAGGCCTCAGAAGTTATATATGGAGGCCTAAATGGGAACTTTCATTTTGTTTCTATTGGTTTGACCCCAAACCCTAAGGGCAGAGAGCTCGGTCCACCAGGCATTAACTTGTGAAGTTCTCAGTTTAAATGAAGCCGTTTTCTACTCTACATAGCTAAGGATGAGAGCTTTGTTTTCCTATGCTATTAATAGGCCAATTTGGGGCAGTTATTAATCCATGGAGTTAGCGATTTCACATGGCAGAGATGCACCGGTGTCCTCAGCCTCCGTGGCTCATCCTGATAAAACAATTACCTCGTAAAGAACAGATAAGTCTTCCACTGTCTCTGCCACTGGATGGAGATTCATCATCAAGCACTGATCTCATGTCCCTGAAGACACTTTGATTGTCATAATTGCACCACTCAGAAACACATTAGTCACATCTGCAGTCAATTGGCGCCAATAAAAGTGCCAAGGATCACACTGCAGCTTGTTCAGATGTTCACAGATGATTAATCAGCGTAGACATTTAATATGTGTAACTGGCCCCCACCGCTGTGGACTTATATATACACTTACTGATAGAGAGAAGGGGCACCTGCGTTTTCTTGGGAGAGCAATGGATACGTAAAGGAGTAGCTGACTTCCTGAGGACAAATACTGCTTTTTTTTCGTTCCCTAGCAAACAGAGAAGAGCAGTAAATGCAGAGAGGATATAGTGGAAGCCCTTAGGACTCTGTAGCAGAAGGAAAACTCATCCTCAAACAGAGGTATAAAAGTGCAGATGACTCGCAAAAACAACTAAACCAGCTCCCACACAACATGTCTAGTCCTCACAAAGCATCATGATATGCCCATGCATGCTCCAGTGTGTGCATATGAAGGCCGGTTGATTGTGTGAGGCCCAAAACAAAGGGATAAAATCTTCTATTTACGACGAGAAAACAGTCTGAAGCCATGGAAACGGCCGGAAATGAGGATTTTGTGATTCTAGAGAGAGTGTGGGAGTGATAGCACACCTGACATTTGCTCTGGGCCATATGTCACCTGAAGAGCTACCAGCAGAGAGAAAACAGTCCCAGAAGGCTCTTAACGTGTCTGAGGCAAACCATGAAAGTGAACTGTTCATCCAGAAATGCTTAAGTCTGGCAAAGCCATTCCCGAGACATTATGTATTCTCTAATGCATGCATGCACGCATGGCGCAGTTGGAGGCCGATCTGCAGCGATCAACTGAGCTCTTGTTGATGATCTGAAAGATCGCATTCTTTCAAATGACACAATAAAATCGACGTTTTCGGGGAATAATTGGGTCAGTGGCCTTGGTGCTTCTAAGCTGGTGGTAATGTAATTATATAGCAGCATGGCACCCGTGTCAAACCCCTCCTTCTCTGGCCAGAAGGAGACACTCAACAGAATGCCACAGCCTACGGATGAAGTAGAGATCTGTCAAAATGGGGATAAGCGGCGTTTGTGGTTTTTACTTTTGAATGAAGACAGCAGATAGGGGGGCTTTCCTGTCAGCCAGTCTGGATCGAGACCAGTGAGACACGGTCATTGTGACAGAAGATCACAGAACAGCAAAAATGAAGAGCGTCTTTGTGCTGGAAAAAAAAGAAGCAGATACCAACTTCAATGTCTCACCATGCAGCAGCATTTGTTCCTATATATTCTCTAAATACAGCCTCTTCTGTTTCACCCTGTCTCCCTTTCTCTCTGTGACTCATACATACCATAAACACACACGTACAGCAGTTGCGTGGTTTCACTCTTTCCCAGTCATCTGACGCATGCTTGTCTAGAAATTTAGACAAAGTACAACCTTCAATTGTTGGCCAGACACCCACTTCACTTCTATGGTGTACGCATGCTAAAATCAGCAGCTCCATCACATAAGACTGGATTATCTTTCTTATATCATCTTGCTGTTTCTTGATATCAACAAATCTCTCCAGGTCTAACCACAGTGTGTTTGCCACTGCATAAACGTGAGGCCTGTACCTACAGAGCACTATTAATGCACCGTGAGTTGCGGCTTCACTGGAGCCATGTGACTGGCTGTCTCTGTATTACTCTGAACACACCCCGTAAATACCTGCACTCGTAAGATAGCAGTAGCAAACCAAAGAGTAGGAAAGGCACCTACTATGTTGCTGCAAAGAAACAACGTGCTTTTTGGAGTCCTAGAGAGGCTTTGTCTTGTCTTTTCCCTCTTAAGTGACCATCAGGAGACCCGGGGACAGCTAGAGAGTGCTTGGGGAGGTAATAGGGACATATTCCAAAGATCAGGGCGGGATTAGCACTAATGCCTGCCGGCTTTATCTGCAGTCACGTGGGTTAACACCTGGCTGCAGTGTTGGTGGCAGAGCACAGGTCTCGCTCTGTGTGTGTGTCCGTATTAATCCGTCACACACCTCTAGCTCAGAGGTTAGGCCAGCATGCAAGGTCCACAGAGAATGAGCACCTGCAGGCTCTTCCACCACTAAATCCCAACCTACCTACAAAATGCCAGAATAATGAAGAAGAAAAGTGACAAACTTGGTGAGTCAGCTTTGTTGTGGTGGCACCAGGGTGGGCTAAGAGGTTGTAAAATAAAGTGGGATTTCAGAGCCAGGATTGGCTGTTCTATATCCGGCCCCGGTTCTAATGCAACCAAAAAAAGCCTGTGGTGTAATTTTGCTGGTAGCCACATCGGTTGGCTCGTGCTCTGTCACTCAGAGACCATGGGATAATCAAAACAAGCCTGTTCCTTGTTAGCTAGAAAGCTGGTGTTCATTATTGAGCAAAAAGGGGAGCTATTTTGTGACAATTTTTCGTCACATTCTTTGAATTTTAAACACGATTCTGGTATCCTTTTTCGTCCACTGGATTTGGGTAAGTGGCTTAAAAAGTTTCAATTTTATTTTAGAAGGCCTACTATCAGGTCCCCAGGATTAGATACGGATTAATCCAGTGACCCAACGGCTTAGCACGGAATTGCACAACTCATACCTATTGCTGTTAAAGCAGGATTATTGAGGAGTGAGGTGAAGGTAGATTTAAAGATGCACATTTGACACCTGTCTCAGTATTTCTGGCCTGTGCTGTTATGGGAGGAGAGAGTCCAAGTGCAGTGCACACATTACATTTGAATCACCCTTTTGATGTGAAGCGATTGCATTATTCTTGGCAGAGAAACACAACGTTGCCTCATTATTTTTTTTATGTGCGTCTCAGCTACTTTCTAAAGAGTCTATCCTGGCTCTTAATCTGTCTCTGTCAGATCCTCTTTTAGCACAACAACATCACCTCTAAACCCATGTTAAACATGTTGATATTGCTTTTACAAAAGGCTGGCGGCCATCTGGCACACACTGAATACCACTTTCGAGTATGACCCACGCCAGCAAGCACAAGCAAGTACAAACATCCAAAATATGTTGAAATTTTGCATTTTTTGACCATATTTTCTTTAGGCTAGCAGTGTCTGCATTATATGCATGCAGCACGTATGTACTGAGGCAATGAGGAATATTACGTGTGTTCAGCTTCCCCATCAGTTTATACTAGTTATGAGCAGCTTTGGGAGGTTATGAAAGTTGAACAGCTCAACTGACTTTAGGCTTAGCCGCTATCCCTCCTCTCGGAGCACAGCCAGATACAGTGTAATCTCCATGTATGATATGGGCTTAGTGCAAAAGGGATCATCAGTTCAGTAAAAAATGCCAAGGATGAGTGTCATCAAGCGCCTCTATTGTGATCCTGATCTTCTTAATTATTTAAACTCTTAAAGGTAAATGAAATGATTAATACAAAAAAATAATTAGCCAAAATCCCAGTTTCTTATCAAGTCAAAGTAGGGAACTAAGTTTTGTTAAAGGAGCGTGTATTTGGAGTGCACTCATGCTTTAGAATGAGGCAAACCACCATGTTGGGCAAATGACAGGCAAAGAAAAATATTCCTCCCTCGCAAAATAAACTCTTCTGAGTGTTGAGAGGTTGCAAGAAACTCAGAGTGCTAATTTATTTTTCTTTTTGCTCTTCCAACAACACGGGATACCCCCTTTTGCGACCAGTGAGCGGTTACTGCTCTGCAAGCATTTTGTGACAGGCCGTAGTGCGCTATTGTCATGTGGCTCTACCGAGGAGCCACTTATTGACACGGATAACGTGTGTTTTCTGCCACCCCAGCACTTGGAGAGCCATCTCTGTCAGCAGCACCTAACGCCTTCCTCATAAGCTGCTGGCTTAGACTAACAAAAGAAGATGTGGTGTCCTTACCGTTCGGCCGGCTAATCCAGACTTAGCTGTGTGGCGTCGTCTTCAGCTGACCTCCACAGGCGAGTGCTGGCTGGGTAAGTCCATCATCATCACAGGCGAGGAGTGAGGACAGTACTCCTGCTTGTTTTCTAAAAATCATCACAACTCCCTGTGCCTGCAAGTAGGGGAGGTGTCCTGACTTGATTCAAGCCAAGGGTGTATTATTCTTCTATCATATTTGCACTTCCATAGAAATCTTTTAAGTTGCAAAGATCAGAATCAGCATTCCTCTGAATATAAGCATGCATTTCATGGCATTCAGCCTGATCCATCCAAAAAGAGGAGAGCTGGATGTTTAGAGAAGCCACTGAGTGGTCAGTTTTACTTCAGAAAACTCATGTCTTGATGCTTCCCCGTACAGAACTGGTGGTCTTCTTTGCAAACTTGAACCTTAAAATGGGAGAACAGAGCAGAACCAGGGTACGGTGGCATGTAATAAGCAGATCTTACAGATTGCTTTACTTTTATCACATCTGTTGTGAATATCTGTGAATTTCCATTGCCTTATGATTATTTTTTTCTCCAAGGAACAACACCGATGAAGGATAATGCACATTTCCTTACCCTTTTTTTTTTCCCAGCAGCAGGTCTCCTCTTCAGCTCAAGCAAGAACAACTCTGCGGGTCGTGAAGATGGGTTAGGGTGAGGAGGGAGAGTGTAGTTACCGTAAGTGGAGCACAGAGCTTCTCCGATGCCTCTGAGTGCCTTCCCCTTCAACTCATGCTCCTCCTCCTCCATAGTTGTGCTTGTGGGCCGAGTCGGATTACTCCTGACATGATAATCTCTCTCCAGAAGCACTAAAGGATGCTTTGGCCTGAGTAAAGGCTTACATTTACCTTCTGCCGCAAGAGAGCGTGCCATCTTAAGCAGGCAATTGGTAATAGCCTCAAATGGGCAGATCAGTGCAGTTTAGCGGGGTCTGCTAAAACGAGTGTCTTCCAATCTTTTAGTGGGAATTAAGAAAGTTCACAATTGGTTTAAAGGGGGCTAAGAGAACATAAACTCCGAGTAAACAGAATTATCACAGCAGAGGTATTTCATGATAACCCAATCTACAGCTGGCTGGAGATAAACCCATTGATGTTGTTGTTCAGGATCACATCCACATCCCCTCCAATACAGTATTTTAGCCTTGAGCGACAAATGAGGAGCAGATGGTTGTGTTTTTGGAAGGTATCAGGCGCTCCACACTGTAATCTAAATAAATACCCTATCCACAGGGGGAAATGCGTCAGGTGTGTGGGGTCAGCGATGTATAAACAAACTAAGGAGACAACTGAGGGGGATACGCGAAGCCTCGCAGGTGCTGTCGTGGAGCGGGTTGCATTAACCTACAGGTAAACAGAATGAATGATCCAGAATCGTTTCTGGAGATGGTGAAATAAAGCAGCGCAGTAATAAAGCCAGCACACCAACAGGAAACTAATTATTTGCTAACAAATATCTCATTCTCACAACATGAGTCATTCAGATTTCCTCGAGCCAAATTATACACAAATCAAAGCTCCACTAGAGGGGCGGAGATGTGGCCAAGTGTGAAATTTCTAAGACTTAAAATTCCTTCATCGTTGCGTGGGACAAACCAAAGGAATCTTTGCCCAAAGCTTTGTGTCGTTTGTGTATCAACAGATATTATTCTAAGGTTGTTATCACAGTGACCTGAAGGGGTAGATATTTCTTTTAGCCCAAAGGTTAAGGCAACGCGTTTTAACACAACCCTCAGCAACTTGGAGAAAAGCAATAGAACAAATGAAGAATGGAAAAAAGAAAACGTCTTTTCATTACAGGCGGCAGGTGCAAAATATTATTATTACACTAACTTATTTAACAGACATCTCAATAACTGGCCTGAACAGCCTATGTAAAGACATAATGACTTCCACCTAGCAGGGAATATTGTGCTTTTCCAGCCTCAAAAAGGAGCTATCGGCACACAGAGATTTCCTAACATCGGACAGAAACATGCCTACTCTGTACATATTGTTCACAGATGTGTAAAGTTTTCATAGACCTGCCTCAGCTGCAGTATAAACCCAACAGCTGTTAATTGCTAAATCAAGGCAGATACAGTACGAGTGAAAGGCTCGATCTGTATACACGAAAACGTCTCGCTCAAAAAGTTACGATTACATTAGTCACGAAGACAGTCTGACACATGAGAATACTCGAGGGGGGGGGGCAACATAGCATGTTTCCAATTTCAATATGATAGAATTCCATACACGTTGTGATTGAATCTTTTCCACTAGGCGTGGATAAGTGAAGAAACACATTTTGTTTAGTTTTGGGCAAGATTTTAAGGAAGCCCTCAATCAGTAACACTATAAACAGACCATTCCAGTTGAGGTGTCATTAGAAAGGCTGGAAATAAGGCACAAATGTTGCTACTACGCACATCTTGCACAAGACGTGGTTTGATGATTGGACAAGTAACCTTTCGCCAAATGTCATCTCGGCGAGTGGAAAACTGCTTTTTAGAGAACCAAAATCTAAACAGAAAACGATGCACTCAGACAATGAGGGCCTTTTATGAGTGTTTCATGTTGAAAGACAAGCCTTCTGTCTAAGGAAAGCGGTAAAAAGGTAAATCCATCCCTGCCAGAGAACAAATATACAATACAATTTGCAGTTGTGAGCAGACAGGCTGAGGCCCCAGAGGTGCAGAGGCCACTCAGGTTTCAAAAGAGGTGTGTACAGACTCGGAGACACTTTTATTCCAGCTCTTAAAATCCTGAGTTTGGGTTAAAATTTTAAACTTCCTGCTAAAATGTATTCAGTTCAATTTAGTTTTATTCATATAGCACCATATCACAATAACAAGGATTCAAGGTGCTTTGTATTGTAAGGTAAAGACCCTGAAATGTACTGATTTCAATGTATATGCTGCGTTTGCAGTGTGTGTGTGAACAAGTGTGAACGTGGCTAAATGCTGCCCCCATTTGTCAGTGGTTTATAACTACACACCACCCCGAATGAACCAGGTCTTAACAATCAAGATGCAAACATTTAAAGAGCGTGTGCTGTTTATTGCAAAGCAAATATTTTTGCTTCTCAGCTTTTAATTCAAACATTTTTTTTTAAATAAATCTGTTAATGTCACTTTTTCCAAGGGAGGTCGAGCTGTTCCCGGTGCCTCACTCTGAGCTGAAAACCACTGGTGCCATCAGGGCCAAAGGGCTGACGTATTACCCTCTGAATCGAGCTGGGTGCATTCGGGTGCCCGGTCTCTTTGCGGTTCAATTCAAGGGCCGCTAATTTACGCTTGAGCACCCACGGGCTCTGGGAAATTTCTTTATCGCAGTCTCCAGAGTTCCACGTCATCCTACTGTCACTATGATTCCAACCAGGGAAGGACTGGCCATTGCAGCTGCTGGAAATCGGGTCAACATTCTGCGGTGCAGGGTTATCCGTGGACGCGTTTGGCTGATGTGTTTCTGGAGGTCCGTCAAAAAACGCAGTGGGTGAAGAATTCTCCTGCTGGACTAAGTTCTCTGGGATTTCAGGTGGATTTTCCTCCTTCTCGGGAAGGATTTGGCTTGCTTCTTCTGGGGATTCGTCCTCAGTGAAGTGATGTATTGACTGGAATCCCATAGGTACAACACACATGCCCTTCCCATTAGACTTCTCCTCTTCTGCTTTCAGGGCACTGTAGGCCTTACGAACGGTCTCTAAACTGTCAAACTTGATCACCGCACATAAGTGCTGGCCAAGCTCCTTGTGACGTTTCCCGTAGCACTGCATGTCTGCGGGAAGCTCCCTTCCAGGTGGCACAATCTGGAATGAAGTAACTCTGCCGTATATGCTGAACTTTTGGAGCACATTCTCGGAGAGCGCAGCGGGCTCCGGGCCTCGGACTGCACCGTCGTCACTGCTTTGCTCCTTGGAAAAGTTCCAAGCGAGGAGGTGCTTGCTGGTGGGGGAACACATCAGCCATTTGGGAAGCGGCTCTATGCGCCTCACTTTGGTGGACTCATCATTCACCTCCAGAAGGTCTGAGTACAATGCTCCCACCAGAGTCATGTACCAGTTTTTGGTCAGGGTCCTTATCTGCGGCAAACACGGGCAACCTCAGCTTTGTTCGTATTTTACTGGATTGTTTTCATTCAAACTGCTGGAATGTAAACACCACAGAAAGCACACCAAAATGTTTTTTTGTCTTTTGTACCTTTTTCAAAGAAGTGAGAAGCTTGAGACTGACGAAACCCTGCTTGTTCTTCTGCACATGTTTGAGCAGGAAGCCGTCCTCTGCCAGGTGGCTGTCAGAGAAGAGCTCCTCCAAATGGGTTTTGATCTTCAAACACAGCATCTCACCTTCACAGTCATCTTCACTTTGGAAGCACAGTTGATCAAATCTGTGACAAATGATTCATAATCAGCAAGCAACTTCAAGAGAAACATTTGTCATTTTTAGATTTCCTTACCTAATCAGATCGCTCATGGTGTGTCGTAAGGATTATGATAGCAGAGCAATAAACTGTTGTCTTTGCTATTTCCTTGGAAATTAAAGGCAGCTGTAACTAACACGGAATCAAGCAACTGTTCATATGACCACAACAACCTCATTTGGTTTCTAAGGAATCCAAAAACAACATTTTGTAAAATGCTATAGCTGAAATTCCACATTACAAAATTAACTTCCACCAGCACCAACAACACATTTAAAAACAAAGAGAGCAAAAAAACTCAAACAAAACAAAATCCCAAAATGAAACAAAAAAAAAAAACCCATCGTGAGGACAAACTGTTTTTTGCTATAAAAAATATCACCAGGGCTACAATTAAGGGCCACTGTGCACAACAGAAAAACCAACAGTTAATCAGTATTACTATCAGCACTTAAACCATTAGAGATGTGAATTTAAAGCAGTTAAAAGTGCACAATCAAATCAAAAGGAAAATTATGATGCCGTCTGCCTTTCAAAAAACAAAACAGATACAGCAGCACATTACAAACAGCAACAAAAATGATCCTTTAAATCCATGCTCGTGTGCTTTTGTCTTAAGCTCATTCATCCTTTTTAGCGTGGGCCTGCTACTACACGCTGAAAGCAACAACAGATCCATCACTCGCACGAGATGGTTTATTTCCATGTTTTAGTCAACAAACTTGATTAATTATAAATATAAAACCCTTTGCAGGCTGTTCTTCAGCTCCACTCACCCCCCCGGCCCCCCGTCTTATTGTTATGAGGCATCAGCAGGTGGTGATTTAGCAGTCCGTGTGGGCTTCTAGTGAGGAGGGGAAAAGGAGATGTCGGGGTGTTCCGAGCACATCCGCTGACACGGATATAAACTGGATATACACACGTGTGTTAAGATTACAAAGTGTTAGCTTGAAATTGTCTGCACTGTGTAAAAGTTCGAAACTTCAACAACCGCTTCATCAAAACTCATCATTATTCAAATACGAGTGACAGCAGCATTTCCATGACAACAGGAGCAAACAACCACCAAACTGTTATTAGGTCTTGGGTAAAAAAAAAATCACTTCCTCAGTGACTCATTTCCTGTATCCCTCCAAGGTATGCAGCAAATTGAGCTTTCAGGCACCGATGAATCAATGTGATCTTGAATCATCACTGACACTCAGATGTGTTGCACCTCTGATTGCAAACAGAAGGACCTGTTCGTGACATGGACACTTGTGTTTTCCTCCACTACGAAGGAAAACAATACTTGTAAAGGTGGAAAGGGTAAATGCAGAGCTCTAGACGGAATAAATAGAGGGTTTTACCACACTGAAGCACAAGTAAACAATTGCTGATCATTCCCAATCAGACCGGTTAAGGTGGACAGAAACAGGCCAATAGAAAAATGTGACGATCCATTTGAACAGAGCACTCCAAACCAGTAAACAGCAGTTCCTCCACTGGCCGCCTGAGGCTCCCTCCAAAAGCCCCCAGGGAAATCAAACCCTCTTGACTGTCGTGCTGGGATGTCGAACTTCTGAGCAAAAGTAGTTTTAATTTCAACATGTTTTTCCATTTTTCTTCTGCTTATCCGATTCAGGGTTGCAGGGGTGCTGGAGCCCATCCCAGCTGTCAAGGGGTGAGATGCAGGTTACACCCTGGACAGGTCACCAGTCTGTCGCAGGGTTAATACAGAGAGATAGACAACTATTCACACACCTATGGGCAGTTTAGAACCACAGAGTAACCTAACCCCATGCATGTGTTTGGAATATGGGAGGAAGCTGCAGTACCCACGAGGAAGGTCATACGGACACAGGGAGAAAGGCTCCAGGCTGGATACAAACCCAGGACCTTGTTGCTGTAAGGGGACAGTGTCAAAAACCTAACAGTGTGTCTTCTCCTTAAAAACTCACGTTTACATTTTTTTAAAGATTGAAAGTTTTTATATTTATGCCAACAGAGACTGTAGCTGTGTGCTAGCCCTCTCCTCTGCTAATTTGACAGTGAAATGTGTTTGAGGCGTTGGTCCGTTTTCATGGAATTAAAACAACATGGCCTGCGCTATGTAGCTCATTTTACTAACAGCACGTCCAAGAAGTTTCTCAAATTTCTATGAGTAAAGTACTAGTATTTTACATTATTTGGCACTAATAACCAGCTTCTGTCTGTGAGTGAACCAAGGTGCTAAACAGGGTTACTAGTGGTCATGGCTAAAACGCTAGAGTTGAGGCTTCTCAAGGAGTTACTGGTCATGTCCTACTTTTATGAACAGTTTATGCTACAAATCAGACGAACAATACACAGTTAATGTGAAAATTTGCTAAACACTGAATGACTACTCTCATATAACATTTATTTACTAGTCGTCACCAGAGATGGTGACGACTAGTGTAATTTTTGCTTGATGCATAAAGTTAAAAGATTAAAACTAATAAAACAAGTTTTAAAAAGAGACTTTTCCATTTGATTACATTTTGTATGATGGATTATGTAGAAAAAGTAGAATTGGGATGAAAGATCTATCGCTTTATCACCTATTCAGGTTGTAAATCGTGTTTTTAAAAAGTAACTAAGTAATTAATTACTTTTGAAAATAAGTAATCAGTAAAGTAACGGGATTACTTTTTGGGGGAAGTAATCAGTAATTAGTTACTGATTACATTTTTTAAGTAACTTGACCAACACTGGTCGTCACTAAAATGGGCTTTGGACAGTTAATAATGATCATTTTGTCATTCGCACTTCACTGCAGCTGTTAAAGTCAGTAAAATGTGGCACATTGAAATGTAAAGCCAAATATACATACATAAAAAAATACATTTTACAAGAGGAAGATAAGACATTTTACGTATAAATGAAAAGTCTGAATTTGAGCTCATGTGCTTTTATACGGGTGGTGTTCACTCCACAGCAACAGAAGCAAGGATATCACAGCCCTGCCCACTTCAATCCAGCACCCTCCTCTGCTTCAAACCAAAGAAGAACAAATCAAGCGTTCTCTAATGTGAAATGAACCACATATTTAAACACTTATGGAAGCCTTGAGTTGTGCTTATTTTGCCTTAGACGGTGTACAAAGGTGTAATCAGAAGCTGATTAAGAAATTAAGAAAACTTTTCTTTCCAAAGGTGTGGGGGGAGATTAAAAACTAAAAAGTACTAAGGGGCTGGCATCTTTCAAAAGTCAGAGACTCTCCCCACCACTCCACAAACACACTTTTAGAAATACCTCAACACAAAGGAAACTCAATTAACTGCAACTATAGCAGCCATGCATCACAAAACAGTTGTGAGCGACCACATGCTCAGTGGGCGATAAGCAGGCACGGTCACAGGTGTCTCTTTGAGCGTGAGGTAAAGAGCATCTTGTAAGATGTAAACTTTCCACTTTTAGTAAGAAACAAAGGATCACAGGCCAGTCTTTGTACAAAAACCCAATTATGTAACTTTATTAACATCAATGGTTTTTTTTTTTATCATCAACAGTTTCTTTTGAAATTCCAGTTCTTTATCAACAAATAGAAAACAGACTGTGTACAACAGATCGAACCCCTACAGCACTAAGCATTCACAAGGTAAAAATGAACATTTGTTTTTTTTTGCCAGCGTTTTCAAGTCCCCCCACCCCACTCCCTCCCATTCCTCCCACCACCACCACCACACTTAGGCCTTCTGGATCTGAAGCTCCCCTCCTGCAGTTTGTGTGGGAGAAGCTGTGTGCTTGAGCAGTGCGATGCCCGTGGCGAGTGAGGAGTCGTCCATTTGATGGGGTCGGGGTGTGTGTTGGGGGGGTTTTGTGCTGTTTTTCCTCATTCGGGCGAACAACCGGCTGTCAAAGTTACTATGGTAGTACAGTAGATACAACGGGTGTTTCCATTAATACACACGCTAGGACAGCAGGCTCTCTGCGGTGTCTCTAGGTAGATCAGCAGAATTTATCCTTTTTAACAATATACTTTTGAAGCTGTGTATATATCTATGTGTAATTGTACATATATATAATCAATCATAATTATATATATATATATATATATATATATTTATAGTTCTATTTCTGTATAAAATAATATCAGTCCAAAGGGCTGAGTCTTTTTCCCTCTGGTAGGAATGGTTGATTCTGTACAGGTACCAACGCTGATGGCTCTGCTCCTCAGCCCATATGAACCACTTCCGCTCCCGTCCGGTCTGCGTGGTTCCACTCCAGCAAACCGAGGTTAATGGTGAGTGAGGAGATGGGAGGGACTTGAAGAGCATCTATGTTCAGAGAGCGGAAGTTTATATTCTGTTGCCTACCCTTTGGGTATAAAAGTTTGTCTTTCCTCAGGTAAGTTCTCCTCAGTGGAGTATGAAGGCCTCAATGCCATAGGCTTCTGATGAAAAAAAACAACAAAACAACCCAAAACAAAACAGGAAAAAAGAAAAAAAAAAAACAACCCAAAAACCGTACAAATAATGTGCTTTCCATTTCTGTACAACTCTGATTTAGTCTCTTGTTAGATATTTCACTTGTGTTTTTAGCTAGCTACCACGTTTACAAGACAACTACAGCAAGTCTGTGCTCTGAAATCAATTTTCTCAGTTGATTTTTTTTTTCCGTACACTTGAAACGGCAAGTGAAAAGGCAAAATTTGAGCTATTGAACTGAGTAAGACCAAAAACAACGTTTATGACACATAAAATGATAAAAACAACAATGTGATGTGACAAAAAAACATCTGAGAGCAGCTCAGAGAACAGTGGTCCTCCTGTATTAGTACCTAGGAACATGTTAAAAACACATGTCCCCTCTGCTAAAGTACCCTATAAATGATTATGAAAATAATGCATACCCGAGGCTGCTGGGCAGTTTAAGACAGAAGAAATGCATGATATTAAAACGATTATTAAAAACAACCCCCAAAAAATGTATACTAAACAATAACGTTTGACAAAATGAATCATAAAAACACAATAAAAACAACAACAAAAATGAAAATGCTCTCTTTGTGCTACCAGTAGCCTTTGACAATCAGGGAGGATTGGCTTCGGCGGAGCAGAGAGGCGAGCTGCCAGTCTGCGCCGTCGGGTCTGTACAAGAGTTGTCATAGTTGTCAATAGTCACTGTAATGTTTTATTTTTTTAAAGCAAAAAAATCTCAGGTGGTTGGTTAACTCGGCGTGTATCTCTGTGATTGGATAAAAACCGTCAACGGGTCAGCAAGCTCATCCCTTTCTCCGCCCCTCCGGTAGCTGCGAGGGGACAGGGTTTGTAGCGGGGTGGGGGCGGGGACTGGGGGGGATCAAGTGATTGGATGGCGGCTGAGATGGGACACTTGGCACACTCCTGAGAGGTCTGACCGGGGAAGGTGCTCGGTGGGAGTGGTTACGTTGCATAGTGGTCAAAGCTCCCCAGGTACTCCAGTGCTGCCCTGTAGCACAGCTGGTACTGGTCCTGTAGAGAAGAAGGAAGAAGACGGTGAGAAAGTTGTCATCGATCTTCCTGCTGTTAAATATAATGACTGGTCTCGTCCAGCCAACAAAATATTCATTAACTTGGTTTAAAGCAGCATTTCTTGTAATCTGCATTTATAAAGGTTTCTTCTAAACAAAGCTTTAAAAAGCAGGCCAGACGTATTCTCAAAACTAGCTGTAGTACTTTCAAGTATTTACACTAGAGGCGCTACAATGTTTTTCCTTTTCTTTTTATATCTTAAAAAGACATTTTTATATCAGAAACCTTAAAAGGTTTATGAACTCATTTGAATTCACACCATGTCTTTTTCCCTCTAATATCCTTTGTTATGTAACGTATTTATGATTTCTTCACTTGAAGAGAATGTGACGCAGGGCTGCTTTGATAGCATTAGTTGAATTTGCTGTGGGATTTCTTACCCCCCTCCCCTCCTCCCAACAACCTTTTTTTTTTTTGATTAAAGGAGGATTTGTCAGTAAGTCTTTGCTTTTATGGCACCAAAATGAAAAGGGACACTTCAGATTGCACAGAGTTTAAATCAGAGAAATATACAATGCTGACTTTCAAACGCTGTCCGGTCACTGCGGGAACAATCGCCTGATCAGTACATCGCCCTTACCTCTGTCTGCACCATGGCGGGCCGCTGGGTGCGAAGCGTCTTTACTGTCTGGAAGAGGTCAACCACACCTTCGTACCTCATCCTCTCTAGCACGATGCTGAGGGTGATGAAGACTCCGGTCCTGCCCACCCCGGCACTAGCAAACACACACACACACACACACAGACAGTGTTACTACAACTGCTGTCTAAATATTCTAAATATGCAGAAATTTCAATCGTGGTGGGAGCAGAGCCCAACGCACAGTCGTTCTCCTCACCTGCAGTGTACAGTGATTGGTCCGTCCTGTCCAAACTGTTCCTTGGTTTTGTGCACCTGTCCAATGAAATCTATGAAGCCTTCTCCAGTTTTTGGCACTCCTTGCTCTGGCCAGTCGGTGAACTGGAACTGGCGGATTGTTCTGGACTGGCCATCCTGAGGGGGGAGCAGATATGGAGCTTCAGAGAGAAGTTTCATTTAAAAGAGAGACCCAGCTCTCTGCTGTACTCTGGAGTGGGCGCTTCACAGATCTCGCTGTGCTTTGAACTCAAAAGGGGGGAAAAATAAACAACAACCCAGCAGAGGGTTTCATGTCGAGGTTTATGAGTATCCTGTTGGCTGTCACTGCAGCCATCTGATCATCAAATATCTACCTCAGA
The DNA here is from genome assembly GCF_056152115.1 of Neolamprologus brichardi. Lineage (NCBI taxonomy): Eukaryota > Metazoa > Chordata > Actinopteri > Cichliformes > Cichlidae > Neolamprologus > Neolamprologus brichardi. The sequence goes on along the minus strand of NC_142121.1, from coordinate 15,348,064 downwards.
CGCAGTATGAATAAAGCTGACCACCTGGATCACAGTGACAGATTTGTGGCAGCGTAGTGTCAGAATTATGCGGAGTAAATGAGCACATTTCTAAACATATAATTTGTTCAACCTTTGTTTATACAGGATCGCAGAAGGGACCATAAAATGTGGCTCACAAAGCGAAAACATACATATAGACAAATATTCAGGTCTGCAAACTGCAGAGAGGAACATATATTTATATACACACACACACACGCACACCCATATAAAAGAAAGAGTGGATGTGGGATTAGAGTGTTGCTGTGCTGGGAGCCTTCAGATGACAGTAAAGTATATTTATAGCTCATTGAAACTACTGCATCACAGGGAGTTGCAGTACTGGCCCTCAGGGATTGAAGGCTATGCTTTTCATGTATTTTCACAGCGATCGTGAAACACACATGCGCCGGCGTGCACGCGCACATACAACGCACGCTCACATCTAGAAGCACAAAAACCGCGCACGATTCACAGCACAAGCATGCTGCTGCTAAATCTGGGTGAAAATGTTTGATGGCGCATTCACTTGATGTCAGCCTGTCAGGAAAAATAACACAGAGCGCGTTCTGATCATCTCTACCTTGAAATTACAGTCGGTATAATTCTTAACACTTAGCGTGAATGTCAGCGTTCGGATGAAAACCTAAAATTAAGATGGATTTTTGGTTGGACGGCTGTATTTGTGGAAAATGCCAATGAACCTCCCCACCTCCACTGCCTTGAAGACATGTACGTAGACATATTCGAGTCCACACACACACACATGTGGGCACATCTGCAGCGTTTCACACACAGAGTGAACTCACCCTGGCATCTGTGACTTTGAACTCTCTGAGGATGTACTGAGGCATGTTGTACTCAGCCATCGGATCCACCACAAAGTACTGGTACCTGGCTGACCGCTCTGCTGGCCAGTACTGATGACACTTCTCCTACAAGAGAAAAAGAGAAGGAAGAAACTCTCAGCTCTTAAATTTAAACAACCTTTCTCCATTAGGGGAAAAATGACTGCTCCGATTTGTTATTGGTATGTTTTTAGGACAGGTTACTGTACGTCATTAATCATTTGGAGTCATGAGAACGGCTCTGCTTACAAAAGAAAATCCTGATAGACTAATCTGTGGTTCTGAAATACTACCTGATTCATCTTAGGTGGCAAAATATTTACATAATTTGTTTGTGTTCTTAACTACAGCGATGATTTGCATGAGAGCTTTTTTCATCAGCTGTGATTACGGCTGAGAGGGTGATAAAAGCTGTAAAATGCAGTTGAGTGCTGTCAGAATCACCTGCATAATCACAGAACCGCTCACAGTAAGATATTATGGATTTAATCAAATTGCTGCCAAGATGAGTGCCCCATTTTTTTTCCCTGTAAGGAATGTGACTGATGATCTGAGAGATTTATTCGCCATTTCGCTGAAAGTGAAGTTTAGACAATATGATTTTTATGCTGTACCCTTAAAATGTGGAGCCAACACTTGGTTATTTTAACTTGTCATTACAACTGAAAAGAACCAACTTTGCACTGTTTAAAGGTTAAGAAACAATAAAACCTGCAAAACAGTCTAACAGTACCTCTTTGAGGGGAAGGCTAACGAGCGGTATGCCATGATGGAGCCTGACTTGCGGTTTGCCCCCGTATCCAGCCTTTGTGTTACGCTAAGTGTTCCCTGAGTGCAGCTTTACAGTCTATACTTCGCAGGCATATAATTCAGAGAGAGGATGCGCATCCTAAAACTAAAATCTAAGTCTCAAAAGTAGTGACGGCGTTAGACAATTTGGAGTTCAACCCTTGAAAGAAGAAACGAGCTCACAATGCCCACGTATAGACACTGTCGTCTCATTTTTAGTCTGCGCTCGCGTCTTACCCGTCCCATCTCTCGTAGCTTGGTGAGCATGACAACAATGGTGGAGTTGTGCTCCCACAGCATCCTCCAGAAGTCTTCAGTGGTTTCAGCCAGCGGGCCCTGGGTGGCCAGGTAGGCTTTCTGCTGTCTGAAGATGCAAATTCACACAGAGGAGGCGAAGAGTAAAGATCACACATAATAATTATGAATTTTATGGTGCTTTTACAACTGGCATTAAGAAGCACATCCCAAAGCAATAACCAGAAAGGATTAAATGATTAAAGAAGAGCTGTGGCTGCAGAGTGGTTAGCAAAGGAATTATTCCCACTGTGCTTCCAGAAAATTACGTCTTACAAAGTCCTTGAATACTCAGACATAAACTTATTGAAATGAAACTTAAAGGGCAGAAAAACTAAAACCCAACACATTTGCATGACATTTACAGTATATACACATTTACAGTATATACACAATGTGATATTTAGTAAAGGTAAACAAAAGCAGCTTGAAGCTGTTTAGCTGGGTATTTCAGATCCTGTTTGCAGGCTTTGTATACGCTGAAAGTGTGACAATGTCAACAAGACATTTCCTGCATATTTACTGTACATGGTAAATAATTGATGGCAGCTATCCTCATTCTTGAGTAATCTAAGCCTGTAGATCCTCTGACCCCCTCTTTCCTCTTTGAAACACAGACTTAGAGAGAGAGAGAGGCAGCACTTGATATGCTCACAAAACGAGAGATGAGCTCATCCACTGAGGTGCCAGAGCTGTGCTGGTGTCCTACGTGACTTTGGTCCAGCTGAGCAGTTTGTTGTGTCAAACAGCAGGTGGCAGCAGTGCGCCGATCAACAGAGAGCAGTCTCTGAGTAATCCAACACACAAACCCAAGCAGAAGAATGCATGTGCGCACACACTCTCACATGTTTGCAACACATGCAAACTGGCATCCAGGTGTAGGCATTTTTGGGTGCAGAAGTTCTGCAAGTATATTCACATGCAGACACACGCACGCTGAGCCATGGCTGAACAGCTAATGAAGGTGCTGCAGGCAAAGCGCTAATGTGGAACTGGGAGATTAGAATGTACTCTGGGCCTCGCTCACACAAACACAGAAACAACAGATTGGGGGAGAAGAGATGACATACAGAGAGGGGGAGGCGAAAAGAGTGAGGAATCAAATTAAAAAGACGAAAACGGGGGGAAGAAAGCGCAAACTATACAGCAGAGATGTGCAAAGTACTGAGAGGATGTTGAGATGAGATGAAAGAGCGAACGCTGCTCTCTCCAGCTGGTCATCAGAGTGCAATGTAGGACTCGCTGCCGAGGACGAGGAGGGTGGAGGGAAGAGAACAGAAGAGAGGAGGCAGGGGGAGAGGAAAAGGAAGAAAATGAGAAAGCAGGAAAAGGGGATTTGAGAGCAGCAGAGGAAGAAAGGGAAGCAAAGAAAAAGCAGAGCTAAGCAGGGGATGAATACTAAAATTTAAATTGATAGGGTGGACCCCTCTAACCCTCCCATAAAATGGCCCCTAACCAAAACAAAAACAATTCAAAGTGTATCACACAATAACAACTTCGCTGCACAGTGTCCCAATGAGCGCACAGCCAAACAGCACAAAGCACTCTCTGCATCATCCCACATGACTGCAGTGCTTCAGGACATAGTGTTTCATTTCAACCTCATTACAATGCTAAAACTCCAGCCCGCATCGGAGCATATCCAGGGCTTGCGCCCCTGATAGCATAGCTGGAATCAATGGCTCGCCTCTCATTAGCTTAGCATATTATTGGCTTTTCTTGAAGGCGCTGGGGTGAAGGGCACTGGAGGCCCCTGTTTAGTTTTTATTTATGCCCGCGTTTAAAAGCAGCTTAATTACACAGTGCCGCTGGTGCACACAACAGGTCCCCACCCGGATGTCTGTCTCTGCCATGGTGTTTGGATGGAAAAATTAAGATGGCGAGTGGGAGAAAAGGGTGGGAGGAGATAGAGAGAGACAGGGAGAGGGGGGAAAGAAGTGCAAAGGAGACAGATTAGGGAGGAGAGCAGAGAGAGACACAGATAGAAAGGGGTAAAAATAAAGAAGGAAAAAGACAGAGACGGGCGGGGAAAATAGAAGAGAGAGAAGAAAAAGGCAGGGAGGGTTTTAGAAAACGCACTTCATTACAATACTCTCTTGCTGCAATTATGCCATTTACACAGCAACAATGGAGGGTCTGCCTCTGTGGAGCACCTTCTCATTAATAACAGGACTGAAGATGGGGGCGGGGGAGGGGGGTTTGGGAGGTGGGAGTTGACGTGTTGTCTCGGTCACGGCCCCCATATGGACTAAATGACATTTCATGCTACCTGACTCTATCCGCTTTACTTCCACCATAGAGGAGCCATCTCTGCCCATGCTTGTATAGATATAAAACAGAGAGGCACCTTTTCATCTTCCTTCCTCTAGGAAGCAATTTGGACTCACAGAGCTCACGGGGACAGCAGCAGAAGCCTCAATATAAAGGCAGCAGTGGCTTACTGAATGAAAGTCACATTGACATAGCCGGGAGTAATTCTTATAGCTGAAACTGCCCACTGCTGCCTCATCTTCCAATCCCCTCCCATACGTTTTATCCACTCCATTGTGCCTTCCTATGGTATTCTTTACACCTGTAACAATCGGTGATGCCAAAAAAAAGAGAAAGAAGGCTGCAGGCCTGCTACATGCAGTATAGTCAGAAAGGTATCAGCATAGCGATGCATTGCTTTGCTGTTTTAAGCCGAGACTCCAGGACGCTGAATTGGAGCATGGCTGCAGAAGAGTGTTTACATCCACGCTGGATGAATCATACAGGAATGAAAACCTCCAAGTCAGGAGACAGAGGCTAACTAGAAAGGTTAACAAAAAAGTAATTATTGTATTTAATATTTGCTTGCAAGTCCTGCTCTATCAATGTCTGCCTGAGTTCTAGTACTCATTAACATTGGCAGACACTTCCCTGGTGATGCTCTGCCAGCTCTGTACAGCATTCATCTTCATTTTCTGCCTTCAGTCTGACCCTGTGTATAAAAAGGGTCTAAAAGCCTTTTACTGTTACCACAAATTAGATGTGAACACCCTCAAACAACCACAAATGGTTTGCCTGGTGTTATTTTGTACTCTCTTAATGTTTATGAATCCACTGACAGAAACAAAACCAACAATTTCTCGATTGCACTAGTTTTGCATCTGTTGCCGAAGCCTGATACAGTTCATTTTTTTAATGCATTACATAATTTGTTTTTGTCTAAAAACTGTTAAAAACCCATCAACCTTTGAAATGTCTCTTAATTACGATTAGCATTCAAATTATAGTTTATTTAGAGCCAATCCCAAATACAGGCAGGGGCGCCAACAAGGGGGGCCGAGGGGGGGCACAAGAAAGAGGAAGACACCCTACAATAAGTTGATTAACTTGTTATTTATTCCAGCATATATAATTTCTGGCATTCCTATTGTGTCACTCTGTATGTCCCTCACGATTTCCCATCGTCACCCCCTCCCCTCTCACACACACAGACAGAAGGTTGGTGGCACACCGTGTGACACCCCAATATTCTTAGTGGCCCTAATATGCCTAACCCATACAGGGCTGTCCAAACTAGCAGTATGAACAAGCAGTGAAAGCCTACACACAGCCTGTCTACTACAGACAATAAACAGGGATGGTGATGCGCAGATGATGGTGGTGAATTTTGGGAAACACTCATAAGGACACTTCAAAGACAGCGTGGGAAACTCTTCTATTACTTGGTGCTGTTTGTATTTGGGGATACCAACAGTATCTGAATAAATTACCCCATAAATTCTCCACTTAATCCTGTTAGTTTTCCTTAAAGTAATGTTTGAAACAAGGCTTACATTTTGTTTTAATACAATTTGCTTTTTCAGTAGGAACAAACAGGCTTGGAAATGTGAGTCAAAGACACTGCAGTATTTGTAGTGAAGTTAGTGGATGAGTGGTGCTTAGCTGGTTTGGATTTGTTGACAGAAAAACACAATAACGCCACACTCGCCTTTTACAGCAAGCGCAAGATCAGCTGTTTAAATTCACAGCTGCTCAGATCTCGAAGATGAAGCCCTTTACTGACCTGTAGCCATCGATGCAGCTGGCGTTGATATAGTCTGAGCCCTCGACACCTCGGATGGGCTGCAGGCAGACACGCGTGGATTCGAAAGGCATGATGTTCACCAGGCGGTTCTTGAACTTGTTGCAGGGCAAGTTGGCGCTGATAAAGCGTGACGTGTGGGCTTTGGAGTTGGCCAGTCTCTGTTTAAGAAACGGTGGGAAGAAACCAGGCAGGGAAAGAGAAAGAGAGAAAGAAATCAGTCAAGTAAATAAACAAGGATGCCTCTCTATCCATAGTTTCTTTTGATTGGATACCCCTACCAAGTAAAAGGTTTAAAGAGCAGGTGGGCGGGGTTACATTGCTCGCAGCCAGAATTATGTGTTTAAGATGACCATAATAGGGATATCTGCTCTCTTTGACATTACAGAGTACCAAGAGTTAAAAAGAAAACTGTTTACAGGAGTCTGAAGCACAACTCGCCACATTTACTATGAGCATTAACCACTTTAAGGAAAAAGCATAACAGGTCCACTCAAAAGTTTACTCCTAACTAGAGATGGTCTGATTCAGAAATCTGCTGTCTGCAGTAGACTGTCTCCCATAGCGTCCCAGAGCTTGCTTGAAGGACTGTAGGCGTGACATGCTCAGTGCTGGCAGTGGACAGAGCACAGATGGACAGCACAGGAGCGTGTATGCCCAGTTATCGTACTCCAGGAGAATTTGTGCACGTGCGCGTGCGATGTGGCCAGACTGTGTGGGCATGGAGGCTGTGGCCCCCACGTACGCCACAATCATTCTCTCACTCTTTCATTCTCTGTTGTTGGCAGGAGTGTAGATGCTATTATCACTTCAAACAGAATGGATCATGGTCATAAGAGGGCTAATGGCAGAGCCGCGCTGGGAGGAGAGTGCGTAATAACATCACAGTCAATGGCTATTGACAGAAGGTGTGCGCGTGTGACTGCGACCTTGAGCACCAGCTGTGTGTATGTGCGAGTGTCAGTCATTTTGTAACTCTCCATGTGTATGTGTGCTCACGTGTTGGTGTTTATGGGTGCTTGTTCTTGTACATTTGTCCCTGAAACATGTGTTGGTCTGTATGCAGTGATGCTGCCGTGCAAACGGCTGTGATGTCTCAGCGCTGATGTCACTGGTTCAACAAAAAAAAAGAAAAGAAATTCTTGTGCAGTGGCCGATTGGGGGAATTAATTACTTGTAACACCGACACAGATTTTGCAGCTGCAATCTGTTGCACCTTTGACAAGATTCCACCATAAAAGTAGCAGGTTTCGTTAATGTGAGGAAAACTTTTGTTATTTATTACCACTTCCTGTGCAGCAATCCATTGACTTTTACACACTCTTGATCAGTGAAAGTTGTTCTTTAAGATTAAAGTTAAATATGCTTATGTAATTATGAAAGAAATTTCTTTGATGTGTGTGCGTCAATCACCTTGAACTCCAGCTCCATAGCAGTGACCGTCTCTCCAGGTGCGGGCTGGGTGAGTTTCTGGATGTGGGCGTAAAGGTTGCGGGCTGGCACCTCGGTGTTGCCGCAGGTAGCGGCCTCCAGTAGGGCTTCATGAATAAAGATGTACTGGTCCTCAGTCTGGACCATATAGTTCCTCTGGGCACGCATGCACGTCACATGGCCGTATATGTCTACAGATTTCTCATGTTTCATGCGCTCCAGCATGGCATCGATCACAATGAAGCAGCCAGTCCTGCCCACGCCAGCACTGATGGAGAGAAACGGAAAAATTAATATGTTTTCCTGTTTGTACAGACGATCATCATGCGGTGGAAAGACATCATTAACACAAAAAACAAACATGCAATCAGGAGGACTGTAGAGTCTAGTAAGATTCCCGGTTCTTTAATGTTTTCTCTACACTTGACAGCTGAAAACTCAGCATCTTATCATCTGGGGTTAGTTGTTTTACACCTGCTAACAGTAACAAATTACTGGGGCAAATTAATATATCATTACTCTATAATAATACCATCAGCAAATTAATATCAGTGTCCACAAGAACAACATTTTATCATCTCTGTTGCAAATGATGTCCTTTACAGAGCAGATTCATAACTCCTGTTGTTACAAGTACTTCCATTAAATATATTTTAATGGTATTTCAGTTTTTAGTATGTATCTATTATTCTGTTTGATTAATGCACTACTAAAAACACAGCTTGTTTCTTCATGTTCCCACCTGCAGTGGACCACCATGGGCCCTGCATCTGGAGGATTGCAGGCTTTTACCCGCCGAAGGAAGGCCAGGATCGGTGTGGGATACTCGGGCACCCCGTGGTCTGGCCAGGCCATGAACTGGAACTGTCTCACCTCCCTCTTTTCACTGGAGCCATTCTGTGGGTGAATCAGTTTAGTCAATAAAACAGGAAGCCTAGTGGGAGATCCTGGCATGGTAAAGTGTAACTGGCCCCTTTAAAGTAAGACATTGTCATCTTTAATAAGTAAAGGTCATGCTGTTTTTTTCATGTGATTCATCATTCTTCATCGTTCACGTAAAATCTGCAGTAAAATCTGAAAAGCACATGTGATTGACTATTTTAAGGTCTCAAGTTAACGCATAACTTTGATAGCAGTACATAGAGCGCTCTACTTTTAGGCCTGTGATCATGCTGCAAGTGTAGGTGTAGATAACATGTATAATTTTGGAACTGAGCCCCAGCGGTTTCTCTGAAGGGGTTTCTTGGCATTGTCACCATTTCTGATTGAAACCAATTAATCGTTCCAGCCAGAGACTTGCATTTAATTAGGAATTATAATAATGTTAGAAATTATAAGCAAGTGATGGAAAAAAAGAAATGGAAGAGGAGAAATAAAGGACAAACCATTAGTCACATCATCACTGCACTGAAGTATACGAATCAAAGTGAGAGAAAAAAAGTGCTTCTTAAAAGAAAAAGAGATGAATGTTGGAAGTTACAAAAACAATTACAATAATGGAAAAATTATTCATGTATAATAGCCTTTAACTGTCTGCAGAAAAATGAGGAATTGCATTTAGACTGCAAATGAAAAAAGGCTACTCTACCTTGTAGAGGGCGAAAGTACGGACGCTGTACGTTGCCAACTCTACAGTGTCCAACATGGTGACCTGGATCATCCCATAGGTCTCTGTTCCTCGCGATGGCCAATACTGGTCACACTTCACCTGGCGAAGCAAAAGAGAGGGCACGCTGTCAGGAGCGAACTGCTGCGAGTATGCACCACGAGGCTAGTGAGAGGCTTGTAGGATCACACTGATTAACAAGGAGGGAACATTAAAGAGGTCAGATCAAAGGCTTTGTCCACTGTCTAATTAAAAACTGAAGACTCGCCATCAGCTCGGGTATCCGCAACAGAAAAAAAAAAAAAAAAGAGCACCGCAGAAGCAAGCTTTTGCATGAGCGTTCATGTGTGTCCGCATTTGAAGCGGGCTTCAATAGAGCATAAAAAGTCCACTTTGTCTTTTACCAGCCTGTGATCATTTTCAATTAGCTAATTGTCGGGTGGTTCGCACTCCTTTGTCATGTATGCTTTTGGCGCATTTGTGCTGATTGGGTGCTGCATTGTGGAGGGAGATGTGTCTAAAAGCCTGTTCTGGCCAGCCGTGAATGGACAGCAGGTTCGGCCACCTGGCTCCATATGTGCTCCATATCTTTGGTCTCATCCACAAACTTCGCTGTGGATGAGACTAAAGATTCTCCAAACACTAGCACCGAGTGTCTGTGTATCTCTGAAATGACGACTGGCCTTCATTTTACTCCTTGTGGCTTAGCAACGTGTAGTTGTCACTACTTTAGAATAAAAAAGAAAATGTTTCTTTTCACAGCTATTCTTCACTCAGAAATAACTTTTCCTGACCAAACTGATGAATTTAATTGCTGAAGGTAACTTGGCAAAAACTGGACTTACAAAAAATGCAATCACATAATCAGTCATTTCATATTTAGAAATGCTTTCATCGCCTTCAACAACTATTGAACAAAGTTTAATGGTTAAGGTGATGAATCACCTTGATACCTAAACACTCGGAATAGCCAGCCTGGTCTTGCCCAAGTGGGAAATTCTCAGGCAGAAACATGAAGGTAGTTCATTCATCCCAAGGTTATAGGGGCATAAACATGGGATGGCTAAAGGTCAAGAAAGAAAGTCTGAAGCCCAGTCCTAAAAACAGAGAAGGTGTCTGTCTCTGAAATTCAAACTGGGAGTGGTTCCTATTCTACTTCTGGAAACTCTAGCAACCACAAGGGGTCTGCACTCAGAGTGATGTGCTCTTTTGAGATAAAATAATAGTTCCTGGCCTGTCTAAAAATGTCTTTGGAAGCACTTCATGTTCAGTATGACCCTTTCAAGGCTTTTTCCTAGTCAGTTACAGGCACGGAAACAACAACTACAGAATCAGCTTTAACGTCAGGAATCCTGAGACAAGAACTTGCTGATATTGATTTGGATAACATGAGAGGAAGAGATGTGGCACGGGTGAGCTAATCATATTGATACTGCAGTACAGAGCTGACATTTGGAAGCACTTTGGCTGTCTCAGAAAGCTGGTAAAAATTGACAAACAAAATGCACTAAAATTCACCCCCTCACATTTCACCTCCCCCGGTGACAGCTTCCATTCAGAGGCAGAGGCAGAGCTCGCAGGAGAAACTCAATTGAGTGATGGGGAACTGCTTCCCGTACAAACATATGGATTAGCAGTCACCACTGTAATGAATATCTTTGTGCTGCCTGAGGTTGGGTGGCATATTCTCCTACACAAAGAACTACAGAGGGACACACACACACACACACACACACACACACACACACACACACACAGGCTCCAGGTTTCACTATCATCTGCTTCTGCTTTGAACCTTGCTTTCTCACATGTCGTCACCTGGCCTTTTGCAGCTGGCATAGACCTCTTATCTACACAAACACACACACACACACACACACACACACACCCAAGTGAGTAATACCACTGGTCTCATTTCAAGTCCTGACCTTTTAGGGTTTTACTAACTAGTAATGCAAGAGGAAGCAGAAATTTTTCCTCCAGCCGGATCTCATCATTATATTTGTCAAGCAGCTGCTCTGTTTGGCATGAGACGTCAGTCTAACTGGGTGGTGGGAGGTTGACTCACGCACCATATGCGCCTGAGTGCATTTGCGAGAGAGACGCAGACAAATAAAGGTTGTGTATTTATATAAAAGGAGTGGACAAAAAAACAAAATTCCCTGAAACAGCGAAGTAAAACCACGTGTCTAATTAGAAGCACAGGCATTATTTTGGGATGATTTTGCAAATGTATCAATGCATTTCTCTTCATTATCACACTGCAAACACTGTTTGCTTGATACAGTTTGGAGCCTAAGTGTTCAATATTATTCCAAAATTAAATTAGGGAATCTAATCAGTTTAGTTGACTGTTGGCTGTCTGATACTGTCACATACATGCCGTTAATCATGATTAAGCTAAATGTTTAATCTTCTGTATAGAGAAAGACTGCTTTGATTTGTATGCACCACGTGTATCACAATATGTTTACAAAGTATTACTGCACAGCTCTTTGTGAGCGTTAAGCTATAAGCTATACTGAAAATAGAAGTTTGTGGAAGGTTCATGCAAAGTAAAAATGATTTTGGAGGGGTTAACACTGCACCGAGACACCACCTCCTGGTTCGGAAATGAAACTACACCCCTAAAGCTTCGTCCACCACTCTTGTGATGTCACACACAAAAAAAATAAAAAAATCCAATGTAGTCTGATATGATTTGGAAAAATACTTCCACCCCCAGCTGGTCGAAGGCGGGTTTGGTTCTTTGTGTCTCTCTCCATGGTGTTGGCAAACCAGCGGATTTCAAAATGTGTGTAGGAGGTGGGGATTGGCTCCGAGGCCTATTCGTTTTTCTTTAGGTTCCTCATGTCGTGGTGTTTCAGTTCTTTATATCCTTATGTATATGCACAGCCACCACTCTGGGCTCAAAGAAGGAGAGCCTGTTTATCTGTCACAGGGCTCTGAAATTGCCACTCAGACGCACTAAATATACCAAGAGGCGTTAGTGAATACAAGTATGTCCTCCCCATCAAGTGAATGTGCAATAAAACTCATCTAATCAAGCTGAATATATTCTCCGAGGAACAAATAAATGAGTTCTGTTCTGAGAAGACATATTGTGCTCACAATTTGCCTAAATGATTGATTGCACTGATAGCTTAAAATTAAAACAGATGATATGTTGTGAAGGATAGCAAGTAATTTAAAGCTTGACAAAACAATTGCGAAGAATCAGTATAGATGAACTCAGCTTCAGGTAATGATCTTCTCCCCCAAAACAGTTGAGTGTGGGATTTTGGAAACAAACTCTTATTTATACTTCTTCTCTTCTCCCGTTCTTTATCTGGAGACTGTCTTTTATTAGGGTACTGTATGCATACGCTAATAAAACAGCACATACTGGCAAGGCTCCATGCTGATATTTTTTTCCCCCCTCCAAGGAATTCATGAGCATGATTTTGTGATGGTAATTAAATAAACCCAGTCCAATTTTGAATCTCAAGTTGTCTGGTGCTCTTTCTCTTTTTTTCTCCTCTTCTTTTATTAGCATAGATTTATTTTAGGAGCCCACAACTGTTGTTAGATGACAATCCTTTTTCATTCCAACTTCAGAAATTTCATTATAGTGCTGTGGCTTTCGTGGTATTACTATATGTATGGAACCTTGATAAGGAAGTGCCAAAAATAAATACGCAGAAATCGAGTATTGAACAATTTTTAAATAACCAAAGAGAGTTTGCATTATCAGATTTGAATACATAAGCAGTGCACATGCATCACTTTCACGTGGGACTGTTCAATAGCAGGATTGCAAAGTTAGACGCAAAGTTGCCAGGATAACTTCATCGTAAGTGACAAGCAAACAACAGGAGGGGAAATCGGAAACCGTACCAAGGTTTGTGCTGTTACCTCACAAACATATTTAGACAGAGTTCACGCAGAAGTTTTTTAGAGATTGCCGAAGACTGCGGAGAAGAGCAGCAACATGAAGCGATACTGTCCGCAGACAAGCAAAATATCCTTTGAAGTCCTTGTGACTTTGATCAGGCTGACAAATCCAGCTTTAAAGCAGGACTGGGTGTCTATATGCCTTCAGGCTTTGTTGGGTGTAAAGTTCCTCAGTGTGAAGCTACATAAATATATATACACAGGCCATTTGTGTATCAGAAAACTCCATTTCTGTCCACTTTTTGACTTCCAAACGTCAGCTGATGGTTGGGTTTGTTTGCAGCATTGTCAGCCTCGGTGGCTTTAAGTTCTATACAAGAGTCCTTCGTTTTGCTCTCCTCTCTGCACCAATAACTAGGGGTGGGTTTTTATAATCGATTTATCGATTAAAATAGATTCTGGATTTATTAAAATCCTGAATCGATTTTTTAATATAAATTTATTTTTCCCGAAATGCCAGAATCTCAGGTGAAACCTCACAAAATTTCAACAACCACCAAACAGTTAAGACAGTAAATGAGAGCAGAAACACGGATTCTGCACAAAGACGTAAACACACAGCGCGGACCCGCGGATCAGAATCAGTGAGATGTCGCCTTTCTCACCCTATGGCACGGACACAGTCGGGGCTGAAAGCTGACAGCTCGCTGATTCTGATCTGTCGGCGGGTCCGCGCTTTGTGTTCACGCCCTTTTTGCGCTGATTCTAAAGCTGTTAGTTTTATCTCTCTCCAAACAATACTGACCGAACCAGCAGCAAAAGAAGATCCAAACTACGCTTCACATTAACATCGTAATGAATTTCCTCTGACTTTTGCTGTTTTGCTTCCACCTCGATAAAATCACACTTCATACACAGCTCTCTCTCTCTCTGTACTTCAAGAACAGTTTCCCGTCTAAAAATCTGTTTTCTGCATCATTCGCTTGCTTGTTACGCACAAGTCTACCGTTGTTTACAGTGCTGTCGGACGCTGTTTGTTTCCTTTCACTTACTTCCGAAAAGAAAGCCTCATTTCTGCCGTTCAATACTGAACAAATTTAAACTTTTTAAAATTATGCAAAATGCAAAACGCTTAGCCATGTTTCTAATAAAACCGCTGTAACTTCAGAGGTGATGTTCATAAGTTGATTAATGATTTTCTTTTGTTTTTGATGTACTGCAGAATATTTTTATAAAATCCCAGGCCAGGAAAAATCACCTTCATGTTTTTCTGTGTTTTATCTTCAGCTACTTTGACACAAAGGCATCTGCTGTGATGCTCACACCTTTGATAAAGTCTTGCGTGTGTCAGCTTCTTTTTTATAGATACAAAAATATGTAAATGTACTGATCTGAATTATAATATTTCTGACTGTCAAAATTTCCCAGATTCGAATCGAATCGAATCAAATCGAATCGAATCGAATCGATTCGGGACCTTGTGAATCGGAATCGAATCGATTCTAGAAATCAGTGACGATACCCAGCCCTACCAATAACAGCTACTGGTTTGTTGATTTGTCACTCAACAGTGAACAAAAAAGATAAACAATAATATTAAACAAAATATTTTACAACTAACATATTAACAAGCATTAAACATTATGTACCACTTAAAATTCATTATTATCATTGCAATTAATAATTTATTATAATCACTTTTATGGGGTTCATTATTAATAAATTACATAATGCACATTATGTCATTAAATCAATGCATGATTAATGCTTTGTGCAGGAATTGAATAATGAAGTTGCACATTACAATAATTTTAAGGCTTCTCCTTACCCTTGACTTTTCCTCCAGTCTGGTCATCATGACAATGGTGCTGGATCTCTGCTCCCACACCATCCTCCAGAAATCACTCAGTGTCTCTGGCAGAGGCCCCTGAGTAGCAATGTAGGCATTCTGCTTCCTGTAGCCGTCGATGTAATTGGCATTAATGTAGTCACTTCCTGGAACGGCTGTAAAAAAGACAAACAGTGTGCATAAAACTCCTATTAGTCAGTACGGTAACTTTAATAATATTTCACTGTTCAATGACAGAGTTATGGATATTTTGCCTTTGTACACTGTCTGCCAGAAGTCAAAGACAACCTGTCAGTCAATCACCTAGATTACACAGGTCTTTATGATTTACATGCTTAAATCAATACGGAACAAAAAAAGATACTTGGGTTATGTGTGCAAAATTTTCATCTTTTAAACCTGCACCTGCAGGCGTACAACATGTCCTTGGAAGTTTTGAAGGAGGCCTCAATCGATGGCGGTGTCAGTCAATAGCTATCTGAGGGGTTAAGTGGTTACGTGAGCTCTTACCATCAACGGAGGTGAGCACCACTCTGGAGTGATCATAGGCGATTACGTTTGCATAGCGGTTCTTTGGCTTGTTTACTTCCATGTTTGAGTTTTCCCAGGTAAACTGCTGGCCCGGATCAATGGACTGTGAGACAGGACAGAGGAAGGAGGGAACAACAAAATAAATGAATAAATGAAGTACGAATGATTATGAGAGAATGAACAGAAAGCCACCGAGCAAAACGAGAAGCTGTGCTGTGGATACCAGCTTACAAAGTGAATCCCTGATGCTCGCTGCTCTGCAGCTGCTTTTTGTGGATTAACAGTTTGGTTATCTGCGTGACATTTGCTGTCTTATGCTAATGAAGTACAAATATAAAGGGTCTCAATTTTTCATAGGCAAAGGCTTTAGTTTTAGTTGAGAAGTTAGAAAGGTTTTAAGTTTGCAGTCCACAATTTGACAATTCCACTGAATTACCTTATCCTGGGAGGTCATCTGCACAATTTGGTGCAGTAACCACAACTGTTCGTTCTTGTCTCTATCGTATCTTCCTAGCTTGTGTTTTTGTCCCATCCTCTCTCTTTCTGACCCTCTTACGTCATTTGTCTCTTGGGCTAACACGACAGCAGGCTGCATATATATCGATCCGGGGAGATATGTGATGGCCTCTTATCCCTTGCTAGATAATGTCACAGAATCTCTTGTTATGCCATATCGATCCCCCACAGCTCACGCCGGAACCATGTCCAGTAATTCCCTGGGCCTTGTGCCTCACAAATCCAGCAGGAGTTAAAATTACACATTCAAAATTAATTCTCTAACTTCATGCAACTACTTCAGTAATTTAATTATTACAGGTCATTTTACGTCAAAATGTTACAGCACAACTATCATGTAAAAATACTCGGATAATGGACGAAATCAATGGTGCAAGGTGAAGCCTTGAGAGGAGGAAAATAAAGATCCTGGGCCATTAAATGTTTCTGCAAAAAGTCCTTATACGAACAAAGCAAGTGTAGTTCTCCTTATTTGTAAATCAAACGTACAGCAAATTGCCATAAGCTGCTTTCTTACAAACACCATGAGCTGATAGCTCTCCTAAAGTGGCACCTACATTAGTATAAATATGGCATAAAATTGAAATTTAAGCTATTCTGGACTTTTGTTTCTGAACAGGACATAAAAATGTAAAATGCTCATATGCAACTACAGCTCCAATTTGCTCTGCGGTGAGAGTCACAGGGGCACAAGCCTATTGCTGCTGATGAGCTCAGCACTGCCAATTTTTCTGTCCGTGGCCGTCAGTGTGAAGAGAAAAATTTTATTTGCAGTCAAAACATGTCATATCGATTTGAGAGCTCAGTGAACACAGCAGGCACACTAGGCTGATGACAACTAGCAAACAAGTTAGAGGTAGAAGTGGCAGAAAGAGGTGAGAGGCAAATGCCCAAGGTACTCTCAATGACACAGTGGAAATATTTTAAAATAAACATAATGATATTGCTATGACGACGGCAGCATGATATTGCTTCCTGCGATAAAAAGACTGTCAGGGGAGCTGCAGCATGCCTGATTGACAAATTCTGCTCATTACCCAGTGTGCTCATTGCTCAGTGTGATGAGAGGAAGTGGCAAAGCCACTAGATATTCTGAGCCTTGGGGTAAGACGCGACGGGAGCAGCCGGCGAACGTGACTGTGACAAAGCGCCATGAGCTCTGCCACAGCGCCATGGCTGGCACAGAGATGGATGGCCATCTGCCGGGCGATGGAGGGGGTCTTCCCTGGCTTGGAATGACTGGTGCAGGAAGGGAATGGTGCTGGGCTGGTTGCCTGCAGTCATACAAGCCACTTCTCTGGCTTGATTCGTTTACACTAACTCAACAGGCCGGCAGGGTGATGTTGTAGAGAGGCACTGAGCAACACAAGAAGGAACTTAATTGAGAGCAGATTTTTACCAAGGCCTAATTATCTCCCCGGTTAGTTGTTAATTTCACAGCGAGTCAGAAAATGTCCTTTAGAAACATATTCTGTACGTTATAAAATGAAAAACTTTGCAGACAAATGTATGCATAATTTGTCGTGCACTGTTAACGGCTACTTCTCAGAGATATTTGATGTTTCAGTGAACTAAATGTCCATTTATCCATTTTTTTAAACTATTATCTAACTTAGGATCGTGGCTGGTTTGAGTCCAGCTGTCATTGGATGAAAGGCAGGCTACATCCTGCAGAGATCGGCGGTCTATCAAAACATTTCTCAGTAAACCAGGTCCTGTAAACTAGAACCTCCAAAATTCCAACACACATTTTCAGCTCCAACGTGTTGCAGCAAAACACTAACGCTTTCTAAAGAAAGGATTAATCACACAGCTGCTGTGTTAGTTTTAGCTGGCAGTATTCCAAAAAATGAAAACTGAATAAACAAGGCCTCTATCATTCATAAGGCAAAGTACACAAACACTACATTTTCAAGGAAGAATTTTTATAATTGTATTTATCTAGTTTGCTTTGTGGGTCAGCAAGTGTGTTAGAACAGTTATATAAAGCTATCAAATTGATGTCATTTTCCCCGTAATCACTGGACGTGGCAGATAGCCGAACAGCTCAAATAAAATGTTTGCTATATTTTGGGCTTATGATGTTGCGTGGGAAATGGTTATGAGGTTGGCAAAATTACTCTGCTGTTTCTCTCGGGGTGCAAAATTGCACAGAATAACATCTTGATGTACGGTCAGGAACAAACTGAAAGCGGCGAGAACATGACCTTCTAAATTGATGTAAAACAATCAGTCCAAAAAAAACCCCCAAAAAAGACTTGTTGGACCCATTGATGGAATAAAGTTAATTAAAGAAAACACATCAAACAAATCAGCAAATAAATAAAAGATGTCTCTTGTTTTTTCTGCATTCAAGGATGCCTCTCCACTTCATCTGGCCTTGCTTAGTACCCAGACGAACAATGTGCCACTTTAAATGCAAATTTGCTTTTGTTTTTGTGAGGAAGAACACTAGACTAGAGATAATCTCTCACCGAGGCTGCCTGTAAAATAACATTCCTCAGGAAAACATCAACACGCACACAGATTGCTTAAGCAACTTGCCACCTACTAGTTTTGTGAAAAGGCATCTCACAGCATTTAATGTAAGTGTTGCTTTCCTAGTGAGATTGGTAATAGAGTTGTAAAAATGACTGAGGAATGTCCGCGTAAGAAGGCTTCCGTAATCTATTAGAATACATGCATATGGGATCAAAGAGAAAAACTTCCCCCCAGATATCATAATAAAGAAACACATTTTCACGCTTGAAGGAGTGAAAATGTCTGATACAGCGTTAGTGCGCTGCTCTTACCTCGTACTCCTGGGAAAAGCGGAGGCCGTCATTGGCCTTGAGTCGCTCTATGTGGTCAGCCAGGTCAGCGACGGGAATGGGGGGGTGCTCCCTCATTCCTGGGAGAGAGGAAGAATAGGGGTGGGGGGGGAGAAAAGAGTGAGACCTGGCTGTTTTTGCGTCAAACACGCAGACTGACTTGCACAAACACTGGTAGGACCACAGGGTGAGTGAGGCTGCCGGTGGGACCATGGGGTGGCTGTGTAACAGTGAGGAGTGTGCACTTTGTTCAACAATGCATGAGGCGAGGGAGAGAAAAGAGAGAGAGAGAGAGAGAGAGAGAGAGAGAGTGCACAAGTTGAAACAGGCTTGTGACATTTGGTGACATTTGGTGATATCGTCATGCTAAGTGAGTAGGACAGAGGTGGGGCTGATACGGAGATGCACATGAGTGACTGGGTGAGCATGCTCCTTGAAGGAAGCAGGAGACAGACATCTCTCTGACTCCACAAAGCTCAATTGGTGGCAGAGGTGGGCCCAGAGCAAGAACCCGCAAGTCTCTACAAATCAGTCACACTGTCACTTCCTACTGAAGAAAAAAACTGACTGGTCACCAGCCAAAACTCATTTCTTTGAAAATCCCTTTCCCTACAATAGACTATCTTTCGGCCCAGCCTGGAGCGCTCGGGCTGGATTAATTTCAAACAACCCCCCTGCCGCTCTCTAGATTTCTCATCGCTGGGTTATTGGATGATTTATTGCTAATCTACCGACACAAATTCCCCCTGTGCCTCTGAACTTGGCAGGGCTATGTACTTAAAGGGATTGCTGGGAACTTGGCTCATGTGTTAAAAGTTAACTGTATGTAATGCATGAAGACACTTTAAAGTTATACACGGAGCATCATTAACCTTACACACAGCCTTGAAGTCACACAGATCAGACGCTTTAAAAATGCAGATATATTAACATTAGTGCCTTTGGCTGAGCACATCTACAGGGTCATGGGGTCATGCTTTCAGATGAGAGACCGCTCCAGCCCTAATAATGCTCTAACATTAATGGTTAATGGCTAGTAACTATGGCTGCTGTACATGATGAAACCTGGCCAATTACCCAAATTGAATTCTATCACACAGAGGAGCCTATGAACACATCGGTGCGCATGTGTTTGTGCGTTTTCACCAAGGTTTTTTTTTTCTACAGCAGTGTTGTTGGTTAAATGGAGAGTGAAGCCATAGATAACAAGGCTAATGTAGAGCATGTGTAACTGTCCGCACTGCTCAACTACCCATGAAACCATCTAATCCGCTGCTTGTATCATAAAGGTGTTGTGGGAAGTTCACAACCAAAAGAGGACATTGCAGCATCCTTGGAATGCCAGAAGCTATAAGCTTGTAGGCTCATGATGTCTGTCAGGATTGCAACGCGGGAATGGGTTTCGGGAGAGAGGGAAGAAAGACTGCATGTGTGGGAAATACACAGTAGGTGAGAAAGCAGACTAACTTGGAGTGTTGGGGCAGCGATGAGAGCTGGGACCTGTGGAGAGAGGAGAGTGAAGGAGGAAGGAAGAAGAACACTCAATCAATGGAGGTGGCTAAAGACCAGACTAGGGCCAAACAGTATCTGCAAATAACCTTTCAAGCTAGCTGGAGTGTGCAGCAAGTGCTGTTTGCCCTCTTGGGACAATTCAAGTAGTGCAGTTTACACTGTTAAACAAAAGTGCATACAAAGCTTGACTTTAAAGTACTCTCCTGTGGCAGGATGTGTAAACTCAGTGCACTGCATCACAGAGTAAAGGCCACTAGATGTTTCGGCTTAAGTGTCAAGAGGAAATGTTGACATCTGGTTGGTGAAAACTTTACTTGAAGGTAAAGGTTTTGCTAAAATCCCTTTCTGTACGTGAATCATTTGCATGCACAGGTACCCACCCAGTCAATCGGGAAGCCAAGCAACTGCGATGAACAACTTGACAGAGTGGGTAATAATTAGATTATTTCAGTTAAACTGGGGGCTGGTTTAAATTCCTAATAAGAGTGTTCTTTGCTTCATTAAACATCTTATTATTTTCTTTAATGACGTTACCACATTCCCAGCTATTAACTAGGTGAGCACAATATAGTTATTATTGATAGATGGCCTGGCCAAACTTAAAATGCAGGTTACGTAAACAAGTGATTTCCCTATTACTTCGGCAAACTGTCTCTAAGTGGTACTTGATGCTATATTTAAAGTGTTAGCAACAAATGATCTTAAGTAAATATTTGCAAATACCATCTGATCCACGTCTGTCAAGGATAAATCAGGTCAGTTACTCAGAGAACCACACGACTGCTGCTGGAGTGCCAAAAAAATGCACAGCCGAAAGCCTGTTGAACAAACCAACATGCCGGAGACGTGAGCTGCAATCGGCCGGACCGTTTTGACAACAATCAGTATCAGAGCAGGAATGTTCACCTGCTGGGGGCGAATCAAAGAGAGAAAAGAGCGACAGGACAGAGGAATGGGCCGTTCAATATTCTCTCAGCTCAGGCTTGGAGTCTTCTATGATTTCACAAGCTAGACGCAGCCTTGGTAATTTTTGATAATCACCACTCTTGAAGCAAAACAGCGAGGTGGAAAAGGAGAAAAAGAAGGAGATAATGTTGACGTAAAGGGAGAGAGAAAAGGGGGGGGTGTAAGGGGAGAAAAAGAAAGAGATTACCCTGCAGGGGGAAATGGAAGACAAAAGACGAAAGAGGTGGAGTGGGAGGATGGGAGAACAGGGCTCTTTCAGAGCGACAGCACTGCTTAATTCCTCTGCAGGGGTTCAAAGGGGCTCTGTGTGTGCGTGCGAGGGAGTGTATGGCAAATGGGATCTTTAATAACCCGTGAGAAGAGATACACACGCGCTCACACAATCACACACACACACAGGAAAAACACACAGAAACGTGCGCGTGCACTGAGGTTGACATTTTGTCTCAGCTCCATTGTTCCCTCCGCCTGGCTCACCTTGACATCAGAGGCAGCAGGACTCATTATCAGCTGGGGGGAATGAAAGGAGCTCATGGAGGAAGGAGGAGCAAGAGACCAGAGGAGGAGGAGGAAGAAGATCAGGGGGAAAAGGAAGAAGGAGGATGCCGAGGCGGGCACCCTTACACGACGCACACACAGACTTCAGCAGCGTGTGCGGCTGGAATTTGAATTCACTCAGCCTGACTTCACTGATACCGTCAGCTGGGTATGACGCGATCATAGTTTGTTGATTTCTGCTTGCTGCCCTTTTTTTTAAGAACTGGTGAAATTTTCTTCCTGACAACAAATCAAATAAGCCGTACGTGTGAATGTCATAAAGTAACACATGCTACAAAACACTAATAAACAAGAGATCCATCAAAGGAATGAGTAAGGAAGGCATTCACTGCAGAGCAAGATTGCTTCAGGGAAGGCTGTGCAGATTCGAGCTGGGGGGAAAAAAGCAATATCTACTATTTTTCAAAAAATCTTGAAAATAAAAGACATTAAAGAATACTATTAAAGATATGAGTGACCTTTATATATTCTTTCGGCACTGAAGATAAAATCTGTTTTTGAGTTACCGACTGATGAATTTTAGGAGCGCTTTCATTTTGGAAATGACGCTCTTTCAAATCCCTAGTCAAAAAGCAGAATATCCTTTTTTTTTTCATTTTGATATTAAAAAACTGAATTCTTTTCCTGCAAAGCACTGATTAAAAAATAAAACACACATGTACAAGTTTCTAGGTTTACCCTTAAACAGACCCATGAGAAGAAGTTGAGGCTGATGCCTTTTTCACGTCTTATCGAAGTTACCTCGACTTGTAAACATCAACCCTCAAGCTTTAAATGACAAAGAGAGCTTCGAATGCTTTATTAAAGCAGAACTCTGTAAGCTTGCAACTGTCTTAATAACACGGATAACTGTGTCACTACTGTCTTAAACCAGAAAGTTCAGAAAGTTCAGAGCAGTTCAGAGAAAAGTTTACATAAACTCTTTGTTGTTCCTTGTGTAGCTGTTTGTTACCTGGGGTCTGGTAGTTGAGTCTTCGCATTTCTACAGGGTCGGAAGAGTTGCCCAGCAGGGAGTCTTTCACCCCGCCCGAGTGCTCGTCTTTAGGTAAGGGTGATGCACGCTTCCTGTGGTGGTAGAAGCAGACAGTAAGGGCATTTCAAGCTGAGCTCTAAGCTCAAAGTTAGCCGTACGCTGAATAAAAGCATACAGGATGTATACAGAAAGATTCAAAATTACATCAGTGATTCCTCTATTTAGTTAGAAAAAGAACAAAAACAAACACAAAATGCACACATTTTCAAGCTGTTTCACACTTGATGAGGTTAATGACATAGTTGATGGTTTTCAAAGCTACTTTTGAGGACCACCAATTCAAGAGATAGTAGGCATCATCCTCATTAGTTTGAAAAACTGGAGTTTAATGTGTTTGAAGAAACACCGTAATTTTCCTGGAGTGGGCTAGGTTTGGCTTGTTTGCGGCTGGATAGGTGACAGCTGCAGTGTGGGAATGTGTACATGACTGCCTGTTTGTGTGTAGTAAAGACAGAAATGTGTGCTTTCCGCTGCTGTTTGTGTGCGCGAGTGCTAACAACACATTGTGTTTACTGGCTTCCAGATTGAGAGGAAAACAGGCGGAAGCTGTAATTAGCTCATCAGCTGGGTGGCACAACACAGGGTAATTAGACCAGTTCTGCAGCACCTGTGCTGCTGGGCCCGGCCTAGCTGAGTCTAGCATAGCACAGAACAGAGCAGCACAGCTCGGACTGGCTCAGCTCAGTCGACCGTGAAAAGGAAAAGAAAGCATGTTTTCAGACAGCCGGCATCTGTTGACATACACACACAAACAGGCACACAGATGTACGCTTTTCCATCTCTCCAACTTTTACAAGTACAAACACACAGAGACACTCATACAGATACAGCTGCACACTCACAAGCCTTCTGACTGCAAATGGAAATGGGCGGAGGGAAGCATCAGGGTGCCCTGTGGAAATTTCACATCTCATTGCACTCCATTTGCAAGTGGCGAGCGTGGGTTTTAGGAAAGAGCAGGGCCTTCTGTTGAAGCCCAGCGTGGTGAGAATACACAAAGCTGCTGGTGCACACACAGCCTTAACCCGGTCCACCTCAGCCACTGGGGCTGGGGGCCTCTCTGCCACCTGTTATCTTATGCTGCAGAGGCTTAAGTTAATGCTAGCTGCATGACGGTTAATCTATGACAAGCATCACTTCCTCTCCAGCCGAGAGCTGAGCCAGACCGTATCTGGTTTTCCCAGAGTTTGCTCTTGGGCTCGGCTAGACTGAGGGAGGGGATGAGAGAGATCTGTCCTCTGCACACCTCATCCATACCTCTGACCCACTCAGATGCCAATCAGAGCTACATAACACTTTAGTGCTGTCCGAAAGTAAACGTGGTTCATCTTGGGCTCAAAGTGACGGTTAAAATGTGAGAATGTAAAGTAGACGCACATGCACACTGTGAGAACATGAGTGTGTTTGCAGTACAGGGTGTGCTTAATGAGGCTAGAACAGGCCCCTTTGTTGCGACTCCTGCCAAGGGGAAGCAGGAAAAGAAGGAGGGGAAAAAAGGCTAAAAGTAGAGGAATGGGTCTCAGTGGAAAATGTCAGCTTAAAACATGGGAACATTTCTTTTTCAGCAGTTTCTCTGTCTGGCATTTACTTCACAATGGCCCATTCAGCAGCAGGTGATGCCTTGGCATATTCAGATGGGGCCAGTCTTGAAGGGGCACGCTGACACTGGCTGGATAATGAAACGCGGCTCGGAGACAAACCACAGCAGACAGAACGATCTGTGGGAGGAACACTGGGACTAGATGTGAAACATGCACCGGTACACAGACATGACCCTGGAGCTCCTCTGACCTCAGTTACCCAGGGCTGCAGAGTCTGCTCTTTCTCATGTATTGTACAATTTCTTAAAGTCGAACACATCAGACACAAAGATGATTCCTGAGATTCCTTTGAGATGATGCTTTTGGTGTGCAATGTC
Organism: Neolamprologus brichardi; assembly: GCF_056152115.1. Lineage (NCBI taxonomy): Eukaryota > Metazoa > Chordata > Actinopteri > Cichliformes > Cichlidae > Neolamprologus > Neolamprologus brichardi. Next base: position 15,323,458 of record NC_142121.1, on the reverse strand, counting down.
AATTAGAGATGAGAGACAGCTAACTCTGCAACCCCATAGAGATGATTAATACCACCAATTTCACAACACGGATGAAAACGACTTGGGCAGTGGGAGATGAAATTGTGATGGATGTTTCAGGGAAAGTACCCACCTTTCCTGTTTGCTGCATTCACAAAGGCAAGAAAGAAGTCGGGGTGTTAATGTGTAATAGTTATGCAGAAGTATTTTTTTAACACATATCTTGATCTAACTGGACTGTTTTCTAAAGACTAAAAAAAAGCGAAATATTGAAAGCAAATGATTTTAAAAAAGTTATCGTGAAAAAAATCTCTCGAGCCTTTTGAGAATAATCATGGCTTTGTTTGCCGCTAGTGTTGGTCTTGGCGACTCTGCAGGTAGCAATAACAACCAGAGCTACAGTGTGATTATTCCTTTGCACATTTACTGCCAGTCCGCAGTGAAAAGGGCACGCAGCCACCTCCCCACAGTCCCTCCTGTCAATCTGTGTCTACATGAAGAAAGGGCTTCCAGACAGAGGACGTGCTACTCAGCAGTGAGCTGTCTCAAGGCCTATTATTAACCAGTCCCTTTCTAAGTCTGCCGGAGACAGCAGCCACATAGCAAGGCTGCAAGGCTGAGGATGGCAGGTGAGGCACGTATGATGTCAAAATTAAGATCTTGTAATGGATCCATCAGGACAAGATAGTAGGTAGGACTTAATCATGAAGAAGTGAAGTGAGTGGAAAGAGTCCTGCAGCCAGTGAAATATTCTTTAAAATTAATGATGTACAAATAACTGTGCATTACTACGATGCCTAAAGAAAGGCTGGTTTTATAGAGCTGCATGAGCTACTTTTTGGTTATTTGGAAAAAAAGGTTAATTGTTAATTATAGCTCCATTATTTTGTTATTGAAAATCTATAATTGAAAGTCATGTCTGACAGCACAAAAGTCAAAGATGTTCAAAGTGCAAATATTCATTAGAATATAGCTGGAACTCTTCACAGCTTATAAGCAGAACTGAGCAAATGTTTGGCATTTTTGTTTAATAAATCACTTAAAATCATTAATTCTAATTGACTAGTCGTTTTAACATTAGCCATTAAACTTTCTCCAAAGCACCTCGTTGGTCTGTACATAGTCATGGTGTGCTGCACAGGGGCACCCGAAGTGCTTTAAAGAGATATTGACTAAGCGTTTACTTGAGCCCTCTGTTGCAGCCTTCTGTTTCTTATTTCAAATGACCAATGGTGTTGGCAAAAACACATTCCTCACTCCTAACTAAGAGATTTTGACAGCCAAGCTGTGCTTTTTATTAGGGAGGCAATGTCAGTTGCCATTTCTGCTGAGACTTCACATAGTACTGCTGAAAATAGCCAGCTGGGCCAAAATATTTTGTATAAAAAAACAAATCAACGTGTCTTTGGCTCTCCGCTCATTACCGTGTATATTATGCAAAGGAAAGTGGATGTTATAGTTTGGTGTGCGAGGAGCCTGGTGCAAGTGGCAGGAAGACGCACGTCTCATTACCATTCCTGATGCAACCATAAGAAACCTACAATCACAAGTGTCACCGCATTTCAACCTCAACCAACTAATAATCAGAAGCACGGCTTCTTACTTCTTAAAGATGAGGATGGCGATGACGATGCTGATGATGAGCAGCACAGCCAGCACTGGGCCCATGACCCACAGCATTTCAGACTGCTCCATCCCTTGAGGCATACTTGAAGTGACCTCGATTGGATCTGAGTAGGGACTAGCTGAATATGTCATCTGTAAGGAAACAGAAAAGAGAGTACAGGTACATCAGAGAGGCACTTCAGACTTTTTAGTATGTATGCAAGGTCTCCCTTCTTATTTAAGTGTAATCTGGATTCCCTAGGGTGTTTAAAACTGCCTAAAGTTAAAAAAAAAAGAAGCTCAAACATCAAAGGAAAAGGCACTGGACTCGGGGGAGAACGAGCATACTAGCATGTTGCTAACATGAATTTAAAATTCTACACAGGGTTCAACTGTAGATCAACCACTTATATACTTAAAGGACAATTAAAAAAGATACTGACACTTTGAATATGTAGCACTTTCTGTGACTGAAGTAACAAAACTGGAAGCAAAGTTTTCTGCATAAGAGATAAACCAAATATCTCACTTCCCATATCTTGTTTCTGGCACTCGGATAGTCAAGTTGTGTCAACTTAGTAATAGATGACAGTCCAGTGATGAAGGAGAGCAGGCCACGGAGCTATCGACCAAACTCAAATCAAGTTTATATATTTCTGTCTGAAAAAACTAAGACGGCTGATGACAGAGCGACTGTGACACCAGGGTGAGGGAGGTAGAGATGGAGAGGCAGGGATAAGTGTGCATGTCCCTTGGTCGCTGAGATAAATGGGGGCACAAGAGAGGACTCATCTCTTCTTCATTAGTGTTCACACCGTGACGGAAGAGGAGGAGGTGACGACGAGGGTGCATTTCCACCTTGGTTGTAAATGAGACATCTTTCCACTCCACGTCTCTGAATGATGGGGGAAAGGGAGGTGGGGAGGTATGCATCGGTGTGTATGTATCTGAGGAGGGGGTACCCGAGGGGATGCAGTATGGTGCGTGGTAAAAAAAAAGGTTTGAAGAAGAAGGAATCCAACTGCGAGAGAGCAAGCTGACAGATGAGAAAAAGGGAGGCGTGAGGCATCTGTCATTAGAACTCAGCGTGACACCTATTGAATGACGATAGGAGATGCAGGTTGGGATAGGGAGTACAGAGTGTGGAAGGATATGGGTGACAGATCGCAGACCTCTGAGGGAATTGGGCTCCCAGCATGCAGTGGGAATGGTGGGGCAGCAGGCAGCAGTAATCCGGATCATTAGCTGCACAGCAGCCTGCTCTTCAGTGCACAGGCAGATATTAATTGGAAAGATAAGCTGCGATGAGCTCAAAGAGTCCTGCGCTCTGTCATATAGTTCTGTTATCACTCATGCTCTTGGACAACTGCCATGAAAACTTACACTTTGGGTGTGTGTGACACGCCACGTCTCAGTGGCGTACGTGCAAACCACCATGCTCTCATAGTGGGCCCGGAAACATGATAACTCAAGCAGGAAAGTGAAAAAATTCACATTTTCATGACAGCAATAGTTTACAGCAGCAATGTTTCACATTTGTCTCACACACACGCACACATACCGACACAGCAGGGACATGAGACCAGCTTTCTACCATTCTGAGCGCCTTTGGGAGGAACCTATTATCCAAGAACAAAGAAAAACGGCACAGCAATGGGACGCTGCTGATGTGACGACACCACAAGGCTTCCTGTTCTTTTGGGAAGGCCCGAAAAAGGCTGTAGGATATGGCCCTGCAGGGATTCCTGGGAAAAACTTTTTTTTTAATGAGGTAACAAATAACTGCAGCTGTGCTTTCAGAGAAGGATAAGAGAGGAAGAGCAAGAGCAGAGGAGAGGGCTGAACAAAAAGAGAGGGCTTTTTGTCTGGTGGTCACGGTGAAGTAGTGGGATCATCCATTTGAACGGCCCTAATATCTGATAAAAGCTCAGTCACGCAGCTCCTAATGCTTCTGCCCTCGCACAGCGGTATCACAATGGAGCAATGGTGCAGTGAAGGAATGTGCGAATCTGAGAGTGAGTCAGAGACAGTGAAAGACATAAGTGCATCCCTTACAACTCTGGATCAGTGCGCGTCTCTCTGTAAAGTATGGGCATGCAGTGTGTTTGGATATGCGCGACGTACACACGGAGTGAATAACATTGATCATATTGTTACACTGCTGGGAAACACTGGAGCCTTGACGTTTATATGGATGGTATTTTGACATGTATCACCCACCTAAATGTTGAAACAGAACAAGGCCAAAGAGTTTACCATGTTTATTTAAATTGCATAATTTTTCTTTTTGTCCACAGAGATGTAGGAGGATCTACATCTACAGGAGGGGCTACAGACGTGGGTAAAAACACAGAGAGATGAAGCTAAACACATTTTGCAGTGCAATCGCATTTAGAAAGTGAATTAGATGCTGAAAACAGATTTGATAAAATTCTATTAAATCCCATCCCCACTAGAGAAGAGATGGAAGAAAATGACAAGTAGAAGAGAATAAACAATAAAAGAAATACTGTAGATAAAGATATATACAACTGTAAGAATTATCAGTGATGTATTTGATTGCGTATGTGTGTGCGACTGTGTGCAAGAACCGCAAACAAAAGCGTGTATGTTTTTGTGTGAGCACACCTGGAACATCAGTTTTTCTGAGCCTTTTCACAAACTCCTCTAAGCCTGCACAAGTGAAGGTATTTGTTTTGGTCACAGCCAGTAGCGAAGAGTGTGTGTGTGTGAGAGAAAAAGACTATATTTGTCTGAGACAAAGTAAGAGAGAGAGGGAGGGACAAGGGAGAGAGAGAGGGAGATAGTGGGTGATGTGAGATGGCAGAGAGAGGAGACAGAGGAAAAGGTGTTGTGGTAGTAGCAGTATATCGAGTCTGCTATCTGGCCCGTGAGCTACACAGCTTCCCCAGTCAGCCACTGCTCCTCCATCCCCTGAGCACAGAATCCGCTATGCACAGCGCAGGCAAATTTGTTTCTACTCGCCGTTGACCCCGCGAGCTCCTCAACTCTCCAAAAGTGGCTTAAATAAGCTGCGGGGTGCGCGCCAAACAAAAAACACAAACGCGCAAAGACGCCTATTATGAATCCGCCGCTCTCTCTGCCTCCCCGGGGAGGCTGAAAAACCCACACGCTTGTCACTGCATGACATAGGGGAGGAGAAATGAAGGCACAAAAACTTGAGAGGGAAAGACGATAGTATGTATGAATATGCCTTTATCCATGCAGAACAGAAGTGTGGCTGCTGGTCTCGTCTACTTCATACGATGACCTCACCTCACTATTTCATTATTACTTTCTTATCCATGCAACCATTCAGCACCAGAAACTACACGTATTACTCCTTTCTAACTGTCTGAATACCAAGCACTCAGATATCTGGAGGCATTGCTACAGGGGAATACCTCCAGGAGTGGATGGGACACAGTGCATTTGAATAGTGACTTTGCCTTTATTTAAACTCCACTCAGTGACAAGCTGGACTTGAATATGCTCGTGTTCCCATCTTATTTTCCTGTCGTAATTCTCCTTTTAATATTATCTGTCGAAGCCTTTTAAATTATGAAAAAACAACCCCGTCCTCCATGCTGAGGGGATTGTGAGTTCATAGCACCGGCAGATTTAGTGCAACAATATCAATTCTTTTTGGGAACGCAGAAAATGCTTGGGTAGCATTGCAAATAGCAAAACACCCCATTATGATTTTTTTTTCTCTCTCCCAGAACATCTAATAAAAGCGCACATTAAATACGAGCTCCTCCTCAAACATTAGTCCACTTCCTCTCATCTGGGCTTCACAGGCTGGACAGGACGCGAGACACAATTTTTGCTACCCTCTTTTCCTCTATCAAACACCACCCCTACTCTCTGTCTCACATCACACAATATTTCATGCCTCCTCCCTCCCTCACTCTCTTCTCGCATTAAATGATACTGTTTATACACACCCAGCATCTATCATCCCATTTCACACCTCCCCCGGCTTGTTTATCCGCCTTGGGTGCTGGGGAGACATGAAGGCACCCTCTCTTCTTCTGCCCCTCTCTCTTCCTCCTTTGCCTTCCTTCTCTTCTTCCCCCCAACCACTGCTGGCTGCTTGTGGCCGTTGATATACGAGGGCTTATTAAACCCTGGCGGTCTTGTTTGATCTACACTGGGGGAGTTTGGGTGGTTGCGAGAAAGTGCGGTAAAGACACAAGTCATTTATTCCACTACTTGTTGTCTTATTCTCTTGGGTCTGGTGAAGATCCTGCTCGAGGCAGCTTCTGCTAACTGCTCGATCCTCCAGCATGCTTTACCTTCTGTACCCGTGTGTTTAGTAATAAACGCTCGAAAGCGGCGCGTTGGGGGTGACAAAAACAAACACTGCCGTGTTTCCCAAGGAGTGCAGTTAGGGGATTTGTGCAGAAATCAATGACTGCAGTAGCCACCTCACCATTCAGTATGCTTAAAAGCACACGCAAAGCCAGGATAGGAGAAATGAGAAAATCAAGGTGTTTACATGCTCTATAATAATCCTGTTAGTGTAGATATTGTGCTTATTATATGGAGCAGGTCAGCTATTGGATTTTTTTTTTTATCCCTTATTGTATTTTTGAGCCATGGATGGCATATTTTAAGTGAATTTGTGAGCTGTAGCCTGAAGTGGTTTTTTTTTTCTGTCAGAGCATTTTGACAGTTCAGTTAGGGGACATGATATGTAGAAAAAACTGACTGCTTTCACGATCTGTATGCACACCTCTGTGAATGTTTTCACAAAAGCACCAACGTTCTGAAATGGTTGTCAGCTTATTTTGATTTAGCTTCAAAATGTGAGTTTTAGCCACATTTTGAAGCTAAATGTGGCTCACTTTAGGGCCAAGAATGCACTGCCACGTCTAATGATCTCTCCTTTAATCTTTGTCACGGCAGCACTTTCTCTCTCTAAAGTCTTTGTCATGTGGCGCCGTAAAATGTTTTTTTTAGAAAACCATTTGTGTTTATACATCAGAAGTACACTGCAGCATTACTATTCATGTTTGCCTTAATCTGCTATCCTAATTCAGGAAATTAAGTGTCCTATTTACATACATTTTAGGAAATGAGTTTGCTGCAGAAAGCTGAAGTGAAGGTAAACACACTGGCTGACTCACAGAGTGAGTGAATCTGATTGGTCCAAGTGATTAAGTTTAAAAGCAGGTGGGTACGACGCAGTTTAAGGAGGGGAAGTGCACAGAAGGAGAGAAATCTTGAGCCTTGCTGATCCAGCATGGTGTATCTTGCAGGTACGGTGAGAGTGTTGTGCAGTGATGGGATTTAAGCATCTGCTTTGAAGTAAAGTATACCGTGGTTGCCCGCTATAGCCTCCCCTGCATGTCCCTCCTCTTTCCTGAGTGAAAGAGTAGGGGATTACTGGAGTAGGGTGGTGGTGGTGGGGGGCTTTAGGGACATGTAAAGCAGCATTTCAAGGGAATCAGGCCTGCTTTACAGACTCCCGAGACCCTGAGACCAGGCCCTCATCTCCCTCTTAACTTCAGCTGCTCTAATCAATCTCCTCTGCTCTCTTCATGGTAGAGAAATGTGAAGAGGGCGAGAGAAGCAGAGAGAGGGGTAAAGGAAAAAAGCTCAGAGGAGGGAGTGAAGAGAAAGAAATAGGTGAAAAGTCTGGGATTGGGTTTCGGACTTGGAGCGTTCGCTCTCTTCCATTTAAAAAAAATAAAATAAAATCACTCAGGGCACAGCTAGTGAATATGCATGTCCCGGGTAGCAGTGAAGCTCCGAGCAATCACAGTCGCTCATTCTTTCTGCTGTGAAGTTTACTCCAGACCGTCCCACGGAGAACTGGGCCTCCATGTTGGAGCTGTTTGACGAGTGCATTGGGGCCCGGCTCAGAAAGCCGAGAGTCTAGTATTAGCATTGTAAAGAGATGTGCGCAGGGCCCTGCTGCTGCCGAAATGGCAAAGCTGGATCTCTGATGTCATTGTTAAGTGATAAGGGAGTTATCCGGACAAGCTACAATGACTTTTAGAGGCAGCAGTATTAAAGGATAATCGGCAATAAAAACAAAAACAATTAGACTTCCCACTGCTATTTTGGAGACGCTTTGAGGAGCAGAGTGATTAGAGTTTGAGGACGGGTGATAAACTTAAATAATCTGTCCGAGAAAAGAAACATTAACATGTACCAAAATACAGAAAAGCTTCAGTGTTTAAAAAACAAACGCAAGTTCTTTACTAAAAAGCAAAATAAAGAAGCAACTTACGCCATCAAGGCTGGATGTTTTACTTACATACTGAGCAGCGCTGTCAGTCCCTTCAGATTGAAGTTCAGCCAAGACAAAGCAGAGATACTGCTGTGAGCTCGTCAGGGGCTTGTTGAAGAATTCGTCGTACCTTTTCTCATCACCCAGCATGAAGGTGGTTGGAAGTGACGCAAGCTTGGCAGCAATGTAAGGCTTGGTGGAATCCAAGTGACGTCGGTGTCTTACGACAGAACTTCTACTTGATTTGAGCAGCTGGGGTAGAAAAAGAGAGATTTCTCAATAATAAACAACTTTGGCTCTTTGGTCAAAAATCTCTCTTCCATATACACAATGGCATCCAACTTCTCTAAATTTCATCAACTCCTCCTAAAGTCTAGAAAAAGCTTTCGCACTGACACTAGACATCCAGGTTTGGTTGCTAGCATGCCTCCAAATAAGAGATAATGATTCAGCACAGCTAAAATGGCCTTTGCACAGCGATATAACTGCAAACAATGCAGCCAATCTACGAAGTGAGCAATTAGCGCTTGCTCTAGCACACAAACTCAGCATGACTGCCAGCCCGGTTAATAAATGAGCAGGCGCATACAGCACTGCGGCATTGTGTTTTCAGCAGCATTTTGTTTTCTGTCAGTGATGTCTCATGCACTGCTCCAGATGTAGCTTTATTAAATCATTATGTCGGAGGGAGGAGACAATGGCCTGCTCGGTGTTTAATGACTCAGGGAGTCCCATCTCTCTCCCTCTCAGTCTCTTCTGTTATTTCTACAGGGAGCTTGAACAATAGCGATTCAGCCCAACGAGCCTTGCAGTTTACTTAAAAATTATGCTATTAATATTTAGGCATGTCATTTAGCTTAAATTCCCTCATGGACAAGGAAGACCTTTATTCAATGGAATAATAAGGCAGTCATAAATCCTCATTTGAATAACTCATGTAAAACTTTGTCTACAGGCGGCAAAGCCTGACTATAAACAATTTAAAGAAAAAATATAGAGGTAGAGCAGTAATTCTTTTGACTACAATTGTGAAAATGACCACACAGTTTGACTGCCTAACATCCACAACAATACAAATAATTAAACAAAGACCAAACTATTTTATATGCACGCACATTGCTATATTGGGCAGTGTCTGCAGACCTGGCATTCACTCAGGACACTCCCCACCTAGCCGAGTGAGTCATTGTTTAAAATATCTTTCTTCTGGCGCCCAGGAGGGTAAAGCTAATTAGTTTCCACTCGTGACTTTCTACCCAGTTGGACCAGAGAGTGCTATTTGGGACCCTGACTTGGCACATTAGCCAATCAGACATGGGCTGGCACTCACCTCATCCATGTCCATCTCGTCTGGATTCTTCCACTTGCGTGTCACCGGGGACATGGGCACCACAACGATGTAGTACCACCTGCCATGAAAAATAAAGCTTGTGTTAAGAAAGACCGGCCGATGCACGTACACGCTGAGAACAAAGTGGGCCAAGTGCATCAATAGCACAGTCAAAACAAGGAGGCGTACTTTGACGGTGATCCTTGTTGGGCTGAATTCAAAATTTAAGTAAAACACATGTGGTTCCAACCAAGGTCGAACACCAGCAGATTGGCAATGCATTCGCCAATTAATTGCTAATCACTAAGAACATCTGCCATGTAGACTGGAACAAACACAATCCCAGTGAGGGGAGCCTTCAGCTAGCATAGATCCCCATAGGATTCCTTAGGTTAATAGAAGCAGCTATGTGACTACTCGTGTGTGTTCTCCTGCTTTCATTAAGAAGACCAAAATAGAAGGAAAAGAAAGACATTAGTAAGACATTTAAGACTTTAGAAACAAGCTAAGAGGCTAGGTGATGAATAAAGGAGAATGCTTTGGAGAATGCATTAGGTTATATATGTTTCGTCTCTGCCCCGACTCTGTCTTGGGTACAAGTTTCCCCCCGATGCAGCATTTGACCACTTGTAAAATCAGGTGCTGCTGACAGCGAAAACAGCTGCTTCTCTCCAGACCTCAACTCTGTGATTCAACAGTCACTCAAGTCTAGTAGTGGGAGAGTAGACGTATAACATGACTCCTCACCCCCTCCCTCTTACCTACACATACACACCCCCTCAACCCTCCCATCCCCAATCACAGGCACTCCGTGGCTGTCAATCTGTGCTGGACCTTGGCCAGCCCTGACAGCCCTGTAATCTTTTTTACCAATCAACCCCGTGTACTCCCCCTTTACACAGACGTGTCGCTATGTGTGTGCGTTCGAAGGAAAAGGGTCAGGTGCAGTTCTCCTCTTAACAATTTGCGTCAAAAGATAACACAGCTCGACCTGATGTTAAGTCTCAATTCTCATCAGCTGCCGTGTCACAAAAATGGCTCAGAGTAAAAGTTGCCATCCTAAGTTCTCGAATAGTTTTAGTAGCGATCGGACACACGTGTGCCCTGAGTGTCGCATTAGGTCCCAAATTTACAGTTTCGTGGCTGTAAATTTTTGTATTAACATCAATTTTAAAATGATAAATGTATAACTTATATGCATCACAATCTGTGTACATAAAAAGCAAAACCTGTTTGTTATTCCTGACTAATAACAATCATTTTTTAGCCCAGAGCAAGCCCGTGTGGTTAGTCCCTATCAGTACGTACTTGACACGAGTGGTGGTCTGGATCTTTGGCAGGGTGATGTTCATCTTGCCACCTTGAGCATGATGTGTCCTGGGCTTGGTCTGGATCAGGTCGGGGGCAGTGCGGATGGACACCTGCTGCTGAAGACCTCCGGCAATGTTGCCCCTGCTTGTCAGTACAAAGGAGTAGTCTGTGTCTGGCTGCAGCTGCGTGATCAGCTTCCTCTTCAGGTTTCCCATCACTTCCACGCTTTGCTGGTTATACAAGATCTGTAAGCACACGGGGGGAAAACTTGGGAGTTGTGATTTACGGCAGCACAGATATACAGCCTGAATATCGTTTGCTCACACGCACCACTCTCTCTTCCCTGTCAAACGCATACATGTGGAAAAAAAAAAGAGAAAAGCAAAAACAGTATGGTCCTAAGGGAGGTGCCCATCTTATCTGACACCTCATCTCAAGTGCTTCAAGCGTCGCACTCGCCCACTGGCGCATATCCAATGTTCTTTTACACCTTAGATTGTCTTTGCTCCCCTATCATTTGGGTGGGAATTGATATATCACTTTGACAGATTATTACACCTCATAAACGAGCATGAATTGGGATTTTCATATTTTTTTGTGCAAATACAAAAAGTGACTCAATCATATTGCGATAAGTGTCAGCACCTAATATTGCTTTTTCATATTACAAATGGCTGTACAGCTTGTCAGACCATGTTATTGAAGTAGAATAAGAGTTGTTTTGTTTTTTTTAATCCAGCAATTTTAATTTAAATTGTACTGCAAGTATTTTGTCTGTGCAAACCGAGTTCATATTCAATCTTTTTTGCACCTCATGTCAGCAATGGCCGTCTACCTGGCTGGTACTTACCTTAAAAGGTGCTTGGGGTTTGTAGTTTGGCGGCAAATCCCAGGTGAGCAAGACGGACGTTTTCATGACAGCTTTGACACCAAAGTTCAGGGTGGGGAAAGCTAGGATGAGGAAAATCCACTCATTAATACCTCAAGTAAGACATCTTGTACACCACAAAAAGTAATCTCTGTGCATAATTTCATTTCACACTACTATAAAGCAGCACACGAGCAAGTCGCCCCTTCAGTAAACAACGCGAACATATTCTGCTGTAATTCCTTATGACCAAACCTGAAAAGCCACAGGAGTGTTCAGAGAACATTAACAATCGCATTCACGCTTGATTACCGATCATACAAAAATAGACTCCATCTCCCTGAGCCTGTCCCATTTATTGCCGCCCATTCACAAGACACACTCAACAGGCCGAGATCACCGCGATTACCAAGAAATGCATATGACATGAGGAGTGGCAACGTGTCTTAAAACAGGCATCGTGCATGGTTATAAATAAGAAATCTTTCATTTATAAGATTCTAAAATGCATGAGAAGCTACATGCTGGGTAACATTTAGATTTGTGTGTAATAGGAGGGAGGACGAGGAGGCATGGTAATGTGACTGTAGCGTGTAATGAGATTAGTACTCTATAAATCAATAAACACAGTCATGTACTACAGTATGCTGAGTGGAAGATGGGAAAGACTGCACCGATAAAGTTTAAAACAGAAGCGAGTGACATGTGTTTGTGGTGAGCAATGACACAACTGTGCGCGCCTAAGAGTGCCAATGTTTATGCAAGCACGTCATTATGTTTTCATATCAAATATCTCTGAAGTGTTTATGTATAAATGTTAGTCAGATGTCCTACCACTTATCCTACCATTCGACATGGTCCTGCTCTGGATGCTGGGGCTGAGGGGTCCGCCGCCCTTACTGGTGAACGCCTGCACCCGGATGTCGTAAGTGGTGTCAGGTTTAAGGTCCTGGATAGTCATGTGTGTTTCGGTGGTGCGGTTGGTGCTGTTTGTCTGACTGTTGATGTCCCTGTATACCACCAAGTAATGTGTGATCTTGCCATTCCTTTCCGCTAGCGGCGGGGGCTTCCAGGTCAGCTGGGTGCTGGACTGCGTCAGGCCCGTAACTTGGAGGTTGGACGGGAAGCCTGAGGGCACGTCTTCGGGTGTGCTGATCTCCTTAACGTGAGGTTCGCCGATGCCTGCACGGTTACGCGCGCTGAGGCGGAAGACGTAGGTGGCGCCTTTGTGCAGGCCAGTGACAGTATGGTGGTCGTCAGTCTTTCTCATCTCGCGCGAGGTGTAGGTGTCCTCGTCGGTGCGCTTGTACTGCAGCTGGTAGCCCATCAGCTCCCCCACCATATCCTTGGGGGGCTGCCATTGGAGCAGTGCTGTGTTGCCCATGGTGGTACTAATCATCATACTGGGTTTGCCTGGCACTGGTTGAAGTAGAGATTTAAATAGGAAAAAAATGACTTGCACTGTAATTGCTTTATAAGTGAAAGACATATTTTTCAATTCACATCAAATTTGAGTTAATGAGTAAAAACCTGTATTCTATCTAAAGGCCACAAGATGGCGATAGTTGTGATTGTGAAGTCTATGGAAAAAGACTTGACCTCTGTAATAACAACAAAAGACATTTTGTAATCTTTGATCGTACCATGTTTCAACTAGTTTGATTTTCTTTGATATTTTTCAGCCATTCATTGGCTAATGATTCGTGATTGACAAAGTCATTACTCAATGAGCAAATGATTTCCAAAGCAAGACTCCACACTAACAGATTCACATGAAAACCCCACTGACACTAATTCTGACCTGCTCCAGTTGTGGTGATGACTTTAGCTTTGCTACGAGCACCATCTCCCTTCAGGGTGTATGCTGCTACAGTTACAGAGTAGGTGGTTTCAGACTGCAGCCCACCAATTATGGCCTCCTGTAAAAGTGAAAAAGAAAAAAAAAAAAATCACAAGGTCAGATGTTAACAGGCGTCAGTGAGCCTGAGCGAAACCTCTTCAACCACCCTCTCACACAAGCTCCGATCCCCTGGCAAACACACAGCACCAAAGGAAACCGCAGTAAGATTAACCCCCCTTCTCCAACCACGTGTGGGTTCTTGAGCAATTAGCCTAAAAACAAAATATGTCAAACTTTTAATAGAGAAAGAAGGCACACAAACAGGCCCAGGAACTTTTCTTGGTACTGAAAAGCTCCTGTACCTAACTGTAAGGAACACGCTGAACCCATTAACTAACAAACCAACTAAATTAATCAGAACATCACCCGTGTGTCAGTTTTCATGCCTGCTGCATGGGTAAGCATGAGATAATACCCAGAGGAGCTTAAGTTCATTACTAAACAGACTATTAAAACCCACAAAATAGTACACCGACTGTGGGACTGCTGTTAAAACTCTTTGAAAATAATCCTTCAGATAAATAAACATCAGGATGATTAAAATTTTTTTTAAAGAATAAGATTATTGGGACTTATTCTCCTCTGGCTGATTGCCCAAACAGTCTCTACACAAAAACACAGACACACTACGGTGAATGAACAAATGAGTAACTCAGCAGTCAGGAATGAACAGACAGAAAAACAACTGAGGTAACACACTGTTACGGGTAACCTGCTGCAGTGCTGGCACTCACTTTACCACACTGCATCAGTCTGAATAAAAACACACCCACACGCTGGAATTAAATACTCTGAGCTTGAACAAAGCCCATATCCAAACAAACAAACAAACAGAAACACACACGCAGGAATACACATACTAATATACATAAATGAAGGATACACACAGTATACATGCACGTAAAATGTGCACATCAGCACGCACACATTGGTATACACACACATGCACACGCGCAACAACTTAATGCCTTCGGCTTGAGCGCACATGCTGGAGTTGTCCGGTTCTGACTGGGGCCGCTGAGAGGACGAACACACAGATGCCTACGAGCCTTCCTGCCGGAACTTCTCGCAAACTTCTCAGACGCTTGGAATATTATACGGCCTTGCCCTAACGCTGTTTCTCCAACTAATGAAGTTTTAATTTCCTAACCATAGAAGAACATTAAACAGTCTACATAACCCAGCGCTGTTTGACGGTGGTTTTTACTGCCTCTCTCTTTAAGGGACATTTGGTGCTCCCCTGCTAACCTTTAAGAGGGATGGGGGAAAAATGCTAAATTACTGTATCATAAAGCCATTTTCACTTTATGGAGGAAGTCTCATTACTTTAATCATGCAAAATGGCTTTAACAATCTCAGCAGTGGCAGCTGCACAGATCGGTCCTCTCTCCATTCTGACAAGGTTGATTCAGTTCTAGCAACACTTTTAAAACTCAGCAGAAAATAGAAAAACCCAGGCTTCAAAGTTCCCTTTAGAGCAAATGCTTAGAACAGCACCAAAGTGCATTATAGAGATTAACAAGTCGACTAGTTATAGAAATGGATTCTTCTCTTCAAGCCTCTCAACACCACTATCCTCACTAGAGTGGAAAAATACCAAGAGAAAAATGGGCTGCACTGTTAAAACAAATCCCTTCAGATAACTTTTTGCTCAAGATTAATATTTAATGTCCTCTATGTGCATCTTCTGCTTTTTAACGCCAGCCAAAATTTCCCGAAAGCTAAAAAAAACCTCCCTGAGAACAAAGCCATGGGTCAGTAACGCAGGCTTATGTTTTCAGTGTTGACATCTGCCTCATACTCTATTAGCTACCAAGCACAAAGTCTGCTGTGGCCTAAACATGGCTGCTGAAGAAATAATAAAGATGTGTGAACAGATGTCCTCCTCTGACAGCGTGTAGCTCGCTGTCTGTCAGGTGTTAATCAACGCATTAAGAGGAGAGGGAGAAGAGGCGAGCCTGACTCATGCCATGTGGGTGTAGCTTGAGGAATCCGTGTGCCAGCCAGGTTTCTGTTTAACTTGGTGCAAATAGCAAATAAATACGACAGCGTGCGCACTTCCCACTGGCTCGTATACGAAACTAACTGATATGATAAAGGAAGAACAAAAAGAGATCAGCCTCAGCCTCTACAGGTGGTTACTGATCCATTAAGTTTTCCATTTGAAATGTCGGCAGGTGAAAAAAAGGAGTGAAAATATCCCAAATGAATTCTTTTTTTTGGACTTTCTAAAAGCTGAAAACCTTTTTCTTAACATATCTTTGCCCTTGTTTATACACTGAAAATAGGATCCGTTAATCTGGCAGACTTCTATTGAATTTTTTGACTGGGTACAGTAAGTGGCTCTGCATTTATGCCAGTGCAATATGACGTCTAGGGGGTAGTAAGCCATAACAAAGAGCTGCTTGACAGCCACGTAGCAGCAAGCTGCAAACCAGGCACGTGAAAAGAACATGAAAGGCTGGTGGCAATTTCGGAGATGTGTGGAGCTGATAAAAGACACAGCTCCTCCCCTCAGATAGACATGTCATCTGAAACAGCGGGGAAGACAGCAGGTTAGGCGAGGCCGATTAATGTCGGCATCACACGGGGATAGTGACACAAAACCTTTGACTGCACTGTAAGCTCAATGGGGGGAAGATGCTTCAGAATTGCCTCAGTTCACCTGCAACTGCCCAGCTGTTTCTACAAGGTTCTTTCTTCTGGTAAAATAAGCCTGCATCAGATCTTGCTTTGAAGTTGTAGGAGCTCTTAGACTAAATCGCACTAACTCTCTCTCTCTCACACACACACGCGCGCAAACACAAACACACAAAAGAAAACATTTGGACACACGTTTCGTGCTGCGGTTATGATCTCTCCTGAGGGTTCACACAGACTAGATTAAAGTCACACACCTTGCACAGAAATGAACACACATCCACGCACAACTCATAATCCAAACACACAAGCACCCCCAAACTGCAAAAAGGAAAAGAGCTTGCCCTGCAAGAGAACCCAGCAGCACACATGTGGGTTACTCACATGCTCGGTGGATTCCTCAATATTCCACTGATGGAGAGAAGACACAGGACACAGGGTGGGGAGAGAAATGAGTCAGAAACAACACAACAGCCATGGAAAAAAAGCGCTCGTCTTTTTTTCGCCGACAGATGAATGTAGGTGTCAGCAGAGTCGTGTGGTGGAACAAAACAGTGGGATAGAGTGTGATGGAAGAGAAGGAGTAAAAAAAAAAAAAGACAAGTTGAGTGGCATACAACAAATTGCGTAACCATAATTGTAATTTTTTTTTTTTTATTGTTTAAATGCACTGCCTTGTTTTTGGTTTGCCTATGAATCCAACAAAAGCCCCCCTCTTTCTCAATCAGGAGACTTCTATTCGCTATGATGACTATTACACTATGGATAAGAACTGTAAACTCTGCACAGTCTGTGAAGCATTTCCTTTTTTCTTACAGAAATTGAGGGAAGGCCTTTTATTCATTATATTTCAATATGTATTCAAAATGTTCTCCTTGCTCGCTGTGCCTGGCCAAGTGATTCCTGGGGGAAGTGAAAGCCCATTTCGTGCCGCGGGGCTCCGTCAGTGCCGAGCATGAAATCCTATTACCAGTGCTGCTATGCTAGCCCTGTGACATCAAACCCCATCGATGCAGAACGCCACCGCTGGCGTTTACCAGCAACGTGCTCCACAGTTCAGTTCCTGCAGAGGGGTTCACTGAGGGGTGGCCCGGCTGACAAGGGGCAGGAGAGATGACACTGTTGACACTGATGAGGGACAAAGTGGAGAACAGAAAAAGGGGGGTGGGAGTGCGGGTGAGGACGGTGGAGTGAAGGAAAAAAATGTTATCATTAGGGTGCACGAGTATTGTCACAGCTGCTTGTGGACTGTACCACTGAGGCGAACACTCAAAGGGGAGAAGCAATTGACGTGGCTGGGACAAAAATCAATATTTAACCACCAAGAATTACTGTGAATGGGCCAGTGCCCCCAAATGTATTACATAATATTAACTCCAGTGGCGTTGTACTTGCTAACACTTGTGTCCATTAACTATACAAACAAGACCAACTTAATGTCATGCGTTGTCAAGCACTGAGAAAACACACGAAGAGCCGTCTTCATCTGCCCAGCATCAACACTTTGCAGGATCATTTTATTAACGTGACCAGAGTTTAACCGGGCAGGAGTCTGCAAAAAACACAAATACTTGGAAGTAAAGCCGGTCTTCCTGATCACCCATCACTCCCTCCTTGCTGTTCTAGGCTTTCACAAACAAAAGGAGCAAGCCTCACACGCTGCTGATTTATTGTGCGGTGGGGAGACGGTGTTCATCATCCTCTATTGACTGTTGGCATATGAAAAGACAAAAGACCCAACTTTTCCTCCTCCCTGTGGATGGTCTTTATTACCAAGCAGTTAAGTGAAGTATGAGCAAGGCCTCTGTAAGGTCTCAGTTGTGACTGGTTGAGGCACACGGCACATCAAAAACTGCTGCCTCATGCTCCCCAGACATAACGGGGCACTAAAGAGTACCATTAAAGAACAGCTGCTGCTTAACTCCATGAATAACAGTTTGCAATGTTCCTAATTGCTTAATTTGTTTACTGTCAACTTCACTCAGTATGTCAACAGAGCAAGCAACACATTAAGGTTCGCAAGAGTTCCTATCTCATCTCGGGCTTAATTCCTTCCTATCGGAACTGCTTTTGCTTCTTTCTTTCTTTTTTGTTGCTTAAATCCATGGGAGAATTATAAATTATCCTCCATTTATATTTCAAATGCCAACGCAAGCTGAAAACACATCATTGCTGATAAGCGTCGTTTGTGGAAACGGAGCGGTATAATTTGCAGGCGGGTGAATGCAAATGTGATGACATGGGCTGAGATGTGTGGCTATAAAAATGGGAACGAGGGGGGAACGAGTGATGTGGAAGAGAAGGAGCTGTCATGATTGATGGAGTGAAACGGGCTGAGGTGCTTCTTTTCTCTTTTTTTCCTCCCCCCCCGATTCCCATTCGACGCCAATCTGAGGCGGCGAAGGCCGTAGAGGCAGTGAAGCATTGCCTCGCTCACACAAACTACAAAAACGCATGAGTGGTCAAACAAAATGAACCTGGAAAGTAGTGCTGAATAAAGGCAAACTTGTGAAGGAAGGCAAACTTGTGCAGAAAATGTATGAAATCACAGACAGCGGCTAATGGCTTCAAACTCAATCACAGCACTTTCTGCACACTTTTATGGATGTGTATATGAAATACACTGCCACAGAGGTTGCTGCGAGTGCACCGTGATGGAGCAGACCGTGTGGTGTGGGAGCTGCCAACTCAGGTCCAGGCCACTTTTCCAACAGAAGTATTTGCAAAGGGGTCGATAACATCACACTGTTAACATGGCCTCTGGTTTAAATTTAGCAGGGAAATGAGGGCGCTGTGTGGGCTCCTGCTTGAAAAGAAAAGAGGCGCTTAAACCGCCCACGCACAGCCGAGCTCTCCTAGCTCTCCTCCCAGTATTTCAGCTAACCCTGAGAGAGGGCGAAAAGGAGAGGAGCCAGAAACACAGAGACAAAGAGAAGGGGAAAGGTGATAGCCATTTTGACAGGATCTGCAATTCAATCAGTCGGCTTAGAATCGTGATTGAAGGTGAGGCTCAGGTATGATGTGAGAGCCCTGGAAAATTTGGATTTTTCTTTTCCTCTTGGCAAGCTTACTGTGAATCCAATTCAGGTAAAAAGGGTGGATGTGGAACCGATTTCACAACACATTAGGGAAATTCATGAGAGAAACACTATGGGATGTGCCAGGATAGAAGGATATTGCTTTTTTTCCCCGTTTTATTCATCATCAATTACAGGTGTGCGTATGAGGGATTTGCATGTCTCTAGGATGAGTCATGAACACCTCTCGGCCAGCTGGAACACCTACTACAAGGTCGGTCTAACACGTGATCGTGTTTGCGCATGTTATCTTTGCTAGATTTTTTTTTCTAGTTGTTGTGGTGCGTGAATGGAAAGATGTGTGACAAAGAAGGGATTGTTCTAAAACCAGTTGGGCGAACAAGGATAAGGGACCGTTGGCTGACTGTGTGGTCTTTAATGACGTCTGGGCAGGTCCTTGCAGGTTGGTTACTCAGTGCTGTCTCATAGAAAACAATCTGTTGAGATGACTCAATCAAGGGTAACCAACCTGCACGCAAGCCTCTGGTAATTACTCAACCAGCTTTTTAAGCAGCAAGAGTGCAAAAGGAGGTCACGGCAGAAAAGGAAGAAAACCGAAGGGAAGGAGAAGAGGAAAATAATAGAAGGTGTGAGAAGAAATTTAGCCGTCTGCCAGGGAGGGGACAGTCTGTTTGAGAGGTGTCCTGGACACTAGACTGGAACATGAGAGCTATCCTGGGCGCCAAATTACAGTGCGTCTTTGTGTTTATTGTGTGAACATGGCACAAATGAGACATGGCAGGGAGAATTGTTTGCATAACAAGTAGGGTCATGTTCAGTTCAGTTTTTCCACAATGCAAAACAAAATCACGCCGAACATGTCGACGTGGAGAAAACACTTACAGGAAGACAAGCAGCCACCATGTTTTCTCCCTTTCCAGATCAAGCGATGCTGTCCTGTCTGTCAAGCACTCTTGTAGACAGTCTGATAACAATGAACTGTCAGTAGCAGCTGCCAAACACTACTGCTGTAAAATAAAGGCTGACTGTGCTCGGGAGTCAAGGCAGTTCTCTCCGTCCAGGTGCAGACATCGACGGGCTGTACTTTATCAGTCAATCACTTGCTGTGGAGACTTGTGTGAGTTTGACAGCCACATATAAATGATTTATGATGTTTTTCTGTGTTTTTTTTTAAATCACAGAATATGTCATTACACAACTGGAATCCACAAGCTCCTACTTCTCATCCCTTGGGATGTAACACACTGATTCATCACATTGTGACTCTAACAGTGTTTCCACTTGTGTAATGATGAGACACAGGACAGCAAACGAGGGTTAATAATTCTTCTCAAAGGGAAAGGCAGTTTGCACTGCTTGGGAACTGAACCAGCAACTTGTTGGTCTGCCACAGCTGCCATTTATCAGCAAACAGAGCTCAGATAATATATATATGTGGGTGGTTTTCTTGTGGCCAGGGAGCACTTCCTTGTTCAAATTAGATGCTTTTGTGGAAGACCACTGAGGGCGGGAGTGAATGCGTGCTCGTGCAAATGTTACTCGCGGCAAACAATCAGAAGGAGGTTCTTAAGCTGGTCTCTCCTCTCTCAAACACAGAGAGAAAAAAAGCAGTACGAGTGCGGTTTTAAGATATTCATGAATCTCTGAATCCCTCTTAAGGATTACAATCTCTCATCCATCTCATGGCGTTGCACAGCTTTGGGCCATTCCAAGCAGCTTGCATTAATGCGTAAAGGGCGGTGTCAGGAAAATAGCTCTAATTTATAAACATGGTAACAAGGCAGTGCATATGTATTACTGCTAAAACCGCAAAGAGAGGTGCATTGATTCCACTAAGCCACGTCCTGATGTAACACATATAAAATATTTAATAGCTATTACTGCAGAATTAAAGTGGATCTTATTAGGACAGCTAATCCAAAGCTGTAGGAGCAGGGTACCAATTTAGAGTCAAATGTCACATGTGGAGAAAGATGAAAAAGACGAAGAAGAAAAAAAAGAGGGGAGGATGGAAACTCCAGTTGACAAGATAGAAAATTCCATGTGTGTCACCCAGTATGGGGGAAATGAAGTGTGAACTCAGACAATGGAAGAGAATAGGGAGGCAGCGGGGAATGAAAATAATGGTAAATGAGCATAAAACAGATATAGACAGTGAGGAAGAAAAGCAGAAAGACCAGGCAAGAGTAAAACATCATGCAGTACCTGGGCCTCTGGCAAAAAAACATCCATGATGTTAGGCTGGCCTCGCGGTTCTCCGTTTTCGAGCCGGGAGAAGACGACCTGGTAGCCTCGGATTTGGCCGTGCTGCTTCCCCTGCAGGGGTGGCTTCCAGGTGACTCGGATAGCTGTGGAATTTATGGCCTCAACCTCCACTTTCCTGGGGGGTGCTCCCGGCACTGGAAATCAGACAAGGACGAAGGGCAGATTAAAAGAGTAATACAGAAACACAGACAGATGGAGGGACAGTGGAAAGGATGAGAAGAGAGTAAAGAGAAAGAGACGAGGTCGTGACTTATCTTATTTTACTTCGTTTTGTAAACAAATCGAAATTCTGGGGTGCTGTGTATAATGAAGTGATGCATGTACTGGCCATGAATTAATAATTTCTAGTCACTTTAGACCTTCTAAGACTACTGCGTCCCAAAAACACCCCATGTGGGACAGCATGTGGTCTAGCAATGTCTGTAATGCTCTTAATTCCAGAATGAAATAAGCCGTGTTGCAGCAAACTTCAAACACGTTAATTATAGTCGACACTCTCTTAGGAGAAGCCGCCCTCTATCACACTGCAAACAAAATGAGTGAGAAAAAGGGGAAAGAGAGACAGAGTGAAAAAGAGGGAGATTTGGTCCACTTTCATTCCTCAGAACAGTAAAAGAAGACAAGAAGCCAGTGAAACCAGAGTGGTGGAGAACTGAGGCCTGGGAGTGATCAGTCTTAACCCACAAAAGGTGTAAAGGCCATAGACAACAAGCTGGAAAGAGGAGGAAACAAAGAAAAGGTGAACCCTGCTGCCACGACCACCACCTCATTATCTCAAAATTCATCAGCAGGACGAAGGAAATTGTGGTGTAACATCTGAAGAGGGTGAAAGACAATCGTCAAAGGCTGCCGCAAGCAACAGAGAGGAAAACAGTTTGAGAGCACTC
Source organism: Neolamprologus brichardi (assembly GCF_056152115.1). Taxonomy (NCBI): domain Eukaryota; kingdom Metazoa; phylum Chordata; class Actinopteri; order Cichliformes; family Cichlidae; genus Neolamprologus; species Neolamprologus brichardi. The sequence goes on along the minus strand of NC_142121.1, from coordinate 15,301,373 downwards.
TGCTTCAAGGGAAGTATCAACCTACCATCCTCTTTGGTTCTCATCCTCACTGGGGCACTCTCAGGACCTGGGCCCACATCAGTGTGTGCCCTCACCCACACTTGATACTCAGTCCACTTCTCCAGGCCCTCCAGCACATGGCTGGTAGCGTCTGCACCGATCCCAGTGACCTCGTGCTTGTCCGTGTCCTCTCCAGCCAGGGCCTGGTAGCTGACTGTGTAACGCACTATGGCACCATGGCGGCTAGCGGCAGGTGGTGCCACCCAACTCACCTTGAGGCTGGTGGAGCTCAGGCTGACCAGTTGTACGTCCTGAGGAGGGGCGGACGGGGCTGTAGGGGGAGGGGAGTAAAACCACACGAAGGAAGGGCACGGATCAAGCAAACAAAAAATAAAGTACAGCACAAGCAAAAAAATAAGGGAAAATCTATGGAAGCTTTTTGTATAACAGTCAATATCAAAATTTGAAATGTCATATTCAGAATCACAAGATATTTTTTATATTTCAAATTTGTCATTATACTGTATGAATACAGCACAGCTCTATTCATACCGGGGACCTCGTGCGATGAAAATTTATCCTTCGCTGTCTGTTTCCTGTGGCCCATTTACACAAGATAAATATTCTGTTTTTAACTCGAATGTACTAAAATCTGAGGTCAGCGTGTGTGTTTCTATTTCATCATCCTTTGAGATTTCCCTGAGCAGGAGCCCTCCATGAATGGGTCTTCACGCTGTGTAGAGATGTAAGCCTTAATGAAAATACTGGTAGGTAATTCGCAGTGGGATTTCTTTTTACTTTACATATTCACATGAGATTAAGATCATGTGACACCTCCACAATTACTCCAAACTGCTAGAGGTCCACAGTTTACGGCAGTGCAGATGTTAATTAGGAAATTCAAATCTTTGTGAACATAGGCACTGAATTTGATATATGGTATAGGTTGTTGCTTTGTCCCATCTCCCTTTTATTCTTATTTCTCCCCTTAACTCCCAGTCGGTCACAGCAGATAGCTGCAACTCTCTAACCTGGTTCTGTCGGAAGTTTTTTCCTCTCAAACGGGAGTTTATCCTTCCCACTGTCGCCATGTGCTTTGTTCTGATTTTCTCTCCTACGTCTCTTACATCTTGAGGTACTTTATACTGATGTAGTGATTTGGCACTATATAAAGAAAACTGAACTCAAAATCGTCTATGTTCATGTTAAAGTACTAACGTACACGCTTATGTATTTCCCCTGCAATTAAACAAGCGAGTTTAATGTAAGAATGTAAAAAGTATAACAGGATTGGATGCACAACACACATTTGTATAAATTGTAACCAAACTGCTGTTTTTCCAAAGTAGTAAAGGCTCATTTAGAGTCCCTTTGTGCATGGGCAATATATTTATCAATATATCATTGCACGTCTGAATATGAAATTTAAATTTTTAAATTGTGACCACAAAAAGCTTCCATACTGCACAGGATGCTGCCTCCAGACTGAGAGATTGGATGCAAAAACACATTAGCGGACCGTTGCTGAAGCTGTGTTTGGCACTGCATTTATGCAAGAGGCCATGAGAGTGCAGGGTGAGGTGAACAGAATATAAAGTACACCAAAATTCTACAGGGCAACGTTTTTATAAAAGCGTAATTTGTCCCTAACTGCCCTCTGTGTCGCCTCTTGCAGGAAACAGAGGTAGAAACAAACTGCCACAGATTTGTAAGTGGTGAACAAGTGCCTGATAGTGTTGACTGGTGTTTGCACATTCATGCAGAAGCTCTGGGCCTGATTACGGCACTTGGCTGCAGCTGAGCTACACTACATATTTAGTTATAGATAAAGCTATAATTTTATAATCAATAACCGTTAGAAACATTACAGGCACTGTCCACGTCTGGTTCATACTCACTGCCAAGAAAAGCTGATTTTTTTATTTCTATCAGATGGAATAAATTCCACTCCTCGCTAGAATCACAGCAGGAACGTACCAGTCCACCTCACCCTGTAATGCCTTATAATGTAATGGGAAAATGGAGTCTAATAACATTCCTCAAATAAATAGTTATTGCGTTAAATTTAATTATGGACAACAGCTTCAGCTTAAATACAAAAAACTCTCAGGTCAGGAGGTAAAAATAGAAAACCAATGACATACAAAATGAAGAACAAAAAGGGAAACTGAAAAGAAACGATTGCATTCAGACACTTCATGCAACTAGCTAAATCTAGAATTTCTTTATTCTACGAAAAACAACCTTCAAATCAAAAGAGAAAATTCAAAGCAAGATGTTTCTGTAAAAGCATGCCTGTGAAATGTATTCTTTAATAAGCAGAGAAATGAACAGTGAGCTCAAATATTATTCCAATAAACTAATGCCCGAATATAAAACTCCACCTTTACAAAACAGCACTTGACAAAAGAGGAGTGAGTCTCACCAGGTGGCCCCTGATCCAACAGAGAGTAGACAGAAAACCACAAAACCTTGACAACACCACATGTATTAAAAAATTAAAAAGCTACAGACTGAATCAATTCTCATAAGAGATTGCAGTGGTAAAATTGGACGGCTCAAGGACACCACCACAAGAAAATGTCTCAGAGGGAAAAAAATAGGGAACCAAAGAGTCGGCTTAAGAAGGAGATACAATTATTGAAGTGACAGAGCCCAAAATCCCGTCTCTATGACATTATTATGACCCCGTTTCTGTCAAATGTGAGAAAAACAGAGACACATGAAATGTTGAAACTGGTTACTTGTTACTTTGGCTCTGTATTCCACCACAACAGAAATGGATGACGTCACATCCATTTTTATACAGCGAGCTCTTCCTCCATGAGCTGATTTTTAGTATTATTAATGCATCATAGTGTTTGATGTGTTGAACCCACTGCAGGGTTCCTACCACCTTTTTTACAAGTAGAGCAATGCACAGCAAAAATATTTAAAAACAAAAACATGAATAGAGCTCAATACTGTTCATTTCTCTGAGTCTTAAAAAAATGATACTAAATATTTAAATGGAGCACTAGAAAATGTCACACTTTCCCACCGCCTGCTTGCCTCAGAACCTTCCCAAAGCTGTTGCTTATTTCATGCACACGATCCTACCAGTGCCTGAAATCCAAATTATTTCTGCCAAATTCTGTGTCTACTGACAGCAGAAGGCACAAGGACCATCAGCACTCATGGTCTCTGCTTACAGTCATGTGCAGCTGACAGAGGTTAGGTTTTCATTCGTTTTCTCTGTTCTATGGGAGAAATGCAACTGCATATAGTACATACCCAACTGCAATTCCACAGGGGTGACAGGAATGTTGCTGTTCATCTGATTTTTAATTTTTTTTTACATTTTTCTTGAAATTTCCGATGATCTGTGTCTGTTTGTATGTATAACGTACAGAAAATCTAAATCTGATTCTTACTTCATTGTCCCACTTTCCCCTCCTGCTGCAGCACTGCTTGACAGGCAGGTTTATGTGGCAGATATGTGTAAACGTTAGTGTTTGACACCTGATAATTGTTCATTTACACCAGTGTTCACATTCACTATTTATGTTAATTTTTTGATCAGCCTTAATCTTGAACCTTTGATCATTTTCCATCGTTAAACGTGTCTCTTATCAGCCTTATATCCACTCTGTAAGCTGGCGTCGGTACTCCGCTAAAGAGCTTTTGTGAAGGAACAAACTCATGATGTAACACCTTTGTAAAACTCTGTGCCTTTTGTTCCAAATCCAGCAGAGTGATAAATCTCCTCTCTAGTCGTCTGTAGCGCATCAGTCAGTTTTAGGAGTCACTTTCTCAGGAGTTAAACTTTTATTCACATAATCGCTACAATTAAAAGTTAAAAGTGACATTTGTTCTGTTCTCAGTTTTATGTGTGAGGCACACACGCACCGTGGGACAAGCGCCGTGCCACATCAGCACAAAAATGAAATAAATAAATAAAAGAAAGAATCAGTCAGCTGGCAGAGAGTGACATTTTGAGTGCTGGCACTGTAAAAGCACATAATGATATGAGACAAAACAACAGCACAGCTCGCAAATGTGGGAACCAGACACATTAAACGTACCTTTGACACAGGGCCTGCCCTCAGATAGATGGACATGAGGGTTAGTGTTGGTGACAGAGGGGAGGTGGTGGAAGCATGAAGCTGACCGGGATAGCTGCACTGTCAGCATTTTATGTGGCGCTGAAATTGACTTGACATTCAAGTTGCCCACGCTCTTTGATTTAAGCGCTATAAAACTCTACTTTTGTCTCACTCGCTCAGTCACTCGCTCACACTGAACAGAACAACCTAAACCTGCAGCAGCCGGCTGAGGGTGGCTCTGAAATCACTGGTTAGTGCAATAAAAAGTGGAAAGAAAGAGGACAGGGACAGCTTCAAGACAGACGAATGGGTACTTACTGGACTGGGCAGTGCGGGCCTCGATGGGCTGGGTGTAGACACCCAAACCCATTTCAGAACGGGCGGCCAGGGAGAAATAGTACAAAGTGTCTGGCTTTAAGTTCTCTACAGCATAGGAGCCTGCAGGGTTGAAGGTCACGTGAATCTGGAGGGTGTAACAGTGGAAGGAAAAATGTCAGAAGAACTCATCAGAAGCAAAGACATTCACACAAACCTACTCACGGATTGAGCTGTTTTGCTTTAACAAACTGGAGTTACTCTGCCACTGAAGAGCACAAGTTGCTGTCTCTTATTCATATATGCGTTCATATTTGAGAATACAGTCAAATTTGAGAGCCATGTGATTCAAAAACGATTTGCCCTCAACTGGTCCAGTTGAATGAGAGGACAAAAAAGAGACTCTACATCATCAACAGCAACATTCATATATCTGCAGACTCCCTACAGATATAAGAAAAGACGGACAGACACATGCACGCATAGATTTTTATCCTAACCTTATTGTCTGAGCCAGCTTCCCAGTACTGCAGCTCATACTTGGTGATGGGGTCCTGTACGGGCCACAGCCACGTCAATACGATGCGCGTGTCCAGCTCGGCTTCAGCCTCAAAGCTGGATGGCTGGGCAGGGACTGGTAAAGAGTAGGTGAGAGGGCGAATGTTAAAGAACAAAAAGAATCAAAGAAAGGATGTTACTAAAGCTCCTGCAAAGATCACCTCCATAACTTTCACTGCATGGCAGATGAACCTGTGCATAAATCACCTAAAGAGCAGTTTCCCAGACACTCAGTATGCATAATGAACACAAAAGCAAGAAAAACTACAGACCTTCAACTCATTGTATATGCTTAATCACACCTTTAACCTTGTATGTGCATGAATAGAGATGTAAAAACACTGAAATCCAGACACAGTGGTTGGTTGCTCACCTCCCTGCTGGGTCTTGACTTGCAGGATGTCAGATGGTGGCCCATCACCAACAGAGGTGAAACCCAGCACTCTGAGGCTATAGGTGATATCGGGAGTCAGTCCTGAGATGGTAGTTAGGCTGCTATCGTCTGTGTTGTGTTTATGCCAGGCGCTGAGTGGCGCTGTCATGTCAGAGCTGTAGTAGACTCTGTAGCCCCTGATTTGCCCATTGGGTTCCTCGGGTGGTTCCCATTGAACTAACATTGTGCTGGCGCTCAACATCCGCGCTTGGACGTGTAGAGGCGGTGAGGAAGGGGCCTGTTCACCTGTGCGTGTCTCCACAAGGTCGCTGGGAGGCCCGTGGCCAATGTTATTAACAGCCATGACGCGAAACTCATATTCAGAGTACGGACTAAGCCCGCCGATGCTGTAACGGTTGGTAGCCACACCTTCGACTTCCTGGAAGCCGTTGTCGGAGGATTTGGCTCTGTACTGGATCATGTAGTAGGACACAGGTTCTGGGTTTCCAGACTCCCATAAGAGAGTTACACTGGTAGCTGTGGTTTCAGTCACCCTGAGCGAGGTGGGGGGTTTTGGTAAGGCTGAGGAGGGAGAAGCAAAATATTAGCTTTAAAGAACTGAAATGAATTACTTAAAAATAACAATTCTTGTTACCTTGTGGGGAAAATACATGGTACAGTGCTACATTAGGTAACTCCTAGAAAATAGCTGTGTTTCGTGGCCTAATTTTTATAACAGTCACCACCATTATTCCCCAAAATAAAGGAAATAGACTGAAGTCGTTTAGTCCAGCCTGTCTATCTATCTCTCAAAACACAAGCAAACTGTTCTGTGGTGACAAATGCAAACAAAACAAAGGGTCTGCATCATAGCTTCCTTAAAGGAGTTGGCCTGGATTGCCGCAGTCCCTCTAATGACTGTGGCATTTTGTGTATTGACCAGTAGACTGGAAAGTAAATCAATGCAGACAAAAACTGATAAGAAAGGCTGCAACAAGTAAACAACACAGTCACAATGTTGTAAACACAAAGACGGTTGGAGACGCATTCATGTCGACAGATAGATACTGAAAAAGGACAGAAAAAAAAAGTCTGCTTCAAACTAAAGGAAAGAAGCAAAAGTGAAAATGGCCGACCTTCGGGTTGAACTGTAGACGGATGAAGTGCTTTGACGGGGGTGAGTGATGGAATGAAAAGACACAAAGTGAAGAGGAAGACAACAGAGTGAAACAGAAAGGTGTTTCAGTTGAACCAGCAGAGGTTAGAAACATGAAACAGAGATCCAACGTAATGCACCAGGGAGACTTAGACTCAAGCTTAACATCCCGGTTATTATAACAGTGTGATACTGTCAATTTGATCTCATTACCCCACCCCACTTCTACACAGGGGATGCAAGATATGCTCCAGTGCCTTTGTAAAAGTCTTCATTAAGTGACCTGAATTGATTAGCATTGCTCCTAGACACACAAATATACACAAATAGAGCAACATAAGGACACTTTGGTGAAAGAAAAGTTGTGCATTGTGCAAAGTTGCGCTGCATTTTTACGGAAAATGACCTGAGAATGCAGAGAGAAACATAGATTATTATATTTGCTTCAGTGCTGCAAAAAAACAAGACTAAAAGCGATCAACTTTTATTTCTCAGTATCAACAAAGGGTCCTCGACGAATAAACCTTGGATTGAGCACATTCATGTAGATGTGGCTTATAAGTGCCATGCAACCTCAGAAATAAACGGGCACTAACTGGTCTGAAAACAGCGCTCACCTTTGACAGTAACTTGAGCAGTGGCTTCAATCATGCCCAGAGAAGAAATGGCCACGCATGTGTAGTTAGTCGATTTGCGAATGTTAGTGACCTCCAGCACATTGCGTCCCAGTGGCATGTCTTCTTCCTTGGTTAGCTCCTCGTCAGGCGTGGTCCACTTGACGTAGGGCATCGGTGAGCCCACTGCCACGCACGTCAGGTTGACGCTGCCGCCCGGCATCACTTCCTGATTGGTGGGTGGAATGGAGAATCTGGGTGGGACTCTTCGCACTGAGGCAATGAAGAGAAGAAGAAAGCGACAGGAGTCAATAGGTAGGAGATGTAAGGTGAGTATTATTCTTTTTGTTAGTGAGAATGATCGTGCCCTAAACAACACCACAAGGCTAAAAGCTAACTGAGAAAAGCTAACAGAATGCAGGGATGATCGCTTTTGTCCAAATGTGCAGGCGAGCACAATGGGAATAATAGGACTGTCACAAAATGCCTCTGGAAATTCAGAAGAAATCTTTGAGGGGGTGTTTTATCCTCTTGCCTACAAAAGGGAATATAATCAAAATAGCCCAGTTTTTGCTGGAGACTGTGTCTGGCCCTCTTTTGTTAGAGTGTCAAGCGGTGGCGAGAGTTGCATCATTGAGAAACCCTGTGGAGATGCTATTGTTTGATTTCTCCTCTCGCTGCCTCTCTCCGGCTCCTTATGCTCAGCCCGTCTTGCTCTCGCTCTCTCTCGCTCCCTCTCTTTGTGCGGTTCTGATATGCAGATAGGCTGACATTAAAAAGGGGTTCCCATGGAGACAAGAAGGGCCCGTTGACGTCGCTAGGGACAAGGCAAACACCAGTGCAGAGGCTCCATACAATACTGAAAAGCTAGCCTAGAATAAACAGGCAACCAGGATTTACATACGACTTGTTTTCTATTTAAATGAAGATGCGCGAGAATGCATCCCATATTTAAACATTTTAGATCTTTTTTTGGTAACTTTTGGCAACTACAACAAAGTTTTTCACTTCACATGAATGCCTGACAGCGCTACGTGAACATCCATCAGTGTCAGACCTGTTACATTTATGACATGCAAGAATATCAATATAGTGCGTGCTAAGAGTAAGGAGGGAGAGCTCTGACTTCTTTAACCGTCAATACAGCGAAGGCGAAGCCTGGCCAAATATTTAGCTCACCGCAACGGATGCATTATTACTGTCCCATTACAGCTGGATGTATGTTTTTAAAGACAACAGCATGAAACTATCCCTGCAGAATTCATACTGCATGTTTCCCCCTAATACACTACAATATCGCTGTCTCTCTCTGGAAAAAAAAAAGCCCTTGACTGTAATTGCTCTTTTGCACCGGTCTACATGAAAATGGATTTTCAAATATGAGTCTCCCTCCACCTCCCCCACCCCCCCACCCCTCCCTCACCCCTTCCTCCCCGATCTAATTTGAACCGGAACGTCGTTACAGCCATGCTTGTTATTCCCCTCATTATGTGGCGAAATGGAAAAACACAAAAGCACCTTTTGAGATTCCAGTCAGGAAAAAGGCTTGTTCTCTGGACTGCACCATAATAAGGGGGACCTGGTTCATATTCATCTGAATTTTCCCATAATAATTGAGGTGCTGTATTTAGACCTTCTGCTGTTTTAATCAACAGAATCGTCTGGGGCTAAACTACTTTGCTCAACACCACAAAAATATTAATATTCCTGGTCTGAGGCACAAAAAGAAAAGAAATCACGGATGTGTTTTCCTGATAACACCGGGAAGACTAAAGAGGTCATTTAAGTTTCGGCACAATATACAATCAAATATTAGATGACAGTTTAATATTCGTAAAGTTAGCGAAGGATATTGGACAACTTTACAGAGTTAATACATTTTTGGAGGAGGAAGAAATTAGCTTAAAAACTTCCACAAATGAGTACATCTGATATCAGGGGATATTGGGAATATGACTGATGACATGCAGAGACTGGACAGGCGGAGTGTTGCCAGGGTGGGAACTGGATGGGTACGACATTCTCAAGCAAAGCAAGCATGGGAGCTGAGGAGAGATATGGAATAGGATAGCGAGTCTGAGTATGCTGGAGGGAAGAGGATAAAGGAGGAACTTTGCACCATTTTCTCACGTTAATGACCGAAGATCTGATTTCCAGCATCGCTAATTTGCAACACCTTTTGAGAAAGAAGTGTCAGCATCCCGTTCATGCTGGTGGCCACCTGTGGTGTCTTCCCACACAACTGCAACGCCCTCGAAGTGCAGCAATTTTTTTTCTTCATATGCTTATGAAAAAGAGAAACCTGAGAGGAGCATGCCTAATGTAAAACCATTAAGCTCAAAGTATCTGTTATTCTTTCATCACTCCATAGACTAAACAGTGCTAAGAGCAGTCTGTCAATGGGGTCTGCGTATATTGAACACTTAATGTTGTGAATAATTCATGGCGTGCGGTTAAGTTTGGAGAGGTGCTGTGGAACAAAATGACTAGAGGGCAGGTAATTGTTATCGATTCCCCCGAAGCCTCTCTCCTGTTGAGAGCGGTTTTGGAGAGATGGGCTCCGGGACTCTATCAAAACCACAAAATAAGCGCCGTCTCCACTCCTGCCTGCCTGCTTGCTGGATACCTATAAATTTAACTGCCTTGACAAAGTGCCCAAGGATAGCAGAACCTGTTCAGTCAATCAATATCTGGCACACACTGGCACAGATTCAGCAGGCTCTCTGGGCTTCCTGGCAGCAGCACCGGGCTACCATGATGGCTGATCATCCCCCCTGTCAGCACACTGCCAGCTCATTCTTATATATCCTACAGGTCAGCTCTTTGCACATCAGCGTTTTGCAAATATTGCACGAGGAGAGACCATTTCCAAAATATTACCTGGGTTGTGGACAAAGCAAATATAATCATTCATTGACTTTTAATGATTTTTTTCAGCCTGTAAACATGGGACCGAAAGTCATAAAATCATTTTCATACCGAGTTATAGATATATATATAACACGTTAAGCATATAGGGCTTTCTGCGAGAGTAAACATACTGTATTTCTTGCAGTTACACATCATTTCCTTTTTCCAAACACATGTGTTCTGGGGAAATGTCTCATTACGCTAACACGTGTCTGTCAAATCTGTCAGTCTCTGGGTGGAGGATGCCCATGGTAGTAAAACAGACATAATCCCCTGAGAATGGCTTTGTCAGTTCTGATACCCATGTCCCTCAGTGGGAGAGCAGAGGGGTTTCTGCCTAAATACCTGACAAATCCGGTTGCCACCTGAATACCGGAGTAATCCATCACACACCACTGATGGGCCTACAGAGGCGGATGGAAAGGCTGAGGGTTAAAGCAGCTATAGCTTTTAGTGGAAGCATTGGACAGGGACAATATGGGTGTGGAGGGGAGAGTGAATAGCAACGTAACACAACACAACAGACATTTAATAATGAGTTAAGCTAGCTGCTCAGGACTCCTTTGTATGTTTTGGCAAGACTAATCGAAACAAGGTTTTGGGGAGCGGCAAGGGAAGGCATGCAAGAACTATACACAGATACATGCAAACAACTCGACAACACACGTTTGGAGTTCAGGGGATTAGGGGAAGCTATTTTTAAATGAGGTTTTTTTTTGAGTGTATTCACAGAGGGGTTGGGGTTGACCTCACCTAAAGCCTGCTTCAAACTAAAGGGAAGGGACAAAAGTGAAAATGACCAACCTTCACGCTGATCTGTATGCGGATGAAGTGATTTGATGAAGGTGAGCGATGGAATGAAAAGACACAAAGTGAAGAGGAAGACAACAGAGTGAAACAGGCCAGTGTTTCAGTTGACACAGCGGAGGTTAGGAACAAGAAACAGAGATCCAACATAAAGCGCCAGGGAGAGAAACTCGCTTTTAAAACTCACTAAATGTTTTTTCTACTGTGTAGAGACCTATTTGACTATTTTAGACTCTAGTTTAACATCCCAGTCATCATAACAGTGTGATATTGTTAAATTTATCTCATTAGCCATCCCTCCTTTACACAAGGGATGCTAGATATGCTCCAGTGCCTTTGTAAAAGTCTTCATAAAGTGACCTGAATTAATTAGTTTGCAAGTTTCCCTCCTTGACACACAAATATACACATACATAGAGCAGCATGAAGATACTTTGGTGAAAGAAAAGACCTGCTGCAGCACTTTATCCTCTGTGACATATTGATATGTCACATGGATATATGAAGGAGTGCCAGCAGACAGAAGCTGACATCCCTCCTCCGTTGTGGGATAAGCGCTTGACAAATGAGCGCTCATGCACAATCACAGCACGCTCTCGATTCTGCCCACATTGATGGAGTCCTCCTTGGGAGGAGGGTCACCAAAAAAAAAAGGGGCGCACACGCACTCGCACACCTCCAACCACGCACAAAGTCCTAATGGATGAGAAGTGAAAGGACATAAATAGATATGAAGACATGAAGGGGAAAAACAATCCACGAGCAGACCTCATCCACAAAACCACCTTCTCCTTCAGTCTCACAGTCCCCACCCACACACAAATATGAGGGCATCACTCTCTGTTGGCTGTAAAATGTCAAGACAAGGGTGGTGACGGCAGCATGTTGTGTACCTGCAGACAGGAATCGGATCGGGCGGCGACGATGAGTGGAAAAAGCACAAACACATTTGTAGACAAACCCACAACAAGCACATTTAATGCGAGTCTGACAGCAGAGAGTGTGCGCTTGTGGGAGGGTGTTGGAAGGGTGTTGATAGAGAATAATAGCATTCTTCCTCTTACAGCAGTCCTTTTATATTTCACGTCCGAGCAGCACTAACTTTATTGGCATTTCAAGATTACAAATGATCTTGCGATGCACGGCAGATAAAATTTTGAGGAGCTAAATTTGATCAAGTGACAGATTCCTATTTTCTAATTAACTTACTGACAAGTCAGAGTGAACACATATCTCAGCACTTAATTTCCATTTATTTACTCATACTAGTGAAGGCTGAGAATAACAGTTTTATAGCTTTGTAAAGCGTTTGGCTGACAGCAAACCTCAAAACAGCCAAAATCTCTGAGAATTATAGAAACTAGAACAACAGGAAAGGAGGAGAGGCAGGTCAAAGTGCACTCGTCTGAAGTCCCATATGTTTTAAACTCAATCTAGCAGCCCGGTGATAGCATAGCCCCAGGTCTCATCTCCTCGTTCTTGCAGCGGTAACAAAGATGGTGAAAACATGGCTTGAGCCTTTGTTCTCTATCCCAGACGAGCACACTTTTAAAAGGTTACGGTTGGTTTGATTTCTATCTCTCCACCGGTGTGGTGAGGCTGGCGGAAAAAGTTGGTGTTAAGGCCAAAGGGTTGACAGCTACCTGGGTGGTGTTACAGAGTAGCTGGGCCTGGGGGTCTTGCTGGCGCCACAGCACACAACTACTGTAATTACCTCTGAGGGGGGAAAAAAGGCAGCGTCTGCACCTGTGACAGACAAGTCCTGATTAATAGACAAGACTTACATCCCTTCCTCGCCTTTGCTGTTTGGCTGACTACCTCTCCCTGTCAGGCTTTAAGATCTAAACCTTGTGTTCAGTGTTCAGTCTGTAAATTTGATTCCTCTCTTATCCTTGAGGAGAATTTTACCGATTCCTCTGATCCAGCGGGATGTTTCTGCTGCTGCAAAAACCGTTATCTTGGAAAAATCTGTGCTAAATATTTGTAGAGTATATCTGAGTGACAATGAAATTTGTTTAAAAGTTCATTTCCACTCCCCAAACTGGTTTGATTATGTTGTTTTGGTGTGGATTAGATGGAAAACAGTGGACACTTATTCACTTATTTTATCCCAGTGGATAAAAGGGAGACAGTGGAATCACTCATCCGTAAATGAGCCTCCATGATACACTACTGTGTGCTTTTAACAAAATTATGAAATGAGAGCCAAGGGTGTCTTTTTCTTACCATAACACTTTCACTCCCTCCCTCCCTCCCTCCCTCCTCCACCAGCTTTTCTGTTCCATGTACATCAGACATGGTGGTGATATCTGCAGGGGCTGACCCGCACTACTCTCTCCCCTATACCCGCTTTTTCCAGTATGGGTGCAACGTTGCCCTCGCCTTGCATTAGTCTGCTCACAGAGACACCGCAACAAAAACAAACCCTGAAACTCCAGACTCATCCATGCCTTTAAGAGCTCTGGGTTATGCGGGGGGGAATAATGGAGCCTTTCGATACAGTCAAAATAAAAAAGAAAGGAGGCCTGGCATCAGTGCCAGCAGAGGAAATGGCTTCAATGCAGCTGTTTTCACAGAGGCTGCACCTGGTGGAGTTTGCAGCCAAACAGGAGGTTGAGGTTAGTGCAGCTCATTGGTAAGGAAGGAATGGCATGGCGAGGATAATGCTGAGAGAATTGCTTAAAGGAGATACACAGGCAGAGAGAGTGGGCATAAATGTGGTAAATGAGAATTACACAACAGTTAAAAGGTACTGGAAGCGTTTTTGCTCATCTTGGCTGATTGGAAATCTCTTCCTGTTGAAGGTCAACTGAGCTAAGTTGGAAATTGCTCAATTCATTAATAAGAATCTAACAATCAATAATGAGATGTAATTTGTCCCATTTTGTCAGAGGCAACCAAGGTTGGATGAGAGGAAGGAAGCTGTCAATAAAACACACTCTGCACATTCCCACACAGCAGGGCTTAAATCATATCGTGGCTCGACGAGGCACTTTAAAGGCTTGCGTGGTTTCTTGAGATAACGGAATGATTTTAATGATTGATTAACTCCACGATTGAGAGAGACATTTGACTTTACCTCGCACGTAGAGATTGGCAGGAGCAGAGTAACGGGTCCCGGCACTGTTCATGGCGACACATTCATATTTCCCCTGGTCCGACTCCTCGCTGTTCTCAATTTGCAGGGCTCCTGCATAGAGGATTAGCAAATTTAGCTGTCTTGACAGTTGTGGAATAGGACACATTACTTGGCATGAAACCACAGCAGATATCTGTACAGTGACTTGCTAGAAACTCTGCAGACAACTAGTTTAAGCCAGTTCATGCTCAGACACGGACACAGATCAGTCAAGAAAATACTTACGGCAACACAAGTACAGAGCAGATCTGGCAAGTTTATGACAAAAGATGCTCTTTCTCTTCGTTGTGTTAAAAACGGGGCTCTGGGTCAATATTTGTTTGAATAACATGTCAAAAGCATCACGGTCTAATTAGGTTTTCTGCTTTGGGTAATAACTGACAAACCAAAGAGATTACATGATAAAGGATTATTCTCAGCCAAGTTATGCCGAATGGACTCAACATGTACATGCACAGTCACGCTGCTGTTAGGACATTATATAAACAATGTAACTTTAATTTTAAGTTGAATGTAAATAATGTTTTGTGACATTCTGTCAAAATACATAAATAAGCATATTTCTCCAGAAAGAAGGCTTCTTTTCGTCACTCATTGTTGAGTACACATTAAGCAGTGACCTCATTACTGACCATGTCCCACTGAAAGGAGAAGCTTCAGCTGCCAGATGGCTTAGATTAGTATTCATAATCCTGAGTAGCTCTATTTATCAAAGAGATGACTAACATCTTGTTCCTAACAAAGCATAAAATCCCAGGAGACCGGTCTTACTTAGGTCCTTCTGACACTCCGTGCCGGAGCTCTTATCTGAGAAGTTGAGAAAGAGCAACGGCACACTTACCTGACCCACCTGATTTCAAATACACTACAAACAAAGCTAATTCTTTCACAGGTATACAGTGAGTGATAAAACTTGATCACATCTCCAAGCAGCATGGCAGTAGGACGAACGGCGGCCAACCACCATGCAGTTTGAAAGTGACAAAGATACTCAGCATAAGATGACGTCAGGATACATTTTTCACATCATGCAGTATGAGATGAATGTAGCAAACAGGTTCACCACCAACCATGGAGGACTCGACTCCAGACAAGACCCCAAAAACAAAAGAAAAAAAACTGGAGTGGGACAGGGACATGTGACAATATCACCTCAGATCTCATGACAACACATCCCTCCGAGGTGTTTACTCTGCTTGCTGAGCTCATCGCTGTCTGATTCAGCACTGACATGTACCTGCATACTAATGCAGATGTCACAAATGTGTCAATCTGCCTGTTCTACCACGGGGGAAAACAGTCTGAGTACAGAAATGTAGAAGGTTACTGCTATCACAGCTGTCAAACTGCAACACTAAACCCCATTCAATAACCAAGCGCTGGAACACTTGTGGATTTCCTACAAGGTCATCTCACTGTTTTATAGGGTACAAACTAAGGGGCAGCATGGCTGTAATAACATAACACCAGCTCCTAAATAGTTAAACATCTAATTAAATATGGGTTTTATTAGGACAAACAGACACACAGAGACTCTAAAACATATTCAGCTTGCCCCACAATATCCACTATTGCTTTCATGCTTTCAGTTGGAAGATTTCCATAAAAAGGGGTTCAAACTTCCACCTTAATAATCTCAAGCAGGTATTTTGCACCTATGCTAGCGTGTGTGTGTGAGTGTGTGTGTGGGGGGGGGGGGGGGGGGGGGGGGGGGGCATAGGCTGTATGTAAATGCAGCCGTTTCACTTCACATTGAGTCTGCACAGCCTCTTGTGGTGCTGGTGGCCTTTAGTTGAAAATGCGACTCCTCACCCTTTTTTTGCTAAAAAGCCATGAGAGAGGCAGAAGCCAAGAGACGTTTGTTTCTCTGAAATAATGCTTGTGTGTGTTTCCTCACGTGTTGTTCATTCTTTACAGTATGGGAAGGGCCTTCAAAAGGCTCATTTACAAGATAACACATTGGACTTCATTTCTATTCTCATGGCATCCGGGTTGGTGATCATTTGTTTGTCAAGGAGCAGACAACAGACAGAACATTTTGGGAAGAGATGAGGGCAGAAGTGGGTGGGCGACAACAGCACTGATGAAGTCGGTGATGTCGGTGGCGTAGGGGAGAAAACAGAGATCTGATGTGGGCGTGAGGGAATGGCGTGGATGTGATATTTTCCAACACACTTTCCATCATTCTTACCTCTAATTGGTGTACCACCTAGGTGGGAGTAATTTCGATGCAAACAAGGTTGAGAGATTAGTTAGTAATCCACTTACAACAGTGGCAGAAAAAAAACATGGCTTCTGACAGGCCACATATAAAAAGATAAAACAACCTGATAAAGAGTAGAAGCCACTTAAAAGTAATGCTGTAATGCTTAATGCTGTGAGGCAAGGGTAAATTTTGGACTGGCCAATGAAAGAAAAAACTGCAGTTTTTCAGAAGGATCCCGTCTCTTAAGCAAATATTTTGAAATGCTCCTACAAAAGCTACAACCACATTTACCCTTGCTTTACAGCAGGATTATAAAAGGATGAATTTGAAGGTGATATATTAATTAAGCTTTCAGATTTAAGATGGCTCCCACTCTGCAGACAGCAGTTAGTAAAAAATGGGCAAGAGCAATTAATGAAAGTCATAGACAGTAAACAGAATGGCAGATAGCAAGAAGTATCGAGATCAGAGGTATTAAACTGAAAGGAAGTTAGTATCTCTATAGAGTGAATGAATTGGATGGTGTGAAAGAGATAAAGAATAAATGTGGCTGCGCGCTCAATTAAAAAAAAAAAAAAATCGAGCTTGTGTGATGCAATAGAAGTGGGTCTTTCTTTTCTGTTAAAGTGCGAAAGCAAATTAATGCACTTTTTTCCCGCTATTGCAAAATTGGCCTCATTTCTGGTCACAGGCAGTAATGTAAATCCTGATAGAGCAGCAGATGTCAAGAACAGGCTAGCGAATAAAAAGGATTGTTAGTCCGAGGGCATTACACATCAGCACATTTTCAGGCACTTTCAATATACGCGAGGAAGAAAACTAATTAAAAAGTTTGCTATTAGAAGTAGAATTTTTTTTAAAAAGGTTTGTGCACAATTTAAACGTTGCACTAAAATGTTATGAAACAATTAAGGAGTTTTGTTAGTATCTAATTTGTAGGCATTCGTATTTAATTTGGGTTATTTTGATGCAGCGCGGCCAAGAGCCAGCGTGGGTAAGTGAACATGCATGAGTGCCCCTGGCTTCTGCTGTGCAGCTCTAATGCCAGTCTTTTTCTGGAGTAGCTCTCATATTTAATCCCTGGGTCTCAGACCTACAGCCAGGTCTCATGGCTCATAACCTGCTTTTAGACATGCGCTCCCTTTCTGTTAATGCAGTGGTTTATGAACATATAGGCTTCTATATGAATGGATGTCCTGTCCTGGTGCAGTGTGTAAGTCTGAGCTGCATGCGGGAGATTACAGCCTGCACTTGAGGGGCAGGGACATCTCTCTCATGTTACTGTGCTAACTAAATCTCCAAAAGTGTAATTAGACTTAAGTAGGCTCTATGTTGACTAAGTAACAAGTCTTATGTACGTGTGGAAAATACTGGGGCTCTTTTGTTGTTCTTGTGAGGAGCAACATACTATATATCTGGATGACAGACAGATACTTTTGATCGAGAGATGATTTTACAGGTCACCTGGTTGGACGCAACCTGTCTCGGTTCGACTCAGACTGCAATCACTCTCAAACAGGCTGGAGAGGATTTGCAATTAATCACCATTTAATCTATGAATGCGGGCAGACTGCCAACACGCTGCAATCAGTCATAGTCAGTCTGCACTGATGAGTGCAACTCGTCTGTTCCATCAAATTATGAAACTTCAAATTGAGCTAAGTTTTACAGCAAAAAGCACGTCTTACGCTGTGATGTGTGTGCAATAGCTGCCACTAAGAGTGTTTATTTATTATTTATTTTAAAGGTAGAGAGATTGTGAGTTGATTGCACAGTGATTTTGGTCTAAAACTACTGTTTTTCCTGGTTTAAATGTGGCCCTAATAAAGGCATCTAGTATGCAGATTGGTGCAAAACCTTTGCCATCTGGCCCAGGCCAGGGAACATGTCTTCAGTGATTAACAGAGCAACTGCAGTGAGTGAAGAGCATTCACAAAGTCAAATCCTAGAAAATGCACCACTGGTTGGCCGTACTGTGACCCAGCTGCATGTTTAACAAATAATTAAGGAATGTTTAATGTGATGAAAATAATTTTTCTGTATTTTAAAAAGGTTACAGGAGCATTCATCGCTGTCGAGCATCCCAGATTAAGATGAGAACACCATTCCAACTCCTGAGGTACTTTTAAAGTGACTGCTGTGCTGTTGTGAGGAATAAAATTCTGTAAGAACTCAGCCAAGTAATCAAGGTGACAATGACAAGTTCAATAACACTTTCATGTCCTTTGTGATGAAAGTGAATACATGAAATCATATCAGAACAAAGGCTGTTTGGGTTTTTGTTTGTATTTTTCAAAATCTCCTCATGTCTAACATGATTTATGTGTGTTCGTATGCAGAGCTGCCATTGCAACATTATCGGTATGCCATAAAGTTAAACTTTAAAGGTAATAAATCAGATCAAATAAAACCGTACCTGAGCGAAGTTGTTTGATGCGCCCGTTACTGCTGCTGATATCCACAGGAAGCATGTCCTTGAACCATGAGATCTCTGGGTCTGGGTTTCCACTGGCAGCACACAACATTGTGGCAGTTCTGGTCTTTTCGACCACCTTTAGCTGGGGGCCCATATCGATGGTGGGAAAACCATGAGGAACCTGGTTCTCTGAAAAGGAGCAAAAAGGCAAATTTTAATTTTAGACACTAGACAGAGAAAAAAGATGTTGAGAAAAATATTCGGAGAAAATATATTTCCAGCTGTTGCAAGAGGAGTTGAGTGCAACAAAGCTGTTGAGCTGGCAAGGCCAGAGAGGAGGTTGAAATCGAGCAAATAAATTTCAAGTGCTGCAGGCCTCAGAGTAATCAGACCACACGCACGCAAAAAAACATTGTGCAAGAGCAGGCGATACTACTGGGTAACACTAGATCTGGTACTGATTTGGATTAGGTTGGAAATAAGAATGCTGTTTGCGACTGATTATCATGGCGACTTATTACCCAACACAAGGAGTCTGAGGTTTAGACAGAAGGAAGATAGCTGCAATCTGCCTCTGGGTACCCATGCATAGATGAGCTGCCTTAGGCTTTGCAAACTAAACAAACCCATTTGAATAATCCAACTCATCATAATGGATGTAAGAGCATGACAACAAGTAAAATATAATCCCTAAACTAAAATTTGGGATCCATAAAAAAAAGGCTTTTTTCCCAGTATATAGCGGCAGTCTTGACACGTGGGATTCAAATGTCACAAAGCATACAGTCCCTACCATCCTGTTCCGTTTATGCCTATTAGAGTAGCGAGGGGGTGGGGGGTGGAGCCTATCTGCGCTACCATAGGGCGAGAGGCGGTGTACACCCTGGACAGGTCACCAATCGGATGCAGGGCTAACACATAGACAACTTTTCACACTCACATTCACACCTCTCTACCACTGCTAATTAAAACTTGCAGTATGCATATGTGGCATTCTAGTCATGTGAGTCAATAGCCATTTTTTCCCCTAGCGACCACTTGTTCGCCATCGCAGTCTTTAATAAAAAATGTGTTCTAGCTCAGATGCTTTCAACCTCATAATAAATCCAAATTTAACCTCAGGACAGCAACAGTCAAGAAGAAACATGATAGCCCTTGAGAGATCTTATTATCAGCTTGCACTTGAACCGGTAATTTAGTTTATCTGTCTCCCCATATGTAAATGTGTCGTGGGGCCATAGTGTTGAGTTGAAGTAAGTGCTAATGACTGTAACTTACCTTTGGTTCACCATGAAAAGATTTTAAACTGCAGGCTGTGTAACAATAAGCAAAAAGGTTGCTTTATGGGGAAACAAACATTAATACAAGAAGCTGGGAAATATATTGTCCGGACAGGAACCTCGGCTCATGTATTCATTCTCTCTGCAATTATCTGTGCACATGGTCATTCCAGCTCACCTCGGGTTAGAGGCAGGTGAACCCTCTGCACAAGGTCGTGCTGACTGAATATTTTACAACACCTGTGGATTTTTTTTTGTTGTTGTTTTATTTTAAAGAATGACAGAAAATCTCAAGGCTGTCCATCATTCTAACAGATCAGAACACAGACAGTGGCTTGACTGTAACATTGAATAATTCACTTGTAACACTACAGTGCTGGCAGCGTTGGCGGCTTGTCTCTTTCGTAAAATTACAATAAACACGCACTGCAGAAACCTCCATGAAGATTTCTTGGCAGCTCCTTCTGCATGAGGTTTACCTCCTTGTGCAGAAGAAGCTGTAAAGTCAATGAAGTCCCACATTCAGAGACTTCTGACTGTAAAACTGACTTAAATACTCGGGAAATTTCAGGAGGGGGTTCAGCCTTCAGGATAAAATACAAGTTGGAAAACAAAAACTTGTGTGTCAAGGATAGAGACGCAAAGTGGAAAAAAAGATTGCTTCTTTAACAACCAACATTCATGAGTTTCATTATGCCCAAGGAAGCAGCCAGATTATGTCCACTTAGCTCATAATTTGTCTGTGTAGGTACGATAAATGGTGATGGTGATA
Organism: Neolamprologus brichardi; assembly: GCF_056152115.1. NCBI lineage: Eukaryota > Metazoa > Chordata > Actinopteri > Cichliformes > Cichlidae > Neolamprologus > Neolamprologus brichardi. Next base: position 15,280,742 of record NC_142121.1, on the reverse strand, counting down.
CTTTTTTGTGTATTAGTAATTGTGAGTTATTCTTAACAACATGATGCCATTAAATCTCTCTCATGATCACTAATCCAGGGTGACCCAGCCTTGGATAAGTGGAAGAAAATGGATAGATGGATAAAAATCACATTATTGTGGATTTGTCTTTGACCCTGTAACTCAAAAAGACAGGAAATGAGAACGTTTTAATGGAAAAAACAGAATGATCAGCTACAAAATCATTAGATCCAGGGTGTCTGGGATAAACATATTTAATCCTTAACCACTGGAATAGTCACATATGTAAGACTGTGACAGTAAATACACACACGCATCAATAAAAAAGCCTGACTTCTTTCCAAACTTGTGATTAATGGATCATCAAAGAAAAACACATTTTATTTAGCTCCTCTAAGGACTATGTATCACTGATCAAATGCAAGGATTTGTATGAGAAATGATGTCACAAACAAAATAAAAGCCATTTTAATATATAGAACCCGTGAAACCCCATTAAGTAGGCTGCATAAGCCCCTACTTGCCTCGTCTGAGTTAAAGTCCATATGTAAACCTATATGACGAGCATTAACACGACCACAGGTTTTTTTTTTTAAATCTATTCCCGAGCAGAGCAGTTGTTCCTTCTTTCACCCTTGTTTTTGGCCTGTAGCCCAAATTGTCTCATATTCAGATGTAGTTGACAGATCTCTGCAAGGCCTCTTATCATTGTGGCAAGGCTTACTTCCTGTCTAACGATTTAGAATCAGTTTTCAGACATCCCAACGGAAACCTCTACAAAAGAGGATACCTCTATGAAACACACAAATACAGCACAATGAAACACCACTGCACCGTTTGTCACTGTATGAATAATGGTAAGAGTGTTGTTGTGCCCCGTGTTCCTTTGTGGTTTGTTCTCACTAACCTTCAAAGAGAAAGAAAAGGAGCCAAAGATAGGAAGTGAAACCGAAAAATGCCTGGTAGAAAAAAAACCCTACATAATGTTGAAGCTGCAGTAATTTTTGATATAAGTAAGGAATCCATTCAGTAGAGTTAAAAGTTGATAACTAACCCCAACCCCCATTACTCAGAGAAAACCACTAATTAAGTTAAATGTGCAGGACTCTGAACTCCAGTCTGACCTTAGAATACGTTCATAATGGATCATCTGAGAGGAAATCCCTTTGTGCCTGCTCCCCTGGGTGCACTCACTAGCCAGTGGGTGTGGGTTGTGGTGGTTGTGTTCAGGACAGCAGGTTGTACTTAAGGACTACATTAGAGGCAATGCTTGGGCAGTGATGGAGCAACACTTTTCCACAATGAATTTTCTCAAAAGTCTGGACCCTCGTAAAAACATTTCATAGATTTAATGGAACTGAATAACACCGTCGGTTGGTTGCTAACAATTAATCATTACACACAATCACACAAGGTGGGATACGCCCCAAAAAATAAAATAAAAAACAGAAGAAGAAAAATCAATATGCGGCCTGTCCATCATCCACCCCTGATTTCCAGTGTTCATGAATCATGCAGTGCCAGCTGTTTGTGCATGTAGCACATGCTCAGACCCCCTGGTGTCACTCAGCCTCAGCCAGAAAATTGGGGCTTCTCTCTCCACATTGAAAACCAACTGATCCACTGAGACATGACACTGCAGTTACATTTAAAGATTCTTAGAAAATTATATTAAAATTGATGCATTTCTTCGACATATTTCTTAAAAGACATTCATACAGCCACATTAAAGTGGCTACCTGACTTGGAGAAAATTTATCTCTGTTATTATACACACGTAACTACAGAACTATGCCTTTCACATGAGAAACTGGCATAATAAATGACAGTGCCCACCCACCCAACTCTGTGGAATTGCTGCCTATAGAATATTTATGATTAACACTATTGGCAAACGTTACTGGACTGTGAAAAATAAACACCATTGGCAAAACTGGTCGAAAGATCCCAAAGGAGTTCTTACATGATTCAGCGACTCTGTCGTTTCAGGAAGCACAAACGGGGAATAATTTTAAAAGCTTCTGCAAAGCCTAAAGATTAATGTGTCTCTGATTTAAGCTTAATGTTTGCATTGTAAGGGCAAGTGCACTGATGTGGAAATTTCTACACGGTAAACTATTAAATGCTACACTGTTCAGAGTGCACATATAGAATATGCTTTAAATATGAAGCACCGCTCCGCTTTTGTGTTGCTTTCGTAATGTGTCCTAAATGGGAGCGGGAAATATCCCAGGTTAGTTAGAAGACAGTAACACGGCTCTTCTTAATGACCAACCAAAGCAGGCTTTGCTTGCTACATAAATTGTGCTCATAGGAGCACGAAGGACAACTGAATGGTTTTAAAAGCAACATCGATAAAGGTGATGCAAAATTCTAAGCCACATGTGCAACGTTTTTCCTAAGAAAGGAGGCGAAACATCTGATCTCTTTTGATAAATTTAAACTGCATGTCCCACATGTTATTGGACTACTGGACAAAAACTGATGACTGTCTTTCCTTTTAACTTCTGCAGGAGCACAAGCTTAAGATCACAGAGAATTGATTATTTAAAAAAAAAAATCACTATCATTTATGCATAGTACATCTGCGTAAGAATAAATATCAAAAGACTTTAAAGCACAGTTAAGCTGATTAAAGTTGTTCGCTGTAAAATCCCCATAACTTTAGAAAATGCCTTGTAAAAGCTAATAACAGCTAGTTATTTCAACTTACTTTAAACATAATGCTCACTGTGAAAAGGTGAAATTTCTCCAGCGGCTCTAAAAGCATTCAGCCTACATTTTACATAAAAAGCTGGCTATGTCCTTGCCTTTTGGCAAAAAGGAATAATTGAAACTCCTTTCTATGCGCTCATCAAAGATCATATCAAGCTATTGGATAAGATTTGAGCCCTGTCTGTCTATTTCTATTATTGCAACTCCTGCAGCTGGCCTTGTCTGCCAACTTGTCATCCTGAGAAGACAAAGACATGCCTTTGTTCAGTCCTCTTTAATTTGGAGGAAAAAGAAAAGAGATGGGGAAATTTGGAGAGAAACCAATGAAACAGTGCAGTCGTTGCAGGTTGATGTTTGTAAAGATAGAGGGAATTTTTAATAAAAAGCCTCTCTTATGCCGAAGTGTTATTCCTCAAGAAAAGCTCGATTCTCTTGTCTAGTCTGTGCAAGAAAATATGAGCAAGGCAAAAATCCTGTGATAATGTCATACAGGCGTTCAGTACTGCAGCAAAAAAAAATGAAAATAAAAAAAAAGAATACTAAGATCATGAGCTCCACTTGTAAGGAGATTAATGTGTTCTACTTTTTTAATCTAACTACTGCGTTGGTAATTTATTCAGTTTGCATGCAGACTTAACAATCTGCAATCACGCATGCTGGGTACAAACCTTTATTCTACCACTGATCTAATATTGTGCTGCATACTGAAGAGCTTTAAAACCAGTGGTATTTACTGGAACTTTTGTTTCACTTGCAAAGTGTTTCTGTGCCAGAGTTAACAACAAAAACCAGTAGAAACGCCCTGGATTTGCAATGAGTAAGACCAGAGGCGGTGTCAGGCGGGCACAAGATGCAAATCTAGGTACGCGTGAACAGGTTCTTCCATGTTGTGATAATAAATAGGACCATTGTTCTCTCAACAGCAGTTTATCAGGCACAGAGTCATACTGCAATGTGAGCAGCTTAGCGCATGAACATAGTCCGCAGTGGTTATCGCAGCGCAGTAAAAAACTGAATGGGCAGAAGGGGAACACTTAATGTGGTTTTGTGATCGTACTGCTCAATTAGAATAGCAGTGGGAGCTTTGATTATACACAAAAGGCAAGGAGAAACGCTGGAAAAATAATTTATTAAGAGAAGAGGCACTGCTACTATGTTAATTAGTCAAATTAAGAAAACTGTAATCATAAACCCTTGTGTCGAGGAGGAATGCTTGTGCGACAACCATAGGCAGGTGAAGTAAGATTTAGACGAGAGATGAGGAGGAAAAAAACTCAAAAGGGACTGGGGAAAGGAGGAGAAGAGGAGGGAGCAGGGGAGGGTTGCATGCCAACCTCCTGCCAGCTCCAATTACCAGTGCGAGCGGAGCGTGGCAGCTAGGGCGATGGGTCTAATCAGAGCCCTGCTGAAAGAGACCCATCCCTGTCCTCTTGTCCCACTGGGAGGCTGCTGGAGCTCAATCCCGCACTAACGTCAGCCAGCGTTTTTCCCACAACCAAAACATACTAATCTCAATGGGGGAAAACACTCCAGACACCCCACTTCCTTTGTAAGAGGGGAGCCCTGACATAGTGGCACAAGATACAAGACTTGAATGCCTGCCTCATTTCCATCTCTTTCCCCCCCCTTTATCTTCCCCCGTACAGCGCTAAGGACACAATGGTGGAGCTGCTATTAATATTTTGAAGATTACATAAGAGAGAGGCCCATTTGGAAAGAATATACAGTTATGAAAAACGTGATCGGGGATTACGTCAGCGTGCAGCGTATGAATAGTTAATCAAGTTCAGCGTAATTGTTCGCCTTAAGAAAGTAAGGTTAAAAAGTGCGCCTTTCCAAAGGTGCTCGTTTGATATATCTGAGCCCGTCTCGTCTCAAAAAAGAAATCTAAGGCTTTATGATCTCCACATGTGCCTGTTTGCCAAGTGATGGATGACAACAATTAAAGGTGATGTCTGCTTTGATAGTGTGAACAAAAAGACCACAGTGGCAGCCACACAGCCACTTGCCTCATGAAATATTACTGCTCTAAAATCTACCCTTTCTGAGCATACATCACTGCTCTGTCTTTACAGAGAACACAAAGGCCATTTTAGCTTTTTCATTTTCAGTGTTGAAATTTGTAGCTTTTAACACTTAAGTGACGGCTAAATGTCTGACAAATGAATCTATTTTAATATATTATTTGTTTGACATGAGCACTAGAACCATTATCATCTCAATGTTTCCACTTCTTTTCTTAATTGTTCACCTTTCTGGCAGCCCAACCTGTGGGTGAAACTCAATATAGTGCGGAGACCGTTGTCGATGTCTCAACTAGTCTTGAGTCAATTTGGCACCGAAAGGCAGATGAGCAGTCGGCAGAAACAAAGCACATGGCCTCCAGCTGTTTTCAGCCGAGAACATCAACAGACACGAGACAGACATTTGCATCTGCCTCAGACATGGAAGTGTGAGAGAGGTGTCAGCGCCAGCAGAAGGTACAAACAGAAAGCCAAACAAGCACAAGTTCAGCCGAAAGAGCTTTGTGGGTAGCAGGATGCAGATAACGTTTTTAAGTCCACCGTGAAAACATAAAACTGCAAACGTAATGGCGGTCACACACTCTGCTGGAAAGTAGTAATGGGCAGAAATCTGGAGATAGCAGCATTTTAAGTTTACAGTAAAACACACTCCCACAGCTGTTGCTTATTAACATCGCCTGCTGTTTAGTAGACTTTGACCTTGTATGTGATAGGAATGGGAGTGTGAAATATGGTGACAAACAGGGAGTGACTAATTTGTAGCTACTCTTGTTCTTTTGACTTGTAAAATGACACAATGTCAGGGTACAGGTTTTTCTCACATGTTGTGCCACGAAGGGCATGTGAGCAGGCCTTTCCTGCTCTTCAGAGGAATACTAGCTGGCAGAGCTCCCACTATAGAGGTCTCCTCGGTATGGATGGTACGGCACACCCCAACATCAAAGGAGGCCATTGATGTAATACTGTTGTAATGACATGAAAATGGTGAAAATCTCAATGGAACAGAACAAAACAAAGAAAACAGGATGCAAAGTACAACCAAACAATTTTTTTAAAGATGGATGATGTGACTAGTGACGCTGTGGTTCATTACATGACAACTAGACTGACAGATAAGTCAGTTTACTAGATTTGCTACTATAGTTGTACTCTGAGGGGTGGGAAATCCATACAAAGTGCACTGAAATATCCATTGAAATCCACATGTTGTCAAGCCAGTTGGCTCCAGTAAGCTATCTCTTACACCAGGTGTTATGGCAGTTGCTATGGAGATAGCAGCGCATCAAACAAACAGTCCCTTAGGACACGTGAGCTGCATGACAGACACACCTGCATTCAACGGACCATCACAAAAATACAGCCATAACAAAAACACCGCATGCCTGGTTGCTAATGCACGCTAATGCACGACATGCTAGTAGTAGTACATCACTGCGCAGTTATTCTCTTGTTTATCCAACTGTACTCGAAGTAAAGAGACGGTAATGCATGCCATGACCTTTGAAATAATACACTTTTTTGTCTGGCTGAGCAGAACATTTGGCCTTACTTCCTCGCCTACAGGCAGATAATCAATAACAGTCATCTAATTCCCCCCAAACTCCTTCCACTCCTTCCTTCCCTCCCTCTCTTCTTATCATCTCTCTCTCCACTTCCCTATTTATCTCTACTTCTCCCTCTTTCTCCCATCTGATATCATACTTCCACTGTCGTCAGTATGATCTACGGCCCTGCCAGATGCCCCGTGCCTGTTATTTATGCTGCGGCGCACCAGTTAGTACATCACCCTGGCCTCTGACCCATTACTGCAACCCAAGGGTGGTCTTCTGATTTCAAATGGTTATGCTGACCGAGTCACCTTCTGGGACAAGCACTGCTGCACAGAATCACATCCTCCATTAACTGTGCTATACGAGTAGCACAGCTGTAGGCTTTCATTTTGATATTACAGCTCCTCTTGCCTTGTGGTCCTACTAACAGGAGTTTGATTGAAGACCCTTGAGATTATGGTATTACAGACTACACGGTTTGTGGTTTACTACTTATTTTAATGTAACTGCCTCTAAGATGGAAAAACCTGAGGGCTCGTGGTAAATGTCTGCAGTAATGCGATGCGGCTAATAAGACAGGCTATTCCTCCAGGTGTCACGGGAAAGAAAAACAAGGACAGGATCAAAAATCAGAAAGCGTGACGGTTAATGAAATCGCTGTACAAAAAGAAGCCGTGCAACGGTTCGCAAATAAATGAATTAATTGATCCTCTCCACTCCTCAAATTAATCATCGGCAGAGCTTTATTGTGGCATGTTTAGTGTAATTATCGCAGATAGGAATGGCTTTTATGAGTTCTGAGAAAGGCAGTGGATGTAGTGGAATGTGGCAGGTTCTGTTAATTAAATCCTCACTGACTGGGCTCCTGTGACAGACTTTACTTATTCTCTCACTCAGAGATAATGAATAATACACAGAGTCTGTGAGTCGATGTCGACAGCTTCAACATTGATTATGTAGAGGTTTGCAGAAGTGCTCAAAAATGAGGTGCCACTATAGTTCACCTGGTTGAGCAGGCGACCCATATGCCGTAAGCCTCGGTTCGAGTCCGATACCATCTGTGCGTCATTCTCCTCCACCCTCTCCCCGCTTTCCTGTCAGTTCTCTACATCATCCCATCTCATAAACGTTAAAAGGGCAAAAATGTATTTTTTAAAGCGCTTAAAAACATCACTCTGCGCCACAACCCGTTAACCGTTAACCACAGCAGATGAAAAACTGCAGTAATTTTAATCGTCAACAGCAGAGAAGAACCAAGACAAACATGACCTTCCGCTGCAAACGGTTTGATAGCTGGTAACAGTTCTGCAGATGCCCAGTTTTCCTGAAGATAGCAGCGTTTTAAAGCCAATTAGATTCACACATTTTCATGGCTAGACCATTCCTTGTAGCTGGTTTAAACACCAGCCTCGACATCATCAGGAAATACCAAGTCAACGATAAGGTAAAAACATAAGTTTACCTCAGGAATCATTAAATAACATGTTAAGCTTATTACTTGCCGTGAACATGCCCTAACACTGAGTGCTACGGCAGGCACACCTATAACTGCGCACGCATGTTCAGTGATCCGTTTCTTGCAAAACAGGTTAAAAATATAGACAGAGATGTAATGCATGCAAAACCAATGGAGCCTTTGACAGCAGCAAGCAGACCAATAAACTACAACCTTGAAAAACACAGCTTAGAAGCATAGAGGGAAATGGGACTATTCCTCTTAAACATGGGGAAAACGTGGAGCTTAAAGCCGGCCTATAAGGCTGATAGTGAGTCAAGCCCTTCGCCTCTGCCTTGTGTGGCCCAGTGGATAAGCCAAGAGGGCTCGGTGTGTAAATGTGTGAGGAAAGGGGGTCAGGGTGAAAGGACTCCCATTAGCCAGCTCATTGAGTCTAGGTATTAGACCCCCTGACAAGCAGTCAGCCCATCCATCCATAGCCAGTCAGGGCCTGGGGAGATGTTGACTCATTGGCTTACAGAGCTACACGGTGGGCTTGGCTCTTGGTACATGCAGTGGTAGAGAACCAGGATGGTGTTAGTAAGTTAAAGGAAAGAAAAACATCAGGTTAGTCTTTAAACATTTTTTTGTAACTTTTTTGTTGGACTGTATTGTTTCATTGTTATTTCGACAGAGAATACAGAAACACACATTAGGACAAAATGCAGTTCTTGCAAAAGAAATAAAAAAGTTACATTATATTTTCTTTAAACTATGTTTCTTTAAAATTATTTTTAAGATACACTGTACTAAATAAATAAGAAGGCAAAACATTTAGACCCACTGCTGAAAATGGATGTACTTCAACGCAACACTCCCAACAATTGTGGGCTAAAATAGACCATAAAAGTAAATCAATTTTCAAGGTTTTTATATTCGATTGTTACTTGCTTCCCATTCTAGAAGGATTTTCCTTTTTCCCCCTGGTGTCTGTTTATTGTCTAATCATTGGTTTTGCATGACTCACAGACAGACAAAGACAGACACAAGCAGCTTTCACTGTCACCAACATCAAAGCATTTGGATGACACCATTTATACTAAACCAATCAACAAAATATACAATTATGAAGTAGGAATTGTTATATGAAATATTTGTCTGAAATCGAAGAAATCAAAAGCAATTCTGCTCCAAGGTCGACACAATCTCAATAAACCATATGTAATCATTTGGGCCTATATCTAATTTACAATTTATAGAGCTACGCTTTCTCCCTGACAAGGAGAGGATATTAAATACAGCAGAGATCTTTATTAACTTTATAAGAAAAAAACCAACACAGAATGCCAACAAGCCTGGCTGAGATTTTGAACTTCTGCCAAGCATAAAACACTTTTTTTACTAAAGCACAAAGATCAGCATAAAGCAATGAGTAAATTGATTTGATGCAAAATTACGTTATAGGTGTTTGCACGGCTCAGAGCTCTTGGGTATAAGTACCTATTAACTTGAATTTGACCCTTCAAATATCAATTTGATACAGGGGCACATTTGTGAGTGACAGTTTTCATCAGCCTGTGTTTATATTCAGAGAGACTCCCTATATTTCCAGATAAATGTTAGTCTCACATTTTTGATGTGTGACTTTTTCTCCCTACATTTTCTTTAAACTGGTTTAGCTTGAGATATGACAGCACAATAAAAAAAAATGCTTATACTTACATTCTAGTAATCCAGTAAAGGAAGCAGGCTGAATGTATGCATTGGGGTGGGAAATTACCCAATTCACTAAGGCTGTGGTCCCACAAACAAGTTTTCAGTAAAGTCTGTAATTGAATGATAAAGGCCAGCTGCAGCTGTTTGTGGCAGATATTTAATAACAGATGACAATTCACAGATATCCCTGTCTGTTCTTGACAATACCCAGACGTAAACGGATGTTCATGTCTTGTCACATCTCCAATATCTTCTGAAATCCAGGGGAAAATGTCCAGATGAGAAGTGCAATCCGTCCTGACAATCATGAAAGGCCATAACTTCATGTTTAATACAGTGACAGATTACAGCTGTGGTCTCATGGCAGCAGCCAGATGCAACAAAGTTTCAATGTACAAGCTATGACACAAGAAAATGGAACCCAGTGTGGCAGCAGTGGAACAAATACTGGGAAATTAACGATATTTTATGACTTTTGTTTCCCGTCTGGTGTATATACACATATCATACTATGAGATGGTCCTGTTTTTTTTCTCAGTGTCATCTCTAGAGTAGTATTTATTGCAGGGCAGTGTCATGATTACCGTGTCCACCTTGTATAGTTATCTACACAAGAGACAAGAAAAATCATTATATCGGTCATTTCGGCTTTAAGCCAAGAGAAACAGCGCTTTGATGCCTGCATTTGTTTAGCCGATTTCTTTTTCCTGCTTTCTTGAGCTTAGAAGCTTAGAAACTGCAAAGCTCACATGTACTGAAACACGCTTTGAAATGAGATAAATTCATCCATCATTAGCCTTTTCTTAACATCTTTCACAATGTCAAAGTTTTTTAGCTGCGCGCTTGAAGTTGTGAAGTAAATTAGAGAAATGTAAATTCGCTCTAAAGTCATTAGGCCAGTCTGCAGCTGTGTTTTGGGGATTTAATACAAATTGATATGCTTTCCATGCTGAAGAAAGTGGTGGGAAGCAGACAAACGCTGTAATGAAGCAGGTAACTTTTAAAGACCAGGTGAAATTCACTTAACTGCACAACAAAAAAAACCCACACAAAAATGGTGCAAAAACAACATCGTTTTGGTAGTAATAAATGCCTGACTTGTCTGGTTCTCCATGCTATCCTCTGCCACCTTTCTCTCGCTCTATCCCCTAAGGACATAGACAAGATCAGTAATGATGGTGCAGACATACCAGACACTGCAGATACAGCTTGCCAAAAGCACAGAGCAATTGATGGACAAGTACAGATGATTAAAGGCTGCCTCAAAGCAAAAATGACTCCATCCAGATGTCTTGCATGTAACATAAAATATTGAGTCCAGCATCAAATAAATTTCATGGAATAGAGCGCTTAATCAATGTCGATTTAATTGGTACATCCAATGTATATACAACAAGACTGAAGATAACGACTTGTTTGGGGCGGGATTTTTAGAAATCTGCAATGATTGATCACACAAACAGATGGTAATTCTTAAAAGTTTTTGACTTGCACACCTATAAATTCGTGCCAGTTCATCAGCTGTATTCTTGTACACCGGACAAACAAGGCTGGCTAAGGAAAATGGGAATGTGGTAGTAGATGTGTCGGTTTTCTTAATTTTCTTCCTAAACAACAAGCAGCATAAACATGTTTATGTCTAAAAATCGACTTGTCCTACTTATAATCTCCAAGTCCTTGGAAGCAAGGGTGCAAGGATGCAAATTGGGTGGCCAGGAGAGTGACTCCACCCCGCCATATTGTGCAAGTCCTTGGGAGAAGCATGCATAGACAGATGCAGTTTGTTTCTGTCAGACTGGATATGATCTATGATGCTGGGCCTCCAGCCAGCAGATGGTAGGAGAAATTAAATCTGTGACACAGACTGCCACAGTGGACCACAAGAATACATCGGACGCATGTGTGTGTGCTGAGTGTGTGTGCATGTATGCATGGGTAGGTGACAATGGGAGACACCTGTAGATCAGTGTGAGTGGGAGCATGTCCCTGGACGGTTTTGTGTGCATGCAGGTCTGTGCTACTGTCTTTTTTCATCCTATGATATGCAATATTAAATATGAACTGACTACTCACCCTGTTGAACAAGGCAGGTAGATAACACTTTAAATGGTAGGAGAAACCTACCAGTAATGATAAAAAGAGAATCGCAGAGAGTGGAGAAGTAATGTGGGAAATAGCAGTTACACAAAACTGCTTTATTTTGGTCATTGTGGGTGATCTGAATAGCGAAGGAAAGGAAAGTATTAAGTTGTTGGAGGAGCAGGGTTCGGTATTAAAATCATTCCGATATAGCTTCTGTATGCATTTATCTTGCCCGGGAAGAGGCGCAATGAGATTTCTATGCTGTTTATCCAGTCAGGTTTGTTGTCCGCACTTGCCTGGCTCCTGAGATATTTATTACTGGCATTGTGTCGCAGTCATTTTCTGCCTCTGCACAAGGGACTATAATGCATGGCAAGCAAATAAAGCTCTTTCTAACCAGTGAGTCCGTAATTTGTTTACTGCCACCAAACACAGAAGCACTAAATGCAGTCAACGCAGTAAACCTGGGACACTGTACTGAATTATACTTTCTAAACTCTGTGTACAAAAAACAGATGAGTTTTCAACACTGCTGTATAATTATGGTCTCCTTTCTCCATCTTAAGATTAGAGAGGCATAAAATTGACTCAAAGGGCAAAACTCTATTAATATTACACAGAACTACATGACTCCAAAGTTTGATGTTTGGCATGTTTTCACCAAGGAAGGAACTACTTTTTTCTTTATCAACTACAGAAACTCCAAGTCCTTGCATATTACTCGCTTGACCTTTCCAAAAATTACATTTTTTCTTGATATTGCATGTTCAGAGTAAACCAGGGAACTTCAAAAAACTTGTGGTTTGAAAGGGACCCTTTCTAATTCACACTCTGACAGTGGAAGATTCTGGTAATGACAGGGCTTTTGATATGGTACCATTTAATAACGTTCCTCCTTTCCTTTAAGACCTGTCTGCTCTCTCCCAAAGGACAGGAAAATGTTCTCCAGCACAGCACAGAAAAAAAAGCAGTTTCAGCTCATGCAGTCATGGGAAGAACTACAGATATCAGTTTGACATTTTAGTTAGTTTTAGGGTTTTTATGCTGGAGAGGTATTGCTTAAACTACCGTATTTTTCACTCTATAAGGCGCACTTAAAATTCTTTCATTTTCTCAATCGACAGTGCGCCTTATAATCCGGTGCACCTTATGTAGGAATTCTGGTTGTGCTTACTGACCTCGAACCAATTTTATGTGGTACACGGCCCTCAAAAATCGGTCAAAATTTTTTTTAGTATGACTATGGTAAGCTACGAAGCCGCACCCCTTGATGGATTTAATAAAATCATCAGCGTTGCTGCTTTACCAGGTGTAACAATTAAGTTTAACATCCAGGCATCCATGAAAACAAAATTGATTAAATTTAATGGAGTTAGACATTAGCAGGAAGTTAGCTCGCTAATTTCCACCTAAACATGATATAGCATGTTCTGACAGAGATTTCTGAAAAAAAATTAAAACGTACAGCTCTGCTATCATTTCCAACATCAATGAAGACAAAAACTAAACAGCAGTGACTTTTGTAGGGTTACTGAAGTTGGACTAGCTGGTATATAACAATGCACTATTTGATCGCTAGCGACACAGCTATGTAAGCATAACATAAACACAGTGAAGCTGGAGGATGAATGCTAATTTTTTTTCCACTTGATAAAAGTTAACGGGAGAGTTCAGGATGGTTAGGGACAAATGCAATTGCATGGCAGGATGCTGTAAATGGACCAAACTTCAGTCAGGAGAACAACTGAGATAATAGCAGAGATAAGAGCAGCTGCCAGAGAATTCAGCATTAATGAATCAATGACACGGAAGTGGAGGAAGCGAGAAGAATGAGTTGAGTAAAGTTTGACTTATCTGTTTTGTTTTGCTTAATGTGCCTTATAATCCGGAGCACCTTATGGTCCGAAAAATACAGTAATGCCAGGGAAACTCATTGTTTGTGAGTCAAAGCAGAAAGGCATTATTCTCCACTTACTTTGGTTTGATACAGTTTTTGATTAATACAAATAACTACAAACAGTTTTCTTCATGCTTAAAAATGAATTACTATGTTCATACATAGAAACTGTCTGCACTTCTATATGCCATAAAAGGAAACAAAAGGCAGCATTAGGATCTATGGACTCTTATTTCACTGTGATAACTGATCTCTAATTAAATGTTACTGTAAAATCTCTGAGCTAAGAATCTTTAGACTGAAAATGAGACCACTGCTATAGGCCTTTCCCAGAACTTGGCAATTTTGCACTTCCCTGGTAGCTAATGGAAACCAATTAAAGTAAAGCACTTTTAAGGCTTTTGCTCAAGGCGATTTGATCAAAATTTGGTGTTGATTTTGGACAAACCTTGTCAACATGCAGTTGCAAAGACTCTATCAACTGGACCAAAGAGACAAATTTGTTTTTATCAATTTTGTCATGACGTGATTCTGACACTGCCTTAGTCCTTTCTTGATCTGAGTCATTGCATTTTAAATTTCATCTAATGTTAGCGGTGATAAATATGAATTATTGCCTTGACATGGAGAAGTGGCATTTAAGACTGATGTTGTCAGCCGAGATGTCTTTTCCGGACGGCAGTAGTTTATTTCATACATCACAGAGACAAGCACCATTTACCTGGACATTTACTGAGGCAGTTCAATTCAAGGGAGGGGGGGAGGTGGCGCTCAAGGTCAGACCATTGGCATCGTTACCCATGTAATGAGTCATTGTTCCTCTTGGTCATCTACTACCTCACTACAACTTCAATTTGCCACTGCACTGTCCACGGCAGTGACGCAGAGCAGGCAGCGAGACAGAAGTGGGTAGGGACAGAAAAACCATTATGAATGCAAACAGATGAAGGAAATATAAATAAATAAGAGTTTGAGAGAAAAGAGGAACGAAAGGCTGAAACAGTATTTCTCAATCACAGCTCTCCTAGCAATGCCTGCATCATCATTTAGCCACATAGGTCGGAGCTGCAGACAGGCAACCAATTCTCTCTCTCCCACACACACACACACACACACACACACACACACACACACACACACACACACACACGTGTACCCATAAAAATGACATTTTAGATGTAAGGCAATTGTTCAAAACACTGCAGTTAAAAAAAGAAGAGTTGTAGTAAAGGATCCTCACAAGCTGACTTATGAAAGTCTGGCAGTTTTGTACTTATTATTACGCACCCGTGTGTGTGTGTTTGTCTCTTGCACACACAAAATGAAGAATGGCTAAGCTGACTTTGGGCCCGTATGTAAGTCTCAGTGGTGTGACCCCTCGAGCAGGGGCGTGAGAACTGCGACGAACAAAGAGCGGGGCTGTTACAGCGTGACAGAATTACAGAGCGACTCGAGACTCATGACTGCAAAAGTGCTAAAGCCCGACTTGGCTAGCGTGAAAACGTGCCTTTGCAACTCCCCGCAGGTGAGTATCCGATTACATAACATCTGTAGGTAGGTCTCCAACAACAAGTCAGACATAAAGTGAAATAACTCTCATGAAGTCTTGATTTTTTTATACAAAGTTGAGTAACTCAACCACAGAGTCACAATAAGTGACTGCCAGTGACGTCAAGCCAAAATAAAGTGTAAGGCAATGATTTATCAGGCCATTTTTAAAGAGCCCGAGTCCTTCTGTTACCAGTGCTCCACGTCTTGACCAAGTTTCTTTGCATTTTGCTTGATAGTTTCTGTTAAATCTTGCACACAAACAGCAAGACTAACAGAAGGTACTGCTCACCTGCTTCCACAGTCACATTGTTACGTTTTTCTACTCAAAAATAAAAAATACAAGAAATAAAAAAAAATCCTTCAAGGAACTTGTTGAAGTATCATGTGGTGCCACAGGACACTGTTACTACTGACACAAAATAAACACGAACCCCAAAAATCCCAGCAAGTGATCCAGACAATAATGAACTGCTGAACCTAGGTGCATACGCAGCATGGTGTTCCTCTGCCAACACAGAAAGCAGGTGTAAAGCTGCTCTGGCATGACTGTCATAATCCATATTTTGCACGACTGGCATAACAAAATAAAGAGCCAGTATATGAAATAATCGTAATTAATGCTCGACCTTCCTTTGCTCTGCTAAAACCTATAATCCAGATCGACTTATAGCTATAATGACTTCACCGTTCTCGCTGCGTCTCTGAATGGGGGTGCTCACAGCACTACTGCGGCTTCGTGGGGATGCAAAGTCACATGCACTTGAATTCATGCAGAGAGTGTGAGCTTCCTCGTAGTGGAAAGCAAAAACAGGACTGTTTTGCTTATGAAGACATTCTTTCGACCGTGGTGTCTTTTTCCAGTGAGGACAGACAAACCCGACATGTTTGCAACAGCACATTTACCGAGTAGCTCTGCTGGTTTTGTGCCTTGCTCAACGACACCACAAAGATTTCTGGCTCCAGACGCCTTCACTGTTACTTTCCCCAGACTTTATGATTTGTTCTCGATGTGAAAAGGCTATGTATATTCTGATGTGACACCCACGTTTCAAACCTTCAGGCTACTCCTGGCCCATTAAAAGCGAGGGTCATTAGTCTCCATCTGTTTGGTGCTGCCCCAGTGTTTTCTTGTGCTGCTGATATGAACTTGATATATCACTAGGCTACAAACAATAGTCTAAAAATAGAGTGGAGCTGACGTCATTGCTCTGTAAGGGAATGCGTGTTTGTTCTGAGTGTGTGTTTGACAGTGAATATCTGTGCATGTGTGTTTGTATGAACAGTCAGCTCATCGTAAGGCTTCAGGCGGAGTCGAGTTCTTTATTTAAACACGATGTGTCGTTCTGGTCTTTGACAGGTTTTGTGAGAAAGCGTAGAGAACGACTTTTACGAGATGGCTTGTTCACAAATCAATCATGCTAAACATCAGTGGTGACTAGATGGCATCCAATAAATTGTTTAACTAATAAATACAAATTCTAACAATGTTACTGTTTTGTTTTGTTTTTTTATTGAGAATTAGGGCTGCACGATTAATTGTTAGAAAATCGCGATCTCAATTCATACTTATGTGCGATCTCATTTCCAAATGACAACGATTTAAAAAAAAAAAAAAAAAAAAAAAAAAAAAAAAAAAAAAAAGACGGCGACGATTGTACCGCATTTTGATCCGGGATGTAATCTGCATGAAAACAAGCGCTCACTCTTCCTGCTCAACAAATGACAAGGGCGGAGCCTTATACCACGTGATACAGAAGCTGGCTGCTAAAATTGGCAGGGGAAAAACAACTGAGAGCACGTCAGGGATTACGAAAAAGTAAACAAAGAAAATCTGTCCCGGTCAACCACCCAAACATCAATAACGGGAACCTTATACAGCACTTCCCTATACCTGTCGAACTCCCGCAGGCACAAAGAAATTACGGAGGCTATTACTTATCACCTGACCAAAGATATGGCTCCCATCAACACTGTGCAAAACGAGGGATTTAGGAAAATGATCAACACCCTAGACAAACACTACACAGTGCCGTCCCGCAACTATTTTTCTATTGTTGCACTACCTGCTCTATACACGCAGTGTCGAGCAACGGTGGAGACGGAATTTCAAGCAGTACAACATTTTGCGGCAACAACAAAATGTGAGACATTTGTTGTTTTTATGTTCAGTCTCAACTGTTACGAAGTTGATGTGCAGTTAATAAGCGCAATAAATATTTATATTGGAAAAGAAAATCGTGAGAGAATCGTGATCTCAATTCTAAGCAAAAAAAATCGTGATTCTCATTTTATGCAAAATCGTGCAGCCCTATTGAGAATGGACAGAAAAGTTCAAAAACAATATTACATCACTGTTATTTACACTTGAACAGCTGTTCTCGTACGTTTGGCAGAGGTTGCTCAGCTCCAACACAAACAAACCAACTTGTGATAGTCCTGCTGGAGTACACGTTCCAAAATACAAAAGGTATTTGTGTCTGCGCTGACAAAGACTTCTTTACTTTGGCTGTCCGCCATCTCACCTTGGACAGGTAAGTAGACGGGGCTTGCATCAGTCTGTAGACCGACAGGACCTGTTTTTATGATCCTGTATTGTTTTGCTTTGTGCAACTAAAACAATGAGCCAAAACTGCTCCAACCATGCAGAGAGGCGACAACTCAGGTATTGCTATTTCACTGATATGATGACCATAGCACTTCCAAACACTTTCCCTCAGTTTAATATAACAATATATATTAATGCATGTACACATAAGTATAAATTGTCAATTTCAAAAACTGAGGAGTGTATAAAATAAATGTTTCATTTCATTGTGATTTGAAAATCAGAAGACTGTGTTGCAAAGACTTTTCCTGAAACCTTCGATTACACAGAACTATGAGGGAAGTAGTCTTTGGAAAAATAGCAGTAATTAGAAAAATACTTGGCAACTGACTGGATCTGAATTACAAAAGAACCTAAAGTGGTGAAGAGGAAAAAGAAGATGCAGTTTGAGTCTATAAAAGCTACCAAGCAGTCAGTCTAGTATGAAGTTAGCATGTCATTAGACAATGCTTGCCATCCTTGTAACACAAAATTGCAGTTGAGAGGAATTTAAAAAAAACAACAACAACAACTTGGCAGGTGATCAGATGAAATATCTATATTTTCACAACTGAAACACCTCAGCTGTGACTGTTGGCCATTACATTTTTATAGGACAGTGTGTGGTTTGGCTTCACGTTCACAGCTTGAAGCCTGGCACAATATATTCCCTCTTGATTTTGATATTGCCAGTCTCACGAGTATCAAGCTCCCTCACAGGGTAACACGGTCATAGTTTAAGGTCTGGCTACTACTCCATGGTGAAAATGTGTGCAGTAAATATGTATCAGTACAGCCTAATAGATAAAAGCATCAAATGGCATGAACCACAGATGAAAGAAAGAAGACTGATAGAAGATGCTTTCATGTAAAGTAAGTCTGCTGGTATAAACAGCTGCTCACTGTCGAGTAAGATCATTTTCCGTATTTCACTGAGTGAGGGACTCCAAACTTGCCCCGTACACAAAGACTATGATTAAGCTAATCTCATTCATATGAGTTTTATGTCATATTGCCCGCATAAACCTATTTGTTTATGAAACAGCATTCTTCGTGATATAGTGCAAAAGAGGGGTAAAAAGAAAATCTTTCTTTGTACTGAAGAAAAGCACCTACGGGAAGATTATGCAAGCCCAGCCGATGATATCACCAAATCAGCGTGGACAGAGAAAAAAAGGAAGGGTGGGTGTAAGGAAGATGGGATTCAAACTGGGGATGGAAAGGCTGATTTTGAATGAGAGGGGATCTGCTTTAATGCCGGTGTAATGGCTATAGACGGCCTTAATCCTCCCTCTGGCTAGCTCTGGAGCTTTTTTTTCGTTTCCTTTAAAGTTTGTAATGAAATCAACTCCTGTGGTGACTAGCTGCCACATGACAAAATTACAATCAATTAAAGAAGAAATTCGCACCTCTAGGCCCATATTCTTTGCACATACACATACATTAACTCTATAGGCAAAAAAAGGAAAAGAGGTCCATGAAGGTCAAACTAGCCTGCAGGCACTGAGGGTGCTAGTACATGTAGAAACCACTCAAACATCCAAACATTATTCATATGCCTATAAAGAATTTTTTCTTGAAGTTATGTGGATAGGCAGAGAATTATTGATTTATAAACGTTTATATAAGTCATACATGTTAGCATCAGGCAGTATTTACAGCTGCTTTATTAGATGATTGTGGCTTTGTTTTTAAAAAGTACTCAAATCCAAGTGACCAGCTGAAAGATCTCGCATTATACCCAAAAACTATATATGCTATAATACTAACAAAATTGTCAAAATATATAAAAACATAAGCTAAAGATTGCAGCTCACACATTTGCTGAGCCGCTAGCTTATTTAAAAAATGTTTAACCTTGCGAATTAAGATACCGCTGTTCCTCCTTGGCAAGGGCAATACCAGGAATTCCACCAATTTCATATGTATGAATTATTAAAGCAAACACTTCTATTTCCTTATATATTGACATAAAGGATTTGAAAACCACCAGCAACAGGGAAAAAAGGACCACTGTGAAAGCAAGTGTGGAGAGAGAAACCAAGTGGAAAAAGCAGGAGACTTATCTTACCTTCAAGCACTGTAAGCTTGGCACTGGTGTTGATCTCGCCGGCGCTGTTAGTGGCCGTGCACTCGTAAATGGCTTCGTCTCTGTGCGTGCGCAGAGGCTGGATCCGCAGCACGGAGCCCGAACCGTCGTCAAATTCAATCACCTGAAGAAAAAAAACCACAGGAAAGTAAAGATGTAGGAAGTCCATTTTTAGTGGCCTCGATATTACACTACCTTTATTATGCGATATAAACAACATACATTCCTACATGCAGATTACTTGATTTTTTTCTAATGTGGGAGGTAAAGCATTTTTTATTTGTCATTGGTGCTCTTTTACTAGTTTCTATGTATCCCTTCAATCCCCTCTTAATCAAAAGGAAAAATCAGCTGAGGTCATGTCTAAAAACACTGACACAGAACAGAAGAAGTACAAACCAATAGCTCCTCAGGTACCACAGTTATGTAATGTCACAGAGGTAGGAGTGGCCAGAAACGGCGAGAACCCCCAGCTAAAGTATCCCCTCCTCTTCAAAGGGGAGCACAAGTGGGAGGGGAAATACATCACATACATTACAGTGGTGCGTGCCCAGATATGGTGTAGCCGGGGGACACGGGGAAAAGGATGAGCGAGTGAAAAAACAAACAGAGATGAAACAGACTACATAAATCAAGATGGAGGGAGATTAAAGAGAAAGGAAGATTGTCTAGGTTCCCTTGGAGAACTGAAGAGTCGGTGTGATGCTCAATAACAGGGGCAAGCCATTGTGCGTCCTGTGTGAATGTGTCATTTGTGTGAATGCTGCCAGTCCGCACGCATGTGTGGATGCGTCTGGTCTCAATGAGAGGTTATAAAAGCAGTCTAACGTGCTGCGTTTGCTCCTGCCTGCATTATGTTTGTACATGCAAAGGTGCTCAGAGATGTGAAAGTCACGCATGAGTGCCCACCTCGAAGCGCTGGGAGCTGACTTTCTTGCCTTTCTTCATCCAGGTGATTCTTGGTTTCGGCTCCCCTGTGGCTTGGCACACAAACGATGCAACTCCGCCCGAGATGCCCGTCTGATCCTCAGGGGATTTGACGAAACTTGGCAAGCCTGAGGAAGACGAGGTGAAAGGGATAGAGTAAGGGAAATAAGTTATTGACAGGGAAAGAGGCTGAGACTAGAGGGAGAACGTATCTATCGGTGTCACTTTTCTCCACACAAAGGCAACCCTGAGAAAACCCACACAGGCATTGTTGCTGTGCACACCTGCAGCTCAGTCATGAGAGACACGTCTAGTCTTTGTGTGCTTGTCACTGTATCATGTTCTCACCTTTAACCTGACACATGGTTTAAAACACGACGAAGTTTCTCACTAGAAAAAAAAATACACTTCTGTTAATTGGGCTGTTTGATGAGATTTGATACTGTACTGCCGTGGAAAACACCTCCAACTGTGATTTCGCCTGTTTGCCTTTAGGGTTCTACAGGGCAACACACTCAGCACCATTGTACATATGACAATGGAGTGTTTCAACAGCCTGTCAAGGGTGACGTGATGCTACAATGTGCATACCTTAGCTCTACGTAACAACTGCAATGCTTTATGCTTTATCTACAGCCTCAGATATGCATAATCTTGTCTTCAGCACCATGACACAATGTCCCTATTGCAGCTCTGTCAGCTCGTGTTTCATCTCCAGAGTCATTAAAAAAAGGGAGGTAGGGAACACCTAGACCACAGATGAGCAGACTGCCCCATGGAGACATGCAAAAGGGGGTAAATCATTATGCCGTGTACACACAGGGGACGCCAGCTTCCCATCTCTGAGTACACGCTGGGGAGAAATCCAGCAATGGCTTCCACCACTGTTTCTTGTTATAGCATAACATTTGTAATTTTTTTGGAAAAGAAGCATGTGGGGAGGTTCACTATCTGGTTAGCACAACGCTGTAATTTTTTTCAGAAAAAGAAGCTCCACCTGCTACATCATCACACTCTGCACTCACTTGGCTAGAGAGAGAGAGACAGAGGTGGTGTTGGCTGTCCTTGCTTGAGGACATATCCACAGAGGCGCTTCCTTCAATGCAATGCAGCAGTTTTGCAATAAAAGGATACGGCAAGCCTGCAGGCAGTTGCGTGTGCATGCATACATACCATATGTTACACATATTTAAATTCAACTAGTTGGAGGAAGAAAGGCACTACGACGGTGTGAAACACCACAGAATAATTGATCGACATGCAGATGTCAATATTTTCTAGTGACCTTTATGAAAATATGCAAATTCTATTGATTCAAGGTTATTTCTGCTAAAATATCTTTGTTTTCAAACCACTGCAGAAGATTCAAAATGAAATCTTTTGACATTACATTTAAAAATTTCATGAAATTTAATATTAATTTCAAGTCTTGACATGATATCGTGACTTTTTTAGTTTAAAATGAAATGAACATTTCTTTCAAAGGTGAGACAACGTTGCCAGTACTTGGGATAAAAAATATTATATTATAATATATAATATAATATAACGGCAGTGTAGGTCAAATAAAAGCTAACACACTCATAAGAGGTAAACATGTTTGTCTCTTGTGATGATGCCATGTTCTTTAAATGCCATGTAATAGCACATAACAGTCATATAACTGTCTAAAAAGTGTGACACCTTAAAAAAAACTAAACAAATCAAATGTACTACAGCACAGTCAAGTGTTAATGGGAAGTCAACCTGATGTTGATCTTGTCCCCAAACTCACCTGACATTTGAATTCGATTTTTGATTATTTTTTTTTGTCCTGGTTATTTTCAGGAACAAGTTTTAGAAAAAAGATTCAGCAACTGCGAAAGCACAATAATCTATAGCATCAGAATGTGGCTGTGACACACATGCATGTGGCGGCAAGACACCTGAGTTAACAAGTCCACCCTGATAAGCATTAAGAGTGTATGCCTGAGCATGCCTGAGGATGCCTGAGCCTGCGCTTGGGTGGTGCTTTGGAATGCTCAAACCCTGATTATCAGCCATCAGTCTTAGAAGAGTTGCTGCCAACATCTGTCTGTTGCAGCAGCGTTCAGACTGATGTCAGGGTTTTCACTTTGTTGCACGGATGAAGGATCAGACAGTATTAAAATAGTTCAGCACACATGATTCAAATTAAAGGACATAAGCTTGTGTATTGCCACACTCATTTAAGATAGAAACTGGTGGATCTTAGAAATCTTTAGGATTTTAAGGATAAACAGAAAAACAGTGGAAACTGGACTCGTGGAGCTTTTCCCGTATTAATCCTCTTAAACAAGCTTCCCCTGAATTTCGATAGTTGACCTGTGACTCGCGGGCTAAACTGTGGCAAATTCAGAGCTCTCCATCGTTAATCCAGATCTCACCGAGCATCAATCACAAAATCACAAGTCACTGCGGTGACCCTGAACCACAGACTTATACATGGGGTTAATGGTGGCCCTACCACACTCCACTGAAAGGACAGAGGCATTTACTTTTGATCTGCGAGAGTTGGTGTTCCTCTGTCAGCACAGCCACCACTGAAGGGTGATATCAAACTGTTGGGTTTGTCAGTTCTTTTCTTAGACGAACAAAATCCAGACTCAACCTTTTTTCTTTGCCTGTGTCCCATTTTCCTGGCTGTCAGACAGTTGTCACATGAAAACAATGGCAGGGACGAGGTGGAAAACACATAAGCCTACCTATGCAAATCCTTCTCTCAGCCACTGACTACGAGTTTTGGGCTGCACTCTCTTTATGCTTTGATACAACACATTCAAAACTCATATCTTGACAAGGCTTTAACGCATGCTCTCTTCTCTCTGGCAATGTGTGGAAAGTGCTGCCATAACTGTCAGGCATAGTGCTTTGCTGCAAGCTGCCAGAATCGTAGGGTTGGGGTTACTGGCTCACAAGTAGTGCTTATTTACCAGAATTTGGCCATAATACAACAATGCGTTAATTAGTATCACTAAACTGGGTTATCAAAATCAAAATCACTCAAATGACTGTTTTAATTACCAAATAAATAAACCAGAAAGATCCTACATGCAAAACAGTGCTGCTGTACACAAACAGCAGCCTGGTTGGTGGTACTGAAAAAAATGTTACTAGAGCAAAAAGCCTTTCATGTTAGAACTAATGAATGGAATAAATGAATTAATCAAAGCTTGAAACAATACATGCCAGTGAAAAACACTCGGTTTTGGACTAATAGGTGTTTCTGGTGTACCCCCACAAATACAGAAAGGCATTAACCTCATTATCAAACAAATTGAAGGGTTATTAGGGAAACAAATGCTAGGCCTTTGTGTTCAAAAACGTCATATAAAGTGCCAGCTTAATCAAGTAACAATATTTAGCATTTATGATTAGTGTGGTGATTGAGTGTATTGAGTGTAAGGTGCATTTTTCTGCACTACTAATGTGAAATTTAAATATGACCTCGGGCGCGGGGTATTGACAAATCTGCATAGATCCTGCTTTTAGAAAACACCAAAGGAGCCTAAAGGCTATGTATGGAGGGGGATTAAAAAGCTTCTCTCATTTAACCCAAAGCCTGCAGCAGCATTTGTGAGGTCTGAGGTCATTAGACAGATAAAAGGTATTGGGGTTTCTGAACTGCAGGAGGGCAACAGATCTGGGTTTGTCCTGGCTCAGAAATAATCTCAGTGACATGTCAGTTTGTATGATCAGTATGCACAGTAAAAGCAATGAGCTGTGCTTTGTGTCTCATGCTTGAGCTTATAAAACTGAAAAACTGTTACAACCTTCATTCATTTACTAGTGATATTTTCTTTTGTTGACTCTGGCTAACACCTTTTGTATGCATCATACTTTCCTAACAGCCAGTTTGCCTTTTTCCTAGTCGGGGGCCTCAGAGCAAAGCTTGTAATAAAAGCAGAGACAGCGGGGAGAGTTGCGTAAATGGCACTTGTGTGGCTTACAATTAGTCTATTCCCAAGCTTGCCAGAGTGCCCAATGAGAGCTACTCTGTAGTGTAGAGTATCAGGGATCGATACGCACATGGCACAGTGAAAACCATTAATTCTTATTAATAATGGATTAGCAAGTTATCATTTTCATGAGGCAACACTTAGTGTAAATTTGTCTGATGGCATCAGCACTGGTTGTTTTAATGGAACACTTCCATTAAGGCCTTTTCAGCCCATTAGCAGCCAACTTGTTTGCAATTAATGCCATATAAAGCTGCCTCCCCTGCAAGTTATTTACCCCGATAAAGTCAACTGCACTTCAGGCTGTTTGTTTAAACCAATAAACATCATGTGTGCTATCTGCACTATGGTTTTTACAGCTGAATGCCAAGCATTGTGTTGTACATAGCACATTTTACAATTATCGCGGAAGAGCCATAGGAGTGGAAGTATGACGACGCTTTACTATCAGGGCTTTTAAAAGCCGTAAACATCGATATAAGGAGACAGAAGTGCAACTGTCTCTGTGCAAACAGTGCAGCAGTTCAACAGCTATTTAATTTCATGCAGTGTAAATTACGGCTGCAGCTCATATTTTTCATCAATTAATCTGCATTATTTCTTCTTTTTTTTTCATTAGAAAATGTCAAAATGCCTATTCTAGTCCCACAACCAAATGCTGCAGTTAATATGGTGAACAGTGCAAAACCCAAATACATAGTTTTAACTACTATTACTACATGATATCTCATGCAAAACACAGAAAAGCATGAAATCTTCAAATTTAAGGAGCAGAAACCAATAAAAGCTTTGGCCTTTTTTCCTACCAAACAAAGAAACAAACATATAATATATTATATGGACTGGTTCTTTCTATGTTCTACTTTACATTATT
The DNA here is from genome assembly GCF_056152115.1 of Neolamprologus brichardi. Lineage (NCBI taxonomy): Eukaryota > Metazoa > Chordata > Actinopteri > Cichliformes > Cichlidae > Neolamprologus > Neolamprologus brichardi. Next base: position 15,255,321 of record NC_142121.1, on the reverse strand, counting down.
TATACAACATGCCTCACTCACATATCTAATAGTCGCAGTCTGAAGAAATACATCAGAGATCAACTTGTGGTTCATGCAGACTGGAGCAGCCAAGGATCGAACCACCAACCATCTGATTAGTAGATCGTTTGCTACTAACTACAGCCACCGCCGTAATCTCAAAACAGTAACCAATTTATTTTTGCCTGTAAGTTCACCGTCTAGTATTGTCACCTTACTTGGTTTCAGACCCAAGAAACGCTTTTGTGGATGGTGCACTATCATCTCCAGCTCATTAATAGTCAGTTCACGCTGCAGTCCCTTATGATAACACAGACACCAAAGGAACTTACTTTCTTAGAATGGTAGCATAGTGGCTGAAGATTGATGGAGCTTTATATGTGTTATCAGAACGTAAGTGAAATCTCAAGAGTAATGCGATTCATCACGACCGAGATACTGTACTTAAGACAAAATGTCAAAACCTATAGCAGAGACAAGAGAAAAGAAAAACATCAAACTTTCAGTGCCCCCGTGGACCACAAAGACAGGCTTTCTATCAGGCCTTCCAGCCTTCCCTGAATTATTCAAGGCAGTGGAGAAGAAAAAGAACTCTAAGTGCAATTATCCTTCATTCCTTTCTTCCCAGTGTGAGCAACATTAATGTAATAGCTTTCATCTTCTCGGGCCGATTAGGAACGAGGGAGGTATCTCTCAACCCTGTGCATCTCTTCATGACTGTCAGTCAAATTATGACATTTGAAGAAAAAAAAACAACCATGTGCTGTGGTGACTTCTGCTTCGAGTGGGCATTTATAGGAACTGTTTAAAAATATGGAAGGATAAATGTTTCATTGTGTACTTTTTGATGGTGAGAATGTGGGTGTTCCTGATATCACACGATTGGGAGTCTGAGGTGTTTTATTACCTGTGGCATTTAAACTGGCGCCTAACCTAGATCTAGTCAAAGATGATTCACTACCTGCAACTTCTTTCAACCCACATGAGTCCTTAAGGTAAAGATTTCACAGAGATTAGATAAAGGCAGAAACTCCACTATGATTTCTTTGTTGCGCTCTCTGAAGATAAAAATATTTTTGTTGCAGATGCTGTTTTCCCTTTTTTTTTGAATTATCATTACAAAATGAGGGCAAACCATAATATGTATTTTACAGTTTCCCTTCCTCAGAGCTAACACTCATAATTGCTTGCTGGTGGGAGACTCATTACGTTATTTTCTGAAAATAACTGGCACAAAGTCTATCACATAATGTGAATGATGTAAATGTGAAATTCAAAAAAAAAAAGGTCCCCATCTTCAGCGAGTACGTTTTCCATCTCGGTGCCGCTATCCCACCTACTAGAAAAAACATGCTACGGTAAGGTGTCAAACTCCAAAGCTCATCTGCATAACCCTGGGGCAACATCAACTCCCATGTTTGTTTAGTTCGCTTGCTGAAATGTTCTCATTTGCACTGTCACTTAAGTGTCTTTCCCCTCTTTTTGAAACTAAGAAGGATAACTCACTGTTGCATTTGAAGGCATGTGTGGGTGGTAACCTGGGAATACTCAGTAAAACAAAATATGAAGCTGGAGAAGGACATTCTGAATGCACTGTGAATATATAATAAAGCATATTGAAATCCAAAGTTTCCACCAGCACAAAGTGCAACTCATTGACTATTGGGGGGCTTTGTTAATGATGCTAGTTAAAAGTCTATCCTTGGCTCGGACCCTGACATTAATAGAATAACGTGCAGAAGATCTTAAGTGTGTTAAGCGATCCCGGGAGACGGTGTGTTTGGGGCTCAGCTGCTGAGATGGCTCCTAGCTTCTTCAGTGATTCCATTTTGGGGTTAGCTCATCATCCATCACCGCACACCCCCTTGCGACCCAACTAACCTCATTAATTTGCCTCCCCTAGATTAGCCTTCCCTCTGAGACCACAAGAGCCCCAACCATTGTTTCCGTCTTCACACCCACATGGCCTGGAGGTCTTAAGTAATTCAACTCTCCACTAATCAAAACTGAGGGGGAAATTAAATTATGTTACAGGAGGAACATAAAACACAACAACATGTGGTTTTAAACGGGCGTGCATGTTCTCTGGTGCCCCCCCTTATGATTTATAGTCTTAGGTGATCATTTGCACACAAAATATATCCCACTTGACATATATCCAGGCCATTAGGGTTGAGATAAATGCCTGTAAACGCAGGACACTCTGAAAGCAAACAATACGTAGGTGTGCGCCTTTAAGTTGTCTAATTGTGTCTAATTTAGAGCCAGCTACCATGAATTTCAATTTAACACGTAAAGGGCCTGTAAGAGCTACTGTGGTGCATTAAGGGAACTAATGTTTCTTTTGGCAATAAGAATATGACGATGATCAGAGAACTGAAATGTCTTTTTCTCATGTGCCCTTCTCTGGAAGGACACTAGACACTAGGAAACGCCTGTCGTCCTGTGGCAATTCTGAAACCAGGACACAGCATAAGGTTTGGGTGACTGCCTGTGGCTCTGCTGTTGAGCTCCCTAATTAAACTATTAATCTCACATCATTAACCTCTGATGCCCCTTTCCTCCCTCTATTCTGACATTGCTGCGCTGGCTTATGAAAACAACTTCCGATAATTCTCTCCAACCTCTAAGATTTGTTCCTCGGGCACTTTATCTTATACATGTTGTCCTCTAACCCTATATGATGCTTTTCGCCGCTGCTTCCTCAGAGTACATTTTGTATTGTTTGCCTCCTCTCTCATTGTGCCTGCCTGTATGATGTGTGTGGACCCCAGCTGTGCGCTAACTGCATTACTCTCCAAGTGGCTCTCCAAGGTGGATATGGTTACTTTTAATTAAAAAAGAATCAATTTCTATCCCTGTCAGTTTCTGAACTGGGTGACCATATGGACACTTAAAAACACAATCCAATTTTTGGCCCCCCAGCCCCCCATCTGGTCACCCATCTCCAAACCACTTTGGCATCAGTCCATTGTAGCAAATTTAGAAATCACTCTGTTAAGAGTATTTCATAGGTTTCCTGAGCACATTACATGGATTTAAAGGCTGTTTTAAAGAATAATAAAAAATTCTGCGCCTTGTTAAAGGGAAAGCCTTTGTTTAAAGCCAAAAAGAACAAAAAACTACTGTTTAAATATATAGCATAGATTGCACATGGGATACCTTTCATTTATGGTCGAGCCATTGTTCAGTAACAATGAAACAATAGTTAAAAGCACTGGTAATCTGCAATTACTCTATTTGCAGTGCAAGGATCATAAATAAGAATCTCGGAGATGCATTGTGGGACAGAGAAAAGTTATTTTAAACTTGTTAATTATGATACAGCTGAAGTAGAGTGACAAGAAAAGGCCTGGACACAAAAGAAGACTCAGCAGTCTTGCCGCACCTCACATGAAAAGCAACCCAAGATTATAACATGAGAAGAGCGAGAGGAGACACATACATCAAAAGCTTATTAAAGCCAATGAAATAACTCACAATGACAGCGCTACAAAAAGATAACCATTACATTTAAGTGCTGGGTATGTGACTTTGAGGCTGACCTTGTGGGCCAGAGGCCTATTGTGTAGAAGGAGGCTGTATAGAGAGCTAGTTGATTAGGCAGAGCTCCCTGGGGATCGATGGGACGTCTGTGATCAGCACTCAGAGTAATCACTCTGTATTGTACGCCTATTCAATGATGCTGTAAGACGAATGATGTCAGAAGGCTATAACACTGATAGGGCTTGTGGAGAGTTTCCTGTACCCGTGCTGCTAAATCATGATGAATTGTGCCATCTTTAAGTGTCACGCCAAACAAATAGTATGGAAACAAATTTTGAAATGTATCAGATAATAAACTATATATATATATTTATATAGATAAAGACTAATGTATGGTTTCTATCCAAGGGTGTGTTCTGACACTGCTGACACATGTTTGCTACGTGTGGTTTCTCTGCCTGCCTAACTTGTTCAAGGGGGAGAGAAAAAAGCATCAGACTGAATCCATGTAATCAGAAACTTGCCATACTCCGCCCATAATATCTGTCTGGTGTCTGCTCTGTAATACAGGAAATCCAAACCCAAAACATCAGGCTCACATAACTGAGTTACATACAAATTATAGGCACAGAAATGCACACAAACCTGCCATTAGTGGGAGGTGTTATTTTTACACCCCCCTCTCACCCCCCAGTGTCTTATTTTAATTCTATGTCTGTTTGCTTTACAGTCTGGATAATAGTAGTCTGGGCCTTTTTCCCATATGTGCTTACACTAAACTACATGCGTATTTAACCCCAGACCACAGTCAGGCTTTTCTGTAAGTTGCTTTATGATGTGTCCCTTATTTGTCTATGAATATATGCACATGTGCCAGCTTGTCACATCAGACTATATATGTACTTTAAATTAAATGTTTCACACTAAATAAAACTAAGACAGAGACAGGGGTGGGGTAAAAAAAAATAATCAAGATTTAGGTTAAACATTAACGCTTTGTTTGAACAGATTAAACACTATTCTGGTTAGCTGTGTATATCTCTGGCCCGTAGAACCATCCAGACTGGTGCGTGAAAGAATCAGCACATTTATATACCATCTTAATTTCTTCTATGCCCATGACGTTGCATTTTTTAACTTGATGATCTCTAAAAAGCACATGCTTTTACTTGTGGCATAAACAGCACAAGTATACAACATAATATCACAGTTAACAAGGTGCACGCACGCAAATAGACGTCTGACATTGCACGTCTTTGTCCCTTTTTATAGAAGAGCACTCTGCCAGGTATTCAAAGACCAAATATGAATTTTCTTACAGTTATATATCTTCCAGCAACTCATACTTTTTTAAAATTTGGATCAATTGTCAATGATTTTTTTATTTTGTAGAAGGATACAGTAGTTTTATTTTGGATTGAGCACAACAGCTTCACTCAAGATTCAATTCCATCCAATCAAACTAGAAGCAGAGCAGAGAGAGACGTGCCAGACCCCAAGAAAAACAAAAGGCCTGTAAAACTTTTCTGCAAGGTCAAGTTCAGAGCGATGCTGGTCAAATGTAGACACGCCACAAGAGACAAGGATGATAGTACAGAGCCGAGAGGGAAAAGACAAAGGGTACAGAAAAACAAATCCTATTCGAAACATGTTTGAAAGGACAGGGCAGTGGCTGCATTCGGGTGGGGGAACAGGAGGGGTTGGGGTATAATTGAATTACAGTGACCCTATGACAGCACTGTAGGTGAGGTCATGTGTTGAATTAATTTCGTCCCTGACCCCGTCTTTGGCAGGGCGGTGCTTCTTGGCTGCGCCCGAGACCCAAAGGTACAGCTGAGGGGACGTATCTCTTGAAGCGCTTTCTTTGAGCCAAAACTGTCACTCGGATTGACAACCGGGCACAGAGGCCGATGGATCTCCGCTGCCTGCATTGTGTGCTTATTTTTAGTTGAGATGTTAAAGCTCTTTATACTTGGGGACACGCATTAGACAAGCAGCTATTTCTGTTTGCTGGAATCCACTGAAGGCATGAAATGTAAATGGAATCTATATTCTATTTTAAACAAAGCTCTACTCTGCACAGCGTGAGAGCTTGCTCTCCTGATGTATTCAGTTAAAGTGCACCTTTGTTATGTGTTAAATTCCACTTATAGCTACGGCAGTCCTTTTAAATCAAGAGAACGCCTCTAAATGAAGCTCAATGTGTTATTAGACGGTGGGAAAGCCAGGGCAGAACTTCACAGGTACATGAGCATACTTACTGTCTGCTAGAGAAGAGAAGACTATGCAGCTGAGTAAAAGCAGGAACAGCAACGCCCCTCTGGGGAGAAGGGGCCCTGCCAGGTGAATATTAGGCACCATGTTCCAAGTTGGCACTGCTCCCTCCTCGGTCCCCTGCTAGACGCGTCCCACTCTGACAGGATCAAAGACTAACACCTGGGAGAGCAAACACATGCAGAACAGGAGTACAGAACCATTAGTATTCAAACTCACGCTATATTTGCATATATTTGAATGAGCATAATAACACAGTAATGCAGAAATATCAAAAGCAAGTCGCAGAGCAGAACCAAAGACACAGAATCTTTGTAAACTTGTAAGAAAACAACAGCAAACGTTGCTGGAGATCTTTGCTCGCGATCAACAAGGCATCTAATACCCACAACAAATCCTGCTCGGGGCAGGGGGAAGTAAGCAAAGTGAATGTAACACAAAAAGTACATCAGCAACGGAGTCGGGGGGAACAAATGCTGCACAGTTTTACAGAGAAATTATTGGGAAAAAATAAAAAGAACAAAGGGGAGGTGGAGGCGAGCTTAAGCCTCTCAGCGCACCTCTTACAAAGGGGATCAGTTAAAACCCCAGTGGACCAACTAAACACAACTCCCCAAGGACCACCTTAATGTTCCCCCATTAGGAAATTGAAACGGTGACCAGATGGGTTCGAATCACACAAAGTGCAGTGATCTCATAGAGTGACATGTATGCATACATAAACACTTAACATATAACACACCCCAAGGGGGACATGGCTGACCAACAAGCCTGCGGCAGGTGTACCACAAATGAACAACAATTAAACGAGACAGAGAGCATTTCTCCTTTGTGTTAAGTGGAAACAGAAAAATCAAAAGCTGTCCCTCAAAGGGAATGGCACAAGAACCGATGCTTTGTCTTTTCAGGAATTAGATTTAGTGAAGGAAGATTACAAAGCCAACTGATTAAGAATTTAGATATATGACCTTAAGTTTGTTACAGCCTCCAGTTTCGATGCCTAATGCTATTATAAACAAAGTAACTGCGTATCTCCATTAATGAGCTAACTAAATTTCTTATCCCTACTCTCTTGCCCATGGCTATCTGCGATGAGTAATCATAATGCTGTAAAAGAGAGCACAATATGGTATAGATAGATATCTCTCTTTTGATGGAATTAAAGCAGAATCTCCAGAGGACTTAAAAAAAACTGAATTTAAATGAGAAAAGTTCTGAAAGTTTGACTAAATCGACTTTTGTCTTAAAGAGAGCAGCCTGATGATGATTCTGTACAAAGCTTCTACAAGAAGAACCGAACAGAAAACCCAAAAATCTAAGTCGGTCTTGTTCAGTCTCACTGCTCAGTTCACTGCGGTCGCTACACAGTGCCGTTTGCTGATATGTGTTAAAAGACAAAGAGCTCACAAAGTGGAATATCCAGAGGCTTGCTGGGTGGCCAGTCAGCTCCAGTCTATTCAGTTTAGCTAAATACGTTAGAGCATCAGGAACACAATGCCTCCAGTATCTCGTGGAGGAAAAAAACTCTTAATGCTGTGGGCTCTAATCCTGTGGAGGTGTTGAGCAGCCCATTACTCATGTGGCTGTTTCAATGCGGGTAGAAACAAATTTAAAAAAAAAAAAAATGCACACAACGGGCAACTCTTTGACCGCCCTCTTTGTTAAACAAGGCAGCTGAAAACAGTCTATACAATAGCTATTAGATAAAGTTATTTTTCTTTATCTGAGATCTGCTTTCACCTCCTTTGACATGTCACTGGGCAAACAAAAAAGCAGGCACGACCGAGTTAAAGCTATGTGAAGGAATGCACGCGAGTCCCCGCTCATGCCTCACCTGGCCACAGTAGCAGACAGCCATCACTGACAGCTAGCTCTTTATCACCGTTTGTCACTTAAAGGAATGTTCCTCTAGGCTTTTATGTCTACAAAGCCAATCTTTTTTTTTTTTTATTCTTAACAAACTTGGCGTCTAAGGAATTTCCAAACACCGTGTACAGTCGACATCATCTATCGTCAGTGAAAGTTCAAGCTGTGATCGTATCAAACTGTATTATACTCCTCCCTGCACGCAGAGTTTTGGAGAATGCCCACAAGTGCAGCGGAAATCATTTAAAACCCCTGTGGCAAAATAATTTCAAAAAGAAGCCTCCCTCTGCGCCTTTCACCTTAACTGGTAATGAGAAAGCGGTTTATTGTCGCTGTGTTGTCGCTGTGTGTTGCAGTGTGGGGAAGAAAAAGATACACAAACACTCGGCTCGGGGTGCCAAAGAACTGGATCGCACCACCACTCTGTAACTGGTATTAAAGACATTTAGAACCCGTTTTTATTTCAAGTTAATACCTCAAGTTAGCTTTGCAAAAAGAAAAAAGTTTGTTGGCCGACAAATTTGTTTTGACGTTCGTTTCTGTGTACACCAGTGCTGCGCTGGTTTACGTTGGTGGGTAGAGAAAGAGCGAGGCTGATAGAGCTGGCTACTTGCCGTGCTCCAAACCCTTAGCGGTGGAGGGATATCTTTCGCAGCAGATGCCAGAGAGAGGCAGATGCTTTTCATCTTCAATGAGACAAATTCCTAGAGCGAGGTTTATTCTTTATTTATTTACCTACTTATTTATCCCAGTGTAGCCCGGTCCCTCCCTGCTGCACACGAATACTACGGGACAACACTTGCCACTGTGTCCCATTTGTGTTCTGGCAGTAGTGCAAACGAGAGGAGGACAGAGCACCAAAGTGGAAAGGGTGCAGTGTGATTCGAAATCTGAGCAAGTGGCTCGGCACACAAGGGGGCATTGTTTGCGAGGACGTGGGAGAGCGCGAGAAAAACAGTAGAAACATTTAGGGGTGGCTGTCTGCCCCCGTGCAACTGGATATGAATCCTTCTGTCTCGCTAATGATTTCACCCCAAAGCCTGATTTGTGTGCGCGAAAGAGTGACAAAGTAACCAGTGCATATTTACTGCTTAACTGATCGTCCAGATCATTTCAGCAGAAAGACGATAATTAATGTTCACAATAATTAGTCGGCTAAATTGAGGAGATAAACCGTTTTACAGCAACAACAATTAATCCAGTTTGAAAAGGAAGTGCACAAACAAAGCTGATTCTTCATGAATTACAATGTGAAAACATGCATCGCAGTTCTGCATATTTTAGATCTGTCAAGATTCATTTTCTAGCTAACAATATTTGGTTTGACATGTCCTACTTATATACATATATATATATTGGTTTAAACCAAACATGCGCCGCTGTCGAGTTAAAGAAGTTTATAATGAACAGAATTTCTACTGTAGGCAAGTTTATGGAAACACAATTAGCAAACCACCCATGACAAGGTGTCCAGATTCAGGGAAATAATAAATGCGGCAAAGCCATAGATTTGTTTGTGTCCTCCACCTCATTATCACTTCTAACACACACACACACATTTTTTTAATAAACTAATGGGAGGCCAGGATTAATAAATTCCAGTCTCAAATTTCCTAGACTGGTAAACTGCTGTTAAAGTGCAGACATTCTCAACAAACCCAGAGTTTTTCTTTCTTTCTTTTTTTTAATTTACTCCACATAGTTTGAGATGTAAGTAATGATTCGGAGGCCCGCAGCTAGGCGAAACACAATTTATGGTGCGACTGTGGTTCTCTCCAATTTGTCAAAATGCCAAGACCACGCATCCTATAGGGAGGTGATTCTGCAAGAATGGCAGTTTGTTGAAACACAAAGGGAACATGAAAGAGAAGAATCAGTTATTGAACTGATGAAGCAGAAATGAGCCTAAATATAATGCTCCCATTCAACAGGGCATACAGTGACTTACTTCTTACGGAAGAAGCTTTTTGAGCCAAAGTGTCTGTGGAGCTACCACAGAGCTATATACGATACAATAGGCAGAAGAGTAAGCGGTTTAGTGATGCAATTAACAAAGAAACAATGGCAGGGTAATATCTAAAATAGTAAACTGTAGAGGACAAAAGAGCTTTGAGTGAGCTCAAAAGGAAGGGGAATATAGACACTTAACAGACACCTATCCCGGTTGCCTTGTTTGTCGTCCACGCAAGTTGCTTGTCATTTAGGTTATTAGTCCCTGTGAATGTGTGTGGCAAGGGTGTGGCCACCCATACAGAAATGTCAGTTGGCAGACAGACAATGCAGCTGCACACAGAGAGAGCGCGCAGCCTGAGTAAACACTACTATTACGCTAACTACAGGTAGCATTTCTGCTCTCCAATGTCTCTTACCCTCCTACTCATGTTCTCTATTTCTCCGTCTCTATTTAATGGGTCATCCTGAACGCTGGGAGGTGGGACAGCTGAGATATATGGCTAGCAGCGTGGGGAGCTAATCACGGCCGTCTCTGGGGCTGATAAACCCAGACCAAAGAGGTTTGTGTTGGCGTAGCCTGCAAAGGCTCCATAAACACAGTTACAAGCTGAATTTCAACAGCGGTGTTTTGGCCGTTGATTAGTTTTCCATGCACTAGAAGGCTCGCACTCTCCCCCCCCCTTTTTTTTTTTAAACCTCAGCAGTGAACACAATATCACAACACCTGTGAGAATTACTCCAAGATGGTGAGCACCATATTGTAAAATGAAAGTGCAAAGTAACCAAATTAGGTTTTCCCTCCGACTCGAAAAGCCTTGCTGCGTCTACGGACTTGATGGTGCACGTCCTTTTTACAGAGCTGCAACAAGACTGCAGTGAAATTCCCCCTAACAAAGGGTAATGTCCTGTGACCTATCGAATTTTACAGCCATTCTGTTTACAAGCTGATACCACAAAGTTAATTGTTAACACATTATTGCCGAGCTCAAGATTGCAAGACTAAAAGACACCTACAACAGACTTGTGCACTTAAGTTGAGCAATAGAAACGATGGCGCACTGATTATGCTGACCTACAATGAAAGCATGTGTAATAAATCACATGATAAAGGTGTCTTTCTGTCTATAAGTTCATTTAGCACTGTTTAATAATGAGGCAATATAGGAGATGTGTCAATTTTAAGTCGACATTTACGCACAGTCTCCATGATGCGTTTTGGCGTCATTTGTGACGCATGAGGGGCGGACGTGATGCATCACGCTACTGTTATTGTCTAACGCAAGCGCCAACTTGCCTCTCAGCAGAATACAAACACCACTGCATATTGGCTTTTCCCATATGATTCACTATCATCTGCAATTTGGCCTGATTATATGAACATTTAACAAAAATTCAGACACTTCCATAAATTTCCGGGTGTGGATTTACAATCAGCTCTGTTGGGCTACCAATCTTTTCAACTGCAAATCAATCTGGGAATGAATTACAATGATATGTACTACACATAGTAGAGGAGACATACCAAAGTGTCACTTCCATTTGAATTTATTGAACAAGGATTATTGCCGTTGTGGAGCAGCACAGCAAAGAGAAAATGGCTTACACAACAAAGTGCTTGCTGGCCAAAGGGGTCTGCAATAAATCAAAAGGCAGGCTCAATGTAAAACATACATTCATCAAATAAAAGAAATGCTGCATGTACATGAACCAATCAAGTGCATTAAATAGCATTTTTTAAAGATTTTCCTTCCTTAGCACCCATTTAAACCAGCTCGCTTTAAAAACTACAGTCCAACATTCAAGTAAGAAGGTGAATTACAAAAAAATTTGTCACTCTGTCATCTAAAGGCCGTTTCTGAACTCTACAAGCCTTGTATGGAAAATTCAATGTGAATTTTTGAGATTCTCTCATAGTAAGCTACAGTTTTTGGAGAAAACTACTATAAGCAGAAGGTTTTTCCAACAATTTCAGCCAGATTTTTCTCGGTTTTAAGCTTCCTTCAGATGCTCCCTTATTCGCAAGGGCTCGTCGCAGCGGATGAATCGGCATGTTCTGATTTGGCACAGATTTGAACTGGAGCTCTTTCACATGTTAGGCAAACGTACTAACCCCTACATTAAATTGACTGAATCTGATGCACAACTTTGGATGGTTAGAAGTTTAGAAAAAGTATTGGGAAAAACTAAAACTAAAGTTATGTGTTCCAAAGCTTCTGACAAAATTAAATACACAAGACCAAAAAGGGAAAAAAAAATCAAACTAAAAAGGCACAAAGTTCATGTGTACAAACAGCATGCAAGTATAAAATCCATGGGGCCAGGCTGCCTCTTCTTTCTCTTAGAAAGTAGAGGTGCTGAAGTCCAACATAGATTTGTGGATAACGCTTCAAAAGTGTGTGCAAACAAGAGGCCTACAAACCTCGCTGGTCTATATCAGCTATGTTAGGAGGAATGAGGCAAAATTCCAGAGTTATTTGTGAAAAGCTTGTTGCAGAATAACCAAAACATTTGACCCATGTTAAATAATTTAAAGACAATGCTACCAAATAAGCATAAGATGTATGTTAACTTCTGACACCCGAGGAATGCAATTTATTAAATAAAAGGTGACATAAATAATTCTAACGCTATTTATCTGACATATCATATTCTTAGAATAAAGTCAAGATTTTAAATAACCCAAGGCATGGGTTAAATGTCAACCAATGTTAAATATTGAGTTTAAATGTAATTGGCCAAGGGAATAAGCTTCCAACTTCAACTGAACATAAAATCTTAATGTTATTTAGGCCAAGCTAGAATTGCTCAAAGTGGGGGCCTAAAACCTGAGGATGGTAAAAGCAAAGCTTTCTATTTACTTCAGGGTCTGTAATAGTGTATAAAGAACATAGCCTTGCCCTAGTTGAGAGATTTAAAGAGGTTTTAAGATTTCTTTTTGTTTAGTATTTATTTTAGTGATGTCTAGAAATGAATTAGTGAATAATTAATTGCTTCTGTGCAAATAGCCAAACATTAAATTAGCAATATAAACTGAGACACATTCTCAACAGCAGATGTGCACATATATATCAAAAGAAAATTCGCACTGTCGGGCAAGAAAGATGAGCTAAGACGTCACTACTTGACAGTTAGCTTGTGGACAGATGGTGCCATAAAATGACTAGGCAGGCAGCACAGAAGGCATGGACTCCCCCACTCCTCCACCCCTTCGCACCACGCAGAGGACTTCAATCCCCCTAAACCCCCCACCCCCCCACCCCCTGGGCAGAAAGCCTCGTCTCCGTCAGCAAAAGACAAACAGAGTGAAGGCATGTGCACCCAAAGACTGGTAAATATAGAGCTCCATAGATCAATAACTGGCCAAACAAGAGGCAGTTGTTCAGGTTCAGCTCATCCATGGATATAATGTGGACAGACCGCAGTGTCCAGAAACAGCAGAAATTTTCCAAAAAGGAAATATTGTAAGAAGTTTAGTTTTAAATGCATATATTTTTCCTGTTTTTACATTTGGCACTAAGGTGGGAATATGGGAGCAAGCTTTGTATAGAGTGTATGAGGAGGCTGTTGAGGATTTCATACTATTCAGCGGGTGTCTGCACTGTTCTAAATCAATTACCTCTAGTCAGTCACTGTTTGGGGTAGGGGGTATTGTAAATCAGCTTGGTGTCAGCCCAGATTAGTAACTGTAAAGCGCTGGGAGTGAAGTTCTTTGGCTGGCATGGACCCTCCAGAGGCCGACATGAGAAAGAAGCTGTGGCCTTAGTGTTCGATGACAGCACAGCAACTCTGGTTATTGTTTGCCACAATGCTTAGTAAGGTTGGGGTGTATAAGGATGTACATAATGAGACTGGCAGATAATTTACGAAGCTTCTTCCCTTACTTTAGTGTATCCTATAAAAGAAAATAATGCAGGACTTCAGAGACTATTGGATTTGCAATTTTTCATAAAATTAATAAAATTCTTTGACGTGTCTAGAACTTAATTCCACATAGTTTTTTTTATTGAGAGGCATATCTATATTGCACACCCTAACTTTTGATTGCACATATTCACCAGACTTCTACCGATGACTATGAAGAAAAAGTGGTCATTCATGAATGAAGGAGTGAATGTTTATCTTGTTGCGATCTTGCAAGCTGCTCCTTATCTCACTACATCTGTTTATGCAGATCTACCTCGAAGGAACTGCTAAGTCAGCCACAATAACACCTTTGAAAATCAACCGCTAAACACAGACGTGAGGGTGCGCAGCTGTAGACTGTATTTACTTTATGACACAGAATGTCCTTTTTTATACAATAGCCTACTGAATGGGCTTTTGTGTTCTCAAAGGTTAAAACTCACAGATGAAACTGTGCATTGACATAACTTATTATCTATCCCTACATTAGGGCATGTGAGAGTTAAAGGGAAAACAATCCACTGCGGTCTGAGGTACAGAAGAACAAACCCTGTGCTGACACAAAGAATGGTTAGACTAACTCGAGGCATAGTGGTAAAAGCACCTTGTATACAATCAGGCATTTATACCAGGTGCACAAACAAGAACACAAACCAATGCTATTCTGAGCTCTACCCTGAAACAAAACTCCAGGTGTTACACAAAGGAAAGCTAAGACTCATGGCCAACCTGAAACAGTTAAGACTGGGCAGATTTAACATGGGTTAGCTGCAATTGCAAATGTGGAAAAAACAAAATCCCTCAAGGTCCTGGTCCAACTTGTGTCCTGCCTTGGATTCCAGACGGCTATCCTCTCAGCTACTGTCTAACGAGTGAAAAGAGGCAGATTCTAATAAGCTGTTCTGTCTTTCTGTCAGTCTCCGTTTCTCCATCCCCCTGCTTCCTCCTCTCTCTCCCTGACCATGCCCTCTTCTCTGTCTCTTTCTTTCTGTCTGAGCCACGAGCCAGTCTGCTGGAGCAGATGGAACCATATATCCCCATCGCTCTCCAGAGGCCGGAGGATTTAAAATGTAAAAGAGATGAGTGTGGAATAGGCAGAGGCCCTTCGATAAAGGGCAAGAGAAGCAGGGACTCTCAGCTTGGACAATGTTCATCAAATGAGGATAATGCTAGCAGGAAGTAACTATGCTCTAGAGCTATCAATTAGGAAGATGTAGGCTCTAAACTAACTCGGCATGTCTGCCAATAAGTTTCTAATCTAACATATTCTCCTACATGATATGAACATGAGATATCGACAAGTATCAGGGTACACAAAACCAATTTTTACAATACCAGAAAGTTATTAATATCAAATATAAACATCAGTTAAATGCTGTACGTGCTTTAACAAGAAACAACAAATATTAACTTGATTTAGCTCATAAAATTAGAACAATGCCTCAGGTTCTTTGCTGGGCTTTTTTTTTTTTTAATAATAATAATAAAAGTAGATGGTTTGGGACTACAACTAATCAACTGGATTCTGATTGGTGCTTACTAGCCACAGGCAAAAAATAAATGAATTACAATAGTAATAATTAATTAAAATAGTACTTGGCTATCTGCTCAGATTGTGTTAGATGGAAATTTGGAGGTAGACCTGCCTTCCTCTCCTCAGGCCACCTTTCAGGTAATGAGAAAGTATCTGGACACGGCATCTGTCGTCTGGGAAAAGATTCTGCTTCGTCCTCCATCTCTGGGTGGCAGGTTGACAGACAGGAAGAGTGAAGAACAACAGGCGGCCGAGGTCGTGAGCAGTACAATCGATTGCCAGCTGACTAGTAAGGTCCATTATACTGACAGGCCAGAGCCACAACACGACGACCTGCACTTCACCAACGTCCTCATTACTACCTATGAATCTCTCTCTGGGACCAATCTCTCTGGCCCTCGGCCCCTTCTTGCTCTATCTTGCTTTCTCTCTACGGTCCATCTCTCTGGGTAAAGCACAAAAATCATTTTCACTGCCAGTCTGATGGAAGCGTTTCAAAGGAGGAAAAAGCCACACTTAAGCACATGCACTTTGTTTTTATGCACTAGTTTAAGGAACAAATGCAAAAGAAAGACAACATGGGGTATTACATATTGTGAAACACGGGAAAATAAAGCTGAAATGGAAATTCAAGCCTGTGCTATCCTGGAAAGAATTTTAAGTGTCTGCAAAGGAAAACCTCTACTATATTAAACACTTCTTCAACCATCACCCTTTGCCTCTAGTTATACTGAAATCCTTAGTCCTTGGAAGACTTATTTATACTCTCTCCTCTACCCCACCCCCTTCCACACAGATAGGATTTACCTGCAGCTGAGACAGCCCGTAGACTATCAATTACCGCCAGTGTAGAGTCACTGTTCTGTAGCTTCACTAACAAGACGTTGACACAAAACACACACACAGTACACACGGTGTGATTACAGACCTCATCGACGCATCCAGTTAGAGAAAATCCAGGCTGACTATGAGTCAGACGATTTGAATGACTAATCAAATTGTTCGGTAAGAATCCACTTCATAAAAAAAAATAATAATTAGACAAGGGCTTCTTCAGAGATTCAGTGCAAACTTACAAATACATCCAATGCAGTAAACTGTTCTAAAGTTGACATAGACATAGACTTTCATTTGTGGTTTCACATGTTACAGCAGCACAAAGCATGGTCTAACCAATCTTTATAGTCACTAATACACATACATGCTGCTCAAAGACATCTTGGGTTAGTAAAAAACAAAAAAGACATGCAATGTGGGACCTTTACTGAAGTCACTCTGTTTAGATGTGATTTCAGACTGTTTGCAAAGTGCTCAAAACAGAGATCTCACCAAATTTCTGCTGACATGTCATCTCACTCTGTGACAACGATTAAACCGAACACCAGGACGTTCCGCGTACAAGAAGACGTGCGGGGACAGGTCCTGTCAGTCATCTCAACAGATCCACCCTGACGCCTTAAGTGCTTCTGTCAGGTCAGCAAATGAAAAGCCATCACAGCCAATGTTGCAGTCGCCATGATGAGGTCATCCCATAGACTAGTTAAATGCTATCTTGCCAAGTCCTGTTAAACTTGGCTGAGCATGTTTAGGCTGAAGGCGTCAGCTTTGATTCCCAGGCTTAGCGTTTTGTTGATGCACCATCACAGGAGATAAACAGTGAGCCGGGAACCAGAAATGATGCAGGGGATGTAGGCTAAAACCAAATGAAACACTTGAGTCTGCAATCAGTAATGCTCGGTCACGTACCAGCGTAATACTGTGAAGATCTGAGAAAGCGAATTCCTTTTAAGTGAGCCATCGTGTCTAGTCGTGGCAGTAGCATTGGAATAACATATTCGGGTCAAAAAGCTAATGAATGTGCATTAACAATGACTTTTATGGAATCGCTCTATAAAGCACAACATTTTCACAGCTCCCTGTCAAACCATTAAAACCACAAAGCTCAAGAGATACTGAACCAGAGGGATCATTTTTATAAGACTTTGACCAACAAGTACAAAAATGTGTTATGCATTATTTACCTCATGCAAGAAACAGATTGCTCTAACAGCAAGTTTAAAGTCCTTTCTCTGGTATAAACAGTCAACTTGGCATATATTTGAATTTAATTTCATCGCACAAAATGCAAAGGGGCTTTCCTCACTGGTTATCCATATACTTCCCCCTTCCTCAACCAGTCCTCTTGTCTAACAGTCAGCCAAAGCGGCCAAGTCTCCCATGTTTACTAATGTAGAGGCAACCCCTTTATCAGGGAAGAGATTTGTAGGGAGGAGGCAGGGGATTAGCCATCAAATTACCAGGCAGACAGCATCCCTGCTCCAGGGTTGTGAAGCAGTAATCTCTAAGGCTAAAGGGGGAGATCCAGATAAAGGTTTTGGGATTGGTGCTGTGGAACTCTAAACTGTGCATAAGCGGAATATATAAGTGTGTTTTAGGGGTTCAATATTTTTAAGCAAGCTTTCCCTTCACTTGTTTGTTATGGAAACTACCTTCACAGAACAAGACAAGACCACATCGCATTCTTTCATGATGTTGGGCTTTGTGGCATCACAACCAAGCCCAACACCCCACAGCGCGAGTCTAGAGGAAAAGCTTTTAAGTAGGAATGTTGTAGCTAGGCAGGGCTGCTGGAATTAGATTTCAGTGGCATTGCCCATGGTTCTTGTATTATCACCCTCCCTTAAACAAGCAGTGCTCTCCTCAGAGAATACCCCCTGGACACAGGAATGTTTCATCAATGCGGCAGCCTCCAGCATCCTTACCGGGCCACAGTGGGCCAAGAGGCGCTGCGCAGGCAGGCTATAAATAAGTCAGGCGTTATAATGAAGCCAAATGAATCTCCATCCATCTTCCCAAAACAAGCCTGGGACCCAAGAGTTCTGCAGGAGGAAGAGTTATTACCTGTGTTTGAGGATTGAGCCACAAGATGAACAAAAACTAAATGTTTGATCTTGAACGCAATCCCACCACAAAACACACATTCTGTGCTCTCCAATGCAAGCATGTCCAAATCCGTGTATGAGTAGCCAAGAGTGTGAAGACTCGTTATTTCATTAGAAGTGACACGCGTGGGCTGATAAAAGAAGTGACAGGAGGGCTGATAAAGTAATGAAGCAGAATGTCGGGTTTAAGCACAGGCAAGGCATTAGAAGAAATTGGGAGGCTGAGCAAACAAGGGTGCTGGTGGAGGCCCAGGGATAAATCAGCCACATGATTATACTTCCTGAACCAAGCACAGAATAAATTAAGCCTACATTTTTTCCTTTTTTTTTGTTTGTGCAGTTAAGCATCACAGTTATCCCGTCGTAATGAAGAGGAAGGTAAAGCTGCAAAGTTCATTTACCTTTAATGGTCGTCCAAGAGCAAGAAATCTGACCTTGTTTTACTCCAGTGAAAGACACTACCTCAGCAATAAGATCAGTATCAGTGTACCATGGGATAACTGAGTGACATAACAGTTTAGTGCATGAATACTATCATGCAACAGAGACAACAGTGATCTCTAGCTTTCTCCACGTTCAGAAAATAGTTTAATGCATTACAGAATTTCTATTCGCCATGGTCACCGGACGTTTCGGACCTGCGCCGTCGCATAGTGCACATATACAAGCGTAAGCTTTGGCCTTGTCATACATGCAGACTACAGAAAAATGCAGCCACCCCTGGAAATGGAGGCTGTTTCAATCAATGTGGAGGCGTAATGGGATGATGTGGAATTGAAATGAGTTTTGTGCAAGGGGGAAAATGTCCTCTCTGACAAAGCGGATTTGTGTTCCCGTTGAGAAACCCATGGCTGTAATGCAAAAAGCCACGGTTTAAATGAAAGGTGCAAGGCTATGAGCACAAAACAGACCTCTGATGGTAAGCTGTAACAGGCCATAAAATATACATTTAAAATGCAGAATAAAATATATAATGTAAACAGGAGCGCGGAAAAGGAATGAAGGGGAGGAAAGACAAGAATGTAATCTACGCTCCGAGCGCCCAGATTCGCTTCAGTTCACTTTTAACAATGACCGAAAGCTACTCTTTAACGGATGTAGTGTTTGTTTGTTTGTTTTAAACAGGACGATTTCCATTCGTCGCTTACTTACTTACAACAAAAATAACAATGCCATCCCTAAAATAAACCTGTCTCGGATATGATCTCGTGTCAAAACCTCAACGTGTGCGCGGATGTCAAAGGATACGCAAAGACCTACTTCGATCAAATGAGCTCTCTGCTTGGGGCAGCTGAGAAAAGCATTCTTGTCAAAACACTGGTGATTTTAGTGGTAAAGAAGGGCCTCTTTTTTCGAAACCTTCTCCTCAGCACCTGTCACAACGAATAAGTGGCTGTCTGCAAGAAGGAAGTGTCACAAATAAAACCACAAAGTGACTATCAGCACAGCTAGCACATCACACAGGCAGAGGCCGCTGATTGACATCGCGCGTTACGCGGGATGTATCTGTCACACTCATAAACATGTTAACTGTGTAAACATGTTTATTTAGTATTGAGAATTGGGCCTCGTCAACATAAAACAACTACCTATGACCTTGTCAGCGTCGGGCAACAATTGCTGACACACAGCGAATGAACGCCCCCCCTCGCCTCTGCCAAGATTTTAAAGTCTGAGACCAAAGAATTTGTTTAAGCATCAGCATCAAAGCTTTGAACTTTAACAACCCAACAAACCCTTCTGTGTTTTCTATTTACAGTATGTGTCGCGGCAAATGTCTTGCTCCGCTGACACAGCCGCCTTCACGGAGATTGATCTGTGATTGTAAGCAACTTCTTTCTTGTCCCAACAGGCATGAGAGTGATTAAGCAAATCTGTCATGCGTTAACAGGCCATTACACATCACCCAATCCACCAATGATGAGAAATCAAGTTCTATGGAAAAATCCATATGCTCAGCCCATAATTACTTTTGAGGAATCCGTTAGGGAGAGAGATTGAGTGACTGACTGTTCCTCACAGGGTAATTTATTCAGAAAGAAAGACTTCAACCAAGACAGCCTTTTGAGCAAAGCATATTATATAGGCCATGTTTGTTCTGGGAATTTAATAAAAGAGCAGTGGTACACAAATGGCTGCAGTTATTTCCTCAGGACATCACTTAATGTTTCTCTGGAACGTTAGTGCTGATGAGGTGACTGAGGCACAGTCGCAAAAGAGGACGGGCTGCCTGGTGGAGGTGAAGGACATACAGATCACCCAAGAGGTGGACAAGGGTCGCTCTGTTTCAACAAATGACCACAGTTGACCGTTTTTGTCATTTTTGTGACACTACAGAGCTGCTGAGTGGACATTTTGAACCAAACTGAACCATCTTTTTTTTCAAGTAAGTCTAAGGGAACAACTTGAGATCAGCACTAACAGAGGTAGATTCCACACTGAACAAAAAAAGAAAAAAAACAACCAACAACCGATTTTTGGTACAAAATAGCACAAAGTTCCCATTACAGCAAAGCATATTTATGGGGACGTCTGGCCCTTTCAAAGGCCAAACAAAACGAAACAAACATGCTGTCCTCGCTGTGTTTTTTGAAAGCTTAAGACAGCTTTGATGGAAAAGGTCAAAGTAAAAGATTTTCCCACTGACATCAACCCTCCTTTTGTGCTCCAGAGTTACTGAGTAACAACTGCCACATTTTCTGTGGCCAAGATTAAAAAACTCGGTGAAAAACTTTCTCAGTTGAAAGATTTATCACACAACTGCATCTGAAGGGAACATTTAGAGCTGGTTAAACATGAACAAAAAGGGTCCTGCAGATTTACTCATAACGGTGTACTTCATAATTATAGTAAAAGCAAAACTTGAAGACACACAAAGAAACACCCATTACAGCATATGCTTTGTGGCAACCAAGACTCAAGCATTTTCCACAAATCACATTTTGTGACTTCCAGAAGTTCTCCTCTGCAATTATCTGGGATTTCAAAGCCTTTCGTAGCCAACTTCTAACTGAAATTCTTGTTCCTGAAATTTTACCCTCGAGATTGCCAAGGGAGATATAGACAACTGAAAAAAACAGGTTGTTTAGCCTCAGCGTAGGCCTAATGCAGTGGAGCTGCAGGGTGTCTAACCTTAGCAGCGGTAGCTAAGGGACATTCTATGGCCCTTCTTTTCAAAGTCCTCTGAATACGTAGGGGAGGGCTTGCACCAGACAGGGCAATTTGCCAGAGAGCCAGCCAATAGAGCTAAGCCAACACGAGGTTAAACTATTGTTTTGGCTTCACAAGCAAGAGTGAGCAAGGACAAAAGTAAGGGAGACAAAAGAGTAGTAAGAAAATACCTGACCACTGAAGTGTAACACATCAACTTATATTGTTACTTTTATTACACCAAGCAAGTTGCAAGAAGTTAGATCCCAAAACAAAAACCAGGGTACTGGGAGAGGGATACACAGGCAAATGAAGTTCACACCATCTTACACAGTTCACCCACTTTCAAAAAATGCACCTGTGCCTCTTTACTCGTTTTAGGAACTAAAACCTTCTGTTTTTCTCATGTCAGGCTGATTATGTGGCAAAAAATTCAAACTTACCCATGTATCTCAAGTAGGTCCACTTAAATAAAGAAATATTTTAAAGAAATACTTTTTATTCCTCTTTATTGCAAGGCACTTATTCCAGAAAGCAAGTTTCCAAATCCTACAAAAGAAAATCCAGCAGTATCGGCAAAAGATTATTCCTGAAAGAGACCCTGTGTGAGAGAAAGTCGTCTTCAGTTCCTGCTTAGTTATTCCATTCACAGCATTTCATTAAACCAGAAGAACTGTCTTTTTGCTCTCCAGTAATAAGTTTCCAGCTGTGGCTATATCGCAGAGTAGCTTGGAAAGAGATCCTTCAGAGTCACAGCTTGTTCACACACTGAGGGGCAGTCTGGGACTGCCTGGGAGAAGCCAAACCCACCGTGTGATGTCATGGTGTCAAATTTCAGTATGAAAAGGGAGGAGGCTTTACCTTTTTGAACTCTGACCAATGATCATCTTGTGGTTTACCTGCACGTAGAAGGGAAGGAGTACACGTGATTGTGATGCACTCCCGCTGCTTAGAGACTGTTTCTGGCTCTTATCTATTGATCACCTTCCAGGGAAAAGACTGTCCCAGTGTAAGCTCACACGGGCTAATGAGCCCTCACTCTTGCTTTGAAATGAAACTCAAGCATCTGCCCTGCCATTATTAGTGAAACTTAAGCGGTTAACTAAGTTTGACCTTGAGACTTAAACAAGTATTCCCCAGGGACTGTGATAATACATGCCCGCCAACGTGTTTTGTGGATAACGTAACAGTTACAAGAATATTTTTTCCTTCTCTCTATATATTGAAAAAAAGGAGAAGATGTGTCAGGGGGGATAAATATGCAAAACCCTCATTCTTAAAACTGCAAGGCATCGCGTACACACATACACGACTCGCAAACACACTGGTTCTCGCTCCCTCTGGTCAAACTCTGCTAGCCATGGAGCTAATCATCCACAACAGATGTTCAGAAATGTTCAGTCGGATTTATGACGGAGCTCAGAGGAACAGCCAAGTCAGCCTCTGGTGCTGTTTTCTCTTCTGTCCTACAAGGACAAGGGATTGCACCGAGAGAGGATGTCAGCACAACCATTCTCTTCCCCAAAAACATTCCCTCGCTCTCTGAGCTTCGCCATGCGAGACGCCCGTGCCTTAATAGCTCACAGAGCCTCCGGACCTTGGGGAGAGGTTTGCTCATTTATCCCAATGATACTGTGTGGACTGTAACTTGACTCATTGAACAGCGCTTCAACAATGTTTCGCCCTCCACATAATGATGTTTTTTAAAAAAATTAATAAATATAAATATACATATATATATATATATATATATATATATATACAAACATCAGGCGAAACATTGTGGAAATGCTGTTCAATGACTCAATGAATTCAAAGAAAGGATAGGATTTTAAAGACAGGCCATCATTTTGCAATAATATTTAAATTATACATTAAAATCTAAGTAATATGAAAGTGGAACTAAGTTTTAAGAATTGGCCTGCTGTTGGCTAGTTTCATTCTGGAAAGTGCCAGTATAGTAACTTTAATAAACTAACATAACAAAAGACAATCACAATGAGATTCTATAAAGGACAAATAAAGCTTTTTACCAAGAGTAAGAATGTTGAATCTCTTCCAGGCTTAAACTTTACTGGAGGAAATGGCAAACTGCAACGTGCTCTACATTTCTCTTTGTTGTTAACAATGGAAGACAGTCTGATTTTACTGGAGGCTGCAGATCTGAGAACACAACAGACATTTCTGCAAGAGAAAGAATTGTTTTATCTTTAACATTCTTTCTAGCTTATAACAATTGGGATGTGGGTCATCTGATTAAAAAGTGATTCAATTTGAAGGGACTAAAATATAAATATATTCCAGCTGCATGGGCTTTTAAAAAAATCAGAACCGAAAGACCAATGGGGATATCCTGCATGCACCATGGATAGAAACTTACTGAAATCTACATCACAACTATCTGCAAAAAGGAGAAGAGAACAATCTGGATGTTTTGGAAGCCTCGTATTTTCTTAGACTCTCTTGAGAGTTTGAGAGAACCTTCTGGAAAATAATTATTACACCCACACATCCCCGGGGAGAGGAGAAAAAGTATATCTGTGGGTGTAAACAGCTTGTGCCACATCAAATGTCAAATGAATCTGGGATGAAACTGTTGAACAAATCACACTTAAGTAAAAGGCAGGAGTAAAGATCACTGGTCGGTGGTCCCAACAGCAGTGTGGGAGAGAAAATTAATTGTAAGCTACAGTCATGTTTGCCACTGTATTGTGTCAGCTGCACAGCGTGAACTGTTTCAAATGTAATCTCATTTTAATGCAATGTAAAACTCAAAACACAGATGGAACCTGAGCAGTAAGAACCCCCCCGCCCCGATGCAAGATTAAAACTGTTGCCTCGACTGAGGTTTTGAGGCTCAGGCTGTTTTAGGACTTATCTTTGGCCCCACCCCCCACCCCCTTCAAAGAGCTCGGATTGAGTTGGAAGCACCCCCACCGAGAGAATTTATAACATTGTGACAACCACCCATCCCCCGCTCATTTCATTAGACTGAAAAAAAAGGGGTTGACAACCTCTTCAATCTGAAGGAGCCAGCCTCTCCTTGATTTAGGGCAGTCTGCAAGCCTCATTTAATACATTTTAGTGTAAATTAGATTTTTTTTTTTTAAGATACCTTTTTTTCTGGCTTTATTTTAAATGCATGCATAAAATCTGTTGTGCAACTCCAGGATTATTTGCAGGTGAAGAGCCAATGAATCAAGATATCTTAACTCAGCTTCTCTGTGGTACCTTCATTCATCTGATGGGCTGCTGCACTGGCTGCTGCAGGAAGGGATGAATCACACTGGCCCTGGGCTTTATCAATATATCTGTCTGCACCATCTAACAAGTCTCCCAAAACATTTTAAGAGGGTTCTGCTTCGAGGTAAGTTTCTTGGTATAGATCCAGCAGAGTACCAAGCAAATGAATGACCACGGCATTACAAAAATGAGACATATTTGTTGAAACACTGCAGTCTAAAATGATGTATAGCCGTATGTAAA
Source organism: Neolamprologus brichardi (assembly GCF_056152115.1). Taxonomy (NCBI): domain Eukaryota; kingdom Metazoa; phylum Chordata; class Actinopteri; order Cichliformes; family Cichlidae; genus Neolamprologus; species Neolamprologus brichardi. The sequence continues at coordinate 15,230,727 of NC_142121.1, read as the reverse complement.
CATAATTTCTCCACAAAAATTAAAAATCCTTAAAAAGCACTCCAAACAGATGTGGTTTATTTTCCCATTCAGTGGAATAGTTGATGGACAGAACTGTGGCTGCATGCCAGTGAAAAAATGCTGACCTGTGTCGTAAACACTGAGCTGTGAAAGTCAGTGTGCTGCTGCTGCTGATGGGCTCTTAAGACTAGCACTATGTCATCGTGCCCAAAAGCACAGCTGGGTAACACCTGTTAGTTTAGAATTCCCAGTCCAGTTCACAATTTAGTGAGGCTTGGTTACTGCCATTAGTCTGTGAGCTAATTCACCCCCAGATAGTGCGCTGTGGTATTTACATTACATACATGGTTCATATCATAACTGACAAATATGCAGGCAGCACGTAGCAGCAATATATACAAACATACACATATACACTAATATATACATGAGGTCACCCAGGGGATTATAAAAACCAGCTCTTGCACAGAGTAAGTAAACCACAAAATGGCTAGCTTTAAAAAGCAGCACAAATGTATCTTTTGCGACTTCTGCCTAACAGTCGAACCACCAAGGACGCACTTTTGGCCCTGATTTTTTTTCTCGAGACTGTCTGCAGATAACACTGGCTCCAACACTGAGAGGTGGTGATGGTACATGGCAACAGGAGGTGTAAAAAAGACAAGGACACAGAGCACATAAAAACACAGATAAGATTGGTCTCATGGAGCTGACCTTCAGTGGGTACTGGCGTGTGTATGTGCTTGTACAACTATAGGACCATGTTATGTAGTTCATGTGAATTTGCGCATATGTCTCTGTGCCTCTTTGCCCTATAATGTCTCCACAGCGCTGGGTGTATATGCTTGCTGTTACTGAGTGACAGAATCAAAGTACGGAGAGAGAAAAAAAAAGGTGGAACTTCTACAGAAAAGCACCTCTCGTCTAATACTACTACTACTGGTTGAAAAACAACTAGCGCTCTCCATTACACTGTGCTGCTGACAACTAGCAGGGCAAGCTCTCTAAGGGGAACAGCAGAGCATGCCGCCGAATACATGAGACAAATCATTTTTATCTGGGACCCCGGCGGGTATTGACAAACCGGGGATGCATTTAGATAGCCCAATTAAAATGGGGAAATGAAGCGACATTGAGGCACTTTACAGAGCTGCGGCCCTCTCTACCCTCTAGCCTTTTGTGCTCCTTGAGCCCTCCAGAGTATGACTTCCTTGCATATGGCACTCGGTGAGGGGGTATGGGGGTGGCAGGCAAAGCAAAGAAGCGGGTGGCTCGGAGAAGTTGCTTTCGGGTGAAATATGCAATATGAGAAGCAATACTGAGCCAGAGTGACATTGCATCATTTATACTGTTTCATCTTGCATGCCTAATTCTTGCACAGTGCTGCTCCCGAGGAGTTGTACTGGCTGTTCTAGCACTAAGATGATCTCCAGTGGGTGAAGGGGCATATAAACAGGGTCACCCACAGCATGCAAGACAGGGAAGTCAGTGCATCTCTGCAACTTCAAAGGGTAAATTGGCAATCAATGCTATAGATACTGGCTTCACTGATCCAAACGTATCACAGCAGGTGACCTTCAGTGTCATCCACTCAAGCATACATGGCCGTTTCATGTCTCTTCTCACCTTTATATGACTCCCTCTGGTCTAATTTTCCGACCTCTTTTTGTCTTTTTGATCAATGTTCATTCCACAGAGATTACCGTCACATGCATTTCTTTTTCTTTTTTTTTTTTTTAGAAAAGCTAGTCATCTCATTACTGGCACACACCCACACACCCACACACCCAAACAAACATCCATCACATTCTTGCAAGTATAGTGAAAGGTTACAAGACCAGGATGTCGTTAGATGTTTCACCTTCTGTGTAGGTGGAGAGAGTGATAGCAAAAGCAGCCTAGTTTGTTTTCCAATAAAGAAAAAGTCAGCGTGGAGAAAGCAATGCTGTGGTGTGCTGCGACCAGCTGTTCCGCAGTGTTACATTTCACAGGCTGTCCGCAAAGATGCAAGCTGTTTCTGCGATGCATCCAATTTTGTGAAGATGTTGTCAATGGAGAAATAGATATCTGTCCCTGAATGTTCTCTTGTTTTCACTCCACAATTTACTCAAAATGCAACAAACTGCCATTATTTCTGGACAGCAGTTTTTCAGATTAATCGTGTAATCGTGTTTTTTTCCAAGAGAACATTTCTGTATATATGTAAGCCGGCATCCAAACGGGTAATAGAAACTCAAACACAAACATGTACTAAAGAATAGTCTCTGCAATAGCTCAGATGCAGCAGGTATGGCCTGCGCTGAGGAGACTTTGATAAATCTGAAAAGCTTTCAGTGAGAAGCTCCTAATAAAAGCCCCACAGAGTCGTCTCTCCCAACCAGAGAAGGCTACACTTTGTCTCTGACAGGAACGCCTTCCAGATGCTTTCCTTCAATAAATTTCCACCTCAAACAGAGCACACTGTGCTAGCACTCAAGAAAATGATTATCCTGACTGGCTACGAAGAGAAGTGTCAACTGCCTTTCTAATACACTCTAGGCTTTGTGCGTGTCCAGCGTCAATATGCATTGGACTTCAGCCACACGAAAAACAGAACGAAATGTGCTTCTCGCATTTCTAAGGAATTTTCCAGAGAACAAACCCAATTTTGTTCAAATAAAGCATTTCATTGTCCTAATAATTTGCTAATAGCATTTAGAAAAAAAAAACAACTTGAACACAACAGGATGCATTCAAAACCACAAATCAACGTCAACGTGGTTAATAGCTCTCATTAGTGAAATCTCCCGAAGCTTGCTTTGCACCACAGTACATCCCGTTGCTGGAGTAAAAAGAAAGGGGACGTGAAATTATTCCCTCTGTTAGAGGAGGCTGTGTTCACTTATGAAAGAAAACAAACCACAAATTAAATAGAAAAAAACCCAAACAAACACCAACATGTCCTAGTAAGGCGCAGAGTCACAATGTGCCCCCAGAAGAGGTTTGATAAGCCTTTATATTGATTTCACACGTCTCTTAAACACATCTGGAGAGATCAAACACCATTTCTGAGAACTCCAAGGAGGATTTTAGCCAGAGCTGAAAGGAAAATCAACAGTACAGTAATAACATTTATTTTTTTTAACCTCTTTGGTTGAATAGGGTTTCATTTACTCAAGTATAACAAACATGAACAGATTTCTATAAAAATAAGCCTCGTATACGCAGACCATTGTTCCCTGCTTATATAGTCACTGCCTAAAGGTCTGTTTTGAGCCACGATAACCCTGATAAGATATGATTTGCATCACTTTCATGCTCGTCAAACCAATCAGTGACCCCTCGTGTCCTTTTGTAGGGAGAGACTGTCATCCTGGAAAAGACTGCTTCCATCAGGATAGAAATGCTTCACCGCAGATAAAAGCGATCACGCAGGACAACTATGTTTTCATTTGCAGTGATCCAGCCGTCAAGCAAGCCAAATTCCCTGCGGAACATAATAACCCTTTCATTTGTCACCCATCTTCTTGTTGCATGAATAGCTGATGCTGCGCTGACTGCTTATAGCTTTCGTAGTGTTAATGGTAGTTAGTTAATGAAATTGCCACAATGCAATTCAAATATGTTTAAATAAGTATCCCAATGTAGATGACAACACAACACATTTTGCTTAATAATAGCTTAAATGTACCCATTTTGTTCAATTTGGAATATTAGCAAATGACAACATGTAATTCAAATTCTGCACGTCAGCCTTAGACCAAGCATGTATGGACCCCTTAGCAAACGCACACACATACTTTCAGCAGAAGAAAAGCCTGTCAAATAAAAGAGTAATCCATCACTGGGCCATTTTGCATTATGCAGGGTTGCTCTCTCCAGCAATGGTTGACTGACAAGGAAAATAAAATGGGCCCTCTGTTGACCAAAATGGGAAAAAATGACATCATCATCACTCCGCAACTTAAAGAAGCAAAAATAATTTGTATTTAGTATAAAATAGTATCATTTTTAAATGCATCTTTCTTTTACTGCAGCAGTGTTAGATTACTCAATAGGTATCTTTATCTGTTTAACTACAATTTATCTAGATTTAAAGGAGACCTCAAAGTAAGACGGATTAATATTTTACAAATATTAAATGATAAGCATGAGAAGATGATGGCCCTATAAGTTAATGCCTAGTGCTATTAAATATACCCAACAGTATAACTAAATAACTGGCCAAAGATAAACACTAATCTAAGCCTTCCACAACTTACTGGAAATCTCAGTGCTTTTCTCCTCAATTAACAATTCATAGCACGGAGTAACAAATGGACTTCAACTGACTAGAAAGCTATCCCAAAATAATTAAGGAAATGAAATATTCAATACAAAACTTCTTATTATAGCATCAGTACCTCATAAATTTAAAGGGAATAAATGAGTGGAATAATCTGTGTGCTAATGGAGAAAAAAGCCAGTCATTTCGCTTTCTTCCAATTCAACTCCATTTAGCCTTTTAAGAGTTACACCTTCTATTACTTATCTCTGGGATTTCTAGCGCATGGCAGATCAGGCAAAATGGGTTTGAGGCATTGTTCTCCATCGTTATATAAAGAGGACTCCGTGGCTAAAGAAGCCAGCTAATAACGACAAAGATCTGAGCTTAAGTGCCCCAGGGGGAAACTGTTTTCCCCCCCTCTCTCTTCAAAATGTTCAGAGCTCTCTGTGCTGCTTTTACCTTTTGAAGGGGGAGTTTTACTAAATGTAGAAGTGCTAAGTGCAGGGCTGAGGCAGGCACAGAAATAAAAAAAATGTCCTAAGAAAGAGTTTTTCCTCAAGACCGAGAGGGAAATACCTGCACATCTAATCCGAAATTCACAGAGAATTTGTCAAATCCAAGCATATCCAATTACTAATGTTTAACTGGTTTTTACATATTTCATTGGAAAATTTGTACAGGTACCAACCATACAGCTGAAAAAACAATCCCCAGAAAAAGTCTTACTTATATTTGTGCCATCAGCCCAACGTCTAAGCTTACAAAGACTTTGACAGTCAAGTCAGGGCAACTGCCGGCTCTCTCAGACTCCAGTGGATCATATGAGGGAAAAACCCAGGCACTTCAAGGACGTGATCAGCAACACAAAACAGAAATTAAAAGGTACTGAAACCTTTCTGAGTTTAACTTAAACAGCAGAAGACTCGGACGTTCTATTCTTGAGATAATTTGTTACGTTATATCCAAGTCCCTTTTAATTTTGAAAATCCCATTTCAGGTTGGTTACCCTTAAAAAATATATTAGTTGCAATGAACATAATCCACTTGATACTAGCCTTAATGACTGAGATATCATCTAACTGCATACCAAATGTCGGTATTTTGGAGGTTTTCTTGAGAACCCTCATAGATCACATCGAAAATTAAATTAGATTTATTCTTATTATGGGCTTTCTGCATTAGAGTGTTCACACTGGGCGCGGCAAAGAGATCAGCATTCCTGGAGTTACTAAATTCCATCAAGGCTCCCCACTGTCTGAGGCACCAACATGGCATAAAGTGGGACACCACGCTGGTAACACTGAAGCAACGTTGTACTAGCATACCTCCCCAGGCTGAATTCAAATATTTTAGGCAGAGGTCAAAGCCATAGCAGAGGTCACATGGTGGGTATTACTACGTGGCAAACACAGCATGCCACCGTGATCACAGATCACACTTTTAAGATTCGCAGCATAGTTTAGAGTCAGACTGTAAAGGTACAGCCACTGCGTCCACTATTTGATCAGTTTGCTCTGAGCCTTGCGGCTGATCCCATCGGACAGCCCCAAACTGAAATGTTAGGTGAACCGTGATGCAATATCCTCCAGCATTTCCTGATGCATCCTCGCCTATAAAACGGCTTCCTGCTCAGAAAATGTTCAGATCTCTTCTGAGCTCTTTAATGAGTTTTGCCCCTCCAGTTATATTCCTACTAATATTAAGAACAGCATCACAGTGGACAAATGCCACCTCTCATCATGGTGCGACAACGAACCAGGCTACACTTGTCTTTTCAGCGTGACCTTTGAGTCTAAATGTGTCAAATGTGAAAACGTGCCACCCTGCTCATGAATCCACATTTGACTTTTAAATGTAAACTGTATGTATGGATCTGTAATAAGATTTGCATTTTAATATATTTCTAATAAAATCAGGTGCAACACGCTATGTAAACTGCAGTCAAAAATATGTCCAACTGATAATCAACCCCGACAGGAAGGTTACTGCAGTTCAGACCTGATCTCATATTTCAGGTATATACAGCAGACATATGTAACCACAACAGAGGCGTGGCCACAATGAGGCTGCTGTCTGCATCAGCCTAAACAATTCTAGAATAAAAGGTGCATTACAAACAAAGAAGATCAGAAAGAGAACTCTCTATAAATGCATTTATTTGTGTTGCATTTCTCATTCTGATTTATGCTATTCAATTATTCAATTATCTGCACATCTAGGCTAGGTTTATGCTTGAGGGCTCAGTTGGCAAAACAACAGCTACAAAGAGGGAAGAGCTTAGTTTCTAAAAGTCTTCCTTTGTTTTTAATAATAATCGAATAATCGGATCTTTATGACCATGCAAACCGTTCGTACTTGAATGGTACACTGGGGCGATTCTGGGGATGAGTGTCCCAAGAACAGTTCAACACCACACTAGGAAATCTAAAGATTAAAACCAAGAGTTTTAATGGATGACCCGGTCTATCGCCACAGTCATGCTGGTGAATATTATTACAGATGGCAGTAAATGTTAAGAAAATATAATAAAATATATTTTGCGTTTCATGCAAGTCTTGAGCAATTGTTGTCTAATCTTTCTGAAGGCCTCCCAATTCAATTCAAATTAATTCAATTCAATTAAATTTTATTTATATAGCGCCAAATCACAACAAAATTCGCCTCAAGGCGCTTCATAGATACAGAGAAAAACCCAACAATCATATGACCCCCTATGAGCAAGCACTTTAGCGACAGTGGGAAGGAAAAACTCCCTTTTAACAACCAGGCTCAGGGAGGGGCGGCCATCTGCTGCGACCGGTTGGGGTGAGAGAAGGAAGACAGGATAAAGTCCCAAAGTCTTTCTTTGGACGTTGGCTACTTTTTCACTCATTTTCAATCCAGTCCTTGTACTTGACCATTTTCAGAGGAATTCTTTGTTTGTTAAGCTACTTAACGTTGACCCACAAATAATGTTGTTGTGGCTACAAAAAACCATTCCCATTTTCTTTTTTGCACAGTGCTGAATACACTGTTAAAACAAAACATAATAGCTGTCACGTTCCTGGGTCTGTTGACCCAGCGTTTTAGTTTTAGTTTATTTTGATGTTTATGTTTAAGTTCATTAAGTTATCGAACTTCATTTGTTTATTAGATTCCCCTTGTGTTTTTGTCCCCTGTATTTAAGTTTCTCTCACCCTTTGTGTTTCATGCTACGTGTCTTATGTTATCAAGTTTGTATTGTCATGTCTGCGTCTCATGTTTCCTGTTTTATTTTGAAGGTCTGTGTCTTATGTCAGTATAGTCAGCTTTGCTTCCTTTGTCTCGTTATGTCAGATTAGTGTCAGCTGTTTCCCCATGTGTTTCCACTTCCCCTCATTACCCTTGTGTGTATTTAGTCTGTGTGTTTCTGTTCATTCGTTGTCAGGTCGTCTGTTGTTCCATGTCATGTTTCCAGGATTTTTCCATGTTCAAGGTTTTGTTCTTCGTTCAGCATTTAATTTTCCCAGTTTAGCTCTAGTTAGGTTCTCTCCTGTGTGCATCTGCCTTTTGTTTTTGTACCTTTTTATCAGCCATATTAAACGGCTCGCTTTTTGTTAACATTCAAGTTTTGTTCCCTGTTCCTTGGTGTCTGCATTTTGGGTTTTCTTCGCAACTTCATACACAGTGCTGCCACACACTGTGACAAATACCCATCCAGTTGACTTGGGGAAAAAAATCTCATCATCACTTATTTCAAGTCAGCTGTATCAAATTTCATTAAACTGTACAGGTGTATATATTAACTCAGACATATAAAAATGCATTCTTGAGGGAAGTAAGTCTTCTGGAAACCCCGTGACTAATTTTCAAGGGGAGAGATTTTGAAATTCTGTCACCAGATGGCCAATACAAGCCACCATGGCAGAAAAATATGTTCACTGCTGAATTAAACTAACCCCGTGTCCCTTAAGTGACTATGCAAATTAGTCTAAATGTCAAATACCTAAACTAAATTGGCAATTTAAATAAAGTAGCTAAACAGTAACTGAATAATACAAGTGGAGAAATAGGAATGGTCTCTGGGGCAAAATATGACTCAAATTTAAACAGCAAGTTGGTCTGCCACATAAAATCTAAATCATTACTGAGGGTTTATTGTTATCTAAATATTGCATATTATGTATCGCCCAGTTAGGCGTGCCATTTGATATACAGTATTTGCATAGGTTTCTCCTTCTGTAAATATTACACATACACTAACAGTGAAATCTGCTCAAACTCTTGCAGCTTCTTTTGGACACAAAAACACACAGGCTTTGATTTGCAAGTGCAAACACGTGGGTAAAATCCAATCAATACACATTATTGGCTTAGTGAGAGTAAGGTTTAAAGAAAACAACGATCCCATCTAAGGGAAAATACTCTGAAATCATTGAAATCCAAAATTAACATTTCCTGTTAACTCTACTGCAAACCTTTTATTCCTAATTTAGGTCAAGTGGAGATTGCACCACAGTTCTCACGTTTAAAGGCTAAATGACACCAGCTTACCACAGGCGCAGCACCGTTGTTAAGATGAAAATAATCAAAGCGGACAAGTATTTCTAAAAACAAGCTACGACCTTTCAAATTTGAAGGGGAAAGGCTGTGTGTATATTTACAAAACGCGAGGGGGAAACGAAAAAAATCCTATCACAGAAATTGGGGTGTGACTAATAGGCAGTGAAAGAGCTGGTCTGTAACCTGAACTCCAAAATAATCTTGCTCAAGTCTCCATGGCCACTTTGGGGGAGCAGTGGGGGGTTTGACAAGGGGAATGGAGGACCACCTGCACACCCAGCGGAGCCAACACTTTACTGGCACCACCATTTGTTACGCTCTAGATTCCCATTACTTGAGAGCTAGGTTGGCTGGGAAATCCATCTCCTGGTGTAAGGTTTATCAAACGTCTATGCAAACTGCGAAAGTGGAAAAGGGAGGCTGAAAGATCACAGACGTGCAAGGAGGCACCGAAAAATAGAGATGTCTTCACTTAAGCTGCGAGAAATCCCGTACATCAGTATTCTGGCTCGCCTCACTCTTACCCTGTGTTTCTACTAATAACATGAAATATTAAATATCATAATATGATTTTAGGACACTGTAGCCAAAGATACAAGCCTCCGCATTAAAGTTATAAGTAGCGGTATAATATGCATGCAAACCAGCCTTAGCAAGCTTACTGTCAGCCCTAAATTTAATAGGCACTTGACAAAGTGAAAGCTGCTAACAGAGGTAATATATGCTGTTTATTAGAGGACAGCAACAGCCAAGTCTTGTAGGAATGCCAGCAGTCAGAGTCTGTGGTAACAACTTAAATCTCCATTAGTTTCACTTGAACTAATAACTGAAAACCTACACTGCATTAGACCTGAGGGGCTTGTGATGTGCTTTCCACAGTTTACTGCTTTTAATCTGAAGTCAAAAATGATTAGTTAATGAATGAATTGATAATAAAAGAAAATTAATAAGTCAGTGATTGTGAAAGTAGCTGTTGTGGTAATTGGAGTTCTGATTTACTGTCTTAGTAACACAATGAGTTAAAAGAATGATCCTATTCATTTTGAAGTCTACATACAAGATCCCCTGCCTCGAGTATACGTGTAAATGTTGGTGACCTGACACTATGGCATACAGATTTAAAATTTGGGCCCAGTAAATCGTTGTTGGGTTCAGAAGGTTAGAATTTGGGGCCAACAGAGGCTTTCCTCCATACATAGAGACAGACATCCTTGAGGGCTATCCTTTCTACATGGTTCTCTGCATCAATAATACAGACTGACATACACAAGATACTCTCGAGGAGAGCCAGTCGGTTTGCGTCGCCAGAGTGCTTGCTGTGAAATAAACAAATGAGAACTGACAATCCTTGTGATAGTCCATACATCCTCATGAACACGATACATCCTCGTGTGCTTTATCCAACCCCGATGGAGTTTACACAGAATCCAGGTGGCTTTGTTTTCCACAACAAAAGACATTACGGAGACAAAAGGATCACCTCCCCAAAGATATAAAAACAGTTCAAACCTAATTGAAGGTTCTTGGCAAATATATATAAAAAAAGAACATCAAGTGACAGTGAGCGCATTCTGTAAACGACTATGAAATACACATCAGACGTACCGAGCATCTGGGAGAAGCAGCGCGGAGAACGTGAACTGGGAAGATGTCTGTCAGGAGTTGAAACAGACCTTGAAGAGCGTAGAAATTCTATTAGTTACAACAATGTATGGCTCCCAGTGGGATTTTGCAAAATGTGCGGGAAAGAGCAAAGATGTGCTAAAATGTGTTCAACCGTAACAAAGAAAATATTTGTAAGAGATTTTCCACAACAACGTTTAAACAAAAGACTGGTATCTTAGCAGATTACCAAAAATGAAAGGAACACACGACATCATTAGATCTAAAAGGCTATACCATAAACTTGGCAAAGCATTTAAAAAATGTCTCCAATACATGCAGTTTACTGCTTCTCTTCAGTTCCAGCAAATCTGTTGAGATTCCAGAATTTTTCTGTATAAACTCCATCATTTCTGAAGAACACCGTACACTCCCGATAATTACGACGGATGTCTGTGACTCCAATTAAAGACATTTTCCATATCAAGTCTCCTGCCAAAGCTGTTCTGCTCGGTACACTAGTGTCTAGTTGTTTGATTTCAGTGTGAAAATATAGCTAAAAGATAGAAAAAGAAAAGAGGAGAAAAAAAAGGAAAGTTTCGTCATGATGCACTACTACAGCTTCGCTCTAAAGTCCCTAATTAGTTGAGACATTTTGCTTAGTGGCTTGGCATTTTAGCCACAGGGGGGATGATACAGTAGATTGTATTGGACATGCTAGCAGAGGGACACAACCTAAAAGGCTGAATCAGGAGTCTAATTCCTTTGCTCTACTACAATTGTGTTTAAAAAAAATAAAAATCAAAAGTCAACCAACCAAGTACATGGAACACTAAAGTAGAAGCGCATGCTAAATATGATAAATATGATGGTGTAATTCGTTGTCCTTTGTGCAAAGTGCACGTTATTTTAGAGAAGGTGTGGAAAATAAGCATTGCACTTACTAATATACAGACATAAGCAATTTGCAGAAACAAGCAATTACCCTTTTTAAATTTCATGCAACTCTATCCTGCATAAACTTGCTATCACAGAAGTCATTCGGCAGCGGCGAGGCTCAGATAGAGATGTTCATTAGCCTATTGCTGAGACAAACACATTTGATGGATTAAACAGTCAAATATAACAAGATGCTTGAACTGCTGTCCTGGTTGTTAAGTGAGATCAAAGTGGGGCCTGGGGGTCTGGTAAGTATGGGGAGCAGGATTGGTTCAGCAAAGCTCCAAAAGAACAAGTGCTGGACCAAGGAGATATGACATCAGACGTGTGCACTGCATTCCCCGGGGCCTGTTCTTTGGAAACTGTCAGACTGCCCTGCACCAAATGAGCTGTATAAGAGGAGGGTGCAAACATTACTTCAGAAAGCACTTCTAATCTAACAATGAGTTTCATTTGGTCATGTACCATCTAAGTAAAGGAGTTAAATATGGAATAAATCAATTTAGGGTTTTTTTTAAGACACCTTGTGTTAACTCTCACTCCACTAATAAAAATGTGACACATTTCAGGGGAAATAAGATTCACAGGGGTAAATCGCAATTAATTATCCCATTTATGTCTAAAGTACATGTACATACAGCATACCAGCGCACGCAATAATGGCAAAATGTTTGCAGTTTGAAAAAAGCTTTTAGCAAAATTACATGTTTTGCTTTAACGGAGACCAACAGTTTTGAATTTCAAGCCAAGGACACCAGACATCATGGACATTAGACATATGGATGTGTGTGGCACTCACACTCTGCTGGGGCACTTTTCTCAGTGACACACACTATATTTGCTGGCTGATAGATTGCCTGTCCGGCTGTGCTAGTGCACATAAAGTAAGGAGACAGAAGTGCTGATAAAATGCTTAGCTTTCAAGCACATCATAACATACAGGCCTGGGTTGGCAGTTTCCATAACATCTGAGCAACACAGTTTAGTACTTTTTCTAATACAGGTTCTGACTCTCTAAATTAATTTGGCAGGACTGTGTATATTTTTCCTCTCCTCTGCCGAAGGCCAGAACACACTCACTGGTCAAACAGAGTCCTAGATGGCTCTCTATCACAAACACAGTTACTTAGTTTAATGGCACAACGCATGGGAGTAAATGTCATATTGGATTGGTTCTGAAACAAATGGTCAATTAATTGACAGCGATCCCAACAGAATAGAATACCTATAATCGTGAGGATCAGTGAGAAATAATTTACCAGGCAAGCCTGCCTGACATTTATTTATTGATTCCAGTGTCATAAATATAAAGATTTACAACTCTGAATCATCATTATAAATTAATTATTTTTGCTGTCTGTGCAGCTGGTTAAAAAAAAAAAACAGTTGCACAAACAATTCATCAACTAATAAAGGAAAAAAACTCAGTTAACAATAGGGCTGTGCGATATGACCATCTCATATCTATATCTCATATCCCGATATAAGACATCTATCGTCCCGATAACAATATAAATCACAAAAATGTAACATTTTCTGTAAATTCTGTGAATCTCGGGCAGCTCGTCTAGCGGGAAGTGTTTCCAGCTGCGCGTCATGTACCTGGAGTTGAGTGTTTTAACCGATGCATGAAACTATACATTTTTGGACAAGTTGTAACAGCCGCCGTTTTCTTTGTGAGTATTTATTACACAGCCTGCTGCGGGGAAAAGCCTGTTCTAACGTTTGAGTCTAAGGTTTATTTTTTAGCACCTGGCGGCTCTTTTTTACTTCTCATCCGTAAATAATCTGCTCTATCACGTGATTCAGTTTATTTTGAAAAGTTTCAACAGGATCTTGAGCTTTATTGTGAAAGGTTTATGTGGAACATAAACAAGCGGACACACGATGCTGTTACCGTCGTTGTTGCTAACCACAACGCATAAAAACAGGCGCTTGTCCGTCCGTAGTGTGGTTATATAAAATATAAGAGAAAGAGAGAACTTTAAGAAATTAATATAGCCACTACAGTGACCATCAAAACGATGAAAAATTTTTGCCGTAAACAGTTTATTTTGCGACACCACGAAACAAACGATAGCGTAAAATGAAACGATAGACGTTTTTATATCGTCATCCGATATATATCGTTATATCGAACAGCCCTAGTTAACAATAAATATAATCTACTAAGTTTATACACTGAATTGAATCTAGGAAGGGGTTTAGAAACTTCCAGCTAAATGTAGACCAAACCCCTGTTTATTAACAGATTTTCATCACATCTTTAACTGCAGGTAATTCCAAAAGCATAAAACACTTAGTATATTAATGAAAACAAAAGACTAAGAGAAGCCATGCAGCAAAGGAGTGAAGGATGTTCTGAGAAAATCAGCTGCGGAGCTTGTGCTGGTGCATTAACTTGACCCACCAAATAATTTTCCTAATGTGCCTAAATCCTCGCAGGAATGTATGAAGATATGTCTGAGGAAAATGGCATGCAGTACAGCATTGTTATCACATGAGGACCTATTACTGCCATCCTTATGCAAAGTGTGACCAATCAATTTTACTTCCTCTTGAAAAATAACACTCTGAGTGGGGAAAATCAGCATCTGCTCTGTCCCACCCCTCCATTATATCGGTGGATCATTCAAAGAAGTATGATATCATACATGCTCCGTTTCTGAGAGACGTATACAAGGGAGCAAGAAAGAAGAGGAAACTGTGAGAAAATGGAGGAGATGGAGGCTTTTGTCTCCACATTTCTCACGGTGGGTATCGGAAACAGCCAGATGCTGTCAATCACAACTGAAGGCCAGAGAATAGACTGGCCTATTTATCTAATGAAGAGGTCAAGGGGCGGAGGTGGGGGGTAAGTGGAGCAAAGCCAAGACTGTCACAATAGGCCGTTTTTTTTTTTTTTTTCCATCGCAGGAACTAGTGGGCCGTTTAAGGGCGGTACGCATCTTTGTCCATGTTTTGACCGCACGAACTGTCACGTTAAACTTTGGCGCCGTTTCCAAGGGAGGAAAAAAAAAGGACCTTCTCTGACGTAGACCTGTGAGTGCCTCCGAAGGACTATAGAGCAGGATTCAGAACAGTATGTGCAAACTAAATAAAAAACAACAATTCAGAGGAACCGCAAGAAACTGCCCAACCCTTGTACTGAAGTATTAAAAAAAAGACTCATTCTGGCTGAACTCATTCTTAAGTAGCAGGACTACATCTTACACAGTACAGTAACTACTGTAGGGGAAAAAATCATGATAAAGGACTGAAAAACTAAGTATTTCTAAGCAAAGCTCTCCCGTTAATTAGCCATTTAGTTATACAGTTTGTATTGTAGCGTTAAAAGCTGACTAAAACGTATTTTATTTCTTCAACTAAAGAGAATCATCCAATGTCTTGTAGCCAGTTCCACTGATTGCTATGGTACTCAACCAGTATGATATAAATATTGATTCTCTGTCCACTTCTCAATGAGTACTTCCTCTCTAACTGGCAAGATGGCCTGTCCCAATGAATGGTGAGAGCCCCAACGACAACTTGCAAGACGTTCAACTGCTTGTTAATGCAAATATGGGATAATCCAATTACATTGCAGCAACTCAATATATTTAGGCAGATCGAGTTACTTGATTTATGTTAGTTGAAGATGGTGTGGTGGTTCTTGGTGCCAGATGGGCTGGTCCAAGTATTACAGAAACTGACAATCTACTGAGATTTTCCCATCCATTTACAGGAAGTTGTCACAAAAAGAGGACAAAGTTCAGTAAAATTTGGATGGTAGGGTCAGAATTTGGTGTAAACGCCATGAAAGCATGGATCTATCCTGTTTGGTATTAATGGTTCAGGATGGTGGTGGCATAATGGTGTGGGAATTTTTTCTCGGCACACTTTTGGCCCCTTAGTACCAACTGATCATCGTTTAAATACCACAGCCTACCCGAGTACTGTTGCTGACTCCATCCGTTTATGAACACAGTGGGATTATAGGCCATGTCTGCAAAGTGTACCTAATAGTACCTAAAAGTGGTGAGTGCACACTGTGAGTGTACACAGTGTGCACTACACCTTCGCAATGAAAAACGGTGGTGAAATTTCCAAAATGAGTCAACAAGCTCCAGCATCACCACCACAGGTTAAACTTCTGTTAGGCGTGTGCAATATTTCACAACACCATCACACAGGAAGCTGAAACTGTGCCTACATAGAGATGATGAATTTGAGTTTCCCATTTTGGCTTTTGGGGGATACTGGTGTGATATGACTCAATAAATCCTATATTTAGCAATACAGAGTTTTCCATAAATCCCTTTTCTAAATTGTTTTCAGTAGTTTTTTTCCCTAATCATAACATTTTTCATGTTCGTTTTGAGATTATTGCTTTATAGATTTTTGTCAGAGAAAATGTACAAAAACAAAAAAAACATACATGTAGATTTACTGTGGTTTATTGGCCATAAAGTGTGCCAGTCAAAGTGTGGGCAATTTATGAGAGAAATTGAGACAGTTCAAATAAAGCACTTTTGAGACAAAGTTAGAGAGGAAAGGCTGGGGTGGTTTGGACTTGTTATAGATGAAGCTCGCAGGCAGGAGGAAAAGAGGAAGACCACAGCGAAGGTTCACAGATGTAGTGCGTGGTGTGACAGAGGAGGATGCTAAGTATAGGGTGAAGGTGGAGGTACATGATCTGCTGTAGTGACCGTTAAAGGAAAAGAGGAAGAAATAGCCTTAACTTCCACATCAAGCGCAGCCCATATGGCTATGACTAATTAATGACAAATTACAAACTTTGATTAAATCAAGTAGAGGCCAGAAGTGATCAAGTCTGAATGCTATCATTAGCTCAGCCTACAGTTCTTCCTGCTTCACAGGTGGATTCTGTACACTGTGTATCATAAATTACAAGGCAGGCTTGGGTCAGCAACACGCAGCCAAATGCACTGGAAAAACTTGGCCGAAACAAGGCCTATTCAAAAAAAGACAGGAAGCTAAAATAAATCGTGTTTAAAAGAAAAACAAGCTACAAGAGATAATGCCGTTACAACAACCTGGCAGTTAGTTTTTATAGCAACTCATTTTCCACTAACAGAGGTGATGGGGGAATGTGGGACAGGTGTGTAAGTGGGTGCAGGGAATTGGATGACTAAACTGCCAGGAAAGGGGGTTGTGGGTTAGGAGTAAGAAGGGAATGAAAAGATTAGAGAGTAAATAAAGAGGCAAGAGCAGGAAGTGAAAAAGCATAACTGTAACAATTAAGTTTAACAACCACCTCTTTTATTAATTCCTCACTTATGTTTATGAGGGTTGCCTTTTAGGGCACTTCTAGGAATAGTTACTGCTGTAACCACATGTTTGGTTTCAAAGAACGAAACTAACCAGGACAGAAGTACCCTGAACAGACCATACTATGAATCAGCAATGTCTACAAAAACATTACAATAACATTTCTCAGATCTCTCCAAATAGCATGTTGACTGACACTCTTACCTTTCTTAGCTGTAGGCTCCACGTCTGAATGAAAACCTCTTGAAGGACACATTTTCTGGTTTTCCAGGAGAGACCCACGGGCCCTTGTCATCCCCATTGTCACCATAAGGTCAATACCATACAGTGCTTAAAGCTTAATGGCCACTAACAGCAAAAGGGCCAACTCGTCTGCACCACCCCTTAGCCTGCCCGACAGGATAAACGCAAAATGTCTTTTGAATTGCCATGTTCCATTTTATGCAGCTTCAAGGCCAGAATAGGCAGCGGAGGTTTAGATAAAAACTTTCAAACAACTCAAGAGGAGAAAAAAAGATAGAGTCCAAGGTTTAAGCAGCTCTGATTGAAATAGCTTGGCCCTTCTACAAAAAAACAGATGATTGAATTTCTTATGATTGCTCCGCAGGCCGAGTAAATTTTCATAAAACGAATCTCAAGCATGGATTTGGGGAGGGGGGAAGCAGACAGTTTTGAGACCTCATTTCAATAAAACTATAAATAGCATCCATAGAAAGATGAACATTTACAGAATTTCATAACCACTCATTTTTTTCTTCATAAAACTCATAAAACGCGATTTCCTCAGGTAGTAGAAGCTGTATACGGTCCTTGTGCTACCTCGCAAGGTGTTACATTTATTTGACTACAACATCTGCATAATGGCTATTACTGTAACCATAGAAACACCTGTGATTGATGGCTTTGTTAAAAGGAATAGTTACACACCATTACACTGGTGTAATAGTGCATGGCAGTCATCTTAATAACCTGGGACAAAGCAATTACCAAGTCATTAAAAAAGGAATAGACTAATACAACATGGTGCACACAAGTGACATGCCTTGAGATCAGCCAGTGTGAATGTTTTCTTTAAATAAAAATGAAATGTGTGTGTACAGGCTACGTGTTTTGTGTAATCTCTTGAGATTATATTTTTGTGCAATCTAAACTCATTACCTTTGCAGAGATGCTTTATTTTTTGTTCAAATCAGTCTTTGTTTCATGAGATTTAAGGAAAGTTTATCTGCTATTTCACGTCTTGTCTAGCTTCCTCATTTTACACTACACGTGCTCTAATAGTGTCGCCGTGCATGCTAATTTCCATAGGGAATAGATTCAGTTGTATTTTGATAACAATTTGATGGCTACATCAGGAGCACTTGTTCACGGGAAAATCATCCTCCTCTGTACCTAGCAAGAGAATGAGCACAGCAGCACTGGCAGAGACTGAGACAATTCAAATGAGAGAGAGAGAGGAGATGGAGTGAAACAGATGCACTGTTGCTCAGAGAGAGCAGCATACAG
Organism: Neolamprologus brichardi; assembly: GCF_056152115.1. Taxonomy (NCBI): domain Eukaryota; kingdom Metazoa; phylum Chordata; class Actinopteri; order Cichliformes; family Cichlidae; genus Neolamprologus; species Neolamprologus brichardi. The sequence goes on along the minus strand of NC_142121.1, from coordinate 15,212,642 downwards.
ACAGGGTAAAAACCCACACCACGCACAAAGCTAAAAACACGTGCGCAGAGTGCAGGGCCACTCGATCGTCCTGGTCGAAGACCAATCAATCTATTGCTGGTTGACTGAGATCCAATCACCATTCCCAACAGGGCCACAATGAAAGAATGGCAGACAGGCCGTGAAGACGCTCACTCTCTTGTAGTAGATTGATGGGAGAAATCTCGGAGAGGTTCATGAGGCATCAAGACGAACATGCCAATAAAAACCTTGATGCCATTCAGCACTTACTGTCCGACACAAAATCTTTTCTCGTAGCTATAGTGAAACAACTTGAAATGCAGCTTTGAACCTGACAAGTACACAAAATGAGAAAATCTACTTCTTCGGTGAGTTTGCCAGCTATCAAGTCAGTTTCATGAGGGTATCTTACTGCTAGACAATATAGGTGAGTCTAAGTTCTTCAGACATGCTGTCAGACCAAATTGGAAATCAAATGTGTTTAGTGTCGTTTCTAATGGTCACACTGGGAGGTGGAGCGAAAAGCCAGACGTCATAGAAACAGGATATCACTTATAATCAGCACAAACTGACAGAAGTTAACTTTATGTCCATTAAAGGCACAGAACAAGCAGAAGCATTTGTGTGGCATTTTCAAGACTACAAAGGTCTAAAAATGAAGAAAGGCTTTCAGCTGAAGCTGAAGATTTTGTTTTCACTCTCGCACAAGCAACCAAACGAATTAATGACTTTGAACTTGTCAGATTAATCCTTTCATTAATTAATATGCGGCGTTATACTGGCTGTTTTACAGGGCAAGACAAAGCCTTTGGGGAAAGTCCTTGGGAAAATCCGTCCGTGTTGCTCTAACTGACTGTGAATAATTTAAAATATATTATTTTCAACAACTCCATAATATTAATTGGTCCTTGCTGCAAATTTTGTATTAATGAGTAAGCCTAACAGAAGCCTTTCTGTAAATATAATCAGCAGTAACATGGAAAATCACAGAGAATGGCTATTCATACGGATTCATTTTGCCAGAACATTACTGGGACCTGATGTGGGGGCGTGAGGAAGCAGCAATGCCAGCATACAAACAAGGTGCTGCTGGCTCAAGTTACAGTATGGCCATTTAGTCTGTGTTTGCAGTCATTTTCCTTAAAAATCAGCCAAATACATCTGCTGCGCGCAGTAATTGCCGGAACATGTAAACTATAGATCGTTTTGAACCATACACAATAAAACCACTATCTTGATTGCTTGATAGCACACTGTCATATATGCCCCAAAGTGCCACTCTGACTAACAGCGAGGCTGCCAGAACAAATTTCAATATTCAAATTTGTGAATCCAAGATGAAAATCAAGCTCAAATGAACACATTTCGCAAAAATACTTAAAACTCTTGTTTGTTTCACGTGCACGTGACTCTAAGTGCTTTCTGTTTCATTCTTGCAGGCAGTTTCAACAAGAATGACTGATTCCTTTATCTGGAAGGGAAAAATGTGCATTTAAATCTATTTATGTTCTTCCATTTATCTAATTCAGGGTGGCGGGGCCTGTATCCCAGCTGTGATACAGTGACAGGCAGGGTATCCTCTCAAACCCTTTAAGAAAATCAACACTGTTTTGGATCCATTTGTATCATGTTAAACAATTGATTGTATCGTGCTTGAATGCATCACTAATTAAGGGGCACAAAGTCCAAAGCAGCTTGCACAGGTCCATCCACAAAATTACATTTCAGTTCAGACTGAGCTTTCTGATGATACAGGAAGTACTTAAAAAAAGCATATAAAAAGAATTCTCACACCTCATGTTTCTGTTACTTTTCCTACCCTTTAGATTTTTGTAAATAGAGACATTCAATACCCATTTAAAAAAATCAGTATTCTTATATTAATACCACATTAAACTCTGACGAACAGCAGAAGAATAAAAGAAAGAGCAGCTTGAATAGCTACCTCTGAGCAGCTTGAATACTAGCGACCTGTCTGAACTTGATGTTTTTATCTGGGGAAAGAAATGGGGGTGAAAGGCTTTTGGAGATTTGCATTAGGCGCCAAGAGGATCCAAGTCAAGCATTTAAATGTGGTAATAATAAACCAGCAACAAAATAAGATCATATAATCATCTAAAATTACCAACACTAGTTTGTACAGTAAATGAAGTGTTGTTTCTGTATTTTGTGCCTCATACCAGGTGTTTTATTTTTAAAAAAAAACTTCAATTAAGCACAAAAGACTTTTGAGAAAAATGTAAGTGGCTTTAGAGTCAAATTAGGTTTTTAAGACGCTTTAATGCTGATGGAGCTGGTTGGAAGAGGGATCAGACAAGTGAAGCATGGCAGGCCAAGGCAAGCGCAGCAGATTGGGTAAATATTGAATTGAAGCCATAAAGTTTTGGGTGGTTTTTTAGAGTAACTGGCCTCGAGTGACAGGTCGATTGTTTTTGTCAAAGCCTGCTGGTGGGTCTAATCCTTATTATGAAGATTAATAACATACACAGCAGCCAAGATACTATATTATTGGGTACTACCCTGAGGCAAAACTGTCATTTACTTTTCCTGACTTTCTAGATTGACAGAAGCAATATAATCCTCATCTTCCCTGGCTGTTTACTGACGTGTCCAAGAGGATCCAGCCGTGTGCGTACACTCTCACTGCTCCTATTGTGTCAGCATTGGACACAAACATGGCACTGACTTGTTAACAGCTTGGTCAAATGGAAGCATCACTGCTGCTAATGCAAAGAAGCACAAGCTCACATTAGAGAAGTGCACCACAGCGAACGAGGGCCTCAGGATAGACACCTACTGAGCTCTGGACCTGTGGCTGCCGCAGCACTCTTCAGGCTCTGGCATGAACCCTGAAGTGTCTGTCTCCTCCATCGTTTAATGACGGAGATAACCTTGAAATCTATCACACGGGTGAGAACTGTTTAATTTCACAGCTTTTTGTGTCTAATTCAGAGTTGGGCAATTTTTCAAGTGCTCGTCGTGCTTTGCAGTGCTTCTATTCTGCTCATTTTGGACACAGTCACTTAAATCGCTCCCCAAACAAGGCAAAAATGCTTGTGAGGTATTATGATTACTGTATTACAGAACAATAGCCCTGTGTGTGTGCATTTGGTCAACTTCTTGCCAATTTTATTTGACTGTAAAAATATATTATTATAAAAGCACCCTAAAGCTTGTACTCTATGACTTTTGCACAGAAACTAGAGTGATTGATGAGGCTTTTTTTTTTTAAATAAAAAAGATTAACCTGATACAAATCTACTGCTACTGCTTGACAATAGCTGAAATGCATCCACGCTTCATAAAGAATTAGGATTGTAAAGACGGCTTATTTCACAGTCAATATAAACACAAGCTGCAGCTGAGGAGAGAAAAAAAAAACCCTTTTCTTACTTCACGTTCATCATTTTGGCTTTCTAGTGTTGGACTTTCCCGAGAGTACACGAACACCCCACATGCCATTGCAAGTGCCAGCACACACAGAAAGCAAAGCCCAGCTGCTATAGAGCTGCTACATCAAGCATCACGAGCACATATTGGGTGGGCTAAAACATGCAAAAATGCCAGAGAGGTCTTTAAACATAGTTACAGAAGATGCACCAGTGCAGAAGAAGCAACAATGAATTCATCATTCTTTTGCCTAGGGTGCTTGCAGCAACACAGAGGAAAGAACACATACACAAATATGTAAAGCACCATATTCACATCTGCATATCCCCGTGAAAAATACAGTGCATTTCTGCCACCACAAATTTTGCTCAAAATATGTAAACAACTACAATATGTCACTGATAAGTCTAATGTTTTCTTTTGCTGGCTGTTTCACCTAAAAAAATTCATATTTATTTTAAACCCAAGAGGCTCAAATAATATATTCATTGGTTGCATTAATATAGGTCTTCAACATCTGCGTTTCCCCCGCAGGTTTACTGCTTTTCTTCTATCAGATGGAGAGAACATCTTCTGCTGCACTTCCAGGAGGCTTATTAGTTGTCATCAATTGAAGTAAAGCTATTTTCTCTCTTTTTGTCTCCTGGATGGTTAACTGCTAGGCAGACTGTATGTATGCAGGCAGTCCCATCCAGCAGGGACTCTTAAATCGAGGCACATAAATTGGGTAAATAAAGTAAATAAAATGGCTTATTTGGGGGCGGATCTGCCTGTTAAGGTTTGTTTTTTGATGATTCAAGTACAGCACAGAAGAATTCAGCTCATCAGTTTTTGTGAAAGTCACACTTTTCTTTTAACTGGCTAAAAATCAAGAATGATGTGATTTCATCAACAAATCATTGCGCATTTGACATTTCATAACATCCACACTTGTTGCTCATATTTAGGTTGTCACACATCCAACGCAAGACATATTTATCAGCCCAGATGGACTGACATATTATTGACAAACATTTACTTGCAATTAACATCTGTGACAAAAGAGTCCTGCAGATAAAAGCTAGAGGGAGAGAGAAAATTGGCAAGCATCTTCCTTCCTTACTACTTCATGGTAAAATACATCCATTGATCTTGCTAATCTGTGATTAAGTTATTAATGCATATTCAGAAACAATTACAAAATACATGCTAATGTTTTTGTTGCCTTAATTTAGTTTGAACAAGGTCAATCACTGCAATGCTTTAGATTTAGAACTGAGTGACTACTCATCTGCTCCCAACACAGGTCAATTTGTCTCTAATCAATAGGCCCATCTCTTTCCTCAAAGAGTAAACTCATTGCAATGCTCCAGAGGTTCACAGGAGGAAGAACACACAGTCCTTGACCATGATATGCTGCTTAAAATGTAAATGAGTCTCTGAATAATGGGACAAGTCAGCAATGAATATGCAGACGACCACAAATAATTTTTGCTTATCTTATAAATCATTTTTGTTTGTTGGCATTTTGGAGGACTTCACATTATTGATTCTGAACCAAAACCAGGGACTGGAATACATTTCACTGCGAGCTATGGAAAGTCTCTGGGTCTGTGACCTTGTTGCTACCTATGTTTTCCTTGGGTGATCAGATCACAAACGTGCAGCTACAAATCTGTACAATTTGTAAAACCATTATGGTCGACTCCCTCCAGACAAATTACGACAAAGTTACAATTTCCTGTGTAGTCAGGACCAGGTCCTGGATCGCTTCCAACGCAACCTTTTTTCACCGCAGTGGAACATTGTAAGCAGTACATAATACTATCCAGCCCACTACCTGTCAGAAAGGTTCAGTTATTCACAGTTAAACCTCTACAAATATTACCTCAAGTACAATGACAAAAGCCAGAAACTTGCACTTACTAAGACTAATGGTTACCGGCATTCAATGGTTTATTTGTTCGTGGGTTTATTTAAGCAATGCAGAAAGTCAAATGTACCACCATTTCTTTAAGCAGCCAACTGATCAGTAAGAGATTCTTATTTTTCAGTAGCTACCTGGCACAAGGCAAAGCTTCATGAAAAAAGCTGGCAACATACTACAGGAGCAAACATTTCAACATTCCTGCTACCTATATACAACAAACACTATCCAGACACTTGTTAATATTTCATTTGCAAATTAATTATTAAAAGGTAATGATAATCATAGCTCATTAAAACAAAACTATAGAGCCATCAAATACATCTAAAACAAACACTGATCTTAATTTACACCCACCTGAAGCTGCCCGTGAACTTTGTAGCATTATATAAGAGACCTGACATATCTGATTGGAATAATCCCAACGCCAGAGGGCTGGTGCACGGATAATAAAGTAACAGGCACAAGGACTAACATGGGCTAATATGGTTCATTAAAAATTTCCATCTCCGGCTGTAAAGAACATTATCACTTTGACCAGTGAAAATGGCAGCACTAACATGTGGATTCATTTTATTTTACATGATGCAAAAAAAATAACCTTACCAAGACATTTACCAACAATGCGACACTGTCCAAAATATAAGTCAAAACAATTCTAAAAGTTGTGCGTCATTTCAGAGAACCTAATTATGATAACTTTGACCAAACTGTGGCTACCATATTTGCTGCTTTCTATCAATATCATGCAATGCTTTTCTCCTGAAAGAGTCATTTAGAACTCCAATTATTTTTTCAATTAAAATAATCTTACTCATTTCCCAACTTTCTACTTTGATGTTTGTTTGTTTGGTTGTGGTACCTCAGCAGATAAAGTATGCCTGAACATTACTTTCAGATTAGATCAAAGTGGCTCAGCTTTGTGCAGGTACAAAAGCGTAGATAAGACCTGAAACAAGCAAATGTGAGAAATACCTTTTTTCTGGGTTATGAAGCTTCATAATAGTGAATGTCTTGTTATTCAGTACTTGCCTTAGCCTCATTTTTGATCATTTTTAGAACAAAGATTTAAAGCATGGTGTCATGCTAGTAACTACGCTCTGTGAAAAGGCAAGAATAAAATATTGGGGAAAAAAAGGTTGTAAAGACTGTTGAAATATTGCATCGGGCTTTCTTAAATCAAACATTTATGATTTTCTCAATCGTTGAGAAGAAAAGATAACAAAAACTTTAACAGCTTTTCTTTATTTTCATTGAGTCAGACTCGCAGCATGTCTCATGCTTTTCACTTCAAACCCCATCTCGTAAGCTTTGTATGGGTGGGCAATGACGCTTGCCTCTATCACTTCAGAGCTTCATACATGAAAAGCAATCACAAACAGCACTATCAATCTACTTTCCCATTTACTTTGAAAATACTCAGTGAAGACATAGCAGAGTGATATCCATGGGGAAAAATGCACTTTTCAGCTAAACATTACCTTTGCCTTTCTTTATCCGAAAGCACCACTCTCAGTGATGGGGCCCAACAACAGTAAGCTAATCAAAGAGTTAGAAAGTGGTTGGAATACTTATTTGTCTGAAATAGCCTGCCTGACAACTATATATTTAAAACAAAACAAACAAACAAAAAACGTATCAGATGTGTAGAAAATGGACTCTACTGGTCTGTGCCGAAAAGGCAAATTAATGTCTGTTTTCCCAACAGACACACTTTCAGGTTAAAGAAGAAAATCAACACTAAAATAATAAGAACTGAGGAAAAAAATGCTTGTATGGAGAGAATTTACTTTAAGAGTATTTCATCAAACAAGTGGTTAACAAACAAATATGACAAAATTTGATGTCAAGCACTCAACTTCCTTCATCCACTGTCCTTTATTTTACACTTGAGGCCAGCCACTCATAAGCTTCAGTGCTTTAATGGGGCTCTCAATGGTCTGTTGTAACGCTAACGATCTTCACACAGTCAAGATACACTGAACTCTGTCTTTCTATCTAAGGGTAGTATTTAATCACAGTTTTATTGTTCCGAGTCAGGGGGCTTAGCTCAATGGGCCCAAACAAGCATTCTCAACATTCAGCATCACCAGGTAGCTAGAACTACAGTTGGTAGTTTCTCATGTCTTTAGTTTCCTTTTACATAAATAATGAACTCGGTTAATATAATAACGTAGTCTTATCTTATCAGTTGATGATGTTTTCTTAAAAATATATTTCTACTGGAAAATAAGTTAAAAAGTTCCCTAGCTTGCCCCATATTACATGGCACGAGCTAGCTCAGAAACCTACACACCAAAGCCAGGGAAGGGCAGAAAAACAAGCTAATCAACATGCAGACACAGGAAGCCAAGTGAGCCAGAGTCAAGCTGCCAAGCCGCCAGATAAAGATCTGTCTGACACGGGGACCTTTTAAATAATCCACTTGTAAGTACACCATTTACAAACTTTAACAACCTGCTTGGAAAAGCTGGTTTTCTGATGAGGGGCTGGGGGTGCAGGAGAAGATACATAATAGCTTGGACAAACATCATGTGGAGACTTCTAACACAGAGAGACTTTAAATGTCACTCATTAAAATCCAGAGTTACTGCTGCTGATCCTCCACTGAATTCCAGTGGCTCATCTGAGAGACAAGATTTGAGCTCACATTTTGCCTTCCCTTGGATCTTACGTAAGAATGGTGAGACAGAGCTAGAATCTTCTAAAAGGGGTTTGCTGCAACGCTACAAGCAGGTGATGTTGGCTAAAACATTCACTGTCAGTTTGCATTTTAGACGTTTCACAAACTAAGTCATATCTAGTTTGTAATATTTCTGGTTCTGCCGGTCCCTACAATTCTATACGAAAAGGCTAAATGCAATCACAAGAAAGGACATGTTTGATGTCGTTATGATCTTCAAATACAATCCGCCTGTTCATACGCAGTCCTTGTTTACCTGACAATGTGACTAATGCCCCTTTGCGTGTGAAGCATGAGACCATTTCTAGATGTTGCATAGGAAACAGCATGGGAATCAGAGAGGGGAGTGCCTGACTTAATAGAGACTAGAGAATCCTGAGCTCTTCCGAGAGGCACGGTGATGTTGTTTGCCACATTAATTGCTTTGTGACAATTGAAGGCTTTAAATAAATGGGCACCATTTCAAGGAACTCAAGCTTTTCCAAACATTTTCAGATTATGCCGTCTTATCTCAAGCTCTGTATGCAATATTACCTGGCTGGAACAAATTCAGAGCTGCCAAGAGGATCCAAAGATCAGACATGGAAATACAACTTATTAGGATGGGAAACACTCAAAAGAAAATTCTTAAGACTAAGCTGTCCAGAGAAGCTTAACTGCACTGTTTCACACTATTTCTGAAAGAGGAGCTCTATCTTCGATTCAAGATAAAAAGGAATAATTTTTTTTCGGAGGCAATTTCTATTTCTTTGACAGTGGTTCCAACTTCAACTCAAGGATAAGGTTCGTATCTGTATATACGCTTTGACAAAGAAAGATAAAGGTGGAAAACTGCTTATCCTTGGGCTGACATTAAGAACTACAGACTACTTATTCTGCTCTGATGTCATAAATTTACTTCTGTTTCTTTTTTCGTCTGCTGAAAACTTCACAACTGCAGATTGAACGCAGTGAACTGGGCGAGGTGTAAGTATACTTGCATTTCTGTGCGCATGTTTAGGCATGCGGTGGTAGTAGGGGCTCATACTTATGCTGGGAATGAGAGCCAAGCCATTCAGCGCATCTTGAGCTATAAATCAGCCTTGGTCAACCTGGCCAAGAGCATTTTCAAACCCATTTGCAGAAGATAATGCCAGCTATTCCTCCCAGCCCCAGGGACAGAAGAGCTAGCCTCATGAATCATTGCCCTTTTAGTGGAGCTGTAACATGGATCTCACCTTGCTGAGTCCATAGGGTCCTCTTGACTCTTCCTGGTAGGCACAAACAAAGGGTGTCAGTAAAGTAAAATGTTTGAGCTATGACTAAAAAAAATCCAAAAAATGAAGTTATAAATCATAACGACTCAGAGCTGACGAAAACCAGGTTAAAAGAAAGAACAGACCCTCCAGCGCAAATTAGTATGCAGGACAGGAATACAATACTACAGAATACCAAAAAGAATTAAAAAAAACCCAACAAATAATGATAATAGGTAAGATAGTCAACAGTAAAAGTAAGACAAACATTCTAATTGTCCATAACTATTACCATCAGTGAATCTGTATGTTTTTCTCTGTTATTACAATGAGACACCATCGACTGAGTGATGCCACAATAACAGGATATTGGATTTTGAAAGTTGTGAAAGTGAAAGGTGTACTCTGCTGTAGTTGTTTCTTGGCACTGGCACTGGCTTACTAATATAAGCCTAAAAGGGATGTCTAACAAAGGTCTTGTTCAACAGCACACAGGTATTTTTTTTTCTTCCAAAACACTGCTTGTTCTATGTCTGTCATCCACATGCAAATGCAGTTTTAGGTCATAGACCTTTGGGAAAACTCCTTCCAGGTCAAATATGTTCAGAAACTCGTACTAGAAACTTGTAGCGTTGACATGAAAACATAAAACTTTTTTCTAGGCTGCTAATCATCAAGAGACATTCAAAAAAAAAAAGGGGGGGGGGGGGGGAAGGAAAAACACAGAACATGTAAATGTGGACAAAGATATAACTATTCCTGTGAAATAGACATATACTGTTTACGTATACGTCACTTTTTCCTGAGGGAAACTTTGCAACTTGCTCTAAATCTGTTCAAGTTAATTTAATCAAAATCATTTTTGTAGTAGTAAAAGAATTGTTTCCAAAAAGATTGTGGATTAGCTTAAATAAACAATTTGACTACACTATTATTTTATAACACTTTTTAAAATTTGCAACTGGCAATATCTCATTAAAGTCAGGTTCAAATAAATTATATATGCCAAGTTTTAATGCCATCATTAAATCATTAAATGCAAACTAGCTCACTTCTCAGGTGTATCTATGAAGACTAAGGATGTCCTTTACTATTTTATTCTTGCAAGAATCCAAAATTTCCAAGAATTAAAACCAAGATTGAAAATAAAGTCACATTTGTTGATCCAGTGCACGTAGTCATCAGTGATCAGGGACTTTACATCCCTCTAGGGAACAGTTTGGTTTTTTTAAATATTTTTGTAGTTTGTCTTGTATAATAGCGTATATGTTGTGTACGATATTAAATACAGTTCTAAGTTAAAGCAAAAATCTATCTAGCAATAAAAGCTGAAAATTAGCTCCAGCTTTAATACTATGATATGCTGTATTTTGCATTTTATGCTTGTGTATTTGCCACTATAAAAAGAAACATAAAAAAAATGAGTAAATAAATATTTATTTATTTGGAAGATCTACCACACCCATGAATGTGCGGTAATGGAAAATAACCTTTAGACCTTGTTGAAATGGAAAGCAGTGTTTTATCCAATGTCCATAGACATTAAATCTACAATAAATTCCATTTAGTACCAACAGAGCCAAATGAGTTCCCCTCCCTCCACCACCTAAACCACTCTGTAACCTCATGCTGTGATATTCCATTACTTTCTGACTACAGTTAGGAAAATTCGACAAGATTTCAGCTGTGCACTGCAGTGTGTAACCTTGAAATGTACTTATTGTGAGTCTGATGAATGTTGGTTATGTGCACCTACACACGGGGCTATTTATATTATCATAGCCCATATTTATATATAAATGGGGTCCAGGAAACAACTTATCATGTTGGTCACTGCAAAGATATTCCATTAAAAGCAAGTTCAAAAGTCTCAGTGCTTCTCCATTCCCTCTTATTTTACTTCACTGCAGAGAGATGGGAGTGAAACACTAAAACAAATCCCTCAAGGAAAGTATCAGACACTACAGCTTTATCTGTTGGCAATTTTTAAAATGCAATTTAAAAATTTAATGTTTAAAAAAATATATATATCAGAGAAGGTGGACTTACAATAAAGAAAAGCATATGGTTATTTACTATTAATGTTAAGGTCGATGGGAATGCGTCCCATTTCATCTGGACTAGGCATTTTGAAGCCTAATGTTCATTACCATTTTGGACACTGCCAAGTTAATATTTTGGAGTTAGTGCTAAGTTACAGACTGATAAAATACTAGAATTTCCTTTATTAAAACTGGAGCACACTCCTAGGACAGTCTGTACCACACAGCAAAGGTATTACAAATATTGGTCCATCGAAATGCTCCACAAGAACCAACAACACAGACTCCAGTTGAGTGACTTGTAAAGTGATATCTGAAGGGGGGAAAACCAAAAAGGTTTTTCAGACCAAAACATAACCCCCCCCCCAAAAAAAACCCTATGCTATGTAGAGTTGGGCATTTTAACATAAGAGTCTTTGGTGAGTACTTTACGATTGATGATTTTAGAGCCAGCTTCAAGTGGCCACTGAAGGAACTTCATTTCCACATTGGCTTTACAGCAGATTTTGTTGTTTAGTGTAAAACTACCTCCACACGTACATGAGTATTTTTGAAAATGCAGCTTTTTCTATGTGTTTGGGCCTTTCATTCACATGTCAATGGCATTTTGGATAAGTGAAAACTAAGACTTCTAAGGTTTTGCGAGGGCACAAAACCCTGCTTACTCTAGATTTCTGATTGGCCAACATTTCTACGCGGTTAGGATTTGGCACGTTCTTAACAGCGTTTGACTTCGTTTTTTGCATTTACATATGGACAGAGATCTTTTTTTTTTTTTAAATCTGCGTGTGTGGACTGGATTTTTTTTTAAAAACAAAAACGGTAAAATCTCTGTTTTCAAAAATACCCGTGTACGTGATGCCTAAATGTACAAAATTTTGCAGGTTCGTCCCCCTGTTGTGATTGTTGTGGCCATCTTGTTATCTTACTCAAATAACATCCTAAAGGAATCAAACTATCATAAAAGTATATAAATTTAAAAAAAAGAAGAATATACATTCACATATGTTGTGATTGTTATCACCTGTTTAACGCCAGAGACCCTAAAGACATAGATGCTATCCTTTATACTCTGAATATATAAAATACTTTACACATTTCAGTATTTCACAAGTACAAGTTAGAGACCTGATGGCACATTATTGACAGCCTCATATTATTAGGTTTTTTGGGGGGTTTGTGCAATGCACGACTAGCCGTGGGAAAAGTCCTCGTTTAAGCATTGCTCAGTCCTTAATTCATTTACTGAATTATTTCATTACATGGCTTTATTGGAGTCACTTGTCTTCACTTGTGTCACAACACTAGCTGTCCCAACCGTCTCACTCGAAGGAAAGGCCAAAAGTCAAGATGAGATTTAGACAGCACATAATTTAGTCTCTTTGTTGTAGCTTGATTGCTTTTGTATTCTTTGTGATTTATTTGAAGTGGATATTTCTATTTCAAATGAAGTGTTGGGTCTGTTCAGCTTTTATAAACTCTGACAAGCCTTCCCGCAAAACGTAGGAGACAAAAATCTTCAGACTCACATTACAAAATCCAGTTTATTTCTCAGTGTGTCATTTTTATTTGCTGCTCTTAGTTATTCACTGCTTCACCGTGAGCTGCAGTGTGACACGATGACATGCTGTCAACACTAATGGTCGTTGATGGCATCAAGGCTCTGTCAGGAGGACACAATAGGTGCTCAGAGCCAAGGCCCTTGGTAGCCCTCCACAGACGAAGAGCTGTCATCTCTGTCCCTCACTGCCAAAGAGCCCCACCCCCACTCCCTAAAATCCTATCCATCTGCCATATCAGCGGGCAGACTGAGTGCAAGGCATGCACTTTTCTTCCATTAACTGTTGTGTTTTAGCATGACCAGTTAGTGCCAACGAGGGCTCATGTGTCACAATTCACTTGCCACAACCATCTCAAGGTCAGTTACTCAGTTTGTGTGTGAAAAAAATGTTTGTCTTGTCTTGACACAATTTCCATATTGCCAAGCCTCTAAAAACCAAACCAACTGCGAGACTTCAACTGCTTTTACAGCGTCTGTACGCTAAAAGGAATTTGACGAGTGTCCTCTCGTCATACTGATTTCTTACTCTTTTTCGGAAGATTTTTGCACCTTAAAGAGCGCCCAGAATCCGTGTCCTCGTATAACCATATTCTCACCAAAGCTGGTAATGGACTGGACAGTTATTCCCTTGAGCAAAGGAGCTTTTGGGGGGGGAAAAGAAAGGTGGAGTGTACTAACATCCATCTAAAGAAAGAACGCATGCGCGATAAAACTTGCAAAGTCATGATTCTTAACATAACTGGAAAATTGCATTATGACTGTCAAATGTTTCCCATTATCACTTAGGCAACTATGCTGCAACATGTCAATGGAGAACAGTAAAGCACTAAATGAAAGATGGGCATGTTCCCTATTTTTCTAAGGATAATTTACCCAGTGTTAGTGTAAGGCAATATTTCTGAAAATCGAGAAGTCAAACCGTGTTTAGGGTGAAAAACTAGCTCGTTGTGAACTGCACTCGGTGCTTAATCTATGTATGTGACATTTAAATCGGCTTGAAAAGACAGCTGACTGTTTGACCTTCATGTAATGTTCTGCATCAATTCAGGTACCAATCTGTGTGTTTGTGAGACTATGTGAGTCAGTGTGCCCTAATTAGACGAGAAGCTGAAAAGAATAGGTAGTCAATGACAAGCGCAACGAATGACACCAGCCGCTGAACCGCTGCTCCATCCATTTGTCCCCATCCAGCATTTGTCTAAAATGAAAGAGTGCGTCATCTGCAGACTTCTGCTGACTGGGCAGATGAACGGCCAAGGCACTGAGGCCTTAGACGTGCGTTGCATGTTCCTGTCAACGCCCCGGTACGTTTACCAGTACACAGGATGGGATAATACCGTCTACAGTGGCAAGGCCCGAGCCTGAGCATCCACATAACTGATGTTAACGTCTCCTTCGAAAGAAGTAATAACCCACGAGCGGCAAGTGTAGAGGACATGAAGCTATTTGGACTCTAATTCATAATTCATAAAATTCACAGTTGGATTTGATGCATTACAGTGGCATTATAATTTCATATGTTTTCAACACTGCAAAAATAAGGTCTGCCTGAGGACGAGTCTCATGTTTCCATTTTCAATTTACTATGATACCATCTTTATGAAGGCATAAAACAACGGTATTCGAGAGCACAAAGTGTAACAATGGAGTTTAGTCTCTGCGAGAGGTCTCTCAGTGGGATGATACAAAAACAAAAGCCGCCACATACAATGCAACAAAAACATTCTCACGTAGTGCCAAACCACGAGACATCGCTTCAGATGAACAACCATATCACTGCTGTTGAACAGATACTGAGTAAATTGCATGGTCAACAGCCTGATTTATCACATGTACCAGAGCACTGGTACATGCCGCACTGAGTTATGCTACATTGTACAACGTGTTGCTACAACAGGATTTATACGCTATAATTTAGCAAGCAGACAAGCAGAAAATATTTTTTTCTTTTGAGAACACAGAGGCAGTGATATTCAGTGTATTTCAGTTAGTCATTTCTAAGCCACTTTTCCATGGATATATTATCGTAACTTAACTTATTGTATAAGTACTTACGACATTGTACTGTATATTTTTTTCCAAGCCATCAGCAGCATCGTCATCAGTAGGCCCCAAACTCATTATTATTGATAATTCTCTACTAAGAATCACATTCCTCTTAATAAAAGGCAAAAATAAACACAATGCCATCATTAAGAACAAATCCTATGATCCTGATCTTTCTTTTTTGCTTAATTGAAAAGAAAATATACAAAATAGCAGGAATGCTGACAAAAAAAAAATAAAACAGTTACTAAACTCAAGACACCCCACTTCTGTGTGTTTTGGTGGTTACGGGTTTTAATTAGATGGCCTTTTGAGAATGCAGAGCCATCTGGGACTGTCTGAGATCACAGGGACAGCAGATGAATAGCAACAGTTTCTACATCTCACTGTAGACTTTGTTATGCATACCAATGGGCAGCTAACTGCACATTGTGTGTATGATGTTCCACAGATGTCCAGAGTTTCCGTTTCTCACGTCAGAAAATTTGTTAACAGGGAAAAAAAGAGGCGGTGATGTTCTGGGCTCTCGGGATTTTAAATCTTCAAAAGTTCTTCAAAAGTTGCATCAAAAACCCTTTTAAAGACAGTATTTAATTATAATGCAGCAAATGCCAACTGTTTTCACTGATGGTGGCATCTTTGCTTTAACATATGTTAAAATATCCAGCTTTTATTATATATTTTTAAACAAAAGTAAGATACAGCAACACTAACCCAACTTATAAAGCAACAATAAAGCCCTACTCCACCAGAGTCATTGGCCTCAGCTGACAGGTTTGTGAAATTACTGCAGCTTTTCTTGAGTTCTTGTCATAAATAGAGGCAATAACAGATCACTGATATCCTCAAGGCTGAGCCATCAAATTCCAGCATTCTTCACTCATTAGTCTTGGAACTTTTCTCTGAAAACTCGCTTTTTCTTGCTCTTCAGTGACACTTTAACTGTGGAACGAGTCGATTTGTGCTTCAAAGTAAAAACTCAATCGACGCCGCTTGGTCCATTTAAGTAATAGCGATGTTTTATGTATACACAAGTGCAAGTCAAGGTGCATACATGTCCATAGGTCTCCACAAACAAATTGGACCATGGCTCTAATTCACTCTCAGCAGCTGGAGAGAAAAGCTTTACCACTTAGGGAAAAGGCTGTCTAATCAAAAGCAGATGGACCCCCTATATCTCCGACTGCCTAAATGAAAACAGACAGAACTGATTAACCTAACATATGACCTTTCAATGTCATCTGTATTCACTACTTCACTCAGTAGCACTCACATAGTTTGAAGTAAAAAACAACAAACCACACAAGGAATGGATAAAAAAAAAAGGGGGGCATATGGTAGAGCAGGCCATTTTTAGCCCCTGTGTCTGTTTCCACTTTTCCAAATGCAGAGGTGCCCTGTAAAACATTGGTGTAAATGGTTTATAATGCCACCAGTGGACTCTGAAATGGTAGACCTGGTTTCAATCAGCAGTCAAATTGCTCCTACATTACCCTTGCAGACAGAGTAGTAAATCATTCTTTGCCTCTATGCTGCTGACGTTAAGGAACAGGCATTGTTAAAAATCCACCATGCGTGCTACTAAGAGCACCCTGTCTCTATGTGGGGATGAGATGCTAAAAAGGACAATAGCTGCTGCTTGCAGCATCCCCATAGATGCAACGGCAACATATCCTGATCCCCTAGGCGGAAAAATCAGCACACCTCATATGTGCATGTGAATCTGAACCCTTATACCTACAGTTACTGGCCTGATTTGCAGCTCTGATTGTAAACTTTAGCTTACAGACAAACAAATTCTGTGCCAGAAACACATCACAACCAGTTTGAACCAGTTTGAGTGGTTAAAAAAAAAAAGAGTTTTGGTTTTTCTGTGCCAACGCCCTGACAGTGGGCCAGTGAGGCATCTCAGAACACTTATAATCCCTATAAACCTGAGAAATGCTGATCCCGCCCACCACAGACCAACGCACTATGGGCAAAACCTCTCATTAGAACTTCAGGGCCCTGAAATTACCAAGATTTTACCCATACTGAAAGCATGAGAAAGCATCGGCGGGGAGAGGGCTGTGCCGAGTGGTTTTTCAGTGTGTGGCCACAGAGGAGCTGGAGCTCCTTAACGGTGCCATTCAGCCCAGCCCCTGCCAGGGAGTACCGGCATATGAGGGAGCTGAGGCAGATGCTCTGGCTACTAGCCCCAAACCAGGCCTGCTAGGAAATACCCTACACGAGAATACACAGATCCCCACAAAGGCCAAAGATATACTGAGGCCAACAAACATAACAAATCAACAACATGAAAAGGAAAGTAAATCCTCAGTGAAAAACCTCATTTTTCACTCAAATATTTTAAAAGCAGGTTAGAGTATCGTTACTTTTATTTTGTGTGTGTCCTTGCTAAATTAATTGTGACATCTTTCCACCATTTAAAGGAATACCTAAAACCTGAAACTATCATGTTGATAATGATTGCCTACAGGCCTGCTTTAGATGTATAGAAATACCATGCTTTAATAAAATAACTTTTATTTGATGTGATTTATTTGTAAAATTAATTTTTTTGGTTTTTTCCTGGCTGTGTGTGTGTGTGTGTGTGTGTGTGTGGAGGAGGGGGTAAATCCAATCACTCCCTTATCTTTTTCAACTTAAATCTTTGCATTTTCCTGTTTTGTGTTGTTTATTTGCTTGTTTTCGATTAATACAAATGCCTGAGTATCACACCTGAGGAAGTGACATCCTAGGTATTCCAATCTTTAAAAGGAAAGTGGATTTTTCTTCAGACCTGGATGAAACCTCCTTGGGTGGGCACCAAAACTTCCTCTGCAGTATAAACCTAAATTCCCTTGCTAGAAAAGAAAGTGAGTGTCAGCTTAAATCAGCAGCAAGCCAGCCGATTCAGATTACCAGCACATCGATCGATTATCGCTACCACTGAATGCAAGATGTCCCCCTCATCACAAAAGCCCATTCTCATCAGCAATGCGAGCTTCAAGTTTCTGGACAACACTGTATATTTCCCAGTGGACAAGGATTATCTTCCAAACTCGATGCGATGTCACAAATCCTGTTCTCAGAATTTGGGTTTAAAATGGCTTACTAAAGTGTATCTAAAAACACACACTTAGGCAAGCTGTGCAGGTATATTAATGACTGTCCAAGTATTGCAATATTTTGTAAATAAAATTTTTATTCATTTATTTATAGATACTCTTATTTTGAAAGCTCAGTTGCTACTAGCCATTTAGCCCTGGCCCTTCCTGTCTAATGTGTTCCCTCTGAGAGATCGCTGTTGTGGTGGTCCTCAATGTCATTCAGCAACCTTCCACCATCTCTGACTGCATCTGCCAACTGTAGCTCTTGTTCTGCTCTGAAGCTAAACGGTCATTCTGAAGTAGAACCTGCAGCAGGTGGGAAACACCTGTTGGTGCTGCTACGCTGAACTTGCTGACGCTGGAGAGCAGGACAGAAGTCATTGTTTCTACCTGCAGTTCCAAACAATTAAGATGAAGTCAGTTCAAATGATGTGAGAACGACTGGAGGAGAACCAGCAAAGTAATGATCTCTTATCCTTTACATACCTCAAACCCCGTCTAATTCTGTGGGAAACACTGCAGAACACATCTTTGTCTACAGTGCAGTTCAAGCTGACCAAAAGTATCTTAACCAAAGCAGTTTTCTTGGCTGATGTTTTTTGATCTTTTTAATATCTGCTCTGAAAACTGTAGAATAAAACAATGAATTTTAGTCAGCAAAGCAATTAGCAAAGTGCTGATTGACCTCAGTAATAAGAACTACTTAATTTCAGTGTGCACAATGACGTCACCTCCAAAGGGCCTAGGATATTTTCCTGCACAGGCTCCTGACACACACACACAGAAAAAATCCAAAACAAAACAAGCAAGCAATGGTGGCCCAGACTATAATCCTACGGCAATCACAGTCAAATAAGTCACGTCTTTTCTTGATGGGGGGGGGGGTTAAATTAAGCCTAATGGCTTGTGGGAGTGTGTCAGCATTCAAACAAACATATACCATGGTCGAAAATACAAACACACTTCACTGAAAGCATTAAAAAGATATAGATTCATTCTGCAATAGCTTTCACAGCTCGCAAAAAAAAAAAATAGAGTAAACAGGAAAATGAGCCAATATAAACACAGCAAAAACCACTCTAACTTCCTTACAATCCATCCAAAGCTATTTGAAGAAAATCTTAACGCTCCAGCTCTGTCAACACACGCTTAATTGATAAGATGTCTGTCCACCAGAATAATTCAGAAACATGGAGCCAAACAGAAGCACCATCAGGATCACCTACTTTGGGAAAGCAATGACATCCAAGTTTGACAAATCCGTATGTTTGCTGGTAAAATAATCTATATGCATAAGCCACACACCATCTATAGGACAGCTCACTACAAATGTGGAATAGAAATACACCGTGTCACTTTTTTTTTCAGCTGGCAGTTAGAAACCCAAACATGCAGCACGGCCCAGGATTTGGTTGCAGAGAGCCTCTGATGCAATTCCAAGAAACTAACTCACCCTGTATCATCCTGTTACAGTGTGGCTCATGGTTAGCTCTCCTCATTGTGTCTGTGACAGCTTTAAACGGATTCGTGTATTGATAAAGCACGGCCATGAGCCCACTTCAGCATATAACCAACCCTGCAAAATTGCTTCCAATCCTTTCTTTAAATAAACCCAACCGGGGCGAGGGATTGATGCAATGCTGAGGAATCTTTCTGTATATCCACCCAGTGAGAAACCAATTAACATCTGTTCACGATCTGAACTGGCCTCTAGGTTATCAGATGATGTGGCGCACCTGCAAATTGTAAATGCTGTCATAAAAATTGCTCCACAATTAAAGTCTGTCATGAAGGGCTGGTGATGAAATCTATTCTTTTTCTTGCCAGAGCTGCAAGGAGCAGTTTCTTGACATGAAACCTTCCTCTGCAGCCAGTGCTGCAGCAAGTGTGACGGATGAGACACACATGACAGGAGCCTCTGCAACTGATGGGCATACAAGGACTCACCGACCTGTCTGATAATGATAAATAAAGACAGAGCAAAGATTTCATATGCCAGAGGGGGGGTGAGGTCTCACCGACGTGCCCGCGCACTCATGCACGCTCGTGCGAAGTGAAAAAGCCAGGTCTGGAGACAGCTAGGACCTCCGGGCAAATCGTTCTTTAATGTAATGATCAAAATGGGATCAAAATCACCGCATCGCAATTACACACCCTGCGAAAAACAAGGAATGAAAGAAGAAAGAAAAACAGGGTGACGATGGGCTCGCACCCCAAAGACCACCACTGCTCCCCCCGTTTATTCTTTCATTAGTAATTGTCGACAGATTTTCAGCATGGTTGAAGATTTCGGTCCTGCGAATACTCCTGCTCACTGAAAAGTGCATGCAATCTATGAAATGCGCAGGTTTGCGCTTACAAAAAAAGAAAAGGAAAAAATGAGATTAATATTCCACCTCATCTTTTCCCTTTTACCTACATCTGAGTGGGTAGCTTTCTTTATGAACTGAGAGGCAGGATATTTCTTGGACCGTCTCTCAAGCGGACCACATATTAGTCGCTCTCATTCGGCACTGAAATAAAAGTTGCTGTTAGCTATACATTTAGAGTTAGCATGTATAAAACAGCAACAAACTGTGTGCGTGGCTGTCCGAGGTTAGTCGGAGCCCCATTTTTTCCCCCAGACGGAACGACAGCAGTTCACGTTGTGCACCTTTAATGTTATTTTTTCTAAGTGTTTCCACTTTTAACAAACAAATTCGTGCGCGTTTGAACAATAAAAAAATCCGCAAGTTATGCAACTTAACGGCACTGCTAAAAGCCGCGTCTCAAGTTCAATGGGGGACATTTAGACAGAGATAACGGTGCACTTACTGAATCTCCTCTTTGTCACCGCCGTTGGCATTTCTCTCCGTCTCTCTACCACAACGTTTAGTCCCGGTTTGAGTTTGTAGCGAGCACAACAATCCACTTCATGTAATTAACAGCCACAAAACGGGAGTTAGAACCAGCCCAAGGAGTAAAAGAAGAGAAGGAGGGGGGGAAAGATACGAGTCCAGTGCGAGAGGAACACGAGGTCCTATCCCGGTCAGCCGACCGGGGTCGTGGATACTGGATCTATTCGTGGCAGCTCCTGCGTCTCGCCGCTAACGGGTTAACGTCAGCTTTAAGTGCTCAGTGTCGCTGCATGCATGTGAGGAAAAAAACCCCGAGACGATAAGAAATGAGACTTCTTCTCTTTTGTGTGAATTTTCTTCTCTGGCAAGTTAATTAGTAAGCACAAGTCTGCGCACAGTCTCCCCCCCACAGAAGGAGCTGTGGAAGGTAGGGAGTTGTTACGTCTCTCCCTTCACAGTCACGCTTCTTTCTGCCCCCGTGGAGAAAACACATACAGGTCGGTCAGCAGGATTTTCGGATTCACTCGGCTGCACTCGCTTCTGTGTCCATTCATCTCTGTTCCTGAAGTCCTGTAGCCTCTGAAGGCACGCACTAGACACAGGGGGCTCTCAAAACAGTCATTTTGATTTCTCTATTTACACTATAAGCAACTGCTGTGGAAGACAAGGCATTTTTCTGCAACGAATACGCGAATTCGGAAGTTAATTATGGTTCATGAGGCAAACACAGAGTCCTTACATTAAACTGTCTACTAACTGCTGCAACGAGCAAAGTCGTGAATTACCACCGAGAATAGAAAATTTACTATTAAGTACTGCCCTACTCTTCAGCTAATAAAATGCATCTGCATCCTCAAACCTCATCCTTGATCTCACCTTGTGAAGGCTTTGTACAAAGGTACAATATATATATGAATATAATTTATAAGTGCTAAGCAACTTTGTAGCTCTTTCACCACTAGCTGAAATGGTTTGTTTTTTTTAAAAGGCAACCTTGGAAGATGGTGGCAAGAAAAATTCCCCACTGTGCAGTGACACCCAAGCATGTTAACAAGTTTTCTTTGACAACAAATGCTGCACTGATTTTAAAGCAATCCACAATTATTTTTAAGAAAGATTTGCAGACTGACTTTGTGCTCTGCAATCCTTGTATATTACGCTATACTTTTTATTTCTGATGGTGATCACTTTAAATCTGGACTTGGAATCCAGTTTAATTGTAACCCACTGGCAATCTGTTGGGACCAACAGAATTCACGGGGACAGAGAATGGCTCTGCTTACAGTGCAGCCTGGCTGTTAGTGCATGAGCACTCAAGCGACACAGCTGAACGTGCAGGTCATGGATACTGTCACCCCCAGTAATGAGGACCTGAATATCTTCGGGGTTCTGACAACCCATCTACTCCGCCTTCTAACCTTACCATGATCAATCGTTTGCTTGGCAGAACCCCTGCTGTACTGCAGCTCCAAGCTATCTGCCACACCTTCCTAATAACTGGTGCAAATGACGTTTACACAAGGTTTTACCCTGCCATAAATGTCTCTTGCAATTGGGCAATCAAGCAGGTCCTGAGTTCACCACACACACAGAGGCTCACGTATATATTCACCTCTACTTCAACAAAATGACTTGCTACCTGACCTCTGAGTGATTGAAAGGGAATTCTGTTCCTTTTGGCTGACAAATGATAATCACGGTCTAATGCATTGTTCCAGGAATAGAATCTTGTTGCACAAATAAGAGGCCGAGCCAGCTTTATTACACTCTAAAGGAGGCCATTGTTTTGACACAACAACCTTCAGTATGTAGGTGCCACAGAGAGAAAGTGGTGCATGTGTCCAATAACGCCATTACATATCTCTGGTGGCCAAAACCAGGTCTGTTTTTCAGTTTTAGACATCTCTCGTGGACAGTGTTAGAGACCTATAAACAATCTTTGTTTGTCAAGGTCAAAGAACATGTCTAGTGGTGTGTGTGTGTGTGTGTGTTTGTTTTTTCAGCAGTACTGCTAAAGAGTTCTAAAAGAGCAACTATACTTTGTCCTTCCAAACATTTGCTTAGCAGTACAGTTTTGTACTGTGATGCTCTTACCATATAAATACATTTTAACTCAAACAGGTTTGAGTAGAATATCGTCCATGCACATGTGTGCAAATGTTATAATTATTAAGGACTAATGTACATCACAGAACCTTAAAACCATTTTTTTCAGTCAACTGAACAATTACTTTCATCCTAGTACTGGAACGAACTCCCCCGTCTAAACTTCTTTCTCTTCATAATTATTGCTGTGATTTGAAGTTGATTGGTAGCTAAATTAGTGCAAATCAAAAAGTGTCTGAGGTACCATATCAGCCTTAAACCACAACACAGCTAGGAGGAAGATTCATACAGTACATGGATCCCTTTATCAGTTGTTCCTCTTTATTAAATTTTTATTGAACTCTGTGGGGAAATTAGTCAAGAGAAATTACTTGTAAAGAAATTAATTTCTATCTAGAAGACCCTCAGTTGGCACTTGATGGTTTTGAGGCTGACGTAATAGTGATACAAAAATAGAATATGGACTATGACTAAATGTAAACTGAACACACGGATCTGACACAGGACTAATATTAATGTGAGACTTCTAAGAAGAAATAGTGTTACTTACCTCTTTTGGCATGTTAATTTACTCATGCTGTGGATTTTTCAAGTGACTAAAACAAATGCATTCTGTGTTGATTAGCGGGGATTTATTCATCCCAGAAGCAAATGGGAAATTTTCTGATTTGATATTAAAAAAGGGATTTTCTTTAAGTAATAACATTGTCAGTCAAGACACTGACAATAAAAAGAGGCTGGCTTCTGCTGGAGAATTATCTAAAGTATTTCTCAAGATTCACAATGAACTACTTCAAGAGACACTGAAGTTCTTTGAGTGGCCCTCACTGTTCCTTTACTTGAGAATCACTGATGTGGGTAGAGCTTATGCATGTTGTATGCACAAGGAGTTCCACAGTGGGTAAAAAATGTCCATATGAAGGGTTAAAAATAATATTAAAAGAATTCTGCATCAGGTTTTGGTACTTTTGCCCAGAAATGTTTACTGATGGGACTGATCAGAGGCATTATTGTGACGCAGCCAAACACAAACCCCCCCAATCCTAACATCTTAATGTCATTCAGACTCTGCATGCATATACTTGTCCATACGAGAGTGTGCTTAACTTCTCTGCTCTATTTTCTTATCTATGCTGCAATTAGAATTAAATTGGCTTTTTACGATAAAATATAGATGCTAATTATTTCAAAATTCATAGAGAAAATTGTTCCCCATAAGAGACTGTTACATTATTACCACAATCCCCCCAGGAAAGTCTGTGATTCATATGATCTGATTTGGTTCTGTCCTGGTTCATAAAAGTTCTCCGTTAAATATTCTTAAAATGACATCGACATCTCCCTGCACTTGTTTGGATGTTTCCATAATAATAAAATTCAGATTTGACTCCTGATACTAACTGTTTCAATACATGGTGGATAGACCATTTTCGAAATATTTCCAATGCAGTCATAATTTTTGCATCCTACGCTTGTCTATTGGAACTGGATGTAGTTACGGAAGCGTCGAGCTGCCACCCAGGCAAAAGAAAAATACAAGTGTATCACGTTATAACGTGAAAAGTTTATTGTTCTAACAAGATACTTTTCCTGTTTGTACAATATACTATCATGTTTGAACAACATAATATCACGTTATTACAATATACATAATTATCACGTTCGTACAATATAATATTTATATTGTAAAAAGTATGTACGTGAAAAGTATATTGTACAAACATGATAGTATAATGTACAAACAGGAAAAGTATCTTGTTAGAACAATAAACTTTTCACGTTATAACGTGATACACTTGTATTTTTCTTTTGCCTGGGTGGCAGCTCTACGCTTCCGTATGTAGTACAATATGTGTCTATGTATTACTGCAGCTGACGCATCCTAATGAAAACATGTTTTGGATAAGAGCTGAGAAATAATGATAGAAAGACCTAACGCGAACTCCATATAGCAGGATACTTTTATCTTATAGCTGTTGTACAATTAACGCAGGATTCAATGAGGCAGGAAAACAGTTAATGGAAGTTAATGATGAGAACACACAGAGTTCTTGTATCATTAACCAACATGCAGTCAAACATGTTAATGATTGTGTTTACTATCCCTGCAGTCAGAGAGAATAAAGACCCAAACTTAGATACTTACCTTTGCATCTCATTCAAAAGGAAAAGAAAACTGGTAATGAGAATGTGGTTAAATGTGGTTTCATTAGCAATTTTAGACAGGAAATACATGTGTGACATACACGAATTAGCAGAAAGGATTCCCACTGTGCATATTTCTAGTTAACCCAAAGACACAGGAAAATAGCTCTTCCAATATATCTAAGAAAACATTCTATTAGTCAGGATTTTAATGTTGATAATACAACGTGATCCACTAAACAGCATGTAAATGTACACCTCCGAAGCCATGAGAGAGAGCTGTGAATGATTTGAAATACTCCTCTTCTTCAAAGACTGGAACCATAAGAAACACACAGCAGCGTTTTCACAGAAGTTATATTTATAAGGCGAAATGCAGAGAAACGAAGAGGAAGAGACAGTGCCGGCAAGAGACAGAGAGTGGTGGGTTGGAATTGGATGAAGGACGCATAAGCTCTCATTGAGTTGGCAACGGTGAAAAGAGCCCTTGGTTGTTGAAAAAAGAAGAAATCAAAGGCAGAAAATTCCTGCAGAGGGATGGGGGCAGAGAAACAAGCCTGTCCTCCTCTTCTTTGTTTTTTTTTCCCCTTCCTTTTTTCCCAGTGTGGTTAGAGTAGTTAGCCACTCAGCAATAGAAGAGAGATGCATGGCAGCCAGCAGGTTGGCAAGGCCCTTAAGCATAAGGATCTAAGAAGGAATAGGAGGCGACACAGCACAAATTGTTTTCTATTCTGCAATGTGGAGGATTTTGCTGAGTGTTGAACACTGCTGAAAACAGTGACACTATTTGCCTTTTTGCAGTGCAGCACTTCCTACGGCGGCAAACGTGCCATCTTATATGATGACATAATTACTCATTAAATGTTAAACATCTACGAGACGTGTGCGAAAACGCAACATTCTGCTTGTTGTGAGTCCTATGTAGCTTCCACAATACTGACAGTGCACTGACAGTGCATACATATGTAAGGACGCCGGCAGCAAGGTCAGGCGTGCTTCATGGCGGCTCAGGAATAGACTGTAGCTTTTTACGGGGGAGGTCATTTTGTTGTAGCCAGCTGTTAGCTGTTACAGATGCGAGTCGGTTGTGATGGATGTGATGGAGAGACATTATTTCTTTGTTACTTCCTGCCATCTCAGTCAGCGTTTTCCCTCCAGCAGATTGGGTTCCACAAACCGGCCCTTGCAGGCCATCGCTGGGGGAATCTGCTGTTTCAACCATCCAGAGCATCCCATCAGACAAATGGATAATAGCTAGTTAATTTTTAATTCCTGAGATGCAAGAGAGACACACTCTTTCACGGCTGGAAGGAGAGCTAATGGGCCCGGATTAGGTATCACGGACGGATATCTGGGAACGGCCCCTTGGGAATGATGTGGGTCTCTCCATTGAACACCATTAAGAGTCCTGAAGTAAGGCAGAAAGCCTCTCAAAGACACACTGTCCAGCTATTGACCTTTTGGCAGCACAATGGAGGTCCTCGCTGAAGAGATATTGAGTGGATGCTGAGAGTGGTTCATTAAACCATGGTGAGAGTAAAAACATGGCCGCTGATAAGGTCTGTACCCAGTCTAACACAGTCAGACATAGATTTCTGTTTCCCACTAAACAAGTTCCCCGTCCCACCAAGAGAGCTCAAAATGCAGCATCTGCATGGTCAAACAACAGCCGGTTCATTGCGAGGCAGCAATTGGCTTTCACCGCTGAAAAAACCCTGCTGGGGTCATCAATGTATTCACACAAGACAAATACAGAAGATCGAGACTGTAATAGGTTGTCTGGCTAAGTGCACATCAAGCTGCTCCCTGGACAGATAGATTCAAACACCTAAGCCATGTTTTCTTTGATGACCTAAAATAATTTCCTTGCTTTCAGTAGAATTGGCAGTGATGATTGTTTTTATTGACTTAGATGTTCCATTAGGGGAGGAGATGCTTGGGGTAAATGGCTCCTGACAGCAGCACAGAGCAGGCTGATGATGCCCCATCACTAGACCTCACACTAGGGTTATTAACTGGCCACCAGTGCAGCAGAGCACCAGCGCTTCCATGACAGTGATGCATACATGGACAAAATCAATGCTGTCCTCATTTTCATCCAGCAGAGCAGGGATGACATTAGATTGCTGAAGATGGGGATGACGGTGTTTTGAGATTAACGACAGCCAACTGAACCTACATGACAGTGGCACGTAGTATTTGTGTTGTACATTCTGCATTGTTTACAGCGACGGTGTTGATTTTGAAGGGAGCTCAGATTGCTACACTGTTTTACTCAATGACATAAAACGCTTGAAAACATCTAATTAGGTGAACATTTTACCAGAGGAAATAATGTAATTATATAACAGCTCTTTTTACGGTGATGGAAGGAGAGTGAAAAATGCATCAACAGAAAATCTTCTAAGACTGCACAAAGTGTTTTTTTTTATTTTATTTGATTCCTGTGCTGCTTACTGTTTTTAATGAATCGATGAGGCAGTTAAAAAAAAAATGCTTGTCACAGAGCCCAAGGTGAAAAAGCTTGTTTTGCCCAAAAAGCAAAAAGATATTCAATTACCAGTGTTAAAAAACTGAAGCAAGTGGATCTTCTGTCTTTTTTTCTGGATAAATAACAAAACAACACACTGGGGATTTGTACCCATTTCTTAACAACTTCTCTTTCAGCACAGCGTTATTCAGGAACCTAAAAAGTAGGAAAAAAATACGAATTTAAAATACTTTGTAAAAAACCGGTGGTTAAGACCACTGCCATTTCACATCAGCATTTCCGCTGTAAGAGTAGAGTGTTTACCACCTCATCCTGTCAGCTGAACTCAACTTGAGAAAACAGACATGCAGGTGCGGCGCGGTGAGTGACAGGTCGCATAGATGTTCACATTGGGAAACATGCGTAGCCGCGCACACAGAAACACACACGTGAACATGCGCCTTGTCAGCATTTCTGAATTCGCACAAACACACAGAGCTCGGTGCTGTCACTCCATGAACACCTGTGTGTGGCGTCATTACTGCCTGTGGTACCAGATAGAGCCGTGCTGTCACGCAGGAATGATTAGAGCCTCCCTTTATAATCTCCCCCCTCTGTCCTTTCTCCACACATCATTACAGTAATACACCAAGCTCTATTACCCCTCAGCATCCTGTCAATGCCCCGCAGCTACTTCCTCCCTCCAGCCTCTGAGGCAGGCCTCAGAGGGGTGATGATGATAGTGGGTTAAGGAAGGATCCAGGGTCCCTGCAGCATGGCAGCTTTAATTTCACGCTTTGTTAATGTCCCCATTGCAAGTGCTTGTCCTGCCCGATGCCCTCCACAGCCCCAACCAGGGCCGCATCCGTCCTGGCTGCCCTCTGGCCGGCTCAAGGACTGCACCCGGCAGACACAACAGGAATTCTTCTTCCCTTTTTTCCCTTTTTTTTTTTTTTGCAGTACGACTGTCACCCATTTCTTGAAAATCTCTCCCTCACAACCTCCGCCATTGCTTATACCTTTATCTTATTCTCTCCCCGTTGTGCACTCTGTCACTGTCTGTTTCACTCTCGACCGCCCCCTCTCCCATTCCCTCCGACCCGCGTCGATTATCTATCTCTCTTCTATTGCGGTCTCTTTCTCGTTCGCAGCCTTCCTCTCTCTGGTAAACAGCTCTTTTCTCAGCTCAGCCCACTCTCTGCCCATTCACTGTATCTTCCAAGTGTTCTCTCACTTCACCTCAATTGCTTCTCTTCATCTCGTTCCCTCTTTCTGTCCCATTATCTTCTCCTTTAATTCAGACACACTCTGCTTTCATTTAGGTTTGCTCAGTGTCTCAGTTCAGACGAACACGTCTCATTGCATCCCACCCCCGCTCCTTCCCTCTGTGTCTCCGTCCTTAAGCCTCCATTTACACACCATACCATCTGTATTTGCTAGGCACTGAGAGGTTGCGAATCATCATTCTGTCAACCTGCTCCTTCTGCATGAGTCGGCAGCCACTTTCAGGCGTCCCTAAAAATGCCACCATAAGCACAAACTTGTTGAACCATAGTTTCAGAGTCAGCTTAAATACTTCACTAAAGGGGGTGAAACAAAGGCCTTCAATCTGCTGCTCAAAAACAGTGTCCTTCCCCATCTTTTTCTTTCACTATTATTTTTTACATTGTTTATCACACTGCTCTACCATTCTAGTACTAGACTATAGCTTCAACATTAATAGACTCTATTAACAGACATTAATAGTGCCACAAAGCCATCTATAAACATCAGTAACTCTGGACCAGTTCCAGCTTAGATCTCTCTGGAAGTCGTGTTCTGACTATGTTTGTGTGCGCGCTGTGATTTTATTGTGCACCTGAAGCCCCGGCAAGCCGGCGAATAAACATCACCTTTTGTGTCAAAGAGACCTAAATTTCACAAGTGACATCTGTCTTGAGTATCTAAGAGAGGATTTGTTGTGTGGTACATTTGGTGTGACATGTAGTCATGGCAGATGGACGCCCCTCCCTAGTTCTGCCGGAGGTTTCTTCCTGTTAAAAGGGAGATTTTCCTTCCCACTGTTGCAAAAGTGCTTACTCATCGGGGGGCTATTGTAATTACCTTGTAGATTAACTTTTAAACTTTGGTATAAATGGTAATATTGCTATTGGTATTAGTGGCTACTTTTTTAGTGGGATTAGTGACACAGGAAAACAATCCATCCATGCATTTTCTTCCACTCATCCAATTCAGGCTCGCAGTGGGGCTCGAGCCTGTCCCAGCTGTCACAAGGTGAGAAGCAGGGTACACCCCGGACAGGTGGCCAATCTGTCACAGGGCATTCACACCTGTGGGCAATTTAGAATCACAATGAACCTAACCCCACTAACTGCATTTGTTTGAAATGTAGTAGGAAGTAAAAGTAGCTGGAGAACCCAAGCAGATGACCATGCAAACTCTACACAGAAAGGCCCAGACTGAATACAAACCCATGACCTTCTTACTGTGAGGACACGGTGCTCACAGCGTGCCGTTCCATCCATTACTGCTGCCGTAAAGAAACCGCCAGGTTAACTGGACTTATTTGGCAAAGAAAAGAGGAAAATACAAGTAAAACTGTTAACCAAAGAACCCACTGAACACAACAGCAAATTGAAGATCAATTTCAGAGACAGCAAGAGACGGGTGGGCCTCTTATTGATTGTTATTCTCTGTACTTTTTTTTTCCTCCACCCCTTTCTTTTGTATCTGTTTCCTTATTAGTAGAGCATCTCTACCAGATACGCAGGTAGCGCAAAAAGAGTGAATAATGAAATGAAGGTCCCTTGAAAAGAAAGCGGTTGAAAAAAAGCACTTTTTGTAAAGAGGTGTCTTGTTTCCCAGACAAGAGGGAGGAGGTAACAGAACCTCTTTGTGGGTGAAGACATGGGGTCTCCTGTGGGAGGGCATTGATCGGAGGTGAAGCACTGAGGAAAAAGGGAGCACCTATCAGATTCTACCCACACATAGAAATACACACTTGCTCCACACACATACACACTCACACATATCCATTATACACACACTCGTATTGGCATAAAAGTCAAGCTGCAAACTTTTTCTTGTGCTCAACACCCCTTTTACACACACACACATATACACAGCACCAGAGCTAGACACCAATACTTATCAGTGTCAGACAAAAATCTATTCATTAGTCTTTGAGAAGAATATTTTTTAACCACAGGCTACACTTGAACAAACACACCTAATGCTACAAGTTAGCAACAAGTTGCAACAATTTTTGATTATTGTCGATTTCCAAATCGTCCAGCCACACAATAGCTCACAGTTTTAGCTTGTGCTAATGGTTTGGCAGAAGCAGTTGAGCAATTAACACCACAATGATTGTTTGTCTCTAAATTTGACTTCCCTCTCTAAGCTTAATCATGAAAAATGGAATGACACTGGCCCACAGAACGGAAGCCAGAGTTAGTGTTGAGTTCTCTCTAAGCTGCTTGTTGCTAGGTAACCAGGATTTATCAGCCCCCTCTACTATTTTTTATTGTACTTTTTTTTTTTTTTTTTTTTACTTTTATTGCATGTCTTAAGTTGGTACATCCTACAATTGCTACAAGGCCTGTTCCACATTCGGAATATTGTCTTTTGTAGTTATTGTAACACATGCCAGATAGAGCTTAATACCTCGGGCTGTGGTGCTGTGACACATCAATACTTAATCTTGCATTATACTTGTCTTAGATGATACTCTGCATGACTGTCTTCGTGTCTGTGTGTGTTTGCCTGCATGTGTGTGCACTGTAGACAGACTCCAATCCCTCACGTGAATCAGCGAGCAGGCAGTTTTTATCTCTGCAACGCTGTGGAAAATAATATCGTTTTTGCAGAGCATTACAACATCAACATCCTCACTGAGTTTATCAGTTTTCTACTATTTATATTGATACACCCAGAGATGCTCCTGCAGCTAAGATATATGGCATGAAGTATGGCCTTGTCCACAGTGAGAAGGTACTGAACGCTATTTTGTGATGAGATGGGGACCGGGCCAAGGTGACCCTTCAGTAATATATGGGCTGCGGCTGCCAAGGCCTCCCAGGAAGGTATTTGTCATCAGTGTCCCCCAAGTGTAAGGTTACCAGCAAATCAGGTTATCAGTCTACTGTTTTTGGCAGGAATGGCACAAAAACACAGATTATCTTTCCAATATGGCTCAGCACAGCGAAAAACAGACACAGATACACACACGCACGCACACACAGAGCAACAAAACACACACGCACACCATGTAAGGAAGCTCTACTGGTGTACACTATCTTCACTCTCCAACCTCTAACCCTCAAACTCAATGCCAGGCCTTAACCTTTACCTTAATAAGCAAACTAGCACAATACCTTCCACAGCAATTACTTGATTGCATTAAGTGTTGCTGGTTTAATCTGATCTCTACAGTAACAAAACATTAACTGAAGAAAAGTGAGACAAAGCAATGTTTAAAAAAGAAAATCAACATTAGAGGAAAGTATGTGCACTTCACTTTAACAATAGTGTCCAAGTTCAACATCTGGACTTTAAAAACAACTGGGAGAACAGTCAATCCCTCCTACTTAATATATTGTTACTGTCCTTCCCGGAAGGCATCGATCATTGGTATGCTTCGTTTATCTCTCTCTACAGCCTGGGGCAAACAGCCACAAAGGATAATCACACCAAGAAAGAACTGCGCTTTCATAACTCGGAATATGAAAAATATTTATTGAATAATGAATAGGTCTGCCAGTGAGGGTGTCGGCCCCGCACCTCCTTGTTGCTATAAAAGTGAGACTGCCACTCCAAAGAGCATGAACTCTCCTCCACATCAGCAGCAGAGCGTGTAGGCGGGAAAGGGGGGTGACAAATGTGCAGCGTTATGTGAGAGGAGGCAGGAAGCTACACAACATGTCAGGATACAGATGCTTGCATCTCCCTCACATCTCCCCTACTGATGTGTTTCAACCCACAGCTTTAATTGTGTTTGCCTTGAAAATAACTATCTCGCTGGCTGCCAAAGTGGTGGCAGAGCAGGGGTTAATGCAGCGGTCAGGCGCCTCTACAGTAAGTGGCGTATGGAACTGCATAGGATTGTGCAAATATTAAGTTACGTATCTGCTGTATATAGGTATACCATGAGGTCAGTATGCATGCTACAGCTATTATAGAAGCTCAGAGTCTGTATTGGGAAATGTCCTAAAAAGTTTTGAGTTTAAAAAACAAAATCAGATTAATGCTTTCTGGTGTTCACTGTTGAAGGATTATGGACGCATTAATGAAAAAAAAGAGAAAAGAAATAAAAATAGAAGCATTTTTCCATTGTTGTTCTTTGAGATTATTATACATTTTGCTATTAAACTCAAAATGCTATTTTGAGAATAAGGTTGAAATGTGGAGATTAAAGTTGTTGTTTTAACACAATAAAAAAAACCCTTCTGTTTGTTTCTTTGTCTGTCTGTCTGTTTGTTAGCAGTCTAGCCTATAATATATAATTATAAGACATATAATTTTCCATTTTTTTGTGATAGTTGATACCAACAACAGCTCTGATTTAATTTATTGGAAAACTGGGTCAAGATCAAAGGTCAAGGTCACACATAATCTGTAAAAACTTTATATTACCCACATTTTTTTTAATGAAAATGTCTTTTTGATGGATTATCTTCAAACTTCACAATACAAAACAACAAATACAAACAAAATAACATATTAGGCCTTGGGGTAGGTCCCCAGGCCTAGTATGCACCTTGACCTTCATTGTTAAAACTGACCTTGAAAAAAAAAATCACTTAATTTTTTCAGTTTTCATTTTTTTCAGTGTGCCCTATGGCATAACAGCCTGGCATCATATGGTAATAAACACATCAGAAAACATCAAAGTTTTAGTATAGCCCTTGTCCTTGTGGCCTATCAGTGCTCTTGTTTCTTAATGTGGCCCTAATACTTTGGTGTACTATTCTCATGTGCTGAGCTTTGGAAAAAAAAAAGGAACAGTGTCTTTTTAAATCTAAATTTAACCACCTAAACCTTGGACAAGAAGTAGTGGGCAGCCCAGTGAGTGAAGACAGAAAGTCTGTGCTGGCCTTTGTCTCTCTAAGGATGTAAGCTGGAGCAACCTAAGTAGAGAAATAAGCCCTTTTGGAAGCAAGAGCATGACCCATAGCAGCTAGGTGACAGAACTAAAAAAAGACAAAAGCTGTCAAGAGGCTTTGTGATGAGCAGCTGACCATACAATCAACAGATGGCTCAGTGTGCCAGGCTGTCTAAGCAGGTTATTAGCAGGCCAGGCATGTGTGTTTTCATGTTTGCTTTTGTGTCTCTTAAGGTCATGGGCATCAATGGGCACGCCTACGTTTTGGGACTTATTTATTTATTACAGTCTCGAGCTGCTTGCATCTCCAGTTTAGGGATGAAAAACAGGTCTGTAAGCACAAGAAAGAAATGTTTTCCTTCAAAAGTATCAGACTGTTAATGAAATATGCACTAAACCGCATAGGAGCAACAAAATATTTTTCTGTTAAGCTAGCGTATACCAAAGCTGTTGTTTTATTACTGCAGACATATAACCTGTTTGTATTCAATGCATAAAATTCAAGTCTAATAAGTCTCGGCATAGCAGCTAAAAGTGCACTCCAAAAATAATAGAAATCACAGGGCCATTAGAGCAAATCAAAGGCAGCAGAGATTGCTGTTCACTTCAGCTGACTAGCTCAATCACCACCTCACAACAAACCAGACCGGCTGAAGATATGAGGAGTAATATCATCCAGTAAGTGGGACACAGCGCTGGAGTCATGGAGTACATCTAAGCAGATTGAGAAGATCCTATTAAACACAGCTTCGTGACACCTGCTCCTCTCAGCTTTGACCAGCAGTCTACCGGCTTTTCTGACCTGTGTCCTCATCACACGAGTTCGAATCACTTCTTTGTGGATCTCCGCTCAAGCCAAAGGAAGGTGCTAAAGGAGCACGGAAGAGCCGAAGCCAGTATTTCATAAGGAGCATCAGTCTGCACTTTTGTGATCCTACATCAGAGCCTTTCTGTCTCAGCTTCTGTATGATGAAATTGAAAAACGTAATGGGGTAATGTAAAGCTCTTTTGAAATGGTTCTTTATACAACTGAGCTGAAATGGCTCTAAACAGAGAAAAAGAAAAAGGAAAAAAAAACCTTTGAAATGCATGAAACTGTCCAAATGCAGCAGAGGGGGAAAAAAGCCCTGAATCTGTTTTCTTTTTTTTTCTTGGGTGGGGTGTTCGGAAGTAATTGTTCTTTAATTTTAACAGTTCCATCAAGACCAACTTTCCTCACTAAAAAAACCTCTTATCAGTGCAGACTTGAAATTGCTTGAATAAAAAAGGTTTTTTAGGCTTTAAATTGACATTAATTGAAGGTTCTTGTACTAGCATGAGCTGATTTGAAAGATCATTAACTGCTCTGACTTATAAGCTTAGTTAATATTAGCTAAAACCCTCATTTACCCTGCATTTGTTTGCATTTGCCCGCTCATTTACTGCAGAGTAATAGTTTAAAATTGCGATGTTTTAGCACTCCTTTTGCCATTCTTTTATCTCTGTTAGCCAACCATTCTCCCACAGGGCACGTGCAGGAGCTCTGCACACATAATCATAACAAGCTCTGTTTATTCTACAAACACTATTATGAAAATGGTCTCGCAATAGGTTATACCCAAGATGGTTGAAGGTAAGATGGGTTAAGGACAGGATGAAGTGACTCGGAACAAATATGGATGGTGGGCTCAATGTCATCAATGCCTCTTGTAATTGAGCCGATGACATATTGATCTCTGGGTTAATGAAGATAAACTGCACAAGAGATAGGGTGCTTAAATACACCATGGTTAATTCCTGTGAATCGTAGCATGACTCTTAAAACCTTTAATGTGCACTGCATGAATGAGAAGTCTAAAAAAGGTACATGTTTTTGTGTCTGAGGGGGAAAACCTCAATTAAGAACTGTCTTTGTGATTATGTTTTTAACTCAGTGGTTGATGGGTTGGCCCAATTGACCATTTTCTAAGCACCACAAAGTTTCCCAATCTAGCTTTAAGTGTGTTCATATGTAAGGTGTGGTGTTAGCAGCATGTCACAAACACGAACAGTTTACAAAGAAGACTTGCTGTACAAAAATCAGTGGTTTGAACACAGGTGACATGAAAAGCATAGTTTAGTCCGGTGCTGAAAAATCTGGGAATCTGTGTAAAATGAAAATAAAAACTGATTGCATAACCCCATATTTCATTCAAGAGAACACCCAAAACATCAAATGTTTAGACCAAGAAAAATGACCAGTTTAAGAAAAACATTAGATCATTTTAGCTAATTTTGAATGTGATGGCAGCAACACATCTCAAAAAGGTTGGTACAGGTTCATGTTTACTAAAGTGTAGCATTCCCTCTTCTTTTAACAGCAGTCTGTAAATATCTGGGAACTTAAGAAACCAGCTTCTGGACTTCTTGAAGAAGAACTGTGTTCATGCAATGATTTCTGTGACAAAATTGTGCCTGTTTTTAAGGTAGTGCTATCTGAGGACCTGAAGATAACAGGTATCCAGTACTGATTTTCAGCCTTGTCCCTTTGCACACGGAGATTTCTCCATATTCAGAATGTTTTGATGATATAATGCAATGCAGATGTTGTTATATTTAAAATAGTGCTGTCAGCGTTAATTTTGTTAAAATGACGTTAACGCCATAACCGCAAAACTCCGTTAGCGACTTAGCGTGGATCAGCCTGTGTGTGGGGCTGCACGGTGTCAATGCGTTAGCGCGGTTAGCTCGTTAATGCGTTAGCACCGTGCAGCCCCAAGCGCAGGGCGATCCGCACTAACTCGCTAAAGGAGATTTTCCGCATTAATGCAGTTATGGGGTTATCGTCATTTTAACGAGATTAACGCTGAAAGCACTAATTTTAAACTCTTGAAAATGTTTACATTATTTAGATTCCCCATAATGTTTAGAATGCACTGATTCTAAATCCTCGTATATCCCTATATGTTGTCAATGCGAACAATCACAGTAGGAAACATAGTTTTAATTAAGTCTATATAGCATTATTATTACTTTGACCTTCAGATCAGTTCAGGGAAAGTTCAAAGGTCAAATGTGATACAATATTTTAAATCCTCATACAGTACTCTCTCTGTGTTGACAGCACACAGCACACTTGTAAAAATCCTTCTTTCTAAGCCTTTTTTCAGTGTTCAACCAATAAATCATTAAGATGACCTAGAAGACCTTGGTGGATGTTAGCCAAATTTTAATGGATTGTTAACATGACCCCACGCTACACGCCTGTAAAGTTTTATCAGAATTCATTCAAAAATGTTCGAGCTGATACACACACAAACACACACACCCACACCCACCCCCCCCCCCCCCCCCCCCCACACACACACACACACACACACAGAAGGTTGATAATGATCATTTCCATAAATGATGTGGCATCCTTTCTTTCCTAACATATGACCAAATCCACATCAGTGTGTTTTCTTTCCCCAATGAAATCTGATGTGTTTTTAAAACGTTCCTTTTTTCCACTTCTTGAGTCGGGTATATTTGCAATATTGATAACATTAATAAGGACAAATAAGTTCCTTGTTTTAAAACCATATATTGAATCTTGAATGATAACATTTCTGCTGCTTGCAGCTAGCAGCAAAAAAAAAGAGAGGAAGGAATAAAGTTGCTCCAATAATTCATGTTGCTCATCAGGGAAACACAAAGACTTTAAGACAGACTTTGGAAAAAAAAAACCCCAAACCTTTGATCCTAATACCATCGCTGCACTGGCAGAGATGCTATGGGGTCTTCTGGGAGTTGCAACGCTATTTTGCTGAGAACGTATTAGTCAGTAAGCGATGATACTTGTTGAACTCTTATCTCAAACATAACCTGCTCTGGAGCAGGTCAGCTCTGTAGCAGAAGCCATCATGAGAATGAAGCCTGGAAAGAAGTTAACCACATTTGAAAAGTCGGGGTTAAAACTGGAGCAACCTTGTTAAGCCTCACATCCTGCTTCACAGTGCAGCGTGTATTTCCTCAGCCTCATTGTGTAATTTTGACCTCATCGTTTCTCATTAATAACCACACTGTATTTTTGATCAGTGTATGAATATGAAGTGCTGGTGGTTCCTCCATAACAATATGGATTCTAACATAGTGCCCACTGCTCTGGTGTCCAACTATGAAAACAGATGTCCAGTCTAATAGGCCTGTATCCCACACTCTGACGTGTGCTATTGGTATGAGACGTTTAACACTGCAGTGCTCACTTCTGTGTGCAGTCATAATGTTTTGGCTCATTGGTGTACATAATGGTGTCTCTCCAATATACTTGAACTGTCTGTGTAACTTCATATTACACTCACTTGTGCCCATAAAAGGCAAATGTTTAACATGATTCACAGATACATTTAAAAAATAAGCTTCTGTAGGTTCACTTAACTAGTGTGCATAAGTGCTGAGCGAGTGTATTTGCATAACACATCAAATGTGTCTGAGTAGAATTGTCTATAATGTTATCATGATGATTTTAAGTGCTGGCTAATGTGGAATTACAGCAGAATGGTGAAACGGTGCTTTAATAGCTACCCAATGCTAGCAAACAGTTCTTACAACAGAGAATGACAGAGTGCTTCCATACTCTACTTGCCCACATTTTAGCACATGGCTCCTGTCACTGGCTGAGAGCTGGCTAGTGAAGAAAGTGTCACAGAGAGCAGCCGTCCGTGGAATCTCCAAGCAGCAGGAGCGATGAGAAAGAGATGAATCATGACTCCGTCCATTCCTGCAGCTTTCAGCAGGGATCAACCCACGACTTATTCCCCTCCATGTGTGACTTCAGCAGGGGCACGACCTTCAAAGATCACAAATCTTGCAAGTGTCACCAGTCATTAACCAAAGCAATATGTCCCGAGTCTTCTCTCTGCGGCCAATTCCGCCGCATTTCACAGAAAGAGCCCTGATAGGCACTGTCGCGCTCCCTCATTTGTACATCCATCTTTTCCATGTCATGTAGTGGCAGTAAAACGGTGTGTAATCTATGACTTTGGGACAGTCAGCATCCTGAGGCAGCATAGACCAGCAAGAGTATTCATTTCTGTTGTATAACTTACATCCACGTTTTATAATTGCCTGTTTTCCCTCTGCATACTGTATTGAAATTTAAGCAGCATATATAAATGTATTACACTGCCACCCCTTGGGCTTCATGACCCCTCAAATATCAGCAATTCTCTAAATACACCTCATTAATAATTCATGGAAAATATTCCTAATCAATTCATCATGTAGCAGAGCAGAAGTCTGGCAGATGTAAGCCGGTGAATACATCACACGCATTAAAACAAAAAGTGGGATTTCAACAATGTCAGTAACACTTGGTTAAGCTGAAGAAATTGTTGCCTTCCTCTTTTGTACTTTTTTAATGAACTGTTTTGGGAAAAGAGTAAAAGATAACAGAGCCGGGGAGAGGAAGAAAAGGAGTTACGTAATTCCATCATCAATACTTTTCTCTTTGAAAGTTGCAAACACGGAATATGAAGCGGGCCTATGCATTCTCAGGCTCGCCACTATATTTTGAAGAAAAACAATTTCACAGCAAAGGGCTCCTGACACTCACAAAACTCACTGGAGCCTTTATTTCTAGAACCATGAGACCGATTTTGAGTATCGATTCGCCTCCTCCCACCTCGTGAAAGCAAAGACACGTATGTTGAGAGCCATGTCTAATCAGGAGAGCATTTGCTGAGGGTTGGATTAAGACGAGAGGGATGTGAGGTCGACATGCTGGATGCATTTCACTGAGCTGAGCTGTGGGTAGACTCAGTTAGCCGCAGATAAACAGCCTACAGACGCTGCACAAAGGACTGATTAAAACAGGAGCAGATGGAAAGAGGTGTTTATATCACAACAGGCATTCTGTGCTTAAACTGCTGCCTACTGCTGATGTGATGAAGTCACAAAATACTGTACGTGAAGGATGTACAATGACACACACACACACAAAAAACTGTCTACAAATCAACTTAGTTTGATTGTGACGTCATTACTTAATTACTTTCTTAGGTTACCAAGTAACTTTAAGTTAGGCAAAATGTACTTTGCACAATTTCACAGAGCTCTGTAATTACACTGAAAACAATAATGACCATCATTTTTAACTTTTAACAAAATGCTCTCCCAGATTTTGTTAATCGGGGAAATTGAGTTTTATATTTCTTTGTAGCCTTAACTTTTAATTCTTTTATCTTACATTACTGAGTCCCATTGTGAGGGAAACTGATACGTTACAGTACACACAGTTCTTTTGTGATTGACATCATTTAATGAATATTACCTGCAGCAACGACAGCGACTCATTTGTAAGAGAATGTTTTTTTTTCCACCCAGTGGGATCAGGCGATTCCTGCAAACTGACAGATTTATCTCTGTGCCATAACCTTGCTCTGCTTGCCTCTGATCACAGAGAACTGTCTTTGCTTTTTGAGTCATATGAACAAAGTCACTTCTTAACTATTCTGAGTGAATAGTGAGTGACTGAGAGACTTTGTCCCCCCTCAGGGCACCTGTGTTTCTACTGACCAGTGTCATCAAACTGAGATGTGCTGAGTCTTTGTAGAGCCCAGGTCATGGGAAGTGAAGAAAAAGAGACGTACCAAAGGGAGAGAAAGGAAAAGGGACAAGAGGCTGAGAGACAAAGGGACCAAAAGAAACTGTTATGGGCATGTGTCTGCTGGTGACAGTGAGAGCTCATATGCAGTTTAATAGCAAGTTGGTTGTCAAAAGTCACACTGATGTACTGATGTGAGATCAGTCAGGTCACCAGCTGGTTCCTTTCTGGCAGAGCTGGATGTTATTTTACAGGCCAGCGGTGACAATGGCATGACAGGTCTGTTTCCATGGGAACACATTTGTCACTTCTGTGGAGCATGGCCAAAGTGTTGGAGGGGAATCACCAATGAGGACTGTAGGACTGGAGGGAAAATTAATCACACTAATGATGATTCAAAGCTTGAGCTCTGGCAGAATGCGAAAATCGCTTCTGCTTCTCCGGGCTTTCAGTTTCCCCTGCAGCCGAAAACTTCCGAGCCGCATCGGGGTTTCTCTCCACAAACATAATGTTACAAAAGTGACGTATGGCATGCACAAATGGGAATGCCAATGCTTTTGAGATGTGTGAGAACAATGCGGTGGTATTTTTGCAAGATGAGTTAAAGAAAAGAAGTGGTGTGGTGCACCACTGCAAGATGGAATTGTTATTCTGTGAAAGCCTTGTTTTCTTGCTTTTGACTAAAATGGATCATGTGCTGATTGTTGTTCACTACATTTCTAATTGAACTGAACTAAGCTAATCAAATTTATGAACAGAGGTGACTTTTAGCTGAGTTCAATAGAAAATTAACAGGTAGAAGTCGTAAATTTAACTGAAAAAACAGAGTGACAAAACTGGTGGAAATATTTTTGAAATATTTAATATTGTCGCCTTTATGCAGTGTTACAAACAACTGCTTTTTGGGTTCGTTTTTCTTATGTGTTGTTGGCAGTGTTGGGTGTAATATGTTATAAAGGGATATAACACATTATTGTAATCACATTTTTCAGTAACCCAGTAATTACATTTCAAATGCAATCATTTTTGTTACAAAGATTCTTCAGGTATCTGCGCACCGAACGGATAGGAAGAAAAAACACGAACAAACATGCTTGTTGGTTCACCCTGCGGGCTTTCAATCAGCTGATTTCACTTTTTGTGCAGGGGAGATGTGGACATTACTAGAGTGGAATGGTAAAGTGGAAACTGCATCCAGGACAAATACAGCCACATTATACTGGTAATCCAACTTTAGGTCATTGAAAGCATCAGCACAGACAGCATGCTAACACAAAGCAAGCCAAGAACAGAGAGTCATGACTGAGTGAATGCCCAGCAGCCAGATCCTGATCTTCAAAAGGCAACTATAGCAGTGATGAGCAGTGAGCCTCTGTTTCTACCTGTTTCTAAAGTAGAATCACTGTGGTGATGGCTTTAAAGTAACGAGCGACCCCAACGCTGATTGTGTGTAACGTATTTCAAAGTAATGCACTACTGTAATCACATTATAGTTTTCTATTACTATGCTTTTATGATGTTTTACTACAATTCAGTAATACATCATACAGTTATGTTGTTACTTGCATTACAAAGACTCATCCATCACATTCTTGTGATGAAACTGCACCTATTACAGAAACAACCGCATTATACTGCTAACATAACTGCAACTCTTTGCAAACATCTACACAAACAACACGCTAACACAAAACTAGCAATGAGTCCAGAGTGCTGTTAAAGCTGGGTGTATGCTGACTCCACCCCAGCAGCTAGAGTCTGATCTTCAAAACATAGCAAAGTCAGTGTTGATCAGTCAGGTTTAGAGCCTCTGTTTCCTCCTGTTCACGTTTCTAAAGTGGAATAACTGTGGTGGTTTAAAGTCTTTTTGGGTTGGTTTTCATCTTTGCTTTGTGTTACTGACTTTGGGTTCATGTCTAAAAATTAAAAGAAAGACCGTATGTGTGTCTTGATTAGGATAGGGAATTCTGCTGGCATGTGGGACTGTAGCCTATAGGTCTATATTGTAATTAGTAATATGTGAATATGACGTTCATTTACTTTTACAGAGTAAAAAGAAAGTAATGTAACAAGTAGTGTAATTAATTACTTTCTCCAGAAAGTAATTAAGTAACGTATTTCAAAGTAACGTACTACTGTAATCACATTATTGTCAAAGGAGCTTGCAAAGAAAAGCGTCTGGACTTCTTTAAGTTACTTGAAGACGTTTCACCTCTCATCCGAGAGGCTTCTTCAGTTCTAAGGTCAAATGGTGGAGAGTCCCAGATATAAACCTAGTGGGAGTGTCCCCCCACAGAGGGACAAAAGGACCCCCT
This sequence comes from Neolamprologus brichardi, assembly GCF_056152115.1. Lineage (NCBI taxonomy): Eukaryota > Metazoa > Chordata > Actinopteri > Cichliformes > Cichlidae > Neolamprologus > Neolamprologus brichardi. Next base: position 15,170,167 of record NC_142121.1, on the reverse strand, counting down.
GATGATCCTCTAATCGCCTGAGCCAAGGTGTGGAACTGGGTGTGGGTCCCAATCAGCCAGAGTTTCGGGTAAGTTCTGAAGAACTGAAGAAGCCTCTCGGATGAGAGGTGAAACGTCTTCAAGTAACTTAAAGAAGTCCAGACGCTTTTCTTTGCAAGCTCCTTTGACAATAATGTGATTACAGTAGTACGTTACTTTGAAATACGTTACTTAATTACTTTCTGGAGAAAGTAATTAATTACACTACTTGTTACATTACTTTCTTTTTACTCTGTAAAAGTAAATGAACGTCATATTCACATATTACTAATTACAATATAGACCTATAGGCTACAGTCCCACATGCCAGCAGAATTCCCTATCCTAATCAAGACACACATACGGTCTTTCTTTTAATTTTTAGACATGAACCCAAAGTCAGTAACACAAAGCAAAGATGAAAACCAACCCAAAAAGACTTTAAACCACCACAGTTATTCCACTTTAGAAACGTGATAGGCTATTACAGACAAAAACATGGCTGTGCCATGGGCTCCCCCGTGTCACCTATTGTAGCCAACCTTTACATGGAGGAAGTGGAAAGGAAGGCTCTTGGCTCTTTCAAAGGAAGAGTACCCAGCCACTGGTACAGATATGTAGACGACACCTGGGTCAAAATCAAGACACAAGAAGTGGAATCCTTCACTGCGCACATCAACGCTGTGGATAAAAACATCAAGTTCACCAGGGAAGACACAAAGGACAACTGTTTGCCTTTCCTGGACTGCGCTGTGCACATTGAAGAGAATGGCAACCTCAACATCGAAGTTTACCGGAAGCCCACACACACGGACCAGTACCTCCTGTTTGACTCCCATCACCCTCTGGAACACAAACTTGGAGTAATTAGGTCCCTACACCACCGGGCAGAACATGTTCCCTCTAAGCCTGAAGGGAAAAAGAAGGAACACACACATGTAAAGGAAGCACTCAAAACGTGCGGCTATCCTAAATGGGCGTTTTTAAAGTCAGCAAAGAGGCACAGAAAAGAAGATCAGACACCAGCGAGGGAGGATAAGAAGGACAGGCGCAACAACATTGTCATCCCCTATGTAGCCGGTGTATCAGAGAAACTCAGGAGGGTTTTCTCCAAGCATGACATCCCGGTGTACTTCAGACCCAGCAACACACTCAGACAAAAACTGGTTCACCCGAAAGACAAAACGCCAAAACACAGACTTAACAATGTGGTGTATGCCGTACAGTGCAGCGAGGAATGCCCAGACCTCTACATTGGAGAGACCAAACAGCCACTTCACAAGCGCATGGCACAACACAGAAGAGCGACCTCCACAGGACAAGATTCAGCTGTCCATCTGCATCTTAAGGATAAAGGACACTCTTTCGAGGATGCCAATGTTCACATTTTGGACAGAGAGGACAGATGGTTTGAAAGAGGAGTGAAAGAAGCCATCTATGTCCACTGTGAGCGACCATCTTTGAACAGAGGCGGTGGTTTACGACACCAACTCTCTGCCATCTATAATCCAGTTTTGAGATCCCTTCCCAGACGCCTTAACGCCCACTCACACCCTGGGCCATCTGACCTCAGGAATTCGCATGATAAGGTGGGGCCAGGTTTCACAATGAACTTACCCGAAACTCTGGCTGATTGGGACCCACACCCAGTTCCACACCTTGGCTCAGGCGATTAGAGGATCATCAGGGGGTCCTTTTGTCCCTCTGTGGGGGGACACTCCCACTAGGTTTATATCTGGGACTCTCCACCATTTGACCTTAGAACTGAAGAAGCCTCTCGGATGAGAGGTGAAACGTCTTCAAGTAACTTAAAGAAGTCCAGACGCTTTTCTTTGCAAGCTCCTTTGACTACGATGACCTGGATGACTGAGAACCTTCACAGACGTAATCACATTATATTTTTCAGTAAGGCAGTAAAGTAACGCCTTACTGTGCCAAATTCAGTAATCACTCGACAGTTATACATCATACATTATACAGTTATGTTGTTACTTGCATTACAGAGACTCAATCAATCAATCAATCAATCAATCAAAATGTATTTATATAGCACATTTAAAAACAACAGTTTTGATCAAAGTGCTTCACAAATTTAAAAAAAAAAAAAAAAAAAAAAAAAAAAAAAAAGGAGGAGAGACTTTGTTATACTCTTTTTATTGGACAGAAATAAAAGAACGGGATGGAACTGCGCCTAGGACAGAAACAACTGCATTATACTGCTAACATAACTTCAGCCCTTTGCACACATCTACACAAGCAACACACTAACACAAAACTAGCAAAGAGCTCAGAGTGGTGTTATAAAGCTGGGTCTATGCTGACCTCACCTCAGCAGCTAGAATCTGATCTGCAAAAGATAGCAAAGTCAGTGTTGATCAATCACACTTTACAGCCTCTGTGTCTACCTGTTCATGATTGTAAAGTACAGTCACTGTGGTGATTGCTTTAAAGTCTCTTTGGGCTGGTTTTCATCTTTGCTGTGTGTTGCTGTTTTTGTGTTTAAACTGTTCAAATAACATTAAAAGAAAGGTTGCACGTGTGCCCAGATTAGGGCCAGGATTTGTGTTGATGTGTTACTTGCTAATTCAGAATTATGTGACATTGCATTTTAGTGTTACAGACAAAAACTAAAGTAGTATAAAGAGTAGTATAATGAATGACTTTCTCTTGTGAGTAATTATGCAACATACTGCCTTACTTTACAGAATTACCTTGCATTACCTTTTTTGAATAATAACTCCAAACAGTGTTGGAGTGATTACTAAAAAAAATCCTCTGAGACTTGGCTGGTCTACTAGCTAAATGAGCTAATTTCAATAATCAAAATAAACTGCGGAAATAATACGATAACAGTGGAAGTTATATTTAAGTATCATTCCCACAGAGTTAAGTCTAGACCAGCAGCATTTAGTTTCCCTTGAGGGATAACAGGTCTCGCCTGCTATTGCCACTGCTGTACAGGGTGGGCCATTTATATGGACACACTGTAATAAAATGGGAATGGTTTGTGGCACATTAGTATATGTGAGGGGGCAAACTCCTCAAGATGGGTGGTGACCATGGTGGCCATTTAGAAGTCGGCCATCTTGGATACAACTTTTGTTTTTTCAATAGGAAGAGGGCCATGTGACACATCAAACTTATTGGTAATGTCACAAGAAAAACAATGGTGTGCTTGGTTTCAACGTAACTTCATTCTTTCATGAGTTATTTACAAGTTTCTCTTTGTTCACAGCCATTGACATGTCGAAGGGGTTAACACGTGAGGAGCCGATCGAAATTGTGTTGATATCTGGTGAACGCAGTAACCGGGTCATTGCAGCAGATTTCAATGCAAGACACCCTGCGAAACCACCCATCTCCCATGCTACAGTCAGCAAACTGCTTGCTAAGTTTCGTGAAACTGGTTCAGTGTTGGATTTGCCAAAATGTGGACGCAAGATCGGCGCACAGAATTTGCAGAATGGGCAAAACAAAAATTGGAACAGGACCCTCAGTTCACGCAGAAGATTTTGTTCAGTGATGAGGCAAACTTTTATGTGAATGGTGAAGTTAACAAACAAAACCACCGCTATTGGTCTGACACTAACCCACATTGGATGGATCCCTCCAAGACTGTTGGAACAACAAAAGTGATGGTTTGGTGTGGTATATGGGGTACAATGATAGTGGGTCCATTCTTCATCAATGGAAACCTCAAGGTCACTGGATATTTGAAATTGCTACATGATGTATTTCCCTCTTTATGCACTGAAGCTGGCACGTTCCCTGAGTTTTTCCAGCAAGATGGTGCACCACCACATTATGGGTGCCAGGTCCGAACATTCCTAGATGAACAGTTTCCTGGAAAGTGGATTGGTCGTCGTGGGCCAGTTGAATGGCCCCCAAGGTCTCCCGATCTGACCCCCTTAGACTTTTATCTTTGGGGTCATCTGAAGGCAATTGTCTATGGTGTGAAGATACGAGATGTGCAGCACCTGAAACTACGGATACTGGATGCCTGTGCTGGCATTTCTCCTGCGGTGTTGCAATCAGTGTGTGAAGAGTGGGAGAAGAGGGTTGCATTAACAATCCAACACAGTGGGCAGCACATTGAACACATTTTATAAGTGGTCAGAAACTTGTAAATAACTCATGAAAGAATAAAGTTACGTTGAAACCAAGCACACCATTGTTTTTCTTGCGACATTACCAATAAGTTTGATGTGTCACATGGCCCTCTTCCTATCGAAAAAACAAGAGTTGTATCCAAGATGGCCGACTTCTAAATGGCCACCATGATCACCACCCATCTTGAGGAATTTGCCCCCTCACATATACTAATGTGCCACAAACAGGACTTTAATATCACCAACCATTCCCATTTTATTACGGTGTATCCTTATAAATGGCCCACCCTGTAGTTTAAAGTTTGACAGCCCCTAGGAGCCCCTCCACCGACCTTGGTTCCCAAGCAGTTGCCTGGTGGCAAGACAGGGAACTGCTGGTGGCAGGCAGCATCTCCAGACCTTTGGTTAAGAACCTTTGGTTGAAAAGGAGTAATTAAACTGAATATAAAGAGACCACCTGCACAGCTGAGTTTTTTTTTTAATTAGCGCTGTATTTATACAGCTTTGCCTGCAGAAGCAGATTAAGTGTTGATGTGCCATGTTTTTAAAACACTGGGTTCTTTATTTGAGATAAAATAAACAAAACTGTTTAGCAAATTTTATTAGTTGCAACTGGTGAATTAATAATACTGATGTGTGTTAATTAAAACATCTTTAGAGAGGCCACTTTAATAATTTCACCTGGATTGTATGAAAACAACGGTTAAGTTATCAATTGAAATGATAATATTCTAACTATAGACTAATATTCAAGCTACCTATTGGTACCTGTCATGGCTTTTTGTTATGGTTATGTTCCAGTTATCTGGGCATTAAGGTAATGTGGATTAGAGAAAATCCAAAATAAATAAAACCTTAGTTTTTATAGTCACCAATTACGTATGCCGTACAATTATTCCACCCTGGAAAAAACATTTCAAAGAAATCATCAAAAGACCCAAATTACCACAACATTCATGATACTGATGAGTGCCTGTAAACTTCTGATGACAAGTACCTTAGAAATAACACTTGGCTACTAACTTGTACTTATAAAGAACATGCAACTTGCTGAAAACCAAACTATGCAATTCATCCAACGTGTTTGTGCACGTTTTTGTAGGAATGCATATTTTTTTGTAGAGGCATTTTCACACCTCTTCAAAATATAGAGAAATCTAAACTCGACAGGCCTGTCCTTTCTCATTATTAATGCTTAGCTAGAATCTCACCGGGAAGAAATTACATTCAACCATTAGTACCTCATACAAATTGTCTATTTTTTCTGCACTTTGCTATGAGCTGGCACAACTATCATGGAACGCACTGACTTCTAGCTGGATGCCAGGGAACACGAAATTTAAACAAATATTCATTTTAAAAAATACTCTGTCAGCAAAAATGTATAAACCTTCCTGAACACTAGAACTTAATGTATAAAAAGGTAAATTGCAATAACCTACAATATAAGCTAAAAGTTATAATCTATCACAAACAGCCTTGCAATATCAGAATCCTTACAGGCGATTTCATCTTAATACACATCTGTGAGAAAGTGTCTCTTTCAACACCATTTCAAGTCACTCAAACATGCCTAGTGCAATCAGCTTAAAAAGTCCACTGCCATTGTTCTGCTGTATCATAATACCCCTCAAAGGCACTTCACTGCTTGGAGAGCCATGTGCATTCATTATGTAGTCGTGTCTAATTTATGCTAACTCTCTGTATTAATGTGATGCAATTGTCACAAAACAAGTATTCATAGGAATACTCATACTAAGTAAAGACCAAGTTTTATGCTTTGGGCGTCATTAAATGAAAGAAGTTGATAAATAATTTATTGTAAGCAACTGAGCTGACCATCTGGATGGTGTCTATCCTCCGCAGCAGTGCTCTCACTGAATCTTTTCAGCTTCTTACCATTCCCATCATCTCCTTTTCTATATTTCTATGCTGGCTTCCCTCCGTTTGGCTTGGCACTCCACACTTTGGCTCTCCTGGTTCTGCTGGTGAAGAAAATCCTGGCATCACTTCTGCAATTCCTCTGCCTTACTCTGAATCCTTGCCTCCTTCTATTTTCCCAGACATGTTCCCAGAAGGCTATTCTTTCATGTCACAGCTGAACTCTCCAGATTCCTCCATTTGGTCTTGGTGAAAACCGACTTGGAGCAGTGCTGAGAGGGTGGTGCAGTGGCCTCTCTCCAGTTGCCAGACCTGCCAGGATCTACAAGTCTTTCCAGTTAATGGGATGGTGCCAGAGCGGATGGTGGGGCGTTTGGGGGGGCAGGAAGAGAGGGTGGAAAGCAGGCAGTGGGATTCTGGGATCACTTCGCTGTGACCCATATCCCTCCGTTCTGCTCTGAATGCCTAAATATAAAAAAACCAACCCAATTACTGTTGACCCCTGCACCGCCTCCAAAACACAGCAGCAGCGACTAATTAAAACTGAAAGGGTTCCCATTCCCTCCTTTGTTTTTTTCTCAGTGTGTGGGTTTGAGTGTGTGTATGTGTACGTGTATGCTTGTATTTAACTGAAAGCCCCAGTTAGTGTGAGTATCTGCATATTTTCTAGGAATAGACAAGATTGCGCTCAAGTACTTATTTTTTATGAGCCACTTGGTCCGAGCAGGACAGTTTAAAAGCAAAAACAAACCACAGAGCAATCCAACTAGGCCGTTTCTTTATCACCAGCCAGACCCTGGGGGTACGAGTCATCAACCTGACGATATGTCTGGCACTGACAGAAGCTTCCAATCCAATCTCTATTTCATTCAATTATCATCCCCTGGAACAGGCCTCTGCGTTGTTTGCTCTCAAGAGGAACTTCTGTCGCACCCACAGAATCTAGTGTGCCCTGCTCTCTTGCTGTAGCTCGACTAAAATCCAAAACCAGCCCCGTGAATCACAGAAACATACTGCAATAGAAACTACATTTCTGATGGATTATCTTACTTGACAATAACCCTTAAAAACGAATTAAAGGCTTGTTGTGCTAAAATCTTGAGTGACTCCTCATTTATTTACATTTAGCTTTCAAGGTTCCAGACTTCAGTTAATTTTAAAGCGGTGTTAAGCAATAGTTCTCCAGGGTTTCTGAAGGCCTTTCAAAGTTTTGAACAATTTTCAGTCTAGTCCTTTTACCTGCCCATTTTCAGAGGATTTTTTTCCCTTTTTTCTTTTTGTTAAGCCACTTCGTATTAACCATGAATCTTTCAACCACCAAGAAAGTAACTAATTCAACGAATGAGTCAATGTTGTGTCTGCACATAACAGAAAGTTTATTAAAGAACCTTTAGTATCTTTAGGCACCTTTTAGCTTTCTTTAGTTAACTCTACAAAAAAGGCCAAATATATGGCAAAATATACAACAGCAATAAATCTTGTCAAAATTGATGGAATTATGAATGTAGAAAATTACTGTCAGATTTTGATCCACCATGCAATAACATGTAATAACATCTGGGAAGCATCTCATTAGAAATGGCTTCATTTTTCAGGCTGTAATGTGACAAAATGTGGAAAACTTCAAGGGGGCGAATACTTTTGCAAGCCACTGTAAGTGTCTGAAACTGCTCCCAGATCATAGCTAAATGTTCTACACAGCACCGAAACCCTGGAACACTTGCCTTTGAGCAACTGGTGACAATGTAATTATTTTCCAGAAGGTATTTAGACAGCAGAAGATCTTCCCTTGCACATTTAGATTGCAATCCCGCTGAACTGGTTGAGTGCAAAGTACGCTGTACATATTATGAACTAGATGAAATTTTTGATACAACATGTATGAAGCGGAAAAGGAAACCCATCCCTATACGCATATCAGCCACATAAAAACGGGCTAGCAAAATATAAAGAATATAAAGAACTGACTTTAGCACAATACTGCATTAAGTTTTTACTGTGACGGATGGAGTTAAATTGGTGAAGTGAACAAACGCTCTCCAAATCAAGAAACTGGGCAAGAAATCCTGTGATCTGTGACAAAACTTGAAGCTGCTGCACTGACTGTTAATTCTGCTGGCTGTTGGCTCACAGAGTGCTGATCTGAGCTTACAACCAAATATTTCATTGTAGTGCTACGAGTTACTAAGATGAAAAAGTGCCCATATCGATTGATGGATGCACAAAGTTGCCTCTATATTAGTTGTGAAATTACCCAAGGCCATAAAAAGAAACTAATTCCGTAGTTTGTTTTCACCGCTGTTAAAAAAAGTGTGCATAGCAATTCCTGGTATAGCGAAAAGCTTCATGTAAAGTTTCAAGTATTTTTAATATTAAGCTTTTTTGCATATCAAACAGTGCATAATGGCTACATGTATTTGTCCTTCCTTCTTGTCAGTCGGGTTTTCTTTCTCCTTCACCCTCAGCAGCACTTCTGCGTCTCCTCTGGGAAACTTCAGCCCTCCTCCCACCCAGCAGATGGTCAAGGTTGAGCACTTCTTGATTCAACTGCACATCACATCTTTGTCTTGAAAATAAAGCCACTATTCAGCCTCCTTTTAATTATTCTATATACCTAGACCTATTTCTATCAATCAATGTTGTTGTTTTTTTTAGTTTTTACATTTTGTGTATGTGAAGCGGTGATTCAAATATATTTTGAGATACTAGCACAGCTATCAGATGGGAAAAAAAGACCGTGCTAGCCTCCATACTGCTTTTTACTTTATGTGCCAGTGGGTCGCTGATGTTTATCAAGAACAAAGAAAGCCAAAGATTTTGAGATTTCCCAGCAGCAGATGGTGAGACAAGGGGGAAGAGGAAGAAATTTTCTCAAAAGTTCTGACATGTTTACCTCGTTTTCCCACTGACAAAGACAGATTTATTCGAAAGAGTGGGAAAATTATTCATGAGAAAAAGGGTCTTACTTTTTGGAAAACATCGCCGCTAACAACACGGCTGTAGCGAGGAAGTAAGATACCGGTCCACTTGACGGAGGTCTTGTTAAATGTTTAAAATGTAGCAAACATTAATGATTTTAACTGGGAAATGGAAATGGAATTGCTGGATGAGCCAACCAGCTTACTTGTTGCTTCTCACATGACTCCTGTTCTTTGAGGGAGAGAGGGAGAGATTGCCTGTCTCCGTCAGATCTGGTCCAGGCCCCTCGGAGCAGAGAGCTTACAGAGCACAGCGAGGACAGCCACATCAGGGCAGCACACAGACAGCTGGCTCCCTCAGATGATGCATTGGCCTTGGCATCCTAATTGGCCCCAGTGCCTCAGCCAGCACTTCAGCCAGGGGACGTGGTGTTTCTGTATGCGTGCACCCGTGTGCGGTTCTGCATGTCTGTCTTTATCTCTCCGTAGTGTAGGTTGCACAACTCTGTATTTATATTTTCTTTCTCTGCGCATCTGTTCGAGCACTGCACGCTTCTGAATTTTGGTGAAAATATTTTTACTTAGGCGTGATGTGGCTCCTTCCTTACTTGTCTCTTTGAATATACACACCCCATGCTGCGCTTTGGGTCAGGCTGTACTTCATCTGACCTTTCATCTGCGCAATTTGCACCACACACACACAAACACACACACACACAGGACAGAAAATATATTACAACTGTGGGCAGCTTGCATGTGCACGTGCATCTGGTGGCACATACAACCCCTACGCTATATTTATTTATCATCTACTAAATGTTATCATTACATAAGCAGAAATAAAGTTGCATGCATGTGTGCCTCACTTCACAGCATATATGCATGCTATTAAGCATTCAAGCGTGTAACTGTAGTGTTAACGTGTGTGTGTGTGTGTCCTTTTGCTGTCAGGGCTAATATCAGTCAAGTTAAGGATTATAAAGAGAAATGACTTGAGACATTTACATTATCCCTGACTCTACTAAATGGAGTTAATTATTGTTGTCATCCTGCCTGTTAGAGAACTGTCCAGTGACCTTAAGTGGTGGCATTGGCCTGGTGGGAAGAAAACTGAAAACTAAATGAAAAGGTCACACGTATAATTCCAACAACAGTTTATGCATGCACCACTTAAAAGGACATTTAAGTCATATACGCTGCAGGAAGCAGGATGCATCATGCAATCTCACTCAGTCTCAGGGCAAAGGAAAGCCCTCATTACTGTACTGCACATTACACCTAGTAAGAGATTTTCAATGCCAAAACATAAAGTTCATCAGTCCTAAATTCATCAACATGGTGACAGTTGATCACTGGCTTTGCTACTCGTATCATAATTTGCTCCTCCCCCCTTGTTCAATTTCAGGACTCCATTGTGAAGCTGCGGGCTGTAATAACTATTTTAACATGGACCGGTGTCGACTGACTGGAAAAATAGGCTGCGACTTGCTCAGAATTGGAAGTGTATAGTGGACCAATTACCCCCGTGGTGATGGCAATATACTAGTGTAGCTATAGGCTGGAGCTGCTGTGGGTGTAATTGATGTTGCTCGGAGGCTGCCAGAGAGGTTGGAGGCATGTAGACCACAGAGACATTTCCTCTAATAGGCCCTGCCAGGGGTCATGGCACACGCTACAGACCAAAGCGCTTACAACCTCACCGGCACTCTGGTGTCTCCTCCAATACATACTGTATAACACGTTCGGACCGAGGCTGTTTTGGTTTTGTTTTCTAATGACAATATTTGCTGTATTCCAAAAGATAGATCGATACTTTCCTAGTTGAGAGTGAGATATTCTAATTTAAGAACATAAAGTTTTAAAGTACTTCAATACCTTTTACAGGCCTATCTTTAAAGACGTTAGGATGCTTGTGAAATTTTAACTAATTTTTTTTTAATTATAATTGTAAACTGTTTTATAATATCATAAACTGATGTTCTTTTCACAACAGAAAATAGAAAACAAGTCAAATATGTAAACAGAAAATATACCATGCTAGGTCATGATTATTTTGGTGGTTGTGATCTGGATGGCAGCATAGGATGGGAACATGATGTCTTTCCAGGTATGCAAGCTGTCCATTCCCTATGCCTTAATGCATTACACAACTGGTATAGTTGTTGTTGTTCTTAGCTGCACTGCAACATGTGACTCATGGTCAAAGCAGCCATTCATTTTACCCGAATCCTTGAATCTGTCCCTTCCTAATTATGTCCCTCCACCTATTTTCTTACCACGATAATTTAATCTTCTTCGTCTCTTTTCACTTCTCCACAGCTGGTGCCAGCAGCAGACTCCTGTGAGACCTAGTTACTAGTTGTTGCTGGTTCTACTGTTCATGGTGCAGCAGCCCTGACAGCTAACGTGTTGGTTAATTTGACACATTTTGCTGCATCTATTTTTAGTTTATTTTTACTTCCTCCCAGCTTTTCAGCTCCACCTTTTCACCACTTGTTCCAAACTAAACTTTTTCTGCATGCTGCTGTGAGTGCACAGCGGAGGTAGGGGAGGGGCCGCATTAAGAGGTTTGATTGGGCAATCCAGTGTCAGTAATGAAAATGAACCAATGGGCTGCTGTCAGTCCTTGTACAGCCGGTGTGTACGGGCCCCTCAGGCTGGCCCATTGGCCCAAAAGTACATCAGCCCACTGGGCTTTCCACTACATGTGCTTTGTGGAACTCTGTAATCGCTTCTGAGGTACCTTTTTTTTAAAAAAATGTTTATTTATAAGATTTTAAGTTCAAAGTTACATAATGTCACACCAGACAAAGGACATAAGATTCAAAAACAATAACATTTAAGCACAGAAAAAAAAAGAAAAAACAGAAACCAAGCACAACAAAAAAAGACCCCAAACAGGAAAACAGGAAAGAAAAGGAAAAAAATAAAAACAAAATAAATAAATAAATAAATAAATAAAAATACACCAGTTAGCCAGTACAAATCAAAAGTTCAAAAGAAACACCATTGTTCAAAGAAGATGATCTTCTGTGTGAGTTTAGACAGGGCAACAGAGAGTTCACCAAGACCAGAAGATGTGGGAAACAAGTCCAGGAAGGAATCAGGGTCCGGCAGAAGTGCAGTTTCACACAAACACAAAGTGCAGTCAAATGGGTTAAAGTTTATGTTAAATTCCCATTAATATGATTGAGAAAAGGGCCCCAGGTTTCGACAAACTTAAAATGGGTGTCAGCCAAACGATAACGAACCTCTTTAATATACAAACAAGCAATCATCTCACGTAGCCAAACCCTGAACAATGGAGGAGATGGTGATTTCCAGGCTCTAAGAATAAGTCTTTTAGCTACAATCATGCCAAACATTAAGGCTTTCTGAAGAGGACGTCTGAGTGCCAATGAGGTTAGGGAGCAGCCTAGCACTGCAAGTACACCATCCGGCTCTAATTTTAAGTCATAAATCCGGTTATACATATTAAATATCTCTGCCCAGAAACTCCTGAGTTTGGGGCAAGACCAGAAAAGGTGACCAAGGGTTCCATCCGTTGCTTTGCATCTGTCACACAAAGAGGAAATAGACGGAAAAATGCTGCATAGCTTTGTTTTAGAAAAATGCAAACGATGAAGGACCTTGAACTGTATAAGTTGTAGTCTGGCATTAACAGAGCATTCTTTAATCTTCTTCAACCCATTGGCCCACAAAGCATCCGATATGTCTACTTCCAAGTCCTTAACCCAAGCATCCTTGATGTGGTTAGTAGGTGGTATAAGTGTAAAAAGTGTAGTAAATTGGCTGATTAGGTGTTTGGAAGTGGGATTTTTAATCAAATAATCATAAAAGTCACTATGAGCAGGGGGCTTATCCAGATGGGTAAAAGAGTGTTTAACAAAATTCCTAATTTGTAAGTATCTAAATAAATGAGCAGAGGGGAGCATAAATTTTGATTGCAGCTGAGCAAATGAAGCAAAACAATTGTCGATGTAGAGATCCTTAATAGTGTGAAGACCTAATGCTGACCAATGCTTAAACACAGGGTCCATCAAGCCAGGTGAAAAAGAAAGGTTCTCAGTTATGGGAGCAAAAATTGATAGGTCTGGAAGGCACAAAGCACCCCTAACTTGCTTTAAGATCCTAAGAGAATGACCTAGGACAAAATCATTACTTAAAAGTTTAGTAGGTATGTTGAGCTTAGAAAACAGAATCCGAGGTACCTTTTTGACAAATGTTATCGCTTTATGACTCTGGTAGAAAAAACCTTTTTTCCAAGTCTACGGTAACACAGGAAGAAACAACAATCACTTTGCCAGAATGTAAGTCAAGCAAGAAAACAAATGACTGTATGGCAAGAAATTATACATAAGTAGTGTAAAAAACACAATGACACAAATAAACATCATGGTCTACAGGGCCAATATCACAAGCTAAGAGACACTAGGCTACAAAAAATAGAAGTCACACACCTGGGCACCCTGATCCACCGCAATCCAAAAGTGTTTGTGAGAGAACCCCTACTAAGATTCCTTACACTAACACAAACACTTCCAAGAAATAATACGATGGTCAAAAGCTGAGCTTGAGGGTGCTAACAGATTACTTAGAGAGACAAACAACACACACTCACACACAAAGCCCAGTGGCCAGATGGGAGAAACCCCTTGGTCCTGAGGCTTGATATTGAGCCCCATTAATGATCACATAACATTCATGTGTTTGGGCAGTCAGAGGTGTGGCAGTCCTGAAATACACAAAAAGTAAGATGGCTTTCTCTCTGAAAACAGGCCAGATATCTGATGTAAAAAAGATGTAAAAAAGGATGGCCACAGACAGTTTTATCTAATCAAGGTTCATGGTATGATTTGTGCTACAAAGTATAAGAAACTACTGTGCAAAGATAACAACACCCTCCCATTTTATGAGGACATGAATCATCTAAATATGAGTCTATGATGGACTATGCTTTTGTGGAATTAATGAGCCATAGATGATAGATATGACATTCATTAAGAAAAAGCACGTTCGAATAATTCGCTTTTGGAAAATGATTGATTTCACTCAGAAAACCTCCACTTCAAGGTTTTATAATTAACATGTAACTTAGAGAATATTTTCTACGTTGTTGGTTGAGAAAACTGGTTTCTGTCTAAAGCTGTAGTTGTCATGGCCTGGGTCTAGGAACCCGGGGCTCATGTATTTTAGTGTATGTTTATGTTTATATTTTCCGTGTGGTGTTTTGGTTTTCTCTCCTTTTTCTCCATGTTTCTCCATGTGAGCTTCCGGAGGTTTTGGTGTGCTGAAGAGACTGCGAACCCGGAAGTGTTTCTGCACTAGAGACAGCCACACCTGCTGCTCGTCGTCCTCTGCCAGCTGCAGCAGATTACACTTGTCAAGGGAGCGGCATTTAAGGCTACGTTCACACTGCAGGTCTTAATGCTCAATTCCGATTTTTTTGATCAAATCCGATTTTTTTTGTCTGCTTGTTCACACTACAAATAAAATGCGACAGCAAACGTGCTCTAGTGTGAACGCTCAAAGCGGCCCGCATGCGCAAAAGAAGATGTCACACACAACGCGCTCTGTTTAGACCCAGAGCAAACAATATTGTTTGACTAATGGCCCTTAATATAAAGACTTCGGACTTTAAGTTTCCCAATTTTTGCTTCAAGTTATTTTGTTATTTACATAATAATGTAGATAACCTAATAATTATCCTTATTGCTGTTTTAGAGGAGCGGTGCTTCAAAGGATAGTTGCAGATTTCTGTCAGAATCTGCAGATTATACAGTACAAATAAAATGTTAACGTTTCTCCAACATTGTCTTCCCAACAGTTTCACTGACATCTACACTGGATGGCCAGGAAGCGTTTGCGATGTCTTCTCCGGAGCTGATAATTGGCGTCTGTCTTGTGTCAGTGACGTAAAAGACAGATTTAATGCGACATGACCGTTCAAACAGCAGTCGCTTTCTAAAACATCGGATATGTATCGAATTCAGTACCACATACGAAAGTGACCCAGATCGGATTTGAAAATATCAGATTTGTGCCGTTCACACTGTCATACCATGATCGGATATGGGTCACATAGGGTCAAAAAAATCGGATTTGATGCGCTTTCGCCTGCAGTGTGAACGTAGCCTAAGACTGTAGCTGAGCTGAGGCCGACGCTGGATCCTTGAGTCAGAACTCAGTACAGCCGTGGACTTGGTATAAACCTTTGAGAAAGTAGATTCCCTGCTAACCTGAATGTGTTTGTGTTACCAGGAATCTGGAGCGGAGTGTGTTTTGGAAGTCATGGTGTGGAAGTTTTTGAAGTCGCCACTGTTTCACCTTTCACGAACATCTGCACTGTGTGGGATTCAGGGAGAATCCCCACGGGACCACAGTGCTGGGATTTTGTATATAGTTGTGTGTTTTCAACCCCCTGTCAATAAATCCACTGTCCTTCACTAAGAGTCTCGCGTTTGGGCCCTACTTTCACTGCAACTCCACGGTCTGCCATCGCAGCCCGTGACAGTAGTCCTGGTATAGCTGTGGGCAAAGTAATCCTCAATGAACCTGTTGAGAGGACCTTTTAGAGGTAGCATGGTACTGTGTCGTGATGTTTATTACTGTGCTTTTTATAAATAGATTCTCCTACAAAATCAAATGTATGCAAGATTCATTTTCTGGCGTTGAGGTAGTGCTGGTCCTTCAGAGTTTATTCTACAGACACTTCACCATTGTAGGTCACATCATATTCATGCATTAGCCTTGCAGGAACAATATGTAACCAAGGCAAACACACGACTTAAATTCTGTGCATCAAAGGCTTAAACTTTAATGTTCAGCTGCTATGTGAATATGGTTACCCGCTGACAAGAATCTCAGCTAGGAGTCCACCGAGGCGAGCAACTAAAAAATAAGCTGCATTAGTTGCCAGATGTAAGTTGTATTGCCTTCAATGAATTCGACTTTGCCCGTTCATAAACAAGCGCAGCGAGTTTAGTGAATAACCTCTAAAGGGACGGTTGCCTCATCCTAATTAGCATTATAGTAAAGGAAGGACAAGTCTGTGTGTTCTTTGAAGGAAATTATTCAGCACTTGTAAATCAAAACTGAAATGATATTTAAAAGTCCAATAAGTAAAAAAACTAACGTATACTTGGCTTCAATGAAACACTGAAATATAGAATTACTTAAATTATTATTCAAATATGAGTCTGGTACAATAAATTCCAGAGCTGAAAAACATTTCTGCCCTGACCAAGAAAGATTTTTGTGTCCAAGTCTAAAGTTATACAATCTGAATGTGACCTTGCATGTATTAATTTGAAACATATAGGTAGATAGATAACTTAGATGTGTGTTATAACTACATGATTACATATGTCACAAAATGAATAAAAAATATAGCAAAAGTATGACATGTAAATAAAAAAGACAACTTTACCATAACAAAATATATAAACACATGAAAAAAGTGATACAAAGCTTTGAAAACATCATTATTTTCTAAAAGTCAACCCTGATCATTGGTTTTACAAGTTTAAGAAATAAATTATTGAATGAATTATTCATTAAAAAGCCCTATGGAAAAGGATTAGGGCCACTAGAAAAACAAAAGATGTCATGCAATCAGCAATCAAGAGGTTGGACTGAATTCCTTAGCCAAAACTAATCATACAAAAACTATAAAATCACAAGACTGTTTTTGGATTCAAGAGGTCAGACACAGGCCTACGGACTGGTCGCCAACTTCCTGGCAACCTGAAAACTGAGGTCTTAATGAAGACCAATAAATTCCTTCATTGGACAAAATAGTATCTTAGATCAAAGCAATTCAAATAATTCACAGAAATGTCATTATAGACCTCTGGAGGATAGAATGGGCATTAACCAAGGATAGGTTCTTGGCCCACTGCTTTTTAGAGTGGTCATCAGTGACCTCAGTGCTAGCTGCTGAGAAGCTGGATGCTGGTTTTAGGCAGATGATGCAGTCACAAAGACGAAAAAAGGGAAGTAAAGCCTACTGAAACCTACTGAAATATATACATGTACCACTGCTTTGTCACCTAACGAGGCAGCAGCAATAATAACTTCATGTTTAGATGGTGTACATCAGTAGCTGCAACATAAATGTCTTGTACTAAAAATAAAAATGTATGTGTTTCTTCCTTTTCTCCCACTTGAAGACAATTAAAAGGCAATTAAGAGCAAACTGAAACGTTTTAAGCTAATTTGACACCACATACCCGCTCAGGAAACCCTGCATCCTCCATTCTATGACATTTTTTCATTTTTTGTATTGTATAACTGCCTGAGCTCAAGTGTCACCATCTACAATTAAGCATCTGGCATCCTTATACAACTAGTTTCTGAGAATAATGGATAAAAAGACTCTTCCATGGTATCATTGTCACATTTTAAAAATATGATCTATTTAGCTTTCATTCAATTATGTTTCCTTAAAGCAGTTTTCAAATGGATAAACAGTCTAGCTGTAGAAAGTCTTTCCAGATGCATCACAAGACAGTGGTAGAGCCACTAGTAGCATGGTGAATGGAAGCTGTTTACAGATCTAAATTTGGACAATCAATATTCTCCATTAAGACATATCATCTATGGAAAAAAACAAAACAAATCAAAGATGCAGACATTTAAAATGAATTATCCTATAATTTTATAGTTATATTTTTCAGTCCATAAGGCGCATCGGATTATAAGGCACATTAAGCGAAACAAAGCAGTCAGATAAGTCAAACTTTACTCAACTCATTCTTCTTGCTTCCTTCACGTCCGTAGCATTGATTCATTAATGCTGAATTCTCTGGCAGCTGCTCTGTTCCCATGTTGTTGCAGTATATTAATGACTAACCTTGTATTGTGGATGGATTATCTCAGTTGTTCTCCTGACACAAGTTTGGTCCGTTTACAGCATCCTGTCATGCGACTGCATTTGTCCCTAACCACCAGGAACCCTCCAGTTAACTTTTATCAAGTGGAAAAAAGTTAGCGTTCATCCTCCAGCTTCACTGTGTTTATGTTATGCTAACATAGCTGTGTCGCTAGCAGTCACGTCGCACATCATTATATACCAGCTAGTTCAACTTCAGCAACCCTACAAAAGTCACTGCTGTTTAGTTTTCTGTCTTCATTTATGTTGGAAGTGATAGCAGAACTGTACGTTTTAATTTTTCCAAAATCTCTCAGTCAGAACATGCTATGTCATGTTTAGGTGGAAACTAGCGAGCTAACTTCCTGCTAACTTCTAACTCCGTTAAATTGTATATGTTCTGTTTTCATGGATGCCTAGATGTTAAACTTAATTGTTACACCTGATAAAGCAGCAACGCTGATCATTTTATTAAAGATGAAAGAATTTAGACAGTTTTTAACTCTCAGTGATGTCACAGTGTTTGTTTGACTTTGGGACCTGAAAAGCACGGAGTTTTGGACCCACATTACTTCGCGAGGCTCCAGACTACGGTAGCCGTAATGCTCTGACAATCCATCAAGCTGTGCAGCTTCGTAGCTTACCAACGTCGTACTGAAACATTTTTGGACAGATTTTTGAGCGCCGTGTACCACATAAAATCTGTTCGAGGTCAGTAAAGCTGGTCAGTAAGCACAACCAGAATTTATACATAAGGCGCACTGTCGAGTTTTGTGAAAATTAAAGGATTTTAAGTGCGCCTTATAGTGCGGAAAAGAACGGTATTCTTAGAAGTTATATTTTAATTCATGTGTTTATATATTTCATTCTGATTCAGCATTTGTTTCCATTTTTTTCTCAGTCAATGTGTATTTATTGCATATTTTATCTATGTTATGTTGTGCTTTAATGTATTTGACTATTGTCATACTTTGTGTTTTGTGGATGTAAAAGCCCAATTAGGGACATATTAATACCATGTTAAACGGCATCCCTTTCAATATTCATGTCATGATCCTGGGCCATGTTGGCTCAGCATTCTTAGTTTTCATGCATTTTTGTATTTTGTTCTTTATTTAGGCCATCGGTCCTGAGTTGCTCTGTTAAGTTGTTTCTTACTTGATTTCCCCTTGTGACTTTTACCCCCTGTGTGCCCCTCTGTGTATCTGTGAGCCCTCGTCTCCCCTCCTTGTGTTTTATTCCATGTTTCCCCAGCCCGCTATGCCTGTGCTCTCCTGTCTGTCTCTCTCCTCCTGTCTGCACCTCTGTGTACTTCCTGTTTTACTTTGACAGTCTCCCGTCAGTGTTGTGTTACTCCTGCCGTGTCTTGTTATGATTATCTGTGTCAGCTGTGTTTCCCATGTGCTCCCACTTCCCTCGTTAACCCTCTGTGTATTTATGTGCATGTCTCCCTCAGTTTGGTGTCGCGTCATCAATGTCTCCTCCCCGAACATGTGTGTCTTTCTGTGTTCCCTCGGTCTTCTGTTAGTATTCCCAGTTTAGTTCTGTTTCGTTGTAAGGCCTGCAATAAAGCAGTGATTTTGAGTTCAGTTCCTGTCTCCGTGAGTTTTGCGTTTGGGTCCTCATCTGCCTCCACACAGCTAGTTCATGACAATTCAGTAGTACATTCAAATTCAGCTGTACTTTTGAATGAAGAGCCCAGCAATGCTGGCAATTAGTCTAAACCAGATTAAATAAAGACTATTAATTTAGCCTCTCCCATTTCTCTGCTTCACCTGCCTAAGAGTACCTACTGCAATAGTTTATTTGTATTATTTGCAGTGTTTTTAGTTTTTGATGTCTTCAGATATTCTGTGTATATGTATTAGCAGTAACAGTTGACTATGATGCCAAACAGCAAACCTGGGAAGATGAAATAAAGCACAGGTTAACCCAGGTTACAAAACACTCCCCAATAAATAAATAAATAAAAAACAAGTGTTGAATACAGAAGTGAAATGAGGGCAGAAACACAGATGGAATGACAAATAGAAAAGGGAATGGGAAGACTATAAATACACAGAGAACTGACTAATTGAACGCATGTAAAACTAATTACAAGAGGGAGAACGGTCACAAAGAAGGGAAAAGGGAAGTAAAACCTACTGAAACACACAAGGCAAATGGTTAACAAAATAAAACAAGCAAAAACCGTGAGAATAATAGCCTGTCCCTCAGCAACTTATTCTATAATTTTTCAAGAAAAAATGCTTATTGCCGATTTATTTACTTCATCAATAAGAATTTTAGGCTTTCTTAAAAGTTCTAAATATGGCTTTAATTTTCCAAAACCACCCTGTGCTCACTTTTCTTTGTCGTGCTCAGTGTTATCCCCTCAGAAAAGGATTGTTGACGAGGCCTCCTGTAACTGCCCATATGGAAAAGAAATAGTAAAAACTTATATGATTTAACTCATGAAAGTGGCCACTTTCTCATTACTTTCATATATTGTTTTAGTAAGTATCCAAAACATACAACTTTCATTATATAATTTTTCAAGGGATCTTATATCTGTTTTCACTCTTGTATGCTTTTCATACAAGTTTCACACAAGACAGATACAAACTTTATAAGATTTATATATATCTTTTCCATATGGGTGTGAATCCACTGAATCATATCTTTTCTGCTTTTTTCTAATTGAAACGGTCTCAACTGTGCCTTTAATTTCTTTGCTTGGTTCTTTTTTTTCAGTTTGCCTGCTTACATGAACATTATTTGCGGTGAGTAAAATTCTGTCCATTTGGCTTGTTGCTCTCTGGTGTATGCATTTATCTTAATTCCCATTGACAGTTCAATTGAGCCAGCCACAATCAAAAGTGATAACCTCACTCGGGTGGCAATCGTCTGCAGCACTTTAATCAAGATGGAAAGGCCTAACTTTACCCAAGTATGAAACTACAGCTGAATACGCTGAAGTGATAGCCGTCTTTGAGGACGGCTGAAACACAGTTGTGTACCAAATTGCTGATAGCTGCAGAAGTTCCAGAAAGGTCACACTCTTTCTGTAGAGTGTCCGTCAAGTGCTGATCAAACACCTCGCAATGACACTTCTTTACCTATACTATGCTGTGAGCTAGGCATGACGTGACATTTTACTAAATTTGTCCTTAAGATAAATAACCTTCACGAGAAAAGTGTACACCGTGAAGCCTTGGAAAATGCAGAGTCACAGAAACCAAAAGGAAATAATCAAATCTAAGGTCATTTCCTTGAAAGTGTTCTACCTGGCTGTTCTTTTCTGGCATTTCTGACATACATATGACAACAAAACCAAATGATATCTTCTGTTGGAGTATTGTGTCTTTGATCTTTGCCCTTTTAGCTTATTATTTTGCTCCTGAGAGGTAAAAATTTCCAGTTGTTGCCTTAAGCAAGTCACTCCAGATGAGAGTGAAAGTTTAAATGTTAAAAGTACTTTTATCGACACCTGAACCTGATTATGAAAGTGGCCTCTTAAAGAGAAAAGAATTGCAAACTAGAACCGTATTGTCACATGTTTTGATAGTATGTTTTCAGCGGTTGTGGCAAGGAGAGAATGCCTCAATTACCGGGGCGTGTTGTATTCAACCCTGCTTCTTTTAAGCCCTCCGGCATTCTGAACCAGTATACTGTTCCTCATTAACATTTTACTGTGGTAGGTGACCCTGCCATTCATTTACAGACAATTGCTTCCTGACAATGTTTTTTTTCCCTTCCTCTCAAAGGAGAGCAGCCTATTCTCTCCAGAATGTTAATGTCTTGTAAATCCAGACGTGAGTCTGAGTTGAGAAGGAGCAAACTACCTTCTCCTCTTCTTGTGAGCATTATTAAAAAATTCAATTAGTGCACTGAACCAGAGTCAAAAGAAAACAACACAAAAACAAACAAAAAAAAAGCTGCCTTCAGTGTGTATATGCGTGTTTTTTTTTTTCCTTCTGGGAACACAAAGTCGTTTTCTCTTAGCTGAAAGGGAGGCATTTGCCAGGTTTGCACTTGGCAGAAGATGTAGGCGACACAAAAGGGGATCAATACTCAGTCGTCTGCTGGCTGAATTTAGAATCGATGTCTGTTCTGGGGCAGCCGCAACAATAGAAGAGGTGCGTACATCAATAAAGACGTCTGTCTGTGAATTACTGTGAATCCAGTCCTCGTCAAATGTAATTCAGTTTTCTTAATGTGTGCAAAGTGACTTAAAATCAGTCATTGTTGAATGCCCATGCACACAGCAAAAATTTCAAATTCCCTAAAAATGGCCACCCAAAAACCAATAACCAAACCTATAAAACCAAGCAGAGGTGCAGTGTATGAGGTACCTTTCCCTTTCCCTTTTCTTAACCATCTAGGTTACAACATTTTCCTCCATTAAATACTACATATGTTACTCTACTACACCAAAAAACTGCTGTTTTAAATAAATTACAGTGTAAGAACAAATTACTGCACCACTGGATATCTACAGGAGCTGCTCAACCTTGGAAACCCATGCCATGAAGCTTTGGTCTAAAGTTTTTGTGCTAATCTTAATAGCGGAGTTGGTTTGAAACTCTGCAGTCACTGAGTTAGCAGGCTGTTGGCAACTTTTATACACGCAACACTTAAGCACTTGGCTACCTCTGTGACTCTATGGCTAAGTTGCTGTGGTTCCCTAAGTTGTCAAATAATATCGCAGTTGATCGTGATATTTCTCAGAGGGAAGAAATTTTACAAACTAACTTGTTGTAAAAGCGGTGTCCTGTTACTGCACCACGCTACAATTTAGCGGGCTCTTTAGAACGAACCATTCCCTCACAAATTTTTGTAAAAGCAGGCTGCATGACTAGGTGCTTGATTTTATTCGCCTTTGGCGATGGGACTAAAACACTTGAATTCAAGGATAAAGACGGATACATAGTAGAGCTTAATTCATCTCTGATACAGTGTTAAGAGAGCAAATAATAATGCTAAGGCTCATTTCACTGACAGCAAATTAAAAATGTCACAGTAGTGTTGAATTAAATGTTAATTTTATTGAGTACCTTGTGCGAGTAAAGATAATTTAAATACCTTCACTCACTCAATAAGAGGGGGAGATAGATACTACTAGCTAACTTCAAAAATTAGTATTCCAAACATGGTAATTACAGAAAATAAATACAAGGAATGTCAGACATCAAAGAAAAAAGGGGGAAAAAATTATAACAATTATTGCCATAAGTCAAGCATCATTCGCTAAATAATACCAAGGAAAACTATTTTCAGCCTGCAGTATGTAGCTTGTGTCGTCCCCTTTTGCAAACATTTTGCCTCCAGAGACAAATAACTACATGAATGTCAATCAGCATTTCTCATTGTCATCTACAGCTTTATGCTCTACGGTGAAAGCAATAGATGACATAAGCTGCACACTGTCGGAAACTTATACTTCCTTGGTTTTCCATCATTGTCACTGTTACCGTTTTCCTCACGTTCCTTTTTAAAAAGAAAAAAAATGCTGCCAAAACAATAATTGGTGGCTGACATTAAACACTTTACTACTAGTTTACCGTTGTGGGAATATTACCACAAACAGCAGAGTTAAAACTGTAATGTCAGGGACATTCAGTTATGTTTTATGCAAAGGTCCTCCACTCCAGCAGTAAGTAAAATTTGCTTTAAAGCTTGGTGCCTTAACTAAAGGATGGCAGACTATTAATTTAAGTGGGGGTATTATAGTAAGTAAACGATCCGAGTTACGTTTCTTCTACCACTGCATGCCGCTTCCTCTCAGTCAAGGACAGCCTGATAAAACTCAGCCTTTGCTGACTCACACAGCCACAGCAGCTCTGACTTCCCTGTTCTGCTCAGACGCACATGATGAGCACGGTCCCGACAAGTACAGCCGATCGATCGGATGTTGTACTATTCCCAAAGAACGGATCAATGCGGAGCAGTGCCATGCTCTTCACAGGTATGCTAAGGTATGCAGGGCGCAGCCTTTACTCCAGATGAAATTCTGCATTTGTTTTAAATTTTATTTTGTGGTGCAACTCATAGCCTTCTCGCAGATGATGCATTTAGACTGCCAAAAGCTCTTTGGGAGTAGAAAGCGAAATTACAGCAATATTGCATGAAAAAGTTTTTCATAACAACATGAAATTCCTAAACAAAGAATATTGAGCCGTGGAATGTTTATGGCACTGCTGAAGGCCACAGACAGCCTCTTGCCAAGCTGCCTGTGCTATATATTTTCCCTAGCTTAGGTACGGTGTGCCAGTTTTTCTGCATTACTTTTTTTTCCTGATGGAGCCACTGACCGGGAGGCATCCTGCGGCACCTGTATTAGATAAAGTCGAAACAAGGGTAGGTGCTGCTTGGCTCATACAGCCATACTTGATAAAAGATAGCATCTCTCTCCTTTTCTCTCAGTCTACTGCCGAGGGCCAGCCTGCTCCTGTTTCCTCTGCTTCCTAAACCAAATCTCCCTCCTGGGGGACGTTGTCAAGCAGCCTGTTGCTGGGTAACCAAAGAGGATTGTGGGTCAGAGAAATTATCAGTTGAATACCAACAACAACTTCTCAGCCCGTAGTGCAGATAATGATGTCAAACCTGAATCCTGATAAAATCTAGTTTCACCTGATAACCATTTAAGATACGAAAGGGGTGCTCTTTTTTTTTTTCAATATTATTAATTTAGAGTTTGTGTTTCTAAAACATGTTTTAAATGTTAGCTTACTGCTGAATAAACATGTATTTGACTCCCAACTGCTTGGCTCATTTATGAATAAGTGGACAAAGTCAGACTGTCCTTTGTGAATGCATTTAAATATCAAAGACGTAAAAACACCAGTAAAACACGACATATGTAGAACACCTTGCTAAACTAATGCATTTGGGTTTGTGGACTTTGTCAGGGTCACATATTATAAAATGTATTAAAAATATTTCATAGACTAGACACAATTTTAAATACAATATACATGAAGCAGAAGAAAAATTGAGAAAAAAAACATATATACACTATGTACACTACTGTACATAGTGTATCAGCCAATGGGGCACAGAAGGATGCCTGAGCATATGCTAATGTGTTTTTAGGCTAATCATTGTCCTGGGCAAGAAGGCATGCCCAAAAGGAGATGTGAATAACACTATGTTCTCTCTGTAAAATTCACATGGATCCTTGTGACTTACTATAAACTGATTATTTCTCGCAAACTTGAAGTATTTTGGGGTTGGATTACATGAGGGATCGGCTCTAAGCCCCTTCTTGTTTGCAGTGTTTATGGAGAGGCTGATGCAGGAGTCTCCGTGGACTTGTTTGATGTTTGCTGTTTGCTGTTTGTGGTGAGAGCAGGGAGCAGGTGCAAGAGAGTCTGGAGAGGTGGAGGCATGCACTGGAGAGAAGAGGAATGAAAGTCAGTAGATGCAAGACAGAATATATATATGCAAGAGAGGCAAGGTTGAGATAGTTTAGATATGTGCACAGGAGGGATAGTGGATATGTTGGACAGAGGATGCTCAATCTGGTGCAGGAAAAGAGGAAAAGAGATTTGCGGACGTAGTAAAGGAGGACATGCAGAGGCCTGGTGTGACAAAAGAGGATGTCATGGATAGGCCGATATGGAGGCAGATGATCCACTGTGGAGACTCCTAAAGGGAGAAGCTGAAAGCTGTAGTTCTTTTATAGGCGAGTCTGAATTGAGAAGGCGTGGTCTCTAGAGTATTTAAAGCAGGCAGGAAATGGATAGGGGGGCAGTTTTGGGAAGTTGCTGTCTGTATGTGCAAGAGATCACACTTCTACTGTATTTCTATTGTGTGCATTAGATATTATATACTGTTGTCTAGCTATACTTTAGCATCTAGAATACAAGTATTGAAGAAGTGCTTATTTCCATGTTAGAATAGCAAAGCTGTTACATCATGAGAACGATTTGCTGGGTTCCTGACTTGTTAGCAAATAAGCATATAGGCAGGGCTGCACATAAGTGGTCCGCAGGTGCGCATTTGCTGTCAAAATAAAAGACACGCACCAGATAAGAAGTTGCAACGTGTGTTTGTGTACATACGATTTTCTGGAGGAGGACAGAAGCAAGCTCCTTTAAGCAATTACTTTGGTGTTCCTCCACCTCCAAAGAAATGTCAGAAGGAGTCCGAACCGCAAAAGAAGCGCGTATTCTCGGAAAAGTGGTTGCAGGAGGTGAGCTGGCTTCAAACAAATGATGAACGCACAGAGATGTGGTGCAGAATATGCTGTGAAAATCCCACTCTAGCAGACAAAAACAGTGCCTTTTATATGTACGCAAACGCACGTTGCAACTTCTTATCTGGTGCGCGTCTTTTATTTTGACGGCGAATGCACACCTGCGGACCACTTATGTGCACCCGTGGATATAGGAGCATGTAGAGCGGTGCTCTGACCACCTAACAAGACAAAATGATCTCAAAATAAACCTAAAATGTAATTTATAATTCCTTTAAGTAGTGGATAATTACTCACTGGAAGATGTTTAATAACAATCTTGTATAGAGATCAGTGATTGTGTTACAGCAGTTAATTGAAGAAGTTAATTAGATACAATAACGATACCAGTAGTGGGAATACAATAATAAAATATAATATGTGTTTGTGAAGCTTTGTTTGTGTAGGAAAATGAACATCACATTAATTGAACATAACAGAGTTGATTGAGTAAGAAATTTAATTTAGCATGAAAAAAGGAAAACAACTCACTTTTAAGTTTATCAACTTAAAAAAATTCTTTTGTCTTGAATTCTTGGAGTTGTGCGAACTTACTTGAATTTACAGTGCACATCTTTATGTTACATAAGACAAAGAAAAAAAAGACTCTGCTGTATCATTAGTCTTTTCCAATATTTAAATAATTCCATAATGATGTGCTGTTAGTATTTTTTTCCTGCACAGCAGCAGTGAACCAGTTTCCAATCAGTTCTATCCAACTGAGACTTGAAGCAGCTCTGGCAGTCATCGACCTGCAAGCTGTTTAACACATGTCGAACTATTTCAGAACGTGAGATAAAAATTTAATAGCTTTAAATAAATCTGGGTAAAATATAACACTGTGCCAGTTATCATATAAATACCAGATATGTTCAAAGGCACCAGTTATTTATGATCAGTGTTGGGAAGGTTACTTTTAAAATGTATTCCACTACAGAATACAGAATACATGCCCCAAAATGTATTCTGTAACGTATTCCGTTACGTTACTCAATGAGAGTAACGTATTCTGAATACTTTGGATTACTTAATATATTATCATGCTGTTTACAACTACATGAATGTACTTTTGCTGTGATTTATTACTGTTACTGAAGGTCCGCGGCTCCGAACCGTAGTAAAGGGACCTCTGGCTAATACGGTGGGTTCTGTGTCGGGCTCGTAGCTGAAAACTAGCTTTACTTTGTTGTCTGGGTCAACTTTGCTAGCAGAGACAGAGAGAGGCGTTGAAAGGCTGCTCCAACAGAACTTATTGTTTTTGGAGGAAAACACGAACACGGTGTACAGTCGAGTCTTAATAGCTTACTTACAACTGGGCTCGTCAGGCACTCTTCTTGGCTGCAGTGGTTATTATTATATTTACATGCTTCCAGCTCCCGTTTTTGCTCGATGACAGCTCGTACTTTTCCTTTTTCTCCCTCCCTCGCTCACAGACACATAACGTGTACAGCAGTCCATTCTCCCTGCAGCACGGACTACACTGCCTATGATGCTACATTCTTTAGAGCTATACCTGTAGCATTCTGCCTATTAGCTTAGCACAACAACAACAGGCGCTCTCTCACCCAGGAAACATGCAGAGAGAGAGAGCGTCACCCTGTAACCATGGCAACCATAAAGCTGCCGCCTGGAACTACAGAACGTAGCTGTCAAACAAAACCCAAACAGTCCTGACCTGCGATAATATGAAACAGGGAAGTACCGCTGTGTAATCCATTTATTTCAACAAAGTAACTGTATTCTAAATACCACCTTTTTAAACGGTAACTGTAACGGAATACAGTTACTCATATTTTGTATTTTAAATACGTAACGGCGGTACATGTATTCCGTTACTCCCCAACACTGTTTATGATGCATTCCTAGCTCTCAGTATAAGACAAATGCTCAAAAGTTACAGGCCTGAACTGGAAATGACAGCCAAAAATGAGCGAGTGCATTGTCTCCTTTGATAAAATATATTCCACGACTCTGTGCTTTGACAGATTCCTGTAACTTCTCCCAGTTCAGTGGACTATAAAATCAAATTTGGGTGGTCTACCTTTGTCAATCTGATGTCCTGCAAAATGTTTATATGAATGACAGCACATCTTACTCCTTTTCAGATGGTGATTTATAAAATACAGAGGTAGCATTGTGCTGATTTCAGGTATTTCACTGGAAAAAACTGTTGCCTGGATTATATTGTATATTTGTATATATATATATATATATATATATATGTACAAATATACATTTCATCTAATTTCTGTACGGTAGAGTGTAAAATCAGAGAAATGAAAGCATCAAACTATAATAAAAGATCTGCACAAACTAAACTGTTGCACTGAGCTCACTGTTGAATGGCACGCAGACACAAATAGTTTCATGCTAGAGCCAAGGGAAGGTGAATCATCTGTGGATCCACTTCAGCATTTTAATCAAGGACCTAATATTGGTGATCCAATCCAGAGAGCTGGGCTCAGTCAAGCGCACACTGTCTGAACCATGTGACTAAAGCTATTTGAATAGAAATGGCCCCTGCTCGGCACCATGCCACTGCACCCAACATTCATGTCTTTGAAACAATTGTGCTATTTACACCACGAGATCCACTTTGCTGTCTTTCTAATGATGCTTTCGATGGGCGCATTTGGGTCAGCCCTTTAAACGCTTTCTCCCTTACTGAATGAGCGCATTAACAAAGCGCATTTGTTTTTTTTTTGCGGCACTCAAAATGAGGAAGACGTGGATGAAACCTGAGCAAATCAAGTCCACCGTTATCTATTGACATGCATCACGGTATCATGGCTGTGTGGCAAAGCAGGCTGAAACTGGCTTTAGAGGACGTCTGATAGGTTGTGCTGTGAATGTACTGTGAAGTACTGCAGAGTGGAAAAAGGGGATGATGGTTTAAATCCTCTGCACAGCTACCAAGATTAATGAGGCTAACTAGATTTCCTTTTTTCTTTCCACAAACCACCAGGACTCTGAACTCCTACCCACTAATTACTTAGTGAGCATGTGCACACATGCATCTGTGAGAATGGTGCATCTGTACATGTGTCTGCATACTTTTAAGTGCACAGGGCTACGTGGACATATGTGTGTAAGCTGCAGAAGTTGGTGAACAGGAGAGAAAATATGATAATATTTGCCTGACTCAATGACTTACTCACCAGTTACTAAAGGCCTCACAGCCAAAGCGTGGGAGGTTTTACTTATGTGTGTTTGGTATGTACAGTATGTAGAAGTGGGGATATTGATGTGGGCCACGTTTTATTTGTATTAGTGTGTGTGTGTTTGTATAATGGGGAGGGTGTGGGCAGTGCTTGGTGAAGCTGAAAGAGGAGAATGACACGCTGTCAGTCTGAGTTGACGGTCACTGCTCAGTGCTAAGGCTCCTCCTGACACTTTCTATTCAAACCAGGGAGTGTCTGCAGAGTGCCTCCGGCATATCCAGGGATCCCACTTTTTAATTGAGCCTTTACCCAAGATTCATTTCATCCTCTACCTTTAGCCTTACTGGGAGCTGACACAACGAAGAGTGTGACGAAACTAGGCCTCACATTGTTCGGGGTAAGAGGCTGTTGGAATCGAGACCTACATAAAAAAACGTTAACCTTTACAGATATTATCCCAGTTTCACAGGCACTGAAAGTTCAGTAATCTGAACCTCTAGCATATGAAAGTCATTTTATAATCGGACCACTCTATTTAATGTGTTAAGACCTCTATTAGCAAATATAGGTTTACATATGATCCCCCGAGATGGAAGAAGACCTTGTGCAAGATACCTGAATACTCTAGTTTTACTTTAAGATAAGACATAAAGACTCCATCAATATAAATGCTGAAAGCAGAATACAAAAATACCTTTATCACCATAAATAATTGTGTTGCTAACACTTGTTTGGGATTTAGTTCTAATCAAAAACAAAGTCAGTGTTCAGTTAGCACATGTATAATGACAGTTTCCAGTGAATTACTACCATGTTTCTTTAGTCAAAACAACAACAGAAAAATAAGTGATTCATATAGCTCTGTGGAAAGATCTCATTTATTTATATTTTGCTTCTAAGGACTCCTTACAAGACCTTCTTGTAAGTTTTTAAAGTGGTCTTGCAATAGTTCTCCAGGCTTTCCTAAGGTCCTTCTAGGTTTTTCTTTGGATTCTTGCTGCCTTTTTACTCATTTCCAGTCCAGTTCCTGTACCTGATCATTGTCAGAGGAATGTTTTTTATTCAAGCATATAAGGAACCTAACTCAAGGGATGAACCAGTGCATGTGTGTATGCATAACAGACAACTTCAGAAAGATGCCATTTTAAAAGGTATCTTTAGGCATTTTGTTACTAAAATCCTGTTGCAAAATCAGTTTGTTCCCATTTCTTTAGCTGAATCTACAAAAAAATTATAACACAGTTTGCACCAACAAAGTAATTTCCAAAGAGCAAACCAAAAACCTGGCATATTTTGACATGGTGTGTCCTTTAAAATTTCAAGGAAATTGGACGAGTGGAGAACAAAAGAAGAAATGGCAGGCTAAAAAACACATCAAAACCACAAGAACAACAACAAAAAACTAAACTAAAACTGTCTACAGCAGATGAAACCGTGGGCAACCGTGGCTCAGGGGATTGGGAAGCTCATCTGTAACCGGAAGGTTGCCGGTTCGATCCCCCTGCTCTCTCTGTCCTGGTCGTTGTGTCCTTGGGCAAGACACTCTACCCTACCGGCTACTGGTGTTGGCCAGAGGGGCTGATGGTGCGATATGGCAGCCTCGCTTCTGTCAGTCTGCCAAAAGGGAGCTGTGGCTACAACTGTAGCTTGCCTGTGAGAGTGAATGAATAGTGGGTTGGGTGCCCAGAAAAGCGCTATATAAATGCAATCCATTCTTCTTCTTATTATTAAATGTATCTGAAAGTCACATCCTTAAGAGATAGGTAAAATAATAATTGATCCAGATACCATTCACTGAAGTCTCATCAGAAATGGCCTCAGTAGAAGGGCTGTCAAGAAGCGATTCTTAAGGAAGGCAAACAGGTAGAAAAAGTTGAGGTAAGTCAGATGACACATCTTATGGAGTGATGAATTACAATCTGATATTTTGGTTAAAGTCATTGTCAGTATCTATGAAGGAGGTCGGCAAAGAGGTACAACAGTGTATGCCCACAACCATTTGCAAAACGTGATGAAGGCTGGGGACGAATTTCAGGCAGTAGTGTTGGAATCTTGTCAAAATTTATGGAATTATGATTGCAGAAAAGTACAGCCCGATTTTAACCCACCATGCATTACCATCTGGAATGTGTCTCCCTGGCAATGGCTTCAATTTTCTGCATGACAATGATCCCAAACACGCTGCCAATCGAATAAAAGCATACCTGGGCAGAAAAACACACAATGGAATACAATCCATCACGAACTGGCTTCTCTAAAGCCCGGTCCTCAACATCACTGAAACAGTGTGGGATCATGGTGACAGTAATGGCAACAAAAGGCTGCCAACACCTAAAGAAGAGCTTTGAATGTCCTGTAAGAAGAGTGATGAACTATTCCTGCATACTACTTAAAAACATGATCAGTATGCCTGCCTAAGAGAGTTAGGGCTGTGCTCATACCAAATATTGACTTTCAAGCTTGTTAGAATTGTACAAAATGTTTGTTGCCTTAGGACAACAATCTCTGCGCAACCAGTAAAAACAGCAGCTGGTAAGTGATTGGACTGATTGTTTTTTTTTTTTTTTTTGCTGTCTAGGACTGTTTGCAGGTAGCTGTGGTGAGCAACTAGTTGCCCAGAGGTTAAGTGTACAACACCCTGAACCTTTTGGTCATAAGAGGATTGCACAGGTCATTTAGTGGGAGGCTATCTGACTCAGTTGGACCTGAACTGGCTGCCTGCAATCACTCTCAAACAGACTGGGGAAGGTATGCAATTAATCACCATCTCATTTATAAAGATAGACAGATTGTCAACATGTTGTAATCAGTCGGAGTCAGTCTGCACCGCTGAGCGTAACTCCTCAGCTCCATCAAACAATGATACACACAAACCTGAGTTACTACTGTGGGAGGCAATTTACCGCAAACTGCACTGCTCTTACCACTGAAAAGCGTATCTTATTTTGTGCCTGATATGTCTGACCATTGCTGCTATAAGTGTTTATTCATTTGGAATAAGAGGAGGAGATGTTATCAGAATGAGTGCATAATTGGCACCATTGGATGGCTCAAAGTTGAGAGCACAGGGCTGAAACTTTGGCGTGTCCTCTAGCTCTTTACTTAGTCCTCTGTCTGAGTATTTAGAGCCAAGCCCTACAGGTTTCTGCTCTGCAAGAATACTGGTGTTTTATGGAAACGGAGCAGAACTGAACTGAACTTAATGGAGCGTTGGAGTGAGGAAGGAGGAGGAGAATCCTGCTGCAAAAGCCACACAAGGATACGTCTTGTTTTCCTTTTTACTGCGAGCAGAGCAGGTTCAAGTGTTTCAGGCTTTTAGTCACATTTAGTCACACAGAGATAAGTAGACAATGAAAACATCTTTTGCTGTATTTTTTCAGCAGTGCACACAGACAAAGCAACATTCACGCTTCTTTCTTTCTTTCGCTTCCCTCAGTTGGTGCTGTTACATAATATATATGTCTGTCGAAATGCAGCTGTTAACGGAACTGTTCGATTAATGTCTGAAAGTTATCTTAGGATTACTTGAAGTATTGTATATGAAACATTCTCAGTCTCATACTTTCCTCTAGACAATTGCAATCAAACGTTTTCTTTGTGAGTATTTATTACACAGCGTGCTGCGGGGAAAAGCCTGTTCTTTTTTTTTTTTTTTTTTGCCTGTCCTGTTTGGCTCTTTTGCCATCAGAATTATTGTCTAAAGGCGAAGAAAGATGCCCAACGGATTTACTTTACCAAATTGACCATCCCAGCTTTGCCATAATGGTCCATTTGATTCACCTTTTATTATTTATTTTATTTTCACTTGCTGAATACCGGACAGACTTGACTGGGCGAAAGAAAAGGGAGAAAGAAAGAGGGAAGGAAAAACAGCTGAGAAGAGGGATGGGGAGAAGGGCAAAAAACAAAAACCAACAGAATAAGCAGGAAAAAAAAATACATATATCAATCACCTGGATCACCTGTTGAGAAAGAAAAAAGAAAACAAGCAGAAGAAAACGAGAGTAATAGAATAAACAACATCACAATGATATATGGGAATATGACAGTAAATACTAAATATTAAACATTATTGTGCAGCACATAAGATTGACAGCACAGTGTGCTTTGAGGTAGGAGCCAAAAAGGGTGTAGTTTGTGTGTGTGATCACCCGTGTGTACACCTGTGAGCATGGACGCGCTTGTTTTTTTTTTTTTTTTTGTTTTTTTTTAAAGGTTCCTTCATGTAATGGAAAAGCCTGTTCTAAAGTTTGAGTCTAAGGCTTATTTTTTAGCACCTGGCGGATCTTTTTTGCTTCTCATCTGTAAATAATCTGCATCTTTCATGTGATTCAGTTTATTTTGAAAAGTCTCACAGGATCTTGAGCTTTATTGTGAAAGGTTTATGTGGAAAATAAACAAGCAGACGCGGTGGTTTTACCATCATTGTTGCTAACGACAACGCATAAACGCATGTCTGTCCCTAGTGTGGTTATATTAAATAAAAGAGAAAGAGAGAACTTTAAGAAATTAATATTGCCACTACAGTGACCATCAAAATAATGAAAAAATATTGCCGTAAACAGTTTATTTTGCGACACCACAAAACAAACAATAGCGTAAAATGCAACGATAGACGTTTTTATATCGTCATCAGATATATATCGTTATATCGAACAGCCCTAGATACCCTCATAGCAAGAGTTTCTAACTGTGGGATGTGAGATAACAGCCCCTGCAGTTTCACACACTGCAGAAAAACCCAGAGTGATGCTTGCATTTAGGCATGTAACACAGTAATAGTGCTACATATGCATGAACAGCTGAGGCTCTGAGGGTAAATAAAGTTTTGTGTACCTCTACAAATCGTACAGGTCAGCTGTTGCATATAGATCTCAGGTTTATATGGAGGAATAGCAATAAAGTCTTTTAGGTAAGAGAGAGAAATAAAGCACCATTTCTCAGGATAAATCTTATCCCTCCACCTGAGTTTCTGTTCCCAGGACCTCTGCAATTTCTAATGGAAGAGTCCAATCCTTACATCATAAATATATTCATTCTTCTTCAGAGTTCAACCATTTATGCAAACTGCCAGTGCTGTTTTCAGACACTTATAGCAGATAGACTCCTTCTTATCAACGTTTTATTTGTGTTTTATTGCTGTCTTGATGCACTGAAGTCAAGACAGCAACTGACTGCGAGTGGTCACAGACCCTCTACCTGTCTTTGAAGCGACCGTTTCAAAAGCAAGGAGCAAGTAGCAAATAGCAAGTTGATTGCACAGGGTTGCAATAATTTTAGTATTGTAGAGATCTTCAGCTACTCTTCCACTAGTGTGACTGTAGCCTTACATACTTTCCATGTGTGAGTTTCCATGTCTATATGTGCATATTTGTATATTTTTCCTAGCAAAATATAAAGAAATGAGTGGTGGCTCAGTTCTTTTACACAGGTCTGTAACAGAATTAAGTGCTGTATTCCTATTCTGCTTGTTAAACTGAGAGTAGTTTGCAATTTATATATATATATATATATATATATATATATATATATATATATATATTAGAGATAGATTCTTTTTTGTTCAAATTATTTGCTTCTATGTACTCTCTACTCTCTATGCAGACTTACATAGAAGATGTACATCTTCTATGTAAGTCTATTTTACTAAAATTCAAATCCATTTGTGGTTCAGTTAGAAAATTAATTGCAACCAAAAGGAAGCCCCTATAACTGTGAGCAGGAATGAGCTAAAAACTGGCTTGGTTCTCACATTCTTACACATTTTTCGCATACAGAGATTCAGCTCCTTATTTTAAAAAATAAGGAGCTGGATCTCTATATGACTTAATAAGTAAAGCCTGTTCTGACAGTTGAGACAAGAAACTGAGTACTAACAAGCTTCATTAGCAGCAGCTGGAATGGAAAGGCCTCACCTGCTGTGACAGATCTCCTCAGAGCTCTAAGAGCAAACAATGTGCTCCATTATTCTCCTCCTATGGTAGTTATGCTAGTCCAGTCTGATGACTGCCTGCAAGAAAATAGAGCAAGCACAATGCCAAATGAACTTTCTGCTATGGAGTCATTCAACCAAAGGCAGAAAAACTACAAAACTACTACAATTAACACGCACAGAAACAAGGTGATGAGTTACATAAAACACTGTTTATTTAAACCCAGTTAAAATTTAAAGGCTAAATTAATTAGCAACAAAAACATGGCATTTTTCTTTAAAAGGAAACTGAGGTAGGGAAAGTTAAGTTTGAAACACAAAAATAAAGACAAAATTTTATCATTTTGAAATAACATATAATTTAGAAAATTAGTTGTTTTGCAGCAATTACGTTACACAAATAAACAGACAATGGTGTAATGAGTCATTCCCTGCTAAATTGGCGAAAATTACATGAGCTGCATTGGAGCCATTTCGTGTGATGGACAAAGGGGCAAAAAAAGAACGTAATGAGCAGATGAATTACCAGTTCCCCTGCTCATTCTCTCAGGTGGGCTAAACTCAGAGTCTTTTGGGAAAAAAAAGTTTATTTTTTAGGGGATAGCAGTTTTGTCAATTTCCCTGGTGACAGGCAGCCAAACTAGAAGTGATCTCTTCCTCTCTGTGTGTTCGGACTCCCTGTCTGTTAATAAGTAAACCTCTGCAAAGGCACAGCCGACTTCTCTGTTTGCCATGTTACCTAGGCAAGTCCCATTAATACTAAATTTAATGGAGTGGCCAAGATGTAAAATGCATCACAGTACTGCTGAATGTATACAGTGCATATAAACTATACAACAGAAACCATGAAACATGAACAAAATGTTTAATGTACAATATCTGGTTACAAATAGTTCCTCTGTTTAAAATAAAATTACCTCTTTGAGGGCTTGGAGGCAGGCATGTTTTATACCAGCACCAGTGTCAACATACTAACATGCTCACAATAACGAAGTAAAGATAGTGATGTTTGTTTAATGTCTATATTTGAACTGATATAACAAATATACATCAACAACACCGCTACTTTAAAAAATACAATACAGTGCAACTGAATCTATACGAATATATTACACAAAAGACTCATAGGAAATACAGATACAAGTATTTAGCTTAATGCAACTTACACAGCTGCTGTGAATATCCCAACACAAGTATGTAAACTAATTGTTTATTTCTACAGTAACTGTTTACTTCTGATATAGCCTCTGCCAACATGATGATCCTGTGGGTTGTATCAGAAAGACAGGAAAACCTAAACATACTCTGTGAGCAGTTTTTGCATCCAATTGACTGGTTTTAGTCAAACTGTGGGTAGGATGGGTCATTTATTTACTAAACATAAATGAAGTCACCTTTATGCCTCAGAATTGGCTGAGCTTGATGCATTCTCAAGCCACTGGTATTAGAGTTTTATAAAGGCTTTCATGCCTGAACTGTTGCTGTAACCGTGCATGTCTATGAGAGCATCATCTCTGATCTGATTGTTCTTAGTGACTTAGTGAAAACCTGACTGGGCAGATGTGCCAAGAAGACGGGCTCCAACCTGTACGGCGCCATTCTTGCTGCAGCCTTCTGCTCTTCAAATGTCTCAGCAGCTCAACGCCTGACCACACGGCCATCATTTCATACTCAGACACTTTTTTCTCCCAGTATGTCTCGTACTAAACATGTACGGGACATGCTGGGTATATGCATTCTTCAGAGGCAGAGACAACCAGTGACAGTTGCATAGCTGCAGGCTGCACTCATCCGGGAATGGAAAGCAGTTCCAGATCCAGACAATTGTAGATCCATGTGCAGATAAGTGACTGCTGGCATAACGCAAAGAGGAGACCATACGTATATCGAACTTCTTGTATGCAAACAAACACACAAAGGAGAGGAGTTTGCTGGTTTGTATTTACTGGCTATTTAATGAATTCAGCATGGCATTTTGACTGACAGTTCAGTCCAAAAACAACCCCCTGTTCTAACAGTAAAGGCTGTGGGGCTGCTTTCCGACATGTTGTACCAAGTACCAGTGAGACATGTAACACAACACATGAGCCTAGTTTGACTAACAGATTAATGTGCAAGGCTTATGAAATGCAAGAATTCTCAAACTCTTTGCAAAATAACCCTGAGCTGAACTGAAACCCTGTGGACTGGAATTTATTGTTTGTTTTGGGGATTAGTTTGAGTGATTAGCACAGTAAATATGAGGAAAACGCAGCCTCTCACCACTCCTTATAACAGTTTGGATCCAGGAACTGCCCTTTCATGGTCAGGTTCTTGAAGGAATGTGCCAACTGAGGTATGAAGGAGGAGATTTAGAAAGAATTTTTGGAAGATGTCTTGATTTTAAGCAGTTTGGGTTCAGTCTTCTAATATGATTACATATGTTTTGTTCACTTTAACCACTGCTATAGGTTTATTTAAGACTCAGTTATTATTTACTGTGTTAGCCCTGTGAAAGACTAGCAACCTGCCAATGTGTACCCAGCCTCCACCCTGGCTCCAGCCCCCATGACCTAGAATAAGATAAGCCTAAGAAAATTGATGGATGATGGATGAATGATGGATGAATGGATTACTATTTTCTGGATTGGGAGGGACTTTGTTTGCATAGGCAGAAGTTACATCTCCTCTTGAGATTCGTTTGTGTGTCAGGTGATGGTAGTGCTCAGTGGCAGTTCGAACGGGGTATGGCCCAGTACTATGAAGCAGGATTTGTGCAGATCCAAACTTCAAGGCTAACCTTGGGTTCAGTACAACATTGATTCAGTTCTTACCCAAGTACATCACCACTGGAATTTATACTACAAACCTAATCCTACTGACCAGTCAGTTCTCTCTCAAACAGTGTCCACATTCCTGGAAGATCCCTTGTACCTTTGTGTGTTTATCAGGAGGGGCTTAAATCTTTTAGATTTCGATTGTCTACATTCTTGTCTGGCTCTATGGATTTTGTTTCCTGTTGTCTGCAAACAATTTTACAAGAATATTATTGTTCTATAAGCATTAATATATAACACAGGATATTCATGTATTGTGCCTTAAGCTGACATTTGAATTCTGTATGGAGAATATTTTATTCTTTATT
Organism: Neolamprologus brichardi; assembly: GCF_056152115.1. Lineage (NCBI taxonomy): Eukaryota > Metazoa > Chordata > Actinopteri > Cichliformes > Cichlidae > Neolamprologus > Neolamprologus brichardi. The sequence goes on along the minus strand of NC_142121.1, from coordinate 15,131,934 downwards.
TGCTGTCAGAACCTTACACAGCACAGCAGCTGAATAAATAGAAAATAAAACTGGGTTTTAAACATTAATTTAATGAAATACTTGATTAAAAGTCTCAGATTCTTTCTTGTCTTAACAATAATGATACCAAAACATATAAGGTGTGATATTGTAAAGTCTGTTAACTTTCACAGCTGTCATTTTTTTCTGACTTTCTTTCTTGGCTTCAAAAAGGCTGAAGTTTATTTATATCGTAGGTCTTAACCAAAGAGCTTGAAGGACTCCTGCATTCACACAACACGTTTAATAGTAAACAACTGTAAAGTGCCTTTTCTCTCTTTCACTCTCTCACACACACAAACACATTCTCAGCTATGTTGCTTTCAGTCTGTATTATATGTTTAACCTCAGCATATTTTCCCTGTGGTATAGTTTTCTTCTCTTGTAAAATCAGCCCTTCTGCTGCCAGTGCCACCACTTTGCTGTGAACACAGGGAAGACGCTGGTTAAAATTAGTCAGGTGAAAACAATCTGGCCAATGTTAGGCTAAATTAATCCAGATAACAGAAAGTTACCCAGGGTATGTTGAATTGTCTTTGCAGTGAGGCCTCTACATTGTAAATATGACACTCTACTCCACTCTTGTAAGGGAATAAGGAAAACTTATTTCCTTATTCTTATAAAAGGTTTGGTCCGCTATCAAAACCAACTTTAGCATCATCCAAAGTACAAATCAGCAACCCTGTGATTAGAGGAAAACCTGCCCTGCCACCTGAGCCACAGCGCATCTGGGCTGGTGAATGATAACAATGTACCAGGGCTGGATATCAGCATGCCTTGTTCTAGTTGGCCTCACAATTAAGATTTGTGATTTCTCAGACAGAGTTTAAATCTATGATTATTATTAACAGTTATGTAATTAAAGCTAGCAACTTACTACAATAAAAATAATAGCCAGTTATGGGTACACGCCTAAATTATAATTGAAGACTTTCCCAGTATTACAGAAGTGATATTGTAACCAATGGTTTTAAGATAGCGAATTATTTTATTATAGTCAATATTATAATATTATAGTCAATAAGTTGAACTTTTATTTCCGCAATCATTTTGTGAAAGAGAGTTTCTCTCTTGCAAAAGACATTTCACTGCACCGAAACTTTCCTCTTTTCAATAATACAGACTTTTGGGTGTGAAGATTTTTCATTATGATGACTCATGAGGATGGGCTGTAAATGGTTGCTTCTGGCAGCCTGAGGTGCTGAGACAATTCATGAGGATATAGTGGAGCTTTTTCCTGTTAACAGAAACAGCGTGTGTAGCAAAATTCCTTCACCTTTATTTTAGCAGATTTTTCACAAATAAAGTGAAAAATCTGCTAATCTGCTAATCCCCCCATTCTTACATAAACACTAGACACACACACACACACACACACACACAGAGAGAAAGAATCGGGATGCATAGCTGTATGCATATAGTAAAAAACAACCACAGTAGCTGTTTGTTTTCATAGGTTCTATTACAACACTTATATAACTTAATTGGTTAGACTTGCTCCTTGACCTCTTAACAACATCTTAAACTCAAGTTAATCCTTCTTCTAAAGTTGACCTAAAAACTATTTCGTGAGCATAAATTAATCCCTTAAAGAATCCCCGAGAGAACTCTACAACCTCACAAGAGGAAAAATAATGAAGACGCACACACAAACCCACACAGCGACACACACACACACACACTCTTGTGAATGTTTACAATGTGGCACAGAGGTGAGAATGATGTTTGCTGAGCGTCCCTGCCACTGCAGTGATATAGTGTCCTCAGCTGACTGCGGTCCAAGGCTGCCAGGCTGCCTTGCTATACTTGAGATGCTGCCCATCTCCACGGTGCTCGTGCCAGCAGACATTAGTATCAGCCCCATCCCTCTGTTAGCAATTTATACCCATTAATAATTAATGAACTGCTGCGGACTTAGAAAAGGCCCGCTCCTCCTTACAGGACCACGCTGGCTCATTTACATGCTTCCAAAATGACACATGGTGGAGAAATTTGCAGAGCGGCTTTAGTGGCCCTGGCATTTAAGCTAAAAGAAAGTAAGGACAAAAAGGAAAGAGAAGCGATAGAAAGCTCCATCTTGCATTCTGTTTCCATCCCCTTTCTCTCATATGGTTGCTAGGCTACACCACAACTAATCACCAGGAAAATTATCGTCATTCAAAACCATATCTCTAACTTGTGTGAGGACATACAGTATTTACCCGGCAGTTCAGATTTAAGATATAAAAAAAGTGGAGCTGTAAAATACACAGGAGGGTTGTGTTTATGAATTTACTTGTGTCCAGTTGTTAAGGATGATTTAGCTGACAATAGGCCTAAATAAATCACCAATTTGGTGCTTATCAGTGTTCCCAAATTGAAGTTTAATATCCTCCTCTCCCAGCAATTTCCTACATCCTCGAGCCCTGTGTGCTGCCAACCGGACACCCAGGACTTGGATGGAAATCTTTCCCATCACCGTTCACCACCTCTGTGGGAGAAGATTATGAAGATTAGATTTGCCTTAAATAGATTTTTTATGGCAGCCAGAAACAATGCTATCTTGGAGTCACTCTATATGCAATTCACTCTGCCGCATGCCTGACAAAAACCACTCGCCTTTCATTGTGCGTGAAGCATGGCTTTGTGCACTTTGTGATTGAATCTTGCAGGGGAAGTAATGGCAAATGTTATGACCACTGACGTAAAGGGATGGAGACTAATACCGTTCCCTGCCTTCCACAGCAAACCACATGTCCACGCAATCTGTCTGCAGATCATAAAAACGCAACACCTGAAATGTACTTCTGTACTAGTTTAAGTGTGTGTGTGTGTGTGTGTGTGTGTGTGTGTGTGAGAGAGAGAGAGAGAGAGAGAGAGAGAGAGAGAGTGAGGATGTAAACATGAGAATTATGCATTTACATTTCACATAAATATGTAACTGTAGATGGACTAAAGTGTGTTGTGAATATATACTCACTGGTCCCTTCATTAGGTTCAGCTCTTCATTTACTTGTTACAGATAGATATCTAATCAGCCAATCACTTGGCAGCGTTTCAACACATTTAAGCATGTAGACATGGTCAGAACAACTTGATGAAGGTCAAAGTGAGCATCAGTATGGGGAAGAAAGGTGACTGGTCTGAGCATTACAGAAACTGCTGATCTGCTGAGATTTTCCCGCACAGCCATCTCTAGGATTATTCTAGGACAATGGTCCAAAGAATAAGAAAAATATCTAGTGAGCTGCAGTTCTCTGGGCGAAAATGCCTTGACGATGCCATGTCGAACCTTGAAGCGGATGGGCTACGAGCAGCAGGTGCCACTCCTGTCAACCAAGAGCAATATGCTCGAGCTCACTGTATAGGAATTTCTTTTACTTATGTATTAATCACATTATTTTATTGTATGATGCCTTGGTGCCACTGGATTTTTAAGCATGTTTCACACTCATACAAATGGTGGGGGTCTAGTAAGGAAGTTGGGGGAAGCAGACAACTCCACAGGAAGAGTCTTTTGTCTCTTCGAGGACTCTGGGAGGTAGCAAGGGAGTGTGAACCATAAGGTGTGAAACAGCTGTGTACTGCCTTTTGTTCCTGAAGAAGGTATTTAACTGAGAGCCATGCTAGGCTCAGAGAGACTCTGCTGACCGTCTGTCCCACGGTCATGTAGGCTCTCCACAAGCTTGGTTGTCTGTTCTTTGTGTGTTTTGATTAAAGAATGTTAGCTACCGCTCACCACTCATCTGCAGGCTTTATTTAATGGAAAACTTCCACAACACTCACCAAAATTGAAAAATAGAAGATTGAAGAATCGTTGGCTGATCTGATGAGTCTTGATTTCTGCGAGAGTCAGAATTTAGTGTACAAAACATGAAAACATGGATTTCTCCTGCCTTGTATCAATGTTTCAAGCTCTTGTTGGTGATCATGTCAACACAGACCAAAATCTCTAAGGAGTTTTTCCAGCATCTTGTAGCATTTATACCATGAAGGCAAAATGCTTTGCTTAATGGAGGCCACTTACTATGTGCTTATTTTGTTGTCTTCGCACTGGCTTCCAATAAAGTTTAAACTTTAGTTTAAAATCTTTCAGAGCTCTGACCAAAACCTGCTGGTAGTTTCTTGATGTAGACTGAAACCAAAGGAGACTGTGTGCTTGAGGTAGCAGCTGCTAAACTAAGGAATGGATTACATGTGGGATCTGTGGAAACTTTCAAAGAGCAGCTCAAGGTTTATTTGTATAGGTCTGATTTTAACTAGTGGATACTATTAATTATTTATATTTTATTCATTGAAAGTTGTTGTGAAGCACTTTGTGATCCTTATCTCCAATGGTGCTATATAAATATATATTTTACTCATTTACGTACAAAAAGGGGTCCAAAATAGTAGTAGCAATATGTAACTAATGAATTGGCCAGAAATGTATGTGCACATATGCACAAAATAGGTAGAAGGTCAGAAAAAGATAAAAAATTGAATAATGAATAGAAGTAAAAAAGGTTTTGAAAAGTAGGGAATTTTACTTGCAGCATGCATGTGCATAGATACTTATGTTTATATTATTTTAGTTTGACTAAAGACTACGAGTACAAACACGTTATCACTGCCTGCCATTTTCCTTTCCTTTGATTACTCTTGGATCAGCATTGCCTTGAGACACTCCACTGGGTTTCATTTGCAGCTTCTTGAAACGACTTGCACCCTCACATTGTGAGAAGAAGATGCTGCCTCGTTTAACGATTTAATATTATAACGCAACATTTTCTTTCTTTGTAATTTTCACAAGACCCAGCCTCCTACTCATGCCCCTACCTACTGTGATCCTAGCACACAATAAATGAATACATATATCATTTAATGTCATACAGTATCAACCACAACATGTACAGCATTAAGATGGGATCATGAGCAAGAACTTGACATTTAAAAATGTACCAGATGAGCTGAAAACAATTTTACACGGCTTATAAAGATGTTTTACTTATGTAATCCTCCACATTTGCAGTATTATGTACTTTTTAAAAAATGTTGTAAGAATACTAATGATTATAAATCGGATTCAACACATTTCATTCAGATATAGCCACATGCATACATATTTAACAACATAGACTGTATGTATGCTATATTAGTTTATATGATTGATGATTGCATTTCATGATTTGTTTCATATTCTTTATTATATATTCAGGATTTTTTTCGTCCTTCTATTTTGGTCTTTGGGGATGACTCTGTCCTTATGTCACAGAAATGTACGGATTCTCCTTCATTTTTAATTCAAAAATATTATATGTGAGTTGATAACCCCAAAGGTTAAAAACAAACAAAGAAGAGGAGGAAACAGGCTTCTGCCGAGAAATATGGAATATGGGGTGAACTTCCATGGATTTTGTTTCACCCCCAACCAGTTACGACAGATGGACGCCCCTCCCTAAGTCTAGTTCTGCAGGTGGTTTCTTACTGTTAAAAGGAAGTTTTTTCCTTTGTCGCCAAAGTGCTGGCTCATAGGAGGTAATATGATTTTGTGTTTTTCTTTGTTTTCTCTGTATCATGGTAGGGTCTTAACATTACAATATAAAGCACCTCGAGGCAACTATTGTTGTGATTTGGAGCTATATATATGACACTGAATTAAATTGGACATTGATGGCAGAAGGCTTAACGATGTTATCAATGAACAAAGGTTCAATGAACTGTGGGGACAGTTTATTTTTTTCATTTTAAATTCATTCTTTAAAGGAATGCCCTTAAAAACAAAAACCTGACCTGGGTTATAAACAGGGGCTGGGGTCCTCCATTGGTCAGCCAGCTTCTTACTCTGATCTGCTGTCCAGAAGAGCGCTGCCTTCATTTGATTCCAGTTTGCATCAGTGATGAAGATGGAGGCATGAGCTTTTCCTTCATGAGCTGGGAATAGTTAGGGTAAGTATTCAAGGTAAGGTTCAAAAGGAATCAGACTGGTAGCTGAGTATGGCACGGTGTTGTGAACATATTCAATTCAGGGAAGGTGTGTACTCTAGACAGACTGATTTGAAGTAGGTATGCAGCATAAGGCTGCTTCTCACTCCTGGTTTGCTCATTGCTCAGTTTGCTCATTGCTTTTTGGATGGAATCCAGAAGTCAAGTTGCTTTTGCTTCAAATGCATTTGCTTCAAAACTGTGTTGCAAACTGCAGACCTCTATTGGAAACTATGCCATTAGGGATGGGAGAGAAAATCATGGAGCACTGTGTTACCTGCTATCATAGGAGGTAACACAATGTTCCATGTACGCCGCACTTTACAGGACTTTATACTAGAACAATGTGAGCAGGCAGACACGTATGATATTCTGTCCTTTTTCAAAGTTGATCAACAGAATATTCATTTAAACAACTTGCTCCAGGATAGTATGCAAATCTCACTGTGTGAACATTTTTGAGGAAGATACACTTCCTGTTCCTGAGCCTGGGTGATGGTGGTTTCAATCTCTCACTGCCAAGATCCCAGGACACAGGCTGAAGGGAAGATGGTCTTGGGAGTAATATCTTCAGATGAGAAACTGCTGGGATAACGTGTCAGGTTGGAGATTCCTTTATTTGGAGCACTAGGTTCTGGTAAAGTCAAAAACCAACAACCAACCAAAAAAACAGAGAAACAAAAAACAGTGATGGGAATGTAGTATTTTGGCTGACTGGGAAAATGCTAGATTTTTAAGGTCTGGGTGATCATCTTCCTCCAAACAGTCTCTACTCCTATAGGGCTAATTTTACTGCTACTGCTTTTTATTTCCAAAATCATAATTACATTCCACTACTGTTGAGCAGATAAAACAGCATAAAGGCGCAGCTTACCAGTGTGCTGAAACAGAACAGCCACCACCCCAATTTCAACATCCACAATAACATGAAGGGATGGGTCAGGCTGGGTGAGAAAAACTTTTTCTTTCAGGAACTAAAACGTTAACTCTGCTTCTGGGTACCAAATAGAGAGTGATAATCTTACTCTAGTAATGAAACTCCTATGAAAACTGTCAAACCCTAGAACATGTTGTTGCTTCTTCTTTGATGTGGGAAAAGCCGATTTGCTACCACCTTAATTTTCTTTGGGTCAATCTTCACCAGACCACTCTTCAAAATGTAACCAAAAAAATGTTCCAAGTTGGCACATGGAATTCGTATTTCTCAGCTTTAACATTCAACTGAGTTTCTGCAACACCTTTCTGACATGCTGTCTGTGACCTTTTGGATCTTTGGAAAAAATGAGAATGTTGTCATGATACACAAAAACAAAAAGATTCATGTGGATGTGGAGTACATCATTAACAATGCATTCCAGTGCATTTGTGACCAAATACTGTAATGTTCTAGAGGTGTGCTGAAAGCTAACAACAGGTTCTGCTGTATATTAAAATGTATTGGCCTTAGTTAGCCCATGACATTGGTGGTATTATTTATGGTCTCACTGTGAGACGTAATGACCACAAAGTTTAAGTCCCATGCTGGTAGCATGTCTAATAACTATTATTTATATGCCAGAGCAGATAGGGAGCTGTTTATTCTCTCCCTCTGGAGCTGTGTCAGTAACTGAGGTGACTGGCAGCACACCCATTTTCTATCCGGGTGCTTCTGTGCTGGATGGTTCACTGGAGGCAGCAGGGTTTGTTAGTGTCCTGTGGAGGCAGAGACAGGTAGACAAGAGCCAGTGAGATGTAATGACCACTGCCATCAATGACTAAGCCCCAGCAGCACCTCTACATGGCTGAGAGAGTACACCTGATATTAATGACAGCAGAGCTATAGAAAACCCCTGCTGCCTCACTTTCTCTTTCTTTTTTTCTTGTCACTGAAAAAGTGAGGTGGACAGGCTGCTGGAGGGAGTGCCAAGTTTGAATGTGTGGACGTGTGTGTCATCCAGAGGCACACTTGTATCACATGCAGCAACCCCTTGTATTTGCACATGTTGTTATGTTAGCAAAAAAAAAAGAAGAAGAAAGAATATGTATTGTATTAAAAAGAAAAAGTGTAGTGCTGATGGATCCTTGCTGAGCTCTTGGCTGCCAGCTCATATAATTAGTTTCTCAAGTCCATTTTTTTATGGATTGTCTTTTGTTTTGCAATCTTACCTAGTTGGTGAAAGCAATACTGCAGCTCATCCCACCTGAAGTGTCAATAATATTGATTTGAATTTTAAAATGCATTATTTTTCACCAAGTGTGAAACCAAACAGAATATTGTATATTTACTGGAAAGGATTACTTAGTTAAAAAGCTCTGAAAAAAGTATGGATGAAACTGACTGATTCTCAAGGTAAAAGTTTATCCTGTTGTTGAGTTATGATGTTATGAAGCCAGAGCCAGAAAACAACTATCTTATCTTATCTTATTATAAAGACTGACACTCGCTAATTAAAATGCAAAATGTTCTTTGTTGAATCTACACACAGCTGGATGGTTTTAGTTGCATATTATAACCACTTATAGATAAACATCAGCCATTGGTCTGCTCAGCACTTTCATGCAATATCCCTGTCAAGTCTCAGTCACAGAAGCCTAGAGATTGGTTTTTGACTGCCTTGCAAACATCATTACTCCCAAAAATTACTATTTTCCAACAGCAGTATTTTACAAATGGCTGTGACTTAGGCCACAGAGAGTGGGAAACTCAGGCAGTGGATTATGTTGCGCTTTGCTTACAAACCAACAAATACAAAAAAAACCCACTAATAATATTGTGACTAAAAAACATTTTAAGATCACTGGTTATCAGTGTTGGTCAAGTTACTTGAAAAAAGTAATCAGTAACTAATTACTGATTACTTCCCCCAAAAAGTAATCCCGTTACTTTACTGATTACTTATTTTCAAAAGTAATTAATTACTTAGTTACTTAGTTACTTTTTAAAAACACGATTTACAACCTAAATAGGTGATAAGGCGATAGATCTTTCAGCCCAATTCTACTTTTTCTACATAATCCATCATACAAAATGTAATCAAATGGAAAAGTCCCTTTTTAAAACTTGTTGTATTAGTTTTAATCTTTTAACTTTATGCATCAAGCAAAAATTTAATTATATGCAACATTCTCTGACTGGAAGAAATTTGTTTAATATTTAAACCTATTTTCTGCACATTCCAGCACATAAAATAAAATATTTTTTGTGTTTAAACTCACTCTTTCAAATAGATGCAAGTAAAACACAGCAGAAAATAAATAAAGTCAAAGACTCAGCGGTCCTTTTGCTCTATTTTCACCTGTAAAGCAGGTGGGCGGAGGTTTACCTTGGTGCAGGTGTGCCGCAGCGGTCAGTGGAAGAATCCGCGAGTTTCTCTGTGACTTTCCCATTACGTCATAGCGCACTCGGCGTTTGCACGGAAGTTTAGGGGTTTTTTTCGCTGTAAAAAGAAGTTTTCTTCCCACGCACAACGGACACAAATTTTTATGTCACTTTTTATGGAATCAAACTCAAAGTAAGGTCAGTACTTCCACGCTTTAAACGCTGCACGCTCATACTCTCTCCCGCACTCGATATATTATCCATTGTTGCTCTGTACACAGCTGTTTTCACAAACGTCGCACTTGCTTACGTCACTGTCATGAGACATTCTCGCAAAAAATCATGGTTTTAGTAACGCAGTAACGCAGCGTTCCTACGGGAAAGTAACGGTAATCCAATTACTGGTTATATAATCTATGTTGTAAAAACCTGGTAGCATGGTGGCAACCCAATTATACTTATTTACATATATTTTATACTGTAGATTATGATATAAAAAGGTGAGAAATTGGTAAAATATATATGATCTTCAGTCTGTTACTTCAATTCTTGTCCCTTTCAGATGTGTACATCATTATGGTCTCAGTTATAGATATTTTTCCAGGAGCTGACTATTATATCTTGCTAGGCTACAGCTTTAGTAACTAGCCAAATACATTTTAAGAATAAACATTTTCACTGAAGTGTGCAGCAGCTTTGTGAAAAACAAAAGAAATAGTATAAATGGTCTCTTTCTTAAAAAACAAAACAAACTTAAACCCTTCTTCTAAAGCCAGTTCTCTCAGATATATTGCACGCTATAATGTCTCAATAACTTCAAGACTGAGCTTGCCACTTAAAGATAAAAAAGTCATGAATACAACAAAAATGTACGTCCTCATGTTGCTCGCTGTCTTCCAGATAAATTGAGTAAAGCCCAGAAGCCTATGAAGCCTATGATTACCCTAAACTCAGAGAGTTCATTACTTCAAAGTTGAACCTCATTAGTTTAGATTTGCCTTTCAAGTTCACTTTCTCTCAGGATCCCGACTTTTAACTGTTAATTACTGTTCTATTAATTAAAGAACCGGTACCTCAGAGGCAGGTGCTGATACCACATATAACTGATCAAGTTGGGCTTATTTCCATAATTCTGTGTAATATCACTACTGGGAATATGGTGAAAAATAATAGAGAGCGAAGCCTATCGCCAAAGTGATAGGGCACAGTACGAGAAAAAATATTCATACTGCATTCTCGTTGTTTGATGTAAATCTTGATTAAACATCACAGTTATTAATTTCAAGGCAGAGCCTGAGTGGATAGTTAATTACACAAGCTCTGTTTCAACAAGACTTATGTTCTCCTGCAATTAATCAAGGCAGTCATGAACCAAGATAGACACAAGAACGCCAGCCCACCCCTTCACGCACAATCCGAGAGCTGACCTCTTTCAACAACTGGATTTAATACTGAAGGGGTCAAGATGTGGGAGGTTGAAACAGTAGTTCTCAGCTTAATCCCACTGAGTCATTATGTTACATGCATAACAGAATTCAAATGAGCTTCAGCACCCAGTTGAGAAGGAAAATCATGTCCTGTGTTTTGTTCCCCCATCCCCTCAGGTTTAAGTTTGCAGAAAGACCTGATTGGAGGGATGCGTGTATTGGTCTACAAAAAAAGAAGAAGATGTGAGCCATACCGAGAAAAGATGAATATATGAGCGTTCATGCTTGCCTGGTTGTACAGTGTCTCCATGCACACGAGTGAGCTGCAAGCTGTCATGATGATTCTACCTCCTCGTTTTTCATGTACTGTACTGTAGAATGTGCTCTAGCTCAGCAGGGAGAGTGATTACGTGCAAATATTAGACAGAGGGGAGAAGAAGATATAAACATCCCACATCTCTGCATCATCTGTGCATCGCAAGCTGTGCTGTGGATCACAACCTTGCAGCTATGGAATTTTTTATTCTATCAGATTGGATCTTTTTCCACCTTTGTGACTTGATGTCAAGAGTGGAGCTAGCAAAGCACTTGGATCCATGTATCACTGTGTGGAGGCTGAACTAGAGCCACTCTTCTGTTTGTCAGCCAACAAGTTCTGCCAATTTCCAGAGATGGGCTTGGGTCGTCTGCTGGCAAAAGGTATACAGCAAACTTTGTACTATTTCTATGTTTGCTGTGCTGTATTGAGTTTGATACAATCGTTTCACTTCACTGATAATCACAGTGACATCTTTCAGATTTGCAGCTTCACAGGTGAACAGGAGGTGAACTATCACATGTGCAGAAACTGCCAGATTGTTTTTTTCTGCCTTTGAATGTTGAAGTATTGATAACTCCAACAAATGCTTTTGACCACCGGCAATAAAGTGGCATGACATCTGATGACTCAGCACCATTTTCACTTTTGTGGAAACCAAATCTCTCTTTATTAACACCGTATTGGATGTGACATTCTTGAAAATACATTTATAAACAATTTCATTTCAGCAAGGATATACAATTGTGTCCAGATTTTGTTTTCTATGAATATAATGTGAGAACATTGTTATTGATATATTCCGAAAGTAAAAAAAAAAAAGTATCGACCTGGTCAAGATATCTGAAGCTGCAGTTGCAAAATATCTACTTGTATTTTTAAGGTATTCACAAAATTACACAATAAGAAAAGGATGGATATTTACACTGTTCCAATCTTTAACTCTAACCAGTCTGTTAATGAAAACTTGGATGCAAAACAAGGTATCAACAATAGTCATCTCAATGTGCTTTATGCTGTAAGTTAAGACCTTATAGTATTCTGGAGCCAAAACCTCAACAATCAAATCAAATTAAACCCACTATGAGCAAGCATTTTGCAATGGCGGGAAGGAAAAACTCAAGAGACCTTTTAACAGGAAGAAACCTTCAGAGGGTGTAGGTATTAAGGGACTGGGAACAATCATACATTAGAAGAGAGGTAGTTTTAAAGTGTAATGCTCATGCTAATATTTTTCACCAGCATGGCTGAGAGTTATTAAGGCTACAGGTTACTAATGGAATTAAAATAGCTTCTTTCATGCAGTCCTGCTCTATTACAGAGTGCATCCGCCACCTTTGTAACACAGAAATACAATTTCTAATAAATTATTATTATTATTATTGGAAAATTATTATTCCTTTCTGAGAAGGCAATGGACGCTAATAAATATGCCACTCGAAACAAAGCGAATGAACAATAAATAGGCCAATTTGAAGTTTTACACAATTGTTTTCATCGTTTTTAGAATGACGTGAAAAACTAAAGTGGTTTTCTTTGACATTTATATTTGATCCTCTATGAAACAATGCCTCAATCAAAAAAAACCCAAAAGATAAAAGATAACTAAAGTCACATTTAATTTATAAAGTAAAACCCAGAGGTTACATGTATCATTTTAATCCATAAGACTATATTAAAGGGCTCTTCAGAACTTGACAAGGAGAAATGGTTTTATCTAAACTTTTGACATCTAGGGTCTGGTGCTCTTTTTCAACATAAACATCAGGCCAAGATTTAAGGAGCTCTCTCAGAGGCCTTTGAATAAAACAACAACAAAAAACCCCAAACCCCCCACTCCATCCGAGACCTTTTTGTGTCTGTAAACCGGAAAAGCCCAGATGTAAGCAGGAGATTTAGATGCAAAGAAAGTTTTGTGCCACCTATTTTAGGTGTACACTTTTAATTTGAGATGTAAGTTCATTCAAGTCCATTTTTGACATCAGGTTTATCCTACCCCCTCCGAGCTACATTAGTTTAACACAGGGCTGGACTGGTAATCTGGCATACGGGCAACCACGTCTGTATATATATATATATATCTATATCTATATATATATATATATATATATATATATATATATATATATATATATGTGTGTATATATACATATATATATACACATACATATACATATACACATACACACATATATATATATATATAGCACAAAAGCTATATATATATATAGAGAGAGATGGTGGGCTGTATGTACCAAAAATGCCAGTCCAGTGCAGGTTTAACACTCTTCCCTACATTTTAGATGTGGTCTTGTAGAGGGCACATTCCTTTATTCCACTTGGCAGGGTAGTACAAGGTTTTTGGCAGGGACCTGTGATGTGTTATCTGAAATTCATAGGGCTGCCTTTCCAGCAGATTCTGTGATATGCCTCTTGTGCACCCTCTCTAAGTCTGACCTTACACTGGCATTTGCCAAAAAATGTATTATAATGACATAGAACTCTGCTCTCCATTGCCAAATGGATTATGGATTTTGGAAGTTATCGCATAACTCTTGAAAAGATAACGTGCGTGTAAAAGAATGAAATCAATTTCTTCTATAAAATATGGAAATCCTTTATTGACTATGGAGAACTGTGTACTGACTGGTTGACTAATTCCTGAAACATGCCGGGAGCATTTCAGAAGCATAGCCTTTTAACTGAATGGGGTCTTTAAATCCTTTCTTGCCCTTCTCATCTGGTCTGCACTGCTTGACATGAGCTCAATGATAAACAATTCATTTTTATTTTTTAAGATTTTTTTTTTAGGCATTTTTGCTATACAGTGGAGCAATGAAAATAAATGGGAAAGTAGGGAAAAAGAGAACTCGGGCCGCTGCACTTCGACCATGTGGTATGTGGTTGCCTGCTCACCCACTGAGCTGATCTTTTGATAGTCTAGAATGCCACGGTACATCTCATGGATATGCAAGCATTGTCTTAGGCAGGAGTGAACAGATCCAGCAGACCTGTTGGAGCCAGAGCACAACTGAACTGCACTGGGTGAATTTCAGGGATACAAGGCTCTGATTAAACTATGAATTCTGTATCTTATTCACAAGGGCACGAAGATTATGTGAGGTCATTTCATCTGGAAGCTGAACCTGAAACAGAGGTGGATCTTTAAATTGGATAATGAGCCAAAGCACGTTAGTAAAACCACCAAGGAAGTGTTCAAATGAAGAAAAAGAGAGCTGGCAATCATGGATTTTAAACTATTTTTAGTTATGTGGTGTCGTGTAAACTTAAATTATGAAACAAAGATGCACTTCACCTGCTCAGGTTTCTTATTTAATAAAGACAAACTATTAGAGAGTCTTTAAAGAGAACCTTTAACCTGAATTAACTAATAATTGTGTCCTGTCAGTCTTTACCTCCAATTTAGTGAACACACCTACAACAATTGCTTCTCCAGTTGAAGGATTTGATATGCGACGGGCTGGAGTGGATTAATTTGACAGATTCTAAGACTGACTGCCTAAATCACATTTCAGCAAGTTGCCTTGAAGCAATTATGGGAGAAAAAGTCCATCACAAAACTTTTTATAGAGAGTTGAAGATGACACATTATTTACCACATCTACAGAACTGCTACTTTAATGATCACATTCTGCTCAAATGCAATAGTCTGTCAGATAGGCAGAGTTTACAATGCATTTCCACTGAGATAAATTGAGCTGCTATTAACAATTACGACTCTAATGACCGTTTTAGTCAAGCTACAACTCAGTATTGCCTTGAGTCGGGTGTTCGAAAGCGATGCCACTGCATTCTTGCACAACCTTGTGTGATTTCAAACTAAAGTCAATATGTGTTTACTTATGTAGGTTTAAAAAAATACAAATTGGATTTCAGAAAATGCAGTGAACTCACAAATACAAAACAATGTGACTATGCAGTAGTGCTAGTTGTAAGGAAATGACACAATGTCACAAGCACTGCACTTTGAATATGACCATGACCGCAAAGTGACCACTCCTCAGTCCTCGTCTCCTTTGAATGTACAGTGCTTCCTAAAATAGATTGCTCATATGTCCTCAACCTTTGACCATTTCCTGCGTGCACTATGCAGTCCATAGCTTCGGCCACCTTGAGCCAGTGACCTCATCAACGTACATCACAAAAGGACAGGAATGACAGGCTTTTCATTATTGCCCAGCC
This sequence comes from Neolamprologus brichardi, assembly GCF_056152115.1. Taxonomy (NCBI): domain Eukaryota; kingdom Metazoa; phylum Chordata; class Actinopteri; order Cichliformes; family Cichlidae; genus Neolamprologus; species Neolamprologus brichardi. The sequence goes on along the minus strand of NC_142121.1, from coordinate 15,116,708 downwards.
ATTGTGCCACAGGGGGAAATCAATTATAAAAACACGACTAACAGCAAAGATAACAGCAATGTCCTCTATTGTGTTGGAACAAGGTAACTTTTTTTTTCCTCAAGGGTCTCTTGACCAGTTCAGCATCACCTTGGTGCAATTTGCTCCCCATCTCAAATCCCATTGCCTTTTGGAATTGGATTTACCTGACTCATTCACACAGTGAATGGACTCTCCTACCAGTGACAAAAAAAGAGAGAGGTTTTGTGTGAAATTGCCTGAGGAGTCATGAGGTTTTGGAATCGTCAGGTACCTCTCTATGTCTGCCATTAACCTTCCAACAGGAAGAATGTCCTCATTACAGGGAAAGACTGGGGGTTCCTTGAGGGGTGGTATAGGATGAAGCCCCAACACACAAGCACACACACACACTGGAGACTGACACAAGGAAGGAATATGTAAACAAGAATGAGAATGTCACTAAAGAGAACTACAGCACACCATGTGCCTGAGGAGAGGCAGCTTGATCTAATTTGAAATACAAACTCCTGCTCCTTACAGCGCAGTTACAGAAAACAATACTATATACACACAAACTATAACTAGAAACTTAGAAGCAAGATTTTCTTTACTGTAAAAATCTTGCTTCAAAACTGCAAAGCAGGGAGCTATCAAGACAAAGAAAAACAAAAATAGAAATAAAAAAAAAAATGCCTTATACGCTTCTGGCAAGCTCCGGGACAGTCACTCCCAGATGAACAGCTTCTAAATACGGCAATGACATCCACTCACAGCTGGAAATTAGGCTAAATCAGCATGAAACCAAACTGACACAGATTCACTTTTCTTTAGGAATAAATTGGTTTTCTGTCACTGTTATTCTGTAACTAGGAAAGCAACACTAAAGAAGAACAACACAAAAGCCAAAACAGTTCTGCGCCATCCAACACCCCCCTTTCTCGTAAAACCACATTTCCTGTCTTGTGGTCGAGCATATAACAAAATACTGCTTCATTAAGTAATAAGTAAAACATGTTCTAGCTTATATACAGTGCAGTTCATTTTCTAACTGTAACCAGTGATGGAAACATTCTAATGCAATACAATGTATGCTATAAGTGGCGATGCAAGCAGTACTATATAATATTAATATAGACCCACTAACACAACAAGATTTATTACATATAACATAATGATTGAAGGTCCCTTTCATTTCCATAGTGTCGCAGTAACATGCTTTGCTTTTTACTTTGGTAATTAAATAATATACAGTTATTATTACTTTTATTTATTGTTGCCTCATTATTTTACTATTAATATGCTATTACTGTGTTGTAAACGAAAGACCTGCAAAGTTTTTAGTTTCGTTTTCCGGTGTTTTACTCAGCCGCCAAATTTATCTCCGTACATTTCTGCAATAAAAATAAGACGCTTTAAATAGTTTGGAGCTATGATCAGAGTTTCTTTGGCTCGTTGAAGAGTTCAGACATGCTATTGGAGATGTAGTTTGGTCTATATGAAGTTTACTAAAGAGTTCAGAGGTGTAATTTTGAGTTTATTAAGTTCATTAACCCAGTGGAGTAAACCCAGTAAAGTTGGTATACATTTTCCTAGTTTATGGTATACACCCATTAAGAAATGGGTGTATTTATAAGCGAGCTGTATCTGGCATGGGTAGTGTTGAAACCCTTTCATGGTACAGTTGAAACATCCATTCATAATGCTATAAAGAAGCCTAACCCATTCATTGGAAATACTAATACCTTTAAATAAATAAATAAATAAATAAAGTGATCTACTGACACTAGAGTCTAACATTAGCCGGCATAATTTTACCTGGGTTACATGTCTAATTCTACTGACAATAAGTATTTGTGAAAATATCTGGAATTAATAAGCATGTATATCTATGTTTTTGTGTGTTCGAGCCCTGCATTCAGTTTAGGAGTTAAGACCTGAGGTGAACTAGAAGCAGATGAGGTGAAGATGTAGGAGGACAGAGAGCAGTGGTGTTGGAGGCAGATAAAGAAGAGGAGGAGAAAGAGATGATAAGAATATAAACGATAATATCTTAAATTATCATATGTAGTTTAAAAGTGCAAGTTTGCAATATTAAAATTAAAAGTAATTTATAATTCACACTTTCCAGTAGTTTTGAAGGTAATTGAGGTGTTTAGAGTAGTAATCAGATTTTTCATTTCTTTCAGAACTCTTAGGAATCTTTATTTAAATAAAACCATAATAAACCTATACAAAGACACTAAAAATTCACAGTGTAAAAAAATAGTGCAAACAACAACAACAACAACAAAACAGGAAGGGAGAAAGAAAAATTCAAATTATTTGAAAAAGTATGGATACTTGTAAAATTACAATATGATTAATTAAAATGATTACTAATAGAATTGTATTGCAGTATAGAAAGATGAGCATGCGTGGCATAACACCTAAAATAAATTAAAGTAACTTTGGACTCCCTAAACTTTGCAAGCAACTCAAATAGCTGGTTTACCGAGGTAGTGAAAACAAGCTGAGGAGACAACTGAATATTCCTGGGAGTGCCAGGAAACATTTGTCCCAACAGATGTTAGCGATGCGTAGCTTCTGGAACTCAAAAGTGTAGCCAGTGTGGTATTGCCTAAAACCTGCATTCTTTCTAATGGCAAGCAGATTGTGTAGAAGTCTATGCTGAAAAGACCTCCAACCTCCATTGAACTATGACCTAAACATTTTCCTCATGTCTTTAATGTTTAAATCACTAGTTTTTACTGAAAACAGCACGATTTACATTATAAAAATCACGACCCCTTTAGAATCAAGAATCTTTAGAATCAATTTAGCGTCTTAGTCTCTGATACCATGTGATCAGACTGAATCAAAAAAAAAAACATCATCTTTATCAGATCTTTACATTCATGTCAGCTCACCTGGATCCCAGTTTACAGTTAACTAAAAAACTTCAGCAAACAGAAAAACAGAAGCTGCGGTTGTATCAGCGTGAAATGCCTTCAAACAGCTGTTTGCTCCCTAAATGCTGCATTAGCTCTGCCATTAGTGGCTGCTATCTGATCAGACCATGGGTTGGCTTACTGTCAACAATATTCAGCTTTTTGGGTTAGTATCAGACTGATATTCCATCCAAATATTGGATCGGCGCACCCCTACTTTAGGGTGAAAAAGTGAAAAACTGTATTTTTTCCACATATCCCCTTAATTTGCTGTCTTGGGGGCGAGTACACAAGGAAGCAGGGTAGTAAGAAAATGAATAAACTGCAACATGAAAGACCACATAGAGTGTGTGAGGAATAGCACCCGCACAGCTCTCCTGACACAATTAGGAAATGACATCATAGTACTTTGAAATTACAAGCCCATAGCTGGGCTTAATATCCTTTCAGGCTAAAACTCTGGCTTTTTTAGTATCATTGTAATCACAAAACCCACAACATACATCTTTGCTTATGTTGTCGTGCAGCTTGTTGTTGTGCTCTGCTGGTTCTGTTCTAACTGCCAGCTACAGGTCTTGGTAGCATTTGTGAATCCAACCAGAAAGGGAAAAAAAGGAAACCTTTAAGGTAGACAAGCTATGCAGTGGGCAGTTATGAACAGAAATCCTTAGAGTCTGTTGGGTCTGAGAGCGCCTTATTATTGGGACCCATTAGGGTTGGGCATCTGTGTATCAGTATGTCTAATGCATGAGTAAAACCAAGCTATCTCACCAAAACAAAAACTATGTTTTTTTTAAGGGAGAAGGTCCAGTGATGTGCATGGATTATGTAAACTAGTGATTCTAAATTGACTGTAGGTGTGAGGCTGAATGACTGGCTGTCTCTCCATGTTAGCCCTGTGCCAGACTGGTGACCTGTCCAGTGTGTACCTTGCTTCTTCTGTCAGGTCAGCTGGGATAGGTTCAAGCACCCCTGTGAATCGGATAAGCAGAAGAAAAAATGATGCACGGATGGATTTTCAACCAGCACAATGTATTTCAGGGTTAAAATGTTATTATCATCTGCAGAGTAAAGAAACATGTTTCCCTGTGCAATGAAATTCTGCTACCCACAACATGAATAGAAGGGAAAATATTCTGTATGAGTACAAGGGCTTCTTTTATTGTTCAGCAGATCTGGCAGAAATAGTTTGTCTAGCGCTTGTGCACGTTCTGTTTTGGAAGCATTTTATTTTTGTGCTACCAAGAGGAAACGAATTTCCCCTTGTGGGACAATAAAGCATTGATTTGAAATGAACTGAATTGAATTGGCATGTTTTTTTCCTCATACCTGCAAAAGTGACCTACTCTGATCCGTATCCTTTAGATTCCTTGTTAGTCTTTTCATGAGGTCTGTTTGTTTTTCTTTTGGTCATGCTAGCAGATTATGAGGCTCTTTGCCAGCAGCGTGTGGAACCTGGTTTACCATATCACATCATCTACTGTGAAAGATAATTGCTGGTTGAAACACATAATCCTATAATCTTATGAAAGGTAGCTTGCCGATCTCCTGCTGAGAAAGTCCTGTCAGATTATTCCACACATTACACATCAGCACTGACTAGAAAGGAGGCACGCAGCCAAAAACCAGTAGCTGTTTACCATTAGCATTGGAGTTAGATTTGGTTGCAACCCGTCATCAGGTGCAAGGCTAATTCAGGCTGACGGGATGCAACAGAATAAACAAAAAAAGTTCAATACCACTTTACAGGGTGGAAACCCATCTAGAGTCATTTGTAAATGCCTCAGTCATTGTAATCTTTGAAAAGAAAATCTAACACAACAGTAAGTCAGTTTCATTTCTCACAAAATTGAATCTTACTGCAGAACAATCGAGTGCAGACACAGAAATCAATGTGAGCTCCGATGCATTCCATTATATTTTTGATGGCAGTTGGGGGATTGTGTTGTGTTTCTTAGGGGCTTTTGTTTTAATTTGACCTGTTTCCAAAAGAAGTGGTGAAGTAGCATAGATTATGTGTGTTTGAATTTCACAAATGTTATACTCTGGTACCATCAAAGATCAGTTTTTCTTACTGAGCTGTATACAAGTACTAATATCAGTTCCAATAATATAGGTTTTACAGGAAAACACATGTGTGTTGTGTTTATTGTTATGGAACTGTGTAAAGGTTTGAATTCTGGCATGTTGTTTTGCTCTTCAAACACACACTGCCAGTGTAATCAATCAGAAGTCAGTAGTCACTGCAATTAATGTCATTGTTGTCTTCATCTTAGTGAGATTATGACAGGCAAATTAGTTTTATCTTATATGTTCATACACTACTGCTGATCTCGGTATAATCGGATCAAACACTCTCACACCCACCACACACACACACACACACACAGAGCCACAGACCCGGCACAAAACAAAACAGATGTAGGTCTAATGACCCACTCGCAGAGTAAATGACAGTTGAAATAGGTTTAGAGCAATCTGAAATCAGATAAATGGGCCTAATCTCGTTCTGGTCGGGACCCTGGCCGGGAAATGGCTCCTGACACCTGAGACCCTGCTTCACGTCAAGCCTCAATCGAGGCTGGCGGCACAAGCCCATACATCTCCATTTTAGATGACAAGACACAAGTCTGAATCCTCAAGCAGGGGAAAGCCTGGGAGGGTCAGCTGTGGTTTAGTGTGAGATTAAAAGGAGAAGAAAAAGAGGTGGCAGTCATGGTCAACCGAGATGTAATGCATGTGTTTTACTAGATAAAGGTGACAAGAGAAATGGACCTGATCTGGGCCTCATTAAGCCAGTTGTAAAAGCTGACTAAACCCGTGTCTTGTTTGCTTGCTTGTTTGTTTCCCCTGCCAGAAGGAATGCCTGAATTTACTGTCAGAGGATTAAAATTTGTTTAATTTGTCCAAACTTAAATTATTGATGGAGAAAAACTTCAAAGTAATCACAGACTGAAGGCATGAAGAAAGACATAATTAATTGTAGCTCTAATCACATCATCCCAACTTGTCAAATTGATGAACCAAACTGCAAATGTGAGGAATGTGTTGAGAAAAATGCTTAAAAATGTGTCCATCGCTGGATTAGTTGACTGAATGAAAAATGTACAAACAAATATCTTGTCAATTAAGGCAAAAACACCAAATGTCTGGTTACGACTTCTTAAATTTTCTGTTTTTCTAACATTTAATGATTTAGCAATAAAGCAATTAATCATATTTAGTTGCAAAAAGCTATTTCCTACATTTTCAGTCCTCTGTCTCCTAACAGAGGCTGTGAAGTCTAATGGAGAACTTCAGAGGACGTGGCACCTGTACTGCACTGAAATGTGCTGCCTGTGATGTCAGATGACAGAGAAATGTCAGTCTCTAATATTCACCCCATCACCTTCAATCACCGCCTTAGACACACCTCAAAAGATGTGAGCCAGATAGCAAAGATCAAAGGTGGGAATTGCTGGCAGACAGCATGATGGTGAGGCTGGAAAAAGATCCACAGGTCCATCTGGAAAGAGAGAGATAGCACAGGTAGCACACTGTCAGTGCTGCATATATGAATCTTCATCAACTCTCAGGTCAGATGTTATAGACAGATCGTGTTTAATTGGGATACGCAGTATTAATGAATGTAATTCTTCAAACAATTTACAAGATTCAGGCAAGTGAAAGAATGAAATATAGTTACATTAAGGCTGATGCTATTTTTTGTAGGATTATGGAGATGTAAGGTTTAGGGTTTTCAAAAAATGTGTCATTTCCTCAACATTTTAGGGTAATGTTGTTAACATTTTTTATGAATTTAGCACCCTATGTACTTTAGGCTGGTATTATTGCTTTCATATACTTTAATGTGTAGTACTGCCTAAAAATCTTTCTATCTATATACTACTAAAAAATCTAAAGGAAAAACATCAAGGCAGTTAAACATCTGGGATATTAATCTGGGGAGTTAAGTATCAGAGGGTGTTGGCTGCTTTGGTGTTTATGAAATTAAGAACAGGTGCACTAGAAGGGCAACAGTGAGATAATCCCCCAAACAGGAATGTTTTTTATGACTGTTTTTTTTCACTATTTTTGCATTTTGCTAGGGTCAGTGTCACTACTGGTGGAATGGGGTGATACCTGGACAGCTCCCCCAGGATGGCACATCAGTAAATGCCACTGCCAGAAGGTTTCCTGTGTCTCTCAGCACAGTCTGAAGAGTATGGAGGAGATTCCAGGAGACAGGCAGTCGCTGTAGGAGAGCTGGACAGGGCTGTAGAAAGCCCCAAACCCATCGTCATGACCGATATCTGCTGTTTTGTGCAAGGAGGAATAGAATGGGCACTGCCTTAGCCCTGCAAAATGACCTGCAGTAGGTCACTGGTGTGAACGTCTCTGACCAATTAACCCACAATGTGGGAACCTTCCATTTCCAACACATTACCCAGTCCTTAACTGTGTAGATATCCAGCAAGATTTTTCCCCATTAAGATCTGAGTGGTCCTTTAATTTTTTAGGAGTGCATTTTGCTTCCAAGGAGCTAGGCGTGCTTGTATGTTTTTTAAACTGGTCTTAGTTCCCCAGGCCTTTCCTAGGTGTTCCAGAGTTCTGCTCTGGACCTTGTTTAAAAACAAACAAACAAGCAAACAAAAAAACTTATTTTCAGTCCAGGCCTTGTACCTGACCATTTTTAGAGGAGGTTTTTTTCTTATTTCTTTGTTAAGCCACTTAACAACACACTGAAATATCCAAGGATAAAAAAGCTATCTAACTCAAGGGATGAAGCATTGTTGTGCATAACAGACAACTTAGCAAAGGTTTGATTTTAAACTGTTTCTTCAGGCACATTGTTATTAGCAGCCTGTCATAAATACACATAATTTGTTCCCATCTCTTTTGCCAAATCTAAAAAACATGATAGCAGTTTGACAGGCATAACATAGCGAGGGTGATTCCGACAAGGCTATTAGCTGAACATTTGGCATATTGTGACATGGTGTGCAGTGGGTCCTTAAGTAAAGTGAGGAAACCGGACAAGTGCAGGACAAAAGAAAAAGTGGCAGGTCCTAAAAAAAACAAACTATGCAGTAGATGAAAAGTATCTGAAATCAGGCCCTTAAAAAACAGGAATGGCAGCTGTCAAGAAGCTATTATTAAGGAAGGGTAAAAAGGCTGAACTGTGCAAAATTACACAAGAACTGGACTGAAAATCAGAGGCAACGTGTCTTCTGGCGTGATGAATCCAAATTTTAACGTTTTGGTTCAAATCACTGTCATCATATATGGAGGAGGTCAGGAGAAAGGTATGACACTGAGTGTCTACAGCCATCTGTAAAAAATGGTGGAGACTGTCATGGTTTGGGGCTGCATTTTAGCCAGTAGTGCTGGGGATCTTGTTAAAATTGCTGGAATTATGAAGGCATAAAAGTATCATCGGATTTTGACGTATCTTACAATACTATCCGGAACGTGTCTGATTGGCAACGTCTTCTTTTCTCAGGATGACAATGATCCCAAACACACTGCCATTGGAGTAAAAGCATACCTGGATAGAAAAACACACAATGGAAAAGTATGAGAGCCCAGACCCCAACATCACTGATGCAGTGTGGGATCATCTTGACAGAGAATGCAACAAAAGGCAGCCGACATCCAAAGAAGAGCTTTGAATGTCCATCAGGAAGCCTGGAGAACTATTCCCGAAGACTACTTAAAGAAATTGCAAGAAAGCTGCCTTAAGATAATTCAGGTTGTGTTGAACTCTGTTTCTACTTTATACGCTATATTTCTGTCTATGTTTGCACAAGTTTAAACACTCATTTATGTATTTATTGACACTTCTGTGAACCTTTATGCTATTTCTATTATATTTATGTGTTATTGCTGCTTTCTCTCTTGCCTCTGTCTATTGTGAATCTACTGAGAGAAACAAGCATGCAATTTTTAATGGACAAGTACCAAAAATAATCAGAATAGCAGCAGGAACATGTGAAAATCCATCTGATAGTCTGCTTACTTGGCAAACTTGGTGTTGAGAGAGACAATAGCCTGGCCTTTTTCCTCGTGTCATCTTCCTTTTTTGCATCACAGGACATTACAATGTTATTCTTAAACTATTATTTAATTAAAGCTCAGTTATTTGTCATTCAACATGTCACTGTGAGCAAACATTTCAGAATCTACTGAATGTAAATAATGAAGGGAAAAGCTTTTTTCTTTGCTTAAGGTCACAAAAATATATACACAGAGCAGCTTGATTTCATCGTTTGCTCGTTATACTTGAACGGCAATTGTTTAAATCAAAACCTTTAAATGTGCATCTGCACCGAGATAAGTCTAGAAGATTTAACAAGGTTAGAAAAATACAAGGCTCACAGATTAATGAAGCCATAAATCGAGGGTAAAACCACAGCTCTTATCAGATAAAGACACACTGAAGTTTATTACTCTAGCAGAGCACTTTTCCCATAATGCACTAGGAGTGATGACCTCTGAAACAGTCTGTTTATTATATAGAGGGAAAAAGACCTGTTTTGAGTGCAGACATAATACAGACGTGAACTATTTCCATTTATTTTTAGGCCACCTGTCTTCCATTAAAAGGCCGTGGCTCTTTGTAGATGTACGTGAACAGCTGGTGTGTGTTTAAAAAGACACTTAAATTTGTCTCACTCAACAAAAGGATTGAGTTTTATGTACTTTTATTAGCTTTGTTAGCTTTGTGATTAGTTATGTGGGGGGATGATTTCAATTATTAACAGAGATGCATGAGGTGTTATGATTTATTATTTTAATTAAGACATTAAATGTGACAGATTAGTGGTGACAATTAAATGCTGACTTAAGCATGTTACGATTTGATGCATATAAGCGCCCTATTTGAAAAGCAAAGTAAACTTCTGCCACTGTTATATAAGCTTTACACTCTCAATCTCTGCACAAACATAAAGCAGACAGACTGATGCTTTCTGGCCAACTCTCAGTGGCTCATTAGCTCATGTTTATGAAAAGTGGGAAATAGCATCCTCTCACAACTGCCTTCAACTTTACTTTGCTGTGTTTTCTCGTCTAGAGTGCCTAATGCACAGTAAAGTATCACATTCCAGGGCAAACAACCAGATATGTTCCAGTTACTCATTAGAGCTAAACAGTAACGGGATGATGACTCAAGACTAATATTGCCTTCCAAGTTAATTTCAGCAGAACATTCAGTCGCTCGAAGGAAATGGACGCGATTTCGCATGACATTTCAAACCACCTATTAAAGAAATCATATACTGAGAACAAGACGGGATGATCATAAAAATTCTGAGCGAGTTGCTCCAATTTCACGGCCATGACTCTTGTATAAAGTTTAAGGTGACAGTGTATACACACGGACATCAGTGTCACTTTTCCCCCCTTTCTTTATAATTAATCACATATCTCCGGGGCACACGGAGAGCGCAAGGGAAGCAAGTTGAAGCCAGGATGGCTGTAATCTGACATTGATGTACAGCAAAAATGGAAGTCCTCGTTCACCTTCCCTTTGTTCCAGGCAGAGGGAAGTGGTGTGTGAAAGGGTGTAATTAATGAACCTACAAATAGCTCCAGTTTCATTTAATGACAATCTATGTGTTAAGAGGCAGTACCCTTTGTTACTGTGGGTGTGGGAGTGCTGGCAACACTGGCTCCCAATAGAGGTCTGACAGGTAATTCTGCATTTTGAAATGGTAATGAAGCAGAATACATCACCGGATTACACCTAAGGGACTAACGTGTTGAGCGTCCTTCAGGGTGCAAAAATGTAACACTCTTGATCATCAACGAGGCCACTGGCAAAACAGTATCAGTGGGTGAGAAGGTCGAGAACTGTGTCTGTGTGACTTACCCCAGGGCTTAGCCAGTGCAGCCAATCTCTAATTGCCGCTTTAAATGGGGCAAATGAAGCTGGCATGACAAATTGCGTCAAAACAAGTCTGTAGGCTGGCACTCAGTTAATTTGTGAGACACAGATGTATTTTGTGCCAGGAAGAGCTCACGCGTAATGAATATCATTTCCCAGGTAGCAGCTTGCAAATGATGCATTTTACTGCAAACTGTGCACAGTGCAGTGCAAGACAGGCGAAACGCTCCTTATCTCATTTAAAGTGAACCTGGACATCGCGGTGTCTCAGTGCTTCTTACTGCTAATGCATACAGTGTTGAGGAAGCTACTTTGAAAGCATAGTTTTGCTATGCTAATTACCTCTTTCTTCACTCTGGAAGTAGTTGAATTACAGCAAAGTGACCCTGGGGAGAAATCTAGTTTGGTAAACTAAAGTTATTTAGAAAAAGTAGGTCAAACTACCTTAGCGAAAAAAGATCAAACCTATGTGATGTAAAATTATGACAATAAAAATGCTACCTGGTTCTCACCTGTTCACAGTGAAAACATGAATGAAAATATACCATACTATTTATGGGGAATGAATTTTGACTTGTATGAGTAGCATATAAAACATGTTACTCGTGTGTTTTATATGTTGGGCAGTCATTAATTTGGCTAAATATGAATATAGTGATTTCTGTGAGGACTGAGCACAGCCGACTCATTTGCAGCAGTGCTGTTAGCTGTCTGGTAAATGCATTGCCTGGGCAAGCCTTCACAGCTGTTAGGATGAAAGACAAAGGGGGCGGGGCTGGTCATGGAGTTCAATTACAGTGGAGAAGCAATGCTAACATAAAAATAAAAACTAATTCCTTTCCTTTTATGGCCACAGACAGTTTAAAGTTCCACCGTTAAGTTCATGTAAACTGGCCAAAACGGCACTATGCAGATGTTATTGTTACTGAACTACGCTACTATTGTAGTTAAACTACTAGCATAAAATTTATTAGCTTCTCCTTTAATTACTGATACTGTGATTCTGATTAATTAGATTGTTAGCTCAAATTAGATGTTTTCTTCTTCAGAGGGATTTTACACAATCAGTGTTTAATTAATTTTTCAGTTCACACAATTTCTAAGACCATATCTTATTCTCTTATCTTTCGGTCCAGAAAAAGTTTCTGGCACCATCGCTGCCCATCTATTTTCACAATATGCTTATCTCAGTCCCTGAAAGAATCTCATTGTTCTTCCTCTAATCCTCCAAATCTGCAGCATGACTCAGAAGTTAACCAGACTCTCTTGTGCCAATACAATTCTGTTCTGCATTATCCTCCAACAGGAGCCACACGTCATTTTTCCCTCTGAAACAATGCACCCAAAATGACTCCTTGTCTGCCAAACAGCTGATAAAATACCCAGCTGTGAGTTTTAATAATGCTCGCTGGCAAACACGAGTCAAGGGACCAGTGAAAGATATAATAACACACTTTGTTATAATGAAGCTCGTTATCTTATACAACAGCGAATGACCTGAAATAGAAATGGTTAGCACTGCACAATGAGTCCTTGTTGTACCTAACTCTGTTCTATAGCTTGGACAATAACGAAAGAGTTGACTTCCAGTTCTTGGAGAACCAAAAATATAATAAACACTTGTTACTTCGTGCGTTTGTCTTGGAAAACTACCGAAAGGCAACATAAGAGTTCAAATTAAGCTTTTTTGATCTGAGTTACTGCGTAGCGTGTGTCAGTGACCGCTTCTAGACATGTTATTCTTAATTTCTGACCTGGTCCAGTCATTCAAAACCTTCGAAGCCAATTGAGATGAATCCATAGGAATGTAATGCATTCCTGGGAGGGGCTGACTAGTGGGAGATGCCTATTAACCTTCACGGTCACGGGAATCCAGTCATTATGGAAAAAGATGCTGGCAGCTTTAATAAAAAATCATGGCAAGCTGTGACATTCTTGCACAAGTGTGGGTGCTTTTCAGCAGGTCCCTAATCTCCGAGGTCTATTTTGGACGTCACATTGGACCCCAAGGCCCCCTTACCCTTGTGTCTCACTCTGTCTCCATCTGACCAACTGTGCACTGTCACATAATACACTGTCTGCCTTTAATTACTGTCTGGAAGTATCGGGGTTAAGGGTCGCATTCCATTGGGAGTCTCTGTGTGCATTTGTGTGTGTGCGTGAGTGGCTAGACCGGAGCGTGTTCTTTGTATGACGGCGGGAGCATTGAGGGAAGTGCTGAATTCCACAGCACTTTTACCCCCTTGCTCATTGCTTATCACACATCCCGGACCAGTGGCCACACTGTTGCACATCGGACTTCTTTTGAGAGTGCAAATAGTTTGCTGGGAGCCACAAAGAATGCGTCAGAGCTGTGATTACAAGTGTCTAATTTAAGTGTGCGACAAAACATTTTAATCCACTGTGATATGCAACCCAAACTCAAAAAGGATTTGTTGCCCTTAAGGTTAAAGCCCTGCTATCAGTGGAGCTCAACTTCTACTCTCCCTGACAAGAGAATTTGGAATGTGTATTGAAAACAATCTGTGCTTTGCAGAAGCCACTAATTTGACCTCTTATCTACAAGTGAAAGAGGTACAAAGAGGCATTTTCACATGGAGACACGAAAAAAAAACCTTAGCTGTTTACTTCAATAGGAAACAATTTCAAAAATATGTCCTGTACTTATACTGTCTAAAATGCGAGGCCAATAGGGTATTATTATATGAGGGAAGAAACAAAAGAGGCTGGTCAGAGATATAATGGATTGGATTTATATACCGCTTTTCAATGCCACTATTCATTCACTCTCACATTCACACACTGGTGGAGGAAAGCTACGGTTGTAGCCACAGCTGCCCTGGGGCCGACTGACAGAAGCGAGGCTGCCATATCACGCCAACACCAGTAGGCTAAAGTGTTTTGCCCAAGGACACAACGACCAGGACAGAGAGCCCGGGGATTGAACCAGCGACCTTCCGGTTACAGATGTGCTTCCCAACCCCCTGAGCCACAGTCGCCCCAAATATTCAGATATGAATAAAACTCAAACACCACACCCTGCAATTTGACTCCAAATATTATTGCTTAAATCAGCCGTTGGCCTTTCATGCTCTACTGCCATCAGCAAGCCACGAGTCCACCTAGACTATAAATTAAAGCAAACAAACTTAGGTGTCGGGCCACCGTAATTGAGTTTTGTGTCTGTTGCTATATTTCTGTATCTGCTGAATTGTTATGCGCAATCATAAAATTCAATGACTAAACACAATAATGGTTTCACGATGGCAGGATAGGCAAGCGCAGGGGTCGATTTGAATACACTTTAGTTGAGATTTAGCAGCTCTGCCTTCGGCGGTGTGACCAGCATCATTTTTTATCGAGTTTTTATTAAATGCTCTGAGTCGCCAGCAGTATTCCACACAGGCAGAAACGGCATATTGTTGAATGCTGATGCACTGTTCCCAGAAAACATAATCTTGCGACTAGGCAGAAATAGGCTGTTTATCATGGGATCTGTTGACTAAACTGTCTCAGACCATTAGGCAGATCCTTGTGAAACTGATTACTAAGAGGGACAAAAACATGAAATGCAAATGCTTACAGTGACTGAGGTGAAAATCCATGATGCATATTCCACTCAATCAGGGAAAACAATGTAACACTCATAGTGAAGATTTGGGTATTTTTGTTACAATCAGGTGCACAAAGGAACATCAATCCAATTCATGGGCTGTTCAATAATATATGCATAAATAAAGCTTTTGAATAATAAATGATGCACTTAAAGTGAAAGCAGGAGGAGTCTATTGATTAGGCCTCTTACATCTGTCATATGACCCATAGGTTATCACATGATCTGAACAGATTGCCTTACACTCTATACTCCATTCGCAGAAACATAGTGAAGAAAGGCCCATGTTCCATTACAAAAAAAAAAGGAAAGAAAGAAATGGGTTGATGCACTGATGAGGTGATCCCTATGGTTTATCAGATTCCCTTGAACTTGACCATACACAGGATAATGTGTTGCTGGTGGCTTTTAATGGATACATTTTTGATTGTTTGGGTAATATCTGTTTTTTGTAGCATCATACTTGGAGGTACACATTATCAGTTGCATAAAACAAAAAGATATGACTCATTGTACAAAATTGGATTATTACATGCAAGCGAAATACTAGTTTGTTCATCAGTGCAAATTCCAGCTCACTGCAGCTAGCTGTGGTTGGGGACTCTACAGTCTATACAGCAATATACTTCAGCTGAGTAACACCCTGATGTTCAGTTCAATTAAATGTACTTTTATTTACATAGAACAACTTCATAGTCGCCCAGAGGGACTTTGTGAGGTAAACCCACTGCAATATTAGATGTTGCAAGATATTAAAGATAAAAAACAAAAATATAGAGACCAAGGAGAAAACAAAACTATGGGCAAGAGAGAGAAGTTAATTCATGACATGCAGAAGCAAATAAACACACCAAGAATGAAAAAGCATGAGTAGAAATGCTCAGTGCATCATGTGAAACCCGTGGTAAGCCATGGGTTACCTCATTAAGCTTTAACTATGAACTATAAGTTGTAAACTAAAACGGGATAGATGACAATTGTAAAGTGAGGGCTGTAGTTGGATCTGTCTTATACTGTAACTACTCAACAGGAAACTTTATTAACCACACATTTTTTAAAATATTGTACTTCTTTTCTGTAAACAACTTGGTCTAAGGAGCTTGGAAAGAAAAGCGTCTGGACTTCTTTCCAAGCTCCTTAGACTACGATCACCTGGATGACTGAGAACCTTCACAGAATTGGTTTATATTTAAGAACTAGAAGCTAGAACCAAGAACTAGAACCTTTTTCTTGTTTGATGACATTAGTTCCATTTCGTATCCACTCTATCTTGTCTCAATGTTTCTTTACATTTCTGTCTCTGTGTCAGGTCTGAGTTTCACAATACGTCATTTATGTGAGTGTGTCTTCTGCTCAGTTACTTCTTGTTCTACTTTGGCCTTTTGTCCTCTGTGCGTTTGCATTTAGTTTAACTCCCTTGGCCTCATCAGGCTGGATATGTTCGCTTTCATTTTCCTTGGTGTCCCACACTTGTCTGCATTTGTCCTTCCCACGCTCCCCTGTCTATGTCAGGTTAACCCTTGTTCCCCACTCAGTTGTGTCTTCCAGTTTCATTGCAGTAACCGTGGCCTCCTGTGAATTGTATTGTTTACTTCCCCTGCCCCGTCATGTCTGTAGTTTCCAGACGTGTGTCCCACCTGTTGCCTTTCCTCTCATTATCCTGTGAGTATATATATTGATTCTGTTTCCCGTTATTCTTTGTCGCATCGTCCCTCAACCGCATGCTGTGTGTTCCTCTGTTCCTTTGTTTTGCTCCGGCCTTGCGCCATGTTTATTAAGTTACCTTCAGTATGTTACCAGTGCTGAAACTGTTCACATCTCTCTCCTGTGTTCAGCATATTGGTTCCATGGCCTGCCTGCTGCACAGCAACATATGAGACAGAGGGCTGGTGTGACTGAAGAGGGTGCTACGGATAGCGTGAGATGGAGGTAGATGATCCTCTGTGGCGACCATTAAAGGGAGCAGCTAGATCATTTTAAAGATTTAGTAAATTCATGGACGTGCAACCTCTTTGTTGGGAGCAATACAGTGTTTCCTTTGGTTTTGATTGTGACAGGCAATATTCAGAAAAAGAGACACTTGTTTAGCTTCCTTGTATGATTTATGACAGTAACATATTTATATTTTGTTATTGAAAACACAATTTAAGTTGGTAAAAACATCTTAAACACACACAGTTTCACTCACAACACAACAATGGAAAACAGGAAAACACACACACACAAAAAGTCATAGGAATAACTGGCAGTCTCTATGACAGGTTTGCTTATTGGTATTTAACGCCTGTTTACTTTGTATTTTTGCCCCACTGATAATTCTAAAAAATAAAAAAACAAAATCAGCTCGAAGACAAGGTGGTGACGTTGCGAGTAGTTTGTGGTGTTCTACTAAAAAAAGGGGGGATGACAGAAAAAGAAAGTTTCCCTATGAAGTCCCATCTAGCTGATATAGTACACTGTAAAGCTGCCACTTTTTTCCCCCTTATCTAACCAAGGCTTACGTACCTTCTCTCCCACCGAGTTGCCTTATCCTCCTCAAGCATCTGTTTTTGAAGCCAGGCAGCTTAAGCGCAGATTAATGGAGAGTCCTAGAGTTTTTGCCATGAGGGCACAAACAGAAGTCTTGGCTTGAATTTTGGCATCGGAACCTGCATGCAGAGAAGCCCCATTATCAGTAACACATCTTTTAGACTGCCGAGACAGCAGGTTTGCTCACACCACCTCTTTGACTTATCTCAGTGTTGTACTTTTTAGCTCTTTGGGCGGTAATGCCTTGAATCGAGTACCAATGGATGTTTTCTATTTCCTGTCTCTCTCTCTCTTTTTTTGGTTTGTTTTAGTGGTTTGTGATACATTGTAAATGTGCTGTAATAAGATAGTTGTCCTGCACTTTCATTACTGCTTTCATTATCTTGAGGAAATGCTGAAACAGCTTCTGTTGTAGACGGTGCTGCACTATAGGCCTACTGGCGTGTATTACCCAATCAATACTCACCTTAATCTAATTTAGTGGGAAGTAGTGAACTCTTTCACTTTATCCCTTCCCCCTTCTCATTGAGCTTGGCTCTGGTAAAAAGGCCTCTCATTCTCTCATTCTGCTGCAAGGCTTTTCATCCTACAGACAGATACAATGTTCCTGAAGCCCTGCAGTGACTGTTCTCACGCTTTCTCGCTCACTGCTTTGAAAAAAAAGTGGGGAAAAAGAGTTTTTTCCTCTCTTTCTTTCCCCAGGAAAAGAAAGGCTTGAGTGGGAGTGGATTTTAAAGGGGGGCATCAGCAATCCAGTCACCACCCTTTCCTCAAATGTTGCTGTGACCCTGTGAGTTGTGTCTTCACGCCAATCGCAGGAAAATGTGCCGAACGAAACAGTCTTTTTTTAAGTGAGCCAAAGCGAGCGGAGTACGAAACGGTAACCCTGACATAGTGAACGTGACTGGCCTACCATTCATGATGTTTAATCGGAGATTAAATATACACCGCATTACTTTTCCCACTCTGGCACAATGACAGCTCCTTCATCATCCTGTGCTATTTCCAGGAAATATATACTTAGAGAAGCCCCCCTGAGGTCGGGTCTAACTATGTTTATATTTGTTGATTATCTGTTTTCGTGCTGCTCTTGCTGATTTATTTACATCATTTTTTATCAGTCTTGAAGTTTATTTATTCTTTTATTTGTAAGCCTTGCTTTCTGCATTGGACAAGCAATTGTGAAACCATCACTGGACCAAAGTCTGTGTGACTGCCAATTCAAAGTGATCTTGTATTAGAAGTAAAACTATTAAGTTTAAATGCACTGGAAACATTCATGCGAACACAATAACTCAGCTCCTCTATTTTTGTTGACTGATGGACTTGTTGACAATCGACTATCAAAGAAGCCCTGTGGTTATTAGCTTATTACTTCAGACTTTCAGTGCCTACTGCTTTTAGGGATGGGTGAGCTCACTGCATTCAATCAGTATTTGCTGTTGGAGACGTTTTTGCTTTTCTCTATGCTTTCGCCAGACTTTTTTTTTCTCCATGCGTCAATCATGTAACGTGTACACAGTATGGAGCCAAACTAAGTGGCGGCGAGTGGGGGCGCAAGCCAGTGTACTCCTAGAACTGGTGTCAAGCCTGGATAAATGGGAAAGGTTGCATCAGGAAGGGCATCTGGCATAAAACCTTTGCACATCATCGAGAATGAGATTTACACACTGGACTGGTTTGGGCCCATTTTGGCAATGACTGCCTCTGGTGTTGTTGGCCAGCAGGGTGCAGATGGAAATTGTGCTGGTGGAAAATGAAGAGGGGAAAGGCATGTTTGAAGGAAGTGAGAGAGAAAGCAAGGCAGGAGTGAAGCAGTGAGAGTAGGGACTTGAGGTAGCTGATATGATGGAGAGAAGAAAGGTAGATATAGTGTGTGTGTGTGCAGATAGAAGGGAACCAAGGGCAGGTGGATCCAAACCATGTTCTACCATGATATAGACTGAAGTATGGGTAAACCTGAAGTAAGTCTATGTGAATAGTTCTGTGATATTAGGACATTGTCAGACAGGATCATGACTTTGAAGCTGGAAATTGAAGGGGTGATGCTGAATGTTGTCAGTGCAAAGGTCTGACAAGAGGGATTCAGAAGAGAAAGAGGAATTAGTCAGAATAATTGGATAAAGAGGTAGAAAGTGTCTCCAAAGGGGAGAGAGGAGTGTTACGTCCCTCTGCAGCCTCTGATCTGCTCAGTGTGTTCAGCTGGTGCTAATTGGCCACACCTAGTCAGGTGTGGATAAAAGCATACCTGAGGCAAGCGTCCGGGGAGCTCACTAGTCTTTGCCTTGGTGGTACCAGCCATATGTTGCGGCTTTTGAGCCGGGTCGTAACAGGAGTGATTGGAGTGGATTTCGGTGTAGATGTAGGTGAAGGGAACAGGGGTGAAGAAAAGCTGTTGGGTAGGTGTGGTGTTAAGGAGAGAAATATGGAAGGAAAGAAGGTAGTGAAATTTGTGACAAGGATGAGAATGGCTTTGGCAAACACATATTTCAAGGAGCAACACAGTGTGACATATAAGAGTGGTGGAAGGTGCACATAGGTGGAGCTAGATTCAAAAAGGGCAATGCAAAAAAGAGACTGAAGACTGCAGGGTGGTGTCAGGGGACGATGTAGCTTGGCATTGTCAGATGCCAGTCTGCAGAATGACTTATGGTCTTTAGTTTTGGTGATGGACTCATGACAAGAAGACTTTTCTGATTGGGCAGAGAGCAGTAAAACAAAGAGGGTGCGGCCAACCATGGAAGTAGTTGAAATTACAAACAGCTCTAAAAATAATTTGTTTTCAATAAAAAAACAAAACAAAAACCCCCCAAAAAACATAACACACACAAAACCACATTCTATTATCTTTTTATTTTGCTAGGGGCAAACTCTGCCTGCCTCTAATTTCCTCCCACGGGCCGCCCTTCGTCATCTGCGCCTTGGTCTCACTAACAAATGCTAGAGCGCTAAACATGTCTCATGCGTCTGCTTCCACTTCAGCGTGCCCCTCTGCAGCCTGCCCTTTATGTTTGCTCCCACCTGTGTCTCCTGCTGACCTCGCATAAAACCTCTCCATGCCATTGCCTCAATGACACTCCAATCCTCCTGCTGGTGTCCTCCCCTGCGGTGACCGCCTCTCTAGTTTCATACTGGGTCCTGTACTGGTGCAAGTCATTCCTTTAATTGGGTAAATACTAAAATTTCAAAATAGAAGCATAGGAGTGCGGTTACATCAAGGATTGGTGCTGAACCCCTTCTTGTTTCCAGTGGTAATGGAAGATGAGGTCAGACAGGAGTTTACATGAACTATGATGTTGACAACATTGTTATCTGCAGCAAGAGTAGGAAGCAGGTGGAAAAGATTTACAAAGCAGTGGTAAGATCTGGTTTGATGTATGATTTGGCACTAACAAAGAGATAGAGGTGGAGCTGAAGATGTTGAGATTTTTACTGGGAGTGACCAGTATGGACAGGAGTAGAAATGTACATTTTAGAGGGAAATCTCAGACAAAGGTAGAGATGCTGGGCCAAGATGGTACGGACATGTGCAGAGGAGCACTAATGCATGTTAAATATGGAGTTATCAGGCAGGAGGGAAGAAAGAATATCACAGAGAAAATTTGTGGATATAGTAAAGGACAACATGCAGAGGGGTGGTGTGACAGAAACGGATGATATGGATAGGGTGAGACTGAGCTAGATGATCCACTGCAGTGATTTCTAAGCAGACAGTATGGAGCCAAACCTATTTGTAATAAAAGCAAGCCTGAAACATCAACCATCCAATGACAGTATTTAATTTTGCTTCAGGTTCCCATGCGTCTTCATATGTGGCCATTTGTGTACAGGACGGAAGAATGAAAAAGCCTCACTTGATCTGATTTTCACTGATTTTTTTTGCAGCACTCAGTGGATGCTGATTGCAGTTCAAATTACCACTACACATTCTCACTGTAAAAAACTAGTTACCATTCAGAATAATTTTTGACATATTAAGTGAATGACATTATGCTGCATTTCCATTAGGTTTTTCAGCAATCAAGCCAGTCTGTGGAACCAGATTGTCCCAGTGGTTTGTGTGACTGTGAAGCGAGATTTATAGCCCAGTAAAGGTGTTGAATGAGCAAATCAATAGATTTGTGTCTGATATACTGTGTTGCATTCAGAAACACCTCCATGTAGCGTTGTTCTACCTCCACCTTTAAGACAGACAATTCCTCATAGTTATTTTGTGAGACATGACATTGACAGCACACCTACAGCCTTTTTGTGTTATTTTGCAAATACCTGAAAAAACAACAAGGCAGAAATTATAATTTTTTTTTACCAGATTATAGAATTATATTATTAACTATTGCTGGTGCATCCATAATCTTTATTTAACCTCCTAGGACCTGGCGTCCACATATGTGGACATCACATTTTGGGTTATTTAGACTAAAATACTCAATTTTGCTCTACAAGGGCCTGATATCCACTTACGAGGACATTATACTTCTTTCAAAATTTTAAACGAATATCCTCATATATGGCTCTCATTTTTCTTAGAAACAAAAATCAGGTAAAAAAAAAATCTTGTAATTCTTTGTTTTTACATTCATCAGGTCCCAATATGCCCAAAAATCAAAAAGAAATTAAAAATGCATGCCATGGAAGAGTTCGGGTCTTAGGAGGTTAAACAAGTGAATCAGTTCAAAACTAGAATTAAAAAGCCAATGTTGAAGATTCCCATTTGGTATTAAACTAGCTATATTTAAATTTACCAAAGCAACAAATTACGCTTTGCGAAAATCTACATTAGGGATTGTGCTGATTAACAAACCCTGTTTTAAAAACCACAAAAACAACAGAAGTTGATTATGAATTAATTATGGATTGTATAAAATCCTAAACAGCATGTTTTAGATTACTGGAATCTTAGTAAATGAATAATGTACAGTATACAACTGGACAGTAATCTAAAAGGGACACTATATAGGGTAATAATTATAGCCCCCCCCGTGTCATCAAAAGAAATATCAATACTACTGTGTATTGATTGGTTTCCTGGGTAACAGGATCTGTTTAGTATAGCAATTTTTCTAGTGATACCTGAATGGTGCTATCTTGCTAAAAGCAAAGTAATCCTGCTTATCATCCCTTTTACTGGAAAGTAACTCGGGTGTGATGTCACTACAGAGATCCAACATTCGAATTCCAAGGTATCTGCATGGCGGCATTACTACACAAACCATACACAGTAAAATTAGATCTCTTTATGTCCAGTAGAAACAGAGTTAATATGTAGTATATCCATGTTGGTACGGTTTTAAGATAGACTTCAGAAATTCACTCACCCATTCTGCGATCAATCACCCATTCTGTGCTCAGATGTGATTTGCAAGCATAGATGGAAGAAAGGTTATAGCACTATACAACATAAATGTGTAGCGACTGCAGTGAACTGGACTTCACACCTGGCATGTAAAAGCATCCAGATCAAAATGCCCCAGAGATGAAAAGCGGGTATATCCATCTGTGCCATACACTGTACACTGTACACTGTAATGAAGCAGCTGTAATGCCTCCCTCTACCAGACAGTCTCCACATCCAGTCTCTATTAATATGCAAACATCTGCCTGCTCTTTTTACGAGGTGTGAATCTTAAGTTTCCTCAACAGCATCTGTAAGTCAACAGTGCTCAGTTGGGGTTTGGCCGCTAAACATTAGCAGCTGTTGACCCTACGGATGTGGGCTGTATGTAACAGTTACCACACCGGTCCTCTGTGTCCATTTTCACAGAAACCTCTTTATCTCTTCCACTGTGTTAAGCAGACGTGCTGCTTAATAAGGGGAGAGTCTCTAATCCACAGATGTCTAAAACACTTTGAGGTGACATCAAAGCTTTGTTACCAGATTCAACTCAACAGTTTATGAAAGTTAAGTTGGATTTAAATGTGCCTTCACCAGCTGCTATGTGAAACCGTTTTCTCAAGGTGGCTTATTGCTCTCAGACATAAACACTGTAGTCTTTTTTCTTTCCCAGCTGATGAGCAATTGCATTATTGACAAAAGGAAAGAGGAGCAAGAAAAATGCAATACAAAGGAGATCTACTCAGCAGCCAGTGACAAGCTCCTGCTCTTTCTAACCCGAAGGAAAAAGCAATATTATGTGAAGATAGTTATCTGTACCTCCACCACTCCACCTGTCCACCTCCCTGTTTTGTCATTTCTATCTCAGTTTGGAGAGTTTTGTTTGCATCAACTTGACTTCTGTCGCCCTGTCCCGCTACATAAAGTTGTGTGTCTCTCTGCTTCACCTGTCATCCACAAACTAGACCCCAAATTTAAGTGTGAACCGCACACTTCATGTCATAGGAGCTTTCTGTGTGGATCATCGAGATGTGCTGAGCATGCGGAGCACATTAGATGGTCAGTTAACTGTCTGATTGGAGGGAAATTCTGCTATTTCTTGATACGTTTTTCTTGTTTGTCGTTCCTGGTGATTAGACACCCAAATTCGTTCGCTCTCCGGTTTTGATGATGATGAATATGATGCACTAGCAGCGATTCAGGCTGTGAATCTGCATGTTAATTTTGCATTTGCAATGAGCTAATTTGGCCTAATGCACTAGGAAAAATCCATCTTAGCTCTTTCCAGGTCACACATCCTTTTATTGGATGATAAAGTCAGAGAAGTGAAAAGACCAGAGTAGCTGCAATAAAGTAGGGTAAAAACAAAAATGAGAAATCCTTTGCATATATTACGTTTTAACAAATGCGAAAAATATTACTGATTTACTAATATTTACTCCTAGATTACGCTTGATGATGCATCGGAAGTTAGAAAACTAATTTTAGACATACACTCTGTTTTTTTTTCTTTTTCTTACTAATACAGGATGAGTTACTGCAGATGAGTCACTTCACAATAAAAGCCAGTCAGGTGATGTACTGGGATTGTAGTGCTATAGCCACTAAAACATTTTTCATGTAAAACAGAGAGAAGACAGCAAATTAACATGTCAAAATGAGGCAGAAATAAGAAGGATCCTTCCTAAAAAAGAAAAATCATTTAATACTGCTCACAGGGAAATCAGAAACAGGCCTGGATTTCATTATAATCTGACTCTTGATCAAAGGTAAAAAAAACCCAAAACATACTTATTTTATAGTTTCTATAAATACCAATAACAGAATTATCTGAAAACCATTTGTAGTTCCTTTATTTTATGTTAATTAATGGCTTTTTTTGATTTATGTGAATGCACAGCTTTCAGTAAAGCTACTTGTAAAAAAATAATAAATCGCCGTAGGTTTGGTTTCATTATTAAGTGAGTGTATCCGTGACATTGCCCCTAGACCTGTTTGCATTCAAAAGTAGAAACAGCTTTACAATATACAGTTTAATACTACGGATCTCTGAATCGCACTAGTAAATCATGGAGCAGTCTACATGTGCAGACCGAGTTCGCTCAGCTGTCTTGTTTTCATGAAGACACTGTGATTCAAAGTGAACCACTAATGATTTTGTCCATGACACATATTTAGGAGTTTAGCTAGGCTAATGAAAGCAAACCGCTCTTTCAGAGGTCTAAGAATAAACTTTAATGCTTCAGTGAAATACGACCAAATTTCCCGAAAGACTCTACTTTCAATAAAAGTTCATCTATATTTATTGTAAATGGAGCGGTCATTAACAAACTTCTTTCAATTGATTCTTTCTTTGTGCACTGAGGCGTTGCCATATTTAAATAGAGGAAGGCTAGAAGAGAATATTTTTGCACCACAGAGTACTCCCATTAAATGACATCATATTCCTTGGCTGTTATACGACCGTGCAGCGCAGTAATCACGTCTAATGATTCCCCTGCCTGCTTATAAAACTGCAGATCCACCACCATGTATAATAGGAAGTAACAAAATTTGTGAGCTGCGAGTTTCTGTTCCCTTTTTCTCTCCACAGGTAGGGAAATAGTCAAAACATTAGGCCATGCGATGCATTTCCAAATGGGTCTGTGTTTTGTACTTGGATTATGTCTGTCTGCAGACATATCCCACTTCCTTGCATTGTGAGAAGTGGTGGTTGCACGAGTCTTATAGAGCACTTTCATCCAGGAGACTGGAGTTTGTGTTGTGTCATTATTATTATTACTAATATTGTGTGTTATTTTTAGATTTAATTGTTATTTAACTTCATCATTAGTTGCTGTGTGGCATCATTATTTGTAAAACTACTCCTATGTTTACTTGTCTCTTGTTACTTGGTCACATTGGTTGTTGAGTCAGATTCAGGCAAAGGTTTTTTAAGGTTTAGGAAAATATTGTTACATTAGTATCTAAATAGATCCTTTAAGAACATTGTCTCAATTTTAAATGGTGTGGTCATGAGAACCACTTCTCTGCAGTGTAGTGACATATTTTGCTTAACAGGAGGCCAGCGTCTCTTGTCATATTGGCAACGTTCTAACTGCTATCCTTCCCTCAATTTCCACAGTTTTTCCTCGTTGGGATTCTTGTTTGTTGCCATTAATCTTTGAAGACTGAACACTGACATAATATAAATTGATCATGTCAGGCTATTGCCAAAGGAGACAGCCTGGAGCGTGCAGTTGACTTTGTAATTGTGATTTATTTACCCTCCCTCTGTTTCAGTGTTTGTCGTGATGAAAATGTGATTCATGTTTCGGATATTGCACCGCATTTGTCCTTCCCTTGACCTGCCGTATGGCTGCCTTGTAATTGTGGTGCAGGAATTTTTTGGGAAGTTCATTCCAAGTCTCAGGAGATGCCAAGAACCACCAAGGGAGTTTCCTCCTCAAAACACCACTGATCAGAAACCACATCAGTACTCATCAAATTTCACTGAACACCAAAAAACAGAGGGCCCAGAATTACCCTTTGAAACGTTAACAATCTGGGGACTGAAATAACCTTTCAGGAGTTCCTATTTTTGCCCTAAGCTCTGGTTTACATTGATAGTAGGTTAGATCTCATGAGAAGAGCTGTGTTTAGGGCAAACATTTGTGCTTGTTTATTTGGCCATAAGTTTTCTAACCTTACAGAAAGTCCCTTTTCAGGCTCAGTAAGCAGACACATTCAATCCACCCAAAATAAGACAAGTATTATGTGATTCCTTGTTTCCCTTTATGACGATATATTCCTTCAGTAACTCACAAACATACAGACTCTTCCTGTCTCCATTACGTTCCACACTGGAGTCTGTTTTTGTTTGCCTATGCTAGGCCTGTTCATATTTCATAGCTGAACTGTCAAATAACAAAAGGGTGCTTCAACGGCAACAATACAAAGAGTTAAGCCGACACAAAGGTCTGCTATAATCTGATGTCTAAGCAACAAACTTTCATTGTGCTTAAGGGGAAAAATGTTTTTTGGAAAGAACTTGCCTTTAAATAAGATTTATAATTAATTAGATAACCTAGCTACCTCAGACAGGGTAAATTAATGAAACCACTGATGTTCCTTAATTCAAAATGTGGCAGATGACCACTGATAATGAGGATTTCATCACTTAATTACGTAAAATGAGATCAAGAAGAAGATTAAATTATGTTACTGTTATTCTATGATTAAGAAAAACACCGCAAAGCCTCACTGACTTTCAAAACAGACTCGCACAGAGAGTGTAGGAGTGATTCTTCACCCTCTAAGAATAAATTTAGGAGTCTCAAAATGCTGTGTCTCAAATGTCCCTCAAAAAGCTTCAAATAAATGTCTCAGTCTATGCTGGGAGGGGTATTATGTGTAACAGCTTATGTCCACATGCTGGCTTGCAGAAGAGTGTGCACGTGGATTTATTCATTAAGTAAATTGGCTTGTTGAGGCAGCTCATGTTAGACAGTGAGTCTGAAATAAAGAAGAGAAAAACCCCCATAAACTTTTGCAACTTCTACAAAACAACCTCAGAGAAGGCTGCATGTAGAGACAAGCTACGTGCATGCAGCATAGTTTTTCTTTTAATTGGTCACTCTTCAATTTTTCGTTTTTTAAAAGCTGTCTGTAACCAGGATCCAGCAACATCATCGTGAGAAATGATCCTCACAGGCTCAATTTGCAGTCCAGCTGAAACAGGCCAAGTAAAGTTGAATTCACATCGTGATATATGGCTTGTCAATTTTGAATAATGTCATAGCTGGGTCTAGAAACAACAGCCTGAATTTAACAGTGCCATCTTGTTCTCTGTTGATTGACAGCTCTCTTCTGCAAATAGCATAAACATAAGAATGTCACAGACCCATTTAGAAGACATATAGCACCCTGATAATGTTCAATTTTCCAGCAGCTATACTGAGTCCAATGTGCATTTTCCTATTTATACCCTCATGTTTTCTGATTAGAGTGGATATGTGAAGTATTCTCTAGCAGAGGTAATGGGTTCTGTCAGCAAATTCCCTCTCCAGCTACTTATTACTCTCCACACACCTGCCCATCAATATCAAAGGCTTCACAAAAATACACCAGTGAACTTTCTCAAATGTCCCTCAAACAGCTTCAATCAAAACAAGTCAATATACATTACAACCCAGCTCCCAGAGAAAGATTGAGGCCTGCACTTTTATGTACAAATTGCACGGAGTGCATTCACAGTGCTCTTATGCAGTCAGCACATGCAGGAGGAACATGTGTGATAGAGATCTGTTGATTGCACAGCAGAAGAGGTGAGTGAGCGAGCGAATGAGGGAACACGAGAAGTTTGTGAAGCAGGCAACTTCACGCCCAATTCATCAATTTTACGACAGAACGAATTTGAAAATAGCTCTGGCAGAGAAAATCAGCACATTTGAAAATGGAGAAAAATCACAAGAAAAAAAAAAGGATTTGTCTTCCTGTAGACCAATCAGCATTCAGGAAAAGGCCTGCATCAGGATGACAAAAGTCATTCCCCTTGTTGCCCCGTGATTGAGCCTGAAGCACTTCTCATTAGGTCTCATTTCATGAGTGAGTACACAGTGAATTGATTCATTGATGTGGTGACCTGGAAGCCCACCAGTGATGTTTGGGTCACTTCTACAGCTGTGATTAATCTGATGTGTCTCAAAGTCTAACTTCCCACTGACACATCCCATAAAATAGGCAGAGAATATTCATAAACAGCAACCCAACTTTTAGACGAAAAAAAGGATGTTATTCCAGGTATATATCAGTTAGTGATGTGTCGGTTGCGAACAAAATGGCTCTTAGAGCCGGATCTTTGATGTGAACGACGCGAGCCGGGGGTGTTTTTTTTTTCTTCTTTCTCTCACCCTCTCTCTTGCACTTTTTTCCGCTTCACTCCGCACGCGAGCCTTGTGCTTTGCGCTGGGCAGAGGGGGGAGGGGCGGTAGTTACACTCGCAGTAGCACAGGAACAGAGCAGGAGGGAGAGAGAGAGAAAGAGAGCCAGGGACAACAACATCACATTAGAAAGGTATAGTAATCATCCACAACTATTTTCAATTGCGGATGATAAAGGATTCAGAAAGCTTATTCATGCACGTGTAACGGAGCGAAGGTGATGTTTTTTCAGTGTTCGTTTAAAGGAGGGGAAACCTTCCTCCAAAACGGACAGAGCAGTGGAGCCGCCAAGGGAAAGCACACGAATTAAAACAACATAATTAAAATATAATTTAATATATTTAAATAGTTAAAAATGTAAAATGAATTAAAACAACCCTGGCCAGGGGACAACACAATAAAAATGAATAAAACACAACATTAAAAGTCCAGTGGCGTCCGCCACGATATAAGAGTCACTAAGAATTAAAAATCCAGTGGAGCTGTGCAGGAGGGGAACCCGGCGGCGTCCTCGCCTTCCTCTCCACGTTCTGCGCCCGGGTGCGCTAAAGAAGGGAGGCAGCGGCAGTTACTACTCTTTTAGGCATCTTTCATTCATTAAAAGGGGAAAGACTTACCCCGGGTGGGCAGAGCTCTCAACTCCGCCCGCCGCTTCTTTGTAACTGCCACTCGGCACCGGCCCGTCTCGTCACCTCTAATTCCCTGCAGACGCGTACTCTGGCCTCGTGTTGCTGCAGCAGTCGGACCGCTCGCTCTGCGTCTCTGGTTGCCGGCGCTGTATCCTCCTGTCTGGAACGCCAAGCTCCACCAGCCCCCCGGGCTTGCAGGCGTCGCCGCCTGACACCACTCACTCCTGCCAGTCTCTCAAACCGCCTTCCCAAGCAGTCTTGCCAACTCCTCAAGCCTCCTTTTTTGTGGTCTGCCAGGCCCTCTTATTAGCCTCTGGGACCTCCCAGGTGTGATTAGGTTTGTAATCAGGTAGGGGCGGAGTCTTTCCAGGACAAGTCACCAAATAAATACCATAAAAACATGCAGTAAAACTCATAAAATATAAACCAATGTACAATATTAAAATATTAAAAAAAGGTAAAACACGGCAAAACATGCATAGTAAAAAACCCTAGAAACTTGTCCCTTTCCACCCCGTGACACACGCCCATATGACAGAGAATATGCATCTTCTTTTTGTTTTCATATTTTAATTTATATTTAATTGTGTTGTGGTTTGCAGTGTTTTGTGTTGTTTCACTTTAAATTTGTTTAAAAGGAAAAAGCTGAAAATTTAAATAGTTAAAAGTTGAACTGTGAATCGTTGGATTTTGTATTATGTGATTTATTTATTACATTTTATGTGGAGTGAATAAATAAAAGTATATTTACGGTGGCCCCTACAGACAAAGCACATACAAACTTCAAAACACGTACAAACTCCAAAACACGTACAAACTCCAAAACACGTAAAAACTCAGAACCACGTAAAAACTCAGAACCACGTAAAAACTCAGAAGCACGTAAAAACTCCAAAACACGTAAAAACACAACAGAAGTGCTCCAGGATGCTGGGCGCAGTGTTGAGCTTTTGTTACCTAGTGGCTACACAAGCTAGGAAGTACCAACGACCAGTTTTGGTGTGAGGTAGTAACAGGTAAATGAACTTTTTTTTTTAATGATTTGAATATATATATGAGTCCTGGTGTATAAATACACAAACAATACACATATGCTTTCAATTGTGTAATTTAAGTGATCTAGGTAGCTGTTTTGGAAGTTCAGTTCATGCTAGAAATGTGTTTTGGAGTTTGTACATGCTTTGTCTCTAGGGGCCACAGCATATATTTATATATAAACATATATAAATAAAACCACTTGTTTTTACATTAGTAATTTCTTTTGTGCATAATTGTATATTATTGTTAATAATAAATTAATTAAAGCAACAAAACAACCTGAAGAGCCGGTTAGGAGCCAAAAGAGCCGGCTCTTTTTAGTGAGCCGAGCCAAAAGAGCCGGATCTCTAAAAAGAGCCGGAAATCCCATCACTAATATCAGTGTTAAAGAAGTCCTCTTCTGTTGTTACACTTCCACAGTGACAGATAATTCATAAGACGCTGTTAATACCTGCATAGCAGCCTGCTTTGAATTGTCACACACTCTTTGAATGTCTCTGATAAGACCATATGCTTACTTCAAGAATAAATGTTAATGTTAACTTAATTTTCAACAGTGCAGTTAGCTCTAGGAAGATGAAAAAAGGAGGTTTATAAGAAGGAGCCTATTATGTGAGCAGAGATTCTGCTGAGATGAATGGGTCTGTCTCAGTAAATTGTATTTTTGTGTCAGAGAAGAACGTGGGACCCTTGCCTAATGTGGCGTAAAAGTCTCTTTTGTGGAGCCTCCAATTCATTGTATCATCCTGTCAAAGCTAAACTAGAGAAATAACAGTGAACAATGGAAACACAAAAGAAAGAGAGGTCAGGGCGCTGAGCGTGTTCCTGGAAACAACACGTGCTCTTTCCAAAAGATGGCAATCAGCGCTCAACTGAGACAGGGCTATTTTCCCTGATTTTCAAGATTATACTTGACGTACGATGTGGGATTTTTCCAAAGGTGGCAGTTTGGCAGTTTTGGTAGTATTTCTAGAAACCTTTAATTAAAGGGGAGACAAACTTTGACATTCCTGTATTTGTGTAGAGCTCCATGTCTGCACAAAACTAAAAAGTAGAAGGAGGGTATGCTTGAAACAAACCAGTTTTTACCATGTGTGGTCTGACCACATCAAGTGTCTGTAACTCTTCCATGTAGCCATGTTGCCTCCACATACTGGTAGAGGTAAATTACATTTGCCCAGAGGCAGGGAGAATTGGGTCAAGGTCAACGTCAAGGTCACACCAAATGTCAGAACAAAACTTTATATTCTTCATCTTTTACTGATAATTTTCCAACTTCTCAACAATATACTGGGCCTCGGGGGACACGAGTACCTAGGTTGGCTAACCATTTGACCTTGACCTTCAATACTGGCACCCAAGGTTGATGTTGACCTTGCAAAAAAAAAGCAATTAAAGAAACTATATTGAGTAATATATCTCATGAGAGTGGATGGAGAGAATTGAATTGTTTTGCAAAATCTCACTGCAGGAATATAATGTAACATCTCAGGCTTTTACAGCTTATACGAGCCAAAGATTTCAGCCAATTGTGCTCCGATCACATGGGTAAAGAATTTTAGTTTTAATTTTATGTTTTAAGGTCATAGGTCAAAGGTCAAGGTCACACTATTTATGAAAAAGGCATTTTCATAGGCTCATCTATGAACTTGAAAGCAGTTTATTAATCATAGGGGTACATAGATGCTTTGTTTGAGCTCTTTAAAAAATTGTTTTTTCAATATAACATTATATGACTTTGTAATGACACCTGAAGATTAATGTACTATACTAGATTTCCAAATGAGAGGTTGAGAAAACGAGCTCTCAATAGTCACCATGGATACAAGTTTTATGGCCCAGAAAGAAGTCTGACAGACAAAATGCACTGAGACGTTCAACAGGTTTTAATAAGAAATAAATGTATTACAAGACAAGGTTTCTTGAGTGAAAGTTAAATCGCAAATGAATCACTTTTCTCCATCTTCCATCTTTTCAGGTGATTTTATTTTTTCTTAGTTTTTGCTGATAGGTTACTTAAAATAGGTGGGTAGCGAATGTGTCAGATAAATACAAATTCAAGGGTTAGCAACAGGTAGGCAAGATATTTAATGGCCTGAGCAATTCTTCCACACTGAGTCGGTCAATGATCTGGCGATGAATGGAGAGGTGAGCTGGAGTTAAATACTGCAGTGATAATGAGACACAGTTGTGTGAGCCTGAGCCTGGAGACGTAGCACTGATGATAGAGGGAGGGAAAAGATAGAAAAGGAAAAGGAGAACAGAGAAATGCCAGGTCAGCACCAGGGGGGAGGGGCCAAAATAAGCTTCCCCAGTATTGGAAGAAACTAGCTAATGTGGTTTGGTCATCTCATTATGATGCCTCCCTTTGGTGTTATAAATCATTAAAGAGATTTTATATCTAATCTTGGGTGGAAGCACCTTAGAATATCTCAGGATAAACAGGAAAATATTACTGGGGAAAAGAATGTATGGAATACCTCGTTCAGTCTGATGCCACCACAACCCAGCTGGCTAGCCCAGGTTGGGATGAATAGATCATCAAGTCATTGGACTTTGACACTCATTCAAGCTAATAAAATACATTTCATATTCCATGTACCACATGGTACAAGGAATAACCTTGCATAATATAACCAGAAAAATATTGTTTAAGGTCAACTGTGAAGGATTTTGGGGAATGCATTAGCAGAAAGCGATATGCACAAACATGCTTATATTACTGCATATTTATCTGGAAATATTATTTGTTGTGATTACATTAGAAACACCTTAGAAGAGACCTTTATATCAGTTGCTTACAATCTGTAGCCTTACACTATAAATCCCATATAACGTTTCTTTAAAGGGGGATTGAAATCCTTAAATTACAGAGTGGGCTTGTGTGCCCATGCCACTGAACCATGTCAGTGCATCTTATTGACGCCTGACATCCCTGAAGGGGATTGAATGATACTCTTCTTAATGCCTTTCAGACACATACAAAAATGCATGTCACATTCATCAAAAGCAGCAATACTATATGTTTTTCTGTCTTTTGTTTGGATTCTGAAATGTAATTAAAGAGCTTTAATCCAGAACACACAATTTTGTGTCAGTATTCAATCAATGGTATGGCTAAATTAGCTAGCTGGAAGTGAAAAGCACTGAAACAAGCTACATCTTGTCCATCGTGACCCCCATTACAATTCCAATTTATTTTCCCACCCACGGTCTGAATCAAATTGAACCTATTGACCAGGCAGATAGAAAAGGACTGGTAAACAAAACAAGATGTTATACACGTCCTCCCCATTAAATACTGAGAGTCCATTGAAAAATCAACTATTGATGGGGACACGCTACATGTTGCGTAAAGGAATTAAACTTGAAGTGCTTGTTGTTTTTGAATGGATCTATGAGTCAGTGGCTTTATGGTAACAGTCCTCCTTTTTACTGAGGATCATGGAGAAATTATGAATTATGCAGATTTTAATATTACTGTAAGCAAGGACATGGCAGCTCCAGATAGACTAATGTAGGAAGAAATCTCATGCTGCTGGTATTCCTCCCTGTCTTTATTATTTGAATACAAAACCCATCAGCTTAGGCCGACATGCAAGACACTGCTCTTTGTTGTGGGCGATTGCCGCCATGCTCGGGACTGATATGGTTGTGCGCTTTTATTTTACCCAGCACTCTAGTGGGTCCGTTGTGATTCAACAGTCATTATCAATGCCCAACACATGTCCGCCTGCCTCTAACTGTCCTAGTAGCACACTGACCACAACAGGGAACCAAACGCACTAATCCACCGCTGTCTCAAAATGCATGCCGAACAATTGCTTGGCATTTGCAGCACCCACAGGAGGTTGCTAAGAATATGTCTTATTCTGCACTAAGAAATAAAAGAGATGAAAATGTTTTATCCTAATATAAATGTAAGGTGGATTCATTTCATAACACTGTTCCAAACAGGAACCGCATTTAATTGCAAAACAAGATTAAATGTACATGAAATATCAGTCAGGACACATACATATAAAAGGGCCTCATCATTATATAAGACACATTAAGGCATCTGGCACAAGACAATGGATAGAGCTGCCTTTCACAATCCATTGGCTCTGCTCTTCTCTTTCTGTTTACACATTAGGGAGGGTGTCAAAACTGAGCTGATTATTACACAAGGAAATCAAGCCATCTGACATGCCGATCAATGGCTGCCTTGACTGATGGGTCTCCTATCTAGATGAACAGTTCCCTCGAGGCTTGCTCTGCCCAACCGCTGTTACAGAGATAGGAAGGATGCAACAGCACTGATTGTCAAGGTCACCTTGAGTGATTATGTGACGCAGCAGACCAACCAGAAGGAGATCATACAGCAAGCCTTGACCGCGGAGGCTATGCAAAGTAAGAAAGGCAAAGTCCATCTTTCATTCTGCAAAATCTGGTACATATTTGTATAGATTTAACACTGTATAAGACCACATTAAAACAGAGGATAACCAAAGCTCATTAAAAGAGACCCACGAGAGATGTGGTAAATGTCCTTTTCTCGAAGACCCACTCAAACCCTTCAGGGACAAGTGGCTCATCGTGATTCCTCCCCCCAGCATCAGAAGCCAGCTGTCCCTCATTCTGGGAAGGCAGTAGATATGTGGAGACTTTGACATTGAATGTAGCCTGAAGATGTTTGGAAGGCACACTGATAATGTTGGTCAGCTGCTGAACCCCAACTGAAATGTCACATGGATCTACTCACATCCAAGGGAAGTCAAAACGTGGAATATCACGTACCGATAAGTAGGCTTATATCATTTATGTATGCACACAGAGAAATTCAAATGAAAAATGTCCAATTCTCTAGGTAGGAGACATACATTTCACTTGCGTGAATCAAATTGCGTTTGTTAATTACTATTAAGGATGATTAGTTCATCTAAAAACATTCACTGGGAACTATGTGACTGCTCTTTGAAGATGACCACAAACTACCCTGAAATGACCTGTAGGCTTGCTGACCTGACAGATCACCAGGACCTAATTTTTCCAGACTTCTTGTGCAACATAAACCAATCTCACCATTACTTTCTGCACTAATAGTTTTAAACCATGTGCTAATAAAATGAAAGGAAATATAATTTAAGTAAAGATATAATTGCATAAATAATTAAATAAATAAAGAATTAAATAAATAAAGAATGTTTGACTTTCCCCCCAAAAAAGTCACAACCATCCCTAATTATAAAAGTAAACGTCGCTAGGTCTAAGTGCTCTAACCAGCTGAGGCTGATTTCAAGCTGAGGCAAAGCACCCATATGTATACTTGAGAAAACTGCTAACATGGCTGTGCACTCTTACACGGGCACATGCGGTGAGCAAGAAAAAAAAGTTTGCATTTAAAATGAGTTTTCTCTTTCAAAATCCACAAACAAATCTTCCAAACTGGCACAGAAACCTTCAAAAGTGCTGAGTGTTGTAATGGTTGTTGTAATGGCTCGGTTCTCCTGGATCCATCTCTGTCTGCTGCTCGGGGCTGTTATTGCGGCTTCCCACCCTCCCACACTCACACTCGACACACTCTCCCTTTCTCTCTCTCACACTCACACACGAAAATACGATTGTGGATTTATATACCTGTGCATTTTCAATTTTTTGTGTTCCGGCTGTCGTATGTTTGTTTTGCGGTATGGCAAGGTATGGCAGTTGACGATACATTATGCATTTCTATCTGTACTCTGTCCTTTTATTACCCCCACCCCCCCCCCCCACCCCACCCCACCCTTTTCTCTCCTGCCTGTCCTGCCTTAGACATTGTCGTACTGTATACCTCATATAAATTTAAATTACAAAATTAAATTAAATTACACGAACAGAAATGAAGAAATAAACAGATAAAACCCTGAACAAGAGGAGAATTTATAGAGCTGACCTTTGAAAAGCAAATTGTGTTTGACACGACAGTGCATTCAGATCACAATTCTGATTCTGATCAAAAGCTGCCAGAAAGGACAGGATTAAAAAAATAAATGAATAAAAGAAAAGAAAGTGCAAAGTGTTGCGGCACTGATCTAACTTCAAGACTGACAAGAGGAGTGTTAACAGGGTGGAGAAGTAAGCTTATCCCATTTGAAGATTTTGGGACTCCCTCTGTTCAGCCCGTTACATCTGCTGCTTAGTAATTGACACGACATGAATTATACCTTATAGGTTTCCAGCAAGTTCAAAGGAACCATCTTGGTACAAAAACAGGCTCCATTACAAATGCAGACTGACACTGCAGACATCGCTGCTCTCATTCTCCTCGGTATTTAATGTGAGTGCCTCTTCACTTTCTTACAGTTGCATGTAGTAGTGCTGCCGAGCACATTTTTTGTTTCTCTCTTCCCCTTTATTCGCTACCCAGAATAAATACAATTATCTTATAATGGGATCCCTTTTTGATAAAAAGCAGTCTTCTGTCATTCTGTTGAAGGTGCCAGAGTGTTGGATGGCGAGAAACTCCAGGTTAAGTACTTTCTTTTATCATTGCTCCTTTTTATATGCAAATCATTCTTCCCGCCCATCTATTTACTGTTGCAGGTATTCAGACAGGGCCTCAAACCGTGCCAGCCACAGACCGCAGCCCGCCATCCGGCACCAGCATGGGACTTGAAATAGATTTGATTAGGATTCAGAAATACGCCTTTGATCTCACGTTTGTTAGGCAAATGCAGCCACATGACAATACGCTCGAGCGGACGGAATGATTCTGCTGGCGTTTACAAAATAATGGACAATCTAATTGTACTGTAATGCAGGTTGTGAGCGGTTATTAATTTGTGAGGTGCAGTGAGCCAGAAACTGGCTTCATTTGCATCTGGGTCTGACAGGTTTAGAGAGAGGCAGTGGTTTGGCTTCAAATAAATATGCTGTTGCTTATAGATAATCAACACTGTTGCTGTGTGGCAAAAACTCACTACCTGCTGTCACAATGAATAGGCTGTCAGTTTGTAAGTAAATGCAGGGCAGAGGTTTTCAATAATTAAATTTATCGTTACATAACAGGATGCTCATTGGTGACTGGATTCCTGTAAATTCACAGCGCTGGAACAGATTTGGTCTTTTAGACTAAATAGAAAGCCGCTGTCATCCAAATCAAGACGAGAATGGTGCCAAGACTGAACACAGAAAGAGCAAAATACAAAAGAATAATCATCCCGGCAATCTCACTCCTTCCATTCCACTAACTTTAAATTAGCTGCATTTGCTTCTTTTTTCTTGTTGCTTTCTAATACGAGCACCAGACATACCAGAAATGAGCCGTTGTCATTTTTAATGTTGAGTAACCCAAAAGACCTCAACGACCCAGATCGAGATCAAGCTCAACATCCATTATTTAAACCTAGTGGCATGTGTGTGTGATTTGAGAGTTAACCCACTTCCAAAAATAAAGCCATGACTGTGAAACATAATCCGACAGTGCATATAGCATTATCATAGCTGCAGATTTTGATTTCAAGGATGATTATACATTTGGACTCTTCTGAACCCTTTTTATCTTTCATTAAGCTGAAGACAGTCACAGTGATAGGAACGAGTAACCCACTCCACATTCATTATTAACGACACTACAGACTATTCTCTGATGAGCTGTAATTCGACTTGCATAGGCACAGCTGGGCGGCCTGCACAAAGGTTTTAACACGAGCAAGTCCATGCTAGGGGGAATTTGTTGTGAGAATCTATTTAAAGAAGTCTTTACATAGGTAAACACTGTGAGATTAGTAGCAGCTGGCCAACCCACGTAATTAAATTGTTGTTGAAGCACAATGACAGGTAAATGTTCTCTTTCCATTCTCAGTCATGGATAAACAAGGGACTATTTTTGGTCCTCTGGGCGTGGGCTCAGACCGACTGAAAAAGCTCCCCTTTACTTTGAGCCTTTTCAAGCCTTAATTGACAACGCTCGATGCTCAGGCTTCGGAAAAGAACATGGATTTCCCTGGATTAGAGTCTGAGTGTCAAGGTTATTCCATCCTCTGCAACTGGATTAAATCACTTGATTGGTAAGAAAGCTAAAGAGATGTTTGTGGCAGAATGCCAAGATGTGTTGAAAGGTTAACTGTCCTTTCAAGAAAGGCTTGAAACCATTTGACTGTGACCATGCATGTCAGCAGATTGCAATCATAAATCACACCACAATGAACTGTGATCAAAGAGCAGCATGGGGCTACCTTTCATCACATTTTCACTGATGGAGGAAAAGGCTTCTATTATCTATTTTTCAAGAGGTAATATTTCCAACACAGACGAAAAACCGAACAGATAAGCATGCCTTCGCTCATATAAAGTGCACACATAAAAGCATTTTGCCCACACACAACATATAGTCAAAAATGCTTAATCCTCTCATTTCTTAGCGGTAGTCACACAACCTTGACTTGTTTCTTCCGCATCAGTTCACAGTGTCAAATGCCCTTTCTCTCTCTGTGTCATCCTATGAACCACAGCGTCCCTAAGGCTTAAGTTTTCAAGTGGCTGGGGTGCAAAAGTGGAGATTGCTTCGAATCTCATTTCATGATTTATAATGCAGTGAGTCCGTTAAAGTTCTATCCCACGATTGGTCTTCATCTCGGTGCATAATGGACAAGAACTGTTATTGTAGCACCTTAACCACTTATTGACACTGTCACTTTATCAATACTGGTCATCATGCCCTTTGCTGCTAAAGTATTTATTTACACCTATATTTATACCCACACTCTATACCAGGGGTCCCCAATCTCAGTCCACGAGGGCCGGTGTCCCTGCAGGTTTTAGATGTGTCCTTGATCCATCATAGCTGATTTAAATGGATAAATTACCTTCTCAACATGTCTTGAAGTTCTCCAGAGGCCTGGTAATGAGCTAATCATGTGATTCAGGTGTGTTGACCCAGGGTGAGATCTAAAACCTGCAGGGACACCGGCCCTCGTGGACTGAGATTGGGGACCCCTGCTCTATACCCATACCGGTACTCAGGTTGTTGCACTCTAGTTATAGTATTATTTATTGTATTGTCTTATTACTTGTCATTTCTGTTTGTTAAAAAACCAAAAAACCAAACAAAGCCAAACAAAAAAACCCAACTATTCATTTATTATTTAAAAAAAAAAGAAGAAAAAAATAATAATTTCTGTTTCTTCATTATTTTTGTTTCTTTTCACTCCGGGACTGTGTGCACATAATTTAGTTCCACCTCATGTTAACATGTGATGCGAATGACAAATAAAGCTCCTTGAATAATTTTCAGCAACGGCTGTTTCTGGCTTATATGATAGAGTCCACACAGTGTGCATATGCTCTGGTCCAAAGGGTACACTCCATATGGCCTGCAATTAAAATGAGAACCATGTGGATTCAGTTAACCTCCATACTTTATGGAGGTTGTTAGTTTATCTGTTTGCTAGCAGATAAATATGATGGCATAATCTTTCTTGCTAAAGTACCTCCTTTCAAAACAGCTGGGATGATATAATGAATCATTTTATTTGTAAATATATGCACATTTTGAATTTTACAACAGCAACATCTTTACTGCTGTGGGATTTCTTGATTTCATGATAATCTGTGATGTTCCACCACTCCATCCCAAAGATCTTTACTGGATTGAGATCTGGCGACTGATCTAAACCCAGATGGTCTCCACATGTTCATGATACCAGTTAGAGGTAATCTGGGCTGTTACATGGCATATTATCCTACTTGAAACATTTTGTTTCACCTTTAAAATAATTTTTGCCAAATTTAATTGACTGTCAAAACAAACACTCAAAAATATTGACACTGATTTTGATGCTTACAGAAGATTATTTTTTCATATATATCCCAGCCTAGGCTCCAGTCCCCCTGCGACTCTGAAAAGGATAAGCAGAAGAGAATGGATGGATATATAATTCACACTGAGGTTGCCTTAGATCAGGGGTCAGCAACCTTTAACACCCAAAGAGCCATTTGGACCCGGTTTCCACGCAAAAGCAAACACTGGGAGCTGCAAATACGTTTTGACATCTAAAATGAAGACAACACTGTATATATTGTTTTTTACCTTTATGCTTTGTGTGAACAACTAAGGTGTGTTGCTTATGAAATCCATGAAGTGCTACGGAGAAAATTACATTTTATTTATGTAATTAACACATTTTGAACTCTTAAAGAAATATAACAAAAGACACCCAGCTGAACTAAAATGATCGATGTAGCAAACAAAAACTGTTGTGAGCCGCCAGCCTTGAGACTTGACCTGGCTTTTAAAAAAAATAATTGGAAAAAAAGCACTATGCTGCTGAAAAATGAAAAATAGATATTTGCAAAATTCTGCCTAAATATGTATTTTACCTGGTTAATGTGTATGGCGGGGCGTAGTCTGCAGCGCCACTGCAGGGGAGGCGGTCGCACCTGAGCGGCACCCGCAATCACGCCTCGCCGCCTTAACGTCTGTGGTCTCTCTGCTGTTGTGTTGACGGGCTGTGAGCTGAAAAGCTACACCCGGCTGTATGCGTACAGCAACCGTGTGTGAAAAGTGGTCTATAAAGAGATGTTGAAAAGCATGTTCATGGAAACATCGTCGGGTCTGCCGTGATATGTTTACAATGGGCTGTACGAAGTCACTTTCATCTTTATGCAGGACTGTAAGCTGTCATCTGTGAGGTGTAAGCTGTGTTTGTTTTTAACATAGTTCATGGGGGAGAACAGCTGCTGACATAATGTGGATCCGAAGATCCATAATTTGCCTAAGTCTCGATAAATGCACGGCGTTTCGGCGGGTATACCGACTTCCGCGAGCGTGACGCTTATTTTGAGCGATGAAAGAATAATAGAATATAATTTTATTTTTATATTTCAATATCACAATAATCTTCCAATTTAGAACTACAAGTTAAAAAAGAACTAACATAAATAAAATACACTTCTGCTAAATACTTCTAATTTATTTTCCCAAACCATGCGGAGCCGCACTATAAGGACTAAAAAGCT
Organism: Neolamprologus brichardi; assembly: GCF_056152115.1. Lineage (NCBI taxonomy): Eukaryota > Metazoa > Chordata > Actinopteri > Cichliformes > Cichlidae > Neolamprologus > Neolamprologus brichardi. Next base: position 15,075,869 of record NC_142121.1, on the reverse strand, counting down.
GCATGCGGCTCCGGAGCCGCAGGTTGTCGACCCCTGCCCTAGATGGTAAATGGACTGGTTCTCTTAAAGTGCTTTTCTACTCTGAGCACTCAAAGCGCTTTACACAACTTGCCCCTTTCTCCCATTCACAAGAGCACATTTTCTAAGTAAGTGCTTTTGATCCTCAAATGGATGCATCAGAGAGAAACTTAGGGTTAATATCTTGCCCAAGGATATTTGGCATTCAGACCGGAGGAGACAGAAAATGAACTGCCAACCTATCGATTAGTTGTTGACCTGCTCTACCACCTGAGCTACAGCCCACCTTTAACAGCTCAATATATGACTACTGCTGTGGCCTTTAAAATTAAAATTCCCTTGATATTAAAGGACAATTCAAAAGTCCATCCATCCTCTTCTGCTGATCCAGGGGCCGGGTTGCTTGTCCAGGGGAAGACCAAGGCATTCCCAGTCCAGCCTATAGATACAAGAGATATAATCTCTTGTGTCTTGGTTCTGCCCTGGGGCCTCCCCCCGGGGGCACTTCCCCGGAACACCTTAACCGGCTCCTTTCAATGTGGAGGAGTAGCAGCTCGTCACCCCGTCTCTAAGGGAGAGGTCAGCCAGCCTTTGAAGAAAGCTAATTTCTGCTGCTTGTATCCGCGATCATGTTCTTTCGGTCACTACCCAAAGTTCGCGACCTTAGGTGAGAGTTTTAGTTTTGTTTTTGCTAATTATCTACCATCTTTTGCTGTTGAAGAATTTGTATTTTCATGTATTTTCACATGCTACACAAAATGCTACCCCTCTCTGCTGCAAATGTAACCGACCGAGTTTGGGCCGGTAAAACAGATTAAATGTTCCTGCAAAACAGGGAAATGATGAGACAGAGGCGACTGGTGAAGTTTCTCTTTGCCTCGCTTCTGCCATATTTATTTATACAATCACATGTATTTTCAATTTGCAGCACCAACATTCTTCATATGCAACAGAAATAAGAATACAACCGTCTGTATGTTCAAGCTGCAATACCACAATCTTTACATGGAAAACAAAAATACTTCACGTGTAGTGACCTTCAAATAATTTACTCGGCTATTCTCTCTGAATGACAATTCAAAACAATATGAAATGCATGTTCAAATACATTTTACCTCTATTTAACTTTTAACCCAAATACCTATGTATTCTGATTGTTTTAACCAACATACCAGTGCTTGGTCTTAAACCAATTTAGCTTAGTAGCTCACAAATACATAAAAGAGTCATGTGTATGCTGGCCGGCTTAGCTTTAGCTTTAACATTCTCAAAATCACTTTTCAGAACCAGTAAACAGTCGTTCTTCACTGCCAACAGCAGATTAACATTCATATTCACAATATCAGGACACAACAGGGAGCTTATTCAGCTAAAACGACCTGAAATAAGTGGAAAAAGGAAACCAAAATGGCGCCCGCGGCTGGCTAGGCTTTGGCATTTTTCCAGTCCTTCTACTTCATAAAACGTAACAAATAACAGGGTTTACCCACTGATTTATACCCCCACATTTAGCGGTGTTTCTTATCAATATTTTACAACCGTTTTAATATAGTTTTACCGGTTACAAACCTGCAAAACAGGGAAATGATGAGACAGAGACGACTGGTGAAGTTTCTCTTTGCCTCGCTTCTGCCATATTGGAGAGGAGGACCTATGACCTCGCTATTCTGTCTCACTGAGCAATGCGCCACCCGGAGGCCGGGGGGTGCAACTACCTCACTACACATAGTTCACTTTGGTGACAAATCTCTCATTTTTTTTATAACAAGTACTACTTCTGATGGGATCACACATTAGTGTGTCACACAAATGAAACAATCACTACTACCACCCTGTCTCTTTGTTTTAATATTGCTCTGTGATCATTTTTAGGAGACACATTTGTGGAAATGCTGGTGAAAACCTGACAGTTAACTCCCCAAAAGCCTCAGAGAGCCATTTTAACGCCCAAAGTGACCGCAAAAGAAAGCGATCACATAGCCTTGTTTTGGCAGTTCCCATACAGTCATTGTCTCAGGGGTGATAAACGGCCTCCATCACAGCCACAGCCAACCACAGCCTAAACTAATTACAGAACTGGCAGGTCCTGTATTCATTGTGGGCCTTGCAATAGCACATGCCCAGTTTTCTTTCAGCTCCTTCATGAAATGGCCATTACCTCAAAGCCCTCAGAGACAAGTGAAAGAGGAGTGATGTAGTATTATGTTTTCTCAGTAATAGTAGAAACATGCCACAAATTCCTGCTATGTTGAATGTGGTTTATTTATTTTCTCTCTATCTCATTAGCACCGGAGGGAGTGCTGGATACAATAAAAGTCCATCCTGTGAGGTATCATCCCCCCCTAAAGCATCACAAAACCAATGTTAGGTGAAAATCTTCAAAAGGACTGACTGTGCCTTCACTTAGACAGATAATATGTTCTACTATAAAAGGGTCTTTCAATGGCATTTAAATAACATTCCATCTCAATCATTCAGTACAATGCTAAAGGAATGCATTTCTTTACTACAGCCTCCTTTGGTGCTGCTAGCTTTCAACAGTACAAAAATATTAGTATTAAACTCCACAATCATGGAGTATATAACTGCTCTTTTTCCTCCCCATTTCTCGTTGAGTCAGTGGCACTGGAAGAAAGTCACATTTAACTTTATCGTCCATGGTCAATCTATTTAACACTGTAAGCAGACTCAAATGGTTGGACTGAAAGTGTCTGGGGAAATATCAGAGGCTGGGAAGATGTCCAATGATGCTGTGATTTATGGTTTCATTACTGCATCTACCAGGACAGATCCCTGTGTGAATCTCTGCTTTGAACACACCACATTTTAACTCTGTAGGATAAACAAATGTATATTAGTAAGCTATGTAGGGAAATAATGATCTAACAATAAAGTTAAATGAGCAATGTCTACTGACATTACTTACAAAGGTTCCATTTTATTATAAAAGACCTGAGAGTCAGAGGAGAATAGGACAGATATGCTCACTCCACTGGAGGAAGACGTATCTTACAACCTGCATTTTAGCATTCATAAAACATTCATACATCGAATCACTTAACATATTGAAATACACATGAGTCGGCTGGGTACAGAGACTAGAATTCTATTTCTTTTCTCTGAAAACACCATGTCATAAAACTTACTTTTGGAAATGAAAGGGATGATGAAGAAAGCCTAATGCATCTGAAATGGCCGAACAGAGGGGATACATATCACTGGTATTCACGCAGAGCTATTAGCTCTTATGGGACTATGTATCAAAGGACCTTCTTGAAAAAGGACAACAGATAGTGCTATTATTCTGAAATAGTGACCTATAATTTGGACACCTTTTCTGGAGTTTGTTCCACAGTAACAGAAAGTTTTAAACACCAAGGAAAGGATTTCACAACTTATTATTTACACACACACACACACACACACACACACACACACACACACACACACACATATACATTTATCACTCACTCTAAAACCTGTATATACCTTTCAGCATTGATGGTGCCTTTACAGATGCACAAGCTGCTAATTCCATAGCCACTAGCGTACCCCCGTACCATCAGAGATGCAGACATAATCTTTACAATTTTACATTGAAGAACAATATACTGTGAAATTGTTGCACAGTTTGTAAGCAGTTTTTTTTCCCCAGATTGATCGCAAACTCTCGCTAAGTTCCTATTTATATGCCCAGTCTTGTTAATGACCTTTTGTCAATTAATCTAATTAAAACAAAATGTTCCTCCAGTCTTTTCTTTTTTAGTACCATTTACTTTCACAGCTTTTTATTGCCTCTGTTACAACTTTGTTGTGCCATCAAAACTGATCGATCGTGGCTCAAAGAGTTGGCAGTTCGTCTTGTAACCGGAAGGTTGCCGGTTCAAGCCCTGGCTCGGACAGTCTCGTTCGTTGTGTCCTTGGGCAAGACACTTCACCTGCCGCCTACTGGTGATGGCGCGATATGGCCATCGCCCCCACTTGTCAGTCTGCCCGAGGGCAGCTGTGGCTACAACTGTAGCTTGCCTCCACCAGTGTGTAAATGTGAGAGTGAATGAATAGTGGAATTGTAACGCGCTTTGAGGGCCCCAAAAAGCGCTATATAAATGCAATCCATTAAAATTAGCTAATATTTTTCTTAAAATTATACATTTTCATAGTTCTATGTTCGAGTGTGAATAAATATGGGTTTATGAGATTTTCAAGTCATTGCATGTTGTTTTTGTTTAAACAGCATCCTAGGTTTTTGGGGGAATTTTGTGCAGTATTACATCCCTGACTGTTCATCATTCACAATTTCTTCACAAATCTTTATATAGCATAATTATGCTGTTAAACATATTTTTACATGGAATAAAATAGGATTGCAGTTTAATATATACTCTTTTGCAGTTATTCTTCTTGCAACACCAATGCACGCTGGGTATTGCTTGCTTGTTGTCAACCTCAGATAAACTAAGTGTTGTTTTATCTACACCTCCAGCAGATATTCTGTAAAGCTCACATGTGCAGGACATGAACATCACACTGTTTGCCACTGTAGGCTGCCACTGCCACTTTGTTGATCCTGACACAAGAGCCCAGGTTTAAAAGCCTGCAGGAGCATGACAAACATTCAAAGGGGAAACGTAGCTGTGCAACGAAAACAGAACGATAGCCCCGCACAGAAGATTCTCTCATTAACTGATTGGAATAAGAAGACTGGCACTGACACTGCATTCGGTGCTTTGAAGTGCTCCAATATTTGTTTTTAATTTGTGTTTATCTCCGTTAGATGTTCTAACAAAATTTCACACTGGCCTGTGGTGATTCTGAAGGTTACCAATCTTTGTGGATTTATTTTATAAGCAGATGTTTACTATTACTGCTGCTTTTTAATCTCCAAATATTAAAATGACAGAATAAAGACAGGCAAGTCAAACTAAAAAACATCATCCCTTGGCCTAACTTAACAGTGACCACATGCTGCCTGCACCAGTTCAACATAAACCGTTACTGTAAACTATCACAATATTAGTATTTGTTTTAAATACAGCAGTGATATCTTAAGCTAAAATAGTTGCCTTTACCCTCACTCACCCTTTTTTAGAACTAGCTACACATTGCTTCCACAACTATAATGTCGTGTACATTCATTAATGCATGACAGACATGTAAATGAAAAAAAATGTGGTACCGATGACATTACTCGCTGATTCATTTAGCAAGTCTCTTCATGAAATCAACTGGGAGCAATAGAGGATACAAATAATTGACTTTCTTTTAAATTATTATGTATTAAACTGCCTATCAGATTTAGTTACTGATTAACTGAACTTTAACCCCTAACTAATGGTGATTTAGCAATTACTTATCTCCAATAAGTAATTGCTCGCAAAATGTAATATGTTGTTATGGTTGTAATTGGGCCTGGGTATGTCTAATACAGCTGCGAGCAGGTGTCACTGCACTTGATAGGGTGTTAATGCAGTTTCCGGAAGTGCAGTTGTTATCAGTGTTAATTTCGTTGACTAAAGTTTTTCAACATAATATTCGTCAACCTTTTTTTCCCTGACGATAACTAAATAATAACCTATGCACGAGGACAAAAATGATGATAAAATGTATTGACAGATCCAATCAGATTTAATTAAGTTGTGTAGAGAGGTGGGACGAGTTTGGAAGCGATCCAAATAGAAGTAATATCCTAGTGCAGCAAGGTTACACACGGTTAATTTACTCTGCCACCAAAAAACAGGGTTTATGGTGCTGCAATGCTCTTGGTTTCTCATGAAAACGCAACAAAATGCCAACGCTTGGGAGAAAGAGAAGAGTAGACATATAAAAATATTGTCTTTGTCCCTCAAGCTCGGGTCCTGGGAGCTTGAGGGTCATCTGCAGTATGTTTCTGTTCCTAAGATTGCACTCTTTTGGACGGAGATCTTAGATGTTGTTCCTGGGATTTGCTGGAGCAACTCGCCCAGCTTGGGGGTCAGTGCACCAAGTGCTCCACTTACCACCAGGACCACTGTTACCCTCACCCCCCACATCTTCTCAAGCTCTTCTCTCAGCCCTTGGTATTTCTCAAGCCTCTCGTCTTCCTTTTTCCTGATGTTTCTATCATTCAGTATAGCTACAGCTATCACTACTCGACACGGATGTTTCCGTATACTATGCTAGCTGCTTGGTTATGACGTTCCATGTATACCCTACCTGCTAGCTTCTTACAGCCTGCTGTTATGTGCCGGACTATCTCAGGGGCATCTTTACACAGGCTGTACATGGGGTCTTGTCTGGTGTGGTAGAGCCCCGACATTATGGATCTTGTGCTTAGAGCTTGTTCCTGTGCTGCCAAGTGCCTCTGTGCTGTCTTTCATTCCAGGTTTGTCCAGCCACTGGTAGGATTTCTGGATGTCAGCCACTGCTTCTATCTGCCAGTGGTACCATGCAGGGTCCTGTCCTTCCATGATGGTTCTTCTCCTTGTTCCTCTTGTATCTTGAGTTTCTGCTGCCCGAGGTATTTACTAAGCACGTGTTAAGTAGTAGTCATGTTCCTGATGGACTCATGGATGTTGACTCATCATGGAAAGTGGTTCTCCAAGCCTAGAGTCTCAGGGTGCTGGATTTTGGGTAAAACCCTCTCTCTCTATATATATATATATATATATATATAAATATATTTATCTATATTAATGTCTCATATTGAGTGAAGGTAATCTGTCATCACAGTGTTCACAGCTACAAACGCTGTACTGAAATTAATAGTGCAAAAACAAACTTGTGCTTGGTGCATACAGACTCAGTGAAATGTGACCAGTTTAGTCTGTTTGGAAAGGTTAATGATGAAAAAGGAACACATTTAACTGTATGTGATACAGAAGTCTCCATAGCACTGCATGTAGATAATAATTGGGTCATTAGCTTTCAGTGGTGCCTATGGCCCTGTCATTAACAGTGTTTGGATGTGTAGCAACTATCGAAGTAACGACCACATGAATGCCTGGACACAGGGTTTCCCATCAGAACATGAAATGTGGTTGTATTGTGAAATCATTTCAAATTACTTCTTTGATCATCAGATTGCTGCTCCTTCTCAACAGCCCTAGTTCATAACCACTAAAAGCCTTTTTAAAAAAACACCCCAACCTTCAAAAATCTCTATAAAAAAAGAGAGCAACAGAATTTATAGGAAAAAAAAAAACAAATCAACTGATGTTTTACAATTATAACAATGTCAACAATGTATTACTCATATTATACAGTTATTAAATGAGAGATTACAAATGTAGAACTGCATTTGCTTGTTAGTTGCTTATTAAGCAGACATGTCCCATGCTGTGATCAGCTTGTCTGGCTCGGCTATTACAATACGGCCAATTATAACTAACAGCTACTAAAACGTTCCACTGATAACGACTGGTACTTCACTAGGGCTGCATGAACAAGTATTATTTGTCTAAGAATCTTGGAGGACAGTGTTTCCTGCAATAAGTCATCACTCTGTCAATATAAGGATATTCTCTGGTGCAAGGCTATGTTGGTTTTCCGTCCCCCTGATTTAGCCCAAAGCAATGGATCCCACAGACACTGAGGACATGTGGAGGCATGCTTCACTGTGACAGCTCCATCTGGACTCACCACACAGACCTTCTAATGATCACAGAGTAGGTTTCTCTCTCAAGGACCCGAAGCTCTTTACTGAACACTGACCAGTGTCTACTTTGTTGTGCCTTTAATCAGGATTTCTTTGCCTTCTTTGATATGTAACTTTAATGTCTTCAACCATAAGGGTGAGGACTGGGAGCTTTGGCATTTGATCTTCATCTCTGTCAGCTGTACAAGACAGAATATTTTTTCCCCCCCAAGTCTGCCGGTGTGCATGCGTGGGCGGTGGCTGTTGGTTTGATTAAGATACACGACAGTAGCTCTGGTTATGGGGGACCATTATTTGAGTGTCCTTGGGCTCTTGGGCTCCTTTCATATCGTTGGGGCTGGCTGTCCCTGGGCGGTGTGAACCCTGCATGGTTCTATTATTTATGACTCTGTCACTCTGACATCAGGTCGCTCTACCTGTGCTTTTCAGCCCACTACGCTGAATGTCAGTAAAATGTGCAGCAAAAGATAACAACAGCTGTTGACAGAAAAACACTGGGTTGCCTCATATTGCTTTAACTTCCAGGACCAGAGAGACCCAAGTGATGGCAAACGCTGCACAATCCTTCCACTCACATAAAATCTGGAGGCTATATTTTAAGCAGAAAAAAAAAATACAGGAATGTTCTAACATCACCCAGCATTCGTTTGGCTTTTCACCCAACTATACTTGGACTACAAGGCTTACAGAAACAGCTTGGATCAAGAGGATGATGTGACAAATGGATAGTGATCTAGCAGGTCTGAGACCTTTGGCAGGCATAGGGCTCAGTTTGAATGATTGTTCCGACCTACCCATTCATCAGTCACGATATGTCAACGCGGGAGCTGCTTCCACCGAGGGACAGCCCTGAAATCAAAAGAAGGGGTTAGTATATCCTCTTTGCCACGGGCCTCATAAGACATTCAAATCTCCATACCACTGGGGAGAAAAGACTGCCCCGCTGAGCCGAAAGAACAAGTGTCCCGGCTGGATTCTAATTCGAAATTTTCGAGGGGCTGCAGATGAATGATGCCCTCACCACTGAGAGCACATCATGCATAAAGGATGTCACAGACAGGTAATTTGACAACCGCAGTGCAAACAAAAGTGACACTGTAAGCTCAGTTAATATTTTCATGTTATAAATGTCTTCTTTGAAAACAACTTTGTAATGCTGATGCATTTATTCAAATGATGAATCATGTCGCCATCAGTTCAAAGGATCCAGTGAAATTATATGAGCAAAAGTGAAGACTCAGTAGGCTGCATACAAATGAAATAAGGAATATTAATCAATACTATATTTCCCTTACTAAGCGAAGCGTTAACTATTGCGCTATTTCAGGAACACTGCATTTTAATAAATATTTGATAAGACTAAAACAGAGTGCATGCATGTTTGACAAGGAGAATCCATCACAGTACTTGATTAATGCAAACAGCATTTTAAACCACTTTTAATAAGGAAGGCATTTTTGTCTATGGTTTCCACCGAGAACTACAGATCTACCTCTCTGAAGAAAACACAGAAAACATGAACGAGAATCAAAACTAAGAAATACGTCATACCGAGGATGGACTTCAGGCTTCAATTTTGCTGTTGCCATGGTGACCTTAACACGTTGAGCTGCTTTTCTGCCAATACACTGTAATAATTTGGTAATTGTTTCTAAAGAGCGGTTGAAGAATATGGCTGAATGTTAAATTATTTGGTTGCATTCTTCAAGTACCCAGATAGCTCATCTGTGTTTTATCTAAGATCAACTGAGAAAAGACACCAATAGTAGTTTTTTTTTTAAAAAAAGAAAAAAAAGAAAAAAGAAAAAAAGTGGATGCTGCATAATTAGTTGAGACAATAAAGAAGCTTTTTTATTTTTTCATCTAAAATTTTTTGGCTTGTTTGAAAATTTACTTTCACAAAACAATCTATTCATCTATATCTGTTCTTTTCCCAAGATAGTGCCAAATTAACTCTGTGTAAAGAACCAGTAGCTTGTGGGAACAAAACCTATGAAATGTACAAAGGGATGAAAAGCTAAATTAACCAAGTGAAATAAGAACATGAAATCCTTCCATCTCCACCAGCTGACAGTCACTATATTTCATGATAAAATGAAAAATGCCATGTTTAAATGCCTGTCAGACATTTGTTATTCATGTTATGATTCATTCATAATGTATGAGATGATAAAAATGAAAATGTCAGACTGAGACACAAGTCTCTGTGTTGAAAGGTAATACAGCTCTTAGGGAAACATGTAGTCATTAGGAATATGATGGTGTGTATGTGTGGATATAAGGTTTCACAGTTAAAATCAATTATTTTACTGAATAAACAAGTCAAAGCCTTAAACAGGTGTTAACATATAGTGAAAATGTAATTTCAAACACAGAGCAGGGGGGCAAATGTCTTACTCATGTACATAGCACATGAGTAAAATAGAGCAACTTTTATATCACTACATATATAGACTTAAACAAAAAAAAACAGTGTCAGCTGCTTGTGTACTGCATTTCATAGAATAAAAATTTGTAAAATTTGAGCAGTTAAGAAGAGTTTAATGTGCAATTACAAGCGAGTCTATTGAAATTTACTCCTGAAACCTAAAAGACTGGTTAATTAAAGCAAATGCAAATTGAAACATGCTTTTAAAAAATTAAATGATCAAATGCATTCAAAATATCAAAATTACTATAATAAAAGCAAATTAGAAATAAATAAATCCTGTTATGGAATCAAGTGTATCACTGTCTAGATCAGGGATGTGGCCGAGCCAGGGAAAATCTCTTTCCTGTCAGTCTGAAGAAATTTAACTACTCATTTAATCCCCAAGATATCTCAATATAAGAAAAGCTGTAATTTCAACAGCATGGCTCAGGTTTCTACATGATAAAGAAATGATGCTGTAGCAAATGAAAGAAAGCTGTCGGCCTGACTCTTTGGGATTAAATTGTAAGAAATGAATTTACTTTCACCTTGGACAAGTCACCAGTCTGTCACAGGGCTAACACATAGACACAGACAACCATTCGCACTCACATTCACACCTGTGGGCAATTTAGAGTTTCCAATTAATCTATCCTCACTAACTGCATGTCTCTGGACTGTGGGGGGAAGCTGGAGTACCAGACGGGAACCCATGCAAACATGGGGAGAACATGCAAACTCCACACAGAAAGACCTCGACCTGATGGTGTAATTGAACTCGGGACCTTCTTGCTGTGAGGCAACAGTGCTAACCGCTGTGCCCCCGTGCTAATTTTTATTTTTTTTAATTTATCACTGAATTAATATGGTATAGCAAGAAATGGGTTGCTTGTAAAAATTTAGAAAATACACCTGAAAGTCCAACATGTATGCCCTCCTTCACATTTTCCATTGTCATTCAGTGGACCAGATTGGAGTCTTTGCTGGGCCGATTCTGGCCTCCTTGCCTTATGTTTGACACTCCTTATATTGATGTTGTAGGTCTGCTGTTGGTTTCTTGACTTTTCAATACATGTTTGAGATATTTCATTTTCATTACAACAGCGTTGTCCTCAGCAGCAAGTGTTCTTTTTTCTTCAATTTGTACAACTCAGTTTCAGAGAAGTATGTTCTCATCTATTCATTCCTGTCTCCGAACATGAATTACACTGGAATTTTTTGTATTCCTGAACACATTCTTTCTGCGTTCTGTCACTATTAAAAAGCAAATTCCACATTTCTATTTCCACAAATTTTTAACGTATAAAAGCACAGACAAAAATTTGAGGGATACGTGTCATAGATTTACCACATAGTTTCTATCCTTCCACTTATTCTTATCAGGATTGTTGGAGTGCTGGAGGCTAACTCAGGGTACACCCTGGACAGGTTTCCAGTGTGTCCCAGGGTTAACACATAGACAACCGTTCACACCTACGGGCAATTTAGAATGACCAAATAAAATAACTTTGAACTGAAGCCGGAGAGAACCCACATAAACATACAAACTCCACACAGAAAGGCTTCGGCTAGATAGTGTGTTTAAACTCTGGACCTTCGTGCTGTGGCGCTAACTACCACACCACTAGTGTGGTCAGAGGTCAGAGATAGCCATTAAAAACTACTGGGTCAGGTTTAGAAAAAGGTTATGCTGTTGGTCTAAATACAAGGATTGCCACTTTTTTTAAAGCTTTTTTTTCTTGGTTGCCATAGCAATGCATCCTTACTTTGTAGTTATGAGAAGTGTTGAATGGAAGAGTCTCGCCATCTCTGTTCGCTCCAATCGACCATCTGTTTTTTACAGCAATGGCGGATCATGGAACATCGCAATAGTTCAGAAGGTTAGTAACACATGCTAGCCGCGCTGCACAGATATAGCAGCACAGAAATTTGAGTGTTTTTATAAGGTAACATGTTAAAAAAAACTATTCTATAGAGATTGACAGACCACGTGACTTTCTTTCTTTTTTTCTTTTTTTTTTTTTTTTTTTTTGCCTGTCCCATTTGGTTCTTTAGCCGTCAGAATTGTTGTCTGAAGACCAACAAGGATACCCAATGGATTTATTTTGCCAAATGGATCATCATGGCATTGCCGTATTGGTCCATTTGATCAACCTTTGTTTTTATTATTTATTTTATTTTATTTTCAGTTGTTACAGACGGGACAGACATGAGTGAAGGATAGGAAAGGGAGAAAGAAAGAGGAAGGAAAAGAAAAACAGAAGGGGAGAGGGACAGTGAGAAAGGGGGGGAAAAAAATATCTCCGGGATCACCTGTTGAGAGAAAAAGAGTAGAAAACAAGCAAAAAAACAAAACAAAACAAAGCAACATACTATACACAACACCATCGCATTCATCTAGCTAAGTGTAAACAGCAGCAAATACCAAATATTGAACGTTGTTGTGCAGCACGCAGGACAGACAGCGCACAATGTGCTTTGAAGTAGCAGCCAAGAAAGGTGTGATTCAAGTCTACGAACAGCAAACACCTGTGTGCACACCTGTGTGGATCGGCGCGCTTGTATTCAAATGGTTTCCCCATGTAATGGTCTGCAAGAGGATGTAGAGAGCCATAGCCCTGTCCCCCAGGGCATGAAGCAGGCATGGGGGAGATCCAGGCCCCAGACATCCAGAGGCCCCAGAGTGCAAGAGCCCAAGGAGGACCACCGGAGGGGCATCCGTGCCACCTTCATGGGAAGGGCTGAGGATCCCCAGACGAGGGGTCACCCAGTAGCCGCCAGGCAGAAACTAGAGGGGGCTGCACCGGCGTGCCCGCCGGCTCCGCCGGCAGCCAGCTGTGCCAGAGTGAACCGAGCCGCAGGCACAGAGGCCGGAGGCCCGAGGGCCCTCCGCGCCCCGGAAGAGGCCTGACCGAGCAGCAGGCGCCAGGCCCCGCCAAGTAGCCACCGGGAGTGAGCTGGCACATGACCTGAGCGCCCAGCCCCAGACACCAAGAACCAACAATGCACCGACCCCTGAGGGCATCAGTCACCGGCAGGGAGTGTGGTGAGGGGAGATAGGCCTCCACACTTGGAGGGCCTGGGAGTTCCCAGAGAGGTGGAGTCTAAGACCCGACCTGACATATAGACACAGACAAACAGGCACACACAGACACAGACATGCATTCCCACCCTCATGCACACATATACAAACACTCAGCACTCACCCAACGTAGGAATAAACGTAAATGGACATGTACACACAATCACACTCCCCAAACATACTCTATACCCCGGGTCCAGGTATCCTCGCCCCCAGAGGGGGAAACGGCACCCAGACCCAAGAGATGTTACCCTTCCCTCCGGGGTGGAGGCAAGCAGACCGCCCCAGGCTCCGCAGCAGCAGGGAGGCCAATCGGACAGCCAGCATCTCTTCCCAGCCCCCCCGCCCCGATGGCTAGCAGAGAACGGGGGTGTGTTAAGACCCCATACCCTCCTCCTCTCGCTCAAGTGTAGTGTTGCTGCGTGTTGCTCTAAAGTGTATTTAAAACAAGGGAGAGCATGGTGCTGCTGCCAGAGAGCAGCAGGTGTTAGCACGGCCCCTCCCGAGAACCCTCAATGTCTACATGGATTTAAAATTGAGAGGTGGGCACCGGCGCCAGAGGTAGGTTTGAATACACAGACCGTCTACTGGATGCCGTTAGCGTGCCCACCCTCAAGGCCCTATATATATATATACATATACACACACACATATATACACACATACATACACATACATATACATATACATATACACACATATATATATACATATATACATACACACACATACATATACATATATGTGTGTGTGTGTTATGAGAGTGTAAGTAATGTGAATGTCTTAGTTGTGAGATAAAATTGAGGCACAGGTGGCCAGAAGAGGACAGAGGGGGGGGGAATGTCTCCCCTGCACCCTGGTGACACACCCGCACCCCAAAGCCCTACCTGTGTGGGTGGGTGTGGTGGAGCGGGAAGAGGGAGGCAGCCGGGGATGGGGAGGAAAAGAAGGGAGGGGAGGGTGTCCCTCCCTAGGGCCAGCTCCCCCGCTGACCCCAATAGGCACCCCCGTCCTCTGGTATCCACCAAGGCAAGGGAGCCCAGGCCCATCCAGACCGGGGCCTACGGCAGCAGCACCGCCAATCCCCACAGGACCCGGGGCAGCCCACCCCACCCCACCACAGAGGAAACTGTACCCACCCCAACATTCAATCATCTCCCAGACTACACAAGACACAGACACCCAGGTTAAGTTTATTCTCCACCTCTCCTATGTCTCTCCCCCACCTGCAGAGTGGACTCCTGCAAATATGGAACAACCTCCCTGCCAGTTGAAGAGCCCCCCGGTTAGGCCGATGCACAAGAGGCCCCCTGCGCCAGGGCTGAGCCCCCGTGCACCCACCCGCCCACAACCTCGGCGACACACCGACGAGGACCGAAGCCCCCAAGGCCCAGCCAGAGCCCCAGCACGGAGGCGAAGCACCCCCGAACCCCAAACCCCCACGCCCGCCCCGAATCCACTCAGGGGCAGCCAGGC